>NC_058101.1:117937500-120672500 GCF_020171115.1 Neogale vison
CCCCTCAGCTAATGCTTTTGATGTCTGGTTTATAAAACCCATTTCTACCCAAACATAATGAAAATATTCTCCTATGTAATTTTCTAGAAGTTTTGCTTTAAATCCACATTTAAATCCACAATCCATCTGGATTTTTTTTTAATATGTTGTGCAATGGTCAATTAGATAGCCACTAACCCAGCACCACTTTTTAAATTTTTTTTAAATATTATTCGTGGTTTACTGAATGTCAATTATTTCACTTTTTTTTAAAGATTTTATTTATTTATTTGACAGAGAGAGATCACAAGGAGGCAGAGAGGCAGGCAGAGAGAGAGGAGGAAGCAGGCTCCCTGCTGAGCAGAGAGAACCCGATGCGGGACTCGATCCCAGGACCCTGAGATCATGACCTGAGCCGAAGGCCGCGGCTTAACCCACTGAGCCACCCAGGCACCCACCAGCACCACTTTTTAAAAAAATTTTTCACCGCCATTACGCTTCTATCACTATTATATCATAGTCACTCTCACTAGCATCATCATCATTACCGTTTGTATCTAAACCTGACTTCTTACTAAACCATGAGCATTGTTGACCAAGATTGTTCTGTTGACTGTTTTTCTTCTATACCTAACTCTGCTGCCAGGTACGAGTTTATGTTCAATAGATGTTTATGTAATGATGATGTCATGCCCAGCTATATAACATGGGTAGAGATACTGTGAGAAATCACATGACGATTTTCAGAATTCAGGCATTCTGTCTCAGAATATCATCAGGAAAGGTGCTGACTGAATGTGGAGGACAGTGAATCTGTATTGCAGATCCAGAGAGAGGGGCTGAAATATTGCCAGTAGGTTAATGTTCTTTTGATTTTTCACTACATTCTGGTATGATTGGATTCTCAGAAATACCAGCAAATGGATTTTAAGAACATTTTTTGAAAAATAAGGTAAATAATCCTAAGAGCCAGTCATGACAGACTGAATTCAGTTGTTCTTCTGTAGCATATTTAGCTTTGGTAAAGTAGAAAAATGTAGTTTATGTATTTTAGAAATGCACTTGGTAAACCCTCTCATGATACCCCAGTGAATAAGAGCTGTGACTTCTAGACAGTAAGTTTCTCTGAGTGACTTTTTAACTATGTACTATGCTTGGCACCTAATACACCTAAATAAATCACTGTTAACAAGTGACTTGTAATAAGAGTTTAGTGGTTTCTATAGAGCAGAGTTTCTCTGCTGAACATGAACTTGTACACAGAACTTGTATGCTATTTAATGACCTGATAGTCTAGTCTATTCCTATGATTCAACAATGCATAGGATTTTGCAGGTGGGGGGGCGCTGAAATAGAATAGAGAAGTTTGAAAGACTGAGAAGATGAGGAGAACAGGGCTCAGTATGCCAGGGGATGGCTTAGATCTACTTCTTTCTGACTGAGGTCAGGATTTCAGTCCTGATGATGAGAGGGATTAAAGACAGAATTTTAGGAGATGTGTTTATAAAGGTCACTTGAAATCATGAGCACAAAGGTTACTGCTCTAGGTCCAGGTGCACATTTCTCCCCAACTTTGCCATGGACCACTGAGGGGCAGGCAGCCCATGAGCCCAGCAGAACCACCTTGGGGCAGTCTCACAGAGAACACAGGCAGCAGAGGTTGTGGTGATGTGACTCAAAGCCACTTGCTCCTGGATGCAAGTGACATACCACAACATCCCACAGAAATTAGTACGGGTGGCTTTGACAGGGAACTGAAGAAGTCCTTCTGTATCAAAGATAGAGCCTAAGTCACTGTAATTCAGAAGTTAAGACTTCATTTTAACACACTGGTGAGACCTGTGGAATTCTAGAACACATAACTAAATGTCCATGCATAAAACTGCAATTTGAAATTCTAATCAATCCCAAAATCTTTGTATACAATGTTTTATTTAAACTTTTTAATAATCCAACTAAGTTTCATTAGCAATAAATTTGGTTCTTTTTGTCTATTTTTCCAGAAAAATCTTGGAAATATATGTGTCAACTGTACTTCAATCAAAACCTTAGAAACATTTGTAAAGTTCTTGATTCTTCAATCTCTTTTGAATTTTCATTAGAATTATATTTGCATTTGTATTTGAAAGAAAATATTATCATGATACTCGTAATTCCATCATAATTAGAGCAAAAAAATGTGTTTCCAAGTATTCCAAAGTCATATCATCTGTTTATTTAAAAAAAAAAAAAGTAGTTCACTTCATGTAATCCCTGCAATTCTTGATAACGTTATTTCTAACTTATTTTGTGTATCTTGCTAATACCATAAGTGAACTCTTCTTTCATTATATTTTCTTTTTTTTTTCCAATTTATTTATTTTCAGAAAAACAGTATTCATTATTTTTTCACCACACCCAGTGCTCCATGCAAGCTGTGCCCTCTATAATACCCACCACCTGGTACCCCCAACCTCCCACCCCCCCCCCCGCCACTTCAAACCCCTCAGACTGTTTTTCAGAGTCCATAGTCTCTCATGGTTCATCTCCCCTTCCAATTTACCCAAAAGCACATACCCTCCCCAATGTCCATAACCTTCCCCCCTTCTCCCAACCCCCCTCCCCCCAGCAACCCACAGTTTGTTTCGTGAGATTAAGAGTCACTTATGGTTTGTCTCATTATATTTTCTAAATGAGAATTGCTGGAACAAAAGACAGTTACTATTAAATGTTTTTCATATATGCCATTTCACTGAACTTTTAAAACTTACAATGCTTTTTCATTTAGTCACATACATTTTCAGGTGTATCTTCACCTATGCAAATAGTAGTGTTGCCTTCACTTTTCCAAAATGTATGTCCAATTTATTTCTAGTTCAATCTTATTCCATTAACCAGAGCTTACAGAACATTGTTACATGATAATGTGATTGTGGGCAGAATCGTCTATTTTTAAACCCTTCCATTTGGCAAAATGGAAATAATTTAAATAGTTCCTAACTCACTTATAAATTGAATTGAAAACCAGAAGAGAAATAACCCTAAGGGAAGAATGGACAGTAGGAAGGAAACAAGCATATTCACACATCTGCATCTTGGAAACCGAGAATGAAGGTACAGGGGAAAGACTGTGATCTGGTAATGTTCTCATGAAAGGAGTATACCAGACCCTTCCCCGAACTCAGATCTTGAGAGAGAGAGAAGTAAAGAAGGAATGAGAACATTAGACCCAGTGTTGTGAATGGGATGTGAAGGCAAGGCAGCAGGTGCCAAGAAAGGAGACGGTGGATTACATGAAACAAATTTTGTCTTCCTCATGAATTCACTTGGGGTCAAGCCTTGAAAACACATATGACATACTGTATGAGGCTAATTTTTAGTTTAACCTGAGCCATGGGTTCCCATATTTGATCTCTCTATATCTCTTTTGAAGTAAGCGCCAAATTTTATTGTCACCATCTTAGCCATGATTCATAATTCATTCTGGGAATGGGATGGACAGTTTTTCTGAGCAATCTGCCATAAGAATAAAGGTAATGTTTGGAGTCAAAGTGACAAACAATTGAGAGAGATGGAATGAGGGTTTCCCACAAGGACAGTTTGAATTTTTTAAAATAGAATCAATGTATTGGCAGAACTTATTGGAAGAAGAGAGTTAATTATAATTGAGTACATGATCACACTGACATATACTTTCATAATAGATGTCAAGCTTGCAGATAGAATCTGTACCCTAGATTTCTCTAAGATGCTCCCACAATTGACACGCCTCTGGCTCAAGAAGGAATCCTCCTCTTTACATAAAAGTATTCTTTTCTAGTCAGAGGTTTTCCTTTCAGAGAATTAAATTTTAGGAAACAGGGGATGGGGTGGGCTGTCAAGAACAATAGGAGGAAGAGTAAGTCTTTTGGAAGTGAAGTGTCAGCTTGAAACATGGCCTACCCCTTATTATATCTAATAGGCTGGACAAGTAACTTGAAATTCTGCAAATCTCAGAAATAAAACTTTCCACGTAATAGAGTAGTATAAAGGTTAAACCATATATATAAATTTCATGACCTGATACCTGACACCCTTAAAGGAAATCAAAAGTGCTGGTTCTCTTCTATCGCTATTTATGTATTTTGAAATATGCTATTTTAATATTTGTATTTTTTAAAAAATCTTTGTTCACTATCTTTTCCTTATTAACCAGAAGTATCTATTGTCTCATAGAAGTTTAATGTCCTTATATCTGGGATACAAGCATAAATAAAAAACTTATGTCCATTTCTGGACTTGCAAAATAGTCACTTAAGTCCATCTCTGGACTTTCCATTATAACTTTTCACCCATTTTTTTTTTTTTTTTTTTTAGTGTAGGCTCCATGTCTAATGTGGGGCTTGAATTCATGACCCTGAGATTAAGAGTCACGTGCTCTACCCACTAAGCCAACCAGGCACCCCTGGGCCTTTTTTGGGAGTGGGTGTTATAAATCCCAAAAGCCTCTCTTTAAATATCAAGGAACAAAAGCTTGGAGACTAGAGCACAGTGTTTTTAATATAAACCACAGATCAGGAAAGACACAGGACACAACTCAAGCACATACCCTGCAGTGAGGAGATTTTATTTTTTTTTTTTAAAGATTTTATTTATTTATTTGACAGAGAGAGATCACAAGCAGGCAGAGAGGCAGGCAGAGAGAGAGGAGGAAGCAGGCTCCCTGCTGAGCAGAGAGCCCGATGCGGGCCTCGATCCCAGGACCCTGAGATCATGACCTGAGCCGAAGGCAGCGGCTTAACCCACTGAGCCACCCAGGCGCCCTTGTGAGGAGATTTTAATAGCTGAAACATGCATTTTGTATTCTAAGTACTTTAGATATGTTAGGTCCCTCATCCTCACAAAAACCTTTTGTATGGATAAGACAACTGATGCTCAGAGAGGTTAAATAACTTAACCAAGTTTACAGAGCTTGTAACTGATGGCTCTGGAGTTTGACCCTACTGTGACCTGGCTCCATCTGTGCTTTTATCTGTTGCACCATGGTGCTGTGCTATCCTACCAGCCTACACAGAAAACCACAAAGTGATGTCCTCTGGTGTCAGGGAAGGGGCCTGTGGCTGGATCCCATCAGCTTGTATGTCCTTCCCGGGACCCCAGTCCTCACTGGCAGGGCTCAGTCCACAGCCGCCCTCCAAAAGCAGTGGCTTTCCTAGAGGAAGGAAGGAATGAAGGAAGGGAGGAAGGAAGGAAGGGAAGGAAGGAAGGAAGGAAAAGAAAAGGAAACAAAAGAGAGAGAGAAACAGAGAAAGAAAGAAAAGAGGGAGAAGGAGGGAGGAAGGAAAGGAGGGAGGGAGTGTATGAAAGCTAACAAATACGAGTACCATAAAATCTAGATAATAACAACTTTTAAAAATTATTTGTTAATATCTCAGTAAGACATTCCACATAAATTATTTGATGCATACTCTGGTCATTTCTTCATATGATAATTATTTTACAATATTTTCTATAGAAGGAATGAAAAACTAGATGTCCTTCCTTAAGGATAGTTGATCGACTTTTATTTTATTTATTTATTTGACAGAGAGAGAGAGCACAAGAAGGAGGGCCGCAGGCAGAGGGAGAAGTAGGCTCCCCGCTGGGCAAGGAGGAGACCCGGGACTCAACCCCAGGATTCTGGGATGATGAACTGAGCCAAAGGCAGAACCCAACCGACTGAGCCACCCAGGTGCCCCAATTGGCATTTTTTAATAACTGATAGTTGGAAAGCATGAATCATGTGGCCACACACACAGTTGTACCTCCTGTTTGTGTCTGTACCTTACAAACACAGGAATTCTAAGTTCTATTCTACATTATTTCCATCATAAAACAATATTTATATATCATAATTATCACTGTATATGCTGCATTACTGAGGGTATTTCTGACCTGGAAAATTTCTATGTTGAGTTATCAACAAGAATTAAATCCTCTGTTTACCATTCCACCCCTCTTGTAACTGGAAGACTCTTCCATAGGCTTCTTCCCAAGGCATTTTCTCTTCCACACCCCATTTATTTCTAGTGCCAGGCATCGCAGGCACTATATCCTGATACCACTCCAGCCCTGCGAGATTTTGTCTTGGTGCAGCAGATGTTAGGGATATTTCTGGAGACCATTCCTACCCCAGGTTGACCAGCATACAATTTAACTATCCATAGAAGTCACTATAAGCCACATGAATACATCACACTAAATACAAACTGAATGTATCCTCATCTCGACTTTCCCTTAGTTAGAGCCCCCAAACTCCTACCACCACTCCAAAGTCCCTTTATATGAGGGAAAGTTTGGTGGAGTGGAAATCAAGTGGCAAGCAACAGTGGTCTTCCTTGCTATTAAAATATTTTAATTCTGAAAGTGTTACAAAATCAAAGACCATGCGAACCCCTCACTGCATCCTCTTCTGAGGGCTCAGAAGAATTTCTGTGAATGAGAAGCCCTAAAGTTTAAGCTTCATGTACTGTATTGTATATTCAACACCTCAGGTGACACCAAGGGAGACAGGATGTCTTAACAGGAACCCGTGGTTTTCCCTGGGGATCTGCATCCCATCCTGAGGGCAGGGAAGGGAGAAAACACTGACTTACCCTGGAAAAGAGGAAAATTTGAACTGAGAGTGACTAAGAAAATAAGACAGGGCAACTTAAAGTCTGCCCAGTTCCCGACAAGATTGGGGAGCTCATGGGCAAGTTGAGTTCAGTCACAGAAAATAACATTACGTTTCTGAGTTTCTAAGCGGTGACTTTAAATATAAATCTTAGGACATATGAGAAGAAAATGACCGGAACAGAAAAGCCAAAGAATTTAACCCTCTGTCCTGAAAGGATTTTGAGTTAATATGAAATGCTAAAATAAGGAACAGATAACGGCGTGGATGGCTTTAAATAACTCCATGTTGTAACCTCTAAATCCCCAAGGTTTTGAATGATTTTGACAGAGACATGGACCCAGAATGGGTTTATCTGGTCTTGGTTGGAATGTGATATGACTTGTGATTGCTCCTGGTTGAGAACACCACCTGGTGACTGGCAAGGACCCTTACTTCTAAGTTTACCCTTCTCTCATTAGGAAGAGTGACAGACACAGTTGGAACAAATTACCCCACAAAAAAGGTCATGTAAAGGAATAATTTCAGTCAGTCCCGGTTACAGGCTGACTTGTATTCTTCCAAAATTCGTGTGTTGAAGTCCTAACCACCGGTACCTGGGAAGGTCACTGTAACTGGAGATAGGGCTTTTAAAGAGGTAATCAAGTTAAAATGAGGATGGAGGAGTGGGCCCTAACCCAATATGGCTGCTGTTTTTATAAAAAGAGGAGACTGGTAAGAAAACAAAGACAGAGGGAAGACCACGTAAGGACACAGTGAGAAGTCAACTGTGAGCCAAAGAGAGAGACCTCAAAAAATCTTACCCCACCCACACCTTGATCTTGGACTTCTAGTCTCCAGAACTATGAAAAAATAAATCTTTGGTGCTTAAGACACCCAGTCTATAAGTACTTTGTCATGGCAGCACCAGCAAACTAATGCAATCCCCAGTTCTGTGTAGAATAGAAGGTACCATCTATGCTCACAGTCAACCGTACTATTCATGGAAGTTTTTAAAAACAGTTTTACATCTATATCTACCATCTCTACCAAATTTTTTTCCCTTATCTACTAATGGACCATTGTAAGGGGGGAAATGTCCTAAAAACTGACATTGAAATAGGACCTATACCCCTGCTATTGGGTGTCTTAAACACACACCGTGGATCCCAGGGACTAGTGACAATTTCTATATAGGAATTCTCCTTTTTCTGTGATTTCTCTTGCTTTCTCTGGCAATTTAATTTTTCTCTAGGAATTTAATATTTTTATCTTCAAAGTAAATTTCTGAGCCTACATTTAGGATGGGTTTTCTTCTACTTGTTAAAAAAAAATGTGTGTTTTGTGTGAGTGCATTTTATATACAATATCAACATTTTAATTTATGGCCAAAAAGAGTTGTCAGCATTTGAGGATGGACACACATTTTAAACATCCTAAATCCCGTATTTTGCAAGCTTTTGCATAACATGAACTCTCCTTATCTAGGAGTAGGGTTATGATTTAAGCACAGTTAGTAGGACCATGGCTGCATATGCACTACAGCAACAATGAAGATTCTCACTGGTAAAAACCTATGAGGCCAGGCTATCTGTCAGAGCCTGCTGTGTTTCCCTGCTTGAGCTTGTCCTGCTCCACAAAGCAGGAAAGAACGCCCTCCCAAAGGAGCCTACATCCCAATCCCTGGGAACTGTGACAATGTTACTTAACATGGTAAAAGGGACTTTGCAGAGGTGATTAAGAATCTTGAGATGCGGAAATTATCCTGGATTATCAGGTAGTATGATGTGATCACAAGGGAAAGAGGGAGGTAGGAGACTCAGAGATGTGACCATGGAAATAGAGGTCAGGAAGAGACACAGAGAGAGACAAGAGAGACAGAATTTGAAAATGCTGCATTGTTCACTTCGAAGATGGAGGAAGAAGCCGGAAGCCAAAGGACACAGCTGGAAATGACAAAGAGATGGATTTTCATGGACAGCCTCCTAAAAGGACACAGCCCTGCAGACTTATTTTATACTTCTGACCTCCCGAACTGTAAAATAATACATTTGTGCTGTTTTCAGCCATAAATGTGCGATAGTTTGTTACAGCAGTAATAGAAAACTAATACTCATATACTGCAAGATCCCCCTGCCAGCCCGACCCCTTACCTGCCCTGAAAACGACATGGAAAGGCCCGGAAATGTGCTAAGACCCTCACTTCCAGTCTCTACCAGACCATGAATTAAATCGTGCCCTCGATGTGACCCGTTAAAAGCTCACTGGAGAGAAACCCTATGATTTTATAGGCTTTGAATTCATGACACTTCCTACCCACTCCTCTCCCTCCCCCAGTCCATGTGGACCTCTTTTAAACCCTGAGCTATCTTGACCCCCATTGGTCCTGTCTTGATCAAGGCCCCCAGCTTTCAGGACCACGACTGCCATAACTTGCATCAACCTAGCCCACAAAGCACCCTGCAAGAGAGGGCCCTGCACTGACCGAGAGCAGGGTCTGAACCGAGATGAACAGAGAAGCTAAACCCTTTTAGGGAAGGACTGACATCACAAGCCACAAAGCTGGACTTCTTACGGTTTGGTTTCATGGAAGGACATAAATAATAGCGAACATTTCTTTGAATGCTCAGTTTATGCCAGGAAGTTGACCTGCATCATCTCTTTTGATCTTTGTGGCCATGTTGATGAGCAGGTGTTTTACTAGCCTTATTTTACCAATGTGGAAACTGAAGATTCAGGAACATAATGACTTGGCCTAACAGTACACAGCTGGGACTTGAGCCCAGGGAAATCTAACCCAGAACATTTGCAGAGATTTCTATCCAGCAGTGCAGTGAGGTTTTGGGCAGTTTGTTTCAAGGCTACACAAGTAACAGCATCAGCAGTTATCACTTCCTAGGGGAGGGAAGCTGTAAAAAGCTAAATGAAGAAAAGGTGAGAGTTTTAGGGCCCTAGCTAATGGGGAGAGAGTCCAGGACAGGGTTCCAGTCCAAGAGAAACAGAGAACAAAGGCAGAAGAGAAAGCCACAGAGATGCCATCCACAAGAGCACTGGAAGTAGAGTGAGACTGAAGCCCAATGCTCACCTGGGAACCCAGGTAAACTAAGCTCTTCCAGTGGGACCAAGGGGGAGTGAGGTTGTGGGAGCAGCAAACTTTGTAAGATTTCAAGTACAAGAGAGAAGGAAGTCCCCCCTCTACTGTCAGTGCTTTTTTCATTGACATGGGGCTCAAGAGGGGCTGAAGCTTTTGGTGTTTGGCCAGTTTCTTCCGGCCAGAGAAAAGGGCTAGAATAGGACAAGGTGAATAAAGAGGTATGTGGTGTAGTGATGATGAGGGTGAGCAATGGAGCCTCTCTGCCTGGGTTCAAACCCTACCCTACTGCTTACGAGCTGTGAGACCTTGAGCAAGTCAATTAATCTCTCGGCCTCAGTTGCCTGACTGCAAAATATAGAGGTATTACAGAACCTACCTGACAAAGCTTTGTAAGGATTAAATGAGGAGATAGATATAAAACGTTTACAACTGGGTACAATACATAATGTGGTTGCTCTAAATGTTAGCCGTTATTATTACCTGCCCCTCGGAATGTTTCTTCTTCCTTACCCACCCTCCTTATTTACATGTGGGATATCCCTCACCAGCAAACTCCTCCTCCCAGGGGCAACATGTAAGATCAGGTTAATTCTCTCAAGCTCTACCCCCATCAGGTTCTGGCTTCAGCAAGGCCAGGCCCAGTTTCCATCTTTTCAACACCTGTGTTTACCAGTCACCCACATCGTGTGTATTTAGGTAACATGCTTCTCCAGATTCCTCATTAACAAGGGTAGTCCCAGACAACAGAATTGATATGAACTCTCAGATTTAGAACCTTGAGCTAAGGATTTGATTGGCAAAGTGCAAACTCAACCGCATCACATTGCTTGATTATAGCATGGGCTAGGACATCCCAACAAGCCTTAGGAAACATTGGATTAATCTATCACTTTAGAAATCCTTTGGCTGGGGGTGGGGGGTGGGGGGAGGGGGTTGATGTGCAGGAGAATTTCCTCTGTCCTTCAGCCTTTAAAGAAAATCTGAATAACAATATTAATTATTTTCATTGCATTTGCCAAGATGATTCTATGACAGAAGATCCTTACACTCTGTCCACAAACACTGGGTAAAAAACACCCCTCCTGGATTGCTTATATGTTTATGAAAATCCTCTGCCCCAGAAAACACATATACAAACGTATGCTCAAAATTTTGCAGAGAATGTTAGAAATTTCATGGCAGCCCCTGAAACTGGCCATGGACCCCAGGTTGATTTCTCATTGTTAGTTTATAATCATTTTTCTTTTTATTATCATTCTCTAATATTTCCTTCATTTTTCTCCCACCCCACTTCACTTATACTTGGCCCAACTTTGTAACCAAACCACATACAAACACATATATGTGTATTCCACATCCTTACCTCTAAACAAGTATCCTAGAAATTCTTAGTGAGCTGCTAATTGTAGGCTCAGCACAGAGCTACTGGACAGATAAAAGAGTGAATAAGAAATACCTCATCCCATTAAAAAACTTACAGACCTCTGTAAGAAAGAGGGGGTTGAGAAGAGAGTCATACAGGCTCAGGAGCCTATCCATCCTGGCTAAGAAAATGAAACTTGATTTAATGGAGAGCAGCAGAGAAAGAAATCTTAGAAGGATGCAAATTCCGTGTTGGCAGCATTGCTAGTCTGACCTCGCTTTGCCTTTGGTTTATGTTAAATTAAAATTAACTTCAAACAGCATCAATACATTTAAAACTATTGGGGTTTTCCTCAGAGCTGAATCAATAAGAAGGTCTAATGGCTTCAGAACAAATTGATCAAAATTTCATTTAAAGTCTGACATTTAAAGCAGAGCATTACAGGTAGCTTACTTGCCCTCAAGGAAGACTTAAATGTAGAAGTGCTTCAACGTAAACTGTTCTTCTGTGAGAAAACTGTGAGAAAGGTTGAGAAAGGTGAGATTTATTAAAATGATGATGATGGGGACGCCTGGGTGGCGCAGTTGGTTGGACGACTGCCTTCGGCTCAGGGCGTGATCCTGGAGTCCCGGGATCGAGTCCCACATCAGGCTCCCAGCTCCATGGGGAGTCTGCTTCGCTCTCTGACCTTCTCCTCGCTCATGCTCTCTCTCACTGTCTCTCTCTCTCAAATAAATAAATAAAATCTTTAAAAAAAAAAAAAAAAAAAAAAAATAAAATGATGATGATGGGAGTGATATCTGCCATTCATTGAACATCAGTGAGATGCAGGACACTGTGGTGGGTTTTTCACATGCCTTCTCTCTCATCGTTAGGGGGACAATTACTTTATTTTACATTTGAGAAAGGTGATTAAGAAATTTGCATAAAGGGGTGCCTGGGTGGCTCAGTGGGTTAAAGCCTCTGCCTTCAGCTTGGGTCATGATCCCGGGGTCCTGGGATCGAGCCCCGCATCGGGCTCTCTGCTCAGCAGGGAGCCTGCTTCCTCCTCTCTCTCTGCCTACTTGTGATCTCTGTCTGTCAAATAAATAAATAAAATAAAATCTTAAAAAAAAATAATAAATTTGCATAAAACCATACAGATAATATATGGAAGGGTGCACATAAACATGCAATATTTGCATGAAAGTCGTCACTTTGATTTATGCACATATTTTATAATACGCATCGTATAAGACCACCTACTTCTGTTTTTTTCTTTTTTCTGCAACTTCTATTTTAATCTTTAGATTTTAAATCTCTATGTGGTAATTTTTCCAAAATTCTAAGAAAAAATGGTAGACATCTGTTGTTTTTGCCTGCCCAGCATTCACACCCCCTGTGAGCTTCAGCACCTCCATCTACTCTTGGCCAATGTGACTAAGTTGGCCTGACCCCATGCTTCAACAATCAAACACTGCATTATCCTGATGACATCATACCTGGTTCCAATCTTGGATTGGTCATAGGACCAAACAGAATGCATGAAGATTGTCTCCCAAACTTTTGTGGAACTCTTGAGAAAGAGAACTTTCCTTTCCACTAGGTTGCTAGAACGACAAGGCGAAAGCTTAGAGACAAAGGAGCAACCTGCCTGAATTTGTAACTAGCAGAGAAATGACCCATCACATGATAAAGAAAGGCAAATTCCTGGATCCATCTGTATCTGAAGCCATTTGGGTTTTTCCATTTAATGATTTAATGAATATCTTTCTCCCCCCCTTCTCTCTCTCTCTTAATTCAATCGAACAACTTCTAATACAAAGGATAATCTGAGTCTATAACTTTTTATTAGATGTTAGTCAAGATTCTGGAAACACCAAGACAAGAAGAATGACTGAGCAGATCCTGTGGTAGGCAGAATAATGACCTTCCCCCAACGATGTGCACATTCTACTCCCTAGAACCTGAGAATATGTTATTTTACATGAAAGAAAGATCTTTGCAGAGGTGATTAACGTTAAAGACCTTCGGATTCGATGGCCCAGTCTAATCACATTAAGTCCTTAAAAGCAGAAGAGGGAGGCAAAGAGTCAAGAAATGGAGTGGAAGAAGAATGAGGAAAAATTCTAAGTGTGAGGAGAAGTCACCTCTGCTATTAACTTGGGAGATGGAGGAAATAGGCTCTGAGCCAAAGAATGTGGTACCTCTAGAAGCTAGAAATGATCCCTAGCAGGCAGCAAGAGAAGGAGAAACTCAATTCTACAACTATAAGGAATTGCGTTAGGCCAACAGTCTGAATAGAAAAGGTGTTCTCCCCTAGAGCATCCAAAAATAAACATAGCCTGCTGGTACCTTGATTCTTGTCTGGTAAGATCCATGCCAGATTCCTGATCTTAGAGCTACAAGGTAATAAGTTTGTGTTGTCTTGAGTCCCAACATTTGTGGTAATTTGTTACAGCAGCAGTAGGAAACTAATAAAGATTCTGATCACTCTATCGGCCTTGGAGAGTCTGGAAAGTCAGACCATACCACCAAAACTTCCTTAGCAGGATCCGCTGGGCATTAGGGGAGGAATCTGTGGGCCTAATCATCAGGCTAATTATGTTAGCACACCCATACAAAGAGGGAGGATAGGAGGAGAGAAATATAGCATAAGAGAAGGCAGAGATACTAAGCTAATAAAATATGTGCCTCATTTTATGTCCCTGAGCAATCATGGGGCAAGGAGTACATTTGCTGTGCTATGCTTGGGCTCTGGTCATCATGTTCAAATTTCCTAATTCAGCATTCATCAGGGAATGATTTAGTCATAAATCTCTGAAGAAAGTACTGGAGAAAAAGACACCTAGTTTATGTGGAAAGTGGAAATCTTAAGCAATATTTTGTTCATTCAAGGAAAATAACTTTTGTTGTGAAAGCATCCAAGCCACCTTTCTCTCTTAGGTAAATCACGATTTACCTAAGGATTATCATCTTAAAATGAAAGGTTATGTTATATGAAAAAATGATGCTATATTTGAAAAATCCTAAGAATTTTGAATTTTTCATTTAAACTTTTAAAAAATATCGAGACCCTACTTACAGACCGTTCTAGCTATTTGGACTTTGATGTTAATGGGCAAAGAACAAAACAATAGAGAAATTTAAAAAAGTAATAACAACAAGAGTTCCTTAGACCAGTGCTTGCTATATGCTGAGGAATCATAGGAATTCATGACAAATAAATACCATATTTTAAAAGTCATACACTAGAGATTTTATCCATGTATTCTTTTGTTTATTTACTCCCATATGGATACAATATCTTTATCCACTATTGACTCAATTGAGATGATCCCAGATAATCTATAAAATGGGGACTAATGACTTCTTGATACACAGTTTGGAAGAAAGCATTCAAGTTTCTATATCTTACAGTAGTCTAAGCTTGGGAAATTTTAAAGAAGACAACTGGAAAGTGTTGTTTTTTTTTTTTTTCTATAAAGCTATATTTAGTTTTATTTGTTTATCTTCCTTCCTGCCTAATTGAAATATGGACATAAAATAATCTGGTTTCTGGTTACCAATCTCCAACAGAAAACAATGGCATGTCCTTTCTAACCCACAGGATTTTCTGAGTTGGGAGGGGCAGTTAATTGCATTCATACAAATTACCTCATGGTAAAGAGCAATGCACTGTCTTTCGTTAATCATTAAGGTGATTTTTTTCTCCGTAATTCTCAGAAATAGCAATCTGTAATGTTAATAATATACAGTAAAACAATGTGGGTTTTTCAGGGCGCCTGGGTGGCTCAGTGGGTTTAAAGCCTCCGCCTTTGGCTCAGGCCATGAACCCAGGGTCCTGGGATTGAGCCCCGCATAGGGCTCTCTGCTCAGCAGGGAGCCTGCTTCCTCTTCTCTCTCTGTCTGCCTCTCTGCCTACTTGTGATCTCTGTCTGTCAAATAAATAAATAAAATCTTTAAAAAAAAAAAACCACAAAACAATGTGGGTTTTTCTGCCCTTTGTTGTTCTTAGCAAATAGGGGCAAATTTGAAGTAATGTTAAGTGAGTGTTGCTCAGTAAACTAACGCACTCAATACAGGTGAAAAAGAAAATAATTTTGTGGCTAAATCCTGTTTTTCTATAAATCACTTTGATTCCTGGATTGTAAGAAATCTATATTATCAGGAGACTGGATTTTTAAAATACTTTTAAGAATTATGTTCTTCTTACAGTCAGTCTTCAAAAAAACAAACAGACAAACAAACAAAAACTAATGGAACAAAACCCAGGAATTTAGATTCCATAAAATCCTCACTTTAGCTTTGCTTGAGTAATGGTAGACAAAATGTCTATGATAACTCAGAGAATTTAAGTGGTAGAATCTTGACATCATCTACTCTATGCTCTTCCTCATACCCCTCAGCCCTGCTCTGTGGGCAAGAAAGATGCCTGCTTTGCTTTCCACTGAACCCCATTTCAAAAAAGAAGGTTAAGGCCCAGAGAGTGGTGAATTATCACCCCACTAAGCAGTAAAAGAGCAGGACTCCTAACTTCCTGTCCAGTTTTCATTTCCTGAACCCAGAGTCCCCGGAGGATGTGAAGGGTCAGAACAATAATTCAAATAATGATGTTGATATAATGTTAGGGCTAGAAGGAATGCAGTCATCTAGTCCAACTCCCATATTTTCTAGATGAAAAAATATGAGACCCAGATAGATTTTGAATTGTCTGAAGTCATATTCATTGTCAGAGGAAAAGCAGAACCCAGTGGTGTTGCTCCCTCACCCCCACCGTCATCAGAAGCCAACAAGATCTCTGTTGTAGGAAATGGGAAAGCAAAGCCAACTACTGGGGACTCCAGGGCTCTTTCATCTCTTTGTCTTTCATAGATGAGTCCTGTGTAAGCAACTTTCGCCAAATGAAGTGAGTGAAACTATTTCAAGATGAAGATCCTCAAGATGTTTCTAAATTCCTTGAGTTAAAAAAAAGAAAAAGAAAAAGAAAAAAAAATTCCTTGAGTTAATGATGACCATATAATTAATTGGCCTTTCAAAGAAAACACACTAACCTACCTCTCACTTCTCCCTTCCTGTTGTACATCAAGGAACAGAGTCATATTCTGCCTTAATTTGACGTTGAATGTCATAATTACATCCTAGATACTCCAAGTGAAAATAGAGATTATCAGGGGCTCTTGTCACATAGCTCTAACATGTCACTCTTTAGCTAAAAAAGAAAGCATGTCCTAGGGGAGGAGCAAGTAGTGTTTAATGGATCAAGGGAAAGCAACTGTTTCTTTTAGTTGTACTTTTTACTTGCCCTATCTGCAATGGACTGAATGTTTGTTTCCCCTAAAATTCGGATGCTGAAATCTTAATCCCCAATGTAATGGTATCAAGAGATGGTGCCCTTGGAAGGCAGTTTGGTCATGAGGACCTTTTGCAAATGGGATTAATGCCTTTATACAAAGGACCCCCAGTGCCTTCTTGTCTTCTCCACTGTGGAAGGATACAGCAGGAAGATAGCTGTCTGGGAACCAGGAAACAGGCCCTCACGAGGCATTGAATCTGCCAGGACCTTGATTTTGGATTTCCCAGCCTCCAGAACTGTGAGAAACAAATGTTTGTTGTTTAAGGCATCTCATATCTGGTATTTATTGCAGCAGCCCAAACTAAGACCCGTGAACTCTATATTTGCAATAAAATGATCCATGAAATCCGTACTGGTAGACTCTCAGAGATGGCAGGGCATTTGGAGACGTCGGTGAGGAAAGCATGGAGTGGGTGTGATGCTGATGACTTTCTAAGTGTGCGCTGGAAAACACATCTTGTCACAGCCAAGCCCTTGAAACTCCCTCTCACATTCACTTGATACTCCAAGATAAGGATGTGTTTGCCACAGTGTCTCCAAAAAAATTAACTCTTTCTCAATTCGTTGATAAACTGTGATCTCTCTGAAGTTGACTAACAACACACACGCCATCACATGAGCTCCACTCGTGTGCTGGGTACTGCGCTGTGTGCTTTCAGTACACGACACCCAGTCTCAGGACAAACATACCCGATGGCTCTCATGATGCTCCCTTTCTAGAGAAGTCTGAGAAGGCCGGAATCTACCAACAGGTCAGTGAACAGCTAAGTCAAGAACAGGTAAATTAACAGGTAAGTTAAGGACCAAGATTGCTTTCACCTGTCTCTCGACCGAGCAGGTGTTCTTTACAGATTCCTCTTCTCCTCTGATCCTACTCCTAATTTTACAATCCCCGTCCTTTGATGGTATTCCATCTAAACTGGAGGTTTGGAAATGAGGCCCCACTTCAGAGAGATGGCCGCTGCTTGGGCAGTGGAGATGTTTTGCTAACTTCCCATGGTTTAGAGCCTCCATTAACAAGGAAGAGTTGGAGAAGGCCCAAATGAGACTCGTTTTTTCAGTCATGCTTTTTTACTTAGCCCATAGTCAATATTTCCAATAAGAAAAATAGTGAAATCCACATTACTCGACTCTCAAACTCAGCAGGGCATTTGGGGACCCTGGTGAGAGGAGCATTTGAGTGGGCTTAAGGAGATGTTTGAGCAACGGGGAATTTAGAGATTGAATCTTGACACTTCTTAATCAGAATAATATTCAAATCCAAAAGGTGGAACAAAAATAAGTACTAACTATGGGATAGAGTGGGAGAAGGAAACAATAAGATTAAAAAGGTTTTAGAAATACTAAGTAAGATAGAAGGAATGTAGGAGGTGATGAGGGAGATAGTGTGGTTGGCAGAGGTGGAGTTTTGCCGTGATTTTAAGTGTATACCTAAGAAGATTTAAACATGAGCTGTCAGAGGAATAGTTTCTAGGTTAGAACAAGGTATAGACAGAGACTCAGAGGATCAGAGATTTGTTACTGTGCCCTAACTTTTGTAAAATCTTACATAATTATGTTGACTCTTCCAGCAGTAAAAACTGACCTACTCTTCATATTAACCTGCAAGTTAAATCCGATCCAGGGTTGCTCAACAACCTTATAACATTGAGATATTACCCAAAAGGAATTAGGCTTTATGTTTTCGGTGAGACTATTGATTGAATTGGTGTATCTATAAAATTTGTGTAAAAATAGTATTCAGAATCCAGTATCTTTTTCCTATGATAGTGACAAATTAAACTCTCATCTTTATCCTCATAGGAATGGCACATTCTTTTCTCAAAGGCTATCATGGGCCATCACGGACAAAAAGGTGACGAGTATATACATTGTAATCTGTAAGTAAAAAAATGTATTATTTCTGTTTCCCAGGACTCAGCTGTGAAGCAACATATAAAAGAAAATATCGTTACTATTCACCCTATCCTTTACAGATGTCGTTACTATTGTAGTTATATTTTAAAACTATACATTTTTGGCAGCAACTGCTCTGGCCATTAGCTATAGAACAATACATAAGTAGATAGGTAGATGATCAATATCTAGATCAATAGATAGACGCAGGCAAGCATATACACACATCTCTAAGTATCTCTGTGTGATACATGTATACTCTCTTACCTTGATCAAATTTTGGTTAACTGAAATATTTCTAAACTTCAGAATTTTTAAATACCCATTACCAGGCTCATCTATGACTATTTGTGACCTTTGGGGTGGAGTGGTATTAAAGTATCTTATAAGTTACAAAATTGATCTGTGTTGCTACAATCAGAGAAAAAAAAAAATCTCTCGTGAAAATAAATGCCTTTGCCCTGTGTCATCCTGACATACCATTCCCACCTCGAGGTAACTTCTGTTGTCTTCTCACCTCTGTGTGCAGTGGTCAGCTCAGGTTGCGGGGGAGTTTGTTTTTCTTGATGCACCTGATAGTTTTTAATGTTACTTTTTAGCCAGTGGTTACAATGTGTCCCACATGCCTCAAGGCTTACAGGCATGCATAAAGTTCTAAAATTAAACATCAAAGATGTGTCTTTCCACTTCAGGAAGCCCTGTGAAAGCTTAGATTTCTCTGTCATCAGAAGAGTAGAATATCAAGAAATAACTGAGTAGAATATCGGTTTTATGTCTTCGTCCAATGACAACGTAGAGTATGAGGATACTAGCCCTTCCAGCCAGAATCTGGGGAGGCTCCAAAAAAAGAAACATCTTAAAGCCTTTGATCTCATCCATCCTAACCTGTGTGGTTAGTAATGCACTCAGTGAGTCTAGAAGACAGGTCTTTCTTAGCATTACCAAGCAAGATTGTGCTGTACTCATTTGTGTGTGTGTGTATATATACACATATATATATACATATTTTAGATAAAAGATGAAACATAAAGTACCACTCCATGCTACATAGATTTTCCTTCTCTTATTATTGTTTTTTTTGTTGCTAGGCAATACACTTTAAAATCACTAAAAACACAATAGTAAATCAGCAGGTATTTTATTCTTACCCCTTTGCATAATTTCCTCTGTTGTCCACAATGCCACTTTGGGGGCTCTTTGCCCATTGGGCAGCCTCTCCTTTAATGAGCCTTGAGGCATCTACTTGTCCAAAAGCTGCAGGAAGCTGCAGAAAGTATCTTCTGAGGAACTTCAGTCCCCACAAGGAATGCCTACAAGAAAGCCTAGAGAAGATCACAAACAGAAAGAGATTTGGGTCAGATATTTGGAGAACACGCATCACACAAGCAGCAGTTACTGAGCACACTGAGGAAGCAAGATAACCGTGATTCCTGCCCTCCAGAGGTCACATCCATTATTCTTAACTTATGAAGAGTTCAACTTATGAAGGGTGGCGGCTGGTGTAAGTGGGGATTAAGGAGGTGTTGGGGAAGAATCAGCGAGAAGAGGCCATATTTAAGAAAGTAATGTGGATAGAAATCTTTTCCATCCCACGAGATAACTTGTTGGGCTTTATCACGTAAGTCAACAGTTACCAAACATTTTTTTTTTTTTTAAAGATTTTATTTATTTGTCAGAGAGAAAGGGAGAGAGAGCGAGCACAGGCAGACAGAATGGCAGGCAGAGGCAGAGGGAGGAGCAGGCTCCCTGCCAAGCAAGGAGCCCGATGTGGGACTCGATCCCAGGACGCTGGGATCATGACCTGAGCCGAAGGCAGCTGCTTAACCAACTGAGCCACCCAGGCGTCCCCCAAACATGTTTTAAAGGGCAAACTAGTAATATTTTCAGCTTTGTAGTCCATAAAGTCTCTGTCACAATGTCACAACTACTCCACTCTGCAACGTTCCAATTAAACCAGATACAAGCAGTTGCTGGATTTGGCCCAAGGGTCATAATGGTTTGTTGACCCCGATATAAATTAGCACCGTTTCAAACCTGGATATTGTTTAGAGGGTGATATAACCAATAGAGAAAGAAATAGAAGTATGGGTTTCATGAAAAAAAAAATGAGTTGGGCATTAATAAACATTTGATTTAAAATGACAACTATTTCCTGAGCATTTAAGTGTGATATTAGGCATAAGGGATAAGGAAATGGATAAAATACGAGTTCTGCTCTCAAGGAACTTACAGTCTGTCATACAACAGATACGATCATGACAAGGAGTCACAGCTCTAGAGAAGTACGGGGTCCTGAAACAAGCAGGCCATGTATGAAGCCTCAATAAAGTGCCTCATTCAAATCACATTAGTTCACAAAACACGCTCCTGGTTCAGTGAGCTGAGCTGAGAGGGACAAACTGAAAAAATGTTGCAAGTGCACGTTGACAAAGGATGTAAGCTCTTTGGTTTTAAATACTGAAAAAGTGTGGTAGCTGAAAAGTGTGCCCCCTTCTGAAGACGTCCACATCCCAATCCCTAGAACCTGTGAGTATGTTACCTTGTGTGGCACAGGGACTTTCTAATGGGATGAAAGGAATACTCTTGCGGTGGTGAGATTACCCTGATGGGCCCAATAAAATCACAAGTGTTCTTCTACAAGGGACGTGAGGAAGTCATACAGAGGAGAAGATACCGTGGTGATAGAAACAGGAGTTGGAGTGATTCAGCGGTCAGGCCAGGAATGCCAGCAACCTCTAGATGCTGGAAGAGACAAGGGACAGATTCTCCCCGAGGGCTCCCAGAAGGAACTGGCCCTGCCAATACCTTGATTTTAGCCCCCTAAGTCTCATTTTAGACCTCTAATCCCCAGAACTGTAAGATTAAATGTGTGTGGTTTTAAGCTAAATTTTGGGTAATTTCTTAACATAGCAACTGTAGAAACTAAAACAAATAATACCAAGCTAAGTCATACGGTAATCAAATTTCATTTTTCCTCAAGCTCCGTGAGAGCAGAAGGTTTTTGTTTGTTTGTTTGTTTGTTTGTTTGAAGATTTTATGTATTTATTTGAGAGAGAGTGAGAGCATGATCACAAGCAGAGCTGAGGGGCAGAGGGAGAGGGAGAAGAAGTAAGGGAGAAGCAGACTCCCACTGAGCAGGGACCCTGATGCAGGGCTCAATCCAAAGACCCTGAGATCATGACCTGAGCTGAAAGCAGACACTTAACTGACTGAGGCACCCAGGTGCTCTGAGAGCAAAAGTTTTATGTTCCTAGCACCTAGAAGAAAGAGTGCCAGAAGCAGAGAATATGCTCAATTAAGAAACAGTGAAACAATGAGTGTCTTAGTATCCTGTGATATTTCAGAATGATAGGAGAGTTTAAAAACTAGAGCAATGTTCCTGCACAGAGACAAAAAAATATTTAAAATGCTGTTGAAACTATAAAAATAACTATGTCTTAGCCACATGTTTATACTTGAAAGATGCAGAACAATTATTATATAAATTTTAAGGTAAATTAATTATTGAGCCAAATTCTCCAATACACAGTCCTTTTCTCACATACACTTCTGTTTATAAATGAGGTGGTCTAAACTTCAGTTCTGTTTAATAAATAGCTAGGATTTTCTTTAACTGATCTTTTTCTGATCACTCCCACTGTTCCTCTTAGAACTGGGCAGGGAAAGAATTAGGGAATCATTTAGGGGTTGTTGTGGAAAGAAAGCTGACCCTGATGATTCCTGTAAGCCTTGAAGTTCATGTCCACATCCCTCAGCAACACTCTGGCAAAGAAGGATGGCTACCTTCCCTCTCTTAAAAACAAAAGCCTTTGGGAGGGTCTGGGTGGCTCAGTCAATTAAGCATCTGCCTTCAGCTCAGGTCCTGATCTCAGGGTCCTGGGTTAGAGCCCAGAATTGGGCTCCCTGCTCAGCAGGAAGTCTGCTTCTCCCTCTCACTTTGCGCCTCCCCTTCCTTGTGCGCGCAGGCAGCTTTCTCTCCCATAAAGAAATAAAAACTTAAAAAAAACAAAAACAAAAAAAAACCATCAGGCTGATCTTCTATGGCCACTTTGCTTCTTTAAAGTTTTCCTAATTTAAGTGGTGGTAGATATAAGATAAAGAATGAAGAAAAGAAAATGAACTCAAATATCAATTTCAATAGATGCCTTTTTCTCGAACCCCTTGAGCCACAAAGCTTTATGAGTGAGAATCAATGGCTGCTGTAACAAACTCCCAAATTTTGGTGGCTTAGCATAGTTACCTGAATTTTGTGCTTATATAAAAACAAAGGAAAAAAATCCAAAGTAAATGTTCCTAATCAGTGGGAAGTCTTCTGTGGGGTTAGTCGCAGGCCCAGGACTTCCCAGGGCTCTGTAGTCCCTCCACGAAATCAATAGAAGAGAGAGAGAGGCATGCAGAACATTTATGTGAGTAAGTTAGCAAGGGATGGATGGCACTTCCACCATATTCTGGGAGTCAGAACTCTTTCGTATGGCTACATACCTCCCCCTGCAAGGAATTCTGGGGACTATAGTACAGCTCTGTAGCTGGGAGGTAGAAAAAACTGATTTCGTAAAGATAAAGGCTCTGTATAAGCCGGCAACTAGCCCCTCCCACCAACTCGTTTCCTGTTATCCTTTCCCTCCTCTAGAGTGTTCCAGCCGTTTTGGCCTTGCTGCTCTATAAGTAGGCCGAGGTCCTGTCTCCGAGGCTTTGTATCTGAAAAGCTATCTAGTTTTTCACTAGATACACATGCAGCTTGCCCCCTAACTTCACTGTGCTCCAAACCACCTCTCAAGAGGGTTCCCCGGACCACCTCTACTCATGTAAAATAGCACCCTGTCACTCTAGTCTCTTACTGGTTTTTTCCCTCCATTATGACATTTATCACTATCTGACATTATAATGTAAATTTGCTTGTTCAATTTTTATCTGTTTTCCCCCGACCCTGCCCCAGGATGGTAAGCTCCTAAAGTCAGAGACTTCCTTCTGTTTTGTCCACTGCTGTATTTGGAGCATCTAGAACATTGCCCAATGCATAATAAAACACTGAGTATGCATTTTATTGAGTGAACTATGTTTCTTAATAAGGACTTCAAATATGTAAACACCACAGCGGCTCTATCTTTGGGCACAGGCCAGAATACTTGTCTCTTAAATCTCTCTCCTACATTCCACTTCTTCGTCTCACTACCTCCTCTCCATCTTGGATTTAAGACTCATTTCAAGGATCTTCTCTTTTCTCAAAATGCCAGCTGCCTCATGTTCTGTAGTCCCTCCTGCGTAGCTCATGCCTGTGTGGAAATTAGCTGCTTATGCATCTATCGCTCCCACGGAACTATGAATTCTTCCTGGGCAGGACTGCGTATTATTCAACTGTGTGTCCTCATTGCTCAGTATAGTGACTGGCATTTGGCAGAATCTTAACAAATATCTGCTTGTCAGGACTGTTCAATGTTTTGTTTTGTTTTGTTTTAATATTTTTACTTATTTATTTGACACAGAGAGATGGATAATGAGGGAGAGAGAGCACAAGCAGGAGGAGCAGCAGGCAGAGAGGCAGGGAGAGGGAGAGGGAGAAGGAGAAGCAGGCTCCCTGCCGAGCAAAGGGCCTGATGTGGGGCTCAATCCCAGCACCCCATGACCCGAGCTGAAGGCAGCCGCATAACCAACTGAGCCACCCAGGTGCCCCTGTTCAATGGCTTTGAAGACTTCTTGCTTCAGGGAAACTTATCAAGAGGAAAAAAAGGGGCGCCAGGACCCTGCCTTCAGCTCAGGTCATGATCCCGGGGTCCTGGGATGGAGCCCCTCATTCGGCTCTCTGCTCAGCAGGGAGCCTGCTTCCCTTCCTCTCTCTCTGCCTGCCTCTCTGCCTACTTATGATCTCTGTCTGTCAAATAAATAAATACAATTTAAAAAAAAGAGAGAGAGAGACAGAGAGAGAGAAAATACATCCACTCAAACTTTCCCCAAGCAGTTTTAGTAAGAAAGTGGCAAAACATTATCCCTCCCAGCTCCTTCTCACTTGTAAGAATGAAAGAAGAAAGCAAATAAAGAAAGAAGAAGAAAGCAAATAAAATTATTCTGTAAATCATGTGTAATTAGTGCAATAGCTGTTAGAGCTGGATTATTTGTTTTAAATAAGTCATTATGATACCATAATATAGTTGTAATATGTTGCTATATAGGTCCTTAGTTGTATTTTGAGAACCCTTGAATAATTGATGTATACATCCATAGTTCAGCTATTGTTGGTAATGCTGCTATAAACATCAAGGTGCATGTACCCCACATCTTTTTTATGTCATTTTATAGAATTTAGAACATAACCTTGTTTTAAGTGCTCATAGAGAATTTAGTGTTTGTTCGTTTTTAACTCTGAATCATTTTGTTATTAAACTCATGATCAGAGAAATCAGGCCTAAAGGTAGTTTTATTGCTCTATGGAAAAAAGATCCATTTCATACTAATATGCTTTTTAAAAAGATTTTATTTATTTATTGAGAGAGAGAGATAGAGAGCACAAGAAGGCAGAGAGGCAAGTGGAGGGAGAGGGAAAAGCAGGCTCCCCACTGAGCAGAGAGCCTGATACCGGGCTGGATTCCAAAACCCTGAGACCATGACCTGAGCTGAATATAGACACTTAACCTGACTGAGACACCCAGGAGTCCCTCATACTAATACGCTTTCTGACATAACTCTTAGAACTATCTTATGTAGAAAGAAACAGAGATTCCTTATAGTAAATGAATCATGAGGGAGATAAATCATCCTGAAAATTACATACAGAAACAATGAACCATTTGGTGATTAGGAAAATCAAATATTTTTCTTAACTAAAGAAGTCTTTTTTTGCATTCATCTTTCATATATATAAAAGAGTTTCCCAAAAATCTGGTAACATTATCTCTTGATAATCTTATCAGAGATACTTTCAACCTATAAAAACTAAAGCATATTATCTATATATCTAGGCTTTATGGATTTCCTATGTAAATGTATATATCTTCTGTGTTACATACACACATATATTCACACACATATACACACACATACATTCTATATATAAGAATGTATATGATATATTATAACTGTGTGCATGTGTTTGTGTATATATAGATATAGATATAGATCTTCATGTTTACCATGGCCAATAACCATGTCCCCCAGCAAAGGGAATCATGACTTTTAGAAGTTCTGTTCTATTTGTTATTTGCACTTTGTGGACTAATTAAGTATTTGGTCCTATCTTCCCCCATGCCACAAGAGCAGGATTAAGACATGGCATCTAAACTGGCTGTGAATTGATAAAATGGATTCTATTTAGATCCTCCCCCTAAAAATCAGTAGTTGTCTAAGCTACCACAGCATGGTGAATACCAGCCACAGAAAATTAAGTTAACTTGGTATTACAGTATTGACCTAGTTATCAATGAATATGAGTAAAAGTCCATAAGAGCCAAATATAGCCTAAATTTCTCTGAGATCTGGAATAAGCATCAACCCAGTTGACTGGTCAATTATGAGTACTATAGGGACTTCAGGTTTCAGGAAGTGAAATGAGAAACATTATAATCCCTCTACCTTTAGGTGAGGTAAGAGGAAAGATAGGATATGAAGACCCTTTTTTCCTTTGAGGTTACAGGTTCTGCTACCATTCTAGAAGACCTGTTAGATAAATCAGATTTTCCATTCTGCACAAATCCAGAAGGTATCATTTATATAGAACACAAGTTATATTCCTTGAATTGTACAACTTTATTGCTAGATCAATTTAGCCAGTCTGGGAAAAAACTGAATATCCTCATCAATCCACAATGTGATTATGAGTTTATTCATTCATTCCTTCATTCATTCACTTACTATGATGAATGCCAAGTCACTGTTTATTCTTGCAAGGGCTTCATATCTATTACAGAAAACAAAATCAGGAACTCTATCTTATTTTTAATTTATTTCTGTTTTATTTTTCTTTTGTTATGTAATACTACACATTTCCATCAGGAATCCTTATAGTTCTGTGTTGAAAAATAATATTCCACCTAATATATAGTAGGTTAGAGCTGTCAAAAAGAAAGAGCAAGAGGCCAGCTGGCTGACGGGTTGGCTATTTTAGGCAGGTTCTCTTGGGGCTATAGTACCCATATGAGGCTAACAAAAGCTTTGCAGTTTGCTAAAATCAATTCTATCTGTTCACCCCAATGGTGATCAAACTCTGGGGAAATTAGTTGGACTAAATTCACAAGACATGGCTATGCAAACCTAAGTATGCATTTATTTGCATAGGTTGACATATTTGGCAGGATACGTATCATTGATCAAGATAACACATTAAGGAAACTGAGTTAGAGATGAAAAGGCTGCTCATGGGTTCATCCTCAGAATAACAGAAGTTAAGGATTTTAAAAAAGTATTCCACTGGGCTAAACTAGCTGTTAAAATTATATTCTAGGGACACCTATGTGGCTCAGTGGTTTAAGTCTGCCTTCTGCTCAGGTTGTGATCTCAGGTTCCTGGGATTGAGCCCCACTCAGTGGGGAGCCTGCTTCCTCCTTTCTCTCTCTCTCTCTCTGCCTGCCTCTCTGCCTACTTGTGATCTCTCTCTGTCAAATAAATAAATAAAATCTTTAAAAATAAATAAATAAAATTATATTCTAAATAGCTTTATTAAGATACAATTCGCCCTTTAAAACTGTACAGTGTTTTTGGTATTTTCACAGTGTCATGCAACCGTACCCCTATCTAATTTTAGAACATTTTCATCACCCCAAAAAGAAATCCCCTACCCATGAGCAGTCATGCCCCATTTTCTCCTTTTCCCTGCCCTACAGACAGCCCTAGGCAACCAGTAATCTACTTTCCATCTCCACAGATTTGTGTATTCTGGATATTTTCTATCAGTGGGATCCTATAATGTGTGATCTTTTGTGACTGACTTCTTTCACTTTGCACATTTTCAGTTTATCCATATTGTAGCCTCTATCAATACTTTTATGTTTCCAAATAAAATTCTATTTTATGGAAATACGTACTACAGTTGATGGGTATTTGGGTTGTTTCTACTCTTTAGCTGCTATGCATGATGCTGTTATGAACATTTGTGTGCAAGTCTTTGTGTGGACGTATGTTTTAGGGATATACACCTAAGGTGTAATTGCTGGGTCATATGGTAACTCCATGTTTAACCTTTTGGAGACATGTCAAACTGCTTTCCAAAGGAGCTGCCCCATTTTTAATTCCCTTTGGCAGCTATGAACATTCCAATCTCTACACATGCTTTCCAGAATTTGTTTTCTTTTGTGTAACGGTAAACATCCTAATGGTATGAGGTAGTATCTCATTGTGGTTTTGATTTGCATTTCCATTGTGGCTAATGATATTGAACTTCTCATGTGCTTGTTGACCATTTGTATTTCTTTGGAGAAATGTCTATTCAGATCTTTTGCCTGTCTTTTAATTGGAACACATATGACTTTTTTATTGACAAGTGATTTTACATGGTATAGATATGCCATACATATACTATGTATCCATTCATTGGTTGATGAGTATGTGAATAATTATTTTGTTTTTATAGAGAATGTTAGTGATCTTAGTGGATGGGAAAGGGGAAAAAATTGGACTAGGGAAACTTACTTGATTTATGGGCCTGACTCAGAAAAAAGTAATGGTGTTTGAAAGAATCGGCAAATTTCATTTCACAGAGCTAACATCTTTAAGGTGGGAGGAAGGTAGAGCAGACTCAGAAGTGAATGAGGCAGGGCAGTCAGTCTCTAGATGACGAGTAGTATATTTGAAGCCATATGCTAGTTGCATTCTCTTCCCAGGAGGTCCTCCCAATTTAGAGCTGGACTCTACCCAATTACCAGAAAAAGTTGCACCCCCAAAAATTTACCACCTAAAGGGGCAGCCCACTACCATTGGAGAAAAAAGGCTGTCAAGATCTAAGAAGGGCTAGGGTATCAGACAAGCATGTTGGAGTAGCAGCAAATGAAGCTGGACCAGCAAAAGAAGTAGGATCATATGAACCAAATAGAACATAATGAAGAACAGGGAGGAAGACCGATCATCATTGCAGATATGGTGGCCCATGGCCCACCCCAGTATTTCATGTCAAATGCGGAAATTCAGTGAGGTTATTTCCATATGCCACCAGCTTCAGGATGTGAGTCTCCTGCCTATCTTGTTCAGAGCTGGCTTGGGGACTGAAAAGCTTGAGGACATGCTGAGGTAACACGGAGCAAGAGAAAGGCAAAACTCTCCAGTCAAAAAACATGTTCAACACTAGCTTATATGTCTATCTATCATCTGGGTTGTTTTTTTTTGTTTGTTTTGTTTGTTTGTTTGTTTATTTGAAGAAAGTACTAACTCCTCCTTCTGACCCTTTCTTCCATCAGTAGAACAGATTTGTGAGCCTTTGATCTAATACCCAAATGAAATGGTTAATTTGTGTTTAGAAGTTATATTGTATGGGGGGGGGGAGTGCCTCTAAATACCAGAATCATCCCCAACCTGCTACAAACACTCCACTACGAGAGTGCCCCGCCCCCTCCACCCCAGAGGGAACAGCAGGTTTTTGCTTCCAGGTCAAATGCAAAATGGTGGAACATGTCATGCCAAACGCATACTACATGCATTGTTATCTCTGTATTTTTCTCATTCCCTCTTCCCAACACTGTGCATCTCTACTGATGTAAGTTAAATGTGTGTATGAACTTCCAGCACTCTACTGCTTTCTTTGCATTAGTTATATTCTAATCTGTTTCCCTGATGTTACACCCTAGGTAAATTGAGAGAACTGACTCTGGAGATCCATTGCTATTTTGGTCCATGAATTTTTTTTTAATAGAGACTTAGGACAGACGATAATCTCATTGACAAATATTTTATTCAGAACTTAACCAATACTGTTTTTTTGTATCTGCTGTACTAGGAACTGTGCCAGGTGCCAAACAGAAACCAAGAAATGATTCCTATCCACAAAGAAAGTACAGTCTAAGAGTAGTAGTAAAGAGGCAGACAAGTAAATAAGCAATGAAATCCCCAGTGGTGAACAGGTAGGTGCTTTATGAACACAAAGTGGAACTACTTAACTCAATCCCAGGGACTCAAATAGCCTTTCTAGAGGAAATGGATTTACCTGGGACTTGAAAGTTAAATAGGTATGAGCCAAATGAAGGAGTGAAGGGCGTGGTTATAGGGTGGTAAATCATGCCAGAGGCAACAACTTACAAGAAAGTACTTGATACATTTAACCACTCAATACATCTAAAATACATTTCAGGGACTTTATGAAGCACTCGATAGAATGTAGAATGTATCAAGCAGTCGATCAGAGAGTCTCTTTCCTGGAAAGTTTGAATCCAATGTGTGCAGAGAAAAAGAAGGGTTCAGGTAATAGTGGTATAAGCAGAGAGGCAGAAAAAAAAAAGTATTTAGAAGACTCTTCAGAGGCTTCAGAAAGAGAAGCAACAGGAGATGGCTGCTTCTAAAGGGGTAGTGTGCCCAAGTAACCAGAGAATTTCTCACTGGACCCAAAGCATCACTGTCGATCATCAGTCTGCTGCTGTATCCTGAGCAATATATAAAGTTTTTCCATGCAGCTATTGTAAGAGCCTATAAAAACTCTTCAGTTGTGGGAGACAAACCCAATTTGAAAACGATTAACCAATGTAAAATTCAATGGCAGAACTTGAATTCAAGAATGACTGAGTGTAATCCTTTAGAACTGTTTCACTTGCTCTGCATCTTCCAGCTCTGTTTTTCTTTCCTTCATCTTCATGTCTCCCTCATACAATCTGTCTGCAAATGGTCCCTATTAAAAGCTGCAGTTTCGGGCACCTGGGTGGCTCAGTGGGTTAAGCCGCTGCCTTCAGCTCAGGTCATGATCTCAGGGTCCTGGGATCGAGTCCCACATTGGGCTCTCTGCTCAGCAGGGAGCCTGCTTCCCTCTCTCTCTGCCTGCCTCTCAGTCTACTTGTGATTTCTCTCTGTCAAATAAGTAAGTAAGTAAGTAAATAAATAAATAAATAAAAGCTGCAGTTTCACATTTTACTAGCCGGGGGACCCCAACTTTCCCAAGGGTTCCAGCAATAGTTTGGGTCTTGCACCCATCCATGAACCAATCACTATGGCCAAGGGCAGGTGGTTCTCCTATTGCCCCATCCTTAATTACATTATTTACGCCCAAGATCAGGGTCAGCTCCACCTAAATCACATAGACTGAGTTATGCATCTCTTCAATGGAAAACTGAGATGCAGTCATCAGCAAGGGGTGAATGGACACTGAGAGGACAGAAAGAGCAGGTATCTTCCTAGACAGTTCCGCGTGCACCCTTATTGCTCTTTTTTTTAAAAAAAAAAAAAAAGATTTTATTTATTTATTTGACAGACAGAGATCCCAAGTAGGCAGAGAGGCAGGCAGAGAGAGAGAGGAGGAAGCAGGCTCCCTGCCGAGTAGAGAGCCCGATGCAGGGCTCGATCCCAGGACCCTGGGATCATGACCTGAGCCGAAGGCAGAGGCTTTAACCCACTGAGCCACCCAGGTGCCCTCCCTATTGTTCTTTAAACCAGTTCTCAGCAGCTGAGGAGAAGTGAGCATGATTTCTATTCCTTGCAGCCTAAAAGTACCTAGAAGAAACAATTATTTGAAAAATGGTCCTGTATGAAATGGACTTTCACTTGTATGTCATGCAGTTTTTAAGAAGAAGGTGAGAGTTATCTGCAAGTGTGTATGGCTAAAGTGGCCAAAGGTAAAAACCAAAGGCTTCTAACATTGCACACCCATGACAAGAGCAGAGACACAGCCTGGTTTCCAGCGCCTAAAGCTGGTTAGGACTCCTCCTTTTTCTTAGAGTTAGCTAGAAATCTTTTGTTAGGAAATGATTACTCTGTCTTCTCTCACTTTAATTAGAGTAATTGATTTTAAAATGCCTAGCACAACAGCTGGAGCAGAGTAAGTTCTTTAAAAAATTGTTTGCCTTGAATTCCACAAATGTTAACAATCAACAGGCAATGTGCTAAGTTTGATAATAGAAAATAGTCTAATACAGGGGTGACTGACTGGCTCAGTGGGAAGAACGTGCAACTCCTGATCTCAGGGTCATGAGTTCAAGCCCCACGCTGGGGTTAGAGATAATAAATAAATAAATAAATAAATAAATAAATAAAAATAGTATAATACAAAGACTTGATCCTCATGGAACTCTGAGTTTATTAAGGAGACAAAAGACAAAAACACAAATTATAGTACAGTGTTTTATTAACTACAACAAAGATTGACACTTGATACAGGCATATCACAGAGGGGGAAATAATTAAATATGAGAATGGGTGGTTTTCGCCAGTGTTCCTGAAGGAGGTAAAAGCTAAACCGAATTTTGATGGGTAAATAGGAATTTGATAAGTGGCTATGATGAAAGGGCATTTCAGAGGGAGAGTGGGGGTAGACCACAAAAAAAGCAAAGTCATTGTGTTGTAAAACAATATACTAGTATATTCTAAAAACTATTACAGGAATAGAAATGTGAGTTTAAGAAGCAGCAAAAGATGATGCCAGTAGGACAAGCAGGGATTTGAAGTTTCTGTTATCCAGCCAATTGAACAAGACTAGTTTAAGAATATTCAAGACAGAGACAATCTAAACATTTGGCAATAATTTAGTATTAGAAGAGGCGGAGACAGGAAGAGGTGGTTGGGAAGGAAGGGAGGAAGGAAGAGAGGAAAGAAAGAGGGGAGGGAGGAAAATAAGTAGGAACCTGACTTGCTATGGTCTTCCAGAAATCCAAATGTAGTCAGGTAACATCAAAATGGACCTGAACATAAATCTTCAGTGTTTCTATACCAGTTCTCTCTGGAGGACACTGCTAAGGGATGATTCCAGAACCAGCCTGATTAGATCAACAGAATGTCTAGATTAAACAAACAAAAAATCAAGGAAGCCCATTCCTCATTCCTAAGTGCTCATTTTCAGAGCCCCCTGGGTGATTTGGTGACTGATTTCTGCCCAAATATTTGTGATTAGGAGAGTGGGTTCTGGAAAATAATTTTTCTTGCATGAAAAAAAAATAGACATTCTCTTTTCCACAGGAATTCTTTTCTTCTGTTGTAGAGGAGGGGAAAAAAGAAATATTTTTCCTCTACCCTCCTAGGTTCTCCAGCTGAGGCCCTACAAATTAGACAAAGGCAAATTAACAAGGGAAAAGGAAACAATTTATTTGCATGTGCACCATGCATAGATGCAGTAGAAACTCAGTGGGGGGTAACTCAAACCAGTGGGCTTATTTTAACAAAGAAGAAGTTTACAGAGAAGTGATAAGACAAAGGAAAAGGGGGTATAGGCTTTTAGGGACAGCTAACTGTGGGAAGGTAAACATATAAGAGGAACCTAATGAAAGACCAGGGTTATTTTAGTAAGATATTTTTTGCAGACCCATCTTGCGGTAGGCTCTCCATTTTCTTCACATCAGAAAATTTTCCAAGGAAAGGGGGTTTATGGCAATCCTCATTTCTCAGAAGTCTGCTCTTTGTCAGATCAGGAAAGCTCCAAGGCTTTTTTCTGCATCTATTGATTTCCATTGGCCTCCAGCTCAAAATAATTTTTATTGTCAAAGGGGCATATTCTGCAGCTTACATGGTTTTGAATGTAGTTTGTGATGACAGCATTTTTGCAGCAACGGCAGCCTTCTTGTAGCCATGCAGTGGTAAGTATGTTTAGAGCCTAGTACTGGGCAGAATGCAGGGATACAAAAGAAATAGAAGTTATGGTCCCTGAGACCAAAAAGTCTATAATCCAGGGTGTCAAGACATGTACACATGAATTAACAGAGAACAATTAGAAAAGGACTTACAGTATTACTCAGTGCCAACCAACATAGCACTGATGGCAGCCCTCCCAAATCTACTGCTGGTAACTCCGTCCCGCCAGGGCTTCTTGCCAATCCAGCTAAACTGATAAGTTTTTAGGAAAGATGTGACATTTAGAGAAGATTCTAGTCTCAAATTCTTTTCTTTTGAAAATACATTGCTGCCCCTGGTTAAACACTACTAATGGCTTTCACTCAGAAAGGAAATATACTCTTAGATAATCACTAGTTTAGACATTAGGCTTCAGTCTTGGGAAAGACACTTTTAGCTGTTGGACATCATGAAGGTCATTTAAACCTGGGATTTGGGCTCCTGATTTGTAAATTGGAGATAATGATCCATTCAACAAATATTTCCTGAGCACTTAGTAAGTGTTGGAAACTACTTTAGGCGATAATGATATAGAAGTAAACTAGAGACGAAGTCCCTGCCCTCATAGATAGTAGATATCAGTAAACAAATACAGACTCTTTGAAGATGCAGTAGTGAGCCCAGTGGAAAAACACAAAGCTGTGTATGGGTGGGTGTGTGACAGGGTGGGTGGGTAAGAAATTAAAAGAATGGCAGGAGAGTGGGGAGGGGAGCTGCAATTTTACATAGAATGGTCAAGAACATCTCTTTGATAAGAGGTTGCATTTCCTTCCCTGCATTTTGTGCGGGTGCTTGGGGGGGGGTGGTGCGCTCGCGTGCGTACGCGCATGCGCAGGCCTACCTTTCTACGGGTTTAAGGAAGAAGTCAAATAACTGAAAATATGTAAAAAGTGCCTGGTAAATTACTGGGCACTGTGTGGGCATAAGATGTTATTATCATTGTTATTATTGCAGGGGAAGTCTAAATTCCTTGGTTTGACATTTAAGACCTTGAGCAGCACAACCTTCTAACCTACCTTTCCAGTTTTTGTATCCATTCTCCTGTATACACCTAACTTCCAAATTTATCCAATCCACTTGGTAATTAATCATGTACCATCTCATGTTGCTTTTCCTTTTATTTCTTCTGTTCAAACTCTTTATTATTCCACTTTTCATAAATTCTGTGTCCCAATAAAATGACAAGCATTTCTACATCAGAGTTTTTCTATAAATGCCTTGAGCATAAAAGTTGTTCAATAATTTTTATTGATTTTGTTTGACATACTGGTTTAATGTCTCTCATCACTTTGAAAACTATCACTCAGTTCAGAATTTGATGTCATACTTAATTTTGCATCAGTTTTGACTTGCCTTATTTCTCCTGGAACAGTGTACACTTTGAGAAGCAGAATTTTTGAAAAATTCTGTGTTGCTAAGGAGAGCCTTTAATAGTGGTTAGGACTTCCCCTAAGAATTACCTCATTGTCATTCAGAGCAATAAGTATGCCCTAATCCCATATGTCCTTTTCATGACAATATTCTTATAGCTCTTCATGGCCTTTTCATGTTCTTGGGGTGTTTCTTGCCACTACACATTTATTATGGTCCCTTGAAGAACTTTCAAGTGAATTTTTCCATTGAAAGAATGTCGGAGAAGTCTGAGAAATTGAGGAGAAGAGAAGGATGTGTCAGGTATAGTAGAAACTATAGGGTAAATACTAAGTGAGGTTTCTGTAGGTATCATAATGATTCTCCAAAAAATATCTACATCCTAATCCCTGGGGTCATGAATACATTACCATACATGACAAAAGGACCTTCACAGATGTGATTAAATTAAGGATCTAGAGATGGTGAGATTATTCTGAATTATCTGGGTTGACCTAAAGTAATCACAGTGGTCTTTATTAAAGGGGTGCGGGAGGATCAGAATAAAAGGAAGTAAGACAATAGAAATCAAGATCTGAGTGGTGTGGTCATAAGCCAAGGAATGCAGGCTGCCTCTAGAATCTGGGGAAAGATAAGGAAAGAAAAGATTATCCCCTCAGCACCTCCCAAGGAATGCATAGCCCTGCTGATCATTTGATTTTAGCCCTATAAGACCAATTTTCAGGCTTTAGACTTCCAGAACTGTAAGATAATACATTTGTGTTGTATTAAGCCCCCACATTTATGGTAATTTGTTACAGTGGCAGTAGGAACTAAGACAATGGTCTAGTAAAAACAACTCCTGAACTAGAAAACTGTAACAGTCTAGCCCCTTCTGCCTGCTTATTAATTGTGATTCTCAGGAAAATCACTCTACCTCAGTTTTCTTTCCTGTAGCATGAAATTATTCATTACAGTGTTGTTATGAAGACAGAGAAAATCATCTATGTGAGTGCTCTGTAAAGTGTTTTATGTGACACAAATGTTAGGTGTAAAAATTTGATGAAGCTTGTCTTAATGAGGGTGAGAACTAGGAGAAAGACATCTCTTCTTGGTGCACCAATACGTTAAACGAAAAAACATAAACTATAACCACCATAAAAACACAACTGTCCTTGTTGTTTAGGAAGGGGTCTACTGCAGGGACGGCCACTAAGCCATCTCCCCATCAACCAACCTTGTCCCAACCTTCTCTCCATCAATCAAACTGAACATGATGAACTGATTACTGCATGGTTTGACCAAGAACCAAGACACAGCCTTAGAGTCCTTCTTAACCCACCTTAGAAAGTTGCTCTCAGTCAACTAGAGCTGGCATGAAATAATTCATTTCAAAACCCTGGCCTAGTAGTTTAGAAAGTGATCTCTTGGCCAGCAGCACGGACATCACCGTGATCCTCTTAGAAATGCTGATCCCCAGGCCCACACAAGACCTACTGAATCAGAATCCACGTTCCAACAAGATCTTGGGTGCTTCCTACCACTGGTTGAGAGGATATATATTTTGGAGCGGTTTGATTCCCAGTCGTGCAGGTTACTACGGTGTGACCTCAGGCAAAGTGTCTAAATTGTAGAAGCTTGCTTTTTTTGCAGTGCAGAACAACACCCCCTTCACTGAGTTGTTGTGGGAATTAGGCACATATAAGGCATTTTGCACAGTGCCAGCCCACAATATTCAGTTAATAATAGTTCTTTACATTGTATCATTTGCACATCTACAGCTGCTAACCATACTACACATCCCATTTAGTATTACTGAAGCCACTCGGCAGGGATGATTTTCAAAGCCATCCACGCCCATAGATGGGGGCGGAGGAGTGGGAAGGAAGGACAAGAAAACTGTCTGCAATGTAATCTCCAAATACGCAGGACACTGTACATTTTGCAACACAGACTAAATGTCGGGGGCTTCCTTGCTTTCAGATCTTCACTGCACGTGGATTTATTAGAAACTGTCTGCTAGAGTCTAGACACAGCCATGGAGTCTGGTGCTGGTGACCTGTGGGAAGGAGCAAGGGCCAGCATTCCTGCTGAGCCGCTCTTGGCCCCAGTCCTCTACCTTTATCTTCTTTAACTTTCTGTCTGCCTCTGATCACCTTGCAGTAGAACCGTAACCCTTCAGCCTCTAGCCAGCTACGCCCCTTGGCGCGCAGCAAGTCGCCGCTGCAAACCCTTCCCCGGGGACCTGGAAGGCTGGGCTGGGGTGCGGCGGGGGCGGAGCTCGGCGTCCTGCTGCCGCCGCCGTCGCCGCCGCCCGCGAAGCTGCAGCCCCTTCCTCTGAGGCTCCGGCCCCGCCGCGCTGCCCTACGTGGACAGGTGCGCGCATCCCGGGCCTGACGGATGAGCAGTCGGGCACGTGAACTCCCACCTCCAATTTGCCTCCGTGCTGGGCAGCGGCGGCAGCGGCGGCGGCGGCTGCAGCCCCGCGGTGGGGGCGGCCCCCGCGGTCTCCGCCCGGCTCCTGCGCGCCGCCTCTGCTCTTTGCATAGTAATATCAGTTCCTGCAAGCACCCAGCTCGCTCCCGGAGCGGGTCTAAAAAGGACGCCTCTCCAGAGCCCGCCGAAGCCCTCCGTGTGGCGCCGAGAACCGCTGCTTGGGACATGCGACGGGAAAACCCCGCCACAGCGCAGGCAGTCGCCCCGCCGCGCCGGGGAGAACCGGGCCAGAGCAGGTAGGCGACCGGCGGCCGCGGGAGAAGACGCCCCCCTCCCCCCGCCGCGCCCCTTTGCCAGCGTCCAACCCGTGGGACCGGAGCTTTGCAGTGTGCTCCGTAGTGACGGGGGATGGATTGGCTCCCACATTTTGCCCGGTGATCCTTTTGCCTGTTGCTCTTTTCCCCATCGCATTCTGCGCTCCAGGAGGGGCCGTCTTTCTCGCAGGTGATGAATTTCTCTGCAAGGTCATTGCTCCCTTAGGTTCTGGCTTTGAAGGTAAACGGGAGAAGATACCTGCTGTTCTCGTTCTTGGGCGGGGGTTTTATAATCAATCGGGTGTGCACACTGTGAATGTACAAATAGATGTATGTGTGTGTCTGTCTGTCTATAATACTATAATACTATACTTGTATTTTTCTCATTTTCCCATGCTTATTCTCTTTAGGGTCAAAACACTAGTGTGTGTGTGTGTGTGTGTGTGTGTGTGTGTGTTAATACACGCACACATTTACATATGTAGTTTTTCCTGAAATAGGTGGAGACGGGGCGGGGAGGGCAGTCAGAGGTTGATAAAGGGAAATCATTGTAGAGACCAGTTCAGTATCTAGAGGTGAACTTTGGAACCAAATTAAATCAGGGTAGAGACTGGAGGCTAGAAATGGTTCTTGGGAGAGGGCTTTTAGAAAAGATCTGAGCAGTGCCAGCCAATACACACAACAGATTTTCATCCTATCCAGGCAGATCTAAAAGATACGCAAAATTTCAGACGCTGCAGTGGACAATGAAAGGGGGTGTCCGGAGGAAGGGGGATACCTGGGCACTGGGAGGTGAATTTTAGGTGGTGGGAAGGCAGCAGATCGCTGTTGGATTTAAAGGGCCTCCTGAAGAAGCGTTGGGAGAAATCTCTGCTTGAAGTGTAGACAGTTCAAGGTTAAGATGATGTGAATGTCCAGAAACCGGCAGAGGCAGTGGGGAAAAGGCAGGGGTTTAGAGAAGGAAGGGAGAAAGAAGCCCAGAGTCACCAAGAAGCAACTCCCTTTTATTAAGGTATCTTCTTCCAGTTAAAGCAATCCCTGGATATGGCTCATCTGAGTATTTTTCACAGCACATTTGTTAAAGAACCGTCGGTCCATATTTTTATTTTTATTTTTTTGCGAGGAATCTGGGTCATGGTGGGACTGAAAGAAACTGAGTGTTTACAACACCAGCAAGATTTGGAGAGAGAGTTGATTAAGGCTTAGCTTCATGAAATATTTACACATCTCTTGCGTGGGCTTTTGTTTGCTTTTGTTGGTGCTGCTGCATATTTTACTTTGATAATGCTTTGAGCGTACTTCTCTCGAATGTGCTTATTTTCCAGTTATAAACTATTTTTTCTTTTCCATTGTGTTCACCATTGGCCTGCCCTGAGTCTGGGAATAAAGACACATGAGTCACAGCATAAAGAAGAAAATCTGCTCTGTCCCTATCTGCGAAAGACGGGAGTTTGTATTAGAGAATGTTCTTTAAATAGAATCACAAAGAGCACTTTTCAAGTTTCTATGTGTTGTTGGGGTGGGGGGGGAGGAGGAAATGGGTTGCTGATTCATAAACAGGAAAAAAAAAGTAGTACTTGCCATTGCAAGTCTAGATGGTATATCACTGGGATTTATTTTGGAAACAGAGCAGAGGAACTCATGGTGACCCATGCAGTGTGTGTTGTGTTGTGCTGAAGCTTCCCTTAATCCCTAACTAGACTTTTATGAAAATGATGAGGACAAAATCAAAAGTGCAGTGCTTTGCGTGGGAAGTGGAGGTCTGAAACATGACCTGAATCAGGTCCGTCTCAAATGGAGGTCAGGATAGGGTCCAACGAGCTGTTTTGAAATTTAGGTGGTTTTTTTTGTTTTTGTTTTTTAAGATCTTATCTATTTATTTGACAGACAGAGATCACAAGTAGGCAGAGAGGCAGGCAGAGAGAAAGGGGGAAGCAGGCTCCCTGCTGAGCAGAGAGCCCAGTGCAGGGCTCCATCACAGGACTCTGGGATCATGAAGTGAGCCGAAGGCAGAGGCTTAACCCACTGAGCCACCTAGGCGCCCCCAAGTTTAGGTGTTTTTTAATTGCCTCAATACACTTGCCTTAATTATTTGACCCTTTGACATTTTCTTGATCGTGCTCAAATATACTTAAAAGAATATATTAGGCATAGCTCTTCTTCACTGTCTGACTTTCCAGTCAGAAAATCTATAGCTGATGGGGAAGCATGAAAATATCAGCCATGGAATCCCAAATCCTAAAAGATTGGCCTCCAAGATTCAGGACACACAATTCCAGCCCCAGTTCACACTTGGGTTCCTTCAGTGGTAACAGATTCTGCCCTCGATGCACTTACTTATTCACTGATTCATTCATACATTCGACATTTGTTTATCCAGAACTTACCATAGTCTTGGACTATGGAACAGAAGAGAAGAGTGAGGGAGACACAGCCCCTGCTGGTACAACTTGGGAGGCCAGGAGCACCAGCTCGTTAAGTGCTCTGACAAAGCCTACACAGGGAGCTGTGGATGCCTGGTCGTGGAGATAGAGAAGACAAGGACAGTGCCTGGAAACTTGAAGGTCGAGAGGAACTAGTCTGATAAAGAGAAGAGAGAGGAACAATCCTGGTACAGGGACCAAAGGATGAAGAGGCCCAGTAATAATAAGTAGCTGGAGGTAGGTGAAAAACTGCAAGTAGACAAAGGTGGAAAGATGATGCTGAAAGGAAGCTGATCGACCTTCAAACTGAAATCTGGCAGAGCCCCTGACTCATCTGGTCAGTAAAAACCATTTGACCTGGTCAAGTGAGATACACACGATTATATGGAGGCACTGTGTTCCCATCCCCCAACTTTATATCCTTCAAATATCTAGAAACCCCATTTACTAGTTTGTAATGACCTGATTAAAAGGAAGATGTGCCCTTGAGGAAGTCCTAATTCTCTGTGCCTCAATATCTTCATCCACAAAATGTCTACTACCCACTTCACGTATTGTAAAAATGAAAGGGAATGAAAGAATGGAGATCGGAGCTTATAGAAATGCAGAGAATCTTATTTTTATGATAACATTCCTCAGGGCAAAAAGATGGAAAATACTGTATATGCTAAGGATTTAATTGTCCCAGATGACACCAAAAGGCACAAGTGTGATGGTCTGAAAAACTGAAAGAAAAAAAGAAGTAGCTCAGAAACACACTCTAAAGAGCCAGGTCTCATACAATTTTTAAAATTCTGTTTTAAGGGAGGGAAATATATATGGCAGTCCCACAGTAATCAGTAAGTGCCCTTCTGGGACGGGTCACAACCCATTGTGAAGTCAGTGTACTGGGTCTGATGGCATTTTTATTTAAAAAAATAAAATAAAACTAAAGCAGAATAGAAGGATAAGTACAGCTCATGGAACTCTTTGATTAAATATATATTTATTTATAGGTATTATAGACACATGGGACTATGATTTAGAATGTATATCTGATTATGCATCATATTCCAAAAAGTCCAAAAGCTACTTCTTTAAGTGCCAAAAAGAGATGCTTCCAATTTGCAAGACCCCAAGAGTCAACTGGGACATCTGGTACACAAGCATGTACACAATATTCTGAAGAGCCGAACTGCCTTGAGAAAGGAAAGACATTATGACTTACCCGTAATTCATGGCAGTGAAGTTAGAAGAGGAGACCTTGTGGTCTGCATTAATCCAGAAAGGCTTCAAGGAGGAGATGGAACGTGAGCTACTTTATGAAAGATCAGTAGATCTGGTTGGGCTGTGAGGAAGGGGTGGTGTTCCAGAAGGAGGAAGTAAAAAATGAGGTGAGGTAATATGAACCTTATTTAAGAATCATTTAAAAAAGAAAAAAAATGGGAATTAAGTTGCAGGGAGGGAATTGCAGCAGAAATTCTGTTTGGACTAAAATCTGACTCAAGAGTTGCAATTTATTTTATATCTAAGATTTCTTTTCCTAGTACTACTGCTTTAAGAAAATCTAGACAAAATGTCCATCACGTCATAAATCTGTCATTTCCTGCCTTTAAGAAGAAATCTTTTTTTGCAATAATTTACTAGCTAGGCCTTGTTTCGATTGAATTTAATAAACAATTGAAATCATGTGACACACCACACTGTAGCCTGAGAATTTCATTTCTCAGAACACAAGTACCATCATTGGCACAGAGGGACAAGGGTGATTGAGTGACTGCCCCAAACTGGGCAAACCTTTCTATTCTCTTCTGTAAGTCTCCTTTCCTGCATGCCTCTTGGGTATAAAGCCCGGTGTTAGGACCCGTGCTAGGAACCGGCAGCTTAATGGAAAATGAAACAGACGACTTGGTACTCAGAACCCAAAAAGGAAGGGCAGAACCTGGCAGATTTTATTTTCCAGTTGCACTCTGACTTGTTCATCATTTTAGTTAAAGATTTAAATAGGGTTGTATGCATTTTGAGAAGTTGGCATCAGTGTGTTTTGCTGCAACCTGATAGCTATTTCGAGTCAATAAAATCGGGTGAGGAAGTCTTTATTCGTGCTTTTTAACATGTTTGGTGGGCTTCTTTCAACTCTTGCTGGCTTTCCTAGGGAATCAGTGTTACGGTATTGATACCCTTTAGAATAAGGTTATGCCCTTAACCGAAAGAAGAGGGCCAGTTAAAATAGACTCAGGTGCCTAAATTAGTTGGCTTTGGAGTAAGATTCACTTTTTATAAAGATGTCCCAGAATCCTTGTTCATCTTCCTTCTCCGCATCAGAATGTGTAAATCAGTGATAACCTAAGTTTTTTGCAGAAGAGTCAAGTCCAGAATAATAAAAACATTTAGAGGCTTCATTTGAATTGAAAAGACATTTATTGAATTTTATGGGGGAAAATGTAAATGCGCGTACCATTTAGATTACTTAGTGTCTTGAATGCCAGTGAGAAAAATTTTCACAGCTTTTTATCTGGGCTTATTGGAGTTGGCAACACAATAACAGCTTTCTAATTTTTCATGTCTGTAATTAGATTGTCGGCTTTATTTTAAAGCTAGCAGTGTAAGTGGGAGGCTGAATTATTATTATCAGGCAATAGTAACTGACCCTTAGCTGGAAGGTTAAATGCTATGACCTACTGAAGCCAAATCTGAATCTGGAAGTAGGGCTTAGAAATCTGTATTTTACGATGGTCTTAAAGGGATTCCAGTAGCCAGGCCTGAACACCACTGTTTAGTCCTGCCTTTACTTACTGGGAAATAAAAACATTACAGGTGAATCCCAGATGAGTGAATAACTTGTCCTAATCCTTGTTAGAGCTGCGGCTGAAATCTAGACTTCTTTCTATTCTCTACCAATTCTGTGCTAAGGGAAGAAGGAACAGGATCTGAAGAGAGGATTTGAATGGCTCCAGAGTGGTGGGGGGAAGGGAATTCTAATTATTCCTGCATCCCTCCCTCCCATATTGAGAGTCAATGCCCTAAGCCTTTCTAAGTGACTGTGCAGTGATCTCTGTCCCAGGGATCTGGGATGTGGCAGAAAAATTATGGGCATCAGCTGTGTGATCCGAGGCAAGGCACTCTCTTGGCCTTACACACCAGATTCAATTTAAAAATGTTAATTCCTGGGTTTTAAACACAGTGGATACTCAAGCCAGCCCTGGAAAGATTGCTTTAGTCAGTAGTCACAGCCCGTGACCCTTGGAGACCCAAGCAAACCCTGAAAAAAGTCAAGGCTAGGGAATAGAAATTCCCAAAGTCACAGGCACCTCCAGGGACCTCGGCGCTTTGCTAATTCAGTAACCGACAGCTGGACAGAGAGCTCCAGAGCTCCTTAAAAAATCATATTTGCATCTACTAATTTTCTAGAGAAAAGGAGTTGCAGAGGCTCCTTTTTAAAGCCTGAATTGTAAATGGTCCAGCAAAGTGGGAGATCTGGTTTAGGGGGAATAATCAAGATGTTTTATGGGAGATACACTCTTGATTGTTTTCTCAGGATATTAATTTCTAAATAACCCAAAATTAAAACAACCATATTAGGTCTATGGGAGACTCTTCTCTTTCTTTATAATGCACAACTTTGGGTAAATTAAGAGCTCGAGGGAGTTAAGCATTTGTTTTCCCTGTATTTTCTCAGTAATCAGAGCATCTTTTTTGTTTCAATTCTTGTTGACAGTTTGTCTGAAATGTAATAGTCTGTGCCTATGCATCTGCTTAATAAGTAAAATATGGCAGATATCATCAGGATTCAGAATTTTGCATCAACTCCAGATTTTTGTTCTGAATTATGGCCATGTGGGATAGTGCTGCTGAATGTAATAGAGAAATCTTGAATTGTTTTCCTTCTTTTTTTTTTCTGAAGTGAATTTGCTTTCTCCTGCTATACTTTTTTAAAACTGTTGTTCAGAAATGCAAGAGATAACTTGATTCCTTGTGGATTCCACTTTGTTAGACTTTGGTCCTTGCCTTTGCCCTTACATCATTTTGCAATGCTCAGTCCTTCATCCTAAATTAGCTTCTCAGTCCCCTAAAACATGACTTAAAGATCAGTTATTTCAGCAACCCTTCTGTGATTCTTATGCCCTACCTGTTTTCTTATATAGCACGAGCCTTTTTTTTTTTTTTAAGATTTTATTTATTTATTTGACAGAGAGAGATCACAAGAAGACAGAGAGGCAGGCAGAGAGAGAGAGAGAGGGAAGCAGGCTCCCTGCTGAGCAGAGAGCCCGATATGGGACTCTATCCCAGGACCCTGAGATCATGAGCTGAGCTGAAGGCAGCGGCTTGACCCACTGAGCCACCCAGGCGCCCCTATAACATGAGCTTTTAATTTGTACTTCGTTTTATGGTTTCCTAAGCATGTCTTTATTTGAATCCTATATATGATTTCTCCTTGAAAAATGCAGGTAAAAATTAAGTGACTAGAATTTTAATGATAATGAGAATTTTAATCAGTGCTAAGGTTCATAAAAGGGTGTGCATTTCCCCTTGCATCCTTGAATGAGTCAAAATTGCTTACGACAAATGGGTGTGGAGGTTTGATCTGGTTTCCATGTTGAACATGTTCTGAAAGCAGTCAGAGAACAGAAATCTGTCAATGTCAGGGTCAGGGGCTGAGTTCTCATTAAGTGAATGAAAATGCCTATGCAGTCTCCTTTCACATGGGGATGATTTCATGTCTATACATAGGTTCTCAGAGCAGAAGGATCCCTGGCTGCAAATATGTGAGAGACCTGATGCACTTCACTTCACCTGTCCAGTTCTCGGGCTTGAAGAAGTATGTGCGAGATCATAAGTTAAAAACTGGCAGTTTGCGGGACCAGCCGGAAGATCATATTTTATGTGGCTTGTGGGTATTTCTTTTTAATAAGTCAGTATTTAAAAATCAAGAGATACAGAATACAAAACAAAACACTGATGCTTATTCTCTGGGTAGGAGCTAACTAATGGTATGTGCTATCTCTTTATTTCACCCCAGTCCCTACCACTCCCTACTGTCTCTCGGACACTGAGGCTTTCTGTAAGTTACTTGTACTCAACAACTTCATTTAATAGGAATTGAATTTGCGAAGTCTGGATTAGGTGTTTCCTAAGGATCATGGAGCCCTCCAGTGCTGTACTCAAGAAACTGATCAGACTCTACAAAGTAGGGAGATCAGTGCATCCATGCAGTTAACTTCCATAAATATGAGGGTCTAAAACGTTTCCACCATCAAAATACGTAGATTCTATGAAAGATTAATGAATACAAACTGAGTTGACCCCATCTGTTAGTAAGAGAATAGTGAATTTTGTTTGCTTGTTTGTTTTACTGTCCCACATTTAGCAACAAGCAAACAAAATGAACCGTCTGAACAATTTATTTATTCTTCAACTAAACCTTTACCTTAACCAATAACTACAACTTGACATCAGATTGCTTTATGTATTTTTATTTTTTATTTATTTTTTAAAGATTTTATTTATTTGACACAGAGAGAGAGAGAGAGAGAGAGGGAGAGAGATCGATCAGGCAGGGAGAGGGGTAGAGAGAGAGGGAGAAGCAGGCTCCCTCTCCAACCTGTGGGCTCCATCTCAGGACCCTGGAATCATGACCTGAGCCCAAGCAGATGCTTGACCAACTGAGCCACTCAGGGGCCCCTAAAGGTTTTATTTAATTATTTGTCAGAGAGAGAGAGAGAGAGAGAATGAGAAAGAGAGTGTGCAAGCACAAGCAGGGGGAGTGGCAGGCAGAGGCAGGAGCAGGCTCCATCCCAGGACCCTGGAATCATGACCTGAGCCCAAGGCAGAATCTTAACCCACTGAACCACCCACGTGCCCCAGTGTATTTTGAAATGCACCCTATCTTTATGTTACGTACAACTCTTCAGGTATATACCAAACTTGCAGAGACTCCTGGAAGCCCAGAGCACATCTCAGTCTTTGAAGTAACCCGTGCATTCCGTTCAGTCGGCCGTTGAGAACAGACTGTCCGAAGTAGTGTCAACTCCTATCTCCGTTTGTGGCTCTGTCCGCACAGCTGAGAAGGGCTCACCTAGCGATGACAGTCGGCGGGGCTGTCAGCCCATCGCCCAGATCACTGCGCAGTCTGGCCACGGGCTGGCGTGGCCTTGCTCCGCGGCGACGGCTCGCCAGGAGCTGACTGTGGTAGAGGCTATCTCTTCGTGTTGTAAATAGAGATAGATGCCTTTTGGAGACAATCGGATGACAAGCTCGGGCAGAGCTCTGAAGTAGAGAAAGCTCTTAATTAATAGCTCTCTCAAATCTCATTCTTTCTCAACGGTTGCTGCCGCTTTCCTTCCTCGTGCACACTTCACTGCGTGCCACCCCCACATCGTGCCTCCTACCTGGCTTCTAAAAACATCCTCACATCGAATTCTTCATCCCAGAGTGCCCTGCTTTGGCAGCCTCACTCCAAGAAGACAGCGCTGAGAAGAGGGGCAGGGGAAGCCGACAGACGACACGGCGACCTTGCCTCTCCCGTTGCTTTGGATGAAGTGCGTTTCCTTGTAGGATGAGGTCCATGTCTGTAAGTATTAGGCCTGCTATCACCCGAAATGTCTTGATAATACATAAAAGACCACAGGTGCTAAAATTCTTTAGGGATAAAGTTCATTTTCCTTCGTGACTTTAAATAACATAGATTTAGTTATACTGAACCTTTCAGGCTTGTAGGAAGAACTCTTGTCCTAGTCCCCTGGTGGTTATTTGGATGTTTAAAATTGTAATGATGGGTTTTTAAAGATCATCCCTCTGGGGTTTGTGGCTTTTGAGTAGTGAGTCTAACTCTCGGGGAGGGATGATACAAGTTCATAATGTGAGCTTGATGGATTGGGGATGTGTCTGTTACTTCTGCTTTGCAAATGCAATAAAAGCGTTCCTCAAACTGGAAATAGGATTTTATTTAGGAGATGAAGTCTAGAATGTGAAAGAGAGCTGGCGGAAGCTCTGATTTAAGGAAGACGGAGGCTTGGATCACTTAATACATTTGTGTTGAGTACTTGATATATATGTTGGGCCCTGCGCTACGGGCTGGGGATTCAAAAATGAATAAAACATAGGCTGAATTCTCAAATAATTCCGACTCCTGGCCTACATCAACATATTAATAAATACGGCTCAGCAAAGTTAGAGTGGGCTCTTTTCCTGGGAATTCCTTGGGAATTCCCTGAGCAGCCTCACAAGCAGGCTTCTTTCTGTCCCAAACAGACACCCCTGAACCTCTCTCTTCCTTCCTTTAGGCCCAAGCGATTCACTTACTTTCCATCCCTCGTCACAGCTTCGCCGGCTGCACACTGCACCTGGGGTCCTTTCTTCGCAGCCAGGCCAACCTGAAAATGAGAGGAAGCCTTTGCCACGCTATACTCCCTTAATGTTGTCAAAAATAAAAATGCAGGCATACGTACTTTCAACTTCATTCTGCTAAAAACCAACTAAGAAACAGAGGGTAGCAAATAGGACCAAGAGGGGGGGCAGATGTAAGATTAAGAAAACTTCTAAGTTTCTGCTGGCACCCAGTTTCTATGTCATAAGTCGTTTCCAGCCCATGAGTACACCAGAACGTCAATATAACTTCACACCCTCCCTTTTTCTTCTATGCAAGAAAACATCTACAAATGCAAGTGAGATAAATGAGAGTAACATTATTATAGAAATTACTTTATCATTGAGATTAGCGTAGCTGACGGTAGAGAAAACGGCTCTAAATTAGTCTTTTAATAAATCACTTGCTGTCAGTGGCACTTTGCCATTGCGCATGAATGGTTTGATACGCTAGTGTATTTTAAAACAAGTTAAAGGCCACTGTTTTGCATTAGTGCTTAGACTCTCAAGGATCACTTCCACTCTTGGAAAATGATCTTGAATCAGATCATTATTGGGTAATGTGCCCATTCTGGGGTACTGAAAACACCTAAGTGTTTTCATAGTTGCTCCGTGAAATACTCCATGTCCTCGTGTGCTATCCTTTTTTTCTAAGGTGTGCTTATCCCTCTTCCGTGGTCTTCCTCTTCAGCACCTTATGACCTTGGAAGGCCAAGTGGTCTAATTCCTGTCTCTAAAATGCCTGGTGATTGCTTCCACCTTTATATGTTCATCCCTACTGAGAAGGGACCTCTCCTGTGGCACAGGGGAAGTAAGAGAAGAGGGCAGCACCTAGATTTCAGAACTAATGATGATAAGCAGTAAAGAATGAAAAGCCAGCCAAACACATGGGGAAGAGGAAGGAAAGTGGGGTAAAGGGAGAGCAGGAGCCCGAGGGAACCACTCAGGGCATTTTTGACATCTTGGTTCTAGGGCAGAAGAGAACCCTAGGACATTTCTCTTCATCCATCTACTTTCCCCTATAAGGAAACAGGAGGTGGAGAGACGACAGATCTGTTTGTTAATGAGTTACAACTCTTTCAGAACATTCAAAACTCTTTCAAAGCATTCTTCAGGCTTTTTTGTTGGTGACATCCTGCTAATCCCATTTCTCATCTAGATCAATCTATGAGATTTGAACTATTACTTCCCCCATTGTAGAGATGAGGAAACAGATCAAAAACTTGCCCAAGGTTCCTCAGATAGTAACCAGCTGAGCTGTGTGCACATTCAGTCGTCCGACTTCAAAGGTCACAGGCTTCACGACTGAGCCACACTGCAGTGTAGTAACGTTATTAATTATTGTTACCACTGGGTCAAAAGAAGAGGAATAGTTTGGATTTTATAGATAGATTTCTTTCATCTCGGATTTTAGGTTGTTGAAAAAATTAAAAACTTCTAAATCAGAAATAAGACATTCTTCAAGCAAATGCGGTGAGTTCAAAGACAAACATTTTAGGTTGAAACTTTACAAATCATTGTATAGGCGGTTGAGTTGAAAAACAAAAATCCTTTATCAAAATATCCAGGTAACACATACGTTCAGCAAGTAGCATTTCTTTGTTTCTCAAGAGAAGAACCAAATACATATCAGGTAGTCACGTGCTCATCCACGTGTGTAAACAGACCTAGAACAAGAACAAGGGAGCACGTGCCTGTGGTTAGCCCTACCGATGGACTTTGGACTCAGAACTATTTATAGAACTAGTGTTTCCGTGATTGATGTTTTAATCATAGATACTCATTTACTTGTGAAAGTTGAGCAATTCCTCATTATAGCTTGCAGCTAAGTGTTCTAGTTGCAAATTAAAGGCTGAAAAAAAGGCAGTCTGTGTACAGAAGGCTCATTTGAGACAAGTTCCTTCTGAAAACTATTTCTAATAATTAAAGACATTTGGCAGGGGGATGAAGACGTCATCTCTGTCCATTTTGAAGATGAAAATCCACTAATTGTTTTTAAAGCCATGACTTCTGCCTTAATTTATTTTTAGTTCCTTAGAAAGCAATTGATTTTTTTTCTAGTTAAGAAAAATAGGCAGAAGTCCCCTACGGGCCTTGGTCTTATTACTGGAGTCTTGTCATCAATCTGGAAATGTCTTTACCACTTTGTGTGGTTGCAAAATCCAAATGCCTTGTTCTGGGCGATGGCATGGTAAAGCACACCAGTTTTCAAAATGCAGGAGATTTTGATCAGTGACCTGTAAGATGATCTTAGGTAGCATACAGATTTACTTTTTATTTTAATAGTAAAACATATGAATTTAATAGTAAAACAATGAATTTCTTTTACTATAAATATATTAAGAATACATATAACAGTGTATTTTTAAATGCTGTATTTTGAAAATATACCATAAACCAAGTATACTATATACTATATGAAAAATAAATTACTAGCACATCAAACATGTGGTTTTACCATTTCTTAAGACTAGGCAAATGTTTTCAACTAGTGTAGCAGTTAAAGTCAATTGAATAAAAAAGGTTAGGCAAAAAAATAGTGTAGATAAGAAGCACCATAAGGCAAAAATCATGAAAGTGGCACACAAATGTCACTATCTGGGAAAGAGGTACTTGAGGTCATGTCATTGCCCAAGGCACCTCAGTTTTCTCTAGAAGTGAAAAGCTTGGTCCAGAAATTCCTAAGAACAATTTTAGTTTTAATGTCCAAGTTTTTAGAAATGGTCTTCCATTTTTTTTTTTCTTCTATCATCAGCCTGTTTTCTGCATTTAGGGTCTCTTCAGCCTTTTCTGGAACTTGGAGATGCCCTTCTTAGCCCCTGTCTCCATCACCACCAAGAACTTAGGCATTCATTCATTTACTTATGTATTCATGGAACAAACAGCCTGTGGAGAGTTTCTGTGGTAGGTGTTGTCCACATGCAAGAAAGCTAGAGGTCTGTCCTCTCTGACTTCTGTGTTAAATGAGTTTACGTGTCTGTGATTCCCATTGAAGTTAAAGCCTTTGGAACCCTGGACTTCTGCCATAATCTTTTCTTTGTACTTCCTAAACAACTAAGAGCTTTCCATTGGAAAGTCCCTTCATTGGTAAAACCCATGGTCAAGGCTCATTTTAGAAATTTAAAACATGTGTGATGCAACTCCTGAACAAAAGTGGCTTGTACATTTCATAAATAGAAAGGTCTAACTCTTGGGCTCTTTTGAATACAAAGGGAAAAATTAGTACTATCGTGATTTTTGAGTATAGAATAATGCATCTTTGGTCAGTTAGAAATCTTTACAAGTTTGAGTGAAATGAAAAATTTTAGCATTTATGTTTTCTTGAAATCAGTTACATTGAGGGAGGAGTTGCATTTCAATGCCGTTTATTGTTTTTCTGTATCATTTACCCCTTAACAAGTGGCTGAGGTATGAGTGCTGTTATGACTACTTTTTCCTGGGAATTTGTCCTTGAGAAACATTGTGGAAATGTTGCAAAGCACCTGGATGTGGTGAGTGTAAATTGTCTCCACTGTCTATGTAATGTCAGTAGAGCTGTTTTATGCTTGCCAGCAATTCATGAGATTTTTCTATACTGGTGAAAAGGATATAGCTGTGGTTTCCTGCCGAAGTTTCTATATAATAGTGAGAAAAGCATCAGAGGATGCAGTTGCTTGTGGTTGTTTGCTCATGCACTGCTGCTCCTTTCTTTTCTGTAAAAAACAGGAAGCTGAAATTTGCTCTTAGATCAGTCGATGTTTAAGAAGGTCTTATCTATGGGCTAATGCGTAAGGATGTGAAGATGAAAAGATGCTTCTCTGCCTTTAAAGGCCATAAAATCTTACTATTAAGAAATATTAAAGCAAAGTTAAAGCACTCATGACCGTGTTGACTCTCAATGCACATACGTTGCAATGAAAATTGAGAACTTGGAATTATTTTTCAAATTTTTAATGCTCCTGTTTTATCGTGAGTAGATGTAAGTTTCCAAATGTCACATTAAAATGTATTTTGAAGAAACAGCTAGTTAGCCAGGTGGTTTTTTAACTCTGGTAACTGCAACAAACTTCAAATTTGTTTTTTTTTTACTTTTTCCCTGTTCTGTGCTCATGGATCAGACTTCCAGTTCCCCAGCCCAGTAGTTTTGAGTGGAAGTGAGCAAAGAGCATATTCCAAGTCTCTTTCTCAAAAACAAGGTAAAATTAGATAACATGCTTAGGCTGAATAAATCAGTACTATTGCATTTGATACTGTCATAATTTTTCTTAAAAAGAAAGCCATGCACAAAAAGAATATCCGTAACCAAGTATCTGTTCTGAAAATAGGGGCAATATGATGGAAGCCGTATCAATTAGGAAAGCAAAACCACTATGGTGGGTATGGAATAATAGATTTATTAGAAGTTTTACACCTTACACAATCATGGGAGCTTATAAAAACAAGTTTGTGGGAAGCATCTGGTATTGGGCCTAAGGTCATTGTAGATTTGCAGAGCTGGCAGTGGTAAAGAAAGCCTGGGTATGAGGCAGAGCCCAGCAAGGACAAACTAGAACCTGAAAAACTGGAACACATAGGACAAAACGGAATCGTGTTGGACTCCCATTTCCTCCAAACTCCGTGACCTGGGAGAAGCAGAGAAGGAGCTGGCTCTCATTCACTGAAGAGCTCTTGGTGGCCCTGAGGGGCAGAGGCTGGGGGAGAGGTTGTGGTGAGGGGCTAGGACCTGCAGCCTGGCTGCTGCCGGATGTCACCACGGTGAGTTCAAGATCCACGCACAGCCACTGTTTCCCTACACCACCCTTCCAAGCATAGTTGTCCTGCTGCTCTACTTCTGCCTCCAGATCCCACGTAGTTTTCCCTTACGGCCAACTACACTGAAGAACTGTTCAGGGAAGGGAATTCTGGGAATGGATTTCCATCTGAGCTAAGTGGACGCTTAGTACAAAACCACCCCAGAAACTAGCCAATAGAAACAGAAATGTCTAAGGTTAGAAAGTCCCTTGTTTCTGAGTTTTGCAAGAGTCCTTTCTTCCACGGGACTCAGAGTCCGTCTGCTTCTAGATGATACTTAAGACGTTTTCTTCTATAGACTTATACAAAATTTCTTCTACCTGCAACTATAAGTTGTTGGTTTACTTCCATTCAAAAAACCAATATTTCAGAAAGAGTTATCTATAAAAGAAAAGGTTCTAAGATTCATGTCATTTAAGGCGCTGAGCTGATCTCCTCAAATTATATATCATCTTGCAGTGGAAAGATTGGTGAAATTGACTCTGCCCATGGCTGGGTGATGCAAGGATGCTTTCTGCCACAGTAGATTCCAAACTCCATTTTTAGATTTCTGTAGGTACTACAGAAGGTTAATGTAATATAATGTTACAGAAAAATGAACTGCCTTCCAGTGTTCCTTTTATTTATTTGGTTTGTTCTGAAATTCTTGGGTGTCAGGATGTATGCTGTGGGGCCATATGATGTGGTGAGCTTACCAGTGGTGGAACTATTCAGCCAGATGCTATAGTCAGGATTCCTTTAATGACTAAGAGACTGGCCTGTGGCACTTCCAAGACACATCCATTTTTGAGATTCTTTGAGTCTTTATCAAGGATTCTCAACCCTCTTTCCCCCCCCCCAACTCACTAGATGAATGAGGTTTACAGATAGGCTCCTCCTGTAATTCCAACCTTTTCTGTCTCACCTAAAAAGTACATTGAAATGCAAGCAAATCACAAAAAAATAAAAATAATCAACCCAATTTTTTAAAAAAACGGGTAGAGGATCTGAATAGACATTTTTTCAAAGAAGACATACAGATGACTAATAAGTGCTCAACATCACTAATCATCAGGAAAATACAAATTCAAAACCACAATGAGATCACTTCACATCTGTTAGAATGGCTGTTTTTTAAAAAGCCAAGAAATAACAAACATTGGAGAGGATGTAGAGAAAAGGACACCCATGTGCAGCTTTGGTTGGAATGTAATTGGGTGTAGGCACTGTGGGGAAACAGTATGGAGGTTCCTTAAAAAATTAAATTAAAAATGAAAGTACCCTATGATCCAGCAGTTCTACTTCTGGGTATTTATCTGAGGGTAATGAAACACTAACTTGAAAAGATATCTGCACTGGGCACCTGGGTGGCTCAGTGGGTTGGGCCGCTGCCTTCGGCTCAGGTCATGATCTCAGGATCCTGGGATCGAGTCCCGCATCGGGCTCTCTGCTCGGCAGGGAGCCTGCTTCCCTCTCTCTCTCTGCCTGCCTCTCTGTCTACTTGTGATCTCTCTCTGTCAAATAAATAAATAAAATCTTTAAAAAAAAAAAAAAAGATATCTGCACTGTGATAGTTACTACAGCATTATTTGCAGTAGTCAAGTTAAGTAACTTAAGTGTCATTGATGAATGGACAGGTAAAGAAAATGTGATTTTTACACACACACACACACACACACACACACAGAGGACTATTATTCAGCCATTAAAAAGAAATCTTGTCATTTGCAAGAACATGGATGGACCTCAAGGGTATTATGTTAAGTGAACTAAGTCTGACAAAGACAAAGTGAGATAATATGATTTCACTTATAAGTGGAATCTAATAAAACAAAAGAACACAAACAAAAATGAGCTCATAGATACAGAGAATAGACTGTGGTTGCCCGAGGTGGGGGTGGGAGTGAAATGGGTGAAAGAGGTCAAAAGGCACAAACTTCCAGTTATGAAATAAATTGGTCCTAGGGATATACTGTACAGTGTGGGGACTCTAGTGAATAATATTGTGTTGCATGTTTGAAAATTGCCGAGAGAGGAGACCTTAAAATTTCTCATTGCAAGAAAAAGATTTGTAGCAGTATGGTGATGCCTGTTAACTAGACACTATTGTGATCATTCTGCAGTACATACAAATATCAAATCCTTATGTTGTACTTCTGAAATGATAATAACGATATATGTCATTTATAGCTCATTTAAAAAAAAAATGCCAGTAAGTGGGACACCTGGGTGACTCAGTGGGTTAAAGGCTCTGCCTTCAGCTCAGGTCATGATCCCAGGGTCTTGGGATCGAGCCCCACATCTGGCTCTGCTTCGCGAGGAGCCTGCTTCCTCCTCTCTCTCTCTGCCTACTTGTGATCTCTGTCTGTCAAATAAATAAATAAAATCTTTAAAAAAGAATGCCAGTAAGTGATATAATCTATAAAATAAATAGTTCATAATCTCTTACTTGAGAACTAGTAAGAAAAATCTTGTTTTTCATGTTGCCACAAATCAATTACTATAATATTTCACCATCCTAACCATATTTTCCAATTTGCCCCTTGATAAAGCAAGAAAGCAGACATCTACAATTTAGACAAGTATTCACAAAAACAAAGGAAAATGGAAATATCCAATATCCATGAAAAGGGAGGAAGGTGCATAATTTTGTTAAAATTTCTATGGCACAAGACAAGTGATAAACTTGGGCAAATGAGATTAGGTTTGTCCACACCAGTTGTGTCAGTTTGTGTTGATCTAATCTGATCACAGAGAAGCATTTATTTCAGTGACGTGTGTTGTTTGCTATGGTTGCAAGTCTCAGCACTTGGGGTGGCGTGGCCACACATCCTACCTACAAAGGTGGCTAAGACTTGTACTTTACCCACGAAGGACTCCGTCCTCTCATGGGAAGGATAACACAAAGTTCAAGTGGAGGGGGAGGAGGAAGTATTGTGTGGCCTTAATGTGGAAGTGGAAATATTGCAGTTCTAAAGAGATGAAATGGTAAAACCATAGGAGTGGAGGGACAGATGATTGGTTAAGAGCAGAGGAGGATTGACACCAAAGGAATAATAGGGTGCTTCTCTAGCAGGTGATGGGACTGTTAGTATCTCAGTGGCGGTGGTGGTCATACAGCCATGCATTTGTAAAACTCCTAGAACTGTACACCAAAAGGAGTACATATAACTGTATGTGATTATTTTTAATTCTTACCAAACAAATTCAGCCTAAATCATGGTCCAGAGTTTAGCATCTTCCTGGTTCTGGAGTCAGAAAAACAGACCATATGGGGAAGATGCTAATCCTATTCCCTGCTTATTGACACAGAAAAATGTGCAGACTGAACAGATCTGTGTTCTGATGTCCAGAAATCTTGGGTTCGTTTCGGTCTCAAAACTCTCTTTAAATGGAGGAAGGCAAGTATCCTGGGACCCTGGATATCAGCTGACAAATTCTGTTGCCTAAAATAATGTTATGTTAACCATCTGGTAGGGGTGCAAGAGGAGTGTGAGCTTGCTGTGTCCTCTGCTGACTGTGTGAATGCGTGTGCTGCTCTCCCCAGTCTCGTGTTCACGGACTCTGAGAGCAACCGTTAATTCCAATATCATTTATTGAGGTCTTATTATATGCGGAGTACTGTGCTACGTGCTGCGAAGGCTAAATATCGAGCTACTTAGAGTCTTCATCAGAAATGGAGCTTACAACCTAGGTGAGAGATAAGACTCAGTAACTTCCTCCAGTCAGATTATGATAAATCCTGCAATAGGTTTTCTCGCTGTGTTATGGCTATTGGGAGGAGAAACCATCCCTTCCTGCCACAGGTTATCAGGAAGGGCTTATTTTGCAAAGAGTGTGTCACTTGTCCTGAACTTTAAGAACCAAGTAGATTCTAAGGTCCCAGAGAAATAGATCCTTTCTGTCTAATTTACTAGTTCCCCCTCCCCCATGTCTGGCATAGTCCCTGATACATTGTTCATACATCAATATTTTGGAATTAATGAAAGAAAGAAAAGACAGCATTTTCAAAGGCAGAGAACCCATTCCAAGAAGCCATATCCTGCGCAGAGGAATGCAGGGAAATGCTTCCAGCATGTTTGAGACCCTGAGAATAGATCAGTTAGGCTGGAGTATAGGGGGTTGCGGGAAGAAGTGTTCCAAAATTGTTGAAATCAGACTGGAGGGCTTCTCCGGTATCAGGCTGATTAAGTGGAACATTTTTCAGTAGAAGAAGGCACTGAAGGATTTTGAGCTGGCACGAGGTGATCAGATCTGTGTTTTTCAAGGAAGTCATTTGTCAGTGATTATAAGACAGTGACTGTTAGTGATCGTACAAGCCGTGTTGGAGCTCAGGAGAGAGACCGTGCCGGGGGCACCTGGACCAGCTCGAGCAGGACTTGGAGAGGGAGTGGTTGCAGTGTTCCACCCAGAAAACAGGAGTCAGAAGCCCCGGGATCAAGTCCTACTCTGCTTCTAAACTGTAGGACAAATCACATGAGTTTCTGTGTATTTTTAAAGCTATATGATGTGAGAGGTATGTTCTTGGAGTCCCAGTGATTGGAAAGAAAGTTGCAGATATTTCTAGCGGAGATGTGACAGGAATTGGGACTGCATAGACATCAGGGTTGAGGGAGTCGGAGCTGTCAACATGGCCCCACGTGTTTTGCCAGATCTGACTGGGAGAACGTTGGTGCTACTGACAGAAATAGAGATGTCAGGAGGAAAAGTTTATTTTGGCGGAATGATTTCGAATCCTGGGTGGGACGTGGTTTGGGATACTGGCATGACATACCCATCAGATATCTGGCCTGCAGGTATTAAAATGGAGGAGGACGAGGTGGAGGTGATGCCTGGGTGGCTTAGTTGTTAAGTGTTTGCCTTCTGCTCAGGTCATGATCCCAGGGGCCTGGGATCAAGCCCCAACTTGGGCTCCCTGCTCAATGGGAGCCTGCTTCTCCCTCCCCCTCTTCCATGCCCCCTGCTTGTGTTCTCTCTCTCTCTCTCTGTCAAATAAATAAATAAATAAAATATTTAAAAATAAATAAACTGGAGAAGGATGGGAACATGGGGAGAGGGTGATGCCAGGAATTACAGCTATTAGATAAGCCCCATTAGATATCCCAGCTGTGAAAGAGGTTTCCAAGGACAAGAAGGAAGAGGAGAGAAGAGGAAAATTCTGCTAACACCCGGATTTAGGGGTCAGAAAAGGAATAAATTTGATCTAAGGCTACAACGGGACTGCCCAAAAGTAGAAAGGAAAGTCTCAAAGGTCCGTATCAGGGAGACGGAATCAGTGGTAAAAACAGAGCCAGCGTTCAAGAGGGATGAGGAAGAAAATCCAGTTCCCTCATTTTAAAATTGATAAACTTGAGAAAATAATACCTTCCTTGCTGGTGTGTTGTGGAGAGTAAATAAGAGACAGTACTTAATCTAATACCTTATGAATAGTAGGCTTAAAAATTGGAGCTCTTATTTGTACTGTTATTGGAAATTAATTCTCATTTTCAGTGTCCTTTAGGAATTTTAAAAAATGTAACCCAAACCTTGTGGGTTTTGTGGCGGGGGGGCTGTTGCCTTTCTAAAAGATAAATCATAGGCTAAATTTGCTGCATAATAATGTCTCCTGACCTTTAAAGGGTAAGATGTAGCTCCATTCCAGTTTTAGAAGAGCTCCATACTGTTCTGACAAGAGCATAGTGTTTCTCGGCAACTCTCATTAGGGTGCCGGGCACGGAAAAACAAAATTCTCCCATCCAGGCCAATGTTGAATAATATAGCAAGTTATACGTGGTAAGAAGAACTTGCTCGTCTGCTTTCTTCTGCCCTAATGAGGAATCCATCATTTGTGCGGAATTAATGCTGAATTTCAGACCTGAAGATGGCACTGAAAACCTTGTTGACCCAGAAAATTGAGTTGGTTTGATACACACAATTTATCTTGGGAATAAGTGACCAAGACAGCATACAACCACTACCAAATCTATTTGTGCTGTATTGATTATTTTTTTTTTTTTATTTTTTTAATCTAAGAGGCTGGGCGTCTATGCTTTGATTCATAGAAGAACCACTTTGCTTTTTAAAGAGGGGAAAAAACAAAAACAAAAACCCTCCTTTCCAGGATCACACCTCGTGTCTCACCTCGAATCAGCCACCTTGAAAATGTATGCAGTTAGGGACACGCAGTGAGAAAGCAGAGAAGGCTCAGGGACCACTGCAGTTGCCCTGGGGAAGCATATACAAGGCAAGGAGCAGGATTCCACGAACTCTAAGGACCCAGGAGTCTCTGAAATTCAATGGCATGTCATTCCACATGTTACAATCATTAGTCAAAAGTGTGTGAACTCCCAAGGAAATTGACAAAATGTCCCACCGCTGCCCCCCCGCCCCCCCGCCCCGCAACTGATGTGTTTGCTGGTCCAACACTGAAACCAGAGCAAACTTTTTTCTATATTTTCAGTAATCACTAAAAGTCAAAATTATCAGGAATCAGCCTATCAAATCTTTCTTACTTTAGGCTTTATTATGATTTTCCTAATATTCAAAAACCCTTCTAAACACACACATTATTTTCCCCCTTTCATTACACATTCCAGTTAATGGAATCATTCATTTTTTCCCCGTATTTCAAGGTATAGAACTTTGAAATAATTTCTGAAATAAAATTCAATTTCTTAACCTGGTATTAAAATCTGTTCTTCGGGGCACCTGGGTGGCTCAGTGGATTAAAGCCTCTGCCTTTGGCTTGGGTCGTGATCCCAGGGTTCTGGGATCAAGCCCCGCATTGGGCTCTCCGCTCACTGGGGACCCTGCTTCCTTTCCTCTCTCTCTCTCTCTCTGCCTGCCTCTGCCTACTGATGATCTGTCTGTCAAATAAATAAATAAAATCTTAAAAAAAAAAAAAGTCTGTTCCTCATAGACTTGGGCCTAGAGCCATGTTTCCCAACAAATATCTCAACCAGAACCCCATTTACACCCCTACCCCGCTCTTCTCCTTCATACACTCTTAAGCTCCAGGCAGAGTTGACCACGGTGGACCAGACCACAGGAAGTCTATGGTTTCCTCTCTCTGAATCTTTTGCTTGGGCTACCCCTGCCCCCTGCCCCAAATGCTTGGTTTTTTAAAACCTAATCTTTACCCTGGGTTAGGAATCAGTACACAATCCACTTTGGCCAGTTTGGATATAGCAACCACAGTAATGTAACTTCTAATGACATGTAAACCCCCAATTTCCAAAGGCTTAGGGAAATAAAAGTATATGTATATATTTTTAAAAGTCTTTACCAACACCTCCAAAAATCCTTTTAAGTTCTTCTGCACTCCCCTTTCTTCTCCATGTCTAGGACAAATCATTTTTTAGGGAGATACCATCCCTAAAATGTTCAATTTTGAAGCATATAAGCCAGCTTTTATATATTTTTGTATATATTTGCATAGCCCCCACAAAACTTAGCACAACACCTAGTACATGGGAATCCTCAATAAATGAGGATTTATTGAATTCAGTTTAGTTTATTCAATTTTATTGAATTCAGTTCAGTTTTCCACCGGGTTCAGCATTCCTTAAGAATTTGAGGCTGGATTAGATTTTAAAAATAAGTTGCTGTGTACTATCTGTAGGTACTACTTTGCAAATCCTTATAAAGTTAACAGTTGGATTTTTTTCTTTTTTTTTTTTTAAATACAAGTTGTTGGCAGTTTGCAACTTCTTTTTTTTTTTTTTTAATGTATTTATTTGACAGAGAGATCACAAGTAGGCAGAGAGGCAGGCAGAGAGAGAGAGAAGGAAGCAGGCTCCCCTCTGAGCAGAGAGTCCGATGTAGGGCTCGATCCCAGGATCCCGAGATCATGACCTGAGCTGAAGGCAGAGGCTTAAACCACTGAGCCACCCAGGCGCCCCAACAGTTGGATTTTTTGAATGATTTTTTTAATAGATTATTTATTTATTTATTTATTTGATATAGAGAGATCACAAGTAGGCAGAGAGGCAGGCAGAGAGAGAGAAGGGATAAGCAGGCTCCCTTCTGAGCAGAGAGCCCGACGTGGGGCTCGATCCCAGGACCCTGAGATCATGACCCGAGAGCTGAAGGCAGAGGCCTAAACCACTGAGCCACCCAGGTGCCCCAACAGTTGGATTTTTTAAAGTGTCTTTATTGTATCTAAGGTATTTATTATGCATAATATAATGAGAGAAAGAGCAGTTTTCCTGTCAGTACTTGGTGTGACTTTTCTTCTTTGAGATTTTTATTTTCAATTCATTCTGAAAGTTAAGAAGCTTCTGGAACCAGTGACAAAAGAGAAAGACAGGAAATTAATGTATAAGAAGAGATGTACATAGGAGATGGAAATAAATTGAAATTGGAGTCACATTCTAAAAACACAAAGAAAAAAGACAAAAGAACTGTAATATTTCTAAAGTAAGCTTTCTGAATGTGAGGTGGATTCTCAGACAAAAACAAAATATATCTGATGTGATAAAAACAATATAGGAAAGCATTGTTGAAGGTGAATTTGGCTGAAAGGGAAATATCAAAGCCATTCTGAAGCAACCCCCGGACAGAGAATAAGAAATCAAAAACAGTACGTGATTTGGGGATTATTATACAGGGGTTATAATGAGCGTGACCCAGGGTGCCTGGGTGGGTCAGTCAGTTGAGCATTTGACTCTTGATTTTGGCTCAGGTCCTGATCTCAGGGTCATGGGATCGAGCCCAAAGTCAGGCTCCAGGCTCATCAAGGACTCTGCCTCAGGATTCTCTCTCTCTCTCTCTCCCTCTGCCCTTTCCTCTGCTTATGCATGCATGCTCTTTCTTTCTCTCTCTATAATAAATAAATCTTTAACAACAACAACAACAATAATAATGCGCTTCACCCATCTGATACCATCATCTGTACGACTTTAACAAGAGGGTTAGCAAAAACCATAGTTTCATTGAAGCAAGTTGGGCTTCGGAATGAACATTTTTATATTTTGCAAATTAGTGTTCCGCCTAACTTCTACTTCCTCTTATTACTGCTCTTGTGAACACATTCAGAGAATACAACAACCCCTCAAGCGTCGTGTTCTCTTGATTTTTATGTGTGTATGCCTAAGGAGAACACATTCCTTCAGTCTGAGAAAAAAAAATGAGTGTGGTTGAGCCACCTCTAGAAAAAGGAAAATGTCTAAAAGTTAAGGGAAAAAAATATGTTCTGCATAAGAAAAAGGGAGAGAGGGAGAACATGAGCAACCGATGAAGTCAAGCTAGAAAATGATTAATTTAAGTGAAAACCTAGTGTATTACTTCTTTTTCCACTGAAGATAAATCAAGCTGTTGGGACAGTGGAGTTGCAGATTTAGGCAAAGAGTGAACATTGTAACAAGCAGCTCCTCTGTGATGATTCCCTCCCGAACACCCAGTCCTCCATTGTTCTTCTTGGATACACTGATGTACTTTATCTGCCTCTTTCCCGTGTCAGTTTCAGTTTGCACACAGGAGAATCTTGAGTAATTTGTTTTAGGAATATCTATGGAGAAAGGAGTCAGTAAGATCTGAGAAAAATAAAAAGCAGTGAATTGTATGACAGAGTAGAGAATTAAAGAGTTTTGCAAATGCAGCCTAAGGTTTCCAACACATTATTTTCAAAATTAAAATTGCAGGTTATGAGCCATGATCCTTGGGTTGTACCATGGTGATGGAGTGGATGGGGTGAGAAAGCAGGGATATGGCAGGGACAGGTGACTTGCAAGGTAAACCTGGTAGTAAGTTTGTATTAATAAGAAAACCCAAGTAATTCTGCTACCTCTCTCACTGGGACTGCTGCTGCTGGCTAGCTAACGCTAGCACCATGTTTTCTTCTGAGAACATACAAGAACCCTATGAAGTAGGTGCTGTTTTCATGTCTGCGTTGCAAGTGTTAGAATCCTTAGGCACTGAGGAGTTAAGACATTTCCCCAAGATCACACAGCTGGTAAGTGGCAAGCTAGGTGTGACTCCAAACCATCCGATCCTACAAGCACACTCTTAACCGCCATGTCTGTATAGCCTCTCACACAGAGAAGTGTTTCCAGAAGGTCCAAGACAGAGGAATTCTGAGCTGCTGATCATTCTGTAATACATAGTTTTCGATCGTCTCCCTCTGCTCATGCTGCTTCCTTTGCCTTGGGAGGCCTCCTTTCATCAACCTTCTCCTTCACTTGGATGACTCTACATCCTTCAGATTTCAGCTCAGGGGATCATTTTGCTCAGCAAAGCTTTCCAGAACTCCCCTCAAGATAGCTGGTTCCCTTACCTCACAGACTTATATGGGGTACTCTGTGAATACATCTGTTGCAGCACCGACCATATCATCCCGTTACCTTCCTGCCTCATCTTGAAGCCTTGGATGTTCTCTCTGTCTCCTCTTTCACATCTAGTCAATCACTGCACAGGTGATTTGACCTCTTTGATATTTCTGGATCCATCCCTACCCCTCTTTTCCTGGGATCACTGCCCTCGTTCTTACAGTTCCTCCTGCAGTAGCCTTCCCACAGGTCCCCCTTCCTCTGGTCCTTACCAGCTGCCCATCCAACCCTCAGTGACTGCCCGTGACCTGGGGAAAAGACATACCCTTCTACCACAGTCTCCCCTGGCCGCTGCCCTTCGCCCCATCTCTTGACAGATGGCGGCTTTAAGCCATCAGCCTCGCATCTGGAGCTCTAGCAACGCTCACTTACTATTGCAACCTCACCCCACCCACAGCCACTCCTCCCAACAGGCTGTCTCTCCCTTCTGTACATCTGCTCACGCGTTGTTGTTCATGGGCGCCTGAAGTGCCCTGTCCTTCCCACTGGCAAGCTCCTGCTGGGCTCACAAGACGGTTTTACTCTTGTTTACACTCAGAGGCCCTGGGTGGCTCCTCCTTTGGATGCACTAACACTGTGCTCTCAAAACACCCTGTCCCTTCCTCTTTCAGTGGGCCCGCTAGCTGGTTTCCAATCAATCCTTTAGGTTTCTGCCTTCGCCTCTAGATGAGAGCTTCCTGAAGGGGAAGACTGGTATATTCACGACTATATTCTTGATGCCTGGGACATAGCAACTACTCCATAAATGTTTGATGAGTGAATTAATGAGTTAGTATACATGTTCAAGTGTCACCTATATAAAATACACCTAAATAACAGTCTTTCCACCTTTCAGGCCTGATGCCTTACTTACTATTTCTCCTTCCTCCCCACTCTTGATTAAATGTGCAGCAATTCCCAAAGCCCATGTAGTGTATCCCATGATCTGTGGGATTATTTACACTGTTTCGGATGCTTTTTCCTTCTCAGTATCGTAGCAAGTCTCCGCAGGTTGCCCAGGAAGCCTTTCCTGACTGCACAAGATGTACGGAGTCATTCCCTTCCTTCGTTACTGTTAAAATTTCTGGCACTGAAATTGCCTTTGACCCTGGCAGATGCCAGCCCCTGAAGGCAGGTATTGTGTCTTGCTCAGCTCTGTGGCCGTCTGGTACCTACCACAGGCCCCGCACTCGTCTGTGTTAAACTAGCTGACATGACCAAAATATGTAGCCTGTTTCATGGTAGTTCAGGCCCTTTGTTTAGCTGCATAACAGTTGAGTGAATAAGAAAAGTAACTATTGTGAAGGTCCTACTTTAATCTCTTTTCCTAGCCTTCAATTAAGCAAGATCTTCTACAGTCAAAATGCTAAAGCCCTTGACAACTTTTGTTAATTTTAATCACAGGTGGTCTTCTGAGGCCAGAATAGATGTGGCTGACATTCTTACCACTTTTAGAACAAAAAATGGCCTGCATTACTGTCTGAGGAAACTATAATTGTATGTATGGCAAATAATTAGATTAATGAATTCTTGAAAGTAAATGAGTCCAGCTTTTATATCTTTATTAGGCAAACTTCCACATATTTGTGAGGTCTGTCACATAAATGCTGAGACTGACTTATAATTCCCATAATAACAAAGTGGCGAGAGCCCACAAAGCCACTTCAGGCCATGAAGAGGTCATTTTTAGTGAATAAAGGGCCGACACTTCTGACAAGTAACACTCAGGCTGACATCTTACATACTGTGCACGGATCCTTCCCTAATGAGCTCCTGTAAACCTGTGGGTTTACCCAATAAGGAATTTACACCACTGAAGCAAGCGGGAGACCACAACTGCGGGATGGTCAGACATGATGTCAAGCTTCTGGAATTCCATTTATTTTATTGTTTATGAAGGATAGTTGTGTTACTTAGATATTCATTGGTATTTATTCTTATTATAAGCTGCTAGTCAACATCTAGTTAAAAATGCAGAGCAGGACAAGATGGCGGGGTACTAGGAAGAGGCGTCTTTTCAGCTGGTACCCCAAAGTGAGCTGATTACCTACCAAAGAACTCTGATCACCCATGAAATCAGCCTGAGATCAGAATTATACACGTCTGGATCTCTACAGGGGCAGAAGACGCCAGTGAGCAGGTAAAGCGGAATGGGAACAGCGGACTGATATCGGAAGATAAACAAAAGGGGGAGGGAGCCACCAGAGGCGACCGGTGCAAAAGTAATACCCCGATACGAGCGAGAGTGCCCTGCGTCTGGGGACCAGCATTAACTCGGAGACTGGTTGAAAGCACTCCAAAAGAGCAAAGGATCGCGGGGGCAAACTGTGGGAATCGGGGCGGCTAGGGACAGGGGCTTGAGTCCCCGGTCCCAGACGGCCTCCCCGGCGCGGAGGCAGAGAGAGTGCGGCGGAGAAACCGGCTCCTGGTCCCTAATCCGCCAGCGTGCCCCAGAGCGCGGGGTTCCGGCTCCTGTGAGGGGATGGGAGCCGGTCTGCAGAACGCGCGCTAGCCCTACCACAAAGCTTGAGATGCGCGTGCACGTCGCTCCAGCTCTCCTGGGTTTCTAAGGCCCTGGGGCGCTTCTTGACCCGGGCCATTGTTTCAAAGTCTAAGCCTCGCGCCCGCGAAACTCTTCCCCGGACAGAGGCGCGCAAAAGCCCAGCCTGCGGCTTACGGACCAGCGCCCCGTTCTCAGTGCCCCAGACGCGCGCCCGACCCACAGCCGCCTCTGAAAAGAGGTGCGCGCAAGCCGGGCACTCCCAGCCCCGGCCAGCGGCAAAATCTCAGTGTGCGATCGCTGCTTGGAACCTCTCTGGCGGTCAGGAGCTCCCAGACAGCCGCCACTGCCTTGGCTTTGGGGACGAGCAAAAGATCCTGCGCCCCCAGGGTCTTTAACTTGGAACCTGCACTGCCAGCATCCAAGGGGGAATTTATTCAGCTTCTGCACCCAGACTGAGGCTTCTGAGACGGAGATCAGGAAGTGTTCCAGGGTGCACCTTGACTGCACCAGAGTTGATACATCCAGCTACATCTGTTCAGTCTTCTCCCACCAAAATGACTAGGAGGAGGAATGCCCAACAGAAGAAAAATACAGAGGATGGACCTTCCGCAACAGAGCTAACGGCTATCAACATAGACAATATGTCGGAAAGAGAATTCAGGCTAACAATTATCCAGGCAATAGCTAGGTTGGAGAAAGCCATGGATGACCAAACAGAATTGATTAGAGCCGAACTGAAAGCGACCAGACAGGATGTTCACAATGTTAGGGCGGAGCTTAAAGCTACCAGGGAGGAGGTCCACAATGCTCTCAATGAGTTCCAATCCAATCTAAACTCTCTCAAAGCTAGGGTAACTGAGACAGAAGATAGAATTAGTGATCTGGAAGACAAACAGATAGAGAGAAAGGATCAGGAGGAAGCCTGGAACAAACAGCTTAGATCCCACGAAAGCAGAATTAGGGAAATAAGTGATGCCATGAAGCGTTCCAACGTCAGAATTATTGGAATTCCTGAAGGGGAGGAGAAAGAAAGAAGTCTAGAAGATGTCGTGGAACAAGTCCTTCATGAAAACTTTCCGAATCTCGCGAATGAAACCAGCGTTCATGTACTAGAGGCTGAACGGTCTCCACCCAAGATTATACACTCCAAAAAAACATCACGACACCTGATAGTCAAATTGAGAAATTATAATTGTAGGTATAATCTCTTGAAAGCTGCCAGGGCAAAGAGGCTCCTTACTTACAGAGGGAAGCCCATCAGAATAACGTCAGACCTGTCCACAGAGACCTGGCAAGCCAGAAGAGGCTGGCAAGATATATTCAGGGCACTAAATGAGAAGAACATGCAGCCAAGAATACTTTATCCAGCAAGACTGACATTCAAAATGGATGGAGAGATAAAGAGTTTCCAAGACCGGCAAGACTTAAAAGACTATGCAACCACCAAGCCGATACTGCAGGAAATATTAAGGGGGGTTCTATAAAAGAGGAAAAATCCCAAGAATAGCATTGAACAGAAATATAGAGACAGTCTACAGAAAGAAAGACTTCAAAGGTAACTCGATGTCAATAAAAACGTATCTATCAATAATCACTCTCAATGTGAATGGCCTCAATGCACCCATAAAACGGCACAGGGTTGCAGATTGGATAAAACGACAGGACCCATCCATATGCTGTCTACAAGAGACCCATTTTGAACCTAAAGATACACGCAGACTGAAAGTGAAGGGGTGGAGAAGCATCTTTCATGCCAATGGGACTCAAAAGAAGGCTGGGGTAGCGATTCTCATATCAGATAAATTAGACTTCAAACTAAAGACTGTAGTCAGAGATACAGAAGGACACTACATAATCCTTAAAGGGACTATCCACCAAGATGATCTAACAATTGTAAATATCTATGCTCCCAATATGGGAGCAGCCAATTACTTAAGAAAACTGTTAATCAAGATAAAGAGTCATATTGATATGAATACACTAATCGTAGGTGATCTTAACACGCCTCTTTCAGAATTAGACAGATCATCGAAGCAGAAAATCAATAAAGAAACAAGAGCATTGAACGACACATTGGACCAGATGGACCTCATAGATATATACAGAACATTCCACCCTAAAACAGCAGAATACTCATTCTTCTCAAGTGCACACGGAACCTTCTCCAGAATAGACCACATACTGGGTCACAAATCAGGACTCAGCCGATACCAAAAGACTGAGATTATTCCCTGCATATTCTCAGATCACAATGCTTTGAAACTGGAGCTCAATCACAAGGAAAAGTTCCGAAGGAACTCAAACACCTGGAAGCTAAAGACCACCTTGCTTAAGAATGCTTGGATCAACCAGGAGATCAAAGAAGAACTGAAACAATTCATGGAAACCAATGAGAATGAAGACACTTCGGTCCAAAACCTATGGGATACAGCAAAGGCGGTCCTAAGGGGAAAATATATAGCCATCCAAGCCTTGCTCAAAAAAATTGAAAAATCCAGAACACACCAGCTGTCTCTACACCTTAAAGAACTGGAGGATCAACAACAAATCAAACCAACTCCACACATAAGAAGGGAAATCATCAAGATTAGAGCTGAGATCAATGAGGGAGAAACCAGAGATACAGTAGAACGTATCAATGAAACTAGAAGCTGGTTTTTTGAAAGAATCAATAAGATCGATAAGCCACTGGCTACACTAATCCAAAAGAAAAGAGAGAAATCCCAAATTCATAAAATTATGAATGAAAGGGGAGAGATCACAACTAACACCAAGGAAGTAGAAACAATCATCAGAAGTTACTACGAACAGTTATATGCCAATAAGCTTAGCAACCTTGATGAAATGGATGCATTCCTGGAAAAATATAAACTACCAAAATTGAACCAGGAAGAAATCGACAACCTGAATAGACCGATATCTAATAACGAGATTGAAGCAGTGATCAAAAATCTCCCAAAAAACAAGAGCCCAGGACCTGACGGATTCCCTGGGGAATTCTACCAAACCTTCCAAGAAGAAATAACACCTATTCTCCTGAAGCTGTTTCAAAAAATTGAAGCAGAAGGAAAACTTCCAGACTCTTTCTATGAAGCCAGCATTACCCTGATCCCCAAACCAGGCAAGGACCATACCAAAAAGGAGAATTTCAGACCAATATCACTGATGAATATGGATGCTAAGATTCTCAACAAGATCCTAGCCAACAGGATCCAACAACACATTAAAAAGATTATCCACCATGATCAGGTGGGATTCATCCCTGGGCTACAAGGATGGTTCAACATTCGTAAATCAATCAATGTGATACAACAAATTAATAGGAGAAGAGAGAAGAACCACATGGTCCTCTCAATTGATGCAGAAAAAGCATTTGACAAAATCCAACATCCGTTCCTGATTAAAACGCTTCAAAGTATAGGGATAGAGGGAACATTCCTGAACCTCATCAAATCTATCTATGAAAGACCCACAGCAAATATCATCCTCAATGGGAAAAAGCTTGCAGCCTTCCCGTTGAGATCAGGAACAAGACAAGGATGCCCACTTTCACCACTCTTGTTCAACATAGTATTAGAAGTCCTAGCAACAGCAATCAGACAACAGAGAGAAATAAAAGGTATCCAAATTGGTAATGAAGAAGTCAAACTCTCTCTCTTCGCAGATGACATGATTCTTTATATGGAAAACCCAAAAGACTCCACCCCCAAACTACTAGAACTCATACAGCAATTCAGCAGCGTGGCAGGATACAAAGTCAATGTGCAGAAATCAGTGGCTTTCTTATACACTAACAAGGAAAATACAGAAAGGGAAATTAGAGAATCGATTCCATTTACTATAGCACCAAGAACCATAAGATACCTGGGAATAAACCTAACTAAAGAGGTAAAGGATCTATACTTGAGGAACTATAGAACACTCATGAAAGAAATTGAAGAAGACACAAAAAGATGGAAGACCATTCCATGCTCTTGGATCGGAAGAATAAACATCGTTAAAATGTCTATACTGCCTAGAGCAATCTATACTTTTAATGCCATTCCGATCAAAATTCCACCGGCATTCTTCAAAGAGCTGGAGCAAATAATCCAAAAATTTGTATGGAATCAGAAGAGACCCCGAATCGCTAAGGAAACGTTGAAAAACAAAAATAAAGCTGGCGGCATCACCTTACCTGATTTCAAGCTTTATTACAAAGCTGTGATCACCAAGACAGCATGGTACTGGCATAAAAACAGACACATAGACCAGTGGAACAGAGTAGAGAGCCCTGATATGGACCCTCAACTCTATGGTCAATTAATCTTCGACAAAACAGGAAAAAATATACAGTGGAAAAAAGACAGTCTCTTCAATAAATGGTGCTGGGAAAACTGGACAGCTATATGTAGAAGAATGAAACTCGACCATTCTCTTACACCGTACACAAAGATCAACTCAAAATGGATAAAAGACCTCAACGTGAGACAGGAATCTATCAGAATCTTAGAGGAGAACATAGGCAGTAATCTCTTCGATATCAGCCACAGCAACTTCTTTCAAGATACGTCTCCAAAGGCAAAGGAAACAAAAGCGAAAATAGACTTCTGGGACTTCATCAAAATCAAAAGCTTCTGCACAGCAAAGGAAACAGTCAAAAAAACAAAGAGGCAACCCACGGAATGGGAGAAGATATTTTCAAATGACAGTACAGACAAAAGGTTGATATCCAGGATCTATAATGAACTCCTCAAACTCAACCCACACGAAAGAGACAAACACCTCAAAAAATGGGCAGAAGATATGAACAGACACTTCTCCAATCAAGAAATACAAATGGCTATCAGACACATGAAAAAATGCTCATCATCATTAGCCCTCAGGGAGATTCAAATTAAAACCACATTGAGATATCACCTTACACCAGTTAGAATGGCCAAAATTAACAAAACAGGAAACAACATGTGTTGGAGAGGATGTGGAGAAAGGGGAACCCTCTTACACTGTTGGTGGGAATGCAAGTTGGTGCAGCCTCTTTGGAGAACAGTGTGGAGATTCCTCAAGAAATTAAAAATAGAGCTTCCCTACGACCCTGCAATTGCACTCCTGGGTATTTACCCCAAAGATACAGATGTCGTGAAAAGAAGGGCCATCTGTACCCCAATGTTTATAGCAGCAATGGCCACAGTCGCCAAACTATGGAAAGAACCAAGATGCCCTTCAACGGATGAATGGATAAGGAAGATGTGGTCCATATACACTATGGAGTATTATGCCTCCATCAGAAAGGACGAATATCCAACTTTTGTAGCAACATGGACGGGACTGGAAGAGATTATGCTGAGTGAAATCAGTCAAGCAGAGAGAGTCAATTATCATATGGTTTCACTCATTTGTGGAGCATAACCAATAGCATGGAGGACAAGGGGCGTTAGAGAGTAGTAGGGAATTTGGGTAAATTGGAAGGGGAGGTGAACCATGAGAGACTATGGACTCTGAAAAACAGTCTGAGGGGTTTGAAGTGGCGGGGGGGTGGGAGGTTGGGGTACCAGGTGGTGGGTATTATAGAGGGCACAGCTTGCATGGAGCACTGGGTGTGGTGAAAAAATAATGAATACTGTTTTTCTGAAAATAAATAAATTGGGAAAAAAATGCAGAGCAAATAATTCATAATTTGAGATAACAAGAACACGATTCTCATCGGTACTAGTGAATAAAATTACCTTCAGTAATACAAACAGCTCTTCTTTCATGTTAAAGTAATTTCATTATCAGTTCATTGCACCTTGTTGGCCTTATGTGAAATCTTATTTTTCCCATTTACTTATATCCTCTCTACTTGGTGATTTGTAATGTTCCATTTGAAGGAAATGAAATCACACTTCTTTCGAGGCATGTTAATATTCACTAAATGTTAACTGCACACCTTTTTTTCTTGCCAGTACCCTGCAGGATTCTGGGGCTGCCAGGTAGGCAACCTCTCAATGCTCCTGGAGCTTATCACCTAACCAAGAAAACACAAGGAACAAAAACCTAACAATGACAGCATAGCAGGGTGTTATAGCAGAGAGAGATATGCATAGGTGCAATGGAAAAACAAAAGAAAGACATCCAAGGCTTGAGAGTGAGAAAGCACAAGGAAAGCTTGCCAGAGAGATGCTAAGCTGAATTGAGGTTAGTAAGGGAGAAAGAGTAGGGAGGGTGTATTAGTCTCCTAGAGTCACCATAATAAAATACCACAAACTATGTGGCTTAAAACAATAGGAATTTATTCTCACACTGGACTGTAAGCTAGAAGTCTGAGATTAAGATGTCAGCAGGCTTGATTTTTTCCAGTGACTCTGAGGGAGAAACTGTTCCACGTCTCTCTCCTTGCTTCTGACGGTTTTCAGCGATCCTCAGTGTTCCTTGATTTATAGACACACTTCTGCATCCTCTGCTTGTGTCTTCACGAGACCTCCCCAGCTGTGTGTCTCTGTGTCCAAATTTCCTTCTTCTTCTTTTTCTTCTTCTTTTTTTTGGTGAAGGGACACCAGTCACCCACCCTAACCCAAAATGACCTCCTCTTCAATGGTTTGTAGCTACAAAGACCCTGTTTATTGGTCAGGTCACATTCACAGGTTGCAGGTGGACCTAAATTTTAGGAGACAGTGTTCAATCCAGTGTTTAGAGGGAATTCAAGATACAGGAAACAGTATGGATGAAGATGGAGAAGCTCTGACATGTTTGGGCAACCATAGACCCTTCTTAATGGTTGGATTGAAATGCTCAGGATCCAACCAAGTTATGAATCTTCAGAGGTAACAGGAGTCTCATCACAAAGAACCTGTGCGCTAAGTACAGGAATTTGAACTTCCTTGTGGAATGTGTGGATATCATTGAAGGAGTTTAATTCTGGAAGCTACATGATCATATTTGCATTTTAGAAAAATCTCTCTGGCAGCAGTGTGGAAAACTGAAGAAGGTACAGATTGGAGGCAGAGAGATGATATAGGAAGTCCTTAAAACAATTCTGGCAAGAAATGCTAAGTGTCTACATTATACCAGCAGTAGGAAGACTAGATAAGAGGTGGTAGATAGAGGAGATACTTAAAAAGAAGGATCTGTAAGGATCGTAGTTAGTGACATGTGAGAAAGGAGAAGAGAGAGGCAAGAGTGGTTTTGAAGTTTCTGGCTCAAGTGAAAAGATGGAGGTAACATTGGCTGAGATAATTAAAAGAAGGAATATGCTTAGAGGTAAGAGTGGGTGAGTTTTTGGACATATCTATATTTGAGGTCTCAGTAACCCTTCTAAATGGAGAGCTGCTCTTCTGGAAATTTTGTGAAGTCTCCAGTTCTGGCTGGAGGTGAATTTGAGATTGATGAATATATAAGTAATTGTGTCCCCCAGGTTGAATGCCTGAAGTGAGAAGAGCAGAAAGTCTAGGAAATGCCAATTTGTAGGAAATGAGCTGAGGAAAAAAGAACCAAAGAGTGGCATTAAGAAGGACTTCTATAGAGAAAAGAGAAAAACCAAGTGAGCATATCATAGATAATAGAGCTTCCAGAAGGACAGAGTGCTTCGAATGTCAAATGCTGTGTGCAGAGAAGTCAAGATAAGGAGTGAAGGTGTTTATTTGTTTTGGCAAAATCCAGTCTTTTGTGACTTTACAAGGGAAGTGTTGATAGAATGCAGGAAAGATCAAGGAAGAATCAAGAAGATAGCCTGGGGAGTAACTGTGCAGGAAGGGGCCATAGGGACTGTAGACTGTCTTTTAAGCAAGTTGGACTGGGAAGGAGGCAGAGCCATATAGGAATTATGTAGGACTCAATAGCTGCATGGGCTTAGGGATGAGTGTTTCAGTGATGATAGATATTCAGCCATTCTGTGATCCAGCTCAAGGGGGGGAGAACATGAACTCTAAGTGGGCTTAGAGCAGGGGTAGTAGCAGGAAAGGAGTACAGGTCTCTCTTCTAAATAAGGTTGTCCACTGAGGACATGTTCTGAAAGGAATTGAAGATGTCACACAAATGCCACCATGAACTTTTTGTTAAAATGAATAAAAATCTCCTTTCCTTCAAGCTCCACGTAATGTTTTTTTTTTGTTTGTTTTTGTTTTTGTTTTTTTGTTTGTTTGTTTTGCTGCCCACTTCTCCCAAATCCCCGTGCTTTTATAACAACACCCCCATTTCCTCTTGGGGAATTGGTTTTTCCCCTCCTCCTGCAGCCTTAATAGAAAGAACTATCAGTTAAGGTGCCCTGCCCTCTCCTATATAAGGACTAATTGAGTCCCTTTCCCCGGACTTTTGAATCTGGAGCATTTAACTGACACAGGTGTCTGGGGGGATAATTAGAATTCACTTATCCCTGATGATAGAGATATACCCTGGTTTCTACTATTTTCTGAACCTACCTTTGTAGCTTTCCCTTTCATTCTTTGACTTCCCCATAATCTTGGGTAGGCTGTAGTGCCCAAGACTCTGGAGCCACACAGCTTGGGTTTGGGTTTCTAGGAATTAATGAGCCCAGCGCGTAGAACAGTGGCTAATCAGAGTAAATGCAATTAGGTGTTTGTTATTATTATAAAGATCTCTGTAAGTTAGCCAGGATCATTTATTGCTATGTGCTACCAAGGAATCCTAATAGACACCTCCTTTATTTCAAACGAGTAACATTTCGTTATACCAAACTTGAAGAATGTGTATATAATTAATAACTCCATAGGGAGTGGCCATTTACAGTGGTTTGAAGAGAGGAGGAAAATAGAATATATTATAGCTATGGCGAATGGATAAATGTTCTCATTTAAAAATCAAATAAAGGAGATTAGGTAGAGACATTAAAGGTTCTTGTGATTGTTTGGCAATGGCTGTTGTTAGAAGTGAGGTGGCTATGATGGTTTCTTTCTAAGTTCCCTGAAGACCGTGGAAAATGCAGTATGCAGGTTTAGAGGCTCACGTCACTTATGTCTCCTAGAAGTTAATTTTTCTCATAGATCCTCAATTTTCTCACTCTGAAAATTACTCACTGCTGTCTGATACTGAGTTTCAGGGTGGTTTGTGACATAGTAATATTGCAGCAATAGGTAACTGGTAAGGTGGGTAAGGTGGGTTATAAAGCTGTGGGATTAGGTATAATCCCCAGGGAGGAAAGAGGGTAGTGGAAAAGGCCAAAGAATAAATCTGGCATTCAGAGTTGAGGACAAAAAGTTACTCAAGATGGGTAAGACAGGAAAAACAACAACAACAACTAAATAGACTAAGGGTCATGGAGGCCATGAAAAGCATGTATTTCAAAGAAGAAAGAAGCATATGTTGAAGGTGGCTAAGAAGTCAACTAAGATAAAAGCCAGAGTCTTTTGGATCCATCCACCTCAAGGTTACCAGTGATCACAGTCTTTACAGTGGGTGGAATCCAGTGATGAAGGTTGGATTTTATGAGTCAAATAGTAAGCAGCTGATGACAAGATGATATATCCTGGGGCCTCAGACACCTAAGGGCAGATGATGGAAAACAGGAATTTGGAATGACCAAGATGTCCACGTCGGGTGGCCCAGGAGTCAGTGGGCCCAGCAGACCTGACAATCTCCTGCAGACATGTAATCTGAAAGTCAGTATTGTTGACTGGCTCTATAAGGTTCCATGATAAAAGGGGCAAAGCTAAGCTGTAGATCTGATTAGGGGAGTGATAATAGATAGGCACCCACATGCAGTGACATCTGGGTCAGCACAAGCAAAGCACAAGTGGTTCTGAATCAGGTAAGAGCTCAGTACTGCTTGCTCTGGAGGTCCTGGCCCCTCCCCTGGCCTGTCCAGTTTGTAGACTGCAGACTGACCCATGGTGATGAGTGTTCTGACCATGCAGGTCTCACCTGCCTCCCCCTAGGATCATCCTGCCCCTCACCCAGACAGAGGGCCCACAAGGACAGAATCTGACACTTCTCGCAGGGGTTTAGCTCACAAATAAAGGGAACACTGGTTACCCTAGTCACCATTTGGACTGGGATCTAAAATTCCTGAACCATTCTTAGAACCCAGCTTTGGCCTCAAAGGCCACTGTGATGGAGAAGGAACTCTTCTGAGGCTACAATACCCCTACTAAGTTGTATGGTTCTAGGAGAAGAATTTTTTTGTTTATTTGAGATGAAGGCCTCTCCCAACATACATGAGAAGTTTATGTTTCAGAAAGAACTGTTGAACAGAAAAAAATAAATAAAAATTGTTACAATGGAAAATTTTTATATATAGGTCCACTAAACAAGCATATTTGACACCTATCCTTGTGAGCTATCATTTCACAAACATATTCTCCCTATCCCCACCATGGGAAATTTTTTTTGAGAGAGAGAGAAAGTGTGCATGCATAGGGTCCAGGGGGCAGGGGTGAACAGAGGGAGAGAGAGAATTCATGCTCAATCCCATGATCCCAAGACTGTGAGCCAAAGTCAAGAGTTGGATGTTTAACCAACTGAGCCACCCAGACACCCCCACTATGGGAATATTAATTATGTGTTCCATCTAGAGCTGTAGGAGTCCATCTTCTGCTGTGTTTTCAGCAAGCAGAGCTCTACCCAGCCAATATGCCTACTCCACAAATCAGGGTAGGAGAAATGATACCTTTGCCTTTGAACTCCCATCACAGGAATAATAGGGAAGAGGCTGGAAAACACTGTACTATGTCAATATGTCTGACAATAATAAACTGTAACTTTTTCCCTCATTTCTTTACAGCTCAGTATACTCACATTTACCTTTTAATGCATTTATGTTTCTTTGCTTTTATTCTTAAAGGCTTCAGGTGGGGTGAAGGGAGAATATATTTCTCATGTGTAACAGATTACTGTGGTTTCTGTAGAGAACATAAGAGAGCTATCTAGCTTTTTAAAAGAAATTGGGTGCCTGGGTGGCTCAATTGGTTGGGCATCTGCCTTTGGCTCAGGTCATGATCCCAGAGTCCTGGGCAGAGTTGGGCTTCCTGCTCTGCAGAGAGTCTGCTTCCCTCTCTGCCCCTTCTCTCAGTCATTCTCTCAATCTCTCCCTCTCTCTCTCTCAAATAAATAAATAAATAAAACCTTAAAAAAATTAACTGTCATTTACATTAGCACCCCAAATAAGTGAAATGCTTAGCTATAAAACTAACAAAATATGTACAATATCCATATGTTAGAAAACTAACAACTTGGTGAACAAAATCAAAGAACGGATTAACTAGAGAGGTATTCCATATTCATGGATAGACTCAACATTGTCAAGATGTTAGTTCTCAATTTGATCTATAGATTCAATGAAATCCCAGTCAGAATCCTAGTAAGTTACTTTGATATCAACAAACTCATTCTGAAGTTTATATGGAGAGGCAAAATTCCTAGAATAGCCAACACAGTATTGAGGGAGAACAAAGTTGGAGGACTAACTGTCCAAATTCAAGACTTAGTATAAAGCTACAGTCATCAAGACAGTCTGATATTGGTGAAAGAATAGATAAACAGATCAAGGAAAACTGGTGTTGTCAGAGTCTAGCAATAGGCCCACAAATATAGTCAGTTATATTGCAAAGATAATATAATGGATCAAAGATAGTCTTTTCAACAAATGGTGCTGGAAAAACTGGACATCCGTGTGCAAAAATAAAAAAGAAATGGAAAATGAATCTATACGCAAACCTTACACCCTTTACAAAAATTAACTCAAAATAGGTCATAGACCTAAATGTTAAATGTAAAATACAAAATCACTAGAAGAAAACCTAGATGACCTTGGGTATAACAATGATATTTTAGATACAACACCAAAGGCATCATCCATGAAAGAACTGATAAGCTGAATCTCATTACATTAAAAGCTTCTGCTATGCAAAAGATAATGTCAGAGGAATTAGAAGACAAGATACAGACCGATATTTGATCAACAAGAGACATTATTGCAAATATTTGCAAAGATACATCTGATATAATACTGTTACTCAGAATATACAAAGAACTCTTAAAACTCCACAATAAGACACCGACTAGAAAAATGGGCCAAAGGGCTTAACAGACACTTCACCAAAGAAGACATACAGATAGCAAACCAGCTTAAGAGAAGATGCTTCACATTGTATGTCATCAGGAAAATACAAATTTATACATACACTAATTACCATGGCTAAAATCCAAAACAATGACAACACTAAATACTGACAAGAATATGGAGAGCAGTGGGAACTTATTCATTGCTGGGAATGCAAAATGGCACAGCTGCTTTGAAAGACAATTTGGCAGGTTTTTACCATACAGTCCAGCAGTAGCACTCTTTGGTATTTACCCAAAAGAGTTGAAAATTTATATCCACACAAAAACCTGCACATGGATGTTTATGGAAGTTTTACTCATAATTACCAAAACTTGGAAGAAGCCAAGTTGGCTTTTGGTGAGTAAATGGATCAATAAACTATGGTACATCCAGACAGTAGAGTATTACTTGGTGCTAAGAAGAAACGAAATCCCATGAAAAGTCAGAGGAATTTTAAATCCATATTATTGAGTGAAAGAAGCCTTTAGGATTCTATTTGAAATTTTGCAAAAAATAAAATAATGGAAGACAGTGAAAAGATCAGTTGTTTTCCAGGAGTTGGTGGGGCAGGGGAGAGGTGAAGAAAGGAAGAAACAGGTGCAGCCCAGATTTCCAGGGCTGTGAAAATACCCTGTATGATATCATGATGATGGATATATATCATTGTACATTTGACCAAACCCACAGAATGCACAAGGCCAAGAATGAACCCTAATGTAAACAGTTGTCATTGGGTAATTATGATGTGTCAATGTAGGTTTATCAGTTGTATATGGGAAATCTCTGTACCTTCCCCTCATATTGCTGATGGTTAATTAATCATATTTCTCAACTCGGTTTATGAGCTCTTCCCTATAAAGTTCCCTTTTTTATGTTAATTAAATGATAATTCATTTCTCCTTATCCTTCTACCTCACTTCTATCCCTCTCCTCTTGGGCCATTTTGGCCTATCCTTCCATTTTTATAAAGTCCTATAAAAAAGATATCATAGCAAATGTATCTATTTCTGCTGTAAAAATTTTTAAAAAGATACTAACTGCTGATGGCATCTTTTTCGTCTAGTCTCTTAGCATACATAAATAATAAGGAAAAGGAAATTCAAATTCTAGGTAGCAGTAGAAGTGGCTAGTGCAACAGCAATTAATGAAGGAGATCTATAATTAAGAAAGATTGCATTAAAATATAGACTGGAATACCATTAGCAAAAGCTACAATACTTGAATTAAAATAAGTATTCCTAAAAGGACCTAAAGATCAGGATATAGAAAATATGCAGAATAAGTAAAAATTGTATAAAATATAATTATACATGATCATACCTGGTGCATAATAGGTGACCAGTAAATATTTGTGAAAGAATGATTGTTGTGTTCAAAATTCATTGTTTAATATCAGAAAATACTCTATGTTATTTTCTGTGCGGCCCAGGGACATGGTAGTTCTAGGTATCAAGGCGGGTTACACTGTTCATCCCTATTCTACTGATTTAAGCAAGAATTTACCAGAATTCGATTCTCCTGAGGCAGGTAAGACTCACAGAACTTTACCTTGCAATTGCCTGCCTGGCCTACGTTAATTATAGACGTTATTCATTGTGGAGCTGAGGGCTCTACATAAAACTGGTCCGGGGCTAAGACTAGTCAGATAGATTGGGGTTTTGTTTTTCCTGTTTCTTTGTGAAATGTATCTGCAAATATTAACCAGTCTGATTAGGATCCCGATTGCATTACAGTGACGATGTCACAGTTTGTCATTCCTGTGACGTGAACACGAAGGCAAACAAAGGTCTGTTTCATTAAGGAAGGTATAAATAACAACCAAGGAAGGGGTTGCACAATCTTTTTTTCTGCAGTTCTTTGTGGAGCTGGTAGGAAGGGAGTGAGGAGGAAGAAGGGCTGCATTCCACTCCTCCTCCAAAAGTGGATGCAATTATTATCATGTTGGCTGGGGGAGAAAACTGCCAGAGCAAATCTTACCCAACTGTCAGGAAATCTGTTCTGAGGAAGGAAGAGGAAAGTTATCCTTTAGCCTTTTATCTCTGTTTTGACTCCTTTTTCTACTGATGTCAAGATATTTAAATACACCCAAAGGTCAAAGAATGTGCTAATTCCATCTAGCTGTTGAGTGGCTCCTGGCTCTAGGCAGGATGTTCTTATTTTGTTATTGATTATAATATCTTGAATAGTAAAATGTAGACATCATTGGTAAACATTTTAAATCAGACATCCGGCTTCTGTTGTATTATTCAAATTAGAGGGCCAACCCATCTTGTATCCAAGCTCTCTCCTTAGACAGCAGTACTGTTTTACTCTTCGATTAGTTGCCTTCCACCCACACCCTCATAGCCTCATATGTGGGTACCTGCACGCACACGTGCACACACGTGCACACAGCTTGCCTGGTTTCTTACTGGGAAATACAGAAGTCACCAGGACATGGTGCTTGCCGAAGAGGTCACAGCTCCCATGGCCACATGTGTAGTTCCCATCCAAGGTCCAGGATCTTCTGGAGATTTAAATCTCAATTTGTAGCAACTATTGGACCAATACTATAATTGGGATTATCCATTAACTTGAGTTTAGGGCTTGGGAAAAAATTTTTTAAAGATTTTATTTATTTATTTGACAGAGAGAAATCACAAGTAGGCAGAGAGGCAGGCAGAGAGAGAGAGGGGGAAGCAGGCTCCCTGCTGAGCAGAGAGCCCGACGCGGGACTCGATCCCAGGACTCCGAGATCATGACCTGAGCCGAAGGCAGCGGCTTAACCCACTGAGCCACCCAGGCGCCCCGCGCTTGGGAAAAAATTTACTGAATTTGCAGATAAAATAAACTGAGTAAAATTGCCGTGTAGTGGATTTACCAGATCTTTTTTAAATTAAGAAAAATAGGGGCACCTAGGTGGCTCAGTCAGTTAAACATCTGCCTTGGCCTCAGGTCATGATCCCAGGGTCCTGGGATCGAGCCCCATGTTGGACTTCCCGCTCGGTGAGGAGCCTGGTTCTCTCTCCCCGTCTGCTGCAACCCTCACCCCACTTGTGCTCTCTCTCTCTCTGTCAAATAAATAAATAAAATCTTTAAAAAAAATTTAAGAAAAATAAATCACCTACCAAAAAAATGTGATTCCCTCCCTCTTTCTTGTTTTCATCATTTCTAAAGCTCTATTTGTTAGCTTCTGTGCTAGGCACCAGAGGCTCAAGCTAAACATGGTTATCTCTTTTATGGAGCTCTGAGTTAATCTCCCTGTTTTTCTATCTGTGGCTTTCTATGGAATCAGTTTGGTAGATTTTAATCAGCATTTTTAAATGGAATGGAATCGAATAGAAAATGCCAGAAGATAAGTATTGTTTCTAAGTAACATTTTATTTTAGTGGTCTAAGCATTTGGATATGAATGTATGTACTGGGTTGTGATATAATTTTTTATATTTTGGATCGTGCCCCAAAAGCTTGAAATCCACTGGTACAACTGATATATTTACAGAAAAATAATTGTAATATCCTAAATATCCCATTGAAGCAAAATTCCCATTAACCACAATTATTTTAAAATATTTAGAAACATGCCATCAAAGTAGGACCAGACAAAATCAGGGCAAATGGAAGTTTGAGTTGAATACATCCAAAATAATAGAGAATGTGAAAAGAATATCCCATTTTTATAAATCTTATTTTTTTTTTTAAAAAAAGGTTTTATTTATTTGAGAGAGACCGTGAGAGGTGGGAGGGTCAGAGGGAAAAGCAGACTCCCCACTAAGCAGGGAGGCCCCATGTGGGACTTGATTCTGGGACTCCGGGATCATGACCTGAGCTGAAGGCAGTCATTTAACCAACTAAGGCACCCAGGTGCCCTCATTTTTATAAGTCTTAAAATTGTAAGTGCTATCATGATCATGACCACCATAATGGTATGACTGACCATAAAACTGAAAGAAGATTCCTTATGGGGCTAATAGAGGTGTATGTGGTGTGGTACGACATGACCCAACTCAACACCCAACACCAGCAATTGCCATTTGTGACTCTACTGCCTTCCCTTTCTATCCACTTGCTGAAGTCTTCTATCAAAACAATTTTTACAGCCTTCCCACAAGTACCAGGTCCTTGTTTTTTCCATCATCCTCCCAAAGCAGGAAGTCCAAGTCCTGGTAATTCTTCCTTCAGAATATTTGCTGCATCCATGTTTTTTCTCTTTCCTCTTCCATTCTCACTGCTTGTCCACACTATTGTTTTAACCACTTGTTCATCTTCTTTACTCCCCTTGGCCTAATATAGCCCGTATTTCCCACGTTCTGTCAACTGGTCTTTGTGCTGCCATTCCTATCCTCTGCACTTCCTTCCTTGTCCTAGCATTTCTGAGAGCTGAAAGAATTTGAACTCTGAAATCAGTGGTATTGCTTATTAGCTATTGACTTTGGGTAAGTTAATTAAATTTCCCAAACTTCATCAACTATAAAATGTAAGTTAAATGAGTCCTACCTAATAAGATTATTGTGGGTTTTAAATGAGATAATTCTTGCGAAGTCTTTAGGTCATAGGAAAAGCTAGAGCATAGCAAGTGCTCAATAAAATACAGTTCCACATCAATAACACATCACTAACCTATATGATGGAGTGTACACTCTTCAAGACAACAGTTCACCTTTCCTTAGGCTGACATAATGTATTCATAATATTAGTCAAGTCCTCTTGATTCACAGCCTGACCACTGTACCTATCCCTGAGGATTGGAGCCTCTGTAATTGTTGCCTTCTCCCTCAGCTGCCATTTCTGCAATGCACACACCTTTCTAAGCTATACCTAGTTCCACCATCTGCATTGTACTCCCATGTTTTGTTTCATTCACTTGGCCCTTAGCAATATACATGATTAGTTATTATTTCTCCTGTGTGTATTATGCATGGGATTTGTAGGAGGGATGCCATGGTAAGCAAACATCTAAAAATGCCAAATATGGTGAAATACATACAGGAAAAACAAAGTGATTGCAAGAATAAGTGTAGATAAACCATTTGTATTCCTAGAGTCAGTGAAATACTACATTTGTCTGGCAATTTGGGTAAGTTATTTCATTCTTGTTAACTACCTTTGTTTCCTTAGCATAAAAGCAGATCACAGGGAGCCTTAGCTAGTTACCAGATTTTATGTAGATCTCAGGAGTCATCAGTATTAATCCACCTTCTTCATCCCTGGGAAGCCAACTATGCTCTCCCCACTGGATAAGGAGAAGCCATTCTATCCATATATCTCCCACTCCTTTGTCCTTTCCATGGTGAATATATTTAACACCTCCCCTTCTTCACTTCTTTTAACTTTTTAATGTCACTACCTGTTCTATTTTGGTAATTTTTAAATGGTAATTAATCAACAAATCTTGTGAAATACTTTCTCTCCAAATGAGAAATAAGGATATTCAAGATGACTAAGAGAATGAACAAATGCTCAAGATTTCCATGCTATTGATTAAATTTATCTGATCGTTCTAAAACAGTATTTTAAGCAAAAGGGACATTTATCCCCATTGTTCCTCAAATATTTGTTTAAAGCTTCATACAGTGGAACCCTGCTGCTACAGAAAAATACTCCTTTCTTTCCAGAAACATTTTTTGAACACCAATTATGTATCAAACCACATAGCAAGAGATGAGATTCTTTTGTAGCACCTAATAATTTGCTTGGGAATAAATGGGAATCCCTATTACATAGTGTGTTGTTGTTTTTTTTCCTAATACTTGAGTAGGCTTGAAGAACTGCATTTTGGGCGCCTGGATGGCTCAGTGGGTTAAGCCGCTGCCTTCGGCTCAGGTCATGATCTCAGGGTTTTGGGATCGAGTCCCGCATCGGGCTCTCTGCTCAGCAGGGAGCCTGCTTCCTCCTCTCTCTCTCTGCCTATTTGTGATCTCTCTCTGTCAAATAAATAAATAAAATCTTTAAAAAAAAAACTGCATTTTGCCCTGGGTAGGAGAATATGGTTCTAAATAATGGGTATCTTAACCTTAATCCAACCAAAATGTCATTCAGGCATAATCACCTCTTGTACCCTGTCTGCTCTAATTAACAATTTCTGTAATAAATTTCACACCTGGGAAATTAAGTGTTAGAAATCATTCATAATAAGAAAAGTGACTACAAACTACAGTAGCCTTTCAGAGGAGGAGGAGAACACCAAGAATTTGAGGTTGTATTGAGGTAGGATGGACATTTTAAGAGACCTAGTTCCAGAAAGGTGCCCTGAAAAAGTTTGGTGGTAGACAGTATTGAGGTGATTTTCTCTTTAGTAATTGCTTCACACATTCAGCATGCTAGCCTGCTGAAAAAAATTCATTATTGCTCAGTTGAATCATTAACCAGATTTGTAGAGGAAATCCAGTAGGACCGTGGCAATAGGGAGCCTGAGAGCAGGAAGCACCCACAGTGGTCATCTTTGGAAACCACAGTTTGTGCCAGAGTATTAAATAGTATTCGAGAAATTAGAAGTTTTTCCCTCAGGGAACCAGTGACTAACTTAGAAATGTTCAGAGATCCCTCTGGGGTGGGAATAAATCCCACCATCCCACCTTTCATGAACCTTGATGCCCATGTATAGCAAGCATACCTCAAAAATCGTAGGTGCTGCTCCTCTTTCTCCTTCCAACTGATATTTTTATCAGTTGGCAGTTGTAATGTTGCCTTGTAATCATTTAAGAGCTTTTATAAAATTTCACTTTTTAAAAGTATTTCCTAGCCCATTGCTTAAGCGAGGTATGAAATATTTAACAACAGGCTATCTGGGGGATAAACATCCAGATTTGCAGTTTGCCAGTTTCTGTGGTGTGAATATTCTCTCTATGGCCAATTTCAGGCTACCTGTATGATGTTTGTGACCTAGAGTAGGAAAGAGATGAACACAACCAGTTGTGTGGGCAGCTCCAACACACTTGGACTGTAAGCCTCCAATTTCCATTGTTCATTGCTCACACACCTTAGTAATGGCTCCTTTTTTTTTTTTTTTAAACATTTTATTTATTTATTTGACAGAGAGAGAGAGATCACAAGTAGGCAGAGAAGCAGGCAGAGAGAGGGGGAAGCAGGCTCCCTGCTGAGCAGAGAGCCCGATGTGGGGCTCGATCCCAGGATCCTGGAATCATGACCTGAGCCAAGGCAGAGCTTAACCCACTGAGCCCCCAGGTACCCTGGCTCCTGACCTTTTATATAAAAGGGAATTGCAGGACCCACATAATTGGAAATGGAAGCTGCGTATTAAATGCACTATGTTTATTGCATTATATGTTTATTGGGAGTGAGTTGGTGACAGAGAGATGGCAATGGTGAGAGTGGAGGAAAGCCCCCCTTGTGTGCCATTCACCCACCCTCCACACAGCCACCCTTTTGGAAGCTAGTCTAGTTTTATTCCCTATTTTGAGCCTCCCCCAACATTCTCCTAATCACTGATTTGAAATCTTGGAATCATCCTTGATTTTTTTCCTACCTGATGTCCTTCGTGTCACCTGCCATTAGACGCTCCAGTGTCATCTCACGCATCGTTTTCATATCCCTTTTTTCTTTACATTTATTCTAACAGCGACGGATTCCTCCCTACCTCTTACATAGCGATAGCCTCATAACCGATCTCCTTCCCTGTGGACTCTTCCTTGCTGGTCAGTACACATCAAAACCTGCTTCCTTTATCAACTTCCTAATTGCTTCACTGGCCTGTTGCAAATCATGTAGTTACTTCTACCGCCTACCAGAACGCCCAGAGCTGTTAACAATGCCATTAAGATGTTCTGGTCTCAGCCGATCTAACATCCACAGCTTTTAGTTCCTAACAGCCCCTTGTATAAAACTCTGTACCAGTTGTTTCACGAAGAACATCCCAACTGGTAAGTCAGGAACATCCAGGTGTGTAGTAGCTGTTAAATATTTTCAGTGATTCCCCTACCTATGAGAACACCATGTTTACATTTCCAGGACAACTCCTACTCTTCCTGAACGGATGGTATATTCTCCCCATATCTGCACCTTTCTCTTTGTGAGTTTCTCTGAATTCCTTCCCCCTGTACAGCTCAAAGATTCCCAGTCCTTCAAGGTCAAAGCATGGAGCCCTTACAGACATTAATAAGCAGGGAAGATAATACTTCTCAAAGCCAGAAGTAGAAAAGAAATAACCGTGGCATCTAAATGGCTTAAACCAGATGCCAGAGACTGACTGGGGCGGATAGGAAAGAATGTCAAGGACCAATGAGAAGCGGTGATAAGCAACTCCCAGAAAAGGCACGTTAATGTTCTGGAATCAGAGCCATCACGTGCCTCGAGGTCAGGGTGATTGTTGACCTTCTAAAGCTGGGTAAGTCCTCCAAAGCAGCAACATGCAGGACTACCTCAGCGGAACAAGCTTAACCCTAGATTTCCTCCCACACACCTAGTGGAGTCTAATTATGTACTTGGGATTCATGCAGAACTGGGTTAGGCAAAGAGCAGGTGTAATATCTGAAAATCGAGAGAGAACATTGAGATAAAACAAGATCTAGACGTGCAGCTTCAGGGAGGAGCAACCTTCCCACTTTCTGCACTGTGAATATTCTTAGCAAGGGGAAGCTCAGAGATTTAACACAGTTTATAAAATGTGAAACTCTGGAGCGTTGGGATCCAATTTGGTAGGAATCTTGCTTCTCCATTCTTATTTTCCTTACATTTTTTGCTACATTTTACACCATTGAAATAAGACTACATTTACAAGGTTTTAAAAATGCAAAACAGGGGCACCTGGGTGGCTCAGTGGGTTTAAAGCCTCTGCCTTTGGCTCAGATCATGATCCCAGGGTCCTGGATCAAGCCCCGCATTGGGCTTTCTGCTCAGCAGGGAGCCTGCTTCCCCCTCTCTCTCTGCCTACTTCTCTGCCTACTTGTGATCTCTGTCTGTCAAATAAATAAATAAAATCTTTTAAAAAAAATAAAAATACAAAACAATAAAGTTTCAAAAATCACCCAGAATCCCACCATAAATCAACCCCATATATTTTAGTATATTTCCTTCTAATATTTTTTCTACATATACATTTTTTCTGCATATTAATAGATGTATATTTCTTGTAGTCTGTAGCATCATAATTTGTTGAAACAATTGATCAATGATTATAAAAACGATACATATATTCTTAAGATTTTTCTTCCAACTTAAAACAGTTGAATTTGCATCATTCACTAATCTTTGGACACAAGGCATATATTTTCTTTGAGAATGGAACCACTGGTTGGAGTTCCGTATCCTCTTTCTTAGAAAAATTCATCATGGACCCTCAGTATTTTTCTACTTCAGTTTTTACAGTGAAGCAAATATCCCTAATTAGGAATAAGAATGTTGAGTATTTATAATTGCTTTCCTCATTCATAGTTGTCTCACGCATGCCTAATTCAACAGCTACATTTTTTAGCGACCCACCTTTGTCAGGTTTTTATCAAAGCATTCGACTTAATTTCAAAGAAACAAAACACTTCTGCGCTCTAGTTTCACCTTTTTTAAATGTAATATAGTCAAATGATGTGGTGACGAGAACAAGGGCGACTGGTATGAACAAGTTCAAGGAGAGCCACTGGCTCTCAGTTTTCATACAGCGTAACAGAAGCAGAACCAGGCAGGCTCACCAGCTGCCGAGATTCCATGAGTCATGAGCTCCATCAGTAAATCTTAGCCTGGGAGTAAAAGCTCGACTAGGTGGAGGTGGTTTGGAGAGCTCCTGCTTACAACCCTACAGTGAAACGTATTGGTCATAAGCCCTTACCAGTTATTTTGTTTGCTTTCTTAGGCTCAATTCCTGGTAGAATTGGCCCAAAGAGTATAGATATTTGCAGTGTTCTTCATCAATGTGTGCGCCTATAACATGACCGAGAATGCCATTCTCACCCCACCCTTGCAAACATCAAACATTATTTTTAATCTTTGCCAATTAAATAAGCGTATACGGTGTTTTGCCTGAATTTACCTGAAGATGTTATGATATAATATGATGGTTCTGAATGCTGTAGACTTGCCAGCTTCACCTAGGAAACTTTTTAAAAATTTTCATGTCTTATAATTTTGGCTACAAAGTATTTAAGGTGGTTACAGTATAAGTAATGAAAAGCAGCATATTATTTTCTTGCTATGTGATTTATTCTAAAATATTGGCAAGTAAATTATATTAGATTTATAACAACTAAAAAAAAGGTGGGACAGGGGAGAAGAGGAGGGAAAAGGGAAGGAAGGAAGGTTGGTCCAATGATAGTATAGTAAATAAGCATCCGCTGAAATGTTTTTGGAAGTCAAACATTTTTAACGTTTAAACTTGTACGAAATCATAGTAACCTAGGATTTTAGTATAAGCATATGTCCTTAGCCACTATTACCCTAGTGAATTCATCACAAAGTTTTAAGATGTTTTAAATGTTCCAAAAATTATCTGAAGAGGAAATAAAAGTATTCTCTAGGTTGCAAAGACATATCTGAAACAATTATGTTTAACGTTTGATATTTTTCTATAAATTTATTTATATATTACATATTCTTCTCAGTATTTTAAGCAAAAAGGGACATTGTAATCACTTATTTACAAGCCTCCAAATAAGATGTACCTCACCTAGTGTTGGAATAAGAAGATGTCCATCTCTGTACACAGTAAGTATCTTTGGAGGAGTAGACTTTGTTGTCTAAATTAGCCAACAGGAAAAAAGAACAAAAGATATATACATATCTTGTGTGTCCCTTTTTGTAAGACCACATCTCAAATGAAAATTGAAGCATGTACAAGGATACTTAGGTGGCAATATAACTCAGTATTTTTAACTACACTCCTCCTCCAGAACATCCAGAATATTTGGTTACCTTCGCTGTATATATATGTTCTCAAGGCAAAAATCTATCTTCAAATTCTAGTAGAAACTAAATGAAAATCATAGAAACTATGGCATATGATGAAGGTAGGCTAAAATGCAGAAGGCAACATTGATTCATCCAACCCGTGTTTGTGAGAGCCATTCATTTCACTAGGCACTTCAGGTATAGAAAATGAGCAGAAGTAGATAAAAATGCTGCCCTCTTAGAGCCTGCATTCCAGCCCGCATGTCCAGAAAACAGTCAGTAAATATACGAAACTCACAATACATGGGTAAATGTTTCAGTACTTTAAAAGGTGATTAGTGCTATGAAAAAAAAAACAACAACAACAAAACAGTAAGCAAGCATGGTAAAACTTTCAAAGTGACAGAGTAGAAGTCAGAAGACTTGCAATTTAACAGTAGCTTCATCTAGAAGGACCTCCCTGAGAGGGTGACAGACACATGCACAAAGACCTCAAGAAGCCCTGTGTGATCCCCGCCCCTCCACCTTCCTTCTCTAATCTCCCCTCCTACACAGCTCCAGCTGTCAGGCTGAACTCTTCACTCTTCCCCTCAAGCTCCTGCTTTTGCAGGGGCTGTGCCTCGTGCCTGGAGAACCAAGAATGAGGCAAAATGTCCTCAGTTCCCTGAGGTCACTAAAACAATAAACAAGTGGCTGCAGGAGATGAGAGATTTGATAGTTGCTTTTGGTCGGTGTTATCAGAGAAGGTCTTAGGGAGGAATTATCTTTCAGAAGTACTTTTCAGATTTACTCACTGTCTTCTCTTTTATCTGCGTATATCATGAGTTCATTTTTACCTCCCATTCCCATAAGCTTGGAGGCGATAGAATTTGGGAATCGGACTCACTTGGTTTTGAATTCCAACTCTTTGACTTATTAAACCAACAACTTGGGTGAGCTAGATTTTTCAGAGCCTCAGTTTTCTCCTCTGGAAAAATGAATATAAACCTTCTTTGAAACTTGTCTGAAGAAAAGTAACATACAAGGTCTGGCAAGTGATGAGAGAGGACACCGGTCTTAAGAGGGACATGAATCAGGGAAGGAAGGACAGTTTTTTAAACTGGGCTGAGGAGAGTGTATCTTATTTTACAGGTAATGGAGAACCATTAAATTGTTCTGCACAGAGAAGTTTCATACCTGTATGTTTGTTTTAGAAAGATAACATTAGCAGCAGGTGGAGGGCGGGTTTTGGAATGGATCGATCCAGATCAGGTAAGATGGCCTGACATTGCCTTGCTGCGAGAAACGATCCATTCAGGGAAGCCTGGCGGCGTTTGAAGAGGTGGACTTGGTAACTGGCAATTAAAATATGTATTCTAAACTTTATATCTTTCCATTTAGTCAGTTCTCATCATATAGACAAAATAAATAAATCATTTTCATTGCTCTTTTGACCCAATTTCATAGAATTTGGCTTTAGGCCATTCTTGGGGGATTTATTGTTTGAGGGATGTATATAATTTGAGAACCAGCTGTTAGAGCTACCAGGAATAGGAAAGAGGGTGAAAAAGAAATCAGCTGATAAATGGGAGTCAGAGAGTCTGGGAAAAGAAACTCAAGAAAACTTTTTTTTTTTGGTTGCCCAACAGGCATCACTTTATAAAAAGCATTTTTCAGCTGTTGACTTTGGAAAATAATTGCATTGCCTAGCTTGGAGCTTGTAGATAGCCAGGATAGATAAGGAAATTATGGTTTCCTTTAACTAGTTTCATGGCCAGGCTAACCTGCTTGCATAGCAAAAAGCAGATGGAAAGAGTGTGGAAGAATCGACCAGCATAAATCCGTCATCACTGACAGAAAAGCTTCAGCACGTGTGACTGTTCAGTTTTGCCTCATTGAGAAGAATCAGCTTTTAATTTTTTTTATTATTTTTGAATAGGCAATACATTTATATAGTTTAGAATTCAAGAAGTGCAACAGGCTATAGAGTGAAAAGTCTTCCCACATATCCTGTCGCCCAGGCACTCAGTTCCCCTCCTCTGATAGCAATTTCTTACTTACCGTTGCAGAGATATTTGGTGTATATACAAGCAAAATATATTCTTTGTCCCCTCTTAATACAATTGCATATTAAACATACTGCTTTGTATCTTACGATTTTTAATTTTTTAAATTTTTTATTTTTATTTATTTATTTTATTATTTTTTTTAAAAGACTTTATTTATTTGACAGAGAGAGAGAGATCATAAGCAGGTAGAGAAGCAGGCAGAGATGGGAAACAGGCTCCCTGCTGAGCAGAGAGCCCCATGCAGGGCTCGATCCTAGGACCCTGGGATCATGACCTGAGCTGAATGCAGAGGCTTAACCCACTGAGCCACCCAGGCGCCCCAAGATTTTTTTAAATTATCGCTGTCTGTTATTTAATTTATTTTGGAGATTGTTCTGTATGAATACATAAAGAGTTTTCCCTTTTTAAATACGAGTGCTTAGTATACCATTATATGAAAGTACCATAATTTTTATAACTGACCCTCTCCCTATTAGTGAACTTCTAGATTGCTTCTAATCTTTTATTTCATACAGAGAATAACCATGTACCTACACTGATAAGTACATTTATTTATTTTACCCATTATTTATTTATTTTACCCATTAGCTCCTAATGTGGAATTGCTGAGTCAGTGTGTATTTGACCTTGTATTTTTGACAAGTATTAGCATTGTTCTCTATAGAAATTATACTAATTTGCATTCTCACAGGTGGAATACAAAAAACACTGCTTCTGACAGGAGACCAGGAAACTATAATTCCTGCCTAGCTTGGACTAGGTTCAGAATTTCTTACTTCAACGCACAGGCCTTCATTCTCAGGATGTTTTTTTTTTTTATCAAAGGTGAATATGCTCACACCTTCAATCAGTGATTCTCACCTGGCGACAGTCGTGCCCCTCAGGAGCCCTTTGACAATGTCCTGAGACGTGTGTGGTGGTCACAAATGGGAGGGTGGTGGCTCGGCGGGCATCTTGTGGGGAGAGGCTGGAGATTTGGGGAAACACATTGCATGGGACGTTCCGCCCCCCCATTCCTCCCCACAAAGTTATCTGGTCCAGAATGTCAGTGGTGCAGGGGTAAGCAACTCTGACCTAGATGAACATCGACTTCCTCTCCATCACCTTAAATCCATCTTTTCAACCTTAGCATTCTTCACTCTTTAACCTAAGGTCTCTGCCAAATAAAACAATGTGCTTCCATAGTACATTTTTAAGAAATTTTTCATTTCTGTTACAACATTATATTGTATTGAAATTAAGGATTTGCAGAAACTTTGGGCTCCTCAAAACGTGAATATATCTTATTTATATTTGTATCCAGAATATGTGACACAAAGAAGGCTTACTAAAGTAGTGACTGGATTTAGCAGTACTTCCTGATTGTCTCAGTGTGATTTAAGGGATTATGTTCCTTTTAATTGCTATTACTTGCTTCACTTTTCTCTTACTTTCAAATATCCATTTTTCGTTAGACTACACAGGCAATTTTTTCTAGCCTACAAAAACATTGTACCAGGAAATGTCAATTGAATAAAAAGTATTGGCCTTTCCCCTGATTTGAACTACCGTGAAGTTTATTACCCCAGCATTAGTCACTTAATTACATACCCTCCTGCTCATTTATAACTTCTGACTGAGTTCGTCTTGTCTCGTCAAATGGATTGAAATCTCCTTCAGGGCAAAAATCAAAACTTGAAGTACCTCATGATGCTGAACACTGTGTTTTACAGACTCAAAAGCAGGAAAGTGACAGGTTTTTGATTCTTCTTCTTTTTTTTAATCACAACTCAAAGACCAAGCAAAGATCCTGACCTCAGCATAGAGACTGTTCATTCTCAAGAGCAGAGCACTGCGGTCCTCCTCAAAAACAACAAAAAGGCAGCTCTGCAGGAGGTCCAGACGCGAGGCCTCAAGGAATCTGTACTTTCCAATCTGCCTACTCCCTGGCTTCCCTGTCCCCTGGAGGGGCACGAGAGCTTCGATTGACCAGCTCCGTGCACAGCCTTTTCCATTTCTGTTTCCTTCACCGCCAGGACTGCCACCAGGCACATTCCCCTCGTTTGACATGATTAAAGACCCAAGTGTGGGAGGAGCGACTCCTGGCCCGTTTCTGACGGGAGCTAAAAGCAGAAATCACTAATAAGCTTTCAGCACGCAGCTGGGTAGCAAGGGTCTCCGCTTAGGTTCCCACTCGGCACACACCGGAGCTGCCTTTGCCAGAGGGAAAGCAGGTGGAGTGGAGGCCTGGTTTTAATGAGATCGCCATGGTGTTGGGGGGAGGGCCGTGAGGTGGGGGGCGGAGGGAGTGCAGCAGCCAAGGAAAAAGGCAAGGTCAGGGAGGAACGAAGCAAGGACAAGAATACTTGTTTGTAAGGCTGAGTGGTGCTAAATATATCCTGAGAAAATTGGGATGCAGGGCAGCTTTGATCATAGCTCACGCAGGATTTTAAAATGCAAATGCAGAGCTGCTTAGTTTATTGCTAATAGCGTGTTGTTGAACCATCAGTTAGCGCTGAGATCCTGTTGCATTCTCTTTGCAATTAAAATAAGCTCGCAATTGAAGTCCTTCAAAGCTGAGTTGCAAAAGAAGAGGAAAACATTCAGAGTTGAGTATCTATCTGGCAAACCAAGGAAATGAGAGGAGTCAGCTTGATTAGAGAAGGGAGACTATAACAAAACAAATATTTTAATCATTTTCCCCTGAAGTGTTCAATTGAAAAAAAAACTTTATTTTAGGCATTTTTAAACAGCAGCTTTGATATTTAGCTATGAGTTAGCTCCACAGGTAGGAAAACGGAGCTGTTGAAGGGTTAATTTTTCAGGTTGTTGAAACCTGAGTCTTGATTTTGCTAAGGACCCAAACGTTCATGTCTCGCACATGATCTAAAAAGAAAAATAAAAAAGAAAAACCTCATTACCGTGTTAGTTTTTGAATTAGCTAAAGTTTCCTCTTCAAATGGTAGTCATTAGGGGTTTGGGAGAATATAAAAGGTAAACATTTCCACTGGACCATTTAAAACAGACTATAAAATATATTGCACAGTTCCCTCCTTCTTAGGTAAATGATGCCAAAATAATAATTTCTTAAAATATTAATAATTCACGAGTATGTATCTGTTATCTTCCCAAAACTATGCTCACAGTTTAATTTATTTCCTTTAAATGCTATAACAGTAACGCGAGGCACTTAACTGAGTTTTGTGAAGTTTTTCCCTAGATAAAAGGCTATTATTAATGGATGGTCTGGGGAAGGTTTCCAGGCATGAACCCCCTAAAATTATCTGCAGGTGTCTGTGTGTGTGTGTGTGTGTGTGTGTGTGTGTACGTGCATGTCTGTTTCTAGAGAAGCGATCCCTATTCTTCAGCAGCTTCTCAGAAAAGTCTGTGGCCCTTAAAATATCCAAATTCCTTCTGTTCGTCTGAATTAGTAAGAGGGTCTCGGAGCGGGAGAGGGAGGTCCTTATCTCATGTAGTCGAAGAATGAATTTCACGGACAAAGGAGAATGAGTAAAGCGATCGAGTTTTATTAAGCAAGGATAGAGAAAAAGCTCTGGGAGAGAGAGTGAAGTTTGATGGGGTGAGGTATGGAGCGGATGACCAAGAAAGAATTCTTGAGATGTTTTTGGTGCAAAAAGTGGTTTTATTGAAAGCAGGGGCAGATGTGGAAAAGGGAGGTTTTCAAAAGAACTTTCATATGCTAAAGAGGACCTGCGAGATTCTGGAGGCCCTGCCATTGTCAAGTTGAGGTTGTTTTTCCCCCTAGCAAGGCGTATTAACGTTGAGACCGTGGGGAGCTTCTGCCGGTCTCAAATATTTATCAGTGGGCTGCAGATTATAAGGACGTTTAATTTTATCTATATTTCCTTCAGGAAGGTAGGTCATTGATAAGAATGCTTTTTACTTGTGAATCACTAAGACGTCTGTGAACCGAGGGAGACTAGTGTCTGGCAGGACTGTAATCTCTAGAAGTTAACCATTTGTTTTTTCTTCCTAGGGAGTGCCTGAGGAATGTCACACAGATTCCTAGGGGGTGGCGTGGGGGGGGGGTTGCGGGGTATCGGCTTGTGCTTTGCTCTCAGCTTGCCTTCTGCTCCCTCATCAGTCACAAGCCTATGTTTCCGGAGTCTTCTGTTGTTTTCCTTGTTGTCTGAGGACAGTGCTTGCCTCCGTGAAGAGGTGCCCCGTTTCCCTCCTTGTGTGGACTCTGGAGTCGGAGGGCCTGGATTTCAATCTGATCTCTCACATTTACCGTGTATGTGGTCTTGCCTCAGTTTCCACAACTGCAAAGTGGAACTCCTAGTAGGTCCCACCTCAGAGTTACTCTGAGGATGAAACACGTTCACCTCCAGAACAGCGTTTGGAATACAGAAAGAAAATCAGTACGCGCCTGCTGAGCCCTGTGAGGCTGTTGTGAATTTAGAAGCTGCCTGGTCAGGTTTTGTGTTGGACAAAAGAGGGGGGATAAACCTGGGGTTTAAACGCTTCCTAAAGCCCTCTTTTCCGTCTTGGTTTTCATCGGCCCTGCTTACAGTGGAATTCAGTGAGAGAATAATAAGCCATGCGTTTGTTTTTCCAGACCGGCGCTGAACCAAAGAACCGAATAGGGAGAGGGATGTAATGTAGCTTGTGTTTCTGCACCTTTATTACAGGAGCCATTAGGGTTGAAAGTGTACCTGGCACTGTGAGTGGCACCAGCAAAGCAGGCTTCTTGTGGCTCCAGCCATTCTGATTTGCTTTAGACGCAGCTCAAAGGGAAGAACCAGTGTTTCAGCGAGTATCTTTGAAGTGCATTTGAGGCAGCTGTTAGTGTGAAGATATGAATTTTTAAAGAAAGAATGAGCTGCTTTTCCTAGCTTGTGGGTGTTTCTTGGGATTGAATCACCTCTCCTTAAAACTGTGCACTGGCAGGATCTGCTGGGCTCAGAATGCAAATATCTCGGCGAAGCTCCTTAATAAAAGGGAGCAAAAGAAAAAAAAAAAACAGGTTGAATAGGATGTCAGATGACATTTTTTTTCTTTATCCTTTTCTTAAGGAGTAATAGTCTCTAACCTCTTGCCTCCCTCTTCTTCAAGGGTCTTTGCATATCCACCTGAAGGTAAAAGCTGCTGTGAGATGTCTGGAGACCAAGGTATCACCAAGGTCCCTGTAACACCTGCCTAAAATGTCACTAAAGAGATGCAATGACATCCTGAAGCCCTTGTTCTAGCAATGCGGCAGTTGTGAAGTAGGCACGGGTAATTGCTGCCTACGGGATTATCGCTGTGACCTGCAGCCGATCAGCACCCTGCTGGTCCAGGAGTGCCAAGCTTCTCTCCGTTCTCTCTGTCTGAGGCTCTTTCCACCAGAGCAGTCTGGGAGCAAATCACAAAGGGCTGAGATTCCCTGCTGCCTGTCTTATTAAGCGTGGGTGTCTGTTATGAAAATAGGCAGCGTGGCACAGTAGTGGAACCCACTGTTTTCAGGATGAATGGTGGCCATGGCAGCCTTCAAGAAGGCGGGCTGTTCATAAAGTGACCAGTTATGAACGTCACTGTAGTCTGTGTTGAAGCCATCCAGGCCCCTGAGTTAAACCCCTTGCAGAAAAGAAGTCTCTCCCCTTTGGAGAGATATATATCTGTATCTATATCTATATCTATATATTTTTTCCACTTCCTTTCCATTTTTTTTCCAGATATGTGTGTGTATTTTTTTCCCTTCCTTTCCATTTTCTTTCCAGAGTTACAGATAATAAGGAAGCAGCACAGAAGGAGCCCAGGCATTTGCATCCATTAAAATTCAGTTCAATAGAAATTATAGGTCTTCAGCCTTGAGTAGGTTACTTAACCTCTGGGACTCAGTTTCCTTTCCTGTAAAAGGTGGATAATGTGTACCTTGCAGGCTTGCTGCATTGCTACCACAAGGCCTGAAATCCTTGCTCCTGATTTTAAGGGCAGAAGGACCAAAGGGACATGCTATTAAGAGTCTAGTAACCATCAAACTTGAAGGCAGATTCAGAGGAACCCTGTGATTCGTGGCTGATTCAGAAAGAATTCATTTTGCTTCAAAGAGTCTCATGGAAAATTCATATTCACCACAGCAAATGACAAAGACAACAAGGACTCCCTCTTGGAATGACTTGAGTCAGTCTTCTCTGAGCCCTCTTCTTTTGTCTTTCTTTCTTTGTTTTTGTTTTTTTGAGATTTTATTTGGGAGAGAGCACACTAGGGGGAGAGAGCAAGCATGGGTGGGGGGCAGAGGGAGAAGGAGAAGCGGGATCCCCGCTGAGCAGGGAGACTGACAACCGGGTGCTGCCCCTTAGTTATAAATTCCCACTTATTCTTGCAGTTGTATTTGGAGGTGAACTTGATCTTTCTCTCCTCATGCAATAATCTTGATACCTGTCCCAATCGTCTTGAATAAAATCTTCCTTACCGTTTTCACAAATGTCAGAATAATTTTTTTCTTTAACACAAATCAAAGCCTAAATATTGAGGTTTTCAAAAGAAGCTGATGCTCATCAGGTGTTTGATATGTGCCAAGGCACTCTTTGTTCTAAATGCTAAATCTCTTCTGTGAGGTGTCTGTGTGGCTCAGTCCTTTAAGCGGCTGTCTTCAGCTGGGGTCATGATCCCAAGGTCACAGGATCAAGCCCCGCATCAAGGCCCCCTGCTCAAGTCGGGAGTCTGCATCTCGCTCTGCTCTGTCCCTCCCCCCAGCGTATGCTTTCTCTCTCTTTCTCAAATAAATAAAATCTTTTAAAAATAAATAAATCTATCCCTCACAAATCCCAATGAGGCAGTACTATTATTATTACTATCCCCAATTTATAGATTAAAGGGGTTTCCTGAGCGGTTAAGTTACTTGCCCAAATACAACTGGAGCTAGCTAGTGGAACTGATACTCTGATCCAGAAATTCTGGCCCCATGGTCCATGTTCTTAAACACAAGGCCAACCTGCCCTCAAAGGACTCAAAATTAGGTTGGGAAGTGTACTCTGCTTGTGTTCTTAGAGCAAAGTTCTCAAACTTAGCTGCCCTCACAAGCCTGGGTAAGTAAGACTAACTAGGAAAGCAAGGTGGGTGGGGAATGCGTCACTTGGAAGGTCCATGCTCATCAAGATGGCCAGCCCTCATCATCACCACCTAGTGGTTACTGTCTAGTAATTCACACCTTCTGGGTTTTTTAAGATTAACAGAGAGGAATCTGACTTTTTATGAAAGATCTCTTCAGTTTGGGGGGAAAAAAAAAAAGAAGGAAAAGGAAGGAGGAGGGGGAAAGAGCTGGGAGGTGGGGAAGAAAGGGAGAGAAGGGGAAACCATGCAGGACACACACCCTGCCTCCTGCCTTCATGCATGTGGTCATTTGCTCACTGGCTCCCTCTTTCTCCCTCTCACACACACACACCCCTGCAGCAGGGATTCGTTCAGCCTGTGGGCTACCTGTAATTTCATTTTTAGAGGTTTTTAAATCTTACTTAATGGACTCAGCTTGGTTTTAAAAGATACATCCTCCTTACTCTAAAGTAAATAATTACTTTTAAAATGCCCTGTTTGACCTATGGGAGACTATAGATTTCTGCTTTTGGTTGGAGAGGGGACATGAAAAGAGGAGAGGTGGGGTTTTTTCCTGGGTGCATGAGGATGCTGTGACAATTACTTTAGCAGACTTGTTTGAGGGAAATTTTGATTTCTTATCTACTCGTGAAACAAGAGATGAATTACAGGCCATCTGGTTTTTCTTTCTGATTCTTGAGTTGATGGATAATTTTACTTCTATTAACCAATTTTTAAAAAACACCCTCTCAGAGTTAAACCAGTATAAGCAGTTAGCCATCTGTGGAAAACGGAAGTCAGTGCAGTGAATTCTGAGAGTTTTCTGAAATCCGTCATCTTTTTCTCGGTCTTCCAACTTCCGTTGCTGAACCTTGAGCTGTTTATGTTTCACAGTCGTCTTCCACAAACCAGGTTTCTTGGCTCCTGCTGTAGAACACAGGAGATGTTCTGTACTCCTAGCTTCATGAAACCTTCCAGCTTTTGTAACAGGTGTCCACAGTACTTGCTTTTAATTGTCTAACACTGAATTACAGATAAAGTTTCATAAATAAGATACAACCATTTTCTTTCAAAAATAGCACTCTTTTAAATTGTGTTTTGATTAATAGTTCATGTCCTCAGTTAAAATTTCCTATTATTTGGAAGTTTGGTGGGGATTTAATAATGGCCCTTTTGGAGGGAAATGGGATCAATTAACACCTTTTTATGCACAAGACTTTGCATTGTCTCCTGTGGAGTGAACAGAAAAGTGTCAATAAGCGTATCCCCTTCCCTTCTGGAACTTCAAGTCCTTTTGGAGAAATAATGACATTTATACAAATAACAAAGGTACAAAAAGAGTGCGTAAGAAGGATCCAGATAACCATAGCTGTATGATTTTAAAAGAGACTTTATGACTTGAAAGCTTTAGAGGCCTTCAGAAAGAAAATGATATTTAAGTGGAGTCTTGAAGAATGGGTCAGCTTTTTGAGGACGAGGAGGACAGAGAGTGGAAGGAAAGGCGTACTCAAGGCAGATGAGAAAGAAGGAGAGGGGAAGATGAGTTGGGGCCCAAAAAGTGATTGCAGCAGAAAACTCCAATATTCACCTCACACCAGTCAGAATGGCTAAAATTAACAAGTCAGGAAATGACAGATGCTGGCGAGGATGCGGAGAAAGGGGAACCCTCCTACACTGTTGGTGGGAATGCAAGCTGGTGCAACCACTCTGGAAAACAGCATGGAGGTTCCTCAAAATGTTGAAAATAGAGCTACCCTATGACCCAGCAATTGCACTACTGGGTATTTACCCTAAAGATACAAACGTAGTGATCCGAAGGGGAACATGCACCCGAATGTTTATAGCAGCAATGTCCACAATAGCCAAACTATGGAAAGAACCTAGATGTCCATGAACAGATGAATGGATAAAGAAGATGTGGTGTATATGCACAATGGAATACTATGCAGCCATCAAAAGAAATGAAATCTTGCTATTTGCGATGACGTAGATGGAACTAGAGCGTATCATGCTTAACGAAATAAGTCAAGCAGAAAAAGACAACTGTCATATGATCTCCCTGATATGAGGAAGTGGTGATGCAACATGGGGGCTTAAGGGGGTAGGAGAAGAATAAATGAAACAAGATAGGATTGGGAGGAAGACAAACCATAAGTGACTCTTAATCTCACAAAACAAACTGAGGGTTGCTGGGGGGAGGGGGGTTGGGAGAAGTGGGGTGGGGTTATGGACATTGGGGAGGGTATGTGCTTTGGTGAGTGCTGTGAAGTGTGTAAATCTGGCAATTCACAGACTTGTACCCCTGGGGATAAAAATATATTATAAGTTTATAAAAAATGAAAAATTAAAAAAAAAAAACTCCAATAAAGAAGACATGGCATATAAACCTGAGAAAAGGATTAGAGTGAGCAGAAAACAGTCAAGACCAAGGATGGGAATATTCAATTCAACAGGTTAATATGCATAATAAAGTTACAAGGAAGAGCTGGTTTGGAGGAGAAAAAAAAAGTTGGATATACAGTTTAAAATTCGGATATACTCTTTTAAAAGTTTAGCCCTTTCCCACTTTTCAGTACCTCCATCTCTCCTTTTCTGTCTTCAATTCATCACATTCCTTCCATTAAGACCTAATATGTCTTATTCTAAATATTTTTAGAATTTATATATTCATATGCAAACATGTCTGTGCGCACACACACAAACACACAGTGTGTGGTTTAGGTCAGTGTGTGGTTTAGTGCAGTATTTTAGGTCATTGCTTGACAAAAATGAAAATATATGTATTCTTTTCCTTACCTTGCCCTTCTGGCTCAGTCATCCTGGGGGAAATCCCTCCCTAGTGAAAACTTAACAGCTTAAACAGCTGTTTTTTTTAATGGTCACATAACACTCTCCAATAGATATGTCATGATCTCTTCCAGTATTCCCCCATTCATGGAGAGCAATTTGTTCCCAGTTTTCTGCCCCTACAAAAAGTACTTCAATAAGCATACTTGTATCTCTGTCTAGACATGCTACTGTTTTATTTCTGTGGATAGGGGTGGGATCACTGTGTCGAGGATGTGTATTTTTCATTTTGAAAACTAAACTTCCGGGGTGCCTGGGTGGCTCAGTGGGTTAAGCCTCTGCCTCCAGCTCAGGTCATGATCCCAGGTCCTGGGATTGAGCCCCACATCAGGCTCCCTGCTCAACCAGGAGTCTGCTTCCTCCTCTCTTTCTGCCTGACTCTCTGCCTACTTGTGATCTCTGTCTGTCAAATAAATAAATAAAATCTTTAAAAAAAAAAAAAAAAGAAAACTAAACTTCCCTAAGAAAGCTGTAACAGTACACAAGTAATAAAAATACTGCCTTTCACTAGGTCTCCTCAGGCCATAATGTTATAGCTCTTTTTTTTTTAATTTTTAAGTTTTTGCAAGTGCTGTTGATGTAAAATCTCATTGTTACTTTATTTGCATTCGTTTGACTACAAATGAATTTGATCATCTTTCCATGAGCTTGCTGAGTGGGTTTCCTATCTTGCAAGCTGCATTTTTGTATTCTGTGTCCATTTTTCCAACGAATGGTTTTGTCTCCCTGTAAATTTTTTAAGAGAGGGCACATACACAAGCCAGCGAGTGAGTGGGTGGGGGAGGAGGGTGAGTCAAGGAAGGGACAGAGGGCAAGCGAGGGAGAATCTTGAGCAGTCTCCATGCGCAGTGCAGAGCTCCATATAGGGCTCAATCTCATGACCCTGAGATCATGACCTGAGCCAAAATCAAGAGTCAGACACTTGACCGACTGAGTCCCCCAGGCACCCCATCTCCTGTAAATTTTTAAGAGCGTCTGCTATATTATAGATATTTTTGCATGTCCTCTAGGGTTTTAAACATTTGTTTTTCAAATCTATCATATTTGTTTATGGTATCTTTTGCATATAGAATTCTTGGGTCTTACTCAGTCACTTAGGTTTATGGTTTTTCTTATAGTTTCTGTATTTCCTCCTTTGCTAAAAGAAGCCTACTCTCTGCCCCTAGATTATATTTATGTTTTCTAGATTTTCTTACAGGCTTCTTATTTACTTGTTTATTTTACATTTCAACCTTTAAACCATCTAAATGCTTCCAGGATTTATTTTTGGAGTTGGTGTAAGATAAACATCTAGTTTTCTTTTCTTCTAGATGCATTAACAGTTTGCCAGCTCCTTATATTAAATAATCCATCACTTCGCTGCTAAATTGAACTGCCTTTCTTGTCACATATTAAATCTTCATTTATATGTGGATCTATCTCTAGATATTCTATTTCATATATCAGTTTAGGCCTATTTCAATACTTACTGATTTGATTACAGTAGCTTTATAGGATTTTCTGGTAGCAGTAAATCAGACTACACAAATGACTTTTGGGTCGTTACCATATGCTTAGGTAAATACATTAAAAACCTGTTTGCTACACAGCAATGGGATGTAAGCAGGTACTATGCACCAAAATAACACTTGTATAATTCAAATATACAAAATCTTTCTTCCTAGGATCTCTTCTTATATCAACAGATATAGGAGAAAATTTCAATGTGCTTGTAAGATCTGGCACAAATGACCAGCTGGTGTATTTTCAGGCTTTACATGCTGTACCATATTAATGATACTATTTCCCTCATTCGCAGATGGACCCCTCAGAGGAATCATCCCTGACTGAGTCTTCACTCTGAGCTGAGACTGCTTTCCCAGAGGGAGACAGCTCCGGGGAGAGTGCTGAGGTTTTCCTGAAGAATTCCATGGGGACCGTACCTGACCCTTTGAGATCGGCTAAAACGTCCTTGCTTGCAGCTTCTGGAAAAGAAGAGGATCTAGAAGAAGTGCAGCCTGCCTCACCTCGGTCTCGACCTGCCCTCCTCTGTAAGAACACCAATGGCCTTTCTGGCCCTCCTGAAGGGCCTGTCCTTAGCCCCAGGGCAGCTGCTGAGGCCTTGATGCAGGCCTTTGAGCATGAGACCACCCCGCCGGACATGTCTTCCCCCAGTGTCTTCAGTGAGGTGGAAAAAGCGTGTCCTCCACGCAACTCTCCTGGCAATACCCAGCTGCCAGGAAGCAGCGAGCCCACAGCACCAGCGCCGTGTTCTGCAGCAGGAAAGGATGTTCTAGACGAAGCATTTACAATGCCAGCCAATCAACACAGCCACCAGGCCATCCCAGGCGACCAGCCTAGTGCCAGCCCCTCAGGAGGACCTGATGATACGCTGCTGAAAACCCGGAGAACCTCAGACGGGGAGCAGCCTGAAAAGTCAAGTTGTCCTGTGGGCAGCACCCAGGGCAACAGCAAAGCCCAAGTGCCCTGTGATTTTCCCTCTCAAGAAATAGTCCAGGGACTGGCGCAAACTGCAAATACATCAACGTCTGTGTTCAGCTACACCTCCTCTCCTGGAGGCGGACCTGAAGGGGAGAGGCCCGGAGCCATTTGCGACTCCCAGACAAGGTCCTGTGAGTCTCCAGCGAGAGAAGACGGGTGTTCTGGACATACACAGCGCCCTGCCACCACCTCGGACAGCCAGGCCATGACTTCTGTGACACCTCAACCATCCCACCTCACTAGCCAAGGGTCCACGTTTCCTCCAGATCTGGGAAAGGTGCCATTGCCTACACAACACCAGGTGTCAAGGTTCAAAGAAGCAAGTACAATGACCAATCAAGCTGCCGATGAGGTCCCGGAGGTTGCCAGCAGGGCTCGGCAAGACGCTGAGGTGCAGGCAGTGGCAAGTGTCGAGAGCAGGTCCGTCTCCACCAGCCCCAGCATCCTCACCGCGTTCCTAAAGGAAATACCCGTTCCCGAGTGTCGGGAACCACAGGAGCAGCTGCGTGTCATCTGCCACAGCAGTGGCCATGGGAGCCATACGCTGGAGCTGTCTGACGACCTCCTAGCCCCCCAGGAGTCGAGCCAGCGCCCTGGCATCATGCCAGAGGTGCACATCCAGGCAACGGCGGCAGTTTCCACGGCTTGCCAAGGGGACTGTAAGTTGGGGAGCCTCCCAGGGGAGGTCCTTCAAATCTCCGCGATCACTGTGTCATCTGGCAAGGCTCAAGATATGTGCAAGAAAGATGGGGGGTCAGCAGGCATGGCCCCAACGGGGGAGGAGTCCACCTCCACACAGCTTTCGGACGTGAACTCTAGCTCCCAGAAAGCTAGCCCCACTGACCAGATTTCTGTTCGCGCAGAAAGTCAGACTGAAACAAATCATGAATCGGGGAAATTTGAAAGCAAGCCATCTGAGTTTGCAGTGAAAACCACAGATGGTCCCCAAACAAACCCAGACTGCCAACTCTCTGACTCTTGTGGCCCTGCCAGCAAAGATGACCCGTCCCGGAGCATGGATCCCACTGGTAAAGGACAGGCAACAGAGCCTGCGTCTCCGTGCAGAGTAAAACAGCAGGAATGTCGGGGCACCAATAGCCTCGAAGCCAGGGCAAGGGCAGAGGCCAAGACCCTGCTGCTCAACCCTAAATCTCAAGAAAGTGCAGGCGCTGGATCCGCTGCCAGCCCCACGCCGTCCCCAGTCAGGAAGAACCAGGACAGTACCTTGGAAGAAAGCAGACAGACCAAGACGGCCACCAGCCTGAGCCTGCCGGCTGACTCCATGGGGGACTCCAGCCCAGGTTCCGGCAAGAGGACCCCTTCCCGCTTGGTGAAAGCCAGCCCCCGCAGGGCCAGCCGCGTCAGCGAGTTCCTCAAGGAGCAGAAGTTAAACGTGACGGCGGCGGCCGCGCAGGTGGGACTCACCCCAGGAGAGAAGAAGAAGCAGCTTAGCGCCGACGCCAAGCTGCAGTTGAAACAGTCCAAGCGTGTCAGGGACGTCGTGTGGGACGAGCAGGGCATGACCTGGGAGGTGTATGGTGCCTCCCTGGACCCAGAGTCCCTGGGCATCGCCATCCAGAACCATCTACAAAGACAAATCAGGGAACACGAGAAATTAATCAAAGCTCAGAGCAGCCAGTCCCGGAGATCCATTTCCTCAGACACTTCTTCCAACAAAAAGCTCAAAGGAAGGCAGCACAGCGTCCTGCAGTCCATGTTGCAGAACTTTCGACGCCCCAACTGCTGTGTTCGTCCCGCCCCTTCTTCTGTGTTAGACTGAAAGGGAACGTGTATGGGAACCCTCGTGCACAGTTACGGTATTCCCAAGTGTCTGTGTATGTCAGAGCTTACTTAGTTTTTTGTTGTTGTTTTATTGTTGTTTTTTTGTTTTTTTCTCGAGAGAGAAACCAGTTAGAGATAGCAAGTATTAACTATAATGGCTATGGCTTTGTTGGGTCCTTTGTTTAGGGCTCCGTGAATGAAAATAGTTCAGTTCACAAGAAAGGACAAGAGAAAAGAAAGAAGTGTTACCGAAGGTTCATGACCTTAATTAAGAGGAAGTAATATTCACTGGGTTTTTTTTTTTATTATGATGATGTTGCTTCTGGAACTAGCATTATCATTAAGCGTGTCATTTAGAATTACTGCCTCAATTTATCACACTCTGGTATTTCCACTAAAATCCCTGCTTAATATTAAAAATAGCAAAAACACTATAAGCAAAAGCACTGTTAGACTCTCTAGTCGTATTGCAGTAAGAATGCCACTACCACACAAAATTTAAATAGATGATAAGAACTAAAAGGTAAAAAATGTGAAACAAATTTTGACTCACTCTTAGGCCAGATGACATTAACTAAAATCATTTAAATGCATAAAATACCAAACATGAATTAATACTTGTAAACATTTGCAGATAGCTATTTTTGTAAACCTTGTTATACCGTTAATAAATGTAAAGAAGTTACGTTAGGAAAATGAGCTAAGTTTTGACTATGAATACCGCCCACATAAAACATGAATTTGTATATACAGATTTCCCTGCATGGAAGGCAAGGGGCAGCTAGCTCTATGATTCTGACTGGAATAAATTCATATCTCTTTAGAGGAAGTACATCGACCAAATTCTTGGAAGGAGTCCTTGAATTATTAATAATACTAAAGTTTGTGTTGTACAGGTATCCTCCAAAAACGTCCTACTGAGAGTATTAAGGTTTCAGTAAAGAATTATGAACAGCCAGTTTACCAAACACTCTCTTCTCTGTGTTGAAAAAAAATAACAAAAGCAATATATTTAATTTAACCTCCTGAAAACAGGCTGCAGTTTCTATCTTTCTTTTGACTTGCTTGGTCAATAGCTACTTGTTCAATAGTAGCGTCTAATAGAAAATGTAGTCGACACCAAATAGAACAGAAGCTTCCGCACAGTTTTTGTTATGTAGACGAATATCATGTAATTGCCAAGTTTCTAATCTGTAGTAAAAAGGTAGCCTGTGTGAACTTACTGGTTTTAAGAGAAATACCATCCTATCTCATGCTTCAAATCCAATAAAAGAGGCCTTCACTAAAACAGGGTTTGAGCGTCAGGTGGTCTATAGTTTTTGAGAACATAGGCATGTGTTTGGAGCTCAGCCCACACCTGTTTCCGGAAGAGGAGCATGTCCTTCTCGCCCAGGACTGTCTTGCCAGGGCACCGGGCTGGACGATCAGCAGTGGCTTGAGAACTGAGAGAGTGTGGAAGAGGGAAATGAGATAGAGCCCTGGAAAAGTTTCCCCTCCTAGATTCATTGCAGGGACATCGCTGGTGTCCACCTTGCATTAGAAAATCAGATTGTTTAGCATGGAAGGGGTGCTCGCTGGTTGCCTTGCCTGAGCTAGTTCCCCTCGATGAGTCCGAAAAGAGTGTCTGGCCATGTATTCCCTCTCTGTGGAAACTTACAAATGCCATTGGTGCAGGAAGCTCACAATTTCTGTTTTGGCCTCTTTTTTTTTTTTTTTTTTTTTTTTTTAATTATTCTCTTTTGCAGATTCTGCATATATAGGGTAAAATCATACCTGAACTGTAACACCCACATGCTAAACTGGGCACAGCCCAAATTAATATATAGCCGTTGATTTCTTGCGAAGCAATTGGAGTGTATATGAAGACCGCCTAAAAGGCTCCAGTCCCAGTGCTCCCAGGGCCTCAGAAATAAAATTACAGTTGTTATGCTTGGAACTAATAATGAATTTTTTAATGAGGTGCGTTTTTCCGTTTCTTACCAATTGGCCTCTATTAAGAACAGTACCTGAAATAGAAATTGCCATCAAATTAGCAATCACATTACTATTAATGATGAGAGATTTAGTCTAAAACTCTCTTTGGGCCTTGAATATCCATTCGTAGTAGTGTTCCTGTGGCTTTTGTTGGAGATCCCTCTGCCAGGCTCTAGTCTCGCTCTGAGCCCGTCCTCCCTGCCTGTCTCCCTCACACGTTGGCCTCCATGCTGTATATGCACGGAGAACACCCTGTGTACACAGTAGCAGCTGTCAACAGTACCCGCCCCAGACGGGTGGGCCCCAGGTAATCCTCTGCCGGGAAGTGGCTAGAACAGGCTGTTCCGGCATTAAAGAAGAATTCAAGCATCTGGGAATAATATTTATTTTCATGAGTTTGGTGTCACCACATGAATTATAAAGAGCTCAAGTTAACTTATAAATTTGTAATTCTAAATTTATAAGTTGTGAAGTTTAAAAATTATAAATAGTTCAAATTAAAGATGAAGCAGAGGCCTGAGAGTTGTCGGCATTTGTCGCACAGGAAACAAATTAGGAAAATTACACTGAATTACTTAAAACTAAATTCAGCGTTGCGGTGGTGCCTCTCAGGGTTAAGACTTCACGTTTGATGAAGTACCTCTAACCGGGTTTTTTTGGTACTGGAACTAGCCTTTCCTTCTTAAGCTTTAATGGTTTAACTCTTCACCTTTCCTTTACCCCCACTCCAGGGATTGTCACAGAATAGGAGGAAACCTTTCTTGTTTGGTTGTTTATTGACTCTTAAGGAAGGAACAGCTTTTCAAAACAGTAATAAAATGGACCATCAAATGGCCAGTTAAGGAGCCTCTTGAAGATAAGCCCTGCTTTTGCTATAGGATACCCTGAGTACTCAACCACATAAAACCTTGATTTGAAGATTTTCCCTCCCTTCAGTCTGTGACACGGCATTGACATGCAGTAAGGCGTTCGTGACGCTTTAGGTTCATCCAACAAATGAACGTGGAAAACGGTTTTTGTGGCAGATTCTTTGAGCTTGTTTGGCTCTATTCTCACCTTACCTGTATGACACATACCAGGTTAAAAGTTGGTTTTATCCTTAATTTCTTTTAGATGTTTTCCTCCTCCTGAATGCTTTTTAGTCATTGAAATATATGGAGGAAATACCTTATTGGGTAGATAAATATAAAATATTTCTTAAGCCAGTAGCATAAGAGAGATGGGTTTAGAACACAGTGCCTGGAAGATAATGAGACATTTAATATGTTCAGACGCTATATGGCTTACCTAGTAAATACTAGAATTTAAATATTGATTTTTTTTTCTATTTTAATGACCATAAGAAATATGTCATTGCTTCAGCTATCCTATGTTTATCTTCAGTGCTTTCCTAATCATCTCTTTCTGGATTATTGGCTTTGATGCTACAGACCAACTGCTTTACACGTAGTAAAATCCTCATTTATATTTGTGTTTTGGACCAATGGCATAAGTTGAACATTTTGTTAGGTCAAAGAAACCTTTTTGTTTGCGTCCAAAATGAAGTATTTATAAAATATATTGGTATGTTTTCCTGCTTGACAAGTTCAGCTGCATTGAATATAACTCAGTTTTTGATGATTTCTAAATCTTTAGAATTGTCTGATAATTGTTATTTTGGATACCAGTATTCTTCATGTTACTGCTTACAGAGCAAAAGTTAAATAAACTGTAGTGAATATGCATGTGTATCATATACCCTAGAGTTTGAATTTTGGAACCAAATCCTTGATAGGAGCTTGCCATTTTAAGGTAGATAACAGAAGAAGAAAATGACTTTGGGTTGCCTCTGAGAGTTTTGAGGTTTTATGGTTCCTCGCTTATTCCAATGTTATTCCTCTCATTTCTAGGAATTCCCATCATACCGGGAGTACCTGTATATACCACATGAAGATTATAATATAATGTGACTTTAAAATGTGTTTACAGAGAATATATGTATGTGTGCTGTTAAAGTAAATTGTTTGGCCTTTGCTGTATCCACTTAGTTACTGTTTGCTGCCAAAATGTGAGAAAATATCTTCTATTCCTCCTACGTATTGTGCAAGTGTTAAAAAAAAATGTCCATTTCTAGTATCATATAATTCACCACTTCCCTTGTCTACCTTGTCTACTTTTTAAGAATCAGTATAAAGAAAACAATACCTTAGGATAAGATTTGCATATACATATATGTGTTTTTACTGAAAATTGGGCCTTTGCAGTCATGGGTAGGCCTCGACTGGTCTGATTTACTCATTGTCTACAATGCTGCCATGGAAATGATGCTGTTTACTCTCTCCTGCTTTGTCCTGAGTGGTATTTGAGAAATGAGGCCTGTGAATTTCCCTTTGTGATAATAACAGGGTGAACTGAGCAGTATCTTGGATAAATGAGCTGACCATCTTGTCCCCACCCCTGTTTTGTCTACACAGTGAATCAGAAGTCTTGTCTGTGTCTGCTTCAGTGTTTGCTATTTTATATTGATATCTGAGCATTTTGTTTTCTGTTAGCAATGTTCTTTGATGCTGTGTGTGGACCTTTTGGTTGAATCTCTCCAAATGTGGGTCAGCTGCTGCCACCTGGCAAATAACAGGTGATACACTGAATCTCCTGTCCATTCTTGTAACTATATCCTTCTTCATGAAATTCTGCAACTGGCTGAGTAATTACAACCGTCATCTGTGCAGACACATGGGCTTAAGGATGTCTACAAAATTTTAGACACTTTTGCAAAAGGGTAAAAATATAGTCTTGTAAATACTGAAACATTTCCATGAACTTTATCCTACTCTTGGGGGGAAAATTTTTTTTCCTTGGCTACAGAACTAAGATAAACTTGATTTGTGATGACCAAGGACATAAATGAAGATGGATTGAGGTGGAAAAAAATCTGTCTCACAAGTAATCAGTGACATCTGCCAGAGGTCATTACAGCTACTCTTAACTGTGAACATTCACCAGCTAAACTACTTACTTGCCACAACCAAATAACCTCTCTCAAAGTAAATCCAGTATATCTGTATATACATGTAGATAGAAACAACAACAAAAAAATCCTGAAAAATTACTGTCGACTATCAGTTAAATCAAGGTGATGATAATTGTAAAGAACATTTAAATCACCATGGGCCTTGGTGAAATGACCTTGGAGGCCAGAATGGTGCAACAAGATGTTATTCACAAGTTTGGTGTTTTGTTGTTGTTGTTTGTTGTTGTTTTTTTTTTTAAGACCCAGATATCTCAGATACTTATCTTGAGAATAAAGACTGTTGAAAATGAAATTAAAGCCAAGCAATAATGTGCCAAAAAGAGGCAGTTAATACCAGCAAGTGCATCTCTATGGGCACTCCATCATAGAATATGGTTTGCTCCATGAAGACTGACTGTAACCCACAGGATAAAATAAGCAAAGGCATAACTTGTGCTTTCTTGCTAGAAATACTTGTTTAGGAGCTCCATTACAGAGGTACAGCACCGGTGAGCATTAGTAGGGATACGGTCGACATCTCTGTCTTCGTGCTAGCGAAGACAAAAAGGAGTCAAAAAGTCTCGCGAGCTTAGAATTCAAGATAGCTCCAAACCGAAATTTCATTGAAACGGAGAGGTTAGACACATAGTAATCACTCTTCCTGGATATTTGGGTGTAGAAAACCCACTTAACTCTGCCTAGAGGATTACCAGCCTTAGCTATGAAAAAAAATGGGTTCCAAATGTAAAATAACTAAAACATGAGTACTCTTTTCAAAAGGGGCCTCAAATAATGCCTTACAGAAAATGGTGTTTCAGATGGGCGTTTCTAAGTACTAATCCTTCATCAAGTCTTTTTTCAGTTCAAGCTCAGAATCAATTGGCTGCACACCTGTAGGAATAAGTCACATATTTTACACTTCAGAAAAAGATTCTGATGACCAGTCAGCATGGTGATAATTACGATTAGAAATACCCTAGTGATTTAGGTGTGCTAAGAAGAAAAAAGTGGGAGAGAAGTGCTAACTTCCTTCTTGATCTCTTATGATGTGGGGATGTCATCCTTTTATTTGCAGGGTGAAAATTATAGCTTCTTTTTGATGTTGCGGCTAGCATTACTCTTTGTTACTTTAAAAAATTAAAGTGTCTATTTAACAAAGCTTTTAAGCACGTAAATTTTTTTCTGATTCGTATCATTGCTTTAATATCCCATAAAGACTACCTATAGAGCAAACTGTGCTGAATGGGTAGAAGGGGCATACCCATGTTTATCAGGATCTCCTCATGATTGTAGTTGAGATTCCTTAGCATTTATTTTAGGCCACATCTTTGAGAGAATTGTTTTTCATAATGTTTTTCCATCACCTCTTGAAACTATGTTGGTAAATCCGAAGACAGCAGTATTACAGTCACGCTCTGCCATCCCTAGAGGAAAGGAGAGACTAATTTTTGTTTTTCAGGACATCTGGAGATAGCTTTTCCTGAGGCTGAGAAAGGTCAACAGGGCCTGAAAACTCAAGAGGGAAATATACTAATAATTACTAAATTTCCAAATGTACTTATCTCTGCTGTACTAACGTGTGAACAGTATGTTGTGCATAATACTATAGCTGGTCGTGGTGCGTCAATACATTTTGTAAGTGTGTACAGTCTGTGAGTGGTTGGTTTTCTCTTTTTATGTGTAGAAAAAAAAATCACATGCTGTGTCCCATTTCAAAACCCAGTTCTGCCATCAAGTAGGCACATGTACAAACATGAATAAAGCCAACAGAAGTGTGTGTATGTATTCAGTAACAGAATTTGTCCTTTCATTTTTGAAGGTCAGAAAGGGCTGTTTTGTTTGTTTGTTTCTTTTAATCATCTCTGAAAGTCGATAACCTACTTATCTCAAAGGCTGAATACATTGGCTGTACACTGGCATGTTACTAAATAGGCCAGCTTAATTAACCGTGCCATTTGTCACAGGTAAGGTCAGTTCTTTGACCGCTGGGATGATTTACATTCCTCACACATCCTTTCTGTGTTTAGTGTGTGACTAGGATGTACATACTATGGGTGTGATTGTGTACATACCTTGTATGAATTATCTAAATCCTCAAGGAGTCGTAGGAAAGCAGGAAAAAGAAACAGTTGTTCAAAAGCCTCAAAAGGGCTAATCAATGAGTATTTTCATTGTCTGCACATAAAAATGTATACATGGCATAACTGTAAATAGCTTACACAGCTTTATATATATATATATATACACACATACACATAAATGCATTTTATTCATACTGTTCATATTTAAAATCACAAAACAACTAATTGGAAACCGCATCTTTCCATGACTGTTCTGTTCTACATACATTAATATTGAATCAAATAACTCTCCATTAAATGGTGTTATACTCCCAGGTAGCAGATTTGGTGCTTCAGAAAGCTGAGCCTCACTATGAAAATCCAGTCAGTGTCTCACTCAGGCATAGACTGGTACCTGAGCAGCTTCAAAGGTTTGATGCTACTGTTCATGCACCTAACTTTGTATCTGGTAAAGACAAACACTAGGGAGAATTAATGTTTTGTAGGCTCCATTTGTACACTTATTTGCACATGCTGGTAAAAGCCCTACCTTTTTTTAGAGAACCGTCCCTAGATTTCAAAACAGTGTGTAATCACTTAAAGTGGAAAATGATCGTAGGCATTCTCTTGAGATTGGCAAAACAATGTTTAGCAACGCCAAAGAGAAGTCAGAGTGAAATTTTTTTAAAAACTGCAGACGATGTTGGTAGGATAATAGAATATGAACAACCAGGAGTTCCTTAAATGGACTCAAATAAGTTACTATTATTGATAACAAGCAATGCTGTGTGAACTAGATAACGAGATGAGAGACATTAGCCAGGAAACATCAACACTGGACATTTGTCAATTTACCACAATTCCAATTGGCGAACTGATGTTTGAGTTTCTCTCATTTTTTCTAAAAGGAAATACTCTATTAGAGATAAAAACTCTGATCTGGTTCCTAAAATCTAATCAAATTTGACCCTGATTTCCTGACACTCAAAATTTGTTGGCTGGATATTAGGTTGAAGATCGAAATGGATATAGGAGAGTTCCCATTAATAGAGAATTCTGAGTGGCAAAGTGTAAAAATAACCACTTCTCAGTAGAAAGTTAATAATATTTAATACAAATCTATGTTTTAGAGAATGAATGTGCCATCTTTATATCATAGATGAAAATAAAAGATTAACCAATAATAACACTACAATTACAACTGGAGCTGTGTTTTTTAACTGCTAAAAACATACTTGTTTATAAGAGCAGGATACCTAAAATCTTCATGTTTGTCAATATTTCCTATTGCTTAAAAGATAAATTCATGTAATTATTTTGGAATATGTGTATTAATTTAAATGCCACCCAGAAAAACTATATAGCTGTCAATGTGAAAATCATTTATGTGTATAAATGCTCAACTGAGAAAGACCAAAAGTATAGTGCTAAATCTCTAAAGAAACAGTAATATTCAAAGTGAATTCCATTTATGAATGTATCAATTTTAGAATTTAAATCTATGTCTTTTCATGATGTCTATATATGAAAGTCATAAAATGGTTTATTCAAGAAAGCCCTCATCCTGCAGGAATTATCCTACATTTCTAGGAAAAAGATGGAATCTTAAGGTTTATATAAGGATAAATCAAGATTTTGAAATTATATACACTTCTGTTCTCATTTTGGATTTGATTTTTGAATGAAGGAAGGAAGGAAATTTAATGGATGACTTAGTTTTACCCTGAAAAAAATTTAAGTATGATTTTTTTGCATTTCATTTTCCATAATAAACATAATATAAATGAAAATTTACTGACTTTTTTTGTTGTTATTGCTTTTGCCACTGCTGTCAAAAATGTTCTTTTAGCTCTGGATTTTTAGAATCAACTGATTTTCAACAGGATGCACATCTTCTAGAAATCTGCAGTGGAGCTGAAAGTATTTACAATGAAAGGCTTTATCCCCCCCCCTTTAATTAAAATAGAATCCCCCTACAATCAACAACACCTGCAGGTCAGCAGAAGCAGTGATTTTTTTCCTGCTCTTAATTTAGTGCGTACGTGTGCATAGGTACTTTTGATCTTGCTTGGTGACAGTGATGAGAGCTCAATATCCGTGGAAATTTACAAGAGGGGGTGGAGGTACAGGATGCATCTGCTCTTGGCCGCAGCATGGAGCACCTATATCCAGGCTGACACCGTCTTACAACTAGACGTAGCTGCCTCTTGCCCAGAGCCACCCAGGAACGTGCTATGTAATTCCAGGCTTTCTGCTTACTCCCACCTAAATAAGTTGGGTTCCTGCAATCTAAGTTCCTAGAAGACAGAAAGCCCAGCCGCGTCCTCCAATCTAACTAACCATCATTAAACTTTAACACTATACTTAGATCCCGTTGTGCCTCCTTGAATCTATCTTTACCAAGGAACTGTAGAGTGGGAGACATAGAGGGTCTATGAATCTCAACTCTCAGAAACGATTTAATAAATTTTCTATGAACTATAAACGATTGTTTTCAAAAGCTCCAACTACTCTGTGGGTATAAATATATCCACTATTTCGGCCTAAAATAGGGCTGCTGTGATGTAACCCTGGTATACATAGACATTCCTTTTTGGCAAAATTAAAGCCCATGCATCTCCAAAGATCAAGGACTACTTGGGGAAAAGTTAGACCCCACAGAAGTCCTCAGAGGGGCCGAGAGAATTTGTCTTCTGCCTGTAGCGGTTTCTGTCCCACCAACCGGGTGTTTGTGTCATTAGGTGTCATTTCCAGCCAACTGTTCTCACCCACCCACATCTTTAATGCTGAGTAGTGAACACAAGAGCAGCCTTCTTAGCATAGTCTGGCTTCACTGGACTGATTGTGAACTCAAGATACCTCTTGTTTCCTGTGAAGAATCTGCCTTTGCAAACCACATGGGATCACATTCAGTCTACCACGTTCTCAATGAATTCATAAATACCAACATTGTTGAGTTTTCCTCAATGCCATCCTAGACCATCAGTCTGCTAATGCACAGAGTTCTAAAATCTTTGGGCCCTTAGAACTATCTTAATGTTCCACAGACAGTTTTTCTAAATATATCACAGAGGACTAACATAGTTGAAATTCAAACTGTCAGGATGGAAGCTAAAAGTGCTTGAAAGATTTCTGGTGGGAGTATTGGCATCTCAGGGATGATTATTTCCCTACATCTTTTTTGGAGTCCCACTTGACACCTCTCAATCAAACTACACAGAAACCTTGCCTGCCATTAAAAAACAAACAAACAAACAAAAACACAAAAAAAAACTAAGCGGAATGTCATTGTCCAAGATATTATAAGTGTTTAGAAGCGATAAGATTTCTTTCTTTCTTTTTTTTTTTTTTTTGTAATTTGTTTGACAGACAGATTACAAGCAGGCAGAGAGGCAGTCAGAGAGAGAGAGAAGAGGAAGCAGGCTCTCTGCTGAGCAGGGAGCCCGATGCGGGGCTGGATCCCAGGACCCTGGGACCATGACCTGAGCCAAAGGTACAGGCTTTAACCCACTGAGCCACCCAGGTAGCCCCCAAGATAAGATTTCTTAAAGGGCTAGAAAGTATTTGCCTGTCAGCTATAGCTATGGGTTTTTTGTTGTTGTTGTTGTTGTTTTTGTTTTTTTAAGATTTTATTTATTTATTTGACAGAGAGAAACACAGCAAAAGAGGTAGCACAACCCGGGGGAGTGGAAGAGGGAGAAGTAGGCTTCTTGCTGAGCGGGAGCCCAATATGGGGCTCTGTGCGGGGCTCGATCCCAGGACCTTAGGATCATGACTTGAGCAGAAGACAGACATTTAACTGACTGAGCCACCCAGGAGCCCCTATCTATGTTCTCTTTTGCCTGAAGTCTTCACTCTTGGGAGGCATTGTATATAAATAAATGCACACTGTTTTCCAGTCAATTATTTTTCAGATTAGATACATGAGACATATAAATTGGATGTTCAAAGGGATATAGTGGTAAATAGGCTTAGAACCAGGAAATCTGGTTTCAAATTTCAGCTTTAAGGCTAAATTCCTTGGCCAAGTCATTTAGTCTTTGTGAGGCTCAGTGTGTTCATCTGTAAATTGAGGGTAGCAGTAGATACCTGGCAAAATTGCATGGATTGAATAACATAGGCAAAACAACTGAAAAGAAATAAAATAAAATAAAATATAAATAAATAAATAAATAAAACCTTTACCAACTAGAAGAAAATGGCAAAAATACCAGACTTTTTACATTAAATGATAAAGTTGAAGCAAAGAAAGAGGGAGAAGAAGGGGAAGGAACTCCCATTTGGTTTTTTGGGGTTTTTTGTTTGTTTGTTTTTAATGAGGATAATAAATTCGAGCATTGAGAGTTGCCAGATCTTTTAAGATTTAGGAAAAGATTTCTGATTCAGTATAACTTTCTCACATTAGATACGATTTTTAAAATATAAAGTTAAATGCTAAGAAAAATATTATCCGTTCAAAAAAAAGAAGGAAAAGGGAAACAATTGGCACCTGGGTGGCTCAGTGGGTTAAGCCTCAGCCTTCAGCTCAGGTCATGGTCCCAGGGTCCTGGGATCGAGCTCAGCAGGGAGCCTGCTTCCCTTCCTCTCTCTCTCTGCCTGCCTCTCTGCCCACTTGTGATCTCTGTCTGTCAAATAAATGAATAAAAATCTTTAAAAAAAAGAAAAGGGAAACAATTGATAAGTTTACACTAAAATTTAACACTTAGATAACTAAGATTCCATATGCAAATTAAGTCATGTGTCTAACAAAGTACTTAGAATCTAGAAAACTAGGAGGAGCATCTCCAAATCAGTTACAAAAAGATGAACAAGACAACAGAGAGATTTATCAAACTCTCTAGGCAAGCATCATAAATGTATGAAAATTTGTTCAATGGCACTAACAAATCTCTATCCCCCACAGCTGAATGCTGTTGGAGGAAACCCTCCAAATGTCTGGGGGCTGAGTTAGGAGCTTTATGTCCAAGAGCTGGAAGATAGTACCTCAGCCTGCACTAAGCCGATCAGCAAGTTGGAGATCCCCGGCGATGTGTGTAGGTGAGTGAAGAAGGGAGTGAAGGAGTGTGTGCACTTGAGCCTGCACACACACATTTAAAGGAGAAGGAGAGACTGGAGGGGGAAGGCTCTCTAAGGAATCTTCAGACAGCTCAGGAGAGAGGTTAGATGTAAACACCTGCTAAGGACCTTCTCAGGTCCACTTTGTTTCTCTCTCTCTCCCTGGTCTTCAACCAGATTATCTTGGCAGAATTAGAATCTCAAAGGGGTAGAAAGAAACAAGAATCCCAGTCACGACCCCCTTCTTCATACGGATCTGTGGGGCTGACAAAAGGAGAACTTTAAATTACAAACAAAATAAGGATGACTCCATGAGACTGGGCATTTTAAATTTCAGTTGAGACTACATTTAAAATTTGGAGTGACCTGTACCTGCTGAATCTAGGTGGGGATCCCCTGAAAGTGAAATAAAAGATGTCACTAATAATGAAGCTTTGTGTGAACAGAAAATACTGCTTGTAGCAGGAAAGTCGCAGGTGATTCCACTTTGATTTATTTGGGCCCACGGTGGTAGGCAACATTCCAGGACGATCCTCAAAATCCTTGGCCCCCCGATGTACACACACTGTCCCCCCTGTGATTCAATCAATCACTGATGTGAAGTGGTTTTATAAATGTAGTTCAGGTCCCAAATCCCTTGACCTTAAAATAGATTATCTGCATGTAGCAGAATCACATGAGCCCTTTAAAGGGGGAGTTTTCCTCCAGCTGGTCCCGGAAGTCAGAGAGACCCACTCCAGCAGGCCTGTAAGGAAACAAGAATTCTGTGTTGCCAACCTCAAATGGAGGCCACGTGGCAAGGAACTGCAGACACCTTGTAGGAGCTGAGAGAAGTCTCCAGCTGGTAGCTGAAAGAGAAACAGCTCCTTGGCTCTACAGCTACAAGGAAATCAATTCTGCAGCAACCAGGGAGCACCGGCAGAGAAGCCCCACGCTCAGGTGAACACCACAGCCCTTCTCCAGCACCTTGATTCCTGTCAGGCAAGCCCCACGTCTGGATCCCGAAGAATCCAGAAATGCTGCACCCATACATCTGAGCACAGAAATTGTGAGGTGACAAACATGCACTGCTTACATTCGCTGACTTTCTGGTGATTCGTTACCCAGCAAGAGAAAACAAATACAGCCCCCAGTGTGGGATTCAAAATTGCCAAAGATCAACTTTGCAGGCAAGAATTCATTTCTATGCTACCCGAACCAGGACACACAAACCCTTTTACCCTGAGGATCACTTTTCCTGAAACGCCAGGTGGGAGTTTTAGTGGGTAAGTACTTAGTCACTTGAATGTCGGAGCAGACGTAAATGCGCGTAGATGTGCCAGAGATCTACCATTTATTCTTGTCCATAGCTTTCAGCCTTCTGCGTCCTCTGTGTGCACTTACCAGCTGACTTGCGGAGACACCAGGCCCCTTGCTGTGCTGCCATGCCCATTGCTTTCCCCCATCAGAGGTGCAGGCTGGAGATGGGTGGCAGGACATTTATGTCCCGGATACCCCTCCTTGGGTGCTTTGTGTTGTCTGCATCCTGTTGCACAAAGCCAGAACCCCTACTGGGCACATCTTCCCACTAGGCTGGGTTGTGGTTACTCTACCTTTCCTGGTCTCCGCAGGCCTCGGAGTGACATACATGACCCCAACCTGTCACTGGACCCGTGGTACTACTTTATGATCACCCTAAAACCTACCTACACCTTTGTATACAAGCTCTTTATAAAATTCTTCTCAGTTACCCAGTTTGAAAATGCCAGGTGTTTCCTACCAGAATGCGATTGATACTGGAGTCAAAGGACACATTCACCGTTTTTATTTTTATTATTTTTTTATCATGAAAAAAAAACCTGTATTTAGATTTAGCCAGGTGGACTCAGCTTAGATGACCCCAATTTTGTTGGCAACATCCAAAGCATCATAGTCAGGGGCCAGCTGAACGTATGCCTTCTTCTCTCCATCAGGCCTGATCAAGGTGTTGACCTTGGCTACGCTAATGTCATAGAGCTTCTTCACAGCCTGTTTGATCTGGTGCCTGTGCCTTGACATCCACAATAAATGCAAACATGTTGCTGTCTTCTATTTTTTTCATGGCTGATTCAGTATTAGGGGGAACTTGATGATGGCATAGTGATGAAGCTTGTTTCTCCTGGGGGCGCTCTTTTGAGGGTATTTGGGCTGCCTTCGGAGACGCAGTCTTGGGTTGTCGGAACTTAGGTGATGTGCGGATCTTTTTTTTGTAACTGTGGACTCTTTTCAGCACCGCTTTCTTGGCCTTCAAAGCCTTTGCCTTGGTTTCGGCTTTGGGAGGGGCAGGGGCTTCCATCTTAGCTTTCCGCACCATCTTTGTAAAAGGGATTTACAGGTGGGCGCCTGGGAGGCTCAGTGGGTTAAAGCCTCTGCCTTGGCTCAGGTCACGATCTCAGGGTCCTGGGATCAAGCCTCACATAGGGCTCTCTGCTCAGCAAGGAGCCTGCTTCCTCCTCACTCACTCACACACTCTCTCTCTCTCTCTGCATGCCTCTCTGCCTACTTGTGATTCCTCTGTCTCTCTGTGCCGAATAAATAAACATGCACCATTTTTAAATGATAAAACACGAGATTTCAGATAAATTTCTCTCTTTGGGCTGGCTTCTTGCTCTGCCCCTTCAGCTTCGGGTATTACTGCTTTATTACTGTCACTACCTTCAGAGATGGTACTCTAATCTGAGAAATATTTCCTGGTTAAATAATATGGGTCATAGGCATATAGTATTTTCTTTACTGTATGATACAGTGTCATTCTCAGTAAAAGAGAAGCCTTCTGGTATGAAATAGGCTGAGATAGGTTCTACAAGATGTCTCCAGGTCCTAGTATTTATCTCAAGGCTTTTAGGATAAACATTTGAAGATATTATAGACTCAATTTCCCTACTCACAAAAAAGGATAGTTAGAATTATTTGGCCATTACTCACAATTAAATTTGTATATAAATGATTATACCTTTGTATTCTAGACAGTTTCTATCAATAAGAATAACTAAGGTATATTGTTTCCTATATAGTAGTCATTATTCTGAGTTTCTTATATACACTATCTACTGCTCTTTACAGTATCCCTATGATGTCAGCATTACTATTTACCTTTCCATTTTACACATGAAAGCTGAAGTGCAGAGAGCTTAATTACATATAGCTAGTTAGTGGTGGCAGCATGACCGAAGGCCATTCAAGCCCGGTGTCATCATCTATTTACCTAACTAGTTCACTATGGCTGCTTTACTATACATGACATGCTAATGACAGGATATGGGATACTACTTCAATAAAGCTTAATGGTTTTCTCATTGCAACCTAACTCATTCTTCCATTAGGCCTTAGGAAGTTTTTTTAACTCTGCTACTGGAAAATTTTTTGCTGCACCACTAATAAAGTAACAGATCTTCCCACATCAAGGGTGGAGTATTAAAAAAGGGAAACAATTACTTCTAGAAGAAAATGTTTTACTCAAATATATCTCCTCTAAGTAGTATAATGGGAGGAAGGAAGTAAAAATAAATTATGTTATCAAAATATCCATTTTCTTTTTTTAAAAGATTTTATTTATTGAGAGAGAGAGAGAAAAAGAGAGACAGCATGAACAGGGTGAGGGACAGAGGGAGAGAGAGAAGCAGACTCCCCACTGAGCAGGGAGCCCAACTCTGGACTCAGTCCCAGGATCCTGAAGGCAGACACTTAATCAACTGAGCCACCCAGGTGTCCCAAAATATCCATTTTCTTTTCAAATCTCACATTCACAACAACAACAATTAGTTGTACACCAAGGCTGCAAAAAAATAAGAATACTTACTGAAACTATAAAATTACTTATCCTTTTCAGGGGACAAAAAAAAAAAAAAGATCTCAGTGTATGAAGGCATTATTTTATGTCACCTGAAGTACTGTTGTACAAATTAACTAAAAGCTGTTTCTTGTTTGGGGGGAGTTTGTTTGTTTTACTGGACAGTATTCTTAATTGTTGGGTTCTGCAAAACGCTCTGCAATGCTTCATCATATTCACTATTTTAGTAATAATATGCGTATTAACCTAAACGTTTATGGAGGGCTATAAAGATAGTACTTTGCAAATTACCTTATTAGGTCTGTCTACATCTACCACAGGTTATTAAGCTGTTCCACAGAGGAAAAATGTGAGGTTCATATAGAGGAAATATTTACCCATAAACAGAATTATATGTCACAGACGATGAATATTATTTGCTTTGTTATGAGCCTGTGATTTACTTGAAATTGATATTCTCAAGTTCAAAACTTAATAATATACTATATTATATATACCATTCTGGAAGTGAGAATTTTCACTTTATTATGGAGTCCTATGTTTCCTTATTGATCTTTGCTCTAGTTTTTCCATTCATTATAGAAAGTGGGGTATTGATGTTTCTAAATATTATTATGGAACTATCAGTTTTACCATTTTTCTTCATATATTTTGGACTGCTTTATTGTTCTGCTATGTTCACAAGTGGGGCTACCATCTGTCACCATATAACAGTAGTACCATACCATTGACTAAATCCCCAATGCTTGTACCTTTCATCTCCATGACTTACACATTCCATAACTGGAAGGCTGTACCTCCCACTACCTTTTACCCATTTTGCCCATCCCACCTTCTACCCTCTGGCAACCACTAGTTTATTCTCTGTGTTTATGGGTCTCCTTCTACTTTTTTTATTTGTGGTGTTTTGTTTTTTTTAGATTCCACAAGTAAGTGAAATCATAGAGCATTTGTCCTTTCTCTGTCCCACTTATTTCACTTGGCATAATACCCTGTAGATCCCTTCATGTTGTCACAAGTGACAAGACTTCACTCTTTTTTATGACTGAGTAGTAGTCTATTGTATATATACACCACATCTTCTTTATCCTTTTATCTCAATGGACACTTAGGTTGATTCCACACGTTGGCTATTGTAAATAATGCTGCAATGAACATTAAGGTGCAAATATCTCTTTGAACTGGTGTTTTCATTTTCTTCAGTTAAATACCCAGAAGTGGAATTGCTGGATCATATGGTATTTCTATTTTTAATTTTGGGGGGGAACCTCAATACTGGTAGCACCAGTCAACATTCCCAGCAACGGCATACAACGTTTCCCTTTCTTTAATGTTCTAGACCACTCCCGTCATTTTTTGTCTTTTTGATTAGTCAGTCTGATCAATGTGAGGTGATATCTCATTGTGGTTTTGATTTGTTTTCCAAGACGATGAGTGAAACTGATCATCTTTTCATGTCCCTAGGCCATCCATGTGTGATCTCTGGGAAAATGTCTGTTCAAACCCTTGTATTTATTGTTTTGGTTTTTGATTTTTTATTTTTGTTGTTGTTGTTTTAATTTTTTTCAATTTTTTATGGGATGGTTTGGATTTTTTTTTTAAATTGTGTGAGTTTTTTATATACTTTAGATATTAACCCCTTCTTGGATGTATGATTTGCAAATATCTTCTCCCATTCAATAGATTGTCTTTTCATTTTGTTGACAGTTGCTATTTCTGTGCAAAAGCTTTTTATTTTGTAAACCCCATATAATCCCATTTATTTATTTTAGCTTTTGCTGCCCTTGCCTGAGGAGATTGAGCCAAAAAAATATTATTCAATCTACATTGTCAGAGTTTACTGCCTGTTTTCTTCTAGAAGTTTTATGGTTTCAGATCTTATATTCAAGTCCTTATCCATTTTGAATTTAATTTTGTGTATGGTATAAGATAGTGATCCAGTTTCATTTTTTTATTTTTTAAGATTTTATCTATTTGAGATTGAGTGAGAGAGAGTGCAAAAGCGGGGGGGTGGGGTAGGTAGAAGGAGAGGGAGAAACAGGTTTTCCCCTGAGCAGGGAGGCTGATGCAGGGCCTGATCCTAGGACCCTGGGATCATGACCTGAGCTGAAGGCAGACACTTAACCAGCTGAGCCACCCAGGCGCCCCTCCAGTTTTATTCTTTAGCATGTAACTGTCCAGTTTTCCCACCACAACTTATTGAACAACCCTCTTTTCTCCATTGTATTTTCTTGCCTACTTTGTCATAGATTAATTGGCCATTTATGCATGGGTTTATTTCTGGGCTCTCTATTCCATTCATTCAAGTGTCTGCTTTCCTACTAGTAGCCTACTGGTTTGATTACTATAGCTTTGTAGTATAGTCTGAATTCAGGGAGCCTGATACGTCCAATTTTGTTCTTTCTCAATATTTCTTTGGCTATTTAGGGACTTCTGTGGTTCCATAGAAGTTTTAGGGTTCTTTTTTCTAGTTCTGTGAAAAATACCATTGGTATTTTGATGGGAATTTCATTGAACATGTAGGTTGCTTTGGGTAGGAAGGACACTTTAGCAATATTGTTCTAATCTATGAGCATGGTTTATGTTTCCATTTATTTGTGTCATTTCACTTTCTTCCATTAATGTCTTAGAGTTTTCAGAGTACAAGTCTTTTACCTCCTTGGTTAAATTTATTCCTAGGTATTTTACTCTTTTTGAGGCAGTTATAAATGTTTTTTTTTCCTTGATTTCTTTCCTGATACCTTATTATTAGTGTACAGAAATGCAATTATTTTTTTTTGCATCCTATAACTTTACTGAATTCATTTATTAGATTTAACACTTTTTTGGCAGAATCTTTAGGGTATTCTAAATATAATATCATGTCATCTGCAAATAGCAACAGTTTTACTTCTTTCTTCTCAATTTGGATTCATTTTATTTATTTTTCTTGTCTAATTTCTTTTTTTTTTTTTAAAGATTTTATTTATTTATTTGACAGAGAGAAATCACAAGTAGGCAGAGAGGCAGGCAGAGAGAGAGAGGGGGAAGCAGGCTCCCTGCTGAGCAGAGAGCCCGATGCGGGACTCGATCCCAGGACTCTGAGATCATGACCTGAGCCGAAGGCAGCGGCTTAACCCACTGAACCACCCAGGCGCCCTCTTGTCTAATTTCTGTGGCAAGGACTTTCTAATACTATGTTGAATAAAAGTGGCAAGAGTGGGATCCTTGTCTTTATCCTTTGTTTGGCTAATGTGATGTGTCACACTGATTAATAAGCAGATGTTGAAATATCCTTGCATCCCTGGAATAAATCCTACTTGATCATGATGAATGACCCTTTTAATCTGTTTTTGAATAGAGTTTGCTAATATTTTGTTGAGGATTTCTGCAGCTATGTTCATCAGTGCAAATACTGGCCTATAATTTTCTTTTTTGTGTGGTACCTTCCTCTGGTTTTGTATCATCTTATTTGGGACTCTCTGTGCTTCCTGGACCTGGATGTCTGTCTTCTTCTTCAGATTAAGGAAGTTTTCAGTCTATTACTTATTCAGATAAGTTTTCTCCTTCTTTTTCCATCTCTTCTCCTTCTGGGACTTCTATTATGAGAATGTTAGTATACTTAATGTTTTTCTAGAAGTCCCTTAAGCTATCCTCACTTTATTATTTTTCTCATTTGCTGTTCTAACTGGGTGATTTTTACTATCCTGTCTTCCAGAATCATGGGTTTATTCTTTTGTTCATCTAATCTGCTATTGATTCTCTCTAGTGTGTTTTTCATTTATTTATTCTATTCTTCTAATCTTCTGATTGGTTCTTTTCAAAATTTTCTATCTCTTTTTTGAAGTTCTCACTGCATTCCTCCATTCGCATCCCAAGTCCAGTGAGCATCTTTGTGATTATTAACTTTGAACTACTTAATCAAGTAAATTACTTCTCTCCATTGTATTATGGTCTTTTTCTGGGATTTTATCTTGTTCTTTTGCTTGGAACATATTCCTTTGTCTTCTCATAATGTTGACTTTCTGCATTTGTTTCTATGAATTGGGCAGAATAACCACCTCTCCAAGTCTTGAAGGAGTGGACTTCTATAGGCTTGTCCCCTGTGTAGCCTGCATGAGCCTGGCATCCTTGGCAAGGCAACTAGAAGGGCACTGGGCACAGGTCAGGGGGTCGCCAGGCATGCTGTACAGGTGCTACCCTGGCAGGGTGGCTGGAGCCAAAACAGATGTGGCTTGGAGAGAATCTAGAACCCACTAGAACCCACTACCACTGCCTTGGTGGGACAACTGGGTCCAGAGCAAATATAGACTGAACGTGTCCCAAGGCATGCTACTCCAGTGGTGCTCTGATGGGAGGGCTGGAGCTAGAGTCAGCTTAGGCAGGGTGGCCTAGAGCACATGTGCTATCAAGGTGAAGGGGGAACTAAAAATGGTGTTTACCAGCACCTCCAAGTCCAGAAAGAAATCTAACAGTTCTCCATCCATTCGGCAGGTATCCTAGGGTTAATAAATGGTTTTCCTTCACTGATAACCTAGCTGCCCTTTAGACCGCTGTTTTTTCAGTGTGCCTCAAGGCAGGCAAGTCTATGTGTGGGCCCATCAGTGACATCCCTCCCTACTACATGTTATAGCATTAGGGTTGCGCTTCTAATCATTACCTTTCTCCATCTCTTCTCCTTTTCATGTGGGCCCTCTGTTGTTTGTCATGCAGAAGCTGTTGAATCAGCCTTTGGTTCTTCTAAGAAGGACTTGCTCCATATGGAGGTGTAGATTTAGTGTGTCTGTGGGAGGAGGTGAATGCATGGTCTTCCTCCATCACTGTCTTGGATCTGCTTCCCTGAAAGTTATTTCTTATCTCTTGTAGAAATGGGATTGCTGGGGCGCCTGGGAGGCTCAGTGGGTTAAAGCCTCTGCCTTTGGCTCAGGTCATGGTCTCAGGGTCCTAGGATCAAGCCCCGATGTGGGGCTCTGCTCAGCGATGTGGGGCTCTGCTCAGCGGGGCCTCTGAGGCCCTCGGCTCAGCAGGGAGCCTGCTTCCTCCTTTCTCCCTGCCTGCCTCTCTGACTACTTGTAATCTCTGTCTTTCAAATAAATAAATAAAATCTTTAAAAAAAAAAAAAAAGAAAAGAAATGGGATTGCTTTCTACCCTCAATAGTTTTTAATAAGTAATTATAAAATTTTTATGAACTTTATAAGTATAACTCATAAAATATATGAACAAGCCTTGAGCATATTTTAAGAAAATTTAAAAAATGATTAGAAGGTATAAATTTTTTAATTATAACTTCCTTTATGAAAGAACTAAAGCTTGGTGTAAATTTTCCCCTTTAAGGTGAAATGCTCATCTAAAGATACTAATCTTCATAATATTGGCCAGATATATGGACTGAGATACTTAAAGTCATTCTGAATTTATATGTAATATAATCATTTACTTTTGAGAAGGTTTTAGATTAATCTTCTAAGAGTTACATTGTAATAAAACATGTTTCTGGATAAAGAAGAAAAGGAAGCACAGACACAGTATATTTATACTCCCTCTCAGAAAAATAATAGAAATTCTAGAAAAATAAGCACAGACACAGATGACTTGGCAGATAAATTCTCAAGTAGATTATATCTACTTCTGAGAACTTTACAGGACATACCAACTCTGCCTCTAATTGGGAGAATTTTTCTACACTAGGTTAAATGTCAAACGGAATCTTAATCTAAGAACCTAAAATAGATTTAAGCAAAATGACATCAAAAGAGCCACGCTTTCATTCAGTAGACATAAATTAAGCATCCACACCAAGCACATATATGACATGCAGGTGTTAGAAACATGAATGATCCACAGATCTTACCATTCAGAGGTTCCCAGATAGGAAAACCATAAAACACACAGTATATATAAATCAACAACAACAACAACAACAACAACAAACCAACACACACAAAAAAGCAATTATCAGTTACTATAGGAGCTCAGAAGATGAACTGCTAACCCCTGCTTATAGAGTTCAGTCAAGAAGATAAAAAATAAAAACAGGAAAAGACAGAGGATAAAATGTTAGACTGTGTATTACCTTACAGGTGTGTATAGCATATCATGTATTACAATGTTACACATTATTTGCCACTAGATATGTAATATATCACCATATTGATAAATTTTAATGTACTTTTTTTAGTCACACATTAATTGGTGAGATCTAATAGTTTTAGGTAATAGTACCACAAGAAATTATTGTGTGAACACTGAAAAGAAAAATAGTATCACACATATTGTATAAAATGTGTATATATAAAATATGAAGTAGCAATGCATGATGACTTATGACATGAAGAGATAGATGAAACTTCATTATGCAAAGCTCCTAAATTATGTTTGGAAGCAGTAGTTGAGGAAGACTTATCTGGCCCAAAATCATATCTAAGTATTTCCTTTTTTTTTTTTTTTTTCCTGTATAATATATGGTACCTATTGTTTTCTTTCACTTTTACCTGTTCTGTTTGAGATCTCTGGAACACAAATATAACAGTGAATGCCAATGTCAGTACAGGATTACAAAGATGACCTACCAGTGTTTATTAATACAAAAACAATAAATCACATGATATTCTTGAGTGAAGAAACCATGCAGGTCAGCACAAAATTGGTGTGAAACAGAAATGTTTACTTCGCATTGTGCTCAGCTTTAGGGTTCTCTAATATAATTTACCCCAAGGTGCTCAGTATGCCCGTTAGGAATTACAGGACATGCTCAGTATGCCAGCTGTCCACACACAGCCATCAAGAATATGGTATGTGAAGATTTATGGCAGGAGCAATTTAATGACTACGCTCATGTACTAAAAGACACCAGTGCATGTCAACAGCCCGTTCAGATGACAGGGCTTCTCACTGTCTATGTCTTTCTTGTTGATGACCCTCAAAACTGGGAGTTTCCAAGAAGCAACAGGAATAAATAAAAAATTATGCCATTAATTGAAAACTCTCTAACACGTTCTTTCAAGTTCTTGAGAGACATCACAGTTGTTTTCTGACCTTGAACTACATGGTCATTGTTTGCACAATCCTATTCATGATGCTTATCTCATGTGTTTCACATTTTAGTCACTGAGAAAGACAAGGTTACTGTAGCCTGGGTTTTCTTTCTCAGTCTTTATTTCTGCTCTTGGGATATTGAAGAGTCTTCAAAATGAAAATTCTCTCAGTTTAATTTAAAAGGGCTAGTGAGGAGCAAACCTTCTCTTCTCACTATTTGACTAATCTGTAGATTTCCGAGAGTTTTTGCCCTCATAACATGAATAGGATTAATACCAAAGTCCTTTGAGCTCCTATGCTACCTACAGTATAAATTGGCTCCTCAAAAATATTGGAGATTTTAGCTATTATTACCACTCCTCTCTCAATACCCCTTATACCCAGGCACACAACTCCTATATTCTTCCAGAAGAGAGAGAGAGAGAGAGAAACTGCATCCTTTTTATGATTTAGGATTAGAAATCACATAACATCCCTTTTGAGATAATCCATTAATCGAGGCGGTCGTAAACAAACCCTGCTCAGATTCAAGGAGAGAAGGGAGCATAAACCCCATGGAGAGGAGTGCCAACCACTTTGTAAGAAAAGCAGAAGACTGAATATAATCTAGAATCTGTCACACCCTCCATCCAAGGCATGGAGGGCCCAGTTCATAGAAATATAATGGCCTTTCTCTCCTACTCAAGGGTAGGAAAAATAGTCATATTCATCCTCTTACAAGAACAGAAAAAATGTTTCCTCTAAAAAAATGTAAAATTGTATTACTTATAACCAGCTGGAGGTATAGAAACTTGTTTCTCCCAAATCCATTAATGGGGATCTTTAAACCAAGGTTAATGTTAGGAGTTATAAGGGTTAGGATATAGATTGTAGACTCAAGTTTCTAATTGGATTATTGTGATTCTGTGATTTATAAGAGATATATACAGTTCAGCCATGAACAACATGGGTTTGAACTGGTTGGATCCACTTACACACGCATTTTTTTCAATAAATCCAGTACAATACTGAAAGTTATTTTCTCTAATGAATTTTTAAATAGCATTTTTTTCTCTGCCTATTTATTTCATGTAACATGCAAAATATGACTAATTGACTGTTTATCTTATCAGCAAACTTGGTCAATAGTACACTATTGGTAGTTAATTTTCTGGGAAGTCAAAATTATACGCAGATCGACACCCCTAGCCCCCAGTATTATACAGTGGTCAACTGTATTTTGTTTTCACCCTATTCCTGAGACACAGCTCCTAAAACCCTCAAAATTTCCTAAGGGATGAGAGATATAAGGGTTTCTTTTTTATGTTTATGAGGACTTTCAGACCTGACTTGTAAGGCCAGGGGATCCAACCATGTGATTAGAGAGTTGAAATTTTCAGTCCCACCCCCTGACCTCTTGAGAAGGAAGAGGGTCTAGAATTTGGATTAGTCGTCAGTGGCCAATGATATAATCAATCATGCTTAAGTAATGAAGCCTTCATAAAAACCCAAAACACAGTTCAGGTTGGTGAACACAGGAAGTTCCAAGGAGAGTTATACACTGGAAAGGGGAATGAAATCTTCACCCTCTCCCCATACCTCTCTGTACATATCTCTAACATCTGGTTGTTCCTGAATTATTATCTTTTTATAATAAACTGGTAAAGTAGTAAGTAATATGTTTCTTTCAGTTCTGTGAGCCACTCCAGCAAACTAATCAAACCCAAGGAGAGAGTATTAGGAACCTCTGATCTGTAGCTAGTAGGTCAGAAGCACAGGTGACAAGCTGGACCTGTAATTTATAACTGAAAGGGGAAGGGGAGGGGCAGTCTTGTAGACTGAGCCCCTTAACCTGTGGAATCTGATGCTATCTGCAGATAGTGTCAGAATCTAGTTGAATTACAGAGCATTCAGCTGGAATCCCAGTTGCTTGGTGACATAAGGAACAGCCTCCATATGCGCACACAGGGGAATTGGGTGTAGAACCCTTGAGATATATTATGACTTGGAACCAAGTTGTAATATCAGTAACTAGTAACTTTATATCTGTCCTGAAAGTATGGCAAGAAATGAATAACATTTAAATGTACCTAGTTAAAAATGCAGTAGTTAAGGCTTTATGATAAACTGCTTGGTAGGTTTGTCTGCCAAGAGGTGAGTCTCTTGAATTCATTTCCCTTTAGAATCAGAAAAAAGTTTGAATAATTTGTCTAAATACACACCAAATTCAAATAAGAGAAAGAAACAGCATTTAATTGAAATATTTTATGTAACATAATGATCTAAGCCCTAATTATTGGTAAGAATAGCAAAAATTCCATTTTCTTATTTTTAAGTAAAAGTTAATAGAGTTGTAGAGTATGGACTTAGGTAAATTGTTGTAGGGAGGGAAAAGTAACATTCCCTCTACTTTTCTGAATTCTTAGCTGAGACCCCTTTAGTAGTAGACAGATCAACAAGATAAAAAAAAAGTTTGTAACACACATACCTCATGGGTACATGGGAGAAGCCCAGGAGAAAATGAGTAACTCTCCAAGGTGATTTAAATTCAGATTTAAATATTGCTTTAATAAGAAAAGAAAAAGAGGGAAGTAGACTTTTTAGGGGAGAGCGAAGTTCCCTTAGAAGAATAGATGGGAAATCTGATAGCTCATGAGAAAGCTCATTTAGGAGTAGTATGGACTTCTTGTCTCCTCTCACATGATGAGACTCCTAAGAAGAGACCACTGAGTCCCTTTTGTAAGACCTGTCTTTAGGCAAACAAGGAGAGTCCTGAGAAAGTCTTTTCCTACATTTGCTGTTTTTCAAGGGCCTACAGTTCAAAATAATCAGTATACTAAAAGTGACATATTTTGAAATAGCATATTCTGCTACCTTTCATTATCAAGAATCACAAGCAAAGTACTTTTTAAAATAAGTGCCTTCTGGGTGTTTGAAGTCTTCAGCAGGTAGGGTGCTTCCCTCATACATTTTTAAAGATCTGTTAAGTACTTAAAAATTTCCACCTTCAAACATCTCTATATTTTTCTCCCTTGCAAGACACTTCCAGTTAAGCAACCATACCTTCAGTCAGGCCTTTGTCTAAAACATACTGAAGTCTGAATGGACATATTCCAAATAGAGAGCTGATCAGACTTGAAGGAGGGAAGCAAAAGGAGGAATCCCTACAGGTGGACACTCAAGTGGGCCCGGTACAAGACAATGTAGCTAGATTCCACCAAGATCCTCTTTGGAATTTGGGGACCCCAATAAACATCTTTTTCCCTCTCTACAGATTAGGGAAGACCCCACCCCCCTACATGAGAGGGAGCTATCCTTCACCCCATCCTGGGACTCCAGAGTTAGCTCAACTTGGCAGTGAAAGCCAAGGAATGAAGCCAAGAGCAGCCTGAGAAAAAAGAGGCTGTGACTGCCCTCTGCTGGAAAGCCCTGCATGACCGGCCTCTCTGAGACTTGGTACCTCCCAGAGGCCAGATCGTCACCACTCTCCCTCAGCCAACTAAACCCATAAATATTTCCTCTAGTTGCTATTCTCTACTCTCCCTGACCCAACTTGCCACCATGCTTGTTCTCCCAAGATCTGTACTTCTTAAGCAGCGCTAACTAAGGAAACTTTGGAATTCCTCCTTTCCCTTACTAATCTTGATGACTTGCCACAAACCCGCTCCATCTCACCTTCCCCAGCCTCCATCCAAAACAACAAAATACTTCATCTTTACAGCTGAGTTGGGTGGAATAGGCTACCATCAGCATATCTGACTGCTGGACAGTTTAGTAATTACGCTGTACATTTGCTGAGTTACTTTCTTGTAACAGACAGCTATGGGCTCAGGATATTAAAAAGGTTTAGAAGAAATAGTACAAGACAACAAAACAAAATAAAAACCCAGCACTGAGTTAGAGAGTTGAGTTCTAATACTAGCTTGATCGTTGCCCTATTTATCCCTGTCTGAATGGAAGCTCTATCACTATTCCCAGTTTAAGGTCCTTAGACCCCCTAGAGAGTCTAGAATATAATAAAAAGATTTATGAACTCCAAGGACCTATGCATGAATGACAATGAGTATGCTAACTAAAACATTACAATTCTGAAGAACTTAATTTTTAGTAAAAAATTTAGTAAAAAATATATAATTAAAGTTTTTAGTAAATCTAATTTTTAGTAAAAAATATATAATTAAAATAATTTTATCCTAGATTAATACATGTGGTTATTTTTATTTTAATTTGTGAATTATTATTTAAAAAATTCAAAAGTCTTGGAGCCTCATCTATCTGTGGATTTAAATGACTGTATGTTGTCAATGAAGTCAAAAATTATTTGATTTGTCACCCTCATCTGTATAGCTTTCAGCTACCTCCTTAATCACCTCTCTGTAGTTACGTCTGAGACCACCTGGGGAGTTCCACAAATGCCCACAAACCAGTGAAATCCTATTCTTATCCTCCTGTCGACTAGATGGTGTCTGCTGTCTGCAAATCTGTCTGAGATTGCAAATACCGACACCCCAGTTGCAAACTCTTCCTAGGGAAGCCTGCCAAGCTCGAGAGGTTGTCTCCTTGAATTGCTGACAAGCTCATATACCTTACAGATTTTACTGCACTTTGGCTAAGCAGATTCAGCACAGAAGGAGGGGAATGGCTTCTTTGTATAATAGCTCAGATGGAGCTATGGACCCTTGCCAAGCTGAGAGCTAAGGAAGAGTCCCCATGCTTACCATAGTCTCTGAGGCCCTACCTCACCCCTTCTTCGTTCTCTGGAGAGGAGAAAGGGGAAAAAAATCATTCTTCTCTCTAGACTCCGTTCACCCACACAAATTAGTTAATTCACTGGCACATCAAATCTCTTGGTGAACCGATTTACTCAATCGAGTCAGTAGAGGAAGAAGTAATTAAAAAAAAAAAACTTGGTGGTGATAAAATTTGAGAATTCTGAGCTGGATAATGCTTAAGCCCCATTTCAGGACTTTCTTGATGGTACAGTCCTCCTGGCATCAATTTGTCCTCACCAGGAAGTGGGAGTTTTCCTGATCCCGCTTTCCTGAAATACTTCTTGCCATTCACCATTTCTACCACGACCACCTCCCACCATCCAAAACTTGTTCTTGGTACTTCCTTCTCTTGTCCTAACAAGCACTACATATCTTTGAAGTACAGTCTTTATTGTCTACGCTGTTTTCGGTTTTCCTACTCTCCAGTATCAACAAAGAGCAATTTGAGGGCTTGATATTGCTGATTAACTTCTTTAATATTAAAAAATAAAAAGATGATAATATCCACCAATTTACTGAGTCCTTCTATTAGGTGTTGAGAGAAACCCTCTTATTTTATGTCCTGCTGTGAAGAACACATCCCTGTCCTCATTAGAAGATAAAGAAAATGGAGTCATTTGTTCATAGCTGACAAAAGGGCAGAGCAAGGATTCAAAACCGAATCCAACTTCAAACCTATACCCTGAAATCTTTCCTCAGAGAAAGCTAAGAAGGAAACAAAGAGAGGCCTCAGCAACCAAAATATAATTCACATAATCTATGCACTAAAATGTATTAACCCACCTCCAAAGGAGTCTCCCAGGCTCTTAGAACCTAAATATTGAATCTAATTCTAGATTATGTTTTTTAAATCTATGTCCAATTAGAAACAGCATGTTGAAAGCAGGGAAAGGACTAAAAGATGCAATTATCAAATTCAGAGAAAAAAAGAGATGAGAGAACTGTAAAAATTCCTCCCACAAACTGAAAAATTCCCAGGACGACAGGACTATTTAGAGGCTCTAAATTCTAATAACAAATTGGTACAGTAGTTGATGTTCATAAATTCTGGGAGCATCTGGGGGCAACTTTTGTTATTTACAATAACTCTTTTAAATCTTCCAAAAGACAAGAATCAGCTGCTACATGTTCTCATTTATACTCATTTTTTTTGTTGTTGTTGCTGTTGTTGTTTCGTTTTTTTTTTTGTTGTTTTTTACTTAAAAATAACTTTTGGGTGCCTCGCTGGCTCCATAGAGCATGAAATTCTTGCTCTCAGGGTCATGAGTTCAGACTTCACACTGGACTTGGAGCATACTTTAAAACAGAAAGGAAAGAAAAAGAAAAAAACCTTTCTGTCTTAAGCTAGAAACTTAAGACTGTTAGAAAACAATTGATTTTACCCAACATGAAAATTGAACTTCTAAGAACATTCAAGATTCTATTAATGAAGACTATATACAACATAAATCCATTTTTTAAAATTTAAGAGGAAACCAAACAATGTTTTGTTTAGGATTCCACGATAAAAACAATTTTCTCAATGCAATACATTATGAAAACAGTATTTTAGATGTGAGGGGGAGAATAGCCCTAAAAGTTGAGATAGGGCTTTCATCCAGGAGGAGATAGGGAGATGGAATAAGCAAATAACCCAGTTTTAAAATGGACAAAGAATTTGAATAGACAAAGAATCAAGGAAGCTACCCCAATAAACTGTACCGAGAAGCCAATAGGAACATGAGAGGATGCTCAGCATCATTAGTCACCTGAGAAGTTCCTATCAAAGTCATAATGAGATGCCATTTCTCACCCACTAAGATGAGCATACATAAAACCCAAACAGTGAGAAGGGTTGCCAGAGATGTGCAGAGACTGGAATCCTTGTACATTGCTGGTAAGAGTGTAAAACGAAGTAAGTCAGTTTGGAAAACATCTTGGCAGTTTCCTAAAAAAGCTATACTTACATTTAACCTAGCAAGTCCACTCGTAGGTGACTACCCAAGAGAAATAAAAACATAGGCCCACACAGAAAAGGTAGGCACAAATGTTCGTAACGGCATGATGCACAATAGTGAAAAAGTGGAAGTAGCTCAAATGTCCATTAGGTGGTGAATAGATAAAATGTGGCAAACCCACAGAATGGAAAACTATTCAGCAATAAAAAGGAACGAGGCTTTGAAGTGTGCTGCCACATGCAGGAAACCCAAAATCCTCTGTGATGGAAGCCAGACACAAAAGAGCATCAATATGCATGATTCTATTCGTGTGCAATGTGTTAAAAAGGCAAACATGTAGAAAAAGTAAACTAGTCGTTTGCTAAGGGTTGGGGGTGGGGAAAATGGAGGGGCTAAATGGGCACAAAGTCTTTTCTTAGAGCAATGGAAATGTTGAAATTTAGCTTCAGGAAGATGATTGTACAACCCTGTAAACTTACAACTGTTCATCAGATTATCTCCTTAAAATGGGTGAATTCTCTGATATATAAATTACCTCTCAATAAAACTCTTTTTCAAGGCAGAATAGATTTGAACTTTTTCCTTTTTAACATTCCAGTAGACTCCCCATGTTATTCAAAGTCCTTGTGAAATTTTTCCTACTTGAAGCAACTCATGACTATGCTTTTCCTGTCCTTGCAGTTTGCATAACTGACAGGTGGAAAAGAGAGGCTTAATCACCCACAAATTACTCTCATTATCATTCCTTCCAATTTAAACAACCATAGTGTGGTTATGAGTAATGTCACTAAAAATGTGCCCATTTGTGATTTCACCAACAACAGGAAATAGTGATGTCTGGTGACCTTTGAATCATTGTCCATGATAACGTGGGCACACCTAGCTCGCAGCCCCGTTTCTGCCTTGGATCATGCCAGAATACGTCACACATTTTAAAGTCTAAGAACCGAAGTTGACAGTAGCCCTTTCATTTAAAAAGTAAACTTTTTGTGGGGCACCTGGGTGGCTCAGTGGGTTAAAGCCTCTGCCTTCAGCTCAGGTCATGGTCCCAGACCATGGATCGTGCCCCGCATTGGGCTCTCTGCTCGGCAGGGAGCCTGCTTCCTCCTCTCTCTCTGCCTGCTTCTCTGCCTACTTGTGATCTCTCTCTCTCTGTCAAATAAATAAATAAAAATTTTTTAAAAAATAAACTTTTCTTGATTTACCTTTGCAGTCATAGAAACTGATGATCCATCTCCAGGGCAAAATGGAAAAGTAGCTAAATGTGCCTGAAATGCATCAATAAGAAAAAAGGAAGTTAAGTTGGAGCCATATTTGTCATTTCTCTGAGAAAGTACCCTTTGGGTTCTTCATGTAGAAGTTCGCAAAGTTGAGAGTTCCTATCATTTATATTTTCCCAGAGACTTAGGTGAATGTTTCTGTCATAGTTGTTTTCAATGAAGACACATTCTTTAAATTCATGACTAGGGTATAACTGCTCTATGGAGCTTTTAGTTGTTGTTTTATTAATATGGCTGTTTTGAAAGCCTTTTAAAAGACCTAGGATGAACTTAATAGCTTTGTTTATCCTTCTTTGTAGAGCAGGTTCCTTTCTACCCTGCAAAATGAGAAAGTTATTTGGGGAAACATAGCCTAGACGGGCGTATTTTTCCCAGATCTATGGTATGTTGCCATGAAGCCCGAGCTGTCAGACAAAGACAGAAAAGCCATGGAGAGTGCATTAACACAGAAATGTACGCAGCCTAATTTTGCATTACCAGTGATGCAAAAGGAAAGTACCGCAAGGGAATAACACAAATTATTTTCCTCTTTATTTATATCACTTTATGTTCGGCCGGACAGAGCTGACTGACAGGAAGGAAAACAGCAATGGGGAATTCTCCCACTTGCTAGAACAGTAGTTTAGATTTAATAAATGTTATTGATATCTTAGAAGAAGTACCTGGACTGTTTCGACTTTCATTGTTTAGGGCCGTCTCCTTTCCTGGAATATTTTCCTCTTCCATCTTCCCCTGATCAAATTCTATTCCTTGGAGTCTGGAACAGAAAGGGGACTTTAGTGGGGAAAATCTGAATAAAACGTGTAGTTTAGTAAATAGTATTGTATCGATATTAATTTACTAGTTTTGATCATTGTGCCAAGGGTGAGGAAGATGTTCACATGGGGAAAATTAGGTAAAGGGTACCAGGGAGCACTATGCTATCTTTGCAACTCTCCTGTAAATCCAAATATATTTCATAATAAAACCAACTGAAGAAAAAAAAAAAAATCTTGAGGAGAGCTACTAAAGTTATAACAACAAAATTGTACTCTTCATGTAGGAGCTGAATCAGATCTCTTCCCCATGATGTCTGCTTTGATCCCCAAAACCCACCCCTGGCAATGAGGGGCATGTTTAATGTCCCCTACTAGGAGGGCACAAGGGGTTATAGCAACAACAACCACCAAAAAAAGAGAGAGAGAGACAAATTTAAATCCTAAATCTATCAAACTTGGGCAAATGCCTTAATCTCCCCAAGCCTTAACTTCTTCATTGAAAAAAGCAAAAATAATTAGTTAACCATAGAAAGATGCCATATACGCATGAAGATCCTTGGACAAAGCCTATCACATAGTAGATGCTCAAACAATCTATTCATGTTATTGTTCCCATTACCATTATTAATAGACTAAGTTTCTTGGTGTCAGGGACTTTCTTTTTCAAGTTCATAGAAGCTTGAAAGGCAGATGCTGAGAAATGGGTTAGTGAATTGAACTGGTTTCAGAATGTGTTTCTACAAGTTGATAAGCTTGTCATTCTAATTTTATTCAGTCTTCTGCTCTAAATTGTTACTGTCTTCTTTGCAGTGTTTTCAGTTCTCAAAAGTACACATTCATGTTCTATCATATCTAGCCCAACCCACTGAAGTTCCTCATCAAAGTGATGAGGGAGCAGAAGGCTGGCTGAGGACAAAGCAAAAGCTGGCACCTTATACCCCTTCTCCCCTCCACCTCAGTGACATGTGTGACATCCCTCAGGCACTCCTGGCTGCCCTAAAAGGAAAACAAATAGTTAACTTGTAGAGATCACAATCCTGCAAGACAGGCATCTCCCTTGTTTTACAAATGTCCTAGTGATTAACAACAAAGAAGCTATCTTATCAATAGTCTAGAAACTCAATTCCTAAAGCCTAACACCGCCCTCCCCTCCACAAAACTGAAGGAAGCTGAGATGAAAGGAAATATAAATAAAGTTAAATTTCTTCTAAACCTAAAGCTCATTGACAAGGACACTTGATAGGAGGAATGTGATATTCTACCAGGAAACTCCTGTCTTCGTGTTAGTGCCTCATTAGAGGTAAAAAGAGCTTTGGCTTGACAATAACCAGGCCTCCAGTATCCTAACAGTCTTCTGAACACCCTCTTTGTCCTCACCTACCCAACTCCTGTGTATATAATCAGCCACTCCTCAGGATAGCCCAGCAGCAGCTCTTCCTGCCCACGGGTCCTGTCCCCGTGCTTTAATAAACCACCATTTTGCACCAGAGATGTCTCAAGAATTTTTTCTTGGTCATTGGCTCTGGACCTCACCCCATCAAACCTCACCTGTGTTCTAGAACTTCATCAAAAGGAGAAGAGCATTGTGTTGTTTGTTTGTTTTCCCCTACAAAGTAATTGAGTAAACCCTGTTTCCTTTTCTATTTCTGTCTTTGAAGCCGCTTGACTTCCCCCTGCCCCGCTCATTAGCCTGTGTCACAGGCTTGGGCCTGACAGCACCTCTTTGAGGGGACCCTAAAAATCTGCCATGCTTGCATTAGTTTGTTAAGACTTCATTCCTAATCATAAAGGAAAACATGTATTCTAACCCCACCCATGCCTGTGTGCTTTGGGACTTAACAAAAAAGTGGATAGTGTGGGAGTAAAATGAGATGAGAGTTTCCTTTTTATACGAATATTCTTCTGAAAATGTTCGCTAACATTAGTTGTTTCTCATTCATCCATTCATAGAGAGTTATTGATTGTTTAGCACCTACCAGCCATTAAGCTAAATACTGAAATACAAATTAAAAAAAAAACAAAACACAGTTCCTGCCCTTGAGGGGCTCCCTTCTTCTAGGGAGACAAACTTGTAAACAGCTCGTTAGAATGCATTGTGAAATATGCAATAATAGAGATATTACAGAACATTAGGGGATCGTAAAAGAGCATTTCAATCCGGGGAGAACAGGAGCATCGTGACTCCGAAGAGTGTTCTCAGCCTTCGCTGCCACAGAAATCACCTGGGGAACTTTAAAAAATACTCACTACTGGGAGCCGTCACAACAATTCTGCTGTAACTGGCCTGAGGTATAGCCTAGGCATTAGGAGGTTTTCAGGCTCTGCTATTCTAAAGAATAAGCAGAGATGAACCAACCTGAAGATGAAGAAAGTGGGGACAGGCCGGCATGGAGAGAAGGTATGTCAGGAAGCAAACAGCTTGGACAAAGGCAAGAAAGAGTTTGGTATGTGACGCCCAAGACACAGGTTTCGGTTTTGTGAGAGGGCAGCATTGTAAGCATATTTTCTGTGTTCTGAGTGCAGTGGTGGAAAATGGGGCCGGTGGGCAGAACGAGGAGGCCATGTGCCCCTGTCAGGATAGCAGATTTGGGGCAAAGATAAAACGTGGTCAGATTTTTATCATAGATAACTTTCTCTGCTAAGAGTAGAGGGGGAGTTTTATACACACACATATATATTTTTTATTGTTATGATTGTCACCATAAAATACATCATTAGTTTTTGATGCAGTGGAGGATGTGGAGAAAGGGGAACCCTCTTACACTGTTGGTAGGTTGCAAGATGGTGTAGCCACTTTGGAAAACAGTGTGGAGATTCCTCAAAAAATTAAAAATAGAACTACCCTATGACTCTGTAATTGAATTACTAGGTATTTACCACAAAGACACAGATGTAGTGAAAAGAAGAGCCATCTGTATCCCAATGTTCATAGCAGCAATGACCACAATTGCCAAACTTTGAAAAGAGCCAAGATGCCCTTAAACAGATAAAGGATAAAGAAGATGTGGTCCATATACACAATGGAATATTACTCAGCCATAAGAAAGGACGAGCACCCAACTTTTGCATCAGCATGGATGGGGCTGGATGAGATGATGCTGAGTGAAATTTTCTTTCTACTTTCTACTTTCTCAGGTAGAGAAAGCCAGTTATCATATGGTTTCACTTAGTTGTGAAACATAAGGAATCACATGGAGGTCATCAGGAGAAGGAAGGGAAAAGTGAATTGGGGGGACATTGGAGGGGGAGATGAACCATGAGAGATAGTGGTCTCTGAGAAACAAACTGAGGGTTTTAGAGGGGAGAGAAGTGGGGGTATGGGTGAGCCTGGTGGTAGGTATTAAGGAGGGCACTATTGCATGGAGCACTGAGAGGTAGTTTTAAGTAGGACCAGAGGCAGGGAGATGAATCAGAAGATTCGAATGAGACATGATCAAGACCATGATCTTGAAACATTAAAAAGAGATTTCTAAAAACTGCTAAAGAAGCCATATTAGCCATCCTCAGATACTGTTCGGATATGGCAAGAGAAGTAGAAGGAGAAATCTGGGGAACAGGTGGATGGAGATTAATACCCACTGAGTCAGAGACAGTGGGAATGGCAGTAGGTTCAGGAGGAAATATGATCTGCTCAGTTTGGAATACAATGCTTTCAAGATGCCTGTGGAGTGTTCAGGTGGAGATATTGTACTGGGCCACCTGTCCAGGTTTAAGGATGGATGAGAATATTGACTTGGGCACATTCAAGGTTGCTATTGCGTTGGTGTACTCTGGAAGCAGCAAGTAAGCAATGCAAAAATAAGAATGAAAATGGCTGATACAGTTCCTCCTCGTTTCCTTTTTACCTCCAGGAGATGCAGTGCAAATACAGAGCCTTAGCAATCTGTATGGATGCTTGTCCACAAGGACGAAAGCATTCTAGATCACTGGGCTTACGGGCACTTTTACTCCCAGCCATGTCAGCACCCAGCAGGTTGGTGAGCTAGGTACTGAGCTTGGAAATCCTGGCTCTGTTAGTCCTGGAGAAAATGCCTTCTCTCCTCAACTCCATCTGGTCCCATACAACACTTAGGTTCTTTTCGTTGTATCTCAATAGACCACAATATCTGGAGGTAGGTAGCTAAGAGCTAAGTCTCCCCACCACTTCAACACCAGTTTATAAGGAAAGCAAGTCTCAAACCGAATTCTGCTGTAACGTAGGCGTTAGCGTAAGGCTCTCAATTCTCATACTGGCTCTTAAACTTAGGGGGCTGAAAAAAAAATCTTACTATTAATCTTTCACTGTTCTGAGGTATGACTGATCTCAGCTGGGTGGGTTTTTTTCCTTCGAGCCTCTCAGGAGTCCTTTCTCCTGGGGTTCTGGAGACAGATGGATTGAACATCCGAGGTGGCTCTTCATATGGCTGGTTTTGATGCTGGCTTGGGTTGGGAGCTCAGCCAGAGCCAGAACACCTGTGCATATCCTCGTTATGTGCTGTGGGCCGCCCACAGCATGGAGTCTGAAAGTAGGGCAACCCAAGGCTATACCCAGGCACACAGTCATTCCTGCCATATTCTATCACCGGTGCTGTCACAGGGCCTATCCATAGTCAAAGGGATGAAGAAATAGGCTCCTGTAACTTGATGAAGAAGTGCCAAGGTCACTTGACAGATCTTTTAGTCTTCCATGGAAAATACAACCTACCACTGATTAGCAAATCAGCACCACTGAGATAAGCAACCTGTTCTTTAAGAATGATGAAGTCTCAGGGTGCCTGGGTGGCTCAGTGGGTTAAAGCCTCTGCCTGCCTTTGTCTCAGGTCATGATCTCAGGGTCCTGGGATGGAGCCCCACATTGGGCTCTCTGCTCAGCGGGGAGCCTGCTTCCTCTTCTCTCTCTCTCTCTGCCTGCCTCTCTGACTACTTGTAGTCTCTGTCTATCAAATAAATAAATAAAATCTTTAAGAATGATGAAGTCTCATCCTAAGCAGTGACATCCCAAGGGTTTTCTGTCTACCATCACATCAGTTTTTGACTCTGTACATTGAGACTATGACTCTCTGACTTGCTCTGTTTTTCTGAGTGTGTCTTTTTGCTTGTTTGGTTTTTAACAGCTTTATTGAAATATAACTTTTCTGCCTCCCCCTACGCTTGTCCCCATGGGTTCTCTGTCACTATAGATTCAGTTGTGTTTCCTAGACTTTTATATAAGTGGAATCATAGTATGCCTTTTTTTTTTTTTAAACTATCACTCAGGATACTTGTTTTGGGATTCATTCTTATTATTTTGTGTCTCACTAGTTCATTCTTTTTATTGCTGACTGTCATTCCATTGCATGGTTGTTTTACATTTTGTTTATTCACCTGTGGATATGCATGTGTGTTTCAGATTTTGGCCATTACTAATAAAGTTGTAATGAACACACACACACACACACACACACACACACATAAAGAATGATGAATTCTCAGCTCTTTGTCCTTTTTGTTGCTCCGAAAATACTTTTCATAAAAAGCTTCACCTGAGGCAATCATAATACCATCCCAGAGATAGGGTTTGGCTAATTATTATTATTATTTTTTAATATATGTTTTCAAAGAATCTTGACTATCTCAAGTCCATGGGCCACTTTAGACCGTTAACTTAGAACACCATCCCAAAAGTTACAGTTTTGGGGCTCATTAAACTTTGATGCTCTGTTTATGAAAGTTTGGTGAAGATCTCTAAGATATTCAGCATATATATACTTTCACAATGTCTGTGGCACAGTATTTAAAGTAATAGACCAATATCAACATAAGGCACTAGGAATTTACCACATATGTCTACAAATGGGTTTCTGAGAGTAGGTTTGTTCCTCACTTAACACAAATGCCCAGAGACCACTGGAAATGAAAGTCTGAAACTTTGCAGAGACCTCAGGCTTGGATATTTTAATTTAAAAGACATTAGCTAAAAATTTTTAAACCATCTTTTACCTAAAAAAAAAGAGAGAGAGAGAGAAAATGGATAAAGTCACCCAAGAGGAGCAAATACAATGAGAAAAGCTGTGATTCTTGATCAGTTCCTGGGACTCACCAACATGGTAGGGGTCCCCAGAGGAAGACAAGCCAGCAAAGGAGTCAAAGAAAGATTATAGACGTAAACAGAAACAGTATAGGCGATTTCCAGAAAAAATGCTAATCAACAAATTCCAATGCAGTGTAGTAGTCTAGCCAAATCAGAATTAAAGTGTTCTCTCTGGCATTGGCAACTGGAGGTCACAAGTAAGCTTAGCCACTGTGCTTTTAATCAACTGTGGTCCGAAGACAGCTGGTATTAAGGGGTGGATAGAAGCGTAAGAGAGTGAAGACTGACGTTTTGAGGATGTTTGGATATGAGAAGAGAAGTGGACCATGCTCAAAAGGACATGCAGGGGCGCCTGGGTGGCTCAGTGGGTTAAGCCTCTGCCTTCGGCTCAGGTCATGATCTCAGGGTGCTGGGATCGAGTCCCACATCGGGCTCTCTGCTCGGCAGGGAGCCTGCTTCCTCCTCTCTCTCAGCCTGCCTCTCTGCCTACTTGTGCTCTCTCTCTCATTCTGTGTCAAATAAATGAGTAAAACCTTAAAAAAAAAAAAAAGACATGCAGTTGGAGGGCAATTTTTAGACAGAGTGAGACTAAGGTGTATTTCTAGGATGAATAAAGAAGAGAGAAGCTTTCAGGATGCTGCAAAAAAAAGAAACTCATTCCTGATCAAGGTTTCCTGGGAGGAAAAAAATAAGATAAAAGTCAGGTTACTCCATTACCTTAAACCTAGAGAAAGGAAAGCAGGACGGCTTTAGATGCAACACAGAGTGGCAAAACACACAACTAAGTTATGAATTTGTGCTTTGTTCTTATTGGATTTTCCTCCCTTTCAAAGAAGTGGCCTCTCTTTTTCCCTCCTTTAAACATATTTTGTTCCTGAAATAAAAGTCTCATACTTTAAAATCTGATATATCATTATTAAGGAAGTGACACAATAATAGTGAACCGTATTGGAATACAAATGTGTAGCCTCACAGTGAATTTTCACCAAAGAATTAAGAACAATGTATTTTTCTCATACTTAGAAGTAAAACTTTTACAGTAATTTAAAAAATAACTCACATAAATGAATGGCATGGATTACAGTATGAGCTAAATTGTGGTAACAGAGAACCTGAAGTAAAGCAGCTTAAACCAGACCACATTAATTCTTTCTTTCTTTCTTTCTTTTTTTTTTGAGGGAAAATATAATTAACATGTAACATTACAGTAGTGTCAGGTACACAACATAATGATTCAATATTTGTACTTGTAAAGTGATCACCACAGTAAGTTTGCTTTATATCCATCTCCACACAGAGTGTGGAGGGAACTTTTAAGATCGACTCTCACAGCAACGTTCAAGTATTCTCTACAGTCTCATTACCTACACCACATTGTATGTTATATACCCATGACTTAATTATTCTACAACTAAAAATTTATCCCTTTTGATCCCCTTGACCATTCTGCCTCATCCCCCTACCCCAAGCAATACCAATCTATTTTGTGTATCTATGAGTTCAGTTTGGTTTCGGTGGGTTGCTGGGGGTTTGATTCCACAGAACAAGTGAGAACATATTGTATTTGTCTTTTTATGTCTGATTTATTTCATTCATTCTAATGTCCTCCAGGACTATCCATATTGTGCAAATGGAAAAAATCCTTATTTTTTATGGCCGTATATTGTATATATGTACCACTTTTTCTTTATCAGTGGACGCTTTCATTGCTTCTCTATATTGGCCACTGTAGATAATGGGCAGTGAACATGGGGGTGCCTATATCCTTTAGAAGTAGTGATTTGTTTTCTTCAGATAAATATCCAGAAGTGGAATGGCTGATCATATGGTGTTTCCATTTTTAATTTTTTGAGGAACCTCTACACTATTTTCAATAGTGGGTTCACCAATTAACATTCCTCCAGTGGTGCACAGAGGTTCCCTATGCAACATTCCTGCCAACATTTTTTATTTCTTATTTTTTTAACAATAGCCATTCTAACAGGTGTGAGGTTATCTCACTGTGGTTTTGATTTTCATTTCCCTGATGATTAGTACTTCCAAGTACATTTTCATGTACCTATTAGCCATCCATATGTCTTCTTTGGAAAAATGTTTATTCAGATCCTCTGCCCATTCGTTAATTGAATTGTTTGCTTCCTTTGCTATTGAGTTGTATGAGTACTTTACCTACATATTTTGGATATTAACCCCTTCTCAGATACATGGTTTACAAATACTTACTTTTGTTCAATAGATCTTTTTTTTTTTTTTTAAATTTCTACATTTATTGGTTGAGCTGAAGATTGAATTTTAGGCAAAGCAGGAAGAAAAAAACTCAAAATGCAAGTCATTCTTATTAATTTTTTTAAAATTCCAGTATAGTTAACATACAGTTTCAGATACAAAATATAGTGATTCAACAATTCTATACATTCTATACATAAGCAGTGCTTATCACAATAAGCATACTTTTAATTCGCTTCACCTATTTCACCCATCCCCCCATCCACATTTTCTGGTAACTATCAGTTTGTTCTCTGTAGTTGAGAGTCTGTTTTTGCTTTGTCTCTTTTTTCTGCATTCGATTCTTAAATTCCACATGTAAGTAAAATTATATAGTATTTGTCTTTCTGTGAGTGACATATTTCACTTAGCATTGTACCCTCTACACCCATCCATGTTATTGCAAATGGCAAATTTCCTTTTTTGTGGTGAATATTCCATTGTAAACACACCACACCACACACACACACACACACACACACACACACATACTGTATCTTCTTTATCCATTCATCTTCTGATGGACACTTGGACCAATTCTGTGTCTTGGCTATTATAAATAACACTACAATGAATATAGGAGTGCCTATGTCTTTTTGAAGTACTGGTTTTTTCTTCAGATAAACACCCAGAAGTGGAACAGCTGGGTCATATGGTTGCTCTACTTTTAATTTTTTCAAGTAACTCCATATTGTTTTCAACAGTGACTGTAGCAGTTTGCATTCCCAACAGTAGTGCACTAGGTTCCTTTATCTCCACAACTCATTCTTGTGTCGCTGGTTTTAGTCATTCTCACAGGTGTGAAGTGATATCACATTGTGGTTTTGATTTGTATTTCCCTGATGATGAGTGATGTTGAACATATTTTCATGTGTCTGTTGGCCATCTATATGTCTTTTTTTGAGAAATGACTGTTTACATCTTCTGCCCATTTTTAATTGGATTATTTGGGGTTCTTTTGTGTTTTTGTGTTGAGTTGTGTAAGTTCTTTATATATTTTGGATACTAACCCTTTATCAGACATACCATTTATAAGTATCTTTTCCCACTCAGTAACTTACCTATTTGAATTGTTGGTTGTTTCCTTTGCTGTGCAGAAGATTTTTATTTTGACATAGTCCCAATAGTTTATTTTTATTTTTTAGTAGTCCCAATAGCTTATTTTTGCTTTTGTTTTCCATATCTCAGGAAACACATCTAGAAAAATGTTGCTATGGCTAGCATCAGAGAAGTTACTGCCTGTGCTCTCTTATAGGATTTATATGGTTTCAGGTCTCGCATTTAGGCCTTTAATCCATTTTGAGTCTATCTTTGTGTATGTTGTAAGAAAATGGTCCAGTTTCATTCTTTTGCATGTGGCTGTCCAGTTTTCCCAACACCATTTGTTAAACAGACTGTCTTTTTCCATTGCATATTCTTATCTCCTTTGTTGAAAATTAATCGACCATATAAAGGTGAGTTTATTTCTGATGTTTTCATTGTTTGTTTTGTTTTGTTTAAGTGGAAAGAGCAGTGTTTTAGTCACTATCATCACAGTCCAATATGGTAGAAACAACTGTCCCTCAAGGGTCTCTTCAAGTGACCCATGGACCTGAAATGCTTCTATCTTGTTCTTCTGCCATCCTGGAGATCTTTGTAACCAATTAATAGGGGGAAAAAAGAAGAGTGTACAGAACCCACACCTACCTTAAACTGTCTCAAGTGGGAAGTGACACGTTATATCCCCTCATATTTCTGTTGGCAAGAACTCAGTTTCAATGTAAATAAAAGGGAAACATAACTTTCTTTGTCCCAAGAAAGAGAAAATTGTGTGGCAAATATATATTAACTCAGATAAAGATTTCTAAGGTGAAGCAAGTCCACACACTGAAAAGTTACCCTGGAATGCTTTGAAGTTGTTAAAAGAATAATGCTTGAAAGAAATAAAGGGATAAGTGGTTGGATGGGTAGTGTGCCAAATGCTTGCTATAGTGTGCCACCCAGATTCCCCTAGCTGCTGAAAGATAACCCTCAGCTGCTGATCCCCTCAGTGGATAACCCTCAGCTGATAGCCTCTTTGGAATTTCCTTGGCTAGAAAGAGTCAGCCCTCCCAAGGCTGTGTTGTTCTCTTGGAGAAATCTCTTATCTGGTAACAGTTAGTAGTTATAGAGAAGCCTGGCTCCCTTGCCTCAAGTTAGGACAACCCTAAAGGGCACTCTAGTGTCAGAGTTCCCTGTGGGGATGGGGAGGTCCTCATTGAAACTGCCTCACAACCCAATTCCTCCCCCTACCCAGTGGTCACAACAACAAAAATCCCCATAAACCTCTATGTGAATCTACCTTTCCAAATCTACTTCCTGGGAAACCAAGCTTGTCATGGTTTCTGTCAACCAACATTGACAGAAGAGGGACTTGGATGGTTCTAGCTAGATGCCTAAGCTTCACAAAGGTAGAATTGCCAAAGTATAGAAGCAATGGACAGCCAGAAGTGTGCCAGCCCCACCCATGACCCTCTGGAACATGAGATCTGGGAAAACAAATGGTTGTAGAAAGCATTATCCTCTGTCAAGAATCAAATTCTAGTCAAGGCAATGAATAGTTGGGTGAGGTAGGTACATTTTTTTAAAAAATGTATAGACCTTATCTCAAAAGGTAACTGCTAAAACATGTTTAATTTTGTTCAACTATATGGTGTCTGTTTTCTACAGATTCCAGAGTAATAATTGTAATTACCGCCCCCACCCCCATACTGCCCCACCACCACAGCCAAACCTTGACACTTAGGACTATGAGAATATCTACTCTGGTAGAATTCGATCCATTCATGTTGTAAACTACCCTTGTACAAAAACCCATTAATTTTTCTTAATAAAAAGGGTCTTAATTTTAATTACAGGACTTAATTTTTAATTAAATGGTAAATTTTTAAATTGTAGGAGACAGTTTAGAGATAAGTGTTTTATTTTCTCTTGAGGATATGCTTGTCCCAATCTCATCTGTTGCTTACTTTTTAAGTAAATGTACAATATATTGAAACTGCAATATCCAAGGAATGCTGTTAAGCTAATTATGAAAACAGTCTGTCTAATACTGAAGTGGTGCCTTGCTGTGTATCTTTCATTTACACTACAAAATTGGTGCTTTAATGCCTTTACTTGGCCCAAGCCACCACAACCTTTGTGAGAGAGTAGGTAAGCAGAGCATGGTTTTCCATCACTTTGAAAATGAAAAAGGTGACAAAAAACTAAATAACTTGTCCAAGGACAATAATGACAGGAACTGTTGCAGTGCTCAGAGTCTTAGATTTATAATTCTCTTAGCTAACACTTGCAGTGTCTGCTTGGAAAATTTTTCTATTGTCTGCTACCAGAGGAGAGGAGAAACAATTGACCTTGCTTCTTCCCAAAGAAAAGATCTACTTGCTAAATATGCTATCTCAAATTCATGTCATTTTTAAAAAAATGGATAATGTGGACATCACATCATATACTGCTTTACACACTGCTTTACACACACAGCAGTATATGAGTCTCTACAAATTGCAGTCTTGCTAAGCCTGGAGTTAATTGTTTTTTAGTTTGCGACAACATAGCATTATGTGCCCTCCTAGAATGCCCTGAGGATGCAATACCAATTAGATAATATTTCTGCAAAATCTATTTCAGTTGACTGAATGTGAACCCTCCAAGTTCATATGTTGAAATCCTAACCACGATGGGATAATACTTGGAGGTGGGGTCATTGGGAGGTGAGTATGTCATGAGGACAGAGCCCTGACAAATGAGGTTTGGCCCCTTATAATAGAGGCTTCAAAGAGCTCCTTCTGCCATGGAAGGACACAATGAGAGGTCAGCTGTGTAGGAACCAGGAAGAAGTTCCTCGCTAGATTTCAATCTGCCAGCACCTTAATCTTGGACTTAGAGCCTCTAGATCTATGAGAAACTATTAGAAAAAAACTTTTGCTGCTTATAAGCTACCCAGTCTCTGGCATTTTTGTTACAGTAACCTGAGGAGACTAAGACACTGATCAACCTGAACGTAATGATAAAGAAGCATTCAGACAAATCCTAATTGAGAGACATTGTGCAAAGCAACTAGCCTGGACTTACAAAAATGGCAGTGTCACGAAAAAGGAAGAAAAGGGCTGGGAGACTGCTTTAGATGAAAGGAGACTGGGGAGATATGACACGTAAGGGTAATGCCTGATTCTTTATTATTATTTTTTTTAATCTTTTATTTATTTAACAGAGAGAGAGAGAGATCACAAGTAGGCAGAGAGAGGAGCTAGGAAGCAGGCTCCCTGCTGAGCAGAGAGCCCGATGCGGGGCTCGATCTCAGGACTCTGGGATCATGACCTGAGCCGAAGGCAGAGGCTTAACCCACTGAGCCACCCAGGCGCCCCGCAATGCCTGATTCTTGATTAGATCTTCAGTTTGAAAAAAAGTACTGATAAAGAACCTGGTTGGAACAACTAGTGAAGTTTGGATATGAGCCATATGTTACATAGTAGCATTATATTAATGATACATTATCTGAGAGTGGATCTGAACAGTGATGATATAAAATTTCCTTTTTCTTATAAGATACAGACCAAAGTGCTTAAAGGTAAAGTATCATGACATCTACAACAAACTCTCAAATGGTGCAGTAAATTTTGATTATTTGTTTGTTTATAACACAAAAATGAAAAGAGGAAAAAAAGGCAAATTTGGCATACTTCTAACAAAGGTAAATCCAGCTGAAGAGTATATTGGTGCTTATTGTACTGTTCTCAAAAGTTCGAAGTTAGAAGTTTAAAAAACATGCGGATGGGGTGCCTGGGTGGCTCAGTCGTTAAGTGTCTGCCTTCAGCTCAGGTCATGATCCCAGGGGCCTGTGATCAAGTCCCACATTGGGCTCCCTGCTCAGTGGGAAGCCTGCTTCTCCCTCTCACACTCCCCCTGCTTGTGTTTTTGTGTTCTCTCTCACACAATCTCTCTGTCAAATAAATAAATAAAATCTTTAAAAAAAATGCTCAATATAAAAAAATTTTTAAAAAATTCTCGAAAACATGCTCATTTGATAAGTCAAAATGATACTATTGAAATTTGCATTTTTATTACTAGTGAGGATGATTTTTTTCATATTTTCATTTTCATATATTTCTTCATATTTTCTTTCATATTTTTTCATATTCTTTCATATTTTTCTTCATAATAAATCAATTTATTTATATTTGTTTCTCTACTCTCTGCCCATGTCAAGACCTTAATTAATTCATTTTAAAAACATTGACAAGCTATGCAAGCCCAGAGCTGTTCTAAGTACAGAGGCTGTTGACAAGAACAAAACAGTGATTGTGTCCTTGGGGGGCTTGCAATCTAGTAGAGGCAGACAGCACACAAATAGAAAGGTAATATTCATCTGATCTTAACAGGTGTGTTTTTCGGTGCCTCTCTGTGCTGGGCACTGGGGATATAGTGGTACATAAAAGAATTCCTACCCTGCTGGGGCTTACATTCTAGTGGAAAGATAATAGATTTAAAAAAAGAAGCGAGTCAGATCCCGGTTCTGGGTATATCTGTATCTAAAATAATTCATAGCTGGATCCTACAGAGAAATTTACACACCCATGTACATTGCAGCATTATTCACAACAGCCAAGAGGTGCAAGCAACTCAAATGTCAATTGACAGATGAATGAATAAAACAATAAAACAAATAAAACAAATGTGTGTGTGTGTATATATATATACATATATATGTGTGTGTATATATACAATGGGTATATAGCCTTAAAAAAGAAGGAAGTCCATCACATGTAACAACACAAATTCACCTCAAAGATATCACTGCTAAGCATAATAATCCAATCACAAATGAAAAAACGGTATAATTTTACTCATACTAAGTATCTAATATAGTCAAAATCATAAAAAGGTTAAGTAGAAACATGGTTGCCTAGAACTGGAGGGAGGGGAGATTAATGTTTAATGATGATATTTTCAGTTTTACAAGATGAATGAGTTCTAAAAAAAACTTTGTTTTTCCTGTGTCTATTGTGTAAGACTGTGAATGTATTTAGCACTGCTGAACAAAAAGAAACATAAGAATATCAGATAGGAATAAATGTTAGAGATGAAAATGAAACAAGCAGGAAGAGCTAGGAAGCACCCATTGGCAGTGTGGATGGAAGAATGGGCTCCAGAGGATGGGGTGCTGAAGAAAGAATTTGCTAGGTTTAGGGTTGTCAGGGAAGTCCTCACCAATGAAGTGACAGTTGAGCGATATTTAATCCACGTGGATAAATGAGGGAAGAGTGTTCCAAGTGGGGGAAACAGCACTTATAAGGCCCTGAGGTTTATGGGTCATGTCTGGTGTGTTCTAGAAAGAGAAGAGCAAGGAAGTCAGCATGGCTGGAACAAAATAAGTGCTAGGGTGAGGGAACCGTGAAGAAGAAGAAAAGGCTTAGGAGGAGAGAAGGGCACAGATGATGAAGTAAAACCTGGGAGCATTGGTTTTATCCAAGGGACACGGGAAAAACTCTGAGCAAGGCAGAAACAAGTAGAATGGTCTGGAAGCTATTAAAATAATCCAAGATGTCTGAGAAAGGGTTTGGCTTGGGAATATTTTGAAAGAAGGACCACAAAATATCTTGACAGATTGGGTGAGAAGGGGGAAAGAAAGAGAAGAGTCAGGATGATGCTGAGGGGGGTTAAGTGGCTGTTTACCAGGATGTGGGAGGGGAAACCAAACTCCATGTTTGAACATGTCAACTTTGAGAGAACTATGGCATCCATGGGTAGATGTTGGGAGGCAGTTGGATATGTGAGCCATGGCTTCACCATGTAGGGGATACTATTATCTACTCTCACCATAGTTACTCCTTTCTGGTCTCAGGTGACCTATGCTCCAGTCAGTATCTAAACTTTGGTGTGATTTGCTCAGAGCTATTCTTGAAAATTCACTACATCTCAACTCCTGTCACCCAACTTGAAAAGTGAATGCCCCCCTCCCATAAAACAAAACTAAAATCCCAATTCCTAGTCACGGCTATAATCCAAGGCTAAATACTGATAAAAATCTAAGAAGTCAGATCAGTCAGAAATGTATCTGGCTGAGCTACCACCACTAGAAAGAGCAGGGGCAGGCAGACCCACGCATGTCCCAGGAAATCATTTTCACAGAACACATCAGAGGAAATAGGAAGTTTATACTAATACCAAACCTTGAGATATATACAGCAGAGTTCAAAAATCTAGTTTCTTCCAAGATAGTTTAGATCGGCTCTACTGTCCAGTCCTCTTTCAGAGGTTGTCTTTAGAAATGTCTTCTTTAGAAGAAGGAGAGGTCACAAGTGAATGATTAAACCCCTCTAGTGTCAAAAAATTTAGCCCAAAGAAATTCAACAGCTTCATGTAAGGTTCTGTTTCCTTATAAATGAAATTTCCTGTATATTCTAAAGAATGTATACTGAGATTTACATACATTGTGTTACATACCTTTGGTTTTTTCCACTGCTTAATTCTGTATGCATATAAAATACATACTCAAAAATCTAGTTTCCTTTTCAGCTTTAAAAAAAAAAATCACTTCTTCATAAAGCATGTCAAGTTCCTGGCATTTCTCTCCCCTATAGTACAGGAGAAAAACAGATTGAGTCATTTCGAAGTCCTTTATTTTAAGATTTTATTTATTTGAGAGAGAGAGAGAGAATGAGAGAGAGAGAGAGATCTTGAGAAGGGGGAGGGTCAGAGGGAGAAGTAGACTCCCTGCTGAGCAGGGAGCCCGATGTGGGACTCGATCCTGGGACTCCAGGATCATGACCTGAGCTGAAGGCAGTCGCTTAACCAACTGAGCCACCCAGGCGTCCCAAAGTCTTTTATTTTAAATGTCTAGCTAATCGTAAAAACAATTCTAATTTACCTGATAGCAGTCCTGGTACACTTGAAGGACTTCCTGAGACATTAAAGTAACTATACTTAATATATATGTCTTACTTATATAAGAAATTACTGAGTAAGTAAAAATAGGCTAATTTCTATGACAGCCCCCAAATCTCAGCAGCTCCACACAATAAAGACATACTTCTTGCATACACACCCAGTCCCAGTACAGATGTTCCCAGTTATCTTGCTTTCCTGGGTGGCTCTCCTCCAACTGGTGATTCAGTGACCCAGACTTCTTCCATGTGTTTGTTCCACTATCTCACAATCCTCCATTTCTAGACACATGGACGTGGAGAAACAGGGTAGAAGATGGCCAAGATGGTCCGTGACCAGGCCCAGAAGTGGCAGAAATCACTTCCACTTATCTTGTTTTAGCCAAACCTCAGTCATCTGCTCACAAGTAGCTAGCAAGAAGGGTGTAATTATAGGTCTCCTGTGTACCCAAAGGAGAACAAGATGATTTGGTAAACATGTAGTGTTGACCTTATAATAAGCTTCTACTTTAGTAGAAGTCTTTAGTATATTTAGTCTTTAGTATATTTTCATTTATCTTCTCACTTAAACTCTAAGTACTACTTAACAATTCTTAAGAATTAATGAGGACATGCAACCTAACATAAGATCTCTTTTTCTTTTTGAAATTTCACAGAAAATAAGAAAACATTTAGTCTCCTATTGGGAACTTTCTTCAATTTCTAGCACCTTTACCTTCAGGCTTAAGACCCCGTCTCTGCATAAAATGCCTGGAACTGGGGCACCCAGGTGGCTCAGTTATTTAAGCATCTTCCTTCAGCTCAGGTTGTGATCCCAGGGTCCTGGGATCAAGTCCCCACATTGGGCTTTCTGCTCAGCTCCTCTGACCCTCCTTCTCTTGTCCTCTCTTGCTTATTCTCTCTCTCTCTCAATTAAATAAATAAGATTTAAAAAAAAAAAAAATTCCTGGAACCTAAAATGCTAGCGCCTTAAAGGAATTTCCGTGAGAGCCTCTGGTGAGAATGTTTCCTGCATCTGCCATGATATAAGTCCAAATGAAACAAGTGGTTAACACAGAGCCAGACTGAGACACATGGGCATCATGGGAACCCCCTTCAAATAAGTCTTTTTTCAAATCCATTTATGCTGCAGTGTTTTGGAAACAAAGCAAAATTTCTAGAGAATGACATAATGAACTTCTGCCCTAATATGATCAGCTTTAACTTTGATGATACAACAAATAAGAAAAAATACCTCCGTGGTTTTAGTTCAGCCTTTCTCCGATGACCAGCGTATTGAATCTCTTCCCCTGTGTTTATTTGCTGTTTGGATTCCCGGTACTATGATCTGCCAATTTGATATCTTTTCTCCATATTTCTAATGGGCCACATATATTTTTTCATATTCATTGATAGTCCTACAGAAGTGATGCTAAAAGCTTCATGGAGAGCAGGCAGCCTTTCTCTGATTATCTCTAGCAATTACACTCTGGCCCTACACTTAATACCCCACTCAGCAAAATCAAATCCTCCGTTCCACCAGAGCCACCCTTCTGAAAGGCAGCCTGGCAAGTACAAATGTGCATTGCTCACTGGAGGATGCAATATCAAAGGATTTTTTCCAATTGTATACAGAACCCTTTCTAGGAGGAATTCTGATGAGTGTAATTATCTCCCTGTCATTATATTTCCGGGGAAAATGTAATGCACCAGTAGTATTTCAGTATCTATTGTAAGCTGGCCTATAGTCAGAACCTTAATCCCAATTTAGGTTACTATAATCAAAGTTTGTGTTAGAAAGCACAAAAAGCAGTGCAAGAAAGAAGACAATATGTGAAACAAGAAGTGGTGCCCCAGACTGGCAATTCCTGGTGATCATGTTGTGCTACCTGAGAAGTTTCTTAAAAAGGAAACTACTGTTTGCAAAAGTGTTAGCAAAAACTAAATAGAAGGAGCCCCTTACTCCAATGTGCTTAAAGCAAATATATGATTTTACATTTTATTATAAGCAAAGACACATCAAGAACTTAAGTTTTATTAATGCTACTGGAAAACATAGTAACCCAGATTTCTGCATCTAAAAATGCAAAAAAAGGTAGATAACACAGGATGGTTGATAAAGCAGTTGCCTTGTCAGAGCCTCCTTTTATTCTTTTTTCATATGCACAATCACCCATTTCATATTTACTTTTCAGCATGAGCAGATAATGCTGTCACATATTTGCCTTCAGACCAATGCGCTTGTCTAATGAGACAGACGTCTACGGCAGATCATTGAAGGTCACACCAACTTATCCACATTGCAAGAATCTTATTTTTACAAAGAAAAGCTTCACTCTTGATAGAAAAAGATAGAAGATGCTTAGCAGGGTCAGAAGAAAAACTTTTTCCTACAGACACCACTCTGACTTAGTTTCCTAAGGCAATACAACAAAACACACCCTCTTACCTCAATCCTTTTACCCTGGGTGATGTCCGGGAAAAGGGGAGGAGCATGGAGGAAGCTGGCGACCTTGCAGTTCATTTGTGTGCGGCACTGTTTCTTGATAATGGTAGATGAGAAAGCTGTTTCTCTTAGAGGAATTCTAAGTTCAAAAAGCTCTACTTAGATGTGAAGGCCATCAAGGTGTAGAGGAGGAAAGAGTTTTCTGCAACCTTCTTAGGGTCTCTGGTTGTGTCTGAAATATTAAACCATCAAAGACAGATTAACAGGAGAAAAGCATACAAATTTATCATGTAAGTTTTACAAGTTCAGGAGCCTTCCTAAGGAAATGAAGACACACAGAAACAGATCTGCTTTATGCTAGGTTGGATGAAAAGTGGGTGATCATGGAGGACTGCAATAGGTTAAGGAATATGATTAGAGTGTCTTAAACTGGGAGAAACTTAGCAAGGCCTCTTTGTTCAGGTTCTTCTTGACATCTTTTGTCTTCAGAGATAGGGAAGCTCCTTTCCTCCAGGTATAGGGAGAACACCTCTCCCATGAGGGTTTTATGATCTGTTTCAATTTCCTTCCTGTTGCTACCATTTTCTCGAATTCCTTCAGCTTAAAATGCTCCATATGCCAAGGTGCCATAGTTTGAGGTAGAGTGTCCTAAGCTCCATTAAAGGGGACCCTATAATTTGGACTAAATGCAAGCCACCAAGATACTCATTCACCTCTGAGTCTCCTACAGATCTTCCTAAGATTTGGTTTCTTTCTTCAAAGCGCTACATTCTCCGCATCCTCTGTCCACTCAGGGAAGACTTTCTGGACTTTCTGGACTCAGTCAGGTGGAGCCCTAGAAACCCTGACCATGGACCACAGTTGTCCTGGGCTGGTGAGGACTCCATCGTGATGGTGTAATCGTCCCTTCCCTGTCCATGACATTATTCAGTGCTTGACCAACTAGAGACCTACAGCAGCAATCAACCAAAAATGAAGTTTCATTGAAAGAAAAAGGAAATGTGGACTCAAGGTTGTTTCATATTACTTCTTTTTCAGATTGTTACATTTTTTTCACTTTTATTTCAGATGGGTATGTAACTTTCCTTCTTTAGTTTGCTAAGGCCTCTGTGAAAGTACCACACACTGGGTGGCTTAAACAATGGAAAAGTATTGCTCACAGTCCTGAAGTTTGGAAGTCTGAGCTCAGTGTGTGGGCCAGGTTGGTTTCTTTTGAGACCTCCCTTGTTGGCTTGTAGAGGGCCATCTTTTGTCTCTATCTTCACATGGGCCGTTGGTGCATGTCTGTGTCTGAGTCCCCCTCTTCTTATATGGATACCAGCTGTGTTGGACAGGGACCCTCTCAATGAACACATTGTAACTTAAATTCCTCTTTAATACCCTTTTTCCAAATACAGTCACATTCTGAGGCACTAGGGAGTAAGACTTCAGCATTTGAATTTGGAGGGGATGAAATTCAGCCCATAACGATTTCCAAGTGACTTTTAAAATATTCTCATACATTTTACAGTGATGAGTTTAGAAGTCCTCTTTATTATTATAGCATTATGAAAAGTGTACTTCACAATTCTACTCCCTCCTCTCTCTTTTCTGACTTTTCACCTTCCTCTTCAGATTCTTTTTTCATTCCACCAACTAAAGTTGTACTGGTACTGTCACACCAGGAGATTACACCCGCCCATCATGCTAAGAAGAAACCACATCTCCTTATTTTCCTAACTGAAATAAATTCACTTTAATTGCTGACTACGAGTTCTTCACCACCAACTTCCTTAAATACATGTACATCAGTCAAAATGCCACAAAAGTCTGTTCTTTGCCTTAAAAACACTGGCTTATCAAAATTTTTAGTAAACTAAGTTAACTAAAGTTAACTCTTCCAGATTATTTTAATTTCATTTTTTGTTTGTTTTTCTTCCAGGTCCTATGCGTAAATGAAGGGATAGCTATTAATCCAAAAATCTAGCAATGCACCCATTTATCTGAAAATTGTCCATTTCCCTGAGAAGTAGAACATTAAGGATTCCTTAATGTACTCCACTTCTTCAACCCCTCACCCCTTCACTCCTCCCAAGACAAAATAAATGGTGGTCATCTGACCATCTGCTGTAACTGCACACAATGGCCTAAAAGTTTATGTTCTCCAAAATTCAAGTGTTGAAATTCTAATCCTCAAAATAATGGTACTATCACTGAAAGGTGGAGTCTTTGGGAGGTGACTAAGAGATTGGGATTAAGGCTCTTAAAGGATGGGTCGCACAGAGCTCCTAGCCCCTTCTACCATGTGAGGTTATAGGGAAAAGAAGGCTATTTATGAGCCAGGAAGGAGACTCTTGCCAGACATAGAGCCCGACAGTCCAGGCACCCTGATAACAGATTCGTCTCCAGGTCTGTGAAAAAAAAGTTTCTGTTGTTTATAAACCACAGTCTGTGGTATTTTATAAAAGCTGGACTAAAACATCAAGTAATCTGAGAACTGTACTGCAACTAGTGTAACTGAGATACCCAAACTGGATTTTGATTTAAAGGAGCCATCAAAGAAAGACAACCACAGGAGGGTCTTGGAAAGTGCTGGCTAACTCAGTCTTTATTACACCAATAGAATGACTCTGATTTAAACTTAATTGAACAGTTAAGAGGTTTAGAAAATGTCCATGAAATTTTCATTTATCCATGTTAACACTTTGTTTCACTCTTCTTTATAAAACGTGATTCTTGCAGTTTTCACTGTAGGTTGAAGACTTAGTAAGCAGAACCATTTTAAACTTCTGGGTGCTCTGTTTTGGAAACCCACCAAAGTGCCTACCTCAGGGAATTATCCTACAGACAGTTATCTTCAAAGCTATTGAATGCATAGAAAATATAGATATCTCAGATTTTTGTAAATCAGATTTTTTTTAAATTTTTTATTTTTTTAAAGATTTTATTTATTTATTTGACAGACAGAAATCACAGGTAGACAGAGAGGCAGGCAGAGAGAGAGAGAGGGAAGCAGGCTCTCCGCTGAGCAGAGAGCCCGATGCGGGACTCGATCCCAGGACCCTGAGATCATGACCTGAGCCGAAGGCAGCGGCTTAACCCACTGAGCCACCCAGGCGCCCCAATCAGATTTTTAAAATAATTTTAGAATGCCTGGTTTTCTATTTACTTCTAATTGATCAAAAAATGACTCTAGATTTCTAATCGGTTATTTGAATCAGTTTGCCTGGAACCATTTTGTTAAAAGGTTTATGATTTGTTCCATGCTACAAGGGACTACAGGAAATTTCTTACCTTAAAGTAAAACCTTTAAGTGTCACAATATATTGAAAGAACAATATATCATGTAAATAAAGGGTTCGTTCCAGTGATATGGTTATAGTTCAAGATTATAAGATAGACTAATTATACTTACAAAACTTTTCGAAATAACTAAAGATTCAGCAAATGCTGGAATCACACTATATGGTGAAAAACTGAACAGTGATTCTTGGCCAGACCCTCTAACCTAGTCTGCCAGGGTTTTTGAGATTGGAGTGGGCTTGGAAATAGAAAGTGATATGGTTTGAAAAATACATATTTGAAAAATATATATTTGCAATTGAAATATATATTTGTAATTGAAAAATATATATTTGTAATCTATTGTTTTCATAATTAAAAAAAAAAAGACTATTGACAAGGAATCTCTCCTTGACCAAACTTTAGTCAGACTCATCTGAGCTCTCTTAGCTAAGCCCTAATTTTGGGCTTCCATGTTTGTCTCTACATTGTCCAAGTTTAGCAAGAATTCTACTAAATCAGTTTAGCCACAATCCTCTACCCTCAACATCTGATCAAATTCCTCATCTTCCTCTATCCCCCAAGGGATGTTGGATCAATCTGGTCTGCCTTCAACAAAAATCCTCTGAGGCAGATTTAGCCAGAATCTCCCCTACCTCCTGATATTTCCTTTTGGTAATTGTCCATCCAGTACCCTCCCACCCTGCTCCTTGGCTATGAATTTCCACTTTTCCTTATCATATTTGGAGTTGATCCCAATCTTTCTGGCCCCATGCAAAATCCCATGATGGTGCTTCCTATATCTATTACAACACTCCCCTGAATAGTCTGCCTGATCGTCCTTTAATAAGTGTCATGAATAATTAATTTCTGTAACATCAGAAAGCAAAAGTTGACACTTTATTCAGTATGAGATATTCAAGAGGGTGAATGATCATGTAGTTAGGGGCTTCGGCTTTTGAAAAGTTAAAAATGTTGGGGCACCTGGGTGATTCAGTTGATTGAGTGTGGGACTCTTGGTTTCAGCTCAGGTCATGATCTCCAGGTCCATCCATGGAGCCTTGAGTCTGGCTCCACACTTAGCATGGAGTTTGCCTGAGATTCTCTAACCCTCTGCCCCCTCCCCCAGCTTATGCATGTGCATGCATACATACACACACATACACTCACACCATCTCAATTACATAAATAACTCTTAAAAAAAAAAAAAAGGAAAAGATAAAAAACGCTACCTTAATAGAACTTGATTGAAGTCCGGATAGAGACAAGGCTGCTCATTTATGGTGGGCTTAGAAATTCTAATCAGTAAAATTATTTTTTTAATCCCATAAATAAATATAAAAGCAAAGTACCAGCATTGCAGGTGGTATAGTTGTCTACCTGAAAAGACAAGAAAAACTACTGAAAAGTTATTGGAAATAGAAAGGGGGTTCAGTAACACAGCTAAAATATAGATATATAAGAAATAAAAATAAAAAATTTGACCTTGTACAAACAACAACAAATTAGAAAATAAGAAGAAACTATTAACAACAACTACACAAGAAAATCTATAAATGAATAATAAATAATAATCTATAAATAAATAATCTATAAATAAATTCAATAAGAAACATGTAATACTTACCTGATTTAAAACTATTAAAAGACTTGAGTGGATGGAGAGACCCAAGGTCTTAGATGATAAAACTTAATAACTTGAAGATTTCACCAAGTTAGTTTACAAAATGGATGCAATCTCTTTAAAAATTCCAGTAGAATTTGGGGGTGGGAGGAGATTATTGATAAAGTAGCTTGAAAATTATGTGTGAGGATTAAATATACAATACAAGCTGTAGCTTGAATCAGTGCCATAAGATTTATTTTTTTTTAAAGATTTTATTCATTTATTCGACAGAGAGAGATTACAAGTAGGCAGAGAGGCAGGTAGAGAGAGAAGGAGGAGGAAGCAGGCTCCCTGCTGAGCAGAGAGCCCGATGCGGGACTCGATCCCAGGACCCTGAGATCATGACCTGAGCCGAAGGCAGCGGCTTAACCCACTGAGCCACCCAGGCGCCCAGTGCCATAAGATTTATTAACCAATACTTTTTTGTATAACTGCATAGACACTTGGGGAAAAAAAATTCAGCTGGAGTTTTGCCTTTTACCAAAATGAATTCCAGAAAGATTAGAGAATTAAAGTAGAAAGAAAGAAAGCTTATAAAAGCAAAAAGCAAATATTAGCTTTTATAATCTAAGAGTAGTTAAAATGCTTTCAAAATGTGTCAAAAGACTGATGTTGACTTTAGAACTTTTTTAGGGGCGCCTGGGTAGCTCAGTCAGTTAAGTGTCTGCCTTTGGCTCAAGTTGTAATCTCAGGGTCCTGGGATCAAGGGCTCCCTGCTCAGGAGTCTGCTTCTCCCTCTCCCCCACTTCACCCCACTCATCCTCACACATGCATGCTCTGTCTCTGTCAAATAAAATCTTTATTTTAAAAAAAGAAAAATCTTTTAAATAACAAAATACTTCTAAAACTCTCAAAACACAAATAATGTAAAAGATAAAGAATGAACTAGAAAAAATGTTCACAAGTATTTGGAAAACGCTTAATGTTCCAAGAACTTTAGCTATTTCTGAGGATATGAGGATGTGGGAATAAGGAGCAAAGGGCACAAATAAGCAACTTGGGAAAGTGAAATAAGAATAACAAATGCACGTATAGCATAGCGATTGAGTGGAGCTCTGGAGACATACGGTCCCATCCACTCATGTGCTTTGCCAGTGTTGAGCCACGTGAACTTGAGCAAGTTACCTGACTCTCTGTGCCTCCACTTTCTCACCTCTTTGTTCAGGTCGGATTTGCCCACGCTGGACCATCTTGAATTAAGACTCAGTTCTATAGAAGAAATACAAGATTTTAGTGAACATTGAGCTTTCCAAATGTTCCTTTCAGAGCAATTAGTAACTTTGAAACACTTGACAAAATGACATTTCTTACTTTAATCAGGTCCAATAGAGACAAAAATGTTCAAAGATAGCAATTTGAACAACAATGGAAATAGAGTTCTTAAATTTTTCTTTTCTGAGAATTCTGACATTTGGACTATTGGTGATTCCGAATTGGCAGTGCCGGAGCCATTGGATTTCACTTTTGTGTTTCTGTTTCTTGGATATGTGTCAGAGGACTATTCCCTGGGTGAGGGTGAACCGTGAATGCAGATGATACAATCCTCAGGAAGGAAGAGCTTGTCAGAAGCAAATGTAAAGGTCTGCAAGTTAAGTGAGTTTCCTTCAGCCACTTAGACTTAGGCATGGTTAAAACCCTCGGGAATTTATTTCATTCCCCCCACATAATGGCGTCTCTTCTAGTACGGAGCTTCAAAGTTCAGTTAGATGGCCAGAGAGACCAGGGAAACACAGATCTCTTGCCCGGGAATTTTCGGAGGAGCGGACTCATTATCATCAGCACTTGAATTGGACACTTGGCTGACAGTAGGGTGATGATGTCAGACAGCTGACAATTCCCACTCCGTATCTTTAAAGTATTTACAGTATCCTATTTAAACAGAGCATGGTATTTTTTACATTCTTGTTATGCCACAACCTGGATGTTGTATTGGTTCTCTCATATACTGAAGCACACGAACTACTCAGATATTGGTGGTTAATGCTGCACAGAAGATTTCACAAGCTTTCCAAACAGCTAATATTTTAGAAAGATTGAGGTAATAAAAATGTTTTTCTACAGAAATTAAACATGCTGTAATTGTAGGTGTCATTGATTAAGTGGGTTACCGTTTGCCAGGCACTGTGCTAAATATTCTATGTCCACAGACCTGGTATTAAAAAAAAAAAAGAAGTTATTTATCTATTGTCTTTAAACCAGATTACATACCAAACCCAACCCTGCCAAACTAATTAGGAAGTCCGATCACAGTCGTTATTGAATTGTACTTCTTCCCTATGGGGGGGGGGTCACCCCCAAATGAGTACAGTTGATGTGATTTCCAGAGAACAGGGAACAGCTTCTCAGTTCCTTGGTCCATTTTTATTTCTGCCATTATAAACACTCATAAAATTGCTCAAAGCCTTTGGTCTTTTGAAAACAGGCAGGCCTAGCATGTCTGTGCCAAGCCTGCCTGTGGGGATGTCTCACAGCTGGGAGTCTGGGTGTGTGGGTCCTGCCTACGAGGAGCACCCTGCAAGTGCTTACTGAGCCCCCTCCAACCTCAGCCACCACCTGGATCTGGCCTCGGTTCCGGCTCCCCTTGGGTCCCAAAGATCTCTCGGCCCTTCCCACCCTGAGGAAAAAAATATCTCTCTCCTTCTTGCTATTTCTGCTTTCCCTTCCTAATGTATTTCCCACAATGAGTTCAAGTTTACACACGTGCGAAAAAGCCAACAAAATTTGCCTCACATCTGTTGGGTTCCCTGCCTAGATCCAAAAATAACAGCACCACAGACAGATTAGCCAGAGAAAAGCACACACATTGACTTGTATAAGTTTTCCCTGACAGGGAAACTTTGTAGGGGAATGAAGTCCCAAAGAAACAGACCTGAGGGTTTTATGCGAGGTTTGATGAGGAGTGTTTGGTCGTGGAGGAATAGGACTGGTTAAGTGTAGTAACTGGGGCAAACTTAGCAAGGCGTGTTTGTTCAGATTTTTCTTTGTATCCTTTGTCTGCAGTGATAAGGATCTCCTTTCCTTTGGGTATAGGGAGGACACCTCTCATATGAGGGTTTTATGACCCATTTCAGGGAGAAAGGGATGAGGGAGATCAGAGTGACCTTCTGCCATTCTTTCCAACTCCTTCAACCTAAAATATGCACTGTGCCAAAATACCATATTTGGAGTTGGCGTGTTCTGAGCCTCATCACCATAACAGGAAATTGTCTTCATGCCCATTCTACCTTCTTCACAGAAACAGAGGAATTTAATTCAGGCTACCTTGGAGAGGAAGAAGGAGGTGGGAGGGAGGGGAGAAAAAAGAAAGGAATTAAACAAAACAGTAACCGTCCCATTCCTGCTGATTTCTATACAATAAGGAAAACTAAATAAAAATTACTCTCTTTATGTCACATATAGTATCTCATTTAAACCTCACAATAAGCCTGTGAGATGATACGATTTTTATTTTCACTATACAATGAGTAAACTGAGATTTAAACACTTTAAGTGTCCTGCTTAAGGACAGATAACTAGTAAAGGATGAAGCCTGAATTAAAACAGATCCATTTGATTCTAGAACCCATATTGTGAACTAACAAAAATACAGCCCCTTTAATAGAAACGTTATATAATTCTTGGAATAAAACTTTGTAGGTAACAATATGCCTATGAAAGATACTTGAAAAACATCAGTTCAGTAACAAGTAAAAAATGCTTTCTTAACACAATTTTATTTTTCCTAAAATGTCCTCAATATGATTCCCAAAAAGAGTGTCCCCAAAAAATATTTTGTCAAAGAACAACCTGACATTTCAAAACTTATATAACACAACATTGCCTGGAATTTGAGCACCTTAAAAACCATCAACCAAGCATCAAAAGATTGTAAATTCACTTTAGCTGCTAAAAGGAGTACAGAAAGGAATAATTTTCCAACGGTCACTGTAAAGATTGGTCAGAATTGAAGCAGAAATGAGTTCACAGCTCGATTTATCTGTGCACTAGGCAATAGAGTGAGAATTTTGTTCATTCACAGAGAGAGAGAAAGACACAGAATGGTTCCATGCTTGTGGTAGCTCTTCTTTTCAGTCCCTTTTGATTAGTAAGTACTCATCTTTTGACAAGACTAAAACAAAACTTGATAATTTGATATATTTAAAAAAGGCAAAGGGGTGCCTGCCTGGCTAAGTCTGTAGAGCACATGACTCTAGATCTTGGGGTTGTGAGTTCAAGCCCCACGTTGGGAGTAGAGTTTCAAAAACAAGTAACATTCTTTTTTCTAAAAAAAAAAGGTAAAGACTAAAAAGAAAAATAGGCACTTTGTCTTTGAATTTTCTATTCATTTGTACCCTCTTGGGAGAAATCTAGTAAATTATACAAGCTTATGTTGCTCATTGGCTATTGCTCCTTTTCATAAATTGGGTTCCAGTCTGGGTAGGAACATTCCTTCTGCCATGGCTACATGAAGACCTCTAGAGTTCCAGGTGACCCTGGAAAACGTTGGTCTTTTCAGTGTCTGCATCTGATTGGTCAGCAAAGTCTGAAAATGTTAATGTAGATCATTTGCAAGGCATTTCCTACAAATTTCTCCAAAATTTTTTGGTACATGTTCCGAGATTTGTTGTGTCAAACACATCAACTGTGTCACACACATCCAGAAGATCAAATTGGTTCTGCCGATACCATACAGCACTTACACCAAAGTGCCTAGCAACTTCTCTAGCACCTTTTTAATTTTAATCTTGCTTTTAGCATTCTCACAGATGGAAACCAAGTACAAAATGTTAATAAGAGTTACTAGCTTTCAAGACCTCTCTTGGGCTAAAGTCGAAGTTTATGCCAAGAAAAGAATTAGGAGTACTCCACCCTTTGGAGTTTTGTGCTATTGTTCGTTGCACTGAATACCTAGATTAGGAGTATCTGCCCTAAGTCTTTTTCTTTTTATTCTGCCTTACTTTTTCTTTTATCCAATAGCACTTGTTACCTTCTAACATGCTGTATAATTTGATTCTTTATTATAGTTATCGTTTTTGTCTCTATGTGCTAGAATGCAAACTCCAATAGGGCAGTGATTTTTATTTCTTACCCAATGCATCCCAAGAGTCTGGGAAACTCCTTGCAGAGTGCAGGTTCTCGATAAATATTCACTGACTGATTGAATGAGTGAATGCTTTGTGATTTGGATTAGATGATATATATAGTATGATATATCGACTGTCCAAAGTATATCATAAGTCTTACACAATTCCATATCATAAAACCGGCTTATTGCTTATTGGGGTTTTCTCAAATTAGAAGACTGGGTAAAGCAATATCAGAAGGATAAAAATGAAATGTATATATTTGAAGTCAAAGTCCCAATTGTTCATGTGTTAATAGAATCAGAATATTGGGTTCAAGTAAGAGCAAATTTAACTTAGATAACTAAATAAATTTTAATGTAAATAGAATTAGTTTTCCACTGCTGCTGATAGTAAAAATAACCCTATGAAATAGTTAATCAGTTGGTAGCTTATTATTCATTTATTTATTTATTTACTATGAATTATTTGGTAGTTTAAAGAAAAGTTTAAGTTGTTCATTAAAATATTGTACCTTGGAATTTCTATTTTCATAGCATATTTAGATTATTAAATTTTAGAGTTACTACTTAGCCTGGGATGTTTGTAACTTGATGAAATTTCTCAGAAGTCAGCTAAGTTATAGATCACATATTACTCTTTAAAGACACTACCACCTGAAGAGGCTTGATCATCTTTGAACTAAGATTCTACATAAAATGTAGTGGATTGGTTTTATGGGCTTTTTTGTTTTGTTTTTTCCTTTGGCCATTTTGTTTTCTGTCTGTCTATCTACCTACCTATCTACCTATCTATCCATCTATCCTTTTGAGGCCTTTCATCCTTTTCTTCCACAGTGCATCCTCCTGTCCCACCTCTGCAACTGCTAGTCTCTCTTTTCTTATCTATGAGCTTGTTCTATGGTTTTTAAAAATTTCACATTATAAGAAAAATCATATGGTATTTGTCTTGCTCTGTCTCAGTTATTTCACTTATAGACACTAAGGTTGTTTCGCTATCTTGGCTATTGTAAATAATGTTGCAGTGAAGTGTGGGGGGTGCATATATCTTTTTGGTTGTGTTTTCATTTTCTTTGGATAAATACTCAAAATTGAAATTGCTCATTCATATATAGTAGTTCTATTTTTAATTTTTTGAGGGACCTCCACAGTGTTTTCCATAGTGGCTGCACCAGTTTACATTCCCATCAACAGTGCACAATTAGGGGCACCTGGGTGGCTCAGTTGGTTAAGGCTCTGACTTCAGCTAAATTCATGATCCCAAAGTCCCAGGATGGAGCCCCCACATCAGGTTCCCTGCTCAACAGGGAGCCTGCTTCTTCCTCTCCCTCCGCCCTCCCCCCTGCTTGTACCTGTGTGCTCTCTCTCTGTGTCAAATAAATAAATAAATAATAAATAATCCTCAGTGCATGATTGTTCCCTCTTCTCCACATCCTCACCAGTACTTGCTATTTCTAGTCTTTTTTGATCATTTTGATTTTTTTCCTTTTTTAAGGAAAATTATTTAACAATAACTCTCAGTAGAAGAGTTAGTATGACCAAACAGAGAGTCAGCATGGGGACTGTCAAACGTAAATGTGCTCAAAAATCCATGGTGGCAATTATTTTAAATGCAGACTCCCAGGCACTGTTCCCAGAGACTCTTGCTCAATGAGTCCCTGAAATCTAAATTTATAACAAGCTTCTCAAATGATTCAGAGAACATACTGAGAAATGCTGGTTTAGTAAAAAACATGAACTTGAGACCAAATACCATACATTTATATTGGTTTTGTCTAGTTTAGATTAAATGGATTATAATTTTTTGGTGATATAACCCAAATTCTCAGTATGTATGTATATGCATATATAGAGAGAGACCTATTTCATTTGTTTAGTGGTAATTTAATGATGTTTGTATCATGACATAGTAGAAATGGTATGGTAATCTGGCAGAGCTTGGTTCAAACCTTGGTTTTCTTGTTTAATTAACTAAATAATTTGGGGGAAATTACTAAATCTCTCTGATCTTTACTATTTCTGTTTTAAATGAATAATAATGCCTAAATCCTTGTTTAAGATTAAAGGAATTAGCAGATGTAAAATAACTAATTCAATATAAAATGCAGTAAAATCCTGAAAACACTCAATTGGGCAATGAAAATTATAATTTTTGAAGTGTTGAATACTCCTACTTTGGCTTAAAAAGTACTTTTTGTTTTTATTTATAACAACTATTTTGTATTTTTTCAGCCTTACTGAGGTAAATCTGATGAGTAAAATTGTAAGATATTTAGGGGGAATACTGTGGTAATTTGATATGCATACATATTGTGAAAGGGTCCCCTCCCCCCATCTAGTTAATTAACACATCCATCACCTCACATATTTGTCCTTCTTTGTGAGGAAAAAGGGGTGGAAACATTTAAGTTCTACTCTCTTAACAAATTTCAATTACATAATACAGTTTATAAACTAGTCATCATGTTTAATATTAGCTCCTGAGACCTTATTTGTCTTATAGCTGAAAGTTGGTTGGAACCAACCTGTTCCTATTTCCACTACTTTATCACATGATCCAGCAATCCCTCTTCTCTGTAGATATCCAAAGGAAATGCTAATTGGATATGGAAGAGATATCTGCACCTCCATGTTCATTGCAGAATTATCCACAATAACCAAGGTACAATAACAGCCTGTGTCCATCAATGGATGAATGGATGACAAAGCTATGGGGGATGTGTCCGTGTGTGTGTGTGTGTGTCTGTATCTGTGTGTCTGTGTGTGTGTACACACACAATAGGATATTCAGCTACAAAAAAAGGAAGCTCTGCCATTTGTGATTTGTGACATGGATGGAACTTGAGGACATTCTGCTAAGTAAAATAATCCAGACACAGAAAGATAGTACTGCATGGTATCATTTACATGTGGAATCTTAAAAAAAAATCAAACTCATAGAAACAGAATATTTTATAGTTGATGTGTTTCAGCTGGGGTTTGTTATATGACAGTGCTGGTCCTTCACCTATTTGCTTTCAAATACATTACCTTCTCCCCTTACCTCTGCTTTGTATCACAGGAAGCTAATCCCTGCAAACTATTTCCCAGACTCCCTTGCCAACTGACTTCTGGGTATTTTCAGAGTCTGAGAGGCACTGAGAGAAGATTGAAAGCTGAGAGGAGGAGAGAAAGGGAGGTTACCATTCCAGTAGGATCCCTTCTGGGTCCCAGCTGCTGAGGATTCTGCCCTGGGCTCTGGTTAAAAAAAAAAAAAAAATAGCATCTCTTCCCACTGTCCTCCAGCCCTAGGATTGATAGCAGCCTCCTAAAGTTGTGATTCTCAGGCAGCCTCACCATCTCCATGAGCCCTTTCCATTTTAATGTAATGTAGTATTTTTAGTACAAATAGTTTTGGTTTAGGGATTAAGAAGTACATTTTTTAAATTATATTTTTAATAAAAATTAAACTACTTTGTCCTATGAGGGGTTTTCAAACACTTTGTCCTATGAGGGGTTTTCCAAACACAAATTACTCTCTTAAAGCAGAGAAAGTTCATACAAAGTGAGAATTTAGAAATTAGTTTCTTCCCTTCCTCCAAGCAAAAAGAACACTGGCATAAAATTACATCACATCCTAAAATCAAACTTTATTTTTCTATCACATGACATAGTATATATTTTTGTTTTAATGTAGAAATGGAAAACTAGATAAAGAATTTTCTAACTTTGTATTGCATAATCTTTTAAGAATAGGGGATCCAAAGAAGACAAAGTTAAATCGATAGCATCATAATATTGGCTTAATTAGATTATGTGGATTTTTTTTTCCAAATTTTGCTATCTGTACAATCTTGGTGAAAATTTTAAAATCTCTTGCTGGCTGCTGGACTTAGCATATGAATTATGTACTGAACCATAACCAAGGCTGTTATCTACTGGAATGCCTTACATTGTGGCATCCAACTATTCACAGTTTCATCCTCACTCTAGCCCAATCTTAACTGAGATTGCTACTATATAGGTTTGAAAAGTAACCCAACACATTCAGGAAGTACAGAACTTCCCTGCAAAAAGAAACCTAGATTGCAACCTAGATTCCATACCGAGATTTTTGGTAAATTTTCATAATTTTTAACTAATAATAATAAAAAAAAATCAAAGTTGATGGCCAGTAAGTTTGAACACATTCTTCACTCTTCTCTTCTTCCCACCACGTTTTAGGTATATAGTGTCTTACTTTACATCCTTTTATTTTGTGAATCTCTTGACCAATTTTTATAGATATACTTAATTTTACTACTTTTTGTGCTTCCTACTTTTCTTACTCCTACCTAAGGTCTTTCCTTTCAACTTGAAGAGTCCCCTTTAATATTTCTTGTAAGTCTGGTTTAGTGGTGGTGAATCCCTTTAACTTGTGTTTGTTGGGGAAACTCTTTCTCTCTCCTTCTGTCCAGAATGATAGCTTTGCTGGGTAGAGTAGCTTGCTTGCAAATTTTTTTCTTTTGGCACTTTGACTATCTTATGTCACTCCCTCTGGCCTGCAAGCTTCTACTGTAAAAATCAGCTGATGGTTCTATGGCGTTTCCCCTTATATGTATCCATCTTCTTTTCTCTGGCTGCTTTTAAAATTCTCTCTTTAAGACTACTTTTTGCCATTTTAATTACTATGTGTCTTAGTGTAGACCTCCTTCGGTTGATTCTGTTGGGGACTCTGTGCCTCCCGAATCTGGATTTCTGTTTCCTTCCCCAGATTTGGGAAGTTTTCAGCTATTGTTTCTCCAAATAAATTTTCTGTCCCATTTTCTCTCTTTCCTTCTTCTGGGATCCATATAATGTGAATGTGATTATACTTGATGGTGTTGCTGAATTCCCTAAGTCTATTTTCATTTCATATTTTTTTTCTCTCACCTGTTCAGCTTGACTGCTTTCCAGTACTCTGTTCTTGAGTTCACTAATTCATTTTTCTGCTTCCTCTAGACTACCATTTGTTCCATCTAATGTATTTTTAATTTCATTATTGAGTTCTTCATCTCTGACTGGTCCTTTTTTATGGAATCTATACCTTTGTGGAGGGCCTCACTGAGGTCCTACACTCTTTTCTCAAGTCCATTGTGTATCTTTATGACCATTACTTTGAATTTTCTATCAGGCATATTACTTGCCTCCATTTCACTTAGTTCTCTTGTGATTTTTGTCTTTCTCTTTCATTCAGGACATATTCCTTGGTCTTCTCATTTTGTCTGACTCTCTCTATCTGTTTCTATGTCTTAGGAAAGCCAGCTATATCTTCTGCTCTTGAAATTAGTGACCTTATGAAGAAGAGGTCCTATAGAATCCTGTAGTGAATTGTTCCCTGTTCATCAGCACTTCAAGGTTGTCTCCAGTGTATGTTGTTTGCACTTGGCTGAGCCAATTTGTCTTCAGTCCAGTTAGCTCCAATGGCTCTCTTTGCCTTCTGTGAGCAGGATTTGGTCCCTGTGTTGTTATTGGGCCAGTCTGAGGCTATCTTGGGATTTGAGTTGAGTCAGATGCAGCAGTGCTAAACTGCTGGTAGCTTTCTCTGTTTTGTACCCTGAGCTTTCATTGGTTGGTGGGGACTGCAGTCAGACCAGCTGTCTTCCCCCCAGCCCACTACTGGGGCTACAATCTAACTGAGGAGTGGTTATCTTTCTCTCTCCCCTGGACAGGCATCACTTTGGAGTGGTGCTGGCTCCTCTGGGGGCTACTTGCCTGCTGCCAGGCCTGTGACACTGCTTTGATGGGTCCAACCAGAGTGTATTGAGGAGAGGGAATTTATAGAATATGAGAACCTGCAGTGTTAACAAGGTCTGTACTTGTCCTTGCATCTTTTCAACAACATTCTATGAAACTAGAATTCAGTCATAAAAACTCTGGAAAAGCACCAACACATGAAGATTAAATAACAGGCTACTAAACAATGAATGGATCAACCAAGGAAGCAAAGAGGAAAGAAGAAAACACATAGAGAGAGATGAAAGTGAAAACACAATGGTCCAAGATCTTTGGGAAGAAGCAAAAGCTTTCTCCTAGTGATTTTCTAAATGGGTCTGGAAACTCATCTGCTGCCTCTTATTGGCAGAAACTCCTTCCCTTGTTAACATTTGTAAACCAAACTTCTTTGTAAAATTATCATGGAGAGGAGGTGGATGGGGGGATGGGATAATTGAGTGATGGGCATTAAGGAAGGTACATGATGTGATGAATGCTAGGTGTTATTCTCAACTGATAAATTATTGAATGCTACATCTGAAACTAATGATGTACTCCAAGTTGCCAAATTGAATATAAATTTTTAAAAAGGTAAATAAAATTATCAAGCTATCCTTTGCTGGCATTAAATTCTCCTGCTTTAGATCCTTCACCATTATTTTGCTTTAAGTTGTCATATAATGACTTCATTTTTTCTCCAATCATAAGAGTCTATATGTGTGCCTTTCTTATACCAATCCTGCCCCCACATAAGAGCTGAATTTTCAAGACAAAATAAAAAGGTATTTCACAAAAAAGTGTATGGTTTTCATGCCTACTAGTGTAGATGCAGTGAAGGCTTCACAAATTTCCTTTTCTGTTTTTACAATGGTCTTTTACGCTGAGTCCACTTATCTTGAAATGACAGGTATTCACAGCAGCATACTTCAACCTACAGTACATATCAAGCAACCTAACTGTGTCTTCTGATGCCATGACTTTCTTCCTCTTCTTGGAAACACTTCCAGCATCACTAGTAGCACTTCGCATGGTTCCCATGGTGTTATTCAAGGTTTATGGTATTGAACTAAACATTGTTCAAAATACATAAGAACTGTAAGAGATCACTTTTTACTATGAAATGCAATTTTCTGAAGTGATAAACTGTTCATATAGAGATAATTAACATCACGTGTATTTTAAGCAGGTACATACAATGCTTGAGCTCACCATTATAGCAAAGAGAGGTGGCTATCAAATTATTGTAGTAGTTTGGAAGGCACTAGAGTTCATTTATGAAATTACGATTTAATTTTGTATCTTTACATTTGTTTATATTTCTCTTGACTGTGAAAGTCACCATGTACAGTCTGTAAGTATTTCTATGCATGAGTTTTGGTAAATTTTAACATTTATAATAGATTTTTGTGCATATTATGATAGTAAATGATAAAATAGATTAGTATATACATATATTTTATTGATTTATGAACTACATTTTCCTTAATTTTTTGATATTTCTAGGCCATGCAATTTCTGCAAGTCTTACATACACTTTTTTCAAATTGTTGCAAGTCTTCAGAAGATGTTCCAATATATTCATTGAAAAAGCCTGCATGTAAGTGGACCCACATAATTCAAACCCATGTTGTTCACGTGTATATGGTTTCTGAGTATTGTAAATGTCCTTAAGGAAATACTTCAGCATTTCCCAAATTATCCACTACTGTCCTGGTATCACCAGGGTATTCACTGAAGACTGTAAAGAGAAAGGGTTAGATTTTCCCTAAGCTCAGGCTTACTATTTGCCTTTCCTCTTCATTGTTAGTATAACTGTGATTTCCCTGTGACATATGAGGTTTAGCATCTTTAGATATGTTTATTGGTCATTTGGATTTGTTCTTCTATGAATTGTTTTATGTATCCTTCAATTTCATTTTTATCCTTTTCTTATCAATATATAAAAGTACATACTATGTTATAGAAAAAAACTTTCACCTGTTATGTAAATTACAAATATATTTCCTCAACAGTTTCCATATCCTCATCATACAGAAGTTCTTAATTATTATTATATAGTCAAATATGTTTGATTTTAAATTTCAAGTTATTTTTCAACCTCTAGCTTATGCATATAATTATAAGATAACTATTATCTTATTGTCTTATAAGATCTTTATTTTCTAATTTTTTTAGCATTTAAGTTTTTGGTTGATTTAGTGTTTACTTTTATACAGATAAGTCCAATTTTACTTTCTTTTGGATAGATAGACAATTATGCTACCATTATTCACTAAGTATACATCACTCTCCCTGCAGAGTAAAACATATGCCCCCTTGAATGACGTTGCTCTTAAGAGAAAGCAAATAGTCCATCTGATATTAAGTAGCTATGCTTAACTCTAAAACATTAGGCTGAAGTTTTGGTGGAAGGAGTCAGTTATTGATATTCACTGTGGACCTGGTTTTCTTGGCCAGCAGAAGCTGGTATTCAAGTGACTCTGGTGAGTAACATAAGGTGAAACTTCAATCTTCTCTTAATTTATCAGTTTGATTCATTGATTTATACAAGTACTCCTAGAGAAAGACTTTAATTCTGACCTCCCAAAGAGTTCAAGCACTTAAACAATATATGTTTTGAAACAACAGTGAGACATCACTACCCACCTATTAGAGTGTTGAAAATCCAAAACACTGACAACACCAAATGCTGGTAAGGATGTAGAGCAACTGGGATTCTCATCCAATGCTTGTAGAAATGCAAAAGGATACAGCCACTTTGGAAGACATATTGGCAGATTCTTACAAAACTAAGTGTTCAGGTGCCTGGGTGGCTCAGTGGGTTAAAGCTTCTGCTCAGGTCATGGTCCAGGGGTCCCAGGATCAAACCCCGCATAGAGCTCTCTGCTCAGCAGGGAGCCTGCTTCCTCCTCTCTCTTTCTCTGCCTACCTCTCCGCCTACTTGAGATCTCTGTCAAATAAATCAATAAGATATATATTTTTTAAAACCCTAAATGTTCTCTTACCATGTGATCCAGCAAGCACTCTCCTTGGTATTTAACCAGATGAGTTGAAAATATTTATCTCTAAAAAGCTTGCACTTGGATGTTTATAGCAGCTTTATTCATAATTGCCAAAAATTGGAAGCAACCAAGATATCCTTTGGTAGGTGAATAGATAAACTATTGTATATCCATACAAGGGAATAAATTGATACATATAATGTTACCATAACATTTAGTGCCATAAGCTAAAGAGAAATGAAAACTCATAAAAGGAGGTGAATCATGACAGACTATGGACTCTGAAAAACAACCTGAGGGTTTTGAAGGGGCAGGGGGTGGGAGGTTGGGGGAGCCAGGTGGTGGGTATTAAGGAGAGCATGTATTGCATGGAGCCCTGGATGTGGTGCAAAAACAATGAATACTGTTATGCTGAAGAGAAATTTTTAAAAAATAGTTCGAGGAAACTTAAATGTGTCTTTTTTTTTTTTTTTTAAGATTTCATTTATTTGACAGACAGAGATCACAAGTAGGCAGAGGCAGGCACAGAGAGAGGAAGGGAAGCAGGCTCCCTGCTGAGCAGAGAACCCGATGTGGGGCTGGATCCCAGGGCCCTGGTATCATGACCTGAGCCGAAGGCAGAGGCTTTAACCCACTGAGCAACCCAGGTTCATGCCCCTTAAATGTGTCTTAATAAGTGAAAAAAGCCATTCTGAGAAGGCTACTTACTGTGTGATTATAGCTATATGGTATTCTGGAAAGGCAAAACTAGAGACAGTAAAAAGATCAGGGGTTGCCAAGGAGTAGGGAGGGAGGTGGGATAAACAGGTAGAGCACAGAGGATTTTTAGGGTAGTGAAACTACTTTGCATGACACTGTAATGATGAATGCATATTAAACCCACAGAATGTACAATACCAAGAGTGAGCCCTGATATAAACTATGGAGTTTGGGGCACCTGGGTGGCTCAGTGGGTTAAAGCCTCTGCCTTCGGCTCAGGTCATGATCCCAGGGTCTTGGGATCGAGCCCCGCAAGGGGCTCTCTGCTCAGCGGGGAGCCTGCTTCCTCCTCTCTCTCTCTGCCTGCCTCTCTGCCAACTTGTGATCTTTGTCTGTCAAATAAATAAATAAAATCTTTAAAAAAAAAAAAAGAACTATGGGGTTTGGGTGATAGTGATGTGTCAATATAGATTCATTAATTGTAACAAATATACCTGTGTGAGAACAAAGGGTATAATGGGAATGCCCTGTACTTTCTACTCAATTTTGCTGTCAACCTAAAACTGCTCTAAAAAATGAGGGCTACTGAAGAAAAAAAAAAAAAATGTAAGTATTTGATTACCAGGGAGGCCAAATCAAAGGGAAGGAAAGATTTGAAGATTATTCTGTTTTGTTTATTAACATATAATGTATTGTTTGCCCCAGGGGTACAACTCTATGAGTCATCTGTCTTACACAATTTACAGCCCTCACCATAGAACATACCCTCCCCCATGTCACCACCCTATCCTTCCCCCTCACCCCGAAGGAACCCTCAGTTTGTTTTCTGAGATTAAGAGTCTCTTATGGTTTTGTTGTTGTTGTTGTTTTGTTTTGTTTTTTTTCCAATTTATTTATTTTCAGAAAAACATTATTCATTATTTTTTCACCACACCCAGTGCTCCATGCAAGCTGTGCCCTCTATAATACCCACCACCTGGTACCCCAACCTCCCACCCCCCCGCCACTTCAAAACCCTCAGATTGTTTTTCAGAGTCCATAGTCTCTCATGGTTCACCTCCCCTTCCAATTTACCCAAATTCCCTTATGGTTTGTCTCCCTCTCTGGTTTCATCTTGTTTCATTTTTTTTCCCTCCCTACCCACTACGAAGCTCTTCCTTTGTTTTATAAGAACACATAGACCAAATTTACATTGTGTACAAAGAAGGAAATCAAACTTGTTAAAAACCTACTTAGATAAGAACTCTGTACTACTTTGAAACCTCTCTAAAAGTCTAGATTATTTCAAAATAAAAAAATTTAAAGATCTAAATGCCTTAGGAAATATAGTTAATGGTATTTTCATAACATTGTATGGTAACAGATCATAGCTACACTTGTGATGAGCATAGCATAATGTATAGACTTGTCAAATCACTGTATTGTACACTTGACACTAAGGTAACACTGTGTGTAAACTATACTTCGGTTAAAAAATATATACTTTAAGCAATGTGTGTACAAAATGGCATAAAAATTATTCCCATTTCACAAATACAGAAATGCAGGCCCACAATGGTTAAGTAACATGTCTAAGGCCTACTTGAAAATGCCTTGGCCAGAATTCCAGGTATTAAGTTTGCTGCCAAAGCTTCTATTCTTTCCCCAAGGCCATTTTGTGTCCTCAGAGCACCATTATAGACACAGGACTGCGGTGAAAGCCTAGGAAAGCAACACTGGCATTTCTATTTTCATGTTTATCTTTTCCATTCAGATAGCTGATCAATAGAAATGAAAAAGTTCTTGAAGTATTCCTAGAATTTTATCCTCCATTGAGCAGGTATCATTCAAACACGGTCAATGAATCTTGAATCCCAGAACATACAGTATCATGGACATTTCAAATGAGTAAAAAATAAAATTATTCTCTAAAGATAAAGCAGACTTATGTTTCTTTTCACAAACATTGAATCCAAAGATTTATACGTGAAAGATACAAAATTAATATGAAAATCTCCCATTTATTTTATCTGTAAAGCAAAAGCAGCTACTTTCACTTTTGACACTTTGTATCTACTTAGGCAGAATTAGCTTGCACATTAATTACAGTCTTTTCATTAAAATGTGCTCAGTTTGAAGAGTTTCTTTCCTGGCAACTGTTAAGTATGAATGTTTCTCTGATAGTGTCTTAAATGGTACTTTTGACTTGTTCCAGTAATCTTTTTCTTTTATTACACCAAATATAGCTTCTAGATCCACAAAACTTTAATTTACTTATTAATAATTCCAATATATGAATATCTACTAAGTACCAAACATGCTTTTCATATTTCTGAAAATAGCCATCAGGCTACTTCCCATATCTGGTAGTTTGCATGATGTCAAGACCCTCTTAATTTTTAAATGGTTGATAATAAAGTGGATACGAATACAGCAAGAGACTTCCCCCAAATTTGTGAATGTTAAAAGGATTGACAGTGAGTATTTCAATAATTTTTTATTTCAAATGTAGCAACTTCATAATAAAGAGTCAATTTTCTAAGGATACATTGGGTTACTTGGAGAATGCTACAGGGACTAGAGAGACCATGCATTCTTATGTGAAAGAAGATCTCTGGGGAGATTCTGGAGCCTGTTTCCATTTTGGCATATAAAAGCCAACATTGGGTAAAGTGCCTTACGCAATGTGGTTGTTCAGTAAATCAGGGTCAGAATCACATAGATGAAAGGGACCTTCGAGATCAAAGTAACTAATTATGGTGGACATTATTCTCTTCTGAAAATGCACAGAGAGTATATATTAGAAAAGTGAATTTTCACACATTTATTACCATCAGAGAAAATCTGCTTTCTGGGACTCAAAACAGAAGTTTTTAGGATACTCCTACAATTTAAGAAATAATGCCTCATCATTTCACTGTCCATTAACTGGAAACTATTTTGCACAAATCTGACATGACTTTCTACAACTTTAGATGGGTACATTCAAATAAGTTTATCTCAAAAGACTTGAATTTTTAATCCATATTATGAATCTCCATCTCCTGAAATCATAGCTGTTAAAATTATTTCACTCATCAGTGATACTTGAATTTAATGTTCTTCCCCCAAAACCTTACCTTGTACCAGATAAAGCTGACTTACTGTTCTAACTCAACCATAAAACAGGATCAGATATTGAGGCTTAGAGCTCTGTTGGCTTGTGTGAGTCATGCATGTTTTCAGGTAAACGGAAAATCAAGAGCCTCTATGAAGAGAGGCAAAAGGGAAAAGACAGTTCTGAAAAGCCCTGACCCAAAGACTCTATGTGAAATGCAACAAAACTTATTTGATATATTTTATTTATTATTTTAGTAACACAAAGGCTGTTAATTTCATGTCATAGTTTCTACTGTCATGTTGGAAAACTGCCTACTAAAGAGACAGAAAATTTGCCAGCCAGGAATTTAGAGTAGACTCAGTTATAGAATTTTGTAAGGCTACACCATTGCTCCTACCCATAATTCTGATGGTATTCAACTGCCCTCTAGAAGACAAATACTTATTTGAGAGGTTTTAAACAGGAGACACCCAAAGTAAATCCAAGTAATTACACTTTAAACTGCTGATTTTTTTTTTTAATATGTGTAAGTATGTTCTGGACATCAGCCTTTAATCAAAAGGTGATCTGAGTATTTTAGTTAATAGCATCTCCCCTGAGCTAGACAATGTTCTAAGAGTTTTCATATGGATTCATTTATACCTCACAACAACCCAGCTTGGTAAATACTGCCGTCATGAGCCCCAATTTACAAGTGAGGAAACTGAGGACTTCAGTAATCTACCCAAGCCCATGTGGCTAAGAAATGACAGAGGAGAATTCGAACCTAAGAAATCTAGCTTCAGAGTCCAGAGCAAGGACTCACCAATTCTCTTATGCCAACTCTCTCCCACACTTTGCATGTTATAGATGCACCCAAAGGTTTCTCATAGATCACTTGGGTGCTCCCTCCATGTCAGGTGCTGGGCTAAGCTCTTTATGTGATTGATGCCATTTCATTTCTTTCAAACCTAGGATATAAGTACTACACTTAACAAATGAGTCTAGAGGTTCAGAGAGACACGGTCCTTGTTCATTGTCACCTTGCCTGTGGCTGGCAGAGAGGAAACCTGACCCAGGTCTGGCTGCTCCAAAGCCCACATCGTCACAATTTTACTAAGGAGTTCTACAACTAATCATTAAGAAAGGGGACAACAGCGGGGGAGGGGGTAGGGAGGGGGGGGTGGGGTTATGGACATTGGGGAGGGTATGTGATATGGTGAGTGCTGTGAAGTGTGTAAACCTGGCGATCCACAGACCTGTAACCCCTGGGGCTAATAATACATTATATGTTTATTAAAAAAATTTTTTTAATTTAAAAAAAGAAGAAAGGGGACAACGAAACCCTTAAGGAAGTATAAGGGACAGGGAAAAATGCCTGGACTTTTTAGGCTGATAGTGTTTTTACAATAGTCTCACTCTAAAAGACAGTGAAATAATTTGAGAGCAGGACAGACCTTGACACAATCTAAGTCAGCCTCTTTCTTTTATTGATGAGGATCTGAGTCCCAGAGTGGCTCGAGAACTCTCTCAAACTCATGGAAATACAAAGCCAAAACCACCCAAACTCCAGCTTTATTCTAGAATCCCATGGCACATTTGGGCATGGTGCATCTCAATTCATACAGCAATTTCTATTATAAGTGGATACAACCATATCTATTTCCAAGATACTTTTGTTATCCGTGTGGAACTCAGACTCTCTCCTTTGCTGAAATGATCTATTTTGGCTGTATTATGGAGGCTTAAAGGTCACTTTATTCAAGCTTGCTGAAACATTTTCAATGACTAGATAAAAACACTTATGTTTACACTGTTCCCTGCTTTGAATGTATTCTCCTGGATTAAAAAAAAAATTCATTTGCAGTCCTATTCATCTTTTAAGATAGTGTTTTATTGAAGGGAAGAAAAGATGTGCTTCTTAAACAAAGCCAATAAATCTTCCAAGCTTTTAGTTGGGATTTTTAATTCAACAAAAGGATGAAAAGAGATTTAACATGAGAAAAATCACCCTTTTTCCTATTCATTGTGTGACCCACCGTTCATTTCTGTGCCAGCTCCCTGCATCCCTCTCAACTCCACTTCCTCTGTATAGCCTTTGTGATTCTGAGGTTGTTGCCTCCCTGTTCCCAGTCATTTCTGGGCCAACATCCATGTTCTTCTAAACCTTGACCCAGTGTTCTTGCCTGGGTGGGGAGAGTTGATGCGGGAAGCCGCCTCACCCTTTGCTCAGCCTGCATATTTTCTCTAATCTGAATTTCTCTAGTTATCAGGAAACAACGATGACAAATACAAGGCAGCTGTAACAACAAGAGACTGATTTTTCCCAAGACAACTACCTGATCCCTTACCTGATTTTCTTTCTTAAGATTTAAGAGTATAGACCAGCGTTTCCTTTATGGCAGTTTGGCTTATTATGACTGAACAACAGAGTTCATGTTTATAGATTGGGGGAATCCTAGTTTGAGCTTAGGTAGCATTTCCCAATTGGATTCCCAGATTTCAGAGTGACAGAGGGTCATATTATATGTGGTTCAGATTCTAGATGGAAGGAGTGAGGATGGGGAAAAAGGGTGGGTGGGTAAACAGGAGGAATTTCTTAGGCAAAGGACTCTGTTATTAAGGCCTCCAGAAGTCTCATGGAGAGGTGGAGATAGATGGAAAAGAGAGCAAATGAAGGAGTCGGTTGCTCAAGGAGGGGATGGGGTGGGGATAGAGGGCATCTTGTCTCAGCTTGAGGCTAAGGAACGTCCTACGTGCTTCTGCGTCTGGGATGTATTTGGTACGCTCACTGGTCCGCTCAGTCTCTTGTCCTGGGCCAGTCTCCATGATCTCTAGCCTCTTAGAGACCAGGGCGGGAGGGGATTGAGAGGGCAGGAGGGGTTTTGTTCCCTTTTGTATTTTACAGTTGAATTTGGAGTTGGAGGACTCTATTTTTCTTCAGTATGTGTTTGACTGCCTTAAGACGGGATGGGCGGGGCCATCAATCCCACGGCATTTGTCAGAGTCACAAATTGCCAGCACAGTGCCTCACAAGCGGGGCCTCGTGCTCCCTCTGCAGAGCTGTCCCCATTTGGGAAATGTGACCTGAAGTAACCTTGCAAGATAAAGTTCTCAGATCTAACAGATATTCGATCCTTTTGTTTTCTTTTTATAACGTCAGGGATTTTTTTTCTCCTTCACATGTTCTTGCCTATTACTAAGGAATTGAGACTTCTGAAATGTCATCGTCAGCATTTTCAGGCTATGATTTTCCTGTCTGATTAACAAAGGCCTCTTGTACTTTCTCTCCCTGTTTTCAGAAAGGTGAGTGCGCTTGATTTATTCTTGATGTTCACATGTAGCTTCCAATCTCAACCTCCCACTGCTGACTTTCTGAACTTGACCTTGGGATGGTCTGGAAATTGAATTTGTCTATTTAGATAAGCTAGGGACACGTGCCCTTTTGCTGTGTCGTTCTTTTCAAGAGCGATCATATACAAGCTAGATCATTTCTTCCGAACCTCTGATTTTTATTTTAAAAGCGCCTCTCCTTCACCTTTCAGAATTGGCACACAATATTCACCAGATGGTCTTCTTGCTCTAGCACAGAGCTAAAGCATTGGCAAAGAATAGCCAACAACTGGGAATTTTGACTTAAACTAACATCTGGAAAACTTCAGAATAATATCCTCCTTCCTTAAATGCCTAAGTCAATGAGCTGACAGTTTTACAGAGATCTCATTTCATCTTCATAACACCATGAGGTAGGTTGCCCATTTTATAGATGAAAAACTAAGGCTCACAAAGTGTCTTTTGCTCACAGGGCTCACACAGGTAATATGTGGGGGAATAAGTTTCAAATATAAAACTCTTTGATTCCAAAGCTTTTCACTGCAGAACACATGAGTGTGCCTTAAGCAGAATGTAGTTAAATAACATATTAAGATAAAACAGTAGGGTGCTGGGTGCCTGGGTGGCTCTGTGGATTGAAGTCTCTGCCTTTAGCTCAGGTCATGATCCCAGGGTCCTGGGATAGAGCCCCACATCAGGCTCTCTGCTCAGCAGGGAGTTTGCTTCCTCCTCTCTCTCTCTGCCTGTCTCTCTGCCTACTTGGGATCTTTGTCTGTCAAAGAAATAAATAAAATCTTTAAAAAAAAAACAGTGGGGGTTTTGTTTTGTTTTCCTTTTTATTTTTTAATTTAAATTAAATTAATTAACATATAACATATTACTGGTTTCAGAGGTAGAGGTCAGTGATTCATCAGTCTTATATAATACCCATTATATATGCTCATTATATCACCTGCCCTCCTTAATGTCCATAGCCCAGTTGCCCCATCCTCTTACCCTTCCCCCTTCCAGCAACTCGAAGTTTGTTTCCTATGATTAAGAGTCTCTTATGGTTTGTCTCCCTCTCTGGTTTCATCTTGTATCATCTTGTATCATTTTTTCCTCTCTTTCCTCTCTTACCCTATGATCCTCTGCCTTGTTTCTTAAATTCCACATATCAGTGAGATCATTCAATAATTGTCTTTCTCTGATTGACTTATTTCACTTAGTATAATACCCTCTAGTTCCATCCATGTTATTACAGATGGCAAGATTTCATTTTTTGATAGCTGAGTAGTATTCCATTATACACACACACACACATCTTCTTTATCCATTCATCTGTTGATGGACATCTAGGTTCTTTCCATAGTTTGGCTATTGTGGACATTGTTGCTATGAACATTGGGGTGCATGTGCCCCTTTGCATCACTACATTTGTATCTTTGGGGTAAAGACCCAGATTGTCACAGGGTAGCTCTATTTTCAAACCTTTAAAGAACATCTGTACTGTTTTCCAGAGTGGCTGCACCAGCTTTCATTCCCCCTAACAGTGTTAGCGGGTTCCCCTTTCTCGGCATCATCACCAACATCTAAACAGTGTTTTTGATAGTAAAATGAGTCTTTTCCTTGCACAATGCCCTCTTTCAGAGGAGAGAAATTAAAATATGAGTCAGTGAAATTTCACAATTTGTTGAATAAGATGATCAAATTAAAGAAAAACATTAAATAGTTACTCATTCTCCTCTTGGTATTCTGAAGCTATCCCCGAGTGGCTTCAAGAGCCATGGGCACTAAAGACTTTCCTTTTAACCAAATACTTTGTCTTTCTAACCTTTTAGACTTAGCAAAAATAGCATATTTGCTATAGAAATTGTAGAAGCAGGGCGCATACTTGGCCCGTAGGAAGAGCCTGCAACTCTGTATCATGAGTTCAAGCCCCACGTTGGGTACAGAGATTATGTAAAAAAATAAAACTTAAAAAACAAAGAAAGAAAGAAATGAAAAGAAACTCCAGAAGCTGAAGTAAAGTCACCTGGTTCATTTAGACACTCTGTTTTCTTTGTCAAACCTCTTAGCTTCTTATCCTACCTGCACGGCGTGTCTGCAGAGTGCAAGTGTGCTCCTGACAGAAGAAGAGAAAGGGCAAATAGGATTCACCAGCTTCCGCCATGAACGGGGCCCTGTGGGTTTTATGTTGTTGACAGATGACATAAGTAAGTAAATATGGTTCATGAAACATGATTTTAGATTAGTATTTACACAGGATTTTTAGTAGGCAAGATTGATCATATCAGGCAAGATTTCATATATGTTTTATTTATTTGTCATAAGGAGGCCATACTTGATTAATTTTTAAAAGTTCATTACCTTGCTATCCAATGTAATGCTTTCCTATTAAAGCTCTAGAGACCCTTCTTGACGTTTTTTTTTTTTTTTTAAGATTTTATTTATTTGTCAGAGAGAGAGAGCGCGAGCACAGGCAGACAGAGAGGCAGGCAGAGACAGAGGGAGAAGCAGGCTCCCTGCTGAGCAAGAACCCCGATGTGGGACTCGATCCCAGAACGCTGGGATCACGACCAGAGCCGAAGGCAGCTGTCCAACCAACTGAACCACCCAGGCGTCCCCTTCTTGAAGTTTTAATTAAACAGTTTGCTTAAAACCAGAGCTAATACTTTCAACTGGGCACTGAATATTATTAACTGAAAACACCACCAAATATGTTGTTGTAAACCAGGCTGTTTGTTTTGGGGGGGCTATGGTATTTATAAACCACTTGCTGATGAAGAGAAACACTGCTTATATGGGCAACATTGAAATATGCACAACAGAGCTTTCCACTCTTGCTATTTCCAATAAATGAAGGCCTCTGTTCATTCATGTTGTACTTGGCGGTTGGGGGGAAAAAATCATTCCCATCCAAGCCTCCAGCACACAGGGACAAAATAATTGCTGGTTTCAAGAATAAGAGAGCCATTGGAAACCATCTGTTTGAGAGTCAACTTGTTATATCAGAGTTCCTACCAGACAAATTTCTAGATGAGACGAGGGTACCGGGAGTAGATAGGATGGATGAATTTGGTATCACCATGTCATTCCAAAAAGTGTTATTAGGCTTCAGAAGGTAAAAAAGCTGATTTTCTGCCCCATCTTTTTGTTACATATATTCTATTATAAAAAGGAAGCAATTTTTCTGTTTCTAGGGTTATTTCTTTTGAATTCTTTTCAGTTATAATGTACTGGATTTCATTGTTAATGTGTCATGAGAAAAAGATCGGGCCTGAAGGCTTAGGGACAGAGTTCTAATCTTAGTTTCTTGTGACATATCAAAGTCAATTATAATTGTGATTCCAATGTCATGAACATGACCATCATATACACTCTCCTGGCAGCTTCTAACTTTTTTCTCTGTCAACATGGGGTGAGCCACTAGGGATTCAGTTCAATTTTTTAAGCCTGTAGAATTTTAAATCAAAGGTTCTACCTTAAAAATTCAGGAAATGAGTCTGAGAAGTAGCGTTGATAAATAGTGGTATTTTCCATCAGTGTTTCTGAGTTATCTTGCAACTTGCTCACTAGATATCTACACTATTACTCTTGTCCCATTTGACTGCACAAACTTGAGAAGATTCAAGTACAGATTACATCTTTTAGTAAGATTAATTTAGAAAACAAGAAAACCTTGGATTAACTCTTGGATTATATACATATATTTTTAAAATTATATTATACATAATAGAGAGTGAAAAATCTCCTTCTCCCCAGCCAGCCAATTAACCACCTCTGTAAATAGTTTACTGTCTATGCTTTTAGAACTTTATGCATAAATAAGAAAATACAAACACATACTCATAAATTTACCTTTTTGTATAAAAGACAACATACAGTACACAGTGCTCTGAATGTTACCTTCAAGACATTTTCTTTTCAACATTTGAGAGGCTTCAGTGTCCTTTTTTGAAGCTTCATATATTGTCTTATATGAGTTACCATAATTTATTTAACCAGTATTTGGGTGATGGACATTTAAGTGATTCCCAACCTTTGACTTTTACAAACATTCTGCGATGAAGAATCTTGTACATCTTTTTTAATGTGAGCAAATATATGTGAAATTTATAATGCTAGATGTAGAATCCCTGGGTCAAAGGGTTATGTTTGCAATTTAGATGCAAAGCTCCAAGTTGCCCTCCATCAGTGTGCACACTGTGCCGTCAAACTTTCAGATTTTTAACAGTCTCTTTGTGTTTAGATTTTTAACAAGCTAATAGATGGGCAATGGTCTCATTCTGGTTTAATCTATGTTTCTCTTATTATGAGTGAGCAAAGTTGAGCATATTTTCATATGCTCAAAGCTGCTTGCATTTATTTTCCTGTAAACATTATCTTTAAATCTTTGTTCCAGTTTTTACTAGATTTTTTTGTCTTATCTATTTGTATGAGTTCTGTATATATTAAAGAAATTAATATTCTATAATATCAATTATGAATGTTTTTCCTTCTTTCATTCCAACATTTAGCTTTTGATTCTGCCACTGGTGTTTTGCCATTCATATTTATTTTTAGGCAGTTAATTTTCTGAATCTTTTATTTTATGGGTCAAAATAATGAATCATAGTTAGAAAGACCCTCCCTCCTCCAAGGTAACAAAATAACTTTTCCATATTTAGTTATAGGTTTTTAGCAAAATTATACACCAGATAGCATAAAAGACCAATTTGGAAGTAGAACAATATGAAATAGAATTTGCACAATAAAAGCATTAGTGTAGTGTATAGTATATACCATGTAAAGCATTGTCCATCAACCAAACTTACTACTCTTTTTTCCTAGCTCTCTTTCTCACAAGAAACCAGAAAAATTAACTAGAATAAAGGTAAGTAGCTATTAATTAAACAAAAATAAGAACAGTCAGGGCACGTGGGTGGCTCAGTCAGTTAAATGTCAGCCTTCAGCTCAGGTCATGATCCCAATGTCCTGGGATCATGGGCTCCCTATTCAGCAGGGAGGAGTTTGCTTCTCCCTCTCCCTCCGCCTCTGCCCCTCCCCCCACTTGTGTGCACACACGTGCACACACTCTCTCTCTCTTGCTTTCTCTCTCTCAAATAAATAAATAAAATATTTTTAAAAAATAGGAAAGAGTTTCTGACTTGAAATGAATTAAGTATATACTTTACCTATTTATTAAAACACAAGTGTCTAGTGTAATTGGATCGTCAGTGATCCATCTGGCCTTTAATTTTGTCTGTGACAGTAGTTCCAAGAGATATTTATCAGAAATACAGTACCTCCGTTTTATGACACTGTTATCAGAGACTGAAGGTTTTACAACATATTAAAACTCTATCATCCATGAATCTATATAAATCTTTCCAAAAATCTTTTTTATATTACAATTTATTTCTAGTATTTATGTTTTGGTGATAACAAGTTCTATTATACATATATATTTATACATTTATATACATATTATATATATATACACACATATATTTATATACATATATATATAATTTCTTTTATCTGTATTTAAACTGTCTTCACCATTAAGGAACGCCAAATTTCTATATTCTAGAACTTTTCAAAAAAGTAAAGATTGGGAGCATCTGTGTGGTTCAGTTAGTTAAATGTCCTACTCAATTTCAGCTCAGGTCGTGGTCTCAAGGTTGTAAGATTGAGCCCCACACTGGGCTCCATGCTGGGCATAGAGTCTGCTTAAGATTCTCTCTTTCCCTCTCCCTCTGCCCCTTCCTATCCTTTTCCCTCTCTCTCCTTCTCTCTCTCTTCCTTTCTAAATATATGTATGTGTATGTGTATATATATGTGTGTGTGTGTGTGTGTATAAACAAACCTATCAAGAAAGTAAAAAGACAATCCAAAGAATGGGAGAAAATATTTTTCTTTTTTCTTAAAGATTTTATTTATTATTTGTCAGAGAGATAGAGAGAGCAAGCACAAGCAGGGGGAGGGGCAGGCAGAGGGAGAAGCAGGCTCCCCACTGAGCAAGGAGCCAGATTGAAGACTCAATCCCAGAACCCCGGGATCATGACACTAGCCGAAGGCAGATGTTCAATAGACTGAGCCCCTCGGGCATCCTTGGGAGGAAATATTTCTAAATCATATGTCTAATAAGGTACTTGAAACACCTACAACTGAATATTGAAAAGACAAATAATCAAATTAGAACATGGGTTAAAAAAAAAAAAAAAGAATTGGAATAGACATCTCTCCAAAAAAGATATAAAATAGTCAATGAACACATGAAAAGAGGTCCAACATCATTAGCTACTGGGGAAATGCAAAATGAAACCACAGTGAGATACCACTTCACATGCACCAGGATGGCTAAAATAAAGACAGACAATAACGAGTCTTGGTGAGAATGTAAAGAAATTGGAACTCTCATACACTTTTGGTGAGAATTCAGAAAGGTACAGCCGCTTTGAAAGAGTTTAACAGTGTTAAACATAGGATTACTATATGACCCAGCAATTTCACTCTTAGGTGTATGTGCAAGACAATTTAAAGGTATGTCCACACAAACACCAAACCTGTACACAACATTCATGGTAACATTATTTATGATATCTAGAAAATAAAAGCTACCCAAGTGTCCACCAACAGATAAATAGATATAGTGGAATATCATTCAGCCAATGCAACAAAGTTAAATAAATAAATAAATAATAGGAACCATTTGTTTAAAAAAAAAAGGGAATAAAGAAAGAAGCAAAGTACCAATTCACGCTGCAATATGAGTGAAACTTGAAAACATTATGCTAAGTGAACATTATGCCAGCTCAAAACCACACAATGTTATGATTTCATTTATAGGAAAGATCCATGATAGGCAAGTTTAGAGACAAGAGAGTAGTTAATGGTTTCCAGGGGCTAGCAGGAAAAAGGAATGAGTATGTGGTTTTGAGGGTGATAATGTAAATGTTCTAAAATTAAAGTGGCAATAGTGGTACAACCCTGTGAATATACTCAACTAATATAAATATATAAATGCACTGAGTGGTGCATTTTTTAAAGTGTTACTGTATGGTATGTAAATCATCTCAGTAAGGTTTTTATATATATTATATATAATGTATTAAATAAGTTATATATTAATTATATATATATTTATATATAAACTAAAGCTATTCTCAATGCCAGTTTCTGAAATATTATTAAGGGTCCTCCCACGTGTTTGCTACTGTCAATCCAGAAACATATCCAAGGGGGGAAAAAAGTTTCCTAAACTACACAAATGTGGAATTGCCCATGAAGCATAGTTCCCCCTAGGTTTGGCACCAGCAGCAGTGAGAACATTGTGCTACAGGAATACTGAAGTTAAACAGGAGGCATCTGCTTGCCGACACATGTTTGCACTCTGGGCCAAACCTAATGAGACTTTTCCTGACTCAAAATGCCCCAGGCTTCTTACCTCTAGTTAAAAGCTCAGGTTAATTTAGTGGCAATGATAACAACAGTAAAATGAAATAAGGAAAAAGAATATGAATTAAGGTGCTGAACTCACAATTCAAAAAGAGACCTATGTTGCCTTTAGGGTTATTTCTGGTCTCTTTCTCCCTGAAAGAGAAAACGACTCACAGAGAATGTAAAGTTCTTCCCAAGTCCCACAGTAAATCAGTTGACAAAAGTGGATCTAGGACCCAAGTTTTTCAATCCCTAGTCCAATATTTTTTCTGCCTACCATCATTTTGGAGCTTCTGTTTTTTCATATATAAGATGAGGATAAAAATAAATTTCCCATGGCCTTCCTGGAAGAATTAAATGAATAACTCGTGAAAGGAGATAGCACAGTGGTTGGCCCATTACTAGACGTGTATAAATGTCTGTTGAATGTAAGCGAAATTAATCAATGTTGGTTTTCTTTCCTTTCCATTAGGTGTCAACTCAAACTTCCTCCTTCCCCAGTTTCAAATAAGAAGAAATAAGAAAGTGTCTTTATGAGTGGGAAGAAACACCAGGTACTATCTATTCTTCCTTTCCAAACATATTAAATGATTTGTTTAAGTTCTCTTAGTGTCAAGTGTTTAAGGAAGATTTTATCTGATTTCATCATCATTCAGTTTTTCCCTGCCCCCACACCATTAAACTACCCTGTTTCTTAAGATTTCAGCATATGAAATGTACAAATTTTGCCACTTGTTAGTCAAGGATTGGATTTGTTGTAAATCAAAACTTTTAGACCTGCAATAATTGTGTTGTAATTCTGAGCTGGAAAGAAACCAGTAGAATCTGGGATCGACCTTGGATATACCCGTTTCTGTCGGAGACACAGCTGAAAAAGCATCAACACCGAAACTTTACTTCTCTGATACTTGAGCAAATGTAGTTGTGGTTTATCCACATTTTGTTTTTCCAGCCTAATTTGGGTCTCTCCCATTTTATAACCAGAAAGTTTACCTGATTAATGTGACCACTCAAGGGAAGGCAGAGAGGTACAGAGGGTCTTGGGAGTCATTGGAGCCTGAGTCAGAAATCCACCCTCCATCTCTTGTCCAATGTGCAACAACATTTAGCTACCTAAGCTGTTGAGGGATATTAATACCTCCCTCACACAGTGTTTGAGAGGATTAAGCGACATAATATAAAGAATCTAGCATAGAGTGGGAACATTGTAGGCAATCATCACTTATTAACTTCCTTTTTTGCCTCTGCTGTTAAGTATGAGACCAATATAGCATTGAACCCATGCATATTTGTTTGTTTCTCTCTCAGTGTTCTTAAGGCTTCCTTTATATGTGATCGTCCTATATCTCGTCTTACTGAGAGCCCCCCCTCTCCAAGGGTAGGAACCATCATTCTCCCATTGAGCCACAAGGTCTCTGAAGTTGAGGGTTGGGTTTTTGTTTTTGTTTTTGTTTTTGTTCTCAAAGACAGGCCCTATTAGATGGTAAATGTCTGAGTGTTTCAATCTTGTCCTCCACAAAACTCTTTTTGGTAATAGTCGATGGGAGTGCTATGTTACAAAGGACTCAGAAGTCACTGGAAAGAGTCTGATGGTCTAGAGTTTCTGTGATCATGGAGGCAAAGATGGCACTCCTGCCCCAAATCAGCCATCCTTGTTATGAGCCTGTGAGGAAAGAGAATTATTCCAAATTAATCTTTGAAGCCCTGACTCTGCACCCATAGCTAATGTCATTCTTCACATAGAGTCAGTCTTCATTCTGTGTTTCTTGAGTGGATAAATAAATAATGTACAAAGGAAATAATCCGAGCCTGAAAGTGATGAATCAGCAAGAAACAACTGGACGGAAGTGGAATATGCAGCCTTTAAAGCCGTAATCTGCTAAGTGGATCAGCAAAACTCAACACAGGAAAGAGGAGGGACTACCTGTGAAGTTTTCTTGAGAATGTGCCAGAGCCCGAAAAGCTCAGAAGATGGTGGGGTGGAAGGATCTTAGGCTCACCTCCTCCCTCAGATACAACTAAAGGACACCCACGTCAGTGTAAATAAACCAGAAAAATGACTTAAAGACTGGCAGAACAGACTCTCTACAGCTAAACACAAAGAAGAGGCCCCTTTGAAGCTGGGAAGGGCAGAGACATGGTCGAGCCAAACTGACCTGAGGGACTATCCATGGGAGGGGTACCATAGACACAGAACGGGCAGAGGATCAGACACCAAACAGCATCCAAGGCATGGAGGACCTACACTGGGAAGGTGAATTCCCATCACATTTGGCTTTGAAAACCAGGGGAGCCTAACTTCAGAGTTCTTACAATCACTGGGGCTTAACATCTGGAACTTTAAAATGTGCCAAATGGAGTACCCTCTCTCCTAGTAATACAGAAGCCCAGGGTTAGATGATATATTGTTTAATACCTCTATCTGCAACATTCATTCCTCCCACATGATGCCGATCACTTTTATTTGTTGTGTCTAAGTTGAAATAGTGAACTCTTGGCACATATTTCTTTATAATAATTCTTCCAGGATACCTCTGGCTACATATCCTGAGCTACTACTCAGGATATGGTACTACTTTAGAGATGGGATAATGTGTGGAGATACAATAGGGTCACTGAAAATTAAAATTACTTTCCAGATATATTCTACTAATGAGGTATTCAGGAGAGCCAATTAAGAAGATGGGAATATTTGTTATGGAAAAGATCTAGACATAAATAAGAAGAAAGGAAAGAGGGGAAAAAAATAGGGTGCCAGAAATGATTCTCCCTCTTTCCCCTGGATAGAACTTTGATGTTTCACAATAGATTTGTCTAAATATCTGGTGAATTGAGGATATGCGCCAGTGTAAAGGGTCTTTTTTATGTTGTCTCGGGGGTGGGTTATATGACTAGATAAGAATTCACTTAGAAAATCTTTACACGAAGCTACTTCCTTCCCTTTACTTTGCTATAGCCAAGACACTGGTGTTCTATTTAAATGTGTGAGGACTTAATTTTCAGATAGAATTGTCTTTGGTGTAAGTTTGGGAATGGAGCTTTTAGATTCATATAGAACTTCTGGTTATACAAAAGTGCCATCTATAGGTTGATGATAAATGGTATAAATGGTTGTGATTCTTGACTCTTTCAGGATAATATAATTAAGGAATCTGTAGTCCAGGTAATGATGATAAAAACTTGGTTATGAACATTGGAGTCACTTATATAGGATCGTGGGATGTTAGCAGCAAAGAGGGACGAGAGCCTGCATAGCCTTATACTTGCCCAGACTAGATTCAGACTCTCTCTGTACCAACTTATACTATGTGAATGTACTGAAACCATTTAGCTTGAGCTTCTCAGAACCTATTTCTTTATATCTTTAATCATTATAAATGATAAAAATATTGATCTCCTAGCTCAAGATGTTACAAAACATAGAGATTTATGTAAAATGCTTAACACAGCGCCCAGCACCAGTTAGGTACCCCAAACAATAGTGGCTATTGTGATTTTATCATCATTATCATTCTCAATCTAATAAAAAATGTTAATAACTGTATAACATTGTTATTACAGTATTGTATTCTGAAGCAGTAGTTGACACTTTTTATAAAGTGGTGTAATGGTCATATAAAAATGTGGTCGTCACCTCCAAAATGGCCTCCAGTGCTCTCCAGTTCTCAGTATTCACACCCGGGAATAGTCATCTCCTGATTGTACCAAGTTTGGTCTGTGGGCCCAATATAAAATGGCAAAAGTTATGGTATGTGTGGTAAGCAGGGTAATGGTTCCCCAGTTACGGCCACATCCTAATCCCCAAATCCTAAACCTGTGAATGTGTTGAATCGTTACCATATGCAGCAAGGGACTTTGCAGAGGGGATTGAATTAAAGATCTTGAGATGGAGAAATTATGCTGAATTCCTTGAGTAGTCCCGGTGTCCACCAAAGGGTTCTTAAAAGGCGGAAGAGAGTCAGAGTCAGAGGGATTAAAAGATGCCATGCCTATGATTCTGAAGATAGAGAAAGGACCAGAAACCAAAGAATTCAGCTGGCCTCTAGAAGCTGGAAAAAGCAGGGAAATGGATTCTACCCTAAAGCTTCCAAAGGGAACACAGGCCTATCTCCACCTTGACTTCAGCTTAACAAAACCTATTTGGGGCTTCTGGTCCAAATATGTGCTAGTTAAGTCACTAAGTTCGTGGTAAGCAGCAACAGGAAACCAGTGTAGTGTGTCACTTCCAAGATAAGTGGAAGGGGGCTTTTTGGGGTTCTTTCTGTCTTCCACATGAGTCACTTTGGGGGAAGTCAGCTGCTGTGTTATCACAGTGCACCACACTCAGCAGCCTATGGAGAAGCAAGGAACTGCAGCTTACCAACAAACAAGAAAGCTTGGAAGCAGGTTCTTCAGCCAAACCTCGACTGTAGCCCCAGGCGATAGCTTGAAGGTAACCTCAGGAGAGACCTGAGAGCCAGAACAAGCCCTGGAAGATGCTTCTGGATTCCCCACCCACAGAAACTGTACATAATAAATGGGTTTGCTTTAAGCTGATAAGTGTGAAGGTAATTTGTGGCACAGCAATGCATAATTAATACAGTTTCCTATGTAGTTTCCTCCCACACAGAATCAAGAGGCTCTACGTGACCAATGGAAGACTGTAGAAAGTGGTGCTGTGGCACTTCCGAAGACAGGTTCTAAAAATCAACACAAGTCCATTGAGCCTATGAAGTGTTCCCTCCAGGTCAAGATAACTGCCACGTCCTGGGGACCCTCAGGCAGCCCTGTGGGAGAAGCAACTTGCTTTCCACCATGTGAGAGAGCCACCTTATGTCTTCTGGCTTCAGTCAAGCCTTCAATGATCCCATCCCTCCCACCTTCATGTTGTCCTGCTGAAGTCCCACGCATTGCCGGGCAGAGACTAGACAAGCCAACCGTGCCCTCTCCGAATTCCTGAGCCACAGAAACCATGAGACGGTAAATATTGTTGTTTTTACCCACTTCATTTTGAGTGCTTTGTTACGTAGTGATAGACAACTGTAGGAATATATTAAATATTTAGTAACTTCCAATTGCATTTTATGTTTTCATGTCCATAAGGAAAATGTATTGGTACCTTTTCAAATGTTGATTTAGACATGCAAATCACTAGTTTCATACTCTTCTTCCTCTGATTAGAATCTCCATCAATATTGTGTAACATAAACAGCGGAGAGAATTTGTAAGAACAGAGTAGTGTCGCAGCATATACACCTAACCCTAACGTGTAGCAGACTGAATTCTTGGCAGGGAAGTCACTTTCATTTTGGACACGTAGAGGCTTTATTGTTTATAGTCACATTTTGTTAGGGCAGACATTTCCGAGTCTCAAACGAAGCTCAGTTTGCCCATCCATTCCTTATTTCACTTGACTGCACATGGGACGGAGAGGCAGGAAAGGAGAACATCGACATGAGCCAACGGAAAGCAATGTCATCACTTCCTGCATACCTCTGAGTCTCTTGGGAATGCAGTCCGTCCATTCAAACTCCAGATGTCATCTCCAGACAGCAGTCCCTCTACATGTTCTCTCCTCCCTTGTTTTCCCCAGAATGGGGTCTAGATCCAGCAAGAACTTCATATCATGTCCTGAAACGGTGGTTGGGCAACCCTTGCCCCCCCGTCTGATTTGTGCATTGGTTTCTCATCTTTACCGACTTTCTTTGGGCTGCAGCTTGTCTGATCTCATCTTGGCACACTGACTGTCCTTTACTGCATTAACTGTCAAGGCATGTGAGGCTGGGGTGACTCAAGGAAGCCATTCTCTTGTACAGTCAGTTCATGGTCTCCCCACTTTCCACACTGTCCCCAACTTGATCTTGCTTTGCACACAGGCTACTGCTACTTACCCACTGAAACCTTGCCCAATTATCCCAACAGAGGCCCTCCTTCCTAAAAATAGGGACCCTCTGGCAGCCACAGTGGCTTTCAACTCTCAGACCTTCCTCACACATCTCAGAGAGTATGGAACTTCTTTTGCTTCTCTTCTACATCCTCTGGGACCAAAGGGCACTTGGGAGAATGGGGGATAATTTTCTCAGTGAGTCCTGTCTTCTCTAGCTGACATGACAGAGGGCTAAAGAATTTTTAAGACATTGCCTTCTTGCTTGCATGAAGACCGCAGCAACCCCTCTGGCCAGGAGGGGTCCTAGCCATATTTCAGATGTTTTCCTCTTGTATGTATTCAATATGGAGCAAAGCTAGAAAAATACTTTTAAATACCATCTTATTCATGCCTATATGTGTACCTAGAGTTTTGTTTTATTATAATAAAACATGCCTATTCATATTTTCAATAAATAGCATACCATATGCAGCAGTGTATCGTGTACCAGACCACACGGAATTTCTCATCAAGTTTGGTTGCACTGCCATGGCTGTTTCTACCCAAAGCCCACTTTCAGGGTTGGGGCCCAAGGGGTCCTAAAAAGGTTTAGCAATTCAGTCTGTGAGAACAGGGAAAGAAAAAATGCAGAACGTATCTAAAAGTCCTGTGCAGATCTCCATAGTCAAGCTCTCTCACTGAGTTGGGTTTGGGGACCAACCGGCTTTGAGATGTATCCCTCAGGTGTAAACTGAGTCAGAGAAAGATGCCCTGAAAAACAACAGGTTCTGATCACCAGCACTGTCCCTCCTTATCATTTTCTCTTTCCTCTTTCTCTTCCTGTCTTCATTTGCCACTGCTCATTTCTTCTTAGCAGCCTAAAGTAGTCATTTGGAGTACAGCTTCTAGAGAGACCTCTTCAATTCAAATGCTAACTCTGCCGTTTACTAACCAGGAGACCTTGATCATGCTACTTACACTTTCTTTGTCTCAGTTTTCTCATCTATAAAAATAGTGACAGTGCTAGTAATAGTAGCTACCTCCCTGGGTTGTTGTGCGGGGCTCCATGAAATTAGATTTCATACGTCTTTCGACTGCTGGGAAGCAATCATTATTAGCTGTTACTATGTTCTCTCTACTTTGCCTTTCTCTTCTGTATCAGTCAACACAGAGTGCCATAAGGAAACAGAATTGATTGTGTGGCTTAACCAATTAAAATGTATTTCTTACAGTTCTGGAGGCTGGGAAGTCCAAGGTGAGGGTACTGGCAAAGTAGATGTCACACTGAGTGTCTTCTCTTGGCTTGGAGCCCTCTGCCATCCTGCCATGTGTCCGTAAGACCTCTTCTTTGTGTTGAGAGAGACAGAGAGAGATTGCTCTCTAGTATTCCTTCTCATGAAGACATCGATCCTTTCAGAGCATCACCTTTATGATCTTATTTTACCTTAATTGCTTCTTTAGAAGCTTCATGTCTCCCATACATTGGGAGTTAAGGCTTCAGCATATGAATGCAGTGTGGGGGGAGTACACACAGACGTTCATCCATAGCAGTGTCCTGCCCATAGGTGTACTCTATTTCTTCTTTTACACTTACTTGCTATATCTAACATCAAAACTAGATGTACTAAATGGCTAGACACTGTCAGTAAGTGTCACAGGGGCCAAAATCTTTAATGCAACAGAATGCTAAGTCACAGGTACTTCACAGTTCTATCTATATTTTGTAAAAAATGCCACCTGACTTCATCATGAGCTGGTGTCTTGTCAGTAACAAATAATAGTTTGTAGTAGTTCCTGTTTTATACAGAGTGCTGCATCAAACACGACTCCAAAAGCCAGTGGCCAGAAACAATAAGCATGTGTTTCTCCTACAACTGAAGTCAGGCGCAGGTCAGGGCCAGGCTGTGGGATTCTCGTGGTCTCACCTAACCTCTCTTGTTTGGAGGTAGATTGCCCATGGGTTGGGGTCATTTCTCTAAGATTTTATCTGGCCAGGCCAGGTCCTCTCTGCTCCCCAGGGCTCATCCTCTTTGTCTCCCACATCCCTCCAGCAGCTTCTCCCAAGCACGTGCCCTCATAAGGTACAGATGCAAGCGAGCCTAGTCCCCAGTAATGGAAGCAAGTGGAGAAAGGAAGCATTTGAGGTGAGTTGAAGCATAGGCTCAGAAACAGAGTGCTGTCCCTCCTGCCACATGCTACTGGCCAAATTACGTCACAAGCACAATTCAGAGTCAAGAGCTGGAGAAACAGACTCTGCCTCTTCATGGAGGAATGACGACTTCTAGCCATTTTGCAAATACTCCAGCAAAGATCACATCATCAAAGAGGAGAAGATCACCTCCCCACTCCTTCTTTCTCACTTAAAAATAAAAATCACAAATTTAAATTAGAGAGAGTATGTGATTAAAAATGGTGTGTGTTGGTAGGAAAGGTTTTATGTAATTTATCAATTACCCTTTGGGCATGTAGACCATATTTGTATAAATAAGAGCACCGTGCCTATAGTAAGAAAAGAGTCTTTCTTCATAAGGGTGGTTTTTTGTTTTTTTATTTTTTTTGCTGCTGTCCTTGTTTTTTTAGGAAACATTTAGAGAAAGCTCTGAAAATAGCTTAATTTCTTACTGTGTTTCTCAACTGAGAGACTTTTCTATGTGCTACATATTGCACAAAAAAGAGCATACTAATATAAACGAGAAGGGTAGGCTGAAAAGTATCGAAAGCCATTTTTTGAAAATGTATTACATTCTAATTATCTGACAGTTTACACTTAGCATTCAGATACAGCCAAGAATGAGGGAAGCTGATTTGGAAAAATAAGTTATAATGTACTGCCACCTTGTGTATCATGCCTGTAAGCACAATTATTTTCCATTAGTGTTTCTAGAATACTAATCAGAAAAAAACAAAAAAAAAAGTTGCAAGTTGCAATGAAGGGAGACATTTTGTCCTTGCAAAAAACGTTTCTTAATGCTTTTTGTACCAGGAGACCCTGGAAACCTATGGATATCTTTTCATAATAATGTTTTAAAATGTGAAAGAAATGGTAGATTCAGCTAGAAGTTAGTGGAAAATTGTTAATTTTTTTCATCTAAGTTCATGGACCACTTGAGTTCTAGAATCTGAGTTCTAGCCATGGGCTCTCTGGGACCCAGAGATCCAAATTTATCATTCCTGACCCCAGTATAGTTTATATTTGAGCACTAAACAACAAAATACTAGACATCAGAATTTTCAAAAATAAATCTTCATTCAGACCCTACAGATCCATGAAAATGTTTTTTTGAATAAGGTGTTTTTGAAAAGCAAAACACTAATTTTAATAATACAAATATTACTTTTCTATACCATGTTGTAATGGACCTTTATATGATAAAGGATGTTTCCAATATTTTTATAATCATGAATTACCAAGTATAAGTCTACAAAATACATGTGTACTTTTGTTTGATTTCTTAAAGAACTGGTGTGCCTGGATTCTAGTCTAAGTTCTTGTCTTTGGTTGATTGAGTTAGCTTGTGTGTTTTTCTCCTTTATCTTCCTCGCTTTTATTTTCTCCTACTTTCCTCCCTTCCTTTCCTTGCTTTGCTTTCTTCCTTTTTTCTTCTCTACCAACCATCCTCCTACTCTCCTCCCTCCTTGTTCATTTTATTCTCCCTTCAACATACACTTGATAGAGATGAAAATATGCTTATAACAGTGCTAAGTAGTATGGGCAGTGATCTTGGGGGTCTCACAGTCAATCATAATAAAGCACGGCCCATGGGCAGATTTACCATACACCCAAAGAAGCTTAAATTCCTGTATACTTCACTTTCACAATTCCAAAGAGACTTAGCAACGGCTTTACATGTTTATATGATTTTATAGAATTTGTGAAACAAGAAATGTAAATCACAACCAGTTAAGACCAATGTCTCTTTCAATTCCTACTTCCCATCATGTATTACTTTTATTAGAGTGCCTAGTCATTTCCAGATCCTGCTAAGCAGGCTTTGAGTAGAGGATATGTTTTGTTTGGGTTTAATGAGGTATATTTATGAGACTGTTCTCATTTTCATGCATAGAAAAGTTTTTCAACCTCATGGCTACATGTCAATAAATACCAAATACCTTTATCTAGTCATTTTCACTTCCCTGGTTAATTTTTGCACACTTAAGAAAAAAATCCAATTTAATTTGTGGTTTTAATCTCCAGGAAGGTAGTAACCAAATGTACATGGTTGTGCAAGGTTACATTACATAAGTATTTCTTCACCAAGATAAAATTCTCTAAGAGATGTTTGTCTGGTTTTACCCACTTGGGGCACTGGACTCTTAAGGAGAATAGCCAGAATCCACTCCACGTAAGAATCTCTCTACATAAATACCTAAATCTGTCTTTGGTTGTTTTAACAGATGGCTCTACAAAGCCCACAGAAGATTATTGTATATGATTGACCACTATTCTGCAATGAGACTGTGGTAGTTTTGCAATGTGCCCACTTGGCCAGGCTGAACTACATTTCCCAGAATTCTCCTGGATGCTTCTGGTTAGCATGAGCCCCAAGAGAGATTCCCCAGTGAGATTCAGATGGTGAAAGTAAAATGGCAGCCATTTTGTAGCTCATACACACTATCATTTATTTGCTTTCTCTCCTCATTGGTGTGAAACAGCAGCTAGGCCTGCACTGCACCTCTGGACCCTCCTTCAGCTCCTTCAACTCCTGACACTGGTATGGATTTAGCTACATGACAAACATCCTAACTTCTGTAGGACACCCATACTCTTAAGGTCACAGACAGAACTCACACAGATTTAAGTCTCCTTGTGGGCTCCTGCTTGTGCCCGTGGCCCTAGCTCCCTATCTTTTTCACTTCAGGAAGTCATGATTTTGCTTAACACAGCATAGTTAAAGGCTAGTCTCTGCTCTGATCATATCTGGACCCCTCGTCCCCACTCCAGGATTCCCTGGGTGCCCTATTCTTCCTGTCACACCACATCCACACCAGAAAGCCTTCAGAGATAGTGATCCTCAGTGTTCTCAGCCTGAGCCCTCCTTTCTTTTATTCTCCTAGTCCAGCATTCTCTTGGGCCATTATCAGCTTTCTTTCAAGCTTTGGTGTTGGGAGAGGCATTTAAAAATCTCGAAGAGTCACCCTGAGGGTGGAGCTCCCCCACATTGCAGCCCTTGGACATTCTCTGAGTTATACCATCAATTATGGCCCTGTGGCACAGCTGTGGAATCCCTTCATGCCTATCATCCTATTGGTTATTACAGTTCTTGTTGTTAGCCTAGCATTTCAAAAAAAAAATAGACACACTAGGTCAAGTTATGTTCATAAAACAATATACATTTCACAGCACTCACCATAGCACATACCCTCCCCAATGTCCATAACCCAACCACCCTTTCCCTCCTCCCCCACCCCGCAACAACCCTCAGTTTGTTTCCTGAGATTAAGAGTCTCTTATGGTTTGTTTCCCTCCCCTCAGTTACTTTTGTATGTTACCAAATATCTGAATGAGTATTGAGAATTTGTCTAACAATCGGAATGTTTACTGACCCTCTGGATCAGTGCCACCCAGAAAAACTTTCAGCAAAATGGTGATTTTTATGAACTTGGTATGTGGTCAGCATAGCTCTGGATGTTTGCCGATATGCAGACACTACCACAGGGGTAATCGATATTATGACTTCAGGTCTTTCAAAAATGCCATAGACAAGCACTAACAACCTCTTCCCACTGAAAGTCAGCTTTTTGAGGCTGCACTGACTATAGAAATAGAGGAAAAATAATTTCACCAAGAATAGATATTGATAAGATAATCTTTTCTCCCAAAAATGGCTTTAGAGTTCAGAATTATCACTGGTTTCTGGCTGTTACTAATAACCAGGAAAATATTTCCTATTCACTTATTGTACATTCTTTTCCATTTTTGAGATATCTTTAAAAGTTATTTAAAGAATTAATAAAAAGGGGTAGAAGATATGCTTATTAGAACAATGTCACCTATTTCATAAGCTCAAAGGAGTTCTTTCAGGAAAGCTTATGACTACAAATGAGGAGACATTTTAGGACTATAAGGTAATTTTACTGTAAAGTGAACATACTATTGCTGAATAAATAATCTTGTTTTAATCTCTGCTTTAAAAAAGTTTTCCTGAGATTATAGAACTGTTCTGCTAAAATAACTATGAACAGGTTACTAAACACATTTATATATAACTTTCTATTAAATACACATACTGAGTTCTGAAGTCAATGCCAGTTTTGTTTTTTGGGTTACTGGAGAGGGGTATTTTTGCTCTTTCTCTCAAAAGGAGACAACAGAAAAAAAAATCAAGTCTCCATAGAAATTATTAATTCACTCAGAATGCTTGATGTCTTTTAAGGATTTAATGCATAAACAACAAGAAGCAACCCTTAATTTTAGAAAGAAGGAGGTTTCACCTGGTAAATCTTATAAGAACAGGACTGTAAAGTTGATGATGTAACCAAGTTTTATTATATATCTATTATGTACTGGTATTTACCAAGGCATTCAGGAGACAAATGGCAAGTATAAGTTTTTAAGAGTTTAATTTAGGGGTGCCTGGGATGCTTAGTTGTTTGAGCACTGACTCCTGGTTTCTGCTTGGATCGTGATCTCAGGGTCATGAGATGGAGCCCTGTGGCAGGCTCTGGGCTCCTCTCAGAGTCTGCTTGGAATTCTCCCTCTCCTTCTCTCTCTGCCTCTTCCACCCTTCAGATTCACAGTCTCTCTCTCTAAATAAATAGACCCTTTAAAAAATAAATAAATAGACAAATTTAAATTTAGAGATACTAATTTAAACCAATGACCTCAAAAGAATTAGCCACCAACTTGCCTCACAGTGACTAAATTAAAAAATTCACTCTTAACAAAACATTTAATCTATTACTTAATTGTAGACTTTTCAGAATAAAATGAGATACTTTTTTTAAAGATCTTTTAAAAATTTACTTCTGAGAGACAGAGAGCACAAGCAGGGGAAGTGGCAGGCAGAGAGAGAAAAAGGTTCCCCACTGAGCAGGGAGTCAGATGTGGGACTCGATCCCAGAACCCTGGGATCATGACCCTAGCCAAAGGCAGATGCCCAACTGACTGAGCCCCCCAGGCGTCTCAAGATCCATTTTTCAAAAGCATCAAGCAATACTATAAATATGAAAACAAGTTAAGATTCAAGAGAGTTGTGGGATAAAAAATATAGAAAATGAAATGTGTTCTTTACATGACATTCATGATTTGTGTTCATACACTCCATTTGTGGGAAGCCACTTCATGTACCTTTTAGAGAGCTTGGTTTCAATCTAGGTTCATGACTCACTGATATTCTTGGATAGGTTCTGTCCTTCAACTTCTTCATCCATAAAATGCAGATAATCATTATCATCGGCCTTTTGTATGGAAAGCATTTAGAACATTAAATACTCAATAAATACCAGTCTGAGTAAAGGCAAGATGGGCTTATATTAGGAAAGCTTTTTCTGAAATTCCTAATAGTCAGGTCTCTCTTCTTCAGCTCATTTCTTAAAATGCAAATCTTGATACATGTGATCTTCAATATCTTTCAGTATCTTTCATGTATAAGCCCTAGCAAGATAAATCAGGACTGCTGCAAGCCTGCAGAAAAGGGCAAGGGCTAAGAAGCTGTAGCTGCAAGTCAAACTGAAATTCAACTCATTGCTCATGGAAGTGTCTAAAAACATATGCAAAAGTAATAACAAACAGTAAATATAACAGCAATAGCAAAACTAAGCTTTTACTATGAGAAGCACAATAGTAGTTGCTAATATTATTATATTACAACTTGAAGATGATAGTGAGATTCTCATTAAAAACCTGGAAGGTTTTTTGTTTGTTTGTTCTTGTTTTTGTTTTTTTGAATCAGAAACCGCAGGAAGAGAAAAAGAGGGGATCTGTATTCTACTCCAGAATTCTAGTAGAAGATGAATTGCAGGCAGGAGAATCAGTAGTGACAGCTGGAAAAAAGAAAAGTAAGGGGACCAAATCTCTGGGGCCTGCAGGAAGAAAGGATTATTCTGAAAGCTGACCCCAGATGAAAAAAATGACCCAAGTGCTTAACCAGCAGGAGGGCCCATATGTTACCTAACAGTAGGAAGACAGGAAATATGCCCGGTCAGGGATTCTATCAACCCTGTGACTAGATAGTGAATGGAAATGCCTGTCAGAGTTAGAGCTAAGTCTAAATCTTGGCCACGGTTTGCTAGCAATGCAACATTAGGCAAGTTGTTTAAAACTCTAAACTTCCTTTCCATGACTATACATTGAGGATAATACTGGTAGTTTCATGGAGTTTTGTTGCACTAAAAAAAGCAACCCCTATAAAGTGATTATTAGCATGATTTCTTGCAGAAATTAAATGTAATAATATTATTTGAAGTGAATGCTGTTTGAAGATGAAGAGAGATCTCTAAGTAACTCTAAATAAGTAAATATTAATGAAACTATTAACTATAGGGAGAATCTGTGAGCTCTAAACTGACTAATAGCTCTGGACAAAATCCTTCATTAAACATGTTATGCCTTTTCTCTTTTAAATCTTGGCAGTTTATCTTAGATCCTTTTTTATTCTGGTTTGTTGCTCTTTCTCATTACATCCTCATTCAGCACCCCCAAAATCAACTATGGTGGGGTATGGGGTCATACAAAAATGCCCGTATGCTTCTGGAACCCCGGACCAGTTTCTCTTGATGCCTCATTTAGAAATACCCCCTCTCCCCAACCCACCCTGAGGAAAGTTTCTGCCTGTAGAAAACAGTGTAGACTTTGCTTGTACTGACTGCAGGGTGCTATGCCCATAACAAGGCAGGTCAATCATGTACAACCACCTTCCCTATAACTATTAGTAGCAAGCTTATTTACAGCTTCAAGATAACTGACAAATAAGCATTACCCCCAATAAACAGTTACCTCTTTAGTAGGCCACTATGCTGCAAACTATGATGACAATACAGAAAAGGTCCTGAAAATCTGACTTCTGAAATGTGATTTAAATTGGGTTTAAATCCCATGTGATACGATGCAGAAAAGAAAGCCAGAAGTCTAAATTGCTTAACCTCTCTTGACCTCAGTTTCTTCCTCTGAGAAACAAATTAGTTGAACTACCTGATTTGTTAATCTCTTGCTAATTCAACCATTGTGTGTTCTATGACTGTGGTGGGCACTAAAGGAGCTAAGGACAACTTAATTAACAGGTTCATTTGTCTCCCAGAATATAAAAATAGATCATTTTAGAGATAGCAGTGTTAGTTTAAAAAAAAAAAAAAAAAAAAACCCTTAACAAAGATAGTCCTTGATAATTATATCAGTAAAAAGATATAAAATGACATAAGATACAAAATGCCCAAGCACCTTGTTGTGTGTGACATTGTTTGTGATTCATCAGCTATTTTTCATTCACTGATCAAAAATAATTTTATTAACTCTTTTTACATTTAGAAATTAAGTGTTCATTCCTCCAAATCCAGAGTATATGATCCTCAAAAAAAGGGGGGGGCAGGGGATGATGATTAATTGCAGCCCCTCAGTTTTTAGTTAGAGATGAGGAAAAGCAATCAGAAAGTGGATAAATCTTGTATTCCCTTCCTTGTATAACAAAGGACCAAAAGTTGGGTGGCTTAAAACAACAGTTGATTGTTTCCCAGTTCTGGAGGCTAGAAGTCTAAAAATCAAGGTGACCTGGGGCCATGTTCCTTGATGGCTTTGAAGTATAGATGCATGACTCCAGTCACTTGGCCATCTTCACACTTCTTCCTTCTTTGTTTCCGTGTCTAAATTTCCCCTTTTTTACAAGGACATCAGTCATACTGGATTAGGAGCCTCTCTAATGATTGTATCTTAACCTGGTTAAATCTGCAAAGACCCTATTTCCAAATAAGATAGTATTCTGGTTTTAGAACTTCAATGTATCTTTTTAGGGGACATAATTTAACTGATATCAGTATTTCTCCCCTTACAAAAAAGGAAAGAGGGAGGGAAGGAAGGATGGAAAGAAGGAAGGAAGGGAGGAAGGAAAATCAGCAAGTACACAAGATGCAGTTTTATAAAGAACGAAGAACAGAAGGGGCACCTGGGTGGCTCAGTCGTTAAGCAACTGCCTTAGGCTCAGGTCATGATCCCAGGGTCCAGGAATGGAGTCACATCGGACCCCCTGCTCAGTAGGAAGCCTGCTTCTCCCTTTCCCACTCCCCCTGCTTGTGTTCCCTCTCTCGCTGTCTCTCTCAAATAAATAAATAAAATATGAAAAACAAAAAACAAAAAACAAGAACAGAAAGAAAAGTCCCACAGGGCTCTCTTCACTTGTATGAAAAGCGTACAGCTTATTGGAACCATCAGGAAATTTGGAGATACTGATTAAGATTCATTATTTTTCCTAGCCAGGTGAGTCAGTATCTTGGGAAATAAAATATTGTAGGAATAAATATTCATGTTCATAATAGCTCAGAATTTTTTCAACCTCACTAGTTTCCAGATACTGTTGTAAATGTTTGACCCATATCAATGCATTCAATACATTCCATAACCTTCAAGGAAGAATTATTATTATTCCCATTTCATATTTGGGGAAACCAAGGCACAAGATATTAAGTAACTTGATCAAAGCCTTACAACTAGTATTAAGTAGCATAACTAGTATGTGAACCCAAGGAGTATGAGCCTGGCCCCAGAAGCTATGGTCTTCCTCACTATGAATAGTGCTTGCTTTTATACCTTTGTTGTGAAACAAGACATGTCACTATAGAATGACTTAATTGCAAATGCAAATGTACTTTGCAAATGCAAAATGACTTAAAAGGAAACAGTCTTGTACATACCAGAGATCACATCAGAGATCAAGTTGTTAAATAGAGAAAAATGAAGGACCACATAAAATATTTTGTGAAAGTCTGGATTGGATTTAGTAATAGATTCTATTCCTTAGGGATCTTTGAGCAAATTTTATTAAGAAAATAAGTCTGACCAGCTTTTTTTTTTATATCGAAGACATTAAAATGTCATTATGTTTTGAAAAGATGTTAATTAGAAATAAGAATGTCAAGCACCTGAGGAATAGACCAATAAGCTATTGGTATGTTAATATAATGTTATCTAATATCTAATTTCCATAGACTCTCTATTTAACTGTAAATATAAACTCTATTTTTCAATTAGAAAAACTCAACATGCATTTGTTTCAATGATGAGGAAAGTTTCCTGAAAAAGCTAAATTATTTTTTTAAATATTATTTATTTATTTGACAGCTAGAGCACAAGTAGTCAGGGTGGCAGGGAGAGGGAGAGGGAGAAACAAACTCCCTTGCTGAGCAGGGAGCCCAATGCAGGGCTCAATCCCAGGACCCTGGGATCATGATCTGAGCTGAAGGCAGCTGTTTAACTGAGCCACCCAAGCACCCCTAATTTTCTTTTCTTCAATGTTCCTAGAGAACATAATTCAATTAGCCAAAAATTTCTTTCTGGTCCTCTTGGTGAAATTAAATCACCAAATTAAATCACCAAAAATAATTATACACTTTTAACATATGGACACAGTGAAACATAAACATTACTATTTATTGATTTCAATATTCCTTTTAAGTGGTCTTGAAAAATGAATGTATCATTATAACCTTAATGCTTTAAAAATATTATCAAATCTTAAAATTGCAATCTCAACTCTTTCGAGATTTGAGCTTGTTTAGGATTTCTGGTTGAGCCAATATATTAAAAGTAAACAAAAATACATTAAGACATGAGAAACCTTAGCATTGATAATGTTAGAGAAAACCTTAAGCCAATATAGCTAAAGATTACATCCGTGACTGCAAATGAAAGTCCCAAATGCACTGTATTTCTCCTTGTGATCATAGGTTATGCCTGGTTTCTTGATTCTGTTTTATATGACACATTGCCAAACTGAAGTGTCTTCATTTAAGACCCACCTAGATTAAATTTAATTGTACTACTCTTTAATTTCATTGTTTTTTTAAGTGGTAAATAGGCTATTACTTTTCATTATAATGTTATTATTTTTGTCATAAATGTTTTATAAGCAATTATAATTCATGTTCAAAAAGTAATGCTCCCAAGTGGAAGGCAGTAAACTTTTGCATGCAGTAGTAATGCTGTAAGAAAAGACAGAACTCCTTTGGTGACTATTGTCATTGACAGAACTAGGATATTACTGGAAGATACGATTTGGGGGAACTGGAATTGTCAAAGTTACCAAACTATTCATAATGTTTTTCTAACAGAATGCACATAATAAGAGATATTTTTAGGGAAGCCATATTTTAAGCCCGCAAGTGATTTCTAAATCAAATTCTAAAAGAAACACTTAATATGGTTTCTTTCAATAGCTCATCATAAGTATTTTATTGTTATATTGGCGACTTTTTAAAGCATGTTGATATGTCAAGAAAGTACTGTAAAAAGAAACTGATTCTTGTAACATTAATACACACCCAGGTAAGCTAGTTAGTGATCCCTGGGTAAAAGAGATTCATTACTTGATCCAAAAAAAATGCTGTTTTATTTTATATCAGGGAAAACTTCTGTTTTATTAATGCTAAAGCCGTGAGGTAATCGCAGGTTAAAGGCTTATTATGAAAGCCTTTGTATAGACATATTTTTTAAAATAAATGATGCCTTAGTTTCAAACAATTTTCTACCAACCAGAAATATAAAAAGGTCAGCTTATAAAAATGGAATCATAAGATATAATAGCTAGTTTGGATATTGTTTGAGGTTTGGGGTCTTTCGTTTTCTGTAGCTGATTCCAGATGTAGTCTGAAAACATGAACTGAAATAAATCAGAAAGTAATGCTGAATCAGAAGGGGAAACAGGGAGAGGACGCTACTGTTTTAGTTTACAAAAGTGATTAATGATGATCTTACCATCATTGGCAGATTTAACATGCTTATTTAAATAGTTTTGGAATAGATTGCCAGTGTGCAGAAAGGCTTTCATTAGCACAAGTAAATCTGGGGCAGTATAAAGCTGAAATAAAACTGAACACTTTTAAAATGTAATTCAAACAACTACTTCTCTAAGTTTCAGTTTAGAAAACAGCAATACTGGATCAGCCTGATTCCTGAATCCAGATATGTTTTGAGAAAAATTCTTACCTAGATGTCCAGAAAACTTAAGAGTTCCCAGTTATCATAATCATCTATTTTTGGTGAGTGAATAGCAAGTACAAAATATTTTTCTCTAGGGGCACCCAGTTAGTTAGTTAACTCACATAAAGTTAGTTAACTCACTTAAAGGAAGAAGTTAGTTAACTCACATAAAGGAAGAAGTAAAAGGAAACAGACATGGGGCTCCTGGTTGGCTCAGTCAGTTAAGCATACTACTCCTGGTTTTAACTCAGTCCTTGATCTCAGGGCCTTCAGATCAAGCTCCACATCAGGCTCTGTGCTCACCTGGGAGTCTGCTTAAGAGTTTCTCTGCCCCTCACCAGCATGCACACATGGGCGCTCTCTCTCTCTCCCCCAAATAAATAAATCTAAAAAAAAAAAAAAAAAAAAAAAAGAAGAAGAAGAAAGAAAGAAATAGGCAGGAAATAGCCGTTAGGGTAGGTTTCTGTGTTGGCACAAAGTAAACTTAGCTACTTGGAACTGCAAAGTGGGAGCAGAATATTTCAGCTTCAACACAAAATACAACACCCAGAGGATCAAGGAATGAAATGAGATTGAGTTGAAGCATGTCAGAAACAACTTCATGTATTGGTTTTCAATCTTCTTGCCCTGGAGGAATTCTTGAAATAATTTTCAAGTCTCAGGGTATCCTTACATAAATATTCTTATACTTATAAATCATAGAATGTTACTGTTATCGCTAAGTTATAGATATAACAATCCATTAACAATTGTCAATGGTTGATTAGCCCAATCTTTTTGTGATTCTTTCTTCCCCCAAAAGACAACAACACTAATATAAGTTGGTCATGTAGGTAGAGAAATTGCAGCTTTCTTTTTTATCTTTATCTCCTATTTGATTTTTAAAAACCATATCCGGTGTGTTAGCCCCAGTCCTCAAAGATACCAAGACAGGGTTAAACATGCAAGGATTTTACCAGGGGAACAAGTCTGAGAGAAAAAGACTGGGAAGACTGGGAGGACTATCAGACCAGGAAGCAAAGATTATCTTGTGTGAAGGAGAAAGGAAGTAAAGTTGGGTGGAAGTGTTCCAGATTGTTGTGAAGCATGAGGAAGTTTCAGGGAGGCTGTCATGGAGTTTTTGAGCCCAAATCAACCATCAAGGGAGTCTAAGGACATCCAGGAATGGGTCTGCCTCATATTACTGCTGCACCGAATCATGGACTGGGAGCAGTTGTTGGGAGGTGTGGCCTCAGCACCTGCGCAGGATTGAGAGTAGAGCCCATACCCTGGGTCAGTTACATCCCCATAGCTGTGTCTGGAAGGCACATTCTTGTGGCCTAAATGTTTATCATAAAGTTCTGTTCTACAAGTAGCTGATAAGGTAAGCTGTAATGTTTTCCCTATTTAAAACTAATATGATTTTTTACCTAAATTTTCCTCAAAAAAGAAGTTAGGTTTAAATTACATGTCTTGAAATTAATATCTTAATTTCCTTTTCATAAGTATCAAAATAACCTAAGGCAAACATAATAAATTTTAATAATAAATAAAAAATAATAAATAAATTTCTGTTAAGTAGCTGGCTTAAGCAAAAAAAAAAAAAAAAGTAATTTATGTTTACTGAAGACAGAGCTGGCTGATTTAATTTACATTAAAGTTACAAATTGATTCAGTAAACAATTATTTACATAAAAATTATTGACACTATTGTTAGTACAGCTACCAAACTGTAAGCCAATAGAATATGAATAAAAATATATCTTTTTATTAAAAGAATTTATTTATTTGAAAGAGAGATCACAAGTAGGCAGAGAGGCAAGCAGAGAGAAAGAGAGAGGAGGAAGTAGTCTCCCTGCCAAGCAAAGAGCCGGATGTGGGACTCAATCCCAGAACCCTGAGATCATGACCTGAGCTGAAGGCAGAGGCTTAACCCACTGAGCCACCCAGGCACCCCTAAAAATATATCTTAAGATATAGCTGTTGTTTTTTAAAAAATATTTTATTTATTATTTATTGAGAGAAAGAGCATGAGCGAGGGAAGGGGCAAAGGGAAGGAGAGAGAATCTCAAGCACACTCTGCACTGAGCACATAGCCCTACTTGGGGCTCGATCTCACAACCCTTAGATCATGACCTAAGCCAAAATCAAAATCCTTAACCCCAATGGAGCCAGCCAGACACCCCTGCTTAAGATAGAGTTTTATACAAAGCTATGAAAAAATATTTTCTTCCTGAGTAACATAATTAGGCTCAAATATAGGATTAGTCTTTATGAAATTGTTATATGTTAGCTTTTTACCTACTTATACATAAAAATTGATATTTTTGAAACTAGAAATAAAGAATAAAATAACATAAAACTTGTGCTTGTTTTGTTATTGCACAATTACCCAATTCTGGGCCAAATTTGAAATAAGCATGCAAGAATTTCATTTTCAATGAAAATGAGATGATTTTCATTCTTACTCATGATTCCTAAACAAGTCAAAGCTTGTTCACATATGTAATGAGCAGAAGAAAACATCAGTGAAATGTTTGCTGCTTTCCTATGAATGACAAGGTACTCTTCCTTCACAGAAATCCAGAACTTTCCAGAGACAGGTAAGCCTCATCTTGACTGCATGATCAGACTGCAGCTCACCAAGTCTTTGCTGTTCTTCCAGAGTTAGGTTCTCAGACTGAGCAGAAGGTTTAGGGAAAGGGTCTCTCAACCTTGTTTTGAAAGAAGAGGCAATACTATTCCATTTATTCTGTGTTTTTTCTAGGTGGTTTTCAATAAAGCTTAAATCTTGCCACCTTCCTCACTTGCAAATGGAAAAATTTCAGGATTTCTTGCTGCAATATAATTTTTCTAAAGAACCAGATTGTTATAAATTGAAGACCCTTGTAACTTGAAAACTACTTTCTCCAGGATCTTGTGAATAGTTGTTGAACTGGTTCATGTGATGAAAAATGCCTCAATAGCTAGTTGCTGTAGCCTTCCTCTTCAAAACACACAACAAAACATGGCTTATACACTTCTTGAAAATCCACCTGTTACTCACCTTTTAGCTTAAAACATACTGTTGCAACTTTTTGTCTGCTAAGCCACAGGAAATTTATGTGATCTTCATTCAAATGATGACATAATTTTAAAACATTCTGGGATGAACTGGTCTTTACTTAGTGAAGTTTACAATTTTGTAGTATCATACAGACCTTTTTTCATTTCATCTATATGAGTTTTTGACACTAGTACCTCTTCTGAATAAAGCAGTATGTTAGAAAAGCTTTAGATCAAAGAAGCTGAACAAACTCAAGCACAAGAAACATGAAGAGTATATCAAAGCATATTTACAATCCAACTTCTCCAAACTAAGGATGAAGAATTCCCAGCAACCAGAAAAAAGTCTCATTACATATAGAGGAACAAAGGAAAGGATGACATTGGACTTTTTATCAGAAACAATGCAAGTAAGAAGAGAGTAGAGCAAAATCTTTAAAGTAATGAAAGGAAAAACTTGGTCAACCCAGAGTACTATGACTCCCAAAGTATCTTTTAAAAATGAAGACAAAACACTTTTCAGACATGTAAAACCAAACAGTTTCATCAACAACAAGCCCAGCTTACAGGAAATAGTACAGAAAGTTTCAGTTAGAAGAAAAATGATACTGGATAGAAATATGATCTACATAAATTATATTAGAAATGAATAATGAATGAATGAATGAAAAAATGAATAACGAAATGAATATTCATTAAAATGAATAATGAAGAAAATGAAGAAAGACCTCTGCAAAATCCCCAAATATCTGAAAACTAGAACACTTCTAAATAACTCATGCATCAAAGAAAAGTCAAAAAATGAAATAAGGGAGTTTTTAAATGGAATGAAATTGAAAATGCCAAAATTTCTGGAATGCCACTAAAGCAGTGGCTAGGGGGAAATTTATAGCCTATATTAAGAAAAAAGTTCTCAAATCAATAACATCAGCCTCCACATTAAGGAAATAAAAAAAGAAGAGCAAATTAAACTCCAAGTAAGCAGCAGGAAAAAAATAATAAAGTGGAAATCAGTGAAGTAGAAAATAGAAAAACAATATGAAAAATCAGTAAAACTAAAAGCCAGTTCTTTGAAAAGATTGACAAAATTAACAAACCTCTAGCCAGACTACTAAGGACAAAAAAGAAAGCAAGAACAAATTGCCAATATTAGGAACAGGAAGATTACATCTTTAGAGATTTTATAGATATTAAAAGGAAAATATGAAAACATTATTGACTTTATGCCAATAAATTCAACACATAGATAAAATTTCTTGCAAGACACAAGTTGACAAAGCTCAGTCAAAAAGAAATAGGTAAGGTGCATAGTCACATAGTCTATTTTAAAATTAAATTTCTAGTTAAAAATCTTCCCACAAAGAAAACCCCAGACCCATATGGCTTCACCAGTGAATTCTACCAGATGTTCAAGGAAGAAATTGTACAAAGTCTACAGAAACTCTCCCAGAAAACTGAGAAGTCAGAACTATTTCCCAACTAATTCTACAAAGCCATCACTAACCTGGTATCAAAACTGGACAAAGACATTTAAAACAAAAGAAAAATACAGGTTTTTTTAAGATCCCTCTTTAACAGAAAAAATTCCAAATAAAATTTTAGCAAATCAAACATGACAATATATAAAAGGGTAATGTATCGTGATTAAATGGAATTTATTTCAGGGATGCAACATTGTTTTAATATTTTAAATCCTTCAGTATAAGTCAGCATATAACCAAACTAGAAAAGAAAAACCATACAGTAATCTCAACAGACTCAGTAACCATTTGACGAACCCAACATTCATTCCTGATTTTTAAAAAAATTATCAGCAAATTAGAAAAAGGGGATTCCTCAACTTGATAAAGGGCATCTATAAAATCTTACAGCTAATATCAAACCTTCGTAGTAAAAGAATTCTTTCCACCTAAGCTCAGATGTAAGACAAGAATGTTGCTTTTACCTCTTCTATTTGACGTTGTAATGGATGTTTTTGTCGGTGCCCTCAGTCAAGGAAAAGAAGTAAAAAGCATCCAGATTGTAAATGAAGAAGTGAAATTGTCTTTATTCACAAATGACATGATTGTTTATGTGAAAAATCCAATGAAACTTACAAAAAGCTACTATTACTAATTCAAGAGTTTAGCAAGTTTATAGGATACAAGATCAATATACAAAAGTCAATTGTATTTTTACACACTAGTAATAAACAATTGGAAATTGGAATTAAAAATCAATAGCATTTACAATAGCACAAGAAAAAATGAAATACTTAAGGATAAATCTGACAAAACCTGTGAAATGCCTAGGTACTGAAAAAGAACCAAACACCGCAGAATGAAATTAAAATGGAACTAAATTAATGGAGCGATACACCATGCTCAAGGGCCAACAGATTCAATACTGTTAAAGTGTCAATTCTCCCCAAGCTGGTCTATAGATTAGATGTAATCAGAACCAAAATCTTCCCCTCCCTGCTTTTTTTAGAAGTTGGCAAATGGATTCTAAAATTACTATGAAAATACAAAGGACCTCAATACCCAAATCAACTTTGAAAAATAAAAAATTTAGGAAAATAGCACCACCTAATTTCAAGATTTATTACAAATCTACTGTATGGGTGTCAAGATAGACAAATAGATTGATGGAACAGAATAAATAATTAAGATCCCAAATCTGTACGCTTCTTCAATTGAATGGTGGGGGGGTCTATATCCAGTCCCCCTAAATTTGGATAGCCATATGACTGCTTCAACCTATAGAATGAAGAGGAATAACACTGTGTGACCTCTGCCGGTCGGTCAGAAAAGATCAAGAAGCATCTGCCTTGTTCTCTTGGTTGCTTGCTCTGGGATCCAGAGGAGGCAAATCTGAGACTGCTGTATTCTAGAAGCCGCATGTAAATAATCCAGTCGATTATCCAGATGAGCACGCAGCCGACAGCATCGTCCGCCGGCCAAGTGAAGGAGCTATCTTAGACCATGGGCCTGATGAGTCTGCTTATAACCACAATCCCAACTGACAGCTGACTGCAAATCTGTGAGACACCCCAGTTAAGAACTGCCTGGCTGAACTTCTTGAATTTTTGACCAATGAAAGTATTAAGCAAAATAAAATCATTATTAGAAGCCACAAAACTTTAGGGTAACTTATTATGAAGCAACAGGAACAGAAACAGGGAGCTTTCAGTGAAATATCCATCAATTACCTTCTACGTACCAAAGTTTTCCTACGGATAAATCTTCTCACTTAGACAATGCTTCTTCGTAGCTTTTTAGGGTTTCAGCGTTAAATATAAATAGCTACCTTCAGATAATAAAACAATGGAATGAGAAAAACAAACCAGGAAAGAGGACCCCCCAAAACTCAGAGACAATGAACAAGAGGAAACCTGATTTTTTTTTTAATTGTATTTTCAAAGAAATAAGTAAGCAATCTACACCATTGGAGAAAAAAAAATTAGAACAGGGTTCCAAGAAAAAGTTACAGGCTGCAATAACAAATTATTACAAACTTAGCAGCTTAAAACAACACATATGTATAGTATATATAGTTATACATAGTCATGTAGTAAAAAATCCAAAGTCAGTTAGACTGGGCAAAAGTCAAGGTGTTTGCTGGACTGGTTTCTTCTGGCAGCTGTGCAGGGAGACTCCATTTCCTTGTCTTTTTCACCTTCTAGAGGCCACCTGCATTATCTGGCTCATGGGTGCTGAAGTCTAAGGCTGCTCACTCTCTTGGCTGGCAGAGGATGTTGGCTGTTTGCTAGGTGCTCAGGTGGAGTGTAACTGGACTTCTTGCATCACTCCAACCTCTATCATTATACTTCCTATTACTGACTTTGATCCTTCCACCTCCTTCATAGAAAAATCCTTATGATTACATCTTTGGGCCCACCCATATAACCCCGGGAAGTTTTCCCATCTCAAGCAAGCTTAATTTGATCATACAAGCAAAACCCTTCTATCATGTAAAGTAACATATTCACAGGTTCTGGGGATTAGGGATATGGACATCTTTGGATGGGGAGACAATATTGAAATCCACCTAAAACTATTGCAATTGTTGAATTTGGGGAAAGAGGCTCAGGGATAGGAAAGGGAGGGGATTACTATCATAAATCTTATAGTACTCTTTACTTTAAAATATGCCAATATTTTACTTTGCATAATTTACTTTGCATATATGTGAATTTAATCTACATGAATACAATTTAATTAAAAAACATTAATGCATTTAATTAACATGTTATGTATCTAATGTAACATTTGACATATATATACCAAAATATTAACTATGATTTTCTTTAAGAAGCTGTGATATATATTTTAGGACACCTGGGTGGCTTAGTCGGTTAAGCTCCAATTCTTGATTTCAGCTCAGGTCATGATCTCAGGTTTGTGAAAGCAAGCCCACATTGGGCTCCGTGCTGAGCATGGAGCCTGTTTAAGATAGTCTCTCTCCCTCCCCTTCAACCCCTAGCCTCCCTGCTTATGCATGTGCATGCCCTCCCACCAAAAGGAAAAAGAGGCTGTGATATATATTTTTCTTAATTTTTACCTTCATTATTATCCAAAACTCATAATAAGCACACAATCATTTTAATGGGAAAAATTAACTATTTTTAAAATCTAGAATTTTTAACTCTTCAAAATTAATTCAGTTCATAACATGAATGAATGGCCATGTGTTCGTATCTGTTATAAAAAGTACTTTAAGAGCTGAGGTAGCCATATACTGCTAGAATTTATTTTTTATGTTTCCTGAGAAAATATTTTAAAATGATTATTTAGCTTTTCCGGTTAGCTATTATAACCAGTTGGCAGTAACTTGATATAAGACATAACAATTATTTGGAAATCAGAGCTTTAAAGATTTATAAAGAAGAGACTCTTTTCAAATAAAAAGTAATTTATTTTCTTACAAAGTAAACAAAGCAAACAAAAAACCTTCCCACATGTCCTTTTATCTCTTATGATAAGGGTATATTTAAACAATAACATGGATAAAAAAGGCTGTTGGAGGGTGAAGAAACAATTCTATTTATTTTAGTTCATTTGCCACAAAAACTTACTTTGTTGTTGTCATTGTTGTTGTTCCAATCAGGAGCTCAAGTATTTAGGGATTTTTCTTTTTTTAGAAGTCTATTTTGGATCTGCAGTTTGCAGATGCTATCCAGTAATGGCTTTTATGCATTTTATTTTGGGTCACAATATGAAACTGCAAAGCTAGGGCAGACCCGTGCGTCAGTCAGAATGGATTGAATGCCCATGTGCAGAGCACAATTAAATAGCACTTCTCCTGACTCAAAACGGATAAAATATTTTCACAAGGAAGGTGGTCTCCACTGGTCTCAGGAGCATACATCAACTTCATTTTCACACAGGGGCTTGCGTAATATTGACAACAAACTGCTTTTCCTAAAAGGAAAAATGTTATGTGGGGAACTTTTTATCCTTGGGTTTTAGCAAAGCAAAACTGGAGTATATTGTACTTAATTTCTTTGTCAACACTTTAACATCAATATTTAATGAATGTATACCTTACATAGAATGATTCTAGTCATATAATAAAAATAAGTAGTTATATAATAAAAATGAAAGAACTAAATTTTAGGTGCTCACAAAGTAAATAAAAAATATGCTATGCATCAGTTAACCTTTATTAGAAGGTACAAATTTAGTATTATAATTTTGGGTGAGTTACAGTTTTTATTAGGTTCAAGACACAAATACTGAAATTGACTGACTCTAAATATGGTCAGAGTTTGCTGATAAATTTTCTCTGTAAGGGAGATCTTTAGCTTTGTTGGTCAAATAGGTCTTTTGTTATCATGTGCATTACTTGATATTTATTTCTGAAAAGAAGAAATATGATAATATTAGCTATAATTGAATTTTTATATACTCTCACTTTTTTAGAGACAGCTTTCTATAGTGGTCTTGAGTAGGAGTAAATTGAAAAATAGTACAGATCTATTAAATTAGAAAATAATAATAATTTCACATTAAAAACTGAATTTAATTTTTTTACTCCAATTAAAATGAAAATTTTTTCTTAAAGACTTAATAGATATTTGCAAGACAATATTTGTACACAGTTGTGGCTTCAAGTGGGTTATCACAACACTGTCACCTGGAGAAGATGTTGCTGAAAAGTTAAGTTATTGTTAAACAAAAAGCAGAGTAGCTATCTTTAGACTTTCAAGTCAACAAGTAATGGTGAAAGGGACTTCTACTGTTATGGGTTTTTAAAAAAAATATTTTATTTAAATTCAAGTTAGTTAACATACAGTGTATTATTAGTTTCAGAGGTAGAGTTCAGCGATTCATCAGTTGCATATAACACCCAGTGCTCCCTCCCTCAAGTACCCTCCTTAATTCCCCTGAACCCTTTAACCCCATTCCCCCACCCACTTCCTCTCCAGCAACCCTCAGTTTGTTAGCTAGAGTTAAAACTCTTATGGTTTGCCTCCTCTGTGTTTTTATCTTATTTTATTTGTCCTCCCCTCCCTTATGTTCATGTTTTGTTTCTTAAATTCTATCTTTCTGTTTATACGTGAGCAGACTGAAGTCCAGAGCAATTCCAGGACTCCCTCAAGGTCATATGGTGGGTGGGCAGTTAAAGGAAGTAGCACCTGCACATCCCTTTTCTCCTCCAGATTTATTGAGATAGAACTGACAAATAGCATTGTGTAAGTTTAAGGTATCTTCACATTCTTGAACGCCTTCTAGGAATACAGTACTGCCCTGGTTAAGAGACACCACATATTTCTCAAATGATGAAGAACAAGAGTCCCACATGCCTCATAATATCTTTCCTGCATTCATTCCTGAATTCCCTAAGTATGCTATGGCTGTTCTTTGAAGCCAGGTGGAAAGCTTCTTTCTAGTCTTTAAATTCCCATTGCCAATATGTGTTCAGAAATGAAAAATGAACACCACTCTGAAGCTGTCACCAGAAATGAGACCCCTTTATTTTCATGCTACTCATGAATTTTTATACCTATTGTGGACTTGTTGAGGAGCACACACAAATATGATATTATAAAACACTCACTAATACAAGTATTCATAATACTTCTGATAGACATCTTAAGTCAAAGACTTAGAAAGTTTGTGTGTATGTATATGTGAAAACTTGAAGGATTAGACATAATCCTCCTTAGTTCTCCGTGAATAAGATAAGTCAAATAATAAAATACTCCTTCATAGTTATATAAGGGAAATATAAAACCATAATTCTAGTTTGACCATACAACATGAGAGAATTTACTGTGTTGTGTGTGTATAGTGTGTATTTAACCAATCACATACTATGTGCCAGGCATTCTAAGTACTTTGCATATACTAAATCATATAATAGTCATACTGGTCTTAAGAGGTAGGTCCTGTTCCTATCCTCATCGTATAGATGAGGAAAACAGAAATGGAGAGAACAACCACACACTAGCATACCGCAGAGCAAGAATTCTAACTCAGGCAGTCGGAATCCAGTCAGCCCACCTTATAATTCTGCCTCTCTACAGCACAAGGATTATATGGGGATAGAACATTGTGGAAACTAATTTTAGGACTCTGGCCAAGCAGGAGAAAACCCCAAGTGGCTATTTGCCAATCAGATGTTGTTTTGCTACATCTGAAGCAACAAGGCTTCTAGACATCTTTTTGTAGGAATTTCATTAAAATCTCATTTTCCCAGGCCCTGGTTTTGTGACCTCAAATATCCCAGGGGGGAAAAAAATAGATTAACCCAAGGAACTATATATTTGCCTTCTCATTTGTATTAATATAAGATGGTTTCACATATGTGAATTTTTATTTTAGTGGTTAAGCTTGAATAATATGTAGTAATAGGGTTAGAATTATTTCTTCCTTAATTTACAAAACTGTCCCATATTTTAGGAAAACCCTATTTAGATGCTCCATATCCTCTTTCTACCTACTATTGGTTTGAGCAGTTTCCATTAGGAGTAAAGGACGGTGATAGAGAAAACCTCTAGTACAATTCTAGTTCTGAACAGAAACTTTTCTTTCAGATTGAGATTTTGTACATCTAAATAAAATCAGTTCTTCCTCCTGGAAGCCAGAATATTACCCTTGCTATACTGGGAATAATAATAATTTTATATTCATTTACATATATATCATTCCTCTCTAATTATAATCCATCAAAACAATATTTTATTTTGAGTGTGTGATTAGGTTTCCATTATGGATGATATAAGAAAGCATTAATCTTATATTTCCAACTCCTAAAACAGTGCCTGGGATGTAGAAGTTACTTAATAATTGCTAAATAAATAAGAAGAGAGTGACAAAGGGAAGGGAGAAATTGGCCATTGTGTCTTGACCAAATTACACAAACAAGTAAAATGTGCTTGTATATTTTTATTATAGTTATCTTTTAAACTGGTTCATATAAAAATATAATTCTGGAAAAAAATATATAATTCTGGTCAGTGACATTAGACTTTAAACATCTATTTTTTTATTTTATGGGCTAGGAATGAGTATGAAAACATAGTATGAGTCTATAATAACTGATGAATAATAAAAGCTTTTTTGTTTTTGAATGTTTTCTATTGAGTAAAATCTTACTTTCATTAATATTATTCTACCTATATTTTAACATTAAATTAAAGCTGTTTTCTTCTAAAATTTCAGGGCCAATATAAACTGACATGTCAAAGTGAGAACCCAGTCCTTGGTGCTCATTGATTTTCACTGAAAGGCAATATATAAGCAAGCCATTGTAGATTGAAGTCAAATATACATTAACAATGATCCTTGCTTTAGAAATCTTAGGCTATGCATGAGTAAAATATTAATGGAAAATAGAACTCAAACTGAGTGAAAATACCAATTTTACCTCTTCAGTATTTTTTCTAGAGCCAACTTTGACCAGTATTTGCCCAAGCCAACTGTTTGTTTGTTTTTGCTTTTGTTTTTTGTTTGTTTGTTTGCCACCAAACATCTATTCCTCTTACTAAAATATGAGGTAATGGTACTTTCAGTCTTATTTGAAAATCATGTCTCACAATTCCCTTCCCTATCCCTGAGAGCTGTGGGTCCTGATTCAGTGAAGCCCGGCAGTCAGACCCATGCCCTCTGTCCATAGCTCTGGCCTAGTGCCATACATTAGTCATCAGAGCCAAGAAAGGATGAGGAGACGTTTGCTAGAGATAGATCTGATGATATGAGAAGAACATGGGTCTCGGGGCTCACCAATACTCTTATGTGATGAGAGGAGCCAGCCTGGAGTGAAGGTTGTCTTACAGGCAATGCTGACCCCAAAGATGAACCCTAAGAACATAGGTAAGTCCTCAGTGAAGCAATACCTAAAGCCAACTTTCTCTCTGCACTGTGGAGTCTAGTGGCCCATGAACTTTCACATTCCTCCTTTTAAACCAGTATAGGTCAGAGTATAACATTTGCATTACAGTAAGTCAAAAAGAATACAACATCCCAACATCAGGCTACTTTTCAAGCAGCACAATGTGGAGAAATGCAATGATCATTCTAAGCTACTCTGGAAAGTAAGATGAGAGGACAATCACTAAAATTGAGAAATGTTGCTCCTAATTACATAATTATGCTATTTTTTTCAATTTGAAATAAAATATGCTTATCATTTTACAAAGAGCTAAAATGAACATACCTGTTATATTTGTCTGGAAATCAGGTCATGCCTTTTTAATATAACATGACTTTGAACTACATTCAAAGAAGTTGCATAGAATAAATGTTTAATCCTTAATACTACAAAATCAAGAAGATGAGTTATGTGTCCATAGATCTCTGAACTCTAACAGTAGGCTCCATGTCCTTCCCCATGTCCTAGGCCTGGATCTCTGAGAGGATTTAACTATGTTTGTAAAAAAAGGAAAAGCAATTCAAGCTGACAACTGAATGCCCTACAGTGATGTTTCCAGGTTTGCAGAATGGAGCTTGTCAATTTGGGTTAGGTTCAAATCCAGTTCCTCTAGAGGATGAGGTTAGTGTTAAATTTTTAAGTGCAATTAATGATTTACAGTGAAAAAGTTAAATCTTAATATAATGCAAATCTTCAAGTTGATTGATTTAGGATGTGCTTCCCATGGTTCCCATTTCTCTCCCCCATTATATTTTTCTCCAATTGCCTGATAGACAAAGTCTATCAGAGGGACCAGGGGATCCCTCACTATAGTCATATGGGTTTTCCCCTCCCCCTTTTCCTCCTTCACTTTGCCTTTTGTTCCTATTCCTATTCTTTTTTTCTCCTTCCCTCCCTTTCTCTCCCTTTCTTCCTCCCACTCTCCCTCCCCTTCTGCCCTCTCCATTTTCCATTAGTCAAAGAGAAGGAGGTAGAATTGGTATCTGGGAGTAATGAGATATACTGAAGGAGGAAGGGAGTCCTCTCTCTGTACCACCATCAAGGTTTAGTACCTTTGAAAGCCACTAGAAATAGTCTATACTCACCTTTCTTATTTTTTCATCACTCATTATCTTCTATTTAATATTTTAAAATTGCAAAATATCACACACATGCAGAAAAGCACACACACACACAAAAACATAAGCACAGTTTATTTACTGCCATTATCTCTTTAGCGGACTGTTACCAATTCTGCCCTCATTCCTCAAATGGCCCTGCTCTGACAAGGGTCATGGGGACTAATTACCTTAATGATAGCTACAGTTTATTTTCAAACTTCTATTGAATTCCTTTTCAAATCTGCTTGATCTTTTAAGTCTCCTATTCCTTGCTCATAGTTTGAAGTCTTGCTATATAAACTAAACTTTGCTATGCTTGCCTTTTATACCTAACAATTCCAGTAGATAGAGTCTAAGTGGTATCCAGTACTGTCCTCAGTTGTTTCTGCTGACTCTTACACCTGGTGCCTTGTGAGCTCTTGTTCCCTGTGAGCTGTTGATGTTTGGAACTTTATCCATCGAAATTTTTGGAGGCCTGTGTTGAAGTTGTGTTCTTTCAGAGAGGATTTGTGTTACTCCTACCAATGTCCCGCAAACACGGCCACCTTAAATTAAACCCTCAGTTCCATTGTCTGGGGACCACACAGATAGAGTAAATTCATATTGCAACCCTATGAAATCAGAGTTGTGTTTACAAATTCTCAGGAAAAAAATGTTTCTATTCCTCCCACCCAATGCCAAGGTCAAGACAGGAAAGTCTTCTTACTGCCCCTCCTTGTAAGGTCATTTCCATTTCCCTTTCACTGAAGATGTAGTCTTTTCTGGTCCCAACTTTATGGGAGACTGTCTCCTCTCTGACTTTCATTAAACAGTTCTTTACTGTATTTATTTGAATAAACTATGTTCTCCCACTCTTTTATTGTAAAATCCTTGAGAATCAGAACTTTTGTCTTCATGTACATAGTGCTCAATATAATACTGATTCATTTTGTCAAGCAGCGTTTATTGACATTGTGCCAGGACTACTCAGGAACTGAATATACACACAAACATTGCCAACACACTTAAGGTCCCTGCTGTCCTGGAGCTTAAATTTGTTAAGGCACATTGTTCAAAAAAGTATTAGTGAAACAAATGAATGATCCACAAGAGGGAAGAAGAAAAGACAACTGCCAGCCACAAAAGAGGGTAAGAGTACATTTACAGAAATAGCAACAAAAAGGACCAAAAGAGTGAAAATCAGCTACTGAAGGAGGGCATTTTGAACCAAATCTAGGTTCAGAGTGTCAAATAGGGCCCCAAATGAGAATAAATTGGCTTAACTGGAACAGGGAAGTCTAGAAATAGGAAGTTAAACAATTCCTAACAATGTTTATAATGTTCTAGAAACCTTTTAGGATGGCTGTGGGTACTTATGTCATTTTAGAGGATCAGCAAATAAGATAACGACAGTGATTCTGAGGGGTACATTCTCCTTCTCCTTCTCCAACTTTTCCCTCAAAAGACCTGCTCATCTCTCTGCATTTCAGTCTCCATCTTTTATTCTTTCTTATTTAAACATTGACACTTTTGCTTTTCCACTTATGTGTGCCTTCTCATTCTCCATTTTTTTCCCTCAAGGTTATCTTGACATTGGTGGTAATTGTTCTAATGAGATGACTCTTGTTGGGCTGGAAGATAGCTTCAGGATAGGGGCTGGTTGCTTTGATTAGAAGCTTGGATCTTTGGCCCCACCCCAACTTTGGGGGGAGCAGGGAGGGGCTGAAGACTGAGTTATTCATCAGTGGCCAGTGTCTTAGTCAATCTTACCCACATGATTAAACCTTCATAGAAATGTTTACAGAAGAGGGTTTAGGCAGCTCCCAAATTTGCAAACAAATCTATGTGCCAGGAGTCTGGCACACCAAACTCCACAGGGAAAGAGGTCCCTGGCTCAGGACTCTTCTGGACCTCACCTGTGTGTCCCTACATCTGGCTGGACATCTATATCTTTTATAATAACCTGTAATAGTAATGGTATGGGTGTGGAAAACCCCAGCTTTGTTACCAAGCCAGACAGAAGTGGGTAACCTTAGTGGGGACCTGATATCTACAACACACATAAAAAATGAGGACAGTCTTGTAGAATGGAGCCCTTAAACCTGTAGAGTCTAACTCTGGATAGTTAGTATCAGAATTATAAAACACCCAGGTGGTGTCAGGAGGGAAAAACAATCCTCAGCCTGCTACAAAACTTTACATTGTTACTTCTAATTACACCTTTGATAAACATGTTGAAATTATGTCAGTTTGTTACTAGAATATGGCCTGCATTGCTCATATTCATTCTCCCTATCCCGCCAAAAACACAACCAATTTCTTCAAAGGCAAGTTTATGTTCTACTTGTGAGAAGCCTTCCCAGATCCTCAACAAAATTAACCTGTCTCTCTCACTCTCATACTTATATTTCTTATTTTTTAAAAAAGATTTTATTTATTTGCGAGAGAGAGCATGATTCAGGGGGAAGGGCAGAGGGAGAAACAGAGTCCCCATTGAGCAGAGAGCCTGACATGGGGCTCAATCCCAGTACCCTGAGATCATGACCTAAGCTAAAGGCAGACATTTAACTGACTGAGCCACCCAGGCACCCCTCATACCTTTATTTCTCATAATGTACCATTAAACATGGCACTTTCCTAATCTGCTTTATGTTAGAGTAAGCAAGGAATACACAAAGACAAACAACAGGAGTTATTATATAGGGACATCCTACAAAATATCTAACCACCACTCCTCAAAACTGTCAAGGTCATCAAAAACAGGTAAATTTTAAGAAACTGTTAAAGCCAAAAAGAGCCTAAGAAGATATGAAAACTAGAAGTAACATAGTTTCCTGGATAGAATCCTGGAATTAGGTTAAAACTAAGGAAATCTTGGGGTGCCTGGCTGGTTCAGTCTGTAGAGCATGTGACTGTTGATCTCACGATCATGAATTCAAGCCCCACATTGGGTGTAGAACTTACTTAAAAAAAAAAAAAAAAAAAAAAAACTAAGGAAATCTGAATAAATTATTTTTAAAAAAACAGTTATGTATGTTATATGGTTAGACATAGAAACAAGGAAAATATGCTATTCTTCAACAATCTAGAAATCTCTTACCAAAATTAATCCACATATGAATCATTAGAATGTATCATTAGTATGGCCAGTAAAACCACTGCTTAGCTACACTTTGATAATTCTACAATTTATTCTATAAATTTAAATAATAAATTTAAATCTAATATTAATTTAATTTAATAAATTTAATTTAAATTTAATTAAACTTAAATAAAGCTACATTTTTAAAAAAAATTCTGTGGTTAAAAGGAACACCTCACCTTTTCCCCTAAATTAGTGAAACATAAGTGTGTGTGTGAGCAACTGATAGTATTATGAAATAAGACTTCTGAAGCTAGCTTATCTTTTTAATATCTAACCTTTGGATATCAAATATAATATATAATTATGCTTTTATAAATACAAATTTACTAAGTGGAAAATTTTTATGTATTGCATTATTTTATTTTCAAAGGAAGGCAAGATTAACACAAAACATTTTTATCATATTTCGTGGAATCTAAACAATATTTTATGTATCATTAAAAAAGACAAAAATGCTGTCAACTATAATTGTAAGATGGTACTGATTGTAAGAAGTAGCCCAATTTGGGGGACACCTGGGGGACACAGGGGGTTAAGCTTCCAACTCTTAGTTTCAGCTCAGGCCTTGATCTCAGGGTTGTGAGATGAACCCTGCATTGGGCTCCATGCTCGGTACAGAATCTACTTAAGCCTCTCTCCCTCTACTCCTTCCCTCCCCAAATAAATAAATAAAGCTTAAAAAAAAAAAAAAAGAAGTATCCCAATTTCATAAATAATAAAATGTATATCTCATAATCAATGAAATATAGGTTTTTTTCTCATGGTAGAAATGAATTTTTTATGCATGTGCCTATTCAATTGATGTGAGCCTAATTTATAGTACTGAGTATTTGTATAGTGAAGGAAAAAACCCTGCATTCTCTAGTTTTTATGGAAAAGAACTAGATATTTTACGTGCTATAGGTGAAGTATTTTATTAATCCACTGAGGAGATACACACTCTCCCAAATATTAAAGTCAATCAGCAAATGGCCCCAAAAAGCAGATTAACAGAAAATGGAAATACTATCTCTACTTATTGTCCCATAGTTACAATTATTTAAAAAATACAATTATATTTCGTGAGTCAGCTTTGTGTTGTGATTATTTTGAAGTAGCTTAAAGTATATTAGTTCGTATTAGATCTCATAGATTACTGAAGTTCCAATTGAATTAAACTTTGAAGCTAATTTTTTAAAGCCAAAGGGGAATTAAATAAACCATCTAGGGTATCATCGCAAATTAACACACTAAGTTTATGTGCATAACATCAGACATTTCTCATTAAGAAAAAGGTACCTTTAAAACTTTATGACAAAAAAAAATTGTTTCAGAAAATGAGAAAAACCGTTTGCCTTAAGTTTACTATGTCTTTTTTTAGGCTCAAAGGTAATTGTGTTTTCTCTGTAAATAAGCTCCAGAAGATCACATATTCTGAAATGGAGGAAATAATTAGGTATCATTTTTGTTAGTCTTAAAATAAATTAGATGTGATTTGGTTAAGAGTTCAGCTGTTAAGATTCTCCATGAGAACAAAAGCACTTTCGTGGAGGTTATTTCATAGGTTAATGAGGCTACTGTACAGTCAGTTTTTCTCTTCAAACTTAAAAAAAAAAGTTAAGTGTTCCAAAATCTCACAAATTTCTTTAATTTCTGTGCCGTGACTCTAAAATATCCTTCAATGATTTAATTAGCTATTGTGTTAATAGTGATAATCTCATTATGGGGATTTTTATTCTGGTCTATGTCCAAAGGTGTAGGGGATAGTCACATATCACACCTAAAGTTCCATAAAGGAACTACACTATATATGTTCATATCCATCTTTACTTTGAATACAAATGTGGAAAACAGTATTTCTTACACACTTTATTAAGCATTTATAATACCTGTTGCTTCTGGCTTTCCAAATTATACTAAACAAGTACATCCTTGACATAAGCATGAAAGCTAGGTGGGCTTGGGGCTTGGGTTGACATGCAAGGAGAAACAGTGAGGAGCCACCAACGGTGATGGGCTCCAGTGCCCTGAGTGATTTCCATGTAGAAGGGATGGTGGCCACGCTGGCGACATGTAGAGACATGGTGGGATCACCCCCTACCCTCAGGACTGATCTTTTGATCAGATGGGAATTAAAAAGATGCCCTCGTGGTGACTGTGCCTGTCAGTTGCATGGAACTTCATTCAAGGATTTTATGAGCCTGGTGGATTTACAGTGATACTCAACCATCTGGGGAATACTACTAGTGAAAGCTTTCTCTGGAATCACACACACCCAACACATTTCTGGATGCTAAAAGTGGTGTGAAGAAAGGCTTTGGCTGAGTAATTCATAGATTCCTACAACCCAAGAGGGAACAGAGGACCACAGCTTCCTTCAAGGGCTGAGATTTCTGACCTTGTCTCAAACATGAATGTTTGGATGGGTCTCTACCAGCTCCCTTTGGGGGCTCCCTGTGAAACAGATGAAGTATTACATTTCACACAATTGGTCTTGAGGATCACAAAATATGCCTGGCACATGGAAGACATTCAGCACGTGAAGTAGGGACACTCTTCGTCCTCCAGAAGACAGAACTTCATGACCTGAGCCGAAGACAGTCGCTTAACCAACTGAGCTACAGGCACTCCGAGACAGAACTTCAATAAGAGATTTACCACATGTGTCAAGGAGGCAGGTGTTGTACTGGGGTCCAGGATGAAGTAGGACAGAGATTACAATCCATCTCTGGGAGGCTCATTGTCTAGAGGGAGCCTGTACCCTTGGTCGGTAAGCTACATTGTCTGGAGGTGAGAGGAACTTCTACTCCCTTTTTGGTCACTGTGTGACTTTGGACAGATCAACTCCTTTCTCTGGGTCATTGCTGGGGAAACCATCTAACTTCTCTTCTACACTGGGACACCCTTAAAAGTAAAAGGGGGCACTAGAACACTTACCCTAGGAGAACTAGTTGTAAACTAGGATGTTGCAGGGCAAATCAGGCCCAGTGACTCCTGGACTCATCAGTTAGAGCGAGACACTGTTTTCGGTGCTGGTGCTAGTCCTGCTGGTGCTGTTTCATGACTGGGTCTAAATCTACCTTCACTTCCCCCACTGAATTTGCACAGGCAGTTTGCATTTCTTCTTTTAGCACAGGAGCTTATCATCTCACAAGTATGTCTTCAACTGCTTGGAAGAACCCATTTCTCTTTGAGTCCTGTTACTGAGACTGCAGCTGGAGCAGACCCCACCTGTGTTTTTTGGTTTTTACTAATGGGTCCCTGTGATTGACAGCACACACTGTAGTCCCAGGAGCTTGGGAGGTGTAGGGCTTAGCACTGCCCCCTAAGTCATGCAGACACCCCAGCCGGCATTCCCACTGATGAGGCAGTGCGTTAGACCTCAAGAGGTGTGCCCATGCCTGGGCCAAGCGTGGAGACCAGGAGTTTACAATCAACAGCCATAGGGTTGGTCAGTAGTTGGTGTTTGTAAAAGCTTGGAGTGTGCCTGTATAACCTACCAATCTTTTACATTTGAAGAAGTAGATTCAGAGAGGATCAGAAAGCTGCCAAGGTTATCTAGGAAGATAGCAAAGAAGCTGGTGTTCACATTCCAGTTCGTCTTCAAAAACACTATTCAGCCAATGTTTCTCAGTGTGACAATGAGGTATGCAAGGTGATTTTAGGTTACAAATGGACAAGTTGTTAAAAATGATTGTTTTACATTTACTTTAATTTGAACTAGAAAAAGACCAGGATTGGCACACAACACTTGTGACTTTGCAGATATCATTGCTTAGGATGTAAAGTATATACTTAAATAAGAAAAGGTCAACTTTGCAAAACAACCAGGTAAGAAGTGGAGATGGCCTTCCTAAAGAGCTCCAAATTGGATGTGCAGGTCCTGGCTTTGATTTATGTGGCTCTAGCCATATCACTGGAGGGATAACGTCTCTGAGCCTGTGACTTAAGAAGCTGTATACTGCTTCATGTCATCTGGGCTATTTAGTCAACTATGATCCTCCCTAAATCCAGAAAATTCATGATGAAGTGACTGTACAGCCCAGCCTGAAGCTAGAGTGAAAACAGAAAGAATACCAGAAAAACTGCCATTATCATCCTATAATTCTGCTTAAATTGACTGTGGCTGTTGATCTGGGCCCTGCCAACTCTTCTATGTTGACTGAGCACCCGAAGTTTCCCAATTAACTGATGTATTATTCTTTAAGATTGAATTATGAAGCAGTAAATATTCTAACTGCACATTTTTTTTTTTTTAAATATACTGTCAATTGACACTTCCCATTTGGTCTGAATTTTTAGTCTTTCAAAGCACTTATATAAATGGCGGCCAGGTCAGAATTTTTGACTCTTTAAAGTGCGCAAAGTCAAGTGAAAGCACATTAGTTCTGTGCTTCTCAAACTAGGATATATTAAGGGGCATGTGGTTAACCAAGATAACACAATATATCTTCCCAGAAAATATAATTAATATATAACCTGAAAAAGCGAAAGGATTTTTATATTACAATTGATTATGGAACTAGAATGCACAGTTTATATTAGCATCTATGATAAAAACACAGGATTAAACCATTTTAATGTCATATTTGAAGGGAATTTGAGAAGTTTTTGTTAGCAAAAAGCCCTGTGAGAAGTGCAAAGCAACATTCAAGTATGTCTTTACCATTATTAGGTTTCAGAATCCCTTAGTTTCCAAGAAGCAAAATAGCCTCAGGACTCATCCATCTATAGTCTTCATTTCCTCAGGCCTATCCAAGAACTGAAATTGTGTAAGATGATGTGTGTTAATATACTAATTTTCCCAAAGAAAGTGGATTCTTACTGGTTTTCTTAAACAGCCTTTCTTGAACCAAAGCCTCAGTTCAAAAAGGCAGAATCCTATGTTCTAAAGACAGCCTCATGAAGAATGGTCAGGGGCCCTAAAATCTCAAATCAATCACAACAAAATTCCATTTTTATGGCTGGGCTTAATTACTATAACCAGGGTTTTCTTTCACGTTTCTTTTGCTCTGAATTTTTCCACTGATCCTATGTTACGATAATTTGATAAAACATTTCAAATGTCCTACTTACTATTTTATCTGCTTTAAAAGTATTTTATTACTTCAGTGAATTATGCCAATACTAGTAACATAGATCCTGTTCTATGGACAACACCAACATCTGTTTATTTTATTAGCAGGCCAGGGAGTAAAGAAATTACAATTCCTTTCCCATTTCTTTTATAATTCAACCTAAGATGCTTCAAATGTGACTGCATACCTCACTGTGCCTAGCAGTAGATGGTCAGGAAATGACTTCTAAATTAGATTAACCTTCCAGCTTTCACTGAAATAAATTATTATTGTATTTTAACCAAAGCTAGTTACTTGTCTTTTATCTCACTTCCCTTTAAAGGGTTTCCCAGTACAGCAACATCACAGTTGAGTCACAGCACTGGATCTGTTCAGCATAACTTTTGAAACTCATAGTTTCAGCAACACAGTAACAGGAGCTAGCACATAAAAAAAAGCCAGGTCCTGTTCTAAGCCAGTATTACTTAAAATCCATTTATCAAATCATCTGCTCCTCATAAAAACTCTCTAAAGCATGTATTCTTATTTTACATATGGTTTAAATAACTTGCCATGGTCACACAGCAGCCCTTACTCTTCTATAGTGCCTTTCTCATGTTGTTTAATGTCAGTCCACCATTCATGAGATGGATGGTTCCACAAATTATATGTATGCTTATGTTCTCAGTATCCTCACCAAAAAATATGCTATAAAAATTTAATGACATACTTTGTAAGCTTTTAAGTGTTACATAATATCAAACAGCTTAATAAAGAGAAAAACCATTGATATATCTACAGTAATCAAGGATCCAAATAAAAGGTAATAAAATTTAACTCTTATATCTTCTAATTACAATGGTTTGGGAACCAAAATCTATTTTTCTGGAACAGGGATGGCATTCTTTCCACAACTACGAAGGAACTCTCCCTACTGTCACATGGAATAAAAGTGAAGTGCCAGCCCTTTCCCTGGAGACATTTTTTTATTTCTTCTTCCTTCATTATATTCAGAGATGGCCAAACTGAACTGCTGACTGCCCAAATACTGTTGGTATAGAATGCCATATTTAAGCTTGAGACTATTTTCCTTTATTTCTCTGCTTTCACAGTGAAATACATCAAGCATAATTTTTGTTAAGCTCTAAAACTTTCAGCAGGTGATAACATCATGGAAACAGAAACTTACCCCCCAACATATTTCATTTGGAAACTGAAGTTCAGAGAAAGTCGTAAAAATTCAATTTAAGTAAGATTTATTGATTGCCTAGAGTGTGCATGATGGTCTATTAGACACAATGAAACTCAGGCACAAAACAGACAAAAGATCCCTGGCCTCAGGTACTTTATGATCTACCTATTATAATACAGATTAGAAAGAGTAAACAAACAAGTTATAGGGCAATGCTTACTTACTAGAATCAACATGATAGGGCAGTAATTTAAGTAATCCAGAATGGTGTCTAATCCTAAAATCATTTATAAAATGCATTTAGCCTTGAAATCCACAGCACTTCAAACATGATAATGAAGTTCCACTGCAGATAAAGTCACAAAGATACAAACACACTTAAGAGTATTATTAATGATTTTTGTTATTTTGGATCTTCTGTTTTCTTCTTATTATCGTTCGAAGCCTCCGTAATACCAGTTTATCAGACAGAAGCATGTCATCTTGTTGTTCTAGATAATCCAATAAATTCTCGGTCCATTCAAGTGCAGACTTATGGCTAATATGTTTCTCTGGATTCAGATCTGCTTTTCTAGTCTTATTGTAATGCTTTTGTTCTGCAGGCTTGGCCTGGTCCTCAGCACTTTCACTGTCAGTTAGCACCTGACAGCTTGAATCATTACTCCGAGAGTCAAACCACTGATCAATATTTTCAATGTCAACGTGTTCACAGGCTTCTGTATTCTGTAAAACCGTTGCTAAGTTAGCTGCTAAAATAGCTCCTTCATCAATGTTCATGCCTGAATTTTCTTCATTGCTAGGGAAAAGTTTTTTCCATGCTTTGGTTATGGTACTTGATTTTACCATGTTCCAAGCTCTTGATACCTCATAAATTGCATCCAACACTGTCAAGTTCTTCCAAAACATTTTTGGGTCAATTCCCTCACCCATGTATTTCTGGAGAAGTCCTGCTCTGTAGTATCTTTTTACTGTGGCTAGAACTCCCTGACTCATAGGTTGAATTAGACTTGTGACATTTGGTGGCAAATATTTCACAATTATTCTGCCATCATCTGAACTCAATAATTCTTCATTTGGATGTGCTGGGGGAAAATCCAAAAGAAGCACTGCTTTTTCTAGAAGCCCCTGAGACTTCAAATGCTTCTGCACCTGTGGCACAAAGTATTTTTCAAACCACTGTCTGAAAACAGAATGTTCTATCCATGCACTTTTTTGACTGAAATAAGTGACAGGAAGGTTTGAAAGGTCAGCTCCTTTGAATGCACGGGGCTTTTTTGCTTTTCCCACAACACAAAGATTAAGTTTGTGCAAACCAGTGGCATTTGCACAACACATAATAATGATTCTCTCTCTGCTTGATCTATAACCAGAGGTATTTTGCTCAGTTTCAAGAGCTAATGTCCTTGATGGTAGACATTTCCAGAACAATCCAGTTTGATCAGCACCATAAATCTGCTCAGGTTGTAGATTCTCTCTCTCAACAAATTCCTGAAAGTTACCGCAAAATTCACTGGCAGCAGTTTCATCTCCTTTTAACTTTGTTCCTTTACCAGCAGCCTTTGGAATACCGTGGCGCTGCTTAAACCGAGTTAGCCAGCCAGATGACGCATTAAAATCACCTTCCATCCCCAGAGCATCAAAAAAGAATTTGGCTTGTTTTGCACAAATTGTTCCAGACACTGGAATCCCATCTGTTTTCTGTTGGTTAAACCACTCTATCATAACCCTATCCAGTTCCTCATATGTTGATGACTTCATTGACTTACGTTTGGATACCCCACTCGTAGGATCTGAACTGTTTGCATAGTTTATTATCCTTTCTTTGTTCTTTTTAATATCACGAACTGTGGATTCACCAATTCCATACACCACAGAAAGCTTTTTGAAAGAGATGCCTTCCTCAAGTTTCTTAATAATGTCAAGCTTGTCCTTAATTGTCAACACCACACGCTTACGTTTCCCCAACATTTTAAGAACAAGATATTTAACAACTTAGACTTGAATACAGTGAGACTAGAAAATGGGGTTTTACGTTCCCTTTCTTGACCCCGCCTAGACCTAGATGGATGGTGTGCTGGTCAATTTCCAAGCCGGGCCTATCAAGACTCTCTTCACTTTGCTGTTTTAAAGCCTACAAAGTTCTTTCAACAAGGACTAGTTTTAATTAACCCTATCTTCTTTCTTCCTCCTCACTCAGTTTGAGGTCTTTTCCTGTACTGCACTCTCAAAGGAGATTGCGACTAATACCGTACCAACAAGGTTTCTAAAACAGTCCTATTTTGTATTCAGTTCTTGCCATCATTACAGATGAGATACTTTGCTAAAGGGACTAAGACTCAGGTGGGGCTATTTTGGGAAATGTGCTAAGGAATAGTTTAAGAGAGGACTTGTAGACAGGACATATAGGAACAAATAATGGAAAAACTCATCCCTTGACCTCTGTCTTTGTCAGGCTGTGCACGGTATGGAATGCTGCCTCTTCTAGGCAGGACTGCTAGAGATTATCAAGTGAGTGGTTATGAAAATCATAGGCAAGCGAGGTAAAGCAAGCTGGACAGAAGTGAGCAGTGAAAATGGACAAGCAGAAAACTTTGTACTTTAACATGACACAAACTTACACCTAATGTATTTGGCAACTGGAAAGGCAAAAGGTGGACAAGAGGTGGTGTCACATGATTAAAGAAAGCATTAAAAACTTCATTGGTAGAAATCAGAACTCATGGCAGAGGGTATGAGGTGGAAGGCTCAGTGAAGATGTTAAAATAATCCTGGTGAAAGATGATCCTCGATGGGCCAACAGAAGTAGTTCCTGTGGGGAGCTGTACAAGCACTCGGTGCCTCCGAAACCTAAAGGAAAATACCAAAAATATTTTTTTTCAATATCAGGGTCTGTGGCATTACTCATATCTATCCTGAAACTGTACTGAGAAAATTAACGCCTCCTATCAGTGTGATGACAAAATCCGACAAATAATGCTTTTAGGCATTATCTGGAGTGACAGCGGGACCTGAATTGCCTACCTCCTGAAATTAAGAGGTCAGAGACAAGCCGTGTTAGCGAGGGCCTCTCCCCGCAGGGCGAGCTCCGGAGCGCGGGACGTCTTTGCTCACGCGGAGGGAGCCCGGATTCCTCCGTGGACGCCGGCGACCAGGGTGTCACCGCCGCAGCGAGCGAGCGCTTGGCCCAGGGGACGCCAGTCAGCGGGCCGGGGGCATCGCTCTCCGCCAGACAGCGCGGCGGCCAGACTGCCCTGAAAGCAAATGGAGTCTCTAGAGGGTTGCTGACACTGGTGGCGCGGTAGCGGCAGCGGCGGCGAGGGGCGAGCGTCGCCGCCGGAGCCGGAAGGCGGGGGATTAGGGTGCACGCGCGCGCCCCCGCAGGAACGCTGTGTCGGCGAGGGGGCGGGGCCTGCGCGGGCGAGTGCGCGCGGCGTGGGGGCGGAGTCTCCAGTGAGAGAGCGGGAGGGGGCGGGGCCGCCACTGCAGCGTCTCTAGGCGCCGCGTGGGTTTCACTAATGGCCTGACTGCTCCGGGCTGCCAACTAGTTCGCCAACCAGCAGGGGGCGGTACAAGTCCATTCTGTCTTGGCCCTTCTTTCAGTGGCTCTCCTCTGCGGGCGAGGCTTTCTCCACTCTCAGGTGAATAAAAATCGCACCCTCTGAGGGCTCAGGAGAAAGCTGCGCATCCTCAGGTGCCTCGAGCGGAACGCGAATGGGGCTGGGCGAGCGCACGTGGGGCGTGTTTACAAATAGCGGCCGTTGCACCCGCGCCTCCCAGCGCCCGCCAGCTGGGACTGGGCCAGTCCGAGCCAGGATCATGAGCGAAGGTAGGAGCGAGCGGACGCGCCTGCTGGCGGAGGGCAGGAAAGCTGGCTCCCCTTGGGGACCGGGTTCAGGAGAGGAGCTATAGGGCTTACACTCTGCAACACCTACCTGAGCAAGCCCGGGGTCCCTAAGGCGCAGGAGGGGTTGGTCAAACCGGGTGTCGACTATTTCCACCCTTGCTGCGCTGCTCCAGGGTTTAAGTCACAGTCACTATAGAAGGGGCCCCTGTGCAAAACCGACTGCACCTGGGAGACGCGTGAGGCTGTGGGAGGCTCCCTCATGAATTTCCTGCCGCCCCTTTACTCCTTCTGCTTCTCGGTAATAATAAGGGAACCGCAGTTTGACAAAGAGTCCCTTGGTTTATTGTAAGTGGAGATACCGTTCGTTTCTATCTTGGCATTCTAAAAGGGCCGAATGCCAGCACCTGTGCACTAGTAACCTTTGCGATGAACCACGCTTTTTCCCCCTTCCCGGACTCGGTTCCTTGGGCCCTCGGAGCCTTCCCAGGGGAAGGGAGTGGCTGCACCTTCCTCCCGCAGCACCTGTTTACCAAGGAAACGCATTTAGCCTTTTCTTTCTGTCGTGTGTGTGTGTGTGTGTGTGTGTAATACTTTGAAAATTGGAAAAGGCTAAAGTTTTCCAATACCTGAGCGTAAATGTCTAGCCATTTTCATTAACATAAAGTAATACAGTAATTTGTCATTTATTTGCAAAGGCCAGATTGTTGCTAAAAACGTTTCAGAAGGGAACTGACCTGAGCATTCGTACTGCAGCAAAGAGATGTTCCTTCTAAGCCTTCTAACTGTCTGACTCCCCCGCCCAAACTGCTCAGTTGCCTTCCTGAAAACCGCAGCCGCGCTGTGTCTGGCGTGAGGGAAAATCGTTGGGCTCCTAGTTAGGCTGCGAAGTGGCTTTTGACAAATACCTGCTTTTCCTGAAGGTAGACCTCCCCCTCCCCCACCCTTCACCCGATCGATCAACCAGGCAGTTTTGGCATTGTGGGTTGACTGTTTTTGGTAAAGTACAACTTGATGCTAGTTTTGTATCACTTTCAAAAGTTTACCTCCCTCCACCCCCCCCCCCCCGCAGTTGTAAGAAGCGTGAAAACAGTTGTAGCTGATACATGACCCATTCCTCATACGGGAAGAGAGCTGACATTTCTGAGTGCTAACCAGCGGAGGTGGCTTGTAAGCAGAAGTTAGCAGCCTGGCTTCCCCTTGCCCGCCAGCCTACTGGCGTCACTGGGTCCAATTATATATTTAAATAAAGCAAACCCTGACTCTTCTCTCCCTCCGCCAGTATCTCTGGGGTTTAATTTCCTCCCAGATACCACTTGGATCATTTTCCTGTTTCTGCTGCTTCTCCAACTTGCTCCTGCCTTTATCTCTTAGAGCGGTTCCCTTTTCATCACCTTGTGTAAGTTCAGCTCTGGAACACGGCCCACACGCCTTGATTTCCCCAAAATACCTCACACAAGGTGGTTGTATTTAGTTGACTTTTAATGAGATTTTACCCTAGACAGCTGTGTCTTTACAGACGTTAGTTTTCTCTGACTTCTTTTTTATTAGGGGAAGGGGTTGCTATTTGCCCCGGATTTATATTCAAGTACAAGAGGTGTGTATGGGGGGAAGGGGGAGAACCTTAAAATAGAACATGTTTTGTTAGGAGCCAGGTTGGCCACAGGTAACTTCTTACTGTCTGCTCTTCGCTTTGGGTCATAGCCTTATTCCATCTTTCTGTGCCATCCTCTCCTTTCTCCAACATTTTTCTATCTCAAGATCCTCTCTCGCCTTCCCTCTCAGCTGTGTGTGAAATCTTGAAGATTCTTATTCCTTCATCATACAGAGCAACTTTGTATCCTTTGTTTTTTTTCTAACTATCCCTTACTGTTCGCTGCAGTTTATTCTCTAATCAGAAGACATTTCACTTCTTAGGGAGTTTTGCTACCAGTATCTCTTTCCTTCTAGGTTCTTATGATAGTCCTTAATCCTAATACTTGTACTATCGGGGATACCTCTGTTTTATGTACAATGAAACAAAAGCTAAAAAGTATGTGAATCTATCAAACGTAGGTGGCAAAACGAAGAGTAGAGCCAGACCTGTTTGGTTTTAAAAGCAACATGCTCTGCCACACCATCAGAAGTGAGGTCTCTAACTCTCAAAGATGTGGAAAGAGGAAAAACTGATGATTTTTGCGTAAAGTTGTCATTTCTTAAAATGGAATTTTTAAAAAAGATTTTATTTATTTATTTGACAGAGATCACAAGTAGGCAGAGAGGCAGGTAGGCTCCCTGCTGAGCACAGAGCCCAGTGTGGGGCTCAATCCCAGGACCTTGAGATCATGACCTGAGCCGAAGGCAGAGGCTTAACCCACTGAGCCACCCAGTCTCCCCAAAATGGAATTTTTGACATTAACCTACCAAAAAGGCCTTCTAGTTGTGAGGGTACCTTAAATCTGCAACAGTGTTCATCAGACATAGCCTTTGGTTCGTTGGAAGGTTGGTTTTCTGAAGCTACTCCAATTCACCTGAAAGTGAAGCTCTAAATTCCCTTTCTTGCTGAGATAATATCAATGCAAATACATTTTGTGGCCTCATTTTCAGTAGTATGCTTTATGCTTGATAGTGTTACAATAGTAATAGTGTTATAATCTCTAGGTGGAGTAAATTGTGACTTTTAAAGGAACTTCTTTCTTTTTGGGTTTCATTTACTTTATCAGTGACCCTCATTTATTTGGAGATTTTTGTATAAGTAACTCAAATTAGCTACTCTAATTAAAGCTTAAGATAAGGGCATGATACTGTTAATTCAGCATTAAACCGATTTAATATCAAGTAGTAATTTCTCTCAGTAATTGAAAATTACTGCCAATTGAAATAATTTCACAAAAACCATATACTATTCACCTACTTTAAGGGACATTCAATTTTGAGGGGAATTTCTAAAATATAATTTATTTTTCTTTTAGAGAGTATGTGTGCACAAGCGGGGCGTGTGTGTGTGTGGGGCAAACAGGATGTAGAACTAAAATGAAAACTTGTTCTTTGAAGTCTCTTTTGGCTCTAAAATTATTTTACCTTGTATTATAGACAAAAGTTTGAGGTATTCATTTTTAATATAAAAATTCCTTTTATATGGCTAAAAGTAGAAATACTTTTCCACTTGAAAATTTCTGGACCCAAGTGAAAGATCAGATTACTCACTAGAAAATCCTTTATCTTTTTTTAAGAAGTTGTTAACATGATATTGAAAGATAGTGATTTTTTTTCATACTCATGAGTCCTATCGATGTCCAGTAGGAGGCTTTTAAACTTCATTTTGTTTTCTAGGTTTCCTTGTTGGCTGACTGTAGGTTGTCAGTTCACTGGCAGCATAGGCAAAGATAAGAGGATGAGTTCCTAGGAAGATAGAAAAGTTTTAATACAGTAAAAAAAAAAAAAAGAAAATTGCTGGTGGAAATGTTTAAGGAAAAGTTATACTTGCTTTCTGAAAAACTTGTGGACATATATTGAGGAAACTGGTGATCTGCTAAGTGATGGTGGCAATGTGGGTTGGAAACTTGAGTGAAGCTTGTATACCCACTCTACCTTTCGAAACCTGCCTGGTTTCCAGCTGTTCTCTAAATGAGCCCTCAGTCCCTTTAGATTGGTCAGATCCATTTTATTGAAAGCCGCTGCACACCACCAGACCACACATGCTCCCTGTCCTCAGCACCTGCAGCTTCGGGCTTTGACTCTGCTTGCTGTTGTTCTACAAGCCTACAACATCCTCTCCTTGCTCTGTTAATCTGTACATCCTTATGTTCTAGTTTGTCTAGAAACCTTTCCTCAGGGTGCCTGGGTGGCTGTCAGTTGAGCATCTGCCTTGGGCTCAGGTTGTGATCCCAGGGTTCTGGGATCAAGCCCAGCATGGAGCCCGCATGAGGCTTCCAGCTTGGCGGGGAGTCTGCTTCTTGCCTCCCTACACCCTCTCCTACCCACCCTCCACCTCATGGGGCTCCACGAGCACCACTCCTGCTGCTCTCTGTCTCTCTCAAATAAATAAATAAATCTTCAAAAAATTAAAAAAACAAAAACAAAAACCCTGCTTCTCCCCAAGGCTACTCCTCAGACCTGATGGGTCAGAATCACCTGGGGTCCAAAATGTAGCTTCTGGGGCTCACTCCAAGGATGGAGCCCAGGAATTTTTGATTTTCAGCAAGCATCTCAAGTGATCCTAACATGCTAAAGTTTGAACACCTTGCATACTGTAACCGTTTTGAATATGGGTTCTTCCCTCTAATAATATATTCTTTTAGAAGGGAGTTTTTCTTCTACCCTCCACTTTTCTTCCTAAACTGTAGACCATCTTTGAAGGAAAATAAATTCAGAAAAGCAAAAAGGAAAACAAGCATGCCAGCATTCAGAGATAATAACTCTAAACATTTTGGGGTGTAGCCGTTGTCTTTCTTATATCAATGTAATTATCTCATATATAGTGTGTGTGTATACATTTTTTAATGAGAACAGGAAGTCCTAATATACATAAAATTTTATATGTACTCTTAATAGCATATTATATTTTATTATTGCTTCTCATCAGCCAAGTATTACCAGGAATACACCTGTTGCCAAAACTGGGCTTACTGCCGCAGCAAGGGAGCCCCAGCCTTATTTTGGAAAACCATGGAGCTTGTTATAGGATTTGGGTAAGGTGATTTTAGGGAGGCTTTCAGGAAGTAAGGAATCTCTTCTGGATTGGGAGCTCTCAGAAGGCAGGAGCAATTTGACTCTTGAGTATCTTAATTTTTATTCCAGAATCTAGAGGGCGAGGCTAGAGTGTCATTGTAGTCAGTCATGGTCATCAGTCCTGCAAGCTAGGACGGGGGGATGTTTGGTCATTTTTGTGGTTGCATTGCAGTTCCCACTCCCTTCTTACATTTCTATTCAAACGGAATTGTGCAGTGATCTTGTTTTTTGTCTTATTTTACCGCAGTCATAGAGAGTCCTCCTCTAATGTCTATGAAGCTGTTTAGGTTCCTCAGGGTAACATGATGGCCTACCTTCTTCCAAGCTTCCAGCAAATCCTCAAAGGATCTAGGGTCCAAAAAGCTTAAATGATAATCATTGGTAGATAAGCTTATTCAGCTTTGAGACTACCCCTTATTTAGCTATGTAGATAATATCACGATGCAATTCTTAGATTCTCTTATGGTTGAAGATGACCGCTATTAATACCTGGCTTCCATGCTTCTCGTTTAAAAAGGCCCCATGATAATGCTTCTGAAACAGCGTCAATCAATTTTCAAAGTTTTCATCACCCAAAAATAAATCCCATACCGTTAGCAGTCACTTCCCATACCCCCCGCCCCCAACCCTCTCTCCTGCTCCTCAGCCTTTGGCAGCCACTTGTCTCTGAGGATTTGCCTATTGTAGACATTTCATATAAATAGAATCATATAATATGTGTACTTTGTGGCTGGCTTCTTTCATTTAACATAAAGTTTGCAAGGTTCATTTTCTAGGATGAATCAGTATGTCATTTTATGTATGTTATCAGTACATCATTTTCTTTTATTGCTGAATAATCCATTATATGGACATATGACATTTTATTAATCCATTCATCAGTTGTTGGAAATTTAAGTTTCCATTGTTAGACGCTTATGAATAACACTGGTATCAACATCTATGTGCAAGCTTTTGTACATATGGACATTTGGATATATGTTTTCATTTCTCTTATATAACAGATTGGGATTGCTGGGTCATATGTTTAAACTTTTTTAAAAGGATTTTTAAAAATTACTTATTTGAGAGAGAGGGAGAGCTTGAGCATAGGGGAGAAGAAACAGGCTCCTCTCTGAGAAGGGAGCCCAACATGGAACTCGATCCCAGGACCCTGGGATCATGACCTGAGCTGAAGGCAAACGATTAGCTGACCAAGCTACCCAGGTGCCCCTATGTTTAAACTTTTGAGGAGCTGTTTCTAAAGCAGGTGACATCTTTACAGTGTATGGGTACCCTGTCTTAGTTTATTCATACTGCTAGAACAAACTACCACAAACTGGGTAGCTTATCAACTACAGAAATTTATTTCTCAGAGATTTGGAGGCTTGGAAGTCCAAGGTTAAGGTGCCAGCAGATTCAGTGTGATGGCAAGTTAGGACTCCCTGGATCAGAAATGGTTCCTTCTTTCTGCGTCTTTCCACATGGGGGAAGGGCAAGGGATCTCTGGGTTTCTTTTTTTTTTAAAGATTTTATTTATTTATTTAGCAACAGAGATCACAAGTAGGCAGAGAGGCAGGCAGAGAGAGAGGAGGAAGCAGGCTCCCTGCTGAGCAGAAAGCCCAATGCAGGGCTCCATCCCAGGACCCTGGGATCATGACCTGAGCTGAAGGCAGAGGCTTTAACCCACTGAGCCACCCAGGCGCTCCTGGGTTTCTTTTATAAGCACACTAATTCCATTCACAAGGATCCCATTCTTATGATTCCACCTCCAAGTGCCATCACACTGAGCATCAGGATTTCAACATATGAATTTTGGAGGGACATAAACATTTAGACTGTAGCAGTCTTCAATTTCTCCACATCGTCACCGATACTTGTTACTATCTTTTTGATTTATCATCATCCTAGTGTGTGTGAAGTGGTATGGCATTGTGGTTTTGATTTGCGTTTCTCTGATGGCTGACTCAAGAGTCACTTTGTGCTTATTTGTTATTTATGGTTCTTTTTAAAAAGATTTTATTTATTTATTTGACAGAAATCACAAGTAGGCAGAGAGGCAGGCAGAGAGAGAAGAAGGGAAGCAGGCTCCCTGCTGAGCAAACAGCCCGATGCGGGGCTCGATCCCAGGACCCTGGGATCATGACCTGAGCTGAAGGCAGAGGCTTTAACCCACTGAGCCACCCAGGCGCCCCTATTATTTATGTTTTTATGTATTTTTTATATTTATGTATTTTGGGGGGGAGAAATGTTGATCCAGATCCTTAGCTCAGTTTTTATCTTGATTATAATAGAGTTACAATTTTGAGTGCTGAATAATCCAATTTACTCTTCCTCCACTGGCTTTCTTAGATGAGAGACATAATAACCTTCTGAGGAGTATCTTGTGTTTTTAGTCCAACCGATCTTGAAAATACTGTTTGGCCATTAGAGACTCTTAATCTCACAGAACAAACTGAGGGTTGCTGCGGGGAGGGGAGTAGGGAGAGGGTAGTTGGGTTATGGACATTGGGGAAGGTATGTGTAAACCTGGAGATTCACAGACCTGCACCCCTGGGGATAATAATCCATTATATGTTAATAAAAAAATTTAAAAATTAAAAAAAAAGAAAATACTGTTTGGAAGATACTGTCCTTTTACCTAAGGACTCATATGATAAATTCCGAGTATTTTTAACGTCAGGAAAAAAAAAATGTGACTTCCAGATGAACTTTAGCTTTGTCTGACTTAAGAACTCAATATGTCCATTTTAGCACTGACTTGCACAAATCTGTCAGCTTAAGACTGTGCTTTAATTGCCATAGCTAATTCATTTTGATTTCCCAGTGCTTGTTTTTTTCTTATTACTGACTGATTTTACAATTTTTAATGTTTTAATGGTAACTCTCTTTTTATATTACAGTTTCTCAATCATTGTTTTGGAAGCATGTAAACAATAAAATGAAGAGACCAGATAGGCAGTACTTAGTGATAAGCTGTGATAAATAAGTGATAAAATAAAAGTTTATCTTCGTGATAAACTTTTTGGGTTCCAGAAACAGTCTGGTTCGTACTCCTGCCACCTATCAGCAATGGAATCTCCTATTGGTTTTATAAAACCTTTCACATTTGGAAAATGGGAGTAAAAATCATACTGGTTGTGGTTTTGTTAATAAGGATGAACTGAAATAGTGTGTTTAAATCACTTTGCAGAGTACCTAACACTCTGCACTAAGCACTAATACTAGCTTTGATTTTATTATTTCCTGCATATTTTAATTAGAAGGAAATACCTATTGTCTCTTAAACTAAGAAAGGAGGCTTTGAAAGGAGCTACAGCTAGCTAAAAGACAACTATGGTGGGAAAGGCCAGATTAATTCATACACATGTAATGATACTGTAGAGCATTTATGAGGGTGGATTATATATCTATGGTTGTACTTATTTTTTTTAATTAACTATGGTGTACTTACCAAGGGATTCACAAAACTACCTGAGGGTTCTCATTTCCTTAACCCAAAACAGATGCACATTTTCGGTCTTTGCTTTAATCCTAAATCACAGCATATTACAAATATTGTGGTTTGGGCAGATTTTTAGAGTTAATAATTTGAATATGTATGTATACTCACATAAAAACACCTATATACCCACACCCACCAACACCCACATATACATACTTTTCCCCCAGCTCTTCTCTCTCTAAACTTAACTTGTAGTGTTCACAAATTTCTGTTTTTCCTTCTCCCTTATGTCATACATTGTGTTCTTTTCCTTTGGGGATGTAATAGTGGAACTACCTAACAATTTGGAAAGTCCCCTATCAACATGTACTGAAATTGATGTACAATTACGTGATTGCTTGTTGAGAAGAAACTTACGGGATTATTAAGCCATCATTTTGAAGGTGACTGGAATTTTAAAATTTCTCACTTCAATGGGCAGTTTGTTTCCAGTACTGTTAAAAAGAAACAGGCTGATTTATTTAACAAAGATCTCTGTTAACACAATACAGGAGTTAACTTTGCACTGAACTTTTTGTTCCTAAGTTGTTGGTTTTCTTTTTTTAAACAATGGGACGCCTGGGTGGCTCAGTTGGTTGGACGACTGCCTTCGGCTCAGGTCGTGATCCTGGAGTCCCGGGATCGAGTCCCGCATCGGGCTCCCAGCTCCATGGGGAGTCTGCTTCTCCCTCTGACCTTCTCCTCACCCATGCTCTTTCTCACTGTCTCTCTCTCAAATAAATAAATAAAATCTTTAAAAAAAAAATAAAATAAAAAAAATAAACAATGGGTGATTTTAGCTTGTCATTGCTACGGTCACAGAAGAGAAAGGTTTTAGGTGAGTTTTTAAACATTCATTTGAGTATAGTTGACATACAATTTTACATTAGTTTCAGATGCACAGCATAGTGATTCAGCCTCTCTGTATGTTATGCGCACTGCAAGGGTAGCTGCCATCTGTCACCACACAATGATATTATAATACTGTTGATGGTGTTCCTGTGGTGGGCCTTTCATTCCAGTGATTTAATCATTCCATCTTAAGCCTGTATCTCCCACTTCCCTTCATCCATTTTGCCCATTCCTCTGCCCCCCTTCCATCTGGCATTCATCAGTTCTCTGTAATATAGATCTGATTCTGTTTTTTTGTTTATTCATTTGATTCATTTAAGACATTCCATACATGAATTAAATCATTAGGGCATTTATCTAGGTCTGACTTATTTCATTTAGAATAATACCCTTTAGGTCCATCCTTGTTATTACATATGGCAAGATTTCATCCCTTTTTATGGCTGCATAATACTCCTGTGTGTGTGTGTGTATATGGGGGGTGTATGTGTGTATCATCTATATTTATAAGGGATATTGGTCTCTTGTGTGTGTGTGTGTGTAGTATTTTTGACTGATTTTGGTATTATCAGGGTATTGCTGATTTTGTACAATGTATTTGGTAGCTTTCCCTGTTCTGCTTTTTCATTATACGCTCTAGCTCCATCCATATTGTTGCAAATGGCAAGATTTCATTCTTTTTTATGGCTGAAAAGTATTTATATATATATATATATATACACTATATGTTGTATATAATATCTATATTTTGTGTGTGTGTATATATATACACACGCACATATATATATACACACACACACACCACATTTTTTCTTTATCCATCTATTGATGGACACTTGAGATGCTTCCAGCTATTGTAAATAATGCTGCAGTAAACATAGGGATGCATATATGCCTTCGAATTACTGTTTTTGTATTCTTTCGGTAAATACCCAGTAGTATGATTACTGGATCATAGGGTAGATCTATTTTTAATTTTTTTAGGACCTTCTGTGTTGTTTTCCACAATGTCTACACCAATTTGGATTCACATTAGCAGTGCACTCAGGGCTCCTTTGTCTCCAAATCCTCATCAGTACTTGCTGTTTCCTGTGTTTTTTATTTTAGCCATTCTGACAGGTGTGAGGTGATATCACGTTGTGGTTTTGATTTGCATTTCCCAGATTAGTGATGTTGCACATATTTTCATGTGTCTGTTGACCATCTATATATCTTTGCAGAAATGTCTATTCATGTCTTCTGCCCATTTTTTCATTGGATTATTTAGGGGTTTTGTGTGTTGAGTAGTATACGTTCTTTATATATTTTGGATATTAACCTTTTATTGGATATGTCATTTGCAAATATCTTCTCCCATTCAGTAGGTTTTCAGAATTGTTGGTATTTTGATGGGCACTGCATTAAATCTGTAATTGCTTTGTGTATTATAGACATTTTAACAATATTCCAACCCATGAGCATGGAACATCTTTCCATTTCTTTTCATTGTCTTGAATTTTATTTTTTAATCAGTGCTTTATAGTTTTCAGAGCACAGGCCTTTCATCTCTTTGGTTAAGTTTATTCCTAAATATTTTATTCTTTTTTGGTGCAGTTGTAAATGGGATTGTTTTCTTAATTTCATTTTCTGTTTCTTCACTATTAGTGTATGGCATTGCAACAGATTTCTGTACCTTGACTTTTGTATCCTGCAGCTTCACTGAATTTATGTATCAACTGTAACAGTTTTTTTGCTGGAGTCTTTGGAGATAGGCATTTCTGTGTATAATATCATGTAATCTGCAAATAGTGAAAGTTTTACTTCTTTTCATCTTCAATTTGAATGCCATTTATTTTTTTGTTGTTGTCTGATTGGTCCAGGTAGGACTTCCAGTACAATGTTGAATAAAAGTAGAAAAGCTCTCAGGTATTCCCCATTGAGTATGATGTTAGCTGTGGGTTTATCATGTAAGGTCTTTATTATGTTGACGTATGTTCCCTTTAAACATACTTTGCTGCGAGTTTTTACCATTATTCGATGTTGTACTTTGTCAGATGTCTTTCTACATCTATTGAAACAATCTTACGGTTTTTATCCTTTCTCTTGTGGTTGTGATGTATCATGTTGATTGATTTGTGAATGCTGAACCACTCTTGCATCCCAGGAACACATCACACTTGATCATGCTGATTTTTTTTTTTTTTTTTGTATTGCTGGATTCGGTTTGCTAATATTTTGTGGGGGATTTTTGCCTCTGTGTTCATCAGATTGGCTTGTATTTCTTTTTTGTGGTGTCTTCACCAGGTTTTGGTATCAGGATAACATTGGCCTCATACAATAAATTTGGAAATTTTCCTTCCTCTTCCATTTTGTGAAATAGTATGAGGAGAATAGGTATCAACTCTTCTTTAAGTGTTTCATAGAATTTGTCTATGAAGCCATGTGGTCCTAGGCTTTTGTTTGTTGGGAGCTTGATTACTGATTCAGTTTCTTTGCTAATAATCAGGTCAAATTTTTATTTCTTCCTGCTTCTGTTTTGGTAGGTTGTATGTTTCTAAAAATTGATCTATTTTTTCTAGGTTGTCCAATTTGTTGGTATATAAATTTTCATGATATTCTCTAAAAATTGTTTGTATTTCTGTGGTGCCCATTTTTGTGTGTGGGTTTTTTAAGATTTTATTTATTTATTTGACAGAGAGATCACAGGTAGGCAGGGGGGTGGGGAGGCAGGCTCCCCACTGAGCAGAGAGCCTGATGTGGGGCTTGATCCCAGGACCCTGAGGTCATGACCTGAGCTGAAAGCAGAGGCTAAACCCACTGAGCTACCCAGGCACCCCTGGTGCCCGTTTTTATTTCTCCTCTTTCAATTGTAATTATGTGAGTCCTCTCTCTCTCTCTGTCTATCCATCTCTCTCCCTCTCTCTCTTTTTCTCTCTCTCTGGATGGGTGTGGTTAAAGTTTTATCAATTTTGTTGATCTTTTCAAAGAACCAGCTCTCTGTTTCATTGGTCTGTTCTATTGGTTTTGGGGGTTTTTTGGTGTGTTTGTTTGTTTGTTTTAGTTTCTCTGTCATTTATTTCTGCCCTAATCTTTATTATTCCTTCCCTCTGCGCGGTTTTTTTTTTGGGGGGGGGTGTTTGTTGTTCTTTTTCTAGCTCCTTTAGGTGAAAAGTTAGGTTTGAGATTTTCCTTGCTTGTTGAGATAGGCCTGTATTGCTTTAAACTCATAGGACAGTTTTGCTGCAAACCCAAAATTTTAAATCATTTTAAATTTGTTGAAACTTGTTTTATGGCCCAATATGTGATTTATTCTGGAGAATATGTGCACTTGAAAAGAATGTGTATTCTAGTGTTTTAGGATGGAATATTCCTAATGTATCATCGAATGTGTAAATCAAAGCTGTTATTTCCTTGTTGATTTTCTGTTTAGATGATCTGTCCATGTATGTTAAAGTCCCCTACTATTGTGTTACTAACAGATAGTTCCTTTATGTTTTTATTAACTACTTTATGTACTTGAGTGCTCTCTTGTTGGGTGCATAAGTATTTACAATTGTTATCTTCTTATTGGATTGTCTCCTCTTTGCATATGTAGTGTCATTCTTTGTCTCTTGGACAGTCTTTGTTTTAAAGTCTGTTTTGTCTGATTTAAGTATTGTTACCCTGGCTTTCTTTTGCCATCCATTTACATGATAAATATTTCTCCATCCCCTCACCTTGAATCTGCAGGTGTCTTTAGATTTGAAATGAATCTCTTGTAGGCAGCATATAGATGGATCTTGCTTTCTTTAATAATTTTTTAAAATTTTTATTTTTTTTAAAGATTTTATTTATTTATTTGACAGGCAGAGATCACAAGTAGGCAGAAGGCAGGCACAGAGAGGGGGAAGCCGGCTCCCCGCTGAGCAGAGAGCCCGATGATGCGATGATGCGGGGCTTAATCCCAGGACCCTGAGATCACAACCTGAGCCGAAGGGAGAGGCTTAAACCACTGAGCCACCCAGGTGCCCCTGGATCTTGCTTTTTTATCCATTCCATCACCCTGTGTCTTTTGATTGAACATTTAATCCACTTTCATTCAAGGAAATTGATAGATACGTGTTTGTTGCCATTCTGTTACTTGTTTCATGGTTTTTTAGTTTTTCTCTGATCTTTTCTTCACTTACTCTCTTTGATAGTTCATTGACTTTCATTGGTGATATACTTGATTCCTTTTTCTTTATTTTTTGCATATCTATTACTGGTTTTTGACTTGTTACAATTAGGTTTGTGTTTAACATCTTCTGCATATAACAGTGTATATTGAGTTAATTTTGAGCCTATTTTTTACTCCTTTCCACCCCACATTTTAGGTACATGGTATAATATTTTACACCCATTTATTTTGTGAGTCCTTTGATTTTTATAGATATATTTATTTTTACTGCTTTTGTGTTTCCCACTTCTCATACTCATGGTCTTTCCACTCAGAGTCCTCCTTTCTTAGAGGGCTGATTTAGTGGTCATGAGCTGCTTTAGCTTTCATTTGTCTGAGAAGCTCTTTTTCTTTCCTTTTGTTCTTAATATTAGCATTGCTGGGTAGATTATTCTTGGCTGCACATTTTTCCCTTTTGGCACTTTGACTATATCATGCTTCTCTCTTCTGGCTTGCGAAGTGTCTGCTGAAATATCTTCTGATCACCTTATGGGGGGTTCCTTGTATGGAATTACCTTCTTTTTTCTTGCTGCTTTTAAAATTATCTTTTTATCACTACTGTTTGCCATTTTAATCAGTATGTGTCTTGGTGTGGACCTCCTGGGGTTGATTTTGTTAGGGACTGTTTGTGCATCCTGGATCTGGAAATCTGTTTCTTTCCCCAAATTAGGAAAGTTTTCAGCTATTATTTCTCCCAATTTTCTGACCCTTTCCCTCTCTTATTCTTCTAGGATCCCTATAATGTGAATGTCATCATACTTGATGGAGTCACTGAGTTCCTAAGTCTGTTCTCATTTTGCATAATTTTTTTTCTCTCACCTGCTCAGTTTGTTTACATTTAATTACTGTCCTCTAGGTTACTGATTCATTCTTTTGCTTCCTGTAGCCGCTACTTATTTCATCTTTTGTATTTTTAATTTCATTTATTGTATTCTTCACCTGTGACTGGTTCTTTTGGTATCTCTTTGTTAAGGGTCTCACTAATGTCCTCCACTCTTTTCTCAAGTATAGTGAGTATCTTTATGATCATTACTTTAAATTCTCTGACGTATTACTTATCTCCATTTCACTTAGGTCTCTTGCTGTGATTTTGTCCTGGTCTTTCATTTGAGACATATTCCTCTGTCTTCTCATTTTGTCTAGCTCGGTTTCTGTGTGTTAGGAATGTCAATTATGCTTCCTGCTTTTGAAAGTAATGGCTTAATGAAGAAGAGGTCCTATAGTGCCTTGCAGTGCAGTGTTCCCTGTTACCCAGAACCTGGCATTTCAGGGAGTGTCTCCTGTGTGTGTGTTGCATGTGCCCTGCACTCATCTGCAAAGTCTCTTTTTGCCTGTTGTGACAGTGTTTGGTTCCTGGCCCCAGTGCATGGTTTTTAAAATATGTGTGTCAGTCTGCTTGTGAAATGACACTGGCTGCCACCAGCTCCAGGGCTGGGTGTGGGGTGGAGGGGCAGGTGCAGTTTTAGCACGGTGTGCAGTGGGGTTCTGTAGGGTCTGTTGCCACACCACTATCACCTGGACCAACACCTCATAAAGCATGTTCATCAGGAGACATGGTATTGGCAAAGTTTGCTCTGGTCTTCTGGGTTGTGGGGACCCATGGCAATAGGACTGAGGCAAGTGTAACTGGAAATGGCTGATTTACTGAAGTGTGAGGGAGCAGGGCTGATGTAAGCAAGGTAAGTAGTGAATGTCAACACTGTGTGTTTATGCTGAGGGGCAGAAGAGGGAATTGGTACCTGCCAACATCTTTGTTCTTGGCGGAGTCTTGCCCCTTCAGAACATGCTCTGAAATGAGTAAAGAGCTCTCTCTCATATGCCCCTGGCATTTTTCAAACTGCTGCTTCTATGCTGTATCATTAGAGGGCTCTTTGTGGTGCTGTCTCTTTAAGGGCAGGGACTTGTCTTCCTATTGCCATCCCAGCTTTCCCAGAACCAAGCTGCTGATTTTTTTTAAATTCCAGGAATTAAGTCCTGCTGGTTGGAAGAACTCACAAAATTGGGTCCCCCTGGCTTTCAGAGCCAAAAGTCATGGGGATTCATTTTTCCTCTGCAGCCTCCTAGATGTGATAGCATGTTTCTTGCCCTTCTCCATGCCTCTGTACCCCTTCACCTCCCAGCCCCCAACAGCCCTGATCTATTTCACTTCATACTGTGTCTTCACTCTCCCAACACTCTTTGATGTGGCCTCTTCTCTGCTTTTGGCTGTGGAGTTTGTTCTGCCAGTCTTCAGGTCATTTTCTAGGTTATTTATACTGATGTAAATGTTATCTTTTTGTATCTATAAGATGAGATGAGCTTGGGGTTCTCTCATTCTGCCATCTTTTCAGCCTTCCTAGTTTGAGGCTCTTTGATGTCAATGATTAGGAAATTGATTTATCTCTGGTTGCAGTAGTTAAGTGTTTGATCAGTAGGAGTTTTGCTATAGTTCAATGAAGAAGAACATTTTTATATATAAAATAGAGATATAACACCAATTTTTGTCTATAAATAATAAACTATTACAGCTATAGTCATGTGAGATATTATTAAACAGTTGACTGCCCATGAAAGCACAGCAGTTCTATAGCAGCAACCCTCCATCTTTCCTAATAGTTCATGACCCGTGACAGCCTAGCATATTATAACTCATATGAGTTTAAAGGCTTCCAGGAATTGAAGTTATATCCGTTAAAAATAATCCCTGGAGAGAAGCATAGTCTGCAATAGTAATTGGCACATGGTATTGTCTTAGTAAATATTTGATTGTTAAGTGAGTAAATAAGTGAAGGCTTGAGTTTCTATTCTGTATGTACATTTTATCAGCTGTGTGATTGAGCAAGTAGTTTGGTTTCTGAGTTTCCATTGTTTTTTTGTTGTTGTTGTAAAATGGGAATGTCAGCCTTTATATCCTAGCTTTTTTTCATGTCGATTAAATGAGATAATATAAGTACATGTGTTTAATAGTATTTTTTTAAAAACTCTAAAGGAACCTCTTTTTGTTCTAATATTTTTCTCAGTTGGAATATTGGTTTGCTATTTATACCTTGTAATTGGCAGTGATGTTCATGCCATTGCCCTTAGCCTATTCACAATTGGAAACCAGGTGCATTCCAAACAGGGATTTACCTTCCTTAACTTAATGCATTTGTGAAAACCTAAGTCTCAGCATAGGTTTGAAACCTAGCTTTGCCCATTATTGGCTTTGTAAGTCTGAACCTCCCTTGAGCCTCAGTCTCATTTGACAAACATAAGTAATAGGTTGCTGTGGAATTGTCATAACTAAATGAGAACATATGTGAAAGCTTTTGGCAATAAACAGTTATTAGTAAATTCTTCCTACACTCCCTTCATGAGGTTAAACATCTTTTAATTCTAATTCTGGGAATAGTTATTCAGTTAATAGGAATATTTTCTTATTTTTTTCCATACATATATGAATTATAATAATGTTTTATATATAACAAAAGGGTTTTTTTTAATTTCTGGATTTTAAAAAAATATAAACTATATTATTTATTAGTCTTGTAGTGGGTCAGGGCTATGCCAGCCATAAGTTATACATGATTATTTTAAGAGTGGAATTTTATTTTAAAAAGTCAAAAGTAATTTCCTCAAGAATTTCAACTTAACCTTTATTCTGAGGAAGGATTTGAAAAAATTTAGTGGAATCTTCTTGGTAAAAAAAATGTTGAAAATGAACTCAAATATTAAGGGCTACAAACCTGTCTTTCCATGAGTACTATACTCCTGCTTATTCCTTCTTACAGATTTTTATATTAATGTAAATTATAGGTTGTAATTTATTTTCTTATAGGATTAAAAATATTTATATCATTTTTCTTCCATTTTATTAAGATAAAATGGACATATAACTATAAATTTGAGATGTACAACATTTGGTAATATATATATTGCTAAAGGACCACCACAGTAAGTTTAGTTAACATCCATCATCTCACATCCCTGTACATCCAGATTTTTCTTTCTTGTGATGATAACTTTTGAGATCTACTCAGTAGCTTTCAAATATAAGGACAGCATTAACTATAGTCACTATGCTGAACACTACATTTGCAAGACTTAGTCATCTTAGAAATTCAAGTTTGTACCTTTTGACTACTTTCATCTGTTTTTTCACACTATTATTTTTCATTCTTTTTCAGATCTCTGGATATTTTTCTTCTAAAATCCCTTACAAATTATGTTTATGCTCACAAATTTTCAATTTTTTTTCTGATGATACTCATAGGATCCCTATTTCTTATCCTGACTTGGAAGTGAGTCCTAAAGTGCTTCCAGTGACAACCAAAGATTTATCACCACACATTTTAATGCATTAGTTGTACAAATATTTGTTGTGGGGCTTGGAAGGAAATACCATTAAGATATTACTCTATCCTCAAAAGATTTCAATCAAGAAAGGTAGATTTGCAAACTATAACAATCCCATGTGTAAATATTTTACTAGTGGTTTAAACCAGACATATGTCCGTACAGAGAAGCAGTGATAGTCAGGAATGCTAGTGGCAATGGTGTTGGGCATTGAAAAAAAATTGCAAAGAAATTTCTGGCAAATACAAGGTCATAAACAAAAGTTCTGAAGTGAGACAGTGTTCACCTTAATTTAAAGAACAACAATGTATTTGTTTCCTATTGGTGCTATAACAAATTACCAGAAACTTAGTGACTTCCAGCAGCACAACATTATTTTCTTAGTGTTCTAGAGATCAGAAATCTGAAATCAGTTTCACTGGGCTATTTTGTATTATGACAGCTCCTCTGCCTCTTACCCTGTAAGAACCCATATGATTAGATTGAGCCCAGAGAATCCAGGGTAATCTTCCCATCTCAAGATCTGTAATTTAGGGGCGCCTGGGTGGCTCAGTGGGTTTAGAAGCCTCTGCCTTTGGCTCAGGTCTCTGCTCAGTGGGGAGCCTGCTTTCTCCTCTCTCTCTGCCTGCCTCTCTGCCTACTTGTGATCTCTGTCTGTCAAGTAAATAAATAAAATCCTAAAAAAAAAAAAAATCTGTAACTTAAATATACCTGCAAGATCCCATTTGTCATGCAAGGTGATGCATTTACAAGTTTTGGGAACTGGGAAGTGGACATCTTTGGGGGTGGGGGGAGCATTGTCCAGCCCACCACAACAGAAAGGCTAGAATTTAAGGTATATAATGGGGATAAAAATGGTATGGAATTTGATTTTGAAACACTCTGAAAGCCATGCTAAGGAGTTTGGAACTTAATCTATAAACCAGCAGTTTTTTATTCTTTAAAAAAAATATGAAAATAGATGTGTATACACTCAAAATTCAGATATAATTACTTGGATGATCACAGATTCCTTGAAGGTAATATAAGGAGCCTTTAGACCTAAAGAGAAAGAAATGAGCAGGAAAGTAACATAATCAAATCTGTTTCATAAGTGTAGTTAGTAGTGTAGTTGAACCAAAGGAATGCTGATGAGGCACAACATTTAAAAATTCTTTAATTAAAAAAAAAAATGGCTGGAAGAATGGAGAGGAAATTGGCTTGAAAATTTTTTTGGAGATAGAATAAATAGGCTATCATGATTAAAGAAGCCAAGGAAGGCTGAAGCAGTCTTTGAGATATTTATGAAAAGGCTCTTAATGTATACTTCCTACTGAAATTTCCTCCCACCGTGTGACTGATTTCTGGAGTCCTCCTGAAATCAAATGCAACTTCCTATTCAAACATGTTCTGTTGCCCGGCTAATCAGTTCCTTCTGTTAGTAGGGTAACTATATAATAAATATTCTAAACTGAGACAGTGATTCTTTTAAACCATTTTTTAAGATCTTCAAATAAAACTTATAAAACTTACTTATAAAACCTAAAATGGATATTTCTGTAAAGCTTCCCTTATTATAGGATGTGGTGGTCCAGAATATCTCCTGGTGGAATATTTTGAGATGGTCAGCATAGGCCTTCTCAGGTCCACATCTCATAAACTGGCCCATAGGACCTTGTGTTGGAGTTAGAGGTAGAGGAATGAAGCCTTGTTGCCAAGGTGAAAATGCACAGGGCCAGCAGTGAAAAGATCTTTGCAATGAAGAGAGAGACTTTTTAGTGAAGGATCATATCCAAATGCCATCTGTTGGGAGTGATACTTAGAAAAGTCTCTAGGGATATCATGGACTTTGATTAGTGTTCTCGTGGCATTGTCCTTTTTGTAAAGTTGAAGTTCAATTCATCTAGCTCTGAATATTTAGATTTTTTATTCTGCTAGTTCTTTTTCTCTAAAATGTATTTTACCCTCAAGTACAGAATTGGATCCATTTAGCTTTTTACCCATTGCCTCCCTTCTTGCCATTCTTGATCACTCCTCATGAAGACTGTTATCTCTTAAGGATGATTCTAGGATATCTATCCTACTTTCTCCAAGGTAGTTAAATTTGAAGAATTTTACATTTCAGGCAGCTTGGTAAATTGTACACTTGGCCTTTTCTTCTTTATAGGGTTGATATGAATGAGTGAAAACTTGAACCTCAGATGAGAGAACAATACAAAATCCAAGGATCACTGACCATGCCTTCATCCCCCAAGGAAATCTTAAGTGATGAGGACTGGAAGTTCATGGTTTCAGCTCCCACAATCTCATATAGCTTCTTTAGGAGATGCTTTAAGCTTGAAGACGAGGCTGCCCAGCATCTCTTCATGGCACCCAAGAACCATCTTTGAGCTGTCCCTGATTGCCAGTGTCCCACAGAATCACAGCAAATCACATAAGACACCCACAGCGTCTGCTCAAAATCAAACCTGCCTCCACATATTTACCACTTACAGCATTTCTGATTCCTCTTAGTAGATCCAGCTTTTCCATCTGGTATCCCTTCCCTTCACCCAAAAATGCCTTTTAGCATTTCTCACAGTGTGAATTGACTGATGACAAATTCACTCAGCTTTCATCTATCTCAAAATGTTTTTATTTCACCTTCATTTTTTTTGAAGAATATTTTCTCTGGGGATATGTCATTTTAGTTTTGTAAGAGTTTCTTTGCCTTCTCCCACCCCCTTCAAAAATAATTCATATATGTCAGTCCATTATTTTATGGTCTCCAGTATTTCCTATGAGAAAGAAGTTGTCATTCCTCTTGTTCCATCAAAGGTAAAATATCTTTCTCTGATTTACTTTTAAGGTTTTTTTCCTTTAACTCTCGTGGTTAGCACTGTCAAAAATATGTGTGGTTTTCTTTATCCTTCTAAATGTTTGTAGAGCTGAGGGTTAATGTTTGTTATCAATTGAAAATTTTCAGCTTAGTTTCAAAAACATTTTTTTTAGTCCATTCTCACTCTAATCTCCTTCTAGGACTCTAATTAGACTCTATGATATTATTCTTTACATGACTGACATTCTTTTCTTCTTTCTGTATTTTAAGATTCCACATATAAAAATGGAAGTCTTGATTACTGTCTTCTTAGGATCCTGGTAGGAGGGAGTCCTTCTAATGCCCTGGTCTCGCCCTTTGCTGTTACCTCCCTTATCCTCAGCTTTTCCAAAAACACTGAAAGGGGATGCTACTAATAATTGCTACTGAATCAGCAACCATAAATTGGAACTTTGCCAGGCAGACTAGAGTTTAAGATACCCTATGTATTAGGCAGTATTTCATTGTCCTGGAAATCAAACATTAGAATCCTCCTTCGTGCTTTTCTTGACTACATGACACCTCTTTTGCCTCTTATATAAAGTCAATTCTCAGTCTTACAAGTTCTTTCTACAAAGTTTGTGATTTATCTTTCAGTGTTTAAATTCAAGATATTTCCCTCTCAGCTGGGTATTTGTTAACAGGGTCCATTTATTTATATGAAGTTTCCTTTTTATTCTAGTATATTTTAGTCAGACCTCTGATTAACCGGGCACTACTTTTGTCAAGCTATTTTCTACTTAAGAACCCACGGAGGTTCTTATTGTTTGGGGTTCTGCTGAGATTTCTTATTCTTCTGTTTAAAGTCCCTTACTTTTCATGCTGATATCTTTTTGTGCACCACATAGACCCACATTAGAATGCCCTCTCCTTCCCCTGCCATCCTCATCAATGACCTGTAGAAGTCACCTCAACACCTAGTGCCTGAAGCTCCAGTTCCAGTCACTTCCTTCCATCACATTCTTTCCTGTCATCAAATCCATTTCAAATTTGATTATACAGTTTTGTGTATTGTATTTACTAATTGAAGGATTAAGATTCAAGTGCCTTCAGGGGCCATGAGGTAATCATAAACTGCGGAACAGGCAGAGTAAAGAACAATGGGTATTAAAGTGTTTGTGTTGATTTTTATTCCTAGTAATGGTAATTCCCACCTAGGTACATGGTATTTCAGATCATTAAGCAGGGAGATAAAATGGCCAAACAGAATACCTTCTCAAGATTTGCAAATTGTGTCCTAAAATTTTTTTCTCCATATACTTTGTAGCTCAAGTAATACACCATTCTTTATATCTTGTCTTAGCCATAATTAGTAGAATGGTAATAGATGCACATTGTACATTAAGTGCTTTTGAAGTTTAGAAGTAAAAATATAGTTTTAGGAAATGTAATGGAAAAATAAATTGTTTTCAAAAGAAAACAGTGCTCTTGTCTTGTCTCCCAGGCCTGAGGAATGGACCGTCCCATTCCCATTAGCACTCTTGCTCACTTCTCACAGCCCAGGGTCTGAATCTCTCCTTCCGTGGACACTGGCAAAGTGGACTTGCTTTGGCTTCCAAAGAAGGTTAGGGAGTGGTATCCAGCAGTCTAACCTTAGCCAAGAGGCATGCCAAGAGTTAAGGTGGGGCCGTAAGTAGGGCTGGATAAAGGGGCATTAGGCAAGTTAGTGAGGTAGTAATAGATGCAGGTCAAACAGTGGGGCTTAAATAATGACCCCCGGAATTGGGATGTCTAAGCTAGAGGCATGTCAAAGAATGAGGAGACCAACACTGTGTACCTGACAAAAAGACAAAGGTAAATTTATTGACTATCATAGTGGGGGAAAGCTCTGCTGGTCTTTTTGAGCAGAGCAGACTGATGATAACTACATAGGGTTTTTGAAAAGTGGGGAGTTAGGATGGGTGGGTTTTCAGGAGTGTGACATCATTGGAAGAAGAGTGGTTACTCGATGCGACAATTTCTGATTGGTTGACATTTGAAGTCCTGCTTACTAGAGTGAGCCCTTTCTTGATTGGGTTGTTACTGGTCAGTTGGCTTGCAAAACCACTTGGTTTACTGAGGCAAGTTGCTGATTGATTGAACAGGTTTAAAATAAATTATGTTGGCTATTTGTTACCATGGCTGCCAAACAATCAATCTTTTCCTGGGAGGATGGTAATTTTTTTCCCTTAAATGGGATGAGAATACATCTAGATTTCAGAAAAGAAATATGAGCATCAGATTATGAATTGGACCTCTTTTTGGAAAATCCTTCAGAAAATAATTAGAAGGTAAAAATAGCCCCAAGGTCAGGTAACGGAGCAGTCATAACAAAGTAGACTAATAAACCCAAGAAAGACCTACTTCCTGTTGTTTTTCAAGGAGCCAAGGCCCATAGGATATTCTCTCTATGGCTCCATGAGGATGATCATGCCCAGTAATGTTACAGAATACCCCAGAGCAAGGGTCAGCAGACTTTTTCTGTAAGTAGTCAGATGGTAAATGTTTTAGGCCTTGAGGGCCATCATTTCAGTCTCTGTTGCATTTCCTAACCTTGGCTACTGTAGCACCAAAGCAGCCATCCATATGTAAACAGATGGGTGCCACTGGAGATGGTCTGCAGTAGCTGGATTGGACCTGTGGTGCCCACATGAGGCTCATAGATTATAGTTTGCTGACTCCTGACCTAGAAGAAGTATTCTTGTTTTATACTGCTAAGGAATCAAAACCAAAATATCTGAACCTCTCTGGTCAAGAGAGAGTACATCAATAATAAATAGTTGTTGACTAAGTGACTTCTGATTTCCTATGTGGTTGGATGACATTGATTACGGTCCGGGCTAGGATCCTACTGGAGATATAGCTGAGATAGAAGTAAAGCTGGAGTATAGACAGAGTTCAGGGTGAAAAGCCTCCAATGTCCCATTTCCAGTGGGCATCAGGTGGGTGATGCTGTCAATGCCACAAGCACCACAACCCATGATACTTGCTGGTCTCTTGCTTAATGGCCTGCAGTACTATATCTGCTGACTACTGCTATTCTTCTGACAACTGTTAGTGCTACTTCAGCTGAAGGGATCCTGTCTTTTGAAAACTGATAACTCTGCCAGTTAACATCAGAGAGCTTGACTTTGAAGTATTTTCAGATTTTTGGAGGCTACAGGATAACCTGGCCTTTTTTAGCTTCCTTCATCACCCTTCCCCAGGTTAGAGGATCATTTGAATGACAGCGTTCTGTGGGCTTGACCGTCAGTTGTGAAGTCCCCTTGACTTCTTCCTCCAGGGAGCCCACGATCTTGAAAATAGTACATCCTTTGTCCTGACCTGGTATTCTGCATTTCTGGGAGTAGTCATGGAACTAGCCCACCAGAGCAAACTGTTCTGAAAAGTACTTTCTACAATTACTCGTTTTGGGGGGATGGGGAAACACAGCTCATATTTTAGATCAGCAAATCTTTTGTTTGTGGCTTATGTATCTTAAGACTCTTGTAAATGAATACTTAGGAATATATATATATTTGCCTGCTCAGATAAATTTTTGGAATTGGACTCTACTATCACTTGCATCTCAAATATTTGAGATTCTATTTTCAGATACATTTCATGGAGAAACATTGTTTGATGTGAAGAATGTCTTTTAGTGCCTTTTGTTAAATGGCCTATTTAGGGTTTTTTTTTTTCTGCAGTGAAATGTAGTCATTACCAAGAATAAGGATAAAAACTTGTCACGGTACTAATTTTACCTTATAATAGTATGTTAGAACTCATGAAAATTAGATTTTTTGTCATCCTTGTGTAGTATTATCTAAAACAGAAATAAGATGTTTAAATGTGTTAGAAATAATAATAATACAAGATATAATATTTTGATACTCTAACATGATCTAACATTACTGAATGGTTTTGAAATCCATCATGAAAAATTGGAAAGGAGCAATAGAATTTTGAAAAAGATGAGAGAGGGCTATCTTTATCAGCTATTTAAGTAAATTATAAAGATATAGTTATTCAAATATTATGGAAATGGAATAAAACTAGACAGACTATGAAAGAAAAAAAAACTAGATTTCTACTTGCCTACTTGTGATCTCTGTCAAATAAAAAAACAACAAAAAAACCCTTTATTTACTTATTTTCATTCCTCCCTCCTCCCACTGGATGATCCATGAGAGAAGGTACTAGGTCTTTTTTTATCATTGTATTTTCTATAGCAGAGTGCCTGACCCAGCATAGGTAATAAATGTTGATTGGGTAATGTTGGGTGATGAGCCTCTAGTTGACCTAACCTTCAGGCTTTTATTTTTCACCAAGGACTGATAATACTTATATAAACATAAAAAGGAGACACATTTTTAATGTATTAGAAAAAGTTTTATAATTTTCTTTAGCAGTTAGACTAGTTTTCTAGTGAGTACATAGAAATGATAAACTCTAGATTAGGTAATATAGAAAAAAAGTTTTATTTTTCAGTGGAGAAGTCCATTCCCCTACTCCCATTCCATTGTATGGGATTGTGTTGTTCTGCCTTTGCAGAGGTAATGTTTACAGTGTTCTATATGCATGCATAGAAGTAAAATGAACTTTGTCATGTCCTATAGCTTGCTTATCACAATTTTCTTTCTTTTTCTTTCTTTTATTTTATTTTTTTTTAAGATTTTTATTTATTTATTTGACAGATCACAAGTAGGCAGAGAGGCAGGCAGAGAGAGAGGAGAAAGCAGGCTCCCCACTGAGCAGAGAGCCCGATGCAGGGCTCGATCCCAGGACCCTGGGATCATGACCTGAGCCGAAGGCAGTGACTTTAACCCACTGAGCCACCCAGGTGTCCCGCTTATCACAATTTTCTATCTTGGCTTTGCTCTGGGTGGTACTCTTGGTTGACTAGACATATACAAAGTATACTAGATTTGAAGCGAAATATTAAATGGGGAACTGATTCCAGACTTCCTTTGTCTTCCCACCCCATCCCCTTAAGATATGACTTTATTATGTTTTATTTTTGGAGGCAATTTAAGTTTTTTAGAATTGGGAAAAGTGAAACTCCTCATGTAGTGTTAGCCAGCATTCTCTCAAATGTGCCACTAAAAAAGATTTGATTAAAAAAGTGGTGATTAAAAAATAGTTTTCTTCTGGCTTACATAAAAATGATAATTTATCTATCAGTTCAGATATTTGGAAATTGTGAAGTCTGTTCCATTTTTTAATGACACAGCATATGAAGTAGGACATTATTGAAAGGTCAACTAGAGGCTTATTTTTCAGACTATAAATCACACAGGTTGAATTGCGGAAGTCTAGAAACGTGTTGTTTTATGTTCATCACCATTCTATGTTAATAAGATAATTCAAAAGTAATTAGAAGTGGTAGCAGCTACATGAAATGATTATCTTCATTTAGAACAATTCTGATAGAATAAAAGTGGGGGAAGAAAATTTTGATAGAATTTCACTGGTTTCTAAGGGGCACTGGAAGTGAAAAGTGCCTCAGAAAAGTGAGGAATGTGCCTGCAGATTGCAACCTGAGTGTGACTATGTGAGGTTTTCTTAGGAGAAGCCAGGAGGAAGCAAGTTTGCATTTTCACGTTTTGCACCAAATCCTGTTAAAGAATGCCACCAGGTGACTGGCGTTTTCTGAACAGAGAAAGCCTGTGTGGTATCTGGCAAGTCAGGTTTAAGAAAAAGATGTCAGCAACTTAAGGCCCATGTCACATGACATCCTGGGCTTGCCAATACTAGACGCTCTGGATCAGGTTTCAACTCCAGGCTGTCCTGCCAGCCATGAGGGTTCAGCCGAATGAGAAGCAAAACCTCACTTCCGAAAATGTTAGGAGCTGCCCTTCGCTTGCCGTGAGGCCTCCGGATCCGGAGCTGGTTTTCAAATGAGAGCCTCTCTACTGAATGGAATTTTCATATTCCGCTGTCATTTTGATGCTCTCTACTGGGCTTCATCACTTCTACCAGGCACTTCCTGCGAGAATGGGGGCAGGGGCTCTCGCCATCTGTGTAAGTACAGCCTGCCCCTGTCTTCTGTGGACCCCATGGGGCTGAGGAGAGGCCTGCTGCCCTCCTGCTTCTGAGGAGATGTTTACGTGATTCTGTCTTTACTTTCTGGGAGGTGGGGGAAGGTTCCTTACTTAATGTCCATTTGAATAGATAGGAATTTAACAGCGTTTTGGCAGCTTTCAGCATTTTTGTCTACTTGCCTTTCCAAAAAAGATGAAGGGAGACGCCTGCCTGCAGGAGTTACTCGGCTCAGTCAGCTTGATTTAAAAGTCTAGCACTCTCCAGCGTTTCAGACTTTGTTGTTCCGAATGCGTTAAACAGGAATGTTTAATGGCAGTTACTGGAAAAATCTAGTGGCTAGCAGGAGAAAGAATTAAACGAACCATTAATTTGTGCCTTCTGAGTTTGTGTATGACCTTTTTCTAGTCACATTTTTGTTTTCAGTTAGTAATGCTAGAGTTTCTGTTTCAGCATGGTTGCTGAAAGGGACCGGGAAAGAGCTTGTTTGGTACACATTTGTGAATCCTTAACTGACTGTAAAAATTTCTGGTCGTTACAATGTAGAAGCATCAGTAACTAACACCGATGTAAGATCCATGGGAAAATGTGTATACTTCTAAGGCTGAATTAATGGATTTCAAAAGCTCTGTTGCTGCTTATATGTAACCTTTTGCAGTGGCCAGGTATTGTGAATCATACATATCACAGAATGCTGGGGTTTAAATTTTTATTTCAGTGTGTAGAAAATGCGTGTATATTTAGCATACTTATATTTCAAGCTGGTGTTGTATTCCAAGGGAGCATTGTTATTTGTCTCTAAATGAGTTACGTGAGAAATATCTTATTCTTTATTATCAACTTAGCCACTCACTTTTGTATCATTACATTAGGTTCGACCTCTTCCCTCCCCCTCCTTTAAGTTTCAGAAATGGCTGCAATTTATTGTAGCTTTGGATGGCATCCTAATATTTATATAGAAATATCTGGGCAATTTTTACACATATGCCCCAAATGATCACCAGATTGTATATCAGTCCCACAGACTGAATTTTCTTGGTAAAACTCCCTCACTTCTGTGCCTGGAACTTTTTGGTATCCTGTGTCCTTGTCTGGGTGTCTCTGGTCCTTTCAGTCCTGAGGCTTGGAGCATCCAGGTGTCTATGTGGTTATCTTCCCAGTCTTATAAACCACTTCAGGACTGGAAATGTGTGGCATGTGAGGCAGCAGGGCGACCTATTTGTTAGGAGATTTGCAGTCATCTCTGATTAGATCCTTATTTCTTGCCTGCAAGAAATCCTTATTTCTTGGCCTGCATGCATTGATCTCTACCTTGACTGAAATGCAGGCAGACCCATGTAGGAAACTCTATGTTTTTCCTTATTTTAATCCAGAGTATACACAAAATTTCATTAAGGTGGATACAAAAATCATACAATTTAAAAGATTATTCACTGTAGTAGAGGAGCACTAGACCGAGAGTTGTTCTCGATCTTTCCCATTCTTCAACTTTAGGTTAGTTAGCCTTTGTGCTCTATCCCAGTTTTTAGGAGCAAATGTTTGTTTGCATTTAGTGTAGTGTTTCTGGAAAAACACAGCTATTGGAGAACAAATTTTTTTTTAATGTTTCTGGCAGAAAAGTGAGAATTAATCAAATAAAACATAGGGGCTAGTATACTTGTTTTTAGTTTGGGACTTCTTTACCCAGACATTTATGTTAGCAACTGTTCAGGTATCCTGCTACTGAAGATAATTATTGTTGTTGTTGTTGTTGTTTAAGAATTTTATTTTATTTAAATTCAATTAATTAACATATGGTGTCTTATCAGTTTCAGGGGTCGAGTTCAGTGACTCATCAGTTGCATAGAACACCCAGTGCTCATTGCATCATATGCCCTCCTTAATGCCCATCACCCAGTTTCCTCATCCCCCACCCCTCTCCCCTCCAGGAACCCTCAATTTATTTCCTAGAGTTAAGAGTCTCTTATGGTTTGTCTCCCTCTCTGATTTTGTCTTGTTTTTCCCTCCCTTCCCTTATGATCCTCTGTGCTATTTCTCATGTTCCACATATGAGTGAAATAACATACTTGTCTTTCTCTGCTTGACTTATTTCATTTAGTATAGTACGCTCTAACTCTGTCCACGTTGTTGCAAAGGTCAAGCTTTAATTTTTTTGACAGCTGAGTAATAGTCTAGTGTGTGTGTGTGTGTTCACCACGAGAAATAGTTGTTCTTTAGACAAAAAGAGTGTCAGATATTTGTAGTGTGTGCACGCATGCATCTATATGTTGACATGGGACAGACTATTTCAAAGACACTCCATTTCTGTGTCCCTTGACTAACCACCTTTTTCTTCCTCATTCCTTTTATCTCTTCCATATTACTAGTACTGCTAGTAAAACCACACTGGGCTCAAAATTTTATTTGTATTACTACTCATATTTACCTTCTTCACTATTAACATCTATTTTTTCTTCAATAAACCACACCCAGGGAAATGAAAACCATGCCTGCCAGTTAATATTGCCTTACTCTCTTCTAGTTTTAAAGGTCACTTTGGTGAGAGGATTCAAGCTCTCAGGAAAGTCTTGAGTCTTCCAGACCTCTTGCGCCTCCTGCTGTTCTGTCTAACGTGGCTTCTGCGTGTTTTGGTGGGTTGAGAGTGGGAGCTGGCATATTCTAATGGCTGGAGAAAGAGGGGCCTACAGTACATGCCTGTTGATTCTTACAGTCTGGATATTTTGTCTGTGGTGAGTTCAGGTATCAAACCTTTGGCGAATTGATGGACAAGTTCTGTTGGTATCATCAGGGCCCTGCAGTCCACTCCTCCTGACACCTCCAACTTTTGTTGGTGCTGGGAATAATTCCAAGGATATCCTTAGCCTTTGTCCCTAACTTGAGCCCCTCCACTCCTGTAGCCTCAACACCCAGTGTCCTCAGCTACCTTACATCTATCCCATCATGCAGGCAGGAGCTATGTCTTGGTACAGAAAGGCTCACAAAGCATATTAAGATATTCTGGTCACAGATTTATTGAGTCACTTTAAAATGTAGCACAAAGCAGGAGGGGAAAGACCAGCTAGGCTTACCTATGTAGAAAGGGTTTCAGTGGGATGAAAGGTGCATATTCTGAGTCCTGTGTTACATAATATTCATCTATCCTGTCTTTCATCTTCTCCACCACGTCAGTCTTTCCTGACCACAACAGATTTTACAAAGACCAGTACTGAATGGGAGCAAGGTCCCCAGCAGATCGGGAACTTGCTTGCTTTATCATCAGAGGCAAGTGTGCCCAGTTATAGCTGTAACTTGCTAATATACTCCTGAACAACTATGGATTTTTATCGCATATCTCAGGCAGACTGTACATGGGGCCGGCATGGGTGTAATCAATGGGTAACTGATTTAAGACATGAATATTTGGTGTTTCATAAATGTTAGATGCCTAAGTTAGTTCTTCTCAATTTAATTATCTATGTTGACTGTCTACCATGCTATCTCCTTACTTATTGTTAATACTTAGTTATACTTCTCCTCATTGATAGTTTCTCTTTGTTCTCTATTTAGCCAAACTGAATTTTCTTACCTAATATTTGTTTGTTGTATTATTCAAGTTCAAGTTCCAAACCCATCATGGTCATCTTTGTTGTTTCTACTTTGACGTTTAGTTCCAAATTCATCCCACACAGACTACGTTTAGGTTTCTTAAATGCCGCGATGAGTTTCTTCACTTTTTTCCCCACCTCTTGTGTTTCCTTGTCTTTGTTTTGTTTGTTTAGAGTTTTAGAAAGAATATGGGCTTTGGAGCTAGGCAGACCTGAGCTTCGATCTTGGTTCTGTTATCACTTTACTCTGACCTTAGATATTACTAAGCAGTATGCTTTCTTGATAGTTTATTTTAAAGAGCTTTCACCATTTTGTTCATCTTCCTGGACCTATATTAATAGTCTCACTAGCAGACAGTAAAGTTTGGACACAAGGTGTCATATCTTACTTATATCTCTTACCTATTGCTCAGGGCTAGGATGTAATAGTTCAATAAATGTTAGGTTTTGCAGTTTCACCTCTCTTTTCTGTGCTAATGCATGAATTAGCATTAATTAAATGTATTTTACATGAAATTAAATGTATTTTATTTTATTTTTTTTAAAGATTTTATTTATTTGACCGAGACAAAAAGCATGTGCTTGGGAGCACAAGCAGGCTCCCCGCTGAGCATGGAGCACAATGCCCACTCGATTCATGACCCTGGGATCATGACCTGAGCCAACTGCTTAACCGACTGAGTCACTCAGGCACCCCTAGCATATTTTATTTTTAAATGGATCTTTTGAAGACCTTCCAAAAGCTAAAGGCATGTCTGCAAAGGGATTCTGTCTTTGATGGTGCTTTTGTGATAATAGCACAGTTTTCCATTTATGGGAATGAGCAACATAATTGTAAGTATTTTGTACTTTTGAGTCTCCCAACTGAACAGCACATTAATTTTCTTACTATCAAGCTGCATGCAGTCAATGCAAGTGTAACTCTGCACATCATTCCATCTGAGATGATGTGTAGGCTGGTCGGGGCATAGCCTTCCCTGCATGTAATCTGCTTTAATCAGGGTAATTAACACCGAGTGTCCCAACAGGAAAATCCTGAAAGATATCTCAGTAGCTCAGGGAAACAGATGAATTTGTAGATTACTCAAAATCTGATGCAGGTTGACAGACTCTGTGCTCGTCCAGTGACTCTAGTATCCAGGCTGCCTCCATTCTGTGAAACAATTGCTATTTCAGCATGTGACCACGTATCCCTTGGTTTATATCAGGGAAGAAAGGAGATGGAGGAGGCATGCATGCTTTTACCTGCCTCATTCTGGAAGTGATTCGTTTCTCTTCTCAAAGTTCATTGCTTTGAACTAGTCATATATGGTCGTGTAAGCAAAGGTGGTTTGGAAATGTAGAGAAATATCTCGTGGAATATTTATAAACACTATCTCTGGCCCATAACCTAAATTGTTTAAATCAGAGGGAAATGTATGCTCCATGATTGGGATAAAGCCATCAGTCTCTAATTCCCCTACTGAATGTAAACAAGAAATCAGACACCCCAGGTGCTGCTGACAAATATCTTATCTATGGATCAAGAGGGAAGGCAGCTTTAGGATAACTTAATACATCAGTGAACGGCAGAACAGTGGTGACATTCATGAGCCACTGAATCTACCAGCTCAGAATCTTTCCTTCCCCTGAACTCCTTTGTATTAGTATAATGGCATAATAAATGTCCTTATTATTTTAGCCAGTTTGAACTAGAATTTCAATTACTTGCAGTCAAAACATCTTAACTGAGATACTTCATCATGTAACGGCTTGCTGTGCGATGGTCTGAGGAAGCTTGTCGTGAACTGGAATGAAGCAGGGTTAGAAGGCAGGACACATGGCTTTGAATCTTGGCTCAGCCACTTACTGGTTGTTTGACCCTGAGCAAGATCCTCAACCTCTCTCTTTTCTTACCTATTAAAGAAGGATAATAGCCTAAATTGAATTATTATGAGAATCAAATAATGTACTGTAAAAATACATTGAAAACTTCATAAGAACATTAACTTTATTATGTGGCAGCCTATTTTATTGTCTTAAGGTGGTTTCTGTACTACTGTCATTATGGGTGGATTTTACTTCTTTACAATAAAAAGAATTCTGTGATCTGAAGGGACTGTTGATATTATTGAATTTAGACCAAATTTTAAACAGGATTAAACTTTTAGTTTTGCTTTTTTCTACAATAAACCAATGAGGTATTATAGGACGACAAGATTACCAGTAAGCAAACAAAGGCATGTAAATTTTCCTATGCAAATCTGAATTGTATTGCAGGAAGTATTTTCATCTCTGCCATATAGAATTCAAAAATCAAACAAAATCATAGTCAAGTTTAGTGTCTGAGAATCGGTAAATTCCGAAAGTATCTAGGTTGCTTATTTCGGGGTCAGGTTCTTTGAAGCACAGTTGGTTGTGTGTATTGGTTTAATGTCCATCTGCAGAAGATTATACAGAAGCTTCAGTGACAGTGGTGAATAATGCAGAGGAGCGTGAAGTAGCATATAAACATAGTGAAAGAATGGGGTAATTGGGCAAAGGAGACATGCTAAGATAATAAATTACATTAATTCTGATCTAAAATCTTAAAGCGGATTTGGGCAAATGAAATTCTAAAGATAAGAAGCTTGTGTCCAATAGTTTCTGAACTAGCAACTGTAAGAAAGCCGGCTTGAGTTTTTACCTGTAACCGTGAATTTCCACTGGTTTATAAAGAGGTACTATAGCAAGTAATAGCATAATTAAGTTTATTTAAGTTATATAACTAAATATTTAAGTTTGTGTAACTAGCAGGTAGATTGGAGATTTTAAAAAGATTTATCATTCACAGTGCTTGGTTTATGGGAAAGGATTGTACAATTTCAGATTATTAACAGCTACTTCAAGACTGTTAAGGTTGGAGGGTCTACCATATTGGATATTAACAGAAATTAAAACCATTTAATAATACTGGCTGGCTACTTGGAGAAAAGTAATTGCTGGATTTCTTCTTTACTCTTTAAACTACAAACAGAATAAAAATATAAATACCAAAGTGAAACCATAAAACAATAATTTGGGATCAAGGAATGTCTTTGTAAAGGAGAACCAAATGAGAAACCCTAATGAAAAAGACTGGTGAATTTTTCTGACAGATAACTAAAATGTCTGTACAATCCCAAATTGCATAAACACAATTCCAAAAGAAAACTAATAAAGATATTTACAACATACATGATTACAAAAATTAGTCTTTTTAATATAGAAAAATTTGTACAAATCAGTAAGAAAAAGAAAACTAGCCATTAGTAAATGAACCAAAGCTTATGAGTAGGAGGTTCACAAATAATACAAGTACTAATAGACATAAGAAAATTGTTCAGTCTCATTCATAGTTAAATATAAGCAAACTTTAAAGTGTTTATATTATCCAGGGATGTCAGAAGAATCTTACATGCTTTCGATCAAGCTGTAAACCAGTGGAGCATCTTTGTAGGGCAATGTGGCAGTATGTGTCAAAATGTATACTTTGTATACCTGTTGATCTAGCAATCTCACCTCTAGCAATTTATCTTACAGGTGCTTGTACAATTATGTAAAAATGCTTTCAAGAATGTTCCTTGCTAAAATACTTGTAATAGCAAGAACTACAAGTTAGTAAATATTAGTAAATCAGATCAGTTAAAATCAATTATAGTATCTCTAGATAATGTAATACTAATCAGCTGTATCTGCCAATATGGAAGGACCTCCAGAATTGATCAAGTAGCAAAAAGAGGGTGCATGAATACACAATAATATAGTTACAGTTGCCTTTTTTTTTTTTTTTAAAGATTTGATTTATTTGACAGGTAGAGCAGGAACACAAGCAGGGGGAGTGGGAGAGCGAAAGCAGGCTTCCTCCTGAGCAGGGAGCCCAATGTAGGGCTCGATCCCAGGACCCTGGGATAATGACCTGAGCCAAAGGCAGACACTTAACAACTGAGCCACCCAGGCGCCCCTATAGTTGCCTTTTAAAAAATATTATACATATAGAGGTATGCTTAGTTATGCTTAGAAAATATCTGCAAGGAAACACAGTAATTGGAACTGGGATAGGGAGTCTTCTCAGTTTAAACTCTCATGTTTGAGGTTTTTTTTTTTTTTGAAAAGCATATATTTAAATTACTAAAAATAAAAGATACTCAAAGATGGATTGGTAGTTCTGTCTAGAAAAAATAATGATTATTTTATAATGAAGGCACTGAATATTATATTTGAATGTCTATAATACTTTTTCAAATACATTTCTGAAATATATAAATTACTTGAAATTGTCTAGTACATAAAAGGATACAGACTTTCCCTGCACATTTCCGAAGGCAGACTTAGAGCTGGGTAGAATGTAATGTGACAGTCTTACCGAGAAGAAAGAAGTGGCTAAAGATTCGTGTATCTAAAAATTGAGCTGATTGTCTCTTGAGATGGTTGGCACTCCATCACAACAAGTAAGAAAGAGGTGGCTAAGTAATAGTGGGTGAACTTGTCATAGGCAAGTTATGGAATTAGAGTTATAGGTGAGATGTCCTTGCAGTGTTCTAGGATTCTCTGAGTCAGTGTGTACTTCCCAAAATTTGTAGCTCTCAGTCAGTTTGTCAGACTGTCAGAAATTTAGCACACATTGGTCTTTTTACCCCCATACTTCCTTCAGTTAGGGCTTCCTTTATGTGGAAAATTAGATGATTGTCCACCATCTTGTTTGAGAACATTCTGTCCCCTCAGTAAGATCCCATGTGCCCATTTACGATTAGTTCCATTCCTATAATCTTTCTCCCACCTCCAAAACCTCAGACAGCCACTAATTTACTATTTCCTAAATGTTAACTGAATGTTTCTGTACATGTACCTTTCCTCACAGTTGATATCAATGGAATCATACAGTATATGTTCTTCAGTGACTGGCTTATTTCACTTAGCCTAATATTCTTGATTCTCATCCATGTTGTAGCATGCATCAATATTTCATTCCTTTTTAATTGCTATTATTGCTCTTACTGCATTCTATTATATATCACATTTTGCTTATTCATTTGTTAGTTGATAGACATTTGAACTATTTCCTTTTCCCCCCTTTGTTAGTTTAAATTCAATTAGCCAACATGTCATTAGTTACATCATTAGTTTCAGATGTAGCATTCAGTAATTTATCAGTTGTGTATAACACCGAGTGCTCTTCGTACCACATGCCCTCCTTAATGCCCATCACCCAGTTACCCCATCCCCCCCACCTCTCCTCCAGCAACCCTCAGTTTGTTTCCTACACTTACAAGTCTCTCATGGTTTTTCTCCCTCTCTAATGACTTCCCATTCAGTTTTTCCTCCCTTTCCCTATGATCCTCTGCACTGTTTGTCATATTCCACATATGAGTGAAACCATACGATAATTGTTGATTGACTTATTTTGCTCAGCATAATACTCTCCGGTTCCATCCACATTGATATAAATGGTAAGTATTCATCCTTCTGATGGCTGAGTAATATCCCATTGTATCTATACCGTATCTTCTTTATCCATTTATCTGTCGATGGACAGCTGGGCTCTTTCCATAGTTTGGCTATTGTGGACATTGCTGCTATAAACATTGGGGTGCAGGTACCTCTTTGGATCACTACATTTGTATCTTTGGGCTAAATACCTAGTAGTGCAATTGCTGGGTCAGAGGTAGCTTAATTTTTAACTTCTTGAGGAAACGCCATGCTGTTTTCTAGAGTGGCTGTACCAGCTTGCATTCCCACCAATAGTGTAAGTGGGTTCCCCTTTCTCCATATCCTCATCAACATTTGTTGTTTCCTCTCTTGTTAATTTTAACCATTCTGACTGGTGTGAGTTGGTATCTCATTATGGTTTTGATTTGTATTTCCCTGATGTCAAGTGATATGAAACATTTTTTCATGTGTCTGTTGGCCATTTGCATGTCCTCTTTGGAGAAATGTTTGTTTATGTCTTCTGTCCATTTCTTGATGGGATTATTTGTTTGGGGTGTATTAAGTTTGATAAGTTCTTTATAGATCTTAGATACTAGCCCTTTATCTGATATGTCACATTTGGGCTATTTCCTACTGTTATGAATAATGCTGTGTTAGGATAGTACCCATGAGTGAAATTGCTGGATGATATACTAAATTTATGTTTAATGTTTTTTTAAAGGGTTTTAATTTATTTATTTGACAGAGAGAGACACAACAAAAGAGGGAACGCAGGCAGGGGGAGGGCAGAGGAAGAAGCAGGCTTCCTGCTGAGCAGGGAGCCAAATGTGGGGCTTGATCCCAGGATGCTGGGATCATGACCTGAGCCGAAGGCAGCCACTTAATGAGTGGGCCACCCAGGCGTCTCTATGTTTAATATTTTAAGAAAATGCCAAATATTTTCCAAAATGACTGCACCATTTTACATGCTGGTCATCAGTATGAGAATCCCAGTTTCTACACACCCTTGTCAGCATAAGATATTGTTACTCTTCTATTATTATAACAATTCTAGTGAATTTGTACTGTTATTTAATGACTAATAATGTGGGACATTTTTCATAAAAATTTTCCCGTTCATATATCTTTTTTGGTTAAATATCTGTCCATATCTTATGTCCTTTTTTTTTAAAAAAATTGGGTTGTTGGTTCTTACTGCATTTTAAGAATTCTTTTTGTATATTATGATACAAGTCCTTTCTCAGATACATGACCCACGAGGAGTGGAGGTTTTGTCCTGTCTTTCAGATTAATTCAGCCAGAACCAAAACTGCTGGTTTCATTACTGTTGTGCCAATCCCACTAGGGGTGTAGGAAGGGTTTGGAGTAGGCCCAGGCAAGCGTGCCACAAGCTCCCATTACTCTTCACTAAACTTAATCATTTTTTCACGAATAGGTGTCTCCCAATTTTTTTGTTGTTGTTGTTGTTTTTGTATTTATTTTTATTTATTTATTTATTTATTTTGGCTTTGGTTAGTTTCTAGATCCCTGAAATGATGGTTTTTATAATTTTGTCCAGCTTTGTATTTGTGTTGGAAGTGTGTCTATCACTGGAAGTTAGCAGTAGGTCTTGACCTCATTCTTTGTAGAAAATTTTACTTTTTATAATTACCTTTCATTTTTCTTGCTATAATAGTGATACATGTCTAGGGTATAAATTTCAAGAAGTAAGTAACAAGGAGAAAATAATAAGATTCCATAACAGTAATACGTATCATGTTTGCTTACATCCTATAGTTTTTCTATGAGTTTATAAAAACTTTTAAAAACAGATTAGACTTGATATTAGTTTATAGTAGTCTATACTACCTCCTGCAAATAACAGTATATTGTGAATATATAGAGGTCTGCTTTGTATAAGATAGGAGTCTTGCTCACCATTACTTGCCCCTCCCCTGTCTTTGGGAGTCTAGACTAAAAGAGGACAGCCTGGGAAGAAGCCCCAGTTTTTCTTAGGCATTGCCAAATTGGCCTCCAGAAATTTTAATCAGTTTACATCCACTGCTTCTTACCAATTTTTTCTCTTTTCAAAAAAATTTCCATGAATAGAAAGGATGGTAAATAGCATTACATTGTTTTTGCCTACCTTTGATTACTATGATCGTCACCACCTCCTGAGAAGATCTATTCTGTCTTTAGAAGTGATTATTATTTCTTCTTTGTATGTCTTAAAAATCGGTTTCCGGATAACTACCATTCACTCTCTGGTTTTGTCCTCTGAACCACATGACTGTTCTTTCAAAATCCGAAAGTATTTCAACCCCAAATCTTCCTGTTTGAGTATAATCATAGAAGGTTTTTCATTCCTTCCTCATATAACATGGTTCATTTTTTTAAAATTATGAACTTTTACATCATTTTACCTTTTTTCATTTTATTTTATTTTATTTCAGTGTTCCAAAATTCATTTTTTATGTTCCATGCGTGCCTTTAGAAATTTTTTAAATTTTAAAAATTTCTTCGTTTGTCACTTCATCAGAGCCTCCCCAGCCATTTATTAATTGGTTAAAGTTTGTTCTCTGGTAGTTTTCTCAAGGAAGGTTCAAGTATTCTTAGCTTTTGTATATTCAAACTATAGTGTTTTAGATAAAGGACAGCTTGCCTGGTTATTGAACTTGGCTCCTGCAGTCTTTTCTTAAATATATTTTTTTAAGATTTTCTTCATTTATTTGACAGAGAGATCACAAGGAGGCAGAGCAGCAGGCGGGGGGGGGGGGAAGCAGGCTCCCCGCCGAGCAGAGAGCCTGATGCAGGGCTCGATCCCAGGACCTGGGATCACAACCTGAGCTGAAGGCAGAGGCTTAACCCACTGAGCCACCCAGGTGCCCCTTTCCTTAAATATTTTTAAGTCTTGTTCTGTTGTCTTCTGACATTAAATACTGCAATCTCTAAGTTTGAGACTATTCATTTTATTTTTTCCTTATTATGATTTGATATTTTCCCTGGCTGCCCAAGGGATTCTTTGTTATTGTTAGTCTAGTAATTTCCCTAGAATAGATCTTCATGTGAACTGTTCTGAATCTAAGGTGTGTCTTTTCAGTTTGTAGATTCCGGGCTTCTGCTGAAACATAGTTTTTGTGAATTACATCTTTAGGTATTCTACTCCATTATTTGTTATTTTTCTTTGGAGACCCCAATAACCCTATATTGGGACTCATTAAAACTGATATCTGTAGTTATCTCTTAAAACCCTGTCATTCTTGGCTAAAATTAACAAGTCAGGAAATGACAGTTGCTGGTGCGGATGCGGAGAAAGGGGAACCCTCCTACACTGTTGGTGGGAATGCAAGCTGGTGCAACCACTCTGGAAAACAACATGGAGGTTCCTCAAAATGTTGGAAATAGAACTACCCTATGATCCAGCAATAGCACTACTGGGTATTTACCCTAAAGATACAAACGCGATCCGAAGGGGCACGTGCACCCAAATGTTTATAGCAGCAATGTCTACAATAGCCAAACTATGGAAAGAACCTAGATGTCCATCAACAGATGAATGGATCAAGAAGATGTGGTATATATACACAATGGAATACTATGCAGCCATCAAAAGAAATGAACTCTTGCCATTTGCGACGAGGTGGATGGAACTAGAGGGTATCATGCTTAGTGAATTAAGTCAAGTGGAGAAAGACAACTATCATATGATCTCCCTGATATGAGGAAGTGGAGATGCAACATGGGGAGTTAAGGGGGTAGGAGAAGAATAAATGAAACAAGATGGGATTGGGAGGGAGACAAACCATAAGTGACTCTTAATCTCACAAAACAAACTGAAGGTTGCTGGGGGGAGGGGGATTGGGAGAAGGAGGGTGGGGTTATGGACACTGGGGAGGGTATGTGCTTTGGTGAGTGCTGTGAAGTGTGTAAACCTGCCGATTCACAGACCTGTACCCCTGGGGATAAAAATATATGTTTATAAAAAAAAATAAAATACAAAATTAAATATTTAAATCAAAAAAAGAAAAAACCCCTGTCATTCTTTTTTAATGTTTCATTATGTCTACTTTTCTCATTTATGTCCTCTCTTTCCCTTACTATGCTGTTAACAGATATTCTCCTTTGTGCTCTTGATAATTTAGTCTTCATTTCTGAAATTTTTTTTTTTGGTCTTTTCCTTTTCTTCCCTTCATGGTTCTGCCAGTTTCCATTTCACATTCTCCTATGGACTGATTATCTCTTCCCTAAATTTTTACATTTCAGCTTTGTAATCAATTCAATTAATAATCAAATCATTTAGTTTTATTTTGATTGTGGTAAAATATGCATAACATAAAACTCATTAAACTTAGCATTTTAACCATTTTTTGAAATACAGTTCCATGGCATTAGTACATTCATGAAGTTGTGTAACAGTTATGATTATCCACTTCCAGAACTTTTCATCATTTTCATCCTAAACTTTGTACCCCTTAAATATCTGCCCATTCCCTTCTTTGCCCCCTAGCCCCTAGTAACTGTTCTTCTATTTCCAGTCTCTATGAATCTGTCTCTCCTAGATATCTCATAAGTAGAAACATGGAATTTTTGTTTGGTTTTGTTTGTTTATTTGGTTTATTTCACTCTGATACTCTTTTCAAACTTCATCGATGTTATAGCATGTGTCAGAATTTCATTCCTTTATAAAACTGAATAATAATCCACCGTGTATACACATACTGCATTTTATTCGTCTGTTGATGGACATTTGGACAGTGTTTACTTTTTGGTCATTAGGGATAATGCTGCTGTGAACATAGGTTTATAAGTATCTTGAGTCCTTGGCTTTCAGGAATATATCCAGAAGTGAAATTGCTGGATCACATGGGAAGTTTTATATTTAACTTTGTGAGGAACCACCAGTTTTCCTTAGAGTACAATTGTTACATTGCCACCGGTGACGTATGAAGGCTCCAGGTTTTTCACATCCTAGTCAGGACTTGTTTTCTGGGTTTTTGTTGTTGTTATTTGTTTTCATTTTTGTTTTTTTAATAACCATCTTAGTGGATGTAAAGCAGTATCTCACTATGGTTTTTGTTTAGTTTTCGTTAAACTGCAGAATGATTCTGATGTGGTTGTGTCTTTTATTTTAATGTCGCATCTTTTTAAAAGGTTTTCATTTAAATTCCAGTTGACACAGTGTTATACTATCTTCAGGTGTACAATGTAATGATTCATCACTTCCATACAATATCCTGTACTCCTCACAAGTGCCCTCCTTAATCCCCATCACCTATTTAACCCCCACCCCCACACACCTCCCCTCCAGTAACCATCAGTTTGTTTTCTATAGTTAAGAATTTGTTTTTTGGTTTGCCTCTCTCATTTTTTCCCTTACTCTTTTGTTTTCTAAATGCCACACATGAGTGAAATCATATAGTATTTCTCTTTCCCTGATTTCCTGATTGACTTATTTCACTTAGGATAATACACTCTACTTCCATCCATGACATTGCAAATGGCAAGATTTCATTCTTTTCTGTGGTTGAGTAACACCACATTGTGTATGTATACCATTCTTTTTTTTTTTTTTTTAAATATTTTATTTATTTATTTGACAGAGAGAGATCACAAGTAGGCATAGAGGCAGGTAGAGAGAGAGACAGGAGGAAGCAGGCTCCCCGCTGAGCAGAGAGCCCGATGCGGGACTCGATCCCAGGACCCTGAGATCATGACCTGAGCTGAAGGCAGCGGCCCAACCCACCGAGCCACCCAGGCGCCCTGTATACCATTCTTTATTCATTCATTAGTCAATGGACACTTGGAGTGTTTCCATAATTTAGCTATTGTAGAAAATGCTGCTATAAAAATTGGAGTACATGTATACCTTTGAATTAGTATTTTTGTATTCTTTGGGTAAATATCTAGAGTGCAATTACTGGATTTTAGGATAATTCTATTTTTAACTTTTTGAGGAACCTCCATATTGTTTTCCAGAGTGTTTTCTACCAACAGTATAAAGAGGGTTCTCTTTTGTCCACATCCTCATCAAAATCTGTTGTTTCTTGTGTTGATTTTAGCCATTCTGACATGAGTGAGGTGATATCTCATTGTAGTTTTGATTTGTAGTTCCCTGATGATGTTGAGCATCTTTTCATGTGTCTCTTGGCTCTTGTCTATTTTCTTTGGAAAAATGTCTATTCATGTCTTCTGCCCATTTTTAATTGGATTGTTCATTTTTGGAGGGTGTTGAGTTTGATAAGATCTCTATAGACTTCAATACTAATTCTTTATCAGATATGTCATATGCAAATATCTTTTCCCATTCTGTAGGTTGCCTTTAAATTTTGTTGATCATTTCCTTCATTGTGCAGAAGCTTTTTATTTTGATGAAATCCCAATAGTTTACTTCTGCTTTTGTTTCCCTTGCTTCAGGAGACATAGCTAGAAAGAAGTTGGTATGGCTGATGTCAAAGTGGTTACTGCTTGTGATCACTGTGGTTTTGATTGATATTTTTCTATTGAACATTTTATATTGTCTTTAAAGAAATATCTATTCAGCTTTGCTTATTTTTAAAGTGGGTTGTTTGGTTTTTTCGTTGTTGAGTGGTAGGCATTATCTTGTTACTGCCTGTCTATTGGTATCATTTCTTTATTCATTTTGTTAGTTCTGTTTGTTAGATTACAGTTTCCATCTGCTTCTTGGTAAGGGTTTTGTGAGGAGTTATTTCAGGAAAGTCATGATGCTTTTTTAATACTTTTTTAAAGAACTATCTCCATATAGTTATTGGTAATGTTCCTTTTTTCTTGCTCATATTTCAGTGAGATGGATTTTTGTGATATCAGTAGCAAGAGGTTCCTGGGCAGTGTATTGGTGGGGGGCCAATACAGCTTTTCAAGTTACACAGCCCTGCCACTCCCTCTATTGTTACCAAAAGGACTATTTTCTTAAGCATGGCCCTTGTTTACCCATCTCTGTTTTGCCTCTCCTAAGTGATCCTGAGTCAGGAGGGCTCTCTTGTCTTTTCTCCATAAACTTGCTCTCCAAGGGAATTAACCCTATGGTGATGTAAGTGGTGTATTTTTCTAGTGCTTCCTGATATCTGCCCCTTGTCCCTACTTTCTGAATCTTCTTTGTCCTCTTTGTTTAAGCAGTTAAGCCCCATTCAGCTCCCTCTCCAAGTATATTCTATCTTTAAAGAAAAAATCGTAAGAGAGTTTAAAGACCTTTCAGTGCTGTGTTCCTACTGGCTCTCTCTAGACACCTCATAGTGCTGTTAGGATATCTACTGTATGCTTCCTGTCCCATCTTCACCTTTAGCATCACTTACATACCAATTGGAGTTTACAGTTTTTCTGTCATGTTACTTTTCTTCATCCTCTTCTTAATCTGTGTGGTTTCAGGAGAAGTGATAGAATTTGCAAGATTTTTACTGGGTTTGTTTTTACTGGTTTCTTGAACATTTCAAAAATATGAGATAACATATGGACTTGTCTTTTTAATCTTTTTAGCCTGAATTGTAGACATTAGTTGAATTTCCTTGTGAGATACAAGATGATCTAACATATTTTTAAGTATAGTTTATTTGCGTAGAGAAATCAGGTTTTTAAAAACATTTCTCTTGATTAAACCTAACTTTTCTATAAATGTATAAAGATTCTTAAATCTTAATTTTTTTTCATCATAGACCTCCTTGGAGATTATGATTTTTTAAATTGAGGTATGATTGATACGTAGGACATTATGTTAGTTTCAAGTATACAATGGAATGATTCAGTATTTTCATACTTTGCAGCTTGATTGCTGTAGTAAGTCTAGTCTGTCACCATACTTAAAAATTCTCATCACACAAAAAAATTTGTGATTGAGATATAGTCTTTTAGCAACTTCCAAAGATGCAGTATTATTAATTGTAGCCACCATGCAGTACTTCACATCCCTCTGACCTAATTATTTTATAGCTGGATTTGTACTGTTTGATCTCCCTTCACCCATTTGGCTCAGCTCTCCATGCCTTCTCTAGCAGCCACCAGTCTCTTCTCTGTATCTATGGGCTTGGTTGCTTGTTTGTTTAGATTCCACTGTAAAAGTTTGTTTGGATTCACACAGTATTTGTCTTTTTCCTTCTGACTTATTTACCATAATGCCCTTAGGGTCCGTCCATATTATCAAAGATGGAAAGGTTTTATTCAGTCTTAGGGCTAAATATTCCACTGTGTGTATGTGTGTGTGTGTGTGTGTGTGTGTGTGTGTGTAAATATATGTGTATATATGTGTATATCAATATTTATGTAGATATACATATAAGTACAAATAATGCTTTCTTTTATCCATTCATTCTTTGATGGACATTAGATAGTTTCCATGTCTTGGCTACTGTGTATAATGTTCCAGTGAACACGGGGTGCACATGTCTTTTTTGAATTAGTGTTTTTGTCTTCTTTGGATAAATACCCAGAAGTAGAATTGCTGGATCATGCAGTAGTTCTATTTTTAGTTTTGAGGAACCTCTATACTCTTTTCCATAGTAGCTGCACCAATTTAAAATCCCCCCAAAAGAGAACAAGGCTTACCTTCTCACATTTTTGCCAGCACTTAGCTTTATTTTATAATAGCCACTCTAACAGCTGTGAGGTGACAGCTTGTTGTGGTTTGATTTTCATTTCTCTGATTGGTGATATTGAGCATCTTTCCAAAAAACTGTTGGCTATTGGTTTTTCTTTGGAAGAATGTTTATTCAGATCTTCTGCCCATTTTTTAGTGAGATTTTTTGTTGTGGTTTTTTTGTTTTTGCTAGTAAGATGTATGAACTCTTCATACATTTTGGATATTAACCTCTTTTCAGATACAATTTGCAAATATTTTCTCTCATTAATTAGGTTGCCTTTTTATTTTGTTAATGGTTTCCTTTGCCGTGCAGAAGCTTTTTAGTTAGGTGTAGTCCCACTTACTTACTTGTGCTTTTGTTGCCTTTGCTTTTGGTATCAAATCCAAAGAAATTATTGCTAAGAGTGATGTCAAGGGGCTTACTGCCTATGTTTCCTTCTAGGAGTCTTACAGTTTCTGGTCTTATGTTCAAGCCTTTAATCCATTTTGAATTAATTTTTGTGCATTGTATAATATAGTGGTCCAGTTTCATTCTTTATTATGTGGCTGTTTAGTTTTTCCAACATCACTTATTGAAGAAACTGTCCTTTCCCATTGTGTATTCTTGGTTCCTGTGTTGTAAATTAATTCACCAAATATGTGTGGATTTATTTCTGGCTCTCTATTCTGTTAGATTGATCTATGTGTTTTTAATAGTGTCAATACCACACTATTTTCATTACTATAGCTTTGTAATATAGTTTGAAATTAGGGAGCATGCTGCCTCCAGCTTTGTTCTTCCTCAAGATTGCTTTGGCTATTTGGGACTTTTGTAGTTGCATACAAATTTTAGAATTATTTGTTCTAATTCCACGAAAAATGCTATTGGAATTTTGATAGGATTTGCATTGAATCTGTAGATTGCTTTTGGGTAGTATGGACACTTTAACAATATTCTCATGATACCTGAGCATGGGTTATCTTTTCATTCATTTGTGTCAACTTTATGCTTTCTAAAAGTAGAATGTTTCATGTATTTTGTTGGATTCATTAGCCATGGATCCTAGCTTAAGAACCATTGTTTAGTCTTACAAAGCATGTAGATATCGATAGATTGTCTAAGGATAACTAATAAGATACCCCTCAACTGCTTTGATTTTTAGAATTAACGAGCTAGATTTGGAAAAACTGTTTTATAGAATGCTCCTTATTTCCTTAACAACAAATCTTCAATAAATGTTGAAATTCTGACAGTGTTATTTGTAACTGGATTTTCCCCCTTTCGTTTAAAAAAAAAAAAGTATAAAGATAAGTATTCTGAGTGAACTCTATGATGTCCTCAGGGTACAAGCCCCTTTTGTTTTCCTATTTTACTGTCCTAGAGATTAGCTTCTAGTTTCTGGGTTGCTACATAGTCACAAGATGGCTACCAGGCCTTGTATCTGTGATCTCAGCAGGGAACAGGGATATGGGGATCAGAAGGCTTTCCTCCTGTTTAATAAAAGGATTTTTTTCTGGTGGTCCTAGCAATTTCCATTTGTATCTCATTGGCCAAACCTAGGTATATGGCCATCCATATCTATAAGGATATAATGCTGCAAGGAAGATGGTATATTTTAACTGGGTACTTTGTTCCTCATCCTATCAAGCAAAATCAGAGTTCTGTTAATGGGGAAGAACAAAAAAAATGACCCATTAGTAACCTATTACAAACTGTGCTACAGTGTCTTTTCAAAGAATTGGTTACCCCCAAAGAAATTCTTAACATTTTTTATCATTGACTCTCTTCTGGTTGTGTGATAGGTACTTCAACATGCATTATCTTATTAAACTTTCTAACACTTTAAAGTAGGTGTTTTTATTGCATTTAATAGATAAGGACCCAGTCTTGGTGTAGATGAAAAATTTTATAAGCTCAATAGGCTGAAAGTGATGGTGATTTCGCTTTAGTACTTGTCCTCCCAGTGACCCCTAACTTGACTCAGCTATTAATGGCTGGATAGAGACCATGGGTCATTCTTATTGTTGCCTTTGCCTCTCTCCAAAGCTGCACATTTGGCCAGAGGCTGGCATTCCTGCTGAGAATACACAAGTCAGTGGCAAACAGGTTTTCAAACCCAAGGTACTCTAATTTCAGAGAGAGTGCTTTCCCAATGATCCAACACTATCCAAGTTAATATGATTGTCTAGGTCTCTGTGTAAGAATAACCCCACAGTTGTTGTAATTATTTTTTAATTGGAATTTTAAGAAAATATGTTTCTTTCCCTCCTAATTGTACTGTCAAAATTGTGTTACTTTTTTTTAGTAGGGAGTCTCTATGAGAGGTTCCTATTTTTCCCAATTTTTATTAGTATAAAAACCTCCAAACACTCATAAAAGTTAAAAGGATAGTAAACATTTCATATATTGTCCACTTAAATTTAAAAATTTGCTTTCTACTTTATTTGTGCCCACTCTTTCTCTGTGCATAAATACATAGCATATATATAAATATATACATATACATGAATACATTTTATATTCGATTTTAAGATATTTGAGGACTTAACACTATACCCTACTTCAGCATGCACTCATAAGAATAAGGAACGCTCTAAAGGTGAAATAAATTAGATCTAACACAATTTTGTTATACTTAAAAACATTTATAGAAAGTCCATCTAATAATATACAACACATATCTAGATTTCTCCACTTGTCTCAAAGAGACAAGGTTTTTATTTTTTTAAATCAAGAACCAATCAAGAAAAAAAAAGAACCAATCAAGATACATATATTACATTTAAAGTTTGTGTATTTTAATTCCTTTTAAATCTAGAATCAGTCTTTCCTTCGTGATACTGATATTTTGAAGAGTCCTGGCCAGTTGTCTGTTAGAATGTCCCTCATTTTGGATTTGTCTAGATTGTTTTCTCATGGTCTCTTCCACTTATTCTTTTAGCTTTTGTATTTCCTATAGACTATCAGATTTAGAGGCTATATTTACATCAGTTTAAACATTTGTGGCAAGAATACTTTATAAATGAGGTGTTCTGCATGTTACATCAGGAGCACATAATGTCAGGTCTTGTCATGATAAATTAGATTTTTTGAATTAAAGTGAATATACCTGGATATCAATTGTAAAGACAGCTTTTTTTTCCCCTTGCAAAAACTGTGTGATCTTTGATGTTGTGAAGTTCCTGTTCTCCATCCATTTTTCACTTGACATTTTAATGTCTATTCATAATCCTTGATAGGATCACTTGGTAAATTATTTGTGGAAGTTGATTTTTTTGATTCTGCTTTTTTCCCTATATTTGGCTGCAGGATTTTCTGCATGGAGAACGTTTACTTTAAAAACAAACAAACAAACAAACAAAAACCCTTCTCTTTTTATTTATTTATTTGACAGACAGAGGTCACAAGTAGGCAGAGAGAGAGGAGGAAGCAGACTTCCTGCGGAGCAGAAATCCTGATCTGGGGCTCGATCCCAGGACTCTGGGATCATGACCTGAGCTGAAGGCAGAGACTTTAACCCACTGAGCCACCCAGGTGCCCCCAAACCCTTCTCTTCTAAACCTCATTTTTATCTGCACAGTATATTATAATCACTTACAGTTGTTACTCTTGGTGTTCCATTTATTCTAGATTTGGCCAGTAGGAGCCCGTTTAATCTGGCCCACAGTTCTTTTTGACATATCCTTTTAGTCCTTGACCATTCCCTTGCTTTCTGGAACAAGAAGTCTCAGTTTGATCTTGTGCTTTCCTTGGACTCTTTTTGTTTGGTGGTGTAATGGCTTTCTACTGTCCACATTCCTGGATAGATGTATTAGTTCTAGTCCCAATTCCAGAGAGTTTTAAGGCCCCTGGCTCCGAATTTAACTGGCGATGTAATCTGATTGTTCTTCAAAGTACCTTAAAATCTTGGTACTTAAATTCTTGGAGGATTGCTTTAGGGCAACATAAGCTGTTGAGTTTAGTAGTCTCAAATTGATTTTCTATTAAGCTCTGCAAACAAAGAGCTACATGTAGTTGTTGTCCCCTTGGGTCCCTGTAAAACCAATATTGAAGGTTCTGGTACTGTGTCTTGGTTAAGAGCTCAAGTGCCAGAGCCAGACCACCTGGGGTTATGTTCTCTAAAACTTACTAGTCATGTAAACTTGGGCAGCTGCCTTTTTGTTTGTGCCTTAGTTTCCTTGTCCCAGTGGGCATAGTAAACATGTCCACCGATAGGGTTGTTTTAAAATTTAGAGATGTTGATTTTAAAGTACTTACAAGAGAGCTGGCACACATCAGCACCCAGTGGATGTTAGCTATTCAAAAACTCATGGCTTCTGAACTCATCCCATTTACAAGATTGATAGTATTCTCTTTCTGTGTTTTAATATCAGAAATATTGATGTTGCTTCTAAGCATATCTGACTTTATTTTCCTGTTCCAAAAGTTTAGGACTTTTCTCATTTCTAACAAGGGCACTGGACTGCCCAGCATGTGCTTTTTGTTCTCACCACATCTTTTGTGGAGGCAGAATAAATTGTCTGCCCTCTGGAATCAGATTGCTTTAGTGTGACTCTTGGCTATACCATATCCTTGATGTGACCTAGAGCACATTACTTAGATCCACTGTGTTTCTGTAAAATGGGGATCGCAGAAGGCTCTTCCTTCCTAGTATTTCTTTTCCAGGGTTTAACAAGTGAAACCATCTCAAGTATCTGAAGCCATGACATGGTCAGAAAACTTCATATATGTTTGCTATCATTATCCTTATCCTTCTGATTTTCTCTTTACTAAAATCGTGGTTTTCTATATGCTCTGACTTCTTTTATTTTTTTCAAAGTACTTTGATCAGGTGTGTGTATCTGTTTGTCCATCTGCCTCAGAACATCTGGCTACCTTAAAGCCAAAGAAACTTCAGTAGCAGCTTATGGAGTGGATCACCACGTGGAAAGAACAGCTGAAGCACCAGTGTCAGGGCAGCTCAGGGACCATAGCAGCTCCAACAATGCAGGTGGCAAGAGTTAATCTAATGGTTAATTAACAGCTTGTGAGAACACTGCAGCTGGAACCAATTAGCTCTAGCCATTTTCTGTGCTTGTGACAATCCACTCAGGCATCGGTGGCCTGCAAAAGAGAAAGGTCTGATGAATCTGGTAGGGAGCCTGAGGCTGGTTCTTGCTAAAGACAAGGTGGTCCTTTTCAGTGGCAGTCCCTGCAGAGTTATTCACAATAAGGCTATAGTCCTTACCCAAAAGACAGCAGTTAGGATATGTTACTAGAAAAAAAGGGGCAGTGGGGAGAAGTGGAGACTAGGTGACCCCAAACCAACAAATACTTGATGAATAGTAATATACACAAAGCAAAGTTTAGAGAGTTAAGTTTGACTCAGAATATTTCAATTAGCCATTATTTTTAGCTTATTTTAAATCAAGAAAGGTAAGATACATGTTTGAAAAGGTAAAATTCCATAGATTTTTACATTTATAAAGCAGTAATGTTATATCATTGTCTAAGAGTCCCAGACTATTTAAGTAGAATTAATCATAAATGACTTTGTTTCTACAGTCACTTTATTTTTCCATTTATTTTTCCACTTTATTTATTTGACAGAGAGAGAAAGATCACAAGTAGGCAGAGAGACACAGGCAGAGAGAAGGGGGAAGCAGGCTCCCCACTGAGCAGAGAGCCCCATGCGGGGCTCGATCCAAAGACCTTGAGATCACGACCTGAGCTGAAGGCAGAGGCTTAACCCACTGAGCTACCCGGGCACCCCATCCAGAAGGGATCATTATATTTGCTATAAGCTGCTATAATATTTTTTAAATAACTTAGGTATAAACTACTGAAGTAGTATAGTAGTTTAGGCATAAACTACTGGTAACATTTCATTGCTTTCTGCTAGCTGATTTCTTCACCAACCAGGCTAGACTTTATTATATATTTGTGGTCACTGACAGATTGTGATGACTCTAGAAGTACAGTGGTTTTGTTTCATTGTGTTTTTTTTTTTAAACATTATTTATTTTTAAAATGTTAACCTGAATTACTTACCAATTGAAAACAGAGATTCTTTCATTATAATTACATATAAATTTTCAGTATGGTGCGGCTTTATATTGAGTAAACAGCTGGTTTAATTTGCAATCACTTCAGCGTCTGTGAGGTCCATGCCTGGCTCTTCCTTGGAAACTTTCTAATCCGTAACACCAAGATTCCTTCTCTACACTGTCTACTAACAGGAGACTTAACCTGCTGTCTGCAGTTCTGACTAAAGGATGGCGTGAAGAGCAGGGGCGTTAGCAGAAAGAGCACTAATTCAAGGTGTTAAACCCAAGCATTTCCAAGAAAATCTTGACTTTCTAATAAAAGCTCTGGGAATTCTGATACAGATGGAACAATTTTGTATATATGTATCATTCAGAAGTCATTCTTACATATTTTAGGATATTAGAGATATATAGAGAATAATTAGATTATCGGACTACCCACCAAACATGTCTTGACCACGATGCCTTCTTAAACAGCAAACTTCGGATGCACATTGAGTATAGAAATTATTGAGTGTATCTCCATTTTCTAAAGAAGAAATCAGGATAACTTCCTGGAAGAATAAGGATGGTGATGATGGTTGTAATGATTTATAACAATCCATAATTAGTATGCCAAGTGCTCTTCTCATTCCTTTATGTATATGAATTCATTTCAGTCTCCTGTATCCACACGAGAGAGGAAATCTTAGCATCAACATTTCAGATGGGGAAATAGGCACACAGAAGTCAAGTGATTTGTCCAAGGTTCACAGCGAATTAGAGCAGAATGAAACTTGAAACAGAAAGCCTGGTTCCATGCTCCAAAACACTATGCTGTATTGTCCCTATAAGAAGATAAGACAAAAGTAAGATAAAGTGTGCAGGATTTATAAAACCACATTGAGATACCACCCTACACCAGTCATAATGGCCAAACTCAGCAAGACAGTAAACAACAAGCGTTGGAGGGGATGTGGAGAAAAGGGAACCTTCCTACACTGTTGGTGGGAATGCAAGTTGGTACAGCCACTTTGGAAAACTGTGGAGATTCCTTAAGAAATTAAAAATAGAGCCACCCTATGGCCCTGCAGTTGCACTTCTGGGTATTTACCCCAAAGATATAGATGTAGTGAAAAGAAGGGCCATCTGTATACCCCAATGTTCATAGCAGCCAATGGCCACAGTTGTCAAACTGTGGAAAGAGCCAAGATGCTCTTCAACAGACGAATGGATAAAGAAGATATGCTCCCTATATACAATGGAATATTATGCCTCCATCAGAAAAGATGCATACCCAACTTTTGTATCAGTATGGATGGGACTGGAGGAGATTATGCTGAGTGAAATAAGTCAAGCAGAGAGAGTCAATTATCGTATGGTTTCACTTACCTGTGGAGCATAAGGAATAACATGGAAGACATTGGGAGATGGAGAGGAGAAGTGCGTTGGGGGAAATCGGAAGGGAAGACATGAGAGACTGTGGACTCTGAGAAACAAACTGAGGGTTTGGGAGGGGAGAAGGGTGGGGGCTGGGTGAGCCTGCTGGTGGGTATTAAGGAGGACACATATTGCATGGAGCACTGGGTGTGGTGCATAAACAATGAATCTTGGAACACTGAAAAAAAAATTTTTTTTAAATTTAAAAAAATGTGTAGTATTTAACCTTATATTGCCAGCTGTTTTTAATGTGACATTTTGAGAGTATTTTCAAAGTATCATCAATACTGGTTACTTTTTGGCTTCTTGCTCACCAGATACACCTGGTTGACTGAAATTTCTCATATGTTCAGCTGAAGGAGATTGGTAGGTTTTTGAGTCCTCACAAAAAATTATTAGCTATTATAAATATGGCTTAATTGATAAATTAATAATTTCCTTAGCAATAGGTCATAGTTACTGCCCATACTAGTACTCTGTAGTAGCTAATACCATGATAAAATAATATTAATAGATACTAAATCTGTCGTATTATCTATAATATAAGTAGATACTAAATCTCTATTATAACTTTACATTTGCTGAATTTTTACTAGAAAAATCTGGCTTTCAAATATGACCTACCAAAATAGGTAAATATCTCAATGGAGGTTGGTTTGATTCTGTAGATTATAAATCCAAAATCAAATTGAAAATACAGGGACCATACTCAAAATCAAGATTATAGAATTAACTTTGTCATTTCCTTGGGTCATATACAGAGTTGATTATAGTATGTTACTATAATTATATACAAACTGCACTAGGACATTATTATAAATCTCACTTTGAGAGGAACATGCACCTAGAGGAAGATGAAAGTTACTAGTTCTGTGACTTCTGCTAAATTACTTAACTCTGATCTTGGTTTCCTCAATTCTGAACTGGAGGCAAGGTTTCTACTTTTAGGTGGTAATACTACAGGAGCTTGCACTTACAATATTTACACTTTGGTTGGTTGCTACATTCATTCTCAGAGAGTGAAAACTTCCTCCAATCCACTGCCTCTGTCCCCAGATAAGACAGTTTGCATTTTTCCAGCTTTTCAGTGTTTAGACTCATAAATACATAATGTTTATATAGCACACATGCTTTAAAAAGAAAATCCCTCATTTAGTTATAAAAGATAAAATTTAATATGGTATAATGTAATACTCCCTTAGAGTACAAATTTCCATTAAAAGAAACATTTTTTGTGGATTTTTCATTGTAGTGATAATTTGAATCAGTTAATTATTAGCTGCACTTTTTAACTTTATAATATGTACAGTCCTGTGAAAATGTTTAAATTGTGACTACCTGAGATGTTACCATTTCAGAGATGGAATATTTTGAACTTGAGTGAGAACTGAGCTGATTTTATGTGCCAAAATACTGAAGAGATATTCACAGATGTAATTAAATCAGAGAAACAAATGTTCCCTCTACTTAAGTGTAGTTTTTCTAAGACTCCAAATTAAAGCTACTTTAAAATGGCATCTAGATAGATTTTCATCTTCAGAAACCTCTTGTGGTTCTAGGATCTACATGGAGTTTCAGTGATCTTGTGTGAGTTTCTCTTCCGGTTAACCAGGTGCTTCTGGTCACACCCCTTGGTTACTGTAATAACCTATCTTAGCTACTGCAGTGTATTTATTGCTTCCTCCCTTAGCTACAGTTAAGTTGTGGCTTTAGGTTTCTCATTTTTCATTTCTTTTAACTATTCTATCAGTATATGCCATTTATAACACTGGGCAACTTGTGAGAGATTTTAGTAGGTTTTGACTTGAGTAGAAGTAAAAATTAGTGAAGAACCCCTTCTATGGGTCTCCGGACACTTGCACTTCAATTCAGGTAGCCATGCAACCTCCTGTGGTAAATATGACTGACTGCTCTTTTTTCTTCTGTTTTTTTAAGCAAAGTAAAGCAGCGGTTCGGCTGAAAGAAGACATGAAAAAGATAGTGGTGGTGCCACTAGATGACCCGAGGAGCTCGACCTATAAGAAGTTATTTGGAGTCAGTCTCCAAGATCTTCAGCAGCAGGGGCTCACGGAGAACGGCGTTCCAGCTATAGTGGGGACTATAGTGGAGTACCTGGTGAAGCATGGTAAGTCGCTGTTTCATTCTGTTGCATTTACTGTTCCTGCACACGAGAAGAAGGTTTCCATGTGAACTGCTTCACCGTGTGTTAGTATATTCCCTAAAATACCTTTCTTAGAATATCAAATTATGTAATACAGCTTTTCCTTTAAAAAGGATATTAAGAGCATTATTACGGTGTAATGTTATTTTGACACCACTGTTCAAGTTACCATGAAACTGAACGTTTCTAATTTGGAATGATTCCTAGTTTTGAGTTCTAAAATTCACTGTTCTGGGGCACCTGGGTGGCTCAGTCGGTTAAGCCTCTGCCTTAGGCTCAAGTCATAATACCAGAGTCCTGGGATCGGATCATCGGATTGCATGAGGCTCCCTGCTCAGTGGGGAGTCAGCTCCTCCCTGTCTCTGCTGCTCCCCCTGCTTGTGTGTGCATGTGCGTGTGTGTGTGCATGCTCTCTCTCTCTCTGTCAAATAAAATCTAAAAAAATAAAAAATAAAATACACTGTTCTAACAATAGTGACTTCTCTTGATTCTTCAGATTCCAACTGAGTAATTTTTAGTAAAACAAAACACTTTTGGGGTATCTTTTTCAGCTGAGTTCAATCCTGAACTTACCGGATGCCTTGATTGCTTTCATAAGCTTGGTAGGGATACTAAAAAAAGGGGGAAGAATTTTGGTATATAGCCTATTATGGGGGGTCATTTACTTTCGAAGTGATACAGTTAAGCATGTAAAAGGGTTGGAGAATAATATAGTTCATTGAATGATAAAAAGATAAAAAGATCTGTTTTTAAGATCTATCTCACAGCTTTTTAAAGTGATTTAATTTAAAATGGGACTTAAAAACCTGGATAAGTAGAGAGAAAATTCTTCCATATCCCCTATATTCATGCTTTTCAAACTAGGGCAATATTATAGGAAAAATCCAAACTACATCATAAATGTCAATAATCTTTAGCAGGTTTGGGAAGGAACTCTTGTGAGGGGAAAAGCTTGGAATTTTCATTGTTTTCTATAGTGAAACAACATTTCTACACAAAAGACTCACTGCAGAATAGAGTTTAAAATTAGTAAGAATTTTTAAAGGTAAAACTTGAGACTTCAGAGGCATTCTATACTTTGTGCAGTTTGTTTCCTTATCTTCCTATGATTACGAGTCCATTCCCCCGTACTAAGAACAATCCTTCATTGGAAATACGTGAGAAACAGAGTGCATCTGTTCCTCTGTAGGAATGTGAGTCAGCTTGTGACAGGAAGGGTATGGCACGTAGTGCAGCCCTCAAAAGGTCAGGTGTTTTGTGTTAACTGAAAAAGCAACTATTTGCTCAGTTTACTAGGTATGTGGAAGACAAAATGATGTTTTGTTCCAAAAACTGAAGAGCCAGACTTGTACCCTTACTTTATAGCCGCTATCCCCTTATTTTTAGAGGATGGTAAGCTGCAGACAGGTAAGATTCTTAGAGAAGAGCTCCGGGTTTATTCAAATACTTTAAACAGGTTAAACTAAAAAAGGTGTAGTATACAGTATAGCGGGAAAATGGGTCCTTTACCTCCAGGGTCTTGAAATCACATTAAATTGTGAGAGCTCTGAAGATCTCAGAAACACTCAGTATTGAGTATGCTACTGATTTAGATACAAATGGATCTCTAGGTAATTCATTTAATCTCTTAAATAGGGTTGTTCAATATTATTCATTTGAATACAAAGTATGACTACCTAAAATATTTTGGTTTTTGGTATAGTCAGTGTTCCGATCTTTTACCTAATAGTGACTGAGTTATAGCCTCTTGGGGTTACACTTATGTAAAATCATTTTCATTTTTAAGTTTTAAAAAATTTTTAAGTTTTAAGAAATTATTGAATAGTTAATATGTGGTACAAAATACTGGATATGCACTGACAAATCTGTCCCTCTAAAACCTGTCCCCTGACTGATTATTCATTTCCCCTCTCAGAAACATTACTTCACCAGCATCTGACATAGTCTTACAAAGATATTTTATGAATATATATAATCATATATGCATATGTTCTTTTTTTCCCCGTGAACATAAATACAGCATACCATTCACACTGTTATAAATCTTTTAGAAAAGCCATTTAGCAGTATATTGTAGAGATCTTTCCATATTGCATAAAAAGCTTTACTCATGTAATTCTTTTTTCCCTTACACACTGACCAGATACACGTATCATTTCTTTAAGTGGTCGCATGCTGATGAATATTGAATTATATGCAGTCTTTTGCTGTCTGTAAGCAAGGATTCAGTGACCAGCCTTTCTCACAGGTCATTTCAAGCATGGTGGGTGTATATGTAGATCTGGGTCAAAAGTATGTGCATTTATAATCAATTCTTTAAGAGTTGAGCCAGCTAAATTCACAACATCACTCTATGAACATTTTGGCAAAATCTGAATTAGGAATTGGTTTTCTTCTATCTCTTCTTACCCATAGTTATAGGTTAGTCGGGTATATTCAGGTTAATGCAAACTAAATATTTTAATAGGTTCAATCAGTTTTTCTTAACTAGAAATGTAAAATAGAAAATCACTTATTCTTACCTAGAAATGTGAAATAGAATCACTAGTGGAATCTTTTCAGAATACCCATCCATTGGTGATACTTCTGATGCATGGAATCAGACTCTTGGCTTGGCAAGCTAAGGTGGGTAGGGCACCTAGCCTATATTTTCAAAGGTTGTGTAGTTAATTATTGTGTAGACAACTAGAAGTTCTTTACTATGTCTGAAACTACCATCTTCACAAACCAAAAACTTTGTAGAAGTCTGAAGGGCAGAATGAAGTTTGTAGGCAAGGTACTTCAACTAGTTTCATTAATTATTTTGTATTTTTTTTTAAGTCAACAGATATGTACTGTACCTCTCCTTATTGTCCACCTACAATGCACTATACAGTAGGCCCTCTGTAAGGTATCAGAGGTAGGGATGATTGGTCATATTATTTAACCCTAGGTAGATACATTAAACATCAAAGTATGACCACAGTACATGTAGACCTTTAACAATGTGAGGGAAAACTCTTTGTTATGAAAGAATATGAGGACAGAAAGGGTTTATTAAGGACTTATATGATGGTCTTTTAAAAAGACTTTGAACTTTATTTCCTTAAAAAAAAAAAAAGGAAGAAAGAAAAGAAAAAAAACGTGATTTTTCCCATTTGAAGAAAATTTTACAAGTTATTAGCTAGATCATCTTTATACTGTTTGAAAATAACTAATCTTGCTGATAGTGTTAACTGGATTCCTTCTCTTTAGCATGAAGATCCTATGGGATATACCATTTTAAATAGTGTAGAACTCTCCACTTACCACCAGGTGTCAGAATATGCTCATACATTGTCTTATTTTCTGGGCCAAAGTGTGCTAGTTAAGCAAATTCTGACTTCTGGCATTTTCAGTTTCTAACATATTCATACTATTTTGAAATAAATATCTCAATTGTACAGGAAGGTGACTGTCGATGGTGTAGATATTATTTCATTGATGTGATTTTTTTCATTGTTAAACCAGTTATTAAGTTGCTTTTCATGTTGATTAACCTGTACCTCCTGAAATAAAATATGAGAATTTCAGAAATATACGAGAATAACTTCACAAAGCCTTCTAAGCATCTCCTTCCTCTAAACATTTCTTTTACAATCACCATTTCCTAAAAATTTGAGGTAGGAAAACTGAGAGGTGGTAAGTCTGGTAAGCCTGATATGGGTATTGGATATATTATAGAATTGTTAGGGGCTTTAAAAACCGTATGGGTTTTTTATCCCCCTAAGTATAATAGAACCAGGGGTAAGGTGCCCCTAGTTGAAAATCACTGGGTAGCATAAGAATTGTTTGGGTGAGAAATATTTTTGAGGGAAGAGAGTTAAACAAATAAATGGAATAGGGACAGAAAAAAATAGTTGAGAATCATGAACCTCAGTGACTTCCTTAATTAATACCTTATCTCTCTGCCAGTAAAGGGCAGTGGGATCCAGGGACCTTGAAGGACCAAAGCCAGTTCTTAGAGCTGGGTAGTTATTTTGGAATAACTGGAAATATTTATTTGAGGGAAGGGTCAAAAAGCCTAGTTGGAAAAGAAAACCTAAGGTCAAAGCTAGAACAACACTGTGAAATCAGGTCCAAGAGTCATTTTCTGGTCAAAAACAGGCTCAGGAGCTGAGTAGATAAGTAGAATTCTACATTTTCATGATTTGGGCCTTGACCAGAGATGGGTGCTATTTTTTGGGTGCTGTCTGTTGAAGTTAGTACACATTTCTGAAGTTACAGATAAAGCTTGTAGAATGGAGGAAATAGACCTTGAAAGCTTTAAAAATGAGTTAAACGGAAGTCTCTCAGTAACCAAGATTCTGCAGTATTAAAGGAAATGGCATCATATTTACCTGTTGTGTAACAGGTTACCCCAAAACATGTAGTTTAAAACAACCATGTTTCTTATCTCACAGTTTCTGTGTGTCAGAAATCTGGGCACAGTCCAGTCATATCTTGTGTCTTAGGGGCTCTTGGAAGGCTGCAGTCTGGTGTTGGCTGAGGCTTTAGTCATAACAGTACTTGACTGTGGGAGGGTTCACTTCCAAGCCCATTCACGTGGTTGTTAGCAGGATTCTGTTCCCTGTGGGCTGTCGACCTGAGGGTCTCAGTTACTCACTGGCTGTTGTCCAGAAACCACCCTCCACTCCCTGACACATGGACCTCTTCGTGAGGTAGCTAACCAAATAAAAAGCAGCTGATTCATCAGAGTGACTAAGCTCGCAGAGCCAGAGAGAAACAAACAAGTAAGATGAACATCAGTCTTGTATAACCTAAGGTCAAAACCAAGATTAGAACCCAATCACATAATCTTATTACAGTCTCCTGGTTAGAAGCAACACACTAGATTCAGACCCCATGCAAGGGGAAGGGATTCCACGTGGGTGTGGACACCCGGAGATGGCATCCTTGGGGCCATTTGAGAAGCTGCCTGCCACACGTTCTGACTGGTATCTCCTCTGATTACATGGTGCCCTGGTGACACTGGTTGGGGAAATACTTTTAATATCCTCTCTGGTTTCACAGACTTTTGTCAAAATTGGAGCTAAAATTCATGTCAACTTTTGAGATTCATGTTCTTTGCATCCAAAGTGTACATCTACAAACGCCGTGAGGATAATGCTAGCATTTGAATTTTTTTTTTCGTTTTTTTTTTTTTTTTTTTAAGTTCCTTAACATGGGGTCAGGTACTTACTATGGACTTCTTGAATTGAAAGGTTCATAAAATGTTTTATCATATTACAAACTAGTATGAAATTAGCTTTCTTCTTTTTCTTTAGATAGAGAGATACAATTATCAGGTAAGAAAAAGAAGCAAACTAATATAAACAAACACCCCCTCATCTAAATAATTCCAGTGGGCTTCAGTCCTTATGTCACTGCTAAATGTCATTACTAGGCTCTCCACAGGCTGGCTGGCTTTCTTCCATGGGGTTCTGTCTCCTTGAACCCAATACCCTGAGCTGGAAATCATCACCTTTCCCCTAAGCCAGCTACCATCCCTCAACCCCTCTTCACCTTATCCTTCACAGTTCTTTTTCTTGGATTCCCTAGTTTTTAAACCTTAAAATTACCTTCCAACTCTTCCTCTTCCTTACTTCCCCTTTGTACTCAGTTACTCAATCAACTTATTTCTTTCCTTTTCACCCTTCCCACAGGAATCTGTCTTTCTTACTGCCTTAGGGTAGAATGTGGTTCCCTAAGGCAAGCTTTCTGCCCTCCATTCTCTTCTCAGCTAGCAAGATCTTCTGTACTCCTTGATTTTATTGTGTTCCGTACCCCTTAATGCTCCCATGAGAAAGTCTTTTTAAGTAAGATCTTTTAAGTAAGATCTGCTCCCAATGTGGGGCTCAAACTCACGACTCTACGATCAAGAGTTGCACGTTCTACAGACTGAGGCAGCTGGGCATCCCACGTCTTCGCTGTTGAACTTGCCATTTGTGGCCTTATCCCATTTCTTCCATTTTATTACCCCACCGTTTTTTGACCTAAACACTTCCCCATTTCCATGTGTTTATCTTCCTTTATGCTGTCCTATCTCTGCCTCTTAATTCATATATTGCTCTTTTCAGGCATAAATCCAGGTTTTATGTCTCCTGCTGCTTAACCCTTTGGGGGCCCTTTTTAAGAAGACAAATACAAAATTAAGAATAAGAATTAGGTGGGGTTATGGACATTGGGGAGGGTATGTGCTTTGGTGAGTGCTGTGAAGTGTGTAAACCTGCCGATTCACAGACCTGTACCCCTGGGGATAAAAATATATGTTTATAAAAAATAAAAAAATTTAAAAAAAAAGAATAAGAATTAGGGACAAGCATTGGAAAGGACCTAAATAAATGAAGGGGCCCTGAAGCTTAAACTTCATTAGCTTCACAGTTCTTCAGCCCCAGTCTTCCCATCTTCCTTATGCTCTAGATAAAGATGGGGCAAAGCATGGAAAATTCCCTTATGGAGCCTTCTGTGCTGACCCCCGCCAACAATAATATCCCCTGTCAACTCGGAGAAGGCAAGCAACTTGTCTTATGCTACATTGTAATCTCCTAGAGTTTTATCCTTGGAATTCAATGAATACTAAAGAATATTTTTTAATTATTACAAAGGTAATCACATACAGTTAAGTTTCTTACATACATTTTAGTTTTTTTTAAAAATAGTTTTAATTAAATGCTAAGCAGCTGTTGGAGCGCAGGGTAAGTTTCCGTAATGTACTGCAGATTATATGAATGCAATTTCTTTGTAGAATGGCATCTGTTTTATATTTCTGTGTGTCCTAACCTTATTTTTAGAGGTCAGCTTTTAGAACAAGCCCATATGATCTCTTCAGCTGATACATAGTAAGTGTGAAGATCTATTATCGTAGGAAAGCATTTTTGCAAAATGTGAATATCTTGCAGTACTGGATAATCCTGTAGTGAGATTTATTTATTTTGTGGCTACTGTTCTCTAGAGTTAGTGTCTGTTCGTGAGAGACCTCTGTTTATTCTCTGTGGGTCTGCTCCCCTGCTCCAGGACTCACCCAGGAAGGCCTCTTCAGGGTAAACGGCAACGTGAAAGTGGTGGAACAGCTCCGGTGGAAGTTTGAGAGTGGAGCCCCGGTGGAGCTTGGCAAAGACGGGGACGTCTGCTCAGCGGCCAGTCTGTTGAAGCTCTTCCTGCGGGAGCTGCCGGGGAGCGTGGTCACCGCGGCCCTGCACCCTCGATTCGTTCAGCTCTTTCAGGGTTAGTGCGGTTCAAGCCTTCTAGCGCTTCAAACCAGTTTTATTTTTCAGCTAAAACTAACTTTTCTGTATTAAGCACCTACATTTTAAATATTAAGCTAAGACTTTAAATACTGCTGGTCTCTCTGTCACCACCATCTTTCTATTTTACTTACTCGAGGCCCCCATTTTCTACCCTAAAATAATATTAAACTGATTATGAAATACCACTAGTAAGTGTAATTTCTGAGACTGTTGGCAGATGAATAGTTAATATTGAAAAGCCTTAATGTTTGTGGGTTAAAGGAATTCTTTCCTGACTAGTGACTATCTTAGAAGGAGTGAGAATAAGGCATTAAATTCTATGTAGGGAATATTAATTAATTAATTATATTTGTTAGTGACCTTTGAGACCGAAAGGCCAGTGGTGTGCTATTTTTCTCTCATAAGCAAGATTGAGTCCTAAAATGATTCTGTTCATTTTACACAACTGGAGGAAAATTGGTTTTTGATTGCATTATGAAGTGATTTTTTTTTGAATGAAGAAACTTGATTTTTAAAGGTAGTAATTATAGTCATAATCATTATTTAGTTCTTTCTCTTAAATATAGCGAGAAAAATGCTTTAGTCTTGAAAAGCATTTCTTTCCTGATTTGTGCCAGGTTAGAGTGAAAAAGAGAACATGTATTTTTAAGAGTGCTAATTACCAGATTAAAAAGGATATTACTTAAAACCACATTCCTTTAAAGCAGCGGTGTAATTATTCCCATGTAGTATGCCAAAGAGTGGGTATGCAAGAAGGCCATGTTGTATGTTGTAGTCTACTGAGAAACAGTGATCAAATAGAAAAGCGAAAATTGCAGGACCACTTGTTCGGGTCCTCTAAGTGCTTTTAATAAAGCTTCTATATCGGTAAGTGATAGTAAGTGACCTGTGTGAGCCTTGTTCATTAGAAAAAGAACTTTTTCATGTTTATATGTATGAGGATCTAAAGGAGGTAGCCATTGCTCCTTAACTGATTCTTAAAAGAATATTTTATCCTTGTCATGGAGATGTTAAGTTTCTGTAAGTCATTTAAAAATAATTGCTACGAAAGCTAGTTGAAGATTTAAATATGTCCTTCATACAAAATATTTAGTAATCAAATAGTACTACTAAGAATCTTTATTAATAGTATGTCTTAATTTTAAGATGCTAATATTGATACTATACTAATATTTGTGAATAGTTGTGAATTTTAAATGGTTTTATGACATTACTTAGAATAGCTTTCATTTGGTAAAGAGAATGCACTGTTTTAGTGTTTTTGTTACATTGTAGTAATATTTTATTATACTTTAGCTCTTATTTGTAATTTAGCTTCTCATTAATGACCTTTCTCTCTGATGGCCAGAAAAATTGATTTGCATCATTAAAAGCAAGTGATATCATTCTAGAAGTTAGGCTGGTTATATACCCAACTTAAGGAGTTGTGTGATTATGCACAAATAACAAATTCTGAATGGGGCAGAGATACTGACTTTGGCCTTGGGAGTAGTATTCTCTCACTTCCTAAAAACTTTTAGGGTGAGGTCTGAGATGTTCAATAAAGGAGATGTTAATGGAAGTACCTACTAGTTGTAAGCTGCTAAGTGAGGGGAGGGAATAAAGTATGCTTTTAGCTATCAGATCGTATAGCCTCTGAAAATAAATTTCTCTTTAATAATTCATAGTTCTGGAGGCATAGAAAAGAGCTATGGTGCTTTTCTTGATTTACACTGTATTTGGTACTCTTAGAGTAGAGGGGCACACACGACAGCTGGTCACGTGAAAGCTGGAAGTGGCAAGGCTCTTTTCAGACTCACTAAAGGCAATGTTTCACTTGGCCATTAAAGTGTAATAAATATGTCATAAATGTGTTTTGGTAAAACTTCTTAGTTAAGGTTACCCTACTTTTATATTTCAGTCTTCATAATAGCAGATTAAATAGCTTTTATATTCTGTCACAACCCCATGCCAGATTTCTTTAAAAAAAAAAAAAATATATATATATACACACACACACACACACACACATAAAGGGCCTTCAAATTCTATCCTGTGTAAAGAGCAAGGTATTTTATACTTTCTCACATCAAGATCCTCTCTTCCATACTTTGTGGGCTAGAATTGTAGAGCCTCAACTAAGAGTTTTTTTCAGACACCTAAGCTAAACCACTGAGGACAGTCCGAGTACCGCCTCTAAGCCTTGCTGCTGCTCTGGATCCTCCTTTGTGCACATCAACAGTGATCCTGTGTGTGGACGACACCATTTAGGTTCTTTGTTTTATATACCAGATTATCAGCTTTAGACTTGACTGGTGTCTCAGGCTCTGAGATTGTATCTTTAGTTAGCAGACCGATATTTCTGCATACCAGGTATTTATCAGAAACTTCCATCTGAAACTGATGTCTGCCAGAACCTTTTGCTTGAGGCACAGCCCTGGTTTAGACAGTTCCTATTTAGGAGAGACTCTAAAGCACTTCAGTGATCATCCTTTCCTGTGGTCTTATTAAACTTACCTCTGACTGCAACAACTCGCCTCTCTCGATTGAGGTTTCCAGTATAATTGTCTCAGCTTGGCAATATTTCATGTTGTTGTTGTTTTAATCTCTTATCCTTACCTAGGTGGGCCAATAACGTATCTGTTCTTCTTTAACAATCTCAGTTATGTTTTGGGAATAGACGTGGACTGCAAGCAATAAAAAGATTTTAGGATACCATCCATTTCATTTAGGATTAATTAGAAATCCCTTTATTTGAATGTTCCCTTTTGAAAATCTTCGTAATATAAATGCAAATATGTCCATCTTACAATGTTTTTTGTTTTTTGTTGTTACTGATGAGTTGAAATTGAATCAGTCCATCAATATTTATTTAGCCTCTCTTACATAGACACAGGATATTACTAAGAAATAAAAGATTAAGCATTCTGACTTTAAGGAGTGTGTGATTTAATTGAGGAGGTAGAATGTGTGTGGTATGTATTCTATGGTACTTCAGATGAGTGGTAAGAACATCCAGTCAGTGGTAACAAGGAGAGAGAGAAATCAGTCTGGATTATGGTGGTCAGAGAACACTTTGTGTGTTCTATGGGGCATATAACTTTGGATGGAGAGGAAAATCATATAGGCAAGGAAAAAGGCATGAGCAAAAACACCATCAGTCTGAGACAGAAATGTCTAACAGAGCTGTGCATAGCTACAGGAAATTAGCAAATGGGCTAATTTTAAAAGTAGGTTGAGGGGCACCCTGGATGGCTCACTGGGATATGCATCCAACTCTTGATTTGGGCTCAGGGTAGAGATCATGGAGCTTGGGACTCTCAAGATGGAGCCCCAAGCCCTGAGTCAGGGTCTCTGCCGGGCAAAGAGCCTGCATAAGATTCTCTACCTCACATAGTCATGCTCTCTCCAAAACAAACAAACAAATAATTGGAGGCTTTGACTAGATGGTAGAGTGTTTTTAATGTTTGATTAAGGAATTAATATTGACCTTCAAACAGTCAATTTTTGAAGAAAGAAGTCCTAGGATGGAAGCAGTATTTTTTAGCAGTGCTATGTGAGATGGATGGATGAGAAGGTGCAGGGAAACCTCTAGAAGACCCATAGAAACCTAGGTCTTGGTCCTAAGGACTTGTATCTAACAAATAATTGGCAGTGGAACTTTTTAAAATGAGGTAAAGTATATGTAACATAAAATGGACTGTTGTAATGATTTTTTAAGTACACACCTCAGGGGCATTAAGTACATTCACACTTTTGTACAGATACCACCACTATCCATCTCTAGAACTTTCTCAGCATCCCTACAGAAATGGGTAATGGGATTTTTTTTTTTTAATATGTCTCAGCTCATTTATTTTTTTTTCCCCAATTTATTTATTTTCAGAAAAACAGTATTCATTATTTTTTCACCACACCCAGTGCTCCATGCAAGCTGTGCCTTCTATAATACCCACCACCTGGTACCCCAACCTCCCCCCCCCCCCCCCGCCACTTCAAAACAGTCTGAGGGGTAATGGGATTTTAAAGAAAACACAAACAGGGCAGCCAGTAGTTAATGAGAGTAAGAAAGGAGTCAAAGATAACCCTATGGTTTTTAGTTGATGTGACTTGAAGAACAGTGGGTTGAGGAGGGGCAGAGTGGTGGCCCAACCCTGATACCCCATATGTTTGGGGAGGGCCATGCTGCCAGAAGGCCAGTTTGTCACACTGTTGTGAATAGAAACTAATAAATCAGGAAGAAAGCTTTAAGATAAAGTTGAAGTATCGCCAGAGAGAGCTCTCTACTAACTAAGTGCTTTGAAGAGACCTGTGGCAACTGTTTTTTTTTTGTTTGTTTGTTTCTTTGTTTTGCCTACAGTAATTCATATCTTTCCTGTCTGTACCTAGGGTGGGGCCTTTACTTATTAAAATGCATTAGCCTGTCAGACCTGAAGTTTTGTCAGGAAAGGAAGAAGCACAAGCATGAACTTTCTAGGAACCTTTTGCAGCTGACTAATGCTCCTTTTCCTGTCTCCAGGTGAATCTGGGACTTAAGCCAAAGGCTCATGTGCTACTAGCTTGGTAGGGTCTGATGATCTCTTTGTGGGGCTTTATTGATCATCTTTCTCACATCCTGCAATTGCTATTGAAGAAGGAAGAGAGATCCTGATATGGCATCTTGACAACTGGTCCATTAATATAAATAATAAAAGTCACAAGGGGCAGGTAATTATGAGGCCATGAAGAGGAGCTCATTTAGAGAGATGACTAAGTGACTGTCAGTGCTGAGGGGAAAAGGGTAAAGGCTAAAGATGTGGATTTCAGAGTCCTCTATGTAGACTCATCTGAACAACAGAAATTTGCTTTCTCATAGTTCTGGAGGCTGGAAGTCCAAGATCAAAGTGCTGGTAGGGGGTATTTCTGATAAGACCTCTCTCCTTGGCTCACAGATAGTTCCTTCTCACTGTGTTCTCCCGTGGTCTTTTCTTTGCGTGAGCTCTCTCAGTGCCTTTTTCCTTTTTTACAAGGACACCAGTGCATTAGACTAGGGTTCTACCTTTATGGCTTCATCTAACCTTAATTAGCTTCTGTTAAGGCCCTGTCTCCAAATTTAGTCAATTGCGGGTTAAGGCTTCAACCTGTGAATTTTGTATGGACGAAATTTAGTCCATAACACTGTGTTTTTACAAATGTATCACAATTTAATAAATGTATGAGTAAAAAATAGCAAAAGCCTATGGTGGGTGCTAATTAGGTGAAAAATTTTTATAAAATTGATGTTTTTGTCTTAGAAATCATAAATGACTGCATAACTAGGAGCAACAAAATGAGTTTAAAATAAATGATTTTTCTATAGGAAAAATTTTTTACTGGGTTGTGTTTTCTTGTTTTGTATAAATAATTTCTTATTTTTTTGTTACTATTTTAATATTCTCTTTAAGAACTTACGCCTTTAGTGTTAACAATAGGTTCTAAATAACTACTGACTTGTCAGTTTAAAAGCTAACAGATACTTATATCATTTCTTTTCATCACAGCACCAGCTCTAATAAGGTATAGGCAGAATAATCTTCATTTTGAAGGAAGACATTAGACCACATGGCACAGAACAGAGGATCTAGATCCATTCTGACAAGTTTCAAATCTCCATTTGCCATTTGTTAGCTACTTAATTACTTAACCTTTTTGTGCCTTGGTGTATTAGCTATCTCTTGCTACATAACAATTACTTCAAAATGTAGTGGCTTAGGGACACCTGGGTGGCTCAGTCAGTTAAGCGTCTGCCTTTGGCTCAGGTCATGATCCCAGGGTCCTGGGATTTAGTCCCACATCAGGCTCCCTGCTCAGCGAGGAGCCTGCTTCTCTCTCTGCCTACTGCCTCCCCCCCACCCCGCCTTGCTTGTGCTCTTTCACTCTCTTTCTTTGACAAGTAAATAAAATCTTTTTCTTTAAAAATGGAGTGGCTTAAAACTATAGTAAAGACTTATTTTCTTTCACAGTTTCTGTAGGTTGGGAATTGAGGTGTAGTTTAGCTGGGCAGTACTGGTTCAGGGTCTGTCAAGTTGTTAGGATGTGTCAAGGACTGCAATTATCTGAAGGCTTCACTGGAGCTAAAAGATGTGCTTCCAAGGGGGTTCACTTACATGGCTCCATTCAGTGCCAGTTCTTGGCGAGAGGCCACAGGTCCCTTCTCTACAGGTCTCTCCAGTTGGGTACTGGCTGGCTTCTCTTGCAATGCGCACCTCGAGAGAGATGAAAGTTATCATTGTAATGACTGAGCCTCAGAAGACACACAGCATCTTTTGTGCCACGTTCTATTCATGAAGATCGAGTAAATGATCTGGCTTATATTCAAGGGGAGGGGAATTTGGTACCATCTTTTGAAGGGAGAAGTGACAGGCTTTGTAGACATTTTAAAACTACTAGTTAACTACTAGTTAGTTTTCCTAACTGTTAAATGGAGAGCATAGTAGGGTGTACTTCCTGAGCTCATTGTGGAAACTGATTTTATCCATACAAAGAATCAGAACAAAAATAAATATTCAATAAAGGTTAAGCCAGTGCTCCTCAACTGTGGCACCCTAGAGATCAAGTCGTATCATATACCTATTAAATCATCCTCTGTAGATTTGGGATGTAGGAATTTGCTTTATTGATTGATTGATTGATTGGGGGGAAGGGTAGAGGGACAGAGAGTCTGAAGCAGACTCTACCCTGAGCATGGAGCCCGACATGGGGCTCCATCTCATGACCCTAAGATCACTACCCAAGCAAAAACCAAGAATCAGATGCTTAACTAACTGTGCCATCCAGGTGCCCCAGAATTCACATTTTTTTTTTTTAAAGATTTTATTTATTTATTTGACAGACAGATCACATAGGCAGAGAGGCAGGCAGAGAGAGAGGAGGAAGCAGGCTCCCGGCTGAGCAGAGAGCCCTATGTGGGGCTCGATCCCAGGACCTGGGATCATGACCTGAGCCGAAGGCAGAGGCTTTAACCCACTGAGCCACTCAGGCGCCCCCAGAATTCACATTTTTAATTCAGTCTTCCTTGGCCTTGCTTCTGTCTCAGCTCCTCCTCAGCCACGCCTTTGCCCTTTACTTTTTTGTTTATAAGAAGGCAAGCCATTTAGTGCAGTTCCCTCCACTTTTTTACTTCCAATCTCAAATTCTTATTCACTTCTCCATCTCTTTAAAAAGAATTATAAAAGAGTTGCAGAAGAGTAAGTGCACTTTCTGCCTAATCATTAAGAAAGAGGAAAAAAAAGAAATAAAATTGGGCCTCAGTTTCAAGTTAAAATAAAGATTTCAAAATTCTTGCCCCAGTTAATTGAAACTACTTTAATTTTTTATTATTGGTCGAGCTGGCAAATGACACAAGATGGATTTGGGAATATTTTTTATCAGCTGCAAGTTATTAATTTTTTTGTTAATATTATTTATGATTTTAATGAAGTCTTCAAATAAACATTGCTGGTTATGTATATAAAATTTATAATTAAAAAATTCCTTTACAATTACTAATTTCAGGTGAGGGCATTGGCTTTAGTGTTTTATTGCTTGTATAAAAAAATTAGGATATTGTTCTGCTAGTGAGCTAGTAGTATTTTTGGGAATAGGATGTATGCGTAGTGCTTCAGGATCCACAGAACAGAGTAGGGTTGAGAGGGAGAAACTCTTTGTAAGACAGATGATCAGAAGAACTTTGTGGAGGTGGAAGGTAATACTTCAGCTGGACTTTGGAGGACCACTAGAATACCCACAGGCAGTGTACCCTCTAGGAAGAGAGGATTATAGGAACAAAAGCATTTGGAAAACACAGGTACATGATTTCAACATTAAGTGCAGTATATGTGTTGGGTGGGCTGTAAATATAGTTGGGTTAGGTCATCTTTCAGTAAAATGAATCAAACATTGGAATGACCATTCTTTTTTTTTTTGGAATGACCATTCTTAAATAATCTTATTACTATGAATAAAATACATTTTCATTGCCTTGAACATATTTTTCCTTTATTTAAAAAAAGTATTTTATGTAATAGATGCATATATTCTTTAAAAAATCAAATAACATTGAGAGATTCATAAAGAAAACCAACTGACCCCTACCAACCCTTTGGCAGTTCTTTCCTAGAGGAAATCAGATTTCATTTATTTAAGCTGTTCTTTGGTTTTTGCTTCCATTTGATAATTCTCTTATAATGTTAGATCTTAATTTCTTGTAGACATTATCTCATTACTTCTGCTTATAAAATATATAGAATTAGCTCAAATAAGTGACAATGTAACTTACTCCCAATAGTTTCTTCCAGTAGTGTTACATGACAAGTTTAGCTGATGTCCTAATTAATGTTTGATTTGTTATGACTACATGAGTTGTGTGTGTGTGAGAGTGTGTGAGTGTATGTGATGTACTTAATGTTAATATGTGTCTTAGGTTGATAGAAAATTACGTGAGTGAAAACATATCTGTAGATTTTTTTCAAACTGCAAAATCTTTCCAATAAATCTCTTAACCTTTCAAAAAATTTTCAAATAATTTATCAATTCTTTATTTCTGGGGAGAGTCCTCTTTGGCCCTTTTCTCTTCCACTCCCACCTAATTTGGTAGCAGTGCTGATTCTGAGATTCTCTCACCAATCTTTCTTCCTGGACCTGCTCTTTCCTGGAGTCTTTTTTTCATCTATTGTGTCAGGCACTCAGTAAGTCCCTTCAATCTGGAAAATACTGCATTTTGGTCTTTGAAATTTTCCTGTATTATCTATCTTATTTTTCTGTAAGTGTCTTTTGCTGCCCCCCCCTTTCTTGAGATAAAATTGCTATATAACATTATGTTAGCTTTAGGTATACAACATAGTAATTTAATCTTCATATGTACTACAAAGTAATCATCACAATAAGTCTAGTTACCATCTGTTAACATACAGTCAACCGTTTCTTCCACCCCCAAACCCTTTCACTTCTGATAACCACCAGTCTAACTCTCTGTATCTATGAGTTTGGTTTGTTTTACTTTTTGTATTCCACATAGAAGTGAAATCATGTGTAATTTTTTTTGTATGTTTGACTTATTTCATTTAGAGTAGCATCTTCAAGGTCTATCCACATTGTTATAAATCATAAATTTCCCTCTTTTTATGGATGAGTAGTATTTTCCATTGTATATAGTGTGTGTATCTCTATCCATGCATCCATCAACAGATCTTTAGGCTATTTCCATACCTTGGTACTGTAAAAAAAATGCTGTAGGGATACATATAACTTTTCAGATTCATGTTTTTATCATCCTCAGATAAATACCTGGAAGTGGTGTGGTTGGATCATATGGTAATTCTATTCTTAATTTTTTGAGGAACCTCCATACTGTTTTTCATAGTAGCTGCACCAATTTACATCCCACCAGCAGTGTATGGAGGTTCCCTTTTCTCCACAACCTCTCCAACACTTGTTTTTTGTCTTTTTGATAATAGCCATTCTAACAGATATGAGGTAGTATCTCATTGTGGGTTTAACTTACCTTTCCCTGATAATGGTGATATTGAACACTTTATGTGTATGTTGGTCATCTGTATGTCTTCTTTGGAAAAATGTTTAGATCCTCTCCCATTTTAAAATTTTGATTTTTTGTTTTTCTTGTTTGTTTGTTTTGCTGTCGAGATGATTGAGTTCTTCATATATTTTGGATATTAATGCCTTATCAAATATATAGTTTGTAAATGCTTTCTCCCATTCAGTAGGTTTTATTTTCTTTCTATGCAGAAGCTTTTTAGTTTGATGTAGTCTCACTTATTTTTGCTTTTGTTTTCTTAGAGTCATATCCAAAAATTCAATACCAAGATCAATATCAAGAATCTTATTACCCATGTTTTCTTCTAGATGTTTTATGGTTTCAGGTCTTACATTCAAGTCTTTAATCTACTTTGAGTCTCTTGTATGTTGTAAGATAGTGGTCTAGTTCCATTCTTTGACATGTGTCTGTCCAGTTTTCCCAGAATCATTTATTAAAGAGACTGTCCCTGTTTTTTTTTTTTTTCTTTTTGGAAGTATTTCACGTTTGTGATTGTTGGTAGCACTTAAAACTACACAAAAATAATTTTTTTAAGGTACCTATAGGACAGAATTGCCAGTTAAAGTGGATATTGCTTATATATATGCTACAGAATGTGATATACTGTTTAGGCTGCTTATTAATAAGTTTATGGACATGAAAAGCAGATTTCTATTTAAATTCAGTTAACATTTAGTGTATTATTAGTTGCAGAGGTAGAATTCATTGATTCATCAGTCTTACATAATACCCAGTACTCATTACATTACCTGCCCTCCTTAATGTCCATCACCCACTGACCCATCCTCCTAGCCCCTCCCCTCCAGCAACCCTCAGTTTGTTTCCTACGATTAAGAGTATCTGATGGTTTGTCTCACTTTCAGATGTTGTCCTGTTTTATTTTTTCCTCTCTTCCCCTATGATCCTCTGTTTCTTAAATTCCACATATCAGTGATATCATATGATATTTGTTTTTCTCTGATTGACTTATTTCACTTAGCATAATGCCCTCTAGTTCCATCCACATTTTTGCAAATGACCAGATTTCATTGTTTTTGATGGCTGAGTAGTATTCCAGTGTGTGTGTGCGTGTGTGTGTGTGTGTACACATCATCTTCTTTTGTTTTTAAGATTTTTATTTATTTATGGAGGGGGAGATGAACCATAAGAGACTGTGGGCTCTGAGAAACAACCTGAAGGTTTTGGAAGGTAGGCGGTGGGTACTATGGAGGGCACGTATTGCATAGAGCAGTAGGTGTGGTGCATAAGCAATGAATCTTGGAACACTGAAAAAATAAAATAAGATTAAAAAATAGATATTCATTTATTTGACAGTGAGAGTGCATGCACAGAAGCGGGGGGAGCTGCAGGCAGAGGGAGAAATAGGCTCCCTGCTGAGCAGGGAGCCCAATACAGGGTTTGGTCCCAGGACCCTGGAAATCCTGGCAGACACTCAACTGACTAAGCCCAAGGTGCTCCTATACCACTTCTTCTTTATCAGTTCATCTGTCGATGGATATCTGGGCTGTTTCCATAGTTTGACTATTGTGGATATTGCTGCTATAAACATTGGGGTATAGGTACCCCCTTTGGAACACTACTTTTGTATCTTTGAGGTAAATACCCCATAGTGTGATTGCTGGGTCATAGGATAGTTCTATTTTCAACTACAAAAAGCAGATCTTGGCTATCGGTGTCTGCCTGATTTGAGCTCTTAAAGCTCTGTAATAGGGGTATGGTAATACAGTACTTGCAGCAACACTGGAAGAAAAGCATTTTATTGCTTTAAAGGTTTAAGATGGATTAAGGCAAGGAAGGGTTGGAGCCAGGTATACTTTGTTGTACACTGATGGAAGCAAGCTCTGAATATGAAAAAGGAATCTGTTTATGGTTGACTATTTTAAAGCCTTTTCAAAGTGCTATTGTATTAATCACTCTTTCTAGTTCAAGAAATTTCAATTCCAGGGTACAAACCATTGATTTTTTTAAAATTGCTTTCCATTCCCTTAGTACCAGTTTGAAATAAATGCTGTTTATCATCAGCTGTTTGCTATCACTGGGGAAGAAGGCAACTTGAAGTATTTACTGATAAATAGCTTTTTTCCCCTAAATGTTACTTTTCTGCAACATCTAACATATAGTCACATGTTCTGTTTGCACTGTTGCTATATGGATCAAAAATCTTCTGGCAAAGGGATAGGGGAATGGTGGTATCCATCTTGCCCTGTTTGTTCTGTTACTGTTTTATTGGACTGATCTACTTGCATGAACCTGTGATCATCACCTAAATATAAGTTGTGAACATATCATCTTCTGCTTGGTTATTTCAGTCATACTGCTATATATAATCAAGTGTAGCACAGTTTATCAGTTTGGTTCTAGGGGGTGAGTAGATATGGTTCATTCCCCTGTGGTGTTAAACTAACTTTGTGTGCTTACTGTTACTTACTTTTGAACAGCCATCCTAATAAAGCTAGGCTGTTTCTTTAGGGGAAAAGAGACATATATAATCTAATTTGAAGACTATTCCAATAGAAAAGTTAGTGTTAATGTTGAAAAATTCTGTAGGATGGTCTAATCTGAGCCATTAACTTTCTGTAAGGGGAAAATGGTGGATTACCACAAAGAACAGTGAAGCAGGGAGTGCTAGGGGTGGAGGGTTGGGTATTTGTTTTGAGAATTAAAAACTATGAAACACTCTGTACACAATTGATTTTTTAAAAAATAAACACGTTTTTAAAGAAGCTGAAGAAAAAAATGGACTGTCCTTTCCCATTGTATATTCTTGGCTCCTTTGTTGAAAATTAGTTGGCTATATATGCATGGGTTTATTTCTGGGCTTTCTGTTATGTTGCATTGATCTATGTATCTGTATTTATACTGATACTATATTGTTTTGATTACTGTAGCTTTGCAGTATAATTTGAAATGAGGAAGCATGGCACCACGATCATTGTTCTTTTTCAAGATTGCTTTGGCTATTCAAGGCTTTTGTGGTTCCATACGCATTTTAGGATTATTTGTTCTGTTTCTGTGAAAAATGCCAATGGAATTTTGATAAGAATTGAATTGAATCTATAACTTGCCTTGAGTAGTATGGACATTTAAAAAAATGTTAATTCTTCTGATCCATAAGCATGGAATACCTCTCCATTTTTTTGTGTCTTCTTCAATTTCTTTAAATAGTATCTCGTAGTAGTCCATGTACAGGTCTTTCACTTCCTTGTTTAAATTTACTCCTAGGTATTTTTTTGTATATAATGGTAAATGGGATTATTTTCTTAATTTCTCTTTCTTACAGTTATTAGCGTTTAAATAACTAACAGATCACTGATAATTGTATCTTGCAACTTTATTGATTTCATTCTAACAGTTAATGGTGGAGTCTTAAGGGCTTTTTAATATATGGTATTATGTTATCTGTTTTTGATACATGGTATTATGATTATGGTATCAGTGACAGTTTTACTTTTCCTTTTCCAATTTGAATTTTTTAAATTTCCTTTTCTTATCTAGTTGCTGTGGCTAGGATTTCTAATACTATGTAGCATAAAAGTGGTGAGAGTATCCATCCTTGTCTGGTTCCTGATCTAAGAAAAGAAGTTTTGAACTTTTTACCCTTGAGTATGATGCTAACTATAAGTTCTTCATATACAGCTTTTATTATATTTAATTCCCTTTATTCCCACTTGGTTAAAAGTTTTGTTGGTTTTTTTTTTATCATAAGCGGATGTTTAATTCTGTCCATTTTTTTTTACTGTATCTATTGGGATGATCATATGATTTTTATCCTTCATTTTGTTAATGTGGTGTAGCACATTGATTAATTTGCAGATGTTGAACCTTTCTCGCATTCCTGGAATAAATCCAGCTTGATCAGGGTGCATGATCTTTTTAATAAATCATTGAATTGGGTTTGCCAATATTTTGCTGAGAATTTTTACATGAGTGTTTATCAGGGATATTGGCTTAAAATTTTGTTTCTATAGTGTCCCTGTCTGGTTTTGGTATCAGGGTAATTCTGGCCTTATAAAATTAGTTTGGAAGGATTATTTCCTCCTCAGTTTTTGGAAGAATTTGTGAAGGATAGGTATTAAATCTTTAAATATTTGGTAGAATTCATCTGTGAAGTTCTCTGGTCCTGGACTTCTGTTTGTTGGGACTTTTTTTCACTATTGATTCAATCTCCTCACTAGTAATCAGTCTATTCAGACATTTTATTTTTCTGGATTCAGTCTTAGACTATTGCATGTTTCTAGAAATTGATCATTTTTTCCCCTTAAAGATTATTTATTTACTTATTTGATAGACAGAGAGAGAGAGAGAGATCGATCACAAGTAGGCAGAGAGGCAGACAGAGAGAGAAGGGGAAGCAGGTTCTCTGCTCAAAAGCAGGCTCTTTGCTGAGCAGAGAGCCCAATGCAGGGCTCAAGCTCAGGACACTGAGACCATGACCTGAGCTGAAGGCAGTAGCCTAACCTGCTGAGCTACCCAGGTGCCCCAGAATTGATAATTTTTTTCTATGTTACAACATTGGTTGACATATATTTGTTTATAGTGGTTTCTTGGGATCTTTAAATTTACATGATATCACTTGTAACTTTTCCCCCTTTCATTTCTGATTTTGGGTGATTTCTTCTTTGTTCTTGGTGAGTCTAACTAAAGGTTTGTCAATTTGGTTTATATTTTCAAAGATCAGCTCTTAGTTTTATTGATTTTTTCTATTGTCCTTTTATTTTCTGTTTCATTTATTTCTGCTCTGATTTTTATTTCCTTCCTTCTAATTTGGGCTTCATTTATTCTTTCTTTTAGTTCCTAAGTATAAAGTTAGGTTATGTATTTCAGATTTTTTTTTCTTGTGGTAGGTCTGTATTGCTCTAAATTTCCCTATTACTACTACTTTCCTGCATCCCGTAGATTGTTGAGCTGTTGTATTACCTTTTCCATTTGTCTCCAGGTATTTTTTGTTTTCTCCTTTGATTTCTTCATTGACTCATTCGTTGTTCAGTAGCATGTCATTTAGTCTCCACATATTTGATTTTTTTTTTCCTCTCAGATTAGCAGTGGATCTAAGAACTGTTGAAACTACTATTTGTACATTGGGTCTTGGGGTACCCTTTGAGTGTGGGCTATCCATTCCCCGCAGCTCTGTGATTCTTCTGAATATAAACCCTCTTGGTTTTTAAAGCCAGATATTTTGGCAGCCTCTCTCCATTACAGATCCCAAGAGTTGGGGTGTCCAAATTCTTTGGTTCTCAGGAAAAAGCTACATATTTTTAAGATCCCTCTTTATTGTGGTTGCTATGCCTGAGGTGGGTTTTTCTATGTGTGTGAGACCAGGTCCCTGCCTCTCCTGCCTATCTCAGTGTGCTGCTTTCATGCTTTGTTATGCAGGTGCTTTTCCGCTGTTTGTCAGGTCTTGCAAAGGAAATTGTTCCATGTGTAGCTGTAGATTGGTTTTATCTGTGGGAGGAGATAAGCTTAGAATCTTCTGTGTCACCATCTTGAGTGCTTATTCTCCTATCACAGTCTTTAATTCTATTTTCTATTAAATTTTCTCAACTTTATTTTCCAACCTCACTTTAAAAATTTAGTTTTATGCTGTTAATATCCAAAATATAAGTGCTATTTCTTTTTCAAAGCACCCTATTCCTAATCTTATCTTTCTGGGAATACTAACAAAGGTTTGTTTTTGTTTAAGTGTCCTTTTCCCTATATTAGTTTTGTCTGTAGGATTTTGTGCATCTCTTCATATAAACATACATGATATTGGCTATTGTAATTTAAGAAAAACATTTGTATATGAGGACAAGGGTACTTTGCTTTAGAAGGATTAGTAGTGGATATAGATGGAGGGAAATGTAACCAATTTGATTTGGGGAACCACAGATGTCTCTATGTGGACATATTTTTCTCTTCAGCCATTGTTTTCCTCAAGAGCAGAGAAATAGAAAGTGTGCTAAGGGGCCCATTCTTTCTTAGCAGATTTTCACTAGTCCTCACATTTTCAGCTGTTCTTCTTGCTCTAGCTCTTCACTATCTGGAGTACAAGAATCCACTAACAGTATCCAGAGACTAAGCCTCAGCCCTCCTGCCTGACCACGTTCTTGCCTGGATGCACTGGGTGGTAGAGGGTTCATCTAAGCCTGATAGGCTTTGAACATACAGGGGTTTTTCAGTCACTTGGATTCACTCCCAAATGTTTTTGAAATATTATCTGCCTCTCTCTTCTCTGTTCTTTTTTGTCCTTGGTGCTTATATTTTTTAAACATCTTACTGTCATTTTAGTGGATTCTGAGGAAGAAGATAAACACAAGTGATCAATCCTTCTCCTAAAATGGATGTTCTCCCTTTCCTTTTTCCCCCTCATACTTGATTTTTAAATGGAACAGAATTTTATAGTATCAGCTGTACAAACAGTTTGTGAGAGTTAAGAGCCTGTGAATTTTAGCTTATGAGAATTTGATAATTTAGACAGCAACCTTTTTTTTTTTTAAGAAAACCACCCTAATAATAGGGTCATTTTAGTCAGTACAGTGCCTAATTGTAAAGAAATCTAATTAAATAAACTGAATTGTGCTTAAGATTGAGTTATGGTTTTCTTTGTTACATGAGGAATTCACTAGAGTAAGTTTGAGTTAAGCCTGTCTTTTATCCATACTATGTATCATAATGCCATTTATATTGTTGGAGTTTTGCCTTGCAGATTTTAAAATACTATGCAAATGTTGGCTAGTTATAATACTAGTTATTACATAATCATTCTTTGGATAGCATGAGCTCCATAGAAAGTATCCGACATATTTCCTTCCCCAGGTTAATTCCTTCTTACTGAGAAATTCCTTCTCTTTTGAAATTATTCAACCCTCAAATTTGTTTCTATGAAAAACCAGAATCATTACACTAAACTCCATATTTAAGCCCTTTCCATTTTCAGTATGTGCCTCTTTGGTTTTCTATAAACAATGCCAAATATATAAACTTTGGTTTTTCTGGGTAGACCTAAATCCAGAGAAGAGTTCAAGGTTGCCACCTGCATATTTGCCCAAGGAGGCCAGTCAGTCAAATGTGCAAAACCTCCCCTGGAATAAATTAGAAACATGGTGCCAGGAAAACGAGGTTCCCACACCTGACTCTATATATTTGATGACATTCCAGTTGGTTCTACTTCCTTCCAGATTCCTGTGACAGGAAAATAAATTATTTGTCTATATAAACCCCCATGATCTCTAAGATTATAAATCCTGATAATTAGATCTTTCGTTTCCCGAGCCCATTATATATCTTTATTTTCCTTTTTGACCCTAGGAGATAGCATGGAGTAGTGAGTGGGATTATGAAAACTTGGATAGAGAGTCTGTGGCTGAGCAGCTAATCTGCATTAGAACAACTGGTTGTTTTGTGTATGCATGTGTGTGTGTGCACACGCGCTGATGGCTTATACCTTTTAAAAATTCTTTCATTGTCATTTTAGTGAGGTGTTAAGAGGAAAATTAGATAAGTTTATGTTTAAAAGGTCTCCTCTTTCTTTTTTTATATACTTGATTTTAAAGCCAACAGAATTTCCTTAGAACAGATTTATTGACATACAACTTATACACATAAAATTGCCATTTTTAAAGTACATAGTTCAGTGGTGTTCAGTATTTTCAGAATACTGCCATCGCCACTATTTAGTTTTAGAACATTTTTATCACTCCAAAAGAAAAAGAAACCCCATACCCATTAGCAGATACTCCCATTCCTTCTTCTTCACCTCCCCCGCTTCTCCCAGCCCTAGACATATACTAATCTTTCTGGCTACACAGATGTACCTGGACTTACCAATGTTTCATGTCAGTGGAGGCACACAATATGTGGTCTTTTGTGACTGACCTTTTGCACTTCGTATGTGTTTCAACTTTCATCCATGTTGGAAATCAGTACTTTCTTCCTTTTTACGGCTGGCTAATTCTCTGTTGTATGAATATATCGTATTTATCCATTTACCCATTGATGGACATTGGGTAGTTTTTACCTATTGATTTTATGAATACTGTTATGAACATTAATGCACAAGTTTTATAGGGACATATGTTTTCATTTTTCTTGGGTATCTACCTAGGGGTGGAATTGCTGGGTCAAAGGGTGACATTGTTTAACATTTTAAGAAACGGTTTTCCGGGGCGCCTGGGTGGCTCAGTGGGTTAAGCCGCTGCCTTCGGCTCAGGTCATGATCTCAGGGTCCTGGGATCGAGTCCCACATCCTCTGCTGAGCAGAGAGCCTGCTTCCTCCTCTCTCTCTCTGCCTGCCTCTCTGCCTACTTGTGATCTTTCTCTGTCAAATAAATAAATTCAAAAAAAAATTAAAAAAAAAAAAAGAAACGGTTTTCCAAGATAGCTGTACTATTTTCTGTTCCATCAGCAATGAATGAAGGTTTAGCTTTTCTACATCCTTGCCAACACCTATTATTGTCTGTGTTTTTATTCTTGTAGTACAGGGAATAGAATTTTTAATAGTAGAAAGATGATGGGCTTGAAGAGGGAAAACAGAGAGGAGACCAGCTGCTTAAAGGCCAAGATGATACTGTCTAATAGGGATTTTTAGAATGAATTGTGAATTGAATGAAATCCTCAGTAAAATCTGTATTTTTCACTAATGTTTTTATGTGAAGAGTATCTTAAGTGAGCTGGAAGAGGAATAGAAGAGTTAATAAATGAATTCTTAAATATATAAGTATATATTTATATGTATTGATATTTATATAGATATAATTTGTATTAGTAGAAAATCAAGTCATGTAAAATAATGAAAGTTTTTAAAGAATATCAGTTTGAAGGGATTACAGATGATCAACTTGCTAGGCACCTATAGCTCTGCCCTAATGCTGTTAAGCTATATTCTCAATACCAGTATTTTGCTAAACCCGTGGAAATAATCAACCTTTACACTGAGTTCGTAAACAATTTGAGGACTTAGGGGAGAAAGAGGCAACTTCCAAAAGAGGCTTAAGAACCCTGGGTTTGATGGCTTATCTCATATGACACCAAATAAGTCCCGTTACAGCTGAGCATTTAATCACTAGTCTTTTAGAGGGTGAGAAACTAGTGGTAAAGTGATTCCCATTGAAATTACTTACTGTACTTTGCCCATTTAGTATAGCACTAGATTTATGGAAAGAGCCAAGTTTGTTAGCTGGGACATTGCCAATATTGTTCAAGATTAGCATATTTTATTGTGGGAGGCTCCCCTTCCGAAGTGCTATAATTTTTTTTCTATTCTCCTGTGTGCTGACGTTCCCACATAAACAGTTTCTTTAGCTGTTAAATGCTTGTGTCTGATATCTAGCCTGGCTATGAGCTCCCAGTTTTGACGTTAGATTATTTCATGTATTTCTTGTGTTTTTATCTATGCCAGTCTGCCCGCATTGGCAAGCATTCAGCACTCAGTAAATGCCCACAGAACAGACTTGCTGACATACTATTTAGGTATTATTGGGAGTATTATGGGACTGTGAGTATTAAAGTATCATCTAGTTATTTTTTCATCCTGTAGGCCTTGCCTTTCCGTGCAGGCTCATTCTGGGAGCTGGAAGTATCAGTGTAGATATTGGCTAATTTGGTAATAAGCATACCTCTGCATTTGTAGAATCTAATCAGATAAGATTCGTAGTTTCACTAATGTCTAAGAAAAGACTGTGATTTATAAATGTTATCAGTTACTTTATCATCCTGTCCTTTCAGAAATTTGTGTGAGGACCTGAGAACTTTGTCATGGACAAGGGTTGCAAGAAAGTTGTAAACATATAACCTTTCCTTTTATATAGAAATGTACCAATTCCATTAACTAGAAAATATAATTATGTTGTTTAGATAAGCTTCTTGTCAGTCTAAAGAAGTGATTCCATTCTTGGGGTATGAAATGCAGCTATAAAATCCAGTCTAATCTAGTGTAGCAGGTGTTGTATGATTATTTTCCCCATTCTTACCAATTGCATATTTAGAAGGGAACATAATTAATGTTTTGTTCTCAGGTATGCTACAAAGCATTTTGTACCCATTCATGGAGGATTTTATTAAAACATTCCTCCACATACACCTCAGGACCTATGAAGCTATAATTTATCATGTAAGTGAATTAAGATTCCCACCCCCACTACTTAACCAATTTTGCTTGTTCATTTGTTGATTCAGGAAACATTTGTTAAACATTTACATGTACGAGACCGAGTAGTAGTTGCTCTGTGATAATGATAGCAGCAGTATCTGACTTTGTTGGAGTGCGCTGATCAAACCACAAGCTCTGAGGTCAGACTGCCACTGAGGAATTGCAGCTTGGCTACATGGGAACTGTGTGAACATGGACAAGTTAATTAATCTCCTTCAGTCTAGTCCTCTCTAACTGGGGATGTATTAGGCTCCTGTTGCTGCTGTGACAGATTTCCACAAATTCAGTGGTTTAAAAACCACACAAATTATCTCAGTATTCTATGGGTGAGAAGTTTGTGGGCTCAGCTGGTGTCTCTACTCCAGGTTCACAAGGCCAAAGTCAAGGTGTTGGTCAGCCTGGGTACTTATCTGAAGGTTCCTGGAGAGAAGCTGCTTCCATGGCACTCTTGGATCCTTGGCACTTTCATTCCATGGAGTTGTAAGGCCAAGATTCCTGTTTTCTTGCTGGCTTCTTCCAGGCTTTAAGAGGCGTCCACATTCTCAGGCTTGTGACCTTTCTTCATCTTCAAAGTCAGCAACAGTTTATTGTTCTATCTAACAGATTAGCAAGTTTTCATAAATCCTTTGTGAGGCTTAATGAGGAAATAAAAACTACTTTGATAAATCTGGCGCCACAAAGCTAAATATTTTGGTTCTTTAATGGCTGACCTTCTCATGGCTCTGAGATATATCATGGTAGAGATTAGCATTTTGCCTGTTTTGGGTTTTTTGGTTTCTTTTTTTTCCTCCTTAGGCTAAGGTTGTAAGTAGGGTATAACTTCATGGCCATTGAGAAATCAAAGCACACGGCAAGTACCACGATAAATGTCCAGATTAGGGTTAAGTGCCATCTCGTGATATAGGTTCAGCATTGCTGATTATGATCATAATCTTTTTTAATGAGAACAAATACTTGTCACGTGGTTCAATGTTTGCTGCTTAATCTGGAACTCAAAAATTTTTTATGGTACAGTCTTTAAGTGCTGAATAGTTTTCTTCATATACTATGTATACTGTGCTTGTATGTTTGTGTTTTAGCTTGAGAAATGGGTGAAAATTACCCAACAACAAATGAAAGCTTTCAAGAAAATGTGTGTAATTTGAAATGACTTCTTTCACTAATGGAGAAAGTTCTCATCCTAGGAAAAGATTAATGTTAAGGAAAATGATTAACCATTGTTCCATCTGCAAAATTTCCTTAAACCTTTTGGCTCATAAATTATAACATATTCTAATTTTTATTCCAATTAAATTCTAGGAATAACTATAAGTTTAAACAGTCAAAAAAATTTTAAAGATTTTATTTATTAGAGAGAGAGTGAGAGAGAGCAAGAGAGAGCAAAAGTGGGAGGGAGTAGGAGGCTGTCCACTGAGCAGGGAGCAGGATCAGAGGCTTGATGCCAGGATCCTGCAATCATGACCTGAGCTGAAGGCAGACGCTTAACCAACTGAGCCACCCAGGCACCCCAGCAGTTAAAATATTTTAATGCAACTTCAGAGGTGCTTTTCACTTCTGTTTCAGAAGGACCTTCTGTGGAATTTCACTGATGAATGTCCTTATCCTCTGACCACCAAATGACACTTACGTTATCGTTTGAATACTCTCTGATGCCCTTCCTACTTAACGCTTCAGCTCTGCTCTTTGTGTAAATGGACTAAATTATTCGTTCTTCAAGATATATTTGGAATACAGATGTCTCTTTATTTATATGCTAGTTTGTGTAACTATCTGTGTATCTTAAAAGTGTGTATCAGGCCATCAAATCTATTTATCACTTTTTATATGTAAGGTGTTGAAGGAATTTAAAACACCTTTAAACCTCAGCCTCCAACCAACTCTGAAGGAGCTTACATTTGCTGGTTTGTGGATTTTTGTTGTTGTTAAACTGCCAGTAAACACTGAATATTTTCTCAATAGGGCCTTGCTGACAATTTTATTTATATTGTAATCACTGCCCTCACTCCAACCGTATGTACTTTGACTTCACTCTAGACCGAATTATTGTATTTATCGTTTAAGGTGGCACCTACTAGAATCTAAGTTCCCTGAGAGCAAGGATTTCTGTTTGTGTTTTCAGATGTATCCCAAATGCTTAGAATTGTGCCAGGCACAGAAGAGCCACTCAGTAAATATTTGTTGAATGACTAAATGTGTATTCCATGCATGCATTTTGCATATGTAAAACAAACATCTTCCATATGTAAAGCAAACAAGATATGAACTATATGCACAATGGCCCTTGGCTTACCATCTCACTGCCATCTACCTGCTCCAGGACAGCCAAGCAGCCTCTCTCTCTGGGACTATCCTATCCCAGCTCAGCAGCCTGCTTTCCCCTGTGCACCTCACAGTCCGGACTCTACACAGCAACCAGAGTGGTCCTTTTAAGTCCAATCTCACAGCTCAAAGCCCTCACTCAGGTTTGAGGGGGTGGGAACATGGTTTATAATAAGACTGTAATGATCTTCCCTGAACTGTCTCCTGATTTCACTTCCCTCCACTCTCCCAGCACTTGGCCATGGCCCTTGCCATTTCTACTGATTAGTAGCACATTAGCATGTGCTAAGCATTCTCCCTTTCCTTCAGTTCTCTGCTTGATTGTTACCATGTCAGAGTGGCCTTCCCAGCTCATGCTGAATGAAATAACATTCCCACATCACTGCTTTTATTCCTCCTAATCCTGCCTTAATTTCTTCAGAGCATTTACATTTCCACTCACATATATATTATGAGACTACTATTTGTCTCCCCCATCATGTTGTAACTTTTATAAAAGCATGAAGTTTGGTTTCAGTGCTATATCCCTAGAGAATGCCAGACACACAGAAAGCATATGATAAGTATTACACACAGCGTAAGTATAATGAATAAATGTTCACAAAAATAGAAGGCTTGCTTGCTTTTTTAATAATGTGAGACCTTGGAGGTATTGTAATTACCGATATTGATGCAAGAGCACAAATGGCAAGTGATGTTTATTATATTTAGGTATCAGTAAATCAAAAAACAATGCAAGCAATAATAAAGTAATTATTATAAGCTTTTGCTCTGAGGCATCAAAAGGCACATTTACACCAATACTGCTTCCTCTCCAACCACCCCCCGCCCCCACTTGCTGTGCTAGGCATTCCTCTAGAAGCCTCCTTTATTTTTTATTTAACATTTTTAAAAAAGAGTTTATTTATTGGAAGAGAGCGAGATGGAGACAGAAAGAAAGAGAGCAGAGGGAGGGGGAGAAGCAGACTCCCCACCAAGCAGAGAGCCGATGCAGGGCTCGATCCCAGGATCCTGAGATCATGACCTGAGCTGAAGGCAGAGGCTTAACCAACTGAGCCACCCACGCGCCCCTAGAAGCCTCTTTTAAAGGTGTTGAGCAATTAATCTCATGTATAGGAAATCTTGTCTATAAGATTGCTGCAGGCTGGGGGTAGCAGCGATTTTTACCACATTTCTAGAAACAACACAAATTACAGATTCTTGGTATATTAACACATTATTAGTAGGAAAAGAGGTGACAAAAAATGTTATGTTAATAAATCAGGGTCTTTACTGCACTGTCACTATATTTGAACAGAGTCGGGAGGTAAATTATGAATATTCAGGGTTCAAAGTGAGTGTGTTGAGATTAAAGCCTCAGAGGTAGAGGACACTCCCATACTCGCCTAGTGAGTGAATCAATGAGTCTATCTTCCATCATAGGAAATGAAAGGTATTTTTTCTTCAGCTGCTTTTTCTTTTTGAGAAGATATTTGGTGATTCTTCCATTTATGCTCTAAAGGAATTATGTTGTTTTGTTACATTTGAGATTCTCTGACTGTATCAGTCTCCCTTCCTATTACTTGCCAGTTTATTTCCTGGGAAAATTATTTATCATATTTCAAAAATTGGAAGTCAGTGATGAAAGTTTTCCCTCTCTTTCAAAGATCTTATTGTCATAAACTCATAACTGTTTTCAATATTTGTTTTATTCAATTTGGTATCTTCACACATTGCCTGCCTTAGGATTTGCGGTTTCATTTCAGAGCCAGAAGACTAATGGCCCATTATCAAGGCTGTAGGAATGCTGTTGCCTGTATCCTCAAATGCTAGAATTAAACCATAGTTTTAAACAGACAGTACATACCCATGAAAACATCCAGATTCACTTTGGATTAGTCACTGTAAGAAAATTAAAAAGGCAAAGTAGAATTCATTTTCTTTTAGTTCATATTTATTTCTAACCATAAAGGTATGAGCAAGGGGTAGTTTTTAAATTTTTAATCACTCTAAACTTAATTATTTCCATTTCTTACATAGTCAAGATCATAATACAGTGGAAAATAATGCCATCATAAGCAACACACTACATATTTTTAGGGATTATTGAAGTATTTGTATATGATTTCTTTTTTAAAAGTAATGTGAAAATTTTCTAATATCAAGAAACTGTTTTTCTGTAAACCCTGTAGTGGTTATTGGACCACATTGTTGGTGATCAGTGAGAAATAGTTACTCCAACCCGAAATAGAATGTTCTCTAAAACGATTTTAACAGATTGAAGTCTACATGTTTTTGGCATTGGTACTTTTGGCGGCATCCCTTATTCTAACATTCATAAAGGTGAAATGGGTTCATATTAAAAGACATTTCATTAATACCTCACTGCTCTCATAAAACCAAATCAATGAAGGTAAAGTAAAAGAAGTTACTCTGTTTAACAAGTAGTTACATAGCACTTACGGTGTGGCAACCTCTCTGGTTTGGGTACTTTGTAAATTGAAACTCTTAATCCTCATCACAACCTCATGAGGTAGTTAATATTCCCATTTATAAATGAGGAAAGGTTTAAAGTCTAAGGTCACGCAGGTGTCAGGTGGCAGAACCCAGATCTTAACCCAGAAAGGGACTCCTGAACCCACCTTCCTGATCCTTGCTCTCTGGCCACTTAGCAGCACTCTGTGAGTTTCTGAATGTTTTCTGGATTTCTGCTTCCTCTGATGGCCTCATGTTATGCATAAATTTTGTAACACTGACTAATCCACTTCCTTTGCATCACATTTGCCTCTCTTTGCTGTTTCTTTTTCACTTGACTGGCTAAAACAACTGACCTAAGTTACGGAATCCAATGTATATTAGTAGTAACTGGATTAAGTTCTCATTGCCTTAGACATGTGCCTAAAAAGATGGGTTGTGATTATTCCCTAAAGTCCTTGCTATAAAATATTTATGTTTGCCTCTGAGAGAAGGTAGTATACAATTTTTAAAAATAACTTTTCTGTATTTAGATATTGACAAAACACCTAAGTCTTTGAGAATGGAAGGAAACTTTTCATGTCTGTCTGAATTTTAGCTCACTGTGAGATATTTTTGGTGTTTGTATGAGAAGCACATATTAAATTCTAAACTCTGACGTGGGAGAGAGAAAAAGCTATGTAGGGATTAAAAGTTTCCTTTAGTTTCCTCTAGCTACAGATTTAGTCTTAGCTGATGATTAAGTTTAGTCTTGTTCATGGTGACCAAGGAATGTCTCTTGTATTAAATTCTATTCAACTAAGAGATTCTTGTTTTTAATGAGCTTGAAGACAGTAATCAAATGGGAGGTTCCACTATGGATAAAAAGCCAACCTGTATCTTAATTTTGGGTAAGGACACACAGAAGTGAAATACGAACCCATATTATGCACTAGTAAAGCTTTAATTTTCAGGGTGTCTTGAATGAGTTAGTAAATCTTTAACATTTAGAGAAGTTCAATGCTGAAATATCAAAGAAAAGGCAAAACTGCCCCCTTTTTTTCTCAAGGGCTTATTTAAGCCTTTAGGAATTTTTCCTGAATAAAATATTAGACCTTACGATGCCTCTGTGCTTTTGTTGTTGTTACTGTGCAGTATGCCTGAGAGTTTTTTATTCTTTTTCTTTCCAGATGACAGAAATGATGCTCAGGAGAGTAGCTTAAGAGACTTAATAAAAGAGCTGCCTGACACCCACTACTGCCTCCTCAAGTACCTATGCCAGTTCTTGACAAAAGTAGCCAAGCACCATGTGCAGAACCGCATGAATGTTCACAATCTCGCCACTGTATTTGGGCCAAATTGCTTTCAGTAAGTTAGTGGAGTTTTGCTTTTAATATTACATACCACTTTTTCTTTATTACTGCCTGAAATCACTTGGATTGTAGAATCATGTTTCAGACTGAAAAGTCAGCCAATTTATGTTGGAGGAGTTCTATCTTGCTATTGGGCATTTTGGCCTTGTTTTTCATCCCAATTTTGAAAATGACACATAAGCCTTTTCATGAAAGCCATAATTTACAATATTTCCAACAACTTTATTTAGAATTCTGGAAAAAAGTTTTACTTTCACTAAAAAGGACATTTAAACATTTTAATCTGAAGCATCGGTTGCAGAAATGGAAGGAGTACAATATATTGCATAATTTTTTAACGTGATAAAATCATTGCTAACAGATAGAAAAATACAAGCACATTTTGTCAGTGACAGAAAAACATAACCTTTGCTACATTTGTTTTCTAGGAATAAACTAGACTTTAGGAATAAATAAACTCTCTTTGGTGGGTGCTATCACACTGGCCACAAGAATTTTTGTAAAACTTTATATTTTCTTTTCCTTTTTATTCCTTAAAGGTCTTTAGTTGTTGATATGTGAAACATGATTTTGAAATCCAGGGACTTTTCTTTTAACTCTCCTATTAACCTATTAATCTCCACTGTTATCAAACATATTTCTTCCAGTTATAAGGACAGAGAAAGAATATACTCACACTTTAAAAGCTCTCATAAATTCTCAGCAATTTTTAAAGTAGTAATCTGTTTATACAGTCAGTTGATCTATAGATTCATTCATCAACCCAGAACTACAAATATTACAGTCCTCAGAATAACTGTTCAGTATAAACCCTGGCTTAGATCATAGTAGTCCAGGGTTCCAGAACATTCATAACCTATGGCGGGAAGTTCTACGTTTAAAAAAGAACAAAAGCATTTATTTGAGAGAGAGAGAGAGAGAGGAGAGCCCATGCGAGCACATGTGCACACAAGGGCGGGGAGGGGAGGAGGGAAAGAATCTTCAAGTAGTCTCCCCGCTCAGCACAGAGCCTCCCCGGGGCTGGATCTCAGGATCCATGAGGTCATGAACTGAGCTGAAATCAAGAGTCAGACGCTTAACCGACTGAGCCACAAAAGTGCCCCCAAGAAGTTCTACCTTAATAACTATTTCCATTGTAACTTAGAGATTTACTTTTAAAAAAAATTTTTTTTAAGATTTTATTTTTTTGTCAGAGAGAGTGAACAAAAGGAGGGAGAGTGGAAAGCAGAGAGAGAAGCAGACTAGCCAATGAGCAAGGAGCCCGATGCAGGACTCTATCCCAGGACCCTGGGATCATGACCTGAGCTGAAGTCAGGTGCTTAACTGAGCCACCCAGGCATCCCAAGATTTAAATTTTAAATAGTAGCATTTCAGAGGATACGTTAGGGTCTCATGATTAATATCTCAAACATAAGCTGCACTAACTTCTTACCCATGAGTTTTGTGTTAGTGAAATAAACTGTATTTATTCTTTTTACTCCTATGTTCAGAATGAACCTTTGGTGATCTACATGTAAGAAATTAAGCGGAAAACTGTTCAGTAATTTTGAAACCCTAGATTCTAAGAGAGGTGAAAACGAATTTTTAAGTAGAATAGGTTTTTAAAAAAGATTTTATTTTCTTATTTAAGAGTGAGAGAGAGCACGAGAATATGCAGAAGAGTGGGAAGAGGAGAACAGACTCCTCACTGAGTGCAGAACCCAACATGGGGCTCCATCCCAGGACCCTGAGACCAAGACCTGAGCTGAAGTCAAACTTAACCAGCTGAGCCACCCAGGTGCCCCTAGAGAGCTTATTTTATAACACACAGATCAATACTTCATGGCTAACTTACTGAATTGGCCTTGATCTAGAATTTCTGATAACCTGCTTCAACCATTATCAAATAAGTAATGAATTTTTATTATAGGCTCTACTACTCAGTATAGCTTTTAAGCTTCTTGTATTGTGGTAAAATATACTTAACAAAATTTACCATTTTACCATTTTTAAGTATACAGTTCAATGGCATTAAGTACAGGTGTATTGGTGTGATCGACTTGGTATGTATTTCTAAATTTACAAATATAGAAGTTGCCACTAGGTACTTTTCTCATTGAAGTAGAGTGTAATTTTTAAAATAACTGTTTATTGGGACACCTGGATGGCTCAGTGGGTTAGGCCTTTGCCTTTGGCTCAGGTCATGGTCTCAGGGTCCTGGGATAGGACCCACATTGGGCTCTCTGCTCAGCGGGGAGCCTGCTTCCCCCTCTCTCTCTGCCTACTTGTGATCTCTCTCTCTCTCTGTCAAATATATAAATAAAATCTTTTAAAAAATAAAAATAAAAGAGCTGTTTATTGAGGTCTTACTAAGTTCTATACTGTCTCCCTTATCTGCTTGATTCTAAAGAGGCAGAAGTGGTTTATGTTGTTCTTGAAGTTCCTCTGTCTAGGTTAAGGAAAAGCAAACACTTGAACTCCAGTGACCACACTTAGCTTTCCACTTAGCTTTCCACTGACCATCTTTATCACATGTATGGACTAAGATTCAAGGATAATTGTCATATGAACCACAAAAAGACAAACAAAGGAAATGCTTTTCTTATACCCAAAGTGAATATATTGTCTTAGTCAATAGACAAGGAAGAGTTTTTGTTTGTTTGTTTTTTAAATAAGGGAACATTCTCGTGAAATGGTGTTAACTTTTGAAAGAACATAAAATTTCAGATATAAAAAGGTATTGGCTATGAAATTTATGATCATAAAATGGAAGAAAGTGCACCAAAAATTCAAATTCACCAACAAGGTGAATGTTCGGTACTCTGAGTGCTGGGCTTCTGGGTGGCTCTGTAATTATAGATTTTCAACATGTAATTCCAGTTATTTGTTTATTAAGTTTAGATGATCATGTAATATTATCATTGTAAATACTCAAGTAATATAGAGGTATATAGGATAAAACTAAAGTATCCCATGCCAACCTCTCCTTCAAGGGATAAAATCCATAACCACTAGGTAGATAGCCTTCCTTCCTTATTTCTGAACATGGCCATAAATCTTCAATTTTTAAATGTAAGTCTGATCATGATGCATGTATTTTGAAGCTTTATTTTTTTTACAGTAGCAGTGGAACTTATAATACCACTCTACTTACATACCCCATTCTTTAACTATTGAATATCACGAATTCTCCCTAACTTGGTTAATTTTCCCTGTAATGATAAGCACTGAGGTGTCAGTTCTTATTAAGACAGAGTGGTAGTGAACATATTGAGCGTTGGAACTCTTTATGTACATCTGAAACTATTTCTCTAGAATAGATAACCTATAAGTGGAATTGCTTGGCTGAGGGGTTTATGCATTTTAAAATTAATGTGTGGTGCCGTTCGTGAGGCTGTAACAATTTATATTATTCTTCCATTGGTGTTTAGGAATACTCCTTTCCCTGTAACCTTGCTATACTGAGTTTTAACACACATTTAAATACTTCTTGATCTAATGGGAAAAAATGCTCTCTGAATTATTTGTGAGATTGTATATATATTTTAGATTTATGTGATGGGTGGCATTAGTATTTGTGTTTCTCCGTAGTTTCTGCTTCTGTCTTATGCTTGCTTTTTACTTTATTTTATATCTGTGGCTCTTCTTGCTTTATAGGAGTTCTTTAGGTTTTCTAAAAATTAATTCTTTGCTAAAAAAGTTACAGAACTTTTTTCCTATTTTGTTTGCCTTTTAGTTTTATGGTGATTTATTAAAAATTTTAAAATTTTTAATTTACTTGGATTTGTCAACTCTTCCCTTTTCTGTTTATTGGGATTTGTATCTTGCTTAATAATAAACCTGAATACTAGTTCTTACTTAAAATATTGTCTTAATAATAACCAAGATATTACAATATATATTCTTCTGTTTTATTTATAGTTTTTTTATGATTACCTCTTCACTTTTATTTAGAATTTATCATGTGTCATGTATAGATCCAGTTTGATTTTCTTCAAATAGATAGCTAATTGCTGCCAAATAATACATTGAGCAACATTAGCATTTGCTAATTTACAATGTCAACTCTATCACATATTAACTTTGCACACATACATGAGTTTGTTTCTGGCTTTTATATGCCTCATTCTTGTGCTCCTTTATTTTTCTATCAAATTTCCTCTTTCAGAGGAATTTTGGAATTTCCCTGGTAAGTAATATGTTATTGTTTTTGGTTTTGTTTCTGTTTTTTTAAGATTTTATTTATTTATTTGAGAGAGAGAGAGCTAGCTCAGGAATGGGGAGGAAAGGCAGAAGGAGAGGGAAATCAGGCTCCCTGCAACTTGGGGCTCGATTCCAGGACCCTGAGATCATGACCTGAGCCGAAGGCAAATCCTTAACTGACTGAGCCACCCAGGCACCCAGGTATCTCATTGTTTTGATTTACATTTCCCAGATGTTGAATATTTTTTTATGTATTTATTGGCCATTTGTATATCTTTGGGGAGATGTCTGTGCAGATTCTCTACCCAAATTTTAATCAGCTTTTCTTTATTATTGAGTTGGAAGTCCTTCATAATTTTGGATGTAAGTCCCTTATTAAATATAGGGTATACAAATATTTTCTCTCATTCTGAGTTGCCTTTTCATTTCCTTTTTAATTTTAATTCCAGTATAGTCAATCTACAGTGTTATAATGGTTTCAGGTGCACATTGTGGTGATTCAGCAATTCTGTTACTCAGTCCTCGTCAGGATAAGTGTACTCTCAATCCTCTTTGCTTATTTCACCCATATCTTCACCCACCTCCCCACCGGTAACCATCAGTTTGTTCTCTATAGTAGTGTCTTTATCTGCTTTGATATCAGGTAAAGCTGGCCTCTTAGAATGAATTTGGAAGTTTTCCTTCTTCCGTTTTTTACAATAGTTTGAGAGGAATAGGTATTAACTCTTCTTTAAATGTTGTTAGAAATTGCCTGTGAAACTGTGAGTTCCTGGGCTTTTGTTTATTGGGAGTTTTTTGATTACTGATTCAGTTTCATTGCTAGTAATCCATCGGTTCAAATTTTCTATTTTTCCTGATTCAGTTTTGAGAGGTTCTATTTTTCTAGGAATTTAATACCCATTTCTTCTAGATTAGTTCCAATTTGTTGGCATATAATTTTTCATAGTACTCTCTTTTAATCCTTTGCAATTCTGTGGTATCGGTTGTTTCTACTCTTTCATTTGTTTGAGCCCTTCTTTCTTTCTTTCTTTTTTTAATTTAATTTAATTTAATTTAATTTTTTTACGAGTCAGGTAAAGCTTATCAATTTTGTTGTTCTTTTCAAAGAACCAGCTCCTGGGTACCTGGATGGCTCAATCAGTTAAGCACCTACCTTTGGCTCAGGTCGTGATCCCAGGACCTTGGGATCAAGTCCCACATTGGCCTCCTTGCTAGCCGCAAGTCTGCTTTGCCCTCTTCCCCTCCTCCGACTCATTCTCTCAATATCTCTCAAATAAATAAATGAAATCTTAAAAAAATAAAGAACCAGCTCCTGGTTTCATTGATCTATTGTTTTGGGTTTTTTGTTTGTTTTTGTTTTTGTTCCTATTTCATTTATTTCTGATCTAATCTTTATTGTTTCCTTCCCTCTGCTGATTAGGGGTATTGTTTGTGCTTTTTCTAGCTGCTTTAGATATCACATTAAGTTGTTTGAGATTTTTCTTCCTTCTTGAGGTAGGCCTGTATTGCTATAAACTTTCCTCTTAGAACAGCTTTTGCTCTATCCCAAAGATTTCATACTATTGTGTTTTCTTTTTCATTTATCTCCATATACTTTTTAATTTCCTTGATTTCTTGGTTGACCCATTCATTGCTTAGTAGCATGTTATTTAACCTCCATGTATTTGTGTGTTTTCCAGATTTCTTCTTATGATTGATTTTTAATATCATAGCATTGTGGTCAGAAGAGATGGATGGTATATCTTCGATCTTTTTTAATCTGTTCAGACTTGTTTTGTGGCCTAATATGTGATCTGTTCTGGAGAAATTTCTGTGTACACTTGAAAATAATGTGTATTCTGCTGTTTTAGGAGGGATTTTTTGGGGGAGTGGGAGGGAATATTTTGAGTATATCTATTACCTTCCTCTGGTACATTCAGAGCCACAGCTTCCTTTTTGATTTTCTATTTGGACAATCTATACATTGATGTAAGTGGGGTGTTTAAAGTCCCCCCACTGTTACTATATTACAATCAGGTAGTTCCTTTATGTTTGTTATTCACTGCTTTATGTGTTTGGGTGCTCCCATCTTTAGTGCATAAATATTTACAGCAGTTATATCTTCTGTTTGATTGTTCCCTTTATGGTTATACAGTGACATGTCTTGTGACAGTCTTTGTTTTAAAGTCTGTTCTGTCTGATATAAGTATTGCTACTCTGGCTTTCTTTTGATATTCTTTTGCATGATATATATTTCTCCATCCCCTCACTTTTAATCTGCAGGTGTCTTTAGGTCTCAAATGAGTCTCTTCTAGGCAGCATGTAGATGGGTCTTGTTTCTTTATCCATTTCAGTCACCCTGTGTTTCTTGATTGGAGCATTTCGTCCATTTACATTCAAAGTATTTATTGATAGCATGTTTTTATTGCCATTTTGTTACTTATTTTATGGTTGATTTTGTAGTTTTTCTTTGTTCCTTTCTTCCCTTGCTCTCTCATTATTTGGCTTTTCAGTGATATACTTGATTTCTTAATTTTATTCTTTGCATATCTTTTACTGGTTTTTGATTTGTGTTTACCATTGGTTTGTATATAACATCTTTTGCAAATAGCAGTCTGTTTTAAGTTGATGGTCCTTTAAGTTTGAACCTGTTCTTTACTCCACCCCTTCCATGTTTTAGATATGTAATGTCATACTTTACCTCCTTTTATTTTGTGAGTCCCTCGACTGATTTATATAAACACTCCTTTTGTGCTTCCTACTTTTCTTGCTCATACATATGGTCTTTCCTTTCCATCCAAAGAGTCCCCTTTAACATTTCTTATAGGGTTGGTTTAGTGGTAATGAATGTCTTTAACTATTGTCTAGGTAACTCTTTATCTCTGCTTTTATTCTGAATGATAGCCTTGCTGAATAGAGTATTTTTTGCCTGCAGGTTTTTTCCTTTCAGCACTTTGAATTTATTGTCCCACTCCCTTTCAGCTGATAGCCTTTGGGGTTTCCTTCATATGTAATTGTTTTCTCTTGCAGCTTTTAAAATTCTCTATCACTGCTTTTTGCCATTTTAATCACTATGTTTTTCGGTATGGACCTCCTCGGATTGTTTTTGTTGGGGGATCTTTATGCCTCCTGGCTCTGAATTTCTATTTTCTTCCTCTGACTTGAGAAGTTTTCAACTATTATTTCATAAAATAAATTTTCTGCCCTATATTCTTTTCTGAGATCCTTGTAATGCACGTGTTATTACATTTGATGATGTTGCTGGATATCCTAAGTCTATTCTCATTTTGCATATTTTTTTTTCTCTTACCTGCTTAACTTAATTACTTTCCATCCCTCTGTCCTCAAGGCTGCTGATCCATTCTTCGGCTTCCTCTAATTTACTATTTATTCCATCTAGTGTATTTTTTATTTTATTTATTGTGTTCTTTAACTCTGATTCTTTCTTATCTCTTTGTTAAGGGTCTCATTGATGTCTTCCAGTCTTTTCTCATGTCCAGTGAGTATCTTTATGATCATTACCTTAAATTCTCTATCAGGCAAGTTACTTCTCATCATTTTGTCTAGCTGTCTTGCTGTGATTTTGTTCTGTTTTTTTCATTTGGAACATATTCCTCTGTCTCCTCATTTTGTCTAACTCTCTAGGTCTGTTTCTGTGTGTTAGGAAATTCAGCTATGTCTCTTGCTCTTGAGAGTAATGACCTTATGAAGAAGAGATCCTGTTCTGAAGTATGCTATCACCCTACTCACTAGAACTTGGCACTTGAGGCACGTCTCCTATGTGTGTTTATTGTTCCCTGCTCCTGGGGCTGAGCTGCTTTTTCATTTGTCAGAGATGCGGTAACACCAAACTGCAGGGTGCTTTTCCTGAATTTTCTCCTGGGAAGCTTTCACTGGTAGGCAGGACTGTAGTCAGACCAGATGTCTGACCAGATGTCTGCCTCTAGCCTACTGCTGGAGCCAATCTCACTGGTGTGTATGGTTATCTTTCCCTTTCCCTGAGGCAGGAGTTCCTCTGCAGTAGTGCTGGCCTCTGTAAGGGCTGCTTGCACATTGCCTGGCTTGTGGCACCACTTTGGATGAATTCTAGCCAAGAGCATATTGGAGGGGGCATATCTGCAACATGAGCTGGGGCAGGACTTATAGTGTTAGCAAGTTTTGCAGTTGTTCCTCTTCAAGAGGTGACTTGCCACTGCCAGGACCAAGGTCAGTTAGATTGGTGCCATTGGATCCACAAAGTGATGTGAGGAGAGGCATGGTATTAGCAAGGTTTGTGCTGATTTTCTGTAGGAGGGGACCTGCTGGGAAGGGACTGAGGCAAGCCTGGCTGGAGGGGGCAAGGGAGGCACAGTGTTAGCAAGTTAGGAAGCTAGTATAGGCATCATGCTGATTTCTGCAGGTGGCTGTGAGTTTATGCTGGGGGTCAGGGAGGGAAGTGGCACCTGCCAACTCTTTTTCTCCTAGAGGAGTCTCCCATTGATCTCTGTCCCTTCGGGACTCCCTCTGAGATTAGTAAACATCTCTCCCTCGAGTATGTCCCAGGTGTTTTTCAAACTGCTGCTTCTATACTGTATCTTTGCAGGGTGTTTCTATGCTGTCTTGTTGAAGATGGAGACTCAGTTTCCTCTTGTCCTCCTGGCTCTCCCAAAGGGAGTCTGTTGATTTTTAAATGTCCAGGTTTTAAGTCCTACTGGTTGTAAGAACAAATGAAATTTGGCCCCATGTGTGTTCTCTGGTATGAGGATCTTTTTCTCTCCCCTGTTCACATTAGTGGTGTCCCTCTCTTCAGACGACAGTCCTTTGGGTTCCTTTAGCTCTGGACCCTATCTTTGCCCTTCCTACCCTCTTTAATATAGCCTCTTCTCTTCATTTAGTTATGGAGTTTGTTCTGCCAGTCTTCAGGTCATTTTATGGGTTACTTATCGTGATATAAGTATTATCTGGTTGTAACCGTCGTATGAAGTAAGGTAAGGGTCCTTCTAGTCAGTCATCTGCCAGCAATCCCCAACTATTTTCTTTTCTTTGTTGTGTGTTTTTAAGCATGATTTTTAAAAAATTTTGATGATGTTCAGTATATTGATTTTTTTTCCTGTTGCCTATGCTTTGGTGTTGCATCTAAGAAGGTTTTGCCTAACTTATGAGGATATTTTCTCTAAGAGATTTATAGTTTTAACTATTCTCATCATGAAGTTCATTTCACGTTCATTTTTGTGCCATGTAAGAAAGGCATCCAATTTCATTCCTTTGCACGTGAGGTGCAATTACCCTAGTACCATTTCTTGAAAGTACTATTTTTACCATTGAATTATCTTAGTCTTTTTGAAAGTTAATGGACTATGATCAACAGGGTTTATTTCTAGACTCTCAATTTATTCCATCGATCTTTGTACATCTATACTTAGTCCAGTACCATATTGTCTTGATTACTGTAGCTTTTTAGTAAGTTTTGAAATCAGGAGAAGTCGATTTCTACCTGTTTTTCTTTTCAAGTTTTTTTTAGCTATTCTAGGTCCCTTGGTTTTCCAAGTGAATATAGGATCATCTTATAAGTTTCTGTAAAAAAGCCAGGCAGTATTTTCATAAGAATTTTGTTGAATGTGTACATCAATTTAGAGGGTATTGCCATCTTAACAAAATTATATTTTCTAATCCATGAATATGGGATATATTTGTTTCTTTAATTTATTTCAGCAATGTTTTATCATTTTCAAATTATGAATTTTGTACTTCTTTTGTTGAATCTTAATAGATATTTCTTTTGGGTGCTATTCTAAATACAGTTGTTTTCTTAATTTTGTTTTTTGTTCATTGGTGGTGCTAACATAGTTTTAAGTCACATTCATTTTATTATGAAGTTACTCATCTTTACTGGATAACTGTTTAAGGGCCATTTGCCTTTCTTTCTCAGGATTGTTTATTCCTATCTTTTGCCCATTTTCCTCTGAGGTCTTATTTATTTTTAGCCTTTTTATCCTCTTATAAACACATTTAAAATGAATTTCCTCTCAGTATCATTTTAGAACATTACTTTCAATATTACTGTATCACTTTTTGTTATGGGTTGAATTGTCCAAGATATAAACCCTGAGACTGAGGTTTCAAACAGTAATTGTATTGGTAATGCTCTTTAGAGCTACCCATGGAAACCATAGAGAAATGTAGGATTAGGGAGAAGAAATGGAATTTTCATGCAGTTGTAACAAAAGCCTCAATCAGTCCCCAATTTACTTAGAAGTTTAGATGGCCTTTCAGTGATACCTCAAATTGAGTTAAGGAGACTGGTCCATTTAACCCATTTCCATCAATCACTGGAGATGAGCTGTGCCTAGAGAGGTTGTATGATCTTGGGGTAGCCATGGGCAATAAGCAGGCAATACTCTCAGCAGCTGGGGTAATGAATGAAACATGAAGAGGAAATCTGATGTCACTCCACAGAAACCACTATATTTCTATAATGTGATAATAATGTTTTTATAGTATACTATAGCTCAGTAATATTTTTCTATGAAGCAAATATTGGACTGTAAGCTGTATATGTTATATATGACTTTTCTAAGGAAATTTCTAATATCCTCATTTCTAGGACCAGTAAAAACCCTCCAAAGGAATATTATTCTCAGAGATTAGCAGGAATTGCTTTCCCTAAGTTTTGAAAGTTTTAAAAATGGGTACTGGATTTTCCGTGGTTTGGATGGTATGACCTAATAAAAGAAAGTTTAATCTAGTCTTATGCATTTTGGTTAGCTTGACATTCTGCATTATTTATTTTTCTATTACTTTTTCTGTAAAATGGGGCTTCCAAGGTTTGCTTTGAAACTTAAGCAGGACCATAGAGAAAGTCTTGGTTCATGGTACTCAATTACTAGAGTAGTGTTGGAAAACATGTGGATTTAACTGAAAAAATTTAAAATTGAGGGAAAGATTGGGTTTTACAGATTCTGTCCATCATACCAGTTAGTGAACTGGGCTCCTTAGCAACATGAGATCAGGGTCATGAATTTCTTCTTACCTCAATTATATTTGGTACAAGCTTCTTAAAATATTGAGTATACTTTTTAATATTTAAAGAAAAATTTTCTTGTCCAATAAAACCTCTAAATATAGACCAACTTCTTCAACTTTAGTATTTGTAGCAGACACAAGTCTTATGATGTCCTCAGATTGCCTCAGCGTTACGCACCTCCCAGACCAATCTGCCACCAGTGTTTGACCTTTTACCTGCCTTGGGAATGTTGCTGCCTTGAAGCTGGGTCAACCAGCCACTTGCACTGAGTATCTGGCTTTCCTTACCATTGGACCCTGTACTAGGCTCTGAATTCCTGATGGGTTGCCAGATGAGCTGAATAAGGCAATCTGAAAGTCTAGAACAGTTAAATCCCTCTGAGTGAACCTTGCCAATGGGAAATAGAAATCAGGAGAGAGCTAGGTAGATGCTTCTTTCTCCTTACCACAGAATACTCTATCCCGTGGTTTCTTCTTAAAGCCAATCTGGTGGATTCCAGGCTGCCAAATAAAGCATCTGTCAAGCAAACTGTTGTGTGGTTTGCGGTATCTCTGTGAAGTACCTATTGATATTTTATTTTGTTTCACATCCCTACTTCCCTTCTTTCCCCACTGGTGCTGCCCCATATCCCATTCCAAAACAGTGCACCAACGTCCTTAACCTTGGCTCAGCCTCAGGGTTGTTGGGATTTTTCGTGGGTTTTTTTGTTTTTTTTTTGTTTTGTTTTGTTTTTTTGAGAATTTTTAAGGCACTCTGCACCTACCAGAGAGCACACTGTTCCAAAACAGGAGGAAAATTTGTTTTCTTATAATATGATGAAAGATGTTATACTTTAAGTATTTTGAAGGATAATGTTAGCTCTACATGATTTTTTTTTCTCATGCTGACTGGAAACTAAGTTCCCCATAAATAGCAACTCCTCTGTAAATGTTATATGTCCCCAATACTATTATATGACTACTTTGAATTGAAGTTTCCTTTGACAAAAAGGTACTAAAAGCTGAGAGTGTTAGAAAAAGCTACGTATTTGTTTCTACTGTTATTTAAAGTGAAAAATATATTTGTTAAATGGCATTAATAAAAACAGTAAAGATCCCTAATGACCTTTAGCTGAGATTTTTTTTTGTTAATATTCTTGACACTTTCTATTAAACCTACTGTGCACACTTAGTTTCCATCATTTAATAACATCAATAACATGAAAATGTAATCTCCAGTAATTAGATTTGCTCATTCTAGTGATGATGATCAAATTCCGTGTCATTTCTTTGCTTCGTTTACCTTTTTTCTACAGATTTGTAAATTAATCCTATTGTTCGAAACAAGTGTATTAATGTAATCAATAAGGTAATCAGCAATATTATAACTATATGTGATGCTTAAAGAGCTAAAGGAATTTTAGAGTTTGAATCAAGCCTCTCATTTGTGCCTTAATCCAAGATGTCACATTTTGGCTTATAAAAAAAAAGTATAAAAAAGATTTTAAAACTGTTTTGGGGCTCCTTCAAATCTTACAGAAAAATAACAGTAAGTTAGTGGTACCAAATCACTAACTTTGTAACCTGTAGTTCATGATCTTTGTGTGTATGTATATGTAATTGGATATTTGGACAACTTCAGTAAATATTAGATGAGATTAGCTAAATTTGTAGACACAAACAGGATGTGTAACCAAATAAGCCTACAATGTTGCCATCATGTTATCTGCTAATAGCTACTAAGCAGCTTTGTTTGGTTTGCAGCCCAAATGTTACTTTTAGAAAATTGATAATTTGAATTGAAAAATGTAGATAGTTAAAATTTTTAAAAATGAAACACAATCCTGGCTTCACATAGTAATATATTTATAACCTCATTAGCATACTATTTATAAAATCCAAATTGTTCATTTAGTTTTTAGCCCAATTGTACTTATTACTACTATCCTCTGTAAACATGTTTTTGGCATATTAAAGAGTAGATGATTGGAAAGTTCCTCCCGTCTCTGCTGAAATCTGTACCTAAACTTTGCAGTTGTTATCTCATTGCCTTAATTCTATCTTATCCCACTGTCACTTGTAACTGTGATAATTAACTTTGCAGTTGTCTTTTTTCCCCCAAATGGGTGTAAGTTTATTTTTTATTACAAATGTAACATATGTTCATTGTAAAAAAAAAAAACAAAAACCAACTTTTTTCAAACCAAAAAGCCCAGGAATAAGGAACAAGATTAAAGTCATCTGTAATTCTACTGTCCAGACCTAGTCACTATTCATAATTAGGCTTATGTGCTTCCATATTCTTTGCATGCTCACATATATATTTATATTGATGTCTGATTAAAGATAGGGTGATAAAATACTGATTTGCAACCTTCATTTTAATATATAATGTCATCTGTCATGGCATTTTTCCATACTTAAAATTCTCTATCATCATTTCTTATTACAGTATTGCATTTTCATCCTTTGATCAATATCCTTTATTTAAGCTGTCCCTATAAAGGGAATTTGATGGTGGGGTTTTTTTTTCCCCCTCAGTTATAATAAACAGTAGTATTTATTGAGTGCTTACCCAATTCCTGGTAGTGTTCTAGGTGTTTTTCATTTCTTTGCTTATTTATCCTCAGAACTGTATGAGGCAGGTACTAGTCTTATCTCTCCTTTTCACATGAAGAAGCTGAAGCACAGAAATTATAACTTGCTCAAGGTCACATGGCTAAGAAGAAGTTTCAATCAGGATTTTGAATCCAGACCGGCTGGCTCCTGAGCTACAAGCTCGAATCACTGCTCTGTAAATGTTTCCCCTATAAACAGCATCTCAGTGACTATTCTTGAGCACACATTTTTCACACTTTACTAATTATTTTCTTTGGATGTACTTTTGGAAGTAGACTTGCCTGGTCAAGGAATATTCATATTAGCAAATTCTTTCTTCATTGTGAGGATGTACCAGTTCATGTTGTAGGCAGCAGTCTAGGACTGTGTCTCCTTTCTCACACTTTCTCCAACACCGATGGTATCCTGCCTTGATGTGGTTGCCAATAGAATAAGTGAACATTATTTCTTCTTAAGATTCTTGCTTATTTGATTATTGTGAGGTTTAACATATTTACAAGCCTATTTCCCAAATAGTTTTACTTTTGTCAGTTGCCTTTTCACTCTTTTTTTCAGTTTTTCTATGATGGCTGTATTTGTTGTTTTTGTTATTGTTGTTACTGGTTTGTAGGACCTCCTTTTGAGTATCACTACTAATTTATTGTCCTACATTAAAAATATTTCACACAGCTTGTAGTTCATATAATTACAATTCACATTATATGAATTCATATAATTCAGCTTAAAACCTCATAATTCTTTTGCCATAAAGAAGTTGAGAGATTTTAATAAACCTATATATCAATTTGTGTTGTTTGGGTTTGATGTTATACTTAAAAGGCCTTCAACCTGGAGGTTGTAAGAATATTTACTAATAACTATCTGTGTTTTTGAGGTTTTGTATTTTAATATTTATACTTAGAATATGTGTGAACACTGTTTTACAACAGGTATGCTATGGGAATCTAACAGTTGTTAAATATTCTCTTAAATTTTATCTTAGGATATATGCCATTTTTTAACATTTAGGTACTGAATTTTAGTGAAATTTATTTTGGAATAAGGTATGATTTAAGGGGGTGCCTGGGTGGCTCAGGGGGTTAAGCCTCTGCCTTCAGCTCAGGTCATGATCTCAGGGTCCTGGGGTCGAGTCCCACATGGGACTCCTTGCTCAGCGGGGAGCCTGCTTCCCCCTCTCTCTGCCTGCCTTTCTGCCTATTTGTGATCTCTCTCTCTCTGTCAAATAAATAAACAAAATCATTTTCTTAAAAAAAAGTGTGATTAAAGGATACAGTTTTTCACTGAATGGTTAACCTGCTAGCCACACAGTATCTAGAGAATAAGTCACACTTTGCCAAATAATTTGAAATGGCACTTATAACATTATATCAAGTTCTTAAATATATTTTTGCTTTCTCTGAGCTCTGTTCTGCTACGCTTCTCTGTCTGCTTCTTTGGTGCTAGTATCATGCACTTTATGTTTTAATGACATGTGTGGTATTTTTCCACTTAATTCTCCTTTTTTCAAGATTGTTCTGGGTAATTATGGGCATATTTTCTCCCCAAAGAACTTCAGCATATTTTTCTAGATCCAAAAATTCCCAATGAGCTTTTAGGTTTTTTAGGTATAGTTGAAATATTTAATATTGAGTCATTCATTTAATAAAAGGACATATCCCCTCTTTTTTTAAATTTGTATTTTTTTTTACTGATGTCCAGTCTTTACTTATGTATTTTTGTTTTATAAAATTGGAGAAGCTTGAAAAAAATATGTAAAATTGCAAGGTGTACAGTGAAAAATCATCCACTAATTGTGTTACTTAAAATTAATGACTTTAAATTTTTTATCTGTCTTCTTCCAGCTTTTCCCCCAGGTGTATATAGTTTTTAAAAATTTTATCAATATTCTATTTCATATACATTTTAATCCTGCATTTTTATAAAACATTGAATCATAAATCTCTCCCATGTCACTGAAATCCATTGGTTTACATTATTTTATAATTGCTCGTAGTGAGGCCTTTTTATACAGAAGATGACAGACTTATATTAAATTCTGTGTGTGTACAACAAGTACAATTATCTGTTTCTCATGGGGCATCCAAAAGCATAGTTGATAGTCTCATACTTTCATGGATAAAGAACTGAAGTATATGAAATATCAGTTTTTAGGATTACAGAGCTGAAATAGAACTGATGGAATTTATTTTGGTCCATTCTAATTGAAACTTGGAAACAGGCAAGAGAATAATTGATTGCTTTTTAAGGAGAGTAAAAATCAAATTGGAGCCAAAAGATTTCTACATTACTCTTGTTCCTTGGATTTGTTATCAGATGGATTGAAGTATTAAGTTGACCATGTAAAACTGCTATTTTTCTCCTTCAAGATGGCCTGAAATTCATATAATTTAATAGTAAGCTCAAGGCTGTTTCTAGTATTATCAGCTAAGACCATGAATTTGGATCTTAAGAAATTAAAATATGCATACTGAAAACAGTACTGTAAATTTTCCATTAGATGTCCACTTTTTTTTCAGAAATCATGTTTTATAAGTCTATATAAATCATACATACTGTTGCCTCTGATATTCTGTGTGAAGGGTAAACTGTATTACTTTAGTGGTAATAATGATACTTCAAACCTTGGTTTTTCAAACACAGGTAATCAAAAAAGATGTTTTTTGACCTTGGTCTCACATGAGAGGTGGCAGTAGATCTGTAAGTGGTTTGCCAGCATATTGATTGCTTGTTTGTAATAAATGATATAAGCAACCAATAGTACTAAAAAATATACAGTATAATTTACATTTTTTCCTTATGTGAAATAATTTGCTTTGTTATATCGCAAGGAGCAGTGATTTTTTTCCCCTGCTCATCTTAGGTTAGTACATTGTAAGTCAGTGCTGATCTGAGAGAAGATGAAATAGATGGTTTGTTGGTCTTTTACCACATCACTGTGATGCAATGTTTTTAAAATGTGTGAACTCTTCTCTGGAATATACCTCTCTAGAGAAATAACCAGGCTTAGTGGTTGAACATTGCTGATTGGGGCCAGAGTCAAAGATTTCTTATCCTTTTAAAAATAATCCCTGGAGCCCTTCAGTCTCTGTGGGAATGCAGTGATTAAGCAATAACATCTGTCTGGCAGTTAATGATCATTTGGAGAAATATATAGTCCAGCATAAATTTGAGGTCCTTTAAGTCAGTCGGTTATTTATTAAAGAGAAATGCCCAGCCAGAAGACATCAACACTACTCTGCTAAACACTACTTTAAAAACTAAAATTGCATGTTTTTTTACTAGCATACTTTCAGAGGACTTCTACATTCATGATTTGTTTATTTCTCCTATCAGTCTTAGAGAGCGAGCCAGATGATTTCATTTATAAAAGCTGACGTGAGGCTCCATGGGGTGGCTGGTAGTGGAGGGTGGGTGCCAATGGCTGCAAGTCATAGAGCTGCAAAGCAGGAAAACTAAGAATAGGGTGTGTACAAACTCCTAGTCTGCTGTGTTTTCTACTAGATCACATTTTTTAAAAGATACTATTACAGATGTTGTTTACTGCACCTTACTTTTTCTTGCCAGTCATGGGTTGTGGGATTAATGATCTGTGTTGTAGCACTTGCCTTGATGTGGCCCATGTGTGTATAAAGTACAGGCTTGAAAAAATGAAAGAATTTAAAGCAAATAGTCTTTTCTTTGGGAGAAAAAAGCAAATGCATATTCTAATAATTTTGTTTTTTCTTATTTTAAATGTCTCTAAAAGAAAAAGTAAAAGCAAGATTGTTTTACTAATGGGGTGTTGTTGCTGTCTGTAAGACTTCAAAATTAAAACTAATGCCATACGTCTTGTTCAACATAATCTTGAAAATAGCTGTGACCTTTTAAACTCCCTGAGTCATCATGCAGTGATGACAAGTGGAAAATTTAGGCATACATACAAAAATACATAAATACAAATATATATGGAGAGAAAGAGAAAGAAAGAAGGGAAGGTAGGGAGGGAGAGAGGCATGTTTCTTAGCCATTGACAAAATCCAGTGACAAATTTATACTCAACATTGTATGTGGGAGTATGTATGTACACTTATGTAATAGTCTTCAGAAATTATTATTTAGCACCTTTATGTCTGCCTTCTGCAAATATACTTGTATTTTATTTTCTCCCATGGAAAGAGACCCAGTCTTGGAGGAACAGAATTCTCCTTTCTCGGTCATTAACTAGCTTTATGACTTCAAGCAAATCACTTAATTTTTCTAACCTGCTATTTGCTACCAGATATGTAAATTTCTTTGCAGCCATGAGATTATTGTTTTTTTAGTTTTCTGTAATTGGTGAATTTATTTATTTGTCAAATACTTTTAAAGCATACACCGTGTGCCAGCAGGCAATGTACGAGATGTTGGCCAAACATCATGGTTCTGCCCTCAGGGAACTATACTATATGGGGAAAAGAGGAGATTCCTTAAATAATTACTGAATTACAGTTGTGATATGTGTTGCCATAGAATAATGGAGATCCTGATCATGTGAATATATGAGTGTGTATGCCAGAGACGTGGCTTGCTTGTGCGTCATTCAAACTTCATTGACTTAAATGTCTCGTTTTTTAATCCACTTCACATCCCCCTGCCAGACCTTTTCATCTCTTCTTTGGCTGGTTTTGATAACTTCTGGTTTTCCTTTTCCCACTTCAATCCCAATACATGCTACTGCTAGAATTACCTATGTAAGAGATATGATCATACCCCGCTCTCGCTTACAAAACCTCCATTCAAGACTATCCCTTTTCTCTCTCAGGGCAACTCAAATCCTTTAATGATTTGTAATTTCTTAGGGAGCCTCAACTTGTTGGTACTACTTCCCAAGACCTCTCCATCTGGGAACTGGAGATAGGCAACTGTAATTAAGTTAGGGGAAAATCTGGGGGCTGAGCTAGAGTTTAGAAGTCATTCTGATTTATTTCTTGAAAACAAAATGGACAAGTTCTCCAAGAACAGTAGCATCCTGGAGAATGTCCACAGTTAAGGGATTAGGGAAAAAACATTGGAGAGATCATAGGAATATAAGCTAGTGTAGCAGCACCAAAGCCAAAAAAAAATAGAACTTCAAATAAAAAGGGTGAACTATAGAAAGGGATCAAGAAGACAGAGAACTGAGGAACATGTCCTAAATTTGAAGATGTAGAGGTCATTCAAGCCAATAATTGCAGGCACATAATAACATTTTATAGTTTCCAAAAGAAAATCTTCTGAATAACACTCATTGAGAAAATATTATGAGAACCAAAATGTTACATAGGGGAAACTCTTTGGAATCAGAAAAGAAACCTCTGTGTCTGGAATTAGTACTCATTCAAGATGCAGTAATATAAATTGTGACTGACTCAATTTTCACACTTAAAGTTCTCATCTTTTTACCATCTCATACAGTCTTTGTTTTTGTTGTTTGTTTGTTTTTATTAACATATAATGTTAATTATGGGGGGTACAATTCTGTGAATCATCAGTCTTACCCAATTCACAGCACTCACCATAGCACATACCCTCCCCTATGTCCATAACCCAGCCGCCCTGTCCCTACCCCTCCCACCCCCAGCAACCCTCAGTTTGTTTCCTGAGATTAAGAGTCTGTTTTGGTTCGTGTCCCTCGCTGGTCCCATCTTGTTTCATTTTTTTCTCTCCCTATGCCCCACGACCCCTTGCCCTGCCTCTCAAATTCCTCATAGCAGAGAGATCATATAATAATTTTCTTTCTCTGATTGACTTATTTCGCTCAGCATAATACCCTCTAGTTCCATCCACGTCATTGCAAGTGGCAGGATTTTGGGGTTTTTTGATGCCCGCATAGTCATACAGTCTTTGTTAAATTTTTCATGCCACCTCTAAGTTTTCCATGAGAGAGTAAAAGGGGGGAAATGTGAAGGTAGATTTGTTTTCTGGTTTAGATACCAAAAGCAGCATGTAAATGAATAATGACCTAATTTTAGATGAATTTTATAGAATCTGACTGAATACTATGTTTGCTATGTATACATAGTTGATTTGAACATTTTTGTGTCAGATTGGGCTCAGGTAGGTTAAATCACTTTGGTTTTTAAAAACTTAACTATTACAACTAGAAATGAAGAGACTCCAGTCATGATTAAAGACTAATAGAATATTTAAAAGCAGACTGGTCTTAATGGTATCTTCTTCTCCTCGATGTTGCTAATAAGCAAGAACTTTTCGCTTCTAAAGAGCCAAGAGAATTACTTTGTTTGATCATGGGAACAATGATCCAACAAAACAATGGTTTTGTGATAAAGCAAGATGTAATAAGACTTACAGTTAAGGTTTTATATAATTTTATGAAGAAAGGCAGTATCACCAGACTCTCAGTTTTAAACTTCTCTCCATTGCTTTCTAAGAATGGGACTTGAGTTGAGTTATTTAACCTCTCATTTCTTTATCTTTAGGGATAAAAATACGAGCTATCTTACATAGTGGTTGGTATTATGAACATGTATGTGTTTAAGTGTATATGTGAATATATATGTATTTACATAATATATGTGAAACCTGGGACAGTTCCTGGAATGTACTAATATATTATTGCTTAGTGATTTTCTAAAACAAAGTGAATTCTCTGCAGTTTGCAAATTTACCCATCATGGTGTTTCAGATCAGTGACAGTATTAAAATGGCGAATTTGTTCTTAAAATAGGACATAACTCAGTATCTTAGGAGAGAGAGAGGAGCTCAGGGACTATAAAGCCAGGTACTATTATTTCCTTGCTTGTTACTGCAATATTGATTTCTACTATAAAATGTAATTCCTATGAACATCGATTAACCTAGGGGTTTAATCTTTCTTATAGACATATTTTTAACATAAAAAGCAAATATTCCTTTCATTTATTTTGGTGTGTTGCATTTCTAGACCTTGTTTGTTTTCATCTTTTCAGAGACTCTCCCAGGCCCTAAACTCTCTTGCTTTTGGCACCTCCACACCACATCATCTCAAATGTACCCACAATCCATATTAATCATAATATATTTTTAAAATTGATTTTTATTGAGCTGTGATTAAATAACTTACACAATATTATACTTTAAGATATTTAAATATTTACCAATTTTAATTTTGTCGTCTTCAGGGGTTTTTTTCATTTTGAGTTTTTGATGTTGCATTTTGGAATCCTGAGATTTCAGACATTTTTATTGTCTCATAAAAACTCTTAAGCCCTAGGCTCTCTATTTAATGGATAAAATGATCCTATTCCAAATCTAATTATCTGAGAGAAACCAAGGTGACTCAGGGAAATAGTAATTTATCTTCAGCTATGCCCTGAATTTATCCCTTCCTTATTCTGTACACATCTTCATTCTCTCTACATAAAATCTGGTTTGCATGAAGAAATGAAAGTGCTTCCCTTACTGGAGAATTCATGTTTACCCTAAGAAATGGCAGAACTAGATTAAGTGAGATTGATGTACTAAAAATCTAGGATGGGATGCCTGGGTAATTCAGTCATTTAAGTGTCCAATTCTTGATTTTGGCACAGGTCATGATCTCAGGGTTGTAAGACTGAACTCCACATTGGGCTCTGGGCTCAGTGCAGAATCTTCTTGTCCCTCTCCCTCCCCCCACTTGCTTTCCTTTTCTCTTTCTCAAGGAAATAGATAAAATCTTTTAAAAATAAAGTAAAAATCTTGGATGTGCCAAGCCTGGTATATAACTTAGAGCTTGGGTTTTGCTTACCTATATCAGACAGTGTGGATGATGGGAAAGTGTGATGATCCAGGAGTTTAAAGAATGGAATATTTTAAGCTTCATTAATATTAAAATAGAGCAACACTGGGTTATTAGTTTTACAACTTAGTTTTCCTTTTTTTTTTTTTTTAAAGATGTTATTTATTTATTTGACAGACAGAGATCACAAGTAGGTGGAGAGGCAGGCAGAGAGGCAGGCAGAGAGGAGGAAGCAGGCTCCCTGCTGAGCAGAAAGCCTGATGCGGGGCTTGATCTCAGGACCCTGGGATCATGACCTGAGCCAAAGGCAGAGGCTTTAACCCACTGAGCCACCCAGTTTTCCTTTTTTAAAAAAATGGCTTCAAAGAGGAGCAAAATATTAGTGAATCTAAGCCCTTTTCCTTTTTAGTCCTTAGGTTATAAATTCTACTTGCTCAAAATGTAAACCTACACATAAACTAACACCTATGCACTAGTTTTAGTAGATGGTGTTGGAAATTGCCTTCTTTTACATGGAGAAAAAAGGGAATGGGATACCTAACTAGCATCATGTCCAATGGTGGATTCTGGATGGACTCAAGGTCTAAATAGGAGAAGAAAAATTATAAAATGACTAGAAATAGAGAAGGATACTATTGTGATCTAGGGGAAGGGAAGAACATCTTGCAAAAAAAGAAAAATCCCCAAAGCACAAACCATATGGAGAAAACAGAAAATGAATTTTATTTTATCAAAATTAAAGGTTTTTGTCAATAAAGGATGACAAATGACAGGCTCAGAGAAGACACTTGCAATGTTTAAAACTACCAAAAGATTTATATCTAGAATATACAAAAAATAAAAACAAAAACAAAACATAAAACTCAAACTCCTGAATGGCAAAGAAAACTGAACAAAGGATGATAAATAGATAGTTCATAGGAGAGTGGTAAGTGTATAATGAGATAATCAAACTCTTCAGTAATCAGAGGATTGTTTTTAAAAGCTATCACTTCACATCCTTAGGACTGGTCAAAATTAGAACAAAGTAAAATACCAAGTGTTTGTAGTGATGTAGGAATATGAAAACAAAGCATAAGGGGTGCCTGGGTGGCTCAGTGGGTTAAAGCCTCTGCCTTCGCCTCAGGTCAAGATCTCAGAGTCCTGGGATCAAGCCCCACATTGGGCTCTCTGCTCGGCAGGCAGCCTGTTCCTCTTCTCTCTCTGCCTGCCTACTTCTGATCTCTGTCTGTCAAATAAATAAATAAAATCTTAAAAAAAAAAGCATAAACCTACATATAAAATGAGCTGGTTATATGTGCACATAGATAAAGATATCTATGCAGATAGAGATTGATCTATATAAATATGCATGATATATATTTTAGTTTCCTAATGGTTCTGTTCTTAATTAAGCATAAAATAAATCTTTAATCATCAAAAATTGATTGGAATTACACTACCAAGCCCCCTCAGAGTTGGAAGCAAAATAGTAAGATTAACAAATGAAGAACTGGTTGTTAGCATTGCATTCAAGAGCTTGCCTCATGGCTGTTATGGCTCAGTACTTGGGGAATCCACCACATCTCTTCATCAGCTCTCCTCAGATATAAAAGAGAAGGTTGGAATGTGTTATTTTGAAACTACCTCATGATCTAAAATTGTAGTAATTTTAACAGACTTTTCTTAATCCTCATTCATTCAGGAAGTATTTGACAGGTACTCTTCTATGGCGGAGGATGGGATGATTTAACAGCATGGGCCTCGATGACCACTTTTGATGAGGAAGTCAGAGAAAGGCCTTTCTGTAGAGCTGACACTTATATTGAGATCTGAAGTACAAGAAGTCAGCAAAGCAAAGAACAGGAACATGAGAATCTCAGGTTAGAAAATGCTTCAGAACGTAGTCTCTGACTGGATTCACTTCCAAGCCCTGCTGTGTACTAATTGTATACCCAAGGGATACTTTCCTGAATCTTTCTGAAACTTCATTTCCTCCTCTATAAATGAGCATATTATTAGCATTTACATTATAGAGATGGAATGTAAGTGGGTTAAGACACGTACACTGCTTGTATATAGTAAGCACTCAGTAAGTTTTACCTTTTATTTTTTTTTTCCAGGTAGAGGAAATACTTAGTACAAAGGCTCAAAGATGAGGATAAGCTTGTTATATTCCAGAAACAGAAACTAGGTCTGTTTCTGGGAAATGGTAGGAAATGATGATGTAAAAGAAGGTTGGGACAGATTGTGTAGGGCTTCCTCAGCTAGAGTGAAGAGGTTAGACTTCACTCTCAGCACAGGGGAAAGCAGCCAGAAGGTTTTAAGCAGGGAGCAACATGGTCTGATTCACGTTTTGTAAAAGATCACAGTTGTCTTGGGTGGGAGATGTGTAGAGGGCAGTGGGCCGGCCATCAGCGTGGTCCTGGTAAAAGGGGATGGTGGTATGGCCAAGGGGGATAGGGCTAGGGATAGAATACTGAGCAGATCTGGAAGGGTTTTAAACACTGGAAATCATGTGGAAGAGAAGCCTGAGGGAGAGTGAAATGGAATAGAGAAGGTCCAGACCCTGTATCTCTACCGAGCCCTGTCCTCTCTCTCGTTCCAATATGAGCCTGGTGGTTGTTTTTTACTTGTCCAGGGATCTAACTTGTCACCTCTGCCCTCACAGCCAGCCTCTAATTGGTTCTAGTTCTGCTGTTCTGTTCAGGCAGATCAGCACCCTTCTCTCTCACTGACCCTCATGATAAACTAGTAGTGCCTGCCTACTATATTCCTTTATAATGTTTTTCAAATCCTAAATCTTCTAAATTTTTCCCATCATCACCCTATTCTGTACTATTCTTCTGAACTATTAAAATAATTTACCAGTTGAAATTTCTCCCTTAAGGATCTTCCTATGTGGTTCATATTAATATATGAAATAGTACTTTGCATTTGTGTAGCATGTTATAATTTTAAAAGTGCTTTCATATATGCTATTTGATTTGATTCTCATTTAAAAAAAAAAAAAAAAACCAAAAAGAACAAAACTGTCTTCTGATGAGAACAATGCCATTGAAGTGCTCTGACAGTCCCAGATCTTGCAACTAATCATTGATTGAGTGAGCAAGGGCCTGTCCCTAGGGAGTCTGATTTCATCTTTCCATTATAGTACATCTATTTCTCTCTTTTCCCAACACCAATATTACCCCACCTAAAATGCGGTCTTTGTCCTGTCGCTTCTCTATTCAAAGCCTGATGTTGCCTAGATAAAAATTCAACTCTGGCAGGCAAGGCTCTCCCTAGACAGCCTTGGATTCCACCCCACTATATGTCCCTTTGTTCCTGCCTTGAGTCTTTGGCTCAGTGTAAACTGTCTCATTATACTCCCACTTACATGCATTGTTCACAGCTTTCTTCCAGTCAGAGATGCCCATATTTTTCCCCTCCTAACTCCTAGCAGAACCTTCTTACCAGTCTGTCGGCTAGCCAGATTGCTTCCCAGCATCTTCCAGGAGGCCTATCCTACCCATGAGCTTCCCGTCCTGTTTAAGAATTCAGTCTAGCGCCTGGAATTAAGGTCTGGGTAGACTCCCATCTCTGCCATTTAAAAACTATCCCACCTGTACACGTCATTTAACTTTTCTGATCTATACTTTCCTATATTTAACATAGAAATTATGAAAATTACTGCAGAGACTTGTCTTCAGGATAAAATCTAATGAGCTAATGTAGAAATGATATGTCTTTAAATGTTAATTGTTACTGTTATGGCATTCAATTATATGACCTCCTTGGAACATCTTTTATACTGTTAACATTATTTTCTTTCCTCACAAATATGTTATAACGCCTTAGTTAAAATGTGTGTTCCTTTGATGGAAGAGGTTGGTTGTACCTTATGATGTGACCCCAAAGTCCCTAACAGTGTTACAGGGATTTTGGCTCATTAAATAAATAAAAGTTTGAGAACAGGGAAAATAAATGCCACTTGATTAAAAAAAAAATTAAAGCAATTATTTAGCTCTTACATCCTGGAGTTTAAATACCCATTATGCTGGATAAGGTAAAAAGGCAGGAACACAAAGTAAGAAGTGTGTGTTTGGGGGAGGGGAGTATGAAGGGAAAGAGAAGTAGTGACAGGATAAAAACCTCCAAAATACTTCCAGAAATTAAGTCAGAGATTCCCTTTCCACTAAAAAAGAGCAGTGTATATACTGTCACGCACCTGGGGCAGAAAAAAGGATTGAGAATTGAGAACAACAGCCAAGTGTTCTAAACTCAAAACAGTTTCATTGTGGATAAGTAAGTACTGTAACTGTACTTCATCAAAGCTTGATTCTAGGTCAGGGCAAAGAGAAAATTTGAAGGTAAAAAAAAAATCAATTTACCTTGCTACTGATCCTATATTATCATATTTGCTATGTTGGGAAACAATGACTGTCTGGCCCATACCCCCCTTAGTTGTTCAGAACACAAACAGTGCCAAGTTGACACTTAAGAAAGGTGTGTTCTGTATGTGCACTATATTTGCAATAATGCAAATAGTTCTTAATATCTGCTCATCTTAGCCATTGGACCCAGACAGCCTCCCACCTTGAGTCAACAAACCTTGAGTCAATAAGCACTGACATTATGGCAGGTCCTTTGTGGAGGGGAAAAAACAGGAAAAGTAAGTATGCAGTGGACTGTAATTGTGGAGAGGAAACCTATAAACACATCACCATGGCCTCCATCACTCCGCCAGTCCTCTCCATGGGGCAGCACTAGGCACTGTTTGAGGGGCATGAGTGTCAGGAAAAAATATGCATAAAACTCCTGCTAACATCTGAGTATCTACTCATTTACAGATCCAAAAGAATTTCCTTTCCCTTATTCTCCTCTTACTCACCCATGCCCACAGTGTGAATCTCTGACTGTTGATCAGAATTGCAGACTCATGTTCTCCCCTAAAATTTTGATGATATAATGCTTGTCCCACTTACTTTCTTCCCCATCATCCTTTGTCATGTTGGAAGTCAGGAGGAAATGTCTCTCATTTCTATGATGAGTGAAGATAAGGCACACCACTTAGGCATCATCCCCCAGGGCATGTGTTACAAATTAAGAAAAATGTGAAGACTCTGGTGACATTCATAGCTGACCCTCTAGCATAGTTAAGATGTTGAACATGAAACTTACTAATAAAAGCTCTGATAAAAGAATTTGGTATAGGGATGCCTGAGTGTTTCCGTTGTTAAGCATCTGCCTTCGGCTCAGGTCATGAACTCGGTCCTGGGATCAAGTTCTGCATCGGGCTCCTGCTCAGTGGGGAGCCTGCCTCGCCCTCTGCTTTCCTCCTGGCTTATGTGCACTTTCTCTCTCTCTCTCTCTCTCTCAAATAAAGTCTTAAAAAAAGAAATTTGGTATATTCCACCTAAACTGGAAATGTTCAGGAGCACCTGGCTAGCTCAAGTTGGTAGAACATTCAGCTCTTGATCTCAAGGTTGTGAGCTCAAGCCCCACATTGGGTGTGGAGCCTACTTTAAAAATAAATTTTAAAAAGAAAAAACTGGAAATTATCACATATGAAATACTGGTGGTATTGGAAAAAGATTCCACAAAAGAAAAAAAAAACTTACGATTTTGGAAGGGAATGAGGTTATTCCTTCACTGACTTTTTATTGAGCATAGCTCTTGTCACAGGCACCATACTATGCAGCAGATATACAGTAGATGAACAACAGAGATACACTCCCTGCTTTCCATGAACTTGTGTTTTTTGTGGAAGGAGACAGACAGACTCATTTAATCATAACTCATTTAATCCTAATAATAACCCTGTAAGAAACATCCAGAATTTACAAATGAAGAAATAGGTACATGTAGATTAAGTAATTTATAGGTTTTCATGCTAATAATATAAAGAGCCAAGATTTGAATCTGGGTAGAGGGATCAGTCTGCATTCTCGACTTTTTAATTACCAAATATAATAAGGGCTGTGGAGTAAAAAATAAGGTGCTGAGTTACAGAATACTAAAGAGGAAACATCATTTTCAAGCAGGTTAAATGTTTTGATTCTACTTTGGTGACTGTAATATTTCACATTGCATATGTCTGAGGTAGGCCAGTGGTGCCTAATTCAGTATAACATTCCTGTTAATAAGAATTTTTTTTTCCTTGTGGTTCATTAGAAGAAGCACTAATATGATTCCTTTTACCATAGAATAACATAAGCCTGTATGGACTAAACATAATGAATATGATAACAGAATGTTAGGGATTCAACTTTAGTTGAACCTACATCCTAGAATCGATAATAGATAATGAGGTGAAAAAACAAACAGTTCTGTGTTGGGAATAGTTAGATATAGCCCAGCCTCTAGGCACAACTACCAGCTATTGTCTCCCTAATGTTGTAATTTCTTAACTTTATAGGAAAGAGATCAGAGGTGACAAGGGATAGGAGAAAATGAGACTTTTTTATTGTTTTGTTCTGATGCCAATGGCTCGCACATAGTACTTCTCAATGTACATTTGTTCAGTGAATGAATGTGAAGGATAAATTTTGTTTCTAATGCGCTAGGAAAAGGAAGAATGTAGCCCACAATAATGTTTCATTATTTTAGAACAAACAATTATCCAGAATTAATCTGTACTGTACTAATAATCTATTTTAATCTGTACTATATTAATAATCTATTCATTAGAACTTACTATGTAGGAATCTGGTTTGGAAACCACATTAGTAATAAAAAAGCACATAAAGGTCTTCAAACTGTTGCTCAAAAATTAAAGTAGACCTACTATATGATCCAGAAATCCCAGTTCTGCGTATTAACCCAAAAGGACTGAAAGCAGAGTCTCAAACTGATATTTGCAGACTCATGTTCATACCATTATTCCCAATAGGCAAAAGGTGGCAACAATCCATGCGTCCATCTGTAGACGAATGGAAAAACAAATGTGGTATATCCATACAAGGAAATATTCAGCCTCAAAAAAGAAAGAAATCTTACCAGAAGGTATCACATGAATTAACCTGGAAGATATTACACTAAGTGAAATATGCTAATCACAAAAAGATAAATTCATTACTTATGTGGTGTATCCAAATGTACAGAAACAAAAGGTAGGGTGGTGATTGCCAGGGCCTGGGTAGTGAGGGAAAAGGACAGCTCTATAATGGCTAAAAAATTCAAGTTTTATAAGATGAAAATATGCTCAAGAGCTGCTTTACAGCAGTGTGAATACACCTCACACTTCTGAATACTACATAGTGTTCCCACTACTGAATACTACTGAACATAAGATAGTTTTGCCTGTATTCAGCTTCCTTTTCAGCATTTTAGGTAGCCACAAAATTTGAACATTTTTCCTTCCTTCATAATGTTCTGAAAGGATTGCTATTTATTTTCTCTTCTGCCTCACCATCTGACCTTTAAATTATAGAAGGGCCACTTTTAAATTTAAATTCAGTTATATATATATATATATATATATATATATATATATACATACACACACACACACACATTTTTTCCATTTCTTTGTGTCATTCTCAATTTTTTTTTTTCATGAGTGTGTTATGGTTTTCAGGGTACAGATCCTTTGCTTCTTTGGTTAGGTTTATTCCTAGGTATCTTGTGGTTTTTGGTGCAATTGTAAATGAGGTCAATTCCTTAATTTCTCTTTCTTCTGTCTCATTGTTACTGTATAGAAATTCCACTGATTTCTGTGCATTGTATCCTACCACTTTGCTGAATTCCTGTATGAGTTCTGTCAATTTTGGGGTGGAGTCTTTTGAGTTTTCCACATGTTATCTGTGAAGAGTGAGAGTTTGACTTCTTCTTTATTGATTTGGATGCGCTTTGTTTCTTTTTGTTTCTGATTGCTGAGGCTAGGACTTCGGTACCGTGTTGAACAATAGTGGTGAGAGTGGACACCCCTGCCATATCTCCTGACATTGGAGAAAAGCACTCAGTTTTCCCCCACTGAGAATGATATTCACTGTGGGCTTTTCATATATGGCTTTTATGATATTGAAGTATATGCCCTCTATCCTTACACTGTGAAGAGTTTTAATCAATAAAGGATGCTGGACTTTTCAAATACTTTTTCTTCACTTACTGAGAGGATCACATGGTTCTTGTCCTTTCCTTTATTTAATGTAGTATCACATTGATTGATTTTTAGATGTTGAACCACCCTTGCTGCCAAGGAATAAATCCCACTCAGTTGTGGTGAATAATCCTTTTAATGTGCTGTTGGATACTGTTGGCTAGCCTCTTGACAATAATTTTTGCGTCCATGTTCATCATGGGTATTGGTCTATAATTCTCATTTTGGGGACATCTTTGGTTTTGGCATCAAGGTGAGGCCTCATAGAGTTGGCCTCATAGAGTTTGGAGGTTTTCCTTCCATTTTTATTTTTTGAAACAGCTTCAGATTAGGCATTAATTCTTCTTTAAATGTTTGGTAGAATTCCCCTGGGAAGCCATCTGACCCTGGACTCTTGTTTTTTGGGAGATTTTTTGATTACTTCTTCAGTTTCCTTGCTGGATCTGGGTCTGCTCAGGTTTTCTCTTTCTGCCTATTTCAGTTTTGGTAGTTTATATGTCTCTAGGAATGCATCCATTTCTTCCTGGTTGCCTAATTTGTTGGGATATAGTTGCTCATAATATGTTCTTATAATTGTATTTCTTTGTTTGCTGTGATCTCTTTCATTTGTGATTTTATTAATTTGGGTCCTTTCTCTTTTCTTTTGGATAAAACTGGCCAGAAGTTTATCAACCTTATTAATTCTTTCAAAGAATCAGTTCCTGTTTTTATTAATCTGTTCTGCTGTTCCTTTGGTTTCTATTTCTTTGATTTCTCCTCAAATCTTTATTAATTCTCTTATACTGCTGGGTTTAGGCTTCATTTGCTGTTCTTTCACCATCTCCTTTAGGTGTAGGGTTAGCTTGTGTATTTGAGAACTTTCTTGTTTCTTGAGAAAGGTCTGTATTGCTGTATACTTCCTCCTTGCTGCATCCCAGAGATTTTAAACTGTTGTTCTCATTTTTGTTTGTTTCCATGAGATTTTTTTTTTTCTAATTCTTCTTTAATTTTCTGGCTGATCCATTCATTCTTTAGTAGGATGCTCTTTAGCCTCCATGAATTTGAGTTCTTTCCAACTTTCCTCTTGTGATTTAGTTTAAGTTTCAAGGCATTGTGGTCTGAAAATATGCAGGGAATGATCCTAATCTTTTGGTACTGGTTGAGACCTGATTTGTGACCCAGGATAGGATCTATTCTGAGAATGTTCCATGTGCTCTCAAGAAGAATGCGTATTCTGTTGCTTTAGGATGGAATGCTCTGAATATATTTGTGAAGTCCATCTGGTCCATTGTGTCATTCAAAACCCTATTTTCCTTTTTAATCTTCTGCTTAGGTGATCTGTCCATTGCAGTGAGTAGGGTGTTAAAATCTTCTACTATTATTGTATTATTATCATTAATATGTTTCTTTAGTTTTATTAATGATTGGTTTATGTAATTGGCTGCTCCCATGTTGGGGCATATTTACAATTGTTAGATCTTGTTGGATAGGCCCTTTAACTATGATAAAATGTCCTTCCTCATCTCTTATTATAGTCTTTGGTTTAAAATCTAATCTGACTGCTGTAAGTATTGCCACTCCAGCTTTCTCTTGATGTCTCTTGATTCTCTTATTTAACATGATAAGTAGTTCTCCACGCCCTCACTTTAAATCTGGAAGAGTCTTTGGATCTAAAATGAGTCTCTTGCAGGCAGCATATTGATGGGTCTTGCTTTTTTTTATCCAATCTTATACGCTGTGCCTTTTAAGTGGGGCATTTAGCCTGTTTACATTCAGAGGAACTATTAGAAGATGTGAATTTAGTGCCATTGTATTAGCTGTAAAGTCACTGTTCCTGTATATTGTCTGTTTCTTTCTGGTCTGTGTTACTTTTGGGTTCTCTCTTTGCTTAGAGAATCCCCTTTAATATTTCTTGCAGGGATGGTTTAGTGATCACTATTTCTTTAAGTTCCATTTCTCCTGGAAGCTTTCCATTTTTCCTTCTGTTTTGAATGACATCCTAGCTGGATATAGTATTCTTGGCTGCATATTTTTCTGATTTAACAGAATTTTCTGAATATATCATGCCAGTCCTTTCTGGCCTGCCAGGTCTCTGTGGATCGGTCTGTTGCCAGTCTAATGTTTCTGCCCTTGTAGGTTACAGACCTCTTGTCTCAATCTAATTTCAGAGTTTTCTCTTTGTCTTTCTTCTCTCTTTCTCCTTGTTTTTGCAAACTTTGTGACTTGCAAGTTTCACTCTCTTATGTTGAGGTGTTGAACTATTTCTGTTGGTGATGAAGGGGGTTCTCTGTGCCTCCTCGACTTGAATTCCTGTTTCCTTCCCCAGATTAGTAAAGTTCTTCACTATAATTTGCTACAATATGCCTTTTTCCCCATGCCTTTTCTCTTCTGGGATCTCAGTTATTCTAATAATATTTCACTTCATGGTATCACTTATCTCTCAGATTCTCCTCTCGTGATACAGTGGTTATTTATCTTTCTTTTTCTTAGCTTCTTTATTCTCCATCATTTGGTGTTCTATATCACTAATTCTTATGCCTCATTTGTCCTAGTAGTTAGAGCCTCCATTTTTTATTATGTGTCATTAATAGCCTTTTTTTATTTTGACTGACCTAGATTTTAGTTCTTGTATTTCTTCAGAAAGGGATACTCTAATGTTGTCTATGCATTTTTCAAGCCTAGCTAGTATCTTTATAATCATTATTCTGAACTCTAGTTCCAACAACTTACTTATGCCCATACTGATTAGGTCCTTGGCAGTCAGTACTGCCTCTTGTTCTCTTTTTTGAGGTGAATTTTTCCATCTTGTCATTCTGTCTAGAGAAGAATGGATGAGCAAGAGAACAAAATATTAAAATGTCAAGAACAACTCTAGAGGTATATATACTAAACAAATCAGAAGAGCACTGAAACTGGGAAAAAAAATTTTTTTGAAAAAATAATCTGACATGTGAACAGAAGAGACCAATACACTGGATCCTGTGTGTACTTTGGTCTGTTTGTGAGAAAACTAGATCCCAAATTGTAAAGAAAGAAAAAAACTTATCTATGTACAAAAATAAAATTAAATATATTAAAGAATAGACTGTAACTATATAAATGAAAATTAGTAGACCAAAAAAAAAGAAAGAAAGAAAAAGACGAAAGTATATAAACAGGCATGTGAACAGAACAGAGCAATGCACTATATCCTGAGTGTATTTTGGTCTTAGAAGAAACTATATCCCAAAATTGTTAAGAAAGAAAAACAAATATACACAAAAATTTAAATACATTGAAAGGATAGAATGTAACTGTAAAAATGAAAATTAAAAAAGAATTTTAAAAAAAGAGAATATGTTCAGATAGGTGAAGAGAGCAGAGCAATACACTAGATTCTGTGTGTATTTTGGTCTGTTTGTTAGAAGAAACAGCATCCCAAAATTGTAAAGAAAGAAAAATATTATATATATATATATATATATATATACACATATATATATATATATATAAAATTAAATACAATGAAAGGATAGAATTAAGTGTAAAAAAGAAAAAAAATTTTTTTAAATATTTTATTTATTTATTTATCAGATGGAGATCACAAGTAGGCAGAGAGGCAGACAGAGAGAGAGAGGAGGAAGCAGGCTCCCTGCCAAGCAAAGAGTCTGATGCGGGGCTCGATCCCAGGTCGCTGGGATCATGACCTGAGCCAAAGGCAGAGGCTTAACCCACTGAGCCACACAGGTGCCCCTAAAAAAGAAAATTTAAAAAGACTTTTTAAAAAGTTAACAAAATAAGAAATTGGTTGAAAAAGAAAAGAGGAAAGAAAGTAAAATTGAAAGAAAGGGGGAAAAAGCCATGAATTCTATATATTATTTTCCCCCAGTGCTGGAGTTTTGCAGTTCTCTGGGATCAATAAACTTGGTCTTAGCTGGTTGTTCTTGCTGATCTTCTCGGGAGTGGCTTGTTGCGCTGTTTCTCAGGTGTCTTTGGCTTAGTCAGAAGCCCACCACCCCTGCCAGGAGGTCAGTAGGGGCTCTGAATTTCTCTGTGTGGCTTTTGTTCCCTGAAGGCTTTCCATGAAGCTTTAGAACATGAGAATGAAAATAGCAGCCTCCCAATATCCAGCCCCAGAGCCTAAAGCTCAGGGCCCAACTCTTCAGTGTGCCCTGAGAGAAAAGCAGTCAGTCCCTCGTGTCTCCCCGATCTCTGTCCACATTCCATGCTCACCTAGCCTGTGACCAAGCATTTCTATCTCAGGCACATGACCCCATTTTAAGACTCCAAACCCTGCAAACTCCTGTAGTGCACCACCACATCACTCCTCCTGGGTAGAAGGAAGGAGGTTCTCTGCACTGTTCTGCCACTGGCTGAGCCCCTACCTGGAAAACAGTCACCCAACAGAGCTACAGTTCCAGTATAATGACAACCCCAAGCTGAGAGCCCAATTCTGGGCTCTCTGATTGAGTTGGTTTTCACACTCCAATGCCTGGGAACCCCGCCACACTCAGGCACCCTGGTTTTTCTGTGATCCCAAGGATCCTGAGATCACACTGTCATACCTAGCATTCTTCCCCACTTCATCACCTGATCACCTTTCAGGTGGGGACGTCCCTCACTGCAGCAGACTTCTAAAAGTTCTGATTTTATGCTCCAGGGCTGCATCACTTTCAAGTAGCCAGCTGACAGAGGCTCCCTCCCCACCATTTGTCTTTCCATATATCACCTCTGATTCGCTTTTCAGTACCTCCTACCTTGCAGAAAGTGGTCGCCTTTTTTCTCCTTTTCTTTTTTAAAGATTTTATTTATTTATTTATTTGAGAGAGAGAGAGAGTAAGAGAGAGCAAGCATGATCAGGGGGAGAGGGAGAAGCAGCCCTGCTGAGGAGAAGCTTGACCTGGGGCTCGATCCCAGGACCCCGGGATCATGGCCTGATCCAAAGGCAGATGCTTCATAGACTGAGCCACCCAGGTGCCCCAGTGGTTGCTTTTCTATTTGTAGAGTTGCAGCTCTTCTTTGCTTAGATATCCGGTTGAGTTTGCAGGTCTTCAGAATGATTTGATAGCTCTCTATCTGAATTCCTGCGACCGGATGAAACTAAGGTCTCCTACTCCTCCACCATCTGAAGTATCTCTGGGACATTTTGTCTGAAAGAAAAATTTGTTGTATATTCTTGACAGAGGAACATTCTGAGGTTAGAAGTGCTGCTGTGTGCATATGAAGCAAATACAGAGTCTGCTTTGGATCACCTTGTAATTCATGAATAATACATAAATGTCTCTGTTTCTCTCTCTGTGGAAGGCACTGTCCCACTGAAAACAAGGGTGCTCATCACACGGAAGAACAGGAATGATAGAACTGCTCAAGTTGTAGCATTTATTATATATGGCAGTATTTAAAGTACGCTGAGTATTGCCTGTTCAATTATAAAAGAAAAGAAGACTAAAGATGTAAAGTTGTACTGTGTGATTTTTTTTTTCCATTATGTCAGAAGAGACAGTGAGAAAACATTACCAAGATGCACAGAATGGGAGTTTCCTGATTGACTGTGCCTACTAGTTGGTGCTCTCTGTAAAAGATAGACCAGGAAAATGTAGTTGAATTAACTATGTTACCCACTCTCTAACTCTATCTAATCCTACCTCCTCCAACACCTTTACTAATACTTTTAACACCTAAACAGACAAACCATCCTCCAAAATACACAATTCTTAACTCTGTGACTTTACAGTAGTTTGTACCTTTCTTATTGAAATACTCTATTATGATATTTTATATAATTTTCTCACACCATTATAGACACTTGATAATAGCAGGGGCTGTCTTGCCCTTAGTCTTGGAATTGCCTGAACCACTTCCCACCAGGAAAGCAAACAATAAGTGCATAGTAAATATTGGTTGGATCAAAATGAGCTGTTTACATGTTCTTTAAATTAACTGTTCTGGTTATTCTCAAGCATATGAAAGACATGCAAATCTACTCTATGGCTGTAGCCTGTTGCCTCATCTAGGTAGGCAGATTACAACTCCCTTAATTTCTTGTTGACTATTCAGGAAGTTTGTGTTTGTGTTGAATAGAAGTCAAACCTATTGAGGTTTTTTGGCACATGCGAAGTTGTTTACAGCTTCTCTTTTTCATTGGTGCTATTGTTCAGTGGGACCTGCCTGAGGAGTGTACTGTACACCAGTTTACATGAAGCATTCATTTATTTATTGGCTCGCCCATCTGATGACTCACTTACTGCTTGTGCCTTTTAAATAAATGTGGATGTGTGCAAGCTTGAAATACCCTAATGTCAGTCCAGCATATTTCAAATTATGTAAGTATCTTACCATATTATTTATAACTTTTAGCACCACCTAGCAGATCATTTGACCACTCAATCATAAACAAGGAGCTATGAAATCTAATTTTAAAAAAAGATTTTGAATGGAGATTCTGCTCTTATTATTATAGGGAAATTTGCAACCATTATATAGAGATAAAAAAAAATCACTCATATCAGCAGTACTTACTCACTGGGTTTGTTTTTTTGTTTTTTTGTTTTAAAGGTTAAACATACTATGTAACAAATTTATGGCATAAAATGAATTTTCAGTACTGTCAGGAACTGATTTTAATTCATCTAAGGGTAAATAGGTTAAATATCTTGCAAAAGAGTCACAAACAGGAATGCCATTTACACTACTCAGAGGTGGAAGAGGCTTTCTCCTATATATTTTTATTGACTTCGTCATAAAAAACTTTATGTAAAGCTTTGATGTTTAGTAATGCCTTTTTACTAATGAACGTTGTTTTGCTAGAAGTAACACTGAGGTGAAATTATCTCATCCTTACTAAAAAGGGTTTCAAATGAAACTGTTAAGAGTGTTAGTAATTTCTCTCTGGGTGGCCAATCTTTTGCTGTTGGACAAGGGAACATCTCATTAGAAGTTGTTTGTTTGGTCTGGGTGAGGTAATGATACTGTTATCAGATTGTTTTGCTTCATAGAAGCATATATTCTCATCGCTTTAAAAAAATTTAATTAACAGGGACGCCTGGGTGGCTCAGTTGGTTGAGCAGCTAGCTGCCTTCGGCTCGGGTCATGATCCCAGCGTCCTGGGATCAAGTCCCACATCGGGCTCCTTGCTCGGCGGGGAGCCTGCTTCTCCCTCTGCCTCTGCCTGCCTCTCTGTCTGCCTGTGCTCGCTCGCTCTCCCTCTCTCTCTGACAAATAAATAAATAAAATTTAAAAAAAATTTTATTAACATTATTAGTTTCATTAAAATGGCACTTACTTCTTGGAAGGAATGAAAATACTACCAACAAGAAAAACTAAAAATTACCCAGTGGCCTATTGCTATTCAGTATTCCATCTGAAAGTTCTTTTAGAAATCTCTACACAGAAATGTAAAGGCATTTTATATAAAAGAAGTATTCATACTTACTGTCCTTACTTTGCTGTGAATATCTTTATCAGCAAACATTAATCTGTACATGCTGTTGTAATAATTTTAGTATTCCTTTGTTTTATAATTAGTACCTTCTTGATGAAGACTTAGCTTGTTTTCAACTTTAGAATATTATCCACTCACATTTCAGGGACCAGAAAGGTCCAGAAAGGTTGACGGTTATTCTGAATGGATAGTGCACATCCTGTACATCTCCCAGACTTCTAGCTATGTGATCAAATTAAAATCAACAGTCTATTAGATGACTGTTTCATGATCGACACAAATGGACATCTGTATACACAGACACAAATGGCAGAACTCCTTGGTGACACACCCAACACCCCTCCATCCCCACTGCTCTGGAGCCCCACTGCAGAAGCCTACTCCTTACTCCACTGCAGTTAAATTCTCCCATCTTTGAGTTCTCTGATTCCCGATTCCCGGTGTTTTCCCCCACCTCCTTCCTCTCCCCACTGGAAAAGTCTGCAGATGCTGCCTTCTTGCTCTTATCTTTCTGTTTTCACAAGTCATGAATTAGGTTATTCTCTTGTCAGATATCCTCTGTCATACAAATGCTGATTCAGACTCTTCCTTAATCTCTTTCATTCTTTCTTCTTTTCTGACTCTTATCCAGTTACCTCCTTACCCTGCCTCTCCTCTTTCACCTTCTCTCTTCCCTCTCTTCCCCACCCTTCCCCGTACCTGTTCTTTTCTCCTTCCACTTTCCAAAGCTTGATAAAACATCTATGTGTAAGAGAAAAAGATTCCATAAATTCTGCTGTGGAATTAAACAGTATTAAAATAAAAAGTTATGTTTAGAACCCTTCAAATGGAATGAAACAAAAGGGTTTCTTTGAGTGAGTCTTCAAGTGCCCTCATTAGAGAGAGGTTAAATATTTGATACATTCTGTATTTATTAACCTGTTCTCCTCAACCTCCTCCCCACACCACTAAAGGGAAATTCTACAAAGGCAGAAATTAGTTTCGATGTATTCCCCTTCTTGATAAATGTAGAAGTTAGTGTTAAGTGAATAAGTGAATTGAAGGTAAAGCAAAAATTATTGCTTTCTTTTATCTTTCAAATGGGTATTTTGTTTTAAAGCTTTTGTTGCAACTATATTGTTTTCTGTTTTTTTTTTCCATTTCAATATAAGATATTTTAAAATTTATGGATTTTATTGGCTACTCTCAGGTAACTTGGAATTAAATCACCATTTAATCATTGTGTTTACAGAATGTATATTCTGAAATGGATTTAACATGAACTTTGGAATACAAGCTACAAGAGGAAGGCCTTCTTAAAGAAGTGTTGAGAATTAATGCAGGGGTGCCTTGGTGGCTCAGTAGGTTATGTCTGCCTTTGGCTCAGGTCGTGATCCCAGAGTCCTGGGATCTGTCTGCATCAGGCTTCTTGCTCAGCAGGGAACCTGCTTCTCCCTCTGCCTGTTGCTCCCCCTGCTTGTGCGCACTTGCGTGCTCCCTCTCTCTCACAAATAAATTAAACTAAATTAAATTAAATAATTAATGCAAATGGATGTTTATGCCTCTTAAGACTCTTAGGCAGTTCATCAATATCCATAAGATGTAATTTTGTGTGCTCATGAATTTTCTTATCACTAGCATTCGTGTTTTTTAGTAACTGTTCCTTGTTTTACAACTTGCACAAAACTTAATCATTGCATACATGTTCAATATCTGTAAATTTTTTCAAGAAGCAGTTTTGCAAGAGACATTGCCTGCATTTAGAAAGAAACCCTACATTTGGGTTGTAGTTTAAACAGGGTATTGGGAAAGCCATGCAGGGGAGGGGGAAACCCAGAAAATAAACAGTGACAGTATTCCAGTTAAGTCTGGCTAGGCAACTGATCAAAAAATGTGATATTATATCAAGATTAATATTCTACTTATGTTAAAAATTAACATTCTAATGATCATGATAAAGAAGTTATTGTCAAAGAAAAAGAATTTTTAAATAAAAAGGGTTTTGGGTATACCTCAATACATTTCTTCCTTTTCTCTTCCCTCCATGAGACTGCTCAGGTGCTCCTCTTAATATTTCTTTTTTTTTTTTTTAAAGGTTTTATTTATTTATTTGACAGAGAGAGAGAAATCACAAGTAGGCAGAGAGGCAGACAGAGAGAGAGGGGGAAGCAGGCTCCCTACTGAGCAGAGAGCCCGATGAGGGTCTCGATCCCAGGACCCTGAGATCATGACCTGAGCCGAAGGCAGAGGCTTAACCCACTGAGCCACCCAGGCGCCCTCTTCTTAATATTTCAACTGAGGTTTTAAGTAGAAAAAAAGAAAAACGTTGTTTTACTCTTTCATGTATTTTTTCTTTCTTTAAAGCAAATGATATTGAGGTAGTAGAACCAAGGGATTGTTTCTAATCATTTGGGCAGGTTGGTTTTTAATCCTTGTTTTTCTCTTTATTGTTTTATAGTTGAACTTAATCACAAATTATTCTTATATCTTCAGTTACACTTCCACTCAAAATTAGGATAACATTATTAAACTGTCTTTCTCCCTCAAAAATCAAATAAGCCTGAGGATGTTGAGAATAGTGCTATTTATTTTTAAAAGAAAGCAAACAATAAGAATGAGGCAGAAAGACAATAACTGAAAATTTATTTTCCTAAAGGATTTCCTACAGCTTTGTCATGTATGGCTTGAAGGGAGGTGGGAAATTGCTCTTGTCTTAGTACAAATGTTTCCATATATGTGAATTGGCAACCACTTCAAATTTGAGATGGCTGCCCCTAGAACTCTGAAGAATGAAAGCTGCTTTTAAGACCCTAGCATCCACATGATGTGATGAGCACTGGGTGTTACATGCAACTGATGAATTGTTGAATTCTACATCTGAAACTAATGATGTACCATGTTAGCTAATTGAATTAAAAAAGAAAAAAAGACCCTAGAATCCTTTCTTTCTGAGTGTTCAGTTTATTTGGAGAAGGCATTTTCAGAACTGTCCCAGTGCTTTCTTCCTGTGGGCTGGGAGTGGGTAGTCATGCAACGCGGGCACAAGCGGCACTCAGACTGCCTAACTTTGGATTTGGCTTTAAAGCTGCCTGGAGAAGTGACTGCAGTAGGACAGAATAACCCCAAAGATGTCCATATCCTAATCCTTGGAACCTGTGAATATGTTACTTTCTCTGGTAGAAGAGATGTTGCAGACGTGATTAAGAGAAAGATTTTGAGATAAGATTATGCATTTAGACCCAGTGTAATCACAAGGGACCTTATCAGAGGGAGGCAGAGAAGGAGATGCAATGATGGAAGGAGAGGTCAGAATGATTCAAGAAGAAGCCTCTAGAAGCTAGAAAGGAGGAGAATCATTCTCTCCCCAGGAAGGAATGCAGCCCTGCCAACAGCTTGATTTTAACCCTGCAAGACCCATTTTGGACTTTAGGCCTCCAGAAATGTAAGATAATAATTCATATTATTTTAAACCATTAAGTTTGGTAATTTATTATAGCAATAATAGGAAAGTAACATAATGACCTTGGGTAAATTCCTTAAACTCTAGGCCTGTTTCTCCATCTTTTTTTTTTTTTGTAACAGCTTTATTGGGGTATATTTTTACATATTTTAAGATTCTCCCATTTCAAGTACACAATTTAATGATTTTTTAGTAAATTCGATACAAACATCACAAACAGCTTGGGAACATTTTTACTCCCAATGAGATCCCTCAAGTTGACTCAACAAGTTACACTTGACTCTGTCTCCAGTCAGCCTCTAATCTACTGTCTATCTCTCTAAATTTTCCTTTATTTGACATTCCATACAAATAAAATCACACAGTCTGTGGTCTCTAGCATCCTGTTTTTTCACTTTGCATAATTTTGCTTTATCTCTAACAGAACAGTAGTTATACCAGCTTCTTCCTCCTAGGACTGTTGTAAGGATCAAATCAGATTAAGTATTCAAAACGTTTAGCACAGTGTCCAATACATAGTAAGTACTCAATAAACCTTTTCTACTTCTTCCATGTATCATTCTCTTTGTTACTTTTTTCCAGTTTCTGAACAAATACCCCAAAATATTTTTTAACATAATATGCTCCACTTGCTCTCCTAGTTTCATTTATGTGGTGAGGAATGTATGTCTTCTAATTTATATGTTAAACTTATTTTTTGGAGTGTGACATAAGAACCTAAACACCGTGCTTGCTCCTTTTTTTTAAATGAGAGAATATGTTCTGTAGTCTAGGTGGCTAACCTGCAACGTGAACTTTTAAAAGATTTTTAAGTATAGTTGACACACAACGCTACATTAGTTTCAGGTGTACAGCATAGTGACTCAACAAGTTTATAAGTTATGCTACACTTACCACAAGTGTGTACCCACTGTCTCTTACCATATAATGCTATTATAATGTCATTGGCCATATTCCCCAAGCTGTACCTTTTATTCCCCTCATTGATTTTATTCTAAAACTGGAAGCCTGCATCCCCCAATTCCCTTCACCCATTTTGCCTGTCCTTCCCTCTTGCAACCATCAGTTTCTTCTCTATATTTATGTGTCTGATTCTGTTTTTTGTTTGCTTCCTCACTTTTTTTGTTTTGTTTTGTTTTTACATTCTTCATATGTGTAGAATCATAAAGTATTTGTCTTTCTCAGTCTGGATTATTTCACTTAGCGTTATATCCTCAAGGTCCATTCCTCTTTGTCTCATATGATCTCATCCATTTGTGACTTATGTAATCTTCCATTTATATATGTGTGTGTGTGTGTGTATATATGTATATATATATTTATATGTACATGTATACACACCCACCCACACGCATCACATCTTTATCCATTCATCTATTAATGGACGCTTAGGTTGTTTCCATTTTTTAGCTATTGTAAATAATGCCAAAAACACAGGGGTGCATATATGTTTTCAAATTAGTGTTGTTGTTTTCTTTGGATAAATACCCAGTAGTGGAATTACTGGATCATGAGGTATTTCTATTTTTAATTTTTTGAGGAATCTCCATACTGTTTCTCATGGTGGCTGCACCTGTTTGCATTCCCACCAACAGTGCACAAGGGTTCCTTTTTTTCCACATCCTTGCCAACACCTGTTGTTTCTTGTGTTGTTGATTTTAGCCGTTCTGACAGGTGTGAGGTGATATTGCATTGTAGTTTTGGTTTGCATTTCCCTGATGAGAAGTGATGAGTATCTTTTCATGTATCTGTTGGCCCTCTATAGGTCTTCTTTGAAGAAATGTCTGTTCTTGTCTTCTGCCCATTTTAATTGCATTGTTTGTTGCTTTGGCATTGAGATGTACAAATTTTTTATATACTTAGAATCTTAACCCTTCATCAGATACATCATTTGCAAATGTCTTCTACCACTCAGTAGGTTGCCTTTTTGTTTTGATGATGGTTTCCTTTCATGTGCAAAAGATATTTATTTTTATGTAGTCCCAATAGTTTATTTTTGCTTTTGTTTCCTTTGCCTCAGGAGACATATCTAGAAAAATGTTGGTGTGGCCGATGTCTGAGAAATTACTACTTGTATTCTCTTTTAGGGTTTTTATGGTTTCAGGTCTCACATTTAGATCTTTAATTCATTTTTAGTTTACTTTTGTGTATGGTGTTGCAGTTCAGTTTCAATCTTTTGCATGTTGTTGTCCAGCTTCTCCAAGATCATTTGTTAAAGAGACTGTCTTTTCCCGGATTGTATATTCTTGCCTCCTTTGTCATAGACTAATTGACCACATAAACATGCATTTATTTCTGGGCTCTCTAGTCTGTTCCATTAATCTGGTGTGTCTGTTTTGTGTTGGTACTATACTACTACTGTTTTGTAGCACATCTTGATATCAGGGATTGTGATAGATCCAGCTTATTTCTTTCTTGGGATTGTTTGGGCAATTTGAGGTCTCTTACGGTTCCAAACAATTTTTAGTATTGTTTGTTGTAATTCTATGAAAAAATGCTGTTGCTATTTTGGTAGTAATTGCATTGAATCTATAGATTTCTTTGGGTAGTGTGGACACTGGACCAATACTAATTCTTCCAATCCATGAGCATGGAATATATTTCCATTTGTTAGTATCACCTTCTATTTATTTCATCAGTGTTTATGGTTATCAGAATTACAATGTGAATTTTTAAGGCACAACTATTTATTACTTGGGGCTTGCCTCTTTTTAGGTAAATTATATAAATGTTCTGATTTTACTCTGAAATTATGAGGGGTCTTTTATCTGGTGCTCTGCTGCAACTGACACTGAGAGGAAATAATAAAGAGTAAGTAGCATCCAATCTTAAGAAAATCTTTGTGAAAGTAACAAATCTGTGAGGGGTGTTAAAGAAGCACTGTGGAATTTCTTGAACTTGTATTGATTTGAGTACTGATTTGACCTGACAGAGTGGTATCCCAATGGGATTATAATGAAGAAAGTAATAGCTAGAAAAGTGGAAAAGGGTGGTGGTGGGAATAACAAGTAATAACTTTTCTTGGAGTTATCATAGCATTTTGAACAGACATATGTTGTGTATCCCTGTCATCTTTTGCATTGTTGTTTAAGCCTGTTAACATTTGTCTTTTCTCTTTACTCCCCCTGATGCCACTTGTAAACTTCTTTTGGGAAAGAATATGATTTAACCATCTAGAGGTGTCAGTGTTTGCCTAGCCTCTGGTACTTTGATTAATTGGTAGACGGATGAATGGTTGGATTTATGGATAGATAGCTGACAGTTTAGCTTTTAGAAAAGTATTCTAACTCTACTTGGTCAGTAGCATTTTCCTGGATTCCCTTGGGCTGCCCTAAAGGAACAGATAAAAGAAGTAAGTTCATGAATCCATTTCATTTTTGCTACTGATAAAGCATTTACCTTTTTGGAAAATTGATAAAATGTCCTTCGGCTGAAAAAATACAGAAATGTTTAGTACCTTATAAGGTATTATGTGTTGTCCAAATTAAGTTGTCTTATTTTGGATTTTCTCAAGACCCACTTTGGCTTAGCTATTGGCAGACCCGCTAAACTCAGGAAGTCTAACATTTTATTCTTTTATTTTTCTGGACGTAAACAGAAAATGTTATTTCCAGGCATTTTGGCTGGAAAAGGCTGACTTTAGAATTTTGGTTGGTAAAGGTTGACTTTAGAATTTTTTCATTGTTCTTATTCTGTTCTTTCTTGTCTTGCCATTTAAACACTTAGTTGCAAATATTTTTTAAATTAAAAAAATATTTCTTGCTGTCTAACACTTCCGTATAAAAAGAGGCAGGGCACATTAGCCATGACAGAAGCAACAAAACAGCAATTGATTGGATATATGGATAAACAAAATGTGGCAAATATATACATACACACACACATATATGTGTGTGTGTGTGTATATATATGGCTGATACTCAGCCTTAAAGAGAAGGGCGTTCTGTCATTTGCATTAACATGGATGCAAACTGGAGGACATTATGCTAAGTGAAAAGGTCCACAGTAAGATAAATACTGTATGATTACACTTATGTGAAGTATTAAAAGTAGTCAAATTCATAGAAACAGAAAATAGATTGTTGGTTGCCAGGGCCTAGGGAGATCAGGAAAAGCAATGTTGTTGTTTAACAACTATAGAGTTTCATCTGCAAAGTGAAAAATTTTGGGATATCTGTTTCACAACAATGTGAATATACTTAACATTACTGAATTGTACACTTAAAGATGGTTAAGATGGCAAATTTTACATTACCTGCTCTTTTTTAAACCATAGTTGAAAGAAGCAGAGAGCTGAAATTTGTATTAGTCAAGTGTACTACTTGAAGAAAGGTTTCTGTAGTATTTACTGGGCTAAGGTTTAGATTAAGATTCATGTATCTATACAGAGTATAGGGAGAAAAGAAACAAGAGTAACGTGGTTTTTTTTGTTTGTTGGTTTGGTTTGGTTTTGGTTTTGGTTTTGGTTTTTTTTTTTTTTTACATTTTCACCGTATTTTAGCTAAGATTCATGAGACTTTTGAAGTTTTTAGCTAGACTGCTGTCAGATACCTTAAATCTGGGCATGGTATCAAAAAATTTCTTTCAAATTATTGTAAACATGATTTTAGACTCTGAGCTGCTTTCCACCCCCCCCCCCCACTGTTTTGGTAACTGCTGTTATGTATCTTTACTGAGACCTGAAAATGGATTGATGCTATAGCAATGAAGTGTTCCTTTATTTTCAGGAACATTGCAAGATGAACTCTTGCTGAATACCATGGGTTTCTTGGTATTGATTTTATTAAAAATATTGCCAGTGTTTGGGTTTTGTTTAGCGCATTTGGAAACATTTCTGTTGTTCCTTCTCAAAGGTTATTTAGATCAAAGCTGGGTGGTTTTGCCTATAACTTGGTAATTTGGAGACTATTTCTTTCCACTGGGGATGAAATGTGTCATATATACTATTTATTCTGATATAAACAATAAGAGCATTGAGTATATTCTTTACACTGTATTTTATATTATATAGTACATATAATCTGTTTATGTACAAGGGGAAAATTCACATTTTTTGGTGCCATTAAGAATTTATTTTTTCCCAACTTCACTGAGATATAATTAGCACATAACATTGTAAACTTAAGGTGTACAGTGTAGTGATTTGATATACTTATATATTGCAAAAAGACTACCACCATAGCGTTAGCTAACCACCTCCATCATGTCATGTATATATCATTTCTTTTTTGTGTTGAGAACACTTGAGATCTATTCTCTTCAACTTTCAAATATATAATGTAGTATTTTTATCTATAATCACCCTGCTGTACTTTAAATCCCTAGAACTTACTCATCTTCTAACAGAAAATGGCAAGTAACTCTTTAGTTCAATTGGAAAGGAACAAGAAAGATAAGTTTTGCTTCTAAGAATATGTAATTTTTTTTTTAGTTTTTATAAGTATTAGGCTCTGTTGGAGATTTAAGATGAATTAGACCCCTACCCTTAAGATACTCACAGTGTAATTGAGAGAAATATCTTCACAGCAAATTATGGTACAAAATAGAATCTAATAAATGCCATGCTAGAAAATTAGATGAATTCTGCGAGAATACAGAAGCAGCAGTTAATTCTGATGGCATGGTGGCGAGTGGGGGGAAGCATCACTTCATTGAATCTTGGAAGATAATGAGACTTAATTAAGTGAAGAAGGAGAAGAAGGATTTTACAGGGAAAAAAGAATATCTTGAATAAAAGCTGTAAGATTGAAAATGTATTGTTGTATCATCGGATGCTAAGACCACGATAAAATGATAAAAAAATAACACTAGAAAGTACTTGAGGCCTTGAGACTGTTAACAGTCTGGTCTTAATTGCTTTTGGTCAGGATAAAATTCATAAGCAAGCCCAGGACTAAGACTGATACTTCCTATGAACAATGACATTGTAAAATTTCTTCTAGGTAAGGCCCTGAAATTAAGACTAAATGGAAAGTGAGATTTTTTTTCACCTCCTGCTTTAAAATGAGAAGTTGTCCTAAAGTTGAGTTTCTACAAAATCCTTATATCTTGTTAAAGTTAGTAAAACTTGGGCATGCATATACAGTCACCTTCTCTGCTTTTCAGTCACTAGGCATCAGTAGTCCACACTCTCCCAACTGCATCATTGTACTTCTTGAGAAAAGTAGAATTACAGAAATGGAGGAGATCCAAGGTGTCATTCAGGTACTGATGTTGAAAGAGAGGGGCCCAGGTGACAAGTGTGGTAACCAACAGAAGCACCACAGGAGCACTGTCCCTCTGGCCCCGAGCCCGTTACTCTTCCTGCTATGCTATGGTATTCTACAGCATAGCAGAGCAACCAGCAAAGGGCTGACACCTCTGTACGTGAACCCCACTCCAGTCCACGTATCCTTTCTTGTCATGTTTTTACTTTCCTGTCTAATGCAGGTTATCTGGAACTCCAGAGATCCCTGGCTGCTTCTGGGTGTTACAGTTTAACAAGATTTTAGTAGAGTTATTAACGCATCCCTGTTAATCTGCTGTTTTAACATCAGCCACATCCTTAAATAAAAAATGGGAGTGATGGAAAATTTGAGGCAGATTTTAAGTCGGGGTACTCCTCTTCACCCAGAGTCTGTTAGACCCTTTCTAATTGTGATGCTTTCAGTAAATGTTTATCTTTGAGACATTGATACTCTTAATTCTGGTAGTGGTTCAGAAAAACCACATTCACCCCTTTACCTTTACGTCAGTGTTCTCCTTAGGTCTATACTATTGACAGTTTTTCTAGAAGACACTTAAAGAGATACTTAGTTATAATACATAGCATGGCAAGTCTTTGGAGAACTACCGAAAATGACAGTAACAATACCCCAATCTTCATGTGCTTAAGCATATCAGCTTCTATCTAATTTTTATTATTGTAAGTTTAATATCAACTATCCTTAAGAATAATAATCAGTTATTCTTTTTTTCACTATTGTGGTTGAAACCACGTATCTATATATGCAAAATAAATTGAAACATATCTAGTTTTCCAGTAGAAAGTTTTCAAAAATTGTGAACCTACTGAAATGATTAGTAACTTGAGGTCAAACATCTGGATATTTGAAAGTACCAATCAATTCCTGTAAGATTTTTCCTTTTACCCAAAATACTGATTTGTAGATACACATGGCTAGATAATTTTTGATGTATAATCATCTAGAACTTTCATTTAGGAAATTTTATGTTCTGTTAGTGCTTTTGAGTAGAAATGACTAACTCATTGACTGGCTTTTAAGTGGCACTCTTAATAAACTCTGCAGTGAGAGGGAGAAAAGATGGAAGTCGACATACATAATGTAGATTGAATACCTGGAAACACCAACATCAGTAGTTCTTAAGACGGAAACATTGCCGGGGTGGGGCCAGGTACAAAAACAATTCTGGAAATCTTTGTTTCCACTGCCTCACCTCAGTTCTAAGAAACATTAGGAGCTTTATTATTGAATGTTATCTCTAAAAAACATCTTCCAGCTTTTCATTTTCATTAAATTTTCATTCAAACATATCAATGTATAAGTCAATTGCAGTAGATTCATAGATAGGACAGTAAACATTGGGAAACTTCTACACCTTTTAAAATGGTTATTAAATTTGGCCTCCAGCATTTGCTTTCAGTAATAGTTTTTTTTTTTTATTTTGCAAAGAACCACATAAGACGGAACGTCCCAGCATGTCAGCATTTTTAATTGCAAAATAATAGTAAGTTAAGGACATAATATTTGTGTAGAATGTGTGTAGACAAGATTGGGCAATGTGATCTAGTGATAATGCAATTAGGAACGTTCAGGCCTGGGTGAATAGTCAGATTCTACAGGTATGGATGAATCAAATGATGACAGCCCAAGGAGAGGTTACAAATGAAGTATATCATCACTATTCATCTACTTAAGCCTTTTATTAATGATTTAGCTTAGGGCAGAAGACTTTATCCTTATGAAAGTAGTTAATGAAACAAAGGTGAGAAGAATAGTATGTGGAATAACAAGGTTAGAAATAAAATATTGAAGACGACTATGCAAATGTTTCTTTTTATTCTATCATAAGTGAGAAAAATAAATGGAGAACTAGCAGATATTTATAGTGAGGAATCAGGAACAGAAAGACCTGGTTTAATAGCCATATGTTTAAAAAAAAAAACACTAGAGAATTTTAGCCAATTTCAAGTTCAGTGTAAACCAACAGTGTTACTGTGAAAACTAAAATCTTACTCTGCATTGGTATGGTTATTTATATTTATAGTTATTTTTTTCTTTAAGAGTTTATTTATTTATTTGTCACAGATATCACAAGTAGGCAAAAAGGCAGACAGGGGTTGTGGGGCTCGATCCCAGGACCCTGAGATCATGACCTGAACTGAAGTCAGAGGCTTAACTCTCTGAGCCACCCAGGTGCCTCAGGTTGGCAAGGTACTTTTTTTTTAAAGTTGGATTTCTTTTTTTTTTTTTTTTTTTTAAGGATTTTATTTATTTGACAGAGAGAGATTACAAGTGGCAGAGAGAGAGAGAGGGAGGAGGAAGCAGGCTCCCTGCCTAGCAGAGAGCCCAATGCAGGACTCGATCCCAGGACCCTGAGATCATGACCTGAGCTGAAGGCAGAAGCTTAACCCACTGAGCCACCCAGGCAGCCCCAAAAGTTGGATTTCTTGAGGCACAATTTTTATAGTGTAGAATGCATCAGTATGATTATAGCGTTATGGGTTTTGACAGAATTCATCACCACCACCACCACCACAGTTAAGACACAGACCATTTCCATTATTCCAGACCATTGCTTGTGTCCCTTTTAGTCAACTCCTACCCTCACCCCAGTCCCTGGTAACCATTATTTTTGACCCCATATTTTTGCAAAGTATTTTTCATGTACCTTTTAAAAAATTCAATTCTTGGAGAGTCAAGATGGCAGAGAAGTAGCAGGCTGAGATGACATCAGGTAGCAGGAGATCAGCTAGATAGCTTATCTAACCAGTGCGAACACCTACAAATCCAACAGGAAATCGAAGAGAAGAGCAACAATTTTAGAAACACAAAATCGATCACTTTCTGAAAGGTAGGACCTGTGGAGAAGTGAATCCAAAGTGAAGGGAAGGTAGACCGCAGGGGGAGGGGTCTGCTCCCGGCAAGCAGCAGAGCAACGGAGCACAAAATCAGGACATTTAAAAGTCTGCTCCACCTAGGGACATCGCTCCAGAGGCTAAACCATGGGGAATCTCAGGCGGGGTCAGCATAACCCCAGGTCCTGTGGGGTCGCAGAAGGACCAGGGGTGTCTGAGTGTTGCAGAGCTCGCAGGTATTAGAGCGGGGAAGCCAACTACAGCGACAAAGCCAAGGAGTGAGCTCTCAGCTCAGGGTTACCTTGAACCGGGCACAGGCTGGGTGAGCTTGGAGCGTGGCCAAAGGCCACAGAGACGGAAGTGACCGGGCACTTTTCTCCAAGTGCAAGCGATTGAGTGCTTTTTTCCAAGCGCAACCAGAGGCCTGGGAGACTGGGGTGGTTGGGCGCTTTTCTCTGAGGGCACACTGAGGAGCAGGACCCTGAGCTCCGGCTCCTCGGGCTGGAAATTGGGAGGTCACCATTTTCATTCCTGTCCTCCGGAACTGTACGGAAATCATTCAGGGAACAAAAGCTTCCAAAAGCAAAACCGAGCAGATTACTTAGCCCGGCCCCTGGTAAGGGTGGTGCAATTCCGCCTGGGGCAAAGAAACTTGAGAATCACTACAACAGGCCCCTCCCCAAGAAGATCAACAAGAAACCCAGCCAAGACCAACTTCACTCACCAAGGAGAACAGCCGAATTCCAGAGGAGGAGAAAGCAAATCTTATCTGGACAAAATGAAAAGGTGGCAAAACTCACCACAAAAAAAAGAACAAGAGCCAGTACCGAAGGCTGGGGACCTAATCAATACAGACATTGGTAATATGACAGATCTAGAGTTCAGAATGACGATTCTCAAGGTTCTAGCCAGGCTCGAAAAAGGCATACAAGATATTAGAGAAACCCTCTCCAGAGAGATAAAAGCCCTTTCTGGAGAAATAAAAGAACTAAAATCTAACCAAGTTGAAATCAAAAAAGCTATTAATGAGGTGCCATCAAAAATGGAAGCTCTTACTGCTAGGATAAATGAGGCAGAAGAAAGAATTAGTGACATAGAAGACCAAATGACAGAGAATAAAGAAACTGAGCAAAAGAGAGACAAACAAATACTGGACCACGAGGAGAGAATTCGAGAGAGAAGTGACACCATAAGACGACACAACATTAGAATAATTGGGATTCCAGAAGAAGAAGAAGAAAGAGAGAGGGGAGCAGAAGGTATATTGGAGAGAATTATTGTAGAGAATTTCCCTAATATGGCAAAGGGAACAAACATCAAAATCCAGGAGATTTTAAATATCTATGCCCCTCAAAATCAATATAAACAGGTCCACACTACGTCACCTGATAGTAAAATTTACAAGTCTTAGCGACAAAGAGAAAATCCTAAAATTAGCTCAGGAAAAGAAGTGTGTAACATACAAGGGTAAAAATATTAGATTGGCAGTGGACCTATCCACAGAGACCTGGCAGGCCAGAAAGAACTGGCATGATATATTCAGAGCACTAAATGAGAAAAACATGCAGCCAAGAATACTATATCCAGCTAGGCTATCATTGAAAATAGAAGGAGAGATTAAAAGCTTCCAGGGCAAACAAAAACTGAAAGAATTTGCAAACACCAAACCAGCTACAGGAAATTTTGAAAGGGGTCCTCTAAGCAAAGAGAGAGCCTAAAAGTAGTAGATCAGAAAGGAACAGAGACAATATACAGTAACAGTCACCTTACAGGCAATACAATGTCACTAAATTCATATCTCTCAGTAGTTAACCTGAATGTTAATGGGCTAAATGCCCCAATCAAAAGACACAGAGTATCAGAATGGATTAAAAAACAAAACCCATCAATATGCTGCCTACAAGAAACTCATTTTAAACCCAAAGACACCTCCATATTTAAAGCGAGGGGGGTGGAAAACAATGTAACATGTTAATGGGCATCAGAAGAAAGCTGGGGTGGCAATCCTTACACCAGATAAACTAGATTTTAAGCCAAAGACTATAATAAGAGATGAGGAGGGACACACTATATCATACTCAAAGGGTCTGTCCAACAAGAAGATCTAACAATTTTAAATATCTATGCCCCTAACATGGGAGCAGCCAACTATATAAACCAATTAATAACAAAATCAAAGAAATACATTGACAATAATACAATAATAGTAGGGGACTTTAACACTCCCCTCACGGAAGTGGACAGATCATCCAAGCAAAAGATCAACAAGGAAATAAAGGCCTTAAATGACACACTGGACCAGATGGACATCACAGATATATTCAGAGCGTTCCATCCCAAAGCAACAGAATATGCATTCTTCTCTAGTGCACATGGAACATTCTCCAGAATAGACTACATCCTGGGTCATAAATCAGGTCTCAACCAGTATCAAAAGATTGGGATCATCCCCTGCATATTTTCAGACCACAATGCTCTGAAGCTAGAACTCAATCACAGGAGGAAATTTGGAAAGAACCCAAATACATGGAGACTAAACAACATCCTTCTAAAGAATGAATGGGTCAACCAGGAAATTCAAGAAGAATTGAAAAAATTCATGGAAACAAATAATAATGAAAACACAACAGTTCAAAATGTGTGGGACACAACAAAGGCAGTCCTAAGAGGAAAATGTATAGTGGTAAAAGCCTTTCTCAAGAAACAAGAAAGGTCTCAAATACACAACCTAACCCTACACCTAAAGGAGCTGGAGAAAGAACAACAAAGAAAGCCTAAACCCAACAGGAAAAGAGAAATCATAAAGATCAGAGCAGAAATCAATGAAATAGAAACCAAAAAAAAAAACAATAGAACAAATCAACGAAACTAGGAGCTGGTTCTTTGAAAGAATTAATAAGATTGACAAACCCCTGGCCAGAGTTATCAAAAAGAGAAGAGAAAGGACCCAAATAAATAAAATCATGAATGAAGGAGGAGAGATCACAACCAACACCAAAGAAATAAAAACAATTATAAGAACATACTATGAGCAACTCTACGCCAATAAATTCGACAATCTGGAAGAAATGGATACATTTCTAGAGACATATAAACTACCACAACTGAACGAGGAAGAAATAGAAAACCTGAACAGACCCATAACCAGTAAGGAGATTGAAACAGTCATCAAAAATCTCCAAGCAAACAAAAGTCCAGGGCCAGACGGCTTCCCAGGGGAATTCTACCAAACATTTAAGGAAGAATTAATTCCTATTCTACTGAAACTGTTCCAAAAAACAGAAATGGAAGGAAAACTTCCAAACTCATTTTATGAGGCCAACATCACCTTAATCCCAAAACCAGACAAGGATCCTATCAAAAAAGAGAATTACAGACCAATATCCTTGGTGAACACAGATGCAAAAATTCTCACCAAAATACTGGCCAATAGGATCCAACAGTACGTTAAAAGAATTATTCACCATGACCAAGTGGGATTTATTCCAGGGCTGCAAGGTTGGTTCAACATCTGTAAATCAATCAATGTGATACAATACATTAATAAAAGAAAGAATAAGAACCATATGATACTCTCAATAGATGCTGAAAAAGCATTTGACAAAGTACAGCATCCCTTCCTGATCAAAGCTCTTCAAAGTGTAGGGATAGAGGGCACATGCCTCAATGTTATCAAAGCCATCTATGAAAAACCCACTGCAAATATCATTCTCAATGGAGAAAAACCGAAAGCTTTTCCACTAAGGTCAGGAACATGGCAAGGATGTCCCTTACCACTGCTGCTGTTCAACATAGTACTAGAAGTCCTAGCCTCAGCAATTTCTTTTGTCAACAAAAAGAAATTAAAGGCATTGAAATTGGCATGAAGAAATCAGACTATCACTCTTTGCAGATGATATGATACTATATGTGGAAAACCCAAAAGCCTCTGCTCCAAATCTGCTAGAACTTGTACAGGAGTTCAGTAAAGTGTCAGGATATAAAATCAATGCACAGAAATCAGTTGCATTTCTTTACACCAACAACAGGACAGAAGAAAGAGAAATTAAGGAGTCAATCCCATTGACAATTGCACCCAAAACCATAAGATACCTAGGAATAAACCTAACCGAAGAGGCAAAGAATCTATACTCAGAAAACTATAAAGTACTCATGAAAGAAATTGAGGAAGATACAAAGAAATGGAAAAATGTTCCATGCTCATGGATTGGAAGAACAAATATTGTGAAAATGTCCATTGTACCTAAAGCAATCTACACGTTTAATGCCATCCCTATAAAAGTACCATCCATCTTTTTCAAAGAAATGGAACAAACAATCCTAAAATTTATATGGAACCAGAAAAGACCTCAAATAGTCAAAGGAATATTGAAAAAGAAAGCCAAAGTTGGTGGCATCACAATTCCAGACTTCAAGCTCTATTACAAAGCTGCCATCATTAAGACAGTATGGTACTGGTACAAAAACAGACACATAGATCAATGGAACAGAATAGAGAGCCCAGAAATAGATCCTCAACTCTATGGTCAACTAATCTTCGACAAAGCAGGAAGGAATGTCCAATGGAAAAAAGACAGCCTCTACAACAAATGGTGCTGGGGAAATTGGACAGCCACATGCAGAAAAATGAAACTGGACCATTTCCTTACACCACACACGAAAATAGACTCAAAATGGATGAAGGACCTCAATGTGAGAAAGAAATCCATCAAAATCCTTGAGGAGAACATAGGCAGCTACCTCTTTGACCTCAACCACAGCAACATCTTCCTAGGAACATCGCCAAAGACAACAGAAGCAAGGGCAAAAATGATCTATTGGGATTTCATCAAGATCAAAAGCTTTTGCACAGCAAAGGAAACAGTTAACAAATCCAAAAGAGAACTGACAGAATGGGAGAAGATATTTGCAAATGACATATCAGATAAAGGTCCAGTATCCAAAATCTATAAAGAGCTTATCAAACTCAACACCCAAAGAACAAATAATCCAATCAAGAAATGGGCAGAGGACATGAACAGACATTTCTGCAAAGAAGACATTCAGATGGCCAACAGACACATGAAAAAATGCTCCACATCAGTCAGCATCAGAGAAATACAAATCAAAACCACAATGAGATACCACCTCACACCAGTCATAATGGCTAAAATTAACAAGTCAAGAAATGACAGATGCTGGCGAGGATGCAGAGAGAGGGGAACCCTCCTACACTGTTAGTAGGAATGCAAGCTGGTGCAACCACTCTGGAAAACAGTGTGGAGGTTCCTCAAAAAACTGAAAATAGAGCTACCCTATGACCCAGCGATTGCACTACTGGGTATATATCCTAAAGATACAAACATGGTGCTCTGAAGGGGCATGTGCACCCGAATGTTTATAGCAGCAATGTCTACAATAGCCAAACTGTGGAAAGAACCTAGATGTCCATCAACACATGAATGGATAAAGAAGATGTGGTATATATACAATGGAATACTATGCAGCCATCAAAAGAAATGAACTCTTGCCATTTGCGATGACGTGGATGGAACTAGAGGGTATTCTGCTTAGCGAAATAAGTCAGTCAGAGAAAGACAACTATCATATGATCTCCCTGATATGAGGAAGTAGAGATGCAATGTGGGGGAGTGGGGGGTAGGAAAATAAAAAATGAAAGAAGGTGGGATTGGGAGGGAGACAAACCTGAAAAGACTCAATCTCAAAAAACAGACTGAGGGTTGCCAGGGAGAGGGGGATAGGGAGAGGGTGATTGGGTTATGGACATTGGGGAGGGTATGTGCTATGGTGAGTGCTGTGAAATGTGTAAACCTGGTGATTCACAGACCTGTACCCCTGGGGATAAAAATACATTATATGTTTATTTAAAAAAAAAATAAATAAATTTTTAAAAATTCAATTCTTTAAAGATCCCTACAACATTAATATTGCCAACATGTCTCTTTTATAAAGGAATAAATGAAGGTTATTTAAGCAGCTTTAAGTTGTGGAGCCAGGTATTGAACCCTTATATTCTAACTCAGAATCTGAAATGCTTCCCTTGACCCTTCTGCCTGGACATTTGCTCCAAGAGTCCCACTTTTATCTGTATTGTTCACTCACCCCCAATGGATCCTGCATTCAAAGCCAATATTAAACTTTAAAAGTAACTTTCTAGAGTAGGGACTAAAGGATGGTAGTTTAGTCTTTTTTTTTTTTTTAATTGTTTTCCCAAGGAGACTTCTTAGATTTTTTTCTTTCCCTAATCACTTCTCCTCCATCCTCCCTAAATTTTAACATCGTGAATATGCTGTATATCTCTGTGTGTACTGTATGTAGCTGTACTTTGTATATTAAAAAGAGTAAGTTCTTTCACCTACTCTAAGAACCATTTTGTCCAAACTGGGGACAGTACCACTCCCACTGAGAATGCTTAGACTGCGCAGTAGTCTTCAGCCTTTGTCCCATAAAGTGTCCCATGTGTGCATAACACATGACCCTTGAGTATGAGACACATCACGACACTGAAAATTTTATAGTAAACACCACATCAGACTTTTGGCATGGTATTCATGAAAGTGTCTTCAGAACATGTAGATAAGTAAAATCTTCTCTTAAGGATAAACTTCAAATTTACTTAACAGGAAGTTAAAATATGGCTTATTTTTAAAATAATTCTTTTGATGTTTGCTTTTAATCTAGATCTAAACTTCATATAATAAAGGAAATAAGGTAGTTCTAGGGGCACCTGGATGGCTCACTTGGTTAGCATCTGCCTTCAGCTCAGGTCATGATCTCAGGGTCCTGGGATTGAGCTGGCTTCTCCCTCTCCTCCCATTCATGCTCGCTTTGTCTCTCTAGTGCTCTCTCTCTCAAATAAATAAAGTTTCTTTTAAAAAAAGGGAGGGGGGAATAAGGTATTTCTGTTGGAGAATAAACAATCTTTTAAGTGCTGTGATGCCAGTAATGCAGAGCTTCAACATGTTGTTAAGGTGAATATGATTATGGAAAATCTATCTTGCCTCATCACTATCTGACTTTCATCTAGCAGTCATAACTCAGGAGTCATGATAACCAGATGTCAGTGTTCTCAGTTGTCTTATGCATAATGTAGAGGTAGATACATTTCCTTTTTTTTGTTTTTTATTGTGGTAAAATACATGTAACTAAAATTTACCATCCTAATACTTTTTTTTAATACTTTTTAAGTGAACAATTCAGTGATATTAAGTACATTAACACTGTTGTGCAACCACCACCAACATCCATCCCCAGATTTTTTTTCATCTTGTAAAACTGACACTCTGTACTCATTAAATAATAACTTCTCACCCTGGCCCTAACCCCTGCCAACTGCCATTATACTTTGTCTTTATGATTTTGACTATTCCAGGTACCTCTTGTTAGAGGAATTATACAGTATTTGTCTTTTAATGGCAAGTTTATTTTATATAAAATAATCCCCTCAATGTTTATTCATATTGTAGTGCATTGCAGAATTTTCTTCTGCAGAATTTTTAAGGCTGCATAGTTTTCCATCATATGTCTATACCACATTTTGCTTATCTAGTTAGCCATAGATAGTTGGATTGCTTCCACATTTTAGCTGTTGTGAATAATGCTATTATGAACGTGGATGTACAAAAATCTCTTTCAGACCTTGCTTTCAGGTTTTTGGGGGTATATGTCTAGAAGTGGAATTTGTGGATAATATGATAATTCTATTTTTAATTTGTTGAGGAACTGCCATACTTTCTCTCATAGTGGCTATACTTTTATATTCCCACCAACAGTGCAAAAGAGTTACAGTTTCTCTACATCCTCGCCAACACCTGTCATTTTCTGGTTTTTTGATAGTAGCCATTCTAATGGGTGTGAGATGATATCTCATTGTCATTTTTATTTGCATTTTCCCTAATGATCAGTGATGCTGAACAGCTTATTGGCTATTTGTATATCTTGTGCTTGTTGGATATTTGTATATCTTCCTCGGAGAAATGTCTGTTCAAGTCTTTTACCAGTTTTTAAATCAGATTTCTTTTTTGTTAAAATTTAGGAGTTCTCTATATAATTTGGATATTGGTTCCTTATTAAATATATGATTTACATATATTTTCTCCCATTCTGTGGATTATCTATTTAACTCCATAGATAGTGTCATGATGCACAAAATTTTTAAATTTTCTTGAAGTCTCATTTGTCTATTGTTCTTTTGTTGCCTGTGCCATACATGTCATAGCCAAGAAATCATTGCCAAAATCAATGTCATGAAGTTTGTTTTTGGTGTTTTTTATAAGAGTTTTATCGTTTTAGAATTTTGGTCCATTTTGAATTAATTTTTGTATAAGATGTTAGGTAACAGAATAACTTCATTCTTTTGCATGTGAATATCCAGCTTTTGCAGTAGTGTTTGTTGAAAGATAGTCCATTTTGAATTCAGTGGTGTTAACACCCTTGTCAAAACTGATTTGACCATATAAACAAAGATTCCTTTCTGGGCTCTCTGTTGTATTCCATTTGTCTGTCTTGATGCCAATACCTCACTGTTTTGATGACTGTAGCTTTGTAGTAAATGTTGAAATCAATAAATGTGAGTCTTTAATTTTTGTTCTTTATTGAGTTTGTTTCAGCTATCAGGGATCACTTGGGATTCCATATGAATTTTAGGAAGGGCTTTTCTATTTCTGCAAAAAAAAAAAATACTGGTGCAATTTTGATACAGATTGCATAGAATCCATAGATTGCTTTGGCTAATATTTGCCTTTTAATGATACTAAGTCTTCTATTCTATGAACATGAGATATATTTCTAGTTATTTGTTTTTTAATTTCCTTCACCAGCATTTTGTAGTTTTCACTGGATAAGTATTTCACCACCTTGGTTAAATATATTCCTAAGTATTTTATTCCTTTTGGTGCTATTGCAGATGAAATAGTTTTGTGATTTCCTTTTCAGATAGTTCATTGTTTATAGAAGTGCAGTTGATTTTTATCTGTTGACTTTGTATCCTACTACCTTTCTTAATTTGGTTTTTAGGTCTAACACATTTTTTTTTTAAGATTTTATTTATTTATTTGACAGAGAGAAATCACAAGTAGGCAGAGAGGCAGGCAGAAAGAGAGAGAGAGGAGGAAGCAGGCTCCCTGCTGAGCAGAGAGGATGCAGGACTCGATCCCAGGACCCTGAGATCATGACCTGAGCCGAAGGCAGCGGCTTAACCCACTGAGCCACCCAGGCGCCCCTAGGTTTAACACAATTTTGTGTAACCTTTGGGGAATCTTAAGATCATATTATCTGCAGACAGAGGTAATTTTACTTCCTGCTTTCCAGTTTGAATGTCTTTATTTCTAATTTCTCTGGCTAGAATGTCCAATACTATGTTGAATAGTGAAAAGCAGGCATCCTTGCCTTGTTACTGCTCTTAAATTAAAAGTTTTCATTTTTTCACCTTTGAATATGATGTTTGCTAAGGGCTTTTCATATATGGCTTTTATTGTATTAAGATATTTTTCTGTTTTTGCTAGTTTATTGAGTGTTTCTTGTGATGCAAGGGTGTTGAATTTTGTCAGATGTTTTTTCTGCATCAATCAAGATGACCATCTGGAATTTTTTCCTACTTTCTGTTGCTGTGGCTTATTACATTGATGGATTTTTGTAGTTGAACCATCTGTACATTCCAGGAGTAAATCCTATGTGGTCATGCTATATAACCCTTTTAACATGTTGCTGAATTCTGTTTGATAGTATCTTGCTGAGAATTTTTACATCATTGTTCATAAGGCATTTTGGCATATAGTTTTCTTATAGTAGTCTTTGTCTGGCTTTGACATAGGTCATGTTGGTCTCACAGAATGAGTTAAGTATTTTCTCCTTCTCAGTTTCTTGGAAATATCTGAGAAATACTGGTATTAGTTTAAGTGTTTGGTAAAATTTACCAGTGAAGCCATCAGGTCCAGGGCATTTCTTTTGGGAAATTTTTGATTATTGATTCAGTCTTCTTATAGGTCTTTTCAGATTTTCTGTATCTTCATGATTCTGTCTTGGTAGGGTAGTATTTCTAGGAATTTGTCCATTTCATTTGGGTTATCCAGTTTCTTGGTATACAAATATCATAGTATACTCTTATAATTCTTTTTTTTATTTCTATAAAATCAGTAGTAATGTCCCCATGTTAATTTCAGATATTAACAATTTGAGCACCCCTTTCTCTTTCTTTGGTTCATTTAGTTAAAAGTTTGTCAACTTTGTTGATCTTCTCAAAGAAGCAACTTTTGGTTTTATTGATATTTCTGCTATTTCCCTATTTCATTTATCTCTGCTCTAATCTTTATTATTTCTCTCCTTCTGCTAGCTTTATGTTTTTTTTTCTTTCCTAGTTCTTTAAGTGGTAAAGTTAGGTTTTTTAAATTTGAGATCTTTCTTACATTTTATGAGACTGACGCGCTACCTACTGCGCTAACGAGGCACCTTCTTTCTTACATTTTAGTGTGTTTACAGCTATGAATTTCTTCCTTAGGCTTAGTTTTGCTGCATCCCATAAATTCTGGTTTTGTTGTGTTTTCATTTTCATTCATCTCTAAATATTTTCTAATTTTCCTTTAAATTTATTTTTTGTTCCATTGATTGTTTAAACATAATTCCACAATTTTGTGAATGTTCCAATTTCCTTGATGTTATTATTTCTAACTTCATCCCATTGTGGACCAAGAAGTTACTTTGTAAAATGAATATCTTTTTAAATATATTGAGATTAATTTGTGGCCTAACATATGGTATATCCTGGAAAATGTCCCATGTACACTTGAGGAAAGTGATTATTCTGATTGGTGTTGGGTAAAATAGTCTGTGTGTGTCTGATCTAGTTTGATTTTTGTTTTTAAGTGTTCCATTTCATATCTTCTGTCTGGTTGTTCTATCCATTGTTGGGAATAGGGTATTGAACCATGAACTATTGTAGACTGTTTATTTCTACCTTAAATTCTGTCCATTTTTTTCTTCATATATTTTGATGGTCTGTAATTAGCTGTGTAAGTGTTTATAATTGTTATATCTTCTTGCTGTATTGAAACTTTTATTAATATATAATGACTCTCTTTGTCTCTTTTAAGCTTTTTTTAAGTTTATTATGTATAATATTACTATAGCCACCCCTGCTCTCTTTCACTTAATATGCATGGATTATCTTTCTCTGTCCTTTTACTTTTAACCTGTTTGTGGCTTTGAATCTCAAGTGAGACTGTTGTAGACAGAATATAGTTAGACAACGTGTTCTTATTCATCCTACCAGTCTCTATCTTTGGGAGAACTTAATCCATTTACATTTAAAGTAATTAATGTTAAGGAGGGACTTGTGTCATTGTGCTAGAGCTTTTCTATGACCTTATAGTATTATCGTCCTTCATTTACTGCATTACTATTTTCTTATGTATTTAGTTAAAATTTTTTGCAGTATAATGTTTGAATTCTCTTCACGTTCTCTTTTGTTTACATTCTATAGGTATTTTCTTTATGGTTACCATGAGGATTACATCTAACATCCTAAACTTATAACACTAAGAATTTGAATAAGTATCAGCTTTACTTCAGTAACATACAAAAACTGCTCCAGTGTGCCTGACTAGCTCAGTTGGTAGAGCCTGTAGCTCTTGATCTTAGGTTCATGAGTTTGAGCCACATGTTGGGCCTAGAGATTACTTGAAAAACAGAACAAATCAAAACTCTGTTCTTTTATAACTCCATCCATATCTCTTTCAGTTATTGATGTCACAAAATTATATCTTTATATATTTTGTGCCCCAAAACATAAAGTAACATTTTTTTACATTTTTCATACATTTGTCTTTTTTATGTAGATGTAATTGACATTATGTTAGTTTTAGGTGTATAGCATAATCATTCAATACGTGTATATTGTAAAATGATGACCACAATAAGTCTGAGTTAACGTCCATCACTATACATACCTACAAACATTTTTTTCCTATGATGAGAACTTTTAAGATATTCTTTCAGCAACTTTCAAATATACAATACAGTATTAACTATAGTCATTATGTTGTACATTACATCCCCAGGAAATTTATTTTATAACTGGAAGTTTATACCTTTAGACAACTTTCACCCACTTTGCTTATCCCTCACCACCTCTGACAATCATCAATTTGTTCTCTGTATCTATGACTTCATTTTTTTTGTTTTGTTTCTTGAATATTTGTTTTAGATTCCACATATACATGAAATTTTTTGTGGTATTTGTCTTTCTCTGACTTATTTTATTTGGCATAGTGCCTTCAAGGTAATCCATGTTGTTACAAAAGGCAGGATTTACTTCCTTTTTAAGGCTGAATAATATTCCTATGTCTGTGTATGCCATATCTTTTTTTTTTCAGTTAGCCAACATATAGTAGTAGCTAACATATAGTAGCCAACATATCAGTAGCCAACATATAGCCAACATATAGTAGCCAATAATATTCCTATGTCTGTGTATGCCATATCTTTTTTTTTTTTTCAGTAGCCATCATTAGTTTTTGATGTAGTGTCAAGCGATTCATCAGCTTCATATAACACCCAGTGCTGATCACAGCACATGCCCTCTTAATACCCACAATCTGGCCACCCCATCTCCCCACCCCCCCCTCCTCTCTGCAATTCTCAATTTGTTTCCCAGAGTTCAAAATTTCTCATGGTTTGTCTCCCTCTCTGATTTCTTCCCGTTTGGTTTTCCCTTCCTTCCTCTGTGGTCTTCCATGCTATTCCTTATGTTCCACATATGGGGGAAACCATATAATAATTACCTTTCTCTGCTTGACTTATTTCACTTAGCTTAATCCCCTTTATTCCCATCCATGTCAATGCAAATGGTGGGTATTCATCCTTTCTGATGACACAGTAATATTCCATTGTATATATGAACCACATCTTCTTTATCCATTCATCCTTGATGGACATTTAGGTCTTTAATCCATTTTGAGTTTGTTTTTGTGTATGCTGTAAGAAAGTGGTCGAGGTTCATTCTTTTTTATGTAGCTGTCCAGTTTTCTCGACACCATTTGTTGAAGAGACTGTCTTTTTTCCACTGGATATTCTTTATAGTCAAAGATTAATTGACCATATAATCATGGGTTAATTTCTGGGTTTTCTATTCTGATCTATTGATCTATGTGTCTATTTTTTGTGCCAGTACCATATACTCTTTTGATTACTACAACTATGTAATGTATCTTGGAGTCTGGAATTGCTTTTCTTTTCTTTTTCAAGGTTGCTTTGGCTATTTGGGGTCATTTGTGATTCCATACAAATTTTAGGATTTTTTGTTCTAGTTCTGTGAGAAATGTTGTTGATATTTTCATAGGGATTGCATTAAATGTGTAGATTGCTTTGGGTATTATAGGCATTTTAACAATATTCTTCCAGTCCATGAACATGGAATATCATTCCTTTCCTTGTGTCATCTTCAATTCCTTTTATCAATGTTTATAGTTTTCAGAGTACAGGTCATTCACCTCTTTGGTTAGGCTTATTTCTAGGTATCTTATTATTTTGGGTGCACTTATAAATGGGATTGTTTTCTTAGTTTCTCTTTCTGCTGCTTCATTATTGGTGTATAGAAATGCAATAGGTCTCTGTGCATTAATGTATCCTGTGACTTCACTGAATTCGTTTGTCAGTCCTAGCTAGGTTTTTTTGTTTGTTTGTTTGTTTTTTGTGGAGTCTTTTGGATTTTTTTTATATAGTATCATGTCATCTACAAATAGTGAAAGTTTTACTTTTTCCTTCAATTTGAATGCCTTTAGTTTCTTTTTGCTATCTGATGATGTGACTAGGACTTCTACTACTATACTGAATAAAAGTGGTGAAAGTGGAATTCCTTGTCTTATTTCTGACCTTAGGGGAAAGGCTCTCATTTTTACTGCATTGAAGATGATGTTTTCTGTGGGTTTTTCAGAAGTCTTTTTTTTTTTAATTTATTTTTTATTTATTTTCAGCATAACAGTATTTATTATTTTTGCACCACACCCAGTGCTCCATGCAATCCGTGCCCTCTATAATACCCACCACCCCTAACCTCCCACCCCACCCCCGCCACTTCAAACCCCTCAGATTGTTTTTTAGAGTCCATAGTCTCTCATGTTCACCTCCCATTCCAATTTCCCCCAACTCCCTTCTCCTCTCTAACTCCCCATGTCCTCCATGCTATTTGTTATGCTCCACAAATAAGTGAAACCATATGATAATTGACTCTCTCTGCTTGACTTATTTCACTCAGCATAATCTCTTCCAGTCCCATCCATGTTGCTACAAAAGTTGGGTATTCATCCTTTCTGATGGAGGCATAATACTCCACAGTGTATATGGACCACATCTTCCTTATCCATTCGTCTGTTGAAGGGCATCTTGGTTCTTTCCACAGTTTGGTGACCGTGGCCATTGCTGCTATAAACATTGGGGTGCAGATGGCTCTTCTTTTCACTACATCTGTATCTTTGGGGTAAATACCCAGGAGTGCAATTGCAGGGTCATAGGGAAGTTCTATTTTTAATTTCTTGAGGGATCTCCACACTGTTCTCCAAAGAGGCTGCACCAACTTGCATTCCCACTAACAGTGTAAGAGGGTTCCCCTCCCCCAACTTGGGCTTTAATGCATGACCCCAAGATCAAGAGTCATACACTTCACTGACTGAATCAGCCAGGCACTCCAGTCAAAAGTGCTGTGGGTCTTTTATATACAGACTTTATTTTGTTGCATTATGTTTTTTCTTAATCTACTTTTTGAGGAGTTTTGTCATGAATGGATGTTTTACTTTGTCTAATGCTTTTCTGAGTCTATTGAAATGAGTATATAGTTCTTATCGTTTCTTATATTGATGTGATGTATCAAGTTGATTGATTTGTGAATATTGAACTACCCTTGAAACCCAGGAATAATCCCACTAGATCATGGAGAATTGTTTTTTTTTTTTTTAATGTATTGTTGGGTTTGGTTTGCTAGTACTTTGTTGAGAATTTTTGCAACTATGTTCATGAGAGATGTTGGCCTGTAGTTCTTTTTTTTTTTTTTTTTTTTTTGTGGTGTCTTTATTTGGCCTAGGTATCAGAGTTATGCTGGCTTCATAGAATGAATTTGGAAGTTTTCCTTCCTTTTCTATTTTTTGGAATAGTTTGAGAAGATAGCTATTAACTCTTCTTAAATATTTGGTAGAATTTGCCTGTGAAGCTGTGTGGTCCTGAACTTCTGTTTGTTAGGAGGTTTTTGATTACTGATTCAGTTTCTTTTCTGGTAATCAGTCAGTTCAAAGTTTTATTTCTTCCTGCTTCAGTTTTGGTAGGTTGTGTGTTTCTAGGAATTTATCCATTTTTTTTCTAGGTTGTCCAATTTGTTGACATATAATTTTTCATAATATTCTCTAACAATTATTTGTATTTCTATGGTGTCAGTTGTTATTTCTCCTCTTTCATTTGTGATTTTGTGAGTTCTCTACCCTCGACACCCCCCATTTGGATGGGTCTGTATAGAGTTTTGTTGATCAATTTTGATCAGTTTTGTTGATCTTTTCAAAAAACTAACTCCTTGTTTCATTGATCTATTCTATTGTTTTTGGTGGGTTTTTTTGTTTTTGTTTGTTTGTTTTTAGCTTTTACATCATTTAAATCTCCTCTAATCTTTATTATTTCCTTCTTTCTGATGGTTTTATGGTTTTGTTTGTTGTTCTTTTTGTAGTGCCTTTAGTGGTAAGGTTAGTTGTTTATTTCAGATTTATCTTGCTTATTGAGGTAAGTCTGTATTGCTATAAACTTCCCTCTTAGAACCACTTTTGTTGCATCCTACAGGTTTTGAGCAATAGTGTTTTAATGTACATTTTCTTTCTTTTATTTCCTGGTTGACTCAATGATAGTTCTGATATCCAGTCTGGCAAATGTGGGGAATCTCTTGACTAGGTTTCAAGCCCTGGAAATACTCCTCCATGGCTTTCAACTTCACACTCTTGTTTTTTTGATTCTGCTCTCTGAGTCATCCATCATTTTTAATGAAAGGCAGCACATATTTGAAGCTTACATGATATTTACATTATAGGAGTTTTATGGTTTCAAGTCTTACATTCAAATATTTAATGCATTTTAAGTTGATTTTGTGTATGGTGTGAGGTAGTGGTTCAGTTTCATTGTTTTGCACATAGCTGTTCAGTTTTTCCATCATTTATTGAAGCGACTGTCCATTCCCCCATTTTATATTCTTGGCTCCTTTGCCATGGAGTAATTGACCATAAAAGTGTGGGTTTTATTTCCAGACTTAACACACAGGGAAGGCCATTTGAAGATGGAGCAGAGAGAACTTTAAGATGCTGGCCGTGATTGAAAATTGAAGTGATACAGTTATAGCCAAGGAATGCTACCAGTTAGTGTGGCCCTGCTTATAACTTAATTTCTACCCCATGATACTGATTGTACTCTGCTGGCCTCCAGAACTGTGAAAGAATAAATTTCTGTTGTCTCAAGCAGCAGTACATGATAATTTGTTACAACAGCCACAGAAAACTAATATAGATGGGTATTAACACCTCAGTGTTGCTTTTTAAATGCATTTTCACTGATTATTCAATGAGGTTGAGTATCTTTGCATCTTAAGATTATTGATGTGCACCTGTTTTCTTCTATGAGTTTTTCAACTCCTGCCCTTTCTTTCTTTTTTTTTTTTTAAATTTACTTCCTTACTGAGTAGTAGGAATTCTTTGCATAATCTTACCGTTAATGTCCCTGTTACTGAAGAGATACTCATGTCTGTAGCTTGTGTTTCTTATTTATGGTGTCTTCTGCATTCAGAAGATCTTTTGCACATTTTATTTTCCATTAGGAAATTTTTAAACATACCCCAAAGAGAGAATAGTGTATAGCATAATAAATCTTCTATATACCCATAACTATGCTTCAACAGTAATCAGTATTTTTTTTCTGGAAGTATTCATATTTTTTGTTAACTTTTATACTTTTCGTGCATTATCTAAGAAGTCCTTCAGTAAAGATTGTGTTGCTTTTGTTTCTGCAGCTATTTCTGTCATGATAAAACATTCATTCTTTTTGTTATAACACTTGTTTTTAATCACTTTTGCATTTTAATCACTACACTTATGTGTGGCAATTTCTAATATATACAAAGCATTATGGTACCCATGTTAATCTATACCTTCTTCCTGAACATGTACTTTCTTATTCAGCACGCTATTGATACAGATCTTGTCCCAGAAACATCTTACATGTCACTGTAGAGTTTGTTAAAAATTGCATGTCTCTTTATAAGAAGGTTGATCAGTCATATAGGAGATGTCAAAATATATGCCTGAGTCAGCTGTGCTATCATATTTTGTTTTTATGAAATAATTCCTCTCATTTTTTTCCTCCTTATTTCTAGTGTGCCATCTGGGCTTGAAGGCATGAAAGAACAAGACATCTGCAACAAGATAATGGCTAAATTACTAGAAAATTATAATACTCTGTTTGAAGTAGAGTATACAGAAAATGATAACCAGAGATGTGAAAACCTGGCTAGGCTTATCATAGTAAAGGTAAATAACTTTGGCATATAATCTTTAAGTATTGCTTATATTTTATTTAAATTATTCTTTATCATAAAAATGTCATGGACATATTTTAGATTATTATTCCTGTGTTTGTTGAATTCTGTTGTGAAATATCTCCTCTGTATCAAGTATTTAACTGATCTATGTTCCCCTAAAGTCGAAGGATAATTGCAAATTGATGTTTCCTTGCTGCTGTAAAATCATCTCAAAATCACTTATGTGAGACCACCACTCACTGATTTTTATAGAAGTTTGGTGTTACAGCAAGGATTCGTGCTTATGGCTGTGTTCAGGAGTGCTAGCTTACTGAGTAGACTGCAAATTCCTGAAGATAATATTACTGTGTCTTTTTGTCACTCTTGTGTCTGGCACACTTTCAAGTTCAACCTCAGATTTTAAGTCCCACATATATAGTCCCTGGCAACTATCATCGGTAAAGGAGAATATTTTTATAAGCTGTTAAGGAATCCCTGACAATACTTACCTCCACCTTTTTATACATTGGCTGATCATTTATAACCTATCCTTTATACATTAGGGAAATACATGTATGTCTCTAAAGAAAGTCTGAGGATAAACCAAATCAAATCCTCCAGGGAAGGTGTCTTACTTCTTTCTCATTTATATTTGAGGCAAATCATGATGGAGTGGATATGGGAGGTTCCCTTAGGGGAGGTTTCCTGAAACACGTGTTCACAGACTGAATTATACCAGTTGATTCATATGGCAATGAATGATAAAGCCCAAGCACTTGTTTTGATCATTGAAGGGGTATTTTCATCTCTTCTTTCAGTTGAGACCCTGACTTTGAGGAAGAAATAAAAGGTAAAGCGTATCAAGTAGCACCCTTCCAAAAAAGCAAAAGAAGACCAAAAACTAGGTTTTCTTTTTTTTTTTTTTTTTAAGATTTTATTTTATTTATTTGAGAGAGAGAGACAGTGAGAGAGAGCATGAGCGAGGAGAAGGTCAGAGGGAGAAGCAGACTCATGGAGCTGGGAGCCTGATGTGGGACTCGATCCCGGGACTCCAGGATCACGCCCTGAGCTGGAGGCAGTCGTTTAACCAACTGCGCCACCCAGGCGTCCCCCAAAACTAGGTTTTCTTAACCAGGGCTTATGTTGTTAATACAACAGACTCCCCATAAATAGTATAACACATCTGCAAGGAAAGCATTTACCTGGAATCTTCCCAAACTGATAAAGAGAACTCTAAACTAAAATTTGAGGGAAGGGAAGAATAATGCACATTTAAAATGACAAAATGAGATAAAAGTATAACCTAAGTTGGAGGCAACACAAAGGTGAGAGAATGTGTCAGTGATTCACAAGAGAGAATATGGGGAAAGAATACACCAGTTTTGCTACCAAAAAATTAAATAAAATTTTTTAAATAGAAAAAAATATCTTTGATTTGTTCCTCTAGTTCCTGTAATACTACTTTCCAAAGGTATCTTTTTAAAATATTAAAATAATTAACTTTGTTTCAGCTGTATCTCTGATACATTTTTTTAACACTTGTACTTCTTCTTAACTAGAGCTGATAAGATAATAAGATAAGCCTAAAATATAATGAAAATAGAAAAATAAGACCTAGGCAAGACAAACTTGCTGAGATGCAGGTATTAACTGGTATGTGACAAGAGAAGGTTCTATGCTGTGCAAATAAAATGATACCTGTTGAAATACGCGGAAGGAGTCCCTGCTTGGAAATCATTGAGCTACTAGGTTTAAGTTTGGTGGAGAACTTAGCATGAGAGTAGATAGATAAGACATACATAGATAAGACATACAAAGAGTCAAATACAGATATCTTAGCTAGGTGAAAAATAAGACTGCTACTCTCCTAATGCAGGTTTCGGATCTGGCCTAGAGGCAGATAAAGGTCGTTGTTGGAAACTACATTTCTATACTGTGGAAGAATCATTCTGCTAAAGCAAAATAGTTGGTCCATTCTTTACTGACCTTCATGATAGTCTCATCTCAGAGGGTAGATTATGCCACAAGGGAGTATGATGTTTTGGACCCCAGTTTCAGCCAGTAAGGATGAAATGGAGGTTACAAAAATTATTTTAATGGAATATACCAGTGCCATTTTAGGGTCTATAAAATAACATGCTGATCACAGTTAGGTATGTAAAGTTGGATAGTGTTTAGAAAGCAGATTTTTTAAATTCCTAAAATCATAGAAATATTAGATACAAACCGAAAGGAAGCTGGGTTAAAAAGGAAATGGGAGGCTTAAAATGAAATCATTAACATACTGAAAGATTGGAAAAATGGAAGGAAACTGAAAAACATGTTCTGATCATGCTTATGAGCTCAGCTTTTGAAGGGATGTGTACAAAAAGAAAAAACTGGCACAAAACGAGGGATGAATATACATGAATGACAGACATATAAAATGAGCTGAGAATAAGCTTAGGCTCATGGAAACTACTATATATATACTATATATCTAACTACTTTATCTCAGTATAGAAAAGGGCTTTTAAGGGGAAGAAGTACTAAATTTATCCACTGACACACCTCTGTACACCCCAGTATGGGCAACAGAGTCATAAAGGATTGCATAAGCTCCTCACAATATCCTAGTGGACTATATGGAGATTTGGAGCTCAGATAATGTAAGTTTAGTTGCCTTTGGACCAGGACGAGATACTTTAAGTGTGGACTGCTGTTAACTTCTGGGCAGGTCTCTACATTTTTTTGTGTTACTTTCAGTATTTTAATCATTGACTTAAATGAGTGTATACTTGGCACATTTGCAAGTGAAATAAAGTTAGAAAAATAGGTCGGATTTTGGATGGCTGGATATATAGATCAATAAGATGACGTGTGTGTGTGTGTGCGTGTGTGTATGTGTGTGTACACCGCCATTTCTCTCTTATTTCTTGCTTCAAACAAACAAACGAAAGCATTTTATTTGGGCTTGCAGCAAAGTGCTGAGGTCAGAGGGGTCACTCCCACAGCTGCAAGGGATAGATGAGTCACAAGGGTCTAGACAGTCATCCTTCTTAGGTAGTAATTGACTTAAAGGAAGATCGAGACAGTTCTACAAGATGTAAGGCAAAGTATGCAGCGAGCAGAGGGCCTCTGGGAAAGATTCTCATCCCTGATTAAAAAGAATGATTAAGTTAAAACCAGAGCTGTGGTTTGCCTCTGGGTATAGTTGACTCCTATGGTTGTGACTGACTTGGAAAATGCCTAAGGGAACTCTCTGGGGGTAATGAAAGTGTTCTTTAGCTCAGTAGGGATATGGGTTATATGGGTATATGCATTTGTCAAAACTCATGCAACTTTACACTTAAGATTTATCCATTTAACTTAATGTAAATTATTTTTTAATTTTTAATTACAAAGTAGGAAAGGTAACAGGCCTTTGAGAAAGATGCCCATCTCTTCCATCCTGCTTTCAGATGTTATCACCTGAAGGTACGATGCTTAGAGCTGCTGCCACCATCTCTGCCCTTGATGAATGTATCACTGACACATGGAAGTTGGCAGTTAATGGAGGAGAAAGGGTGGGTTCCTCATCATTGCTGATGTGCTGAACCAACCTGGAACACACAAACCTCTGGACTTCGAGTTACGTGAGGGAAATAAAGATCCTCAGAGTATAAACTAGTTTTAGTGGAGTGTTCTGTTTCTTGCACCAAGAGCATTATATCTGATACAGTCAGTATAATTGGAAAGTGCTATACTTAGGTTTATAAAATGATTTGTGCAAAGACAGCCCAGAAGAGATAATAGTTAAATTGAAAACCATCCACCGATTTCTCTTCTTTTTTTCATCAACAGATTTTAGTTACTTTCTAGCACATTAAGAGATGTCGGCATAATGTAATTGCCTTCAAATACCAAAATTATATTCGTGGAGTACACCAGTAGTATGAGAATAAAGAATGTAGGTCTCCCTGCTCTTGGTATAGGTCAGGCAGTATATGCAGCATTATCTCTGGTAATGAGTACTACATTCTGACTCTTCTGACAATCACCACTGTTACGCATTTATTCTCACTAAATACATGTTTGCCTGGGTGACCATCTTTTACTTTAGTTACCGTACATACTGCTGATGACTTTGAAATCATAACTTGAGCCCTGGCTTGTCAGACGAACAGTAGAACTGTATTTCCTACTACCTGTAAAATGCCACACTGGTGCCTCAAATTTCTCACCCTGAAAACATCATCCCCAAAACTTGTGTTCTGTCTTCTATAACCCTAATTTGCCAGTCCCCAGCCTGCCAGATTAGAATCCTTGGTTTAGCCTTGACTCCTCCTCCCTTTACCATTCCCACAGGGACTCAGATTCTGTCCTCTGTCTCTTGGATTGGGTGTCTTTTGCCTACCCATTACCTCTGCTTTAGATTAGGACCTTATCACAGTCACACATTTCCCCACGGTTCTGCCCCTTCTAGACACACTCCCCTCCCATCTCCTTTCTACCAGTATGATAAGAGTTCTGTGCCGAAAAAACAAGCTTGATCATAACCTGTTTCTGCCTTAAGTAAATAAACCTTTTTCTGTCATTGTTCTGTCTCCTACTCTTGCTGGCAGTATGTAATTAGGATGACTTTACTTGAAATTCAGGCCTTCCCATGTCCCCAAACAACTTTCTCTATTAACTATGTGAATGAATATTGAATGGTTCTTGTCATCTTCCTATTCTCTGACCTTTCTTCAGTCTCCTTTGAGGACTCTTCATTCTCAGTCAGAATTAAATATTATTATTTCCTAGGGTCATTCTTAGGTCTTCAGTGCAGAGCTCTGCCTGGCAAACCATACATGCATGTCTAACTGCCTAGTGATCTCTAGCACCTGCTTGTCTCATGGCCTGTGATGAGAAAGTCTCATCATCTTTCTTGTCCTTGAAGATCTAATGCTCCACTTATCTTAATGAATGGCCCATCTACACAATTGCTCCAGTTGGTGTCCAACAGCCACTAAAACCTGTTAATTCTGCGGCCTAAGTATCTCTTCAATCTTTCCCCACCCCCCACTACTACTTCCTCAAAGCCTCTCATCCAGGCAAGAGATTTGTGCTCTTGGCTCATTATCACAGTCACCTGGTGACTCAGACCGAGAGTCAGAAACTCATCGTAGGGCCCCCAAACCTGCATATTAAAAGGCTTCCTTGGTAATATCAATAAGCAGTCAGATTTGTGGATTGATTAATCCTTGTAATCCTTGTGTAGTATGCAGTTATGAACATGTCACTTCCCATGTCAGAATTCTTCAGGTTTTCTTCATCTATTCCTAGATTATAAAATCTAAGTCTTAGCAAGACAAACGAGAGGTTTCATAATTTGAACCCAGCCTACGTTTTCACACTTCCTTCCCACTACTCCTTCCCATACACTTGATGTACTTAGCTATCTTTGATATGATCGTGGAAGCAATGTCATTTCAGGCCTCCTGTTTGTCAAGCTGTAGAGCTCAGTGCCTGGCATTGGAAATTGCTTGAATTCAGTAGATGAACTCTATTCATTTTTACTGAAAATAACATCCCTGGTCACAATTTGTACATGATATGAAATCAGTAGCAATGAGTATTTTCAAAATAATTGAATAAAATTAAAGACATCATAGTTCACTGAGTACTTCATGACTGCCTTATTTTTTTTTTTAAGATTTTATTTATTTATTTGACAGAGAGAACACAAGTAGATGGAGAGGAAGGCAGAGAGAGAGAGAGAGGAGGAAGCAGGCTCCCTGCTGAGCAGAGAGCCCGATGCGGGACTCGATCCCAGGACCCCGAGATCATGACCTGAGCTGAAGGCAGCGGCTTAACCCACTGAGCCACCCAGGCACCCATGACTGCCTTATTTTAAGAAAAGACACTAGATACTTTTAAAGAATTTAACAGTTCTAGAAAGAGCACTGAAAATAGAATAAGACAGTCTATATTTGTAACCTGGCTACTCAGCAATATTATTGGGTAATTTATATTACCTGTTTCTGTTTTGTGTTATGTAAAATGGCAAATATCCTATAGATTTATTGTGGGATTCAAACCATTAATGCTTGTGAAAGTATTTTCAAAGCCAGTTAAATAGAATAGGAATATGAAGTATTAAATTGGGGGGGAGAGTGAGAACATAGGATGAAGAGTAATTGATGAAGACCTTGGCTTACTTTGAAATGATTGGTCAAGGATACTTCAGTAGATATATTTTATCAATAAGCTTAGGGCAACAAAATCTAGATTAGATTGTTCTAATCTAGAATAAGACAAAATAGGTTAGAACTTCCAGTTTGTGTGCCTCTGGGCAAATTATTCAGTCTCTCCTTCAACTTTAGTTTCCTCATCTATAAAGTAGAAAAACTATCATTAACTAATTTGGCTATTTTTTGTTATGATTAAATGAAATAAAAATGGCAAGTTTTCAATAAACTTTAGCTTATAAAAAAAATCATTAGGTTCACATCACCTTTATGATATTATCTTACTTCTCTTTACCTGAAAGGGAATCAGGCTTGATGATGGAAGGAAAATAGAGTCCAAAGCAGAAAAATGAGGTTGACAAACAGATATGTTACTCATTACAGAAGAGTACTGCTTCTAGACATTTCTTGCTATTAATTCACTATTATAGTTTTTTTATTATTATGACTATATTAAGTATCCTCTTGTCCTTGGAAAGGCAAGAATTGAACATGATTGTTCTTTCAATGGATGGAAAAGTATGATTTTAGTATTTAAGCGTCTATTCAGATATGTTTTTTGAAAATGAGTTATTTTTTTTTTTGAAGTGGAAGTTTTATGAAACAGTGAAGTATTTAAGTGGCTCTGTGAAAAATGGGATTTCAACAAGTTGCTGGAGGAAACAGAAAATCTTAGAGGAGAAGAATATGCTTTATATCATGTGTTCTTTGTGTACTGGTGACCAGACATTTCTGGCCAGACATAGGAAGTAGCACAGGAGCTACATACCAGAGTGAACCAGTATGCAGCTTAACTATGGGGTTAACAATTACAAGAATAGAAGAATGACGAAAGGTTTTAAGACCAAGATGGATTTAATTTAAGCTATACTTTAGATTTTTACTATGTGTGTGTGTGTGTGTGTGTGTGTGTGTGTGTTTGTGCGCGCGCATGCACGCAAAGCAGGAAGTTGGTGTGGCTCTCCAGTAAAGCCTTTTTGTAATAAGCTCTCAGGGGAGTAGCCTAGTGTCTTTTCTGCTCTGTTAACTCTGGTCAGTGCTGCAAAATTGATCATGGCTTGTACAATGCATTCATCAGCCTCATTTCCAGATAGGCCTGTACCGAGGGCCAAGGTAAAAATAAGGAAAAAATGTTTATCTATAGAACTCCTCCTTCAAATCCACATTCTCATTCTCTGGAAGTGAGCTAAAGTCCCTTTAAAGGCTTTTCCAGAGTCTGCAATGATTTGGGCGTATCCACTAGATCTTGTTCCTTTAATCAAAGGAATTTTGGATAGATGTGTTTGGACTGTGACATTCGGAGAAATCTATAGTCTGCTGGAGGTCTCAGAATGTACGTTTGCCCTGAGCATTTTAATCCACATTTTGCTGAATTTGGCACGTAGTCTTCATAGTTGGTTCTTTATAGTTATGGCCATTTCTTGCTTAAGGAGCAGCTTTCTTGTCTCTTTTTCATTATTTTTGGGTTTTGGAGGTTTCAAGAAAGAAGCATAGTCGAAGCACCTTTATTTTGCCAAATTGGAAGGTCAGATATGTATTTCTAAAAAATTAGGTTATTTCAAGTAGACCTTTAATAACTGTAGTTTAATTTCTCTAGCTTCAAAATAATTCTAGAGTCTCTCTTCATAAGAGGATTTAAATCCCAGATGCAGTGAAGACTTTCCCTTCTGTTCATTCAAGAATTACCTTCATCCAGATTTTTACATACACAAAATTTGGTGGATTAAATATGTTTCAAATAATGCACCATGTAATCTAAGCTGAATTTATTAAATCTAAATAATTATTGAGTGCCTGCTATGTGCAAAGCATTGTTCTAAGCACAAGGAGTACATCAATAAGGAACAGATAGAAGTCTCTGCCTTTATGAAGCAGCTTATATTCTAATGAAGATACAATAAACCATAGTCCGTAAATAATTAAGAAACTAGTATGTCAGGTGGTGATAGGTTCTGTGCAGAAAAAGCAGGGAAAGGGAGAATATTGGTAAGGTAGGGGAATGACATTTGTTCATTTAAATAAGATGGTCAAATGCTTCATTTGCATGAGGACATTTGAACAGAGACTTGAAGGAAGCAGCAGCAAGCCATGAAGACACTTGAGAGAACATTGCATACAGGGAGAGAAGAGGAGTACAAAGCCCTGAGGTGGGAGGATACCTGCTTTGTCTGTTCCAGCAGTTGAGAAGGCCAGTATGGTTGAATTACATGGAGCAAGGGAAAAAGTCAAAGGAAATGAGGTCAAAGAGGCAACAAGACACAGATCATGGATGCTCTTAAAGGTCATGGTAAACACTTTGACTTTTATTCTGACAGCATTTTATTAGACAGTATTGACATGGCAAAAGAGTGCCATGATGTGACTTACATATTAAAAGGATTACTGTAGCTAGTAGGCAGAGAATAGACTGTTGAGAGGGATAGACAGAGCAGAGAGACCCATTGGGAGTTTATCACAATAGCCTGGTTAAGAAACAATGGTGGCTTGGGCCAGGGTGATGGTAGTGAAGTTGGTGAGAAGAGCTGACTAGTGAGTTAAGATATGAAAGAACAACACAATAGGAGGTACTAGAGACCCCAGTTAGGCTAGAGAATATTTGAGATGGGAGTAAGCAGGCTAGAAGAGTGGTGGGCTGTGAACAGAGTAGTTATCTACATTAGTAATTTTGGAGGTGGAGCAGTCTGGAGTGATGAAGAGATTTAGGTTGCGTTCACAAGCGTAAGTGACTGAAGTGAAGAAGAGAAGGTTGTTCGAAGGAGATGGATAAAGGAGAAGAATAAGATATTGATGGTTTGTTCATATTGGCCCTGAATTTATCCGGGGGATGGCAGATACTGAGATAGTTGGGAAGGACGTGAACCTGGTCTGCCTAGTATATACACATATTGTTTATATATTTTGTGTATAAATATGCTTTGTGTATAAATTACATTTATATATATTTAATAAGGCTAATGAGCCCTATATATATACACAGAATGATGTGTTTAATATGTTGCTCAGTTGATCTGGAGGTACTTAAATGAGTATCACTGTATTCTAAATAAACATCTTGCAAGGCAGTCTATTGCACAGTGTCACTACTGCTCCTTATAGCTTGAGGAATTTCTTTGAAATTGACTTCAGAACATGTTATTTGTGTGTCCTATTGGACATTGTCATTGGACTGGGAGATCCTTGTCCTTTAATGCTACATTTGATAATGGGAAATAATCAGTAGTCATTTTGAGCCACAGCAAATCACTAAGTTGGGGAATAGTGATTAAATATTAACTTTGTTGTTTAAAATTGAAACTGGCTATAAAATAATTATGCTGATTTTCCTGTGTGACTCATAAGCAAACTTAAAATAGTTTTAAAAATGTTCTGAGCAAAAGCAAAATATTAGAATAACCTTTCATAGTGATTAGTTTGAGGGAAGTGCTCACTTATCAATATGTGGTATGGCAAGTTTGATTACAAAGTTCAGTCTTATTCCTGTAGAGTAAAAGTAATATAAACTGATAGATCACATCCTAAATTATTTCCCTTATCTTTTTCATGCTCAAGAACACTGTATGTGTCTTTGTTTTTCATTTAGGGCTACAGTCTACACAAATTAACTTCAACAAATGTTCATTCACTTTTTTAAAAAATATTTGATACCTACTCTGTGCAAAGCTCTGGACTAAGGGGTAGGCCTCTTGAGAAAATAAATAAGACCTGTCCCTTCCCCAAAAGGAACTTAAAGTCTATAACAAACACACAAAATCAGTGCAGGAGCACAGGAGCAAAAGGGAGGAGGCTTTATGACAGGGATTACGCTGACTTTTTCTGTACATATTATCTCATTTACTTCTTACAGTAGCCCTGTGAAGTAGATGAGTTTAATTCTACTTTGAACTTGAGCAAGTCTAAAGAGCAAATTACTCAGGGTCAAGAGCAGTAAGTGACAGAGCTGGGTTTTTAAATTCAAAGTACTAATTACTGGCCAAGTATAGGAATAACCAAAACCTTAGTTTAAGTTGGAATATCTGTGCCATGCACATTTATACATTTATTCAATACGTATTATAGTAATACAGTGTCAGGGGAGACTTCTGTTCTGATTCTAGTCCTTTATGCATTCACTGCTCCTAAACTCTTCTATAGCCCCCCTCAAGAATACTTCAGACTGGGAGCAGTAGAGTCCCAATAGGAAATAAAAAATGTTTCAGTTTTTATGCTGTTTGATGCTTTGTGATTTGGCTGTGTTATCTTTCTGTGTGGGATGAATTTACATAGTGAAAGTGACTGACTTGTACCCCCCACTGTTATCATTTTGACCACCTACGAACTCGAAAGTAGCAATAAATTAAAATTTATTTGCTCATGTCTTCAGACCAAACCTTTCTTTGGACAGTGAGCTGTATATTTTAGATTGATTCTGAGTTTGAAGCTAAAAATAGTGAATGATGTTTAAGAAACAAACATAAAATTGCATAATTGAATGCTTTCCTGTCTCAAATAGGCACTTTCTAGTAGTGGTGACTGATTAGATTATTGATGAATGTAAAGCATTGAGTAATAACCCAGGTGGTGGGTATTATAGAGGGCACAGCTTGCATGGAGCACTGGGTGTGGTGAAAAAATAATGAATAATGTTTTTCTGAAAATAAATAAATTGGGGAAAAAAAAAATAAAGACAACCAAACCTAGAATTTAAAAAAAAAAAAAAAAAAAAGGTAGTATTAGAAGTTACTGCTTAACTTGGGATACTTCTGTGACTCCAGTGTTTAGATCATAGTCACATATTTACAATTCAGATAGCTGTTAATTCTTTTCCCCAGACATTTTGTTTTGTAGAGTGTTTACAAATAAACACTAGAAAGTCTTGTATGCTCAAGAATCATTAGAATAGATTAGATATATCTGCCAGGTGTTAATTTCCTTCTTTCTTATTATGAATACTTAACAGAAGCCAGACTAAATTGCTTTGCTTATGAAAACATCATTATGCCCCACAACCTTTAAACTACTTACAGTAAGATGGCAATATTTTGGAACTGACACCTCAGAAGTTGCCTACTTTATTTATTATTTATTTATTTATTTATTTAAGACAGGGTGAGATGGAGAGAAAGAATGAGAAGGGGCAGAAGGAGAGGGAGAGGGATAATCCTAAGCAGGCTCTGTGCTGGGCATGACACAGGGCTCGATCTCAATGACTCTGAGATCATGACCAGAGCTGAAATCAAGAGTCAGATGCTTAACTGACTGAGCCACCCAGGCACCCCAGAAGTTGCCTATTTTGAATCATTACATTCTATGTATTTGACGGGTAAGGACCCTCAGTAAATGGCATGTGAATATTTGTAGATTTTCAAAAGATTACTTGAATTTGCTTTAGTACTAAATTCCTGCTGTTTTCTTCAGTTGGTCTCCTAGGGATAGACTTTCTATTTCTGTGAGTCAGAAGTGCCTAGAAAGGAATATCCCTCCAGGGACAGCCCTTAACCAATGACTGAGGAGCATGGGTGTATGAATTCCCAGCTTGTTTACTGCTTGGTTGAAATAATTCTTTTGTGGCGCTAAGCCTGAGCCTCAAAACTACTGTAAAAACTCAATTAGCTTCATAATGATAATTTCCCTCTGTTATAACCCATTTCACCACTGAGCCACTCAAATAAACTACTTGCCCTCAATCCTTGTTGCAAGATCTAATCTGTGTTGAGTGGGTGGGAGTCCAATCTACAACATCACAAATTCTCCTTCAATGAAGCCCTTGCACATCCTCCAGGTGCAGTTAATCCCCATCTCCTCTATCGTCTTAGGGCCTTTCTTTCTCCTTCTATTAGAACAAGTCTCACATTTTGCCTTAGGTGAGTTGCTTTTTTCTCTTTATTGTATGATAGGGTCAGAACAATATCTCCTATTTACTTATCCTTCTGCTTTTCTTTAAAAGCTGTAGAGTAACTCTTGCATTTTTCTGTTTTGCAAAACAGTTATTCTAGTTACTTATATTTACTCAAAAGTCTATTGAATTACATTATATACACCTAAGTAAAAGGTAACTCAAATTTATCCTAGGAAAGTCATATAACTCTTTTGGGAATTAGTACTGTTTCACATTTCTAGACATTTCTAGAGTATACAATAAAAGTTTGCTTAACAGAACTCCATCTAACTAATTTGCCAGATTAATCACTTCTCTGAATTTGCTTTTTTTTTTTTTTTTGGCAGTATGGAAGTATGGCATATGTCAGTATGGCAACTCTGAAGGCTTGTGACTAATAAGCTACTCTCTTATGTATCTGTCCATCACCAGTTTTACTTTATGCTATCCAAGAGTTGTTTGTCCTTTCCTAAAACTATTCGTTCAAGTTTATTATTTGTGGTACCTACATAATTCAATTAAACAAATGCAATGTTAATGCAACATTATAGTTATTTATAAGAAAACGGTGTCAGAGTAGTTAATACAAGCTTTTGTAATAGATTTTGGTATCTTAGGGGTTTAATACAATCCAAGTTATTTCTCACTCCACGGCTCAGTGAGTTGAGCAACTCTCCTCCATTTTGTCCAAACCGTCCTTCAAAGTTGCTTCAGCAAAAAAAGGAGTTGAGAATAATATGGAATAATTTTATGACTACACCTGGAAGTGGCTTAACATACTTCTTACATTCCATTGAGCAGATTTAGTCTTATTGCTCCCAACCTAACTATAAGGGAGGCTAGAAATGTAGTCTTCCTGGTACATAAAAAGAGGACATGGAGGACACAAAGGGATGGTATTGTGTACACAAAGAATTATTTCTGTTGTAGAAGATAAGTTGAGTACATTGGAGAGACTTGATAAAGATTTAAAAGCTTTATATTGTTACTCCACATGGGGATATATTATGATTATGGCTTATACAAGGAAGAAGGCGTAGAATTCCAAGCTCTTAGACATGTCTAAAAAATGCTAATATTAAAAGACTGGAAAATAAATGAACATTGATGACTTATAAAGTAAAAAATATATATATTATTTATATGCATCATTTTTAAATATTGCTGTTTTAGTTTCATTTTGGGGTTACCTAACATGCAACTTTTCCTTATCTAATTAGATAGGAAGGATTCTTCTAGAGAACCATTATTTTATACAGTTAATAGCAGGCCTCTGCAGACAGACTGCTTAGTTTCAGATTCCAGCTCTGCCACTTACTTGGTGTGTGACCTTGGACAATCTACTTTTGCTTTTTGTATCTCAGTTTCTATATATAAGAAATTTAGGTAGCAAAAGTATATATTTCATAAGGTTATTGTTAGGGTCAACTAAATGTATATAATAAGCACTTAGAAAAATGCCACGCATGTAGTAAGTACTATATAAGTGATAGCCAGTATTATATTTTGATTATCATCATCATCATTATTATAAGATTTGATTCCATTGTTTTCTACTGATTGACCACACTATGAAGTGATACCGTAATAAATACTTGTATGACTTAAAGTATTTTGGTTGAAAACAACAAAGAAGCAACTTTGGCTAAAGCCAGTCTTAAAAAAAACAAAGAAAACGTTAAAGAATTGTTTGGAAATACAAGAGGTATTTCGTAGAATAGAAAGCAAAGATGAGCACACGAGTAAGATGGCAGTATAGGAGGCCCCGGCCATGGTTTGCCGACAAAAACAATGATTTGACAACTACTAATGAGTGAAATATTTCTGGAAAGCTTCAGGGTGCAGCAAAGAAGCTCCAGCAACCAAGTGGAGCACAAAACCCAAGAACGACCACATGGACAAGTGTAGGAAGCAATTTACCTATATCAGCTTATCCCATGGGCCATAGCAAAGCTTTGTACCAAGAAGGATCCTACTGGCTTTTACTTCCCTCTGTGGAGATAAGGAGAGCAAAAAGACCCCAGCAGCCCTCATTGCCACCAGCGACAACCATAGCCTTCAGTACTGAGGAACACTGTAGTCTCTGCTATTGCTTACACAACAACTGAGTGCAGACACCAATGCAAGGTAATAAATGACATCGAAAATCAAGAAAACATGACAGCAGCAAAGGAACAGAGACAGTTCCCAGAAACTGACTCCCAAAGAAACAGAGACCTATGAAGTAAGTGCCTGACAAATAATTAAAGAAGCTCAGCAAACTGTAAGAAAGTGCGGGTAGACAACTCAATGAAATCAGGAAAACAATACATGAACAAAATAACTTCAACAAAGAGAAACTATAAAAAGGACCAGTCAAATTCTGAGCAAGGAATATAATGAATGAAATGGGGTGGGCGCGGGGAGAGGCAGTAGGGAGCTTCAACTGCAGACTTAGTCAAGCAGAAGAAAGAATTGGCACACTCAAATATAAGTCAATTGAAATTAACCAGTCACAGTATTAAAAAGAATGAAGAAGAATGAAGAGAGGCTATAGGATTGATGAGACATCAAGCAAATCAATATGTACATTGTAGAAGTCCCAGAAGAGAAGACACAGAGAAAGGAGTAGAAAGCTTGTTTAAAAAAAAAACAAAAAAAAACCTGACATTTTCCAAATTTGAGGAGGGAAATGGGCATCCATATTTATGAAGTTCAAAGGACTTCATGGGACCAGTTCAACACTCGTTGAACATATTATAATCAAACTATCAAAAATCAAGGGTGAAGAATTTTTAAAATATCTTAAGATAAATAAAAATACAACTTACCAAAATTTATAAAATGTTACAAAAAAGGAAGGAGGGACATCTAAGATGCTTGGGAGGGATGTTTATTGTGATCAATGCTTATATTAAAAAACAAATTTCTTGAACATCCTAACTTTACAATCGAGGAACTAGGAAAGGAAGAACACAGTAAACCCAAAATTAGCAGAATAAAGGAAATAAAGAAGATTAGAGCACAAATAAAGAACAATGATAGAAAAATCAACAAAACTAGGTTTTGTGTGGAAGGTAAAAGAAAAAATTCTTAACTAAGAGAAAAGAAAGAAGACTCAAAATCAGAAGCAAAGAGGAGATATTACAATGGCTACCTCAAAAATAGAAATGATCATAAGGGACTACTATGACCAAACTATGTGCAAAAAAATTGGATACCCTAGAAGAAATAAGTAAATTTCTAGGAACATACAGCTTATCAAAACTGAATCACGAAGAAATAGAAATAAATTATCATATGGTTTCACTTGTGGAGCATAAGGAACAACATGGAGGACATTGGGAGATGGAGAGGAGAAGTGAGTTGGAGGAAATTGGAGGTGGAGACAAACCATGAGAGGCTCTGGACTCTTGAGAAACAAACAGAGTTTTGGAGAGGAAAGGGGTGGGGGGTTAGGTGAGCCTAGTGGTGGGTATTAAGGAAGGCACATATTGCATGGAGCACTGGGTGTGGTGCATAAACAAATTTTGGAACACTGTAAAACAAAACAAAATAAAATTAATTTTTTTTAAAAAGAAGAAGAAATAGAAAACATGGGAGATTGGATTAGTAATCAAATAACGTTCAACAAAACAAAAACAAGAATAAAAAGTTCAATACCAGATGACTTTCAAGGAAGATTTAATACCAGTCCTCTTCCTTTTTTTTTTTTTTTAAATATCCAACTTTTATTGCATCTTTAAAATATCATAGATAAGTCAGAGGAATCATCTGACATCCTCCTCTTTCTGTAGCTGGACAGTTTAGATTTTATAAGCCTGCTGAACCATTCCTTTTTCCGAAACAGATACCATCCAAAAATTTTCTGATATCCTTGTTTTTAACTGTTGTTGCTTTCTGAATTAAAGCAACTGAATTTGATACAAGTTCAGTGTTGTTTCCTTTGGGAATTAACTCATCTTTCTGGGCTTGAGATACTGAATAAGCAATAACTAGCCTCATCCAAACCCTGTGGCTATAGTTTTCGCCCATGATATTTTGGATTTCAACAAGCAAACCATTGTCCTGAATAATGACGTTGTTGGGGAAGGGAACATAAGCAGACTTCATCTTGGAGGCCCAGTGTTAACATTTCAGTCACGTTCTATATGACAGTGGTCAGTTCCTATTTTCCCACCATTTGTCAACCCAGAGCCTCTTTTTCTTTTCAAGGAGATGGAGTTCTACATTGATGAGATTAAAATCCCCCTGCAGAGTTCCCCTGAGACCCTTCACATAAACAGTGCTTCAAACAACACTTCAGAGTGATGTTAACATTTCTGAACCATTGATACTTTGCTGAGAATGGTCTTCATTCTCACAGAAGATACAGCAGAAAAAGCAATGTGAATCCTTCATAAACTATTCTAATAAGCAAAAGAGGGCATGCTTTCAAACCCATGTTATGACATCAGCATTACCCTGATACTAACCAGACAGAGTCACCACAAGAAAACTATAGACCAGGGGATCCTGGGTGGCTCAGTCAGCTCAATGTCCAACTCTTTATTTTGGCTCACATCATGATCTCAGAGTCTTGAGATGGAGCGCCATGTCAGGCTCTACACCCGCAGGGAGTCTGCTTGAGGATTCTCTCCCTCTCCCTATGCCCCTCCCCCCGCTCATGCTCTCTCTCTCTAAAATAAATAAATCTTTTAAAAAAATTACAACCCAATTATCACTGAGAAACCCAGATGCAAAAGTCCTCAGTAGAATACTAGCAAACCAAATTCAGTAGCACATTAAAGGATCATACAACATGACCAAGTGAAATTTATTCCTGAAATACAAGGATATTTCAGTGTACACAAATCAGTCAATGTGATATATACCACATTAACAAAACTAAAAGAAAAACAAGTGTAATCATTTCAGTAGATATATCATTTCAGCAGAATAAACATTTAAAACACTTATAATAAAATCCCTTAAAAATTGATATAGAAAGAACTTACTTTTCAGCACAATAAAGGCCATATCTGACAAGCCCACAGGTAGTATCATAATGGGCAAATACAGAAAGTTTTCCCTCCAAAATCAGGTACAAGCTAAGAATGCCCATTCCTAGCATTTCAATTCAACATAGTACCAAAAGTCCTAGTCAGAACAATTTTAAAAAATTGATAGATAGCTTGATAGAAAGAATCAAATGTGAAAAGAAGTGGAATAGTCACTTTGCAGATGATATGGTCTTATATATAGAAAGACCTAAAACTATAACCCCCCAAAACTGGTAAAATTAATAAATGAATTTAGTAACATTATATGTTATAAAATCAACATAAAAAACTTAATCATGTTTCTATATACAAACAACAAAGTATCTGAAAAGGAAATTAGGAAAACATCCTATTCATATTAGCAACAAAAACAGTAAAATGCTGGGGAATAAACTTAACCAAAGAGGTGAGAGGCTGATACACTAAAAATTATAAAGCAATGATGAGATAAATTAAGGATAACACAAATGAATGCAAACACATCCCATGTTCATGGATTGGAAGAATTAATATTGTTAAAATATTAACTGCCCAGAATGACCCACAGATTCAGTGCAACAATCCCTATCAAAATCTTAGTGGTGTTCTTTACAGAAAGAGACAAAAAGCCCTAAATTTCATATAGAACCATAAAAATCCCCAAATGGCCAAAGCAATCTTGAGTGAGAAGAGCAAAGCTGGTGGAATCACGCTATAGTAATCAAACTGTATGATACTGTCATAAAAACATATAGACCACAGAATGAAATAGTCCAAATAGGAATCCATGCACCTTTAGTCATCTGATTTCCACACGGGTGCCAACAATACCTAATGGGTAAAGGACAGTCTTCTCAGTAAGTGGTTCTAGGAAAACTAGATATCTACATGTATAAGAATGAAATTAGGTCTTTATCTTATATCATACATAAAAAGTAATTCAAAATGGATTAAGGGCTTAAACAGGAGGTCTCAAACTATAAAACTCATTGAAGAAAACATAGGGGGAAAGTTCCTTGACATTGGTCTTGGCAATGACTTTTTTTTTCTTTTTGCATGTTTATTGCCAATCAGATTTCTTCTATGAATGTGATTACAGTGATGATTTTTCTTTTTTTCTTTTCTAACTCCATTTACTTTATTTATTTATTTATTTATTGGGGCGATATGACCACAAAAGCACAGACAACAAAACCAAAAATGAGTGAGACTACATCAAACTAAAACTCAAGCATTGTAGTAGTCTACACAGCAAAGGAAACCATTAACAAAAGGAAGATGCAGCCTACAGAATGAGAGAGAATATTTGCAAACCATATAGTTAATAAGAGGTTAATATTAAAAAAAATCCTATAACTCAATAGCAAAAGCTAATAATAAAATGAGTGGGCAAAGGATCCAAATAGATGTTTTCTCAAAGAAATATACAATAGCTAATGGGTACATGAAAAGGTGCTCAAATCACTAATCATCAAGGAAATGCAAATCAAAACCACAACAAGATATTACTTCACATCTGATAGAATAGCTATTATCAAAAAGACGAGATAAAAAGTATAGATGAGGATGTGGAGAAAAGGGAAGCCTTGTACTTTTTTGAGAGATCCCATATGACCTAGAAATCCCTCTTCTGGGTCCATATCCAAGGAAATGAAATCAGTGTTTCAAAGGGATACCTGCAGTCCTGTTTATTGCAGCATTATTCATAATAGCGAAGATATAGAAATAATGTAAATGTCCATTGACAGATTATGAAATAAAATATGATGTATATATCTGCAGTGGAATATTATTCAGTCATAAAAGGAAGGAAATTCTCCCATTTGTGACAACATGGATGAACCTGGAGGACCTTATGCTACACAGAATAAGCCAGTCATACAAAGACAGATACCACTTTTATGTGGAAATGATCTCACTTTTATGTGGAAATCTTAAAATGTTGAACTCCTGGAAGCTGAGTGTAAATTAGTGGTTGACAGGGGCTGGTAGAGGGGCACATGTAGAAATGTGGTTAAGGTGTACAGAGTTTCAGTTTTGCAAGGTAAGTTCTGAAGATCTAATTTACATCAGTGTGAGGTTGGTCAGAGACACACTGTGATTGAAACACTGTAACCATTAGAATGGCCAAAATTAGTAAGACAGGAAACAACATGTGTTGGAGAGGATGTAGAGAAAGGAAAACCCTCTTACACTGTTGGTGGGAATGCAAGTTGGTGCAGCCACTTTGGAGAACAGTGTGGAGATTCCTCAAGAAATTAAATACAGAGCTTCCCTATGACCCTGCAATTGCACTACAGGGTATTTACCCCAAAGATACAGATGTCGTGAAAAGAAGGGCCATCTGTACCCCAATGTTTATAGCAGCAATGACCACAGTCACCAAAATGTGGAAAAAAACAAGATGCCCTTCAATGGATGAATGGATAAGGAAGATGTGGTCCATATACACTATGGAGTATTATGCCTCCATCAGAAAGGATGAATACCCAACTTTTGTAGCAACATGGATGGGACTGGAAGAGATTATGCTGAGTGAAATAAGTCAAGCAGAGAGAGTCAATTATCACAAGGTTTCACTTATTTGTGGAGCATAACAAATAACATGGAGGACATAGGGAGATGGAGAGGAGAAGGGAGTTGAGGGAAATTGGAAGGGGAGATGAACCATGAGAGACTATGGACTCTGAAAAGCAATCTGTGGGTTTTGAAGGGGCGGGGGGGTGGGAGGTTGGGGGAGCCAGGTGGTGGGTAATATGGAGGGCACGTATTGCATGGAGCACTGGGTGTGATGCATAAACAATGAATCCTGTTGCTGAAAAGAAATTTTTTAAAAAAGAGAGAGAGAGAGAGAGAGAAACACTGTAACCAGTAGGAGAAGGTTAATTTCTTCTGTCTTCCCTTAAAGAAGGAAAAGTGAATACCAGACATGCAAAAACATTGGTCATCCACTTTGGTGCGTTAGAGGCAAAAAAGATTAAAATGCCCTTTACATATTAAGGTCAGGGATGGGGAATGGGACAAGCACATAAGTAACTGGTACAAGCAACAAGTGATCCAGGTTATAATGTATGTGTGGAGCAGATTAGACAAGAAGAGTGGGCTGAAGGCCTGTAGATGGCAGAAATAAGAGTTTAAACTTGTTCCAGTAGGTGGAAGGAACTAAAACTTGTCAGGAAAGGAGTGGCTTGCACTGGAGTTCTAAATTAGAAAATTTGGCATCCATGAGTTGGATAAACTGAAAGAAAGAAGAATCAGAAGAGGTTGTTTTTGTTTCATGAGTCTGTTCATTCAGCAAGCATTTATTGAATGCCTGCTATGAAGCCAGACAGTATTCTTTGAGCTGAAGAAATAGCACTGGGGGAAAAAAAATCCATGCTCTTAAGGAGTTGGACTTTAGGCCAAGGGACACAGTAAACAATTAAGGAAACTAATATGCCATTTGATGATAGATTCTGCAAGAATATTAAACCCTGATAAAGACTTGATATTAATGGTATATGAAAGAAGAGAGGGAAGTTCAGCGCACTGTTTCATACAGAAAAGGGAAGGAAGGCCCTTCTGAGCTGGCATTGGAGCTGAGATCAAATGATGTGGTGGAGCAAGCTATGGAAATTTCTGGGGCAAGAGAATATTCCAGGCAGAGGGAACAGCAACTGAAAAGGTCCTGAGTCTCGCACTTGCTAACTTGCTTATGATGGTAGATCACTATTTTCAAACCGCTCAGCACAGCAAAAAAAAGTAGAGCTTCTCCAAGTCAAGACTATGAATGAAGAAAGCATAGTGGACTAGATTATCAAAGAAAAGTACAGATATTAAGATTAGATCTGAAATCACCACAATAACATACAGACACCTACACTAATCTTAAAGCGATAAATACTGTGGCAAAAATAAAGTAGATTTATAGTAATTGGGGAAGTTTATTTTGAGGAGAGCCTTTCCAAAGAGGTGACAGAAGAGCTACAGGAAACCCTAAATATTAAGATCTAGTGTCCAAACACTAAAGCTTAATGATGTAGAAAAATGATCTTTGATTTAACCAGCTTTTGTGATAATTCCATGCTGGTTCTTGTTTTAAGTTGACTTACCATTTTCTGCAAAGCAATTTGTAATATACTTGAATGACAATTAAGGTTCTATCTCTGAAAATTATAGTTGCAGTTTACAAAGTAAATGTAATAAGTTCAGAATATATCCAGAGTTTGACTACGTCTCACTTCAATTGTTTCCCTGATCGAACCCAAAGAATCACAGATTTCTTCCCCAAAGTATACGTAATGAAGGTTTAGAAAGGACTGTTTTCCTATTCAATTTGTTCTGCTTATTTATGTAAAGATAACATCCTATTGCTTTTGCATTTTAAGAAAACATTTCTTTTTCTTTATAGTAAAATTAAGATTATTTTGCAGGTAGCAATAAGTCAGAGGGGAGTTTTATGGAATTGTAAAGACTAGTCTATAATCTGCCAGTCACATTATTTGGGTTCTGGTTGTGTGCAAAATAGCAGTGTTCTGTACATTCTGTTCTATAGAAGGCCTTAGGCACACGCTATTACCTCAACTTGTGATCATATCAATATTGCTGTCTCAACTTACAGTCATATCAATATTGTGCTCTGTCATTGGTTCTCCTTGTCACTAAGTCTAACCAAATCACTTGTGGGTTGGACCCCAGCACACCAAATACAGCTCTCTGACAGCTATCTCCCTTATCATAATAGCTTCTTTTCAACCTATCCTCACCCACCATTATATTATTCAGATCATAAGAAAATGTATTATTATCTGATTCCTAATGTCATAGAAATCCATCACATTTCTTTAATGGCTGGAGATTAATACTAATGGGATGGGAGATGTAGGAGTCAACATTGCTATGTTTATTCATTTAACAAATACATACTAAATACCAACTAGATGCCAAAGATACATTGATCAAATCCTTGCCTTCATGAAACTCAAAGTCTACTGGGAGTAATAGACAAAGAAATATAAATAAAATTGTTAATTATAAATTTGAATAAGTATCGTGATTTTTAAAAAGCAGGTTAATAAAAGAATAGCATAGTCAGGGACAGCCACTTGAGATGGAATTATCAAAGGAGGTCTCTCTGAGGAAGTGACAGAGGAGCTTAAGGATAAGAATACAGCAGCCGTGCTAATAAAAAAAAAAAAAAATTGGAAAGTCATTCCAGAAAGAGAAAACATAAATGGTGAATACTTGAAGGTAGGAAGGGGCTTGGAGTAAAAGAAGGCTAATGAGGCATATTGAGGCAGAGGGTGAATGGTGAAAGTTGGAGGTTAGAGAAGTAGAGAAGAGCTGAGTCAGGACTGTGTTATGGCAAAGTGTTTACCATCCAGGAATAATGATAAGACCTTGATAGAGGAGTGACATCATTCCATTTACGTATACAAACCTTGGAGAAGGTATAATGTTTGAAATAATTTAGGTGAACGATGGCTATGACTGGGGTGACTATGTACATAAAACTGAATGAATCCCAGTTTATTTTGACTGCACTTGTTGGTGGATTTGATGTGGGCAGGAAAGGGAAGAATTAAGGTAGATTAAGACATTGGGTTGAGCAACTGGGTGCCCTCTGCCAGTCAGGGGAAGACTCAAGGACTGACAGATGGTTTTTTGCTAATAAAGTATAAACTCAGGTTTGGACTTACTAAGTAGAAGCTTATTAGACAGCCAAGTAGAGTTGTCAAGTAGATAGGTAAATAAAAGTGACCTGAACTCAGGAGAAACATCAAAGACAAGTGGAATATGGGAGTTATTAGCCTATTGGTTGATTTAAAATCCATGAGAGTGATTGAGATCATTGTACCATTTGGGAAAGGAAGACTGATTTACATCAACTCCTGCATCATTCCAACTTCACTTATTCAACATGTATTTATTGAGCTCCTACTACACTAGGCCCTTTTCTGTGGCATTGTAGTCACAGTAGTGAGTAAAGGAAACCCATCATTTGCTTTCATAGAGCTTCTATTTAGTTAACGAAGCAAAAGATTAACCAATAAGCAATAAATAAATTTATTGTAGAGAGGAGAAAGAGCAACGAAGGGGACTATATGGAGTTGATCAGTGAGATAGGATTTTTTTTTTTCCTACTACTGATGTCCTGGCAGCTAATGGAAGAGAGTAGTTCAAGAATAACTAGTTGCCTCAATAAGATGTTGCTAAGAACCTGAGGAAGAAGGAGACCAAACTGGAATTGTTTCATCACTTTCTGCAGAGTGGTGATAAGAAACAGAACAGATTTGAGGGCTTTGAAAATAAAGAAGTAGGGATAGTGATGATAACTGTTTTGAAGGAGTTAGCTATAAAGGAAAGCCAAGAAATGGACCATAACTAGTAGGAGGAATGAGATTAAGGAAGTATTGTTTTTAAAAACAAACCAAAAAGATAACAATTCCAGAGCATGCTTGTGATTAATGGGAACAATCTAGTAGAGAGGGAATGAGGGGATAATTGAGGGAGTGAAATCCTTGAGAAAATAAGAGGAGATAAGATCCCCAGTGGTACGTGGAGGGAATGGCTGATTGGACCAGCATCTTCTCTTTCACTGTAACTGGAGGGAAGGCAGGAAGGATGGAATATCTGTAGACAGGTTTGTAAATTTGATGGGGCGGGCGGGGTTGGGGGGGAGTAGCATCTGTTCCAGTGCTCTGTTTTGTCAATGAGCTATGCAGTGATAATAGAAGGAAAGGGGTTTAAGAAAAGGAAGGTCATAAAAGATCCTGTGGGAGGATAGGAAGTCAAGTTACTAAAGAAGTATAGCAGAATTGCTATGCATTAGCGAGGACTCACTTAAGATTTATGGTAATAAACTTAACATGAAACAGTCAACAAATTATATACTTTTTCCCCAATCACTTTCATTCGCTTAATTCCCAGCACAGAGAAGGCATATAGCTGGGTTCGTCCAATGTTGTACTTTTTCCAGATGAATACAATGATTAGAAACAGGATGAAGAAAATTAAGTGTATTAGCAAAGGAATGAAGAATCGTGAAATGTAAGCTGATTAAGGAGAGAACTAAAAACAGGAAGAATGGCTAGGGGATCATGAACGGTTAGAAAAGGGATATTACTGGGGCGCCTGGGTGGCTCAATGGGTTAAGCCGCTGCCTTCGGCTCAGGTCATGATCTCAGGGTACTGGGATCGAGTCCCGCATGGGGCTCTCTGCTCAGCAGGGAGCCTGCTTCCCTTCCTCTCTCTCTGCCTGCCTTTCTGCTTACTTGTGATCTCTCTCTGTCAAATGAATAAATAAAATCTTTAAAAAAAAAAAAAGGGATATTACTCATTCCTTTGGTTTATCCGTTCATTTCAATAGTTGAGCCCCTACTAGGTACCAAACATGGTTCTAGCCCTGTGGATCTATTCATGAGCAAGACTGACCCAGTTCTCTCACAGGGTAGGGTGAGATAGACAGAGAATTAGAACCGGTATTTTCTTTTAATTTTTTTTCTTAGTATGGTTGACCCACAATGTTGATTAATTTCAGGTGTACCACATAGTGGTTCAACAAGTTTATATACTGTCCAATGCTTACCACAACTGTGGCTACCATATGCCCTCCTACAACACTATTACAGTCTCCTTGACTATATTCCTTATGCTCAGCCTTGTATTCCCATTCATTCTATAACCAGAAGCCTGTATCTCCCACACCCCTTCCCCTATTTTGCCATGCTACACACTCCCTCCCCTCTGGCAACTATCAGTTTTAGAGTCAGGAAGTATTAAAGTCAGATTTTGCTGATGGCTATGAAGAAATACAGAGTAGGGGCAGAGAGAGCTGTAAGTGGGAGGAGAGAGCAGTGAAAATTTAGATAAGGTGTTCCAGGAAGGGAATTCTCTTCAGTGAAATTGAACAAAGACCTGGATGAAATGAGGAAGCAAGCCTGTGAATAACTGGGGAGTAGCGTGCTCCACTGAAGAAGCAGGGAGTGCTCTTCCGTTTTTTCACGGCATTAGTAGTTGAATAGTAAGACCTATTATATTTTTAAATGGTGTTTTCAGAATACTAAGGTGACACAGCTAGTTTAAGCAATCGGTTATTGCACAAAAGTCATTAGAGTGAGCAGTCAATTCAGTTCACTCTCATTTAAGCAGATGAAATGTTTAAATATAAATATACCCTATAATCAGGTCTGATGTGTTTATCATTACTTTCTCCAATGACTAGCATTGGAATGCCACACATGATAGCGTTCAGTTAATATTCATTAAGTGAATTCTTATGTCCACATACATTTTAATACTTATAAACACGAATCATTCCCCATTCAAACCTTTTCAGAGAAGTTCTAAGGGAGGAGTGCAAACAAACCCAAGGTCTTTTCCTTTGCTCTGGGAGTGCAAATAATAAATGACTTGTTTTTTTAAAAATTAGATATTATTCTGATGCCATAAGATAAACCTGTTTAAAATATAAAATATATTTATATTCTAAATGTTTTTAGAATGTTCACCAAGTTGTGCAACCATTACCTAATTCCAGAACATTTTTCTCACCCTAAAAAGAAACCCATATAGACTGGACCCATTAGGAATCTTTCCCCTTCTTCTAGCCTCTACAGCCACTAATGGCACTCTGTCACTGTTTGTCTTATTCCAGACATTTAATATATATGTGGCATCACACAATACATGTTGCTTTATGTTTGGCTTTTTTCACTTAGTGCGATGTTTTCAAGGTGAATCTATGTTTAGCAGGTATTCATACTTCAGTCCTCTTTATACCTGAGTAATACTCCATTGTGTGGTTATACCATATATTTTTTTAAAGATTTTATTTATTTATTTGTCATAGAGAGAGAAGCGAGAGCAAGCACAGGCAGAGTGGCAGGCAGAGGCAGAGGGAGAAGCAGGCTCCCTGCCAAGCAAGGACCCGATGTGGGACTCAATCCCAGGATGCTGGGATCATGGCCTAAACCGAAGGCAGACGCTTAACCAACTGAGCCACCCAGGTGTCCCTATACCATATTTTCTTTATCCATTCATCATTTGATAGACGTTTGGGTTGTTTCCACTTTTTGGCTACTATAAATAATGCTGCTATGACTATTTGTCTAGTTTTTGTGTGGACCTTTGTTTTTGTTTTTGTTTTCATTTTTTAAAATTAATTTTTATTAATTTTTAATTTTTTATAAACATATATTTTTATCCCCAGGGGTACAGGTCTGTGAATCACCAGGTTTACACACTTCACAGCACTCACCATAGCACATACCCTCCCCAATGTCCATAACCCCACCCCTTTTCTCCCAACCCCCTTCCCCCCAGCAACCCTCAGTTTGTTTTGTGAGATTAAGAGTCACTTATGGTTTGTCTCCCTCCCAATCCCATCTTATTTCATTTATTCTTCTCTTACCCTCTTAACACCCCATGTTGCATCTCCACTTCCTCATATCAGGGAGATCATATGATAGCTGTCTTTCTCTGCTTGACTTATTTCGCTAAGCATGATACCCTCTAGTTCCATCCATGCCGTCGCAAATGGCAAGATTTCATTTCTTTTGATGGCTACATAGTATTCCATTGTGTATATATACCACATCTTCTTTATCTATTCATCTGTTGATGGACATCTAGGTTCTTTCCATAGTTTGGCTATTGTGGACATTGCTGCTATAAACATTCGGGTGCACGTGCCCCTTCGGATCACTACGTTTGTATCTTTAGGGTAAATACCCAGTAGTGGAATTGCTGGGTCATAGGGAAGTTCTATTTTCAACATTTTGAGGAACCTCCATGCTGTTTTCCAGAGTGGTTGCACCAGCTTGCATTCCCACAAACAGTGTAGGAGGGTTCCCCTTTCTCCGCATCCTTGCTAGTATCTGTCACTTCCTGACTTGTTAATTTTAGCCATTGTGACTGGTTTGAGGTGGTATCTCATTGTGGTTTTGATTTGTATTTCCCTGATGCCAAGTGATATGGAGCACTTTTTCATGTGTCTGTTGGCCATATGGATGTCTTCTTTGCAGAAAGGTCTGTTCATGTCTTCTGCCCATTTCTTGATTGGATTATTTGTTCTTTGGGTGTTGAGTTTGCTAAGTTCTTTATAGATTTTGGACACTAGCCCTTTATCCGATATGTCGTTTGCAAATATCTTCTCCCATTCTGTCAGTTGTCTTTTGGTTTTGTTAACTGTTTTCTTTGCTGTGCAAAAGCTTTTGATCTTGATGAAATACCAATAGTTCATTTTTGCTCTTGCTTCCCTTGGCTTTGACGATGTTCCTAGAAAGATGTTGCTGCGGCTGAGGTCGAAGAGGTTGCTGCTTGTGTTTTCCTCAAGGATTTTGATGGATTCCTTTCTCACATTGAGGTCCTTCATCCATTTTGAGTCTATTTTCGTGTGTGGTATAAGGAAATGGTCCAATTTCATTTTTCTGCACGTGGCTGTCCAATTTTCCCAACACCATTTATTGAAGAGACCGTCTTTTTTCCATTGGACATTCTTTCCTGCTTTGTCGAAGATTAGTTGACCATGGACCTTTGTTATTTAATTCTCCTAGGTACATACCCATCAGAGTAAATGGCTTTTTAAAGACATAACTGTGAAAAAGTTTTATCTTAAAAATATTTCTCACTTAACTCCATAATATATCTGTCTTAAAGAATACGTGAAGTTATTTCCAGTACTTATTTAAGCTACTAGTGGAATATATTAATTTTCTCCAGAAATCTGAGTAACATTAGCGCTGCAGGATATGTTTCCTCTGTGGCTCCAGAGCCCCTGGGCTCACTGCCCATTACATGGGTGGAGGCCAGCACTTCGCAGCAGTCTCGTGGGGGCATTGGGAATGCAACTCTGAACAGGTGGTGGGTTACCTTTTTGTCAACAAATATTGTTTCTTCCTGAAAGAATCTGAAAATCTCGAAATTTAAGACCTGGAAAATTTTCTTGGAGCTCATTTAATCCAGTGCCTTTGTTTTAGAAATCTTTGAACCAAGGTATGTCCAAAAGGTTAAAATGCCTGCCTGGGTTCCTAGAGCTGGTTGGTTAGAGAACCAGGATGAGAAGTCAGATCTCTTGATTGACACTTCAGTGCCCTGACTACTAAATTTCATTTTGTCTCTGTTGTCTAAATGTGAAGTCCTAAAACAGAAAAATAAACCTAATTCGTGTAAGTGGCATTTTCAGTTATAAGTTTACAGAAAAGTTTTTCAGGGTTTTATAGGGAACGCTATCACATTTGTACTCATTAATTCACAGGGACAGTGTGGGGGAGATAAGAGTAATAAAGAAACACTATCCCTTTTAGCCTATACATAAGGAGGAAAGAAATGTAGGCATTTGTAAACACTCAGACAATCATAAACAAGATTCCTGTTAGCTTCCCTTAAGAGTCAGTCTTTTTTCTTATCACATTTTAACATTTATATCCCAGTAGTTTTAAAAGGGGGTTGAAGGACTAAGCATGATTATATTATCCAAGTGTAGTCAAATTACGCAATAGATTATACAGTTAATCACTTGGATCCCCTAAATGTCATGCTGGATATACTTGATCACAGTGAGTCAGAAGTGGGAATGGGTTCATTCACTATTTCCAGTAAGCAGCATACGGCCAGCAGGTGTTGTGACTTGTGGGAAAGGGCAGGACTGGAATGCTTGCTTATTTGGAGACCTCAGAAATGTACCCGTGGGTCCTTCCGTAGAGCTGTACGTGAGACCACAGGCAGCTGAGAGTGTTGGCAGTACCACAGTGTTGGCAGTGCCCTCTGAGTCTGGTCATATCACTCCCTAGCACAAAGCTGGTAACAGGTGCCATGTACAGCCTTGTGGTCCAGGCACGGGTCTCAGCTTTGCCACTCTCTGTGGGATCTTGGGCACATCACCTCAGATGTCCTCAAGTCCCCCATCTGTAAAATTAGAGAGGAGTGGGGCAGACTAGCTAATTTTTAAAAATTTTGGATTTACAATATAATCTGAGGGTTTTGAAGGGGCGGAGGGATGGGAGGTTGGGGGAGCCTGGTGGTGGGTATTAAGGAGAGCACGTATTGCATGGAGCACTGGGTGGGGTGCAAAAACAATGAATTCTGTTACGCTGAAAAGAAATTTAAAAAATATATATATATATACATGTATGTATATAAAATAAATAAAATGTTATGGCTCTACAAACTAGTGGTTTAAGATGTCACGTGTATTAGATATTGGAGATATAATATAAAGGTAATACAAGTTTATAAAGTTAGACAGAGCCATCTATGAGTCCTGTGTGACATTGGCCAAATTACTTAACTTCTGTAAGATTTTATGTGTTTCCTTAAAAGGGAAGTGATGATAATACGATGTGGGGGCAAAAATGGCATTAATGCAAAGATTTTAATATAGTGCTTCATATATCCTAAGATTCAGTACGTATTTTGTAGTAGCAAGTAGTCGTAGTATTTTCTTAAGGATATTTTATACTAATAATATCCTGTTCTCTTTAGAATTAAGTAAAATCTCAGCAAAATTTAATAATATTGTAAAGCATTTGACTAAAATATTCTTTAAAAGATTATAATTAATTAACCCTTAAGTAAACTGGGGGTGAAAATCCATGATTTTGATAATGGAGTGGTGGATAATGGGCAAGTTCACTGTTAAAGGTAAAATATAAGGGAAGAAATGTGATACAGAGATCAACGGTAATAGAGCAAGTGAAAGAAATTGAACTTATTTTTTCCTTAGTTTTATTGTTGTCTGTAATCTTCCCTATATACATTTATCTCTATTAATTTGGCAATGAAATCCCTTATGGAAAATTTATCCAAATTAGTGGCAATAGTAAGTAGAAAGGCCCTACATTGTATTTTTTAAATGAAATTATTATTATTTTTATTTAGTACGTAGAAATAAACAGTAAATCCAATTCCATGTGAGCTGCCTCCTTGTAATTTCTGCTAGCTTTGCAAGTACTATTTTGGTGTGAACCAAGGACTTAGGAGCTTAGTAATTTTGGGAACCAAATACACAGAAATTTTTCCTCAGGATGTTGGTATGAAACTATCACTATTCAGCAGTGGTTTGCTAAACTATTTGAAGGAATTTGTTTAAGAAAAAGTATTTACATACTCAGAACCCATTTGTAAAAAACAGTAGTTTGGTGATTGATATCTTAGAGAATTAACTACCTAATTCTCCAAAGAAGAGGGGTGCTATCAGTGGATAGTGTAGGTGAGACTCTCAAAGGTCATCTCTGAATATGTGTTCTGTGTGTCCCACACCTACTCCATCACCATCTTACCTTACTTCACTATTGCAGGTGACAAATGAGAAAGGAAATATTTTGATTCCTCATGACAAATCTCAGTGGCTTCTGATATATATAGTTCAATCCAGAAATGCCTTGTCTCCCATAAGAAAATTGCTTTTCACTACATTGTAATTTCCAGATAGGGTAATGTTCTTTGGTTTCTAATATTTCTTTTATACTTCTTTTATAGGAGGCCAGTTGTAAGAACCCCTTACCTAACACCCTTCAAACAAAAGACTTTGAAAGAGATATGCAAAAACCATCTCTAAAATCCAGGGTAAGTTGTCTATTCCTTTGGTTTACCATGAGAAACATTTAGCAGGAATCTTGATGTTCTCCTGTTTCCATACTCTGTTTCTTGCATTTCCCTCAGCCTTTATCTTTGTTTTTATTTTTGGACCTGGTTGCATAAAAAGCAATTTTTATTTAGTACATTTAACCCAAGGTGATATTCATCCCCAAATTTTCAAGATACTCCTCTTATTTGACAGTGATATTTTTTAGTCCATGGCTTTGCTTCTTCTAAATCAGAATTGTTTGCAGCCTACATCATAGGAAGTAGTAGAATGTAGTAGTCTTTCCTTGATTGCTTTGAGGGGTAAATTACAATGTCCAACTGTCATTTCCCTTTTTCAAAATAGAAATCAGTTTATTGATCTTTCATAATTATGAAAATAACACATAATCAATTAAGTAAATTTTAACCAGGAAGAAATAAGATCATACATATGACAGAATAAAGAGTCTAATATGTAAAATTTTGTTTTCCTTATTAAGAAAAATCCAAAATACACATAATTGTTTTGCCAGTGAAAAGAGAAACCCCTTTAACCCATATGTCATGAAAATTTCTTTGATCATTTGTCTAACCAGAAAAATTACTGCATTAATTTTAGAATTCCTTTCCTAATCTTTAATCTTTTAAGTAGAAGTTCTTCTATTTATTTGGGTCTATCGAATACTCCTAACTGGCCACCAGAACATTTATAGAGCTATTGATTTTCCCCATTCTGAAAAAAAAAAAAAATGTTCACCAAATTTTTCTGAGTCCATTGTAGGCAAAATTTTAAAAGAATTCTAATCTCTGATTTTAATTGCAACTTACCGTAAAACTAATTCTGTAAAAGGTAAATAAAGTGAAGTATTGAGTTCATTACTTAATGTCTTGGTTATAGTAAGTCTGGTTTATTTTTAAAAGAAATAAAAAAACCTTTCTTTATAAAACCTATTCCAACTTGATTTTTTACCTGGAAAATTATCCAAACTATCCAGCATGCTTTCCTTTTCAGATACAAATTATTTTTTGTATTTTTTTCTCTGAAATATTTGTGTCTGCAAACCTATGTGTAATTAACCCAAATGTATAATAGAAATTTTGTTTATTATGAATTAATAAAAATTCAGTGTAAAAAATACACTCGTAAACAAATACCTTGAAAAGGGTAGGATTGGAGGGAAATTATTTAGGTAGCTTTTACTTATTAATTCCATATATTAGTGTAACTACCGTTATGTGATGAGACCCTAGAAGAATTACTTCCTAAATAAAGATAATCTCAAAACCCATCATAAAAGTTGCTTGACGGGATTGTATTACTTTTATGAAATTAATCCTATTTGGAATTTTCAGGTATGTACAGAATCAATAATGTGTATTTATTATCCTCTGTGAGTCTCACTGTATGGTTCATGAATAAACTAATCCAGTAGAGAAATTACTTCATTAGTTAAGCTTTGGTTTTTAATTTAAGCTTCTCTGTGGCTTTACATAACCAAGTCTACATTTACATGAGCAAACTAAGCTCTGCTTAGTTTATGGGTGATTAAAATCCTTGTAATTTCAAATCCCAGATATGAGGCAGAGCATGTGAGCTATAAGAGATTATAAAGAACTAACTCTTTCACCATGGTTGTATCTTGAGGTCTTTTTTCTCCCAGTTGATCTTTGAAAGCTAAAAGCTGAGAACATCTTCAAAATATGGTTGATGTGTCCTTTCTACAGTGACTTTGTGAGCTATGAGAATGATGTGTATCCTTGATATTAAAGTTACTCTATTTGGCCTCCATAGCTGTCTTTCTCAGATATCTCTAGTTGCAGCTGTGTTTGCATTGGACATCTAAGTATCTGTGATCCCTATATGGCTGGAGATGTAAAATGGTAATCCAGAAATGGCATATTTCCATTGACTCTGGAGATGTTTCTCTAGTCTAAGCCATCTGTCCCCATCTGTGTTCCCTCTGCCAGTTTTTGTCACTGTTCTTAGGCAATAGGAAGGATTATATTTCTCTTCCTTGGGTAGGAAAGCCACTTCTTGATTTGAGTCCAAGCTAGAAAAAAAAAGAAAAAAAAAGGATACTTCCATTTCACAGTGCCATGACACCTCCAGGATGAGCAAGGATCACCAGCCCTGGCAGCTTGGTAGCTCAAGGAATATTCTTTGACCATTTCATGCCCAATACTAATACTGTGTAGAGTATGTATGCAAGCAAATAATTGGAATAATGATGAAGAGAACATCAAATAGATTTATAAAGAGGTATAGAGCATAGAAAGGCACAGCTCCTGTGACCTGAAACACTTAAGACTACAGAAGACAGTCTTTTTTCTACTAAACACAGGTACTCTAAACAAGCCTCATAAGCCATATTCATTGGCCGCTGTATAAACCCAGAAACGAGGGTAGACAGTTATTTTCCTTCTCTCTACTGTGTGGGTATGTTCTGGAATTCCCAGTGTAGTTGCTGTGTTCTTGACCTCAGCAAGAGAATTGAAGGTCAGGTCACTGTATGAGAATGAATATCAAATTTGTTCAGTGCTAGGATGAAGGCATAAAATAAAAGATTATGTGTTGTCGTTCCTGACTTTTATCATTGGATAAAACTATGCTGATAAAAATTTAAATTATAAGCACGTAATAGTTTTAGTCAGTCATTGGACTCTCTTAATGCTTTTATGGAGGTTTCTTTTAGGATACAAAGTCATATTAACTAAAAAATGTGTGATAAGGATAACGCAGTTATCAAATACACTGTTTTGTAATAGCAACAACTGTTAAATTATTTTTCTTTCAAAGGTTAATGGTTTCATGTATCATGAATTATTTATGGAGATTTTCCTCAATAATGAGAATAGTTGTCACAGTTGTATTTTCTTAAGTGTTTTTAAAAATACTTCTATCTACTAGCAAAGTAAACTAGAAATTTTAAATAATGTAGGATTTTGAGAAAATTTAATGGCAATATAATTTTCAGTAAGTGAATTAATATAAAGAGTAATTTAATAAGCATTAAATTTTACCAAGCTTCTAAGTTATTTTTAAAAATCTTGTTGATGGTCATGCATATATTGTACATTGCCTTAATTAATGTGTACATTCTAATTCATGTTCTATTTTTTCCCAGTTAATGTTATTTCTACTATGCATCTCCCTGCATCAAGCTAGTTTGCATCCTTATTTTTCTAATAAAAGTAATAGTAGAAGTAATGGTGATAATTATAGCTAACATTGATCAAATGCCAGACACTATGTTAATTACTTAATGTAGAGCTTTTTTTTTTCTGTTCAATATGCTCTATCAATATTCATTTTCAGTAAGACTATATGAAAGTTTATTTAGGTATCATTCCATATTTTTCCAGTATTTAGGTTATTTTCAATATTTAGATCATTTCAAATATTTTGTCAATGCAAACATTTTTTAAGTGACTAATTTTCACATGAAACCTTTTGTGCACACATGGGAAGTACAGTCATAAATATGTACATCTTTAACTTGTCCCAACTTTGCAAATACTTTAAGATGTTGTACCAGTTTACATGCTTAACAGCTGAAGATGACTGTTTCCATTTTTCACATCCTCACCCACCCTTATTAATATCAGAGTTGTTGTTTCCCCAGTCTAATGAGTGTGAGATGCATCTTGCAGTTGCCTTAACTTGGATTTCTCTAACTTCTAGTTGTGGCAGAGACATTTATTATTCACTCATTACCTATGTGTTTCTCCAATGTTTCCCAACCCCACTGCAGTTAGCTGAGGCCAGCTAGCTACTTCTGGCCAGTAGGCCATGAGCAGAAATGATGAGTGTGACTTCAAGGGCAGAGAATTCAAAAATTGTGCATAATTCTCTAGCCCTTTCTTACAGTACAGCAACTAGACAGTGGAGCATGGGTCCTTTAGTGGTTTTTATGAAGCGGAGAGCCCCCTGTCAAATTCCACTGAATTTGTGTAATGACTGAGAAATAAACCTGTTTTATTAAGCTACTCAGATTTCTGGGTTAATTTGTACCTTCACTGTAATGTAGTTATCCTGATTAATTTTATGGGGGCAGCTTTTCATGCATTCATTAAGCTTTGGTCATATCTGTGATCATTAATCTGTGTACTACTTTTTCCTGTTGTTGCCAATTTTATTATTGGGTTGTTTGCTTTTTTCTGAGTAATCTGTGTGAGTTTATTAGCTGTTGTCAGTTATATGTGTCTCAAATACTTTCTCCCAATTTTTTAGTTTTCTTTTTATATGGAATATGGTGACTTTTAATATATAAAAGCTTTTTTCTTTTTAAAGAAACCTTCTTTTATGGTATATAAGTTGTTTTTATTTGTTTTTCTGTGAATTACTTTTAGCAATCAGTTCATCATCCTTTTTTTTAAAAGATTTTATTTATTTATTTGACAGACAAAGATCACAAGTAGGCAGAGAGGCAGGCAGAGAGAGGAAGAAGCAGGCTCCCCGCTGAGCAGAGCCCCCGATGTGGGGCTCCATCCCAGGACCCTGGGATCATGACCCGAGCTGAAGTCAGAGGCTTTAACCCACTGAGCCACCCAGGCGCCCCTGTATAAAAGCTTTTTATTTTAATGTTGTCAAATTAATTAATCTTTAGTTTTTGTGTTTCTTACATCTTGTTTGAGAAATCCTCATGTACCTTGAGGTCATTAAGAAAGTCTTTTTGTTTTCCAAAGGTTTTAAATTTTGCTTTGCATATATGTTGGTCTTAATCCATCTGCAATTGAATTCTGTAAAACATAAAGTAGGAATCTGATTTTATGTATAAAAATCAATCAACTTAGAAAATTTGTTCAATAGTTCATCTTTTCCCCACTTTTTGAAATGTCCTTTCCATTATATGTCAAATGTTTTATGTGTGTTTTGGGGCTGTGTTATTGGTTGCTCTGTTGGTTTAACTCATGTCATTACCACAATATTCTAATTAGTGATATCTGGTAGAACCAGTTTCTTCAGTTCTGTTTTCCTTCTTGAAAATTATTTTGGGTCTATGGCTTTGCAGTTGAATATTGTGGAGTTTCATGAGAAATTTTGGTTAGAATTTAAATGAATTGATAGAGTCTGTACATGAGAATTGGTATTCCATTCCTGACCATCATAGAACTCTCCACTTGCTCACAGCCTCTTTAATGTCTTTTGATTTTTTATAATGTACTTTTCTTCTTAAATGCCCTAGGGTAGCGCACATTTTGTACATATTATAAGTGAAATACTTATGATGTCTTCAAACTTTGTTACTGGTATTTAATGTTGTAACTAATTTTTATTGTTGACTTTTATATTAAGAAGCCTTGCCAAATTCTCATTAGTTCTAATATTTTGTTGATAACTTCTCTTTGATTTCCTTTGTAGACAGTCATATCATCTGGAAATAATGAGCCTATTTGCTTTTTTTCATGCGTTTAATAATCTAATATCTTTTTTCTTGTACTATGTTCTAGAGGTTAAATAGAAATGGCAATAGCATGCCTTCTTGAATTCCTTCCTGATTTTAAGGGAAAGCTTCTACATTTGACTTTTAAGTATCATCATGGCATATTTTTTTCTTTCTTTTTTTGGAATTTTTTCACAATGCCAGGCATATAACAGACCTTGAATAAAAACTTGAAAATGAACAAAATATTTAATATTTTTTGTTTCATCTGAGAGTAATTAGTGTCAGCATGTTTTCATTATATGTTTTTCTTCACACATACACTTACTAGGTTTATAATATTTGCTCTAAGTGTTTGTTAGATAGACTTTGTAAGCTTAAGGAGGTTCCCTTCTATTTATAGTTTGTTTAGAATTTTTATCTGGTGTGAAAGTTAACTTTTAACAGGTGTTTTCTTTTGTGTCTGTAAAGATAATTGCATGGTTTTTCTCAGTCTTTTCTTGTGGGGGGAGATATACTGAAAATTTTTCTAAACTTAAACTAGTAATGCATCACTGGATCAGTTCTGAAGCTGATCTTGCTACGTATTTTTTTACACATTTTTTGAAAGATTTTATTTCCTTATTTGAGAGAGAATGAGAAGGAGAGAGAGAGGGAGGTCACAAGCAAAGGTTGTAGAAGGAGAGGAATATAAGCAGGCTCCCCACTTGAGCAGGAAGCCAGATGGGGGGACTTGGGCTTGATTTGGAAAACCCTGGAATCATGACCTGAGGCAAAGAGATGCTTAACTGACAGCCACCCATGTGTCCTTGGTACATATTTTTAAATACCTTGCAAGTTTTGGATAGCTTCTATTTTGTTTAGCATTTTTGCATCTACGTTTTGTCTGCTTTGGGTGTAAAGGTTATGTATACTGTTCTAACAACATGAGGTGAGGAAATAATTTAAGATCAGGATTATCAGTTCCTTCAATATTTGGCAGAATGTACCTGTAAAACCGTCTGGGTCTGGTGAGATTTATTGATTTATTTAAATTTTGTTTTTTAAATTTCTTTATTAATTTATTTTTTAATTTAAATATTTTTTAAAATTTGTTTTGGTGAGTTGATTTTTAACTACTGATTCGGTATCTTTAATGCTTATCTTTAATCTTATTCATGTTTTCTTTTTTTTCTTTTTTTTTTTTTTTTTTTTAAGATTTTTTATTTATTTATTTGAGAGAGAAAGACAGTGAGAGAGAGCATGAGCGAGAAGAAGGTCAGAGAGCGAAGCAGACTCCCCATGGAGCTGGGAGCCTGATGTGGGACTCGATCCCGGGACTCCAGGATCACGCCCTGAGCCGAAGGCAGTCGTCCAACCAACTGAGCCACCCAGGCGTCCCTGTTTTCTTTTTTTTTTCTGAATTAGTTTTGATGTTTTATTTTCTGGAATATTACCAATTTTACTTCAATTTACTGGCATAAAGTATTTCAGTGTTTCCTCTTACTTTTAAAAATCTTTATCTGTAGTTTTAAACTTTTTTCATTTTTAATATTATCTTTTGGGAGCTTTTTTCTTGTTTGCTTTTGATAGCTTGTCAGACTTATTAGTCTTTTCAAAGAACCAGATTTTAGTTTTTGTTGATTCTTTGTTGTATCATCATTTTCCATTTCATTGATCTCTCATTATTACTTCCTTTCTTCTTTGTATCTATTATTCATCATAAGGTAGATCTTTTTTTCTAATGTCTGTGACCTTTTCCTCCATAACCGTGTATTGTAAATATTTTTTTGTGTGGTTTGACACTGAAGCTTGAGGATCTGTTCTTTTGACTATATTTGCTCCATTTACTAAAAGCCTTCTTTGATGTGTTCAGGGTCCTTTATTATATTTGAGAACTCTCTTCTAGAATCCTGTCGTTTCCTTCCTTCCTTTTTATGTGTTCTGTTTTATTTTGGTTTTTTTGGTAATACTTTCCCAATGCCAGACACGTAGTAAACCATTGATAAATTCTTGAGAATGAACAAATGAATTAATCAATTTTTTTCTCTTACTCTATATGAAAAGCAATGAGTGTGTGTGTGTGGTTATGGGAAATTTGCTTTTGTAAGAATCTAGTCAAATTTAGTACATTTTTTTCATTTGGAAGGGGTTCAGTAACCATTAAACACATAATTATATCTGGAATTTAAGACTTTGGGTTTTTTATATGTATCTTTTCCTGATTTTATCTCTCTTCAGCTTTTCTTAAAATAATTTTCCATCTGCTTTTTCTGCCTCCATATGTTTATGTATATGAATATATGTTTATTTTACTAGATAGAAAATTTCTTTGTATCTTGCCAACTCTCTGGTAGGTACTGGATGATAGATAACATTCTGTTTATTTTTTGCCTCTTTCATTATCTTAGGAAATCACAGTGCTTAGCAGCATGAGATTTTAAAAAATTAATAATTTTGTTCATTTATCATTAGAGTTATATTTATGATTAAATCTCTTATTTATTATAAGCATATTCTTTAGTTGATTTCCGAAATCACCACTGAACTCTTGGAATCTCTTTAGAATTAGTGACTGGTAGATTTAGTTACTTGGATTAAATTTTTGTGTGTTTTGTGAGATTTTAAAATATATTTATAATATATTATTATTACACTATCAAGTAAAAATATAATATAGGATTAAAAACTTATTTTAAATAATAATGCAAAATACCATATATCTTGGTATACCTATGTTATCTCTCAATCTAGTAATTCGGCCTGCTTAACTCCTGTTTCTCTTTCCAGCTACTATAAACAATTGTAATAATAGGTCAAGGAGTAGAAGGACCGTATGAGAGTATCTGTAGATTAGCACTCTCATGGAATCTAGTATATAGCCAGCCTGGTCTCATAGTCTTGACACCCAGCTTGCAAGACTGGGTTTATACACCTGATCCTGACCTTCTTCTCCAGCCTGAAACATCCCCTCTTGCATATCTGCCCTGCTTTGATAAACACCCTGAATTGTTGGCTATTTCATCATTATATCCCATGCCAGGTGATAGGGATGCAAATTTGAAAAGCCATTTTCTCCTACCTAAAGGACTAGGTTGGAGACTAGACATGCATACAAAACATCACGTGTGCTAGACTGACTTTCTGATCTCAGATCAGTGGTTGGGTTCCCCATCCTATTTTTCAAACAATCAAGTTTTAGCTTGATTTCTTTGATTTTTCACTGACCCTAAAGATCTCACTGGCCTCTTTGTTCTAACTTTTGCCTTGTCCTACAATTATGACCAAAGTCTAATCAAAGTTATTAATGCTGACTGCTATAACAAAAATCCCTATAACCACTGGATTTATTTTTTTTATTGCCCACTCCAGTCATTGTCTGAGGGAGGAATTGGTAAGCAGCAAGCCCCAAAGCAGTGACTGAGATACAGGCTGCTTCCATTCTTCACCTGTGTCCTCTAAAAAGTGTTTGGTTCTAATATTGGCAGTGAACAAAGAAAAGAAGAAGCGTGTGTGAAGTTCACAGGCACTTAATCACCTCAGCACATAGAGTCCCTTCTACTCACATTTCAGAATTTAGTAACATCCATGGGAATCTGCAAAATATACCTTTCCAATGTGCCTAGGAAGAGGAGAGGGAAATGGGAGTTGGGGAATACATAACATTATTATTGCCCCAGCCTATCCTTCTATTTGCCAAATATATTTTTCCATTTCTCTTACTATACAGAAAACACACTCAGTCCTTCTGCAAGGATGAAACTCCAAAGAACCAACCAGTCATTACAACTAGCATGAGCTCTCAGATTTCTGGGTGATATATCAGTACTCTGTCAGGGCAAGACATGGTTCCTCTTGATCTTAGAATCTATTAAGTAAAAAGACAGACTATTCCTCTCTCCCCTCACACATCCATATACAAATGGGACACTAAAACAGTCCTGTTCACACACCAGGATGTGCACGTGCACAGGAAGCTGGGGCAGTGCTTTGATCAGGCCTAGATTCTGCTTTCTGCAAGGAACTCCATTGTTTTCTCTCTGGCCACTGCCTTCTCCTTTTAGAATCCCCTCCTTTTCATTATTGCCCTTGAAGCGGGTATAGGGAGTGTGTCTTTCTTAGACTACAGCTTGCTGCCTGTTTGAGGAAGTTTGGTGACTCAGGGATTGTTTTAACTCTTGAACAGCAGAGTCGTTTCCTAAGTCGGTGCTAATGGTTTTTTCATGGTAGTGGTGACCATTAGTTGGTTTGTTAAATGTGGTTTGAAGGGTTGACAGTAAATTCCTTCCAAAATGTGACATGTAATTGATTCTGATCTAATTGCTTTCAGGCAGTTCTGTGAGCTAGTTATTATACCCAAAGTAGGCATCCTTTCCTCTGCCTTCCAGATCTCAGGAGAATTCCTCATTGGAAGAAATTAACCAGAACCCTAGTGACAAGGGATTCCCAGGAACAGTTTCCAGGGTTTAAGCCCCTGCAATACACAGCTATCTTATAAGATCTTATGAAATTATGTTTCAAATAAGTAAAATAGACTGTATGTGTTATGAAATTGATTAGAGCTAGCTTTGTAGAAGAATGAGAATTTAAGTCAACATTTTAAAAAAAAGAATTGGACAACTGGACAGAGGAAGGATTTCAGTTGGAGTGGCATAAACAGAGACCAGAAGGAGAAAATGAGCATCCTATGTTCTGTAAGATTTATAGACCATGGGCAGAAGGTTTATGAAGGGAAGTAGTAGGAGATAAATTCTGAAAGAGAGGTTGTAGCCAAATAGTAGAGGTGTTTGATTATTAAATCTTGCATAACAATTGCCATGCTATGGGATAAAATTTATTAAATGAAATAAACATTAAACTAAGAAAAAACTAATGTAGAGAATAAAAGGAAATCAGTTCTTCCTGTAACAGAAGGTTTTGAAACAACAACAAAAAAGGCACAAATATGAACAAAAAGATAATACTAGAAGGCTTTTTTTTTTTTCTAGGTCACATGACAAGAAAAAGGAATGAAAAGATTTCTGGCTTTATAGTCTAACAGAAGCAAGTCTGTCATTTAATGTAGTGTAGCCTTAGGTACATTGCAGAATACTTAATATCTCGGTATTCTAATTTATAAAAGACAGAGAACAATGTAATCATGATATAGCTGACACTAACTATTTACTCTATGCTGGACACTGTGGAAAATACTTTCAGTATTACTTCATTAAATTGTCAAAACACTAGAGGATAGAAATGATCTTTGTCAGTCCATATAGCCTTCATTATACCTCAACAATAAGCAAACCCAGAATCCTAGTGGCCTAAAGCATTTATTCTTGCTTATCCTGCCTGCCCAATTTAGATTGACAAGCTGCCTCAGCTTGTCGCCCAGCTGCCTGTGCTAACAGGTTGACGTCACTGACAGAGCAGCGGGTCTCAGTGGCCAGTTACTGTGCCCAAAGAAAACAGAAGAATCCTGTAGAATCTTGCACTGACAATTAAAAGCTCTGGCCCAGAAGCAATTCTATCACTTTTGCTCATTATTCATTGCCCAGACTAATCCCATTACCCAACCCATCAAAATAGGGACAGAAAATACAACTCTAGGATCAATCTGGAGGGAACTTTACCAACCTTTGGTAAACAGGAGTCAGTTTACTGCATTTTCCTTCCATCTTGATAGATGAGAAAATGGAGTGGAGGCTTAGGCTTATTAACTCTCCCAAGGTTATATAGATAAGTGACAGATGACATTTGATCATGAAGCTCAAACGCTTTACCCTCATATTGCCTCCCATTGCTATAGTCCTGTATACTACATTTGCATATACCTTCTTTGCAAAGTAGTTGTGAGAATGAATGATAATCTGTGTAAGTTGTCGGTATATAGCCTGGGTCATGGAGTAAGCATGTAGGGCTTAGTGAAAGTTATCTCTTTTTTTTTTATTCTTATTTTCCTTCTTACCCAATAACTCAGTCTTTTTTTAAGTGTGAAAGCTCTGAACTGGTTTGTGTGTGTGTGTGTGTGTGTGTGTGTGTGGAAATAATGCAAAACATTTATTTTCTATATCAGACAAGAACACAGCTAAGTAATCCAAGTCTACTGCAGCATTATAAAAATCATCCCTTCACCACAGTGTAAGATTTAAATGCATCTGCACAAGAATGCACACTATATAAAAGGAGTAAGGTTGTTGCTGCCCTGCCAAGCACTTCCGGTCCCTACCCAGGTCCGACTGCAATACTGGTGGTCCCAATGGTTCTATCAAAATAAATTGTGTTTAAAAAATAAAGCATTTAAAAAGACAAGTCAAAATGCCTCAGAAACTGTATCTCCAACTCAGACTTCATCTATTTTAATGTATTATTTGCCTCCCACTAATAAACCTTTATTTCACTCGTTACAACTGAGCAATGAATCTTCCACACTGAAATATCTTCCTTGCCCAATTAATCCAAAGGAAAAAAACTGAAATGATTAGTAAAGAAAAATGTAGGGACTAACACACCCTTTTAATATGTTTTTAAATATTTTTAAGGTTTAAAAAGTGTTTAAAGTTTGTAGTTCCTAGTAGGAAAACATTATCTGAATGAATACCCTAATGGCAAACCATTGTAGAATGTTTCAGTTGCATGGGGAGCAGAGGGGTAGGGACTCTCTTCACAGCACCCCAGCTTTCTTCATGAGAAGGTCGGAAGTACACTGGTTTGTATTATTGGGACATCCATTAGGCGATCGAAGTTACTTTTCCTTCAGCAAGGGCTTTATTTGTCAGAAGGGCATTATGCTTGACCTCCAAATTTGGCTGACAATTTACTGATGAGATTCATAACCTTTGGGTTGCTCTGATATTTTGACATATTCGCTGGGTTCTGGGCCACATCCTGGAAGGCCACCATAACTTCTGGATCCTGCATGGCTGCAAGAACTTCCCGATCACTAAGAATTTCATTGAGCCCAGGCATTCCTGCCATTCCAGGCATCCCCCCTGCCATTCCAGGCATTCCTCCAGAAAAATTACCAGGCATTCCCCCAGGAAAGCCACCTGGGAAAGAGCCATACTGAGCTCCTGATTGTCAGTCTGGCTTCTTCCTCCCTCTGGGCTCTCTCCTGTTCTTCCCGAGCCTTCTTAACCCTTTCTATTCTTTCTTTGATCTCTCGCTCTTCACGTTTTCGCTCATATTTTCTCCGATGTTCAGCAATTTTCTGGGCCCTCGGTTGAACTTCTTTCAGCATCGCACTAGCATCTTCATCATAATCCAGTTTGCAAGCAAGGGCAAGATCATGCGCTGCTTCTTCCCAATGGCCCAGAAGTCTATGTGCTGTCCCGCGCCACTTATAAGGCTGAGCTGAATCAGGATTTACTTCAATAGCTCTGTCACAGTCTCAAATGGCAGCATTTGGCTTCTGTAATTTGATGAAGACACTGGCTCTCTTGGCATACAGAATGGCCAAGCGAGGATTTAGTTTGATGGCATCTGTGAACAAGTCAATGGCTTTCTGTAGTTCACCATCATTTAGGGCATCAATGGCAGCCACTTTTTTATCATTTGCCTGATCCATCATTTCTTCGGTTATCTCTGCATTTTCATCTCCCATTTCTTGAGGGGCATCGGTATCTGGTTCAATCACACCTTCATTGTCAATTTCTAGATCACTCTCCTCACTTGATGGTTCATCTGTCTTTATGTTTTCCTCCGCCTTCTTACTATCTGGTTTTTCTTCCTTGATACTGTCTTCTGATTTAGTTTTATGAGTGGCAGGTGGTATTTTACCCCCCATGCTCTCCACCCACTCCCACAGGAAACACATTTCCTCGGTGTGCAGAACGCTCGGATCTTGCTTACACATTTTCACGAAAGCCCAAAGCTCGCTCACTTTGTGGGGGTCCATGGTCCAGAGGCAGTGCAGGCGGCAGGCACGGCTGGGGTTGCGACCCGATTCCAGCTGAACTGGTTTTATAGTGACCTTATTTTTCTCCATGTTGATAGCTGTTATTCTGATACCAATATTAGACATGTTTTGTATGTAAAAAAAAAATCCAGTTGCACACAACTTACTTGCATCAGCCATCCTGAAAACCGTTTTATATGTCAACTAAGCATATGAAACAAAACACTCTATCAGGCTAGCCTACCAAACTCTCAATATGATAAGCTAAATAGGCTTTCGTGGAGTATCCTAGGAATCTGACACCCTACCTACAAGGTGGCTATTGCTATAGAAAATTACATGCAAGTTTCATATCATCAGGCCTTGAGAGTTTGGACTTTTTGCTCATTGTGATAACATGTTTATTCATTGTCCCATGTTATCACCTGTAGATATAAATTTGCTTTATTGTTGGGGACTCTTGTACCCAGAATTTATAGGCATTAAATAGCTCTATAAATGCTAGAGAAGATTCTTAAAGCAATCTTTTCTTACATGTATGTGGATGTAGTTGAGACAGATATATTCATGTTTTAAAAGCAGTTTTCTTTTACTTTCCCTTAATGTACTGTTAAAAGCATTTCTGTGTTGGTAACGCTTTATAGTAATAGTAATGATCATTGTCATATTTTGTGTTCCAGATGTTTTCAATGTTATAATATTATTCAATATTTTAAGCACTGTTTGGTCAAATACTTTTCAGCATGAGCTTTATTTCTTAGTTAGAATTATATCTCGGGATAGATTGCTAAAAGTGGTTTTACTAGTTCAAAAGTTATATGTTTATGGCCCTTAAAAGTTATTGCTAAGTTAAATTTTTACTTAAGAGTTATAAAAATTTACACAACCACTGGAAAATATGAGAGTGCTAATTGCACATATCCTTGCCAGCATTAGATGTTATCTTTGTGAACAAGGAAGACAGAAAAATAAGACCTGGTTCTAAATCACATATGATGGAATTCCATCTATTTCTGTATTATTTACATTTTCATTTCTATGAAATATCTTTCAGTGTAATGTACTTTTAGTTCTCAGTTGCAATCTTAGTATTTTTTTTTTTAGGTTTATTTTGTTGTTTGGGTTTTTTCATTTAATAATAAACCTAAACCTACTCTTTAGGTTTATTTTTGTTGTTTGGGTTTTTTCCTTCTAAGTTTTATTTTTTTGTGTGTGTGTATTTTTTTAAGTTTTTACTTAAATTCTAGTTAGTGAACATACAATGTTTTTTTAGTCTCAGGTATACCATATAGTGATTTAGTACTTCCATACAACACCAGGTGCTCATCCCAGCAACTGCACTCCTTAATCCCCATCACCTATCTCACCCTCCCCCACCTCCCATCAGTTTGTTCTGCATAGTTAAGAGTCTGTTTCTTGGTTTGCCTCTCTTTCTCTCTCTCATTTCCCCTTTGCTTGTTTGTTTTGTTTCTTAAATTCCAAATATGAATGAAATCATGTGGTATTTTTTTTCTCTGACTAACTTATTTCACTAGGCATTATATAGTAGCTCCATCCATGTCACTGCAAATGAGAAGATTTCCTTCTTTTTGTGGCTGAATAATATCCCACTGTATATACACCACCTCTTTTTTATCCATTCATCAATCGATGGACATGGGCTGTTTCCATATCTTGACTATTGTAAATAATGCTACTGTAAACATAGGGGGTGCACATATCTCTTTGAATTAGTGTTTTTGTATTCTTTGGGTAAACACCCAGTAGAGTGAGTGCTAGATGGTAAGGTAATTCTATTTTTAACTTTTTGAGGAAGCTCCATACTTTTTTCCCACAATGACTGCACCAGTTTGCTCTCCCACCAACAGTGCACGAGGGTTCCTTTTACTCCACATCCTTGCCAACACCTGTTATTTCTTGTGTTGTTGACTTTAGCCATTCTAACAGGTGTGAATTGATATCTTATTGTGTTTTGATTTGCATTTCCCTGATGGCAGATGATGATGAACATCTCTTCATGTGTCTGTTGGCACATCTGTACGTCTTTGGAAAAATATTGTTCATGTCTTCCGCCCACTTTTTAATTAATTGGATTATTTACTGTTTGGGCATTGAGTTGTATAAGTTCTTTATGTATTTTAGATACCGATTCTTTATCAGATATGTCATTTGCAAATATCTTCTCCCATTCCATAGGTTGCCTTCTAATTTTGTTGATTGTTCCCTCTGCTGTACAGAGCTTTTTATTTTGATGTAGTCCCAATAGTTTGTTTTTGCTTTTGTTTCCCTTGCCTCAGAAAACATGTCTAGAAAGAAGTTGCTAAGGTTGATGTCAAAAAGTTACTGCTTCTGTTCTCTTCTAGGATTTTTATGGTTTCATGTCTCACATTTAGATCTTTAATCTATTTTGAATTTATTTTTATGTATGGTATAAGTAAGTGGCCCAGTCTCACGCTTTTGCATGTTTCTGTCCAGTTTTCCCAACACCATTTGTTGAAGAGACTCTTTTTGCTATCAGATAATCTTTCTGCCTTGCTGAAGATTAATTGACCATGAAAGTTTTGGTTTATTTCTGGATTTTCTATTCTGCTCCATTGAGCTGTGTCTGTTTTTGTGCCAGTACCATACTGTTTTGATTACTGCAGCTGTGCAATATAACTTGAAGTCTGAAATTATGATATCTCCAGCTTTGCTTTGCTTTTTTAAGATTGCTTTTACTATTCAAGTTTAAATTTTAATAATTATTGTTCATTTTCATAACAGAAATGTTGTGTCCTTAGGGAAGAAGAAAGCAAACAGAAATAATTTGTGTTAGATCATAAGCTCAGGATAGAAACATAAATTTAGATACCAAAGTTTCAGTTTAGAGTTAATCTTGGATTTTGAAAATTAGCATAATTGAAGAGAATGTAAATACATAAATTACACATATTACTACAACTGGTTCTTTTGCATCTTGGCCCATAGTATTTTGCTTACATATTCTAAATTTTGCCCACCTTCTGATGTTGGTCCTTTTGGTCATTTCATGCTGAGTTATGTCTGTTTTGATTATTTCTTCTCTTTGTCTTACCATGCATTCAGCCTATGTTATTTTAGCTCACATTATTAATTTGCTTTTTCAAAATAATTGTCTTTCTTATAGCAGGCGCTGAACTAGAAGCTGAATATTTAGATGTTGAACTTGATACTGGGATTTTTCAACCTAGTGAGGAATATAGAATAACTTCCAAATATTTGTTTGCAAATTGTTTAAATTGCTATGAAGGAAAATAGAGTGCCCTGACAACATGTAACAAGGGCACTTCCCTCAAGAAGTGAACATTTCTTTTGGGACCAAAGAGGAGTGAGAGTAGGTGTTGGGGAGAGAATTGCAAATTTCGTAATAGTTTGAGTAGGCCCTGGGGCTTGATGAAGTGAACTGGGAGAAGTCTGAAGCCCTGTGAGAGATGCAGAGAGTATTTCCACATAAAGCTAAAGAAAGGCCTTTATAGTCTATTAGGACATTGGAAATTTCACCAAAATGAAATGATAAACCATTTATATACTCTAAACAAGGAAAACTATAACCAAATTTATGGTTCACCTATGTGCTGAATATAGTCAGGGAGAGAGCAAAAGTGGAAATGGAAAAACCAATTAGGAAGCAATTGCAGTCATCCAAGCAATAATTTATGGAAGTCTGGAGTGAGTAGAGATGAAGAAAAGTAGACTTATTTGAGATCTTTATTAATGACAGAAATAGAACTTAGTGATACATTTTGTGTGAGAGATGAAGGAAAGTGTCAAAGATGACTCTCGGGTTCTTGGTCTGGAGAATGAGCTGGCTGGAGACCATACACCTAAGCATTTGAACCTGGTCCCACTGTGTGCTCCGTGAGCTCTCTGCTTTAGTTTCCCTGTCTTCCAAATGGTGATGTTAATTGAAGAGGATGGTTGGAAGTAGGTTTGGAGCTTAGAGGAGAAGGTAGGACAGAGATCCAAATTTAAGAATCATTAGCATATAGATCACTTTGGTGCATAAATGAGAACACATAATCTCTGTATTATAATAGGTAAACTATGAGGAAGGCAGGTTACTACTACTACTTTGCCTATGTTGAAGTCATGGAGAAATTATATTTGTACTGAGTAGCTAAGATAGAACTTCAGTGTTTTAAGAAGGCATGTTTATAAACAGATAGGAGTATACAAAGGCAGGGAGGTATAAGACAAAATGTTCGTGTTTATAGACTTGAAAAATCTTGTATAGATTTTTCAAGTCTGTCTAGTATGTCTAGGAAAGTGGCAGGAAATGACCTGCAGAAGTAGTTTGATGCAATTATGCAATGCTGAAGAGTCTGAGAAGTTTTCTATAGACTATAGGAAGTAGAAAGCCATTGAACGATTTTAATCAGTGAATAAACTCAAATCACCCCTGTCAACAGACATAGTGGATTAAAAAGTAGAAAGCTAGGGGCGCTTGCTTGGCTATGTGGGCTGAGCATCCAGGTCTTGGTTTCAGCTCAAGTCATGATTCTCAGGGTCATGGGATCAAGCCCTGTGTTGGGCTCTGCTCTCAGCACAGAGTCTGCTTGGGATTCTCTCTCCTTCTCCCTCCCCATGTGCTCCCAAATGCTTGTTCTCTTCTCTCTCTCTCTCTCTCTCAAACAAGCCAATAAATAAATAAAACCTTAAAAAAAAAAAAAAAGTGGGAAGCTGTTGCCCAAATTAGACATAAGAAAGGCCTAAACTAAAATGATAGGAAGGAAAAGAAAGTAAATAGGAAAAGCCTTAGAGGAATGCCTTCCAGATCAGAGTGGGTGGATGTTTCTTGCCTTCAACAAGAGCACTGAAGGAAGAAAGGCTTGTTTGTGGGCTAAGAGGAGGATGAGTTTAGTTTGGGATAGATTGAGAAAATGTAGGGACCTTCTCTCATAAAGTACTAAGACTAACATAAAAATATTTTGACTGAAGATTCATTATAGACTTTGACCCAGGGCAAATGCAGACAAAGTATCATATTTATCACTTAGACCTTAGCAAAAATTAAAGGCTGCCTGGGAATTATTCTTTTTTCAAGATTTGAAAATGGAGACAAGACCAGTTTAGTGTTAGTATTTAACATCCTTGGCAAAATTGATCTTAACTTACATGTTTGAAACTTTAGAAGTGGTTCTTGGTAAAATAAAATGTGGTTATATTCCTTGAAGTTTCAAAAAGTAGTTATGGTTTTCAAGAAAATTTCCATTGTGTGTTGCCCTTTGAGCTATTTGGGTTTTGTTTTTTTTTTTGTTTTTGTTTTTTTAAGTGAACTGTTGTGGCTTTTCCCCTACATATCCATTTTATTGATGAACACAGATTAATAGATGGCTTATTTTTTAATAAACATATAATGTGTTTTTATCCCCAGGGGTACAGGTCTGTGACTCACCAGGTTTACACATTCACAGCACTCATCATAGCACATACCCTCCCCAATGTTATCCCCCCCACCCTCTCCCATCCCCACTCCCCCCAGCAACCCTCAGTCTGTATTTTGAGATTGAGTCTCTTATGGTTTGTATCCCTCCTGATCCCATCTTCTTTCATTTTTTCTTCTTTTCCTACCCCCCAAACCCCCTATGTTGCATCTCCACTTCCTCATCTCAGGGAGATCATATGATAGTTGACTTTCTCCGACTGACTCACTTCACTAGATGGCTTATTTTTTTTTAACATATTGCTATATCTGCTCTGTCTCTCTTTTTTGAAAATAATTTTCAGACATATCTTCAGCATGTGTCTTTTAAAAACAAGGACATTATCTTAATCCCGTTATTATGCTGAAGGAAATTAACATTGATAAAATAAATAAATGTAATTTTTAGTCCTTATTCAAATTTCCACATTTGTCCCCCAAATGTCTTTAAAGTCCAGTCAGATCAAGGATCAAACATCGAGTTTTATTGCCATGTAGCTTTCTCCTTTTTTTTTTTCTTTCCTGATTTGACTTTTATTTTTTCAGACTCACAGACAATTATCATGGGACAGAACAGAGATGGGCAAACTACAGCCCATTGCTCAAAACCCATCTGTTTCTGTAAATAAAATTGTATTGGAACGCAGCCACACCATTCACACCACAACACAACTTGAATAGTTGCAACAGAGACCCTACAGCCTACAAATTCTAAAATGTTTACTTTCTGGGCCTGTACAGAAATAATTTGCCAGATTCTGTTGTGAAATGCTCTACAGTCTTGAGTTATCTGTTTCTTCATTAGTAGATTGAAGTTAATCTTTTTTTTTTTAACTTTAATTTTTACTTTTTTCAAATCTTTATGTAAATTCTAGTTATCATACAGTGCAATATTAGTTTCAGGAGTAGAATTCAGTGATTCATCACTTGCATACAATAGAAGTGCATCTTTTTGTTTTGTGCTTCCCATTGAATTTCAATAGGAAACATAATGTTTGCATATTTCAGTATCTGATGATGCTAAGTTTGATCATTTGGTTGAGGTAGTGTCTGCCAGATCTCTCTATTGTAAAATGACTTTTCTTCACGTGTGATAAGTATTTTTAGACACTGACTGAATATCCTATTCTCCACCACCACTTATATAATAATGTCGTAGCATATGTTGATGATCCTTCTTTAAATCATTTATTTTTCTGGAAATACAAATTTTTCTAATTCTAGTATTTTTTCTATATTTATTTCCAGGTATTTTTCTGTAAAGAATAGTTCCACCCATCCCACCTCTGGTCTTTTTACTATTATCATTAACTCACGGATTCTTTTGTAATTCCATGATTGATAAGCCTTTTGCTTATTGGTTGTTTAAAATGTCCCACATCTGCCTGTAGGAGACTTTTCAAACTGGCTTCTGTGTACTTCTAATATGTACTCATTAATCTTAAGCTTACCTCTTACTTTTCTGTCCTTGACCTTTAATTAGCCATTTCTCCAAGGAGGCCTGGTTCCTCTTAAAAGAGAATATGTTTTCAGAAAACTAGATTTGGCGTATTAGAAATCAGTGTGAATAAAACTACATTGATTTCTTATTTATATATTTCTCCCAATATTTTACTATGAAAATTTTAGGATAGTAGAATTTTACAGTAAGCACATATATATGAAAAAAAAGCACACGTATATCACACACAGATTATATAATTAACATTTTGCTGTGTGTGTTTATTACACATAGATCTATATATTCATCCTTTATCCATATTTTAATCCATTCAATGTTTGATGTATTTCAATTTAAGCCACATATACCCATACACTTCACCTCTAAATACTTGAGTATAAAGTTTGAGTTCAATGTTGATTCACTTTTTGATATAAAATTTATTTACTTTTTGATATAAAATATAAAATAAGATTGTATAGTGAAATATACCATCTTAAATATATCATTTTATGGATATTAAAAATTTATACACTTTTATTCCTTTGGATAATTAAATATCCAGATAGTTATCAAGTTGTAGAACATTGACAAAACCTCAAAAAGTTACCTGGTGCTCCAACCCAGTTGATCCCTGTTCTGTCACTGAGAAGGAAAAACTGTTCTGGATTTTGTTGTTGTTGTTCTTGTTGTTGCTTTAGTTAGGTTATTCTGCTCTACTTCTTCCATCTTTTACATTTTAGCTATTCTGAAGAATGCGTAGTTGTATCTTACTTAGTTTTAATCTGTGTTTCCCTGCTGACTGATGATTTAGGGTACTTTTTCATATGCTTATTGGCCATTCACATATGTTTCTTTTTAAAGTATCTATTCAAATCATTTACCCAATTTGTCTACGAAGTTCTCTTTTTTTTAATTGAGTTGTGGGAGTGCCTTATATTCTAGATACTAATCATTTATTTATCAAATAAATGTTTTGTATTTTTCCACATTGAAGCTTTATTCATTTTCTTTGATGGAGTCTTCTTATAATCAAAAGATTTTGATTTTGATGGTCTAATTTGTTGGGATTTTTTTTTTAAATACTTATTGCTTTCTTAGTCCTAAGAAATCTTGGCCTACTTTCAAGTCACAAAGATATTCTTCTGTTTCCTTCTAGAAGCTTTGTAGTTCCAACATCTATGTATAGATTTACTTGGCTTTTCTTTTTGTAGTTTCTTAAGGTAGAACACTAGGACATAATATTTTTTCTTTTCTAATATAAATATTTCTTTAGCCACATCACAAAAACTTCAGCGTATTTTCATTATTTGTTCTGTTTCAAATGACCTGTGGATTATTTAGAAGTTCACTGTTGAGTTTTCAAATATTTGGACATTTCCTAGACACTTCATTGTTATTTTTGATTCTGTTGTAATCAGAGAACATATTCTATATGGTTTTAGTCTCTTTTTTTTTAAGCTTTTGACCATTTTTTTAAGATTTTACTTATTTTTTGAAAGAGAGCTCACACTCATATATAGGGTGAGGGACAGAAGGAGTAGCAGACTCCCTGCTGAGCAGAGAGCCCAGTGTGGGGCTTGATCCCAGGATCCTGGGATCATGACCTGAGCCAAAGGCAGACACTTAACCAACTGAGCCACCCAGGTACCCTGGTTTTAATCTTTTTAAATTTACTGAGACTTATTTTATGATTTGGTGGTAGATTGGACTTAGTGAATATTATATATGCACTTGAAAAAAATGTGTATCTTACAATTTTTTAATTATAATGTTCAGATATCAGTGAAGTCAAGGTGGTTGGTTATGTTTTAAAGGTTATTTTAGCAATTGTGTACATCTTTAGAGATATTTTTGTCTTATTTTATGACACGCTTAATGGGTATTAAGATCTCTGGCTAAAAATAAAGAAAATCTCTGACTAGAGAATTATCTATTTCTTCTGTTGATTTTGTAAATTTTTACTTTCTTTATTATGAAATTCTCTTTTAAGATATATACATATTTGTGGTTGTTATGTGTTCCTGAGGAATCAACTTTTTAAAATTTTTTTTTATTTTTTATTAACATATAATGTAGTATTTGCCCCAAGGGTACAGATCTGTGAATCACCAGGTTTACATACTTCACAGCACTCACCATTAGCACATACCCTCCCCAATGTCCCTAACCCAACCACCCTCTCCCTACTCCCCTCCACCCAGCAACCCACAGTTTCCTTTGTGACATTAAACCCCACATTCCCTCTCAAATTCTTCATCTCAGGGAGATCATATTATAATCATCTTTCTCTGACTGACTTACTTCGCTCACCATAATACCCTCTACTTCCATCCATGTCATTGCAAAAGGCAAAATTTCATTTCTTTTGATGGCTACATGGTATTGCATATTTTGTGTGTGTGTGTGTGTGTGTGTGTGTGTATAAATAAATAACACATCTTCTTTATCTATTCATCTGTTGATGGACATCTAGGTTCTTTCCACAGTTTGGTTATTGTGGACATTGCTGCTATAAACATTCGGGTGCACATGCCCCTTCGGATCACTACATTTGTGTCTTTAGGGTAAATACCCAGTAGTGCGATGGCTGGGTTATAGGGTAGTTCTATTTTCAACTTTCTGAGGAACCTCCATGCTGTTTTCCAGAGTCGTTGTGTCAGCTTGCATTCCCACCAACACTGTACAAGGGTTCCCTTTTCACCGCATCCTCACCAGCATCTGTCATTTCTTGACTTGTTAATTTTAGCCATTCTGATCGGTGTGAGGTGGTATCTCACTGTGGTTTTGATTTGTATTTCCCTGATGCCGAGTGATGTGGAGCACTTTTTCATGTGTCTGTTGGCCATCTGGATGTCTCCTTTGCAGAAATGTCTGTTCATGTCCTCGGCCGATTTCTTGATTGGATTATTCTTTGGATGTTGAGTTTGGTAAGTTCTTTATAGATTTTGGATACTAACCCTTTATCTGATATGTTTTTTGCAAATATCTCCTCCCATTCTGTCAGTTGTCTTTTGGTTTTGTTGACTATCTTCTTTGCTGTGCAAAAGCTTTTGATCTTGCTGAAGTTCCATTAGTTCATTTTTGCCCTTGCTTTTCTTGCCTTTGGTGATGTTTCTAGGAAGAAGTTGCTGTGGCTGAGATCGAAGAGGTTGCTGCCTGTGTTATCCTCAAGGATTTTGATGGATTTCTTTCTCACATTCATCCATTTGGAGTCTATTTTTGTGTGTGGTATAAGGAAATGGTCCAGTTTCATTTTTCTGCATGTGGCTGTCCAATTTTCCCAACACCCATTCGTTGAAGAGACTGTCATTTTTCCGTTGGACATTGTTTCCTGCTTGGCGAAGATTAGTTGACCATAGAGTTGAGGGTCTATTTCGGCTTTCTATTCTGTTTCATGGATCTATGTGTCTGTTTTTGTGCCAGTACCATACTGTCTTAATGATGACAGCCGTGCTCCTGACCTTAGTGGAAAGGCTCTGTTTTTCCCCATCAAGAATGATATTCACTGTGGGTTTTTCATAGATGGCTTTGATGATATTGAGGTATGTACCCTCTATGCCTATACTTTGAACAGTTTTGGTCAAGAAAGGATGCTGTACTTTGTCAAATGTTTTTTCGGCATCTATTGAGAGTATCATATGGTTCTTGTTCTTTCTTTTATTAATGTGTTGTATCACATTGATTGATTTGTTGATGTTGAACCAACCTTGCAACCCAGGAATAAATCCCACTTAATTGTGGTGAATAATCCTTTTAATGTACTGCTGGATCCTATTGACTAGTATTTTGGTGAGAATTTTCACATCTGTGTTCATCAAGGATATTGGTCTGTAATACTCTTTTTTGATGGGGTCTTTGTCTGGTTTGGGGATCAAGGTAATGCTGGCCTAATAAAATGAGTTTGGCATTTTTTTTTTCCATTTCTGTGTTTTTGGAACAGTTTCAGGAGAATAGGTATTAATTCTTCTTGGAATGTTTGGTAGAATTCCCCTGGGAAGCCCTCTGGCCCTGGGCTCTTGTTATTGGGAGATTTTTGATGACTGCTTCAATTTCCTTATTGGTTATGGGTCTGTTCAGTTTTTCTATTTCTTCCTGGTTCAGTTGTGGTAGTTCATATGTTTCTAGGAATGGATCCATTTCTTCCAGATTGTGAAATTTGTTGGCACATAGTTGCTCATAATATGTTCTTATAATTGTTTGTATTTTGTTGGTGTTTGTTGTGATCTCTCCTCTTTTATTCACGATTTTCTTTATTTGGGTCCTTTCTCTTTTCTTTTTGATGAGACTGGCCAAGGGTTTATCAGTCTTATTAATTCTTTCAAAGAACCAGCTTCTAGTTTCGTTGATTTATTCTACTGTTCTTTTGGTTTCTGTTTCATTGATTTCTGCTCTGATCTTTATTATTTCTCTTCTCCTGCTGGGTTTAGGCCACCTTTGCTATTCTTTCTCCAGCTTCTGTAGGTGTAGTGTTAGGTTGTGTACTTGAGACCTTTCCTGTTTCTTGAGAAAGGCTTGTATTGCTATATATTTTCCTCTCAGGACCACCTTTGCTGTGTCCCACAGATTTTGAACAGTTGTGTTATCATTATCATTATCATTTGTTTCCATGAATTTTTTCAATTCTTTTTTAATTTCCTGATTGACCCATTCATTGTTTAGTAGGATGCTCTTTAACCTTCATGTATTTGAGTTCTTTACAACATTTTCTTGTGATTGATTTCTAGCTTCAAAGCACTGTGGTCTGAAAATATGCAGGGAATGATCCCAATCTTTTGGTATTGATTGAGATCCGATTCGTGACCCAGGATGTGATCTATTCTGGAAAATGTTCTATGTGCACTAGAGAAGAATGTGTATTCTGTTGCTTTGTGATGGAATGTTCTGAATATATCTATGATGTCCATCTGGTCCAGTGTGTCATTTAAGGCCTTGATTTCCTTGTTTATCTTTTGCTTGGATGATCTGTCCATTTCAGTGAGGGGAATGTTAAAGTCCCCTATTATTATTGTATTATTGTCAATGTGTTTCTTTGATTTTGTTATTAATTGGTTTATAAAGTTGGCTGCTCCCATGTTAGGGGCATAGGTATTTAAAATTGTGAGATCTTCTTGTTGGACAGAACCTTTGATTATGACATAGTGTCCTTCTTCATCTCTTATTATAGTCTTTGGCTTAAAATCTAATTTATCTGGTGTAAGGATTGCCACCCCTGCTTTCTTTTGATGTGCATTAGCATGGTAAATTGTTTTCTCCCCTTCACTTTAAATCTGAAGGTGTCTTTGGGTCTAAAATGAGTTTCTTGTAGACAGCATATTGATGTGCTTTTTTTTTTTTTTCTATTCTTATATGCTGTGTCTTTTGATTGGGGCATTTGCCCCATCTACATTCAGGGTAACTATTAAAAGATATTAATTTAGTGGCATTTTGTTGCCCCTGAGGTGACTGTTAATGTATATTGTCTCTGGTCCTTTGTGGTCTACTACTTTTAAGCTCTCTCTTTGCTTAGAGGACCTCTTTCAATATTTCCTATATGGCTGGTTTGGTGTTTGCAAATTCTTTTAATTTTTGTTTGTCCTGGAAGCTTTTTATCTCTCCTATTTTCAGCGATAGTCTTGCTGGATATAGTATTCTTGGCTGCATATTTTTCTCATTTAGTTCTCTGAATATATCATGCCAGTTCTTTCTGGCCTGCCAGGTCTCTGTGGATAAGTCTGCTGCCAGTCTAATATTTTTACCATTGTATGTTACAGACTTCTTGTCCCGAGCTGCTTTCAGGATTTTCTCTTTGTCACTGAGACTTGTAAGTTTTACTATTAGATGATGGGGGTGGACCTATTTTTATTGATTTTGAGGGGGATTCTCTATGCCTCCTGGATTTTGATGTTTGTTCCCTTTGCCATATTAGGGAAATTGTCTATTATAATTTGTTGCAATATACCTTCTGCCATGCTCTTTTTTCTTCTTCTGGAATCCCAATTATTCTAATATTGTTTTGTCTTATGGTATCACTTATCTCTCAAATTCTGCCCTTGTGGTCCAGTAGTTGTTTGTCTCTCTTTTGTTTATCTTCTTTATTCCTTGTCATTTGGTCTATATCACTAATTTTCTCTTCTGCCTCATTTATCCTAGCCGTAAGAGCCTCCATTCTTGATTGCACCTCATTAATACCTTTTATGATTTCAGCTTGGTTAGATTTTAGTTCTTTTATTTCTCCAGAAAGGGCTTTTATTTCTCCAGACAGGGCTTCTCTAATATCTTCAATGCCTTTTTCAAGCCCAGCTAGCACCTTGAGAATCATCATTCTGAACTCTAGATCTGACATATTACCAACGTCCATATTGATTAGGTCCCTAGCCGCCATCGGTAATGCCTCTTGTTCTTTTTTTTTTTTTTGTGGTGAGTTTTTCTGCCTTGTCATTTTTCCAAATAAGAATATAAATGATGGGGTGGCTTAGTGGGTTAAACCCTCTGTCTTCGGCTCAGGTCATGGTCCCAGGGTCTTGGGTCAAGCCTCATGTCAGACTCTCTGCTGGCAGGGAGCCTGCTTCCCTCTCTCTAGTTGTAATCCTGTCTATCAAATAAATAAATAAACTCTTTAAAAAAATAGATGAATGAGAGAATAAAATACTAAAAGGGTACCAATGTCCCCAGAAAAATGTATGCTAACCAAGTCAGAAGAGACCCCAAACTGGGGGGAGAAGAAAAGAGGTAAAAAGAAATTAAAACACATACATACACACACACACACACATATATATGTAATTTTCTTTTTTTAGACTGAGTAAAAAGAATTTTTTGGAAAGGTATTGTTAAGATAAACTAGTTTAAAAACGTTAAATTAAAAAAGGAAAGAGGAAAAGTTAAAAAAATTAGAATAAGAAAACATAAAATTAAAAAAATTTAATTTAACTTTACAAGACTAAAGGATCATGGGGAGAAAGTCATGAATTCCATGCACTGCTTTCCCCTAGCTCTAGAGTTCCACTTTTCTCCTTGATCAGTTTGCTTGGTCTTGGCTGGATGTTCTTGCTGATCGTCTCAGGGTGGGTCCTGTTGAAGTGATTCTCAAATATCTTTGTCCAAGGCAAAATTGCACCGCCCCTGCCAGGGACCAGGCTCAGAAATCTACTGGAGTTCGCTCTCGGGAGTTTTTGTTTCCCGAATGCTTTCCTTAGAGCTCGGAGGACGGGAATGAGAATGGCAGCCTCCCAATCTACAGCCCGGAGGAGCCAAGAGCTGGGGGCCTCACTCCTCAGTGCGCCCTCAGAGAAAATGGGTCAGTCACTCCCATCCCCCTGGTCTCTGGCACACTCTGGTCTCACCTGGCCTGTGACCAAGTGTTTCTGTCTCTGGAACACAACCCCATTTGGAGTCTCCATACCCAGCAGATTCCTGCCTCCAGAGGAGGAAGGTGAATCTCCCTGGATCTGCCACTTGTGGGGTCCCTGCTCAAAGAGCGGTGGCTCGACTGTGCCAGGGATCACGGTTTAAGGTAACCCCAACCTGAGAGCTCACTCCTCAACTCTGTCTCTGTAGTTGGCTTCCCCGCTCCGATACCTGGGAACTTTGCCACACTCAGACACCTTCAATCTTCCAGTGACTCTGCACGTCCTGAGACCACACTGTTCCTGTGAGGGCTTCACCCCCTGTTTAGCCTCTGGAGTGATATCCCTCAGTGGAGAAGACTTCTTAAAGTTCTGATTTTGTGTTCCATTGATCCACTGTTTGTCGGGAGCCGGCCCCTCCCCCTGCAGTCTATCTTCCTGTGGTTTCCGATTTACTTCTCCACACATCCTACCTTTCAGAAAGTGGTCAATTTTTCTGAATTGCTGCTCTTCTTCTCTTCTATCTCCTGTTGAGTTTGTAGGTATTTGGAATGGTTTGATAACTATCTAGCTAAACTTCTGCGATCTGATGTCATTTCAGTCCATACTCCTCCACCATCTTGTCTCTCCTCCCCCTAGCTGAATGATTTCTTAAAATCATCAGTGGTGTAGAGGAGCACAGATCTCCCAGTCCTGGCTGATAGCTAGGGTAAGCCGATTCCGTGTTTGGGTACCCTGTAGTGTACCCTTGAGACTCTACAGATATTTGGAAGTTCTGGTCAAGGGATGACATGGGAAGTCACTGTTTTTTCCCTAACCCCTTCCTTATTCCTGCCACAGTATTGTAACTTTAGTCACTGTGCTGTGCATTACACCCCAGGACTTATTTATCATATATCTGTGGAAGTTTCTTTTGACCACCTTTATCCATTTTGGCTGCCTTCCAACCCACTGTCTCTGGCAACCACCAAACTATTCTTTGTATCTAGGAGTTTATGTTTTTTAGATTTTACATTTAAGTGACATCATATTGTACTTGTCTTTGTCTGACTTCTTTCACTTAGCATAATGCCATTTGAGCCTCATCCATGTTGGCTCAAATAGCAGAACTTCCCCTTTTTTGTGACTGAGTAATACTCCATGGCATACATACATACCGCATTATCCATTCATATTTCAATGGACATTTAAGTTGTTTCCATGTCTTGGCTGTTGCAAATAATGCTGCAGTGAATATGGAAGTGCAGGTATCTTTTTAAGTTAGTGATTTTGCTTGCTTCAGATAAATACCCAGAAATGGAATTCTTGGGTTATATGGTATTTCTGTTTTTAACTTTTGGAGGAAACAAGAAGTACTGTTTTTCATAGTGGCTATGCCAATTTAAGCAGCCATCAACAGTGCACAAAAGTTCCCTTTTCTCCACATTGTCTCCAACACTTATTTCTTCATGTTTTTTATTTTAACCATTCTGATAGTTATAAAGCAATTTCTCATTCTGATTTTAATTTGCATTTCCCTGATGATTAGAGATGTTGAGGATCTTTTGTATGTCTTGGCCATCTGTATGTCTTTGGGAAAATGTCTATTCAGATTCTTTGCCCATTTTTAAATAGGATTTTTTTTTTTTTTTTTTTTGGCTATTGAGCTTTTCATATATTTTGCAATTAACCCCTTATCAGAAAGATGATTTGCAATTCTCCCATTTCTTATGTTGCTTTTTGTTTTGTTTTTTTAATTTGTTGTATAGGAGCTTTTTAGTTTGATATAGTCCTACTGGTTCATTTTTGCTTTTGCTATTGGTGTCAAATCCAATAAATCATTGTCAAGACTGGTAACAAAGAGCTTACCACTGTTTTCTTCTAGTTTATGGCATCAGCTATTATATTGAAGTCTTTAATCTGTCTTAAGGTGACTTTTGTGTGTGGTCTAAGAGGGTTATTTTCATTCTTTTGCATGTGGCTGTCCAGTTTTCCCAACACCATTTATTTGAAGAGATTGTCCTTTCCCCATTGTATATTTCTGATTCCTCTGTCATAAATAAATTGACCATCTATGTGTGTGTTCATTTCTGGGCTCTCTATTCTGTTCCATTGATCTATATGTCTGTTTTTATGCCATTACCATACTGTTTTGTTTACTATAGCTTTGTAATGTATTTTTCAATCAGGATATGTGATACCTCCAGATTTATTCTTTCTCAAAATTGCTTTGGCTATATGAGAGGCTTTGTAGTTCCATACATATATTAGGATTATTTGTTCTATTTCTGTGACAAGTGTCATTGAAATTTTGTTAGGGATTGTATTGAATCTATAGATTGCTTTGGGTAGTATGGACATTTTAGCAATGTTGAGTCTTCCAATGCATAAACATGGATTATCTTTCCACTTATTTGTGTCATCATCACTATCTTTCCTCAGTATCTTAGTTTTCAGTGTACAGGTCTTTCAACTCCTTGGTTAAGTTTATTCCTAGGTATTTTAACTTTTTGATACAGTTATTAATATGATTAGTTTCTATTTCTGATGGTTCATTATTAGTATATAGAAATGCAATTATTTTTATATATTGATCTTGTATCCTACAGTTTAACTGAACTAGTTTATTCTAACACTTTTTTGGTGTAGTCTTAGGGTTCTCTATATATAAGATTATGTCCCCTACAAAGACTGTTATATTTCTTCCTTTCTGACTTAGATGCTGTTTATTTCTTTTTCTTGCTTAAGTGTTCTAGGTAAGACTTCCAGCACTACATTGAATAAAAGTGGCAAGAGTGGACATCCTTTTCTTGTTATTGATCTTACAGGAAAATCTTTTAACTTTTCACTATTGAGTATGATGTTAAGTTGTGGACTTATCATGTATAGCTTTTATTATGTTCAGGAATGTTTTTTGAGAGTTTTCAATCTGTGTTGAATTTTCTCAAATACTTTTTCTCTTTCTATTAAGATGATCACATGATTTTTTTTATCTTTCATTTTGTTAATATGATGTATCACATTGATTTAGTGATGTTGAGCCATGAAGCATTCCTGGAATCTCACCTGATCAGTATGTATAATATTTTTAATTTATATTGAATTCAGGTTGCTAATATTTTCTTAAGAATTTTTGGCATCTATGTTCAAGAATATTGACTTGTAATTTTCTTTTCTTGTAATATCCATGTCTGGTTTTGGTATCAGGGCTTTCTGAACTTGTAAAATAAGTTTGGAAATATTTTCTCCTCCTGTTTTGGGGGGAAGGATTTGTATTAATTCTTTTTTAAACATTTGGTAGAATTTACCAATGAACCCATCTGCTCCTGGACTTTTGTTTATTGGAAGGATTTTCATTACTTATTTAATCTTTACTCCTTATTAGCAATCAGTCTATTCAGATTTTCCATTTCTTCATGATTCTTAGTAAGTTGTATGTTTTTAGGAATCTATTTTCCTTCTGGGTTGTCCAGTTTGTTTAGCAGGTAATTGTTCTTTGTAGACTCTTGTGATCATTTGTATTTCAGTCGTAGTATGTCTTTTCATTTCTAATCTTGAGTCTTCTTTTTTTGCTTTGTGAGTTTAGCTAAAAGTTGTCTGGGGTGTGTGTGTGTGTGCGTGTGTGTGTGTGTGTGTTTTACTATTTATTAACCATCTTTATTATTCAAATCATGCAGGCAGAATTCATATGTATAGTAATCCTATTTTTTTCCAAATATTCTAGTTTATATTTTATCCTTATTGTTGGTTTAAAAAGTTTATCAATGTAAAGAACTATGATTTATTTATCCCATATGTTTATAGGGGAAATAAAAAGTTGTTGGGGCACCTGGGTAACTCCGTCATTAAGCGTTTTGTCGTCAGCTAAGCTCATGATCCTGGGATCCTGGGATCGACCCCCACATCATGCTCCCTGCCCGCCAGGAAGCCTGCTTCTCCTTCTCCCACTCCCCCTGCTTGTATTCCCTCTCTTGCTCTCTCTCTCTCTTTCTCTCTCTGTCAAATAAATAAAATCTTATAAAATAAATAAATAAAAAGTTGTCTATTTTGTTTATCTTTTCAAAAACTAGATCTTAGTTTCATTGATCTTTTCTATTATATTTTAGTCTGTTTCATTTATTTCCACCCTCATCTTTGTCATTTTCTTCCCTCTACTAGCTTTAGGTTTGAGGTCTCACTTTTAAGTACATGAGTACCAACTTCAGGTCAGCCCTCATTGCTGGCAGTACTGCCACACTCTCCAGTCTTCCACTCTTCCTCTCTTTTAGACAACTGTTTTCTACTTCCTCCTTGGTCTTTAACCTCTAGCATTCCCCTTTTCACCCTTCACTCTCAGATAATGACCTTACTTTCTATTTCACAAAGAAAATGAAGAGAGAATATCCACCTGTTCCCACCTTCACATCCACTCTGTACCTGCCCCCATGCCATGTCCTCTCCTTTCTTCTAGTTACAATAGTGTGCCAAGCTTGCTCCTGTCCAAGATCAGCCCTCCACTGTGAACCAGAGCCCATACCTTCATACCCTTCCCAGCACTCTGCTCTTTGATTCCTCTCCTCCCTCTGCTGGGTCATCAGTTTTTCATCTGTCTACTGAATCATTCCCATTAGCGTAGAAATATGCTGTAATATTTCTTCTTTTATTAAAAAAAAACAAACAACACCCTCTCCCTTGACTCTCCACAGCTGCCCTTAGCAATCACCCATTTCCTTCCAACAAAACTCCTTGAAAGAAACTATATAAGCTTGCCATTTTCACTTCCTCTTCTCTATTTTTTCCTGGACCTCTAATCAATCCCACTACAGAATGAAGCAGCTCTTGTCAAGTGACACCACATGGCCAGATTCAGGGATCAGTTCTCAATTTTTATCCTCTTCACCCTGTCAGGAGCATTTGAAGCACTTGATCATGCCTTCCTTTTTTAAATAACAGTGTTACTAAGATATAATTTATATACCATAAAATTAACCTTTAAAACTAGAGTTTAGTAATTTTTACTATATTTGCAGAGTTGTGCAACTGTCTACACCATTTAATTCCAGAACATTTCATCACTCCCAAAAACAAACCCTGTACCCATCTGCAGTCACTTCCCATTGCTCATTCCTGGCAGCCACTGAGCTATTCTGTCTCTGTAAATTTGTGCATTCTCAACATTTCATGTAAATGGAGTAATGTATCCTTTTATGTCTGCTTTCTTTTACCTAGCGTAATATTTTTGAGATTCATCTATGTTATAGCATGCATCAGTACTTCATTCCTTTTTATAACTGAATAGTATTCCATTTTACAGACAGACACGTTTTGCTTATCCATACATCAGTTGATGGATGTATGAATTGTTTCCACTTTTTAACTATAACAAACAATGCTGTTTTGAACATTCATGTACAAGTCTTTATGTAGATGCATGTTTTAGAATTGCTGGATTACATGGCAACTGTATTTGTCCCTTCCTTGCTGAAAGTCTTTGCCCTTGCCTTTTAGGACATTCTCTTAGTTTTTCCTTCTACCTCGCTATCCACTCCTCAGTCTCTCTGGGTCTTCTCTCTCTGTCCTTGGCATAATTGGGATATCAGTTTGTAGTCTGATCTCTTCTCGTCTCTATTTAGATACACTCCTTAGTTGACCTCTTCTAATTACTTAGTTTTTAAATACCAGTTACTGGTAGATGACTCCCAAACTTGTACGTTTAGTTGAAGCTTCTCATCTCCAGCCACTATATTCAACTCCCTAAATGACATTTCCACCTCTCTATGTTATGCGCGTCTCAAACTATGCATGCGCAAAGTTATTAGTTTAAAGTTTTAAGCATGTTTAAAGCTATATATTCCTGATTTACCCACAAAATCTGTACCTCCTGCTATCTTTTCTAACTCCATGATGACAGTTTCTTCCTTTCAGTGTTCAGACCAAAAACTTTGGCATCATCCTTGACTCCTGCCTGCCCCATGTCCAATGCATCAGCTAATCCTGTTGCCTCCACATTCAGGATATATCCAGAATCTAAAGTCTTCTCCCCACTTCCTGGATTAAAGCCATAAGCATCTCCATGACTTCTTAGTTGTCTGCTTGCACCACTCTGCCCCTTCTACAGTCTTTTCTCCATGTAGCAGTAAAGACCCTTTTAAAATGAAAGTCAGATGTGTTAACTTTTATGTTTGGCATCTTCCAAAAATTTTCTATTTGCTCTGGGTAAAAACAAAAGTGTTTAAATGCCTACAAGTATACATGGTCTGGGCCCTCTGTCACATCACGGACTTCATCTCTTGCCAATGTTCATACCCGTTTACCTCCAGCCACAGCGACCTCCTTGCTGTTCTTCAGACTTGAGAATCAGGTTTCATCTCGGGACTTTGCTCTGCTCTTTTCTCTATCTGGAATTCTCCTCCCCAGACATCCTTTTCAGATACTTCTTTATTATTTTTTAGGTCTGTGGTGAAGACTGCTAGTGGCCTCCCAAGAGCTATTCTCCCTCCCTTCCTTGGCTGGGTACAGTGATATAAAACTACTTTCCCTAACTTCCCAGGCAGCAATGTGTCACCAGAGGACTAAATTTTGACCCAATAAGAGTTAAGCAGTTGGGTTTTCCTTTAAGGTGGGCCGTGCCCTTCCTTGGACCTCCCCTTGCCCTCCCCCTATCCCACCATGTTTGTAACACAAAACCATGAGGGTTCCTGCCCTCATAGAACTTATGTCTGGTTAGGGGGAAAAGAAAACAAATAAACTTAAATAAATACACAGTATGTCAGATGGCATTATGTGGAGTGGAGATAAAGAAAGCAAAATCAAGGAAATGGGGAATAGAGCATAAGGGAGAATTCTGCTCTTTGTTATATAATGTCAAAGAAGGCTTTACTGATAAAGTAGTATTTTTGAGCAAAATGTTGCATCAGTTTGGATTATGTTTCCTTGCATATAAATTAACCCCAAACAACATTGACTTAAACAAGATAGAAATGTATTTTTCCGAAATAAACAAAACCTTCACATCAGGCTGGGGATGGTAACAAGACTTTATGAGGTAGCTTCCAACTCCACACCCCGTTGCAGTGTGCTCCTAGCCTGAGGAGTTGCCATCTGCTTACCTTCTAGGCCACAGCAGACATGTGGCCTCCTTAAACTACCACTAATCATTCCGTTTGCCCTGGATTTTATGCATTATTACTTTACTTTTCACTGTCATTTCAGCCAAGAGAAAGGTTTTAAGAGCCGACTTTCCCACTATCTGTACAATCTTGGGCAGCTCAATTTAGTTTTCTGAGCCCCTGGACTTCATTTTTGTAATAAAGGATTGGAGTAGACCTCTCTTCGGCTCAAAAACTGAGTAGTTCTTTTTTTTTCTAAGATTTTATTTATTTATTTGTCAGAGAGCGAGACAGCATAAAGGGAAAGGGAAGAGGAAGAGGGAGAAACAGGCTCCCCACTGAGCAGGGAGCCCAATGTGGGGCTCGATCCCAGAACCCTGGGATCATAACCTGAGCCAAAGACAGACGCTTAACTGACTGAGCCACCCAGGCATCCCAAGAACTGAGTGGTACTAAAATAAAGATCTAATTTCTTAATTTTCCATCTAATTTTTCATCTATAAACATGAAACTTAATATGACCAGCTATAATCAAACCATTCAGTTAATGTTCATTTAAGTTCACCTTTTTTTGCCTTAACATTTATTTTCAAAACCCTATTTACTTCTTGGCAAGTTTAAAAACTTCACATCAGCAGCACATATTGTTTTAAGGTGTTTTGTTGTGGTGGTTTTTAATACACCTGCCCAGCATCCATCTCAGGGATATTCCTTGAGACGAGAAGTGGGGTGGTAGGATGAATATAGGTAGGTGTACTTTTTAAAATCTACAGAGGACATTCCGATGTGCACTTCTGGGTGTAAGAACCACTCCTGCATGGCATTCCTTCTAGTGTCCGTAATCTCCCTTTGGAATAAGCTTCCAGAATATCCTGTTTTAAGGTCCCATCACCCTACGTGATCCTGTCCTCTAAGTTAGCAAGAACATGAAGCCAAAAGATTGCATTTAGGATGAGATGATAAATGTTCTCATTGATTAATCATTGGTTTTGATTATTAAGAATAAATGACAAAAAATTTTAAGCAAATTTTTATATCGCCAATAGAAGGAAAATTTATGAAAGTCTTCTGTGAGTTACTTTCTGCCTGAATTTTTTTCCTGATAAAAGACCTGAAGTCAAAGATGTGAATGAGTAACTTTGTAAAACAGTAATTGGCCTGGGTGGATATGAGGAGACCTCAGCTTACTGCCCTGTGTCTCTGGGAGTGTCTTCTCTAAGGTGAGGCTGCCTTGAGCCCATGTCCCAGGACACATGGCTCTACTATGGGGCCGTGTAGTCCGAGTAAAAGCTTCCTGCCTGTTCTTCCCATTTCCATACCGATGCTATTTTTAAAATTAACTCACAAGTTTTGAAAGTGAACATAAATGAAACTGCTAAAACAAGCGTATTGCTTACAGATGGGAATTAATGGGCTTTATGGTATCACCTGATAATCTGTCAACATTTCCATGTTTCCGGGAGGAAGGTAGATGAAATCATTGAGTTTGGTCATTCATTTGTTCACTGATTGCACAGATATTTAGTGGCTGCCAGCTATTTGCCAAGCACTGTTCTAAGAGTCAGGGCTCCAGCAATTAACAAAGCAGACAGAAGTTTCTGCTGTGATGGCACTTACTTCTGCAAAGGAGGTAAGGAAGGAGCAGTTGGGGAAAACCAGGTGCTAAGGGCTCTTGCTTGGGCTGTACTGCAGACCTGTAATTGATCTCATCTATTTCACAGCACACTTTTTAAAAAATTGTACAGTTTCTTTTTACACAGTTTTGCTCACAAAGTTAAACTGATTTTATTCTACAGTACAGACTCACTCTAGAGCTTAGATCAAGATATTTTAATTAGTTATAACTTTAACACTGACCCATTTTTTTCACAAAAAAAAAAAAAAAAAAAAAAAAAGGAGGGAAAGGTTATGTATAAGAAACTAACCCCCGGAAATTCCCTAAAGCATATTAATAACTTTCTCAGAAAACAGCCTGGAACATCGGTTAGCATTGTAGCCAACACATAATAGATTAATCAAATTACCAGGAGAATTGCAACCATTTAGTAAATGAACCTCACCATTAAAAAGCCAACTTGGACTTTTTTATTAAAAACAAAGGCTTTTCTCAGAGGATTTTTTTCATGTTTCTTTAAACAAAAAAGGTGTTAAAAAAAAAAAAAAAACTCGGAACTGAACATCTCTTTTCTCATGCTCTGTTATGTCACCATTTCTTGTTAAGAAGCTTGTGAGTTCAGTGACCATGAAGGAAGGCAAGAGGCTTTGCTCTCTCCAAACAAATGACAAGTGGAGGAGGAAAGTGATCAAGGAAATGAGGAAGTCGAATAACCTTTCTTTAGGAAGTCTAAATGTTAAAAATGAACTTTCCGATTCCTTCTATCACAGTTTCCTTCATCATTTGAGCCTTGATTGTGATTTTCTACCTGGTTCCAAACACCTCTCAAAGCAAAGTACCTGATGATGAAAAGAACAGACTTACAGTTTTTGTCATTTTGAAATGCAAGTTCAGCAATCGACCAGTACTTAGCATGACTCTTAAGACCAAAAAATAGTTTTTTATGCTTGACAAGGGACAGGTCCTTGGCCAGTCAGTTGAGCTCCTCCTCCTTCTGGTTCACCTGCTATCCCTCTTTTTCAGTCCTGCAGAGCAGACAACTCCTACCCTGCACTTGCCTGGGGCATACAGGGCCCATACTTAGGACTTACTATTGTGCCCTCACACTGACAGACTCATATGGACAAATATTAAGTTGAGGCACGTTATTTTTTAATGTTGTTAGTCACGTATCAGGGTAAATCAGAGCCTTGTTTCACAGATGTATTTTTCCATGGCTGGATTTCTTATTCAATTTCTAAAGATGAGACCCTATTAAAACATCTATAGTGTTGACTGTGGCAGAATTTGTTTTTTGGCCTTTGAAATTTTTTCATGTATGTTTTAAGTATGGAGATGACCTAAGTTTTATTGGAGGCATGTAACTATGCGTTTTTATTTGCTAAATAGGCTATATATTATAGCACAATTATTGTAGTCTCATTACAAACTTTAGAGACATTTTAATGATTAAATGATCCTTCATCATATAGATGTGCCATAATTACCTATGATAGTAACTTAACTAAAATGCTTTCATTTTTTGGCCTATCATAAAAAATATGATGAATACATTTTTCATATAGTTTTATCCTCCTATCTGATTTTTTCCCTATGATTATACTGCTAGAATGGTTCAGTAAATGCCAGAGGGTTCAATTTAAAAGAGTTTTAACTACTAATGCCAAAAGAAAAAAAAAAAAAAGAAGAAGAAGAAAAAGAAGGAGGGGAAGAAAATGGTTTGCAATACAGGATGCAATGTGACTTTCATCCCAAAGTTTCTTTTCTTCTTGCAATTCTAATGTTTCACATGTAACCAAATACAGAAAGTAGTGGTAAGCCCAAGTACTGAGGTCTGACCCTCTGGGTTTATAGCACTGCCACTCACTCAATGGGACAAATAACACATTCTTGACGCTTCCATTTCCTCATTAGTTAGATGGCAATAATAATAGTCTCTGCCTCTTTGGGTTGCTGTGACAATTAAACGGATTAACTGACGTAAATCAAGTCTTGGAACCATGCCTAACACAGAGAAATGTTCACTAAATCTTTCTAACAGTAACAGCAGCAACACCTAAGAGAATATTTCCTAATTTTACATTGTCAAAAGTTACTCTTGTGTTTCTATTCCCATGGCTTCTCAAACTCCAGAGCAGCTCAAATTCCTTGTGTTAGTCTGTTCCGTGCCTGCAAATACATGCATGGAATGTGCTCTTTTTACAATCCCTGGAATTCTTAGAATTTCATTGATACGCATAGATCACACAGCATGTGCCTAGATCCTTAACTCAGTCAGTGGCAGATTCTTCTGAGCAAAATGTCTTCCATAGGTGGTTGGCAGTGGTGGGGAAGGGGCTGGCGGGTTATAGTTTTCACCTTCAAGAACAAAAGTTATTAGGGTGCCTGAGTGGCTCAGTCATTAAGCGCCTGCCTTCAGTTCAGGTCATGATTCCAGGGTCTTGGGATCACTCCTTGCTCAGCAGGAGCTCCCTGCCTCTCCCTCTCCCTCTGCCCCTCCCCCCCCCCCGCCACTTGTCTTCCCTCTCTCACTGTGTCTCTCTCTGTCAAATAAATAAATAAAATCTTTAAAAAAAAAAAAAGGAAAAAGAACAAAAGCTATCATGAAGAAATCACTAAAATAGAGCAGCAAAGTGTGGTGTGAAAAATGCATATCTCCAGTGGAAAGAGAAAGCTGGCCACCTCAGTCAACATCTCAGATTGTTGGCCATTTGCCTACTGTAGCCGCATGTCATGAGGGAGGCTGCAGGTGCGTCTCTCCAAGCACATCAGCTTCATTTATCAGAGTAAGACTTTTAGTCCTATTTGGAGTTCCTGCCCCACAGAGTTTGGCTGAACCTCATGGAATCAGGAACAGCCATTAATTAGAAAGTGCAGGTCTAGGTAACCCCTAGAAATGGTGGCCCATTTCCACTAAACCTACAGCTGATCTGGGCCTCTTAGCATGCCAATGGCAAAAATGGGAAGGTGGAACCGGAAGAAAAGTATATAAAGAGAGGAGTTACATCAGTCAGGTTTCTGAAGCAGGGTTTCTCAGGTCCAGCTTTGCTAACATTTTGGGCCAGATCACTTTTTTTCATGGCAGGCTGTCCTGTGCATTTAAAGAGGGTTAGTCACAATCCTGGCCTCTACCTATTAGATTCCAGTAGCATACACCCTCACCCCCAGCATGACAACCAGAAATGTCTCCAGAAACTGGCTCCTGGTAAGGACCACTGCTTTAAACTACAACTGTAATAGCATGTCTCCTTGTATCCTTGGCCTTGGGTGACTGAGGTCCTACTCCTCCTCAGAGAGTTATGATGAAAGGAGTACTGAGTTCCATCTCAGAGTCAGCCGCTGAACTTGACACAATCTGAGATGGATACTCAGAGCATAAAAATAAAACTATCTCTTCTACCTACCCAATAAGGCCAAGGCTCAAATCATGTGTTTCTAAAAAGCTCAATTCCAGCTAAGGCAAAGAAAGTGACCTCCTTCCTTTCCTCAAAGCTCATACATTTGTACTAAAATTTATAATATCAATAAGGTAGCAGGTTTTAAAATTTCATCTAGTTTTCCTACAGTAATTTATGTAATGAAATGTATAGCCCTCAAGGTACATCTTCAAGACTATATCATTAATCCCCTTTAAAAACATGCATTCCTTTAAAAAAAAAAGAAAAAATATATATATACACATACACACACTCTATAGTGCTAGTAGTCTACAGTTACTACACTACTCTTTTCTAACAATTTTGTTCTCTCATAAACCTCATGTGGTATTTTCATGTTCTGTGCACAAGTTTAGTCCTTTGTACTTCTTTGGTATATATTATTAATAATTAGTTTATATTGTGAAGTTTATGGTTAATGACAGTCCTGTTTATTTCTATAGAGATTAAATCATCACAAAAATATACTTTCTGTGTACGTAGCTGTTGTAGTTTCTAGTATCTGAATTTTAAGTGATTTGTATTATGTAGTCTCCTTTAATATAAGCTGACAAAAATGGAATCAGCTGCATATTACCTTTTACCTTAGAATATTTCTCCTTAGGGCACATGGGAGGCTCAGTCAGTTCAGCGTCTGCCTTCGACTCAGGTCATGATCCCAGGGTCCTGGAATCGAGTTCTGCATCAGGCTCCCTGCTTGGCAGGAGGCCTGCTTCTCCCTCACCCACCCACCCTGCTTGTGTTCCCTCTCTGGCTTTCTCTCTCTATCTATCAAATAAATAATTAAAATCTGAAAAAATATATATATTTATCCTTTTGCATAAACTACTGAATTGAATTTAGAACTCCCAAATTATCACTGAACCTAAGATGCTGTGTCCTTATTTTAACATCATGAAATGTTGCCAAACAACTGCTCTTGTATTTGTTTTAATATTAAGAGAGAATTAAGTCTGGGTATGAGAATTTTTTTAGCTAATTAGTTTGAAATCTCTCTGCTTTTCCGGTGTGTTTATTTTTTCTGTCTACTCTTATGAAAAATAATCACATGCAAAAAGAGTCCCTTTATGAAATACATAACAGCATATATTTGTACTTTTCAGATGTTCTCTTGCTGTTTATCTGTTTATCTAAATATTTCTTTTTTAAAAAAGATTTATTCAAGAGTCAGAGAGAAAGAGTGAACACAAGTTGGGGAGGGGCAGATGGAGAGAGAGACCTCCAGCAGACTCCCTGCTGAGCATGGAGCCCAGTGCAGGGCTTAATCCCAGACCCTGAGATCATGACCTCAGCCCAAATCAAGAGGTGGATGCTCAACTGACTGAGCCACCCAGGTGCCCTAATATTTCTTTCATAAATTATCTTGGCAATTATCTCAATGAACTCTGTAGTTCATATTTTTTAAAAAAAAATTTGCCTTGCTATCCTTGATTTTCATGAACGGATAAAAGTTCTACAGAGAAATGCAATGGAATAGTTCATTAGTAATCATCAGATTCAGGCAAATTTCACATAACAACAATGTTAATAAAAGCTAGTTTTTACTGAGTGTTTACTTTGCTCTGTACTAAATGTAACTATTTGCTAAATTATTTTCAAGGTTATTTTTATGTAATCCTCATAAAGATATGAGTTTATTGAATATTTATGCTTATAATTGTCCCTATATTACTTTTTTTAATTGCCTGTTATCCTAGTTTCTTGGTCAGTTGCTATCTTGGGTATATTTCGTACTGAAAAACTGTGTTGTCTGACAATAAATATTAATGGTTCAGAACTTTGCTAGACTTGATGGCTCAAACATTAACAATAATGATATCCAGGCTCACCCAACCTGGTGGTGGGCACGTATTGCAGGGAGCACTGGATGTGGTGCATAAACAATGAATTCTGGAACACTGGAAAGAAATTTTAAAAAATAGATAATTTTAAAAGACAACAACTACAAAAAAGAAATCAGTAAATAAATAAAAATTCAAGTGCAAAAAAAATAATAATGATACCCTTAAGAAGTAGAGAAAGACAGGGAGAGGAGAGAAAGAGAAAGAACATGACACTATAATCTCTGTCTCCAGGCCTCTGGTTGAGGCCATATAACCTAGAAACATAAAACAACTAAGATGAAGGTATCAGATGACATGAAATCAAGCATAGATTTTGTGGTGGTGTATTACAGGAATTCAAAGTTCAGAAAGGTCATTAAGACCTGAGGTTAATTAGAAAAGCTCTGTGGACAGTGGATTCTTATCTCAACCTCAAAGGAGGTTAAGATTTGGTTTGGTCTTGGGCAGTTGGTGAGTAGCCAGTGATGAATGGGTGACATTCCATCCAGTTGAAGGACAAGCATAAGAAAGCTTTGACATAAATAAATAAATAAATAAAAAGAAAGAAAGAAAGCTTTGACATGAGAAAAAGCTTCCAGTATAACAAATACAACTGATCCAAGGATTTGAATCTTTCCTGAAACACTCACATGATTTTTACACAATTTTAGGAGAAGGACATAGGTTGTGTTCATACTCCTTCTGATCTAATATAAAAGCATGAGGATATTTCTGGGGTTGGAAGGAGCCCAAAACTTCTGATAAGAGAAGTCAATATACCAGTGTTTGTTTGGTACTGTGCAACCCATGTTTTCAGAGATATAAGAGAACTAAAAAGGTGGGGTTTTGCCTAGTTATTTCCTTAGTTAAAAATGTATTATACCGTACTTTGCCCTATAAAAGAAGATTACAACAGGAACTATTAGCAAACTGGTATATATTTTGCTTGTTGGTAGTAAATATTTCTGGATGCCTTTCTGACTATGGCATCCTTCATTTCAGTGTTTCTCGGCCCCTTTTCCCCCTGCCTTTTTCTATTTTTTCTTTCCTTCACTCCAGGATGCTAGTCAGATATACTCCCATAATCTCTCATTACACAGAATGGGGATGGGAGGGCGGGTGATCCTGGGGAAGATTTGTATCAGAATCCAGGAGAGGGACATGGGGACACGGGCTGTGTATGGTTCGAACATTCCCCTGGAAAGTATCGGTTACTCATCTTCCCTGTGCCTTTTGCCATATGACAGTTCTTCTAAGTATTTTAAATTCTATACCAAGGTTGATATTTTTCTGGAATATTATTAATACATTAGGTTACTCATTAGAGTAAATTATCTTCAGTACCTTAATTTGAAAGATTTTTTAAATCTGTCTTTCTCTCTTTTAAATTTTATTTTCTAGATCCCCAAATCCAGGAGTGAGGGAGCTCTTCAGGCTCACAGAGTTCCACATCCAGAGCTCTGTGACGGCGTTCCTCAGCTCAGCCTGCGGCTAAGTCGTAGAAAACCCTGCTGGGATGACATGAATTCAGCAGAGGATGCTAATGCTGCAAAGCTGGTATCCAGGTTGGCGTGTTTCTTTTATTTACATGTTATATGTTATATTGTCTGCTCGGATGTTTAGGCTCACATGTTCTTATCACTAGAAATGTTTGTGGTTTATTATATATTTTTTTGTTTGTATTTTAAGACAAATTATTTAATCAGTTGGACTATAGTAGGCTCAGGGTTAAAAACTGGATGAGTTACTTTTGGGTTGCTTTTTCGTAATATGTTCAGTGGCCAATATTATTTGCAATTAAAATGGACATCTGAGTTGTTACTAGGACCAACAGTCACTAATAAATTTTGCATATAGCCTTTTAGCTATTATGTTGCAATTATATGAAAGCAAACCTCTTTGTATACTTGAAGAAGGCATGCAGTTTTCTTAAAAGAGGTGAAATTGGATCTGAATCTTAACTCCCAGCATAGATAATTTTTCCTTCTAAGAATTTTTAATCTTTTGTTATAACTTAAAACATATTTCCATTCCAAAAAAATCCATTACAAGACAGAGAAAATTGAAAAGTATTTACAACATTAAACAAATAATACAGCTAAAGAGCTTACCACTTTAGATTGCATTATGAAAGAGGGAATTTCTATAAAAGATGAAGAGAAATTAAATAGGAAGAAAAAGAAGGCCCCATCAGGAAGCACAAGAGAAGTATTTGGGAATTTACAAACAGGTGTCATATGGGAAATTGGTTGGAGATAAGGCTGGGAAAATAGAGTGGGGCCAAGTCAGTGACGACCTTGAATGCCAACCTGAAATATTTTCGCATTTAATCTTTCCTTCACTGAACAATTGCTAAACACCTAACCTCTGGTTCCAGGAACTGCTCTAGGACAAGGGATGCAGCATTGAACAAAGCCAACCAAGGCCCTGTGTTTGGGGGTGGGGGGGATTGGAAAACACTTAGGAAAAACAAAAAAGCCTGTGAAGATCATTTCAGCTCTAATAAGTGGGCATATTAAGAAACTAATCAGGTGAAAGTCACAGACTCATGCAGAGACAGTTTGAGTAGGCAGGGAAAGCCTAAGTTGAGATGTGAAATAGGAGGAGAAAGTGTGTGAGGGTCAAGGAAATGTGCATTTCTATGCAAAAGAACCAATCAAGGGGGACGCTTGGGTTGCCCAGTTGGTTAAGTGTCGCCTTCAGCTCAGGTCATGATCCCAGAGTCCCAGGATCAGATGGAGCTCTGTATCAGGCTCCCTGCTCAGCGGGGAGTCTGCTTCTCCTCCTCCCAGTCCTGTGCTCATGTGCTCAAGCTCTCTCTCTCAAATAAATAAATAAAATCTTAAAAAAAAAAAAAAAAAAGGCAGTGAGCTAGGGAACCCCTGGCCTTCAGGTAATGGGAAGCCAGTAGAAGTTTCAGATAGGTGGGATAGGTGATAGGAACCATGGTAATTCGGTTTATTAGGAAAAGTAATCTTTCATCACCTGCAGGATCAGTGGGAGAGGGAGAGTTTGGAGGAAGTTATAGTATTGGTTCCTTCAATAGTCATTAATCTTTACAGAGGTCTAGTCATGTGGCGTTTCCTTGCCAGGTGCTGGCAGTTCAGACAATGAGAGACTTAACTCCTGCACTTGGGAAGACAGAGGAAAAGTGAATGAAAATTGGTATGATTAGTAAGCACACTACACTAGGTCATCACTGTCCAAGCAGTGGGAAACGGGCTGGTGATAAAGTCGTAAGATTCTGGTGTTTTTAAAGAGCTTCTAATACAGGACATAGGGTGCCGTGTGAGGCGAGAGTAGGAGCACAGACCACATTGGGAGAGGAGGGTCAGAGAGGTTTCAGAAAGGGGACGACTTGTGAACTGGCAGTAGGAAAAGTAGAAATCTACTGGGCAGGGGACTCAGGATAAGGATGCTCCTGGAAGAAAAAAGGCATGTGCTGGGGCATGCAAGGTGGGGAGGACGGCCGGGAGGAGAACCCCAGGTGCAGCTGCAGATTCTGGACACCTGGAGTTTAGGATGTAGGCAAGGCTAGAGGTGGGCTAAGATACTGAGCTGAATAGATAAGATCGTGAAAAACTATCCCCCGTACACAAGAATTTGGATTTTTCTCTTGAAAATGACAGAATGTGATTGCAGGAATATAAGGCAGCGAAAGATCTAAGCAGACTTGGATTTATAAAAGCTGGTGTGGCACCAGTGCAGAAGGAGAGGTTGGGGTGCTGGGGGGAGATGAGTGAGAAGACCACAGCCCCGATCCACTACCACCTGCCAGCCTCTGAGATAGGCCGGATGGACAAGTGTGTGCTTCGGGGGAGGGCAGAGAACAGGCTGTTGCTTCTGGGAGTGGACTTGGACCAGAATGGGTTGGGATTGGTTTTTTGTGTGTTTGACTTCAATTGGGGTATTATAATAATGAGTGAAATGGAATGTAGGCAGATTGTGTGTGTCATACACAGAGTCTATGGAGGAAAAGAGGCTGGTTTATAAGCTGGGAGGTCATGGAACAAGGTGTTCAGAGGGAATTTGGAAGCCAGGGGGTAACCCCCCAACCCAGGAAAGCAGGCTGTGCACCTGGTGGGCAGCTGTGTTGGAGCAGGGAGGGGAGGGCAGTGCTCAGCCCTCACCACTGAGGGGTAAGGGTGACACCCATGGAGGAACTGGCCTTGGGCAGTGTGAAAGTTCCGAAAAGAAGAAGGGACACAGAAACATTGGCACTTTTCAAAGTTTTCTTCTCTAGTTTAAATATCAAGGCCAAGTGTCTGGGTGAGAGGCACTAGTGTAGATGTTATCTTCCCAAATTACTTGGCAGAGAATTATGCCAGGAATGCATATGTAAAGCAATGAAAGGAAAAATTCAAATTTTAGTAGTTTATATCATCATTTTTATTCATCCAGTCAGAAAATGAAAGGGAAAAAAAAAAGTTTCTTGCTCCTAAAGGTAACAAGAAAAGAGCTTCCTGTTTGGAGAATGAATTTGTATTTCTGAGATACAAATCAAGAAGTGAGATTATGGAGAGACAGCACAGCTAACGTTGCTCTGGCAACTCTTTGTTCCGCCGGTCAGCGTATCTCCAGTTGAAACAAATGTGTGTTAATGTTTATGAATTTTTTATATACTTTCTAAGTTCATAAAGGATAGCCTTGAAGACTGACTCCTGCACACTTGGCAGCCTTAGAGATTTAGGTAGAAACCGTGCTGCTCACCGTCACGCAGTAGGAACTCATCCAAGTTCTGTAGTGTCCATGCAGAGAGTTTACTCTTTACATACCTCTTAATAGATTGTGAAGTGTCACAAAGTAGGTGGAAATAATTAAAATAAATTTAATTGAAAATAAATCCTTTATATATCTTGAAGTAACAGAATGAATATTAGGCCAATTTTCATTAAATAAACTTATGAGGTGGTTTTCATTTGCAGTTACTTTCTAGAACAAGTTACTATTTAGTTCATAAATTTTAAATAAACTAGAAGTGTGTGTGTGTTTCTACTTTTTTCCTTAACAGTTCATTAGTTGCACCAGTCTTACAACAAAAAGGCTGGCAATGTGTATTAAATATAAGCCCATTATCTAATACAAGTTTTTTTTTAAAGATTTTATTTATTTATTTGAAAGAAAGAGAGCACAGAGGGAGAGTGAGAGGGAGAAGCAAGGTCCTCACTATGCAGAGAGCCCAACGTGGGCTCAGTGCCAGGACCCTGGGATCATGACCTGAGCTAAAGGCAGTTGCTTAACCAACTGAGCCACCCAGGTGCCCCTAATACAAACTTTATTTTGGCTTACCAACTTTTTTTTTTGCGGAATTGTCGAGAAACATTTAAACATTTAGCTGGGCTTTTTCTTGTTTTTGTCTTTTATTTTTTAGTTGCTCTTTGAAAAAGAAAAAAAAAAACAATTCAACAAAAATCTATTCTTGTTTGACCCATGATCTGAGTTTCGTTTACTTTACAAAACAAAAAAACATTCTCTTTGTACTTTAAAATCAGTGTGCCACGTTTATACTCACGGTTTGGTTTTCAGCAGAGTTACCCTATCAGTTAACAACCAAGAAAGAACCTTTGGTACTGAGATTTACAGAATGGTGAATTGTCCCATGAATTTTTAAACAACAGGTTAAGGCTGATTTCTCAGGCTTTTGAGGAGCAATTTTTGGCCAACAGTGTTCTTTGATAACTTTGAATATTTAGAGTTGAAGCCTTGTTCAGTACTTTTGCCCCAGGTTGTCTCACTTTGGTCTTTTTCTTTGTTCCAATTCTTCTGGGGAGTCTCATTTCTTCTTAAGATGTAGTAGAAATACTGGGCACCTGGGTGGCTCTGTCGTCAGGCATCTGCCTTCAGCTGGGGTCATGATCCCAGGGTCTTGGGATCAAGCCCCACATCGGGCTCCTTGCTCGGCAGGAAGCCTACTTCTCCTTCTCCCACTCCCCCTGCTTGTGTTCCCTCTCTCTCTCTGTTTCTCTCTCTGTCAAATAAATAAATTTTAAAAAAAAGATGTAGTATAAATATGGATTGTTTTTCTAATCTTCAGATAATGGCAACAAAAATAAAAGCAAAGAAAGTAACACACTTAAAATGTGATGTTTTGTGAGTCAAGAGAAGAGCCCAATATCAGTTACTGCTTATTGGCTAATTTCTAGCTTAGAACATTATTTATTCATATGAATATCATTTTTTTCTTTATTTCTATAATTGTCAAAAAATGGCATTGAGGATATAATTATATATCAACAAATCATTTTTCTAATCCTCATAGAATTTCTCACAATTAGAGTGATTCAGTGAAAAAGCTTAAGGATAAGTAACTCTTGATTTTGTTAGAGTTCAGTGGAATGCTCTATTTTATACTGAATTCTAAGCCAAAGACAGAGTACTTAATTCAGTGAAAGCATTAGCTTTCTAAAACTCACAGCAGCAGTTACTAAAATACTGTTAAGAATTCTTTTTTGTAGGGATGCCTGGGTTGTTTGTTAGGTTGAACATCCGACTCTTGATTTCGGCTCAGTCATGATCTCAGTGTTGTGAGATCAAGCCCCACATCAGGCTCTATGCTAGGCCTGCTTGGGATTCTCTCTCTCCCTCTGCCCCTCCCTGCCCCTCTCTCTCCTTCTCTTAAAAAAATTAAAAAAAAAAGTTTTTTTATAATTAAGATGTGTGTATTACTAAAATTCACAGTAGACTGAAAAGCATAATTTCTGATCTGGCATGCCAGCTTCAAAGGAGCCCATGCCTGTCCTTCTCCACAGTGTAAGTACAGTGTACAAGTTAAGTGGGTTAGAGGCACTCACAGAAATGAGAAGGTTATTGAGCAAGTACATCCCTTAAGCATGGCTGGAACATTCTAGTTCCTTTTGGTGTACCTGATACTCTCATTCCTTTTAAAAATGCTGAGGAAGAAAAACTGTAAACATTAACTAGTATGTTAAGAAATAGGCCACTTAAAAAATTTCCTGGAAGGGAAAGCTACATATCCATGCTCTAAAAGAAAAACGTTCTATTGTAGGTAATGTTTGAGATGTTAAAAGAATTTGAAGCTTCAGGGATAGCCGTCTTACTATCTGTTTCAACATGTACAATAGTTAAGTGATCCTTTTGAGCGTTTCTAGCACTATATTTATTACTTTCAGAATCTTTTTAATTTTAGAATTTAAATAAAGAAAAGAATTAATATTTTTAGGTTTTTAGTTGTTAAATAGTATGTACTGTAATGGTCTTTTTGAAAGGCAATGTATTTCTTTAAATGTGTGATTTTCTTAAAGGCAAAAGGAAAATCTCTAGGTTCATTCTCTAAAGTCAGAGTAGAGACTCAAGAAACCAAGTATTACATGATTAGAATTTATATCAAAAGTCCAGAAAAGGCAAGTTCTTTAAAAAACAGCAAGTTGATTGTGATTGTCTGGTTCTGGGGCTGGGGAACAGGGAGGGACAGAGATTAATGTAAATGCCCTGAAGGACCTTATTTGGTGGGATGAAAATGTAAGTTACTAAAAAAATCACTGAACCATAGTCTTGAAAAATACGGATCTCAATAACACTGTTTTAAAAATACAAATACCAGAAAAACAAACAATTGCTGGGGCAAGAAATGAATATAATCTAACAAGAATATCACTTGATTGCAAATTATGCAACTATTATTATAAGTAAATGCTACAACAGAGAAAGTTATGTTTGTTAATCTTAAAATAATTTGTTCCTTCATACTTTTCACTGACTATAACAGAGTCTGGTGGCAGGAATAAAGATTAAGTCCTCTTGAACAGAACGTTGATTCTTAAGGAGGGAGAAGAAGATGGAGATAAAGCTATTTGAAGGGTTGGAATCTGGAAGAATTCTATGGTGTGATTTGCTGTAATCAAAAGTTATTGAAATGATCAGTATTTCAGGGAGACATAGAAGCAGAAAGAAAAAAGCTCCACCATCTTGGAAGTTTCACCAAAAAAAGTCATAGGTCCATTTTCAGAAGCAGAAAATTTACCCAGTGTGCTTCTATGTCAACAGACATTCATGGTCTCCTTCCCCATGGTGGGTGTCCTACAGACAGACACATCTACAATGAAAGTTTTGCCCTGGTTCTTGCATAAAGTGAGAAACAATTAAGAGTGATTAAAATGCTTTCATTTTCTGCAACCAGAATAAATAAAGTTACCACTTTACCAATTATTTATTTAAAATAATATGATGAAGCTAAAGAAAGTAGCTTTGTTGCCGAGTTATTTTTAACCTGATAGATAAGTAAGATAGGCTACAGTAAGTCACTTTTAAATGTATATTAAAGACAAATCTTTTCTTAAGAGAATATTTCTGCCTGAGATAGTTGTTCTACTCTAAAAGTGCTTTCTTGTCCATTTATTCTGTTTTCAGTACTTCTGAATTGCGTAGTGAATACATTCTTCTTAGAAAAATTTAAAACCTCACCAATAAGGCTTAAGCTCCCACTGAATCACTTGCTCCATAATTCTAACTCCTTCCTCTCTCTTCTTGGGGTAAAGGACTATTATAGGTTTGGTTTTGTATTCTTCCAGACTTCTTTCAATGTATTTACACGGGAATATATTTTTACATACTTTCCACTTTTTAAAAAACAGTCTTCATCATACTGAATGTATTGTGGTGCTTCACCTATCCTTGAAAATGTCCTATTTCCCAAGTGGCTTCCCCCTGTGATATTCTTGTCCTTTCCTTCCCACCTCCAAATTCTGTGACCTTCAGGTCTCCCTCTTTGGCCTCCTGCTCCCCTGTTTCCTGTCCCTTCCACAGTGAATCTAGGCACAGCATGGTAGTTTTCTTTCTTTCTTTCTTTCTTTCTTTCTTTCTTTCTTTCTTTTTTTTTTTAAGATTTTATTTATTTATTTGACAGACAGAGATCACAAGTCGTCAGAGAGGCAGGCAGAGAGAGAGGAGGAAGCGGGCTCCCCGCTGAGCAGAAAGCCCAATGCGGGGCTCCATCCCAGGACCCTGGGACCATGACCTGAGCTGAAGGCAGAGGCTTTAACCCACTGAGCCACCCAGGCACCCCAGCATTGTAGTTTTCAAGTACAGTATCTCAGACCTGAACTCAGTTCTCCGATTCTGGTGCCTGTCAGCTACCTCTACCTCAGCCTTTACCAACCATAAGTTTACCATACCAAACACAACTCATCTCCTCTTTTCCTCTTCACTTGCTGTGGGTTTCATTCTCTCAAACACAAGATTCAAAATCTTTTCTATAATCAGTCACCAAATCTCATCAGTATTTCATTTTCAGTATCTCCAACATTCCTTTCCCCATTATCCCCGCCATGAGCTCAGTTCTGAATTAGGCCTCCATCACCTTGTACTTACATAATTACATTTTTCTGCATTTCACTAATCTGCTGGATTCATTCTCCACATAAGTTGGGCCTATTCCTCCATCTTCAACTTCTAACTCTATACAGTGTCTTCTATGCCTGTCTCTCCTATTCAGAACTCTCTACTGAGCCATACTAACACATCATTCTGACTTGCAGACTGGTCAACCTAATCCCTCTTGTACCTCAGACCCTTCCCTTGCTCCCTCTCCCATCATCTGCCCATAGCCAGCCAATTCCCAAATACTTTTTTACTATCTTACTGTCTTTATTTTGCCTCATTACTACTCCACTCCTTAGCACCTCAGCAAACCCAGGAACTTTTAAAAAGGTCATACTCCTTCTCAGAACTACTGAGTGACTCACATGTGCCTAGCCTACGAGAGACTCCTTGCTCCATCCTCTGCTTGTCTTTCCAGTTTTTTCTTCCTCAGCTCTATGCTTGCCGTTTTCTCATCCCTACAGCCACCACATAACCCACACTTTCTGGGGCCATCTCAGTTCCAGACACTGGCATATTTCAGATACATTGCAGGTTTGGTGTCCAGATGACCACAATAAGGCACATATCTCAGTAAAGTGAGTCAAATAAATTTTTTATTTCTCAGTGCATTTAAATTTATACTATAATCTATTAGGTATGCTATATAATATTATGTTTAAAACAATATATGTAATTTTAACATTTATCACTTTATTGCTAAAAAATGCTAACCATTATCTAAGCTTTCAGTGAGTCATCATCACAGATCACATAACAAATATAATAATAATAATGAAAAAGTTTGAAATATTGTGAAATTACCAAAATGTGACCCGGAGATATGAAGTAAGCAACTACTGATGGAAAAATGGCACCAACAGACTTACTCAATGCAGAGCTGCCACAAACCTTCAATTTATAAAAAATGCAGTATCTTCAAAGTGTATAAAGTGAAGCTCAAAAAAACAAGGTTTGCCTATATTCTCTTTAAGATTAGACCCTGTATTTTGATTTAATAGTATTTTGTCTTGATATTTGCCTTAAAAATTATAGAGCAAAATGATAAAATAGGGAGCCCCCATCTCATTTCCCCCCATATTAACAGTAAGTTGGTAGTTATCCATGGACAAAAGTGCCTCTGTGGGAGCTTCAGTATCTAAGTAAAAGGTTGCAAAACACTAGTAGAGCCCAAGACTGAAGAAGTCCATTTTGAAAGGACATGGCTGCACCCAGGTGGTATACTCACAAACCGTAGTTTTGTAAGCTACAGACCCAGAAAACAGCCCAGTCTATCTACAGGCCTGGCTCCAGCCACATTTGGCCCTACTGCTGTTGCTAGCACCATCTTCCAAGCAACCAAGGGGGGGCCACACCCACCCATATCGGTCCAGTGACCTCAGTTTCAGCTGTGGACCCTGAAGTGCCATATGACTAGGCTCCAGCCCCTCTCAGCCTTAGTCCAGAAATAATCCTTTCCTCCCAATGACCCAGTGAGAGAAAGACCTGTCCCTGTCCCAGAGGCAGATCTTCCAACATCAGTCTGACCAAGGATACTGAAGCTGGCTCCAGCCTCTCTCAGCTGTGGTCTACAGATACTCCTACCCTCCCAGGGATGGGATGGGAGACACACTGCCCAGAGGCAGGCCTGTTGAAATGTTGTCTGACCATATCCTGCAGTGGCCTTGTGACCTAGCTCCAACCCCACTGGGCATTGTCCAAGGGAAGTCCTAACCACTTAGGAACCTGGTAGGAGACACACCCATCCATACCCCTGGAGGCAAGACTGCAGACTCAGTTCTGACTGTTGACCTTGAAGCAACCCAGTGATTCAGTTCCAGCCCCTGTCAGTAATTCAGTCCAGTTTTTCCGACCCAGGGAACTTCCCAGGGAGCTGGCAGGAATTCTCCCAGGAACCTGGCAGGAGCCACATTCATCTGCACACCTGGTAACAGGCCCACTATTTGCAGACCTGAAAGTCAACCCTTGTCTCAGTGCCAGCCCTACTGACCAAGGTTCTGAAGGCAGTTCCATCACCCCAGGGATCAGGCCTGTCAACTGCAAACTCCTACCGCATACCCAGCAGCAGCCACGTGACCTGGCTCACCCCTGCTCAACTGAAATCCCAGAGGCAGAAGCATCAGCCCAGGGACCCAAAAGAAGAAATTTTTTTGTGCCAAAACCAGTCTGTAAAGACCAGAAGAGGTGCTTTCTCTTTCAGATGCAAGATACCAACACAAGGCTTCACAGTCACAAAGAACTAAGCAAACATGATACCACAAAAAGGAAACTAATAAAGCTCCAGTAACCAAACCCAAATAGAGATCTTCAAATTTTCTGAAAATTTTTCAAAATAATCATCTTTTAAAAGTTCAAAGAGATGCAAGATAACACAGACAGTGAAATCAGGAAATTAATACCGAAAAAATCAAGTTTAATAAAGAATTAACCACAAGAAAGAACAACAGAAATCCTGAAGTTGAAGAATAAAACAGAACTGAAGTTTGAACAGAGAACAATAGACTGGATCATGAGGAAAGAATCAGCAAATAAAGATAGGTTATTTAGAATAATTACAGGAACAAAAACAAAAAAGGAAGGAAAAAGAATGATAAAAGTATGTGGCATCTATAGAATACCATCAAGTGAATGAATATATTTCAACTTGAGTGGAAGAGTGGAAGGAGTGGAGAGAGAAAAAGGGGAAGAAAACTTATTTAAAGAAATAATGGCTGAAAACTGTTTGAGTCTTAGAAAGGACATGGACATCATTATGCATGAAGTGAAGAACTGCAACCAAGATAACTCAGACAGATTATACAGATCATCACAGTTAAAGACACAGTTGGGCACTGAGGTCACTTGGTCTGTTAAGTATCCAACTCTTGATTTTGGTTCAGGTCATGATCAATGAGATCAAGCCCTGCATTGGGTTCTGTGCTGGGTGTGGAGCCTGCTTGGAATTCTCTCTGTCCCTCTGTGCCTCCCCCACCCACAATCACTCCCTTTAAAAAAAAAAGAAAAAGTTTTTTAAAAAGTTAAAGACAGAAAGTTTTTAAAGCAGCAAGAGAAAAACAACTCATTACATATAAGAAAACCCAACAAGTCTATGGAGTGGATTTTGCAAGAGAAACCTTGATGTAGGCCAGGAAGAAGTAGGTTGATAGATTCAGTTTGAAAGAAAAAAATCTGCCAATCAAGAATACTATACCCAGCAAAGTTGTGTGTGTTTTCTGAAGCTGTACCTTTCAAAATTGAAGAGGAGATAAAGACATTCCCAGACAAACAAAAGCTTAGGGAATTCATTATAACTAGATATGCCTTACAAGAAATGCAAAGGGGGAGTTACTCAATTTGAAACAAAAGGAAGCTAAGTAACAATATGAAAGTATAAAACTCACTAGTAAAGATAAATATATAGTCAAATTCGGAATACTCTAACACTATATTGGTAATATGTAAATCACTTAATTCTAGTATAAAATTTAAAAGACAAAAGTATAAAAACATAGCTATAATAATTTGTTAATGTATATACAATATTTTTAAAATGTGTGGAGAACCTGGGTGCTCAGTTGGTTAAACAGCTGCCTTCAGCTCAGGTTATGATCTCAGGGTCCTGGGATCAAGCCCCACATCAGGCTCCCTGCTCAGTAGAGTGTCTGCTGCTCTCTCTGTCCCTGCCCCAACTTGTGCTTGTTTGCTCTCTCTCTAACAAATAAATCTTTAAAAAAAAAAAAAGTGTGACATTAATAGCATAAAATGTTGGAGAAAGGGAGAAGGAAAATTGTAAAGTTGTTTTTTTTTTCCAATTTATTTATTTTCAGAAAAACAGTATTCATTATTTTTTCACCACACCCAGTGATCCATGCAAGCTGTGCCCTCTATAATACCCACCACCTGGTACCCCAACCTCCCACCCCCCCGCCACTTCAAACCCCTCAGACGGTTTTTCAGAGTCCATAGTCTCTCATGGTTCATCTCCCCTTCCAATTTACCCAAAAGCACATACCCTCCCCAATGTCCATAACCTTCCCCCCTTCTCCCAACCCCCCTCCCCCCAGCAACCCACAGTTTGTTTCGTGAGATTAAGAGTCACTTATGGTTTGTCTCCCTCCCTATCCCATCTTGTTTCATGGATTCTTCTCCTACCCACTTAAGCCCCCATGTTGCATCACCACTCCCTCATATCAGGGAGATCATATGATAGTTGTCTTTCTCCGCTTGACTTATTTCGCTGGAAAATTGTAAAGTTTTTATATGCAATTAAAGTTATCAGCTTAAAATGACTGCTGTAACTATTTAGATGTTTTAGGTAAATCTCATGGTAACTGCAAAGAAAAAAACTTATGGTAGCTACACAAAAGATGAAAAAGAAATCAAAGTACACCACTACAAAATATCAACAAATCACAAAGGAAGACAGCAGGCAAAAGGAAATAAAACAACCACAAAGCAGAAAACGATAAAATGGCAGTAATACATCTTATTATTTACATTTATAATACGCTTTAAATGTAAATGGATTAAATTTTTCAATTATCAGACACATATCTGAATGGATAAAAATATAATTACAATATGTCCCCTATAAGACTTTCACTTTAAGGACACATAGGCTGAAAATGAAAGGATGGGAAAAGATATTCTATGTAAATAGTGAACAAAAGAGAGTGGGGTGATTATACTTACATCAGACAAAATAGACTTTCAATTAGAATCTGTTACAAGACAAAAAGAAGGTCACCATATGATGGTAAAGACTTTAATTCACTAAGATGATATAGTAATTATAAATATATATGTATCCATATATACCTAATTTTTTAAGCACCTAAATTTTTAAGCAGATATTTACAGAACTAAAGGGAGAAATAGACAGCAATACAATAATAGGAGATTTTAGTACTCCACTTTAAACAATGAATAAATCATCCAGACCAGAAAATCAAAGGAAGACCAAACTTGAAAGACACTGTAGATCAAATGGACCTAATAGAACTGTCCAGAACATTCCATTCAGTGGACACAAAAAAACACATTCTTTGGATAAAGGAGATGTGGTATGTATACACAATGGAATACTATGCAGCCATCAAAAGAAATGAAATCTTGCCATTTGCAATGACGTGGATGGAACTAGAGGGTATCATGCTTAGCAAAATAAGTCAATTGGAGAAAGACAACTATCATATGATCTCCCAGATATGAGGAAGTGGAGATGCAACATGGGGGGGTTAAGGGGGTAGGAGAAGAATAAATGAAACAAGATGGGATTGGGAGAGAGACAAACCATAAGTGACTCTTAATCTTACAAAACAAACTGAGGGTTGCTGGGGGGGAGGTTGGAGAGGGTGGTGGGGTTATGGACATTGGGGAGGGTATGTGCTATGGTGAGTTCTGTGAAGTGTGTAAACCTGACAATTCGCAGACCTGTACCCCTGGGGATAAAAATACATTATATGTTTATTTTAAAAATTAATTAATTAAAAAAAGGAAGAAAGAAAACACATTCTTTTATTTTTTTCTTTTTTTAAGATTTTATTTATTTATTCAACAGAGAGAGATCACAAGTAGGCAGAGAGGCAGGCAGAGAGAGAGAGAGGAGGAAGCAGGCTCCCTGCTGAACAGAGAGCCCGATGCGGGACTCAATCCCAGGACTCTGAGATCATAACCTGAGCTAAAGGCAGCGGCTCAACCCACTGAGCCACCCAGGCGCCCGAGAAAACACATTCTTTTCAAACACACATGGAACATTCTCCAGGTTAAAACATATGTTAGACCACAAAACAAGTTTTATCGAACTTAAGGGTATTGAAACCTTAGGTGTCCTCACTAGATTGTATGAAACTATGAATTAATAATAGGGGGAAATTCACAAATATATGGAAATTAACACAATCCTAAAAACCAGTGGACAAAAGAAGAAATAAAAAAAAAAATCTCAAAGTATTTTGAGACAAATGAAAGTTGAAATACAACATTCCAAAACTCATGGAGTATGGCAAAAGCATTTCTTAAAGGGAAGTGTATAGTGATAAGTGACTATATAGAAAAAGAGAAAGCCTTCTAATAACTAACCTAACTTTACACCTCAAGGAATTAGAAAAAGAAGAAAACTAAGCTCAAAGTTAACAGGGAGAAAAAAATAATGATTAGTGCAAAGATAAATTCAATGGACACTAGAAAGAAAGTAGAAAAGATCAGCAAAACTAAAAGTTGATTTTTTGAAAAGATAAAAATGACAACCCTTTACATATACTAACCAAGAACAAAGAGAATTCAAATAGGTAAAACTCTTAATAAAAGAGGAGACATTACAATTGATTCCATAAAAATACAAGGGATCATGAGAGACTACAATGAACTATTATACACCAGCAAATTGGATATTTTAGAAGAAATGGATAAATTTTAAAACCATGCAGTCTCCCAGGACTGAATCATGAAGAAATAGAAAATATGAACAAATCAATAATAAGTAAGGACATTAAAGCAGTAATTAAAAGCTTCTCAATAAACTGCAAGGACTGGATGATGTCATGGATAAATTTTACCAAACATTTTAAGAAGTAACTCCAGTCCTTCACAGATTCTTCCAAAAAAATTGAAGAGAAAAGAATCCTTTTTTTTTTTAAGATTTTATTCATTTATTTGACAGAGATCACAAGTAGGCAGAGAGGCAGGCAGAGAGAGAGAGGAGGAAGCAGGCTCCCCGCTGAGCAGAGAGCCTGATGAGGGGCTCGATCTCAGTACCCTGGGATCATGACCTGAGCCAAAGACAGAGGCTTAACCCACTGAGCCACCCAGGCACCCCAAGAAGAGAAAAGAATACTTCTATTCTCATTTTATGAGGCCTAAATTACCCTGATACCAAAGCTAGATAAGGCTACTACGGAAAAGGAAATTGCAGGCCAGTATTTGTGATGAATAGAGATATAAAAATCTTCAACAAATTACCAGGAATCCAAATTCACCAGGATATTAAAAGGATCATTCACATTAATCAAGTGGGATTTACCCCTGGAATGCAAAGATGGTTCAACATATGCAAATCAATATGATGTATGATGCACCATATTAATAAAAGGAAGGATAAAAATCATATGGCCGTCTCAGTAGATGCAGAAAAAGGATTTGACAACACTAAATATTCTTTTATTATTAAAAGCTGTCAAAAATTAAGTAAAAGGAACGTACCTCAACCTATTAAGACCACATAAAACAAGCCATAGCTAACATCATAATTTCTGATGAATACCTGAAATCTATTCCTCTTCATTAGAAATAAAAACAAGGGTGCCCATTTTATCACCTCTGTTAAATGAAGTAATAGAAGTTCTAGCCAGAGCCAATTAGGCAAAAAAATAATAATAATAAGTTTAAAGGCATTTAAATCAGAAAGGAAAAAGAAAAATGGTCTCAGCAGATGACATAATCTTATATATAGAAAATTCTAAATGCTACCAAAAAACTGTTAGAACTAATACACAAATTCAGTAAAGTTGTGGGATACAAAACCAATATTCAGTTGTGTTTCTATACACTAACAATGAACTATCTGAAAAAGAAATTAAGGAAACTGTCTCATTTACAATAGCATCAAAAAGAATAAAATATTTTGTAATTAACTTCACTAAGGAGGTGAAAAATCTGTATACTGAAAACTAACTGATAAGAAAAATTGATAAAAGACAAATCCTATGTTCATGGATTGGAAGAATTAATGTTGTTAAAATGCCTATACTACCCAAAGAGATCTACAGATTCAGTATAACCCCATCAAAACTCCAAAGACATTTTTCCTAGAAAAATCCTAAAATTGATATGGAAACACAAAAGACCCCAAATAGCCAAAGCAATCTTATGAAGAATGAAGCTGAAGGCTGAAGCCATCACATTTCCTGATTTCAAACTGTATTACAAAGCTTTGAGTAATCAAACAGTATGTTATTGGCATAAAAACAAACATATACTAACAGAACAGAATAGAAGGCCCAGAAATAAGCTCACACAAATATAGTTTAGCAAGAACACCAAGGCTATGCAGTGGGGGAAAGATAGTCTCTTCAGTAAATTGCTTGGAAAACTGAATATCCGCATGCAAAAGAATGAAACTTGGCAACAGAAACAAAAGCAAAAATAAACTATTGGGACTTCATCAGTTTGAAAATCTTCTGCATGGCAAAGGAAACAATCAACAAAACTAAAAGGCAACCTTTGGAATGGGAGAACATATCTGCAAATGAGATATCTGATAAAGAGTATCCATATCTGATTTTTAAAAGTATGAACCTCAATACCCAAAAACCAATAAATCCAACTTAGAAGTGGGCAGAAGACATAAATAGACATCTTTCCAAAGAAGACATATAGATGGCCCACAGACACATGAAAAGATGCTCAACATTACTCATCACCAGGGAAACACAAATCAAGACTACGATGAAATATCACCTCACACCAGTCAGAATGACTAAAATTAACAACACAGGAAACAACAGGTATTGGCAAGGATGGGGGAACAAGGGGAACCCTCTTACACTGTTGATGGGAATGCAAACTGGTGCAGCAGCTCTAGAGAACAGTATGGTGCAGCTGCTCTGAAGAACAGTATGGAGGTTTCTCAAAAAGTTAAAAATAGAACTACCCTATGACCCAGCAATTGTACTACTAGGTTATTTACCTAAAGGATACAAAAATATAGATTTGATGCGGTACCTATACCCCGATGTTTATAGCAGCATTATCAACAATAGCCAAACTATGGAAAAATCCAAGTGTCCATTGATGAATGGATAAAAAAAGATGTGGGACATTTGTGTATATATACATATATCTATATCTATCTATCTATTTATAATGGAATATTACTCAGCCATAAACATGAATGAAATATTGCCATCTGAAATGATGTGGGTGGAGCTAGAGAATACTATACTAGGTAAAGTAAGTCAGAGAAAGACAAATACCATATGATTTCAATTATATGTGGAATTTAAGAAGCAAGACAGATGAACATAGGAGGGGAAAATGAGAGGCAAACCAGAAAATAGACTCTTAACTATAGAGAACAAACTGATGATTACTGGCGTGGAGGTTGATAGGGGGAAGGGCTTTCAATGGGTAATGGGTATTTTAAAAAACTGGGCAAAGAGGTCGAACAGACTTTTTTCAAAGAAGATATAGGAGTGGCAAGCAGATATATGAAAATGATGTCATTAGTCATCAGTGAAATGCAAAATAAAACCACAATGAACTACCTCATACCTGTTAGAATGACTTTTATTAAAAAGACGAGATAACAAGTATTAGTGAGGATGTGGAGAAAAGGGAAACTTTGTACACTGGGTTGGTAAGAATGTAAATTGGTACAGCCATTCCAGGTAATAGTGTGGCGGTCCCTCAAAAACTTAAAAATTGAACTATGCAATCTAACTATTCCACTTCTGGGTATATGGCCAAAGAAATGAAATCGGTATCTCAAAGAGATATTTGCATTCTCGTGTTTAATGCAGCATTATTTATAATAGCTAAGATATGGAACCATCTAAGTGTCTGTCAGTGGATAAGGGTATTAAAAAGTGGTAGAAGTAATATTCCATTGTGTATACATACAGCATGTGTGTATGTGTATATTTCTTGTATGTATACAATGTAATGTATACACACACATGCAAGATGGAAATCCTCCACTTCTAACAATGCAGAGGACATTATGCTAAGTGAAATAAGCCAGATACAGAAATACAGATACTGTGTGATCTCACTTATATTTGGAATCTAAAAAAGTTGTGCTCAAAAGTAGAGAGTAGAATGGGGGTTGCCAGGAGCTACAGGCAGGGAGAAATGGACAGACACTGGCCAGAGGCTACTGACTTCAGTTATAAGGTGAATAAGTTCTGCGGATATAATGTATAATGTGATGAATGTAGTTAATAATATTATATTGTATGCTTGAAATTCTGGTAAAGTTAGTCTTTATTGTTCCCATCACAAAAACAAAATCATAACTACGTGAGGGGATGAAAGTGTTAATTTGCCTAATTGTGGTAATCATTTCACAATGTATATGTAAATCATCATATTTTATACCTTAAGTATATACAATTTAGTGTTTGTCAATGATACCTCAACAATGCTGGAAAAATTATAATAACCCTGCATGTGACATTTTTTGGCCTATATCACAGTTTTGTCAAGTAGCTTTGTAAAAAGATTTATTTGTATCTGAAAAGTAACTTTGGATGAAGAAATCATGATTCTGAGAAGACTATTCATTTCACAAATATTTTTTGAGTTAGACAAATTATCCAAGTTTACATGTTTTATTGACAGGCTGAGATTAATATATGTCTAGATTATTTTACAGTTACTTCCTGCCTGTCCTATATCTTGAATTTCTTTACCCTTTCATGTGTTTTTTACTTTCTTTCTTTTTTTTTTTTTTTTAAAGATTTTATTTATCCATTTGACAGAGAGAGATCACAAGTAGGCAGAGAGGCAGGCAGAGAGAGAGAGGAGGAAGCAGGCTCCCTGCCGAGCAGAGAGCCCGATGCGGGACTCGATCCCAGAATGCTGGGATCATGACCCGAGCCGAAGGCAGCGGCTTAACCCACTGAGCCACCCAGGCGCCCCTTTTACTTTCTTTCTCAACCTGATTATGACTGCCTGGTGGAGAGGGAGTGTGTCTTCTGGGTAGTTTTTGCATCCACTGCAGGACTTACCTAACAGGCACCTACTTTGTTTGCTGCTGCTGCCTTAGCTCCTGTTGTTGTGTTATTATTATTAAATGAGCTCAGTTTGAGTTTAAGTTCCATTCTCTTCATCTAGCTGACCTACACCTCTCAGAGGTTGAGGTCTGATTCTGAAAGAGTAGAATTTTATGTGTGAGTTTTCTCTCTTTGTGTCTTTGGAAAGTTCTCACCTCACACCAGGGAACCTTGTACTGCCTACCCTTCGAGATACCACACAAGTCAAAACTCTGCTTTCTTATCTTCCCCGCTTAATCTCTGGGCCATCTCCCCACCAGGACTCTGACCCTGATATTGTCCCTGTTATCAGTAACATGTTGCTTATTTATACAGGAGAAATCCATTGTTTTATGACGCTTATAACCAGTCTCTGCAACTCTCTGCCCCTGTGGCAGAAAGTGTGTTCCTCGTGATGTTTTGCCAAACAACACTTTATATTTTAGTCTCATATAACAGTAGTATAAGTCATAAGATTCAGGCTTTAAATGATACTAATAATGAATTGATATTCAACAGTTTTAACCATACTCATTGTCCTTCAAGCATCCTGATCTATTAAGTCCTGAAATTAAATATTACTTTCTTTATTTCTAAAGTCCAGCCAGCCACAAAAAGCAGTCACAACCATCACATGTTTTTACTTCATAAAGGGCACTCCAGTTGTTTCCTGAACAGGTGTGTTTCCTGTAGTGTCTCACACTCTGATACGGGGGGCCAAGTTCAGAATCTTGAACTGACTAGTGAACATCAAATGAAATTAGAATTCTTAGCTACAATATTCCTAACCATACTGTTTGAAAAATTACCAAATAATATAACTGTTTTGCTGACCTTGTAGGCTTTACTGGAGTAGCTCCCATGTAGGGAAGGGGGAGTTTGAAACCGCCTTGTGAAAAGCACAGTGGTGAACTTCCCCACATACTGCCCTGACAGAGCACTCCCACTCTTTGGCCTTACTAATGAAGGTTTATAGAAAAGTAGGTTTGCAAAAGGCCCCAAGGTCCCAGGGTGGGTTAGAAAAACATCTCTATCTTTACAGATAGTTTTCTAATCCGTTCTTAACCACTGCCAGCTCCCACAATAAATATTCCAAGGTTTTCTCAGATGAACTTTTTCATATAAGCTGAATACCTATTAAAAATATTTTTCATTGTTTAACTTTAGTCTCCTTTTATTCTTGTGGTTTAAAATGAAAGCTTCTGATACTTCTCTAAGTATGTTGATTATTAAAGAACAAATAATTCTCTACCCATTCACCAAAACTGCCACTCTAGTACAATTGCTCTGACTGTTCAAATTTTGACATTTCACTGAGATCCAAACTTCAATTTAAAAAGGTTTTTTTCAAAGTTCTTTTTTTAAAATCTTGTCTTATGATTTTAACATTTTCTTTAGCTTACTTTATTATAAGAATACAGTATATAATACATAAAACATGCAAATTTGTTAACTGTGTTCTTGGTAAGGTTTATTTTTTGGTTTTTTGTTTTGTTTATTTATTTTTTATTATGTTCAATTAACCAAAATGTAGTTTGTTTGTAGTTTGAGTGGTTGATGAAAGAGATGGTATTAACAATAAGGAAATTTATTTTTATACATGCAGATAATTTTTGGTAGCCTGTAAATCACCAAAGTATATGTGGACTGCTGTGGCCTTAACTAAATTTCTTCTAGTAATTCAAAGTCAACAAACTCCTGGTGGGCACATTCTCTGTATTGCACATTTTGCAATGGGCCCTGCAAAACCAGAGAGGACTAAGGCATGCTCTCTAATTTTTAGGGGTCTCCCAGTCTATTAAGTGAGGCTAATTCATCCACAGTTAACAAAAATAATGTAAGAGGTTGAGAAGTGGCATAAGAGAGGTGCTATAAAAGCCATGAGGACTTCTCATTGAGTAAATTTCGAGGAATTCAGGTTCTTTAAAAATCTGGCTCAATCTACTTCCTTACTTACTCTACCACAGTTCTTTATCCTATGCTCAGGCTGCATTGCAACCACATTATTTCAAGGATGCCATAGTAATTTCACACCTCTGCATCTTTGCTAACATCATTCCTTTTATCTGGAGTGCCCTTGTTCCTTTTCATGAATGGTCAGTGGCCTCTCATCTCTATGAAGCTCCAACTCTTGGCCACTGCATATAAATGCTGTCATACAATATGTGTCCTTTGCCTCTCCTTCTTTCACTTAGGACATTCTTTGAAGGTTCATCCATATTACGTGTCAGTATTTCATGACTTTTTGAGGGTAAATAAATTTCTGTTGAATACGGACACCACATTTTATTTATTCATCAGTTGAGGGACATTTGGATTGCTTGGACTTTGGGACTATTATGAATAATGCTAGTATAAACATTTGTGTACAAGTCTTTCTATGTTTTCAGTTCTCTTATGTACATGGCTGGAGTGGCATTGCTGGTTTATATAGTAACCTGTGTTTAACTTTTTCAAGAACCCATAAACTACTTCTCAAAGTGGCTGCTTCATTTTGCATTCCAGCTGACAGTGTATGGTATTTCCAGTTTCTCCACATCTCTGTCACCACTTGTTAGTGTCTATTTTATTACAACCATTCCGCTGAGTGTAGGATGGTGTCATATTGTGGTATTGGTTTGCATTTCCCTAAGGAATAATGAGGAACATCTTTTCATATGTTTATTTGCCATTTGTCTATCTTCTTTGGAGAAATGGCAATTCAAATAGCCCATTTTTAAAATCAGTTTGTCTTTTTACCAGTTGGGAGAGTTAGTTATAGATCCTGGATACTGTCTGTTGTCAAATAGGCAATTTTTCAGATATTTTTTCATGTTCTAAGGGTTGTCTTTTCACTTTTTTGATAATGTTCCCTGAAGCACAGAAGTTTTTAATTTTGATCAAGTTCAAGTAATCTATTTTTTCTCTAGTTTATGATTTTGATGTCTAATCTAAGAAACCATTGCTTAATCCAAAGTCACAAAGATTTATGTTTATGTTTTCTTCTCAGAGTTTTATAGTTCTGCTCTTACGATTAAGTATATGGTACATTTTGAGTTAATTTTTATATGTGGTGTGAGGCATCAGTCCAACTTCATTCTTTTGCATATGGATATCCAGTTGTCCCAGCACCATTTGCTAAGAAGACTATTCTTTTCCCATGGAATTGTCTTTTTGGTCCCCTTATCAAAAATCTGAGTCAGATTTTAGAAAAAGAAAAATAAAATTATGTTAGCATCCTAGCTCTTCTCTTCTTTCACCAATGCCTTTGTTTTCTGAAAACCTGAACCTCAGTTCAATAGAGAAATGGACATGGCTTAGATCTATAAAATATTATGGCACAATCCAAAGTTTTTATCTTATTTCACACAACAATCACAAAAGACTGATGTTATCCTTCTACCTCCCAAATCTACAAAGGTATTCATATCTATACCCTTATACTCTGCCTTCTGTCCTATTACAGTGGATGAACTAAACTTGCACCTCTCTGGGATCAACCCTTGTGCTTGTACTCTGAATCCCATTCCCTTTCATTGACCTAAGGATGATATTCAAATAATCACCTCCCTTCTCTGACATCAATTTCCTTCTTCTAGATTTTTTCCATTGGATAAAAACACGTTGTAATAACTCACAACACTTTTTTAACACTTGCCCAGAAAGAGTATCTCTCTTCTCCTTTGGAGCAAATCTCCAATAAAGGAGTATACCTACTTGCTTTCTTAATATCCATTCCTCCTGTTCTTCAACCCACACAACACTGAAAGTGTTCCTAGTAAGGACACCAGCAGTCTCCATCCTGCCAAATCCAGAGATCAGTACTGTTCTCACCTTACTTTAGCGCAGCTACATTTGACCCAACTCATTATTCCCTTACAAAGAACTTTCTTCACATTGCTTCTGCAATACCACACTCTCCTCTTTTCCCTCTAGTCTTCTTGAATATGCTTTTTTAGTCTCATTTGCAAAATCTGTCTCCTTTTGCAGACTGTTTCTAGACCTTGCAAAGGTTAGTTTTCCTCCAGCCTCTCCATCATACTCCCAATTGATATATCCAATTGGTACTACCACCTACTAAATTTTGGGGTGCCCCCCCACCTAAAGTGAAAAGGCAGAGCCCCTTGTTTAAAATTATCAAAAATTTGAAGACAGCAACACCAGAGCGTTAAACCCAATATGGGGCCCCAGGAGACTGCATATTTCATGTACCCATGAGGCTAGTCCTGCCTATTGGCTTCCTGATAAGTCCACTCAAATATTTAATAAATATCTCACACTCAGTCTATATAAAACAGGCCTCCCAATTCACACTTCTATCTAAAAAAAGGCAGTCCCATTTCTACCCAAGTTTTTCCACATCTCAATAAATTGTGCCACTATTCACCCAGTTACTCAAGCCAAAAATCCGAGATTCCTCTACCCTTTCTCAACCAATCCATCAGCAAGTCCTGTTATCTCTGCCTTCAAAATAGATGCTCACAATATGTCTGGAGTCTAAACTTTCACAGTCTCCAATGATCATCTCACAGATAATGTTTCTTCTTTTACAGTGGAGAAATCTGGTAGTCACTACTTGAACCAAATGATTAAAAATATCATTATCATGGATAAAAATCTGATAAGACAAGCATAGAAAATATTTTTGAGGATTAGAAATATATTAATGATTATTATATAAAATGTGCTATAAAATAGTATGTAGTACATTATCCAATTTTTTAAAAGATTTTATTTATTTATTTGACAGAGAGAGATCACAAATAGGCAGCGAGGCAGGCAGAGAGAGGAGGAAGCAGGCTCCCTGCTGAGCAGAGAGCCCGATGCGGGACTCAATCCCAGGACCCTGAGATCATGACCTGAGCCGAAGGCAGCGGCTTAACCCACTTAACCCAGGCGCCCTATCCAATATTTTTTATTGTGGTAAAATATATATAAAATTTACCTTATCTGCCATTTTTAAGTATAGAGTATAATAACGTTAAGTACCTTCACATTGTCCCATCTTTGTATATAATTATATATGTTATATATTATATATGAAAAGGAGAAGTGGAATGTATACAAACACATGGAACACTGGTTAGGTAAGTGATGGATTATGTTTGATTTTTACTTTCTTGTCTATATTTTGTAAATGTCAAATGTTTCAAGGAGAAAGTAGTAATTGTCATATTTTAGAGAAATTGTGTAGAGTGAGAACTTCTTTTGGACTTGGCAATTATGGCTTCATTCATTCAAGATAAAATCCCCTGAATGGAGGAATCAGATGGGGCAGCATATGAGAAACCCAGGCAGTCTGAGCTTTGGTTCAGTGGGTATGTGGCCAGGAGGGGATTCCTGGCTAGGAGAAATGCCTCAAATAGAAACTGCAGGAAAGCAGACATGACAGCAGGCAAGGACAGTCAGCTTGCCTGGACCCCAGTTCCAGTGAAGGAGAAAGGTCATGAGTGTGAAAACAGAGGAATAGGGTGGTGTGTATTAGAATTTGGATTTTACTTTGTAAGCTATGAAAAACTTTCAGAGCTTTCTGACATTTTTAGAGCAGTGTTTTAGGAATATCAAATCTGTACAATCTGGATTGAGGGTAGAGAAAACTAAATTCAGCAAAACCTATTAAGAAGAAAATGCTATAATTCAGAGATTAAATAATACAACTTAAAATGGGGGGTGGGGAGCATGAAAAAGAACAGGCATCAGTCATGGACTAATGGACAGAAAAGAAAGAGATAATATTATCTCATTTAAACTCAATGACAAAGAATACATTCAATTATTACTTGGTTTGGCCAAATTCTATACTATTTATCTGTTTCTTAGAATGATTTAAAATCTAGGATAATATTATTTCCAGAGGTACTCATATTTGTTTAAAAGTATCTTACTAGGCTGTTTCTAGACTTTAAAACTTGGATTGATTTATGTTTTAGAGTTGTATTACTGAAGTAACATTCTAGAAAGTCACTGTAGAATTATAATTTGGTTTTCAAGGCATTTTCTATATCTCTTTGAATAGTGAATCAATTGCATTGCCTATGGAGGGAATCATTGGTTTTACTAGCTTTATTTAGTAATTATACCTCCAGTTTATTTCCTATTTATTTGAATTTTTTTCAATTTACATATCTCCTCACTAAAATTCAATGGAGAAAAAAGTTTTTTGGTTTCATTGTGAATTCTATTAATGTTCTATATATGAATAGCACTAGGTAGAGAAGATATAGCACATACACAATGAATGCAATGGGCCCAGTTCTCTGAAACATTGAATTTAAAAGCACTTCTAAAAAATCAGATCATTTAAAATGCAGTAGGGATGTTGACACTTTAAGGCACTATGATTGTGATCCTTTTTTTTTTTTTTTAATGTGGCCTATTCTTGGTAACACAAATAATCACTACTTCCTCTTACTTTGTTTTTAAATATATTTTCACTTATTTATTTGGTTGCTTCAAAGAAAAGCACAATGCTTTGTGTTGAAGTAAATAAATAAATATGACCAGCCGGTGTGTTGACATTCAGAGAGTCTGTGCTTGTGCTCAGTGTTTCAAGTCTTGGAAGTATGAGGTTTATTTTATGATATATGGCTACAGAATTAGTCTGCCGGTTACCATATCACACTGAACAACTCTGACATTTCTCTAAGGAACCTCTGCTGAAACCTGTTTCTCCTCTGCCAGGAAATATCATTTAACAGGGTGAAAGTTCACTGGGACAATTTAAGGTGGCTGATCTCAGGTGTGGTAGCAGCTGTTGTGTGGAACATGACTTATTTTAGAAGAACAGAAACACTATTATCTGAACTCCCAAGGGACATTTGGAGAAAGTCATGCCCACGGGGTCCCATTCCAGGAAAATGTGCTTGAGCGCTTATTTATTGGCAGTCATCACTCACTGAGATTCCATCTGGCAAAAATGTGGATTTTTCTCTGTCCCAGAAAGTTGGGGAACAATTATGTAAGTTGCCTCAAAGAGTTTATTTTTAGCCACTTTTTATGGAGAAATTTCAGTCCCTCAGTTGTTACAAGAAGTTTACTTCTGTAAAGAAAAAAAATAGAGAAAGCTTCCATATGAATTTCTATAGAACTGTGTATTCATGTACCATGAAATAGAAACACTTGTCTTTCCATTTGAAATCATTACTTAGTCTTCCTGGGGAATGTTCTAAATCTTATTTTCTATATTAGGAATGTTGGAGCCAGTTAGTAAAATCAAAGCTGCCAGGGGGGTGAAGGAGGGCAGCCTGAGTAGTGTATCTCCAGGTTTGGAGGCCTGGAAACCCTGCCTCATTGCTAAACCAGTGTTCTCCTTGCTACTCCCCCCCTGCCACCCTGTAGGATTTTAGCACCTGAATAAATGAACCCTCTAGCCATCTAAGGTCCAGCAAAGCTGGTCAAATATATTTTAGTGATATAAGCCAGCACATAGTATTAAAAGCAAGATCCACCATTAGAATTAAAGAGGGTGTCTTTGGAAAACCAACTATATAATTTCTATCCCCATGGGACTTTTTTCAACGATCTTCTTCTATAGATAAGTCTAATAAATGAGAAAATAATTATGTTGATTTTCTTAACTTTTTTTATTTTAGCCTTCAGTAATGCAGGCAGGTTGATTTCTGTTGTTACTGAAGGAAATAGTTCACCTAAGTAGAAAATTTCCCTGTTCCACTTAGCTTGAGTGTCAGTTTTGACTTCTAAAGTAAATCTTCTATAAGGATTTAATAATTATTCTTAAACACTGTAGTTTTTTTTACATAAAAACAACTGACAGCCCATCTGTCATTTCTGTATATTAATTTCTTAATAAGAGGAATACACTTAAGAATGCCACTTAAAGCTTCATTTTTTCCATCTTTTTCTGTCTTCCTCTTTCCCTCAACAGCCCAATCACTTCCTTCCCACATTGCAGCTACAGCTGGCTGCTACCACTACACACACACACACACACACACACACACACATATACACACACAGTGCTGACTCAGTATAGCAGAAGACGTTTGTTTTCATCCAGTGTGTGTCTTTGGTTCAAACAAGCATTATAAGATATTACAATACACACACACACACGCACACACACACTGACTCATCTAAATATAAGCCTCAGACTGAAATAAAAAAAGAATTCTTTATTTCTTAGAGCTTATTGATAATATATAATATCAATAGGTATTTGTAATACTTTATTATCTGTAAGAGCTATTATGTAGTGGAAATACGGCGTTCAGATGCTGACTTCATGTCAGCCATTTACTAGCTGAGTGTTCGAGTTAATTAACTTCTTCCTTTCCACATCTATTAAAATGAGCACAGCATAGATTCTTAAGAAATGATAGTTGCCTTACATATATACGACCTCTGTAGATCCTCCCACCCCCCTTTTTTTTTTTGACATTTATTGCTGTTGGTTGAGAATGATGTTTTCTTGAGCTCTGGAATTTGCTAGTGTTCTAACAGAGATTGCCAGAGAGCAAGTTTTTTTTTTTTTTAAGATTTTATTTATTTATTTGACACAGAGAGATCACAAGTAGGCAGAGAAGCAGGCAGAGAGCGAGAGGAGGAAGCAGGCTCCCTGCTGAGCAGAGAGCCTGATGTGGGACTCTATCCCAGGACCCTGAGATCATGACCTGAGCCGAAGGCAGTGGCTTAACCCACTGAGCCACCCAGGCACCCTGCCAGAGAGCAAGTTTAATCAGGACCCTGTGCAGCAGTACCAGAGTATCGAAATTATATATACCCTAAAAATACTGGCTTCATGATTATGGAAAACTCCTATCAGCTTTAGTCATTACCACTTGTAAGTCCTGTGTCACTGTCTTGTGAAAGCCATTGCTCCTTAGTGGATTTTACAAAGATGGATAAAAATATGAGGAAGAAACTTTGCCTAAGAATTAGCACCTTGTTGCCAAACTTGTAAGAAGGAATTTGTCTTAATATGTCCTTTTGTTTTAGGAAATAAATCAGTCTGATTTTAAAACAATATATGAAAGCAAACTAATATGACCAAGAAATGTTCTTGGCTCTTGGATTGCTTCAAACTGATGTTGAAATTGAAACAACTGAAGCCACATCATTTTTGGAGCAGTGTTTGCTCTTGATAGCACAAGGGCAAACACATGTATTACCAAACACTTGGAATCTGATGAAGAAATTATGTAAGAAAATTAGAGGTCTACAAGCCAGCTGAAGTGTAGTAAAGGAAATAGACAATCCAGGAGAAACTGCATAATGTAAAATGCTTAAAAGCTTTCAAAACTTTTGGATAGAATCTTACAATCTTACATTGTCATCTCTATTTGCACATCAATGTATAAACTCAGTGATTTATTTCTTTCGTCAATTATTGGTTATCATTCTTTACCTGAACCTGGGTGAGACATCTGCTTTATCTTAAGGTCTACAATGGGATATGTTAAAAAGTGGATGGAAATATTGCTTGATAAATTAAAATCTAATCAAAGGAGCTATGCTTCTGTTTCTGGAAGAGTGTTTGACCTATCAATGAATTCATTCAACACTTACTGTCTGTTCTGTGTAGTTGCTACAGGAAGATGGAGTTCTCATCCTAGAGATCTTACATTACAATAGGGAAGTAATATATAGATTCAAATAATAATAAAATTGTTGAGGGGAAAGAAAAGATAAATATCATTAGGGATGCAAAGGGCTATAGGACTTAAAAGGGGAAAGAGAGTTCTTCTAACCATCCTAAGCCTAACTGACATATACATAGAATTTTGCCGGGAGAAAGTGAAATGGTAAAATAGTCCAGACAGAAGGAAAAGCATGAACGAATGTTCATATTTGGGGTAGAAAAGTTTAGAGCAGGTTCAAAAATATTCTCCAGGTTTGTTTGGAGTGATTTCTTTAGGAAATATAAGCAGCTGAACTGGAGGAGTCAGTTGGGGTTAATTGGTGGAGAGTCTTAATCATCATATTAAATAATTGGGGTTCATTGAAGAGGTGGTGGGAGCTAATGAAGGTTTTGAGCAGAAGGGTGAGTGGCAAGTGAGCAGATCACAGTCACAGTAGGAAACTCACTCTCATAGTAAAATGCATGCACTGGAGGTAGTTTGAGTGGAGGCAGAAGGATCATCATCCTACTGCAGATGACCGAGGCCAGGTGATTAAAGAGACAAGCCAGTCAACGGCTTCGCCTAAGGAGAGGCAAGGGAGGAGAAGGAAAGATGATTCACGCTTTGAATCTGATTCATAAAGAGAATAACAACATCATTAACAAGAGGGGCCAGGAGGAAGAGAAATGTGAGGGTCATATAACAGGAGGGTTTCAAAGTGTTGATTAGGATAATAATACTAATAATGATTTAGTGCTTATTATTTGCCAGGCACAATTCTTTTTGTTTTACATACATGATCTCATTTATTCCTCAGAGCAACTTCAGAGCTTAATATACAGCCCGCCCAAGTTTACACTGCTCGTCTGTCATAGAGTCAGGATACACTCTCCAGGAGCCTCATTCCAGAACACAACTTATTAAGCCCTAATAAAATGTCTGTACTGAATGGTGCTGGGCTGGAAGGCAGGGCAGGGAGGATTGGTAAGAGAGAAGGAAAGACAAATGAAATAAAAGGATGGAAACATCAGGGACATTTGGGGGAATTCCCGGGAAAGATGACAGGGCAGGGAGCCAAAGACTCAGAAAACCGAGGGTGGGTGTTTCTGAAAAGTTAAGAGTAGAAAAGGAGGCAGCTGGGTGGCTCAGCCAGTTAACTGTCTGCCTTTGGCTCACAGGATTGAGTCCCACATCAGTCTCCCTGCTCAGCCAGGACCCTGCTTCTCCCTCTGCCCTTCACCCTGCTTGTGCTTGCTCTCATGCTCTCTTTCTCTCGAATAAATAAAATCTTTTTAAAAAAAGAGTAGAAAGGGCTTCAGGAAAAGGCATTTCATAGTCAAAAGAGCACCAGTGGCCTTAAAGCAGTTTCAGAAAAGTGATGAAGTCTCAAATCTGTCAGCATGGGGTGGGAAGTCAGTAATTTATGCAGAAGTGGGCACGGCAGAGGTAGGCTTCGGGGAAAGTCTGTCAGTGGGAAAGAGGGGGAAACAGCACTAGCACCAGAGAGCAGGGCCGCTGAGGAAAACTTTTTAAGGCTGGGGGACACCTACTGGAAAGGGGCCTATATTTAAGATCTAGGAGAGATCAGGCTTCTTCCAGAGAAAGGAGAAAATGATGAGATCCAGAAGATAGATAAGAAATTGGCATCCTGTGAGTGAGACCTTTTCTCCTAGACTAGGAAAAAGTCAAATAGAAAAAAAGAAGTCAAATAGAAGAAGATGTGTGTATGATGTGTATATATGGGGAGCAGGGGTGCACTTAAACCGTTAAGTGTAACAAAAAAGACCAAAGACCAAAAGTACTCACTCACTCATATTTGATGATCTTGGCTTTCTGAATAAATTTTGGAGGAGAGGTAATGAGTGACTGAGAGAGCTTCAGGTATGTGGCACTGAAGATCTGCAGCAGTTTCTATGGGAATGCAGTGAAAAATCATTTAAGATAACTAAAAAGTTACCACACAGAATTGAGGTTCATGCCGAGGTTAAATAGCATGAATTTTTAGTACCACTAGTTGCCAGGACTATGTGACTTTCTTTTGCAATGTTTAGCAGTCTGGCAGTAGAAAGCCCAGCTGGCAGGATTTAGAAAGGGTGAAGACGCTGAAGAAGCTAGTGAACCCATTTTAGAAATAACTAAATGCTGAGGAGAGCCAGGAATGTGCCTTTTTTTAAGCTGCATGCCTGTTGGTTTGGGTGCAGGTTGTCCTCTGCAGACAGAAGAACAGTTGTTGCTGAAGAAAGAGCTAAGGAAGAGGAGGAGGAATGGGGGAGGCAGGATCGTGGGGGTTGAGTGATGCACGGGAAGGGGCTAAGTGTGGAGCAAATGTGGGCAGGGTATCAGTGTTCCAGGAGTTAGAACTGGTAGAGTTCAGGGGAATGGCGCTCCTGCTGGCTGACTGAGGAACTGCTCTGAGGATGTTAGCAACGGAAAGTAGCAAAGTAGATCCCTGATCCCGAGAGTCCTTGGTGGGTGTGGTAGTGAGGAAGAGCTGTGGTCCAGGTACACATTCCTAAATGATCATCAAGCAATGCCCAGAAAAGAAACCGAGAGTCCAAAAGAGTTGGAATTGTTATAAATAAATGATGAAACTTGAAAAGGCATGTGATTACTGAGTTACAGTGGTCAGTAATTTTTAAAAATAACCATTGACATGTCACTAGTAATATGGCATATTAGACTTAATATATCAGGAAGGTAGACTTAATTTATCAGGAAACATAATCTGAATCAGGTGTTAAAATTTGAATGCCCCCCTTTTCATCAGTATTTCATCTTTAGTAGGTAATGAATGTAAATTATAGTTTACAGTTTAATTAATGAATGTAAATTGTGGTTTAATTTACCATACTGATGCTAGGTTCTTTATTGTTGAACTCATTTTCGCCATTTAGTATTGATGTGTTCGTAAAAATCAGAAAAGACAAAATATTACTTCTGTCATTTGAACTTTAATTACTGTTGGCCCTTGGGTTAGGGACACCAACCCCTGTGCAGTCGAAAAACCATATACAACTTTTGACTCCCCGAAGCCCTACCAATAACTTGAATAGTTGTCTGACATATTTTGTGGTTATATGTATTGCACACTGTATTCTTACAATAAAGGGAGCTAGAGAAAAGAAAATGTTGTTAAAATCAGCAGGAAGAGAGAAAACATTTTCAGCACTGTACTATATCTGAAAAAAAAAAAAATCTGTGTGATTGGACCTGCACAGTTCAACCTGTGTGGTTCAATGGCCAACTGTATTTCCCAACCTATCTGTATCTGACAAAATATTTAAAAACTCATATACATATAGATTAGAGTAAGCACTGTGAGGTGGCAGGATTCGGGAGCAGACCTGAGAAGCAGTGAATCCAGTTTCTGTTCTGCCACTGACTTCCTATGTAAATTTGAACAAATTACTTAATTTTCTAGTACCTACTGTACTCATCAATGAAGATGTTATGCTATATAACCATGACTTTTTTTTAAAGTTCAAGTGGCTATTTTTTTTTATAATGTGTTATTTGCCCCAGGGTACAGGTCTGTGAATCATCAGGCTTACACACTTCACAGCACTCACCATAGCACCTACCCTCCCCATTGTCCATCACCCAGCCACCCTAACCATGATTTTCTAACTCAAGCAGTTTACCAAAGTGTTCAGCAAGATGTAAAGGCATTTTGAAAAATAACTGTAAGCAAATATACAGAACTAAGTTGTTGTAGAATCAAATTAGAATTTCCCAATCTAATATCAAAAAAGGAATATATTAATTTTAATTAAAGTCTGAACTTAAGTCAACTTCTGTTTTAAAAGGCTGATTTTAGTCATTAATATTCTATGTTAATATCTGAACACAAGTTTCAGGATGACTAACCCACTTTCATAAATATGGTTAAGTAGATTTAGTCAGACAATGAAATGTTTTTATTAGCAGGTATAATAAAGAAAAGGACACACAGTAGGATTTTGTGTTCTAAATTCAGAATTATGAGTGGTCTGTGGGGAAAAAAACTGGGAAAAACTACAGGGGAGGAGGCTACCTTTTGGACCTTTAAGCCCCTGCTGTTTCTCAACACCATGGACTCTGGCCGTCTGCCCTTTATCCTACGAAAAGCGATGCTCTGGGCTTTCTTATAAATTCCTTGCAGCCCTCGTGATGTGAAAGAAATCTTTTTTAAAATGTACTTCTGTTGTTCTTGCGGTGTATAAAATCTATGGATTAGCAATTATGTTCCTCAGAATAACACTTCAGTATTCTGTACTGAAGCAGAAACTGCAAGGGAAGGCTGGTTAATTAACAGGAGTTTAGCAGACCTTATGGAAAAATTGATTTGGTGTTACTTGTAAAAAATAAACAAATAGCTAGATAGACGAATAGAACACTAGATAAATACCTCAATAAGCAACCAACCAAAACATGCTGTTAATGTTCTTAGAGGGAAATGATTATGCAAATAAACACATTCAATTTTTTTAAGCACATTCAATTTTTATAAAGATAAAATGCAGAGATAGTAAGTTGAAATAACTTCCATGGGAGTAGACGCTTTGATCCCTTGAGAAGCTGGACAATCTTAGAACATGTATTCTCCCCAGAAGTGTGAGCTACGTGCCTGGGGTGATGTCACCAGTGACTAGTAACCACTGCAGGGTAAACAAACAGCAGGAAATAAATGTGGGTAGGGCAAGGGTCTAGAAGCATGCCTTCCTTCTAGAAAAGTATCATGCCTTCCAGTGCCAATGTTTGGATTTTTTTTTTTTTTTTTTTTTTTTAAGGAAGAGAGGGGATGGAGCTTAGGTCTTGCCTTCTGTCACAGAAACCTTTAGTTTCATAGGCGATGTCTTTCCTTGACAAATGGATTTCCTCCTTGGCAGTCTCTGTAACATTGAGAAGTATGGGACTCTTTGCTTTGGCCGCAGTTATTGGTTGCTCTTCCCAGACTGACAAGCTTGTCTGCGGATTCGTTCAGAGGAAAGTTTCGAGTTACCAGAATTAGGCAAGCCCCCTGAGAAACAGGAGGAGCAGGAGGAGGAGGAGGAGCAGGAGCGGGCGGCAGCAGGAGCAAAAGAAACAGCGCCTTTAAGCACCAGGGCAGCTGCCCCGCTGATTGGCTGGAGGTTTCAGCTGCTTCCCTGGAACAAAAGGTCAAAGTGGACTGCAGTGTAAGTGTAGAGAGGCAGCCGATAAAATAACATTGCTTGAAGAAGTTTGGAGGCTGGGAGCTGCTGCACAGGGGCTAAGGGCAGCGCCAGTGGCCGCTCCAGCTGTGAGGTGCAGCCTGCCGTCCCGCTCAGCCACGGGGAGAAGCTGCTTCCTGCGCCGACGGCCAGATCGGTGTGCAAGAGCCAGTTGTGAGGGTCCCTGGCAAACTCGTCTGCAAGGATGGCCTGTGAAATCATGCCTCTGCAAAGGTAGTACTCTTTCCTGTGTGTTTTATTTTATTCTCTTCTGCATTTTCTGAGTTGTATGAAACCATGTAACTTTGCCAGTACTTGGCATTTTTTAGTAGCGTGCTGCAAACGTGTGGAGCCCTGCGTCCGTGATGTCCTTCCCGAGACCAGAAGACTCTGAATATGATACTGCCGCTTTTACTGACAATGACGTCCAGTTTCTTGTGCTTCTCACTTGATGATGTTGTGTTCAGTTATTTCTTCCTTGAATGAAAATATATGTAAGAAAACATCTCTGACCTCTGAAGGAAAACAGAAACGAAAGAATGTATAGAATGGGTTTACTAAAAAACTGAATCAGCTCCTTCGCAGTGTTGTGAAGCTGTGGCAAACTCTCAGCTCATTTGATAGGATGTCTATAGGCGAGAGACCTTTTAAAAAGGCAGATTAGGATCCCTCTCTTCTGGAGTCCAGATCTAAGCAAGGATTTTCTGTCAGTAGGTACATTACAATACATGGACACAAATGTGAAGGTCAGAATTTCCCCATAAATAATTCTAGGTAGATTTATTACACAAATGCCTCCTTTAAAACAAAACAAAACTGCTATGTAAGAATGACTGAGCACTGGGTTCTGTTTTTGCATTAATAATTGTAGTATGGACTGCGGAGGGCGGAGCAGAGGAGTTATACCAAAACAGAGAGAGGTAAATTAAAACAAAAGGGCTTGTTACAAACAAACAAACTGCTGGTGAAGGAATAAGTGAATGATGTATCCTGGAGTGGTCAGGCTGGAAGTCACCTTTGTGAGGACTAGAGTCCAGTCCTCCAGTTTCACAATCGGAAGACTGAGGCACAGAGGAAGTCTCAGAGCTGCCCAAGGTCACGTTTTATGCTTTTTAGAATTACTTTTGCAATCATATTATTATACTTCAACTTTAACCGCCTTACATGCAATACCATTTGATTTGATATAAACCTTCCTTTAAGAAAACTATAAAGGGTTTTATTAGTGAAAATGATCTTAAAAATCAAGTGGTAATTACAGTTTATAAGGCTGGAAAAAATCTAGACAGAAATGAAGTTGAATTTTAAAACCTATGCCACCAGTATTTTACTAGTTCATGTTTCAACAGTGAAAATAAGGTTAAGAAAAATTCAGTGTTTATTTGCAGCGTGTTTCCTGCAGATGGATACTGTGACAGAGACCAATGTAGTTGTTATTCTTTCACTGAACTGTTAAGAGCCCTGCAATGGGAACTTGATGGGGTGTCCCAGGAATTCCTTTTCTAAAAATTAATAACCCAAGGGAACAGACAGTGGTTCGTGGATAGATCTGAAATTCTTCTCTATTAACCCAGTGGAAAGGGCCACATACTTGAAGTGTCCAACAGACTATAAACTAAGGTACGCTTTTGGAAACTTGATTTGGTTTCCAGCTTTATAACTGAGGACTTGTTTTGCTTATAATGACTTCAGTCTTAAGGGTCTTAAGCAGTCATTTTCTAGAGAAGAATATTGGCTATTACTGAACTCTGTGATAAGCTTCTTGATATTGTAACTGGTAAATATTTTTAAGAAAATAGATCTTTGTACCACTAAAACCTTGCTTAGAGAGTTAATGAAAGCTGAAATCAAATTAGCATAATTTCCAGAATTATTTTGCATTGTTAGTCGTTATCAGTAAGCCTCTGTAAGAGGAATAATTTGAATTTGCGCTCAAGAATGCTAATTGGTGCATTCACTGCTCTGTGGTCTGAGAATTTCATTTGATTGATTACCCTGCATTCTTCCCTTCCAGCCTATGCCTGCCTTTGATTATAAACCTCCTGAAGGCAAGGAGCAGGTTTGTGTAGTTCTCCTTAAGGATCTCTTGTGAATTTAGATGCTTACGCAGAAAACTTTCCTCTTTCCATATGTAATTGCTTCTTCCAAACCCAGTTCAATGCCTTAGGCTAAGGATTTCTGGGAGTCTCTAGTAATGATGACTGTTGGCGACTGCCCCTGCTGTTAACGCTGCCTGAAGCATGTAGTTTGCAGAGCCTTGTGAAATGCATGCTGACTGATGGCATGAGTGCTTTGCTCAGTTTTGTTTTGCAGCAGTAAGGGGCTAGAAACTGAATTAAAAGTGGGTGAGTAAAAGAATAGCTTCAAGTATCAGTCAAATTCATGTTCCCTATTTTGTACTGAGTAGAGTGGCCAATGGTTCTCACACTTTAAGTGCATGAGAATTACCTGAGAAACTCATTTTTTTAAATCAGCTTCTAGGAAAAGCTCCCCTCTTTCCCAAGACTTAGTGAATCTGAATCTGGGTGTGACAGGGAAAGTAAATACATTTTTAACAAGCTTCCTGAAAGCAAATCTGACACAAATGGTCCACACACTCAGGGAAACACTTATCTAAACTCTAGTTAATGATTGTAGCTTGTATAAAGCCATTGACAGCAGGTATATATAAGAATCTAACGCTATACTACTCAACGTCCCCAAATAACATCTTTAATATCATGACCTTATAAGTGTTTTTTTCATAATCCATGCTTTCATCTACTAGGTGTTAGTGTTCCGTATTAGAACAAAGTATACTATGGCCGCCTGAGTGGCACAGTCGGTTAAGTCTCTGGCTCTTGGTTTCTGCTCAGGTCGTGATCTCAGAGTCATGAGGTAAAGTTTTGCTTGGGGCTCACGCCCAATGCAGAGTCTGCTTGGATTCTGTGTGTGTGTGTGTGTGTGTGTCCCCCTCTCCCTGTGCCCCACTGCCCCATTCTCTTTCTCTCTCAAATACATAAAGTTTTTAAAACTATAACAAACAAAGCATGCTTACAGTATTCTCAGATATATTAAACAGTTTATACTACCAGGGATACTGAGGTAATTGAGACACAAGCTCTGCTTCAAAGAGGTCACATGCTAGGGCAGATGCAGTCATACTACCAGACAATTACAACACATGGGTGAGTGCAGTAATGGACAGTATGATTAGCATAGTAATAGAGATGTGCCTGTTACATGGGTAACATGGACAACATCCTATGTGTATGATCTTATTAGAGGGCATGTTTTTAACCCTAATGTCTGCTTAGCTTAAATAATTTCCATGGGTGACTTTTTAGGCTTTCTTAGTATATTGTGAAACTATGTAGAAGATAAATTTGTTACTCCTAATCTGTGTCTGAGATGAGAATAACAGATGTGTTTGCAAGCTAAGGAAAAAAATAAATACTTTGGTTCCCTTTAATGTATTTTGCCATCTGTTTATTACCTATTGTAATTTGTAGACCTTCAGGAATGGAGTTGACTGTTTAGAAACGCATGATATTTAGAAAAAACAACAGAGGTTGAATGTTTAGAATGTGAACCTTTGTAAAGCAAGGAACTCCATTCTTACAATTCACTTTAAATGGCTTAAAGATGGGATCTTATTACATATCTGTTGAGTTGTTTAGACTGTCTCCATTCTTTTTAAAAATACTAAAATATCTATATGTACTTCTTATACCAAAGGATAAAACTCAGTACACTTTAGCACTATATAGATATTCTTGCCATCTGAAAAAGTTCCCCCAAAGAAATAAAATATAATAAAATAAATGGGGAAACCATATTAAATTAAGAATTGAAATAAGTTTTCTTAGAGCACGTGGCTAACTCAGTCAGTAGAGCATGTGACTCTTAATCTCAGGGTCATGAGTTCAAGTTCCACGTGGGGTATAGAGATTACTTTAAAAAAAAGTTTTCTTCACTCAGGTGATTATGTTCACCTTCTGTCACTAAAGAGATAGTATGTTTTATCAGATTCCAGGCTTTACATATACCTCAGGCTTTTTGCGTGATTTATATCCCAGGGGACTTTTTTCCTTATATTTTGTGGGCTGTAGTTAGAATCTCTATTTTATGTATAGAAAGATTTTAGTAGGTTAAGAAACAAATCTTTAACGCACTGAGACTTTTTCTTTTTTTAAAGATTTTATTTATTTATTTGACAGACAGAGATCACAAGTAGGCAGAGAGAGAGGAGGAAAGCAGGCTCCCTGCTGAGCAGAGAGCCCGATGTGGGGCTCAATCCCAGGACCCTGGGATCATGACCTGAGCCAAAGGCAGAGGCTTTAACACACTGAGCCACCCAGGCACCCCTAAGAAACAAATCTTAACCCTAAGTCTTATGACAAAACTCTCAACTTTCACAACAGTATTTTGATTTGCTAGATTAACTTTCCATTAGCCACTAACTCAGTTTATATCCACAACGAATGATGATGGAAGATGAAGTTAGGAACCCTGGTGATTAATTTAGATTCCTTTGTTTTTAATGCATTGGTGTCTGCTTTCATGTATTAGCATACTATTCTTTCCCTGGTTTACTTGTCAAAGTAGAAACTGAAATTAAGAACATTTATGTAAGTTTCTTGTTCATTACTCTGTCAGATTTTGGTATTCAATATATATTACTGATTCCTTCTTTTATGATGGCAAAATTCATCATAATTTCAAAATTGCAATGGCTCTTTTGAGAAGACACAGAGCAACAGGGTTAATTAGCATGTATTAGGGACCCAACAGGGGAAAACTTCACTAAAACCTCTCATCAGCAGAATTCATCTGGTCTAAGTACAGGTTATTAGAATAACCTTTTGCAAACAAGAAAACTGGTAACTGGGATGATGTGGGAGTTAACCAGGAAACACCCCAGGTAATGATGGTCCTGCTTGTGTACCTTCTGTGTAGTGTTAGAGAGCCCTCTACTGCCTGTGGTAACACCACCAGTTAATTTGTCTCTAAACCTGTATTATTACTAACTTGACACTTGGATAGCACTCCCTGCCTGCAAACCAACGCCCCCCACCGTCCCCCATCCCCTACACAGAGACAGTCAAAGATGGAGTTAAAAGCTGCCCCACATCAAATCTGGGTTAACCCTTATGGGGTTGTGTATCTAAACTTAGACTTCATTAATCTAGTCTATATTTGAAGAAATAAGATCTCTGTGGGCTCTACTCTCATAGGACAGTTATAGTTTCCCTGGAGTCTACATATTTGCTAAGTACTCCAAATAAAGAAGATATTTTGAACTAAGATGAGAACATTTTTAAATTTTACGGAGATCAACCCAGTCTAACCATGGAAAAAGTGGAGGTATTAGGTATTCAGCACAAAGCAGTAGGGAAGCAGAGGAAGGGTAGTAAACTTGCTATCATAAAAACATACTCAGATACTGAGAGCTAGCTAGCCATATGAATTTGGTTGGTCAGGTCATTTTCTTCAGTCTATAAAATGAGATGATAATAGTTGACATACTTATGGGGGCAGTTTTAGAGTTAAAGAATATGATAGCTCTTTGTAAATGATAAAACTATTCAGACTTAAAGAGTAGTATATTGCTTTTCTCTTGTGTTTTTTTTTTCTTGATTTTTATACTTGCAATGCCTTTCAATTCCTTGAATGCAAGACTGTTTAACACAGTGAGGGTGATGCTCTAGCATTACATTCCATTTCACTGGATGAAGTGACCTAAAGAATGGTTTGTAGGAAGTGTCATTACAACGTGTTATTAAAATTGGGGTGCCTCGTGGCGCAGTAAGTTAAGAGCCTGACGCTTGATTTCAGCTTAGGTTATGATCTCAGGGTCATGAGATGGAGCGCCACAGCAGGCTCCACGCTCAGCAGGGAGTCTGCTGGAGATTTTCTCTGTCTCTCTCTCAATTAAATAAATCTTTTAAAAAAATCCTATGGAATCAAATTTCTTGAAACTCTCAAAACCTTCTATCCTGTTTTTTTTCCTGTGATAATTATATATTTATGTGATGATCAAAATGAATGGCCAAAGAAATAGTTTATACTGTATGAAACTTTGTAAAAGGATTATTCTTTAAGAAGAACTGGAAATTAAACCCTTTTTGATATTAGCATTATTGAGATATGATTCATATAACCCTATAATTCACCTGCATAGAGTATACAATTCAGTGATTTTTGGTAAAATCATAAGGTTGTGCAACCATCACTACAAGCAATTTAGAATATCTTCATTACCCAAAAGAAACCCTGTGTTCTTTAGCTGTCAACCCCTATTGTGGGCTGAATGTGTTCCCCAAAATTTACATGTTGAAGTTCTAATTTCTAATCTCCAGTGTGATGATATTTAGAGGTGGGACTTTTGGGGGCTAATTGGGTTTGGATGAGGGCATAGAAGTGGCATTCCCGTAATAGGATTGGTGTCCTTATAAAGAGATAAGGGGGCCAGACTACTCACTCCTTCCCATCATCCAAACCCACCATGGGAGGATATAGCAAGGATTGGCAGCCAGCAAGCCAGGGAGAATTCTCACCGGAACCTGACTATGCTGGCACCGTAATCTTAGACTTGCCTTCTCTAGAACTGTGAGAAGTAAATGTTTCTATTGTTCAAGCTGCCCATCTGTGGTGTCTTGTTAGAACAACCCAAACTAATAAAACAACTGTCAATCTCCCTATAATCCCCCTATCCCAACTCTAGGCAACCACTAATCCACTTTCTGACTCTAAAGATTTGCCTCATCTGGACACTACATTATAACCCTTAGGCAGATGTGGAAACTGCTTTTACTTCTCACATAAGAATGGCATGTGAATGGGAAATAGCTGGGGAGGGATAGGGAAGGGAAGAGAGGGAGGGAGGAAGGGAGGAAGGAAGTGAAGAGAGGGAGGGAGGAAGAGAGGAAGGAAGGAAGCAAACAAGCAAGCAAAGAAGTAAGGAGAAAACAGTACAAAGCCCAAAAAGTTGATTTTTGAAATTAAGATACCTAACTAAAGAAGAAAAATACTGGGCAGTAGCGGAGAGCAGAGACACAGGATACATTTGATAAAAACCTTTAAGGTTTGGGGTCAAGAAATCATGTATCTTCTTATCAGCTATAAAAACAAAAATCAGAAAAGTCGAACTCAATGGAAATAAAAACAAAGAACTGAACTGCCTTACTCAGATCATATTCGGTGGAATTAAAATGCTAGAAAAAGTTAAGGGTTTCGAAAGAGCTTAAAGTGATACATTAGTATTTTGCTGTCAGCAAAATGATCATGGAAAGAAATACAACTTCGCCATCTAGATTAAAATAGCCCCTGAAACCCAGATTAGGAACCAGCAGCCAGCCAGAGCAGACCATGTAGTATTTTTATCAGTGACTCTCCTTCATTTTCAGTTCCTTGACTTAGCAGAAACTCCAGGGTGCCTGGCCCCCAGGGCCTCTGCCTGGCACACACCTGCCGCATCCACAGTGCTGAGCTCCCTGCGTGCCACCTCCCGCCTTCATACAGTGTCTTCTCTTTGTTAAGGAGTCCCCTGTCCATTCTCTTCCTCCTGGCAATGCCTCCATGACCCTCAAAAATCATTCCCAGTGTCCCTCATGTCACCTCACCCGCCAGAGCTTGGTGCTTGAGTGTAAGATCCAGTGCTCTGGCTTCCCCACACTTGGATTTGAACCCCACCCGTGCCTGGCTTTCCGGCCTCCCCCCTGGTGAATTACCCTTTCTAAGACTTGTTTCGCTTATCTGAAAAAAATCCAGTTAGTGCTTCCTCTCTCAAAGGTGTCTTTGAGGGTCGACTAAGAAAATGTGTGTGAAGCTCTTAGCCCAAAGCCTTGACTTGTTATGGTGAGGCCTCAACGCGTAGTAGCTGTGTATCCTTTTCTCATAGTCATTACCAAATTTCAAGTTTCTGTCTCTCCCCGGCCTATAAATTCTCTAAGGATTTAGGCCCTATCTTACTAGCCTGTGTATCTGCAGCACCTCTCTTTGGCTCTGATGCATGGTAGCTACTCAAAAAATGCTGAATGAGCCCTTGTATCCGGCAGAGGAAGGGTTCGTTAAGGGAAAGATGAGAAGATAATTTGCATTGCTCTCTGCATATTTTTGTCTCCCTCGAGAAATCCACTTTCAGACTTAACACTCTGGGAAATTAATATCTGTTAAATAAAAACTATATTAACAAACCATTAATAATTTTGTAATGGCAATTTTTTTAAAGACTTTATTTGAGAGAGAGAGTACACTAGCAGGGGGCAGCAGCAGGGGCAGATGGAGAAGCAGACTCCCTGCTGAGCAGGAAGCTCGAGGTAGGACTCGATCCCAGGACCCTGGGATCATGATCTGAGCCAAAGGCAGACACTTAACCAACTGAGCCATCCAGGTGCCCTAATGGTAATTTTTTTTTAAATTAGTAAAAATAACTTACTCTTTCCTTATTTCCTCCTGCATGTATCCTCATAGTCTTTTTAAGTCTATTTAACTAAAGATTAGAAAATATTTTAACTTACTTATTCATGTTCTAAAAATATTTTTTCATCTACTAATATCAACTCCACCATAAAGAAAATGACTGTACATAGCATTCTAAATTATTGCCTCCCCAAGGCAATCAGTGATACACATCACTTTTCTGAACAAGAATCTCAAAGACAAATGAAAGCTTCCAGCTGCCTTGAAAATAGCTTTGTGACTAAACCAAAAAGTTCTTTGAGCCCCAAACAACCTCTGGGTTTGCAGTGAAGTGAAATAATTTTCTTTTCCTGATCTCAAGCCAGAACAAACAGATAGAGTGTGTGGCAAGGCTCTATTACCTTGCCTGAACACATCCGTTTCTGGGTTCCCTCTACACCACAGAAAGTACAGCGTTTACATTACTGGCATAGTGGCAGAATTCCCACCTCAGTTGTGCCACTGAAGAAAAGAAATTAATTTCTTGTTTTTAAGGACGGGAGAAAACCCATGGCATAGTTGTGATTTCACTAAGTTTTGAATACAAGGGAATAGGATAACTTAAAATAATCAACATGCACATATCTGAAAATGCTCCTAGCTGGCCCAGTTAATTTTACAAATAAGAAACAGTGCATGTTTTCAAAATAGTGGGTGCCTGGTGGGTTAAAGCCTCTGTCTTCTACTCAGGTCATGATCCCAGGGTCCTGGGATCGAGCCTCACATTGGGATCTCTGCTCGGCGGGGAGCCTGCTTCTCTTCCTCTCTCTCTGCCTGCCTCTCTGCCTACCTGTGACCTCTGTCTGTCAAATAAATAAATAAAATCTTTTAAAAAAAATGAGTGCATGTTTTCAAAATATCATATCAAACAGTAGCATTAGCACTCAGCAAAGTCTTGACGATGCTAAGTTTTACTCACCACTGACTGAGCATCTGGAGTGTTCTAGTACCCTGCTGGATGCTGGAGATGGTACAAACTTAAAAACATTCAGGAGGTGAGGCACGCATCTGAACTCACGAATTCTGGTGTTGTGTTGTTCATTTATAGCTATGAACAGTGTATCAGAGCCTGGAGGAAGAAGCATCGCCCTCTCCAGGGTGCCAGAGATGGCTTTCCAGATTAGATGACACTTGAGCTGCACAATAAAATATTCGCCAGGCCGAGAGAGGTGGAGGAAGCGTTTAAGACGGAGGGAACAGCACGTACAAAGAGGAGGACTTACAAAAGTGTAGTGAGTGGTCTACAGAGGTATGTTAGATTAGGGAGGGACCTTGTGTGCCAGATTCAGACTTTTGGTTTGTATCCCAAAGCAATGGGAAAGTAGCAGAGGCTTGTAAGTTAGGAGTGTGAAACTGGTAGAGTATCAACAATAAACTGGTATGGGCAGCAGGAAATTGTTTTGTTTTGGTTTTTTGTTTTGGTTTTTGTTTTTTGGTAGACAGGGGTAGAATAAGCACAATTTGGTGATTGACCAAATGTGGGACTAGGAATAAAGTTCTTTAAGGAGAGTCGGTTCTGTGACTTCAACACATGTCTCCAGCCGAGACCCTCCACAAAGTGCAGTGTGTGCTTCCCGGCTGCATCAGGCAGTCAACACATAGTTCTGCTTCACTCTGGACTCTCTGAGTGTAAGGGAAGACACAACCGAAGATAAAGGAACCTCCCCCTCCCTGATGAGGAGCTCTTCCCTGACGGTGCACACCCTCCATCCCTTCAAATCTCTGAATGATGTTCATCAGAAGGGAATCCAGAGATGGAAGTAGTTAGGTGGATGGGAGTGAAATAGAATGAAATGTTCATTTGTTCCCTCCCGGTCTTTTTTTTACTCCAAAGACAGGACACAGGCTGATAAAGAATGTCACAGTCGTAAAATCAGGAAGAATCCAAAGAGACTATGTGTTCCTGAGTCAACCAGGAAAACAATCTTTAAAAGAGACTTGGAGGTACTCTGTCAACTTCTCCAAGGCTTTCTAGAACTATGTTGTCATGCCCACTACTGGATTTTTCTGGGACCGCTTCCTATCTGCTTATCTGCCATCCAGACTGGACAAGTTCTATGGTTCTTTGACCCAGAGCTGACTCTGGCAATGGGGCAGAGAAAGATTGTTTTGTTTCTGTCCAGTGGGAACATAGATCTTAATTCAACAACATTCATTGAGTGTGCATTATATATATCAAGCAAGAGAGAAGTGTAGTTGGCACAGTGTTTTAGAACAGTGTTCTTCAGCTGTGGGTCATGACCTATTAGTGGTCATAAAATCAGTGTAGCAGGTTGTGACCAGTATTTTATATAATTTTACATAAGTAAAATGTAACACAATAGAAAATATCCAAACAAGGGCACCTGGGTGGCTCAGTTGGTTAAGTGCCCAACTCTTGATCTTGGCTAAGGTCTTGATCTCAGGGTTGTGAATTCAAGTCCCCAGTGTTGGGCTCCAGGCTGGGCGTGGAGCCTACAAGAAAGAGAAAGAAAAGGAAAGGAAAGGAAAGTGAATGGGAAAGGGAAAGGGAAGGAAGAGAGAGAGAGAGAAGAAGGAAAGCAAGAGAGAGGAAGGAAGGAAGGACAAAAGAAAAAGGAACTATCCAAACAAAGGATAATTTCATAAATTTTGTGTCCATTCTATGGGTATGAATAAAGATGTAAAATGTGTTTCTAACCGAAACATGGCCAAAAGTTTGTCTTTAAAAAATTTTTTTTAAATATTGTATCTGGACTACTTAATGAAGATAGTTCATTTGAATGGGGGTTTACTACAGTCCTGGAGATCAAATCCCCATGTGAATGTTAAATATCAATTCTAGTCATAGCAGATCTATAAAGGAATTTTCACAGACAACCTTTTTGTAAGATGGAGACACCTTTGTTAGGGAGGTTCTTATTTCTGAATTTAGGGGAAAAAATTTGATAGATGTAGTCATTTTCTAGGGCTGCTGTTGCAAGTAGAGGGGCTTAAAACAACAGAAATGTATTGTCTTACTGTTCTGGAAGCCAGAAATCCCAAATCAGTGTGTTGGCAGGGGCATGTGCTCTCTTGAGGCTGTGGAGAAAGATCTGTTCCAGGCCTCCCTGGAACACACAGTGTTCTCCCCATGTGCATGTCTATGTTTGTGTCCAAACTTCCTCTTTTTAGAAGGGTGCCCATTATACTGAATTAGGGCCCACGCTGATGATGACTTTAACTTGATGCCCTCTGTGAAGACCTTTCCAAATCAGGTCACATGCTGAGACACTGAAGGTTAGGGCTCCCACATATCTTTCTGAAGGGACAGAATTCAACCCATAACCAGTATATTCAGATTTCCACTAGGCGATCAAGAAAGTGGTAAAAACATTTTCCTGTCTTATTGAGAAAAAAGTTATCAATTTTGCAAGTCTTTTTGTTTGGTCTGTTTATTTTGCCTCAAAAATAATAGCTCTTAGTGTTAGCTAAAAATTCATGTCCTGTGACTATTAACAGCTTCAGCTCTTTGCATTAACCCTTTGGTCAGGAAAACTGATTTGCTCTTAAGCTTCAATAAGTTGTTTTTATTTTTACTGGAGAAGTGTCGTATTCTTAGTCATAGCATGCAAATAATACAATTAAACAAAACTTATAATACAGTATCCTACATCTATAGAAATACTTCCCAGAATTATAGCTGCAAACACCTAGCTATAAACCAATCTGAAAGCATTTACAATTGTTTCCCGAGAAGAACAGGGAGATTGTTTTTCTTTTCCATATCCCTAAGTGGGGCCAAACCAAAACTCTGAGCACACCAGCTGCTACATCACTCCCATGTTGGAGTGGTCCATGGTTCATGTCTGGGACTGGGCATAAATTCAAAGCTCTCAAGGAAGTGTGGCACTTGAGGCTTTGCAGAGAAAGGAAGGAAGGGAAGAAAATGTGCTAATTTTACTCACCTCATCATTCTCTAAGAAAATTCTCAACATGAATAAAAACCTTTAATTCTAGGGGGGGGAATGCTTACTTAATACTTTTAATTGTATCCTTTTGCTCCCTTACTTAGTGTCCCCTTTTTTGCTCTTTGTTTTGTGTTAGCCCCCCATGGATGGTTTTTCCTAGTTTCTTCCATGAATAGAACCTAATCCTTAGCATTTACCTGATTTTTTTTTTTAATTCTCCTCAATACTCAAGGAGCACTTGCAAACTGTTTCTTCTAGCTCAATCACTTGAAAATTCAAACTGTGTAACTAAATATGCAGGTGATGTTCATTTTTTTTCTTTTTCTGGTATCCAGCCACAATGACCAGTTAGAACATTGGACTCATTGGAACATTTATCAGAACAGTTCAAAAGGGAATTGAATGGAATGGTGATTTGATCCAGCTGTGGAAGTTCCCTTCTGAATACCACACTCTTAGGATTCCCCCAACAGTATTTGTTTTTTCTCAGACATAGAAAGCACTACACATTTTATGATATCCATTAGCTTGCTGTGTAATTAAATTGATAAACATTGTATCCCGTGCCTTCTGGTTAGAAATTAGTGCAACTCTTGAAGAAACAAAGTCTAGGTGTGATTCATTTCTATGCATTTACCAGTATTAAGCCCTATAAATAAGTTCTATTAAGACCCCACTAAAAACATTGTATCTGTTACTGCCCTTCTCAATTGTAGCTTCCTAGATTTGGACTGTTACTTGGGTCTATTTGATAAATGTTATTCCCAGAGGCCATTGTTTTGAGAGCATATATGACCACATGGCTGAAGAAGTTAAGCTCCTGATTATGATTGCCTGACCTGCACAAAGTGCCTGCCCAAATCTCTCAGTGTATGTTCAAATTTAAAAAAAGAGAAAAAAAAAAGATAAACTGGTTGGCTGCTTAAATTTGGCCATTATTCAGAGTTAGCAAACAAGAAATAATTAAAACCTGGGGTTTATACTAGTAACCAAGGAGGAAATTGAATGTATTCCTAGTTAGTAGAGTTTGTCATTGACTTAATTTCATGACACGCACTCGCTTTTTCATTCACAGTATTTGTGCTTATTTTAAAAAATTAAAAATGAGTCAGAATTCTCAATTTAAAATTTAAGCCAAAAATTATGACTAATTTAATATCATTGCACATGCCATTAAATCAACATAAATCCAGGAACAGGAATAACCCCTATAAATAGATACTTGGGGGCCTGTAACAATAGTAAAATATCCATTTGTACAAATGTAGAAATGGTGACTTTTTTCTAAATGTAAATTTTGTGGAAAAGTTTATTTTATCAGTTCTATTTAGAAGAATTGTCCTTAGCCATTTCTTCTTAAAATTGTCTTTAAAATCAGTGCGTTTGGGGCACCTAGGTGGCTCAGTCATTACACATTTGCCTTTGGCTCACTCAGGTCATGATCCCAGGGTCCTGGGATCTAGCCCCGCATCTGGCTCCCTGCTCAGCAGGAAGTATGCTTCTCCCTCTACCACTCCCCCTGCTTGTGTTCCCTCTCTCACTGTCTTTCTCTGTCAAATAAATAAGTGAATAAGTAAATAAAAATCTTTTTAAAAAATAAATGATTAAAAAAATAAATCAGTGCCTTAAATTGATTTTTAGAATTAGTTGATTTAATTTTAAGTCAGTGCTTCAGTTTTGTTTCAGAATTTATACCCTTGTCAAGTTACAAAACCCAAGGAAAGGGTACTTTGATGAAAAGGAAAAAGAGAGATATGCAAATTAACTACCAAAATTGATTTATTTTCTTTTTCTTTTTGAATCCTGTTGTTCTTCTTGAGTACTGTGCATGGGTCGGTGCCCTATTGACTGCCGCTGATTTGAGTAAATCTACTACTGAGTCTGTTTTGTTTTATGTAAATTTCAGTATTTACACTTTCTTTTTGGGAGCGTGTAAAATTAGTCAAACTGCAGGGACATACCCAAATTAAGAATTTCTGATTTCATCTTTCATTAACAACTTTACCTTGTTTTCAGGCAGATACAGCCTGAAAAATACTTGCTTAAGATGAAAAACTCAGGGACGCCTGGGTGGCTCAGTTGGTTAAGCAGCTGCCTTCAGCTCAGGTCATGATCCCAGCGTCCTGGGACTGAGTCCCACGTCTGGCTCCTTGCTCAGAAGGGAGCCTGCTTCTCCCTCTGCCTCTGCCTGCCATTCTGTCTGCCTGTGCTCGCTCTCTCTCCCTCTCTCTGACAAATAAATAAAATCTTTAAAAAAAAAAAAGATTAAAAACTCATGTTTCTATCAGGAGATACTCTTATATGACCAGTACATTCTAATGAAATAGGCACTTTACACATGCTGCCCATCATCATATACCATGAATGGACTAAGGTTGGTGAAGAGTCATTATAATCAGAAGCATGATATGGGGGATATAAACTCCACGAGATCTTGCTAAGGGCTGCTGCCATGAAGACTGGCCATCACATCAGTCTTCTTCACTTATTCACCACCACCACCCCATATTCTGATAGCTTAAGACTGAAGGGAAGATGGTAAATGACAGAAATGGACTAACTTGTAATACAATAACTCACACATCACTGGCTGTGTGACCTGCCCCTGTTAGGTGCCCCCTCTGAGCTTACTTACCTTGAGTTGAGGAGCAAGTACCAGGAAGGGTTTTGATAAGGATTTACACGAGTTAATTAATGTTGGAACACCCAGTAAGTAGCACCTGGCTAATGAGTACATGTGTGAGGGAGAAAAGATGTAAGAGAATAAAGGATTGATTTTGATTGCCTCTGTTTGCTACAAAGAAATTTAGCACATGCACACAAAATAAACATTAGCCAAAACATACCAACAGCTGTGTTTAGAACTCTGCACCATCTAAATCTTCTCCCAAAAGCGCTTCTAAGTTCCAAGGAAACCAACCATATTGCTAATTGAATCTTCACTAAAGTATCCTTGTTAAATTTCATTAAGATGTGTTGCATGTTAGAGTTAAGGATCTGTTGTGGGCATAAGAATGTTTAGTACACTGCCCCCTTTATAACACATGGAGGCAATGTGCCTATAATAATAAAACCGTTAGAGGTTTTTAGTTGCAGCCTTCTTGCATAGTATTGGTCATAATTAATACTTTTTGACAGTGAATCCTTGATTAAGAAAGCCAGCTCCAACATTTTTTATAATTTGTTTGGTTCAGTGTTCTCAAGGAATTTTTTGAAACCACTGTGTAAGCTCCTTGTACCAGTTTTGCTTAACGTAGTCCCCTCCTGTAATAGCCCTGCTCCCAGTGGACATTTCCCAAATGTCACCTCTAAGGCTTCAGCTGTACAGCCTGACTCTTCAGCTGTGTCCTCAGTCCACCCACATTAGAGTCCATAACGAAGCTGATCCATCGTTTACCCACCACTTAGGAAGAATTGGCAACACTGGTTACAAACGTTGAAGTCTTTGGCAACATAAACATTAGAATAGCTAAGCTATAATGAAACTGGAAACCAAAATCAGGCAAGAATGAAAAATAGTGTGTCATTGTTTATGTGCCATTTTCCAACTAAAATGTTAAGACCTTTTCAACTTCTTGGACAGGTGTGTTTGTGTGTGTGTGTTTTACAATATAACCGTGTAGTGAGATTTTGCCAGGATAATATTACCAACAGAAGCAGACATTCCTCTTTTCATCAGTGATCCTTTAGAAAATAAAAGATAAGCCAAGAGAGGGAAAACCGAAGTTATCTAGTTGCTTCCCCAAAGGTGGTAGACACCCCAGGTGGTGTATAAGATTAACCATGGGGTACAAGAAATATTCGGTCTTCTTTTTGCCTTTATCTAATAGTTTATTCTTCTACTTTTATCTCTTTAATGATGCACGTAATTAGTAAAAATAAATACTTAGTCATATATTGAGGGGAGTGCTGTTTAAAAGTAAATTTTATGACTGTGTGATCACTCCAGCAGACACTAAGGGAAAGAGACTCATTCTTTGCTTTGAAGTCATTTATCAGAAGAAAAACGTATGTTAAGGGGAAAAGTATTGTATATATCTTACATTTTTTAAAATACTTTTATATTAAGCTTCATATTGTTGTGTTTGAAGAACGTACACTATTGTCTTGGTTGAAGACTGTAAACTAGTTACATAATTTCAGTTATGTCCTTACACGTTATCCATACTCATTAATACTTAGAGTAACTACAGAAGACACCAAGCCAGTGTTTGCTGATGCATCTTTCATTGCTAGGGCATCATTCCTGAAGTGGTTCACCCTTAACGGGAATATTTTGTTGTCTGTTTCTTACTTTCATCATCATGGTAATGAACTATAATTAACTTTATTGAGATAATTGAGTATGCAATCATTTTAAGGGTTTATGTATAATGTGTGGAACTTGGATGGGGCCTGTAGAAATAAGGTAGTAAAAAGCTTGCTTTTGAAAAAGTGATGTGACTGACTTTTGCCTGAGGCTAATCTTGAGAGAAACCTCTCTTGATGGTCTCCCATGAAGAAGTAATTGACCTTGGCTAGGTCCAAGGTAGAGGATGTTTTACTAACTTTACTCCATTGTGAGATTAGCTCTCATGTGTCAAAATAGAATTTCTGACAGGAAGAATAGAGTTTTAGTAAAATTGATATGTTAAAATATTAACAGAAATTAATACAAAATTTATTTTCCCTTTAGTTCACAGGAAGATGAAAGACCTATGTCGCCTTTCTATTTGAGGTATTTATTTGATTTTTGTTGTTCTATTACAGGGAATGAAAGAGGGGTAGGGCTTCTTTGCATTTATTTGCCCATTTTAATTCTTTTCAATTGAGTATTCTACACTGTGACCAAACTAAGCTTATTGGAAACCTTCATAATATTCCTCATGCAGTGTTTTTCTTCTCTTTGGTTTAAGAAATCTTAAATTTAGTAGAGCTAAAAAGATTACAATAAGATACTTTATTTTAAATTTATTTTATTTTAATTTATTTTATTTAAATTCAGAAATGTCAAGGTACCTATTTTAAACTGTTAAACCTATTTTAAACATTAGAAACTGCCTAATGATTATGCTGTTACCTACATCTTAAAAATTTCTGTTCCATGCATAAATGCAGGTGTGGGAGGGGTGTGAGCACAAAGCTTCAACTATGTTAGATCATTTTCTATACAGTAGTGAATTGTGAAACTGAGTATTCAGCAAGTTCATGGAGTGCAGGGTTATTTTCTAAAGCTTATGAAGCCAGAAAAACAACTATTTTAAAACAGGTGAGTTTACAGAATTCAAAGTAGATGTTATAACTCTTTCTGCAATTTTGAAATCTACTTTCTTTAAAAGATGTCAGGATTTGAGATACATAGTTTGTTTATTTCTAAATCTGATTTGTTGCGATAGTCCCAGAGTTAGAGTTAGACTTTAATTCAACCAACAATAGTTCAGAAATGTGTCATAAGACTTTAGTCTTAGCCAAGTAACTGCTTTTCAGCACTGTTCCACCCTTCAGCGACTCAAAGCATATTGCATAATCACATTGTGGCAAAAGAGAGAACATCTGAGGTTTTAGTCTGAGACAACATGGTGGTCCAGTTGATTCACTTTGGTTTCCTGCCAACCAAATCAGCATATTTTGGTTTGTAGGCTACCTCAACTATACAGCTACTATAAACACATGAGGATGTTGTTGCCGAGTACATGGTGACTCTGGTATTCGTTATGTAAATACACACAGAAATATCAAACAAGTGGTTATCCTATATTAACGGAAATTAAGTTTTACATGGTACAGAAGACTACAGCACCAGATCATGCCAGCAAATGAGAACTGCCTCTGTCTTATTTTTTTTTTAAAGATTTTATTTATTTATTTGACACAGAGAGAGAGAATACAAGTAGGCAGAGAGGCAGGCAGAGAGAGGGGGGAAGCAGGCTCCCCGCTGAGCAGAGAGCCCAATGTGGGGCTCCATTTCAGGACCCTGAGATCATGACCTGAGCTGAAGGCAGAGGCTCAACCCACTGAGCCACCCCGGTCCCCCACCTCTGTCTTATTTTTATTCCTCTAGGTAATATTAGTCTATGTTTTACATGGTACTGAATTTTGTCTTTTTAACAATTTTAAAAAGCTGATGGGGAAAAAAGGGTTTATAAGTCTTAAGACCTTAAGAGACACATAATTGTGTTTTCTAATATGATGATTTTTTAAATTGTTTAGACTAATAGTATGTCTTGAAAAAGAAATTCTGTACTATAACACTTGGTAGAAGCTTTTTGAGTCATAAAAACTAAAATCTTATGGAAGTAGTAAAAAACAATGAATATGCCTACTAACCCACATGTACAGGAGAGGTAAATTTGCAGAAAAAGGAAGTTACCATCAGGCACTCCTTTGGAAATTTTAAATAAGTGGAGCTATTTCATAAATGGAAAAAATAATTATTATTTGTCCTGAAATTAAAATCTCAAATATAGTTTCTTTTTCTGAATAACTACATGGTAGTCTTAGAAATTATGTAAGAAGTAAATTGGTACAAGTTAATTCAACTTTTTAAAAATTATCTCCTTGACAAGAAGTAGGAAGAATCTATTTGTTTTGTTTTGTTTTGTTTTTAAATTATTTGTATGGCTGCTTTGAGATTAACTCTTCCTGGGTTATTCTAACACACAGAATTTAAGGAGAAAAAATACAGGATTGTTAGCTATAATTAAAATTCTTCCAGATTTTTGAACTAAAAACATAGCATGTCTACTGACAGTTTAATTTATAAATTAGTGCACTTTTGCACTACCTCTAGTAAGAGCAAATGAGTGCCTAAATATTGTAAATGTACTTATATTTCTGTGGTCTCTTTGTCTTCCATTCCTTTTTCTTCTACTTTATTAAGATTCCCTTCCTACAATTCTCAGAAAGGCCAGTTATTCCAAGACTCATGAATTTCATAACAATTTGTCAACATGATAAAAAACTAAATTGGCTCTTTTAAAATCCAAAATCATGTTTACTGTGGCTTTGGAAAGTAAAAAGTGATTGGTAGTTGGAAAATGATATTTTTCCTGACTAGGAATATTGAATATTGAGTGCGGTGTATTATATTTTGACAGCGTTAACTGGTCAAGGGTTTTTGGGTTTTGATTTTGGGCTTTTTTGAGGTGGGGGGGGTGGCATGTAGACAGAGAGGAAAGGTCCAAACAAGAGATGAGACACATTGGTTGAGCTGGGTACTCATCAGAAGTAGATCCAGCCACAGGCAGACAGGCAGAGGGGATGGGATGCGGCAGCTGGTCAGGGGTGGGATATTCAGAAGGTAGTTTATTCTGAAAGGTCCAGCATGAGGTAGAACAGCAAAACTCAGTATCTGCAGGTCTGGGAGTGGGCAGTCTCAGGAAGACTGGATCAAAACAGAAAATAGAGCACAGCAGGGCTCCAGTGTCAGAGGGAGGAGAAGAGATGATCCATAAAGGAATTCAGATACAGGACATCAGACAAGCATCCAGCTCTTGGAGTGGAGACAAGGTGCATTATTTATAATGAAGATAGAGTCTGTCTGTGTGGTAGAGGATAGAGATGGAGAGCATGCAGAGAACTTACAGTGCACTAGTGGAGGTTCTAGGCCCTTTCTTTGGCTTGGGAAAGGCAGGTGGGATCCAGGAACTGGGAGACACAGAGGCCATTGCAGTCATTACCTTGCTCCACATTACACCTTGTAGAATTCCAGTTTCTGTGATTACGACTCTCTGTTACAAGCAGTCATGTCTGAACCACATGGCAGTCTACTATACATTTCAGTTGCCTTCAGTTTTTTTCTGTAGTCAAGCAGGACATACACTCATATATTCTCATTCTAGATTAAATATCTGCTATGGTAAGAACTCTGTCTTCTGTAATTTCAGCACTTCTCCACCCTACCCTAACTCACCAGAACTATTTGTCCTTTTTTCCCCTCAAAGGAAAGAAACAGTAGCTACGAATCTGCACTTGCTGCCATCTCCTGTGGCAGGATGCCTGCAGCTACAGTAGCTCAAACAGCCGGTATCATTGTTCCCTCCATGCTCATTAGAGATTAGCACCCTGTTGAAGTGATTAAGGAAATGAAAGGGAAGAACAGGTTATACCAAACCCTTAGCAAGATTACTACAGAAAAGGCAAGAACCTGCAGACTTCAGGTGAAGAATGTCCTTGGCGAGGATGTCCATACCCGGGGCTCTCATGGGCTCGGCTGAACTCCCAGAAAGGCACTCTATCTCAATTGCTCAGATTAGCAGCTTGCTGTAGGTGTTCTGTGCCACATCTAGCCTGCTATAGTCTGAATTCTCTTGCCTGTCTTCCAGTCCGATCTGGCCAGGATCTGTTGCTAGTTCCACTTTTATTTGTCAGGGGCTTCACAGTCTGCAAACCCATATTTTGACTTCTGTGTTTATTTCCACTGGGACTGAGACTCTTAATCTCTACTTTCTATTCCTCCATATCTCTATCCTCTCTTGCCTCACCCGTACTACCTTCACATTCCTTATGGCTGGATTCAGGTCCTACCCTGATCCCATCCCAACCTGTCCTGTCCCATCCAACTTCTACATTTGAATTCCTTTTTCTTAAAAAATTTCTGGATTATACATACAGTTGTATGCATGGATGACACATACAGCCTATATATGAAGCCTGTCCCTGCCTGCACTTTATCAAAATCCTAAATGTGCTTTAGGGGCTACGTACCTGTAACCCATCTTATTCACTGGCTCTAAACAGCTCATCTGGCCTCTGAGTAGTGGCTCCTTGCTCACCTAACACCTACCTTTTAGCCTGCCCTAATCATCCTCTGCTTTTTCTTTCTTATTTTGTGCTCCATTAAAACTCTTAAATTGACCATCTTCATCAATTTCAGCCCAAGTTTTAATATACAAGATACAAATTAAAGCTAAATTACTATTTTAGCAGATTTGGAATAGCTTAGGGTCACTGTCAGTATGTATACGTTTTCCGATTTTTTGAATCAGGAACATCAGTTAGATTTGTATCTAAATAAGATTTTGGAATAGAAACTCATTCTTCAGTATTTTAATATTTTTATTCCTTGAAACCAGGAGTCATTAATTTGTGAAAGTCTTTTAATGGTAGAATTACATTGAAGAAAAACTTAGCTTTGGATAAAGTGAGATTAAAACATTACCTGACATTAGATGGGATCAGAAAACTATGTGACACCATTCCTACCCTGATATGTAGAAAAGTTTTTGTAGAGCATTTATGAATAACTCTTCGGGGATTACCTTTCCAAACAACTTGTGCTAGAATTTGTAGGTCTATGATTTTTTTTTTTTGGTCCTGCTTTATCAAATGTTAATAGATTCTTTTTCTTCTTGACTCTGTTGTATGTTTTCTTAATTATCATTTTGAGGTAAAAATCTCTCATCAGTTGGGATAGTTTAGAAAAGCGTAATATATCAGGCATTATATTTGTTGTTGACTAACAAGTGCAGTGAACAAGCAGGCTATTTACTTGATTATCTACTTTTTTTCCCACCCTAGATATTTGGGTGTCTTTAGACACAAATAACTATATATTATTAACATTATTTGTTTCCTTTGTCCTTTTTAACTAGAACAGTGTTTCTCAACTAAGGAGGCACAGCATCTCTGCCTGTGGAACTCTTTTTGAGAGAGGGGCAGGAGGGTAAATACAAACAACAAAATATAGATAACATAAAATTTATCATTTTAACCATTTTTAATTATTCTTTAATGTCAGTTCACCATCTTAACCATTTCTAAGTGCATTTCCACTAATAATGCATGAATCCAATTGCTCCATGTTTTTCTTAACAGTTGTTATATTCTGTTTTTTGATAACACCATCATTATGATACATACTTTGTGTACTTTAAAGATGCTGGGATCTCACTGGCCAAGATTCTGAGCCTTGAGTGGTTTTGGGTGTCCATATTTTCAATAAGTATCATGAGATAGTATTTTCTACAATAAGTGCTGGGAAAATAGGATACCCACATGCAAAAGCATGGAATTGGCCTCTCACCTAATATCATATAGAAGAATTAACTTGAAATAGATCAAAGCCCCAAAGGTAAGAACTAAGCCTGTAAGAACTCTTAAAGGAAAACATCAGGCAAAAGATACACAACCCTAAATTTGGCGGTGATTTCTTAGCTATGACACCAAAGGCACAGGAAATAAAAAGTAGACAAATCGGACTTCATGAAATTTTTTAAAGTTTTACAGATCAAAAAAATAAAAGACTATCAGCAAAAAGGAAAGGAAGAATGGGGGGAAATATTTGCAAATCATTTATCTGATAAGGGGTTAATATCCAGAATATATAGAGAACTCCAAAAAATCAACAACAACAAAATGATTTTTAAAATGGGAAGATAATTTGAATAGACATTTCTCCAAAGAAGTTGTACAAATGGCCAATAAGCACATGCAAGGATGCTGAACATCAGTAATCATCAGGGAAATGCAAATTAAAACTATAATGAGGTATCTCACCTCACACCCATTAGGATGGCTGCTTTGAAAAATAAAAATAACAAGTGTTGGCAAAGAAGAAGAGAAATTGAAAACAGGGTCACAAGGTCCCAAAGAGATATTTGTACATCCATGTTCATAGCAACATTAGTTGTAATACTCATAGGGTGGTTGCAACCCAAGTGTCCATCAGTGGATAATGGATAAACAAAATGCAGTATATATACACAGTAGAGTCTTATTCAGACTAAAAAAGGAGAAAGCTTCTGATAGACACAACATGGATGAACCTTGAGGACATTTATACCTAGAGAAATAAGGTAGGCACAAAAAGTCATCTGTATATGGGTATTTACCCCAAAGATACAGATGTAGTGAAAAGAAGGACCATCTGTACCCCAATGTTTATAGCAGCAATGGCCACGGTCACCAAACTGTGGAAAGAACCAAGATGCCCTTCAACGGACGAAGGGTAAGGAAGATGTGGTCCATATACACTATGGAGTATTATGCCTCCATCAGAAAGGATGAACTTTTGTAGCAACATGGATGGGACTGGAAGAGATTATGCTGAGTGAAATAAGTCAAGCAGAGAGAGTCAATTATCATATGGTTTCACTTATTTGTGGAGCATAACAAATAGCATGGAGGACAAGGGGAGATGGAGAGGAGAAGGGAGTTGAGGGAAATTGGAAAGGGAGGTGAACCATGAAAGACTATGGACTGAAAAACAATCTGAAAGTTTTGAAGGGGCGGGGGGTGGGAGGTTGGGGGAACCAGGTAGTGGGTTTTAGAGAGGGCACGGATTGCATAGAGCACTGGGTGTGGTGCAAAAACAATGAATACTGTTATGCTGAAAAGAAATAAAAAATTAAAAAAAAAAGACATTTGAGAGAGAAAAAAAAAAGACATCTGTATGTTCCCCTTATGTGAAGGGCAATGTAGTCAAATTCATAAAGTCACAAAGTAGAATGGTGGTTGCCAGAGGCTGGGAGGAAAGAGAATTGAGAGTTACTGTTTAATAGGAATAGGGTTTCAGTTTTAGAAAATGAAAAGAGTTCTGGAGCTGAATGGAACGAGTTTACAATGTGAATATACTCAGTGCCACTGAAGTGTACACTAAGAAATGGTTGAAATAGTGAACGTTATGTGTGTTTTGCCACAAGAAATTTGAGGGGAGAAAAGTGTCACATAAGAGATTTTAATGCATATCCCTAGCTGAAAACCACTAAACCAGACAACTACTGCAAGTACTATTTTATACTGCAGAATGGTTATAAATTTAAATAATGTTCATCATATAATTCTCTAGGGATTCAATATTGAGTTCTTGGTATCATATTTTTTTTACTTAGTAAGAGACAAGTATAGATTCTGAGTTTTATTCTATCTGTTAATTAAAATATTAAGCATATTTATTAGGCTATACTGATAAAGTATATAAATTTTTATGGTTTTTATGCTTCTCCTCATGTCTTTCATCAGCATGATAAAGCGAAGGAAAAACTGACTGTCAGGTAATGACACCTTTATGACCATTCTATCTAGAGCTCTTGTTGTTTCATTCTTCAGCCTTCTTGCCTTCCTATAGATTTCTGTTTATAAGAACTTCAGATCTGAATAAAATATAAATCTTTAATTTAAACAAGTAAAAGACCAGCTTTACCTAATGTAACTATCCCAGGCTTCCCATTTAAATTCTAATGATGATATCAAAGACAAAAACTAGAGACAGCTTTGTAACAATGATAAACCCATGTATCAGAGGTCACATCACTGGGATAGGCTGAGAAATGTATTTTCACTTTATAGACTTCAGTTCCACCATCTAGACAATACAGATGGCCACAAAGAGAGAATGAAGGGAATAGGGGGGTGGGGAACTAACTTGGATTCCTTCCTTTGTCTACTGCACAAACTAGAAAAATGAGTGACATTCCCCCTACTGAACAGAAAGTTAGTTTCTGAACCATTCGGAGCTGAACTGCATATTCTTTTTCACCTCTCTGCCCCCCTTTAGCTTCTTTATGTCAGCATCTATTCAAAGACTAGAACATTTAGTATACAAAACTATCCCCCTGGGATGTTCAGTTACTTAAAGCATTGGAGAAGAGGATAAAAAGGAAGGAAGATTACCAGGCATAATGAGTGTTTTCAAGAGTACACTGTACAAAAACAAAGTACAAATTTATTCCTGATTCTCCAGCTTAGTCAGAAAATTGGACCAAATAGGAAGTGCACCTATTTAAGCATCATAGATTGTTCTAGGGCAGACTCATATATTGGCCCTTAAAATCTAAATTCATGAGCAGGCATCTGCATACAGCCAAGGGATGATGAAATAAACAAGAACAATCTACCCACCCAGGTTTTGGTAATGACCTGCCTGAATTGATGGATTCTCCTCAAGAGCCACAGAACACAAAGAGCTATTTGAAACTTATAAAGAGAAATTACAAACTAAGAGAAAGGATGACGTACCCTGAGGACTCAGTGTAAAAACAGATTTCAGAGAATTGCTTTTTACATGATTCAGAAGAAAACTTGAAAAGTAATATTACTAATCTTCTCCCCAAAATGCTTAAGGACATAACCAACCCTCTCTGAAATATAAGTGGGAACCTGCAAGGGCAGAATAGGTTTACAATTACAAGGCTAGAGACATGGAAGAATAGCTGAAAGGGGAGGGAAAAGAGAGCCAAGAAATGTATTAGCAGAGATTTCAAAAACTATGTAGGAAACCATAAAGAGCAGAAATTATTAAAAATAAATCAAGTACATGATGAGAAAGAAACTTGAGAAGCTCCTCCAGAATGAAGAGAAAGGATAAGAAAAAACTGATAGAAATAATGTTAGATATGAAGGTCAGAGATTAGAAAGTCAACCTAAAAATTCTAACTCCAAGGAAAAAACATACATAGTAGAAATAAAAGTAGAAATAAAAGTTTATGCCCAGCTAATTGAGAGATGAATTTTATAAGACATTTTTTTTTAAAGATTTTATTTATTTATTTGACAGAGAGAAATCACAAGTAGACGGAGAGGCAAGCAGAGAGAGAGGGAAGCAGGCTCCCCGCTGAGCAGAGAGCCCGATGCGGGACTCGATCCCAGGACCCTGAGATCATGACCTGAGCCGAAGGCAGCGGCTTAACCCACTGAGCCACACAGGCTCCCAGAAATTTTTTTAATTAAGTGGTAGAAACTGATTAGACTCATAGGTGAAGGGACAAAGAAAGTAATAAAATTCTGTATCTTTTGTCTTGCATGGAAGGTAGGAGAATAGACGCAGGAGTCAAGAGTTTTGAGGGTTTTTTTTTGTTTGGGGGGTTTTTGTCTTAGTTTTAATAATTAAACACATATGAGTATAAGAAGCAACCACCAGTAGAAATTTAAATCTCTTCAGAATATAAGAGGAAAGATAGAAATCATAGGAAAAGGAAGCTCCCACATTAGAAAACATAAAGCAAAACAAAAGTAGAATAAATACATCAACTATGACAATAAATATATGTGGCCAGATTCTTTGATAAAGAATTACAAAACAAAACAAAACTTGAGCTATATTTTGCTCCAAAGAGCCATACCTGAAACAAAATGGCACAGAAAGGTTAATAAGAAAAATCTAGAATTTATATCTGACAAATGCGAACAAAAAGAAAGCAGAGAGAGCAATATTAATACCGGGACAACTAGAGTTCATATTTGTGAAACAAGACAAACCTGGACTTACTTAATTTAGTATGGACTAAACACATAAAGGCTATAAATAAGCATGTATAAAATAGCACAGCTTCAAAGTTTAAACTCTTAACAAGCGTCAACAGGCAAACACATTTGAAATATAGAACTTATACATCTAACTATATGTCTATAAGAAAATTTAGAAAATAAATAACACTGAGAATTTTATATAATCAATGAGATTTAAAATAAATGAGCATTACATACTAAACTTTGCACCCTGTAAGTAGTGCACAAGAATTCCTACTACTTTCTAAAGAATTATTCAACTGTATCTGGAAATTCTTGAAGAGTAGAAATGTTAGTGTTGCCTGGGTGGCTCAGTTGGTTAAGCATCTGACTTTGGCTCAGGTTGTGATGCTGGGGTCCTGGGATCGAGCATCGGGCTCCCTTCTCACTGGGGAGTCGTTTTCTCCCTTTCCCTCTGCCCTCCCCACTTGTGCTCTTCCTCTCTCTTAAATGAAGAAATAAGATCTTTTTTAAAAAAGTAGAAATTTTAGCAGTCATATATTCTGACCATGGTGTAATTGATAACAAAAAATTTCCAGTCACCCAATGAAAGCTCTCCTAAAGGAGGAAAAAATTCAGAGAGGAAATAAAAACTAATTTAGACTATTGATAAGAAAAAGGGGAAACATACATACCAAAATTTGTGGATCTAAACTCTTTTTAAGTGGTGATTTCACTTTCTTAAGAATGAAAATAAATGAGCCACCCAATCAGAATTTTAAAACTTTATAAAAGAAGAAAACCAACCTCTTAGAAATTTAGAAGGTTTTGATAATAATAAGTGGGAAAAAGAACAGAACTGATGTTTGAATCCAGAAAATGGTTCTTTGGGAATAAAAATGAAAATTATAAAATAGAAAAACCTCTGGTAAACTTTAAAAAAAAAGTACAAAACTAATAATCAGAACTGAAGTTTGTGGTGGACGGATATAGTAGTTTTTAAAAAATTAAAGATTGTTCAGGGTGCCTGGATGGCTCAAGCGGTCGAGGGTCTGACTCTTGATTTCAGCTCAGGTCCTGATTTCAGGGTCATGAGATCAAACCCTTCATGAGGCTCCACACTAAACAGGGAGCTGCCTGAGATTCTCTCTCTCCTTTCCTCTTTTTTCTCCCCCTCACTTACTCCCTCTTTCTCTCTCTCAAATAAATAAATAAGATATAGACCCTCAACTCTATGGTCGAATAGTCTTCAACAAGGCAGGGAGAAATATCCAGTGGAAAAGACAGCCTCTTCAATAAATGGTGCCGGGAAAATTGGACACCTATGTATGGAATAATGAAACTCTTATCTCTTACACCATACACAAAGATAAACTCAAAATGGATGAAAGACCTCAGTGTGGGACAGGAATCCATCAAAATCCTAGAGGAGAACATAGGCAGTATCCCCTTTGACATCGGCCACTTCTTTCAAGACACGTCTCCAAAGGCAAAGGAATCAAATAAATAAACAAATTTTTAAAAAATAAAAGATTAAAGACTGCTTGATAGAATTTTATACTGATAAACTTGAAAATCTAGAAATAAAAAATTTTCTGGAATGTACATTTTGAAAAGAAAATTCTATTTGAACCCAAAAAAGTACTTTGAATAATCTGCTCTAAGAAAATAACTAGATGTATAGCCAAAGGTTTATATGAATAGCAGCATTATTTGAGAAAGATTGTGTCCTTATTGAAGCCAGATTACACGAGATAGAATCAGAACTGTGTAAACTTGAATGAGATATTAAACCTCTCTGAACCTCAACTTCCTCATCTTAAATGATTATACATAGTGAACTATTTAATTTCATTCGTAATTTTCCTTTACAAAGACCTTAGTCCAAAAACTAAAACTCTGAATTTCTTTTTTATGCAAAAACATGCTAAATATGTAAAACTGAAAACTCCAGTAATTAGGGCCTGAACAAAAAGCTATACAAAAGGTGAGTATTTTGATATTTTGATAGGCTCTATTTAATTTGTTAGAAAATATTTGATAGATCATCAAAATGATTTTAATAGATCATCAAAATATTCTAGGAATGAAGAATAATTTTTTTCTTAAAAACAGTTCTAATATTTAAAGGAATATGAAGTGTGAGTTTTGAAAAAGTTTGAGGATAAACATTTTCTTCCTACTAATATCCATGTAGTATGTTTTCAATTTATGTTCTAGTATTCTATGCATAGTATATGCTTTTTTTAATGCATAGTATATGCTTTAAAGCCAAACTTACGTTTTTTAGATCCAAACTATCTATAACACTACCACAAAAAGGTAATACAATTTTTGTCAAAGTTTGAATACCTATAAATGCTCCATTAACTTTCTGTATATCGTAATCATAGCTAAAAGTTAAAGCGAAGTAAATATTGAAAATCAGGGATATTTCTTTTAATGTATGACATTGTCCATGGAAGACATGGTTTTAATGAAAAAGTTTTAATTAGAAATCTGTTATAACTATAATAAATAACACTGGATTCATCTTATAATGTTGATGCTGCATATCAACTTTTAGTATTTTAAAATAATACTAAAAATATTATATTCTGTTAAACAGAGAAATTAGGAGCTTCGTGCTATTTTGATAATTAGTTACACGATCTTCATCTTTGCCCAAATTAAACATCACACAACTGTCTTTTAAATCCTGACTTTTTTTTTTTTTTTAAAAAAACTCACTAAATGTAAATATTCTAGAGGGGAAAAAAAGGGATAATTCTGTTCACCTAATAGTTCCTATTGAAACAATAATACTTTACCACAATAATATTTATATACCGCAGAAGAGAACATACTGAAGTAAGAGAATGTATAAAAAAAGAGAACACGTGCCTCTTCAAGATGTCGGATTTTAGTAGACTTGAAATCTCTTTCTTTTTATATGTAGATTTCTTTATTTCAAATCGAGAGATCTAATTAAAGAATCACTTGTCAACAGGCATTCTGTGCATCTTATCACATGCAAATTTATAGACTAGTATTGTTGAGCGTGTGGGGCTTCCAGAAATGTAGTTTAGGTTTGGTTAATAGAGATGCAGACTAAATATATTTAAGTATACCGTAGAATATATTGCAGAGTAGGCTCAGAATCTGTTCTCAAAGACTGTACCAATAGCGAATGCAGCTGTGTCCTCACTCACAGGAGGCTTGGGTCATGAAGTTGACCCTAGCTCTGGAGTCCGCAGAGAGACTTATCTGTTTTCAGTTTTGAATACTTGGCTTTATCAACATTAAGAAATGATCTCTTCCATATTCAAGTGTTTATACTGCATAAGTAGGAAACTTTGTTATCAGATCAGTCAAGGGCTCAGAAAAAAAATTAATTTCCCTTCGCTTTCTGCAGAGGACAAAAAGCAAGTTCCATTGTAGACCAAGGAAATCTGTATTTTTCACTTTAACTTATTTGATTATTGCCCATTTGTCGTTTTTCTTAGAATTTCCTTCATGAGTGAATTATAGCTATGGAAATAGCCCCTGCTTCTGTCATTAAATATTCTTAGAAATCTTGCTATTGGTGGATTATTAAGCACATCCCACAGGAAATATACAGGTGGCTGGATACCTGACCAAAGCTATATTGGTGTTTAATAAACCATAACTATGACTGAAACTGTCATAATATTCAGTTATAACCTTTTGTGGTGATTCAAACTTTAGGGCAGTAAACTTTTAGAGCTAAAAGAAAATCACAGGGACCACTAGCCAAGTCTTTCATTTTCTGTATGAAGAACCCCCCCCCCAGAACAGCCAAGCTAACCAGCAATCCATGATTTCAGCTAATTAACTGCGGAACAAAGACCAGAACTTCTCTTTTCTGATTCCCAGTGGAACATGTTCTCAGAATACTTTCTTTAGAGAAACTCTGCTTAAAAAACATGAAAATATGAACATGTTAAGTATACCAAAAATTGTAAAGGACTATTAAAGAAACGTAAAACTATAAATCATCATAAATTTGACCTAAGATCAACATATTAACAAAATTGAATATGATTTAATTCCTTGCTTTTGTCATCAATCTATTCATTTATTTTGCATTCTGAAAATGGCTCAGTTAAGCCTCTGCCTTTAGCTCAGGTCATGATCCCATGGTCCTGGGATCAAGCCCCATGTCGGGCTCCCTGCTCATTGGGGAGTCTACTTCTCCCTCTCCCTCCGCCTGTCCTCCCCACTTGTGCTCTCTTTCTCTTTCTCAAATAAATAGATAAAATCTGTTTTAAAAAATTTAGATGGCTTAGGTCATTTTTCTTTAAGCTATGAGGAAATCTTGATGTGTTGCCTTTTATTCACTTACGCTAGTGTAAGCTTTCCAATGCATACCCTCTTCACTTAGATTAGAATGTTTAAAAATAGCTATTGTGATATCTAAGTAATTGAAGTCTTGAAGACTCTTAGTTTCAGGGAATTACAGCTTTTCTAATCAGTGTCTTCCACAAATCAACAGCATCAGAATCACTGTAGAATTTGTTAAAAAGGCAGAATATCCGCTTCTCAGGAAGCTTCACCTTCCTGAGACCTAGAGGTACTGAATCGGAGCCTGAGTGAACGAGATCCTGGATGACTCCGATATGCTTTAGAAGTTGAGAAGCACCAACATGGCTTTAGTTATCGCAGAACCTGTTTCTGCTTGAGGTCATTTTCTTGTTTCTTTCTTCCTCACCTTTTGTGTGTATGTGTGTGTGTGTCCTGCCCCCTACCCCCCAAAAAAGAAACATAAAAATATCAGTGTGTGCTTTAATAAGCAAAAAGAAGTTCAGGTCAAAGTGTGTAACGAAGGGAGAAAAGGTGTACATCTACTCATTCTGAGACAGCATGGAGGACTAATTGACTGCTTATACTTCTTTGTCTTTGGAATATTTTTAGCATCTATCAGATCAACGTGTTCCCCTCTTCTGTGTCCTTCCAGAGCCATCATTCCCAATGGGCCCTGCTCCCCAAACTGAGGCTATGTAACTACATTGAGAAGTGAAATACAGAAGTTAATTACACAGTGTTGACTTTACAGAGGGTGAGCCACAAAGCATCAAAAGCAGGGACTGCCTGTTCCAGTTAAGGACAGAGAAGAGCAAAGGATATATTATTGGTTGTGTAATCTGGGAACCACTGTGAATAACAGGCATTGTGAGGCAGATGAGAAAAATGGTTGTGATTAAAAGCAAAGTAAAATACCTAAGTCCAGGCCTCCATCTACAAAGATGATTCTAGTGAGTTTTTCTTCTACTGAGTGATGGATTGAATGGCTAGTGTAGTGATTAAGAGCTTAGACTCTGAGCTAAAACGTTCTTGGTTCAAATTCCAGCTCATCTACTTGGCTCTCTCACTGTGGGCAAGTTACTTAACCTCTAAACTCTTCAACTGAAAATTGAGAAAACAATAGTACCTACCCAAATTGGTTATTGTAAACAGCAAACAGGAAAATATATGTACAAAATACTCGACACAGTGTCTGAAACATAGTTAAGTAGTCAGTATTAGAATGCATTTATTTTTTCATTGGCTTTCATTTATAAAGGTTTTTCTCATCACTTTCCCTTGTGAACAGTAGCATTATTTTCTGTGTCTCTTCTGGGATTTGGCTGTGGTTTGTGGCCGGAACAAAGAGCTACACCTCTTTTTTAAGGAAATTCTCTGGGCTGAAGAGTGTGTGTCTGCTGATCACCTCTTGTATAATAGTGGTGGGCTGGGTCTGACAGCGGGGATAGTGGTGAGTAGAGAGTATAATGAAAGAAAAAGAGAAATAGCCTACTTTCCCTTGAAGCACTTAGATTCTGGGTGGAAAGAGATGAAATACCCATGTACATGGAAGAAAAACCCAGCAGATAGATTTTAAAAAAACAAAACTAAATATGTTCTTATGTTCAAAATTGCATGGAAGATACAAGGCTGTTTGGGGTGATTGGGAGGCAGCCATCAGCATCAGTCATTAACCCCTGTCGCTTTCTTCAAGTGTTTTCTACAAAGAAGGAGGAGCAAAGGAAACCGTTGTGTCTATTAGGGAAACCTATAGTGTGACAAACATGGAAGATTTTTCGTTTGAACAGACTTTTGAATCTTGATTTAGAAGTTGACTAAGCACTGGAGGGCAGACCGTGAGAAAATCTTGATACTGATGCAGCTGAAATTGCTGCTGAACTCAACCTCATTGTGGTTATATGAACACAGGGGGCAGGCAAGCGTGCTTATCATAGAGTGTTCTATAGTTTCACTGTTCCGCTTTAGGCTGAATACTTTGTAATGCTTTTGAAGGAATTCAGGTTTGGGAGGAAACAGAAAAGTAGAGGAAATTTTTAAGTGTCCAATAAAGGGGCCATAAATTAGGTGTTGAGATGAAACATAGAGCTTGAAGCATTCTTCATCTCGAGGAACTCAGGAAGAAAGGTGGCTTAGAAATAGTTGTGTAGGGGCACCTTAGTGGCTCAGTCAGATAAACGTCTGCCCTCCGGTTAGGTCATGATCTCAGGGTCCTGGGATCAAGCCCCAGGTCGGGCTCCCTGCTCAGTGGGGAGTCTGCTTCTCCCTCCACCCTTCCCCTGCTTATGTTCTCTCTCTCAAATAAATAAAATATTTTTTAAAGATACATTTAAAAAAGGAAAGAAGCCAGAGTCGCTTGCTTGTTCCCTGTCCCCTGTGGTTCCTGCTGCTTTCTACCTGTTCTGAGCAGTTTTAGAAAGTTTCTTCTGGCTGCCCGTCTGGAGGGAGTGGACGAGGAGGGAACAGATTTGGGCTCTGGAGAACAGGGAATGGGTAGAGTTGGTAGCAGAAGACAGTCAGTGGCATTGTAGTAATATTTTGAATAAATGAAAAGACGCTGAAGGAGCTCTAGGGCCAGTAGGGGGAGTACAGATGGTTTTTAAAGGTCGCTTTGAAACAGTCCATCATGGATGTCTTTAAAATGGAAGGGAAGGGGGGACACTGTTCAGGAGTAAACACTCAGTACTGACTCAGGAATAAACACTTAGCATTCTCCAATTCCAGAAACAAGTGAAAGTCCGTGTCTGTTGGTAGGTGGGTTAAACATTGTGCGTGGGTCACTGAGAGTCTAGCTAATACTTTCAGTCTGGAATCCCCTTCAGATGTTTGGTGCACAGTCTCATGCTCTGTCTAATCTGACTTTCTTTGTGCTTCTTTCCCACAGCACGCATGTATCCCAAGTCAGCAATGTTGCAGCAACTGGAGAGTAAGTTACTTGGGTTTCCCTTTCCCACTTAGCAAACAGAAACAAAGCTCCTCTAATGGTGTATAGTATTGGACAATTAATACCATAAGCAACCTGTGATGATCTTTAAAGCCACTGAGAGAAGAGGACTAGAGAAGGGCTCCTGTTGGAGCTTCTGTGTGGGTGTGTGACTAGAGACAGCCTAACAATTTGAACATACGAGATTTTTGTTTCAGTCAAAATAATGACAGAGTCCATTACTGTTTACAAAATACGTGTCTGGAGAGATATCTTTCAGTGGAGGATGCCATTAAAGGATAAAGTAGTACAATGTCTTTACTTCTTATTTTTAATCAGCCTACATTTGTTGAATAACTGTGATACGCCAAGGGTAGCGTTAGGTGTGTAACGTCAAGTAAGCCTCTGGCTCTGCCTTCAGGGACTTTACCATCTAAAAGGGACACAGAATCAAAAGCAAATCAGTGATGGCAACAAGTCCTTTTTCCATAGGGCAGGGACAGTGCCCTACTGATGATGCCCGTCACATGTCTCTTTCTTCCTAAGGCTACCAGCTGTGTCTACACCTAAGCTCCAGTTACCTGCCCCTGCCTCCCTCTCTGACTACATTGCTCCTTAGGCTTCAGCCACATGACATTCTGTTTCTGGAATAGGCCAACCTTATATTTGCCCCAGAGCTCTTGCACTGTTTCTCAGCCTGGCCGTTCATTTTCTTACCATTTACTTTTTTGTTCAAGTGTCCTCTCCTCCAAGAAGCCATCCCTGACTACCCACAGTCGTTCTCCAATTTTATGCATCATTTTGGAGAGAATTTATCATTATCTGAAAGTTCATGATTCGTTTATTACCTGTCTGCCTCATAGCAATATAAGCTCTATAAACATGGGGACCTTGTTTGTCATTTTCATGGCTGTATCCATAACACCTAGGAAAGTGCCTGGTGTATATTAGGCACTAGATAAAGGTTTGTGACTAGTTTCTTGCTCAAAGATATTCCATCACACCCACCTCTCTTTCTTCCTTGCTGAGATGTAAATGGACCTTTTTAGGGTATCTTCCATCAACAGGGATCAAGAGGAAGTGGAGAAAAGGTGTGATAATGTAGAAGAGAGAATAATTTAAAGTAGCACTAAGTAGGGTGAATTTGGATCTAATAGGATGAACTGGGAGTTTTTCTTCTTCTTTGTTAGACGAGGAAACAATGAGAGAGCCGGACCAACCTCTCTTAGCTCTGTGAATTTTAAAGAGATTCCAGAATTATACTGAGGCATATTATATATGTTCCTGCTTGTGTATTTCCTAATAGCTTTTACCTCTTATCTGTCTGTATAGTTTGGAAAAGGTGTGGGGTTTGTTTGTGTACGTTAATTCACTCACATTCCTATAGACCACTATTAGGGAATCTTGAATCATTGGGATGTGGAGTTCTAAATATAAAACTCTCTTTTTTTAAAGATTCATTCATTCATTCATTTGTTGGAGGCTAAGGGGCAGAGGGAGAGGGAGAGAAAGTCTTAAGCAGACCCTGTGCTGAACACAGAGCAGGACTTGGAGCTCAATCTCACAACCGTGAGATCACAACGTGAGCCAAAACCAAGAGTTGGGCACTCCACTGGCCATACCACCCAGGCACCCCTAAATATAAAAGTTGTAATGTCCAAGTTAGACCATATTTGTTTTTATTGTCTTCAAGTAGTTTTAATGAGATTACCATGTGTCTGTTATTAAACTACATTTGGAAAATCTAAGTATCTTAAATTTTTCAAAATCTATCTGAACATTTTAAAAATAAATATGTGGTTCTTTTTAAAATTTTTAATACCCTTATTGAAGTCAAATTAATATGTAAGGAAGTACACAGACTTAATGTGTGTATAGTTTGATGAGTTTGGATGTGATCCTTTTTTCAAGTGTAGAAAATTATGATTTGAGGAGTATATGTTTAGAATTTTCCATGCCAGCTTATCCAAAATTGAATAGTGTGGTGATAAAAGAATGGAGGGCACATATTGCATTGAACACTGAGTGTGCATAAACAATGAATTTTGGAACAATTTTTGGAAAAAAAAAATTAAATAAAATTTTTTTAAAAAGAAGGCTTAGACACATTAAAAGATTATATAGCTTTAAAAAGGATACCTTATCTAATTCACCATGCACTCTTTTCAGCCCCTGTGCTTAAGTATTTCCTCATGTTAGATGAAGTAAATCTACCCTGCCATCTTTAGTAACACATATTAGTGGCACATGTTTGTATGAATACAGCTTCAATTATTTACATCACAGTTTAATTGCATGGAGGTTTAGAAAGTTTTTCCTGTTCTAAGTAGTAATTGTTCTGGGGAGGTCTTCCATTTTAATAGCATTATTGCCTGTATAATTTTATCTTAAAGGGATTCTAAATAGATAAGAGGCATCATAAAATCATTTGTGCCAGTTTTCTTTGTAAACTATACTGTCTTCCTCTGCAGAGCTGGTATGAAATCTGACGGAACGCACCTTTGTAAGAATAGGTCTATTATTATTCTATGAGGAAAAAGTATTTCCTCATTCTGCCTTATATTAAGTGACCCTTATTTCCTGAATGCCTCTGATAAATGTTGTTAGGCTTGCTGTGAGCATTTCAGTCATCCTGGACCTACGAAGATGAGAAACACAGTGATCAAACTGGTAGAATTTGTCAGGTTTTTGGTTTTATTTTTAACACACGATGCAGATATTTCGAGATGTCTCATATGCTGTCTTTGTTCACGAAGCTGTGGTAGATCTATCGTTGGAAATGCTGATATTCCAAAATTATGGATATAAGTTTTAAAAGGCAATCACTGATAAATCTGACTGCCTGATGGACTCGGTGTTCTGCTTTCATTAGACTCTTGGAAAGAACCATCCGGTCGGCAGTAGAACAGCATCTTTTTGATGTTAACGGCTCTGGAGGCCAAAGTTCAGAGGATTCAGAATCGGGAACGTCCTCAGCATCTCCGGCCCTGTCTGCCAGACAACGCCGCCGCCAGTCCAAAGAGCAGGATGAAGTCCGGCATGGCAGAGACGTGTGAGTTGGCATTAGAGCTTTATTTGCATGTTCTCCTCTCCTTTTAAAAATACACACCTGAATTCGTCACCATGTTATAGCCATTCCCATTTCAGTATTCAGGTTAAAACTATAAAATTTCCTTTCGACTATTCTGAACTTCACTAACATTTGGAAACGTGTAAGGGACTAAATGAACATTTCGGTCGGGTCTGGATGTTTTGTGTTGTCTAGATGTGTGTTGTAGGAAGCCACCTCTGATTTAATACATTTCAGGGCTTCCTCGTGGATATCTTCTTTAGAAGGATGCTGAACCACTGGAGGAGAAAATTCCCATATGCCAGTCCAGAGGTGGTTTTGTTTTTTTTTGTTTTGTTTTGTTTTGTTTTGTTTAAGATTTATTTATTTGAGCGAGAGAGAGCGTGTGTGTGCGTGTGTTGCAGGTGGGAGTGGGGGTAAAGGAAGAGAGAAACCCAAGCTGACTTCTTGCTGAGCAGAGATTCTGACAGGAGCAGAAACCAAGAGTCAGGTACCCAGCTGACTGCACCCTGGTCCCAGCCATCATAGGCTGATTTTTTCCTTATTAGACAACTTTCATTTGGTTGTTAAACTAACTTATGAAATCAACAGATTTCCCTACTGTATTGGCCTGGTGCAATACTAGAATATCACCGTAATACTCTAATAGTTGACTACACTTCAGTGTCAGAATGGTAGAGCTTAAGTTTAATCAGAAGAGGAAATGCTCAAGTTCTTTATTATCATAATGACTAATTTTAAGCTTTCCCACAGTGTGAATTTCAAGAATAGTATCATAAGTAACTTTAGTCTCCATTAGAGGATTTGATAAAATACAAATAAACAATTAATCTTCTGTATTTTTCAGTAGTCATTATTTTAATGTCAAAGAAAATAAAGTTACATTCATGTATTTTTTCCTGAAAGTTTTAAGTTTGTTTTTATCTACTATAGCATTTAGTCTCTATAAAGTTATTGTTTTGAACTCCTGATGAAATGTCAAAGAGTAAATCAGATCCTAGTCCCCCTCATTCTTTTTCACCTGGATTCATAATGCACATCAAAAATCTTAGGGCTGGGGTGGGAAGGAAACTTCTTTGTGCTTAAAGAAAGACGCCAAAGATAAGTGGTATAAACAAACACCGTGTTGCATATCATGAAGTTGTTTAAGTGACATGCTAGCAGATGTGATTTTAGAAATAAAGCAGTATCAATGATATAGACCACTGACTTTTTAAGTGATCTAAGCAGCACTTTAAAAAAAAAAAATTGCCTTGGGGCTGGTGGATAGGAGGGAGTGCTATAATATTACCTTCAGAAAATAGAAAAATTATAATACAGGAGGTGTTTACATTTAAAATTAGCTCCTGACTAAGCTTTACAGAAAATGTTTAGGAGTATAATTAGCCCATGTACTGCCTATATTGTGCTACACAGCAAGTACAAATTATTTAATACTGTTCTTATCTTCTGTCTCATTTTTTGCCAAATAGTATGTGGCAACACATTGCATTTTTAAAATATCCTTAGTGTGTCACGACATCATGCTTTCCACCCTCTTTGTTTGGACAGAGGGATAGCAAGCAGAGGTTGAAAGTGGTAGTAAGCACAAGAGAGAGAACAGAGCAGACGGTGGTACTGTTCATGGTGGGTGCATGGCGGCAGCAGGGAACAGCACAGTGGGGTAAGGTCCAAATGAACAGGCAGCAGAAAAATATGGAACAGAGAGTACCCTTCCTGCAGAATTCAGAGTTTCCCACGTCCAGGTATGTTTCTATTCTAAGTTCTCTTGATCATATTCTACTATCAATATCAGGAGAACAAAAGGAGATGAAGAACATTAGAAACCAACTAATCTAACAATCTGAGAAACTCTAACCTTCCCCTTGTTTTTTCTTCTTTTTTTTTTTCTTCTTTTTTTCTTCCCTTTCTTCTTTTCACTGCTCATGCTGGTCACTCACTATGGTCAGACAAGAGTTGGATACTGAGTGAGTAAATCTCAGGCTGCAAACTGTGTGTGGCCATGGTAACTTACAGTCTCACTGTTACTTCTTCCTTGGTGTGTGGTCTGGACACTCAGAAGTTCCCTTCCTATGCTCCCTGTTGGCCTCAGCCTCCTAGGCATATGTTTTCTTCCTGATCTGACACGCTAGGTAATTAACACGCCTTGAAAGTCCTTTCTCTTCAACTCCCAGTCCACACCAAACTGTCTCTCTGAGCTCACCAGGTCTGTGGGGGAGCAAGGCCCTTATCTCAGGGCTCCAGACCTTACTACTTTGTCCCCGTGAAGTTCCTCTCCAATATGTCCTCAGGAGGTATAATGACATATCACTGATTGTGCAGAATTTGAGAATCATTATCATAGCCTATAGTATGTTTTTTCCTAGTATATACCTACATATAATTGATTCATTTATCAAAGATTTTCATCAGGCTTTGCTTAAAAGGCTAAGCTAGGCTTTATTCTAGTCAAAACTGTTACTGTATGGAATGGTTCAAAAGAGTTTTTAAAAATTAGAAATTTGTTGTATTTTTGTCTATTACTGTGCCTCCTAACAATTTAAAGCTGCAACCAAGTAAAAAAATATATCCTTGAAGCCAATGATAACCACATTTCAGAGTAAGATTAAGGTCAATGAAGTCTGTACTAAAGTCATCAGAGCAGAGTTTTGAAATAAGTACAGAAGATAGACTAAGACTATAAATATTTCATTTTAGTGCAAATGATTGATCAGGCTTATTATTTGCTATCATAAAGATATCAGAGTTTAAGCAATATATTCATTATACAGAGGGGTTCAGTTTATTTCTTAAAAAACTTGCCATCTGCCAGGTGCATGGAAATGATGACTCTTGGTGATGGGTATATTGAAATTCATTGTGATAGTGTCCCCTCTGTATGTGTGAAAAATTTATATTAAGTATTTTTCTTAAAAGCAAAGGGTAGTTAGGTGAAAATAAAATGGTTTCAGCTGTCCAAAATACAATAAACTGGAAATTTGTACATATTTGTTATATAAATACTATACTAAATTCCTACTGCAAAGTAAAAAAAAAGAAAAAAGAAAAAGGGAAGAAAAAAAAAAAAAAAACAGTGCTGTATTAGGGGAATGGTAAATAGATGAGTATAGCCAGAACATTAAGTGTGTCTGTAGGGGTGGGGAAGAAACTCTAGATAAAAAGTGAGAGGCTCCAGAGATCTGAGTTCAAGTCAAATTTCAGTTGTCAAGGGGCGCCTGGATGGCTCAGTGGGTTAAAGTCTCTGCCTTTGGCTTAGGTCATGATCTCAGGGTCCTGAGATCGAGCTCCGCATCGGGCTCCCTGCTCAGCAGGAAGCCTGCTTCTCCCTCTCTCACTCCCCCTGCTTCTGTTCCCTCTCTCACTATGTCTCTCTGTCGAATAAGTAATTAAAATCTTTAAAAAATATATTTTATGTGTTTCTTTGTCAGAGAGTGAGTAAGCAGAAGCGGGAACAGTGGCAGGCAGAGGGAGGAGCAGGCTCCCCACTGGGCAAGGATCCTGATGGGAGACTCGATCCCAGGACCCTGGGATTATGACCTGAGTTGAAGGCAGCCAACCAACTGAGCTATGAGGTGGCTCTCCTCCTCTTCTTATTAGAACACCAGTTCTATTGGATTAGAGCACCCACCTTATGGCCTCATTGAGCCTAATTACCTCTGGAAAAGCTCTGTCTCCAAAAACAATCACATTAACAGATGGTAAGGGCTTCAGCAGAGGAATTTGGGGGGAAACACAATACTGTCATAATTGCTTTCAAACATAAACCCTCCCCATGAAAAATATTTTAATAGGATGTATACCACGGGGGTTAGAAGTATGAAGAGTGATAGACAGAATTTATATAGTAGAACAATTAATTTTGAAGTTGAGACCAAATTCATCCAGCCATCCATAGAAAGGTGTCTTGAAGAGTGTCTGCCCGAGTACATATTAGTCCCTGTCTGCTCTTCCTTGTCCTTTTGTGATTTTATACTTGGGGTATTTCTAATATATGTTGCATAAATCTTTTCTATAATTTCACTAAGTACATATACTTACATTTAAAGTATATAAAATAAGACTAAATTGAATATGGAGTGCTAAAAATCACCAAAGATATTATAACTTTGAAAATATTAGGATCATATTTATTTCATAGTTTTGCCTCCCTGATAAGCCCATCTAAGATAGGATGTGAATTTAGATGGCAGAATAAATATTTAACATGGTATTTCATTTTTGTATATGGTTGAACTGATGGTAAAATATAGTCATCTGCTTTGCTCTTTAGAGCTCATTTATTTCAAAATATAGCTGTAAGTGTTTAGGGTGTTACCTTCACTCAGTCCTACCATAAGGGAGAGACCTTACTCAGTTATACCTTGGCATGCCCTTATGCTACCCTGATGGCATAATTTGTCCTGTGATGTAGTAAAAAAACAAACAGTTTGCTAAGTAATTTAACTTTATGAAAACTCCTTAAGGAAATGTTTAAAATACTCAGAACAATTTCAAGAATATTAAGTGAATTAAATTCTGTAGTTATGACATTCACATCTGCTTCTATAACTAAGTCATGAATGGGGCACTGGGTGACTCAGTTGGTTAAGCCACTGCCTTCGGCTCAGGTCATGATCCCAGGGTCCTGGGATCAAGACCCACTTCAGCTCCCTTTGCCTGCTGCTCCCGCTGCTTGTGCTCTCTCTCTCTCCCCCACCCCCCCCTGCCAAATAAATAAATGAAAACTTAAAAAAAAAAAAAAAAACTCTAAGTCATGAAGGACCTCCAGTTAGTTTACATCCTAAAATTCCTTGTACTGGGACATGACAAATCCATACTTCAGTTAAAATGCTTTATATTCCACAGTTTTTATTAACTTATACTGTTTCTATCAAGATTATCAAATGCAGTCAAGAGTTTGTTATTAATGCTTTTCTACTGTGCTAAACTGTCTTTATCATTTGGGAAAACAGTTTGTTCCATTCAAGAAAAAAAGACATCATATTTCCTTTTCAGATTTTTCTCCACACATTGTATTATAAAATGCGTGTGTAGCAGGGATCCTGGGTGGCTCAGTCAGTTAAGTATCCAACTCTTGATTTCGGCTCAGGTCATGGTCTCAGGGTAATGAAATGGAGTCCTGTGTCAAGCTCTCCACTCAGGAGGGAGTCTGCTTGAGATTCTCTCTCTCCCTCTGCCCCCTCCCCCCATGCACATGCGAGTTCTCTCTCTCTCAAATAAATAAATAAATCTTTAAAGAGAGAGAGAGAGAGAGTGTGTGTGTGTGTGTGTGTGTGTAATCTGTTAATAATAGGAAATTCTTTTGTAAGATTGCACTGTTCTCCTTATTTGAATATAAATTACTTTGGGTACAACCTCAAAAGTTGTTCATTGATAGAAACAGAGTCCTTGCCAGTTTGCCTCTAGGAATAATTTCTCTTGTAATGTGATTTATTTGGCACCAGGTGGTCTCAGGAGTAGCACAGTGCTCAGATTTTTATCAAAGAGGGAAACTGGAATTTCTGGGTACTCTCCTGATTTCCCATGTGATGCAGTGACAGTGTCATTAAAACGTCCCTTTACCTTTTAAAATTAAGCTTTTTTTTTTTTAATTGAAGGGGACTTATCAACAAAGAAAATATTCCATCTGGGTTCAACAGCCTTGAAGATTGTATTTTGAATGCTCAGGAAGTGGAAAAATTGTATGAAAATACTTCTGGTTATATTGGAGAACGGGGCAAACCTAAACGTCAGAAATCCAGTTCCAAACTTTCTGAACTCAGTGAAAACCAAGATGGTCTTGTGGTAAGTAAAAATTCTATAAAATTTTTACTTGTAACCAATTAGGAAATACCACATCTCTTTTTCTTGCTTTGTAAAAAAAATAATAATTTCAATCATGAGTTTCACAGAACTGTAGGATATGAGTTGTGAAGACATCAGAGCTACTAAGCATACACACTTGTATTTCTTTTTAACAAATACATAAATCAAAGCTGAGAAAGAATATATTCTGCCAAAAGAAAAAGAGACAGCACACTTTGATTTCCATGTTACTCAAAGGATTTTTATCTCATTCTTTTGAGAATTTTTAAATTGTATTTTTGGAATATTGTCATTAAAGCATTTTTTATTTTCTCCCACTCTATTCATCCTTTTATATATGATTATGTAAAAAAAAAATAATTAACTTAAAGCCAGGTGAAAGAAAACTACATGGGGAAAAAGGATCCAACTCCCTTTGTATACAGAAATCTCTGTAGTCAGAAATTTAGTTCAGATCTATACTCTGCAAAGTATTTTCTTCCAAATTAATCAGAAAGAAAAATAAAAAAGGTCAACCTCTTATAGAGTTACCTCACATCTGAACCCTGGATCATTGATTTGCTATATAAGTTATTACAAGTAGTTTCTGACAGTAAATATTTATTCAGTTTAAATATTAGTATACATTATCCTTTTCTGTATATTCTTCACTTTCTCTGAGAAATGAGAACCAAAGCCTGTCTTCTTAGTTCCTTTAGTTTTAAAAAATTTAACAACAACAAAAACTGAAGATAAAATTTATAACATAACATTACCTGGAATCCCCATAATAAAAATAGGTAGTACCCATTCTTAATGTTCAATGTATAAATATTCTGATCTAGTTTATTTCTAACAAGCTTTTAGCTCCATGTTGGGTTTTCTATACATTTAGTAAACTTATAAGCCATCTGTTTTCCATTGTCAATTTCAGAATATGCTTGGAGAAGATTCCCAGTTTTGCCCTAATAAAATCTACATAAATGCAAATCCAGGGAAACATGTTAATTTCTTTTTTCCCTCCAAATGTCCTTTTTTTAAAAAAGATTTATTTATTTGTTTGTTTGTTTGTTTATTTGAGAGAGAGAGCACAAGCAGGGAGAGTGGCAGACAGAGGGAGAAGGAGAAATGGGCACCCCACTGAGTAGGCAGCCCATGGCAGGGCTCGATCCCAGGGCCCTGGGATCATGACCTGAGCTGAAGTCAGACACTTAATCTGCTGAGCCACCCAGATGTCCCTTTTCCTCCAAATGTCTTGATATTCTGTTTCTAGAAGTAAGGTAACCAGCTAGCAGAGACAGAAGCAATCACCCACTGCAGGCCCAAGTCTGATACATTCCAAATAAGGAATGTAAGGTTTGGAACCATTGCACGCATTAAATATTTTTTAACATTAACATAATTCTTATTGGGGGGAAAAGTAAATTTTTAAATAAAATAAATGGTGCTAATTTCATTAGCAGTTTATTTGGCTCACAATTTGCTTATCTGCCAAAGCGATTACAACTAAAAATCCAACAGTTGACTTCTTTGGAAAGATGTGCTTCTCTATTTCAATCCCTTTTTACATGAACTTAATCCATTAATATTTTCTTTCCCACCAGGAATGGCATCTTAAATTAAGTAGGTAGAAATAGCTAATAAAAGTGAAAAAGTACATTTATTCCTTAGAATATGTGTCCATAAAACTATAGACATATTCTTTGTTTAAAAATGTTTGGGTGGGGCGCCTGGGTGGCTCAGTGGGTTAAAGCCTCTGCCTTCGGCTCAGGTCATGATCCCAGGGTCCTGGGATCGAGCTCCACATCGGGCTTTCTGCCTCTCTGCCTACTTGTGATCTTTGCCTGTCAAATAAATAAATAAATAAAATCTTTAAAAAAAAAAAAAATGTTTGGGTGGGAGAGCCTTCTACTATCCAGTCTTTTTATGTGAAAGGATTTGTCCCCACCATAGTTGCCAGTTTCCTCATTCCAGGATTGTGAATGTCACCTATTAACGTAAGTGAGCCAAGTGGACCATGTCTTTGTTGCAATGAATAATTGAAAAACCTGCCAGCACAACTCAGGAGAAAAACTTCCTCATCTAAAGTGAGGGTGTTCTCTAAGAGCTTTTCTAACTGTCATATTCCATAAATTTTTAAACCTAATCTTCACAGCTAACCACAAAGCAAAGAGCCAGGGAACATAACAAGTATTTAGACTACACCTTAAAAGTTAAGTTGGTGCATCTTAACTTGTCCTTTATGTTTAACGTCCTAATTTTACTTTTCCCAACTCTCCCCAACACCTTTTCTTACTCCATTTCAAGTTCTTTACCCCCTGACTAAACATTTATTTCTATAGTTGGGTCAGCCGGTGGGGGGGGGGGTGAGGGGAATTATACGTAATTATATGCCTTTATGTGCCAAGAAATATTTCAGGTCCTGGAGATAAAGAAGTGAGAAAAATCGGCAGAGGTAGCTCTCCTCATGGAGTTTACCTCCTACTACATGTATTAACAGACAATAATCAAGAATAAGTAAGTAAAACACAAAATATATTAGATACTGATAACTGCTAGGAAGAAACATAAATCAGAAAATAGGAATAGGAATCATGAGGGGGCAGGAGGTGGAATTTGAAATAGAGTGGTCTGGGAAGACCTTCTAAGAATTTGACATTTGAGTGTAAAGATTTAGAGAAAGTAAGGAAGCAAGCTATACTATGATAGTAGGTTCAAAGGCCCTGAGACAGTCATTTTTCTGGAACATTCAAGAAACCACAAAGACCCAACTGTGATTGGAAGAGAGTAAGCAAAATTAAAGAGGTAATAGGAGAGGATGGGCAGAGGAAGTAGTGCCTCATAGATCATTGTGAGAACTCTGCCTTCACCCTGGGTGAGATGAGAATCCATTTGAGGGTTCTAGGTAGAACAGTGATCTGGCTTACTGAAATTCGTTTACCTACTTTGTTGAGCATAGACAGTAAGCACGCAGGGGCAGAAACAGGGAACCCAGTTAAGCAGCTATTGCAATAATCTAGATTTGAGATGATGATGGTTTGAACTAAGGTGATACCAGAGTCAGCATCCATTTCCTTGCAGGCTGTACGATGCACTTCTCAAGGGGGCACTGTTCACACTGACTAAACTCCTTCTGGAGGGGTACGTTGCAGTCATCATGACACAGTGAATATTCTGCATGTGTTTTGAAAGGAGAATTGACAAGAGTTTCCTGACATTACCTGTGTGGTGTGAAAGTAATCAGGGAGTCAAAGATAACTCCAGGGGTTTTGGCCTGAGCAACTAGATTTGCATTGCAAGTTTAACTGAGATAGAGAAGACAGAAGTTTGGGTTCAGTTTGGGGAAATCCTGGCTACAGATACAATGTGGGAGTCATCAGCAGATAGAGGATATTTAAAGCCAATATACTCGGTGAGATGACCAAGGGAATGAGTTTAGACTGGAAAGAGAAGTTGACTCAGGGACTGTGAGCCCTGAGACACACCAACATTTGGAAGACGGGGAAATGAGAAGGTACCAGGGAAGGAGATTTACGAGATCAGCAAAGTAGAAGACAGAGAAGGTGAGTTTAGTGCCTTGGTAGCCAAGTGAACAGAGTGTCTCGGGGGCAAAAAGGTCAGATGATGGCTCATGCAGAAGACTGAGAGTTTGACCATTGGGAATAGCAAACTGGAAGTCACTTAATAAAAGCAGTTTGGATGAAAAGATGGGAGCAAAAGCCATTTCCCAGAGAAAGTGAGAGGAGAGTAACTGAACACAGTGACTAATAATTTCACACTGATCACACCAGCCCACAATACAACACAGGAGAATATGCTGTAGACCAAAAAAAGCATCTTACAGATTTGGCATCTCTAAAGTGGGAACCGTCTGGGCATGTTCCCCTTTGTACTTTCACCTCTCTAGACTGTCATGACCAGCAGAGTCCAAGAGACTACAGATAATTCAGAGCTTAAAAATTGGGGGTAGTAAGTGACATTAGAGTGTTCTGTCGTGTCTCTAATTATTGCCACAGTCCCAAACTTTTCTTCCCTTTTTAAACTCTTGGCTTATGCCTGTGCCCATCAGTCATTCTCAGAGGAAAACCTTATCTCCTGATTTATTTGGACGAACTAAGATATACAGCTTGTGTTTCAGGAACTTTCCTCACTCCTGCTTCAAAATGTCTCCAGAACTCTACTCATTATTTTTTTCCTACCTGCTCAAATAGTAACATGGTTTTTCTGATTTCTAAGGTTAACCTCTAAAATGAAGGGGTATCTTTGTAAATTCTACCTTCTACATCCATCTCTCCACCCCACACCCATGCACGTGTGCAAACATATACATACACTCACTCACTTCTCCTTTTCATTGGCTTCCCCTTCATTGGCTCATTTCTGTTGGCCTAGAAAGAAGCTTCATCTCTAAAAGCTTTCTCTCCTGGGCACAATTTAATAGCTTGAATCAAAAGTCCCAAGTCCGTCATGCATATTATCCAGTAATCGTACTTCTACCACTTGGTTCTACTTAAATATGCAAAAGGCCATGGTATTAATTTGCTCACCACAAGGCTTTCTATAATTATGGAAAATTAGAAGCAATTTAAATGTTCAAAAGTGTGAGATAAGTTAAGCAACATTTGTATGTCAGTTCAATAAAATTAGGATTCTGAAGACTTTGTAATAAAATAAAAACCATTGACAAGTTATATTTTAAGGGTTTTATATTTATTATCAATTTTAATCCTCCCAACAATCCAGAAGGTGGAATTATTTTTATTATAACTCTCATTCTAAACGTGAGGAAAATAAGGCAGAGGAGAGTAAAGAATTTCTCCAAGGTCACACATAAGTGGTGGAGGTGGGGTTCCCCTATATCATCCCTCAATATTAAAAGTAGATTATAAAGCAATATACACAGTGCACGCATTCCTACATGTATGCATATATGTGTGTAAACATTATAAAGGTATATGTGTGTATATATAAATTACATATAAAAATCTTCATTCCCAGGAAAAAAGACTGCAAGGAAATGTGCTAAAGTGATTGTATGATGGTGGAAGTAGTGGTATTAGAAGCAACCGTTACTCCTTCCTCTGTTCTCCAAACATTCTCCATATGACACTAATTCTATAATAAGCATTACATGCATTATATAAGAAAACAAAAACATAGTCTAGTAGCTCTCTTATTTATAAACAACATCTATTTAGGGGCATCTGGATGGCTCAGTCGGTTAAGTGCCCAACTCTTGGTTTCGGCTCAGGTCATGATCTTGGGGTTGTGAGACCGAGCCCCGTGTCAGGCTCTGTGCCCAGTGGGGAGTCCGCTGGAGATTTTCTCCCTCTCCCTCTGCCCCAGCCCCCCCTCTCTTAGAGAAAGTCAACGTGCTGAAACCAAACTCATTGTCCCTTCTTGATCTCTTTTTCACCAGGAAAGCCATCTGATCTCATCGCACCATCATTTTCTCAGCCCTTTACTAAGTCATTTCCTGGACTTGCCCCCAGTCCTTGAGGTGTCCTCCACCTTTTCAGTCTGTTGTCAACTTTAGTTGACTCTGCTTTAAAAATATTATGAAGGTTCCCCTGGCCCCTTTGTATTGCTGTCACATCTCTGAAGTCCTTGTTATATCTGCCCTAGAACAGCACGGCTGCACACCTGCCCCCACTCCCAGCCCCACACTACCTTACCTCGGCGAAACAGCCCTCTACCTAATGCAGCAATTTTCCGCCTTTGTTTTCAATCCTCTACAACTCAGCAAGACTTCCTGTCAAAATCTATCTGAGGTGACTGTCTGGATGGTATCAATATAATGTAAAAAAGCCCAACATTGTGGGTCACTGATTTAAAATTATTCATTCCTTCAATTACAACTAACTGTATGACGAGCACTCTTTTAGGAACCAAGGACACATTGGTTATCAAAATGGACACACCCTCAGCCATCATGAGGTTTACATTCTTTATAGGATCAAATAAGAACCAAGAAAATCCTCAGATCATGACACTCGCTGTGGAGAGAAATGAAGCAGGCAGAGAAGACAGGAAGTGGTGGGAGGTGTAGGATTGATGTTGTGCAGAGGATACTCGGGTCGGGCCTCGCTGAGAAGACTTGTGCAGGGACGTAAACGAGGTGAGGGGGTGAGCTGTCAAGAGCTTTGGGGAGAAGCTTTCTAGGCAAAGGGGGCAGCAGGCTTAACCTGCTGAGGATAAGCAAGGGCTGCTATGGTTAGAGCAGAGTTGAGGGTGATTTTAAGACATGAGGCCAGAGATGTAGCGAGGGTACTGATCCCTTTAGCCTTTGTAGCCATTTTTAGGTCTTTGGGATTTACCTTGAGTGAGATGAGGAGGCATAGAGGATCAGAGAGAAGAAAATCATTTTCTGATGTACCTTTTGAAAGAATTACTCTAGCAATTGTGTTAAGAATAGCCTGGGGAGGACGGGGGAGAACAGCCCAGAGGTGTTAAGGGACGAGCAAACACTAAAGCAAAATAATTGATATAATCTAAGCGGGAGATGATATCAATTTAGGCCAGGATGATGGCTGTGGAGGTGGTTAAGGTCAGACATGGGTGTATTTTAAAGTAGAAACAAGAGGATTTTCTAATAAATTGGATGTGGGTGTGAAGAAAGAGGGGGGTGTCTCAGCTGGCTTTTCCAAAGGTCTCGGAGTCACCTTTGGAAAAGCTAGCTGGAAGGATGGAAAACACTATTGGAGGGGCAGATTCGCGGGGAAAAATTAAAGTTCCATTCAAATATGTTGAGCTCAAGATGTTTATTAGTAGAAAATCAAGTAGGCAGTTAGATATGTGAATCCAGAGTTCAAGGGAGAAATGAAATAAGTTTGGAAGTCTTTGGCATCAGGTGGCATTTAAAGCCTTGGGCTGGTCGGAGCTATGACAGTGTGTTGGGACATACTGACACTGAGTGGGTAGGCAGATAAGAAGGTATAAGCAGAAAAGATTAAGAAGGAGCAAATAGCAAAATTCAGTGCAAACATGTGGGCAAGAGCCTTATTAGATGTCAGTTAAGAGCACATCAGAAGAGAGAAATGGGAATAGTAAGTGAATATTAATTTCATACATTTATAGCTCACCACATCTACCTTGATAGTAGATTTGGGAGGAAGAGAGAGGAAAACATCTAGTTAAACAGGTTCAAGAAAGAATCGGGAGAAATGAATTGGGTACTGCAGGTATGGAAAGTTTTTTTTAACAGGTTTGACACTTTAGGGGTGCACTTCAGCAGCAGCTGAAGATAAGGCAAGATCAGGAGAGGGGTTTTAAAGACAGTGACATGGGGGCACCTGGGTGGCTCAGCGGTTAAGCATCTGCCTTTGACTCAGGTCCCGATCTCAGGGTCCTGGGTTCAAGCCCTGTGTCAGGTTCCCTGCTCAGCAGGGATTCGTTTCTCCCTCTCCCTCTCCCTCTGCCCTGCAACACACACTCATGTTCTCTTTCTCTCAAATAAATAAATAAAATCTTAAAAAAAAAAAAAGAAACAGTGATATGGCAAGATAAACTAAAAGAGGAGGGAATGATGTATAAGAGAAGGGGATCCATTGCAGGATCAATGTTCCTGAGTAATTGATAAGGGATGGAGCCTGGAGGAGGGGTGGAGGAGTTTGATTGTAACTTACTTTGATCTAAAGACTGTTTCATCAGAAACTTGAACGGTTTGCCCAACTCTGTCGTTTACATTACACCAAAGGTCTGTCCTTATGTTCTAACCACAACCTACCTCTTCATCTAAGAAAAATAAATACTCTTCTAGCTTTTTAAGCTCACCACATTTTATACACACATCTAGAATTTCTTTCTTTTGCATCGTATTGAATAGGGAAAGAATATGCTGACCACTTTGAATTTTATGTTTGGCCAATTAATGTTTAGCGTTATCATTCAGAAAGAACCTACCTTAGAAATAAAGATAATATTAACAGTGTAGCAAACTACAATTGGAGCAGTAACCAAAACACAGAAGTCACGATGAGAAGAACCATTGTCTGGTTCACTTTCCCCAGTGCCCAGCAGAGTTCAGCACTCATCCAAAAATGTGTGGGGAAAAAAAAAAGGAGCACATGAATGGTTGCCATATTTTTTAGGGTAACTTGTAGAACAAGAAGCCCCAAAACGCAATGTCATGAGCACAGTAAATGTTCCTTCTCCCGTAACAACCTAAAATAGAAGTTGAGGGCCAGAGAGAGAAGTAGAAGACTTGCTCTGTGCCGGGCCATGTTCCTCCCTGTCTACTTCAAGCAACTTCCAATGAACGATGGTGGTTTTATCTCCTGTCCCACTCACAGAAGGAGAGTGTGAGTGTTGAGGAATGTGCCCGCTGGGGTAGCTTGTTTGGCCAGACCTAGAAGACACACATATTGCATTGTGCATCCTGTTGAAGAGTTAGTCACATGGCCGTATCTCACCGCCAGAGAGACCGGCGAAAGCATTGCTACTGGGCATGTGGCTACTTCATTTCTGTGGAAGGAAGATAGATTTCAGTGGATAGCGAGCAAGCTCTTTTTTTTTTTTTCCAATTTATTTATTTTCAGAAAAACAGTATTCATTATTTTTTCACCACACCCAGTGCTCCATGCAAGCCGTGCCCTCTATAATACCCACCACCTGGTACCCCAACCTCCCACCCCCCCGCCACTACTCTTTTATCCGCATCCTTGTATCAGTAGTTCTTTTCAAATATGGATTAAGTTACACAGTTATTTTAAGCAGTAAAACAAAATGTATGAAAAGGTATACAAAGAAACTCATATGCACATTAAACCTTTGTTAATGAGAGTGTATCAAATATTCTCCTTCTCTTAGAGCTCAAGGTTAGAATAATGAACCTGTTTTGACTAGCAGTGTTCTCTGAGCCTTCAGACTGAGCTGTTTGTATATGGAGGGAAAACGTTTTTTTTTCAGTGTCCTCTATAAAGGCTTTGTCAGCATTTTACGGTTTTAGAAGACAAATTTGTTTTTGCTCCAAGTGTTTTCAAGGGCTTCAGTGGTCAAACAGGTTTTGAGCCCAGCTTTCAATGCCTCAATAGAGAGGGGGCCACGGGGAACAATTGAAAATAAATTCCACAGTCTAAAGCTAATTTTTTCAAGGATTTTGCTCTTTTTAGATTTGAGGTTATTTTTATAGTTGAGGAGGGTGGTTCTTAAAATTCAGTCCCTTCTGACACCCAAAAACTGTCCAAATAAATTCTGTCATAGCACATCTGTGTGTTTTGAAAGTCACTGGTAAGACTTAAGTGAAGCAAGCTTTATCTGTTTTTTTTTCATGCAATTCAAGAAGCAGTTACATTAAATTATTCTTAAAAAGTCATAATCTGTTCTTTGCTATTTCTTAAAATTACCTATTAAAAAGATCCTGAGTTTAGAAGATCAGTTAAAGTAAAAATCAATGCAATAACACATTTTTATAAGTTTTATTACTTTAACCTTTCATAAATGCAAACATTAATAAGCTACTGTTTTACCACACCTAGAGAAGTGTTTGGGACATAAAACAGTTCAAAACTTCCAAAAGACATTGAGTCTGTGTTTTCCACTAAGACAAGTACTATTACAGCTGCAGAACATTTGAGAGTCCAGTAGCATACTTCCCATACAGTGGAAGCCTCTGCGTTTCAAAGCTGTTCTTTTGACCTGTGCATTCCATTTTTCCCTTCTCCCATCTCAGTGAAGTGGGGGGAATTGCTGATCTCTTTGTCTTAATCTTCCCTCCCTAAACTTTAGGCAAAGAATGGAAGTTAGAATTTATCACTTGTTTTCCCCTAGTGGAAATGAATGGTACTTTTGTTACTGTATTCAGAGACCTTTACTACCCTTGTTTCATTCTGGAGAAAAATAAGATAGGCTGCCAGTTGTAACACGTTCTTGACATGTTCCTGTGTCCAAAAGGTATAGGGACAACTGCCTTAGCGAAGGAACACTGTGTGCTTGCCTACTGCGTTAGTGAGAGCAGCTCATGAATATTCAGTAGTCTCCTATGTGTGGACAACATGAAAATTGGAATTACTGTAAAACCTTAGAGAGGAATATGGAACAATATTGAAAGTCATCCTTTGTCTATTACATCCATAAAAAACAGATCCTTGGGGAATTCTTAAACATAGGGATCAAACATTTTTTTAAAAAGTGGGTAGGGGGAGGAAGTCCCAAGTTACTGCTTACTAGTTTTAACCCTGGAGATCAGCCAGACTTTCTCACATTTTACAACTGCTTTTTGCAAAGTCTTCCACTGTATAACATAACTGTCTTTTTTCTCTAATTCTCAGAACCTATAAGCATTTATATCTTGGTTCTTTTTGTATAGGGAAAAAATTTTACTGAAATATCTTAATTTATATAATACTACTGTGGTTTACTTTCTCTTCCCTCTTTCTGAATATTTCCTAGCCTTAAGGTGAAGATTTTTATTTATTCTGAAGTAGTCATTTGCGTATAATTAATTATGTATTTCATTGACACTGTTTTAAAAACGATCTGAGGGTAGAGGGTTGTGCTTCCCTAGGAATTCAGGTTTCAGAGCTTTAGAAAAAAACTAATGCTATTGCACTAGATCTTACACTAAAGTTTTTGATAATCTATTGAAGATCACCAGTGAGAACAAACACAGATTCTTTGTCATAGATATAACCCCCTTTATCAGGAAGATCACATTCAGGTAATAAGAGCAATTATGCCGGTTTAAGGAGGGCCATTCAGAGAGGCCTCTTCTAACTCAAACTTTAGAGTTATAAAAATGTAAATATAATTAAATGTCATAATTTTTATTTCTCAGATCCATTCTAAAATGAACTGTGTAAATTATCTAAGTGTGTAAATTGATGTTTAGTAATGGCAGACACAGACGCTATCTGGAGCACCGCCTTAACTGGAGAAATAGTAGTAAAATATCCTTTTAATTTACCAGGTATTATTCATGTTCTTTATGTGCATTATTTCCTTTAATCTTCAAGGTCACCTATGCAATTATGTTTATTTTGCCATCTCCAGTTTCCAGATATGGACACTAAGGGTCAAATAAGTTCATACAGTTGGTAAATGATAGAGGTAGGATTCAAACCCAAACATCCCAACTCCAGAGGCACCATTCTATTATGCTGTGCTCTGTCTCCCTTTGTTTCTACTGTCTGTTGGAGCCCAGGGTTTTAAACTTCCAGAATTCCAGATCAGTTAGCCAAACCAACATAAATGGAAAACAATTCATTCACCTACCAAGCCAAAGATTAGTTTTCTACTCTAATTATGTGTTTATTTTGTGAGGATTTTTATATATGTCAACTTCACAGGAAAATATTCCTTAATATGTGAACCTTAATCAGATTTACTTTGTAAGAGGTTTTTCACAATGGGAGGTTATAAATATGTAGATGAACACATGTTGCTTCAATATGTGTCATTCTGATGACATAGAATAGGTTGGTTGTACTTAATGTCCTTTTAAGGCAGGTATGAATCTTTGAGTTAAGTGAAAATTGGGTTCAGATCTCTAAGGCAGCTCTTTTTTTTTTTTTTTTCTTAGTTTACTGAATATAGATGAGCTCTTGTTTGCTTTTTTGTAATATTCCTTCATGGGGTTGGCTTACTTATGCTGTGCTCAGTCACCTCAATTATATTCAGAAAGCATTGGCCATGTCAAAAAAACCTTACAGGTATGCCTCCTGATAAATGTTAAGCTCTCTTGGTGAGCCTGAAATATACACTATTCAAAGTAAGTTTCCTGTTTATATTTTTTCCATCCTAGCAAATAACACAAGGATTAATGTTAAATATCACAGAAAGAAAGGCTCTTATGTTAACACCATTTCTATTCATGGATAATGAGCAGTTTGGGTACAAGCTATATGTTATCCCACATTATATTAGCAATTTATCCTGAAAATATGTTAAATGAGCAATGAATGTTCCATTGGTTTCAGAGAGGATTCAAGGTCAGATTCCTCAGTTCTAATTCTAATTTTACCCTAATGTTCTGACAGTCTGGGTTTTGCTATGTTTAGCTGTAAGATTTGGATGATACCTAACAAGGACATTATAGGATACAACGATGGTTTCCACAATGGTATCAGGTATCTTCATTAAAGGGATGATAAAATTCACCATCCAATTCTATGCAAACAGCACAATGAAACTTTCCTGATTTTACTAGTTTTAACAAAGATAGAAATATGAGAACTAGAATTCATTCATATCTGTATATTATCTGATTTTTCTATTTTAAATAAAGGAGGATGAGGATCTGCTGTTGGTTCTTTTTTACCATTCCTATTGGGTCACCATGATTTGTTTTGTTGCAGAATATGGAAAGCCTCAATTCCACACCTTCTCATGAGAGGGCTGGACCTGACAATGTTGAACTGATGTCTGATGAAAGGTAATTTTAGCGTTTTCTCTTCACATTGCTTATTAAGAGCATGAATAGCTTGCTTTTTTTTCTCACTTAATACAATGTGTATTTCAAGAACTAGAAAGAATTAAAGGTCTGTATGTTTACCAATAATATTTTATAGCAAGGAAAATGCTTAGAATAGAAACTCTGCCGTGCTGCTGTTCAAGACAAATAACCCTACTCATGGTTGTGTTTCTAGTTTTGTTTTATTTTTACTTTTTATTCTCTTTTGTTTTTTAATTTTACAAGAATTTAATTTAGAGACATTCAGCCTACTTTGTTTTAAAGTTAATGAAATCATAATTTCACTGGATGAAAAGCATTGTTCAAAAACTGACATTTTATGATATTTTGTTGTTGTTGCTGTTGTTTATAGTAAAGAAGATGAAAAAGACGGCAGACATACCCAGCATTTTGAGGTGAGTAGCTGACAAAATTGTGATTATAATGGGGCTCTCCATACCTTCCTGAGAGCAAACGTGAAGCACTATTAGCCTCTCGATATGGGATAATGAGATTGACAGACTGTGCTTGGTCAGAAAGGCAAGTGCTGAAATGTAAAGATTCCTTGAGAAATCTTCTTTTTGCTTTTAAATTCCTTTATTTTGCTTGCAAAGAGAAACTTCAGTATGGTGGAGATTTCATTTTAGATTATCCATAAAACAAAACAAAAAGCCGTGATCTTCCATGTTTTTATGCATTTTTAAGTGATTGAAATAAATAGACAATAAATCTAGTGGATCTGTCACTGAGATTTATCTCATTAATTTTCAAATTAAGATAGACTCAGTATGAGTTATTAAACCCCATTTGTTTTCTGAGTTTTGTCTCATTTTATGTAAACCATGGCAAAAAAAAATATCTAACTCTTTTATGCTGTCTGTATCTTTAAATTCTGGTTATTTCCTGTCTTCCTCGTTCTCTGAGAGCATCGCCATGCTGACCCATGTGATTTCCCTTGTTCCCAACTCTGGCTTTCATTCGGTGTGCTCAACCCCATTTTTCATTCACATATGTGTATATAATCTACGTCCAGATGCCTCCAACTCCACTTTCAGTATTTTTATCAATTTTTCCCTTGGGCAAGATTTAAAGCTTTTTTCAGCCTGTTCTTGAATTCTGACCCTTGAAATAAGAGTTATATATAGAACTGTCCCTCTAACCCAGTGATTCCTAATCTTCATTGGACATCGTCCTAATGCACTGATGGAGTTAGTAGCATCTAGTGAGTCCTGCCCTGTACGTGTACTGGGCTAGGAGCTACGAGTCAGTAACAGCGGCAGTCCCTACCCCTCTTGGAATTCTATAATCCAAGAGCTTAAGCATCTAAAAGCTGTGGACTCTCTTCTTAGAAAAACACACACTTGTGTACAATTTGGCATAAAATTGCTGGAAATGAATCGCCACCTCCCCGCCGCTCCCTGCCAGTGCTGTGGATTCATCCTGTCCCCTCTCTCCAGTTCTTGTTCTGTCAACTTCTTCAGCCTCACCAGGTAATAGGAGGGGAATGCTTCCTCCTTCTGACTTCACAGCTGCCGAGCCTCTCTCTTCTTTCATCTCTTTTTCCCCACTCCTTTAGTTTCCTTCTTGGGGACCAAGGCAGCCAGCTGGCATTTTTTCCCTGACACCAGGTACCTGTTTTCAGAGCACAGCCTCCCCCATGATACGCGTTGCTTTATTCTCCTTCTTGTTGCATCCTCCTCTGCTCTTTTCCTCTGCTCACAGCAAGCACTTACTCATCGCGCCATTGAACGTGACTTTAAAGAAGATTGCCTTGCCAGCCTCCCAGAGCGGTGCTCTCAGTTCCTCCCTTTTACGCCTGTGCTCCTTTATGAGATAAAAGGGTAAAGAGCAACCTTTGTGGATAGACTCCATAACATTACCTCATAAATTCCAAGCGGCTGATTTAGCCAAGTGGCTAAACCCGTGCTGAACTCAGTTTGCCTCGGTATGTTGGTGGACAGCTCCCATGGCATGGATGAATCATGGGGAAACAAATCTCAAATCCCACTTGCATGTGCCAGGTCCTATTCTTACATGTGTCAGCCATGTGCAGATGCCAGTCAGCACCCAGCCCACTGCCGCCACCCCGTAAGCATTCACTATTAATAATCGTGGTTGTCATCATACGTTCAGCTAGGAGCTAAATTTAGGCAGTGAGTTAAATCCAGCCTGAGCTCTCCATGTCACCTTTCTTTTACAACTGCCCCAAAGGAGAAAAACAGGACACCACTCCACAAGATTGGGGTGATGCTTCAACTCTGGAAGACATGCCCTTCTTTCATGGAAGGAAATAGATGTTTGATTATTAGTGACAGACTGTGAAAAGATCAGTTTTCCATTTTTAAAGCCCTTTCCCATGTTTACAGTGTGATGTCATTGTTTACTGTTGAATATGTGTAGCCCTTTCTAGAACTTTTTTTTTTTTTAAGATTTTATTTATTTATTTGACAGAGAGAAATCACAAGTAGGCAGAGAGGCAGGCAGAGAGAGAGGAAGGGAAGCAGGCCCCCCGCTGAGCAGAGAGCCCGATGCGGGGACTCGACCCCAGGACCCTGAGATCATGACCTGAGCGGAAGGCAGCGGCTTAACCCACTGAGCCACCCAGGCGCCCTCTAGAACTTATTGAACAACCTAAATAGTTAATCTGGTGTTCTGGTAATGCCACAATAATTCCTAAATGTCAGAGATGAAAAGTAAGTCTAGACTTGGGTTATCCCTCCTAGAATTCTGCCTAATCGGTATTTTATTTCACGTCTCCTATGGCATCAGATTGAGAAGCCAGCGTTTACGTGCTCACCACAGATGGCTCTTTCCAGTGTCATTTTCCATAAAGACAGTTGGTCCTCATTAATACCATCCTTTAAAATTTTCCCTATATGCTCTTAGATTCATGTAAGATTAAGGCCACAGATGCCAACTATTGAGGAAAAGTGGTCTTTCTTCTTTTGACTAGCATTCCCATGAGAATGTGGAACATTAAACCCAGTCTCAGAGATGCTCCTTAGAGGGAAACACAGACAGAGAGAGGCAGGTCATAGAAATCTGCGGCTCAAACGCAAATGCAGGCACAACTGCGACTTTATTTCTGAAATAAGCATTTTGCAGCCATAGATATGTTTTCGTTTGAATGCATGTGTTGAAAAGTGAACATGGGTTTATCCCTTTGTTGCACATCTTTTTAATTTTTTAATCACCTAATGGGAAATCTGCCTGAGATCTCAGATGGCCATTGGAAAAAAGTTAAGAATCCCTTAGAATGCCAAAACTTAAAAACTGTCATTTCCGTGGGTAGGTTTTCAAAAGGTGGGCATTTTATTTTTTTTTATTAACATATAATGTATTATTTGCCCCAGGGGTACAGGTCCGTGAATCAGCCCTCTTATACATTTCATAGCACTCAGCATAGCACATACTCTTCCCAATGTCCTATCCCAACCACCCTATCCCTACCACCCTATCCCTACCCCCCACCCCCAGCAACCCTCAGTTTGTTTCCTGAGATTAAGATTTACTTATGGTTTGTCTTCCTCCCAATCCCATCTTGTTTCATTTTCCCCTCCCCCCACCTCTCAAATTCCTCATATCAGGGACCTCATATGCTAATTGTCTTTCTCTGATTGACTTATTTTGCTTAGCATAACACCCTCTAGTTCCATCCATGTCATTGCAAAATGTAAGATTTCATTTCTTTTGATGGCTGCATAGTATTCTTTTATATATATATATATATATATATATATATATATATATATATGACATCTTCTTTATACATTCATCTGTTGATGAACATCTAGACTCTTTCCATAGTTTGACTATTGTGGACATTGCTGCTATAAACATTGGGGTGCTGGTGTCCCTTCGGATCACTACGTATGTATTTTTAGGGTGAGTGAGCCCAGTAGTGCAATTGCTGGTTCATAGGGTAGCTCTATTTGCAACTTTTTGAGGAATCTCCATGCTGTTTTCCAGAGTGGCTGTACCAGCTTGCATTCCCACCAACAGTGTACGAGGGTCCCCTTTCTCCTCATCTTTGCTAACATCTGTCATTTCCTGACTTGTTGATTTTAGCCATTCTGACTGGTGTGAGGTGGTATCTCACTGTGGTTTTGATTTGTATTTCCCTGATGCTGAGTGATGTTGAGCACTTTTTCATGTGTCTGTTGGCCATCTGGATGTCTTCTTTGCAGAAATGTTTGTTCATGTCCTCTGCCTATTTCTTGATTGAATTACTTTTTTTTTTTTTAGGTGTTGAGTTTGATAAATTCTTTATAGACTTTTGATATTAGCCTTTATCTGACATGTCATTTATTTGACATGTCATTTGTGAATACCTTCTCCCATCCTGTCAGTTGTCTTTTGGTTTTGTTGACTGTTTTAAAGGGGGGACATTTTAATAAAATGTCCCTTTTGGGCTGTATGAAATGAGCTAGTGTAAGGAATAACCTATTGTACTATTCCCTGAACACGTTGGAGTCCAGTCATTGTTCTTTTGCTTCTTTTTAAACTCAGTGAATTTCTGGAAGTATCTAGAAGAAAGGTTGTCCTTAAAACTAACAATTTCTAGATTCCAAAAGATATCACTGAAAATACAGATTTTTTAAGTTCTATTTACAATTGAGCTTAAATCTTATGCTTCAGTTTGATTCCTTCTGATACGTTATTTTGTATTGTGGAAATATTTCATGCCTCTGTATGAAATCCAGAACATCTAAACTATAACCTTATATCTAATCTTTTTATCAAGAAAGCAAAACCTATAAGAACTATTGAGTGCTTAGAAGGGTATTACCTTATCTGGTGGAGGTCATTTTATGTCAGAAGTATAAGGCTAATGAAGTGTTAAATTCTTTTGCAATATTTTTACATTCTTTATGCTTTCTAAGCCTACTGCTTAGAAGAGCTTAGAAGCATACCTTTGATAACAAATAAGACATTCATAATAAACAAAAGGCCATTTCCCTTTTCTATCCTGCTTCAAAACAAAAGTAAAAGAAGGGAGAAAGAGAAAGAAGACAAGGCTTTCTAATCAAGACTGAGCATTAATATTACTCATCAAACATCTTAAGGCTTTTATTTGCCTTGAGCAAGTTTGAGGTAAATTCTGAAATATCCTGTCAACAAGTATTTATGAAATGAATCACTGTGTTACTGCAACCTCGCTGAGTTCCATGGAAGCATTAAGATTTTGTTACTGGTTTTAATGTTAGAACCAGAATAATTTAAAAGCTCTGTTTGTTTGGATTCACTTCCCGTTTCATCCAGTCTCTAAAGGCTACTGATGCTTTGGAATTCCCATGAATTTTGGAACTCTGTTATGTCCATTTTCCTCTGTTGTCAGGCCAAACAGTAAATGTTTATGGTTCCGTGTGGTTCTTGTATTAACACTGTGTGGTTCCTTCCTGTGCAAACTGCATTACACAGTGCACTCCCTGGTATCTCTCCCGGCTCTGGTACTCTCCTAGGCTCCTTCTTTATATCCTGTGTGGGGAGGGGGAAGAGATGGAGCAAAAATTCACCAACTATTTGAAGTCCGATAGGAGCAAGATCAATGAAGTCTGACGATTGGAAAACCAGGTCCAGTTAGACAGGGGGGACAGGTCTTGACAAAAATCAGGTTAATAATCTAATAGTGTTTCCTTGACCTGAACACAGGCTGTCACCTGAGGCCCCAGTCAGGGTGAGCTCTCTGAGTATTTGCTTCCTAGCAGCCTGCTTTTTTCTGTTATAACACTTGTATGTTCAATGTCTTCCTTCCACACCTTGTTAATTCCTGTAATCCTATGTGTCCAATAAACACTTGCAGAGGAATGAATGTGGAAGGGAGGTACTCAATAATTGGAAATCGCATTTTTTTTTCACAGCTACTATAGGCTAGCCATTGTTAGACATGTTTTTCATTTAATCTTCATAACAACTCTATGAAGTCTTACACTTACATGACAGAAAAAAAGCTTCAAAGAAAGAATGCCAAGAACAGAGAGGTTTTCACTGAAGATCTTGCAGCTGACCAGCTGGTATTGAAACTCTGATTTGAAAACCCATCCCCTATCTGCCGTACCACATTGTCTCTCTTGAGAGCTGAGAATATGCAGTGTGTTTCCGTATGGTACATTTTCGACGGGGGTCTGGTGTGTGACCTCGTGGCCCAGGGATCTCTGAGCTGAAAACTGTGAAATTGCAGTAGTTCCCTGTTATCTGTGGTTTTACTTTCTGAGGTCTTAGTTCCCCACAGTCAACCCTGGTCCAGAAGCAGATGATTGTCCTTCTGACATACCACCCGAAGGTCACCATAGCCCAGTGCTGCGTCCCGATCATCCCCCTCATTTCATCTCCTCCTGTTGGTATTTCATCATCTCACATCATCACAAGAAGCAGAAAGGCAAGAGAGAGAGAGACCACTTTCACACAACATCTATTACAGTATCATTGTTCTATTTATTAGTAGCTACTGTTTATCTCACTATGCCTAACTTATCGATTAAACTTTATCATAGGTGCGTATGTATAGGAAAAAGCCGAGTGTCTCTAGGGTTCTGCCCTCTCCTCAGTTTCTGGCGTCTACCAGGCATCTTGGAATGTAACCCCCCAGAGAAGGGGGACTGCTGTAATTCATTTACTCTGCATTTTCCCTGAAGACATAAAACATGTAAACAACAAAAATTGAAACCAGAAATATTTTGGTACTTGAGAATGTCTTTGACATTTAAACATGAACCATCTAGGAGGAGCGGCAGACAAGCAATAGACCAGGACAGTGCCATAGGATGAGCACGAGGACAGAGGGTGGGACAATCTGGAGAGGTGGCCCATCCAGTCTAAGCTAACAACTGTTTGAGGGAAGAGTAGTTTCCATGCTGATGTATTGCTGCAGACCCTGAACAGCTTCACCGTGGGTGGCCATGGCAGCAGGAGCCCTAGCTCCCATATGCGCAGAAACCCTGGGCCCACACCAGCAGCCCACTCTGCATCCCCAGGAATGGCAACCACGTCAGGTGCTGGTGAGACCAGTGAGGCCAGAAATTCGGAACCAGGCCTACAGGAGCAGCAGGCCAGTGAAAGAGCAACCTCAGGGACTGATCACAGCACAGCAGGACAGAGGTGGGCATGTGGACACGCTGGCAAGTGCTGTGCCACGCGTGTCTGTGCTGTGCAAGCTGGTGCGGTTTATGTAGGAGAGACCCTTCTGCTGTGTGGAAAATCAGGCCAGAAAGTCCAGAAGCTTATGTAAGTTAACATAGGTCTACAATGTGAGTGATACCCTGTTCTATGTGGCACATCCTAAACACCCTTACACAGTGACTCCAGACACACTGATCTCTTTGCTCTTCCTTAAACACAATGACCATGCCTCAGGGCCTTTGCATTTGCTTTCCTTCTTCCTGGAATGCTCTTCTCATGGAAGGTTCACTCCCACATTTCCTTCTTATCTCTGCTTATATGTCACCTCATAAGAAAGGCCTTTCCTGACCACTGGATAGAAAATAGCAAACCATGACCCCACCTCCATCACCTCTCTTTCTCTGCTTCAGTTTTATCCATAGTCCCTGCCACTACCTGACATTTTTTTCTTTGCTTACTGTCACTTCCTATAAGATTTGTTAGGACAGACTTTATTGTCTCCTCTGAAGTATCCCCAGTGTTTAGAAAATTGTCTGGCATGTGGTAGGTATGCAAAGATCATTAGCTGAATTAATGAATAAATATTATCTTTGTATCTCTTGCACACAGTGGCCCTATAATAAGTATATATAGTGTGATATATATTATTATTGAATAGACTGATAGAGTTTCGACCTGATTCTCTTCGTTAGAATAAGAGGATCTTAGGGGTTGTCTGTTCCAGCCTCCTACCCAGGGCAGTAATGTCTCCCTCTCCCACATGCCCGACTCGCCGACTTCATCTCAGCACTGTGAGGGGCAGCTCACTAATTCACAAGGTGGTCCATTGTTGTATTGCACCCCAGTCAACTGTTCTTAGAACCCCACTGGGCATTCTTGAGCCTTTTCCATAAAATGTCAGCTCTCTCAGTGTAAGGAGCTTGCGTGGCTCACAGAGCCCAGCACAGAGGGGTTGCGCCAACCGATATTGTCGAAGGAATGAAGACATCTCTGCATTTTGGAGGGTAAAAAATTAATTTTCTAATTTCAGCTTTCTTTAAAATGGATACTAATTCCAATGCAGAAAAAATTTTGTAACCTCATCTTCCTTTGTAATGGGTCTAATACGGATGTAGCAATCATGAACAGTACACGTTTTTACATGTGTGTGTGTATGTATGTGTGTTTCAGCATTTTACATGTGTCATGTCAAGCACCGCAGGTCTCTGAGTGCCCTGAGTGGACACAGGCATGGCAGGAAGCAAAGCCAGTGTCTGGCATTGGGAAGGGACACAGGCTGCCTACAGAACACAATGCTTAGGCCTATATGTCTTCCCACCAGCATTCACTCCCATCTGTAAGGCTTCAGCCTGGAAAACACATTTCACCATTGTTACTCTGTTTCTAAAATCCTTCCATGGCTTTCCCTTATCAACTCCAGGCTAAAATCCAGACTTAGCCGGGCACGCAAGGCCTTTTTCAGTCCAGTGAGCTTGGTCCAGTGAGTTCACCCTACACCCTCGTCATCTGCCGTCCCTCTGTCCTGTGCCCCCCTGCTGTGACCAGCGAACCCCAGGGGGCCTGTCTCTGCACCTGTTCCTCCTCCTCAACCCGTCTCACCCACACTGCCCCCAAAACAGAATTGCTGTTGCTGACTCATGATGGGAATCCCCAGTGGCTTCTTTTCTCATCCTGCGCTGAGAACTCCCCTCCTCCAGGTAGCATGGTTCACCTTGAATGGCTGTGAAACATGTCTCATCTCCAGCACCTCTCTCTGGCATTTGGAGATGTGCCAGTGCTTTCCTCATCTTCCCATGGTGCCTAGAAATGATGAAGAGACCGAGGGCCTCCTCTGTGTGTACCTTACGCTCCAGGCACTGTGCTAATGGCATTGCATGCCTTTTCCCAGCTCTTCAAAGGAACCTTGCTATATTGGAATTGTTCATGCCCATTTCCCAGACTAAGATATGGAGGCTCAGCGAAGTGCAGCAGCTCAGCCAGAGCGCCAAACACAGCAACTGTCAACCATGCTGGTCCGCTTGTCCGCAAGACCCGCGAACGTCCCCGTGTAGTGCAGTGTTGGAGGCCCGCACACGCTCCTCGGGAACAGCGTGCCGTGCTTGCGTCACGGAATTATATTTCTTATAGTCTTCCTGTTTGTATGTCTCTAAGTGGAATGAGCGTTAGAAATCTTTACTAAGAAGATGTTTATTTGCTGTATGCATATTCTAACACACGCACGCATGCACTCTACGTGACTTCGTAGTTCTTAATGAGCTGAGGTCCGGATTTGGTCATTCCGCCCTGGTCCACTTAGGCTTCAGCTCAAGGAACAAATAACTCTTACGGCATAAATGCATAATCTGGTTTTCACCCAATAGACAAGTGACATTTTGAAAGTGTCTTAAAACCCCGGATTTACCTGACGTTTCCATCTGACTTTAGTAGCTCATCAGAAACTGATGGATGTTATTTCATTTTATTCCCAATGTGGTGAAGAAAATAGCAGTCCTCATGTATCATTTTATGGAAATATAATAGTAAAAGCCCCTAGAATATTCCCTGGTGATATCAAAGTGGGTTGAACAGCTACTAAAAGTAGCTGGTAGTCTTAACAGTGCTTATTTTAAGCAGAAGAACATTTCTCGTGCATTAATGGAATCATTTATGATTTCCACATGTTTGGGGTTCTTTTTTTTCTTTTATTATATTTGCTAAAATGAATTTCCAGTTATTCTCCAAGAAAATCTTTTGTACAGATCTGTGCTATTTGAAAAGAATATTTGTAAGTAAATACTTGTGTTTATAATCTTAGGAGAGAAGGGAAAGTGACAGTTGCTGGGTTTATAAGATGCCAAAAGAGCAAAGAAAAAATGAACGAATTTCAATGCAAATTTTGTTTGCATAAAATCATGTAGCTAAAATAGCAGCCTTTGGGAGAGAGTTTTCCCCTCCCCCAGATAGCCCTGCCTGGGAGTAGGTGCCCCCAAGGAGCAAAACCAAGTGTAGCCAAGTATTTAATATTCAGACTGGATAAATAGTACCAAAACAAGTGACAGTTGGATATTTGTAAGATATAAATTATGCATTGCTGACTTGCCAGTTCTTGGCTTTTTACTCTTTAAAAAAAAAAAAAAAAAAAAAAAAACGCTCCCTATGTAATTTTGGCTTACTTCCATAATCTGTCTTCCTTACGGCTAGCCCAGATGAGCTGCCAAACCCCTGTGCTGTTTGAATTTGCGCAACAATGCTTTAATACCCAGAGCTCCTCCATAAATAGTCTGTCCTCCCCACACTTTGGGTGAAAACAACCACAGGAAATCTGGGAACGTGCAGCTAGCCCCGCTTAATTGATCTAAGCCTCTGCCCGGGGCCAACAGGAGAGCGTCGGCGTACACAGCCTCTGGGCCTTGCTGGACTGTTTACCTAAGGGGCAAAGAAGTCTGCACGCAGGAGACACCATGTTGCTTCTCCAGCCTTAGCAACAGCAGTCGCGGGACTTTTGTTGTTGTTTACGGTCTGCAGAGCCCTACTCCTTTAAGGAAACACAAACTCCTTTCCCTCCTTCCCGGCCCCAATCAGTCACCATCAAGACCGTCAGCTGCCTGCAGTTACCAGGAGCAGCGGCTCTGGGAAACCCTCCTGCCTTTCTCGCAGAAGAAAAGTTAAAGGAGCACAGAGGGACGGTGGCGATTTGCATGCCAGTGGCCAGCTAGCATCCAGGGGAATCAGGCTATGATTTTGGTTTCTGTACTGGGTGCAGCCGCCGCCACAGCCTGGGAGGTTTCCCCCAGAAAGAGTGGACTTGCTTCAGACGTCTGTGGGTGTTGGTGAGCTGTAGCTCCTCAGAGACATTGTGCTGTCATTACAGACCCCCGCGATGAAGATTCAGGAGCACCCCGGCGTACCTGACTCCAAACTGCAGAGGACTCCAGATGCCGACGACCAGCGGGAGAGCTTCGTCTCCCAAGTGCCTGAGCTCGACCTGACTGCATTGTGTGATGACAAGAGCTGGGAAGGTAGGATCATCGGCTGTTTGGATGATTTCATATCGGAAAAGCATATATAAAGTAGCCTAAATGAGAGGGGCGTCACCACATGGATGTATGAAAGCAAAGGGTGTAGGACTAAATGCATTCCTAAATGACTGCAGATCCTTTCCCTGGTATGGGAATGTGTCTCATTAAATGTTGCCGGGAGGGGCGCCTCGGTGGCTCAGTGGGTTAAAGCCTCTGCCTTAGGTTCAGGTCATGATCCCGGGGTCCTGGGAGGTCATGATCCCGGGGTCCTGGGATCGAGCCCCACGTCGGGCTCTCTGCTTCGCGGGGAGCCTGCTTCCTCCTCTCTCTCTCTGCCTGCCTCTCTGCCTACTTGTGATTTCTCTCTCTCTGTCAAATAAATAAAATCTTTTAAAAAAAAAAAATGTTGCCAGGAGTCACTGCAATCTAAGAAAGAAAATGCGCTTGCCCTCTATTGTAGTGTCACCTTGCAGCCTTCTTTATTTCTTAACTCCCCAGGAGTGCCGCTACCTATGTGTTTCCCCTCTGGTAGCACCGAGCACAGGACTGAGCAAGCCGTGCACATTTAGGACTTCGACTGGGAGCAGCTGCTCTTCCCACCGCTACATGCCAACCCCCTGCCTCCTTCCATTAAATCTCCCTCCCATTTTTTCAAGAAAGATTCAGTTTGCTTTGCTTTTGTGATTGTCTTTATGTACAGAATTTTTTAAAAGCCGTGTTAGCCAGCATCAGGGATTTGTCATCAAAGAGAACACTGTATAAAAAGTGCTTCCAATGGAAAGCCTGCAATAATGCAGTGTTGAAGGCTGGTTTTCCTAGAGATTTTTGGCAAAACGTTAAAAATGGACTTGTAAGGAAGAAGAGGGTGTCCTCATCTTGTCAAAACTGCATTTCAGGAAGGTACTGGCAGCGGTGCCGTCAAGCCGCACTTCCTTCCTTATCCATGTGTCTGCATCCAGACCTGTGTCAACGTGTATCCAGAATGCATGCCCGGCTGCCTCTGTACGGTGGGTGTGTTTGGAGGCTACAAAGAGGGAGAAATTGTGTGCCTGGTTTCAGAATAGCAGCACGACTTAACACAGTGACACAGAGAATCACAGCTACAGGAAATCAGTCCCTTTCCGAAGCGCCTGGATTTCCTTGCGTTCTCCCTCACCCCTCTTTAAACCAGAAAGTATTGTGATAGTGAATTTAGATGAAGGAGCAAAAGACGATCTAAACAGACACAAGGTGAAAAATAGTAATCCCTCTATGCTCCTTGCACCCAGGGCTTGGTGCAGCAAAAACAAGCTGGGTTTTTTTTTTGTTTTTTTTTTAAATTCTAGTTCTCCCTCTTTGCAATTCAAGAAACATGTTCTAGCCCTTTACCATGTAATTAGGCAGTTGGGGGGGAGATTTTCTCAGACCTTCCCAGCTCATGATATGGTCACTAGAAAAAAATTGCAGGGTGTTTGTTTTGTTTCCTTTTTAATTTCAGTGGTACATCCCTGGGTAGTGTTTTATTGTTCTTCTTTTGTTTTATGCACTTTGGGATATTCAGATGTGTTTTAAATTCATTAAAAACAAATCCCCGGGCGCCTGGGTGGCTCAGTGGGTTAAGCCGCTGCCTTCGGCTCAGGTCATGATCTCAGAGTCCTGGGATCGAGTCCCGCATCGGGCTCTCTGCTCAGCAGGGAGCCTGCTTCCTCCTCCCTCTCTCTCTGCCTGCCTCTCTGCCTACTTGTGATCTCTCTCTGTCAAATAAATAAATAAAATCTTTAAAAAAAAAAAAAAAAAACAAATCCCCACCACCACCAAAAAAAGTCCCATAGTAGCTACTGTGGCCCAATAAACGAAAAAAGCAGTAATCAAAACAAGTGCTGTATTTGGATTTCAGGAATAACGGTCTCCTCACATCAGTAACACAAAACTCTAGATAAAAACTAGGATTTTTGGACAGAATTCAAATTAGCCACATTATCTTGGATATTCAGTAAAGGGGCAAGGAGACTCTTCTAGTCCCCCTGAAATGGGCTCAGTTTGATTATTTTTATCTTGATCAGTCATAAATTTGTGATCTCTTCCAGCATATGTGAAGAGGCCAGTATGAAAATTCCCACCAGTGTGGTTGGAAGTTAACTTTCCTTAAAACTGTTTTATTACTTAATGTAAATAACTCTCTTCTAAATGATAATATAATAATAATAATAATTTGAAGGAACCAACTAGATGGAATTTTAAAAAGCTTATCAGGGAGGAAATACAATAGGCTTGGAAATGCTAATTATGTTATCTATGTAATTTATGAAAGGACTTGTGTTAACTTTTGCCAATTACTGCGTTACTGAACTTGCATATCTTAAAAATCTACACTGATTCATTTCAAGGCCATTTTGATCATTTGGTTACTGCTTTCAGTAGCCCCTTTTTACCATATATTTATTTTAAACATTCATGTGATATTATTATAGTAGTATAGTATAGTCAAAATAAAGGAATTTTGCATATAAAGGATAGTTCAGATGAGAGCTGTAAGTCCAATCGCTAAAATACTACTCTTGTTTTATAGCCTCAGTAAGAAACAAACAAGTTTAATGGTAGCTCCGCAGTAAGGAATCCACTTTGCACTAATTTAATCTGTGAAAGTGAAACCAAATATATAAATGGAATTAATAGTTTACTCAAACCTTCTGAGCCAGCATCTATCTGTAAGTCTCCCTTACCAGTCTCCCAGCCCCCATGTAGTGTTTGCTGGTCCCCATCCCCACACCTCAGTTCACACTCTCGTATCCAGGCAGAGTCCCAGAATGTCAGGTGCGATGGTCCTCAGTGAGCAGCCTGCTGGCGCTAGCCTCAGCCCTGGGTGCTCCCGTGCGGCAGTGACATTCTCTGGCTTCTGGGGCAGATTGTGTCAAGGCAACAAAAAAAGGAAATGAACCCGATGATTAGATTCCATAGCCTACCTAGAGTGGAATCCTGTCAAAGTGAACGTAGGATCAGAGTCTAATCATGCTGGTTGGCAGATACATAATACATGCTTTTTTCTTTTTTTCTTTCTCTCTGTATGTAGCTATGTATTAGGGCACATTTTTTTGACCTATCCACATCATATTATTATTTTATTACTGCCACTCTCCAAAATCAAATGAGTACACAAATCAAATGTACTTTTGTTATGTAGAGCCCTTCAGAATTGCATAATTAGAATGTTCCTAATCAGCCAATTCATGTTGATTTGGAAGTATTTGTGGAAGTATTGAGGTTTAAATACTCAGCTGTCCTGGTGAAGTTAAACTTAAAAGAACATTTTTTTTTAAAGATTTTGCTTACTTGACAGAGATCACAAGTAGACAGAGAGGCAGGCAGAGAGAGATAGGGGGAAGCAGGATCCCCACTGAGCAGAGAGCCCAATGTGGGGTTCGATCCCAGGACCCTGGGATCATGACCTGAGCCAAAGGCAGAGGCTTTAACCCACTGAGCCACCCAGGTGCCCCAAAAGAACATTTTTAAAGGGCTAAAATACTTTATGCTTCTTATTTATTACTTGCTACTTGTCAAAAATAACCTTTAAAATTCTCTGAAAGAATGATGAAAAAGCAAAGGATCTTAAAGACCTTTTGACTGGATGCTGCCTTTATACAGGTAAAAAAGCTGAGGCCTAAAGAAGAAAAATGATGATTCAGGATAATGAAATCTCCTGACTTCCTCTCTGATGGCTCTTTCTCAGCAACGCCAGCTTTGTGTCCTGGCAAGCAGTGGGCCATAATGGCTAAGACCAGGCACATCCTGGGTTCAAATCCCAGCTCTATTACTTTAGCAGCTTTGTGGACAAGTTACTAAATGTGTTACAGTTTTGACCTCAGTTTCTCCATCTTTAAATAGGCATAACAGGGACACCTGGGTGGCTCAGTTGGTTGTACATCTGCCTTCAGATCAGATCAAGATCTCAGGGTCCTGGGATCGAGTCCCACGTTGGGCTCCCTGCTTGGCTCGGAGGCTGCTTCTCCTTCTCACTCTGCCTCCTCCCCCCCTGCTCATGCTCTGTCTTTCTCAATAAATAAATATTTTTTAAAATAAAAATAAATAGGCCTAACAACAGACAATAATGAGTAAACAGATATTATAGTATTCACTTAGTAAGCTTGTTGTAAGAATTAAGTGAGCTAGTATTTGCAAAGTGCTTGGCACAGTACAGGCACCTAACAGGCACTACATGAGTGTTAGTTGATGTTATTACTGTATTCCATAAATGTTTCCAAGTGTAGTTTCAGGAAAAACCAGCCTAAGTTGGACTTCTTTGAAACCAGAGCCCAGATCTACCTAATGACAGTGGGTGGCTCTGAACACAGAGAAGGAGTCCATAATTACTGGGTCCTCCATTGCTGACCAAGGACAGATCTTACCAAACCTACCTCTTTGTGTGTGTATGTGTGTGTGTGTGTGTGTGTGTGTGTGAGAGAGAGAGAGAGAGAGAGAAAGAGAGAGAGAGAGAGAGACTCGGATTAGGAAATGTCTCATTCAAAAAGACCTCAGCTGGGCCTCTAACAGGGACTCCAGTGCCCTGTCAGATTTGGAAGGAATAGCAGACAGGTAACAGAGTCAATTAGTAACTGATTAAGCAACAGTACTTAAATGTGCAGATACACAGATCAAAGTTGACACAAATAGGGGTATTCTCATTAGGAAAGTCCTCAGCTCTAGCCTGTTCCACACATTTTATTAATGACTTGAATGGAGCAATTAAGGACCCACTTATTAAATTTGCAAATAGAGACAAAGCAGATAGAAAGATTAAATTGGGATTGACAAAGCTGACAACTAAGGTTTCTTCTAACTCTGAGAGTTTGTTTGCAAGATTAACTGAACAGTTTAATAGTACTACCACTGTTAAGTTTTGGAACACTAAGGAAATTTTAAAGTTTTTTTAAAAAATTTGACAGAGATCACAAGTAGGCAAAGAAGCAGGCAGAGTGGCGGGGGTGGGGAGAAGCAGGCTCCCCACTGAGCAGAGAGCCTGATGCGGGGCTCGATCCCAGGACCCTGAGATCATGACCTGAGCCAAAGACAGAGGCTTAACCCACTAAGCCACCCAGGTGCCCCAAGGAAATTTTTATAATAGGATTTCCCTCCCTATATGGGATTTACATCTTCCAGCGTCTGGGATGTGCCCATTCCTCCTCGCCCCACCAAGGATCCACCTTGAAAGACGGCATGATGTTGCACCAGGGCGTAATGCCTCTAAATAGCATGTAGCTGGAAATGAGAAGTGGAAGACATCAGCTCCTGTAATTCTAGCATGTTTCTTCAATAAATCATCTTAGTAGCCCGTTTCCTTTTGTATAGCAAATGGATCCAGCCGGCCAAGCAGTCTCTCTATTTCTCATAGAGAGACATGCCATATTTATGTCCAGTGTTCTTTGTGACAAGACACACGGCTGAAATCACAGAACTTAAGGAATTCTGGTCTGGATATAAAAACACATTTCTTTTATGTGGTGTTTTAAGATGAAAATCTAATTTGAAACCTCTAATCTTTTCTGTTTTCCATTTGAATACTTTCCTTGCAATATATTTGTCCATTTCATTGCTATAGAATTACTGATTAAAATATAAACTATTTTCCAGACTAGGCACTGGGAGTGGTCGGTGAATGCATCCTCGAAACTGAATCCCTAGGTCGGCAGTGCAATTGGGCATCCTGTCCGGTAGACACTGCTCTATTCAGCTCTTCCTTTTTTGTCTAGTTGAGTGTCAACTATCAAAACATGAGTGGGCCTTGTGTTTTTAGATCATTACAAACGAAGAATAGTTGGCTTTTTTGATTTAGTTATATTGAACTATATATTGTGTGTAATTTTATACATTATAAGAGCCTTAAATTATAATTCGATAGAAAAAAAGGAAAGAGAGATCTTGCCGTTTACAACAACATGAATGGGTCTAGAGGGTATTATGCTAAATGAAATAAGTCACACTGAGAAAGACAACTATCATGATTTTACTTACATGGAATTTAAGAAACAAACAAATGAACAAGGGGAAAAAAGAGACAAAAAATGGACTCTTACCTACAAGCTGGTGGTTGCCAGAGGGAGGGTGGGGAGATGGGTGATGTAGAGAAAAGGAAGTAAGAGTGCACTAATCTTGATGAGCACTGAGTAATGCAAGGAATTCTTAAATATTATACACCTGAAACTAATATAGCACTGTATATTAATTATATTTCAATAAAAAGTAAATGAATTAACCCATGGAAACTGAGAGAGAGAGAGAGAAGAGAAAAATGCAAGCATTTTATGTTGGATGGGTGAGAAACTTCACTCCTGTTCTACATGCATACTAATGATGCAACATAACCTTTTACTTTGTTAATTGAAATTCATAATGGTTTACATTTGTCATTTTTTACTGAATTCATTTATGCTAACTATATCCTTTAAGAGAAAATGTCACCCATAAACTAGAATTCAGCTGCATATTTCGTATATAGCACTGGTGATGTTAAGAAAAGGGCATACTGGGTCTTCTTATCTATCATTCAAGTGAGCGGTGGGGAATGAGTCTGTGTTAATGCAAAGGAAATCTGATAAATGGCTCCACAAAGCCCTAAACAAGTGTAACTCCGTTCCATGATTCGTGTTGTATTGTTAATTCAGGATCACGGTACCTTTCTTAGTGGAGGTCTGGTTGGAAAATGGTCACAGACACTCTCATTTTGTACACAGAGGACACGTAACCGAAAAGTGAAAGATCACTTGTGAGATTTCTAAAGAGATATTCTGCTAGGTTCAGACAAATTAAAGGATTTCAGGATCTAAGGTAACACCGTTTCAAACTAAACTGTTATGAGTAGAAATGTCCAACTAGCTAGCACACTCACGTGCCAATACCAACATCAGACTTTGCTTTGCCTCTGCCCTCTGTCCCCAACACCACTTGCCCTTCCCCCCCTTGTTTTGCTCCTTTGCCACTCTGCCCTGAGGTTATTCTGGCTGCCTCTTAACTCTTTCCCTGCCTGGCTCTGTTAATATTAGTCTTTACAGAAAATCCCTGCTGTCTTAAGAATTATCATGAAATTAAAGATACGGTCTGGTCAGTTTCATAGTTCCATTTTCCGTAACTTAGCACTACACTTTTCTTATTTCTCTAGGGATTACTTTCCTCTTACCCTCTCCTTCCCTCACTGCTCATCAGTTTTTTGCTCTTTTATGCCAGTAGTTTGGAGCTGCTCCTATCTGAGCCCTAATGCTTACGAGGAGCCTTCTGTAAACTTTAGTGCAAATGAGGGGCAACTTCTGGGCACCTCCAGATTTAGCCAGATACGTCTACCGAATGTTCCCTGCCACTTTTTGAGAGTAGTGGGGGGAAAAAAATCTGTCTTTAACAATGCTTTCATATTTTTTTAAAATAATTTGTATTACCATCTGAGCTCCCAGAGAACTTCATTCTCTTTAAATTATGAGAACCTATGGACCTCATTCCACATAAGGTCAATTTTTTCTTACATTAATATGCTTAACTCCCCTACTGTGGGGTCTTCAAAAATTTCAGATAATCATCCTTGTGATTGGGGCATCTGGCATGTACTAAATTGAAGCACTGTCCTTCAAGTCAGGAGATTTCATTTTTGTCCCAACTCTTGGCATTGATTAGATATTTGCTCTTAGAGTCTTCAGGTTTCAGTTTCCTTGTCTATAATCTGTTGGGTTGAATCTGTGATTCTTAAACTTGAATGCATATAGGATCACTTGGGCAGATTTTAAAGTACTAGAGGTGGGGAGGTTGGTATCTGGGCCCTCACCTCAATATTCTGTTTAGTTGGTGAGGGGAGGAGCATTAGAAGTTATGTGCATCTCCCTTCATGATGCTAATGTGCAGCTGGGGTTGAGAAATCACTAAATTAGATAGTGTATGGAGTTTCAACCAGCTCTCATGTTCTATGATTATGATATGATCTTTTTAAATAAAATACTGAACAAGCACTTGTTTAAGACAGTTTAGTAGATCTGATAAACACTTTGATAGCTGAAGGAATGAGTGTTGCTCTAGGAATTCCAGAATTTCCAAGCATGGCCGGATCACAGCCTTGTGTAAGTCACACTAATCCCTAAGTATACTTAAAGCCTACCTTCTATTTAAATTCAGGGACTGCTACAAATAAAAACCCTACATCATCTGAGATCTATCTTTCAAATCTGATAGGAATTTTTTTTTAATGCATACTGAGTTGGATCTTGAAGGAAAGAGAAATAAATACTACCCCATTCCCTCCAAAAATGACAAATCGGGATGTTGCTTTGAGTGTATTTTTTTCTTTTTTTTTTTTTTTAAGATTTTATTTATTTATTTGACAGACAGAGATCACAAGTAGGCAGAGAGGCAGGCAGAGAGAGGAAGGAAAGCAGGCTCCCTGCCGAGCAGAGAGCCCGATGTGGAGCTCCATCCCAGGACCTTGAGACCATGACCTGAGCCGAAGGCAGAGACTTTAACCCACTGAGCCACCCAGGTGCCCCGAGTGTATTTTTTTCTTAAAGACTGTCTAAAATAATTTGTACAGATTTACCCTTTGTAAAGCATTCTTCTTTTTCTTTTTCTCTTTGACTAATTTATGTAAGCATCTTATGTTAATTGTGGTCTTGAGCAGCTTCTGAAATTTTAAGTGCAAAACACACATTTTACAAATGCTAATCCCAGCACTAAGCAGAAGCACATGAACAGCTTACTGAAAGCCCTAAATGGGAGGTGCAGACTCCTAGGTAAGTGGGCTCTCACAAGACAAATGTGACTTCCCGGTTGTTCCAGTGAGGGACGTGCAGCTACGATGCCAAATCTCTCACCCCTTGATGCCCATGCTTTGCTTCTCCCTAATGCCCTCACCTGGGAGACAGTCCTTGTCCCTGACCGGGGAGGGAAGTTGGAAGCATGCAGTATTTGCTCTCCTTCTTTAAGGTCATTCCTCCAGGTGGCCCTAGTAACTTCTTTTTGGAAAACAAGCAATGACATGGCTGTCAGATATATTGGTGATGCCAGCCGGGGCATAGTGTTCTTCATCGGAACCTTAAATCTGAAATGCGAGTTGTTCGCATGTAAATTCAGTGCCTCCTAAAGCATTCAGAACACTTGGGAAACAGTTATGCTTCCATAAGCAATTTTGACTTCTTCTCCTCTGTATTTTGCAGAGCCTATCCCTACCTTCTCATGGCAGCAGGAGAACGTGGACTCTGATGAAGCACGCCTCTCCCCTCAGGCGGGACGCCTGATTCGCCAGCTTCTGGATGAAGACAGTGACCCCATGCTCTCTCCTCGGTTCTATGCTTATGGGCAGAGCAGGCAATACCTGGATGACACGGAAGTGCCTCCTTCTCCCCCAAATTCCCATTCTTTCATGAGGTATGTTTGTGTTGCCGGTAAGCCAATGCATCATCGCCCTAACATTAGGAAGAATGGGAATGGTGTTGCAGGTCTGCAGAAGGGCATACTGGGAATACTCCATCTTAGGACACGGGCTCTGTTGCTTTGTTTTTCAGTTGGCCCGACTAGAGCGCCACATACTGCATCTCCACTAGCACTTCCTTTCCAGAGCTATCTAAAATTTAACTTTCAGGTCTGCAGTGCATATTTCAGTCCTCCCTTTGCTAATTGTAAATGTGAGCGAGAGAAACTGGGACCCGTTGATAGGTGGGACATAGAGAGCTCAGGGTCACGAAATGAACTGGTAGTACACTTCCTTTTATTGGAGAGGATGGAGACTGTTGGGACCCCATCCCTCCGTGCTGCATCCCCACCCCCAAGCCCCTGTGCAGGCAATGAATGCCCCACTCGATGTCCCTCACAGGCGCCGGAGCTCCTCTCTCGGGTCCTATGATGACGAGCGGGAGGACCTGACACCGGCCCAGCTCACGCGAAGGATTCAGAGCCTTAAAAAGAAGATCCGAAAGTTCGAAGATAGATTTGAAGAGGAGAGGAAGTACAGAGTAAGTGTCTCCTCGCAGGGTTGTCCTGGCCCCTCCCATCCCCTCCCGTCCCCTGACAGTACCCTCATGCCAGCATATCAGCAACTTGGAAACGTGACAAAAAGTTAAGGGAGGTTTCTAGAGAGCCTCAAAACAAAAAGACGATAAAAACTGGATAGTAAACCCTGAGAAGCCCCAGATGTCATACATCAGCATTTTCCTTGAATTGGGTATTCTTTCAAATGATTCGGTGTTTTAGTTGACCTCTTATAAATTCTGTGAGAAGGAATGGGAAAGATCATTAAGTGACTCTTTATTTTGGCTAAAACTTAGTTCAAAATTATCTTCTAAAATTTCATCAGTACTGACCTCATTCTTCTCTCTAAGCATTGCCCCCAAGAGTGGCAGAAAGGCATTTTACGTGGTGATCCCAGCGTAAAACGTACCCCCCTCTGCTTTCCATTTTGTTAGCCCAACAGCTTAAACCCTCTGACTCCTAAAACAGGACCATGGACTTCATAGAAGTCCAGCATTTTGCCTGTGAGGAATTCTTTGAAAGCATCAAAAATAACCAGATGTAAAGAAAGATAATGGAATTACATTTATGATGTTTGCTCTGATTGTTCATGTTGAATTTTTTCCCAGTGGGACTCGACTTTCTCTTCCTCTTTAAAACAATCTGATCATGGGGCACCTGGGTGGCTCAGTTGCCCCTCAGGTCATGATCCCAGGGTTCTGGAATTGAGCCCCACATTGGGCTCCCTGCGCCAGTTTGTATACATTTACATTAGATTTTCCTTTTCTCAGCCTTCCCACAGTGACAAAGCAGCCAATCCAGAGGTTCTAAAATGGACAAATGACCTTGCCAAATTCCGGAAACAGCTTAAAGGTAGGTAAAGTTTTAGACCTCTGCCATGATTTTCACTTGCAGAATTCACAGTATCACTGCATCCTGAGTGCCACTGCTGAAATAGTTCAGAGAAGACAAATTCCTTGACGTGCTTCCCAGCCTTCTTGGTGTTCAGAGCACACCTACCCCATACCTCACCATGGTCTCCATCACAGGACAACCAGGGTCAGCTAAGATGCAAATTCTGTGGCATTTCCCCATTTAACTAAATCATGACTTTTCATTTGCTCTGGTGTTAGGAGAAGACCTGTAAGCATGGAGGAACACAAAAAGGATTGGGCCCTTGTTCCTCCAAAGCATGCTATCTCTTAGAAGATAGTCATATAAACAACCACATGGAATACAAAGGGAAAATAATTCCAAAATGACATCTGTAAGTTGTCCAGAGAAAGCTGGCCAGAGTGAGGTGCTGGATCAGTCGGTGCTCTTCAACAGTGAGGGAGTGGATATAGAAACATCTACCACGTTCTGAGAACAGCAAACCTGTGGGTGTGGACAAAGCATGGATCTTACATGGCTAAAGCTTTCTCAGGAACTCCAGTTAGGGAAGCACTCCAGATAGTCCAAGAAGATGTTAGCATTTTCTCAGGTTTTACATAATAACCTAGGGATTTCAACTACTGTTATAATTAGATATTTTCTTAAAAAAAAAAAAAAAGATGGGGCTACATGGTTACTAACATCACAGAAAAACAACTGAGGTTCAGCAGACATCAATTCTTATATGTCACCACCCCCATATGTTTTCAAACTAGAGTCCAAACTAAAGATATCAGAAGAGGACCTAACCCCCAGGATGCGGCAGCGAAGCAACACACTGCCCAAGAGTTTCGGTTCCCAGCTTGAGAAAGAAGATGAGAAGAAGCAAGAGCTCATCGATAAAGCCGTAAAGCCCAGCGTCGAGGCCACCCTGGAATCCATCCAGAGGAAGCTCCAGGAGAAGCGGGCAGAAAGCAGCCGTCCTGAGGACATTAAGGTGTGGGGATTCAGAAGCCCCAAGCCAACTGCTAGTCAACATGGTGGAAACATAGGGCCCGACACATGGGTCCCTGTGGGGGACACAGTGACATCTGCTCAGACCTCCCACACCCTCATCCCCCACACTCTTAAATGTCTGGAGAAGCAGATGGAGCAGCCCGAGAGTGTTTTCAGTGCTAGTACTTTGGTTTAGGATGACCCTTTGAAAGCAGAACACTCTCATATAGAGATTGCAGAAAGAGGCCGTTGGGGTTGACAGACGGTTTGATGGCTCTGGAGTAGAAGGGCTGTAGATGATCCTTTGGGACTGTGTAACTTGTGACTGTAGTCATCACTTGGGCTGTTAAGCTAAGCTCCATGTGCCTGACAGCCTTGCTAACCTCAGCATGCCTTTGCTGCCACATGGGAGCCACAGGTAGTTGACGATGGCTCTGCTCTGCTTTCTCTGTTGCCAGCAGAAAGCCAGGAAGAGCTAATTCCTAAGTGAGCTTTGAATAGCGCTCCGAGGAACGACTGTAGGAGGATTCTTTTTAACTTCCTTGAGGAAATTTGCTGACCGAAAGAAGCAGGAGTGTTCATAAATATTTCCCCAACTTTGATTTCTCTCTCCTTGTGTTTATTCAGGATATGACCAAAGACCAGATTGCCAACGAGAAAGTGGCCCTGCAGAAAGCTCTGTTATATTACGAAAGCATTCATGGACGGCCGGTATGTGAATGGACTGGGTTTCCTGCTTGGGGCCAAATGTGTGGCTTTAGAAATGAATCTTCTATGTTCAGCATTTGATACGTGAGTTTTCCTGATATTTAGGAGATGACTTCCTATTTTCAGCAGACCTAAGCTCTCTGAAGGCTAAACTGAGGAGACGTTTCCCCTGTTGAGAAGATGCTGAATTTGAGTTCCAAAGAAACAAGTTTGCCGCTAACATGTAGTCACTAGCATTCTGCTTCAGAGGGACAGTGGTGGAGGGGGGTGTAGGTTGTAGATGAGTACACAAAGCTCTAGAGGCTTCCCTGTCCCTAGCTCTGCCCCCATAAGCTGTCACTGACTCAAGACATTCTTATCCCTAAAATGAAGGTGTTAAACTAGTATGACTTGCCCCAAAATTCAATCTCACTTCAGTGTAGCCGAGGCCAGTGTTTATCTTCTGAGAAGTTCCAAGCACCATCCTGAACCAGAAGTGTGAGGAATCCAAAATATGACTTTGCCTTTTCCTAGCGACAGGAAGCATTGAGAGCCATTTGTTATAAAGTGTGGTTATTGCATGCTGATCATTAGTCCTGGGGGAGACCGTGGCACAGTAGGCTTCTGCTCTATTCCTTAAGAAACTCATAATCAGGGGCGCCTGGGTGGCTCAGTGGGTTAAGCCGCTGCCTTCGGCTCAGGTCATGATCTCAGGGTCCTGGGATCGAGTCCCACATTGGGCTCTCTGCTCAGCAGGGAGCCTGCTTCCTCCTCTCTCTCTCTCTGCCTGCCTCTCTGCCTACTTGCAATCTCTCTCTGTCAAATAAATAAATAAAATCTTTAAAAAAAAAGAAAGAAAGAAACTCATAATCAGATATCCTTGTCAGTTACTTTCGGTGACATTCTGTGGAGAGTGCTGTCAAGAACCCAACAGAACAAGTTCTTAAGAGCAGCTGTAAAAAAGCAGGAAGTTTATATTCCCAGAAGCATTTGTATACAGCCAAAATGCAGAGGTCTGTTCTTCAGTCCCAGCCCCGGCTATATAATGGAGATAGTATTTTCATGTAAAATATGCTCTTTTGAATAAAGAAGCTTCCAGAATAATGTACCAAACTCTAAGATCTGTAAGGACAGGAGTTCTGGGTTTTGTTCATCTAAAAGGGCGCCTGATGTCAGCATCTAGCACAAACACCTGACACCATGTGCCCAATAAACTGTGGAATGCATCATCTGTGATATTTGTGGTTCTGAATGTATCAGGTTTAAATTTAAAGAAAGAAAAAAAAAAAAACCTGTGGGGCTGCTGATGATTGATTTTACGGCCTATCCCTAGAGTGGAAAAATACTGGTGCTCCAGGATAATGGTCACGTTTCAGGCCAAGTTTTGTTTTGGATTTTTTAAAGGCATTGAACCAAATAGTAAATGCACTGGAGCTTAAACATATTGTGAAACTTGTCCTTTTCTCCTGGAGGATTCAAAATCTGGAGAAGTAGAACTGAAGTCCTTATAGCAGAGAGGAGCCCCTTCTCCACTGTTGGCTCAGAGCCTTTGAAGTGTAGATCTCCTTGTGGCCACCAGGCAGGTGGGGAAGGAGGAGGGAACTTGTGCACTTCCCGGGATCAGCAGACCAAGAGTCAGATCCCAGTCCTACTGAGGCCAGCCCTGGAGCTCTAGGCTACTGAGGTAGGAGTTGAGTACTTTGTCTGTACCGTAGCTGCCCCTTGCAGCTTGTCATGGACAGTTCAGCCATGTGCAGACGCATTTACCTGTGGGCTATCTGGCACTGAGGAAGTGGGCTGGGTGGCTTAGCAGGTGGCTCAGGGGTTCCCCAGTCAATAATGTTGTCATTTCTGCTACAAGTATATGATCTGCTATCTGCGGCCATCTTCTTATTAAGTGATGGACTCAGGAGAGAGAACATACCTGTTTTAGTGCTCTTATCATTAGGAATATGAAATCTTAGTTCTTCGCCCTTCTCTGTTATTCGCTTTTCTCTCATCATTCTTTCAGATGTTGGAAGGAGACTGTTTTGGGTCTGGATACTAACATCTCATGGGGCAGGGAACAAGTGCTCTAGAACTTTGAGTAGCATTCATTGCTGGTTCGTGGTCAGACTCTCTACCTCCCTCTGGAACATGGTGCCCCAGCCTCCTCAGGAAAAACAGAGTTCATTTGATATCTGGCCAGTGTGAGAATCAAAGAGTAAACTTCTCATTCTTAGGTCTGTGGTGTTGCCGTGGACCCTGAACTGTAAATACCATTTGGGCAACCCTCTTCCTAAAAGAAAAATACATGGGTTTTCAGAGCTAGCCTATCATTCCAAACCCCAGCTGGGTTTTTTTGGTTTTTGTTTGTTTGTTTGTTTGTTTTTAGAAAAGCAGGTGCTCAAAGCTCATGCATTTTTGCCGAGTCTACAGATTTGAAAGGACAATGACTGACTGTCAGAATCACAGGCCAAAAACAGTTGTGTGCTGCTCTTGTACATTTTTTTAAACAAGGCTGTTTGCTTTAACAGTACAATCCACAGAGTGACACGTGAATGAGAAACAAAACACACTCAGTTACTCAAGGGCACATAAATCCCTACTAATTATTGTGAAAGCATGTCCTTTCAACACTTCAGGATCTCATCAAAAGACCGTGTCACAGAAAGTACAACTCATAACTTCAGGTCACTGTGGTACACATCCCTCTTTGATGACAACCTAGAAGGAATGTGTTGCTTCTCAGAGCTTCTGGTTTCTCCTTGAGTCTCTTCCTCATCAGTATATTTTCATGTTATGCTCTAACATCTTGGGAACTAACATGACACGAAACACACTCTGTTCAAATTTAAATGCAGACTCTGAAGCCATATATATATGGCTATATATATATATATATATATATCCCTTTGTCCATCTGCTATTTGGGATGATCTGATCTTTGCCCAGTCGACTATTATTACCTGATAATAAAGAGGAGAGAGTTGTCTCTTTCTGAGTTGATGGGCCAAAATGCAGTAGTTATAAGAATGTAACTCATTTGTCTTCTCCTGCTTGTAGTTTTATGACTCAGTGGTACCCTCCACACATAAACTCAAGCCAGTTGTTTTACTAAGAAGATTTTGAGGCTATATAGTTTCTCGTCTGTCTGTGGCATCATTTCTCACAAAGTGATGCCTTTAGCCGCTGTTTATAGGTAGAGGTCTTGTGAGCTCAACCTAGACAGAGCTCTGAGCCTGGAAGGCAGAAATCTCTATATTAAGAGAACAACTTGGTCAAACCCTCTTAGAGGAAAATGCTTAATCATGACATTTTAGTATGTCTTCACTGTTTTATGATCCTACTTTAGTTCATATCTTATTTTTGAATGGAAAGAAAACAATTAGGAGTCCTTAAACCTGGGCTCTTGACCCAAATCTATTGCGTTGGGCAAGTCATTACCCTCTTCAGGGTTTAGTTTCATCGTATGAAAAAATAAGGCTCTTCTAAATCTGACGTTCCAGGGTTCTGATTCTGTCCTTATCTCCATATTAAAATCCTGAGTCATTTTCTCTTTCACCTGTGTGGCACACTGTCCAGGTAACAGAGCCTGAATGGGTGTTTCTGTAAGGAAGTTTTATTTAAAGCTAAGACAGAAACCATCACAAAAGATAAAGGCAGGCAAATGCGGTTGTCTAATTGGGCCTTTTGTAATTGTGTCAAAGACTTTCCCCTGTTTAAATGTGGATTAACTATTGGCTGATGTTCCCTTGGTACCTGGAAATATTATCTGAGACTTTATAGAGCAACCAAATAGAGTAGTAAGGGATCATTGAAGACTTCTTTAATCAAAAATGAAGACTGGAGCACCTGGGTGGCTTGTCAGTTAAGCGTCTGACTCTTGATTTCAGGTCAGGTCATGATCTCAGGGTCCTAGGATTGAAGCCCATCTTGGGCTCCGTGGTCAGCATGGAGTCTTCCTGAGATTCTCTTTCTCCCTCTCCCCTTCCCCCCTACTCATGTGTTCTCTCCACATAGATAGATAGGTTGATAGATAGATAAAATCTTTTTTTTTTTTTAAAGCAAAGACAGAATGGGAGGAGCTGCTTTTGCCCTTTAGAAGTTTGCATCTAGGTTTTTATGTTATTCTGATTTGTGCACAAAAATACATCTTAGTAATAACCCTATTCCCACACATTGGAAAGCCATTCAGAGCTCCCACCTAAATAAAAATTTAATAAAGGTTTGAAGCAAGAGGAGTAAAAGTATAATAGAAAATATGATGTATTACATGCTTGGCCTAAAGTTATTTCCAAGCAACTATAGATCACAAAGATTTTCTAATCTGAATCTAATCTGAATTCTGCAGTTTACCAATCAGGAAATCAAGGCTCAGAGAATTTTACTGGCTCTTCAAAGGCCGTTTGTCATCAATAACAAAATCTCCAAGCAGCCAATGACTCAAGAATAAGAGATATCAACTTCCAGTTTTCCCATGGTCCATTTAATATCAGCTGACCCCCTCCCCCCTTTTTCTTAACAGTTCAGCCATGGCCCTGCTTTGTTTATGGAACTATTGGCTACATTCTGGCTCTACTAAAAAATGTTTCAGATACAGATCATGAATATAATTCTGGTGTAAATCCAGTAGCATTAATTCTTTTCACTGCTCAGATTTAAAGATCTCTAATATTTCTTCTATCAAATGCCAGTGTTTACTTTGGTGGAAATAGGATGAGACCAGAGTCAGAAACTGGACTTTATCAAATCACTCACAGGTGATTAGTTCCTGAGGATCATCAATTTAAAACATGAACAATTCATAGAAAATCTAAATATCAGTGTCATAAGCCAAAGAACTGAGCCAATGAGCCTCTTCATCTGCTCCAACTAGAAAATGTGAACAAAGAATTAGAGAGGAAACTGGCTTCTGTCAAATTTGCCACATCTGGCTGGTTTTACTAGCAAAATCTCCTCCTAAAATCCACACTCTGCTTCTACAATCCAGAAATGTTTCTGCCAAGCAGCAAAGAATAGGATGCAAGTCCATGCCAAGCAGCAAAGAATAGGATGCAAGTCCACAATGGGAGATGCTAGCTCCTTATTATTGTTATTTTCCTAGGTCTTTTGTCCACTGAACTATCGATTATTGATCTTGCGCAGTATTTCACCACATGTCATGGGTTGACAGCTAGGATGCGCCTTAACCTCATCCACAACACATTTCCTGGCTATACATTGTGTTTAAAAAGTGATTCCATGTGTCCCAGTCCTGAACTGTGTCGTTTCACATGTGAGATCGTACAGGCCCCTCTGTTTCTACTCCTCGGACTTACCTGTGGCTGTTGTTGAACTGCCGTTGAAGTATAACGTAAATACAGAAAGAAGCCCAAAGTGTAATTATATGTCTTGATGCATTTTCACCAAGTAAACGAGTCCAGGTAACCAGCATCCAGACCAAGAAACAAATGTTGCCAGTCCTCCTCCAGAAGCCCTGCTCCTTGTCCCCTTCCAGTCAATACCAAGACCTCCGCTCCATCAAGGAAAACCATTACCTTGACTCTAAAGCTTAACTTCTGTTTGCTTCTTTCTGAACTTACTAAGTGGACTCTTACGGTACTCTCGTGCCGGTAGTATCTGGCTTATTTTACGTGGCTGTCTTTTTGTGGGGTCAGTGTATGGTGTTGCCCGTAGCTGTGGCCCACTCATCCTCATTGCTGTGCGGTGTTCAGCTGGGGGAGCGTATCTGTTCTTTTGCTGGGCGTGTGGGTGGTTTCCAGTTTGCAGTTATTCTAAGTAGTGCTGCTGTGAACATTATTCTGTGTGTCTCTTGGTGAGCTTGAGGCTACACTTGTTGGTGGTGTTTTTTTACCCTTAAGAGCAGAACCGAGGACTCACATGTGCAACTTTAGCAGGCACTGCCAAATAGTTGTCCAGCGTGCTCTGCTCAAAGCAGCAGTGAAGGAGATTTCCAGTCCTTCCGCATCCTCGCTGACCCTTGCTTGACACCATCTGTTGTCTCATGTTAGCCGTTGCAGTGGGTGCGTCTAGTAGGAACACCTATCATATGATCCTCAGTCTTTCTGATGTAATATAACTTCTGTGTTCCCTTTCATTTTGGATGGTCATCTTCTATGAAATGCCAGTTTTAAAACTCCTTTTGATATGGCAGCTAACGATAGGAAAATGCCATGTGCTTTTCAATATTGTGTTATTAAGAAGAAATAGAAAAGATTCTTATTGCTGTTCATAGAAAATAAGTCCACAAGTTGTTTCTGCCCAATGAGAGTGACCTATCCTGGCAGGTGAAGTTCGGCCAGAGATCACTCACTGTTGACCACTTTGAGAAAGGCAGATAGAAAAGGTTACAAAGGAGTAATCCATTTGTGCATAATCCACAGTTGTCTTCAGAGCAGAAGGCCCAGCAGGCCCCTAATACCATTTGCTCTTCCTTACCTCTGTAACTCTTGCCTTGTGTGTCCAGGGGAAATAGAGTGCCGAAGACAGACCGCAAACTTGAAACAAAGAGGAAATACAGAAAGAAGGGATATAAGTAATCTCTGTTGGCATTTAAGTAAAGAAGGGAAATGCATGCATACCTATACATTGGCATACACATTTATGTTTGAAATACTCTCTCACTTCACACATACTAATGGAATATTTCCATTATGTCAGGCACTGAGATAGTTTCCAGGGATCCAGAAACACCTACTGCGCTCTCAGGGGGCTTACAGTCTTGAAGAAGAGACAGATGTGCCAACAGATAGTTACTGTAGAGTATAAAATGTGTCATCTGCTGGGGCTGCTGTAATAAAATGCCATACACAAGCACCTTATAAACAACAGAGATTTATTTGTCATAGTCCTGGAGGCTGGGAAGGCCAAGTGCAAGGAACTGATAGATTCGGTGTCTGGTGAGGGCCCTTTCCTGGTTCACAGGCAGCCATATTCTTGCTGTCCTCACATGACAGGAGGGGTCAGGGGACCTCCTGGGGTCTCTTTTACAAGGGCACTACCCATGTTTGTGGGGGCTTTACCCTCATGACCTTACCATCCCCCAAAGCCCCAGTGCCCAATACCATCCCATGGGGCACTAGGTTGGAGGGGACATGCACATTCGGTCGCTAGCAAAGCACGGGTGGGGCTATGCAGTGTACACAGGTTGCAGTAGGTGACACAGAGGTGTGTGAGGTCTCTCAGAGTGGGGAAGAAGTGTTGGAAGGAGGCTGCATGGGGGAGGTGGCTCCTCTGCCAATCCAAGGAGCAGAGAGGAGGCGATTCCAGGCTATAGGGAACTAGGCAAAGAGGGATGAGACACCCTAGTTTTTCTCTGGGGCTTGAGGTCTGACAGGAAGAAGAGGTAGCAAGTGATGACGGGCTTCTTGTACAACACCAGGGGGTTCGCCTGGTTCCTCCCCACTTCCTGTGGACACAGTCCCTTCTATGTCTGTTAGCGCCCTGCCGGATCTCAGGGCCCTGGAGAGGAGACCATCCATGCAGTCTACTGGCAGGTGTTTCTTGAAAACCTACGGTTTGCCAGAATCTTGTCCTTAAAAACAAAAACAACTTCATGGAAGAGAAAGACCTGTAAAACAAAAGTAATAAAAACTGATCACAGAGCTGCACAGTTTAAGGATTATCATAGAAATACATGCTTTCTTCTTCCCTGGATCTGGAAAATTGTAAATGACTTTGAATAGTTTAAACAGGGAACCAATCATGGTCATAGCTTTGATTGAGGAAAAGCAATATGACGATGGAGTGATTTCCAAAGACCTGCCGCTGAAGTAGATATTTTAAACATTCTCTGACTAAATACTACCACCCGTTTACATGAGTTTTGCAAGAATGGGGGAAGTGGAGCTGAATCCTCTGGATTTCCCCCAGGCCCAGAACATGCTTGAGCCGCTGCTAGCCTGACTAGCAGAGGCAGCTTCTTAGCCCTGATGCTCTTGTTTTCAGGTAAGCAAGAACGAGCGTCAGATAATGAAGCCACTGTATGACAGATACCGGCTGGTCAAGCAGATCCTGTCCCGAGCCAACACCATCCCCATCATTGTGAGTACGGCACCTTTCTGCGCTTCACCGCCTGCAGGGTGGGTCCTGGCTGTGGTGAGAGAGCGCCCCACGCTGCCTTCTCACTGAGGAGTGGGCTTTAATAGTTGAACCTGGCATGAATACTTATGGCCCATCCGCTTGGGGCATGAAGAATGTATCTAAGACCTCTGAGACGACGTTTGCCCACATGAGCAAATCTGAAGCTGCTAGAATTTTGTTTTCTTCTGGGCAGCATGCTTTGTTGTAGGCGTCGGTCCAACTGGTGCTGGGCTGACCCCCTACGCTTCCCTCAGAGACCGAGCGCCAGCAGGACAGGGCTGTGCTTTCTCCAGGCTCCTCTAGTCCAGAGGCCTCTCCGGTCCCAAATCTTCTCTCTCCCTCCAAGAGAGGGATAGTCCCACTGGGAATCCTCCCCAGGGAGAAATCCTAAGGACCTCCAGAGAGCAGCCTCTTTGGGGAGGCTCTAGAGAAGCTGAGGTGGAACTAAAGGCTGGGAGGCTAGTACCTGGGTGGCTGCCGTCACCGGCTGCCATCCTCTGACTGACACGCAACTGCTTTTGGCCTCTGAATCTTGATTTTGTCCAGAGTATGGAACAGCATCTTGTCTTAAGGCACTGGCCAGCATGCCCTCCTTCCATATTTATTCTAGTATTGCCCCCTATATTTCCACCCAGCTTGTGAGTGAGCCTTACTGCCCTGTCCATCTCCTGGGGCATCCTTTGCCTCTGGCCCAGTGCTCTCCTCCGGGAGTACAGGGGGCTTTCTCTGCTGACTTTTAAACTTTCTAGTAAGCAGCCACAGCCTTGCTTTTATGTTGTTATTAAAATGGAGGCCATCTTAGCTGCTGCTGTTCAGTTCCTGCTTTAAATCTCCTTGTTTCTTTCTTTCTTTTTAAGATTTTCTTTTTGGGGTGCCTGGGTGGCTCAGTCAGTTAAGTGTCTGCCTTTGGCTCAGGTTATGATCCCAGAGTCTGGGATTGAGCCCCACGTCAGGCTCCACGCTCATTGTGAAACCCGCTTCTCCCTCTCCCTTTGCAGCTCCCTCTGCTTGTGCGTGTACATGCTCTCTCTCTCTCTCTCTCTCTCTCAAATATATAAATAAAATCCTAAGAAAAAGAAAAAAGAAAAAAAAAGATTTTCTTTTTAAGCAATCTCTACACCTAACGTGGGGCTCAAACTCACAACCCTGAGATCAAGAGCCACATGCTCCACCTACTGAGCCAACCAGACGCCCCTCCTTGTTTATTTCTAAGATAAGATCTTTGTATTACTTTTAACAGTGTATCTGTCCCTAGGAATGAGGGAGGATCCAGACTTCAGGCAGACTTCAGGCAGGTGTGTTAGTAGAAAGCGACTTCTCTAGAAATTCTTCCCAGAAAAATTAGTGAACTAACCAACGAAAGAATTCAATCTAAGAACTCCTTTCCTTGTCCAGTCAGGAGCCCTGTGTGCCCTCAGCAGGTGTCTCTCAATAAGGAAAATGCACAGCAGGGAGGCTGCACAACATCTGAATCCCCTCAGCAGCCTATGTTGTGCTCAAAGCTTCTGACGGTTCCTGGGTTCTCATTCCTCTGTCATCAGGGAGGAGAGGGGAGGAGCAGCAGGCCAGTGTCTCTCCTCAGGCTCCTTCTGCGTTCAGTTAGCATGCTCGTGGGCTAGTCTTGCTGTCCTGTGGCCTCCTTGGCTTGGGGCTGTGGGCTCTGGAATGAAGCAGCACCTCAGACAAGAACTTTGGTTGTCTCTGGTTTTCCTGGGACTGTTTGGTGGGGAGGGGTTAGGGTGTATAGGTCAAAGTCAGTGATGAATCCTAGTGACCCAGAGGAGGCAGAGGCCTGGAGGGCAAGGGAGAGGGGTTCAGAGTATAACCACCTTGTCCACACCTGTCACAGGGATCCCCCTCCAGCAAGCGGAGAAGCCCTTTGCTGCAGCCAATTATCGAGGGCGAAACGGCTTCCTTCTTCAAGGAGATAAAGGTGAAGACATCTCCCAAACTGGCTTCCATTCTCTCCCTGCCTCCCCTCCTCCTGTGGATGAGGGGGAGGGCGGGGCTCAGCGGCAATGGGGCCCACGGTGCTTGTGCTGTGCCTTCAGAATCGTCAGCTGCTCGTAACTAACCACCAGCAGCCCCGCCTCACTGATCCTAGGGCCAAGCTGATCTCCTTCGTTTCATCTCATCCCCCTGCTTTTTTGTACCTTGCAGTCATTTGTTTTGTTCTCATTTTGCTTTCAGGGATTTGGTGGAGGCAGGGGTCACAATATTTTTTGGTTTGTTTTCTTCTCTTTGGAATGGATTTTCTGTATTCCAGAAACTTTTTCAATGAACTCATTGGGTAACTTTCCTAAAAATCTTATTTACTGAGTTTCTAGAAAACCTAGAATTAACAAAGGCAATCTAGATAGCACACGACAAAAAAATTATCATTTTGCAGACAGGTATCTTCCTTGCCTTTGCCCGATTTTCTGGTGCCGACTCGCCCACTCCTCCTGCCTTTTGCCTTGCCCTTGGCACATGTAGTCCTCCGGATTCAGTTGATAATCTCCTGATCTGTGAATGCGGTGCCATCGCCAGCAGCCACTGGAATCTGTGCTCTGGTGTTTTTCACCCCAGGAGTAATTATGGGTTCTATACAGGTATATACAGGTAATCCTCGTCCTCAGTGGCCCCTTTAGCTAGAACGGGAAGTAGACTCCGTGCCCCCAGATCTCTGTCTGTGTCTCTGTTGGGAGCTACCTGGCCTGGACCACAACCAGCGTCTTTTGCAGTTTTGTTTCTAGGTGACTTAACAAACTGGACTGCCTTCCATAGTGTTCTAGAAATGAAAAAACAGAATCTTTTTTTTTTTTAAATCAATCAGTGATTGTTTGTTAGCAATTGGAGTTTCACTTATCATATTTCTGGGAAAGTCCTAAGCCTGGGATGGTCATTTATCTACTGTAGTTAGAAATAGTATCCCAGAACCCAAGAGCCTCATTCCCACAAGGGACACCAGTTGAGAACCACTCCATTGTCCTGCCTGGTCCTCATCGTTATGACTGAGGTAAGGTACTAGAAGCTACACAGTCTTTGATCTTAGTTTATTTATTTTGTCCCTTTTCTTTGTTCTTAGTGGCCTTCAGTAATTCATATACTTAATTATAAGGTAGTAGGCAATGATTACACTCACTATCATATTCTTTTACCTAGAACTCATTCTATAAAAGTGCTCTAAACAAAACAATTAGGCAAATATGCTCTATTATATTTTAAAAATTGGAGCTATTTTCTTATAATAAGACTTGATGTTGATGAAAGAAGAAAAATTTTGTCTGGCTGGTAATTTCACATGAGAATGAAGTCACCGTAATTGAAGAAATTTGGGCAATTTTGTGTATTGAAAATGAGCAATAGAACTGTTACTAGATAAAAATGTGTTCTTTAACACATCCAAAATATGATATTTAATAATTGTCTCATTAAATGAATGGAAGATATATTAATGATGCACTTTTTAAAAGAGGGCATTCTTCCAAATCTTCTTGTTCAGCTCAGTTTATTTTTTTCACAAGTATATTTTGGCCATAGCTCTTCTTCTGGCCCACGTCGTGGTCAAAATTTCAGATAATTTTGCAATGCTTACATTGCTTTTGTAAATAGTATTGTCTTTTAGTTCATTTTGTTCCAACTGGCTAGGCTTATTAGCATATGCTTGGACTGTACTAAGTCTTGGCAATTCTGAGACAATTTAGAATTTGATGTGGGTTCAGATCAGAAGATTGTATCAAGGTGGTTTCCTTAAAAGCCACCCCTAGTTTTAAATGCTTATGGTAGGAAAACAGATGTGTGTGAAGTAGAACCAGCCCAGTTTCTGAAGCCCTAGATCTTCCTAGATCCTAGAGATAGTCCAGTCAGTTCTCCTATCCAACATAAGAATTTCCTTTAAAACTTACCTGACAGAATAGAGACACAATCTCTACGAAGTGATTCTGTCCTCAAGCTTGGAAAATTTACGGCAATGGAGAAGGGCACTCATTCCATGGGGCTAAGCATCAATAGTAACTAAAAACTTATTTTATATTATATTATTAGTTGTATCATTATCAATATTAGAATACTAAGAGTCAATAATAATTATATGACATGCAGTTTCAGAATGCATAAGTTTGATAAGTATAAAGATAATTTAAAATTACAATATTTATAGTTATTATTCATGTATTGCTTTCTACGTAATAGGCTGAGTGTTGCCTGTTGGAACAAGATGGGAGTGAGTGTAACTGCTGCTTCCTTGAGAGCCCTCCATACCTTTACCATCGCCTTCCCTGTCCACGCTCACCCACGGCCTGTGGACGTTTTTTTCTCCAAGTTCTTCTTACTATTCCTCATGCGATATTTGTCCCAGACCTTCCAGCAACCTCGTGGTTCTGCTCTAATCACACCAGTCTATCTCTGTCCCTCTGATACACTGAACTGAACAGTGCTTTAGGTAGGACTTCACCAGCGAGATAGACAGTGGACCAAGGACTAGTCCTGATCTTTACCTGGATGGTTAGGGCCCTTTGTTTGACTAGTCCATGCCTACGTGACTCTCAGTGTGTTGTGGGTTCATTGTTCTCTTTCTAGGGCAGCATCCCTAGAAAGCTGCATCCAGCTTCTGCACTGTAGACATTTTGGGGCCAGATAGCTTGCTGTCGCTGGGGGCTGGCCTCTGGCCACGAGATGCCAGGAGTGCCCAACAACCACCCCCTCCCCAGTTGTGACCAAAACTGTTTCCAGACCTTGCGAAAGGTCCACTAGGGTCAAAATCACCCCCAGATGGGAACCACTGCCCATGGCCCCATCTCACTGCTGATTGAAACAATCCCTCACTTCACTTTCCATGGGTTGCTTGTCATTGATGTCCAACTTTTTTTTCTAACCTAAATTGTAGGACCTGGAGTTTTTTTGGCCACACTTCTATTCTAGCCCCATGAAATTGATTAAATCTAGATTTTGTATTCCAACACACCAATTATCCATCCCTTCTTTGTATTATCTATGCATTTTGTGAATATGCCTTTTGGGTCTTTTACCCAAGTGATTGATGAATATTGAGTAAGGCTGGGTCAGGTCAACAACCTGCTATAGACTTCCCTTCAGATTCATATCACCATTGCATCATCACTCTGTACAGATTTTCACAATCAGCTTTCTTTTTTTGTTGTTTGTCTGAAAATTTTCTTTTTTAAGTAATCTCTACACCGAACATGGAGCTTGAACTCACAACTCCGAGACCAAGAGTCGTATGTTCCACCAACTAAGCCAGCCAGGCATCCCATCAGTGTCCTTTCATAGATCAGCTCACCTCATTAATTATTGAATCCCAGATATTATGCCATTCCTATCAAAAAAGGAAAAATAGTTTCCAACATTTGTTTTAAGGGAGCCATTGCTAGTCACTGTTGATCATGGACTCTTTTTTAGTTGTTCATATATTATCTATGTTTTCATTCCTTCTAGGATCTACACAATAGCCACAACAACTAGATGGTTATATAATTTCAAGATATAGTTTGTCATTTCTTTTTTTTTTCCTATGATTTTTTGCAGCTTGATGAGAATAGTTTTGTTAAACCTCATCTTTGAATACATGATTTCCCAATGTAGGCAAGACACATTCTCAAGTTTTTAAGTTCTCTTAAAACTTTGGGATATAACTGATTAGGCCTAGACACCTGATTTTATTTCTTATCAGTCTTGGATTGTAATACTCTCTTCCAGTAATTTGTATTTTTCTTTTAAAACTAGATTACTGGACTGTTTGACAGACATTAATTAAACCACTTACCATATGCAGGCATTGGCTAAGCTCTAAACTGTGAATGGACAGACCCAAATCCCTGCCTCCACAGAGTTTAGGGCCAGGTGGTTCCACCTGGCCTTCCTCATCCAGGGAGGCGGGAGTACAGGGGGTGTGGCGTTGTCAGACAGTTGATCTGGAGCCTCTGGACCAGATACATACCTTATCTCAAGCAATCCTTCTAAAAATTACAGAGGGTGGGAATTGTTACCTCCTTTTACAAAAAAAAAAAAAAAAGAGAGAGAGAGAAAGAGAGCAAGAGAGAGAAACTTTTAAATTACTAATTTTAAAAGTCACTTTTATTCTATACATTTTAAAATGTCTTTAATAATTTCAGTTTTTTAAAATGAACCATGAGGCATTTACTCCAACTGAAGAGATGGGCGATCTGAAGTCACAGCAGAGAATCTGGAAAAGCTACCTAGTTTTTACCAATTTTATCTTCATGCCTTCAGAGCAGTACTTTCGTCCTAGTTTTTTCTTTTTTTTTTTAAGATTTTATTTATTTATTTGACAGAGAGAGATTACAAGTAGGCAGAGTGACTCAGGCAGAAAGAGAGAGAGGAGGAAGCAGGCTCCCTGCTGAGCAGAGAGCCCAATGCGGGACTCGATCCCAGGACCCTGAGATCATGACCTGAGCTGAAGGCAGCGGCTTAACCCACTGAGCCACCCAGGCGCCCTCATCCTAGTTTTATACTGGTCCTTTTTTTGTTTTGTTTTTCCTGTCTTGTTTGTTTATTCGCATGATTTCTTGTCAGAGGCACCATTGCAAACATAGCAACTTTATGGTAAGAAAACCCACCACAGGCAGTTTGCATACTTGTACCTTGACTACCAGTGGAACTGCACCGGCTTCCTGAGATTAATTTGTTGCATTGGTGCTGGAGTCACTTGGTTTCACTGGAACAATTGATATTATACTTGCTATTGTTCATGTAGCTGTGCCCCGAACCACTTTTTAAATTTTCCAGTTATTAGGATATTCTCATCTGCTCTGACTATATATTTTGGCAGTAAATTGCTTCTTTTAAAATCTTCCATTCAGACTGATATGATTTCATCCTTAGACTTAAATTGGCACTAAGAAACTCTAATTTGACTTCATTGTTTTTCTAATTCCATTGCCAAGATAGAGAATATCGTACTTTTCTTAGAATCTTGGATGCTGGAAAATACAGCTGTGGCCCTTGGATGTTCCTTGAAAAAAAAAAAAAAGCATGTTGGGATTCCAATCACGAGAACATAAATGTTTTGATCTCAAAACTTTCCTAAAACTCTGTGCATCAGAAACTACAAAATAGGGGCACCTGGGTGGTTCAGTGGGTTAAAGCCTCTGCCTTGGGCTCGGGTCATGATCTCAGGGTCCTGGGATCGAGCCCCACATCGGGCTCTCTGCTCAGCAGGGAGCCTGCTTCCCCCTCTCTCTCTGTCTCTCTCTGCCTGCCTCTCTGCCTACTTGTGATCTCTCTGTCAAATAAACAAAATCTTAAAAAAAAAAAAAAAAAAAAGAAACCACAAAATTTTATAATCACAACTCTTAAATAGAAATATTATATTGTTCCATTTCTGTAGATGTTGATAGCTTAATAAAAAATAATGTCCAAGGCCCACAACTAATGGAATCCCTAAAGCACTGATGGCTGGTGGTGGATTTTGTTATGTATTATCCCAGAGCTGGGGATTTTGAGATTCAGTTGATTTAGGGTATAAATTATAATGGTGGTTCCTTCAAACCCTCAGTCTTGACAGCTGTTCATTGTGTTATATACCAATTTTTTCTATAGTGTTATAGAGATTTTTCCCCTACTGAGTAACTGTGTTTAGTGTTGGTGTTACTTACCGTGTTCATGTAGACTTTCAGCTATAGATGGATATAATGTATGTGTGTGTTGCTAAGTGTAGATACAGAAGAAACCATATGGTGTCGGATAATTAAATGACCGTTACCTTACATGATACTTACAATGCAGAAGTGCCAGGAAAAGTAACCAGGTTTTAATCGGGGTTGCTGTGCATCTCCAGGAAGAAGATGAGGGTTCGGAGGATGACAGTAACACGAAGCCAGACTTCACGGTCACTCTGAAGACCGATTTCAGTGCACGCTGCTTCCTGGACCAATTTGAAGATGATGCTGATGGGTTTATTTCCCCAATGGATGATAAAATACCATCAAAGTGCAACCAGGACACCGGGCTTTCAAATCTCCATGCTGCTTCAATGTAGGTCCTGTCAGCAATGCTGTTGAAATGTTGGGGCGAAAATACCATTCTTAAGTATTTTAGCCTTTCTATTTAAATAAGTTGTCTGACCAAACACAAGTGATTTACCTGGGGGACATCCACATGGTTAGAACAGTGAATCTTTTTTAACTTCGGACTCCGTGTTCTCTGTTCTCCACCCCCTGTCCCTGGAGGGAGCACTGAGATCTCGCATGAGCAGCCAGGTCTCCTGATGGCACTGCACAGTTCTGTATTCCACAGCTCTTCATTTAACACGTACCAAGAGCCGATGTCATCTTTCTTTCAAAGCAAAATACGATAAAGTGCCATGGGATTCCACAAGCCCTAAGGATTCATAAGCAGCAGGGACTTGGCGGGAGCCCCAGGAGCTGTACTTGTCGTCAGGACGTTTGGCATGCAGAGGATGGAAGACCTCCATTTCTGCTGTCCCTCAGCTCCCCAACAGTTCTTGCATTTACATCTTCCCCCCGGTCTCCACAGCCCCTATCGAGTTGCATATTCATTGTATTTATAACAATTCAGATTTAACCCAGTTTTCTTAAAAATTTCTGCCCTTCTCAGACCAGAACTCTTGGAACACCTTCAGGAAATGAGAGAAGAAAAGAAAAGGATTCGAAAGAAACTCCGTGATTTTGAAGACACTTTTTTCAGACAAAATGGAAGGTAGTGCCTGTTTCCTCTCCCCTAACTCCTGCCCCTCTGCACACACACCCCTCCTTTTTTCCTGTCATATCTCTGCAGTGTCTCCCAAGTAGGAAAGCCTCTGCATTTTGCCTGTAGCCTGGTCCTTTGGAGGCTGTGGGAGGGGGAGGGCCGTGTGGTCCTTCAGCAAGAAATGCTCCTGGGTTAGTCTCCAAGACTGATGTAAATTCAGCTAACATTTACACAACCAACCTGTCACCTCAAATTCTCATCTCAAATGAGCAACTTGGAGCTGTGTTTCCAATTGATAGCATTGCTTTTTGGTTTTGGTTTGGGCAGGGGAGGTGTTGTCTTAATAGGCTAAAAGGAGAAATAAGGAAAGGGCAGCTTTTTAGGCTTATTTTAAAAGCAAAGATGATCGTTGGGTTTGAATGAAAAACGTGCAAGAAGCAGTAAGTCCCCAAGACTAACAGGGTGCCTTTCCCGAGTGAGTTTCAAGACATGAGGTAATCAGCCTTGTAGAACATCATCCTAAGGAATAACACACCTGTTTGCAAGCGACCGCACACAGTGCATACCTGTTCACAGCATGAGACGAGGGTAGGGCAGGGAAGAGATTAGCATCTCTTACATTAAGTTTTAATACCTTAAGATGATTTCATTTTAATCCAAACTATTTAAATGGTGTAAATATAGTTTCTCTTTAAAAGATCCCCTTTCAGGCTTCTCAAAAGTATTGAGGAAAAAACCCACCATAAACATTAACTTCACTATTGAAAATGTGTTGTATTCCAGTTTATTTCAAATATTACATATATTTTTTAGCATCCCTAATTTAGATCTTATGGTGACTTTCTTAAGATTTATGAATTTTTATGCCTACATATTTGCTTTTCTTTCCCCATGCATTGTAGGCTACTTAGAAAATATCAATAGGCAGACAAAAGAAATAATATGCAAAAAAAGAAGAAGAAACCAAAGACAAACCAGGATTAATGTTTGTTCCATCCCATTCTTCTTTCTAAACATATTCTTGGTCTGTCTATCTTTTTTCTATGTAATTACAGTTGCTTTATGCACAGCTATCTTGTACATGAGGAACTATATAAAATGATGTTTAAACTTCACAAATTTTAAGAAAGGATAGCTGATGGGAATTTATAATCATCATGCAAGGTTGGGGTTTTATTTTAAGTTTTTATTTATTTAAGTAATCTCTACACATAACCTGGGGCTCAAACTCATGACCCTGAGCTCAAGAGTCACATGCTCTTCCAGCGGAGTCAGCCAGGTGTCTCCTCATACAAGTTTGAAACTCTGACTTCAGTCCTCATTAAATCTGGTTCCCTTATTTCATATCTGAGGAGAGGGAAGTCCCTTGAAGAGCAGGGTGAGGCCAACTATCAGATTGCTGTTCCCTTCACTCAGACCATGGGGACAGAGTGCTTAGCACTTACCTGCAGTAAGCTCTCAGTTAATATTTGCACATATTTAAAAGTATGCATATAAAATTACTCAGTCACCTATAAGGGCTTATTAGTATTATGTGACCCAATTGCTGAATTCCAAGACTAATTTTATAATAAGTAGGATATTAACTATCTTTTTTTTTAAGCCTATAAATTATGGGTATGCCAATTGCTAATTAGAAACTTAATGGTTCATTAAATGAAGTACATAAAAGTGAGAAGGCATTAAGTGTAAATAAAGGATTTCAGTCTACGGAGACTCCCAATGTGCATTCATACATACCAGCAGCAGAGAGAAAATTTTTCTACAGTTTTTAGTCCTTCCCACCATTCTACAGGATGCCAGGTTAACTCAAAAAATTCATGTGCATGGTGCCTTCCGAGGGGAGCAATCTGTCACTGCTTATGTAGACCCAGCTGCAGTCTTGATACCCAGGGACACTTGAGAACACCGATTCTACAGGTTGATAAACTGCAGATCCTACCTGACGATAATTCACCTGATGAACAGTACATCTAGGAGGGACGGACAGTGATCCTCAGCCCCCTTTCCTTTGTTTCCACTAGAAATGTCCAGAAGGAAGACCGCATTCCCATGGCTGAAGAATACAGTGAATATAAGCACATAAAGGCGAAACTAAGGCTTTTGGAGGTTCTCATCAGCAAGAGAGACACTGATTCCAAGTCCATGTGAGGGGACAGCCCCAGCCCGCACGGAGAGGCTACAGGAGCAAGCTGAGCTTGGCGCCCACCTCCCCTCATCAACAGCAGCTCTGCACAAACTGGAAGGCAGCCTTGGAGCTGGACCTGCAAAGCATGTAGCCCTTTGGCCTCCAGGCCTTTGGGATTAGTCCGTTTTCGCTGCCAGCCTCAGAAACTGCCTGGGTGGAAGAGGGCAGCCTGCCTGGATTTAAGAATTTTGTAAGGAAACGTCAAGATCCCCCAGGTGCACAGAGACATGAGGGGAAGCTTTCCTAACACTGGCAGTGACGAATCACTCCGTGGAGACACACTCGTCTACAGAGAACGTGCACAGTTCTTCCCCGGATACCTGATGAACATGTCTACTGTGATAACAAGAAACAAAGCCCAGCTCAGGACTCCACTCTGAAGAGCGAACTCGCCGTGCAGGTCCATGTCCTCTTTGCACCCGGTAAAGTGGGAACGTGCGTTGGAGCCCTGTTTGCTGCCTTGGCCATTCTTGTGAGCTTCCCACAGAGCTGCACCTCTCCCCCTCACGCGAATTGTTCCCCTTCGGTTCTCAGGTAGACGGAAGCTGCGTCTGCCCGGCATGGCGGTGCAGTCGCCTGTTGGACGGTGTGTTGCTTCAGGACTTCCTCAGCTGATGAAGAATTAAGATCCCTGAGTAGGACTGGATCATCTGCAGAGGACAGAGGGAATATAGCTATGTTCTTGCTGATTTTTTAAATCAGGCAACAGAGTGAAGAGCCTCGAAAATTCCTTCCTGGACATAGATTACACTTAATCAGTCTCAGATTTTCACATCCAACACTAAGCAAGGCCAGCATGCTACAGCATCCTCTTTGGGGCTTGGTTTCAATTTTGACTCTAGCCAAACCTAAAGGATCTTGCTTAATTCTTAGCTTAAGTATTGAGGATCATGAGAAAGAGAGAGAGTAAGAGCCTGTGTTCTAAGCCTTCTGAGTTCTTATTAGAGTTTAATGTTTTTTTAAAAAGTAAACCTGCACTAAAATCCCCTCACCAAGGGGTAAATGTAGCCCTCAGAACTCAGCCCAAGGCAGAATCTAAATCACACTATTTTCACAATCATGTGTAAAGAGAAAAAGAATGGTGTGTGGTCACTTAGGATTATAATTTTTTCAGAGACTGTGTCACAAAGCTGTCTATATTAGACATTTGGGGAAGACCAGGGAATTTAAAACACCAAATCCTTCATCTCTTCACTGTGCTGATGTCACCTTGTGATTTGCTGTTACTTTTTCACCTTCCGTGTCTGCACCGAGGAAAGTGAATTCTGTCTCTGCCTGTCGGTCCAAGGCCTCCGTTTGCGCTCTGTGGGCTGGAGCACAGGTGTCCGCACACCAGCCGCCGGCTGCCGAGAGAAGGCACTTCGGCAGGATCACCTGTTGAAGATAATGTCAGGAGGAGCAGGAGAGCAAGGCTGCTGCCCTCCTGTTAGCTTTGAGAGATACCTTCCTCAAGGGTACCATTTTGTTCAGTGTGGTAAGAAGAAGAAAATAAAAATGTAAAATTCTACTGACGCGTCGTCAGTTTTGAAATGGGTTCTTGAGAAACTGGTCAGATTGTAGTGATAGCACTGTTTTCCATTGCTGAAGTGAGGTAGAACATGCAGTTGGCAGTTGTTCTAAGTCGGGAGTAGGGGGAAAAGAATACCTTTAAGTTTGCTCTTAAAAATAATCATATAGAAGCATGAGCTGTGTGTTGGAAGTGCCCTGTGTTAATCCACACATTTAAAGACGGTACATAATCTACAGATTTAAATGTACGTGAATCTATAGTTTGGTATTCTTTGCTCTACTGTTTACATTGCAGATCACTATAATTTCAAGGAGTTATATTATAAATAAAATTAAGCACTTTAGGACGTTTTCTATTTTTGAAATCTGAACATGAATCATTCACATGACCAAAAATTGTATTTTTTAAAAGAAATCCATGTCTAGTCTGTCCTTTTTGAGTAATTATTCTCTTAAATAAGCTATAATATAAATCAAATCATTACCAGTTAAACTAAAGCACATCTGTTTAATAAGAATATTGTTTTGAAAATACTAATATGCTACAGAATTTTAAAACATGCTATATAAATGAGGAGCTACTAAATGTTTGAAATCCATTGTTTCTGCCAAAGGTAAATTAAATAAAAGATTTATCCAGGACACCCATTCAAATTTGTATGATTAAATAAAAGAAAACACCAAGTTACAGTCAAATAAATTGTGTATGGAATGTCATGTTCTCTTTTGTAATTTCTCCTCTATATTAATTTCATAGAAGGGCACCCAGATTAAGGGCGGAAAAGCCCTGTTTACACTTGATCCTATTTGAAGGCATGGCGGTAGGTGCCGGCTCTGCCAGAAATGCTGAGGCAAATTTGTTTCCACAGCAACCATTTCTGTAGCCCAGGGTCTCAAGGCTCTAGAGGCGTCATCTTAATTGGCTTCATACAGAAGGCTCTGGACGGGGTTTTTCCTTTGCTCTCTTAGGAATATGTGTGTGTTTATTGGCACACGCCAACAAAAGAAATGTCAGGTGTTTTTTAATAACAATGATAAGTAAAGGTGAAGCATGAATAAACTTGATTGTATGATTGTAAGAATTAGAAATAGCAGAGGCTTGTCATTTTCACAAGCATTTGCTTTTTGTGTGTTCAGAAGTAAACATTGAAATGGATGTTTATGTTCAGTCAGTTATGGTATCATTACTGCATTTCATCTCTGAATCTCGGTTTGAATTTGCTTTTCAGACATGTATGTGCAAGGTTTAGGAGAAGGGCCTGCTTAGAAGTTTTTCAGACAGCTGCTTTGTCTTGTGCTAATAAAAGCAAGCTCACACAACTTCAGTCATCTTCCTGAATTCAGGGAAAATTTCCACAGAAGACCAAACCAAATTTCATACTGGAGAACTGATTTGTTTTTCTTTTAATTCCTAGCCATAATGCATGGAGAGCTAAAAATTAGATTTCTTCCCTCTAGTTGCCAATTTAAAGTCAAATCTTACCACTCATCGTATAGATGGGGATCAGCCACATCTTTATTTGTAACATTAGTGTAATTCTTGCTTCTTCTCATTCTGATGCAATGCTTGCATGGTAGCCGAAGAGGCCGTCCCTGGTGTGGCACTTCTAGCCCAGGACAAGTGTCGCAAGGCTGTGGTAGACTCATAAATACTGCACTGAGCTGTCCTGAGGCGAGCAGTCTTAGAGACCCCTGAGGGCTGAGCATTTGTGAATGTGGTTAAGCTTGGAATTCCTAATAAGGTGACTACTTAGGTTTATCAAAGGGGCCGCCATGGTATCGATTACATTGGTTCTTTCTAGAACTTCCTATTTCTCAGCAGACAGAACTGGGCCCAGTATACAGAACTGGTCCAATTTACAAGGAAAATCAGATTTCAGTTTGTTGATTCACCTTTTCAAAGAGATTCTTAATCTGATCATGAAGATGCCACTTTTCTTAACCTTACTACTTTTGATGCCATAAACTATCAACTGCTTTATGAAATGTTGGCTGTAGTCGAAATTCTATCTTGCATTCAAGAAGGATCTTCCCAACGCACTGCTTCCTGGAGGGTTTTTTTCACCCCTCGGTGGGGAGAGATGGTTTCTGCACTAAGACCAACACCTCCTTTACATTCTTTTTCAGTATCCACTTGGGTACATCCAAAGGGAGAGACGACACCATACTAAAGTGTGAAGCCTTTAAAGTGCAGCAGAACTCACAATGTGCTTTCTTTCCTTTTATTCCCTGCTTTTATTTTTCCTCTGCTTGACCCCCAAAATGACCTGAAGAGTACATTTTGCCGTAAGAGTAGCTAAACGTATTTTCAAACGTTTATTCGGATGGTGCATCCTAACACTTCACATGGTCAACGGGGCAAGCTGACAATGAGAGCGTGTGTGTGGCAGGTGCGGCCTCGTGGCATTGGCCCTTGGCGGAGTAGGACCATGCCCCTGGGCATCTGCATTCCTCTGCTATATGATCCTTCATAATAGAAGTGTGGACATTGGCAGAGATCAGTACAGATCTACACAAACATGTGTGTAAAATGAAATATGTCCAGCTCCAAGTCACTATGGCTGAGACATCACAATTCCATCTCTGAGGATTCTCCTCTGCCCGGAATCCGCCCGGTCGGGCTCCTGCACATGGCTGGAGAAATCGGTGAGGCAGATCTGATTCTCAATCTGAAAGCACCTATACGTGCTGTCACAAAAATCTCCAAGAGTAGATACAATCTTCATTAATAATATGGGCCCAGAACAATGTTTACACATGTGAGCAGAACATGTTTGAAATTACAGTTGTCCTTTTTTAAAATGTAAACCGAATGAAAAAGTTGTGCACACTTTTGTACATGACTGTATTTTGTATAAACTTAAATAAAATATTTTTAACTGTGACTCTTCCGGAATTTTTGACAGAGTCGGGAACGTTTGAGCTGCCTGTGGGGTCTGACGTCTCCTTTGGGTAAGGAATCATGGCTGTGCCGTGAGCCCCCCAGGAGCCTCATGAGGATTAAGTTTTATTTTGTCTCCAGAGAGGTCACTGGAAGGTGAAGCAAACTCATTACAAATTAAGCATGGTTGTGGTTCTAGGTAGAAAAATGGGTTTGTGCTCTAGGCTCAGCTGCCTTAAAACCAAACAATGCAAAGTAATCCATAGTGACAGAAAGTAGATGGTTGGCTTCAGGATGGAAGGATTAGGAAAAGGCACAAGGGAAGTGGATGCATACATTCACTGTTTAAATGGGCTAATGGGTTCACAGATGTATACATGTGTGAAAACTAATTAAATGCTTAAAAAAATAAAATGAAAGGATTCTCAGAAAGGGCTAAGGGGTCCAGAGACAAAGGCATTAAGCCAAAACCAAAACAAAAACAAAATCCTGCTTATTTCCAAAGTCTCTGAGACCATCATAGTAAATACATTAGCCACTTAGGATTCTCAAGCTAATAAGGCCAGCAGAAAACCGTGGCTCGGAAGATAAGGCACGTCTCCGTCTGAAGGGAGCATCTCGCCCTCAGCTACCCCCTGCCACAGGCCAGGCCCTGCGCATGCGCGCCAGGAAGGATCTCCAGGGTAAGAGCGCCAGAAGCCCCGCCCCAGCTCGCAACTCAGAACACACGCCCGTGACTGGGCGGCAGGCAGGGACTCCTTAAACTGTACATGTTATGTAGGCTCTAAGTGACAAAAGCAAACATTAAAAATACAGAACCTGAAATTTTAAAAAAAGGAAAAAGAGAAAGTCTTTGAGAAATCCTAGTGCTGACACCAGAATTCAAGCAGAGATCTGTCTTCGGGGAAACAAAGACCCAGGACTGCTGACGACGGTGCAGGGTAATACCATTCTGCCAAAACGGAGGCTCACTCTCAATAATTTCAACATTTGAAACAGTGGGTCCAAAGTAGTGAAATGTAGGCAGAAGTGACAGCAGCATTTAGTGATCCTCCCTCCATTTTCTTAAGTCATATTCTGATGTTGTCCCTATCAAGGACCAGAAAGCGATACTGGCCACAAACATGGCAGGGGTCCTCCGAAGTCCTCCCTGCCCCCACCCCACCCGCCAGCCCCAGAGCAAATGTTCTCACTCCTGTCTTGTAACAGTTTGCAATACCAGGACTACCCAAATGGGAATTCAGAATGGGGACCTAGGTGCGGGGGCGGGGGGGGGGTGGGGGAGAGGCAGTCCCTTCCAGTTCTTTCAATGGCCTCATTATTGCCACTTCTAGAAGTAGGTTCTAAATGGTGTAAGACAAAATATATCACAGTTATCCCTAAGCTAGGTCAACTCATCACGGCTGAATTTCATATTCAGTAAAACCCAAAAATCAAAATTCCCAAACGCATTTTCAGAATCCTGGCTGGCAGGCAGACAAACGAGGTTTGGCAGGAACTGGGGTTGTTGACAGCTTGGTTCTCACTTTTCCTCTCCACCAACAAGGCTTCTCCCACAGGGTGGCTCCGTGTTGGGTGACATCTGCTCAGGGAATGGGGCCCAGTGCAAACCCCACCAAGAACAGAATCTCTAAGACCCCTCGGACCTCCAGGTCTCATTTGGGCCCATGTGTATATGAAGTGTATGTTACTGTGCATTTTAAAAATTGTGGTCTTTTAGATGTTTGGATTTTTCCTGACTGTCTCAAAAGCAATTCAAAGATGCTCAGAAATCCTTGTCACGTTTCCAGTTATACAGCTTTGAGTACTCTCTTGGTAAGATATTTTGAGACATTGTGATTTTTCTGTAATTGTTACTTTTAAAGAACTTAAAATTACTCCACCAGATTAGATGGAGGGCAGGGCAGGGAGGGAGAGTACGAAGAACATACCGCTCTCTAGTGGCAGGGAGCCCTGCTTCTCAAACTCCACCATGCGTGTGTGGGAATGTGTAGGCATCTTGTGGTATAGTAGCCCCGGGGGCAGGGGCCAGAAGGTGCTCTGACATTCTGCCTTTTGGACAGGTTCCTGGGGCTGCCATGCTGCTGGTCCAGAGGCCCTGCTTTGAGTAGAGGGTGCAGGCTGCATCTTGGGCATTTGTGGAAATAAGCACCTCCAAAAATCTTAGGTAAACAAAGCCTGCCACATTGGACAACAGCAGTAGAGGCCAAATACTGCTGGGTGCTGAAGGCTCAGACCACAGACTGCTTAGCTGTACAGTCTAGATACATTACTCATTCTCCCTGTCTCTGTTTCTTTTTCTGAAAAATGGGAATAACCCGTAGCAGTTTACAGGGTTATTACGGGAATTACTCGAATGCACATATAAGGTAAGCACACAATAAATCTTCACGGAATATTGGTGACAAGTTACTGAGACAAAGATTCCAACAAGACATTTTGAACCACTGCAAAAAAAAAAATATTCCCCCCACACCCCCTCCTCACCTTCTGATTCCTTGTTTGTACTGAGTCATAAACAGAGTATACCTCCAGCACTTTAAGCATAAATTCATGCTAAGAAAGATTCATGGTAAGAAAGATTTTATGGAAACACCGACCCATTCTCTTGAAAGGAAAATGAAAGTGTGACTTAATATTCCCAAACAAGTTGCATCAAAACTTCTGTGCAGCTTTCTCAGGAGAGATCTATGCTTGCTAAATTCCTTCCCTCACACAGCAGGGCAAACTGCTCTAATTCTACTCCCCAGAACATTTTGGGAGGTCCAAACCTGCTCAGACACATAAAAGGAATTTACTGTCTGAGATGGCAGTTGAGACCGAGGTGGGAATGCCAGACTCCTGTGAAGGAACAGAATAACCTTTGAACTGCTTCTAGGACACCTAGTGTCCTGAAATTTCTGTCTCAGGGTGTTGTTTAGTTGTTTTTAAACAACTAAAACTGAAGCATACTCTCAGGAGGAGGGCTGTTCCGAACAGGGCATGCTCTTAACCAGCACAGTAAACGTCATCAAGCTTGGGGTCCCCCACTCTCTCATCACCCTGCACAGGGGCAGACTGAAGGTGCCCCTGCTCGGCGATCTGTCAGGCTGTAAGTTCAAATGATTTTACTGTCTCGTTGAGTGAAGCCCTGTCCCCCATTACCTCAGAAATTCAGAAACTCCAAACAATGTGCCAGTGATTTGAACTTGAGAGTCCTTGAGCCTGCGGCACAAACATCTGAGCTCCTGAGGACGCCCAGGCACGAAAGGTCAGGAGACCCGTTTTTAACAAGAAGCCTTTGGCAGTGGTAGGCTGGTCCTGCTGGGACCATGAGCCAACACCTAGTTGGCACTTACTGTTCACCTTCACCCTCAATAACTCTGGCCTTTTATGACATCATGGAGAATGGAGTTATTTCTGAATCTGATCTTGGGCTTGCTTTCTCTCCTAATCCTAGAAAAGAGGTGACCATGACAGACCAATCTGGTTTAATGTTTGCCATCATCTGAGTGTGTGTGTGTGTGTGTGTGTGTGTGTGTGTGTAATTCTTACTTAAATTTCTCAGTTCAACACCCATGGGAGCTGAATCAGTAATTACCAGAGAGTGTGTATCCAACTCCCCTGGGATTAGGCCCAGGAAAATCAGCTTTTAAAAGATCTAAAGACCATGTGATTATGCACCCTGCCAAGCATCCAGCCACTCTTGTAAGAAAAGAAAAAAAAAAAAAAGAAGAAAAGAAAAAAGCTGACATCTGAACTAATTTTCTCCATGATACACATAACTCAGGAGGTACACACTCCATTACTTTTGGAAGGACACAAAGTGCCAAAGCCTAGATCAGTCTAACAGTAGGAGAACCTGTTATTAACACAGGTCCAAAGAGTCTGCCCACAATCGGGTAAACACTGCCTCCAGCACCTATTCTGTTGCATCTGCTGGTTTCTCACTGCATGGGTAAAGAACATTACAGAAACATAAACCCACCCCTGACTCAGGGTGGGCAAGCAGCCCTACCTGATTTGAGCCAGGCTGGATTAGCACCCAAAAGCAGAGAGTTACAGTCAGAGACCAGCATTTCCCGTATCTTCACAGGACTCTGCTCTATGAGGTTAACTAATCCTTTTGACCAAAACGGTTTTGGTTAGAAAGACATGGTGGTATCTTCTATGTCACTTCTAACTGGAGAACTCCCTTGATGTTATCCACAAGAGAATTTTCACCTTTTCTGAAGACAGCAGAACCTGTTCTTCCTTACCACAAGCTCCTCTACTTTGTGAGATCCTCATCCCCAAGATAGGGCTATAAGCAAAGCCCACCAATGGCTCCTATCAATGCTCCACAAAGGCATCTCTTAAAAATGGAGATATTCTCGAACCAGAAGACTCCTAACTCAAGCAACCTTGTGTATTGACAAAGCTAAGGTTATCAAAGACAATGTGGCCATCATGTTCCCAGATCTTTTAGAGACCTAACAACTGGCTTCAAATCTGTTTGGTTCCATTTTTAAGAGCCAAAGAAAACTGAGACATCAAAAGCTTGCATTTCTTTTCAGGACATGATGAAATTATGCAGGTTAGCTTTGATTTTACTTTACTTTTTCTCTTATGCTTGACTCAAAACATAAAATATTCTGTTCATTGAATTTCACCTCAAATCTATTTTGGTATTCTGTCATATGCCCTCTTTATGTTCCACCTTTACGTCTATCATCTGGTCATTTATGATTTGCCTATTTTTTCCTTTATTATTCCAGTTTTATTGGGATGTGATTAACATATAATGTTTTATAAGTTTAAGGTATACAACATGTTGATTTGATATACTTATAATTCCCACCATAACTTTAATGCATGCATCATGTCACATAATTATTTCTCTTTTATAGTTTGAACATTTAAGCTCTATGCTCTTAGCAACTTTGAGGTATATAATACAGTATTATTAACTATAATCACCATGCTGTTCATTATAACTGGAAGTATGTACCCTTTGACTAACATCTCCCCGCTTCCTCTACCCACCCTACCCCACCCCCAGTCCTTGGTAACCACCATTCTACCCTTTGTTTCTATGGGCTTGGCTTTTTAAAATTATTATCATTAGTTAATTTATAGTTAGAGAGCATGTTCAGGAAAGTGGAAGGGCAGAAGGAGAGAGAAAAGCCCCAGCAAGCTCCACACTCAACATGGAGCCCATTGCAGTGCTCGATCCCATGACACTGAAATCATGCCCAAGCAGAAATCAAGAGTTAGAGGCTCAACCAAGTCAGCCACCCAGGTATTCCAAGTTTGGCTTTTTAGATTTAATATACAAGTGATACCATGTAGCATTTGTCTTTATCTGACTTATTTCACTTAACATAATACTGACAAGGTTCTTTCATGTTGTTGAAGTGGCTGGATTTCCTTCTTTTTCATAGCTGAATAACCCATTGCATCTATATACCACGCTTCTTTATCCATTTACCCATTGAAAGACATTTAGGTTGTTTCTGGATCTTGACTATTATAAATAATGCTGGAATGAACATGGAAGTTCAAATATCTCTTTCTGTTTTTATTTCCTTTGGGTATATACTCTGAAGTGGGATTGCTGATTTGTGTCATAGGTCTATTTTTTAATTCTTTGTGGAATCACCATATTGTTTTCCATAGTACCAATTTATATTCCCACCAACAGAGCACATGTTTCCCATGTTTTCTCCAGATTCTCACCAATATTTTTCTTATCATTTTGATGACAGCCTTTATAACAGGTATGAGATGTTACCTCCTTGTGGTTTTTATTTGCATTTCCCTGATATTTAAGTGCTGGAAGCCATGTTTTTATGTATCTGTGGCCTTTTGTATGTCTTATTTGAAAATTTCTATTCAGTTCCTCTGCCCATTTTTTAATCAGATTGTTTGGTATTCTTGTGCCTGAGTTATAGTTCTTTCTGTATTTTAAATATTAATACCTTCTCAGACATATGATTTGCAAATCTTTTCTCCCATTCTGTAGGTTGCCTATTTTGTTGGTGGTTTCCTTTGCTGTTCAGAAGCTTTTTAGTTTGATATAATCACTTACTAATTTTTACTTTTGTTGCTAGACTTTTGGTGTCATATTCAAAAATTATTGCCAAGACCAATGTCAAGGAGTTTTTTCCCTATGTTTTCTTCTAGAGGTCTTAAAGTTTCAAGTCTTATGTTTAAGTCTTTAAGCTATATAGAGTTAATTTTTATGAGTGATGTAAGATAGGGGTCCATCCAAGTACTAACCAGGCCTGACCCTGCTTAGCTTCCGAGATCTGACGAGATCGGGCGCGTTCAGGGTGGTATGGCCGTAGCCTAAGATAGGGGTCCAATTTCATTCTTCTGCATGTAATCATCCAGTTTTCCCAACATTATTTATTAGAGACTTCTCCTCCCTGAGTATTCTTGGCTCCCTGTCAAATATTAGTAGACTGTATATGTAAAGGTTTACTTCTGGACTCTTGTTTATGTTCCATTGGTCTATGTGTGTGTGTTTTATACCAGTACCATACTGTGTTAATTACTATAGCTTTTTAGTATAGTTTAGAACAGGAAGTGTGATGCCTCCAATTCATTCTTCTTTATCAAGATTGCTTTGACTATTCTGGGTTTTAATGGTTCCACTCAAATTTTAGGGTTGTTTTTCTATTTCTGGGGAAAATGTCATTGGAATTTTGATAGGGATTGCATTGAATCTATAGATGGCTTGGGTAGTATGGACATTTTAACATATTAACTCTCCTGATGAACATGGAGTATTTTTCCATTTCTTTGCATCTTTTTCAATTTTTCTCATCACAGTGTTTTGGTTTCAGTGTACAGTATAGAGATCTTTCACCCCCTTTATTCCTAAGTATGGTTTTGGTGCCATTATAATTGGGATTGTTTCTTTTTCAGATATTTCATTGTTGGTATATGAAACAACTGATTTATGTTTGTTGATTTTGTATCTTGTAACTTCATCTATCAATTCTAACTTTTTTGGTAGCATCATTAGAATATTCTATCTATAAGATCATATCATCTGTAAAGAAAAGTAATTTTATTTACTTTCAATTTAGGTGTCTTTTATTCCCTTTTCCTGCATAACTGCTCTGGCCAGTACAATGTTGAAAAGGACCAGTGAGAGTGGACACCCTTGATCTGTTCCTGATCTTAGAAGAAAACGCTTTCAATCTCTAAACCTTTCAACATTGAGTGTAATGCTAGCTGTAGGCATATCATATATGGTCTATATTATGTTGAGGTATGTTACTTCTAGTCCCAATTTGTTGACAGTTCCTATCATGAGTTATCTTTTATTGTTATATTCTTTTCCTGTATTAAGATGATCATATTATTTTTATCTTTCATTCTGTTAATTTGATGTATCACATTTATTGGTGGCTGTACATTAAACCATCCTTGCATTCCAGGGGTGGATCCTCTTGATCATAGTGTATGATCATTTTAATGTGCTATTAAATTTGGTATGCTAATATTTTCTTGAGAATTTTTCCATCTATATTCACCATATATATTGGTCTATAGTTTACTTTCCTTGTAGTGTCCTTACCTGGCTTTGGATATAGGGTAATGCTAGCCTCAAAAAGTGAGTTTGGGAGTGTCCCTCCTCTTCCATATTTTTGGAAGAACTTGAGAAATATTGGCATTAATTTTTTTAAGTGTTTGGTAGAATTCATGAGTGAAACCATCTGGTCTTGGGCTTTTCTTATTGGGAGGCTTTTGACTACTGATTCAATCTCCTTCCTTGTTACTGGTCTGTTCAGATCTTCTATTTCTCCATGAGTCATTCTTTGTAGGATTTATGTTTCTAAGAATTTATGAATTTCTTCTAGGTTATCCAATTTGTTGTATAATTGTTCATAATAGTCTCTTATGATCCTTTGTACTTTTGTGGTATCACTTGTAATGTCTCCTCTGTCATTTACATAGTTATCTGAGTCTACTCTCTCTCTTTTCTTTTAGTCTAGCTAGTCATTTGTCAATTTTATCTTTCAAAAACCCAGCTCTTAATTTCATTGATCTTTTCTATAGTTTTCCAGTTTTCTAATGTATTTATTTCTACTCTGATCTTTGTTATTTACTTCCTTCTGCTAACTTTGGGCTTACTTTATTCCTTTTCTACTTTCTTGAGGTGTAAAATTATATTGTTTGAGGTCCTTCCTTTATCTTTTAAGATTTTTTTATTTTTTTAAAGATTTTATTTATTTATTTAAGAGAGAGAGCACAAGCTTAGGGGAGAGGCAGAGGGAGAAGCAGGCTCCTTGCTGAGAAGAAAGCCCAACACAGGGCTCAATCTCAGGATCCTGGGATCATGACCTCAGCTGAAGGGAGGCATTTAACAAGCTGAGCCTCCCAGGTAATAAACCCCAAGACTTATTTATTTTAGAGAGAATGAGAGAGAGAGGAAGAGCACATGGGGGGTGGGTATGTAGCACATGGAGAGGGAGAGAGGGAATCCCAAGCAGGTTCCACATGCCCAGGATAGAGGCTCAATCTCAAGCTCAACCCTGAGATCATGACCTGGCCCAAAACCAATAGTCGAATGCTTAACTGACAGCCACCCAGGAGCATCTGTTTGATTCAGGTCTTTTTAAATTTCCCTCTTGATTTCTTCTTTAATTCATTGTTCAGGAATACATTGTTTAATTTTCACATACTTAAAAATATTCCAGCTTTCTACCTGTTACTGATTTCTAGTTTCAAACCATTGTGTTGGAAAAGATACTTGGTATGATTTCATTCTTTTTAAACTTTAAACTTACTAAGACTTCTTTTGTGATCTGTCATATGATCTTTCCTGGAGAGTGTTCTGTATGCATTTGAGAAGAATCTGAATTTTGTTGTTGGAAATAATGTTCTGTATATATTGGCCCATTTAGTCTAAAGTACATTTCAAGTCCCATTTTTCTTGATTTTCTGTCTGAATGATCTATCCAATTGTTAAAAGTGGAATATTGAAGTCCTCTACCATCATTGTACTGTTTTCTATTTCTCCCTTTAGATCTATTAGTATCTTCTCAATATATTCAGGTGCTCTGATGTTAGATGCATATATAATTATTATTATTAGATTTTCTTGGTGAATTGACCTCTTTGTCATTGTACAATGATCTTCTTTGATTCTTGTTAATATTTTTGGCATAAAATCTATTTTGGTTGATACAAGTATAGCTACTCCTGCTCTTTCATTTTTCACTGGTGTTAATAACTTTTTCCATCCCTTCACTCTGAGCCTGTGTTTGTCCTTAAAGCTGAAGTGAGTTTCTTGTAAGCAGCACATGGTTGGATCTTATTTTTGTTTGTTTCCTCATATGCTTGTTTTTTTATCCATCTAGTCACTCTATGTCTTTTGAGAATTCAGTACATTTACAGGTAAGTACTTACTAAAGCCATCTTATTGTTTTCTGGCTGTTTTGAATTCTCCCTTTTTCTGACTTGCTATCTTCCTTTGTAAATTGATGACTTTTTTATAGTGGTATACTTTCATTCCCTTTATCTTTTGTGAAGCTACTGATGGTTCTTACTCTATGGTTACTGTGAGAACTTTTAGAATTTATGTTAGAATAAATAAATAAATAAATCTGGCCCAATCTTTTCATTTGTGAATGGGGACCCCATGGCCCAGACATTTAAAGTGACTTGACTATTCCCATTCAAAATTAAACATGGCAGGCTTTTTTGTCCCTCGAACTTAGCACTTATGTAAGCTATTGAATATTTGTTGAACTTATTAATGGAAAGCTCCTGTTCTCTTTACCACCTTCAAGCCATTTATTAGGTCTGGTAAAACAATACAATGTTATTGATTTTAAAAATTTATTGAACATACTTTTGCTGCATTTCACACACTTTTGATACATGTAAGTGAGTTAATAGCATCATTTGTTAAATTAACAAGCCTCATATATATTTTTAAAATATTTATTTATTTGGCAGAGGGAGAGCACACAAGCAGGGGGAGGGGCAGACAGAGGAAGAAGCAGGTTTCCCACTGAGCAAGGAACCTGACACAGGACTTGATCCCAGGACCCTGGGATCATGGCCTGAACTGAAGGCAAACACTCAACCAACTGAGCCACCCAGGTGTCTCTTAAGTATAATATTTTTAAAAAACATTCTATTTTGACTTGTTTTATAAGATTTTATTTATTTTTACTTATTTTTTATGACTTTATAGTTGGAAATTTGGACCCCTTGAGCCCCTTCATCAATTTCACCCATTGCCCTAACCCTTTCCCCTTGGCAAACACCAGTTTTTTTGCCTGTATTTATGATTCTGTTTGTTTTTGTTTGTTCATTTGGTTTTTTAGATTTCACATATAACTTAAATCATATGGTGTTTATCTTATTTCACTTACCATAATACCCTCGAGAACGAGAGAAAGAGAGAGCAGGGAGAAGGGCAGAGGAAGAGGGAGAATGAGAATCTCAAGCAGACTCCACACTTAGAGTGCAGAGTAGTGTTGGGCTCAATATCATGACCCAGAGACCACAACTTGAGTAGAAATCAAGAGTCAGACACTCAACTGACTGAGCCACCCAGGTTCCCCTAACAAGTCTCATATTTATCTTTAATTTCTCCTTTTCCTTTCAAGCTCCCATGCCTGTACTTCTCTCATTTCTCTTATTTTTCTTTTTCTTATTGAAGGATAGCTGACATACAATGTTATATTACTTGCACATTATAATAGTATATTAGTTTTTTTAATTTAATTTTTTTTTTAGTGTTCCAAGATTCATTGTTTATGCACTACACCCAGTGCTCCATGCAATGCATGCCCTCTTTAATACCCACCACCAGGCCCTCCCAGCCCCCACCACCCCCCCTCCAAAAACCCTCAGTTTGTTTCTCAGAGTCCACAGTCTCATGGTTCATCTCCCCCTCCAATTTCCCCCAACTCACTTTTCTTCTCCTTCACCCAATGTCCTCTGTGTTATTCCTTTATGCTCCAGAAGATAACTGACTTTCTGCTTGACTTATTTCACTCAGCATAATCTCCTCCAGTCCCTTCCATGTTGACACAAAAGTTGGTTATTCATCCTTTCTGATGGAGGCATAATAGTCCATTATATATATGGACCATATCTTCTTTTTCCATTCATCTGTTGAAGGGCATCTTGGCTCTTTCCACAGTTTGGCAACTGTGGCCATTGCTGCTATGAGCATTGGGGTACAGATGGCCCTTCTTTTCATTACATCTGTATCTTTGGAATAAATACCCAGTAGTGCAATTGCAGAGTCATAGGGTAGCTCTATTTTTAATTTCTTTTTTTTTTAAGGTTTTTATTTACTTATTTATTTATTTGACAGACAGAGATCACAAGTAGGCAGAGAGGCAGGAAGAGAGGAGGGAGGGAGAAGCAGGCTCCGTGCTGAGCAGAGAGCCCGATGCGGGACTCGATCCCAGGACCCTGGGATCATGACCTGAGCCGAAGGCAGAGGCTTTAACCCGCTGAGCCACCCAGGCGCCCCTGTTTTTAATTTCTTAAGGAATCTCCACACTGTTTTCCAAAGTGGCAGCATCAACTTGCATTCCCACCAACAGTGTAAGAGGGTTCCCCTTTCTCCACATCCTCTCCAGTGCTTGTTGTTTACTGTCTTGTTGATTTTGGCCATTCTGACTCGTGTAATGTGGTATCTCAATGTGGTTTTGATTTGAATCTCCCTGATGGCTAATGATGATGAACATTTTTTCATTTCTCTGATAGCCATTTGTATGTCTTCTTTGGAGAAGTGTCTGTTCATGTCTTCTGGCCATTTTTTGACATGATGATCTGTTTCATGTGTGTTGAGTTTGAGGAGTTCTTTATAGATCTTGGATATCAGTCCTTTGTCTGTAATGTCATTTGCAAATATCTTCTCCCATTCCGTGGGTTGCCTCTTTGTTTTGTTGACTGTTTCCTTTGCTGTACAGAAGATTTTGATCTTGATGAAGTCCCAAAAGTTCATTTTTGCTTCTTTTCGTTTGCCTTTGGAGACATGTCTTAAAAGAAGTTGCTGTGGCCAATGTGGAAGAGGTACTGCCTGTGTTCTCCTCTAGGATTTTGATAGATTCCTGCCTTACATTGAGGTCTTTTATCCATTTCGAGTTTATCTTTGGGTATGGTGTAAAAGAATGGTCAAGTTTCATTCTTCTATATATAGCTGTCCAATTTTCCCAGCACCATTTATTGAAGAGACTGTCTTTTTTCCACTGTATATTTTTCCCTGCTTTGTTAAAAATTAGTTGACAATAGAGTTGTGGGTCTATATCTGGACTCTCTACTCTGTTCCACTGGTCTATGTATCTGTTTTTGTGCCAGTGCACAAAAACTGTTTTGGTGATCACAGCTTTGTAGTAAAGCTTGAAATCAGACAACATGATGCCCCAGTTTTGTTTTTCTTTTTCAACATTTCCTTAGCAATTTGGGGTCTCTTCTGGTTCCATACAAATTTTAGGATTGTTTGTTCCAGCACTTTGAAAAATGCCAGTGGAATTTTGATCAAGATGGCATTGAAAGTATACATTGCTCTAGGCAGTATAGACATTTTAACAATGTTTATTCTTCTGATCCATAGCATGGAATGCTTTTCCATTTTGTTGCGTCTTCTTCAATTTCTTTTATGAATGTTCTGTAGTTCCTCAAGTACAGATCCTTTACCTTTTTGGTTTGGTTTATTCCCAAGCATCTTATGGTTATTGGTGCTATAGTAAATGGAATCGATTCTCTAATTTCCCTTTCTATATTTTCATTGTTAGTGTATAAGAAAACAACTGATTTCTGTACATTGTACAAAATACATTTCCTATTTTGTATCCTGTTACATTACTGAATTGCTGTATGAGTTCTAGTAGTTTGGGGGTGTAGTCTTTTGGGTTTTCCATATAAAGTATCATGTCATCTGCAAAAAGAGAGAGAGTTTGACTTCTTCTTTGCCAATTTGAATACCTTTTATTTCTTTGTGTTGTCTGATTGCTGTTGCTAGGACTTCTATTACTATGTTGAACAACAGTGGCAAAAGTGGGCATCCTTGTCACGTTCCTGATCTCAAAGAGAAGGCTGCCAGCTTTTACCCATTGAGAATGATATTTGCTGTGGGTTTTTCATAGATAGATTTTATGATAGAGGAATATTCCCTCTATCCCTATACTTTGAAGTGTTTTAATCAGGAATAGATGCTGTATCTTGTCAAATGCTTTTCCTGAATCAACTGAAAGGACCATGTGGTTCTTCTCTCTTGATTTGTTCTATCATGTTGATTGATTTGCAAATGTTGAACCACTCTTGCTTCCCAAGGATTAAGCCCACCTGGTCATGGTGGATACTCTTTTTAATGTATGGTTGGATCCTATTAGCTAGGATCTTGTTGAGAATCTTAGCATCCATATTCTTCAGGGATATTGGTCTGAAATTCTCCTTTTTGGTGGGGTCTTTGCCTGGTTTGGGGATTAGTGTAAAGCTGGCTTCATACAAAGAGTCTGGAAGTTTTCCGTCTGTTCGTATTTTTTGAAACAGCTTCAGGAGAATAGGTATTATTTCTTCTTTGAATGTTTGGTAGAGTTGCCCAGAGAATCCATCAGGTCCTGGGCTCTTGTTTTTTGGGAGGTTTTTAATCACTGCTTTAATCTCATTACTAGATATTGGTCTATTCAGGTTGTCAATTTCTTCCTGTTTCAGTCTCGGAAGTTCATAGGTTTCCAGGAATGCATTCATTTATTCTAGGTTGCTTAACTTATTGGCATGTAACTGTTGATAATAATTTCTGTTCCTTGGTGTTTGTTGTGATCTCTCCCCTTTCTTTCATAATTTTATTAATTTGAGTCCTCTCTCTTTTATTTTGGATTAGTTTGGTCAGTGGTTTATCGATCTTACTGATTCTTTCAAAGAACCACCTTCTAGTTTCGTTGATATGTCCTCCTGTGTATCTAGTTTCTATCTCATTGATCTCTGTTCTGATCTTGATTATTTCCCTTCTTGTGCATGGGATTGGCTTAATTTGCTCTTGGTTTTCCAGTTCTTTAAGGTGTAAAGAGAGCTGGTGTATTCTGGATTTTTCAGTTTTTTGGGTGAGGCTTGGATGGCTATATATTTCCCTCTTAGGACTGCCTTTGCCATATCCAATGGGTTTTGGACTGGTGTGTCTTCATTCTCATTGTTTTCCATGAATTGTTTAAGTTCTTCTTTGACTTTTTGGTTGATACAAATATTCTTAAGCAGGGTGGTCTTTAACTTCCTAGTGTTTGAATTCCTTCCAAACTTTTTCTTGTGATTGAGTTCCAGTTTCAAAGCATTGTGGTCTGAGGTATGCCGGGAATAATCTCAATCTTTTGGTATCAGTTGAGCCCTGATTTGTGACTTCAGTGTGTGGTCTATTCTGGAGAAAGTTCCATATGAGCTTGAGAAGAATGAGTGTTCTGTTGTTTTAGGGTAGAATGTTCTGTATATATCTATAATGTCCATCTGGCCCAATGTGTCATTCAAAGCTCTTGTTTATTTAATTGATTTTCTGCTTGGATGATCTATTACCAAGAGTGATGTGTTTAGATCCTCTACTATTAATGTATTCACATCAGTATGACTTTTTATTTTGATTAACAGTTGGCTTATGTAGTTGGCTGCTCCCATACTGGGGGCATAAATATTTACAATTGTAAGATCATCTTGATGGATAGACCCTTTAAGAATGATGTAGTGTCTTTCTTTATCTCTCACTACAGTCTTTAGTTTAAAATCTAATTTATCTGAAATGAGAATCGCTACCCCATCTTTCTTTTGAGGCCCATTGGCAAGAAAGATGCTTCTCCATCTCTTCACTTTCTATCTGGATGTATCTTTAGGTTCCAAATTGGTCTCTTGTAGACAGCATATGGATGGGTCCTGTCATCTTATCCAATCTGCAACCCTGTGCCGTTTTATAGGAGCATTTAGGCCATTCACGTTGTGAGTGATTATTGAAAGATACGTTTTTAGGACATCATGTTGCCTGTGAAGTTCTTGTTTCTATAGATCATCTCTGTAAATTTCTGGTCTGTGTCACTCTTGGGTTCTTTCTTCTTTTATAGAACCCCCCTTAATATTTCTTGTAGTGCTGGCTTGGTGGTCACATACTCTTTTAAACCTTGCCAGTCTTGGAAGCTCTTTATCTCTCCATCCATCTTGAATGTCAGCCTTGCTGGATAAAGTATTCTTGTCTGCATGTTCTTCTCACTTAGTGTCCTGAATATGTCTTGCCAGCCCATTCTGGCTTGCCAGGTTTCTGTGAAGAGGTCTGACGTTATTCTGATGGACCTTCCTTTGTAAGTAAGGAATCTCTTCCCCCAGCTGCCCTCAGATGCTCTTGTCTAAAATTACAATTCATGTGTTTCACAATTAAGTGCCTTGAGGTCTTTCTAGATTCATCGATCTTGGTGGGTGTTCTTTCTGCCTCTTGGACATGAAAGCTGGTTCCATTCCCCAGATTGGGAAAATTTTCATCCAGTATTTGTTTAACTAGATCTTCTAGTCGTCTTTTTCCACCCCCTCAGGGATCCCAATAACTCTCACGTTGGAACATTTCACTGTGTCATTTATTTCCCTAATTTTGTTTTCATGACTTCTAAGCTGTGTGTTCCATGTCTTCTCCTGATTCTTTTTCTCTATCAGTTTGTCCTCTAGATCACTAATTCTATCTTCTGCCTTGGTTACCCTAGCTGTTAGAATATATTAGTTTTATTGAGTGCAGTTACCATCTCTAACCCTACAATGTAATCACAATATCATTGACCATATGCCTATACAGTACTTGTCATCATTGTGACTTATTCTATAATTGGGAATTTGAACTTCTTGATCCCTTCATCAATTTCATCCATCGCTCCAAACACCTCCCCTCTGGCAAGCACCAGTTTTTTTCTCTGTATTTATGATACTACTTGTTTTGGGTGGATTTTTAAAAATCTGTTTTGTTTTTTTTAGATGTCATATATCACTGAAATCATATGGTGTTTATCTTATTTCAGTTAGCATAATGCCCTTTAGTTCCATCCATGTTGTTGCAAATAGCAAGATCTTATTCTTTTTTTATATATCTGATTAACAGTCCACTCAAACACATCCCACATCTTCTTTGTCCATCCATCTATCCGTGGACACTTAAGGTGCTTCTCTAACCTAACTATTGTAGATAATGATGCAGTAAACATGGGGAGGGGGGCATATATCTATTCAAACTGGCGATTTCATTTTCTTTGGGTAAATACCCAGTAGTGGAATTACTGGATCATATGGTATTTCTACGTATTATTTTTTGAGGAACCTCCATACTGTTTCCCACAGTGGTTGTACCAATTTATATTTCCTCCAACAGTGTGCAAGGGTTCTCTTTTCTCCACATCCTCACCAACACTATTTTTTGTCTTTTTGATACTAATCATTCTGACAGATGTAAAGTCATATTTCTTTATGGTTTTGGTTTGTATTCCCTGATCATTAATGATAATGAGCATCTTTTCATGTATCTGTTAGTCATGTATGTCTTTTTGTAGAAAATGTCTATTTAGGTCCTCTCCCATTTTTCAATTGGATCAATCTTTTTTTTCTTTTACTTTTTGTGTTGTTATATTAATATTGGGAATTAACTCCTTATTAGATATATCATTTGCAAATATCTTTTTTTTTTTAAAGATTTTGTTTATTTACTTGACAGAGAGAGAGCATGCACAATTAGGCAGAGCGGCAGGTAGAGGGAGAGGAAAAGCAGGCTCTCCACTGAGCAGGGAGTCCGATGCAGGGCTCGATACCTAGGACCATGACCTGAGCTGAAGGGAGCTGCTTAACTGACTGAGCCACCCAGGCACCCCTGCAAATATCTTCTTTTATTCAGTAGGCTGCTCTTTCATTTTCTTCATGGTTCCTTCCCTGCATAGAAGCTTTTTATTGTGGTATAGTCCTGATAGTTTTATTTCTGCTTTTCTCTCTCTTGCCTGAGGAGTCATATCTAGAAAAATGTTGCTAAGGCTGATGCATAAGAGGTTACTGCCTGTGTTTTCTTTTAGTTTTCTGGTTTCATGTCTCACATTTAGGTTTTTAATTCATTTTATGTTTGTATATAAGAGAGTAATCCAGTTTCATTCCTTTGCATGTAGCTGTCCAGTTTTCCCAACACCATTTATTTAAGAAATGGCCTTTTCTCCATTATATATTCTTGCATCATTTTTTATAGATTGACCATGTAAGCATTTTTTTTAAGCTGTCATAACAAACTCACTAGATCTCTAGAAAATAACCAAAGATTTACAACAACCCAGTAAATGCTGAATCAAGAAAACAGCAACTTAAAAATGGTAGAGGAGCTTTGCGGTATTTTACTTGCCCTGGATTCATCCACTTCCCATGCTCAGTGATAGTCTTAAAGATGACGGACTAAATTTCCAGTGTAGAATCTGATCCTTGGCTTCAGAGGGATCACAGTGATCTTGTTCTCAATGAGTTCTGTTTAATTTTTTAGTATAATTGATACACAGTGTTAACATTAGTTTCAGGTGTATAACATAGTGATTCAATTTTATACATCATGCTATATAAGTGTGTGTTTATTTCTGGGATCATTATTCTGCTCCATTGTTTGTCTGTTTTTGTAACAGTGTCATGCCGTTTTCATTATAACATTTGTAGTGTATCTTAAAATCTGGGATTGTGATACCTCCAGCTTTGTTCTTTTTTAAAGTTGCTTTGGCTGTTTGGGGTCTTTTGTCGTTTCATATATTAATTCATTCTAACAATCCATTTGTCTACTTCTGTGAAAACTACTGTTGGTGTTTGAGTAGGGATGGCATAGAATTTGTAGATCACTTTGGGGTAATATGGACATTTTAACAATATTACCCCAATCCACGAGCATGGTATATCTTTCAATTTGTTTGTGTCATCTTTAATTTCAATGTTTTATAGTTTTCAGTATACAAGTCTTTCATCTCTGGTTAAAATTTATTCTTAGGTATTTTATCTTTCTGGTGCAACTGTGAGTGAGATTGTTACCTTAATTTCTCTTTCTGCTAGTTGGTTATTAAGTATATAGAAACAGCAACATATTCTAGTATATTAATTTGATATCATACAAGTTTACTGAATTCATTTATTCTAGCAGATTTTTTTTTTTTGGGAAAAGTTGATTTTTATTTCCTTCTTTCATCTTTCAGCATCTAACACTTTTTTCTAGAATGAAGATTTTTTTTTAAAAGGTACAGTTAGCTTTTATTTATTTTTTTTCCAATTTATTTATTTATTCTAGCAGATTTTTGACAGAGTATTTAGTGTTTTCTATATATGGTATCATGTAGTTTGCATATACTGGTAGTTTTACTTCTTCCTTACCAATTTGGATTTTTTTTTTCTTCTTGTCTGATTGCTGTGGCTAAGACTGCTAGTACTACATTTAATAAAAGTGGCAAGAGTGGGTATCCATTCTTGTCTTGTCCTTGATCTTAGAGGAAAACTTAGTTTTTCACCATTGAGTATGATGTTAACTGTGGGCTTGTCATATATGGCTTTATTATGTTCCCTTCAAACACAAATTCTTTGTAGAGAGTTTTTATCATAAATGGATGTTGAATTTTGTCAAATGCTTTTTCTGCATCTATTGAGATATGATTTTTATCCTTCATTTTGTTAACGTGATGTATCATGTTGATTGATTTGCAGATATTGAACCATCCTTGCCTCCCTGAGCAAATCTCATTTGTTCATGGTGAGTGATCCTTTTAATATATTGTTGAATGCAGTTTGATAAAATTTTGATTTTTAAAAAAGATTTTATTTATCTATTTGACAGAGAGAGAGACAGTAAGAGAGGGAACACAGCAGAGGGAGTGGGAGAGGGAGAAGCAGGCTTCCTGTGGAGCAGGAAGCCCCATGCTGGATCCAATTCCAGGACTCTGGGACCATGACCTGAGCCGAAGGCAGACACTTAACGACTGAGCCACCGAGATGCCCCAAATTTTGATTTTTTTTACAGCTATGTTCACAAAGTAGGTTTTTGTTTGTTTCGCTGTGTCTTTAGTTTTGGTATCAGGGTAATGCTGGACTCTTCGAATAAATTTGGAAGCTTTCCTTTCTCTCTTATTTTTTGAACTAATTTGAGAAGAATAGGTATTAGCTCTTCAAATGTTTGGTAGAATTCACTTGTAGAGAATCTGGTCCTGGACTTTCTGTTGTTTTTTGATTACTAATTAAATTTCATTACTAGTAGGTGATCTGTTCAGATTTTCTATTTCTTCTTGATTCAGTTTTGGAAAATTGTGTGTTTCTAGGAATTCATCCATTTCTTCTTGGTTGTCCAATATTTGGTATATACTTTTTCATATTGGTCCCTTACAATCCTTTGTATTTCTGTGGTGTCAGTATAACTTCCCACTCATTTCTGATTTTATTCAAGTCCTCTTTTTCTTGATGGGTCTGGCTAAAGGTTTATCAATTTTATCTTTCCAGAGAACTAGCTCTTGATTTCACTGATCTTTCTTCTTTTTTTCTCTCTTTCTCCCCCCCCTTTTCCCCCCTATTTCATTTATTTCTCCTTTCACCTTTATTACTTCCTTCTTCCTAATAACTTTAGGCTTTGTTATTTTTCTACTTTCTGTGTAAAGTTGATTTTAAGAGTTTCCTTGTCTCTTGAGATTTGAGATAGACCTGTACAACTGTAAACTTCCCTCTGAAAACTGTTTTCACTGTGTCCCAAAGATTTTGGACTATTGTGTTTTCATTTTCATTTGTTTCCATGTATTCTTTTTTAACTTCCTCTCTCCACCCTTTGGTTGTTCAGTAGCCTGTTGTTCAGCTTCCACATATTTGTAGGTTTTTTCTAGTTTTGGGGGTTTTCCCCACTCGTAACTGATTTCTGCTTTAATGTTGTGGTCAGAAAAGATCTTTGATATGATTTCAGTATTCTTAAATTTATTGAGATTTGTTTTGTCACCTAACAAGTGATCTATCCTGGAGAATGTTCCATGTGCACTTGAAAAGAATGTGTATTCTGCTGCTTTGGGATGGAATGTCCTGTATTTCTTTTAACTTCATCTAGTCTAATATGTCATTCAAAGCCACTACTTCTTTATTGATTTTCTGTCTGGATGATCTATCTATCCATCTATTGATGTAAATCAGGTGTTAAAAGTCCCCTACTATTATTGTATCACTGACAAGTTCTTCCTTTGTGTCTATTAAATTTGCTTTACGTATTCAGGGGCTCTGATGTTAAGTACATAGATATTCAAAACTGTTTTATATTCTCTCTTTGGATTGATCCATTTATCATTATGTAATGCTCTTCTTTGTCTCTTGAGTCTTTGTTTTAAAGTCTTTTTTGTCTGATATAAATATGGCTTATCCCAACTTTTCTTCACCTCCGTTTGCCTGGAATCTTTTTCCATCCCCTTACTTTTAGTCTATATGTGTCATTAAGTCTGAAACAAGGCTTTTGTAGGCAGCATATAGATAGGTCGGTCTTGTTTTTTTTTTAAATCCCATTCAGTTACCCTACGTCTTTTGATTGGAGCATTTAGGCCATGTAATTATTGGTAGGTATGTAATTATTGCCATTTTATTAATTGTTTTCTCATTATTTTTGTAGTTTTTCTCTGCTCCTTCTCTTCCTTGTAATTGATGGCTCTCTTTAGTATTACACTTGGATTCCTTTCTCTTTATTTTTCGGTGTATCTATTAGAGTTTGCTGGTATGTCGTTACCATGAGGTTCAGCGAAAATATCCTAAGTATACAACAGACTATATTAAGCTATCTTAAGTTGATGGTCACTTAAGTTTAAACATATACTCAACAAGATTTTTACTCCTTATATCCACACTTTATTTATAGGTCATATTTTACATCTTTTTGTTTTGTGAGTCCCTAATTTCTTAAATGTCATTGATTTTACTACTTTTGTCTTTTAACCTTCACATTAGCTTTTTTAGTAATTGAATAGAGTACCTATACTGCATGTTTGCTTTTACTCATAATTTTTTTGTTTTCACAGTTTTCTTCTAATTATGACCTTTTCTTTTTTACTTAAAGATTCCCTAGAACATTTCTAGTAATACTGGTTTAGTGATGATGAACTCCTTTATCTGATGTATGCCTGAGAAACTCCTTTTCCCTTCTTCAATTCTGATGAGAATGATCATCTTGTCATATAGAATATTCTTGGTTGTAGTTTTTTCCTTTCAGCCCTTTCAATATATCACGCCACTTGCTTCTAGCTTGCAGTTTCCACTGAAAATAGCTAATAAACTCATGAGGTTTCCCTTGTATATAACTAGTTGTTTCTCTCTTGCTGCTTTAAAGAGTGTGTATTTAATTTTTGACATTTTATTTTTTTTTCAATTTATTTATTTTCAGAAAAACATTATTCATTATTTTTTCACCACACCCAGTGCTCCATGCGAGCCGTGCCCTCTATAATACCCACCACCTGGTACCCCAACCTCCCACCCCCCCGCCACTTCAAACCCCTCAGATTGTTTTTCAGAGTCCATAGTCTCTCATGGTTCACCTCCCCTTCCAATTTACCCAAATTCCCTACTCCTCTCTAATGCCCCTTGTCATTTTTTTAAAGATTTTATTTGACAGAGATCACAAGTAGGCAGAGAGGCAGGCAGAGAAAGAGGGGGACACAGGCTCCCTGCTGAGCAGAGAGTCCAATGTGGGGCTCAATTCCAGGACCCTGAGATCATGATCTGAGCTGAAGGCAGAGTCTTAACCCACTGAGCCACCCAGGTGCCCCAATCTTTGACACTTTAATACGAGTGTATCTTGGTGTAGATCTCCTTAGGTTCATCTTATTTGGGGTTTTCTGTGTATCCTGGATGTATTTCCTTCCCAAGATGAGAGAAGTTTTCAGCTATTACTCAAGTAAGCTTTTTGCCTCCTTCCCTCTCCCCAACCCCCTTCTCTTTCTGGGGCTTCTATAATATTCAAGTTGGTACACTTCAAACTATCATAGCGCCCCTTTAACCTGTCCACTTTTGTTTTCTTTTTGATGTTCAGTTTACACCCTTTCCATTACCCTTTCAGATTGCTGATCCATCCATTCTTTGCATCCTCCATTCTACTGTTGATTCCCTCTGGTGTATTTTTCACTTCAGCTATCGTATTCTTCAATATTGATTGTTCTCTGTATAATTTCCATCTCTTTGTTGAAAATCCACTCATCCATTCTTCTCTGAAGTCCAATAGCCATTGTTATGCCCATTACTTTGAACACTATCAGGTAGGTTGCTTATCTCTGTTTTATTTATTTATTTTTTTCTGAGGGTTTGTTTTTTCATTTGGAGCATATTCCTATCTCATCTTGACTTTCTGTATTTCTACAAATTAGGCAGAGCAGCAGCTTTTCCAAGACTTGAAGGAATGGCCTTGTGTACGGTCAGCCCATGCCTGTTTACTTTGGTTAGCTGGCTAGAACTATAGCAGGTACAGGCTGGGGGCTCTAAGGCACTCAGCACTGGGGTAGTCCTGGTGGGATGGCTACAGCTGAAGTGGTCACAGGTGGGGAGGTGGGGAGTGGGGGAGATTTTCAGGGCACTCTGCACAGGACACAACCAGAGCCAGAGTGGATGAAGACTTGGGCAAAGGGCTCCCAGGGTACTCCACTCTGGGAGTACCTAGCTGTGATAACCGGAGCTGAGGTGTGCCAGGCTGGGAGGTCTTGGCGGCACTCCTTCCCCAGGGGTTCTGGCAAAACAACTTGAGCCAAACAGGTTCAGACCTGGAGTGTTCTGGGATGCTTTGCACCATGGTGAGAGAGGTGTAGCTACGGTGGGTGACATTCAGGGGTGTCCCAGCATATACTGTACTGGGGCCACCTTGTGCAGTCTCCTTTAGGGGATGGCCCAGATCCTGCTTCCATCTGCACTATCAAGGTGGAGGGGAGATGTAAATATATATAAATTTATATAATTTATAAACAAATTATATATACAAATATATATATATATATATATATATATATATATATTTTTTTTTTTTTTTGCCTCTCAGACCCCAGAGTGCATTCTGCAGGTCCCTCACTGGTAGAGCTTTAGGGCTGGTTCCTTTATATTTTAGTTGCTCTTGAAACCATGTTTTTTTTTTCTGTGGCCCCAGAGTGGCCAGGGCTGATGTGGTCTAGGGATCCAGGGCTTGCTGAGGGCAGTGTGGTGGCTAGGGAACCCAGACTCTGCTATCTAACCCTTTCTGTGCTATCAAGGTGGAGGGGGAACATAAACACTGGCACTGCCTAGCTTCTCCAGCATCCCACTGTTTGGTGGAGGGTAAGTTCCTTTATATTCTCGTTGCCCTTTTAAGCCTTTCTGTCTCCCAGGACAGAAAAATCTGCTATAATCCCTTAGTAGTCTCCTCCCTCCCCAATGTAGTTCACAGCATTAGAATTGGGGGTTCTTGTTACCGTGTCTCCTGTCATTGTCTACGTGGTCCCTCCAACCCCTGTTGTGCAGGATTTGTTGTCAGCCCTCAGTTGTTTTTCAGAAGGAACTGCCGTACAGATTGGCACAGACTTGTGTTCATGGATGAGGAGCGATGAGGGTCTTCCTGTTCTATCATTTTGGATCCTCTTGCAATGCTCTCTTCTACTGCTACCTCTCTCCCTGCTCTCAGAATGGGAAGGACTAATTCCTTCAAATGGACCCCCATCAGTTTTCTTCTTAAACCAGGCTTAAGTCCTATCACTGCCTCCTACCCCCACCCCAAAGTTCTGAACATTTTGACAAATCCTGCGTGGCTACCAACTCAAGTTCCTTTGCTTAGCCTGGTTCCTCAGCCCCAAAGCTACCTTCTTTCCCCTCCCCCAGGCTTATTTACCATTATTCTATTTCCCCTGATGCTCTCCAAATTGTTCCTGTCCTTCTCTAAATCCTTCCCTCCACGTGAAATGCCTTTTCACCTATCACAACTTTCAGAAATCCCATCCACCCTTCAGGCTACCCTGACCGTGCTCCCTTCTCCATTTCCCTAGTGCTTGGTCTTAGTTTCTTATGACTGGAACCAAATTTGACCTTTTATTATTTGAGTAGACAATTCTTCTACTGAAAGCAAGCTACCCATCTGCAAATACAATAAGAAATAATTTTAAGTTAAAACACCAAATTTATTGCATAATATTGAACTATATGCACACACATAGAAAATAAACATTTCATATAACTGTATATCTTTTTTTAATCTTGTATTATAAAGACTGAAAAAACTACCAATTTAGCAATTGAAATAAGTTTTAAAAACAAAAAGAAAAGCAAAAATCTACATCCTTCATTGAGATCTGATGCTGTATCACGGTTCATAAATACTTCCTTTTATATAAATAAGTCTTTCCTCTAGTGACTAGGAATTTAAAATTAGGCTGACATGGATTCTTTGATCATGTAGAATTTTCTTATCCCATGATGAAGTAGGTTGAGCATGTCGTTATTTTTGATACATATATTTGCTCTAAACACAATCCCCCCCCCGAAATCCCACTGTAAACAAACATTTCAAATGCAATAAACAAAAGTCCCATAATAAAGAATGTCCTTAAATGTTAGCAATTAGGGAAAAGGAAAAAAAATAGAAATTTTGCAATTTAAATAGAAATTAAAAAAATAGACTGCATGCATCCACTAGAAGGACAGGAAGGGAGCATTAAGTCAGGAAACAATGGGATGAAGTGAGTAAGAGAGAAAGGGAAGGAGAGGAAGGAAAGAGAAAGAGGCAGAGGGCATAATTTGACAGGGAAAGAGAACAAGAAATTTATTAATTCTACTTTCCTTGGAGAAGATACTCTTTAAAAAAGTAATGCAACTTGCTCCAAAAGCCAGATAACTGAAGGAGTAGGGGGTCTATCACCTCACCTTATTGTCGAAGGGACTTGGCTGAACAACAAAACAAAATTCGGCTCAGCTACAATGCTGAGCTGCTCTGCACATCTCTAAGCAGGTCCAGGAATAGGCAGAGCCAGGTAGAGGCTGCTAGTCCCTCAACAACTTCTTTTTAAAGCAAAATCTGTTCATAAAGGCTCCCATGAATTCTCAAAAGAGTTCAGCCAAATTAATGAAAGAAGGGACCCAGATTCAGCTTGCGGGACTTGGGACTTTCTGAAGTAGTCCTTGCCTCCTTAGTCCTTAGAGCAGGGCTGCAACAAGCCAGGAGCATGTCCAAGTCTGCAGAGAGAGGAGCCGTTCTGCACGTGCAGGTGAGAAAGGGCGCATCAGTCAAAATCATTCTTGCGGAGGAACGAGAGGGACAGGAAGCACTGTGAGAAAAGAGCAGGGCTAAGAGAGACATTTGGGAAACGAGAGGTTAAAAACCCACTGCCATTTTTTCCAGCAGAGTGCAACATATTCACAAGTGCAAGGAACACTACTAGGTAATTTGGTTTAAAAACAAAAATGCCAATTTTTCACCCCCATCCCCAACCCCTGATTTTTCAGAAAGGTTGCTTCCTGTTCACAAGCCCAGAAACACATCAACCAGGTTCAGGATTCAAAAGTCCTAACCCATTCAGACAATAAAAAAATAGAACTCCCTTCCCCATGGTTTTCTGTATGGGCCTCCATGTGGACACTGAGGAAGGGAGGGAAATCTGGGGCACACTGTGGAGCCTCAAGCCAAACTAAACCCTTCATAGTTGTCAAGGGCCTGGGTCAGCCGTGCGCTCAGGATCTCTTTGCTGCTGTATTTGGGGAGATCAAGAAGGTTGTAGCAAGTGTGGGCCACGGGCAGGTACTCCTCGCCGCTGGCTGTGGACTGGATGACAATCTGCAGGCTCGCCATGCCGTAGATGGGAATGCGATCGCTGCCGGTCAGGAACACTGAGGAGAAAGGGAAAGGCCATTACCAGCTACGCAGCCCAGGAGCTGCTCTCTGCAGCCCCGCACAGAAAGGAGGGGACCGCATGACACCCTGTGGCTCGCATGGGAAGTACACTTCTAGGTGCCAATATGGATGGCATGAATATTCACCTATGCTTGTTCTTACAAAGGGAGAGGCTGACTGCATTTCAATCCTGGGGGGAGGGGGCGGGGTGTTACATGGATAAAAATTCTGTTTTTCATTAGTTCATTTCAGACCCTGATTATATACACATGGACACAAATCATCCATCTAAATGAAAGATGCCCTAAAATGCCCTCAAATTAAAAATGGCCTCAAATGTATGTCCTCATAAATGTTAGGAGCTTTCACAAAATCAGAGAGGAAAGGAATTCCTGACATAGGTAAAGAGCTGATCTCAGAGGGAAGCCAGGAAGAAGACCATTATCTATGGGACTTCAAAGTCTCCTGTGGCCAAGGGTCTAGTGTGTATACACCTCCTGAGCTAGGGAATATCCATTTGGCATCTGTTTGCTCCTTTTCCTAAATTTCTTAAACCAAAAGAGCAACAATGACGTTATATTAGACATTTCACTCTTGTAACACACTGTGACTTGGCAAAAAAAAAAAGAGAGCGAGAGAGAAAGAGGCCAATGCAGCTCTCTTTCCATGTTTTCTAGCAATACATAACCTCCCAGTTAAATTGCTGGAATTACTACAAACAAGTCATTGGTTAAGAAGCACTTTCAAAAAACCTATTACCTGAGGCTGTGGTATATAAACATTGTTGCCAATATCTGTGGAGTTACTAAAAATTTCCACAAGTCTAATGATCTCTGAACAGAAAAAACTCTTTTAAGAAATCTCCATGGCTACACTCCTCTTGGTTGTTAGAGCCTTACAAGCTCCTTAACCTGTCATTTGACAAACCTTAACCTGTCATTTAACTTATAGGCCACTGTTCATAAGAGCCAATGGAACTAGGGAGAGGAGAAGCAGGGCTTTTTTTTTTTTTTTTTTAAGCATTCTTGTATGAGCCTGCCCTCTCCCCCCTACTTCCTCTCATCCTCACTCGGTGGGAGCAGTAGAATCTGGGGATACATCTTGCATTAATATTAAGATATGCTCATGCTTATAAAGCAAAAGGGACTGCCTTTCAAAGCACATTGTTTTATTTTATATAAACAAAAACTGTATACTACTCACTAGCAAATTTCTGACCCCGATTATATACAGACACAAAGATTACAACTATTTTTGAAAGGCTGAATGTGTTGACATAAATTAGGCTTCATTCTCTTTTCCAAATATATTACCCTTCTCAAATGTCCCCTAGCCAGTCACAAAGGGCCATATCTAGTATGATTCCATTTATGTGATATGTCCCAAACAGGCTCATCCACAGAGCCAGAAAACAGATGGTAAGGGGGGCCGGGTGGGGTGATAGGTCAGGAGGAAATGGGGAATGACTGCTACTGAGTTCAAGGTGTCTTTCTGAGGTGATGAACATGTTCTACAAATTACTGACAGGATCAAATCTCTGTGAATATACTAAAAATCACTGAATTATATACTTTAATTGGGTGGACTATATGCTCTGTGGATCATATCTCAATAAAGCTATTGTAAATCCTATCTCCCCAGTTACATCTGTAGCAGACACTGCAAAATTTTCAAAAGCCTAGAGAGATAAGGGAAGTTAATTGAATTAGATTCTATCAATGTGATATTTCATAATACTCACATATAAGATAACTAGTATTTTAAAAGCAACTGAAAATCAGCAAAATGCTTCTTTTCTTTCTTTAATGCAATACATCCTATTAGGCATCAAATAAGGAAGTACCACCTATGTTTGCCTGAGGTCTCATTAAGACAAGAAGTGGAAATATACTTCCCTCACTTACTCTTTCTCATTTACAAGACCTTGACCTGTGGGGTAGATCACCCTTCACCACAGGCAACACTAACGCATGGACAAGCACTGTGTTAACATGACTGATACTTACAAAGAAACTTCTTCTTCTTTTCCAATGGAAACTCGTGAAATGTTTCCCAAAATAGTTTCACAGTGGGATGTGTGGCTGAGTAATCACCCTTGTAGATGGCAGTCTGCCCAAAAGAGACAAAGAGAAAACCCTATCTTAAAGAAGAAGAATATTATCGAGGACATACATTTGTGCCCCGTTTGCAGTGGAGAGGAGGAAATAACCAGCGAGATTCGGAGGCCTCCAATGCCCCCTCAACCACAGACCACCCGGAAAGAGACCAGGCTCTGGGCCCACCTGGCAGGCCACAGCTGCTTCCTCAGAGGTAAAGACAGTACCGTCCCTACTCACCTCTTCGAGCTCCTGCCAGTTGTAGTTGCTGTTCCCCACCATCATAGCCCGCAGCTCGGAAGGCTGGAAGAGCTCAAGCACCTTGCCACCACACACCTTTAGGAAGCCACTGGAGAAGGCAGTGTACCACTCGTGAACTGAGATTTGGAAGACGTAATTCACGTAAGCATCCACGAACTCCTGCCTGCCAGAAGCCCAAAGAAACAGAATATGGTTAGCCCGAAAACTTGTAGAAGTTCTGGGGTGGAAAGAGATGAAAAATGGGATTTCATTAAACTCTCACGTCAGGAGGCGTCCCGGAGATTACCAGCCAGCCCGAGGATTCCTCCAGTGCCTCAGGTGATCTGGGGGCAGGGGAGACCAGCGGGAAGAGGGGGAGGCCAGGCAGGTGGAACCATTTTACCTGAGGAGCTCGTCTTCATCTTGCTTACTGTCCTCCTTAAAATTTAGTTTGGAAAAAAAATACAGACTTTTTCTGCTTTAAAGAAAAAGTCTGAGATAACAATTCTAGGCTGCCTCCCTTCTCTTCAGAAACAAGCAAAGTTAAACCATGTGCTACTGGAATCCTCACCTATTCTAAAAGGTAATTTCCTAACTCCTTTCTGGAAAGGACTGTCTTATACAATGGGCTCCAGCTCATTAATAATCAGTCAAATGCAAATTAAAACAGTGATTTCCTGCATGTCAGACTCACAGCAAGCCAGCTTCCTGGGCTGCTTACTGTAGATAAGGGGCTGGTTTCCTGGGCACGTGTCTGCAGGCTGCAGGTCAGAGTTCTATTTGTATACACAGTCTGGCCACCGTCGGTATGCATTCAGTCTCCCCTAGTGGGAAATGTCAACTGAACTGAGACGTAAACATCTGAGAGAATAAGTTGCCAACATCTGGAAAAAGCTGAAACTGTAAATACTCTTTAACTGAGCTACTCCCCTACCACGGGGCGGCCCAGAGAGAGTGCACGAGACAAATACACAGATGTTCACCGCAGCATTTTCTTGTAATATAGAGAATTGGAAGACACAAAACTAAATATCCATTAATATGAGAATGGATCAAAAAAAGATGGTATGGCCATAAGATAGGAACCATAAAGCACAGCATTTTGATGGAGTTAACTAGGCCCGTATTTATCTAAATGAACAGAATCTCAAGATCAGTGTTTGAGTGAAACCCAACTTTCTGATTGTTAAGTACACTACGACAGCATTTATGTAAGTTGTTTTTTTACATTTTTCTTTCCCTGCCATCAGTCCCATCTTGAATCAATTAACTGCATCAGATGCAACCAAAGGACCAACTACTGACTGCTCAGTTAGTGGGATGGCACTGCTCAGTGGTTTTGTTTTGTTTTTTACATTTGTAACAATACTAACTATAAGAGGTGGTGGCTCCGCTACTTACATCTTATGACCCTTGGGTAAGTTATTTAATCTCTGTGCCTCAATCCCTTCATCTGTAAAATGGTAAAAACAAGAGTACATAACCCAAGGAACTGTTACAAAAAATAATGAGTTAACACATGTAAAGTTCTTAGAACCAAGGCTGCTTTGTAAATATTAGCAATGATTATTATATGGTTTAAGGCTATAAGATCTTGTTTATTGTAAGTGTGAAATTACACATATGCTGTACATAAGAAATGGGTAATTTTTTTAAAGTAGAAGCTATAATTAATTGGTCTTAATACACACATTATAAACGTATAGAAACAGGAAAGAACAGGCATCGACTTCCTCAGTGTTTTGCCAGTGTGAGAAAGGAAGCTGGAAGAGCGGGAAGGGAGTGAGAGGAGGCGCGGGAATCTCGGTCATTGTTTTATTACAAAATCTGAAGCAAACACCGTTTGCTCTGGTTCATAGATACAAAGATGTCTGTCAGTTTAGTCTGTACTTTTCTGTATTTTAAAATTTTTTCCTAAAAATTAAAAAAATCTGACATTATGAAGACAGATTCCTTTCTACTTATCCTTCACTGTAGTACTGTACTTCATACAACTACCCTTGAACGTCTTGGGTTTCCTCCAAGAAAACACTTCTCCCAGGACCACCGCCCCTAACTAGCCACCAGGCATGTCATACAGTGGAGCAGTGAAGCAGACAGGGATTCAAATCCAGGCTCTGCCATGTCCTCTATGCTAACTACTAAGCCTCTCTTTTCTCATCTTTAAAATGGGGTAAATGTTCAGTTTTTTAAAATAAAAGCTACTAACACAGAAAGATTTTTACACATCTTTACCACAGATTCTCAAAGTTTCTCACACCGCATCTGATGGACCACTTTCTCAAAACCCACTGGATAAAACTAAGAGGACTTTCCTGGTACAACTGCCTCAGAGAATCACCATCAACATGATTTTTTAATTATAGATGGTGATGGTTAATTTTATATGTCGACTTGCCTAGGCTACAGTAATCAGTTAACTTAAGCAAACACCAGTCAAGACAGTGCTTTGAAGGTATTTTTTAGATAGGATTAACATCTGTATCAGGAGACATTGAGTAAAGCCGATCAGTCTTCATGAAGTGGGGGGCCCTCATCCAATCAGCTGAAGGCCTCAAAAGCCTGAGGTCCTTCCTCCACACCCTTCAAAGAGGAAAGACTCTGGCATCTACACTGCAGCCTCCATTCCTGCCAGAATTTTCAGCCTGCCAGCCCACCCTGAACATTCCCAACAGCGAGCCTCATAATCACATGAGCAGATACCCAAGGATCTTTCTTCCTTGTCTTTCTTTCCTCTATATATGTATGTATATACACACATATTTGTGGCCTTGGAGCTGGGGCTGCACTGTTTTCCTGCCTGCAGACCCTACCAGAAGCACCAGTCCTTCCTGAGCCTCCAGCCCCCGTGCCTTTGCACTAGAACCACAATCACTAGCTCTCCTGAGTCTGCAGCCTGCTGACTGCAGCTCCTGGGCCTTGTCTGCCCACCGTATGTACACAAAGTGTGCACACACTGCTCCCTACTGGTTCTGGTTCTCTGGAGAAGCCTGATATATCATGCAGACATCATCTAAATTGGGTATGGGTGAGCCTGGGAGTTTGATTGATCCTGAGGTAAAATTCTTCCACAGCTGTGAACCTGCATGGGGTGTGTGTGTGGGGGGGGGTGGCTGGGTGTAACTGTGTAAGTATATATGCATGTATATACATCTCCCACTGGCTCTGTTTTTCTGGAGAAGCCTAATACAGATTTTCATATCAGGAAGTGGGTACTATAATAGCAACTACCTATAAATGTAGAATGGCTGTGGAATTGGGTAATGGGTAGAGGGTGTCAGAGTTTTGAGGCAGTTGATAGAAAAAGCCTAAACTGCCTTGAAGAGACAATTGATAGAAACGACAAAGGAGATCCTGGTGAAGGCTCAGAATGAAAAGAGGAGAGCTGTAGAGAAAGCTTTTGTTGTCGGAAAATAAACATGCATCATAAGCAGAATCTGGCAAGAAATAGGAATATTAAAATGCTTCTGGTGATGTCACAGATGGAAATGGGGAACATGTTATTTATTGGAAATTAGAGGAAAGGCAATCTTGTCATAAAGTGGCAAAGAACTTGGCCAAATTATGTTCTAGTGTTTTGGAGAATTTAAGTGATAAACTTGGATATTTGACTCAGGAGATTGCCTAGCAAAGTACTGAAGGTGTGTGGTCTGGTTTCTTTGTACTGCTCAGAGTAAAATGAAAGAGGAAAGGATAAGTTGAAAGAGGAATTGTTAAGCAGAAAGGAATTAGAACTTCAAGGTTTGGAAAATTCTTAAGTCTATCCAGATAACACCCTCTGGAAACAGGGCCAAGGGCATGGCTGAACCATGATTTGATGAGATCAAGCATGTGGATTCAGGAATCCTACCAATCATCTCAGCAGAAGCTAGGAATAGAAATGCCGTTATCCGAGAAAGATTTGTGGAGAACCCTGTTGTCTGATGACTTGGACCTCCAAGAACTGCCTGAGAAGCCAACAAAGTTTTGTTTTTTTGTTTTTTTTTTTTAACTCAAGAATAGAAACACTGCCAGTCTGCACCAAAGAAGCAGAGCTGGACAAAATGAATGAAGGCTATTGGACTCTGGGAGTCTACTGGTATGAAATGAGCCTAAAGAACCAAACAGTTACAAACGGGTGTTACCTTTTAAGAAAAGGGAAAAATGGCCCCAAAGGCAAATTAGAGTCCAGTGAGCCTATCACTGCTGCCATGGGCATGGGTGGAGGAACCAGCCAGTAACTTCCCCTCCCGGAGCAAGATCGCCAGCCCCGTGGGCCAGAAGACACAGCCTAGACCTAAAGAGGATTATTCTCCAAGCCTCAAAATTTAGTGAAATTTTCCCTGCTAGGTTTAAGGCTTGCTTGGGACCTATGACCTCTTTTCTCCTGATGTCTCCCTTTTACAAAGGGAATGTCCATCCTATGCCTGTGCCCATGATCGTATTTGCAAGCAGATAACCTGTCTGGCTTCATAGCTGTAGAAGGATTGTACCTCAGGATTAACCAAACTCACCCATACCTGATTCAGATGGTATTTACATGATATATTAGCCAAGGTTCTCCAGAGAAACAGAACCAGTAGGTGTGTGTGCGTGTGTGTGCACATACATGTATATAAATGTGGGCAGACAAGCTCTGAGATCTGCAGTCAGCAAGCTGCAGGGCCAGGAGAGCCAATGGCGTCACTCTACTAGTGCAAAGGCAGGCAGGTTTGAGACTCAGGAAGGGTTGATGCTGCTGCTACAGTCTGTAGGGAGGAAAACACTGAGGTCCCAGCTTAAAGGCAGTTAGACAGGAGGACTACTTCTTACTCAGCCTTTTTGTTCTGCTCAGGGCTTCAACTGATGAGATCCACGCACATAAGGGACAGCAATCTGCTTTACTCAATTTCCCATTCAAATGTTAACCTCATCCACAGACACCCTAACAGACATACCCAGAGTAATATCCAACCAAATATCTGGGTACCCCATAGCCCAGCCAAGCTGACACCTAAAATTAAGCATCATGAATGAGACTTTGGAGTTAGAGTTGATGCTGGAATAGGTTAAGACTTTGGGGGATGTTGGAATAGGGTGACCATAGGTGAGAAGGACATGACTTTTGGGAATTGGAGGATGGAGTGATATAAGTTGAACTGTGTCCCCCTAAAACTCATATATTGAAGTCCTAACCCCAGTACCTCAAAAGGTAATATTATTTAGATACAGGGTCTTTACAGAGGTAATCAAGTTAATATTAGGTCATCAGGCCAAGCCCTAATCCAACATGACTGGTGTCCTTATAAGAAGGGAAATTTTGAACACAGAAACCTGCACAGAGGGAAGACAATGCGAAGAGAGAAAAGGAGAAGATGGCCATCTGCAAGCCAAGGAGGGAAGACTCAAGTAATCAACCTTACCAACACTTTGTTCTTGAATGGAGATAAGAAATCATTAAGCCACTTAGTGTGTGGAACATTGTTACATCAGCCCTAGCAAACTCAAACAGAGACTCTAATCTCTATATGTCAATCACTATTGCTCTCAACACATCCTTTTCTTTTATAATGATCATTAACAGTTACAGAGTGTATTAGGTGTTAGTCACAGCAATAAATTCTTAGATACACACTATCTCGGTGAATATGCAAAACTACCTTTGAGTGAATGGTATGAGAATTATGTCCCAATAAAAATAAATACACATAAATTTTAAGACAACAGCTTTTTGAGACTGCAGAGATAAATTTTCAATTATTTTCCATTTTCAAAAATTTGCAAGTAAATTGTCATTATTCCAATTTCAGAAATGAATCCAAGACAAACAGCTAGTACATGGGCAGGGACAGAACTTTAAGCCAGATGTCTGAATACAGACCTGTGCTCCCAATCACTTCACCTAAGTGCCTTCTCTTTGCCCTGCCTTGATTCTTCCATTTCTAGTGTGACAGCTACATGCAAAATTACAATATGCGGAGATCAAAGTTTCACAACATGATAGCTCATGTATTCTCAATTCTGTGTTACAGCAGTCCCAATTGTATATTCGAGTCCATAAAGCCCAGAAAATGAGACCTTTTAAATGAGATGACATTTTTTTTTTTTGCCTATATACACTTTTATTTTGCTTAATCAAGAGAAGTTTTTCATTTAAAACTCCATTTTGTTGGAAGAGTATGAAAACTACCTTCAGGTTTTCCTAAGCCTAATTTAAGAGATATCTGTGAAGTGCCAAAAAGTCCCAAGATACAATTTGACATACTGAAAATAACAGTAATGAAAAGATGATGGTGACATTCAACCATTAAAAAGATTGCCATTTCTTTTCCCATTTATCTATTTCCCAGATTTAAACCTTCAGCACAAACTAAGCAGTAAGCACCTCGTTACAGAATTTCTTTCCCATAATTGATCACTTGACTTATTTTTTTAATAGTTTCTTTTTTTAACTGTGATTTTTTAAATTAACATATAATGTATTAAATGAGGTGACATTTTAAAACACATAAATTTGAAAGAGCAAGTACTATATCCATTGCCAATGGTTTTTAAAAGTCTGAATTCAAACTACAGTAAGGGTCTTTGAAAAAGTTTGCTGATTCTGAAATTAGTATAGAAAGGTGAAATAACTAGAAGAGCCAAAACAATTTTAAAAAAAGAACAAAGTTAGAGAACTGAACATTACCTAATCTCATGACTTATTATAAAGTTACAGTTATCAAGTGTAGTGTCGGTGAAAGGACAGACATATAAATCAATGCAACAGAATCAGAAAGCCCAGAAATAAACCCACACAAATATGGTCACTTAATTCTCAACAACTTTGCAAAAGCAATTCAACAGATAGTGTTTTCAATAAACAGTGCTGGATCAACACGATACCATATGCAAAGGGTATAATATCCATACACCTCATACCATATTAAAAGCTAACTCAATAAGGACCACGATCTAAAACTTAAAGTTATAAAACTTCTAGAAGAAAACATAGGGTGCTCACTTCGGCAGCACATGATACAGAGAAGATTAGCATGGCCCCTGTGCAAAGATGACACACAAATTTGTGAAGCATCCCATATTTTTCTTTCAATGGATACTCTGATTGTAAATGTGCTAAATGCTCCAATCAAAAGACACAAGGTATCATATTAGATAAAAAAGCAAGATCCATTGATATTCTGTCTACAAGAGACTCCTTTTAAGCCCAAAAGCACCTCCAGGTTGAAATGAGGGAGGTGGAGAACAATTTATCATGCTAAAAGACATCAAAAGGAAGCTGGAGTAGCAATCCTTATATCAGAAAAATTAGATTTTAAACCATAGACTAACAGAGATGAAGAGGGATACTATATCATATTTAAAGGGTCTACCCAACAAGAAAATCTAATGATTGTAAATAGTTATGCTCCTAACTTGGGAGCAACCATATAAACCAATTAATAACAAAATTTAAGAAACACATTAATAATAATAATACAATAATATTAGGGGACTTTACACCCCCCTCACTGCAATGGACTGCAATGGACAGATCATCTAAGCAGAAGATCAACAAGGAAACAAGGGCTTTGAATGACACATTGGACCAGATGGACCTCACAGATATATTCAGAGCATTCCATCCTAAAGCAAAAGCATACACATTCTTCTCTAGTGCATATGGAACATTCTCCAGACAGATCCCGTATAGGTCAGAAATCAAGTATCAACTGGTACCCAAAGACTGGAATCATTCCTTGCATATTTTCAGACCACAATACTTTGAAACTTGGACTCAGTCACAAGAGGAAAGTTAGAAGGAACTCAAATACTCAGAGGCTAGAGAACACCCTACTAAAGAATGAATGGATCAACCAGGAAATTAAAGAAGAATTTAAAAAATTCATGGAGACAAATGAAAATGAAAACACAACTGTTCAAAACCTTTGGCACACAGCAAAGGTAGGCCTCAGAGGGAGATACATAGCAATACAAGCCTTTCTCAAGAAACAAGAAATATAGAATGTAACCAAACCTAAAAGAGCTGGAGAAAGAACAGCAAATAAGGCCCAAACCCAGCAGGAGATGAGAATTAATAAAGATTAGAGCAGAAATCAAAGAACTAAAAACCAAAAGAACAGCAGAACAGATCAACAAAACTAGGAGCCAGTTCTTTGAAAGAACCAATAAGATCAATAAACCCCTGGCCAGACTTATCAAAAAGAAAAGATAAATAAAATAATGAATGAAAGAGGAGAGATCACAACCAACACCAAAGAAATACCAACAATTTTAAGAACATATTATGAGCAACTACATGCCAACAAATTAGGCAATCTGAAAGAAATGGATGCAGTCCTAGAGAGTATAAACTACCAAAACTGAAACAGGCAGAAAAAGAAAACCTGAACAAATAAATAACCAGCAAAGAAATTGAAGCAATAATCAAACATCTCCCAACAAGAGTCCAGGGCCAGGTGGCTTCCAAGGGGAACTCTACCGAACATTTAAAGAAAAATTAGTACCTATTCTCTGAAGCTGTTTCAAAAAATAGAAATGGAAGGAAAACTTCCAAACTCTTTCTATGAGATCAGCATTACCTTCATCCCAAAACCAGACAAAGACCCCACCAAAAAAGAGAATAATAGAGCAATATCCCTGATGAACATGGATGTAAAAATTCTCACCAAGATACTAACTAGCCAATAGGATCCAACAGCACATTAAAAGGATCATTCACCACGACCAAGTCAGATTTATTTCTGGGCTGCAAGGGTAGCCAACATTCACAAATCAATTAATGTGATATATCACATTAATAAAAGAAAGGATGAGAACCATATGATCCTCTCAATGGATGCAGAAAAAGCATTTGACAAAGTACAGTACCCTTTCTTGATTAAAACTCTGCACAGCATAGGGTTAGAAAAAACATACCCTCAGTATCATAAAAACCATATATGAAAAGCCCACAGCAAAAATCATTCTCAACAGGGAAAAACTGAGAGCTTTTCCCCTAAGGTCAGGAACATGGCAGGAATGTCCACTATCACTACTGTTGTTCAACGTATTACTACAAGTCGTAGCCTCAGCAATCAGACAACAAAAAGAAATAAAAGGCATTCAAATTGGCAAAGAAGAAGTCAAACTATCATTCTTCACAGATGACCTGATCTCTATGTGGAAAACCCAAAAGACACCATCCCCAAATTGCTATAACTCATACAGAAATTCAGCAAAGTGGCAGGATACCAAATCAATGCACAGAAATCAGTTGCATTTTTATACACTAACAATGAGACAGAAGAAAGAGAAATTAAGGAATTGACCCCATTTTATAGTTGTACCAAAAACCATAAGATACCTAGAAATAAACCTAACCAAAGAGGCAAAGAATCTGTACTCTGAAAACTATAAAACACTCATGAAAGAAACTGAGAAAAACACAAAGAAATGGAAAAATGTTCCATGCTCATGGATTGGAAGAACAAATATTGTCAAAATGTCTATGCTTCCCAGAACAATCTATAGGATCAATGCAATCCCTATCAAAATGCCATCAATATTTTTCTTAGAGCTGGAACAAATAATCCTAGAATTTGTACAGAACCAGAAAAGACCTGGAATAGCCAAAGGAATGTTTAAGAAGAAAAAAAACAAAGCTGGTGGCATCACAACGTCCAATTTCAAGCTCTATTACAAAGCTGTAATTATCAAGACAGTATGATTCTGGCACAAAAACAGACACATAGATCAACAGAACTGAATAGAGAGCCCAGAAATGGACCCTCAACTCTATGGTCCAAAAATCTTCAATAAAGCAGGAAGGAATACCCAATGGAGAACAGTCTCTTCAACAAATTGTATTGGGAAAATTGGACAGCCACATGCAGAAGGATGAAATGAACCATTTTCTTATACCATATACAAAAGTAAATTCAAAATGGATGAAAGACCTAAATGTGAGATAGGAAACCAATAAAATCCTAGAAGAGAACACAAGCAGCAACCTCTTTGACCTTGGCTGCAACAGCTTCTGGCTAGACATGTCTCCAAAGGCAAGGAAAAAAAGGCAAAAATGAGCCACTGGGACTTCTCAAGATAAAAAGCTTTTGCACATTTTTTCATGTGTCTGATAGCCATTTGTATGTCTTCATTGGAGAAGTGTCTGTTCATATCTTCTGCCCATTTTTTTATATGATTGTCTGTTTTGTGTGTGTTGAGTTGGAGGAGTTCTTTATAGATCCTGGATATCAACCTTTTGTCTGTACTGTCATTTGCAAATATCTTCTCCCATTCCATGGGTTGCCTCTTTGTTTTATTGACTGTTTCCTTTGCTGTGCAGAAGCTTTTGATCTTGATGAAGTCCCAAAAGTTCATCACTTTTGTTTCCTTTGCCTTTGGAGACATATCTTGAAAGAAGATGCTGTGGCTGATATCGAAGAGGTTACTGCCTATGTCTCCTCTAGGATTCTGATGGACTCCTGTCTCACGTTGAGGTCTTTTATCCATTTTGAGTTTATCTTTGTGTATGGTGTAAGAGAATGGTCGAGTTTCATTCTTCTGCATATAGCTGTCCAGTTTTCCCAGTACCATTTATTGAAGAGACTGTTTTTTCCATTGTATATTTTTTCCTGTTTTGTCAAAGATTAATTGACCATAGAGTTGAGAGTCCATATCTGGGCTCTCTACTCTGTTCCACTGATCTATGTGTCTGTTTTTATGCCAGTACCATGCTGTCTTGGTGATCACAGCTTTGTAGTAAAGCTTGAAATCAGGTAACGTGATGCCCCCAACTTTTGTAGTAACATGGACGGGACTGGAAGAGATTATGCTGAGTGAAATAAGTCAAGCAGAGAGAGTCAATTATCATATGGTTTCACTTATTTGTGGAGCATAACAAATAGCATGGAGGACAAGGGGAGATGGAGAGGAGAAGGGAGTTGAGGGAAATTGGAAGGGGAGGTGAACCACGAGAGACTATGGACTCTGAAAAACAATCTGAGGGTTTTGAAGGGGTGGGGGGTGGGAGGTTGGGGGAACCAGGTGGTGGGTATTGGAGAGGGCATGGATTGCATGGAGCACTGGGTGTGGTGAAAAAAATAATGAATACTGTTACGCTGAAAAGATAAAAAAATAATTAAAAAAAAAAAAAAGCTTTTGCACAGCAAAGCAAAAGAAACAGGTGACAAAACCAAAAGCCAGCTGACAGAATGGGAGATGATTTTTGCAAATGTTTGCTCAGATAAAGGGTTAGTATCCAAAATCTGTAGAGAAGTTATCAAACTCAACACCCAAATAACAAATAATCCAATCAAGAAATGGGCAAAAGACATGAACAGACATTTCTTCAAAGAAAACATCCAAATGGCCAACAGACATGAAAAAATGTTCAAACAACTCAGCATCACCAGGGAAATACAAAATAAAACCACAATGAGATGCCACCTCACACCAGTCAGAATGGCTAAAATTAACAACACCAGAAACAACGAATGTTGGAAAGGGGAGCCCTCTTACACTGCTGGTAGGAATGCAGTGGTGTTGCAGCCACTCTGTAAAACAGTACAGAGGTTCCTCTAAAAGTTGAAAATAGAGCTACCCTATGACCCAGTAATTGAAATATAAGGTATATACCCCAAAGATACAAATATAGTGATCCAAAGACACACCTGCACCCCAATGTTTATAGCAGCAATGTTCACAATAGCCAAACTATGGAAAGAGCCCATATGTCCAACAACAGATGGATAGATTAAGAAGATGTGGGATACACACACACACAGAGGAATATTACTCAGCCATCAAGAAAATGAAATCCTGGGACACCTAGGTGGCTCAGTTGGTTAAGCAGCTGCCTTTGGTTCAGGTCATGATCCCAGCGTCCTGGGATCAAGTTCCACATTGGGCTCCTTGCTCAGCAGGGAGCCTGCTTCTCCCTCTGCCTCTGCCTGCCACTCTGTCTGCCTGTGCTCACTCTCTCTGACAAATAAATAAATAAAATCTTTAAAAAAAAAAAATGAAATCTTGCCATTTGCAACAATGTGGATGGAACTAGGGGTGTTATGCTAACCGAATTAAGTCAATCAGAGAATGCCAATTATATGATTTCACTCATACAATGGAATTTAAGAAACAAAACAAAAGAGCATAGAGGAAGGGAGGGAAAAATAAAATAAGCTGAAATCACAGAGGGAGAAAAACCATAAGAGACTTGTAATCATAGGAAACAAACTGAGGGTTGCTGGAGGGGAGGGAGGAAGGAGGGTGGGGTAACAGATTGATGGGCATTAAGTAGGGCATGTGATATAAAGAGCACTAAGTGTTATATGCATTGATGACTCATTGAACTCTACCTCTGAAACTTATAATACATTATATGTTAATAAACTGAATTTAAACAAAAAATAAAAGAAAGAGGGATGCCTGGGTGACTCAGTCCACTAAGGGGCTGCCTTTGGCTCAGGTCATGATCCCAAGGATCCTGGGATCAAGCCCTGCATCGGGCTCCCTGCTCAGCAGAGAGTCTGCTTCTCCCTCTCCCTCTGCCCTCCACTCTACTTGTGTGCATGCTCTCTCTCTTTCTGTCAAATAAGTAAAATCTTTAAAAAAAAAAAAAAAAGAAAGAAAACATAGGAACAAATCTTTACTGTCTTGGATTTAGCAAAGATCTCTTAAACATGACACCAAAAACCCAATCCATAAAAGAAAAAAAAAATTATCAAAATTTTAAATTTCTGTTTTTTTTTTTAAGAAAAAGACAGCCATAGTCTGGAAGAAAGTATTTCACAAGGACTTGTATCTAGAATATGTAAAACCAATTAAAAATAAGAAAACAAAAAAAACTCAGAAAGTGGGCAAAAGATATAAACTGACACTGCATCAAAGAACATCTATGAATGGCACATACATACATTGGCAGATACTCTACATCATTAGCCATTAAGGTAACTACACACACCTATTAGATTGGAGGGGTGAGGGGAGAAGCCCAATGATACCAAATGCTGTTGACAATGTAATTTAACTCATACCTTGTGGTGTGAAAGCAAAATGGTATAGTCACTTTGGAAAACTGTGGAACTTTCTTAAAAAGTTAAATATACATTTACCATATGACTAAACAGGTCTACTTCTAGGTACATAACCAGAAAAAATAAAAACATATTCACTGTAGCATTTTTTGTAATCACAAAAAATGCGAAACAACTAAAGGGGAATATTACTCGGTAACGAAAAGGAACAAACTACTAGTGTACACAACATCATGGATGAATCTCAAAGGCATTATGCCATGTGAAAAAGGCCAGACTCAAAACTCTACACACATATGCTTCCGCTTCTGGACATTCTGGAAAAAAAATTTTAGAGATGGGCCCATGATCACCAGGGCTGGACCGCAAGGGAAGGTTTATGAGGGGTTTTTTGGGATGATGTTACTATTCTACATCTCAATTAGTGTAGTGTTTACATCACTGTACTTGCCAAAGCAAAGTGAATTTTATTACATATCAATTAACACAATTAAATTATTTATTATACACAAAATATATCTATTTCTTATATTGTGAATTATATCTCAAAAGAACAGAACATTTGAAAAAAGTAGCCTGCTTAACACTAAATTTTAAGTCTTTTAAAGACAGCAACATAAACATCCTGAAAGATGAACACATCCTATTTGTTTCAAGCAAGTCAAGTAGGTCAAATGGATTTTATTAAAATTTGGGCTGTCACAACCTCTACACTATAGGCATTAGAAAGCCCCATTTCTGCCTCTGATTCTGCCAATCAAGTAATACATATAGTAACAAAATAGTTATTTCGCTTTATTTTTCTGCTTCTAAGTTCCTTATCTTTAAAATGTCAAAAAGCATTCCTAACCTCAAGGTACCTGCAGCCACCAAGAGATGATAAATGGAATAGACGGGCCAGGAGTGCTAAAAAGATGGACTCCATCTTTGGCCCTCCATCTGTTCATGTTTGCTGTGACCACTCTTGGTGCTACATATTTCAGGGCCCTTGGAAATTAATATATATATACCCTAGAATTCCCCACCAAGGCCCAGACTGGGGAGGCCTGCTTTGGCCTCCCATGAATCTGTTAGAGATAAAACGGTCTTTCCCCTTCCTGATGCACCAGTAGAATCACAAGATCAAATTAAAGATTAGCTAGCACTTAGTTGCATGCAAGCCCTTTGAGGTGTATGTGAACCCTTCAATCTCACTACAGTGCCCTTCTGTGCATCTCCTCACTCCAGAATCTGGGCACGAAGGTCTGGATTTTGTGGAGAGTAACTCTGCAACTACCATGGCTTGTTCTCTGCCTGATCCCCCTACCAGTAAGTCACCCTGTATAAAACTCTGTGTCAACTGTTTGAAGTAGCCTGCTTCATTTTCTGATCTCAACGGGACTTCTTAGTTTGGGGAATCACCTTCTAACAATGGGTGATATATAGAATATGTATAGTGTCAGCCAACTAAGTATAGATGTGTTATCACATTACATTCCCACAGAGCTAAAACTAAAATACCAGCCCTAACAATAAAACCCAGTCGCTACAAATGGTAACAGAAAAGGGAAAGTAAATTATGTCCAGCAGAATTAAGAAAGTAAAATAGAAAACAAGAATCACAAATACATAAACAAAAAAACCTAGAATGTTTGCTATTTGGAATATATCAGGCATTTTGTAAATGGTTCCTTTCTTTGGGGAAGGGCACTAAAATGTTCTTTTAAAAAGGGAATATTATTGCAGGTTATTCTTGCATATTGATGAATGTCATTTGTAAAAAAAAAAAACCATTGAAACACATTAAGTGCTTGCGATGTGTCAGCACTAAGTGCTTTACATATTAGTAGATAATTTAATATTCTTAAAAACCATAAGACAACACCAAATGTACTTGGGGAAGTAATTTCTTAACATTCATATGCTTGATGGAAAAGTTTCAGGAAGTCCCAATATAGTGAAAGACAAACAATTGAATCAATAACACTGAAGTTGAAAACATTCCTAAGGAATCCCTGGAAGGATCATGTCTTCTTCCATACCTAAAATATGAGCCTTCACCCTTATTCAAGAAGCTATCATTGGGTCTTACAAGCAAGATAAGGAAGTAAAATAAAACGAGGACTCACTTTGCTATTAGAGGAGATTTCTCTTTTTCTAAGACCTTTTTCTTTTTCTTTCTTTTTTTAAATGTTCTCAGATACAAATCACCAGCAAGACCACAAAGCAGATGCTGAACTGTGGAGTGCCTTGGGGGCCCATGTCTGTGAGCACACAGGAGTGTCTCCGTGTCCCCAGTGAATAGCGCTCCTTAACCCATGCTTTAACACGGAGAAGACGCGGCCCTAGCCCTGGACCCCAGGCATTAGAAGGACTTGCTTTTCTTCCACCTGCCTCCAGCTTTATTCCTGTCCGCAGGCCAAAGAGTCTGAGGGACCTTCTAGAACATACTCCAGAATACCAAGGGTCGTGAGATTTTTCTATCCAAGTGGCTCCAAAACTGCTCCGAGGTCCTTCTCGCTAAGAGACCTTGCCCCGCATATACATGCCGCTAAGCCGAGGAAGGACCAACCAGGGCTGCTGAGTGGGCATGTGGACATACAGGCGGCCTTCTCCACACACGTGCACCCAGCTCCCCAAGGCGGTAGAAGGGAGTCCGCTCTCCCATGCCCTCGCTTTCTGGAAAGGAATTCGCAGGCATCAGAGAGGTGACAAAGCTGACTCCCCAAGAGTAAGCCAGCGACACCAGACCAACGCCCGCATGGGTCATGCAGATAAAGGCCAGGACAGATGTACTGACCGTTGTACAGAAGGACCGGAGTGGGTTAGAGGAGCAAACTGAAAAAGGCTGAGGCCATCCGAGCAGTTCCTAGGAAGGGGCCTTGGACACCTGCTGCCATTCCCAGCCCAGCTCTATGGGGGGTGAGGGGGACAGGTATGTGGGCGGATGGGGGGCAGGGTATCCAAGACACCGGTTTTGACGTCAGCTGCAGTGCTAGGGAGGATGGCAGGGTAGCAACAGGGGGAGGCTGGCGCAGTGTGGGGGGCAAGGCCGTCAGCTGATCGCAGGGAGCCAGTCAAGGGCGGGCGAGAAAAGGGCGGGGCCGCGGCCGACGTCACTGCCGCGGCCGACGTCACCGCCACTTGCCGCAACCGCAAGATCTCTCTGGTGCAGCTCGGGTGCAGGTCTCTGCGGGAGCCACCCTAGACCTCTGCAGCTTCCCCGGTATCATGGCTGACTCGGAAAACCAGGGGCCCGCGGAGCCAAGCCAGGCGGCGGCGGCGGCAGCGGCAGCAGCGGCAGCGGAGGCGGCCGCGGCGGCGGAGGAGGTAATGGCGGAAGGCGGAGCGCAGGGGGGAGACTCTGACAGCGCAGCTGGGGACTCCGACAGCGCGGCCGGTCAGACGGCGGAGGAGCCCCAGACCCCCGCGGAGAATGCACCAAAGCCTAAAAATGACTTTATCGAGAGCCTGCCTAATTCGGTGAAATGCCGAGTCCTGGCCCTCAAAAAGCTGCAGAAGCGATGCGATAAGATAGAAGCCAAATTTGATAAGGAATTTCAGGCTCTGGAAAAAAAGTATAATGACATCTATAAGCCCCTACTTGCCAAGATCCAGGAGCTCACCGGTGAGATGGAGGGGTGTGCATGGACCTTGGAGGGGGAGGAGGAGGACGACGACGAGGAAGAGTACGAGGATGAGGAGGAGGGGGAAGAGGAGGAGGAGGAGGAGGAGGAGGCTGCTGCAGAGGCTGCGGCGGCCAAAGATGAGGGTCCCCACTCTGCAGTGCCTGATGACGCCAAGAAATAAGCAGGGGCAGAGATTGAGGAGGAGAATGACGACGAAAACAAAATCACTATTTTTTTTTTTCAATATTGGTGGACTTAATAAGGCTCAGGTTTGGGACCAAAATACAATGTAATCAATTCTGGCGTTCCTACCTAAAATTATAGTAAATTGAAGCAATCAGATCCTGGCCAGCCCGTTTCAAATTTTTCATTTTGAACACAATAAATATATCAAAAGATGTTGAAGAAAACAAGTTATATTTAAAATGATTTTTTTTTCATGATCTCTTCTGCACGGACTGCAATTGAGACTTATTAAGGGTGTCAAGTAGATGTGAAGTAAAGAATGTCACTTTGAAACCTGTTCATTCCACTGTCATCACACTACACACAGAACACCCAGACCAAGACTGAACATGTTCTCAACGCTTAACTCTTCAGTTTCTTTAGTCCGGACATTTTCCAGTGCAGAAAAAACAGAAGCCAGAAGAATCTCATCTTTAAGACTTTGCTTTTGTAACCCATCAGCTTTACACTTCGGAGAAGAGTGATGGAATCCTGGAAGCCTGTGATGGAGATCATGACAGTACTGTTTAATGAGGCCTGGAAAACTGCCATTTCAAATTCTAAAGAATGTTCTGAATATTTGAGTTTAAACAAGCAACATGGTTCTGAGAAGGAGGGTGTATAACTTGTATAATACTGTCAACATATGTGTTTGTTATTTACAGTCTCATGTTTATGTGTTCTCTTGGTAGTGTCTATTTACAAAGGTGTAAAAACAAACAAACAAACAAAAAAACCCAAATGTTTAAGTATTAAATCCCTTTACCTAGCATTCTAGAAATATTAATTTACTTGAAAAGATGTAGAATGTAGCAAATCCTGTAAAGCATGTATTCAGTGTTATGTAGTTTGATCCTTGTGAAGTCGTCTTTGTCATGTAGCTTTTAGAATGTAGCTGTGAAAATTATCAGAACTCTTCAATGAAGCTAATGTTTGGAAAAAATTAATACTTGAAGAACCAATCCAAGTGTGTGTCCCCACCCCCAGCTCAGAAGTAGAAGGGTTTAAGTTTGCTTGTATTAGCTGTGCCTTCATTATTTTGCTATGTAAATGTGACATATTAAATTAAAAAATGGTGCATATTCAAATTGTACTGCTTGAGGACAGACTGGTATACAGTTAAGGATTTTCAGGAAGGACACGTTAAATGTAAAGACTCTTAGCTTCTTTGTGGGTTTTGAATTTTGTGTGACTCAGTGATCTAAAAAGAAACATAAAGTTGTTTACCACTGTAGTGTTAATAAAACAGTATTTTTAAAAAACAAAAGGACTCAAATACTCTGCCTTCTTGCAATCAAATCCCAGCTCTGCCCCTATAAGCAATGAACCTTAGGCAATTCAGTCGGTCTGTTTCAGTTTCTCCTATAAAAGGGGTAGTAATGGCCCCTTCCTCACAATTATGGAGAAGAGGTCAGTTAATACACAAAGTCTACAGGATAGTATCTGACACACACTCAGTGCTCAAGAAATTTCAGCTATTATTTTATTATTTTTTTCTTACATGAAACATAAAGACACTGATTGGAAATTCAATCCTCCTTCCCTTCCCAGGTACAAAAAGAGGGGAGATGGACATCATTATATTCTTGTTTATGATTCCTCATCAGAGAAGAATGTCATCTTTAATTTAGAAACAGGAAATTCAATAACCTATCTCATTTTGGTTTCCTCAATATAAAATCAGATTTTGATTTCCTCCCAGAAGAGATAAAAGACTTTCAATGTGATATTATGCATATCCAAAAAAAGGCTTCTTCAAGTTTATATCTGGGCATCTTGAATGAAGCAAAATAATTTAAAAATTAAGGACCCCACCCTTAAAAATTAAAAACTCAGATGGATTTTCTTCCATTTCTCTTAAGGGTTAAAATTATGCAAACGTGAAATTATGCTGTTTTACCTTAAGGACTGGCAGGCAGCTCTGACCTGTTGTTTATTGCAATAGCAGAGTTAAACCTTAATGTACTATTAATCATCATTAGGGCCAGGCAACCAAAAGGGAAAATCAAAATAACGTATTATATAAGAAGTCAATGATTATCTTAATCATAGGATTATCTTCATGGAAGCAAAAACTAATAAAATTCAATATTTCTTATCTCTAGGAATAAGAGACTCCTTTAATATTCTTCTAGGTCTATCTAGTAAAGAAGCAAAAATGAATAAAACAAATAAGGTGTGTAATTATTGGGGAAAAATTTTTTTGCAGGCAGATAGTTATATATAGAAAACCCAAGAGAATCAACTGAAAATCATTGAATAAATCTGAGCAACTGACCAGTTGCCAGATAAATATACAAAAACCATTAACTATTTCTAGGTACCAATAATGGTCAAAACACATGGAAAGACTTTCACAATAGAAATAAGAAATCAAAATATATAAAAAAAAAAACCTCTAATAAAAAATATGTGTAATCTATGTGAAAAGGAAAAACAAAATCAGAAATTAAAACAGGCTTTTGGATGGTAAGACTAAATACCACAAAAGTGTTAATTCTTCCCAAAGTAACCTTTAATTTATCACACTTCAAATCAAAACCCAAACTGGATATAACTAATCTAATGTCCCCCTGTAAGAATAGCTAAGGAAACTAGCAATATGGGAATAATTCAGATTTCTACCTTAGAATACAGACCTCCCCCCACCTGAAATTTTTTTAAGTGAAGAGAGTACATGATGTATTTATCAATTGCTGTACAAGGAAAGGCTGAGATTGGTGATATAAGACTAAAAGAAATAATAAACAGGACAACACAGAAATAAATACATTATAGAGATTTAAACACAAGCACCCCGTTTTTTCCAAAGCAAACAACTGGAAATACAATTTACAATAAATAACAAATGGCAAAGGGTTTAGTGGTCTTAATAAAGAGTATCCACAAACCATATGAAAATCATTTAGTCCCAATACAGAAAGACATAAAGGACACCAGCAGACTGCTTTAAAAAGAAGAAACACTATAGCCCTGTCTGGGGCAGAAAGACACGTCCTGAGAGGGCAGCACCAGGGCTCGGTGAAGTCTGGAACACAGGCATTCCCAGCCGAGTGCTCTGACCAGCCGTCTTCCTTCCACTTAGGGCAAGACTTTAACTGTGGGGTTTTCTAGCTACCAATCACACCACTGTTGGCCACATTTCCCAGGACACGGGGATGCTTGTGGATGCCCTTCACAATGTCAGGACGTTTCCACTGTTTCCTAACTGGCTTGATCTTTACCTCTGTTTCCTGCCCTGCTTATTTGATTGTTCCTCAGGCATTCATAAAACCTGCATGTTAACATCTAGCAGGATACCCCGCCTTCAAGGTGGGTCAAACACTATCACTCAGCGTTAATCCATTATATGCTCAAATTTGTCAGCAGTGCACAAAATAAGTGGCGGGAAGAATAGCAGTATGCATTACACATTCAATTCGGTCTCTGAGAGCATTACACAGGAAAGTGTCGCATCCCGACGCTCACTGCCAAAGCATGACACAGCAGTTCTCCCTGCCTGAGAGTTCACATTCAAGGCAGACACAGACACATTTGCACATGCATACACAGGTACACAAACACTTTTTATTGAAGAGAAATACACAGAACATAAAATTAACCATTTAAATGAACAATTCAGTGGCATTTAGTACATTCACAATATTGTCCATTTCTATCTAATTCACAGGAAAATGCACCAAAGCTGTGTAGAATATGAAAAGTAGCCTAGGTGTGTAAGAAATGCAAAATTTTACAAGTGCAACAGAATTTATTACTTGTTTTCTTTAAGAGAATCTTAGTGCTTATAAGGATTAGGTAAAATGAGTACTCTCATACATTGATGATAATATGCAAGTTGATATATAATTCATTAGTGAAATCAATTCAGCAACAACATCTATCAACCAATTGAAAATGACATACACTAATTCAATTTCACCCTTGGGATCTTATTAAAAAGCAATTTTAAAGGCAAAGAAAGCTTTAGACAAAAGATACTTGACAGGTCTTACTAAAAATAAAGGAAGAGGGGAGAGAAACAAAAGAGAACTTAGAAGCCAAATACCCTGGAGCAAGACAGTAGAACACACACATCCACCTGGCAGACTGTGTAGTCATTATTAAGGGTGTCCATGAGGGCTTTGTAATAACATAGTAAATATAAGCGCTGTCTCAAGCAAAGTTTAAAAATTCAGACATATAATTTTATACATTCACCGTATATTTTTAACTATGCCAACCTTGTTTTTTAAACACCATAGTGTGCCTGAAAGGAAAACGGCAAACTTCTAAGTCATGTCTCTTCCTGGGTTGGGGAGGGGACTCAAGTCCTGGTCTTAGCCTTGAAGGGGCGGGTGCGGACCTTCACAGAGCACAAGCTCTCATCTCACTCCCAATGCCTGGCTTTGAATCCTACACTTCTAGCTACGTCACCCTGAACAATTAAGTTGTGCCTCTCTGTGGCCCAGTTTCCGCATCTGTATAGTGGGGAGGATTACATGTGAAGTACTTAGACGAATGTAAGCACTCAAGAAATGTGACTGGCATTTTAGTCATCTGCTATCCTAAAACAGCCCAATGCAAATACAAACAGATCTTAAAGATTACACCAATAGATTATCTCAAGACATCAACCTGACAAGTCTGTCAGCAGTCCTAACTTCAGGAGATCTTAAGGAACCACAGGTGTCTGTCATGTAGGATTTTCTCCTCAGGTTCTCACTACAGAATCTGGGTGCCCTTTGGAGCACTTACGTTAAGCCTCACACTCCTTACTGGGTGATCTTTTTTTTTTTTAAGGTACTTTTCTTCTTCTTTTTTTTCTTTTAAGATTTTATTTATTTATGTGCCAGAGAGGGAGATCACAAGTAGGCAGAGAGGCAGGCAGAGAGAGAGGGGGAAGCAGGCTCCCCGCTGAGAAGAGAACCCCATGAGGGCTCCATATCAAGACCCTGAGATCATGACCTGAACCGAAGGCAGTGGCTTAAATCACTGAGGCACCAAGATGCCCCACTGGGTGATCTTTTTACTGTTTTTCTATCCCTTTCTTAACGTGGCAGAAATGGGAGAACACATCAATTTTATTTGACTACATTAAATTAAGGTCAATTTGGGGAAACCTCGAATGACATGTGGATTTTTCATTAATAGTAATAACACCATGTTACAGAGTATGAGAAATACTTAGCCATGAGTAGTCGTTATTCAGATGTGATTACCAGCTGTGGCAAGAGCTGGCTATGATGTAGCCACCAGCCATCACCTATGGATGTTCTTTTACTTGGATGCTTGTAACTCATTTGACTATCTGCAGCTCTTATTCAAAGATAGGATGCAATCTTAAGACCAAATGAAATATAATAAATTATGGGTAAAGAAATGGTATCTTTCTGGCATTTTCCTCAGGGCAGTGGTGACAGCAAATACCTTACTGTTAACTCAGCAAATAACTTTCTGTTAAGATACTGCTTATTGTTAAGCAGTATCTGTATATTCAACTGCCTACAAGTTAAAATCCAGCAGACATTATTCTTATCTTTCTTTCATCAAGTTTTCTTTTAAAAAAAAATATTTTAATTATTTATTTGACAGAGGGAGACACAGGAAGAGAGGGAACGTAAACAGGGGGAGTGGGAAGGGAGCCTGGGTGGCTCAGTGGGTTAAGCCTCTGCCTTCGGCTCAGGTCATGGTCCCAGGGTCCTGGGATAGAGCCCCACATCGGGCTCTCTGCTCAGCAAGGAGCCTGCTTCCCCCCTCTCTGTCTACTTGTGATCTCTGTCTGCCGAATAAATAAATAAAATCTTTAAAAAAAACAAAACAGGGAGAGTGGGAGAGGAAGAAGCAGGCCCGATGCAGGACTCAATCCCAGGACCCTGGGATCATGACCTGAGCTGAAGGCAAACGCTTAACCAAAGGAGTCACCCAGGTGCCCCTCAGCTAGTTTTCTTAGACCCATCTAAGAAATACCCAAAAAGGGGGTGCCTGGGTGGCTCAGTGGGTTAAGCCGCTGCCTTCGGCTCAGGTCATGATCTCAGGGTCCTGGGATCGAGTCCTGCATCGGGCTCTCTGCTCAGCAGGGAGCCCGCTTCCTCCTCTCTCTGCCTGCCTCTCTGCCTACTTGTGATCTCTGTCTGTCAAATAAATAAATAAAATCTTTAAAAAAAAAAAAAAGAAATACCCAAAAAGGACCCCCACCCCCAGTGGTGAGATTATGACATACTAGACAAAAGGGAAAAGGAGCTGCAATGATTCATCTTTCACAGCTGTATGCAACATTTCTTACCAGGCTCTCAGTATGCTTTGCTGATAAGATTTTTGCTTTTGCAGCATAAAAGAAAAAGAAGAGAAATTCACTTGTATCTTCCTAGTTGTCCTTCACCATGACAGTTATACTAAGTAATGTGGCAGTAACCACACGAGGTTCTCAGAAGCTTCTCCAGTAGGTAACTGTGTGACAGAAATAAGGTCTGCCTCCTGTCACAAGTACAAAGGCATGCACAACAGTGCCGAAAACAGCATGGATGAGTTCACTGTGTGCTCAACGAGTGCTAGTGACCCAGAAAAGTCAAAACATAAACTTCACCAAAGATAGAAGCTGTTCCACACGCTAATCTCAAACACAGTGTGTTGGCAATCAAAACAGGAGCCGCCATCCTCTGCCTGGCAAGTTTTAAAACTACGACACTCTCTATTGTATAAAGACTTGAAAACTTCTGAGGCTACTTTTTGGAAGTCATGGTAACAAAGGAGCTTCATAATACAAGTTAAAGAATGACGGGGACTCCCTTCTCTTTATTCTCTTGAATTTAAGTACTGCCTTTCTTTTAAGGAAACTGTGTGTCATCAGAACATCCTTACTGAAAATGTGTTGTAGGAGCAGCCCCGAAGTCAATTAGTGGCCAACAACTGCAAAGTAAGAGAAAAGGAGCCCACATATTTTTAAAGATTTATTTATTTATTGGGGAGAGAGAGAAAGCATACACACACACACACATACACACACACACATCACACACACGAGAAGAGGAGAGGGAGAAACTTGAGCAGACTCTGTGCTGAGCACGGAGCCCAACACAGGGCCCAATCTCATGATTCTGAGATCACAACCCAAGCCAAAACCAAGAGTCAGATGCTCAGCTGACTGTGCCACCCAAGCATTTCCCCAACACGCCTTTTAAACAAAAGCATGCTCTTCCACACTGATTCTGAGCACTACTTGGGGTTAAGCACTGTCCATGAGTGTGCAGCAGCAGATGGTGTCAGCAGCAGATATAAACAGTGGAGAAGGAAAAGATGAGAAAACAATGTCTGCCCGGAACCAACTTCTATCCCGTAACTCCTGAGCTCACAAACAGTGGCTTCTTACTACCTGCTGAATGAAGTCTAAAATTCTCTATTTACCAAAGACTTCTACAATGTAACCCCCAAGGCTAAACGAGTGTGGGTCCTCCAAATGAAGCTTCCCCTGGCAAAGCCCCCAACCAGTACCCACACGCCACACACACTCACTCACTGTTCTCTCCCTGATACAACAACCAAGATTTAGCCATCACTCTATGGAGCGGCTTTCACTGTTCACTGTGGTCTTTGTCGCTACTTTCTGTTATCCAACAGGTAGGTAGGTTTCGCAACCTAACTCTATGCCATATCTGACCTCCTGGGTCTACGTGTCCAAGCTGCTATCCCTGAACTCTTCGGATTCAACCCCCAATTCAGTCTATTTCACTTTTGAAGTATGGTTGCACATGACAACAGCTTACACCCTAAGGAGACCGTGTTTTATCTCAGTATTCCTGAACACGTTATCTCCCAACTATTCAGTCAATTCAACTGATGATTCAAAGAAATATCTATTGAATAAGGACAGGCAGTGAGAGTTATAGGGAAGGAGAAGCAGAGACAGGAAGAGAAAAAACTCGGACCCAGAAAGAGAGAGGGAAAAAAGCAGAGACAAAAAGTACTCTAAGGGAAATACTTTTATAAAGATAAGAAGGAGTTCTAAGTCCCAAGAACTGCTTCAAGTGAAGACTACATCACAAAGGGCCTTCGCCTGCACTGGGTCACTGTGCCACTCAGTGTTCCAAACACACAGAGCTCTCTGAGGACTCACCACCATATAAAGACATTCTGAATGTTCCCTTCCTTGGGCCACAGGCCTAGCCCTTTGGCAGCTTCCCCAAATCATGCACACGTTATCTTGTCTGAAACTTGATGCAAAAGCTCAGATATCCTTTGAAAACTAAAGGCAGATATGTACATATATACCTGATAAAACAATCATCAAAACTACAAGAGAAATCTTCTATGCCAAAAATCCACTCTATGATCCACCATACATTTCCCTATTCTAAAAAATACCATTAGACTACAAGGAATATATAAGCCTGTTCTTATGTGAAAAAATAAATAGATCATTTACTGTGAACAAAGTATCAATGTTATTCAGATAAAGACAGGATGATACATTTAGCTCCAAGGGATTCTTTTTTTTTTTTTTTTCCTCCAAGAGATTCTTATTAGGGCTTGACTGGAACACCTGCTTGTCATAAGACTAACCTCTTTATTAGGTTCCTAGAATCAAGGTAATTCCATCACCTGAAACCATTTTTGTTGGGCACTTACTTTCCCCAAAGCTGAGGCTCCCTGCATAGTCTGGAAGGTTTACATGACAAAGAGGGTTACTGAATGTTACATTAGACCTCACAGTCTTCAGGTTGTCTTTAAAAATGTGCAAGGATGCAGGAAGAGGTTTGTCCGTTTTTCTAGATCTGCAACAGTCATCTCCTGAATCTAGGCCTAGTGTTTCCTCTAATATGAAAAATTAATTACAATCTGCAAATTCTTGCTCCCTTACCCTTGCCTCCTCTGCAGCAGGGATTAAGATTTAACATCAATCTCGGTCTTAAAAGTGTAAGTGCAGAGAAATAAAGTAGCAACATCTGCAAGGGTCTGGGGTCAGGACTAACCTGTTATCCTTGCACACAGTTACTTTGTCTCCCCCAGGTATCAGCTTCTTCTGTTCAACCACTCCATAGCTTTCTCGACAAATCTGTATGTAAGGAAAAAAAAAAATAGATGTTTCAATTCTGTTTACCACCTATCCTTCTAGACTCCAAATGACTGAGAGAAGCTTTAGGAACAAATGTAGCTTAATCACTACTTCTTACATAGGAAATTCTTGGGAAAAGAGAACCTGATTCAGAAAACATTACCACCTTACAAGATATCCTGTGTTTTAAGACATGCAGTTGCCAATAAATGCAATCAAAGAGAAAATGATATAAACTCTAGAAATCTATGTATCAAGAGTAAAGAGGACTAATATTTCATAATGTTAAGTTCACAGATGAATCATTCATTCATTTATTCAACAAATTTACTTAACTCCTTTAACAATCAAGACACTATAACTAAAATAAAATTTCTTCAGAGAAGACCCTGAATTTATTCTTTGATTTGGAAAACAACTGTATGTTCATTACGACTTGTGAGCATGATGAAAGGGAATGCCACAATCAGAAGGAAACTGTGGAAATCCTTACCGTGAAATTGAGACAGAAAGTCTCCTCAATATCTTCCCCGGGGTAATCTAAAAGTTCTTGAAGACTCCTAATAGAGAAAGAATAGAGAAAGGAAAAGAGAGGCAAGTTAGACATGGTAATAATGTTTCTACTTTAGTTATATATCCAGAATCAGTGTAAGGAAAAACTAAAAGAGGATTCTAGGATAAACATAAATCCAGACTGACAGAAAAGTGTTTATACCTTAAAAAGAAATATCACAAGGGCACCTGGGTGGCTCAGTTGGGGCAGTATCCAACTCTTGGTTTGGGCTCAGGTCATGATCTCAGGGTCATGAGATCAAGCCCACACCAGGCTCCACACTTAGCATGGAATCTGCTTTTCCCTCTCCTTCTGCTCCTCCCCCTGCTCTCTCTACCCCTGCTCTAAAAGAAATACATAAAATATTTAAAAAGGGGGGAAAAAAGTATGGCAGTAGACCTGTAAGACATTTGTTAATTATACTCTTCCCACTGCCAAGACTTACTGGATTTATGAAGAAGTTCAGATAGATTTATATCTGACACACGGGTGTTCTTTTAACTGTGGTATTGCTCGGAAGTCAAAATATAAGGACACGGTACTCCAGTGGCCCTACAGAATGTCTTCACCCACATGCATCAGAATAATCCTCCCATCATAAGAAAGCCACAAAGTCACCTCTATCCACTTAGGAATCTTAACTGGCTGACTTGTTAATGCAAGGGGCTCTATAGGGTAAAAATACTCTATTACCTGACATACTAAAGAACACAAACAGGCCCTCTGAAAACAAGAATATGTTTATACCAACAATGATCATATTCTAGCTCTCAAGAGAATACCTTCTTGTAAGAAGACCTCATTCACACTTTCTTCTTCAGTGAGCTCCGGATCCAGTTTCATCAAGGAAGAAAATTCTTAGCATGGAATTTAAATCCACCACTGGTTAAACCAGCCAGAATCATTACTTCAAAAATATCCTCAGCCAGGCTGGCAAAGGGGAATCACACACACTTCAACCACTCTCTGGCTTTCTTCAGTCACCCCGAAAATTAACACTGCCAGAGTCTTGTCTGCTGTTTTCCAATATCCCTTCTAAACGTTCTCTTCTCTCTGTGTCCCCACCCCTCCCATCCTTCCTGGTTTTTCAGTACTGGTGTCCTACTCAGGTGGTGTGGCTCTCCCTTCCAGAGGGAACATCAGAAATGGCCCTTTCTCTATCTCCATCTTAATATTGGTACTCTTTCTCCATAAAAAGGGCTATTGCTTCCTGTTGAAGCCAAAAGGATTATACTGTTTACAGAAATCCAAGGGTATGCTGTTTTTTATATATCTGATGCCACCTAAAATCAAGGCAGAAAAACTCAGAATCAAAGGGGTTTTCAGAGCCAGAAAGAGAATAACATAAAAATATGGCTCCACTACTCTGGAGAACAGTCTGGCAGTTCCTCATAAAACTAAACCCAGAGCTTACCATATGGCCCCAGCCATCCCACTCCTAGGTAGCCACCCAAGAGGAATGAAGACTTACATCCACACAAAAACCTGTGCAAGAATGTCCATAGTGGCATTATCCATGCCAGCCGAAAAGGGGAACAACTAATGAACAGATGAACACAGGGTCATCGATATCCACTAATGGATTATTATTTGGCAACAAAGAGAAATTCATTACTGACACATGTTGCAACACAGATGAACCCTGAAAACATGCTGCCTCAAAGAAGCCAGACACAAAAGACCACGTGTTGTATGATTCCATTTATATGAAATATTCAGACTAGGCAAGTCTACACAGAAAGGAGATCAGTTGTTGTCTAGGGCTTGCGGATGAGGGGACTGGGAATGACAACTAAGGAGTACCAGGTTTCATTTTCGGACAATAAAAATCTTCTAAAATTGTGGTGATAGCTACACAACTCTGAACATACTAGAAGTCGCTCAATTGTAGACTTCAAGTAGGTGGATTGTATGGTATGTGAATTTTATCTCAATTAAAATTTTTAAAAATACTCCTTTTTTAGTACTTGCTCCCTCTGTATTTCCAGGCCATGAGAGTCTCCACTCTTTGTTTTTGTTCAGGACAAGGAAGAGTGAGATTTTTTTATACCCCTGGGCACCCACAGCCTCCCTTTTCCTTTGCCTCCTCTGCTATAGGCAATGCCTCAAGTGAGTAGCAGCCCATCTACATTGTAAGAGTCTAGCCATATGGTCTGATAATGCGGTATTTTCAACCCCGAATCCCTGTGGCACAGGCACAGCCAGAGCAGTTCCCCATCTTTCAGCTTCATACCTTCCTTCAGTGGGTGAGAGCTCCTTTAGATCTTCCAAGCCAGGCTTTACGTTCAATAACTTCTTGTAGAGAGCCAACGGAAAGTGGAGATCAACCACAGTGGAGTTGTAGATGGCTAGTCCACATGTTATGCCAATCAAGTGGAACCAGTTGTGCTCTACAAAACACTTTTCAGTATGTATGCAAACGTGTTAAAAATTTTAAAAAAGGAATGCACGGCTTGCAGCCCTCAAAACACTGCCATTTACCTCAGAATATCTTCCGTATAAAATAAAGACCTCATTAATTCTTAATTATCTTCTGAGGCAGAGAAACACCCTGCAATACCACCAAAACCCATAACCTAGATGAAGTCAAGCAGTTACGGCTCATCTAGCGACACAGAAAAGAGCATATAATCTTCTAGAGCAAGGCTGTCCAACAGGACTTTCTGCACTGACATGAACAGTCTATGCTATGCCGTGCCATCATCCCCCAGCCCACTAGCTACAAAGACTGAGCACCTGACATGTGGCTAGCACAATTTTGGAAAGGTATCTTCAATATTATTTCATTTTAACTAAGTAAAATTTAAATTTAAATACCTACATGCGGCTAATGGCTGCTTTTTTAGAACAGTAGAGCCCTAGGAAGAAAACTCCACTGGAAAAAAAGAACTAAATTATAGTCTGCTTAAAATTAGATGCCATTTGAAGCTTAACTCTCCTACTGAATTTTCAAAAATAACATGTGTGCCTGAATTTGGGTTTAAGTGTTCACACACATACCACATTATTAAAGTAAGACGTACCTATCACTTTCCACATGTCATAAAACTCACTTCTGTATCACAGTGTTCGTATTTTTACCCTTCAAAGAATAACAAAACCTGGATCTTACCTACCAGAAAGAGAAATGGGGGGTGGGGGGAGTGAAAAAATACATGGGATCTTGTCAATGAGTGAAAAATAAAGATGAGCTACATTATTCAGACTGTTGGAATTATCTTTGTTATGCTCCCCTTTGTAAAGTCAGAAGTCAGGGGACTGGTCTGACCACAAAAAGAAAGTCTATCACAATCCTTCCGTTTAACTGCAATATAACTAACTTACCGTATCTGAAAACCACAAAAGATTTGAATCCTGATAGTAGGTAAACATTCCATAGATAGGATTCAAAAGTTCTTTTAACAGTAAAAGAAAGAACTCCTTTGTGACACCACCAGCATCCACTGCTTCTTCACCATCAAAGATTACCTTAAAATAATGAAAGTAAAATTAATACTTCAGGGAAATCTTTGATGGTTAATCTTTTTTTTTTTTTTTTGCAAACTCTCCAAAGTCAGAACAAAGGAAGAAAAATATAACAGAGAATACGCTGATGCAATGAAAACTACAAGGTGTACTTGCTGATTATTAACAAAGCACTTACAGACCCACAAAATTTCTACTAGTACTCCAGAGGATACAAAGGAGGTCAAAAGTTTACCATATGTCCATGGAAAGTTTACCATCTATTTCGGGGAGTAAGGCAAACAAAATAATCAATTGGAGAATATGTTTTTTTCTTTTTTTTTTTTTCTTGAAGATTTTATTTATTTGAGAGAAAGAGAGGGCATGACCAGGGGTGGGGTGGGGGAGGAGGGAGAAGCAGACTCCCTACTGGGCAGTCCCTGTGGGACTCAATCCCAGGACCCCGGGATCATGACCTGAGCCAAAGGCAGATGCTTAACTACTGAGCCACGCAGGCACCCCTATATTTTATTTTCCAAGAGTCAAATACATTGAGAGGTAAATGTTCTGGTGCATAGAGAAAAGCAATGATTAAACTGAGTAAAGGAACACTTTCTGGAAGAAATCTCTCTCAGTGGGGCTCTTGAAGGAACTGATGCATATGAAGGAAGGAGAGCATCCTAAGGAGGCAGACTTGGGTTCTGTAAGGGGCTATAACCAGACCTATAGAGGGCATCCTGGCCCCATAAGGATCATCACAGTGACAGCTACAGCAAACCAACAAATGAGATTTATTGCAAGTCTGTTACATGCCAGTATTTAAACTCTATTATCCTAATCAGAACAGCCTCATGCGTAGAGACTACTATTATCAGCCCCATTTTACAGGTAAGGGCTCAGACACAGCAGAAAAATAGCATTAGAAAAAGTGTATCCTTGTGTCTGAGTTCCACACTTCTGAGAGCAGGACAGGAGCAAAGGTGAGGACAAACACTAGGACTTCGATTGTGCAGATGTCACCAGGAGACTTAGAAGAGTCTCATCAGAATTACTGATTGAAAACAGGGGGCAGAGGGAGGCCCCTCTCTTTGCGGTATCAAAAATCTAGCCCAGAAATTCCAGGGAGAACTCCCAGGCAGATGCAGGAGACTGATGCCACTCAGGGGATGTTCTAGAAAGGGTGACAATAGCGTGGAGATCGTCAGTTTCCTACTTAAACTACCTTTTGGAAACTAGAGTTTACAACAGGAATGGCAACAGAGATCTGGAAATCATCTGAAGGGAAAGATAAAGGGTTAAAAAAAAAACCACTTCAGATAATTCATTAAACATTAATCAAACACCTAGTTGGTATCAAGCATTATGCTAAGCGCCCCGGGAATACAGTTAAGTAGTAACTCGAACACGCACAGTCTATGAAGAGAGAAAAAGTTTTAATTCAGTAATTTCAGGGTACGAAGAGTAACAATCATGATCAGTCAACAGCTTCCCAGACAATTTCACTACCACCTTTCCATTCTACTTTTTCCCTTCTTTCTCTTCTCTTTCTCCCCCATCCGGGCCTTGGTGGGGAATTCTAAGGTATGTATATTAATCTCCAAGGGCCCTGAACTATGTAGCACCAAGAGTGGTCACAGCAAACACGAACAGACGGAGGCCAAAGATGGAGTCTGTCTTGTTAGCACTCCTGGCCTGTCTATTCCATTTACCATCTCTTTCTCTTCAATATTTGACAACCAAAACCTTCCTGACTAGAGAGTATCACTTAGTCTTGCTCTTGCTTGCTTGTTTCTGGAGAGCTGGACCTGGTACACCCAAGAGAGCGGACAAAGAAAGCCCTATAATCCCTCAAGTAATCCACTGGCATTCTTATCTGATGTTATGTTGAGATGTTCTGCTCGACGATTTGACAGAAGGAGGTGATCAAATTCTTGTAAAACAGATGAAAGAAATCATGAATGGCTATACTCCACAATTTTAATAGTAAGACCTCTGCTGTTTCTTCAACACTGTTTAATGAAAACCCTGGAAGACAGTTAGAGGAATAAAATGAAGTGCTCACTTTGAGAGGCTTTTTCAGGTCAATATCAGAATGAATGCTCAGCTCTCTTAAGGCATCTCCAACGAGATTGTTCCTGCGAACATGAAGGACGAGGAAGGGGCTTCTGGCCAGCAGAGGCTCCAAGGTGAGAAGCATGAAGACATTCTGCAGGTTAGCTCCATTGACTGCCACCTGGAACAGCACACCCAAGAACACAATTACACAGACAGCAAGAGACGGACAGACAAAGAGAGAGGGGGATGAATGAAGGGATATACCCACCAACAATAAGAACAGGTAGATTTGGATTATTAATTCACAAATGTCTTAGTAAGCTTATCAAAACCAATTATATTTTATAATAGAAGTATATATTTAAAATAAATTAAATCTCTGTAACTTCATTCAGTTTTTATTCAATAAAGAATTACTAAGCTCCATTTAATTATTGCCCTAGCTCTACACCAGGGCAGCAAACTATGGACTGCAGACCAAACCGAGCCTGTTCCCTGTTTTTGTATAGCTCTTGAAATAGCAATGTTTTTTTCATTTTTAAATGATTGGGGGGGGGAAGGGGGGGGAAACTTCACATGTAAAAATTATATAAAATTCAAATGTCAGTGTACAGAAAATTGTATTAGAAAAACATCATGCTCATTCATCTACTTACTGTCAATCACTGCTTTCCATGTTACAACATGAAATAGCTGAATAGTCGAGATAGACTATATGGCCCATGAAGACTAAAATACTTACTATATGGCCCTTTACAAAAATGCTTGCCAACCCCAGATCCAGGTAAACATGCATTCATGCACAGGTGTTACATTCAACATAAAATTGCTGAAAAAATTTATAGTAGTTCTAAAAAGTTATAAGGAAAGTTACAAGCTCAACAGACTCTTTCCTGTTAGTAAAAGTTACAATGGAATGCTTAGGATGAACAGAACACAGTAAGAAGAGGAAATCATTTTTAAAATGTGATACCTGCATCTGTAGTTCAGCATCGGTTTGTAACATTTTGGTCTTGGCTTGGGCATCAAAGATGAAAGGGTAGGAACAAAGTGTAACAGTATCCTAGAATAAAACATATTATTGGCAAATATTACAGTGTTCCACAGAGAATACTGCTGGAAAAATATAGAATTAAATGAAAAATGGATGATTTACCTGTATTATAGATGGTCTAGCCTTCTGTATAAAGAAAAATAAAAAGTCTTACTTGGATTGCAAAACCTGAAATTTCTAACCCCAGCAAATATAAAATATAAATAACAAAACATATAACCAATCTCTGCCCAGGCAGAGAGTGAACGTCCTTTGGATGGCTGACTGGATTTTTGATGGAACAGACCAGATGTTTTGATGGGTACAGACTAAGAAAAAAATATGAAAATAATTCTAAAAAATTTTAAAGGACCTTTAAAAACCATTTCATTGACTCCATAATTTACAGCATTAACAGAATGTTCTTTTATAAGAAATCAAATTCCAAAACAGGAACTTTACAACCTTGACTTCAGATATTAATTTTATTGGGTAAAATGGATGATGCAGACTGCATTGTATTTGGTGTCATATTTCATCTTCTTACAAACACACACACACACACACAAACACACACTGTACGACTAGGAGAAAACAAGTATTTGGAAACCTGTCCCTGACTCGGCACTTAGACTAGTAGAAGTCTAAGTCTTGGCCTGTAGAAGATAGTTCATCAATATGTGAATAAATCTAAATAAAATTCTGAGGACGGGAATAACAATAAATAATAAAAATCACAAATGAAACATATCTACAAGGTTTGTTACCATTTACCAAAAAAAAAAAAGTTTTTTTTTTTCTGGAAGTTGTTAGGTTATGTGACAAACATTATTGATTGATTTAATAGAAACAAAAACGTCAACAATATACACTCTGTTGATCAGCAGTATTTCTCAGACAGAAAACTGCAGACTTACTCTCAGAGATCTGAGAGTGCTCTATGAATTTTTAAAAATTCTGTGAGTTTTTAAAAATAATATCCTTAAAAAAATTCATGAAAATGCATTCTGAACAACCTCCTTATGATGATTTCCATTTATTTAAATGATTGCCCTGGCGTCACATTATATATGCTTAATTGTCTAAGGGTAAAGAAAAAGGAGAAAAGCAGCCTTCCTCTGTAAGTGATGCATTTGCACCCTGGAAAAGGCCAGGAACAGTCTTGGCCCACTGCATGAAAGAATGTTTAATAGCTTCTGAAAAGAGAATAGAGCTGAGTCATCCCAGGACCGGCAGGCTGCGGGAATTCAGGCACCAAGGCCTGACAGACAGCTGGCAGTTCCTCCCCACAATGCAGCGGGTTTCAGTAAGATGTTTTTGCTGTCACATTTCATCATAAGGCTAATCTGCATTTTACTGATTTTAGAGTTTTATCTGCATTTAATTTATAGATTTGGTTGGCTCTATAATTGTTAAAGGCTACTAAATAAGAAGGGTTTAACTACCTCCTTTTGTGTTTCTGTATATTTCAATGAAATCATTTAACAGCAATTTTCACTAAAATCCATCCATTTTCATTAAAATTATCCTATATATAGGAACCTATATAAAGGTTCCTTTAGAGATCTTGGAACATTTCTCTAGACTAAGAAACCCTAACTCTGAGTGGATTCCAGTCCAGTGAGACAAGATAAGGAATCATGCATATATAATCCAGACTAATTTGGCTCATTCTCATACCTACATTTCTAATTATTTGGAATTTAGGAATTGAAATCACTAAAAAAAAAAAAAAAAAAAAAAAAGGCCACATACCATAAAACAGCCCTTCACAAAGTGACCTTCTAGTCTAGGTACCTGAAAAAGGTAGAAGCATCCTAGGGAAGTGGGTTTAAAAGCGGTAGCAAATTTGCAATGACGTGGATGGAACTAGAGGGTATTATGCTTAGCGAAATAAGTCAAGCAGAGAAAGACAACTATCATATGATCTCCCTGATATGAGGAAGGGGAGATGCAACGTGGGAGGTTTGGGGGGTAGGAAAAGAATAAATGAAACAAGATGGGATCGGGAGGGAGACAAACCGTAAGTGACTCTTAATCTCACAAAACAAACTGAGGTGGTCCGGGGGAAGGGAGGTAGAGAGAGGGGGGTGGGGTTATGGACATTGGGGAGGGTATGTGCTATGGTGAGTGCTGTGAAGTGTGTAAGCCTGGCGATTCACAGACCTGTACCCCTGGGGCTAATAATACATTATATGTTTATAAAAAAATTTAATAATTAAAAAAAAAGCGGTGGCAATATTCAGAACTATGCGTTATTTGCTTATTCTCAAGGGACAAAAAATATCTTTAACGTGTGTTGGTCTATAAAGCAAGATAAAGTTTTGAAATCTTCAAATGTAAAAGTGACTGGGAGAGAAGTGACCAGAGTGACCACAAGAACGGCTGCGGGCATTACAGCACTGCAGCAGACCGGATCTTCTTAAATACTGGTGTTTTTGCTGGCCAGTACAGTTATTTCAGACCTTAGCTGGCAGGTCTGTCTGAAGGTCCCAGCTCACTCCAGGCCCGCTGCTGTTCTCGGACCATGCTGCTGCCCTCTTGCTGCAAGTCCCAACACAAGCCCACCCAGGCCTCCTCCAATATCTACCTCCTCAGTCCTAGTCCCTCCCACAGCCCCTCACCTGACCTCCTTACCCCTGCAAGAGCCCAGTTTGGGAAGTAGGCAGATGTCTCTTCTGCAGGAGGTAAGGAGTTAAATGGAGGGCAAGGTCACCACCCTCTCCTGGAGCGGTATTGGGGTTTGGTCTGTTGCCTCCCAAGAAATCCAGAACTGCCTTGGTTAGGAGCAAGAGCCAAGGCCAGAGAGCTGATGGTCCGTGAGACCCTCCCCCAGCCAGGGGAGGACCACAATGCCAGCTCTAAAGAAGGCAAAGGAAGGCTATTCGGTCAAAAGAAGGAACAGAACGGTATGGTCTACTTCTTTAAAAAATTTTTGAAGATTTACCCATTTATTCTAGAGAGAGAGAGAGCACAAGCAACAGAGTGGGGGAGGGGAAGAGGGAGAGAGAATCTCAAGCAGACTCCCTGCTTAGCACAGAGCCCGCCACGGAGTTCGAAGACCCAAGAGCATGACATAAGCCGAAATCAAGAGTCAGCCACCTGACCGACTGAGCCACCCAGGCATCCCTATGAAGGTCTGTTTATCCATAAGAGGTCTATAATTTTTTATAAGTCTATGGGTTTTTGAATCTGAAATACAATCATTTAATTTCACTGATTTTTATTCTGTAAATGCTATTTTAGAAATGCTGTTAGTCCTGGCATTTCTGTATTATAGGAAATGAATGTTCAAACAGCAGCGTTAGGATTTTGCTCTACGGCTGCTCTCCCTAATGTAGGTAGGAGCGTGAGTGTGAACTGGTAAGATACGTGACCCTCTCGGGGAGGAAGCTGCTTGTCCTGGGCCATCCACCACCCCAGAATGAGTGTGACAAACTTAAAAGTAGCAAAGTACTGGTAACAGATCATACTTCAAGTGCTCCTGCTTGAGATGGGATTAGACTGTGACCTGGGATTAGACTGTGACCTTATTTCATTTTCAAAAGTATATTAAACAGAAGCATGGAATAAGTACATGGTGCAGAAGTGGGAAATTGGGAATACCCTTTTCTCCTTTTTTAAATTTGAAGTCCACATTTCCTAAGTGTGGCTGTGGCTGGCTGGGGACAGGAGGTACTGTACAAACACCTGCAGCACAAGGAGAAGACACAGCTCACTCAGGGCCTTAGAGCCTGCCACCGGGAATTCCTGTCCCTACCACAGACAAGTCTGGCTTCCCTGCATCACAGCTTGATGCTGAATGAACAAGTGGCCTTGTCTTGCCCATGCACAACATGATACCTAGAGCCGGACCGCTGCCCCATGTGACATATCCAGCAAGATGTCAAGTCGGTTCTTGTGTTTACTTGGGAAGCATTTACTTTGTCGCTCACTTTCTCCCTCAGGCTGCCCTCTAGGGGAGCCCGTGAAGCCACTTGTTCTATGTGCTCTTTGATTTTCAAGTGTAGAAGATGGCAGTTTATGAACTGAAAGAACCAAACCACTACCACCTCTTCTTTAAAATGAGCGAAAATCAGGGCCCCTGGGCAGCTCCGTTGGTTAAGTCTTAGGGTCCTGAAATGGAGCCCCATATCAGGCTCCACACTCAGCACGGAGTCCACTTGTCCCTCTCCCTCTGCTCTTTCCTCTGCTCGCTCTCTCTCTCTGGAATAAATTAAAATAGATCTTTAAAATGAGCAAAAATCAGCCACTCTAGAATGTTCCCTTTGTGCTCCATTGCCCTTTCCACACAAGAGCAACACAGCTTTGTAACACCTTTTTTCACTGCTGCCTCTTCACTGACTACCCCACAGAGGCAACCACCACATGCTACATGTTTGCATCCCCAGTGACCAGCAGCTCACGACACACCACAGGTGCCCCAGAGCTGCTTACTGAGAACTAGTCAGTGAGGGTTTATTATATGCCACACACTGAGCACTCTGCCAAGTAAAACCTTTCCATGCTTTCTCCAGCTAATTCTCACTAGATCATCATAATTCTCATTTACAAACAAGGATACCAGGACTGTAGGAATTAAGCAACTTGCCTAAGGAGACAGAGCTGGTATGCCACCTTTGAGATCTGAACCCAGTTCTTTTTGACTAGAGCATGTGCTCTGAACTATACACTGGACTGCCTTGGCTACTACCACGCTAAAACATTGGACACACAATGCCATTTATTGTGGTGTACACACACACACACATGCATGCACACACACATACACACACACAGGAATATTATCCAGCCATAAAAAAGGAAATCCTGCCATTTACAAAAACATGCGTGAACCTGAAGGGCATTATGCCAAGTAAAATGAGCCAGACAGCGAAAGACAGACACTACACGGCATCACCTCTACGTGGAATCTAAAAGAAAGCCAGAGTTGCTCACTTAAGTACTGTCATTCACAGACTGCTATCATGATCATCTACATTTCTAACACTTAGCAACTTCTTTTTCGGTGGCAAAGAGAACTAGGGTTCATTAGAAGTATTTTAGTCAAGATCCAGTCGCAGAAAGGATAGATACAAAGTCAGAAGAATTGGCTTTTATGAAGCTAGCTAAATTGCTTAAACAATTGGAAGAACTGTTCAACTTCTGTGGGCCTCCAATTCCTTACCTAGAAACAAAAGAGCCTAAATAGGGGCACCTGGGTGGCTCAGTGGGTTAAAGCCTCTGCCTTCGGCTCAGGTCATGATCCTGGGGTCCAGGGATCGAGCCCCAAATCGGGTTCTCTGCTCAGTGAGAAGCCTGCTTCCTCCTCTCTCTCTGCCTGCCTCCCTGCCTACTTGTGATCTCTCTCTGTCAAATAAATAAATAAAATATTAAAAAAACAACAACAACCATGTAACTGGGTGATGGACACTGGGGAGGGATGTGTTGTACTGAGCACTGGGTAGTAAGACTGATCAGGCACAGCCTTGTACCCCCGACACAAATACCACAGTATATGTTATTTGTATGCTAATTAGTTGAATTAAAATTTTAAAAACACATTATTGTCTCTAGCACTGATCATCTCTTATTTGACAAACCAAATAATCTACGTTAAATAAACCTCTTCATACACCTTGCTATTAGAGACCATTACTGACCTCCAAAAACACTACAGGGGAAATACTGTCTCAACACTGATGATGGATCTGTTCAACCGGCAAGGACTCACATCAAATATATCTGCTGCCCATGACTTCACTACGTACAGTGACCACATCTTCATTCTGTTTCCTGACATAAATCCAATTTACACACACGCCACAGAGGGGAGGTCGGTCCTCAACACCCTGGCAGAGATCCCAGGCCAGTGTGCAATCAAACTGGGCACTGCTTGCCAAGTCATGGTGGCAGGCAGGAATCCGCAGTCCTGTGGCCGGTACCTCTAACATACGGTGACAGCTAGGTCAGGGATAGGTGACCTCGTCACACCCATAATCCCAAATCAGAGGAGGCCTGCAGGGTTCAGGTGCCAACATGAGACGACTGAAGTAAGCTACCTATTAAAGATGGTAATTAGCAAGTGATCCTTTCCTTAATGTCAAAATTGAGGGGCAGTGGGGATTGTGGCACGTAGAAACCTCATCTAAAGAGCCACTGTTGAACTCCAGCCCACGGCACCATCTGGGAGGATGGGCTATGCTGCCAGATATTCCAAGTTTCAAGAAAAGCTAGAAATTCATTTTAAGCATCTTGCCTTTTCTGTAGTAAAAGACACCTAACATAAAGTTTGCCATCTTTACCATTTTTAGGTGTACAATTCAGTAGTGCTATGTTCACATTATTACACAGCAGATCTCCAGAACTTTTTCCTCTTCCAAAACTGAAGTTCTATAGCTACTAAACAACTCTCCATTTCCCTTCCCTCAGGCCCCAGCCACCACCAACCTTACTTGCTGCTCCTACCAGTGTGAATACTTTAGATACCTTGATTTTTAAAATGTTGGTCAACGCATCCCAATCAAAATTCCACCAGCATTTTTCAAAGTGCTGGAACAAATAATCCTAAATTTGTAGGGAACCAGAGGAGACCTCGAATTGCTAAGGAAATGTTGAAAAAGAAAAGCAAAACTGAGGGCATCACGTTGCCTGATTTCAAGCTTTACTACAAAGCTGTGGTCACCAAGACAGCATGGTACTGGCACAAAAACAGACACATAGACCAGTGGAACAGAGTGCAGAGCCCAGATATGGACCCTCAACTCTATGGTCAAATAATCTTTGAAAAAGCAGGAAAAAATATACAGTGGAAAAAAGACAGTCTCTTCAATAAATGCTGCTGGGAAAACTGGACAGCTATATGTAAAAGAATGAAACTCGACCATTCTCTTACACTGTACCCAAGGATAAACTCAAAATGGATAAAAGACCTCAACGTGAGGCAGGAATTCATCAGAATCCTAGAGGAGAACATAGGCAGTAATCTCTTCGATATCAGCCGCAGCAGCTTCTTTCAAGATATGTCTCCAGGGGCGCCTGGGTGGCTCAGTGGGTTAAGCATCTGTCTTTGGCTCCCACTCTCTGCCTTCCTCTCTACCTACTTGTGATTGCTTGCTCTCTGTCAAATAAATAAATAAAATCTTTAAAAAATAGAAAAAAAAAAAAAGGCATGTCTGCAAAGGCAAAGGAAACAAGCAAAAATGAACTTTTGGGACTTCTTCAAGATCAAAAGCTTCTGCACAACAAAGAAAACAGTCAACAAAACAAAGAATCAACCCAACAAGTGTTGGAGAGAATGCAGAGAGAGGGGAACGCTCTTACCCTCTTGGTGGGAATGCAAGTTGATGCAGGCACTTTGGAAAACAGTGTGGAGATTCCTTAATAAATTAAAAACAGAGCTATCCTATGACCCTGCAGTTGCACTACTGGGTATTTACCCCAAAGATACAGATATAGTGAAAAGAAGGGCCATCTGTACCCCAATGTTCATAGCACAATGGCCACAATTGCCAAACTGTGGAAAGAGCCAAGATGCCCTTCAACAGACAGATGGATAAATAAGATATGGTCCGTATATACAATGGAGTATTATGCCTCCATCAGAAAGGATGAATACCCAACTTTTGTATCAACATGGATGGGACTGGAAGAGATTATGTTGAGTGAAATAAGGCCAGAAGAGAGAGTCAATCATCATATGGTTTCACTTACTTGTGAAGCATGAGGAATAACACGGAGGACACTGGTACATGGAGAGGAGAAGTGAGTTGGGGGAAATTGGAGAGGGAGACAAAACATGAGAGACTGTGGATTCTGAGAAACAAACTAAGGGTTTTGGAGGGGAGAGGGTGGGGGTTGGGTGAGCCTGGTGGTGGGTATTAAGGAGGGCATGTATTGCATGGAGCACTGGGTGTGGTGCATAAACAGTGAATCTTGGAACACTGACAAAATAAAATAAAATCTTAAAATAAATAAATAAAATGTTGGCCAACTAATTAAGATTTGAACCATTCGGGCTGACTACCCATTTATGACTCCTTACTGACCACTTATGATTTCTCAGAGCACTTTAAAAGTTTCAGGAATGCCAAGCCAGCCAAAACACTGTGACATTAATACCAAAGTCCGGGACAAATCTGGGGCTCAGATGTGCTCTTCTTGCCCAAATTTGTACTCTGAGAAAAGACTAAAGCTTTAAAATCTGCTTTACATGAATTCTTACCATGCCAGCTTGATGCAAGAACCACATGAGGTAGTCTTCCTGAATGTCCACAAGACTGGAAATCTCAGGAATGTAAAAGGTATCATACTCCACATGCTTCACTTTGAGATTTACCTGATGAGGAATGAAATAAAGAAAATTAAAACCAAGACAAGTCAAAGAGGGCTTTCCATGGAAAACCTCAGTAGGACATTTGAGCCTACCATCTACTCAGCCCTCTCCCCACAGGCTCCTCTCTGTGCTCACCTTATATAACTTCTCTAGGAGCTTGAGAGCTGCTGTAATATAATTGTTAAACAGTACAGGAATTAAGAATGTCTTTCTTCCTCTCAGTAGATAAACGACCGCACCTTTATAGAGGTTTACCAGCTTCATGAAATATTTTGGGCATACCTGAGACCACCAGTTATCTTTAGAAAGAAAGAAAGAAAAGACATATTTCAGCATGTATCCTTGATCGAGTGTTTATGTCTTCTGCCTACTAGCTAAAAACCGCTCCAGCTAAAAAATGAACATTAGTCTAAAATACGGTTTCCCAAAGCTGACTTTAAAAAGAATCCATTAAAGCATTTCTGGAGAGAGCAGGAGCTACAAAAGAATCCCTCGAGCTTTTTGTGTAATGCTTGATCTGATTTTTTTTTCCCCTTCCAAGACCCATTCAGAGAGCTAAGCTAGAAATTCAGTTCCAAAGGTCCATATGGACAAGATGCTGAGGTACCTGTTGTGGGCAGGAGCATTCACTTCTCCTCATTCTTGCTGCCCCCCTCACCTCTGCCTCCACCTACATGCTGTGCCAGGGATGCAAAGGACCACATGCCCCTGAACACAGGGCAATCACACACTCCCTTCAAAGGGGATGTTAGTGGAAAACTACTATTTCTGTTTTTCCCCAAACCGTGCTTTCTCATAACCAGACAAGAAGGCTCAAGCATTGTTTTCTACATTGTCAGAAGTGAATTCAGCCATATTGAAATACTTAGCAGATGAAATGATAGGATGTCTGTTATTTTTAAAAAATATTTCAGCAAAAATATAAAAGGTGGTGGTAGGGGGAATACAGAAAACAGAAAGGGCAAAATACTGATAATCATGAATCTTTGTGTGAATGGGTACCTGCAGTGTTTTCCATACACTTTGGGCTATTCTTTTAAATTTAAATTACTTTAATTAGCAGTTAAAAACAAGCGTAAAACTGAACAACTCTGATCTCTCTGCATGGCCCTACCTAGAAAAAATTAAAATTAAAAACAAAAACAAAAACGAAACCCAAAACTTAAACATCAGGTAATGTTCCTTCGGAGATCGCCATCCTCTACCTCACAGTCTACTAGAATACCTGAAAAAATATGCCCCTCGGGGCTTCAATCTTAAAAAAGCAAAATGAAGGACTAACATATTCCTAGTGCTTTATTATTTCTGTTTTAAATCTTCTGCAAAGGTGGAAGCAATATGGAAAAGCCGGGATTCCATCCTCAGGAACACAGGTCTCTTTACTCATGGGGAGACACACTCAAGTAACATCCTAGTCCACATGGAACGCAGAAGTTACTGAGTTGCAATGAACACCTGAAAAAAAAATTTACCAGAAAAATAAATAAATAAGTAAAAGGGAAAAGCCAGGTGACAGACTTTCTGCATTTGATTAACAAAAACATCTCAGGCGCTACTCCCATGAGAGACACTCTCCAATTCACTGAGGAACGGAAGGTTCTTATCTCAGCAAAGTGTCCGTGGCCTGCAAAAATCAGTGTGGACTCAACTGTCCTAAAAAAGAAAAACAGAACAAACATTGGGTAAGTCTCCACTAGGTCATTTTCTTCCTCTCCTCTTTTGGAGACCTGTGCATCACACCAAACTGTTCATTTCACTCCCACCCCCTAAATTAGGTAAGGGAGAAAGTGCAACAGAGGGACATTATTTTTTGAGATGCTATTAACGACTAGCAAAGGTAGGAGGTGAAAAAAGTAGTTTAAAGTTGGATAATCTAACCTTGTGAATATTTAAAAATCAAGATTAGTCTGGCATGAATCATCTCAAATAACGTAAATAATGGTTCAATTTGCTCATCGTGCAAATATGGCCAGTTAGAGGACAAGCAGCAAAGAAAGGTAAGATCTGAATGGTAAGCATATTAAATGGCAACAAACAGATTCTCGGCTCTCAGTCCACTGAGAGCCAATGGTCACACCAATAAAATAAAAAGTACAAAACCACTGGTACTGAGTTTCGCAAATTCACCTAATACTTTGCTGGGGTTTGTATCCAGCCGCAGAATGGCCATGGCCAGGGGAATGGTCAGCGTTATGTAATACTTGGAATCCTGGAGCAGGGGGAACTCCGGTAGTATTAAATAGATTCTCATGGCTTCAACATCTGGTGGTGAACTCGACAACTGAGGAATTAGGCAACTTTCAAAGCTGTTCAAGATCTGCATGAGAGAAAAGAATACTGAGAAATTCTAACATGCCTGAGATTTAGTTACCTTACCTCTAAATCCATAAGGTATTCGATATCTCAACTCCCATTCACTCGGTATATGCACCGGGGCACTCAAGAGATACATCAATGGAACAAAAAGCCAAAGATCCCCACCCCTGCAGACCTTACTCTGGGAGGGCATTTGCTTAGAAAGAGTTAAGCTAAGAAGAAAGCCAAAGGAAGGTCAAATTCCCAAAGTGAATATTTTAGAGTTAAGATTTATACAAGATTTTTGCCTTTTTATCTTACTCTTTGTTTCTCTTGAAAGTTGAATTACTACAAGATGGGATCGGGAGGGAGACAAACCATAAGAGACTCTTAATCTCACAAAACAAACTGAGGGTTGCCGGGGGAAGGCAGGTAGGGAGAGGGTGGTTGGGTTATGGACATTGGGGAGGGAATGTGCTACAGTGAGTGCTGTGAAATGTGTAAGCCTGATGATTCACAGACCTGTACCCCTGGGGCAAGTAATACATTATATGTTAATAAACATAATTTTAAAGAAGAAAGTTGAATCACTGCAATGAAAAATGTTTTTAAAAAATACACTCTGTAAACGTAAGGAACTTACCTGTTCTAGAATCATGGAGTGTTGAGAGCTCATTAATTTTTCAAATAACACTCTCGTTGAGTTCAGGTCAATCCCAGGGATTTTGGGACTTGTTTTAAAATGTTCATCAATTCTAAACAAAAATTTTAAAAGTGTGTAATAAAAGAAAACAAAGCAAACACTCTGATAGGAATTAGAAATGGGAAACAAAATAGTCTGTCCCTACTGACTGGATTTAAAGTTGACCTAGCGGACAAGCTGCATAAAAATACTACACTTCAGGGACGCCTGGGTGGCTCAGTCGTTAAACATCTGCCTTCCGCTCAGGTCATGATCCCAGGTTCCTGGGATTGAGCCCCGCATCAGACTCCCTGCTCGGCAGGAGGCTTGCTTCTCCCTCTCCCACTCCCCCTGCTCCTGTTCCCTCTCTTGCTGTGTCTCTCTCTGTCAAATAACTAGATCTTTAAAAAAAAAAAAAAAAAAAAAAGGCAAATAAAACTACATTTCAAGAAAGCCCAACAGAATCAAGCTCTGGAACCCCTTTGTCAAGATGATCTTAAAATTTTCAAGTTTTCTTTCTTTCCATTCGAAGTACAAGCAAGGATCATCATTTCCAGTTGAGGCTATCTTGAAATTTATAAGCAGAGTGTTATTTCCCTGATTTATTCTTGAATTTTTGCCTTTTTCTGTAATTTTGGTACACTGACCTAGAGATAGATGCCGTATTGAGGGGCAAAACACACCCCCTGTGCAAACCGGCCCACTCATGAACAAACGGCAGGCAGAACAAACTTCCATTAAAGCTTTTCTCAGTAATTTTTTTAAAAAAGCAGATCTACAACAAATACAAAGTTAGTGTCTCTCTGAGTTTACACAGGGGATACAATTACATACACCCAAGGACTAATTTCACCACTACTGTTTTTTTAACTTCCTAGCAACTAATCATTTTTTTCTAAGCTTAAATAAAATCTTGGCCTTTTAGAGACCTTTAGAGAATATCTCTTAAATTCCTACTCTTGAACATTACCACATCTATTAATTACAAAAGAACTCTGCATTTGCAAAAGAGGCTACTGTTTATGAGTAATGGACACATTCAAACAGTTTTAACACCATCTGACAGCAATGCTGTAATTTATAAAAACATAAGTAGAGTTTCTAACATTAAAAAAATCATAATTATATGTACTGAAACTTAAATGGTCAAATAAAAAGATGCTTGGGCTTTGTTTGTTGGGTCTTTTGTTATTTTTACTCTAAAAATAAATCTACCCCAAACACAGAAATGAATTCTGGTGTCCTTTATGTAACCTTCCATATGCTTTGAGGTATTTTCTGCCATGCTGTTAAGAGAAGACAAAATATTTTATCTATGTTATCTAAATGTATTTATGCTTTGTAAAAATGGTCTTCACTTTAATTGGTTTCCTGTGAGGCATTCTGCATAAACTACATAAGCAGGACTCCTGAAATAGCACAGCTGTCAGTTAAAAAAAAAAAAAAAAAAAGACTTTAGCCACATCTCTATGGAATTTATGAAACTAAAGATGAATAGCCTGACAAATCTGGCTAAGGGCCGTTCCAACCCTTCATAAAAACCTAATCTTCTAGAACAAGGTTTCTCAGCCTTGGTGCTATTGACTTTTGGGGCCAAATAATTCCTTGTTGGATGGATAGGATTGTGAGGTGCTTTGCAACACCCTTGGTTTTTACCCACTGGATGCCAGTAGTATTACCCCCCACCATTGGAACAACCAAAAAATGTCACCAGACATTGCTAAATGTCCCCTCAGTTGAAAACCATGGTCCTAAAAGACCAACATCAGCACAATCCAGGATATTTTCCCTGGAGGAAAAGGCTAAATACTAAGTCTGAAATAAACTGGAAGAGCTCATTTCAGCCACCCTAATGAAATAAGTACATGACCTGGCAATCTCTAGCTGAAACTGAAGAGAGTTTCTGAATTGACCTCTGGCAACCCAAGTAGGGACATAAATTTTTGGTGGGGGATGGAGTGGGATTCACACACAGAACTGAATTCTAAATCTTCTTGGGATTTCATTCACCTGGTCACTGGCAAAAAAGGACTAGAGATGATCAGGACTTGGGATCACCAGAGTTCAAAGAGCTCTGCTGCATGAGGTTCCCAAGGGGTATATTTGCAGAAGTGATAAGGCCAAGCAAGGAAATGCCATTTACTACTTGGAAATTCAGTTCAAATGGCACACCCTGGTGAACTAAGCTAGACCTAAGTCCAAGGAGCTCCTACAGCTTCCTTGGAACATCCCCCTAAGCTCGCTCTTTTTGAGAAGAGTAAAACCTTTGGGAAAGCAATCCAATGAAACTGAGATTACTTGAAGAATTAAGGATTTAAAAACAAATATGGTACACACGTTGGGGATAACATTTTAGAATGCCCTAAGAAATCCTGCTGTTGATTACATCAACTCTCTCTGAGATAGTCTCGCTCTTTGCTAATCTTTGCCAACCAGGCATGAATCAGCATTGCCCTTCCTGACATCCTCTCGTTCATCATTATTAGGCATTCCAATTTTTGCACAAATCATCAGCCTATCCACTGAGTTAAGGCCAACCAACATCAAAGAGAACAGAAGTCTTTCACAGCCTTTGCTGAGTAAGTATTTGCATCACATGTGGGTATTTTTTTTAAGATTCTAAATCACTTACTTTTTTTCAAGAAAACTTCCATTCCAACAGGCTGCAGAAGATAAGATCTGAACAACACCACTGCTCAGAAAGAAAAAGATGGGCAAGCCTTTAATAATCACAAAGAAATAGTTATTCAATCCTCAAGAACAGGTTAGTTATCTAGTCCAGGATTTCATTAACAGCAGCTTTCCTACCCAGATGAATCCCTGGAAAATGTACACTTGTTGTGGAGAAACACTGTGTCTCAAAATGGACAAGTACTTAAATTTTCCATAAGTCGTGTTAAAATCAAAAGTACCAAAGCGACTGAAAGAACGACTCTTGCACTGATTATCATCTTGAACATCCTTCCACCATCAACCATCTAAGATATTCCCCGGCTCATCTCCAAACATATAATCACAAAAGAAAATCTCAGCTGTTATCTCCCAAACACAGAAATTGTCTTTGCAAAATAATAAATGAACAACCATTTCCTTCTATCGCGTTTCCTACCTGAGAAAGAAAGTGAAAATGAGTGTTTATCCCTATTACCTATATAACAGAGGTTCTGGGAAAACAGCTAGTTTCTGAGGGCCCAGAAAAAAGCTGTGTGTGAAGAGTCCTGGACCCTCTCAGTTATATATGGAAAAGGGAAGAAATACAACAAAAACGTGGTTAAGGAGGGGGTTGCGGTAATTGCTGGTAATGAAAGAATCTGGCTCAAGAAAGTTCTCTAGAGATCACTTCCTCCATCCCCTCATTTTATAAATAAGAAAACTTCGAATGAGTCAACTGTCAAGGTCCCAGCAAAGGGGAAGCCACCTGCCGGCACCTGGATGAGTCTTGTCCCCTTCCCTTACCCCTACATCCTCCCAGACTGAATTCCCTATCAGAGCCACTTAGGGTTAGAGAAACTCTGAGGACATTAGCTGCTGGAGGTCATTCCCAAGGATCCCTTGGTATACCCCAAAGTTTAGGGCCCTGGTCATTTGCCCTACTATACTCTATGTCACAAAGCAAGATGTATTATACCCATTTCAGTGTATACCACTGAGTAGACAGAGTGTGATTCATTCATTTACTAGATTCTGCAGAAAAATGAAAATGCTAAGGAAAGTCAATGAAAACGCATAAAAATGTGCAGGACAGAATTCTCCTTTAAAATAAACTTGATCAGGGGCACCTGGGTGGCTCAGTGGGTTAAAGCCTCTGCCTTTGGCTCAGGTCATGATCCCGGGGTCCTGGGATCAAGCCCCACATTGGGCTCTCTGCTCAACAGGGAGCCTGCTTCCCCCTCTCTCTCCACCTGCTTCTCTGCCTACTTGTGATCTCTCTTTCTGTCAAATAAATAAATAAATAAAAATCTTTTTAAAAAAGTAATAAAACAAAATAAACTTGGTCAAAGGCTTCAATCCTTTTCACTTTATTTTCTCAACCTGACATTAAAGTGCCATCTCAGCTAATCATTTTCAATGTAAAAATGCTACATATTATTCAAGATTAGGTAAGATAACAGCTGTCTTACTTTTGGGATACTTCGGGTTATGCAGATGAAGAAACTCTTGGGGGCAAACAACCATAACCCTGAGCTTTTTTTTTTTTAGCAGAAAGGCCAACTCACCTTCATCAGTCAGAATTTTTAAGATCTGAACAAGGTAAGTTTAAGGGACACACTCTGAGAGAATGGGGGAACAATCTATTGTGTTTTCTGGGCCTAAGGACACTAAACCCTCAAGAAATATGTGGCCAAAAAAAAAGGATTCCCTAAAATAAAAAATTCCATGTATATTTACAACCTCAATACGGAAGTAAGGGAAATTACTAAGCTAGAACATTCCAATATACCCTGGAAAAAATAAAATGAAAACAAGCAGCCACATACTTGATTGTATTTGCATTATTGTGTTCTGAGAGTTTTTGTCTCCAAACTGCTATGGTTTCATCATTTATTAAACTGGTGTAATGTGCTTGGTTCATCGTCCTGAAGTCAACGGCAGGGGAAGAATTCTAGAGGATTAAATAAAACAGTAAAAAAGAGAAATTATGTAGGATGGATCTTTTCTCTTTCTGCTGACATATTCTCCATTTTGGGTTTCATAGGAGCGGGGGTACACTGCCCACATACCCCTCTTCACTCCCTCACCACTGCAGGTGTCAGCTCCAGACAGTTACGGCTGGGCTGCTCTCCGCATTTCGAATTTCTGAATGCATTTCGAATTTCTTAAGTTCCGGTGCTAATGGTTCACCCCTTCAACATCTGGTGGGAGGAAGAGGTGGAGTACAAAGGCCTAGCTCCCTCCCATCTACTCAGGACTGAGGAAAAGCCAACCTGACCTCAGAGCTCCCAAGGAGACTGGCTGAGGCCTCTGTTACACTGACCTGCAGTCTCTCCCTCTGCCCAACCCCACCTCCTTCATCCCCAAATAGATGCCCTTCTACCCCCCCACCCCGAAAAACTTTTTCAACATAAATCTCAGTCTCAGAGACTATTCACCAGAGAAACAAGCCCAATATGGCTTTTCCACACTTCTTTCCCCTCTGCTTTGAATCTCTATAACCTCAAGGTTTTTAAGGTAGTAATCGTTTGCCATAACTATTCAACTAACTCCGACAAAATATATCATTAAAAAGTTCAGTTATAATGTACAGTGTAATCTATGAAAGCTTAATGCCTTTCAATTTCTTGTTCCAGGTATACAGTTATACATTTATAAGAAAGCTAGCAGAAAGGACATGTCAATAATCACCTTAAAAATTCCCAGTGCTACTGGGTATTTACCCCAAAGATATAGATATAGTGAAAAGAAGGCCATCTGTACCCCAATGGCCACGGTCGCCAAACTGTGGAAAGAACCAAGATGCCCTTCAACGGACGAATGGATAAGGAAGATGTGGTCCATATACACTATGGAGTATTATGCCTCCATCAGAAAGGACGAATACCCAACTTTTGTAGCAACATGGATGGGACTGGAAGAGATTATGCTGAGTGAAATAAGTCAAGCAGAGAGAGTCAATTATCATATGGTTTCACTTATTTGTGGAGCATAACAAATAGCATGGAGGACATGGGGAGTTAGAGAGGAGAAGGGAGTTGGGGGAGGTGAACCATGAGAGACTATGGACTCTGAAAAATAATCTAAGGGGTTTGAAGTGGCGGGGGGGTGGGAGGTTGGGGTACCAGGTGGTGGGTATTATAGAGGGCGCGGACTGCATGGAGCACTGGGCGTGATGCAAAAATAATGAATACTGTTATGCTGAAAATAAATAAAAAATAAATTTAAAAAAAATAAACCCATTCTCACTGCAAAAATAAATAAATAAATAAAAATTAAAAATGATAAAAAATTCCCAGTGCTGCACAGCATTCTATATCCTTTATTCAGAAAGATCTAAAAAAATAAAATAAAAAATAAGCACTTTTATTTGCTAAAATGTATCTTATTCAACTGATATTTCCCAAATCCTGTTCCTGATATAGAACTAAGAAAAAGTTGAAAGTGCTTTATATCCCCATAACTGTCACTAGAAAAATAAGAAACAATTATATTAAACCATTCATCCATCAATTCATAAGATGATTGTTTTTTTTTTCTTCTTTGTACCGACACATAAAAAGACAACTTCCATGTTTGGGTTATGGACATTGGGGAGGGTATGTGCTATGGTGTGAAGTGTGTAAACTGACAATTCACAGACCTGTATCCCTGGGGCTAATAATACCTTATATCTTAATAAAAAATTTAAAAAAATTTTTTAAAAAGACAACTTCCAAAGTAAATTTTCTTGGTTACATCCCCTAGTTTTGAGTTAAGATATCATAATTAGGGGAAAGAAAGAGCACATGTAACAAGTAACAAATTGGAAACGTTTGCCAACATTTCTGATCATCTGGGTCTTGATCATACTTTACTAAAATGGCCACAGACAGTTATAAGAGAACAAAAGTGGAAAATCACAAGATAAAGCGGACACTTGGAAACAAGCAAGACTGCCCCTTCACCCTGGTCTTAAAACTACTGTTGCCTACTTTTTAATGACTCTCCCCATTCACAGGGAAGCTGAACATAGCAGAAAGTATCTAACACATACTTACTATAAAATAAATATGGAACTATTTTCTTATTATTCATCATACATCCAATAAACTACAGGTGACTTGAAGTATAATCTCAGAATCACTTAAAGACCCAAGAAAAGGTTATCAATTTTCTGTGCCTTCTAATTATATACAGGCCAAAAAAAAATTTGATCTAAGGCATTTCCCAACTTTGGATCACCAGAGCTTTCAAAATCTTGACGGCTAAGTCACACTCTAGACCAACTAAATCAGAGTCTTGAGAGACATCAGTGTTTTTTTAAAATCCCCTAGGTGATTTCCGTGGGCAACCAAGGTTGAGAATAACCGTTGGGAAAAGAAAATTATGTCACCTAGGCTGGTTCGCAGGCATATGAGCGTAAACACGCACAAACAAGCACACCTAACATCCTAAGCACATTCCCTCTTCAAGCCTATGCAGCAAACAACATAAAAGGAAAAGGAGGGACTATGCCCTGCACTCCCTAAATTGCCAAGACGTGGAATCCAATGTAGGAAAGCAGTATCCGTATGCAACTCTCCTCTTCCCCTCTTCTACCTGAGACCTGGCATTAGCGGAAGGAGTTGCATTTATAAAAATGGAGCCTATCATAATACAGACGCTTTCTCTTAGGTCGTTAAGTGATTCTTCAGGTGTTATGGTAACGCAGAAAACACGTGATTTTCTCAGTCTAAACTGTGTCTAAACTGTCTGTTTCACAGTGTCTAGGTAAATATGTACAGCCTCCACTTTTTTTTTCCAATTTATTTATTTTCAGAAAAACATTATTCATTATTTTTTCACCACACCCAGTGCTCCATGCAGTCCGTGCCCTCTATAATACCCACCACCTGGTACCCCAACCTCCCACCCCCCCGCCACTTCAAACCCCTCAGATTGTTTTTCAGAGTCCATAGTCTCTCATGGTTCACCCCCCCTTCCAATTTACCCAAATTCCCTACTCCTCTCTAACGCCCCTTGTCCTCCATGCTATTTGTTATGCTCCACAAATAAGTGAAACCATATGATAATTGACTCTCTCTGCTTGACTGATTTCACTCAGCATAATCTCTTCCAGTCCCGTCCATGTTGCTACAAAAGTTGGGTATTCATCCTTTCTGATGGAGACAGCCTCCACTTTTAAAGAGAAAGAGTAACACCTTCCTAAGGGATAGTCAACTTTTAGTTTCTTTTTTGTTATCTTATATTTTTAATGCAGACCACTCTTATTAGTTGTTTAACTTTTCACTGTCCTATTTCTCTAATATGACATTATTTTATATCCTTTGCATCAATGTTGTTTTCTAGTCCCAATGGTGCTAACTGCAATACATTTTAAAAACAACCCCTTAGATCAGATCTCATATTTATAAAAGTATAAAACTGACTTTTACACTGGCTTTCATAAGCAAATTAAAATTGGATAATATTATTCAAGTCAATTTCTTAGGGAAATGAATGCTTCAAACTCTACTTATCGAAAAGTTACTATCCTACAGAGACTCAGTGCTTTTTGTATTTTATTTCACTGGCATTTTGAAGAAATGCAAAATAATCTCTGTTTTCCTCAAGATTTCTCTGTGAAGCACTGAAGCTGGGCCCAAAATAGGTCTAAAGCAGCAGTTCCAAATCACCCCAGATGGCAGCACTAAACAGAACCTTCTCCAGGCTCCTGACCTGGAAAATATCTAGTTGTCAGTTTCCACTGTCCAACCTGCAGCCTCAGGCTCCAGCATAACCTCTTCTACCAAATCACGGACTTTCACTGACTAGAAGGCAAGAACACTGTGTATTTAAAGATGGCAAAGTATCAGATGAATGGGGAGAATTTCTAGGACTCAAAGGGGCCACCAGTCTCCACAGTTCCTATTTTCTTCCCAACCAATTCTGACTCCTCTATCATCACAAACAGCTCTTCCCTGCTGTTCCATGAGAGGGTAAGGATCCATGCACGATATATAGTAGGTCCTCCCTACAAGCTGGTTGAATAAAATCGGGTGGGGGAGGGGAGAAGAGGGGAAGGGTGGGGAGGGGAGGGGAGGGGAGGGTGCCCAAAAGCAAGGAAGGGAGTGGAGGGCTGAAAACAGAACTGTGTTCCAGGTTTCAGAATGACTTCCCTTGTCCAGGAGGAGGGGAGGGATTATTGCTCTGTCACAGATTATTACCTGGACCATATTCTCCTCTACCTGCAATGCTGAAAGATACTAGAACATCATTCTTCCTGACTTACCCACTAGAGTGACGAAGGACACAATGTGAAATTTTAGTGTGGTGTTATGAGCAGATGATAAATAATAAAGGATATCTTAATATTGCATCATCTCTTTTATATTTAGCATATACTCAATCACATCAAACAAACCCACTAAATTCTCAAGTACCCATCATTTGTTGCTACCTAATAGGGAAGAAAGGGAAAGTCAAATAATGCCAAAGTATAAATTCTCTAGGCCTCCTTAAATATCTTTTGGAATAAATGTAGACATAAACATATGATTTTAAATTATAAATTAGAACTCGATGATTAAAATACCAGGAAAATTACTGGCACTTCAAGGAAGCAAAATGGAGAGAACATCTTCAAGATCAGTTGGTTTACCTTAATAAGATAAAATTGGTAGAAACAAAGAGTAATATTGCTCTCAAGTAATTATTTATTAAAATAAATACTGGTTCACCATTATTCCACCCCCAAAATAATAGTCGAAAGAATTTTTTACCTCATATTTGGAGCAAAGTACAAAAGTTTGGTCTCCTCCAGAGAAGATTTGTTTAACAATATGGTATTTAAAGCGATCTGTCAAAAAAATTTTTTCAAGAGCATATTTTTCAGTAATTAAGCTTTTTCCTTGATCCCCTTTCCTAATACTCCAAAATATGCTTCAGACTGCTTTCCTATCCATTTTATTTATGTCAAGGAAGAAACCTCCTCTCCTGGCTCTGTGCCCAAAACTGTTTCTACTTCAATTAAAAATAAATGTACAAAATGGTATACTCCCCTCCAACTCTACCCCAGCCCCTCCCCAACAGCAAGCTAGGATGTTGTTTCCATTTTTCATTCTAATCTTTCCAGCCACTGATGTGCAGTCTAAAACGGTCACTAGAGGAGCCTGGGTGGCTCAGTCGTTAAGCTTCTGCCTTCAGCTCGGGTCATGATCCCAGGATCCTGGGATCCAGCTCTGCATAGGGCTCCCTCTCGGCCAGATGCCTACTTCTCCCTCTCCCACTCTCCCTGCTTGTGTTTCCTCTCTCGCTGTCTCTCTCTGTCAAATGAATAAATAAAATCTTAAAAAATGAATAAATAAAAGTCACTGATATCAACAGTAACACTGTCTGAGTGCGCTGTTCTCCAGCCCCTCCAGGACGACGCTTGTCCTCCAAGGACCTCCGTTTCCTACTCTCTGCTTTATCTCCCATCCACAGTGGCCCTCCAACACCGCCAACATTGCTTTCATTCCCAATACACCGCACTATCCCGTCTCTACATCTTTTCCTTCCACCACCCTCAGTGCACAGTGTACTTTCCACCACAGTGCCTCCTACAGCGCGGCGGCCACGGTGCTTCTGTGCTACTCACTACTGCCCACTCTCTCACAGTCCTCTACCTGCCTAACTCCAAATCAGGCTTTAAGACACAGCTCAAACTTCCTCTAACCGGAATACTCCTAGATGCCCTCCTCTGTGCTCCGACACTCCCATGAAGGGTCCTAAAACCACAGCCTTTACATGATGAATTGAAATTTACCTACTTACGTTATAAAATCATTTTGGCAGACATCCAAACACAAATTTATGATCACACAAGTTAGGTTCTAATCAAACTTCAAAAAGTTGTGATTTCAAATTAACCTATACAACACCTGAGTTTATGAAATTGCTTTTTTTTTTTTTTTTCTTAAATACATGCATTCCCGGCATGTCTACAACACCTTGGTGTAAAAGAAATTCTCAAATGGCAGAGGACACCTAGCCATTCTTTTACTTTGGGGAACATCACCAAAACCAAATCTTATTTATTTTGTATTTTGAGTTCCACTGCATTTTTATATGCTCATATATTCATTCCATAAATCTTTCTTGACTGAGAAGTCTGTGCCAGGCCTTGTGCTGTATACAAGTTTTACAAAGAAGACTCAGTCCCCTGCACGTAAGTTTCTTATAATCTAATAGGAAACTTACGGTAGTTATTGTTTAAAAAAAATCCTAATCAAGGCATAAGTCACTTTATAGTCTTCAAAATCAAGTTATTATTAAATTACACTTCTTTTTAATGACTCTCCAGCTTCTTGTCAGCTGCTGGATTCATTATTTCAAGTCATTCATACTGAGTGACTGACTTACTTTGATTTCCAATGAAATGAACACTGTGTTATTTAACTATTTTTTTAAGAGAAGAAAACAATGGCATAAAAAGAAATCATGTCATGTTATGACCAGAATAGCAAAAGCAAAAGGAAACTAACAGCATAAGCATTGAGCACAGGCTCTAGAGTGAGGCAGACCTAGTTTTAATTCCTGCCCCCAAAATCTCTGTGATATTGACAAGTTACTTAACCTCCTTAAGACTCAATTTCCCCCTCTACAACATGAAATAATAACCACTAATTCTTAAGGTTGTTTTCAGTGCTTAGCATAAGTAAGTAATAGAGCTTAGTTACATAAACATTAACTTTTATTAACAGCAATAATAACAAATAAAACTTATACACCACTACCAAGGTCCCTAGGGCCAAAATAACGTTTTTGGGTTTTTTTTGCTTACTCTCAGTTGAGATCTCTAGTATCTCAATTATAGACCCTCATGCATAGTAACTACTCAAATAACTGTAGATTAATGTTAAAAAAAAAAAAAAAAAAGCTCTCATATGCATTTCCTCCAAAAGACTCCAAGGTCATATATAGATATGTGCTCTATAAACAATATTTTGTTATAATATAAAATAACATTACATTCCAATGAAAATCGCTCTTACCGGCTCTGGCTGAAAGCTGGCCACTATGAGCGGCCCAGTACCCTTTCACAGGGGATGGGCACTTAACGTTACAAGTGTGCCCTGTTCCTAATTGACCTCTTGCTCCACAACCAAATGCATAGATGAGTCCAGAAGAAGGCACGAAGGCTAGGGTGTGTTGTCTGGGGAAAAATAAATTCATGTATCAGCATAGTTTCTACTGCTAGTGATATACACTGAGACTGACTTTGAGCCCCCCAACACGAGCACAGCACTGTCTCTGGGTACCCCCTAGAAATGCCCCACACTGACTTCTGACTGTTTTTGCAGTGGCTGGCTCTCCATTATCTCTAAGACTCTAAGCAATGAGGAAGATGGCAGCACTTGGAAAAGGCTGAATGACCAGCTGCATCAGGCCTTTGAGATGACAGGGAAGAAGCAGGGTAGACCAGGCAAAATTTCCAAGAAGTCCTTTGAGGCTCTCTCACTTTCCTTTCTTCATGTCTTCTTCCCTGCTAGTCTTTATCCCAAAATAAGTCTCATGTCCCCATCCTGCTCCCCTCATCCAAAACCTGTCTTTGCCACACTCTACTCAGATCAGACTTTCTCCAAATTTCACTGTAGCTGTGTATGCAGCCAAGATCTCTTAAAATGCTGGTAGTCAGAGGGGTGCCTGGGCGGCTTGGTCAGTTAAGCCTTCGCCTTCAGCTTAGGTCATGATACCAGCGGTCCTGGGATTGAGCCCTACATCCGGGCTCCAGGCTTCGGGCTCAGCAGAGAGTCTGCTTCTCCTTCTGCCCCTCCCCCTGCTCTCTCTCTTTCTCTTAGATAAATAAAATCTTTTAAAAAAATTGTTAATGATTAAGTCTAACCACATGCTCTGTCATTACAAAGACAAGATTCATTTCAAGGTCTTAACAGACACTAGGAAGCTCTTCAGGGCACTCACCTGCCACAAGCAATCTGTGTTACTTCACTGCCCATCAGCTCCAGAACTCTTCTTGGATTAACCTCATCATTCATGGAATCATGTCCAAGTTGTCCACAGGAACCCGCGCCAAAGGTAAACACACCTCCACTCTAACAAGGGAAAAACATGACATGACTACATTGTATCTCTGAGTTTTGAGTACACCCCTTGAAAAGCCTCTGTACACAAGATTCATATCACAACAGTGTGTACAAGAACACGACACTCACTTGATTATTCACCAAAATGCCTTCTTTGCAATGTTCATTAAGTAGAAAAGTAATTAAAAAAAAAAAGAAATTAAGAACTACATCTTTATGGACCAAAGACAGCACTGCTCAAGGGACCATGTGCCATCTGCAAATTTCCAAAGCACAATGATGTGCTAGGAAGCAAAACAAAATGAGGGGAAACAGAGATAGGTGAAATGAGATGACTTTGCACAATCACTCATATATAAGAAATTAAATGCTCCACAACCCATTGGTAAGTTAGCTACTTTTTTTTTCCTTTACAAATGAATTTATTCTAAAATTTTTTTCAATGATGACTGTTTAAGATATCATTTACCTTTTTTTAATAACTTTTATTTTTTATAAACATATAATATATTTTTATCCCCTGGGGTACAGGTATGTGAATCACCAGGTTTACACACTTCATAGCACTCACCATAGCACATACCCTCCCCAATGTCCATAACCCCACCCCCCTTCTACTCTCAACAGTTAGCTACTTTTTAAAAATTTTTTTTTATTTTTTTATAAACATATAATGTATTTTTAGCCCCAGGGTTACAGGTCTGTGAATCGCCAGGTTTACACACTTCACAGCACTCACCACAGTTAGTTACTCTTTAAAAGCTGTGCTTGAAGAAATGTTAAGACATTTTACTAAAGTGAATCTTTAACAGTATTTGTTCAATATAAAAATACATTTTCGTTCTCTCTGCATGTGATAGTTTTAGAAAAAAGAGGTTGATAATTCTAAGACATGAGGTACATTGCTCTGTATTTTTCACATATTTAAATGGTTTTAGAGGAACACAGAATGTTGCTGTATACTATACTTTAAGGTTATTTATACTGAACTGTTTTTAAACACCATCACTACTCTAAAAGATGCTATCAAAACTAATCGAGTAACAATCCTCATCTGTGCCATACCCAACACCAAACCATCACAGAACAAACCCAAACACTCTGAGTCCCTTACCTTTGTAAGGACTGCTGTGTGTTCTTCTCCACAACTAATATAGACGACTTTCTGCGTTCGTAAGAGTTTCACATGGCAAGGAGACTCTCGATCTACAATAAGAGAAAAATCAGAACGTCACTCCCATTAGTCTTGAGATGAAACGTACACAACTATCTTAGCGTGACTTTTGGGTCCTCCTGGATCCCTGACACATACGCAGCTTTCTTCCTGCACATCCACTGGAGTATCTAATGTACACCTCATTCTGAACACATCTAAAACCTAATGCATGGTTTCCCCACACTCCCCAACGCTGTCCACTCGCCAGCCCCCAACACACACACACACACAGACACACACACACACACAGTTTCCCTCATTCCATAAATGGCAACTTCATCCTCCCACTTTTCCTCTCTTTCCTTCAACCACATACCCAACGATGAGCAAAACCAACTGACCCCCCCTTCACAGTATATTCATAACCAACTTCATTCCCACTGCCTCCAAACTGGTCTTCCAGCTTCCCTGGGGCCTGCGCTCACCAAAGTTAAATTGGATCCGTCTTCTCCTCAAAATATTCACTGTCTTCCCCTTTCACTGACGGAAGCCACACTTCTTCCTTTGCCTTCCATGGCCCCACATCATCGTGCCTATACTACCTCTCTGAGCAGCTCTGCTGTTCTTTCCCTCGCTCATTCCCCTCTTGAACACACCACCTATCTTCCCACAGTACAGACTCCACACACCCCGCTCCCTGTGACTGAAACGTTCTTTGCCCAGATAGCTACATGTCCCCTTTCTCCCTCCTGACCTCCTTTGGGCTCTGCTCAAACATCTTATCAAAAAGGCCCTCTCTGGAAACCTTATATAAAACAGGACACCATCCTCTCAAACACATCTGACGTACTATACTTCCACCCACCAGCGTGCAGTCTCCACAAAGTCGAGCGTATCATCTGTTCTGTTCACTCCTGCACCCTTAGAACCTAACATGGGGCCAGTGCACAGCAGATTCTCAAGAAGCATGTGTTAAACAGATGAAAGTGTTTTTGAACTAAAGAGATACATACAAAGACTTTACTTACCTTCTTCATCACTGAGCCCTAGCTGTCCTGCATTGTTCATCCCCCAGCCAAAAACTGCTCCTGAGAGAGACAGGGCAAAGCTGTGAGCTCCTCCTGCAGCCACCTGAGCCAGGGGGATGCCCTCCAGGGACCTCACCCTCTGCGGGCTGGCTTGGGAGGGGAACTCCTTTCCCAGGCCCAGTTGCCCGTGGCTGTTCTTTCCCCATGTGAAGAACTGACCATCTGAAATAAAGACAGGGTGACTGGTGTTACCAGACATGATACAAGTTCCTTTCACAAAAATAACCTCGTAAGAACAACTTAGTGGCCCAGGAGAATCATTTGTTAGTTGCTCCCCTTCAACCTACCAAACCCTCCTGAGAGCAAGGGACAGAGACACTTCAAGCTATGAAGACTGCCAAAACCTGGGGCACCTAAGTGGCTCAGTGGGTTAAGCCTCTACCTTCAACTCAGGTCATGATTTGGGGTTCTGGGATGGAGCCCCTCGTCGGGCTTTCTGCTCAGCAGGGAGCCTGATTCCTCCTCTCTCTCTGCCTACCTCTCTGCCTACTTGTGATCTCTCTCTCTGTCAAATAAATAAATAAAATCTTTTAAAAAAAAAAAAGACTGCCAAACCAAAACTCCCATTTGTCATTACAACAGAGAGATAAATTGAATCTTACTGCCCTTCAAAGGCTATTAACATTTATATAAAGAAAAGAAAAAATTAAACGTGTAAGCTAATTTAGTTGTGACTAGGCCAGTTACCGGGCTTAGATCCACTAAGGGAACTGAACTAATTCTAACCACACCAAGATCATGAACCCCAGGACTCAGGAGGTCCAGGCTTCGAGCTGGACTATCTCACAGAGCATCAAGCATGGCATGTTGGTACAGATTTCCCATCAAATTTATTCTAACATGGAATACAGTATTATTTGTGAACTTAGATTTCCCTAACTCCCTCCCTCCTTTTCACTTATTTGGGAGCTTGAGAATGACTAAAGCTAAGAAAAACCAATCTTCCATATGTTCAAGAACACTGAGGTTCAGTCCTGCCTCCTTCTCATCCTTCCCTGAGAGAGCAGTGATGAATACCTCCTTCACTGTCCACACCCCAAAAAAGGTATGAGCAGCACAAAGGCTGTCTGAGAAACACCACTGTCCGACAGGACCAGTGTGGTAAAGGGGTCCAGTTAGATAACTTCACACACAAAGGCCAAGAGAAATGGTTCCCAAATTAACATAACATTAGCATGTATTTCAATGCTATATTACCAGCTGCAAGAGCCAAGCAATGCCAGTTGCCACAGGAAACTTGTAATATCGTCTGCTGGTTCAGCTTCTGTATTAACCTAAAACAGAAAAGGCTTTCTTCTTAAAAAGGCATTCTCAAACAGTGACGAGAAATATTCCCAACCGTGGTAATAAATAACAAATTTCCTAAAAGACTTTTTAAAATTAAATGCATAATCTTACATGATATAATTCTATTAGATCTTTCACTAACTTCCTACCTCTTAGGCAGTTACAAACAAACAAAACAAGAAAAAAAACACACCTGCACTTAATCCCATTACCACATTCTTGTTAATTCCAACCTTGTCATCTCTAGTCGAGGGAAATTTGGAATAAGCTATAGAAGAGAGATCCCTAGAAATGTGGCTGCTGTCTATGTGGTTTTCAAAATGAGGGCAATGCAATGATCCAGAAATTCCACTTCCATGGATACATCTAAAAGAACTGAAAGCAGGGTCCCAAAGATATCTGTACACCCATGTTCAGAATAGCATTATTCACAGTGCCCAAAAGGTAGAAGCAACTAAAGTGTCCATTAACAGATAAATGGAAAAACAAAATGTGCTGTATTCATACAAGGGAATGTTAAACCAACCTTCAAAAGAACGGAAATTCTGCATATGCTGCAATATGGGTGAAACTCAAGAACATTATGCTAGGTGATATAACCCAGTAACAAAAAGGCAAATACTGGGTGCCTGGGTGGCTCAGTGAGTTAAAGCCTCTGCCCTGGGCTCAGGTCATGATCTCCCAGTCCTGGTCCTGGAATCAAGCCAGCATCAGGCTCTCTGCTCAGCAGGGAGCCTGCTTCCCTTCTTCTCTCTCTGCCTGTCTCTCTGCCTACTTGTGATCTCTGTCTGTCAAATAAATAAATAAAATCTTAAAAAAAAAAAAAAAAGGGCAAATACTTTATGAGTGCACTTATGAAAGACACCCAGAGTAGTCAGAGTCATACAAATCAAGTTTGACGCTGCTTGCCAGTGGCTGGGAGAGGAGAAATGGGGAGCTGTTATTTAAGGGGTACCGACTAACTTTTACAAGATAAATTTTTGCAACTTCTGGATATTATTTACACAACTACATAAATAGACTTAATACTACTGAACTATGCATTTAAAAATGGGTAAGATGCAAAATCCCATGTGATGTGTATTTTACCACAATTTTTTTATCACAATTTTTAAAAAATAAGGACCAAACCCAAATTCCCTAGGATAGTAAGAGGAAGATCGTAGAGTCCTTTTCAAATCCTGCTCCTCTGCTTGCTCATGTGAAAGACACGGACAAGAAAAGCACTTATTTCATAGGGTTGTGGAAAAAACAAACGAAAAAAGTCCACGTAATGGTGCTCGGTGCTGGCCCACAGACTTGGGCACCTGGGAATATCTCCTGCTCTCTAATGTAATAGCCTGCAAGTTGCCACCATCCTCTTCATTAAGTCTATGCCATGGGAACAGAAGAGCCAGACGGCTATCCTCTCGGGAGAGGGGCATCTTAAAAGACAGAGGCCAGTGTGGGAGCAGATTATTTCGAGTGACAAGCAGGTATTACTTTTGTTACTGTTTCCTTTTCTCACATACAAAAAGCTTATGAAACAGAACTGATATACAAATTTAGTATCTAATAGAACCCAACAATTTTTTATTGACTCACATGCAGTTGTAGAAAATAATACAGAGAGAGCCCTTTTACACTTTGCCCAGTTTTCCCCAGTGGTGACATTTTCTCCGACTAGAATAATCAGATCATAACCACGATACTAACATTAATACAATCTACAAATCTTTTCCACACTTCTCCAGTTTTATTCGTACTCAATTCTGTGTATTAATTTTACCATCTGTGTAGGTTCATGTATCCACCACCACAGTCAAGGTACTGAGCAGCTGAACACCGTAGGATTCCTCCTGCTAAACTCTTAGACCACTACTCCCCTCCCCTACCCTTAGCCTCCGACAACCACTAATTCACCCACCATTTCTTAAATTCTGTCATTTCAAAAATGTTATATAAATAAAATCATATAGTAGGTGACCTTTTGGGATTGCATTTTTTGCCTCTCAGAATAATTCCCTGGACATTCATTCAAGTTATACAGTTATCAATAGTCTGTAGACCCCAACTCCTTTTTATTTTTTTTTTTAAGATTTTATTTATTTACTTGACAGAGAGAAATCACAAGTAGATGGAGAGGCAGGCAGAGAGAGAGAAGCAGGCTTCCTGCTGAGCAGAGAGCCCGATGCGGGCCTCGATCCCAGGACCCTGAGATCATGACCTGAGCCGAAGGCAGCAGCTTAACCCATTGAGCCACCCAGGCGCCCCCCAACTCCTTTTTAAACCTGGAAAATGCATTACTGCCTAGGGGACCTATGTTTCAGAAATTTCATGCAGTAACAGCCCTTTTTCTCCTGGCCAGTTTTCACGCAAATTCCCCACAATTCTCCCTTTATGGGTTGACTGCTAGCCTTGTCACAAATGTCATAGTTGGTTATAGAAAGAAAGCAGGTCAAAAGAACAAGAAACAATAGGGAAATTGTAGCCTTGCGTAGAGAGGAGGGATATGTAAAGAGTGCAAACATGGGATGTGTTTTACCTATGCATCTCATTCTTTCCTCCTAGTAACATAAGGTATACAATAAGGTACACAATACAACACTCCACTTTTTTTTTTTAAGATTTTATTTCTTTATTTGACAGAGATCATAAGTAGGCAGAGAGGCAGGCAGAGAGAGAGAGAGAGAGAGAGGGAGGAAGAAGAAGGCTCTCCACTGAGCAGAGAGCCCAATGCAGGGCTCAATCACAGGACCCTGGGATCATGGGACCCTGAGCTGAAGGTAGAGGCTTTAACCCACGGAGCCACCCAGGCACCCCCAATACTCCACTTTCTTTCTTTTTTTTTTTTTTTAAGATTTTATTTATTTGACAGACAGAGATCACAAGTAGGCAGAGAAGCAGGCAGAGAGAGAGGAAGGGAAGCAGGCCCTCTGCTGAGCAGAGAGCCCGATGCGGGACTCGATCCCAAGACCCTGAGATCATGACCTGAGCCGAAGGGGCTTGACCCACTGAGCCACCCAGGCACCCAACACTCCACTTTCAACTGAAGAAATCAGGGCTTAGACAAGTTAAAAGAATTTGCCCAAGGTCACTCACCTAGTATTAGAGTGTGAGGGCAGTTTGACTTCAAAGCTATGTTCCTTTCTATAAGACTAGAGTATGAATTAAGAAATTTATGTCAATTAAGTTATAACATAAAATTATACACAGACCAAAGTCTCAGAAGCCATCCATAATTTAGACATGGCTATTGAAAATTAAACTGCTACTATAACACAGGCTACTTCATTTTTAGAAATGAAATGCCATTAAAAATCTTTAAATCTCTGGTCATCAACAAGTGAAATATTTTTCACTTTACACTATATATTCAGATTTACACTATAAATCTTTTCCCTAATATTTACATAATTTCATTAAAATATATACAGTAGCCTTTTTTTTCTTATTGCCACTCTCTCTCTCTTCCCCAAAATTCAACTAATTTTTGGAAGAATGAATCCAAGATATTACCTGTTCTAAGTCAGGAAATGAATCAAATCACGCTTACCTCCATGTTCCTCTTTTCCTTAAAACAGCTTTTGATTAAAGTGACAAAAATCTAAGAAGGGCAGAAAAGGAAGAGGAAGAAGAGTATTTTGTCCTTTAAAGGGGACAATAATTGGGCTGGGGTGGAGAGGTCACTTATTATACAGCCTTGTAACAAACAATAAATGTGCTGGACACCCTTAACAATGGTGATGCAAAAATGCATAATCCAGGTCTAGTCATCAAAAGTTCCCAGCTTTGTATGACAAACAGTCATTAAATAAACAGTTACAGAGATGTGCAAATATGACAGTAGGGGTGTGCTCTATGTTGGTCATCTAAAAGAACAGGAATAAAGTATGAAAATAAGTGAGTGGCCTCTCTGATCACCAAGAACCCTCCACAAACTGAGACTCCATCCCCTAAGGAGAGCATCTGGAAGTAACTTCAGTATTTCAAATATTTACTTAGTGGTGAAGCACCTGTTGGATACTTTATTAAATCATCTAATATCTGGAAATAAACTAAATATTTAAAAGTCTTAAAACCACTGTATTAGGGGCACCTGGGTGGCTCAGTGGGTTAAGCCTCTGCCTTCAGCTCAGGTCATGGTCTCAGGGCCCTGGGATCGAGCCCCACATTGGGCTCTCTGCTCAGTAGGGAAGCTGCTTCCTTCTCTCTCTCTGCCTGCCTCTCTACCTACTTGTGATCTCTGTCAAATAAATAAATAAAATCTTTAAAAAACAAAACACTGTATTAGTATTTTTGTGTAAAAAAAATTTTGTACATTTGGTATTTTAACTGTTCGTAATGCTCATGATGGCTAATATTAGAAAATGGGTCAACCTTTTGATTTGAGTTTAGAGTCCTTAATTGAGTGATTGACTTAGGTCTATAATTTTAAGTTAAAGGTTAGGAAGTGCAGCAGGAGAAAAGATGCTTTTTTTATTCATTTACTGAATTCCAAACACTATGCTAACAACTAGGTTACTGGAATAAATAAAGTACAATTCCTGAACAACTCACATTTTTTTTTAACTGGAGACAGACACTTTTATAAATAATTACAGTTTTTGTGACAAGTGCTATAAAGTATAAGGCACAGGAGTAGCACCAAAAACACAATAACAATGACAAAAAATAGCAATTAAAGAGAGAAAGCAGAACCAAAGCAGAGTCTCACAAAGCAACAGCAGGAAAGAGTATTTATAAAACTGACTTCTGAAAACTCAAATTCCTGTCTGTGACCTTCTTACCTGGGCACTGCCACCGAGTCTTCAGTCGTCATGAGTCCTAGTTGACCGTCACTCCCTGCGCCCCAAGAAAACAGCTGGCCCCGGTCACTGAGGGCCAGACTGTGAGACTCGCCACATGCCACATGGACAATGTGCTGATCTGCCAAAGCTCCAATTTGCTCTGAAAGAGACCAAACCAAGGAGGAAGATATAGAGCCTAGAAACAGGAATCACACAAGATTTTCTTACACAGCATTATCCTTCTAGGCAGTTTTGTTTTTCAGAAAGAACCACTAAATCTGAGTATTTATAGAGATGATAAATTTCATACATTTCTACAAGTTATCAGTTCAGATCCCTGCTCCACTGGGTAGCATATACGCCTGTAGCAGCCATACATCTCAGACGTTCTGCCATGGGACTGGTGCTTCTCTCCAGGGAGAAGCCTGAAGGTTTACTATTTGGAGATACTGAACCAGAGAGGCCTGGAGATGAGTGAGAATGAGGCATATTACTTAAAGTAGTGGGACTGAGTGAAATTCTGCCCGGGAACAATAAGACTCATTTCCCAGAGCCCGCCCTCCCTCCCTAATCCAGAAAATACCTTTTTCCCCAACATTCCAGAACACAGCCTCATACATATTGAGCAGAGAAAATGGAAAATTTCTCTAAGAAAAAAGGCCCAAAAGAGAATATCCACAGATACTGACATCTGTGGGTCCTCCAAGGAAATGTCCAGCTTCCTCTGAGTTAACAAGCTTTGCCCTCACACAGCTCCACTCACGTCTTAGAACCACACTCTTAAAAATAAAGCTTTGGCAAGGTTAATTACATATGAGGAAAATGTTAACATGAAAGAAAAAGAGGAAAAAAAAAACAGAATATGAACTCAGAAGATAAGGATCATGCTGGGAGCAGAAAAAAAATTTAAGTTGTTAAAGAAACAGAAGATAAAGACCATTCAAACATTTGAGGAACAAAATCGCCTTAGAAAATGAAAATATGGCAGCACAAATTAAAGACAAAACCCCTTCAAAAGCAGAATGGGAAATAAGTATTGAAGAAATTCCCACAACTATATGATCAACTAATCTTCAACAAAACAGGAAAGCATATCCAATAGAAAAAGACAGTCTTCAACAAATGGTCTTGGGAAAACTGGACAGCAACAAGCAAAAGAATGAAAGTGGACCATTTCCTTACACCACAAACAAAAATAAATTCAAAATGGAAGAAAGACTTAAATGTGAGACTGGAAACCACCAAAATCTTAGAGGAGAACACAGGCAGCAGCCACTTTGACCTTGGCCAGAGCAACTTCTTACTAGACATGTCTCTAAGGGCAAAGGAAACAAAAGCAAAAATGAACTATTGGGACTTCATCAAAATAAAAATGATCTGCACGGGGTGCCTGGGTGGCTCAGTGGGTTAAGCCTCTGCCTTCGGCTCAGGTCATGATCTCAGGGTCCTCAGATGGAGCCCGTATCAGGCTCTCTGCTCGGCAGGGAGCCTGCTTCCCCCTCTCTCTCTCTGCCTGCCTCTCTACCTATTTGTGATTTCTCTCTCTCTGACAAATAAATAAATAAAAAATTTTTTTTAAAAAAACCGTCTACACAACAAAGGAAACAATCAACAAAACTAAAAGGCCGTCTATAGAACGGGAGAAGATATTTGTAAGGGACATAGCTGACAAGGGGTTAGTATCCAAAATCTATAAAGGACTTATCAAACTCAACACCCCAAAACCAAATAATCCAGTTAAGAAATGGACAGAAGACGTGAATAGATATTTTTCCAAAGAAGACAACCAGATGGCTAAGAGACACATGAAAAGATGCTCAACATCACTCATCATCAGGGAAATACAAATCAAAACCACGATGAGATACCACCTCCCACCTGTCAGAATGGCTAAAATTAACAACACAGGAAACAACAGGTGTTGGTGAAAATGCTGAGAAAGGGGAACCCTATTACACTGTTGGTGGGAATGGAAACTGGTGCAGCCAACTCTGGAAAACGGTATGGAGTTTCCTCAAAAAGTTAAAAAGAGAGCTACCGTATTATCCAGCAATTGTACTAATAGGTATTTACCCAAAGGATACAAAAATATAGATTCGAAGGGTTACATGCACCCTGATGTTTATCAACATCATTAACATTATCATCAACATCAACAACATTATCAACAATACCCAAACTTTGGAGAGATGGCCATCAACTAATAAATGGATAAAGAATAAGTGGTATACACATACAATGGAGTATTACTCAGCCTTCAAAAAAAATGAAATCTTGCCATTTGCAATGATATGGATAAAACTAGAGTGTATAATTCTAAGTGAAGTCAGTCAGTCATAGAAAGACAAATACCATGTAATCTCACTCATATGTGGAATTTAAGAAAGAAAACAGATGAAGATATGGGAAGGGGGAGAAAAGGAGAAGGGGAAAAAACCGTAAGAGACTTAACAACAGAGAACTGAGGGTTGATGGAGGGACATGGGTGGGGAATGGATATTAAAGAGGGCACTAGTTGTGATGAGCCCTGGGTGTTATATGTAAGTGATGAATCACTACTTCTATTCCAGAAACCAATATTGCACTTTATGTTAACTAATTAAAATTTAAATTAAAAGAAAAAGAATTGAAGAAACTTTCCAAGAAATAGAACAAAAAGGCAAAGAGCAAAACAGAGAGGTTTAAAAAAAAAAAAAGAAAGAAATGAGGGGTTGATTTCAAAAGGTCCCATAATGGAAAAACAAGAACTCCATAAAGAAAATGGGGAAAACACAAGGTAAAACATTTCAAAGAAGAAACACAAGAAAAATTCTCAGTAGGACTTAAATTTCACATTGATAGGACCTATGAAAGACTCGGAATAATGACTGGTGAAAGACCTACTTCAGAGGACTTCATCTTGAAATTCTAGAACACCAAAAAAGACTCTTAAAAGCTTCTAGAAAGGAAAACAGTTTATACACAACAGAACAGGAATCAGAATGGCATTAGACTTCTCAGAAGCAATACTGAAAACTAGAAGATAATGGAGCAATGCCTTCACAGTTTTGAAGGAAAATGACTTCCAACAGAGAATTCTATATCTAACTAACCATGAATCAAATGTGAGGAGAGAGGGAAAAAAAAAAATAATTTTCAGGCATGTAAAGCTCTCAAAATATTTTACCTCCAAAGCTGCCTCTTTCAGAAAGTTACCATAAGATAATGCCTCCTAAAGAAAGGAAGAATCAGGATCCAAGAAACAGAAATCTTACATAAGAAGAGGTGAAGAACATTTCCAAAACAGCTATTACGTAGCAAGTCCATGAGGCAAAGTTGAAGGAATGTCTCCAAGGTGAAAAGTGAAATACAATCCGATGAGTTTTATATTGTTACGACTTTTACAATTCTGTCAGAAAATACAGAAGTTACAATGCAAAAGAAAAAAAAAAGATACTAACTCCAGAAAACAAATAAGATGTTTTATAGGAAATAAAAGCAATCATTGAACACAGAACCAAAATAACCAAATAAATATAATTTGCATAATCAAAAATTTAATTGTCAATTGATTTAAGCAATCAATTATTGGCGAAAGGATGAGTATCTAAGGGTGAGGAAGAGGAAAGAGTAGGTGGAGAATATAAAGGAATGCTAAACTTCCCCAGCATCTCTACACTACGTCCAATATTGAAAAAAAATCAATAAACAGCATTATAAGCATGTCATTTAGAAAAGGTAAATATTAAAAGAAAGAGCTAAAATTGTTGACAGAAATGGTCTCTGCTACGGAGACTGCAGGGGAGGCAGTGAGCTTCTGTTTCACCTAAAGATAGCTGGTATAAATTTATTACTTGGAAACAAAAAAAAATTTTTTTAATTAAGCAACCAAAAATATGCTCATGTCTGAGAAATCTCCTAAAGATGCTCTAACTCCTATAGTTCCCATTGCCCTACTTCTTTAACCTCTACTCACTATTGGGCCCTACATCCCAACTCAGCTTTGCCTCCCACACTAGGAACAGTCCTGTCTTTACTTCGGAATAAGGTAAGAAACTCCTACCTCGGGTGATTCAGACTCTACTTCTCTGATCAAATATCCACCTTGTACCACAGTTTCAGGATTTGGGCAGCTTTTATGGCCTCCTGGGCCTGGGTACCTGGCCTGACACGTGAGCCATGACTGAGGCCTGTCCCCTAATACCTGACTTCCTATGCCAACCATTACATTAGCCTTTCCTGCCTGGATGTTAACATTCAGCCTGACGTGACACTAGTAAGTTTCTCCACTGTCTGGCAGGACACTACCTGATCTACCACTATTTTCTTTCCTCAAAACCTATCAGTACCACTCCTTTTGATCTTGTTTACCACAGCTCAACAGCCTCAAAAAGGGCATGTCTTGATTCCAAGTACCATTTACTCCCGATCTGGTCAAACCTAAGACAAATCAGTTCCCGCCCCACCACGTATTAGCCATCCAAACAGATATCAAGCCGCTGCTGCCACAACAAGACCTGCGGCCCCAAAGGCAACATTCCATCAGGGAAAGATGCGTGAAGAATCAAACCGGTGACTGCACCAAGTGCAACTTGTTTTGCTTCTTCTAGCCAGAAAATTAAGCTCATCAGATTCAGACTGGGAAGCTGTTACAGTGAAATCATAATCCCTCTTGTAGAACCCACTCCCTAGGTCAGGCCAATGGGGGAATGAAGGCTTCATCCACGATTCTCCCTGGACACCCCCGTGCTCCAGTGGGAAGTCACGCTCAGACTACAGTGCACATTTTCACACACAGTCTCTCTGGTTCATTCTGTCAAGACTCTATGCTATATTTTGCAGATCATGACAGAATCTCAACCCACACATTAAAATAATTAAACACACTGAAGAAATATTTGGCATTTTTTGAGGATAAAAGTATATTTTCTCTCTGATCCTCTCATAGCAACCCTTTCAAGTCTTTAACAGTCTTTAGCTATGTTCTCAACTCGGAACGCGCCAAGATAATCGGGCAGACGGGAGCAAATGCGGGGTGCTGCTTAGAGCAAGTCAGCAGGTCAGGTGGGCTTACATTATTATGATGATTTCTACTTGACTTCTGAACCTACCGAATTTTTAATGTATTTTTGGGTTAACAGTGAATTGGGCATTGAACCTTCAAAGGATGGTAACATTGAAGGATGGTACGAGCCTAGAGGGTAGATGCATGGTGCCAACAATTAATCCTGCAACAACCCTGTGAGGCAGGGTTGTAATAAGCCCCATCTCAGAAGACATATGTAATTTGGCCAAGATTCACAACTAATGAGTGGAGGAACTAGAACTGGATCCCAGGTCCTTCTGACTTCAGAATCCATTGTACCTACTAGGCTGTATTATATTCTGTCATGGAAAAAGATTAGACAGTTATGAAACTGGTAAAAGTTAACCGTGAAGTGATTAGCCTACATAGGAAAAATGGGAAATGGACACTTTCTCCTCATTGTTCAGATGAGAAATACAGTCAGTAGTTTGCAGTTTGGACGGAAAGCAAGGAGAATATACAAAATTAGTGCTCCATATTTGCTCCTAAATTTTTAACTAATAAAACAATAATAAATTAAATGTCAGCAGTTTGTATGGCAAAAGGGATTAAACTCTCATTACTCAAATGTCTCTTTTCTGAGTTTCCCCAAACTATTTACCCAAAGATTGCACTTTTAAGAGTAGAAAACAAAAGCAGGGCCATCCTGTGAGAAATGTTGTGCTTTGCCCTGCCATCCTGTGGATTTTGAGTCCTCACATTCACCCAACCCCCCGTTCCTGTTTCCCACTTAACTTGCCCTAGTACACACCCTGCCTCTCTCTGCTACATTTGCTATCCCCTGGTAGTGTCCCCCAGCACTACCAACCCATTCTGAGGGGTGCAACTGACTTTTACTGAAGCTCTGGGATGAGGGAAATAAACACTAGCTCAGCAAACCACTCAAAATAAAACATCATCCAAATTCTCCCGCAGATCCCCAAAAAAGAATTTCCTAGATTCTCCTCCTGGAGCCCCCTGTCTTCCTGTAACATGACTAGGCTCTCTCTCCATTGTTTGCTTCTCTATCTGTCTTGTCCTAAGCCATATTCTAATTACTTTCCTAATTATTCTCATCTAAACATTTGGGAGACGGGAGTCTGTGCTATGTTCAGTGGAATCTCAGCTCTGTAATACAGCTCACACTTTAAAGTGATTTCCTACCCCCCCAATAAAAGAGGTCTCTCCACAACAGGAATTATGTCCTGTTTCTGAGCCAAGACACTCAAACCAGAGTCAGTTTTTCAAAAACAAATTTTTTTATTCATTCTACAGTAAAACTGATCTTTTATTATGTACAAGTCTATGATTTTAGACATATGTCACAAAGAAAATATGGAACAGTTCTATCACTCAAAAAAAAAAGTCCCTTGGTCACACACTCTCCTCATCCCTAACTCCTGGCAACCACAAATCTGTTTTCTAGCGCTATAAGTTTTGTATTTTCAATACTGCCATATAATGGAATCCTATAGTTTCTAACCTTTCAAGACTAGATTCTTTCACTAAATGTAATGCCTGGAAGACTCATCTGATATATTTGGACTTTTGATCTACATGCCAGCACAGGAATGGAAGGGGAGAGGCAAAGGCAGAGGGAGAAGCAGGCTCCTGCTGAGCTGGGAGTCCGTCATGGGGCTCAATCCCAGAACTCTGAGATCATGATCTGAGCTGATGGCAGATGCTTAACCAACTGAGCCACTCCGGTGCCCCTTTCCTGGGTTTTCATATGCTATGTGACTTGGGATAGTACCATAAACATTTTGAGTATTAGAAGACTCTAGCTCTTATTTATATCTTCTGGAAAATGTTGACAGCTGTGTTGTCGTTCTCAAAGCTTCTGCATTGCCATTCACATGTGTGCCCTGTGTGCACCACAAAGAGGACCGTCTGGAATGTGAGTAGTGGTCTGTGTGTTAGTTCGGTTCTTAAAGTCATTTACATGCTAAGTAGGATAAGATCTGCACATAAACAGCTCAGGGATGAGCCCAGCAGTTCACAGATGACTATATGCAGTTGCTTTCCCAAGGTCCTCCTTCCCTGAAATCTGTGAAATCAGCCCAACATGTTCAGGTTTCCTGGGGCTCCTTTGCTGCTCTCTAGCCTATATACTGAACTTCCACAGCTGTGCCTACCTCTGGGCCAAATGGCTAGAGGACCAGAGGGGGGACATGGGAAACTACATGGCAATCCAGGGGTACTTTGAATTCAGGCCTTCTTTCCCAATCCAACCACCATCATTTGCTCTTCAAAGCCCTCAAATAGCTACTCCATGCCTTTTGTCCAGGTTTCACTGTTGCCTTCAGCAGAAGAGAGAGAAAAAAGTATGCTTACCCTATCCTTCTTGAAACTGGAAACCCAGAGCCAGAATTTTAAAATAACATTTTTTTTCTGTACATGTGGGCCTTTTTGTTTTGTTTTTGTTTGTTTTATATTTTAGTTAATCAGGAAAAGTCCACAACTTGGCTAAATTAAAAAACAAACAAACAAACAAACAAAAAAACCCAAAGGCACATCTCTCCCACAAATGCTCCAACTAAAATTATATTTAACCTTCCTCTACAGTGCAGTGCTGGATTCCTGGAGACAGGCAGCATCTCTGAGTCGCTGATACTCCATTTAAATTATCCAGGAATATCAAATGTTTATTTGCTTAATCCTATGTATGACTGTCCAAGTTCAAACAACCATTAAACCAAATCTTTGCAACTGAAGAATGAGAAAAAAAGATCAGGTATAATAGAGTTCAGAGTAGTATTTCTCAGTTCAGAGACAGGTGACATCACCTTGGGCTTTAGCGTTCATATACAACCCTTTCTGCCAAAACAATGACTACAATGACGACGATTATGATGATGAAACCACTTACACACTCTGAAGAATGCTTCTGAGAATATTTTCTTCTCAAAGCCATAAATTTCAAATTACCATGTATGCTTTCAGATGCAATAAACCAGATACACTAAGGCGCCTGGAACATATGGAGGCCTGTCGCAGGCAATGGGAGGGAAGAAGACTGTGTTCGTGAGTCACTGGCACTACCACCAGTCAGAATAAGATTAGCTGCAGTGACTCAGTTATTTTCAGGAACTCAGAACTGTCAATCATGGCATAATCTGATGCTTTAAAAGGATTTTAATAGAGGGGCATGGCTCTGGTTCAAGATGGCCAGGTAGGAAGACCGTGAACTCACTTCCTGCACAGAACACACCAAAGTCACACCTATTTATAGAGCAATTCCTTCTGAAGAAGAACCAAGGGCTGACTCAACAGCTTCAGCACATCAGAAGATAGACCACACAGAGAACAGCAAGAAAGAGAGGAAACAGTAACAAAGGGAACCACCACCCCAACACTGTGAACTGCAGTGGGGACAGATAGTCCCCAAATAGAGGGACCGTGGGCAGATTTGTCTACCATGGGGCACAGGAAAAAGCCTCGGTTTAAAAGACCAACTAGGACATAAAAGATCCAGCTCTAGAACTGCACCAAATGGTGGGAGAACTGCTGGAACTCTCTCTCCAGGTCTGAGGGATAGGAGAGCCCCGTGGTTTACATTCCTCTTCCACCTTGAAAGCATGGATGAGAACAAGGTCCAGGCACTCTGAGTAGCCTAATGCCTCAGCGAGCCCCAGACTCCTAACGCACACCAGCTCCAGCCATCCCACTAAGGTGGCCCCAGCATACAACACCATGACACCCCTGATCAGAGCTCATTATAGCTCCAGCCAGTGCACCAAGGGAACACAGGCACAAAGTACCTTAGGACACCCCAGGCCTGCACCAGTTTGGCCTCAGATGACTAAGGTTCCCCTGATGCACACTGCTCCAACATCCTGGCTTTGGCTAGCTTTGGCTCTGGCCACCCCACACCCACCACATGGAACACCCCAGAACCCCAGGTCATGCCTGCCTCTGTTCCAGCTGCCCTACCAGGGCACCCTCTGCATGGAATGACTCAGCAGCCCATAGCCCATACCCTACCTTGTCTCCAGTCACCCTACCAGGATGTCCCCTGTATAGAGTGCCCTGGAACATCCTGGCCCACATCAACCTTGGCTCCATTTGCCCCACCTCCTATGCCCCCTAGTCTGGGCACCCCAGATCCCCCCAGCATATACCCACTTCAGCTTTAGCAAGTCCTGCCAGGGCAACTTCTATACAGGGAGACAAAGGACAATACAATCACACCCAATTCAGCTCTGACCATCCCACTAGGGCAGCCCCAGCACAGAGTGCCCTTGGTCTGCAAGCCCATGCCACCCACAGTTTCGGCAGACAAGCAAAGTCACCAGGCACACACAGTCTACACAGGGCTGACCATACACAAGGTTATTCCTTCAAGTTCAGAAGTAGCTGTTCTGCCTAACACATACAAACAAACACAAAAGTCAAGCAAAATGAGGAGACAGAGGAATATGCTCCAAATGAAAGAACAAGACAAAAACCTTAGACAAAGAACAAAATGGAGATAAACAACATGCCTGATAAAGAATTTAAAGTAATGGTCATAAAGATGCTCACTGGACTGGAGAGGAAAATGTAAGAACTCACTGAGAACATCAACAAAGAGATAAAAAATATAAAAAAGAATGAATAAGAGCTGAAGAATACAATAACTGAAATGAAAAGTACACTAAAGGGAATCAACAGATGAGCAGACAGAGAAGAGAGCAGTGACCTGGAAGACAGAGAAATCAAAAGCATCCAAGTGGAACAACAACAAAAAGTATTTTTAAAAACTGAGGAGGAGTTGGGGGGGGGGCGTGTTCCTGGCTGGCTCAGTGGGTAAAGCATACAAATCTCAATTATGGGGTTGTGAGTTTGAACCCCACACTGGGTGTAGAATTTACTTTTAAAAAAGTGGCTACTTAATGAAGCTGAAGTTCTACTAACACACTATTTGTTCATTAGAACAACTCCTCTGATACTATCATTACCTGCAGGGAAAATAAAGTAATGAAAACCATCACTATTAACCAAGTTTGGTCTCTCTATATTCATATACAATTAAACTGTTACTTTAAAAAAATACTAAATGTGGATAGGTTAAAGAAGAATTTTAAAAATACATGGAAACAATGAAAATGAATATACAAATCCCAAAATCTTTGGGATGCTCTCGAAATAACTCTAAGAGGGAAATTTACAGCAATGCAGGACTACCTCAAGAAACAAGAAAAATCACAAATGAACAATGTAACACTACACCTAAAGCAACTAGAAAAAGAAGAATAAACAAAACCCCAGGGCAGGAGAAAGAAGAAAAATAATAAAGATAAGAGGGGCGCCTGGGTGGCTCAGTGGGTTAAAGCCTCTGTTTGGCTTGGGTCATGATCCCAGAGTCCTGGGATCGAGCCCCACATCGGGCTCTCTGCTCGGCAGGGAGCCTGCTTCCCCCTCTTTCTCTCTCTGCCTGCTTCTCTGTCTACTTGTGATCTCTGTCAAATAAATAAATAAAATCTTAAAAAAACAAATAAAGATAAGAGCAGAAATATAGGAAATAGAGACCAAAAAGAAAAAAAAAACCCATAAAAAACAAACAAACAAACAAAAAACAGAAAAGATCAATGAAATCAAGAAGTGGTTCTTTAAGGGCGCCTGGGTGGCTCAGTGGGTTGGGCCGCTGCCTTCGGCTCAGGTCATGATCTCAGGGTCCTGGGATCGAGCCCCACATCGGGCTCTCTGCTTGACAGGGAGCCTGCTTCCTCCTCTTTCTCTCTGCCTGCCTCTCTGCCTATTTGTGATCTCTCTCTGTCAAATAAATAAATAAATAATATTTAAAAAAAAAAAAAAAAAAAGAAGTGGTTCTTTAAAAAGATAAAGGTATACCTTTTGCCCAACTCATCAAGAAAAGAAACGAGAAAAAGAGAGGACTCAACTAAATAAAATCAGTTAAAAAAAAAAAAAGAGACATTACAGATACACAAAACATTATATGAGACTACTATGAAACATATGTATCAAGAAATTGGACAACCTAGAACAGATGAATTCCTAGAAACACACAATCTTCCAAAACCAAACCAGGAAGAAATAGAAAATCTGAATATACTAACTGCTGGCAACAAAAGCTGTCTGGCAATCAAAAGACTCCCCCAAAACCAAAGTCCAAGAACAGATGGATTCACAGGTGAATTCCACCAAACATTTAAAGAGTTAATGCCTATTCTCAATCTATCCAAAAAACAAAAGGGGGAGGAAAGCTCCCAAACTCATTCTAAGGGGCCAGCATCACCCCGATACCAAAACCATATGGATACTACAAAAGAAAACTACAAGACAATATCCCTGATAAAAAAGATACAAAAATCCTCAACAAAACATTAGCAAACTGCATTCAACAACATATTTAAAGGATCATTCATCTCAATCAAGTAGGATTTATTCCAGGGATACAACAATGCTTCAATATGCACACATCAATCAATGTGATACACCACATCAACAAAGTGAGGGATAAAAATCACCTGATCATTGGGGCGCTTGGGTGGCTCTGTCAGTTAAGTATCTGCCTTTGCTCAGGTCATGATCTCAGGGTCCTAGGCTGAAGCACCCGTCGGTGTTCAGTGAGGAGCCTGTTTCTCCCTCTCCCTCTGCATGTGGTTCCCCCTACTTGTGCTCTGTCAAATAAATAAATAAAATCTTTTTAAAGAATCAAATGATCATCTCAATAGATGCAGAAAATGCATTTGACAAAATTCAACATCTGTTCATGATAAAAACTCTCAACAGATGTTGAATTTTGTCAAATGCAAAATTCATTTTGTCAAATGCAAATGTTTCCAGGGCATATCCCTCAACATAATAAAGGCCATATATGAAAAAACCACAGCCAACATACTCAATGGTGAAAACTAAGAGCTTTTCCTCTAAGATCAGAAACAAGACAAGGATGTCAACTCTTGCCACTTTTATTCAACATAGTACTAGCAGTCCTAGCCACAGCAATCAGACACACACACACACAAAAATAAAAGACATCCAATTTGGTAAGAAGTTAAACTATCACTACTTACAGATAACATGATACTAATACATAGAAAACCCTAAAGACTCCCTTTGAAGGAATATATAAATTCAGTAGAGCTGTGGGATATAAAATTAATACACAGAAATTGGTTGCATTTCTATACACTAAAACAAAGATAGCAAAAAGAGAAATTAAAACAATTCCATTTAAAATTACATGAAAAATAATAAAACATCTAAGAATAAATTTAACCAAGGAAGGAAAAGACCTGTCTTCTGAAAACTATAAAATAATGATGAAAGAAATTGAAAATGATACAAACAACTGGGAATATATACCATGTTTATGAACTGGAAGAATACTGTTAAAATGTCCATACTACACAAAGCAATCTACAGTTTTGATGCAATTCCTATCAAAACACCAAAAGCATTTTTCACAGAACTATTATTTTTATGAAACCACAAAGGACCCCAAATAGCCAAAGGAATCTTGAGAACGAAGAACAAAGCTAGAGGTATCACAACCCCAAATTTCAAGATACAACAAAGCTGTAGTAGTAACCAAAACAATATGGTAGTGGCCTCAAAAACAGATACATAGGTCAATAGAACAGAACAGAGAACCCAGAAATAAACCCATGCTTATATGGGGCCAATTTAATCAAAAGAGGCAAAAATATACAATGGGGAAAACACGGTCTCTTCAATAAATGGTGCTGGGAAAATTGGACAATATTCGAAGAATGAAAACAGACCACTTTCTTACACCATACACAAAAAGAAACTGAAAATGGATTAAAAACCTGAATATAAGACCTGAAACCATAAAACTCCTAGTAGAAAACATAATTTCTTTGACATTGGCTTTAGTGACATTTTTCTAAATATGTCTCCTAAAGACAAGGTAAACAAAATAAAAAACTGTTGGGACTACACCAAAATAAAAAGCTTCTGCACAGCAAAGGGAACCATCAATGAAACAACAAGCAATCTACTGACTGGAAGAAGATATTTGCAAGTGATATATCCAGTAAGGGGTTAATATCCAAAATATATAAAGAACTTATACAACTCAATATCAAAAAATAAATAATTTGATTTAACATGGACAGAGGACCTGAATAGACATTTTTCCAAAAAAGACCTACAGATGCAAACAAACACATGAAAAAATGCTCAATATCACCAGTCATCAGGAAAATGCAAACCAAAACCACAATAAGATATCCCTTACAGGGGTGCTTGGGTAACTCAGTTGTTAAGTGTCTGCTTTTGGCTCAGGTCATAATCCCAGGGTCCTGTGATCGAGCCCACAGGAAGACTGCTTCTCCCTCTCCTACTTCCCCTGCTTATGTTCCCTCTCTCACTACTTCTCTCTCTCTGTGAAATAAATAAATAGAATCTTAAAAAAAAAAAAAAAAGGTATCACCTTATACCTTCAGAATAGCTAGAATCAGTAAGACAAAAAAGAACAAACATTGGTGAGGATGTGAAGAAAAAGGAATACTTGTGCACAGTAGGAATGTAAACTGGTGCAGCCATTATGGTAAACAGTATACAGTTTCCTCAAAAAATTAAAAACAGAAATTCTATATGATCCAATCATTCTACTACTATGTATTTACCCAAAGAAAACAAAAACACTGATAAGATACACGTATCCCACAGCATTATTTCCAAGAGCCAACTATAGAAGCAATCCAACTATCCACTAACAGATGAATGGATAAAGAAGATGTGGTATATCTGGGGAATACTACTGAGCCATTAAAAATGACATCCTGCCATCTGCGACAACACTGATGGACCTAGACGGCACAATGCTAAATGAAATAAGTCAGACAAAGACAAATACCATACAGTTTCATTTACATGTGGAAGCTAAAAAAATAAAAACAAAAAACAGAGATAAACCCATAAAAAGAGAAAACAAACTGGTGGTTGCCAGAGGCAAGGGGTAGAAGGATGGGAAATGGATGAAGGGGAATGGGAAATAACAGGTTCCCAGTTATAGAATGAATAAGGCATGGGAATAAAAGGTTTTATATTTGTACAAATGTATCCTAAAGGAATAATGTACACTGCATTAGTATTAACAGATAAAAAATTAGAAGTAAATTGGGATTATATGCTATGAATAGAAATATGCAGTCATTAAAAAGGCTGATACAGATCAGTATAAACAATCGTCATAAAAATACTCATGAGACATAAAATGGAAAAGAAGGGTTACAAAGAAGTAATAGGATATGACTACATTTTTTAAAATTATACTTATGTTTTAAATACTGGAAGGATATATTTCAGACCAGTAACTATTTTTTGTTCAGGGTAGTAGAATTAAAGAGTATTTTTTATTTGCTTTTTTATAGGTATTTAAATTGTGAGCAATATACATAGACTACTTAAGTAGTATGAAAAAAAGTTAAAGTTTTTTAAATTCCTTACCACTACCCTGTCCTAGTCACTTTCTTTTTCAACAATTCAAATCCTTTCCCTTTAATGTGACTTAACAATAGGAGACATTTCCAAGCTTGCAGGTTATTTTTCCAATTCTAGACTGTGTGCTACCTTATAAACAATAAATGTAAAAATGTATAATCATAATGCAAGATAAAATGCTCCTGGAGGGGCTTCCTAAAGATACTTAATCCCACTGATTTTTATAGATTTGGATAAAATTTTATCATAGCAGGTGAAACATCTCTGTATCGAGATCCCTCTACTTTATATTTAAATTGGCAGTCTTCTGTCCATTTTTTCTTAAACACATCTGTGTAAAAACTTCAATCAAACAAAGGTAGACTGCATTGATATATGCTGTCTTTAAAACACCCACTTCTAGCACGCCTGGGTGGCTCAGTGGGTTAAAGCCTCTGCCTTCGGCTCAGGTCATGATCCCAGGGTCCTGGGATTGAGCCCTGCATTGGGCTCTCTGCTCAGCAGGGAGACTGCTCCGTCCTCTCTCCCTGCCTGTCTCTCTGCCTGCTTGTGATCTCTGTCAAATAAATAAATAAAATCTTAAAAAAAATAAAAATAAAACACCCACTTCGAACATAAAGACACAGAAAAATGAGAAGTAAATGGATGGGGAAAAATACATCATACTAACACTAATCAAAAGAAAGCTGAAGCTACTATATTCATATCAGGTAAGATAGACTTCAAAGCAGTGAATACTTTATCAGGAATAAAGAATGACATTTCATGACATTAAAAGGAACAATTCATCAAGAACCTAATAATCTTCAATGTGTAAATACCTAATAACACAGTTCCAAAATATCTGTAGCAAAATTTAGAGAGCAAGAAGAATAAGCAAATAAACAATGATAGTTAAAGATATAAACATTGTATTCTCACTACTGCATAGAACAGGCAGACACAAAATCAGTAAGTATATAGACTACTTAACAACACTATCAGCCAACTTGACCTAATTGATACTTATAAAACACTCTACACATCAACAGCAAAATACACATTCATTCCAACTGCACACAGAACATTCACCAAAACAGACCATATTTGGGGCTATAATACAAATCTAAATAATTTTAAGAGGCCTGGAATCATACAAAATATATAATCTGAGCACAGAGTATTAAACTAGAAATCATTAAATGAAAAATGTCAGTAAAATATCCATGTATTTGGATATTAAACTACATACTCTAAATAATTCATAGGTCAAAAAAGAAATTATAAGGGAAATTATTACAAAGTATTTTGAATACTACATAAGAACAGATCCAGTAAAAATCTGTAGAATACTACTAAATAAAGTGAAGCTTAAAAGGAAATTTTTAGGATGAAATGCTTATTAGAAAAGATTTTTTTTTTTTTTTAAGATTTTTTGACAGAGGGAAAGAAATCACAAGCAGGCAGAGAGAGAAGGGGAAGCAGGCTCCTTGCTGAGCAGAGATCCTGATGTGGGGCTCGATCCCAGGACACTGAGATCATGACCTGAGCCAAAGGCACAGGCTTAACCCACTGAGAAACCCAAGCGCCCCAAGAAAAGCTTTAAATGACAAACCAGCGATTTAAATTCTTACATTAAGAAACTGGAAAAAACAGTACATTAAGCACAAAGTAGAAGGAAAAAATATTAACAGTACAAACCAATAAAATAGAAAACAAAAAAAGAAAAATCATTGAATCCAAAAACTTCCTCTTTAAAATTATCAGTAAAATTGACTAACCTCTACCTAGTCTAATCAGGAAACATAGAGAGAATACACAAGTTATCTATATCAGAAAAACCGGTCTTACAGACATGAAAAGAATAACAGGAACATTATGAAAACGTGACAACGTAAGTGAAATAAATAAATTCCCTGAAAGACAAAAGCTATGAAAACTCACCTAAGACAAAATAGGTAACCTGACCGCCCCTGTATCTTTTTTAATTTAAATTGTAACTAAAAATGCTCCCCAAAGAAATCTCTAGGCTCAGATGGCTTCAGTGGTGATTCTACAAACCATTTAAAGAAGAAATAATAACCTGCAATAAGCCTATATAAAATACAGACAAACTCTTCCAGAAAACTAAAGGGAACACTTCCCAACTCATTGTATGAGGCTGGCATTGCCGACAGAACAAAATCAAAGACAGTAAAAGAAAAGAAAATCAATAATCCTCATGAATGCTGACACACAAACCTTGCCAAATTTTTAGAAATCAAAAGAATATGTCAAAGTCATCAAGTGAGATTTGTCCCAAGAATGCAAATTCAATTTATTTAAAAGATTTTTTTTTTTAAATTTAACAGAGAGAGAGAGAATATAAGCAGGCAGAGGGAGAGGGAGAAGCAGGCTTCCCACGGAGCAGGGAGCCCCATGCAGGGCTCAATGCTGGGATCATGACCCGAGCTGAAGGCAGACACTTAACCAACTGAGCCACCCAGGTGCCCCTGCAAGTTCAATTTAACATACACAAACAATTCATATAACTTATCACTCAGCAGACTAAAACTGAAAATCCATAATCACCTCAATAGGTTGAGAATAGTATTTCACAAAATTCAACACTCAGACTTTAAAAAAAAATCAGTAAGTGTATCAGGCATCTTTCACAACTTGATAAAAGGAATCCAAGAAAACCCCACTGCTAACAAAACACGTAATGGTGAAAATCCCTCTAAGATCAGGAACAAGGCAAGGATATCTACTTTTACCACTTCTATTCATCACTGTTCTAGAGTTCACTCATTAAAATAAGGAAGAAAGAGGAAAGAAAACACATAGGAAGGAAGAAATAAAAGGAAAAATGGAGGGATGGAAGGAAGAAAACTGACTTTTAGATGACACTATCATGTAGAAATTCATAAGGAAGCCACAAAAAAAATGTTACCAGAACTGTTAAGAGAGTTTAACAAGGTGATTCAAGATCAATTACAGAAAATTAGCCATATTTCTATATAATACTAAAGAAATTAAAAATTAAATTGTTTTTAAAATACCATGTATAATCAAATCAAATATATGAAGTACTTAGAAACAAAATATGTACAAAGCCTATTCACTGGGAAGTACAAAATATTGATAAGGAAATTAAAGACCAGAAAATGGAGGCATGTACCATGTTCATGAGTCAAATGATTCAATATTGTTAAAATGTCAATCTCAGGGGCAACTGGGTGGTTCACATCATGACCTGAGGGTTCTAGGATCAAGCCCCATGTCAGGCTCCCTGCTCAGCAGGGAGTCTGCTTTTCCCTCTCCTCCCTGCTTGTGCTCTCTCTCGCTATCTGTCTCTCTCCCTCAAATATATAAAATCTTTTTTTTTTTTTAAAAGATTATTTATTTATTTATTTGAGAGAGAGAGACAGTGAGAGAGAGCATGAGCGAGGAGAAGGTCAGAGAGCGAAGCAGACTTCCCATGGAGCTGGGAGCCCGATGTGGGACTCGATCCCGGGACTCCAGGATCACGCCCTGAGCCGAAGGCAGTCGTCCAACCAACTGAGCCACCCAGGCGTCCCTATATAAAATCTTTTAAAAAGAAAAAAAAAAAGTCAATCTCCCCAAATTGGTCTAGTGATTCAAAGTAATCCCAATGAAAATCGCAGAAGCCTTTTTAATAAAAACTGAAATGCTGATTCTCAAATTTATATGCAAAGCCAAGGACCCAGAATAGCCAAAATATTCTTTTTTAATTTTTTATTTAAATTCAATTTAAGTAATATATAGTGTACTATCAGTCTCAGAGTTACAGTTGAGTGACTCATCAGTTGCATACAACACCCAGTGCTCATTCCATCACGTGCCATCCTTAATGTCCATCACCCAGTTACCCTACCCACCCACCCACCTCCCCTCTAGCAACCCTCAGTTTGTTCCCTATAGTTAAGGGTCACTTACAGTTTGTCTTTTTCTCTGTTTTTGTCTTATTTTATTTTTCCTTCCCTTCCTCTATGTTAATCTGTTTTGTTTCTTAAACTCCACATATGAGGGACGCAGGCGTAGCTCCATCGGTTGAGCATCTGCCTTCGGCTCAATTCATGATCCCAGGTTCCTGGAATCTAGTCCCACATCAGGCTCCTTGCTGGGGGGGGAGGCTGCTTCTCCCTCTGCCTGCCACTCCCCTGCTGCTGCTCCCTCGCTCACTGGCTCTCTGACAAATAAATAAAATCTTGAAAAAAATCCCACGTATGAGTGAAATCATACGGTATTTATCTTTCTCTGACTGGCTTATTTCAAGAATAGCCAAAATAGTCTGAAAAAGGAAAACAAAGTCAGAGGATTTAGACTATCTGCACTACATACTTTCAAAATTTACTATAGAGCTACAGTGATTGACATAGTGTAGTACTGATTAAAGGTAGGTAAGTAGAGTAACAGAACAGAATGTCTAGAGATAGACCAGTACACACCTGGCCAACTAATTTCCAAAGGTGTCAGGGTAATTCAGTGGGAGCTAAAGTCTTTTTTTCAACAGTGGTGCTGAAAATGGATATCCATATGCAAAAAATGAACTTTGACCATTGTATCACAAACATACAAAATGTCAAATTGAAGATCACAGACGTCAATATAAGACCTAAACTATAATATTTGATGAAGAAAACATAGGAGAAAAATCACTGTAATCTTGGGTTAGGTAAAATTCTTACAACACAAAAAACATGAATCCTAAAAGTAAAAACTGATCATTGAATTTCATCAAAATAGAAATTTTTGTTTTTTGGAAAAGTGAAGTTTTTTTGTTTTGGGGTTTTTTTTTCTCTTCAAACGACACTGTCAAAAAAAAATGAAAAGGAAAACCACAGATTGGGATATTTGCAAAATATTAGATAAAAGTCTTACACCCTAAATATACAGATAACTATCATACCTCAAGACTAAGATAAGCAGTGGAATGCCTGGCTGGCTCAGTCAGAAGAGGAAATGACTCTGGATCTCAGGACTATGAGTTTGAGCCCCACACTGGGTATAGAGATTCTTAAAAATAAAATTTATTTAAAAAAAAATTAAGGTAAGCACTTTGATTTCTTTTTTGGTGGGCAACATATTTGAATATATACTTTGCTAAAAATAAGGTAAATTATTAAGATATATTATTTCTTGTGCTAAAATAAGCATGTGAAAAGTTGCTCAAGATCATTAGTCATTAATGAAATGCATATTAAAACCACAATGAGATTCTATTGCACACCAATTTGAATGGCTAAAATTAAAAAGATAGTATCAAGAGATGGTGAGGATGGAGAGCAACTAGAACTCTAATGAACTGCTGGCAAATTTAAAACAGTACTGTCACTGTGAAGTCTGGCAGGTTCTCAGAGTTACCATATAAACCAGCTCCTAGGAATTTGCCCAAGAAAAAACAAAATACATTGTCTACCCAAAAAATCATACTCAGATTTTCTTAGCAGTTTTGCTCAAAACAGTCCAAATTTAGGGGGAAAAAATGTCCACTAACTGATAAATGGATAATGTGATATATCTATAAAGTGGAATACTGTTCATCAATAAAAACCCTATAAACTACTAACACATGCAATAATACATGAATCTCAAAAGCATTAATCTAAAAAGCCAGACACAAAAGATTATATATGATTCCACTTATATAAAATCTTAGAAAAGTCAAAACTATAACAACAAAAAGCAGATGTAGGGAAAAAACTGGAAGCACAAGAAAGGTTTTGGGATAAAAGAAATGTTCTCTATCATGATTATGGTGGCCATCTTTTTCTCTATGACTGTTAAGACCCATTAAATTACACACTTAGAACTGGTGAATCCTGGGACGCCTGGGTGGCTCAGTTGGTTGGACGACTGCCTTCGGCTCAGGGCGTGATCCTGGAGTCCCGGGATCGAGTCCCACATCAGGCTCCCAGCTCCATGGGGAGTCTGCTTCGCTCTCTGACCTTCTCCTCGCTCATGCTCTCTCTCACTGTCTCTCTCTCTCAAATAAATAAATAAATAAAATCTTTAAAAAAAAAAAAAGAACTGGTGAATCCTACTGCATGTAAATTACATCTCAAGAAAGCAAATTTTAAAATGTAATACACGCACCAAATAAAGTATGATTTTATCATCTACAAGATTCTATATACATTAGATGGGACGCTGGGTGGCTCAGTGGGTTAAGCCTCTGCCTTCAGCTCAGGTCATGATCTCAGGGTCCTGGGATTGAGCCCTGCATCGGGCTCTCTGCTCAATGGGGAGCTTGCTCCCCACCGCCTCTGCCTGCCTACTTGTGATCTCTGTCAAATAAAATCTTTTTAAAAAAATTTTTTTTAATGATTCTATATAGAGATCAAAAAAAATTAAGATATGGGGTTTTCCCCCCAATTTTTATTTAAAGCAGTACAAAACTGCTTTCAGGAGTAGAATTTAGTGATTCATCACTTACTTAGTGCTCATCATAACAAGTGCCCTCTTTAATGCCCATCATCATCTAGCCTATCCCCCACCCACGTCCCTCCATCAACCCTCTGTTTGTTCTCTATCTTTAAGAGTCTTTTATGGTTAAAAGACTCTTAATCTTAAGAAACAAACCAAGGGTGGCTGGAGAGGAGCCGGGTGGGAGGATGGGGTGGCTGGGTGATGGAGAGTGGAGAGAGTATGTGTTATGGTGGGTGGGTGTTGTTTAAAACTAATGAATTACAAAACTGTACTCCTGAAACAAATAATAGCTTATATGTTAAATAAAAGGAAGGGGAAAAAAAGAAAATTATTCAATTACTTAATGATCTGTTTAAACCTAAAAATTTATAAATACATATGTATTTGTTTTGATCAAGCCCCCCCCAAAAAAGAGTTTGTTTCCCTCTAGTCCTCCCCCCAATATGTTGACCTGTTTTGTTTCATAAATCCACCTGAGTGAAGTCACGCGGTATTTGTCTCTGACTTACTTCACTCAGCATTATACACTAGGCTCCACCCAGGCCATTGCTAATGGCAAGATTTTGTTCTTTTTGATGGCTGAATAATACTCCATTGTGTATATACACCACATCTTTATTCTTTTTTTTTTTTTACCACATCTTTATTCTTTATCCATTCATCAGTCAATGAACATTTAGGCTCTCTCCATAGTCTGGCTTTTTTTTTTTTTTAAGATTTTATTTATTTATTTGACAGACAGAGATCACAAGTAGGCAGAGAGGCAGGCAGAGAGAGAAAGGAGGAAGCAGGCTCCGCTGAGCAGAGAGCCCGATGTAGGGCTCGATCCCAGGACCCTGGGATCATGACCTGAGCTGAAGACAGAGGCTTTAACCCACTGAGCCACCCAGGCGCCCCCACAGTCTGGCTATTGTTGATATGGCTTCTATAAACATTGGGGTACATGCATCCCTTCAAATAAGTACTTTGTATCCTTTGGGTAAATACCTAGTAGTGCAATTGCAGGTAGTTCTCTCTTTTTTTTTTTTTAAGATTTTATTTATTTATTTGACAGAGAGAGATCACAGTAGGCAGAGAGGCAGGCAGAGAGAGGGGAAGAGAAGCAGGCCCCTGCCAAGCAGAGAGCCCGATGAGGGACTCGATCCCAGGACCCTGAGATCATGACCTGAGCCAAAGGCAGCGGCTTAACCCACTGAGCCACCCAGGCACCTGGTAGTTCTCTTTTTAACTTTTTGAGGAAACTCCATACTGTTCTCCAGAGCAGCTGCACCAGCTCATATTCCCACCAACAGTGCAAGAGGGTTCCCTTTTCACATCCTAATCAACATCTATTGTTTTCTGTGTTGCTAATTTTACCCATTCTGACTGGACTGAGGTGGTATCTCATCATGCCAAGGGATGCTGAGCACCTTTTCATGTGTCTTTCAGCCATCTGGTTGTCTTCTTTGGAAAAATATCTATTCATCTCTTTTGTTCATTTCTTAACTGGATTACTTGGTTTTGGGGTGTTGAGTTTGTTAGTTTCTTTACTGATTTTGGATACTAACCCCTTATCAGATACATTGTTTGCAAATATCTTCACTCATCCCAAAGGCTGCCTTTTAGTTTTATTGCTTCCTTTGGTGTACAGAAACTTTTCTTTTTTCAAGATTTTACTTACTTGAGAGTAAGTGGTGGGATGAGGGGCAGAGGGAGAAGCAGACAGAGAAGCAGACTCCGCATTGAGCAGGGAGCCTGATGTGGGGCTTGATCACAGGGCCCTGAGATCATGACTTGACCCAAAGGCAGAAGCTTAACCATATGAGCCACCCAGGCACTCCTGCCAGAAACTTTTTACCTTGATGAACTCCCAACAATACATTTTTGCTTTGTTTTCCCTTGCCTCCAGTGATGTGTTTAATAAGAATTGCTACAGCCAAAGTCACAGAGGCCGCTGTGTTCTCCTCTGGAATTTTGATGGAATCTTGTCTCACATTTAGGTCTTTCATCCATTTTGAATTTATTTTTGTGTATGATATAAGAAAGTGGTCCAGGGCGCCTGGGTGGCTCAGTGGGTTAAAGCCTCTGCCTTCGGCTCAGGTCATGAACCCAGGGTCCTGGGATGGAGCCCCACATCGGGCTCTCTGCTCAGCGGGGAGCCTGCTTCCTCCTCTCTCTCTGCCTGCCTCTCTGCCTACTTGTGATCTCTCTCTGTCAAATAAATAAAATATTAAAAAAAAAAAGAAAGTGGTCCAGTTTCATTCCTCTGCATGTTGCTGTCCAGTTTTCCCACCGCCACTGGGAAGCTGTCAAATAAGATATGGTTCTGAACTCAAGTTCCCTCTAACTGAAGAGCAAACAAGGCATGCAAACTCATGTTACAGCACCACATGCAGGGGGCTAAAGACAGCCCATGAGACAGGCATCTAATCCAGCCTGCACGTGAGGGAGAGAGAGGAGAGGCTGCTACTTTTTCTTTTAAAGATTTTATTTATTTGACAGAGAGAGCAAGAGAGCATAAGCAGGAAGAGAGGAGGAGGAGGAAGAAGGAGAAGAAGGCTCCACACTGAGCAGGAAGCCTGATGGGGGGGGCTCGATCCCAGGACCCCGGAATCATGCCCTGAGCCAAAGGCAGAGGCTTAACTAACTGAACCACCCAGGCACCACAGAGAGGCTTCTTGGAAGAGGGAATATCCAAGATGTGTCCTGAGTGATAAATGCCTGGTTATTTATTTACTCACTCACCCAGCCATCCATTCATCCACCCATCATGACTCAAAATCTCTAACAGGAGACAGACTCAAAGATTATATTATAATGAGGCAAATCCAATGACAAAATTGTGTATATCATATAATGAAGACAAAGAATGAGTAATCAAACCAGCCTGAGAGGGCCTAGAACAGCTTCCTCAGAGTCAATACTTAAAAGGGAGACTTTTCTCTGAATGCATAAACCTGGGTCCATCCTAGCTACTTGAATCAGCAAATTTAGGAAGACCACATATTGTGTGTGTGTGTGTGTGTGTGTGTGTTTTAATTGTCCAAACAATTCTAATGTTAAAAAAGACTGCAATGAAAAGCTATTCATGACTCTGGATTTGGCATTTGGATTTCTTGGCTATGACACCAAAGGCACAGGAAAAAAAAAGAAAACAGAAAGGTGAACTGGACTTCATGAGAATAAAAAATATATATATGCATCAAAAGACTCTTTTCAACAGAATAAAAAGGCAACCCACAGAATGGGAGAAAATCTTTGAACTTGCCTATCTGATAAGAGAATAATATCCAGAATATATAGAAAACTCCTAAGACTTAACAACAAAAAAGACAAACAACCCAATTCAAAAAGCAGAAATAACTCGAACACACATTTCTCCAAAGATACATAAATGGCCCATGAGCACATGAAAAGATGCTCAACACTGCCACTCATTAGGGAAAAACACATCAAAATTATAATGAGATACCACCTCACACCCATTAGGATGGCTACTATCAGAAAAACAAAAATAACAAATGTTGATGAGCATGGGGAGAAACTGGAAGCCCTGTGCACTGCGCACAGGAATGTAAAATGGTGCAGCCCCTATGAAAAACAGGATGGGGGTTCCTTGAAAGATTAAAAACAGAATTACCAGATGATATAGCAATTCCACTCCCGGGTATATGCCCAAAAGATCTGAAAGCAGGGTCTCAAAACGACATTTGTACACCCCAGTTCTTAGAAGTATTATTCACAATACCTAAAACATGGAAGCAACCAAAGCATCCACTAACAGAGGAATGGATGACAAAATGCAGTAGAACACAATACGGAATATCTCTCAGCCTTGAAAAGGAAGGAACTTCTGACACATACTACAACATGGACAAGACTTGAGGCAATGACGCTAAATGAAATAAGACAATCACAAAAAGACAAACATTGTACGATTCCACTTAAATGAAGTAGTTTAAAGTATTCAAAAATCAGAGCTCAGAATGGTGGCTGCCAGGGGCCTGAAGGAAGAGGGACATGGAATGAGACTGTTTCACTTCTCAGATGGAAAGAGAATTTTAGAAACAGATAATGGTAATGGTAGCATAACATTTATAAATGCATTTAATACCACTGCATTGTACACTTAAAAACAGTTAGGATAGTGAATTTTACGTTATATGCATTTTGCCACACAAAACACTGCATTGATTCTGAACCTGTTATGCACAGGAAGCACCCACTATATCCTTAGTACTAAAATTTCTAGCACTTATTCCCGGCTTCCTATGTACCAGGGACTCTTGAGGTAGGCACTATTATGGACAGACTCAATTTTTTAAAAATCTCTCACACTCTCCTACTCTGCTAACAAGAATGTAAAATGGTGCAATCACTTTGGAAAAGTAGTCAGCAATTCCTCAACAAAGCTAAACCTAGTTAACCCTGTGACAAAACAATTCCACTCCTAGGTATGAAAACATATATCTACACAAAAACTTGTACACAAATGTCCACAGCAGCATTATTAATAATATCCTAAAATCCCATCAATAGACCACACAGAAACTAAATGTGGGATAGCTATACAATGAAATATTATTTGTCAACAAAAGAAATTAAAATATATGCTATAAATCTTAAAATTAAAATCAGCCAGTCACAGAAGACTTCATACTGTGTGATTTCATTTATATAAAATGTCCAGAACAGGCAAATCTGTGAAGGCCAAAAGTAGATTAGCAGTTGCCCAAGGCCAGTGGTTGGGGCATGGAGAAAAGTTAGATGACTGCTAATGGTGTGAGGTCTCTTTTGGGATGATGAAATGTTCTAGAACTGACTGTGGTGATGGTTGCACAACTTTGTGAATATACTAAAAACTACTGAACTGTATACCTTAACTGGATAAATTATATGGTATGTGAATTATATCCCAATAAAGCTATTATTAAAAACAAAGATGTCTCAGGGTAGAGGATGGGTCCAAGCCTAAGTCAGCAGTCTGTCACTGCAATGCAAGTATAATCATCTAGCACAGAGGTAACCATATGACTTCTCATTCTGGAATACTTCGAGTTTTAAGATAGAAAAGAAACTCAATAAATATTTGGGTAAGGGAACTAAAGACCTGAAGGATATCAATACTCAATATATTTGGATCCCCCATACCAAAAATATACAGTTGACCCCTAAATACCATAGGTTTGAAGTGCATGGGCCCACTCACATGTGGATTTTCTTTGACAAATACAGTATGGTAGTATATATGTATTTTCTCTCCCTTATGATTTTCTTAACGATATTCTCTTTTTTCTAGCCTACTTTATTCTAAGAATATGGTACATAATACATACAACACACACATTAATTGATGTTTTATGTTATTAGTAATGCTTACAGTCAACAGTAGGTTATTAATAGTTAAGTTCTGGGGAAGGCAAAAGTTATACACAGATTGTTGACTGCACAAGGTCGGCACCCCCAACCCATGTTGTTCAAGAGTCAACTGTACTTCAACTGATTTCATAAACATCTCCCCCAAAGGAAATCAGGCCAATCTCCTACAGGAGTGCAGGCAGTCTTTCTAGGAGTACCCTCCTTTCTCACAGCTTCACCCCTGTAGACATGGAGATTACTGCAAGCTAACAAGCAAATGCCTGAAGCTGTATAAGCCTATCTAGAAATAAATTCCACAGAGGAGTCACAGGACGGAAAAATCAAAGGGACACCATTTTTTTTCCAGTAAAGCTGTGACTTGACTTTTCTTCAGGGAGCTGCAGTGAGATTTCCTGATTTGAAGAATAACTGTCATACGACATTAGAGTATGTACAACATAAGGATGTGATATTTGTATATACCGTGAGATCACCGCAGTAAGTCTAGGTAACATCCATCACCATACTTAATTACATTTTTTTTTCTTGTTATGAGAGTTTTCAAGACTTACTCTTAGCAACTTTCAAATACACAATATTATCTGCTAAAGTCACTACGCTATATATCACAACCTCGGAACTTATTTTGTAAGCGGAAGTTTGCACCTTTTGACCACCTTCTCCTGTTTCACCCACCCCTTCCTACCCCTGCCCCTGGCACTCAGAAGTGCCTTCTGCACTTCTGAGCTTGAGTTTTTCCTTTCTCTCTCTCCTTTTTTTTTTTTTTTTTTTTTGTGAACTACACATAAGAGCTTATATAGCATTTGTCTTTCTCTGACTTATTTGGCTTGATTTCACTTATTCAAAAAGAGATTTTATATTCCTTAATTAGCAATTTGTTTCTTTCTACAATATAATCACTCATTTATTCAAGAAATAATTACTGAAGGCTGCACTTACAGATGCCAGACACTATTCTAGGTATATGGGAGACACAAAACAGCCTCGATCCTCACGAAGCTTAAACAAATATAAGAGAGAGACAAGACAGAGAGAAAGCAGTATATGAGACAGGTCTACACTGTGAAGAAAAGTAAAGTGGGGAAGGGAAACAGGAGGTGCTGGGAGTTGGTAGGGAAGGGGGAGGAATTCACAGGATAGTGAAGTGAGGGAGGTGGGTTCAGGGATGGCTTCAAGGTTTTTGACCTGACAACTGGAACTGCTATTTACAAAAATTGAGAAAGTAAGGTGGGGAACAGGCTTGAGGGGAAAAATAAGGTTTGGCTTTGGGATCTGTTAAATTTAAGATGCCAATTACTCATCCAAGTGGAGACTTAAATGGACACCAAGTCTGGAATTTGGTGAAAATGAGGCTGGAAATATTTGTGGGTCTGTGGGTCAATGGTATAAAGATGGCACCTAAAGCTTGAACTTGTGACTGTCCATTTTATTTCTTCAACCTCTTCCCTCAAGTATGAGAAAGCTGTTTCCATTACTCTGCCACTGAGAGACTGCTGCAGTAAGCATCCTTAGAAATAGTTCCTTCTGCTATAGATTAGCATTTTTATTTGTGTAAGGAAGCTTAAAAATAGAACTGCTTATTCAAAAGGTATAACCATTTTAAATTTTACTAAATACAGCGAGCTGATTTACAAAAAGACTGCAGCAGCCCACACTCTCTCAACTGGCACAGGATAGCGCCCGTTTTCCAATACTGGTGAGCAGTGGATATTACTCTCTGAAATTTTTTGCCAATCATATGGATGAAAAAAAATGGTATCTCATTTTAATCTTCATTTCCCTGAACATATCTGCATCTATTCATTGGCTATTTGTAAGTGCTTCTCTGTAAAATGTCCATTTTATGACAGGGTTGCTTATCTTTTTCTTAACAACTTGAAGATGCTCTGTTATACTTGAGATACGAAACTTTCATCTGGCAATTCATGGCATGATTACTCTCAGTCTAGATTGACCTTTCGGTTTTGTTCATGAATGCCTTATACCACAGAAAAAAAATTTAATTTCATGCAAATCTGCCAATCATTTCCTTTATGGTTTCTGGACCACCTGTCTCACTTTAGAATCCCCAATTCTAAACACATCCCCCTAATTTTTGTCTATCATTTTCATAGTTTTATTTTTTACATTTACGTCCTTCATACATCTAGAAGTTACTTTTGACTAAGGAAGGAGCTAGGGGGTCTGGGTCTATTTGCAGATAAACAGCCAACTATATCAACACCACTTATTTAGTAAACTATCCTTTCCCACTGAAATGCTCTGGTATCATATGCCCGACTCACCTGGGCAACCACGCAATCTTGACCAAAAATAAATTCTGCATAAAAGTGTAAAGTGCCCTCGTCCTTAATAGAAAAATGCAAATTACACAAGACTGAGACATACAAAATTCCAAGTCAAGAATTCCATAAGGGAAGAGGAACAACAGAAGTGAAGGATGACCGACGGCAGCTTCTAGATTTGTGGCTCTGGTCTGGTCATGATGACAACCAGTCCAGGGCTAGGGACAGAGAGGAGGCACTTAAACTAGAACCAAAAAGAATTCATTTGAGTCTTGGGCTCCCTCCAGTCTTTCTTGTCCCAGAGCTTTCACTGGTTGGTTTCATCCACATGCACTGAAGCCTGATACCACTACCACCCCCAACACTGACACTTGAGGGTCAGTCCTAAGAAGGTCTCTAGACAGCTCTGTTTAGCTGAAACACTGCCAAAGTCAATGGCACATTTAAACTGTGGACAAATTTGAAATAGTGTTTTTCTGACCCTAAATATCTAAATCAAGGCTGGTAAATGCTCATTCATAAAGTGATTTACCAAAAGGATGGGCAGTGAAGAAACGGACTAGGAGTTTGGTTTCTTCTTGAGCTCATACAGTGACCAGAGAAAGAAATTCTATGGGTCCAGTGGTCCTGCCCAATCCCAGGTGAAGTATACTAGTACTCTCCCCACCTTCAACCTGTGCTCCTGATGCACGTGTGTGTGTGTGTGTGTGTGAGAGAGAGAGAGACAGAGACACAGAGACACAGAGAGACAGAACAGTCGGGGAAAAAGAAATATCACGTACCAGTCTCTGGGGCCTGGCCCACCCCTTTCTACTCCTAATCACCTTATGTCAGTTTAGAAATATAAAAAGTAGCTATTTGCGAAAGCTTTACAAAGCCTATAGATGAGTCCTCTTCCATGTAAGAAGGCAGCCAATGCTTTACGACAAGCTAGAATGTAAAGAGAGAGGCATCCAGTTGATCTGAATTATATGCAGTGACCAAAAGGACAGCATAAAATAGCCAGAAAATGTATACTCATATACTGTTCACCACTAATGTCTCCACGTGGAAATACTAAATACCAAAGCTTCTGTGCTTCAGAAATGATCTTCAATGAAGAACAAAGAACGGAAAGAAAGGAAAAGCATGGGCTAACACTCAGAATGACACCACACAAGAACTTCCAACTCCCCAAGAATGACTAGCCAGTTTGGGGCACCTCTACCACGTGCCACCCCACAGTAAACAACCAAAAACATTCCATAATTACCTCAGCATTCTTTCCTCCAGGTGAAGAAAAAGAGCCCTTCACTTGTGCCTCCTGCTGAGCTCAGCATGACTGCGAGCTCCACTTTTCCTACCTTTCCTTTCTCTTCTCCTGGTGGCCAATATTCTTACTTTCAGCTGGGCTGGAGGAGACCTACAGCGGCCCATCAGCAAGTAGCCCACGACTCCTTAAAAGAAACCAGGGAAGTTGCTTCTAAGGCCATAGTGAGCCCCATGCTCCCCTGCTACTTTGATTTCTGTGCCCCACAGCCTCTGCGTAGAGGCAAAACGGAGAACCTGCCGTCTCATTCAGCTCAATCTGTTCAACCACGATCAGCACTATCCATACAGCACTAGGTCGATGCAACCGATCAGTGAAAGTCTTCTCACGTGATAAAGGACATTAAACACAAATCCATGCCAAGTGGGAAAAAGATTCTTTAAATGGTTAAGAATTCTCTGCAAGCTCTCATTAATATGACTTTGAAAAGAGGTTTAAAAAAAAATAAAAGCCTGAAATTGGTGCAGCCACTATGGAAAATGGTACAGAGGCACCTCAAAAAAATTAAAAACAAAAATTTCATTCATTTCACTAGTAGGTATTTATTTACCCAAAGAAAGCAAGAACACTAATTAGAAAAGCCATATGCTCCCCTTTGTGTTCTGTAGCATTATTTACAATAGCCAAGATGTGAAAGCACCCCAAGTGTCCATTGATAGATAAATGGATAAAGAAGATGTGGTGTATACGCATATAGTAAAATATTACTCAGCCGTAAGAATGAGATCTTGCTATTTATGACAACATGGATGGACCTAGAGGGTATTGTACTAAGTGAAATAATTCAGAGAAAGACAAATATGATTTCATTTATATGTGGAATCTAAAAAACAAATGAATAAACAAGAAAAAAACAAAAAAAACAGAACCAGATCCATAAATACAGAGAACTGGTGGTTGCCAGAGGGAAGGGGGGTGGGGACAGTCGACAAAACGGGAGAAGGGGAGTAGGCAGTATAGGCTTCCAGTTACAGAATGAATAAGTCAAGGCAATGAAAATGACAGCACAAGAAATATAGTCACTGTTAGTGTAGTCACCTTAAGGGGGAAAAAAAGAGCCTTATAACTCTCTTCCTATAGCAACATGTACAACTCCCCAAAGAGCTGACAGCTGAGATGCTATTGTGACTAGACCTCATGGAAAGTTCTCATTCTTGAATTTTAATGAAGTAAATCATATTCCTTTGAAAGTCTGAGTCCACTGCAAATGTTTTCATTTCAATAGCTGATAGAGTACCAACGGAGAAAAATATCACAAGAAAGAAAATTAAACTTTCCATACAACAGGCTAATGATGGCATCCAAAAAACAACATATTGGCAAAGCAGACCCTTGCTGATAAAGCTCTTGGGGATAAATGTAGGCTCTAAATCAGACCCAAAAGACATTAAACCACATCAGTGAGCTAGAGAATTGGCAAGGAGCATAACTCCGCATCACTACAATATTCCACCCCCATCCATCCACCCCTTCCATATACATAAACTCATACCTACACATTCTGGTTTTAAAAAAAAAAAAAAAGAACTGTCACTGGAAAGTATTTGTATCAATCCTATTAACAAATGGATATTCACAGTCACCTGGAAATGTACTTACCCCTGGGGTAAGGTGTGGTGGTAAGGGCTGGGAGGTATGGGAAAGGGTATACTTTAGTGTTTGCATTACTTCATGATTTTAAATTAGGTTGACAAATGCCTGATTCATGACCCAGATGATACTACTTGCTAAAGGCACTGTTCTCAGGATACTCATGATCTTGGCAGTCTTTCTAAAAATGGGTTAAACTGGGGACACCTGGGTGACTCAGTTAGTTATAACCTTCTCCCTTCAGCTCAGGTCATGATCCCAGGGTCCAGGGATGGAGTCCTACATCATGAGATCAGGCTCCCTGTGGGGAGCCTGCTTCTCCCTCTGCCCCTCCCCCTGCGTGTTTCTTCTCTCTCTCTCACAAATAAATAAAAATCTTTAAAAAAAAAAAAATGGGTTAAACTGATAAAGCTTACTGAGCTGAAGTAGCCGAGTCTATTGTAGCTCCCTATACATAAGTTCTGCTGTGTGATACTAAATCCAATGTTAGTTCTGTGAAGCCTCATAAATGGAATTATTGATCATTCAAGTCACTCTTTTAACCTCCATCCTTAAAATTCTGTGATCTTCTTTAAATAAAGATCATTCTGATCTTTACTGACCAAACCCCAGAAATCTCCCAGAATCCATACAGAATACAGCAACATAACAAAATGGTAAAACCTATGAGACCTGTATTTATTTAACACATTTCCTACCCTATGTACCTACCATGCATTAGCACCTAAATACAAAACTAAGATACTCTTAAGAAATACACAATTCTGGGGCACCTGGGTGGCTCAGTGGGTTAAGCCTCTGCCTTTAGCTCAGGTCATGATCCCAGGGTCCTGGGATTGAGCCCCGCATCGGGCTCTCTGCTCAGTGGGGAGGCTGCTCCCCCTTCTCTCTCTGCCTGCCTCTCTGCCTGCTTGTGATCTCTGTCAAATAAATAAATAAAATCTTAAAAAAAAAAAAAAAGAAATACCCAATTCTGTGTCATATATACTAAACACCACCAAATCATTGCCTCATAATGACAGCCATCAGTTTTGTTCAAGGCCAAAGTTAAGGTGTTGCTGTTGATTTCATAAAAGGAACTACAGATGAGAATATGAGCAAAAGGAAGATGCCATGATTCCACTTTAAGGTGTCAGAGAGCCTAGATTGCACACAATATGAAATCGGCCTTGTGGAAGATGCTGTGTGTTGCTTACCCATTAGCCATCACCCACTTTCTCCTTGCACTAGAACCTTTAGGGCTGCTGGGCTCCTCCCCAGTCCTAGGAAATGACACTTGACTATGCCAAACTGATAGTTCCTATTTCACTAACTCAGGCACACCAGTGACTGGTCTATGGTAGGCCCATACCCCAGGCCACGCCCATGAGACAAAGGAGGGTGTATGCCAAGGGGGTCCTAGGCAAGGTTTTCCCCATTTTTGAAAGGTGACACAAAAGAAAACTCCCCTTCCCGTCTGCCTTTGAATACAGCTGTGTGAGAATGTGATGCCTGGAACTGCAGCAGTCACCTAATGACCACGAAGGGAAAAGCCCAAGGAAGAAGGAAAACAGACTGAAAATGGCAGAACAAAAAGACAGCAGGCACCTGCAAGCCCGACAGTGTCCTTGTGCTACTTTAACCAATCCTAGAACTTTCTATAAAGAGAGCCTACGTTTTATTCATTGTTCTGCAAAAATGCAGCTTAGTATTCTGTTACTTGCAGCTGAAAGCATCCTGGCCATACACACAGGCCCACTTAAAAAAAAAAAAAAGCCAGGGTCAGACAGGTTCAGACTCCAAAGAGATTTCTTCTTAGGCAATCGCAGAATGCAGAAAGGAAAACCACTTACCTTCTTTCACATCATTTGGATCCCTGCTCAAAGATCTACCTCCATCAAAGAGAACAAGAAGCCTAAAGTAATCACACACAGAATTCAGGTGGGCTCAGCACAAATCGGTTGCACCCTATTTTCCGGAACTGTGGCAATATCAAATCACCTGGCTAGCTGTTGACAAACCACTTCTAGTCCTGTAGGAGCATCACACAGTAAGCCTTAGTGTACTGTAATGTCCACAGGGGCCTAATTCACTTCACTTCCCTTTGCAATTTTGGACCGGAATGCTGGAGGCAATGTTAACCATGGCATAAAGAGAACATGTATGTATATATGTCCATATGTGGATAGCCCATTTTTATACAGTGCCCAATATATATGCAAGGTCTTTTTCTTGGGACCTAAAGTAAAAGACCCCAAAAAGTTGAAAATAAAGACTATCCTTGAAAACTCAAAATACAAAAATTAGCATAATGTGTGCAGCTTCTCTTAATGACCCTGGTTTATAGCATCTTCCTCCCCTGTATGTATAGGCCATTCATCAAATCCTATAGTGACTACTAAAAAAGTAATCAAAGTACTCGTTTTTAGGTATATATATGTAATGAATTTATTAATTTAATATGCTAGAATAATAAGATCAAAAACATTGCAGGGAAAGATGTTACCACAAACTACTACAACTACTGAGAGCACGTGAGTCCTAACTTCAGGCCAGGCACTATTCCAAACACCTGAGATAAACTTATTAAATCCTGACGAAATCCTAATATGTAGATATTACTATCCATGTTTTATGACTAAGAAAACTGGGACACAGAGATGTTAAGCAACTTTCCCAGAATCACACAACCAGTGACTGGCAAAGCCAGGATTACAATATTGAAGTTTGGTGGAGAGCCCATGCTCTTACTCATTAGACTGTCTCCCATAATTAGCTAACACTCCAAATTAAAATCACTCACAAAAACAATTTCAACTACTATGAGTCATCTAATAATTGTAAAGAAATTGCAAGACATGTCTTAAAACGAGTGAAAAACTAATCCAAAATCCACAAGGAGAGGGGACAGTGTATCTGCTGGAGAATTACCAAAGACATCAACATTACATGCTATGGAAGGATATTTACTCAGATTCCAGTAGCTCCTGAAGAACTGTAAAATACCAGCTAAATAAACATATAGCATCCAGACTGATAAACTTTCCAAAAACACTCTACCTATACTAGACCCATCAAGCTCACAGACCACTAAGGTATACCAGAGATCATCAAAATGACAAAATTGTTACTGCAACACAAAAATTCAGAAGCAAAGGCTGGACTTACCCACTAACGTCATGAAAAATCCCTGGAGAATGACACCATTCTGAAAACTGCCCCTTCTCTGACGGCTAAATTTCCCCCCTCCCACAAGCTCACAAACGTAAGATAAACTTGAACTTTGTAAGTGCGTGGTCGTAAAAGATAGCATCCGTGAGAAACGTGAATGTAGCACTGTGGGTAACCTGACTCAGACCTGACTCTTCACTACAACCCCCATTTGGACACTTAGGACCCTGGTCATTCGCTCCACACACAATGAACGGGATCATGTAATCTTTACAGGAACAACAGGAACACATTTTACATCCCCACCTAGCCTGTAAACTCCCAAAGGGTAGGATCTGCACTAAATGCAGTGTGTTCTTAATTAATTAATTAATTAAAATGCAGTGTGTTCTGACAGTAACGGCAACAAATGAGGAACCTAGTAGTCTAGTCACTCAGTAAATATCAGCTGAATCAATGACTGAATGATAAGAAGTAATTCAAGAAAATAAAGGAATAAAGAACAAGAGGCAAATTGCAAGGCAAAATAAAATATATCAGCCTGAGATATGAATGATCATGTGTGTTTTTCCCCCAGATATCTGGCAGTCAAAAGAGCATAAAAGAACTGGCTGGCAGTCACCTGATGGTTTTAAAGATGAAAAGGGAATTAATTGTTTCTCTTTACCTTTAATCAAAACACCCTGAGTATATCTGGCATTTAACCAATAAATGCAAGTACACAAGCTTCTTGGCAGCCCAGTTTATACCCTTTTGTTTCTTTTGTAAGGAATGAGGGGAGATTAAAAGTAAACAAGAGAAACAGTTTAAGAATAAAATTCTATTGTTTTCTTCCAAGCAGCCAGCAAAATACTACGATTACTAAAACCAAACTGTCAGCACCCAAGCAAAACTGAAACTCAACTCCCTTTCCTGTTCTCCTTTACTATACCTGGGATGATATAATACTGACCTACTTTATAGAACTATAATGAGGATTAATCAGCTTAAAAATGTCAAGCTCATCCAGAGGAAGAGAGATTATAATACCTATAGTTAACCATTTCTAAATTAACAAATGAACTCAATCTCTTTTATCACAATGCAAACCACTGTTAGTTAAAAGTAACACTGCAAATTTTTAAAAGTCACAAATAACACCTCACATTAAAGAATATGCCGAGGTGCCCGGGTGGCTCAGTGGGTTAAGCAGCTGCCTTGGGGCTCAGGTCATGATCCCAGGGTCCTGGGATAGAGACCCCCATCAGCCTCCCTGCTCAGCGAGGAGCCTGCTTCTCCCTCTACCTTCTGCTCCCCCTGCTTGTGTGCTCACTCTGTCAAACAATTAAAATTTTAAAAATCTTAAAAAATAAAGAATATGCTCATTAATAAGTACGTACTTTCTAAAACTTTCAGGTATCTTTAAGGAAAGTAGGCTGACAAAAAAAAAAAAAAAAAAAGAGAGAGAGAGAGAAAGAAAAAGAAACTAGGCTGAGTACAGACAGGAAAAAGTAAATTTTGATGACCCACCCCAGAAAATAAAAATTATTGAATGACATTGGCTCCTGAGTTCCAGCCTCTGAACTAGAAAGCTGTCCACTCGGCTAAAAGAAAGTCACCACATCCCATAGGGTTTGATGACTTCCACCACCATTGTCATCATCATCATCAGAAAGGTTTTCACAGCCTCCTGGACCACCTGCCACCCCTAATGAGAAAGGGATGGGGTTCCTAACAGGACAGTGTTGAGATAGGAACATTTCTTATGGCACCTTCTGCCTTTTATTTCTGAGTCATGCCCGAAGAAACAGGCACTTCAGTAATGGGAAGTCATTACAGGGTGGCTTCCCTTTCCTTTCAACTCAGCTAGTTTGCTTTTCCCCAAAAGCTGATCAACATGACCGAGTTACCACGTCCTTCAGATGCCCAAGAGTAACTTGATAAACTAGTTGAAAGTGTTACTTCTACCAGGATTAACAGCAACCACAGCTCTGGAAATTGACGCTTTTGAGATATTCTGCTTTATAAACCTCATTTATCAAACAGTGGGAGAGCTGTTACATATGGGAATGGGCATTATGGAAATGCTTAGTTTGAATACAAAATGTGAATGTGAATTGGATTAAATTGCCTGCAAGGAAGTAAAAGGAACCAATCATAGACAGGAATCAAACCCGGTTGCACAGAAATGTTAAAGTCTACTTATAAATGGTTACCTTTGAGGTTTCCTATGAAAAGGCTTCCCAGAATGTCAATGCAGAATTTGAAAAATTTAACATTGCGAAGTTAGATGAAATAATTGCACCTACCATAGTTCTTGCCTACTCAAAACAGAAAGAAAGGCTGGAAGAGGTTTACATAAATGCAGATATCCCGAATAACATAAGGATGAGCTGAAGCTAAAATCCCCGTATGAAAAATCTGAGTATGCATGAAGAGAGGAGACCTGTGGGTTTGTCTGAAGAATACAGTGCTGACAATGTGGCTGGGTGGGAATAAGAGAAGCAGAGTAAACAAAGGTAAAATTCTTGAATTTTTCTCCTACGGGCAACCAATTTCTATTTTAGTTCAAAAAATATTTCAAGATGTGCTTAATGTTCAGTTATAGTTTAGTCACTTTACTTATAAAAATATCATAATTTGGGGGGAGAAAACTCATGTTTTGCTTGCTGTCTTAAGAAAGGGGAAAAAATTAAAAATTTAAAAAGAAGGGGAGGCACACAAGTCTTCCTGTAATTCTGTGACTATATTGTCAGAAATTAGGAGATGAATTCATGGGCAAAAACATGAGGAAATTAGTAATAATCCCACAATGCCCTTCATCACTGAAACTATCCCTGATTTGGGAGGAGAGGTAAGGTTGATAATCACAATGTGATGCGGAGAATGAGGGAGAGAAAAGTCATACAGAACAGTTATAATTCAGCTGGTTTTGGTTTTGTTTTTTTTTAAGTGGGACATTGAGTTTAGATGGGACATTGAAATTCTGCCCATAAAAAATGTTTCTGGGAATCACAGGGCTCTTTGCCTTTGGCCAAAGCACAAATGAATGCGTCACAGAGACATCTAAGCTAGAAGCCCCGGCTGCCCAACACACTGGGAAAATCTCAGAACTTCATATCCAGGAGTTTCAGGATTTGCTGTGTCCTTGAAATGCCCTCTCTTCATCACACACGGAGACACACAGGAAGGTGGTCACATAAGTACTAAGAAATAAGAGAAATGAGATGACAAGAAAAGTACAGTAGCCTCAGGAACAGCAAAAGTAATAGGTAACTATTACATGTTCTCAAGGAGAGAAAAAAAGAAACCCTTTAAAATCACTGTGGAGTGCTTTACCACTGCTATGTCACAGGTATAGGATTCCTCCTCAAAAAATGAGTTTGTGTCCCTTGCAACCATGCCAATTAGAGACAGTGTGTACAAGCTGAACCACCAGCAGGACAAACTCAAAGCGCATGTTCTTTTTTTTTAAGATTTAATTTATTTATCCAACACAGAGAGACACAGGCTTCCCACCAAGCAGGGGCTTGATGTGGGCCTAATCCTAGGACCCTGGGATCATGACCTGAGCCCAAGGCAGACGCTTAACAACTAAGCCACCCAGGTGCCCCTCAAGGAACATGTTCTGACAGAAGAGTCTCATCCCATCATCCCGGTGCATCCCCTACCCCATCTTCTTCCACCTTTCCTTCCCCCTCACTCTCTTGAATCCTTCACCCTACAAAGTCCTTTGGTCTGGGCAATGGTGTGGAATTGAAATCACAAACCTGCCCACTGTCCCCAGAAGTGTCCTGAAAAAGCGGTCTTCTATCAAGTTCCCTCCCCAAACAGCACGGAGGTTCCTTGGCAGTAGCATTTCTGCGGGCTGGGGCCAGCAGTGGCTGCCTGAAAAAGGGTCTGTCACTGATTCCCCTCTCTGCCTAGTGGCTCTCCAGGTCAGAGTTCTCAATAAACACATGGAGAAAACAAGCTCATTCTCTTTTTTCCAGTCATTAAAAATAAACCCAAACAGTCCCCAATTTAGAACACACCTACCAATGAAAAAAAGTTAAAAGAGAGGGAGGTGCCCACCCACATAATCTTTCCATTCAAAGAAGAACTATTCCACAGCTGCTATGGAGTTTATAATTAACAGACAAGCTTAACCAACAACAGAAGTTTCTGGAATCTACTGTAATTTACACTAGGACCTTGCTTATTACAAATTTAGATTACAAGCATGGGCTGGATTCTGTGGCTGAATCCAAAAGCCTTCTCCACGCACCTCTAGCTCAAGTCTCTTGCAATCACTCAGCCTTGCCTACAGGGAGCGGCTGCAGGCTCAGGCATTGACCTGACCCAGTGTGCAGGCGAGAGCGGGACTGCTCCTGCTCACTCACTCCCAGAGCCCACAGACCACCCACCGCCAGCTCCACGGAGCTGTCAGGAGGCTCCTCCGGAACAATGTCGCATCGCACTGAGATGCGTTCACCATGGTGCCTCCCACGGGTCCTTGCGATCATTGGACTGCAAGCTTTTTGTTTCCTTTCTAACCAGCCACCCCAGGTCAGATCCTCTCACCCCAGCTTCTAAGACAAAGGTGGGGTGGGAGAGGCCTCCACAGAGGGCAGAGTCACAGAGCAGACAGACAGGAGGGGGAAGCAGGGCAGCCTTCCCAGGCACTGGTAGCTTTGCTGAGTTGTCTTTACCATTTGAATCTACTGCGTCAAGAGCTACCTGACAACAGGGAGTCAGTCTCCTTTTACAGGAAAGGGAACTGAGCTCAGAAACGCAGTCAGAGACCGGTAACACCTACACCAGCTTTGCCTGACTCCAGAGTCCACCCTAACTGCGTCATCTCTGCAATCCTGGAAAGATCTCCTCCTGGGCCCCAAAATCCTCCCTCCGAGGCTGGCCATCGTGAGGACAAACCCTTCGAGGATCATTGGTACGAAATGGGCCTTAAAGGCCTTTACGTCCTGGCTGAGCGTTCGCATTCCCACAGGAAGAAGTGAGCTCTGGGACTGTGACTTGCCATTAATCCCTCTCTAGGCATTAATGGTTAGATTCCGGCTCTCACTTGGGGCAAGAATAGGAACTTCATGTGAGTTTTAACAGAGGGAAGGAAAAGAAGGCCTTAGTTTTTACTCTTTTCCAAAAAGAAAACCATTTTTAGAAATCAAAAAACTTTCCCACATATTATACTTTTATGTTCATTGGTAAAACACATAATGGATAGGAATTATTAATTCAATTAGGAATTGGCAGCACCATTATCGAATTTTTATTTTAATGAATAACAGAATCTACTAACATTGTACATATAAAGGTATACAAACATATGGCCCATGCTACAAACTCCTTCCTTGAAATCCTAAGAGCCCAGGGTCCATAAAGCCCTGACAGAACATTGAGATTTGCTCCAGGTGAGTAGGCCTGATGGGATGTCTTAGGGAGGGCTCCAATGAGGGAACCTTGAGGCAAAGAATGGGGAAGGAGCCCACAAATCATACTTCACATACTTCATAATTTTGCTTAAGATTAGCTCTTCGGGGGTGCCCAAGTGGCTCTGTCATTAAGCGTCTGCCTTCGGCTCAGGTTGTAATCCTGGGGTCCTGGGATGGACCCCCGCATCAGGCTTCCTGCTCAGCAGGGAACCTGCTTCTCCCTCTCCCACTCCCCCGACTTGTGTTCCCTCTCTGGCTCTGTCTCTCTCTGTCAAATAAATAAATAAAATCTTTAAAAAAAAAAAAAAAGAAGAAGAAGCTCTACAGCCCTTTATCCAATGGTCAAATTATTAATTTATAAATTAATACTGACATTTGGGCAGGTGAACTATGGAACACAGCCACTTGCTATGGGAGGGAATAAATATGAGAAAGGAGAGAGACAATGTGTCATGGAAAAAACTGAGCTCATCCTGATGCCAAACTGACCCTCCTAGACAAACACAAAAAAGTAAAATTATCTAGAAAAAAAAAAACCAAGGCTGTTCTTTACTGAAGCTTCTGTACGTTCACTTGATTTGGATTGAATAAAAAAGATAAGAAGTAACAACAAAATGACACACACCCACATTAGTGTAAAAAACACAACACGGACACAACTGAACACATTTCCTTATCATTTCTCACCAAAGGGAGACCCATTTAAACATCATCACCACCCCTTCCAAAAATCCAAGACGAGAAAGTACCTCATAAATTCTTGCTACATCTATACTGAAGGTCAAACTCACGCAGAAAAAGTGGAAAGAAAATAAACTGAAATCACTGGACAGACCCTATATGTACAGCCCCTTGCACCTTCCATCACGTCTTGCCACACTATTCAACATTCCCTCAACAAGGATGGCACCTTGACAGCTATGCCTTAAAAAAAAAAAAAAAGAAAAAAAAAAAGTCACAGGGTACACTCAGGTGTGAGCAATAACTGGGTGTTCCTGCCAAAGGCATGCATACACACACTTGCTGAAGTCCAACTGTGCCTCTTACTTGACCCCCGAAGGCAGAATGGGTCCTGCTCCCTGGCTCCTTCCAGCATAGTCTTCAACTTACCTCACACATCCTTCCACGGGGAATTCCTACAGCCACACCATAACCACCTCCCATTCACCTATCTCTTCATACCCAGCACAGTGCTCATCCCACAATGCTACCGGAAAGTGTGTTGCCAAAAACTGGTGAGTGAATACGCAATCAGGGAAAACGTTTCTGATGTTGACTGTGTGAGGGTTACAAATCCACAAAATGAACATACTGTCGCAGCATTCGATTACTGGGGAAAATCCTTCTCTAACTCTGAACTAACTCATCAACCTCCCTCCCCTGGCCAATGATATTACATACGTTATCTAATAAGACAAAAAAGGATATCTCACAAAAGGACTTGATTTGAACACAAAAGTTCCAAACAGTAAGGATCCCTGCACCAGGGAGGTGCAGGTAATCGACTGGGTAGATGATCTTCAACCCGCTATCCCCCCTTTCCTCAGCCTTTCTCACCAATCATGGAGGCGGACTAGGCGTGCTCACCTGGCTTATTTCCTTCCCTCTCGTGGCCCAGCTGCCCCTTGGTGTTCAAACCACAGGTGTAAACTTCCCCATCCTCCAGCAGGAACACGGAGTGGTTTCCTCCACAGGCCACTTCCTTGACGCTTCTATCGGATATGAATCCACACACTTGTGGCTCGGCCACAATCCCCTGCAGGTTGGTACTGATCCCAGGTTGGCCCAGAGACCAATATCCCCAACATAACATTGTTCTGATCCTTCAGGGAGTCATGTAGCCTAGAAGAGAGTTCTGTAAAAAAAGGTTAAAGAAAAAAAACGGGTCAGAGAAAATCACTTTTAAGTAATAAATATAATCATTAAAAAAAAAAAAACACTCCTCTTAATATTCTTCAGATACCTTGCATCTCAAAATAATACATATTCATATCATGGAAAATATTTACAGTAATGATGCTATTTTTGTGTTTCAGTAGGAGTTTAAAAAAACATTTCTAAACAAATTTTGTTTGTATAAATGAATAGTGAACACAGACAGAATGTGACTTTTAGATCGCTGATAAGAAACTCCCGAGTACAGGAGACTCGCTAAAACAATATTTGCAAACCATTATGGCAATAACAGTCTGGAAATTATCCTACTAACTTCATCTTGTCGTTTCACCGTGCCCCTTTTGAGTTTTCTGCTTATTTCATGTTTTGAAATTTTTTGAACTAATTAACTCCTTTAGGTTAGCTTGGATAGTAATAATTCACCACTTGAAACAAAAACAAAAAATGAAGAAAAAAATGTTATCTTCTCTGTCATTTCTTCTTATTCATCCTTGTGGCTCTGAGTCAAGCTTCACTTCCTACCTAAAACCCTCTAGGGGTCATTCCAGCCAGCCACAGGTGGCCTGCATCCCTCTGACACAACTACTGTCTTGCCTTGATGGGAGACTTTCTCTGTATCTTAACTCTTCAGCCAGATTTTAACTCCCTTAATTAGGGACCCCAGTATAAGAGACCTCTTTGCTTTAGCAGCTACTCAATCAACTCTTGGCTGATCGCTGCTGACTCCAGTCCAAAGTTTCCCCACCTTTTAGAAATTTATACTTCCCTTTCAGTATAAACAAAACCCAAATCTCATTGCTCTCTACCAGTTCACATTCACTAGAATGGCTATAATCAAAAGGACAGATAATAACAAATGTTGGTGAGCATGTGGAGAAACGAGAGACTTCTAGGTTGCTGGGAGGAACGTAAAAAATGTGCTGGTCCTTTGGAGAATATTCTGGCACTTTGTCAAAAGCCTAAATATATATACAACTTTCACTCCTAGGTGTATAGCCAAGAGAACTGCAAACATATATCCACACAAGAACTTGCCCAGAATGGGGACCTGGGTGGCTCAGTGAGTAAAACGTCTGACTTTGGCTCAGGTCATGATCTCAGGTTCCTGAGGCTGAGTCCAGTGTCAGGCTCCCTTCTCAGCAGGGAGTCTGCTTGATCTTCTACTGCTCCCCTTGCCTCAGGCTCAAGTGCATGCATGCTCTTTTTCGCTCTCTCTCAAATAAATCTTAAAAAACAAAACAAAACAAAAAAACCAAAAAACTAGTATACAGGTGTTCATAGCAGCATTACTCGTAATACCAAAAGGCAAGAATAAACCCAAATACCTATCAATTGAGGAATGGATCAACAAAATGGGGCACTTCCATACAAGAGAATATTATTTGACTACCTATAGTAATGTTATCTGACTTATTCTTTGAACTCCTAAGGCTTTCAGGAAAGGTATGGAAAACTCAAAATAAAATATAAAACTGAATCTCAAGATGCTTTCTTAATTACAAAGTTCTGTTTCTTCCCAAGATTGTTATTCCTTGTCTAGACTCTCGAACTAAAAGGATATTCAGCTTAACTGTTATTCTTTGAGTTAATTACAAAGGGACATAAGATGAAACACAAGCTGGGGGGGGGTAGGATATACATGTTAAAAGACCAGCAAAATCACATAAGCTTTTCATAATTTAATTTTCCCAACTCACTTCTCTCATCATTTTTAATGTTTCATGAATTCACCTTATCCCAGCTACCAATAATTACATAAGCAGCATCATAGAGCTTACTACACAACAGTCGCTGTGCTAATAAGCATTTTATATTATTTCATCCTCACAACAACCGTGTGCCATAAGTACTATTTTTAGCTTCATTTTCAGGTAAAGCAAGCCTCAGAGAGACTGAGAAGCATGCCCAAGGTCACACAGCTAGAAGGCGCCAGAACCAGGCTTCGAATCTAGGCCTGATGCCAATTTCCACAGTCTTCTCCACTGGGCTGCACGCTACCCAAGCAGATTTACCAGTCACCTACAGGGGCAAGGACACAAAAATTACTTGCAGAACAACTAACTGTCGTCAGGATACAATACAGGATGCCCTGCAAAGTTGAAAATAAAGTTGCCCTCTAAGAGTGAAACTAGTCAGAATTAAGAGATAATGGCTGAGACTGGGCAGCTGTAGCATGAAGCCATCCCCTAACCAGCCAAGTACAAAGAGTGCATCTAAAAATATGACATCAAGAAGCTATTATTGTATGTCTGCAAGAAGATCTACAAACAATGCTCGCAGCAGCTTTATTCATACTAAACAAAAATGGCAGAAACCCAAATGTCCATCAACAGGAAGCTGGATAAACAGATTATAGTATATTCATACAAGGAACACTACTCATCAAACAGGGGAAGGCACATGGCTGAAAACCACCTAACCTAAAATAAAGCTGCAACTCAATGTGATGCAATCTTTCTGAATAATAAAGGTTTAAAAAATATTCCTCAAGGGTGTTATCAACTGCTTTTTCTTATCCAAGTCCCTCTTCACCTAGTAACAAAAATTCACTGCTCTCTTGCACAAGGATAAGATTGGCCAAACCAATCAAAGAACACCACTCCAGGGGCACGAGGCTGGCTCACTCAGTTAAGTGGCTGCTGCTGGCTCGGGTCATGATCCTGGGATCCTGGGATTGAGCTTCTCTCTGCTTCTCCCTCCCTCTCTGCTGCTCCCTCTACTTGTTCGTGTTCTCCATCAAATAAATAAATGAATAAAATGTTTTTAAAAAACCAGGGGTGCCTGGATGGCTCAGTAGGTTGGGCCTCTGCCTTTGGCCCGGGTCTCTCTCTCTGTTTCAAATAAATAAATAAATTTTTTAAAAAAGATTTTATTTATTTATTTGACAGACAGAGATCACAAGTAGGCAGAGAAGTAGGCAGAGAGAGAGAGGAAGGGAGAGCAGAGAGCCCGATGCGGGGCTTGATCCCAGGGCCCTGAGACCATGACCTGAGCCGAAGGCAGAGGCTTAACCCACTGAGCCACCCAGGCACCCCAATAAATGAAATCTTTAAAAAAAAAAAAAAAAAAAACCCTACAAGCCATACACATGACCCCCACCAAGCCAGAGAAGGCCACCTGTAAACCACAAGACATGACCGCAGCAAACCAACGCCCCCTGAGCCATTGTGATTGGTTCAGGGATAGGATAAGAGTCACTGAACTGCCATTTGCCTCTGAAGGATGACGGAAGCTGCTGGAAGCTCCGTCCCCTGCCACACGAGGATGCCTTTGAGACATTACAACTCTCCCAGCCAGAGTTTCAAACACAAGAGACAGAACAAGTCCCAGTACTGTTCCTTAGAGGGGGATCCCCCCCCTTGCCTGATGACAGGACCACCCCCTTCCCTCTTCCTAGCTGCAGCTGTTCGTTATTCATGGACTCCATGCACACGAATCTACCTACTCACTCAATGTATTTGTAATCCACGAGCAATACCTGGAGCATCTCCGCAGCCATTCTCAGATCGGGGCAGAGAGGAGAAAAATCTGAGTCACCCAGGCGCACGTTCCCAGCCGAAGTCGAACAAGAGGATGCTCTGCCTTCTCGTTTCAACTCTCATACTGTAAAGATGTGGTCTTTCTGCCATCTATTTTGTGCCACACTTTTCAGATTTTTATAGTTTTTTTTTTTTTGGTGATTTTGCTATTTAGAATGCCCCCAAGCACATCACTGGAGCTGCCCAGTGTTCCTAAGTCCACGAAGGCTGTGCTATAGCTCAGAGAGAAAACACATGGGTTAGACGAGCTTCCCTCAAGCTTGAGGGACACTGCTAGCGGCTGTGAGTTCGATGATACTCCATCAAGCATGGGATGTATCTAAGGAAAGGAAGAAGTAATTCACTGATCTCTACACATAGTGGCTGCGGAAAGTGCTACTGTAACCCATACAGTGCACATGGAAGCCCCAGGGAAGACGGAAAAGTAGCTGAATCTGGGGATTCATGAGATGAGCAGCATGCATGGTGGACAGCACTGCTGGCAGGCTGAGAGCCAAAGGAAACACCGTCACATTACCACGGATCTGAAAAATGCTAAAAACTCTCTTGGCTAGTGTTTTGTCATAAAGAAACATTGTCTACAATTGATCATTTGTAAATATATATATAATTTGTAAATGTTTATATATATATATATATATATATAGAGAGAGAGAGAGAGAGAGATCACTTGTATACAAACTGATCATTTGTTAAAAAAAAGAAAAATATATACATAAATAACCTAGGTGCCTAAAGAGAAATACACATAAAACACACACAAAATGAGGTTATACATGGATCCACTAAGCAGAGGCTCTTAGCAGGAACCTCACTTATCCCATATCTCTAGAGAAGTCATAGCTCAGTACTCATGAATTCAGTGTTTGCAGCGGCTTTGTGGAAAGTAACTACCACAAACAACGAAAATCAACGGTAGATAGTGGAATCTCCCTTTTTTGTTTATTTAAGATTTGTTCAAATTGGGGCGCCTGGGTGGCTCAGTCATTGGGCGTCTGCCTTCCCCTAAGGTCATAGTCCTGGGATTGGGCCACATTGGGCTCCCCGCTCAGTGGGGAGCCTGCTTCTCCCTCTCCCACTTCTCCTGCTTGTATTCCCTCTCTAGCCATGTCTCTCTCTATCAAATAAATAAATTTTAAAAAAAAAAGATTTGTTCAAATTAGATTTCTGTCATTTGAAATTTTAAAAAGTCCTGACCGATAATATTAATAATTACATTATTAATAACAGTAGGTAAGACTTAATTTGAGCTGACTCTGAGTCTGGCACTTTTGCTCTGTGCTTCACAGATACTAACTTATTTCATCTTCTGTGAGGTAGGTGCTGCTATTATCATGTTTAACTTATAAATGAAAAGAAGGGGAACCAAAAACAAAACAAAACAAAACAAAAGGATAAAGGTAAAGAAAAAGAAAAAAAGAATGAAGGGTCTTGACTAATTCACACAACTAGGCAATGGCAGAGTTAGGATTGAAGCCCAGAGTCTATGCTCATGACCATTATGTTATCTAATAAGGAACCTAGAAAATAAGGAAGTAGCCAAGGGGTCAGAGCTTCCCAATGTCTCCAGCACCATGCAGAGGGAAAGGGTGAAATGCTAAATAATCACTGCCCAAGAGTGGAGGTGGGTAGATCAGACTCCGTAATGTTAGTCATTAAATTCACCCAGCCACTTGCCTTACGTAGATTCCATGATTAACAAGCAACCTGAAATAACTTGGTTTCCAAGGCAGCTTCCACTATGGGGAAAGAACACCGTGACCAGCTGACCCAAGTGTCTCAGTCTTCCTGGCATTCTACTTCTCATTATCAATTTGGCATTCTGGATGTATTAGCTTCTTGTAAGTTTGTTTGGCACGAGTCGGTCCTTGAGACGCAGCTGAGCTCTTGGTGCTCTGGCCTGATTTAACTACCATTTATTTCAAAAAAGACAACTAGAACTGTTATTCAAGAAAACATCAAAAATCCTCCCCACCTGAGTTACAGTAATGGAATTTTCAAGTAGTCAAATAACAACTACTTACTAGGAGGAGTAACAAACAAGGAACCACAAATAAAATGTATTCCCATGAATGGATTAAAAATCCTAAGTAGAAATGTGATCTAGGTCATCATGAAGCTCTGCCAAACCTATAGCAGGAGGCACTAAAATCATCTAGCTTTCAGGAGAGAAGTTCAGGGCGGTGCAGAAACCAGCCGTTAATCTCGCTTTCACTTAAAAGTATACTCTGGAAGAACCCGCACATCTAGTAGCGACTGGCATCCGTGAATTTAAAGTCTAGCTTCAGCAGTGTTCCTCATCACTTGCCATTTTGCACCTATTTTTCCTCACTCACTGTCTCTCCCTTGCTCCTGGAGGAGTGGAATCTTCTCCCTCCTTCCAGAACACACAGTTACGAGCAGTGCTGCAGAAGAATCCGGGAACTGCACTCTGGCTCGGCACCTACGCCAGCCACTGCAGGCCCAGCCCCTCCTTTTCCTGCCTGATCTCCCGGTCACAAAGCAAAAGGAAGGAAGACGTTCTGTTCCCTCTATGTCTCACCTGGTACTTTTCCCAGCCCTTCTCCTCATCTCTTTTTGGTAAAAGATTCAGGATAATCTCAGCAGGGTTTAAGGGTCAAAAGGACTAAGGTTCAAGCCTGAATTAACTACATGCTAGCCGTGAAGCCTTGGAGAAGATATTTAGCCACTGTTTCCTGTTTCCAGTCTCTAAAATGGGGAGAAGAGCGCTTACAATGATGCCCAACACACAGGACTAAGTGAGGAGTAAATGTCAACTGCTGTACCTGTACCTCCCTAGCCCTCGTACTCTTCCCCAAGGTCCTCAGCAAACAGGACAGCCCGCAAAAGAGGCTGGGGGTATGACTCCTTTCATCCTCCCCGTGGTTAGCATTAGCTGTGTTCCACCAAATCATGCTACAGCAAAGCAGCACAAACCACCATCTGTCATAACTTTGATGAAGGGGATTCCAGGTTGCTAGGAGAAAGTTTTTTGCATGTCTTCTCTTTCAAATTCTGGGTGGGGGGTGAAGTGGGAGTAGATAAAGCTCTTTTTATTAGTCCTAGTAAGGTAAGTGCTAAAGATAAGCTGTAATTCCTAAACTTTGTCTTATTAATCAAACCAGGCACACAGCAGCCTAATGACTGATTCTTATTCCTTGTCTGAAAGTGGCTGAAACCTAAATGACACCCGGGCAGAACTTTTAATCTCATTCATAATAGGGATAAGCGTCGTTTCAAATAAGCTTAGAAGACATTACCTGCATGTTGTATGGGGGAAAGGGGGCTCTTTTTCAACAGCAGGAAAAGGCAATGCCCAAGGCTTTAGTGCTCTGCAGGCCCTCCCCAAATCCAAGCTTGAAATAAATCTGGAGTCAAAATTCAAATGCAGAATTAACTCCAGTAACAAAGGAGATTTATTATTCTGATGACACACTATATTGTTAAAAATGTTGCTATCAGACAGAAATGGCACAGAAAGCAAAGAGGAGTTTTCAATCATGAGAATCTGCTCCTTGCTGCTTTCTCTCTCTCCTTCACTTCTGCTGGACTTTGGTTCTCTATTTTAGGCAGCACAGGAACCATTTCTAGCCCTCCCCAGATGATCTCATTACAGGTGGGACCTTCTTCACTAGCTGGTGCTGGGCTCTATAAAACTAGAAGAACGAGCTCTCTGCTGTCTGTGTAAACTGTGGGCTGCCTTCAAAAGACACTTGACCAGCCTGACAAGAACTGAAAAGTCTGACAGTGCCAAGTCAAAAATATGGAGCAACCAGGGCTCTTACACACAACTAGTGGGAGTGTAAATTGACATACCACTTTGGAAAACAAGTTGGCATTATCCAGTGGAGGTGAAGATGTGACGAGCCACAGCATGGCAGTTTCACTCCCACACATATGACCAGCACAGTCCAACTTACCAAGGACCTATGCGGCTCCTGCACCATGCTGAGAACTGGAGATACAAAGATGAGTGAAAACTGCAAACTGAACTCTCGGCTAAGATGGAAATGTTACATACCTGCACTGTCCAGTAAGGCAGCTACACTACACTAGCTACACAAGGCTGCTGAACACTTGAAATGTGGCTAATGCACTTTTGGGACTGAAATTACCTGAAATCACTTTTAATTTTAATCCAAGTCATATACAGCTAGTGGCAACCTTATTGTAAAATGAAGCAAGGACCCCATGACCAAGTACCTTAAGACTTAAGATATATGCACAAGGATGTACAGGTCAGCACTGCTTGAAACAGGTAAAACAAAGACAACCAAATGTCCATCAATAAGGAAATGGATGCCCTGTGGCACAGCAATCAAAAATAAATGCATTCTACAACTACCACTGAAGCTAACCTTGAAAGCAATGTTGAGGGGGAAAGAAATGTTACACAAGTATAACAAGTATTTGTAGATAAAAATATTAGTGGTGGCAAAGCTTTGAAGAAAAGCAAAAAAACCAAAAACAAGACCAAAAAAGACCTGAAATATACAAGGTAATGATTTTGGAGCCAAGAGAGTTGGAGGGTACAGAGTATAAGGAGCACGATGGGAGTTTCGATAGCATGGCTGATGTTCTGCTTCTGTTCTTTTATTGTTGCCTCTTAGCATATATATTACATATATTGTCTTATGTCTTAGGTCTTATGAAGTAATTACTTCATTACTTCACAGTAGACAATTACTACACAGTAAAAGAAACTGGAAAGTACTATGGAGGTACTGTTGCTGCTTCCTGCATCTCGTCCACCACTCTTCCTCCTGTGCAGAGGCTGGGAGCTTCTTCATGGCAGGGATAGGTTTCACTCATCTCTGTGTCTCCAGTTCTCAGCAAAGTGCAGGAGCCCAGCAGCTGCTTGCTAAGGGTCCTAGTGACCTGAACCCAGATCAGAGAAAACCAGCACTCCCACAACGTAAGTTTGTTAACAGTTTTGTTCACCAGGTTATACTAGAGAAACATTCCCCTATGCAGTAACAAAAAAATAATTATTTCCTGCATTCTAAAATGTACCCTCCTAACCATGTTTTAGCAGATCTGAAAGCAGAATGCCTTCTACGATCGAAGCTTTTACGATCATTACAGGGTAGTGGTTCTCAGTACCCCCAGCACGCTAGAACTCAGGAACATAAGCTCCGGAAAGGAAGGACTGAGCCTCTTTTGTTCATTTCCCAATCCTCAGAGAAGTCTGCCACACTGTTAGGGGCTCAATAAACAGTTGTTAAATAAAGAAAAATAGTTACTATTACTGCAAGCCTACTATGTATCTGAATCTTGCTAGAAACTTCACACAGATTATTTAGTTTGCCCTTTACAGTAACCTCAAGGCTTAGCAAGGTCAAGTGCCCAAAACACTACATGTAAATAAGTAGCTGAAATAGAAACTTAGTAAGTGGCAAAGGCAGGATTCATATCCAGACTCCAAAGTCTGTGCTCTTAAACATGACACGATACCATCTCACAAACAAAATGAAGCCAAGTTCTACCCCTTCACCACTTTCAGAAAATACATGTTTAAAGAAAACTGCCTAAAGTTAGTGAGCTTATATTAGCTGAATCACCGGCCATCATTATAGGAAAACAGAACCTATGTTAGCCAGAGATGGGGGAGAGGCAAGGAAAACAATCTCATAGACAGACAGATTTTCCACCATATCCACCCTGACTTATAATAATATTAATCCAATTACTGATTCATACACAGAAACACAGGGCTCTGACACCAGTAAGTACTATTTCCAAATGCAGTAAATGTCCAAAGAGAACAGAGTTATATTATCAAAGAGATCATCTTATTAAAAACACTTTCAAAGTCCACTTGATCCAACCTCTAGGCAAAAGACTTCATTCCTAACCTCATTTTAATGGCAGCTGAAACCTTCCGAGGCCAAATGACTTTGGTCCTCTGAGAAGTGAGTGGGCTGAAGCAGAGACCAGAAACTAGGTCTCCTACTTCCTGGGCTCACCTTGTTCTCTTCACTACATCACAGCAGAAGGACGTCATTAAGGATTTGTTAAGGTCCCTTTCTAGGAGCTATACTAACCTGAGTCCTTTACATAGTTTATCTTGTTTAATCCTCTTGTCAATTCTGTGAGTCAGATATTATCTCCATGTACAAGAGGAGGAAACTGGATTCAGAGAAATTAGGTAACTCACCACAGGTCACACCCTTGGCATTCGGACTAGAAGCCAGAATGGTTTTCCCTCACCTCCAAGACCTGCAAGTTCAAAAAAGTCATAATTAACATTAGCACAGTGCTACAAAGTGCTTTCATGTTATTGAAAAAAAAATGAGAAGCAAACTGCTGAAAATAAGAACATCTTTATATTTATGCAAACTTAAATATTCCCCAATAACTACACCTTAAAACTGGAGTTTGGTTAAATACCAAAATAAGATAATCTCTAACCAACTCCAAAGATGTCCCCTTTAAAACTGAACTTGAGGGGTGCCTGGGTGGCTCAGTGGGTTAAGCCACTGCCTTCAGCTCAGGTCATGATCCCAGGGTCCTGGGATAGAGTCCCGCATCAGGGTCTCTGCTTGGCTGGGAGCCTGCTTCTCCCCCTCCCTCTCTCTGCCTGCCTCTCTGCCTACTTGTGATCTCTGTCAAATAAATAAATAAAATCTTTAAAAAAAAAAAAAAGTGAACTTGAGACACAGGTAGCACCTTAAAAAATTACTGGCATTTGTAGTAAATATAAAGGGAAAATTACTTTATTTTTAAATCTCCCATTTCAGTTAAAAAGAGAAAATTTTGAAAAATAATTCAATTTTATCTCTTTTCCTCCATTTTTTCCATGTACCACACACATTATAGCTTATTTTGCCAGAACTGTGTGTGTCCGCGCACACACACACACACACACACACACGCACACACACTTTCTCTTTCATTCCTGTCATCACCACATCCTCTTTCATGCAAAACAAGATGAGACTGAGAGGCACCTTAAATCTCCCAAAAGAAAAAGTGGTCCATAATTTTAATGTATTATCATCATAACTTTATTTCTATCTTCTTATGTAGAAAATCCCATCCAATTTGGAGAATATTACTTTTATTTCTGAAACTGCAGCAAAACTATCTTGCATCTCCAAGAGAAGTGCAACTCTCACGTTTTTAAAAAAATCTTTTTAATTCTTATGCAAATCTTAAGAAATTTAAATTAGTTACTCAGAACAAAATGCTATAACCAACAACTCCCCACACCATTGGGAACATTTTAGAATCTCTGTTTCTTTTTTCAAAAATAAAAACCCAACTACTTACAGAACAAGTAAAACTGTTTGCTAATGGACCGTTTCTTTTTTACATGCTGAAGGAGGAGTTTTGCTAGAGAGGCTGTGAGCCTTCCTCCTTAATTCCTGCATACCTTCTCCAGAAGGTTCCTAGCCTTGGTGTGGTAAGACATTTTGCTTTAAAAGGAGGTTAAATATATTACTCCCCTTTTCTGATTTATAAGGTCATTCCCCTGGCCCCGGGATAAAATAAAGTACAAGAAGAGACAGCTTCACAGTAATCTGCCTACTAAAACAAGACCTCTCTCTCCAGAGTCACTGCATTTTAAAAGGCTGCCAATCCTCATTTTATTTCACTTTTCTTTCTTCTCAGTCTGGAGTTAAAAATCAGCTCACTTGATGTTATCAGATCATCAAATGAAAGGGTCTAGAAATAGCTTCCTATTTGTGGAAGGAGCCAGAAGACATACAAAAATGGAAGAGAGCTCTCGAATCGTCTTTGCTAAAGCATTCCGTGTGTAACGAATGCAAGCAAAATCCTGGAAGGCTCGCTTAGCTCTGAATCCAAGGGACTTCCTAATGGGGCTGATTTAAAAGCTAAAGAACAATGTAATCAGAAAACAGCCCAAAACCGTGACAGACCAAAAGCAAAGTTCAAATACACATTCCCCGGGGCCGCGGTGCATACCCAGAGTCACTGCACGGTTTGCCTCAGGTGCTGCTCTACCGCGCTCCCGGGCTCGTCGGTTTCAGGTCACACACGCTCGTCCCTGTCAATTGTCCCGTTTGCCCACTCCACACGTTTACACAGGACTCCAAGTGCCACCTGCCCCCGAACGTCCCAGTTCCTGACACCCCCGCGTCCGTCCACGCACTTACGTGTCCGCACACACACACACACACACGCACACACACGTGTCCACACACACACCCTCGCCCCGGCTCCGCCCCGCAGGCGGACTCGGGCGAAGCGAGCCGGGTACGGCCTCCGCCGGGTGGGTGGTGCCGGGCGCCGCGGCTCCGCCGGCGCTGTCAGCCCGGACTCCGAGCCCCGCGTCCTCAGTGCAAACTCCTCGCGGCCGCCGGGGTTCCCCCCAAAACGCGGAGGCCTCGCCGGCTCCCTTGACGCCGGGAAACGTCCGTGTCCCTCACCGCGAGGGTGTCACCGGAGCCCCCGGCATTCAAATGGGGACAGGCGAGGAGGAAGGGGAGGATCCTCTTTTTGACTTTCTGCGTCGCAATTCCTCCCGGTCTGCACGCAGCCGAGTTGGAGTGGGGGGCGCTCCCATTTCTTAAGGCTGCTTCCGGCCTTTCTGGGCGCGGGGGCTCTTTCGGTCCCAGGGCAAGCCCCGAGAACGCCGGGGAGGCGCGCGCGAAGCCGAAGGGCACCTAGCGCGCCCGGCCCGGCGCAGCCCCGCCGCCCGCGCCCCGCAGGCGCCGCAGCCACCGCGCCCCGACCTCCCCGCGCGCGCGGCTCCGGGTCGTCGCGGGGAGCGCCCCTGCAGCCGCAGCAGCCCCAGCAGCCCCTCCGGGAGCCGCGCGCGGACAGCCCTGCCGGGCGGAACGCGCGGTCGCGCGGATGCAGCGCCGCGCTGACTTCTTCCCGGGAACCCGGGCCCCGACCCGCGTACCTCGGCGGCCGCCGAACCGCCGCTCGGGATTCCGACTGTGACAGCCCCTCCGGCCCGGCTCGGGGTTTCTCCGTTTTCGGCGTCACAATAATAAGGAAGTTTCCCCGCAAGCCTGAGGGCGGCGGAATGCGCTGGGCGAGTGACTTCCCACCCGGCCAATGGGGGCCCTTCTGGGGCGGATGGGCGCCAATGGCGGCCGCGGCGGCGCCGGAGGCGGGGCGGCGAGATCCGCGGGCGGGAGGCGGGGAGAGGCCCAGGCCGGGGAGGGAGGCGGGGGCAGGCGGAGGTGACAGGACCTGCGGGCCCCGCGAGGGGACAGCGGCGCGGGCGTGTGTCGGCCGGGAGCCGGCCGGCAGACCCAGAGCGCGCGCCGGAACGCGATTGCTTTTCTCCGACGGGGAAGCGAGCGGGACTGATCAGCGGTCGGTTTTTCAGGTTCTGGGTCTTAATATTTATGCAGAGGTGACCTAAAGCCTTGTGCATGGGAGGAAAATCTAGAGGGTGACAACCGAGGGTGAGTTATGAAGCTTTTTATCCCGCAGGGGAGCAGTCTTCTGTTTCGTACCTCTCGGGAGAACTGGAGGAGGCGCGGAGCCTTTGAAACGCGGGGCTGCGCGGTGGGAGAGAGGCGGGAAGGAAGTCGGGTGCAGAGGCCCGCACCGCCTGGGCCCTCCAGGAGAGTTGGGGGTCGAACAGGAGAGCGGTGCTGCAGGAGCGAGCAGGGGCTTGGGAGGCTGGAGAGTCGGGGCTGGCGGGGCATGAAGAGAAGTCACTGAGTAGATCTTAAATCTTATCTGAAAGACACCATGTGGCTTCTTTGATGGATAAAGAAGTCTGTCCTCCCCTACTTTCCCTGGCACTGAATCTCAGAGCTTTCTTCTCCTCCCCAAGGTCACAATGCTGTCAGAGTTCCCGTGGTCCTTGTCCTTTTGAAGTAAACGTTCTCACAGACACGGCTTCATATATCTGTTGTCCCCCCCACCTCCCTCCCTTGAATTTGAAGCACAGAAGCAGAACACACTGGGGAAGTACCACTCTAACCCAAAAGAATGGCTTTCCTAGTAGATGAATTTCTGTAACCTGTCATTTGAACTGGGAAGGAGGCCAGATTCTTCCCAAGGACGTTCAAATGAGGTCAAGTCTGCAATTACCTGTTCTGGAAATCTAATAGATTCACCAAGCAAAAAAAAAAAAAAAAGTTTTGAGGCGTGGGTATGGGTCAATCTTGGCTGACCTAGGAACTCTCAATGAAATAAAGTGGGTTGTCAAATGCTCCTGAGACAAGAAAGATAAGAAAAAGCAAAATCTCAAATTATCAGGTAACTAAGGTCATCTGAGAAAATTTCAGCCTTTGAAGTTTGAATCACACTGGCCACCTTTAGAAACAGTGGGGACAATATTAGCAATATTCCCTTATACAGTTTCACAGAAATCTAGATATCTCACAAAGACATAATCCCAGTCAAGAGATGGTATCACAAAAAGGAACTGGGGAAATAGCCAGAGAGGAGTTATGGTAGGAAGGGAGGTTTCCCATGGTTGAGAAGGAGAGAGCAAGATTCTGTGTGATTCATGTGCCAAATATAAGGTTTGTAATCAGTCAGCATTTACGTCAATATATTTGTCCCATGGCTTAAGTTTTTTCATAAGAAATTTCATCTTGAGGAAGAAGTTGGGTATCAAAGACTCAAGCCTGGAGGTGGGATTTAAGTATGTACAAACCGGAGTACTGTAAGCTTCCTTACTAAATAAACATCCAGAACCCTAAGAAATTACTTACATGTAGAATGATCAGTGAAGATACTTGGAGTACTTCATTTTATTTTCTTAATTGAACCAACATAAAATGCCTATTTCCTTAATAAGCATGTCCTGCTCCATTTACCAAAATGGCTTTGAATGGCCGCAGCACCAACAATAGTCTTTTTTTTTTTTTAGGATTTTTTAAAATTATTTTTATTAACATATAATGTATTATTTGCCCCAGGGGTACAGGTCTGTGAATCATCAGGCTTACACATTTCACAGCACTCACCATAGCACATACCCTCCCATAACCCAGATGTCCATTACCCAGCCACCCTATCCCTACATCCCACCCCCCAGCAACCCTCAGTTTGTGAGATTAAGAGTCTCTTATGATTTGTCTCCTTCCAGATCCCATCTTGTTTCATTTTTTCCTTCTCTACCCCCCAAACTCCCCACCCTACCTCTCAAATTCCTCATATCAGAGAGATCTTATGATTGTTGTCTTTCTCTGATTAACTTACTTCACTTAGCATAATACCCTCTAGTTCCATCCATGTGGTTGCAAATGACAAGATTTCATTTCTTTTGATGGCTGCATAGTATTTCATTGTGTATACCCCATCTTCTTTATCCATTCCTCTGTTGATGGACATCTAGGTTCTTTCCATAGTTTGGCTATTGTGAACATTGCTTTATAAATATTCAAGTGCACGTGTCCCTTCAGATCACTACATTTGTATCTTTAGGGTAAATACCTGGTAGTGTGATTGCTGGGTCATAGGGTGGCTCTATTTTCAACTTTTTGAGGAACCTCCATGCTGTTTTCCAGAGCGGCTGCACCAGCTCACATTCCCACCAACAGTGTAGGAGGGTTCCCCTTTCTCGGCATCCTTGCCAGCATCTGTTGTTTCCTGACTTGTTCATTTTAGCCGTTCTGACTGAGCACAAACAATAGTCTTAATAACATATTTAAACTGGCTTGAGAGACCATACTTTACTTTTTCTTTGCATTTCTATAGATCCATCTTCCATCCGTTTCTTTCTGACTTCCCGTATGTTCCCCCCCAACAAATATACTGTATATTGAGCATCTACTGTATTACCAGCTCCTGCGGATATCTTGGTGAGGAAAATGGCACAGTTTCTGTTGCCTTCAAGGGGGAGGCAAACACTAACCACATCAATGCACCAAGGAGTACATAGTTGCTAACTAAGATAAATGTTATGGAAAGAAAACATTCATGTTAAATATAAAACCTAAAAAACAACTGTAAACAAAACTGACTTCCAGGTAATGCTATGTACACTGACGTATTTAAGAGGAAGTATACTGATATCTGCAAGTTATTTTGAAATGTACATTTTAAAAGATGGATTGAAGGCTGGATAGAGAGATGGATAGCTGGATATACATGTAATAAATCCAGTATACTAAGATGTTAATTATAGACTTTCCATGGTAGGTAGATGGGTGGGGTTTTTGGAATGCCTGGGTGGCTCAGTTGGTTAAGTATCTGCCTTCAACTCAGGTCATGTTTGGGATGGAGCCCCACATGGGGCTCCCTGCTAGTGGGGAGCCTGCTTCTCCCTCTCCCGTTCCCCCTGCTTGGGTTCCCTCTCTCATTATCTATCTCTGTCAAATAAATAAATAAAATCTTTTTAAAAATTTTTTACAATAACAAGTGTTGGAAAACAAAAAATAAATAATAAGAGATGTGATAAATTGTAACTGTAACCTTTGACAGGCAGAAGGGATCATGTAGTCCACCTCTAGCCCTGGACAGTTGAGGATTCCCCAGTGACAAAGGGATGATACCCAGTGCTGCTACATCTTCACCTGAACAGATACCCATTCGCATCATTTTTTACAGCTCACTTTTTGAAATGCTTGTGCCTATTTCAAATTGAAAGAAATTCTCAGTACAGTAGGAAGACTGTTTAATGATGATTGTTTTCTGTGTTTGACTTATTTACCTGGCAGACAAACATGAACTTGGTAAACTTAGAGACAGATCAGACTTGTGGTGAAAAAATAGGTTGGCCACAACATTCTGTCTTTCAGGTATACTTTTGAAGAGATAAGTGTCTTCACCTCTGGGAAAGGAAACCAATGATTATTTGACAGATAGTATGTGCATACTCTGTAAAGCTACATAATGACAAAGGTGTTTCTTGGTCCCTCCACCGCCCAAAATACTCATTTTGTCCATGTAGTCAATATTCAAAGGAAAAATTCATTCTTAAACATTTTTTACATGTTTTCACTGTTTTTTGTTGCTTAATATAGTTTACCCAAGAAGCCCATATATGCCCAGGCTACATTATCTAAGCTTATTGAAAACTGTCCTATAACATACAGCATTGATTTATTACTGTGAAAAATAACTTGGAAGAAAAATATCATGGTAAATCAATATTGCCATCAATCAAATAATTATTAAATATTTAGTTAATGTCTTCTATATGTATTGCTGGATAAGAAGCATTATTCCTTACCGCAAAGCTTACAGGCTTTATGACTATTCCTTTGTGTTTCTTGAAACTATTCATAGTTTAATTTTGCATTTTTTAAAAATCAGTCCATTTGGATGAAGCACAAACACCTTACCTTAAATATTAGAAACTCAGTAATATCATATAGGTTAATATCAATTAATGTTGTAAAAAAACATTGGATGATTGAGCATTTCCTAAGAAAGCCTTTAGGGTGAGCTTTAGTTTGTCCCTGAAGACCAATGCAATAAAGTCTTTAGGAAGTAACATCTTCTTGTGAGAAGAATTTCTCTTCTTACAAGGTCCCAAAACTTGTATCCTTGGAAGTGGCATCCAACCTAGCACTCGGACTGCACTGACAAAATAAGACCTTGGGGGATTACAGTAAAGAGCATGTCTATTGCTGTGTAGCTGCTGAGTGTGCAGATTTTAACTGCCAAAAATCAGGCAACTGTTTTACCCTTCTAGATGCAAGAAAAAAAATCTCCAGAAGTTCACTTGTGTCAAATCAAAATAAAATCATCAAAATGAAAAACCCCTTTTCTTTGAAGTTAAAGATGAAATCTGGGTCAAATGAAATTTAAGGAATTTTATTATATCCTAGAAAAGCTAAAGTGACCCTATGGAATTATAAGGGCATGCATAAAACAGTATTAGACAGCTTTATAACTTGGCCATAAATTCAAGGAACACAGGTGAATATGCATAATACATGGTTTCTTACTCTACCGTTATGATACATCATATGTTCCATGACATTACCTGATACACTGTGTTATCCCTTGGGGCAATGCATAGTTGGGGTTGCATGGAGTGTGATGCAGTAATTCATTTTCCTCAAACCTAGCAGAAGCATATTTAATGTATTGTCTCAATTGACTTCTCTCATTTTTACTAAATAAACTTTGGGGCACCTGGGTGGCTCAGTTGGCTAAGTGTTTACCTTTGGTTTGGGTGGTGATCCCAGAGTCCTGGGATTGAGCCCCAAGCTGGGCTCCCTATTCGGCAGGGAGTCTGCTTCTCCCTCTGCCTCTACCCCCGCCCTTTAGTGCTAGCTGTCTCTGTTTCTGTCTCTCTCAAGTAAATAAAATCTTTAAGAATAAATAAATGGGGGTGCCTGGGTGGCTCAGTGGGTTAAAGCCTCTGCCTTCGTCTCAGGTTCTGGGATCAAGCCCCACATCAAGCTCTCTGCTCATCAGGGAGCTTCCCCCTCTCTCTCTGCCTGCCTCTCTGCCTACTTGTGATCTCTGTCGGTCAAATAAATAATAAATAAATAAATAAATAAATAATTTTTAAAAAAGATTTTATTTATTTATTGGACAGAGAGAGAGAGATCACAAGTAGGCAGAGAGGCAGGCAGAGAGAGAGGGCGAAGCAGGTTCCCCGCCAAGCAGAGAGCCCGATGCGGGGCTCAATCCCAGGACCCTGAGATCATGACCTGAGCTGAAGGCAGAGGCCCAACCCACTGAACCACCCAAATAAATAATTTTAAAAATAAATAAATGAACCTATATCTTTAACATACTCCAAAAGAAGGAAGTAATCAGAGGGGGGTTCTATCTGTAAGGTTGTTACATAATATAATATAAAATAACAATAAGAATCTATAAAAAAATAAAACAGTATTGTGTTTCCAAACTTTATGGCTACCCTTTATATAAAGGAGAACTGATCATTGGTATTTAACTTTCCGTTGGTCTCCAGCATTTGTCTTCATCCCACAAGTAGGTAAAAGCCCAGTGAAGTCAGCCATTATATTTGCTTTTAAATTGTTGACTAACAAATTGTTCTTACCTTACAGATATTTAAGATACTATAGAACCATCTTATAGATACTATAAGAAAGAAAGAGGGAAACAGAAATAGAACTGTTTCCCTCTTTCCATGGGCTTTTGAAAGCCTGGAACAAAATGTATATCCCATCTGTACAGAAGCTTATTGCATACATTTTGAGAAGTAACCTCAATTCAAGATTCATTATAACTTTTCTATGACATTTTCCCATTGTACTCATTTTCTTACCTACTTAAAGAAAAACAAACCTGCTTTTCTCTTCACAAAAGTATATATAAGAAAAGAGGAAAATAAAAATGATCAGTCTACCACCTTTTTTTAGTTCTTATTATTTTGTCTTTTCTCCACACACATATATACATTTCTAAAAGTGGCTCATTTTCTACATTTTACACAATGCTTTCTGAATTTAACAATATATTTAACATCTTCAATAGAATTAAATAGTATTCTACATTTTAAATTGTATGTAAATTACATATACCTACAAAATGGATATACTGTAATTTAACCAATTTCTTATTGTGTATTCATTTTCCATTCTTTGCCATTATAAGCAGTAGGGCAAACATAGCTACACATAGTGAATATAACTAAATATTTGCCCTCACCTTTGATTATTTCCTTAAGAAAAATTCCTCAGAGAATAATTGCTAGGTCAGGCAAAATGCAGAGTCTTAAGACTTTATAGAATATTGCCAATAGGGACGCCTGGGTGGCTCAGTTGGTTGGACGACTGCTTTCGGCTTTCCCAGAGTACCTGGATCAAGTCCTGCATCGGGCTCCCAGCTCCACAGGGAGTCTGCTTCTCCCTCTGACCTTCTCCTCACTCATGCTCTCTCTCATTGCCTCTCTCTCAAATAAATAAATAAATAATCTTAAAAAAAAAAAAGAAGAATATTGCCAATATTCCCTAACAAAAGATGGTACCTAAAAAAAAGAATATTGCCAATATTCCCTAACAAAAGATGCTAAATACACATACAATGTCTAAGTAGCCCTTGTCCAACCCCCTTACCAATAATGGGGTTGTTTTGGTTTGGTTTTCATTTTATTGTTTTTACTGTATTAATAAGTCACCTTATGTCTTGACTAGAATATGTGGATTAACACGATTTAATCTTGTTAATTAACAAGAATTATTCTTGACTAGAATTTTGAATAATTAAAATTAAAACAAAAACATTCTAATAAAATAAAAAGCCACATAGCCCACATCTGAAAATCAGCTTAGGTAAGACGTTTCTAAACATGAACATCAAAAATTACCTAAATGCATAAAAATCTATGAGTAGGGTTGTTGGTCCTTTCTAAAATTGTTTAATGTCATGTGACTCCTCAATCTTCCCACACACCTTCCAGAAATAAAAGGCTGCAGGAAGGAAGTTCTGTACAAACTTAGACTGTTGTTAATCATATTCTTATTCACACACACGCACATACCAATAACAATCAGTTGATGGTTCGCCAAGTTCCATAGAAAAATAAAAAGCAGACAAAGTGGGGCACGTGGGTGGCTCAGTCAGTTAAGCAGCGGACTCTTGATTTAGGCTCAGATCATGATCTCAGGGTCATGAGATCAAGATTGAGTTCTCTGTCAGTCTCATGCTGAGCATGAGGCCTGCTTAAGATTCTCTCTCTCCATCTCCATCTGCCCTCCCTACCCAACAAATAAGTAAATATTTAAAAAAAAGGAGGGGGGGGGACAAAGTATCAGAATTTATTTCATCCATCAGTAGAATGGTAGCCAAAGAAGGCACTTTATTGTGCACTTCTCAAAAAGAAAACGTAGTGTCATGACTTGTAATAATCCATTGTGGTTCAGTCACCTTTGTCATCAGTCACCTTATGTGTACCAGTGAGTCCCAGGCTATATAGAAGAAAATGACCTTATTGACCAACGATCAGATAAGCATGTACTTCAAGTTCTTTCATAGCCTTCAGAAGTAGATTTGTACTATTTCATCCAAGTTCTTGCCTGGTTCTCTTTTTGAGTAACCGGATAAAATTTCAACCTAGATATATGGCTATCAGCCTAGAACGAGAGAGAACCACCTGACCAGTACCTGGAATGAAACATGCATGCTGGATGTCATGCATTATGTTCTGATGGATTGTACTGATGAACCCTGTACTTACGGTAAGTAGCTTGGAAGGTGTAGTGAATTAAATAGTTTCCCCCCAAATCTATGTCTACCTGGAACGTCAGAATGTGAATTATTTGGAAGAGGGTCTTCACAGATGTAATTAGTTTCATTAAAATGAGATCATAGATCATAAAATGAGAATTAGGAAGATTCTAAATCCAATAACAAAAGTCTTTTTTTTTTAAGATTTTATTTATTTAACCGACAGAGATCACAAGTAGGCGGAGAGGCAGGTGGCGGCAGGGGGTGGGGTGAGGTGGGAAGCAGGCTGCCCACTGACCAAAGAGCCCGATGAGGGGCTCGATCCCAGGACCCTGAGATCATGACCTGAAGCAAAGGCAGAGGCTTAACCCACTGAGCCACCCAGGCACCGAACTAATGTCCTTTTAAGAAAGCCATGTGGGGGCACCTGGGTGGCTCAGATGGTTGAGCATCTACCTCTGGCTCAGGTCATGATCTCCAGGTCCTAGAATCGAGCCCCACGTTGGGCTCCTGGCTCAGCAGAGAGTCTGCTTTTCCCTCTCCCTCTGCCTCTCCCTCTACTTGTGCTCTCTCAGTCTCTGTCTCTCTACCTCTCTCAAATGAATAAATTTTTTTAAAATCCTTTTTTAAAAAAAGCCATGTGAATACACAGAGACAAATAAGAAAAACATCATGTGAAAATAGAGATTGGAGTGATGGGTGTCTCCTCGCCAAGAAATGCCAAGTAACCACCAGAAGCAAGAAGAGAGGCATAGAGAGTAGATTCTCCCTCAGAACCTCCTGAGGGCATCAAACTGCCAACACCTTGATTTTGGACTTCAGCCTCCAGAATTGTGAGAGAATACATTTCTGTTGTTTTAAGCCACCCAGTTTGTGGTACAGAGGTAAGTACATTGCTGCAAAAAGTATAATAGGCTTTTAATGCAGTAGCTGTGGCATCTGTGACCAGGGTGATTGCCAGGATTGACTTAGAGATCTGGCATCTTAGCCGAGAGTTCCCTTGCCCTGAGAGCTCTGTATGTGTCCTTCCCAAAGTATCAATTCAATCAAAAAGAATGACATTTGCAAACTGACAAAGTCTGTTCTCAATCAAGATATACAGGGAGTTAAACTCCCTGGCTAGATCTTTCCAATAAACATTGACATCCTTTTGCAAGCAAATGTAGGTTAGCCAAGTCCATTTTACAAAGTATACTTTCTCCACCTGGCATTTTATTTTATTTTTTTAAAGATTTTATTTATTCACTCTGACAGACGAGCTCACAAGTAGGCAGAGAGAGAGAGGTAGAAGCAGCTCCCCGCTGAGCAGAGAGCCCGATGCAGAGCTCAATCCCAGGACCCTGGGGATCATTACCTGAGCTGAAGGCAGAGGCTTAACCCACTGAGCCACCCAGGTGCCCCATCCACCTGGTATTTTATTATAGTAGCAGTAAACCCAGAGTTCCATATTAGTTTCATCCAGAAAACATATAAATTTTTTTTCCAATTTATTTATTTTCAGAAAAACAGTATTCATTATTTTTTCACCACTCCCAGTGCTCCATGCAAGCTGTGCCCTCTATAATACCCACCACCTGGTACCCCAACCTCCCACGGAAAACATATAAATTTTGTAAGATTGTGTGTATATAAGACTTGACCTTGAAATTCTAGTCATTTCAAAGACAAATCATGTTTTCATTGATCTTATAGCAGAACGGGTACCCTTTATGAATGAGTGTAACATAGAAGCTGGGAAATATTTAATTCTATTTTATTTATCCCACAATGTAAGACTTTGTTAAAGTGAAATTTCACCCAGGTGCCCCCCCCCTTAGAGTACTATTTAATGATTTTTCATAGTATTTTTTAGGGAAATCTTGACAATCATTTTTATTTTTTAAAAAGACAACATTAGGGGCTCCTGGGTGGCTCAGTGGTTTAAGCCTCTGCCTTCAGCTCAGGTCATAACCTCAGGGTCCTGGGATCCGAGCCCTGCATCAGGCTCTCTGCTCAGTGGGGAGCCTGCTTCCCCCTCTCTCTCTCTGCCTGCCTCAATGCCTGTTTGTGATCTCTCTCTCTCTGTCAAATAAATAAATAAAATCTTTAAAAATAAATAAATAACAAGCCAACATTATGTTGTTTTGGTTTTTTTTTTTACAATTTTATTTATTCATTTGACACAGAGAGAGGGTACACACAAGCAGGGGGAGCAGCAGAGGGAGAGGGAGAAGCAGGCTCTCTGTTGAGCAAGGAGCACAATGCAGGCTTGCTGGACCAGAGCTGAAGGTAGACACTTAACCAACTGAGCTATCCAGGTGCCCCAGGTCAGCATTACATTGTAAAACAAAATACAAACTGTTTTGATCCATACAGAGGTCAAAAAAGAGTTACTTAAATAAATTGTTTATTTAAGGGTTGCTGGGTGGCTCAGTGGGTTGAGCCTCTGCCTTCAGCTCAGGTCATGATCTCAGGGTCCTGGGATTGAGTCCCACATCGGGCGCTCTGCTTGGCGGTGGCCTGCTTCTCCCCCTCTCTCTCTGCCTGCCTCTCTGCCTACTTGTGATCTCTATCTCTCTGTCAAATAAATAAATAAATAAATAAATATCTTTTTAAATTGCTTATTGCTTATTATTTTATTTATTAATAAATATTTATATAGTATAATAATATAATTTATTGTTTGTTTATTGTTTAGGGAAGAAATTCTGACCCCAGGTCAGCCTCTGAAGCATTCATTGGACTTGGCTATGCTGAATCTAAGCTACGCTGACAAGGATCTCTTAGTATACAGAGCAGACATCAAATTTAACCGCAGAGACATTTTACTTAGGAGATCAACTAAGCAACTCCATGATTTATATCACTGAAAAAAAAAAAAACAGTGGCTATTAATTAGAAGCTCCCTAAGCTTTCTATACCTCATCTATTCTTTGAAGAGACTGCCAATGATAATATATCAAGTTATTTTAATATCCACTCTGTAGAGATAATAGTGTTTTAATATTGAGAAAACTCCTTTGAGAAATATAGATGAAATATTTGGTAAAACACCAAAACAGAATTTTTTTTTTTAAAGATTTTATTTATTTATTTGACAGAGACAGATCACAAGCAGGCAGAGAGGCAGGCAGAGAGAGAGGGGGAGGGGAAGCAGGCTCCCCGCTGAGCAGAGAGCCCGATGTGGGACTCGATCCCAGGACCCTGAGATCATGACCTGAGCCGAAGGCAGCGGCTTAACCCACTGAGCCACCCAGGCGCCCCCAAAACAGAATTTTTTAAAGAACACATTGTCAGCAAATAAAAGAACTACTAAGAGAATGAACTCTGCAGCCTCTTTGCAAACTGGGTCTAGAAACACAAAAAGTCCTGCTGTAAGGGTCTAGTATGGGAAAAGAGGAGCAGGAATTCGTGGTATCAATCTACAGCAAAAAAGAAATGAATATGGAGTTTCCGTGTTGTCCTTTCTGCTGTTTCTTCCCCTTTGCCCTTCTTCCTCCACCTTCAGGTACCCCACGCCATTAGGGCATGGTTCTAAGCTTTCGTTTTCAATCTTCTACCCTTTCGAGAATCTGATGGCATTACATGTTGTCTCCACAAAAATGGTACATTTGCTCACATAATTATGAATACCATTCTAAGAGTATTTATGGACTCTTTCCATCTAGGGATGGACCTATGTACTCCTCATCCTCTTCATTATGAACCTTTGCCTTAACTGCTTACCAAATCTAAGAATCAGATAAGCTCATCTGTCTTAAATGCAATAAGGCTTAATATTTGGCTATTCTCTCCTAGAAGGAATTTCAAATCTAGGATAATGTCCCCATCTCAAGATCCTTAATCACATTTGCAAAGTCCCTTTTACCATATAAGAGAACATATTTACAGGTTCCAGAGATTAGGATGCAAACATCTTTGGGGAACCATTATTCAGCCTACCACACTCTACATCACCTCTTCCTCAACCTTAGTTTTGGTCCTTATCTGTACCCTTGGACTACTTCAACATTTCCCTAACTGGCTTTTGTGACTTTGGCCTCTCTCTCAATTCCTTGGCAATTCTGTATATGAGCCAAGTTTTAATGAATATTTGTCATATCTTGAATGACCAAAATGCTGACCCTAACATACCTTGGCCCAGAACTGCTCTCTCCTGTCAAACTGATCATAACATCCCCCTATCTACAAAAACCAAGGATATTCCTGTATTTGTTCAGATCGCACCTCCTCTCACCTCTAAAATTCTCCCATTATGCTAGAGTCTGACATGAGTCCCACTTCTTCCACGAAACCCTCTGGAGGTCCAACCCACAATTTGACTTCCTATAGCACTTTTTGTGAACATGATGTCCCTAGCATTTATTACATGCTATTTGTGTGTCTCCACCAGTTTCCCACCATATGATCTTAGAGAAGTCAATTTCCATTCTCGTGCCTCTGTTTCCCTATCTATAAAACTGATAATATTTGTACTCTCATCGTAGGAATGTTCTGATCATTCAATGTAATAACAATGCACTTAAAATGCTCAGCATACAGCACTTAATAAATGTTAACTCCCCTTCCTTTTTCTTCTATTTACTTTCTTTAGTATATGAGCCATATTAAAAATTCTTTCAGGGAAGGGACTATTTCTTATGCATTAAAATATACCATATACATTGTAAGATCAATAGGTACATCTTTTATCACTATATACTGTTGATGACAATAATTATCATATGAGAGATGATTCCAATAATGTTTCAGATTTGGTCCTTCCCACTTTCTATTTCCCATTCTGGAGTACAAATGAACACCTTCTCTTCCATCAAACTATTTATATTTCTATTAATATATTTAGAGAATATTTATATTTGATTAACTATGGAAACACCTAAGGGTAATGGCTGGCAAATAGCAGATCTTCGTCAAGTATTGGCACAAAGAATTAATCTGTGTTCAAGAATCTGTCTGTTGCATTGCTTTCTTTACTTCTGAGTTATTATTTGAAAAAGGAAGAGGATGAGGTGCCTGGGTGGCTCAGTGGGTTAAGCCACTGCCTTTGGCTCAGGTCAAGATCTCAGGGTCCTGGGATTGAGCCCCGAGCCCCACGTCAGGCTCTCAGCTCAGCAGGGAGCCTGCTTCCCCCTCTCTCTCTGCTTGCCTCTCTGTCAAATAAATAAAATCTTTTTAAATTTTTTTTTAAATAAAGAAAAAGGAAGAAGTTGTATTTGATTAATCTCACAGCCCTTTGAATCTCTAAAATCCACTATTCCTATAATTCTGTGAATAGAGTAAGAAGCTACTTTGACCAAGAAATAACCCTTTCTTATGTTTATTTTCTCTCTCCAGGACTTAATTTAAATTCAAATTAGCTAACATATAGTGTAGTATTCGTTTCAGGAGTAGACTATAGTGATTCATCACTTATGAAAACACCCCAGTGCATCACAAGTGCCCTCCTTAATGTCCATCACCCTTTTAACCCATCCCCCACTTTCCCTCCAACAATCCTCACTTTGTTCTCTATCATTAAGAGGCTCTTACAGTTTGCCTCCCTCTCTGTTTTTATCTCATTTTATTTTTCCTTCTCTTCCCCTATGCTTATCTGGTTTTTTAAATTTCACAGATGAGTGAAATCATATGGTACTTGTCTTTCTCTGACTGACTTATTTCACTTAGCATAATACACTGTAGTTCCATCCACATCATTGCAAAGAGCAAGATTTCATTCTTTTTGATGGCTGAGTAATATTCCATTGTATATGTATACCACATCTTCTTTATCCATTCATCAGTCAGTGGACATTTGGGATCTCTCCATAGTTTGCCTATTGTTGCTAATGTTGCTATAAACATTGGGGTGCATGTGCCCCTTTGAATCAGTATTTTTTATCCTTGAATAAATACCTAGTATTGCAGTTGCTGGATCATAAGGTAGTTCTCTTTTTAACTTTTTGATGAACCTGCACACTGTTTTACAGAGTGGCTGCTCCAGTTTGCATTCCCACCAGCAGTGTAACAGTGTTCCCTTTTCTCTCCATTCTCGCCAAGACTTATTGTTTCCCATGTTGTTAATTTTAGCCATTCTGACAGGTGTGAGGTGGTATCTCATCCTGGTTTTGACTTGTATTTCCCTGATGATGAGTGATGTTGAGCATTTTTTCAGTGGTCTGTGGACCATCTGGACATCTTATTTGGAAAAATGTCTATTCATGTCTCTGCCCATTTCTTAACTGGATTATTTGTTTTTTAGGTGTTGAGGTTCGTAAGTTCTTCATATATTTTGGATACTAACTCTTTATCAGAGATATCATTTGCAAATATCTCCTCCCATTTTGTAGGTTGTCTTTTAGTTTTGTTGTTTATTTCCTTCACTTTGCAGAAGTTTTTTTTTTTTATCTTGAGGAAGTCCTAATAGTTCATTTTTGTTTTTGTTTCCCTTGTTTCCAGAGATGTATCTAGTAAGAAGTTGCTACAGCTGAAGTCAAAGTGGTTGCTGCCTGTGTTCTCCTGTAAGACGTTGGTGGATTCCTATCTCACATTTATGTCTTACATCCATTTTGGATTTTTTTATGTATGATGTAAAAGAGTGGTCCAGTTTCATTCTTCTGCATGTGGCTGTCCAATATTTCTGACACCATTTGTTGAAGAGACTGTCTTTTTTCTACTAGGTATCTTTCCTGCTTTGTGGAAGATTAGTTGACAGTATAGTTGAGGGTCCATTTCCAGGTTCTCTATTCTGTTCCATTGATCTGTGTGTCTGTTTTTGTGTCAGTACTAGACTGTCTTGATGATTATAGCTTTGTAATACAGTTTGAAGTCTGTAATTATGATGCTGCCAGATTGGTTTTCTTTTTCAGCATTTCTTTGGCTATTCAGGGTATTTTCTGGTTCCACACAAATTTTAGAATTATTTGTTCTAGCTCTAAAAAAGTGTTGGTGTTGTTATTTGATAGGGATTTCTCTGAATGTGTAGATTGCTTTGAGTAGGATAGACATTTTAACAATATTGGTTCTTCCAAGTCATGAGCGTGGAATGTTTTTCTATTTCTTTGTGTCGTTTTCAATTTCACACGTGTTCTATAGTTTCCAGAGTACAGATCTTTTACCTCTTGGGTAGGTTTATTCCTAGGTATCTTACGGCTTTTGGTGCAATCATAAATGGTATAGATTCTTTGATTTCTCTTTCTGCTACTGTTGGTATATGGAAGTGCAGCAGGTTTCTGTATATTGATCTTATATCCTGTGACTTTGCTGAATTCATGTATTGGTTCTAGCAGTTTTTTGGTGGACTTTTTTGGGTTTTCTACATAGAGTATCAGGTCATCTGCAAAGAGTGAAAGTTTGACTTCTTCCTTGCTGATTTGGATGCCTTTTTATTTCCTTTATTTCTTTTTGTTGCTGAGGCTAGGGCCCTTTCTTACCTTTAAATCATTTCCTCAAACACTGCTCTCACTTTGGTATCACCATTCTCTGGGGCCAATTTATGATAACATGTCTGTTTATGGAGACAGAAAAGTCTATTCCACTTACTGCTAGATATGATTAGGTTTACAGCTACTACTTAAATAGCTATTACCTGAAACTATCTTCAGTATTAGAACCCTACTTTATACATGCATAAACATAAAGTATCCTTTATTATAAGGCAAAATTTTTCTAAATCAACATATATATGTAGCACTCACATAAATATTCACTTGATTGAAGATAATATCATAAAAATACTTTTAGAAACAAATGTATAATGGGAGTTGAAAAAGGAAGATGTAATTAATATGATCTTTGGCCAGAAACACCTGAAACTAAGTCACAAGGTCCCTTAAGGTCCACAAGGAAAAATGCAAATAAAAATAAGCACTTTGTTAAACAACAAAAAAAAAAACAACAGAAGCTACAACAAACAAATATTTGCTATTAGATAAAACTTTAATGCCAGACTTCAATGCAGAACTTTAGGGAATAGAAGTTTGGTGAACAAGTGCCTTTGCCTAAGCTTATTATTTCCTATGTCCTCTATTTCTGCCCCAACACTCACATCCAAGTCTTAGATCTTCCTATTCTAATACCCACTACAATCTTATTTATACATCGAGCATAAGACTCTATTCTGAGAAAGCATGACTCAATTAATGTCCTTTAACTTTACCAATCCAAAGCAAACAAACAAACAAAAACTTTACCAATCCGTAGCAACTCCTCTTCCTTGGAGGAGAGAAGAAATTGCCACAGACAACAACTCGAGGAATTCCGCCTTTACACCATATAGCAAATAAATTCTAGAAAAGTTTAAGAAATAACAAAAACTTCAGAAAAAAAATAGTAAGTGATTGCTTACAAAACTTTGTGGAGAAGAAAGTCTCTAAGCATGGTACCATGAAACAAAATGGAAAAGATTAACGGGTTTTATTACTTGAAACTTAGAACAGAAAATTAAACCTGAAAAAAGTTAAAAGGCAACATTTTTTTTTAAAGATTTTATTTATTTATTTGAGAGAGACAGTGAGAGAGAGCATGAGCGAGGAGAAGGTCAGAGAGCGAAGCAGACTCCCCATGGAGCTGGGAGCCTGATGTGGGACTCGATCCCGGGACTCCAGGATCACGCCCTGAGCCGAAGGCAGTCGTCCAACCAACCGCGCCACCCAGGCGTCCCGAAAGGCAACATTTTACTAGGAAAATATCTGTTCTGTGCATGACAAAGGCTTTTACAATAAGAAATAAGAAAATAAGATAAGATAATAAGAAATAAGAAAAAATACTCTAAGAAAGAGCAGAAGTCTTGATGAGGTAAAACGCACACACACATTAATGGGGAGACCGATCCAGCATTTTCAGGGAATCATTCCCTGAAGAGAAAACATTTAAGCTTAAGTCTTAAGGATGTGAGGAGTTGCCAGGCTGGGAAAGATCATCCCTGGCAGAGGGAACAGCATGTGTCAAAGTTCTGAGGCTAAGAAGAGCTTGTCATTGTCAAAGTCCTGAAAGGATTGCCAGCTCACTGGTGTGGCAGGAGCAGAGTGGGCAGACCAGAAAGCGGAAGGAAGGAAGCTTGGAGAAAAAGTCAGGGACGTACCATGCCAGCTGTTACAGGGGTTTTAGTTCTATTATAAGTGCAGTAAAAAGCCACTGAGTGGGGGAGTGGGAAATGTTAAACAGATCACCTGTTCCTGGATAGATGGCAAGAGATGGAAGGGTGGGAATGCAAGTTGGTGCAGCCACTTTGGAAAACAGTGTGGAGGTTCCTCAAAACATTAAAAATAGAGCTACTCTATGACCTGGCAATTGCACTACTGGGTATTTACCCCAAAGATACAGATGTAGTGAAAAGAAGGGCCATATGCACCCCAATGTTCATAGCAGCAATGTCCACAATAGCCAAACTGTGGAAAGAGCTGAGATGCCCTTCAGCAGGCAAATGGATAAAGAAGATATGGTCCATGTACACAATGGAATATTACTCAGCCATCAGAAAGGATGGACACCCAACTTCTGCATCAACATGGATGGGACTGGAGGAGATTATGCTGAGTGAAACAAAGTCAGGCAGAGAAAGTCAATTATATGGTTTCACTTACTTATGGAATATAAGGAATAGCATGGAGGACATTAAGAGAAGAAAGGGGAAAATGGGGGGGCAAAATCAGAGGGGGAGATGAACTATGAGAAACTGTGGACTCCAAGAAACAAACTGATGGTTTTAGAGGGGAGAGGGGTGGATGGATGGATTGGACCAGTGATGGGTATTAAGGAGGGCACGTACTTCATGGAGCACTGGATGTTATATATAAACAATGAATCTTGGAACACTGCATCAGAAACTAATGGCATAGTGTATGGTGACTAACATAACATAATAAAAAATAAGAATAATTAAACAAAAAGGGGGATGGAAAGGGAGGAATAGCAGACCCTGAAAGACGAGTTAGGAAATCATCAAGGCTAATATAGTAATCCAGGCTCTAAATGGTAGTGGCTTGCGTCTGCTCAGATCATGGCAACAGAGATGAAAAGAAGTGAATATCACCAAGATCTATTTTGGAGGAAGAAGAGAAGGGAGTGGGAGTGGGGGTTTGAGAGAGAGGAAACCAAAGAAAAGTCCAAGATTTCTGCCTAAAGCCGCTGGTTGGACAGCAATGCCCTTTCCGTGAAGCAGATTGAAAGAGGTACAGGTTTTAGAATGTAAATCAGGAGGATAAGATCCTTGAGGGGGCATCTGTGTTTAAACTTTGCTTAGCAGTATACATCCAGCACACAGCACACTGGCTACCACAATGAATACTACCTGAATTGGGTTTGTCCATCCTGTGACATCCCGATAATTCACCACTTATAAGAGGGATTTGGTAAATTAAGTGAAATATTAAATGGATATGGGATATACATAATTCTAAGATTCATGTTTTGGGGCATCTGGGTGGCTCAGTCGATTGAGCAACTGATTCTTGATTTCGGCTCAGGTCATGATCTCAGGGTCATGAGATGGACCCCCAAATCAGGCTCCAAGCTCAGAGGGAAGTCTGTTTGGGATTCTCTCTCCCTTCCTCTGCCCCTCTCCCAAATCAAACTCTCTGTCTCTCTAAAATAAATAATAAATCTTAAAAAAAATAAAAAGATTCACATTTCAAATTTATGACTAAAGTGACAGTGATAAGTTAATGCCTTCCACATAAATGAGCCTTATGTAAAGCAAATTTTTACAGAATATTTTATGTAAATATTTATGCACAGAATATTTTATGTACCAATTCATGCTGTAAATTGGTACTTTAGGAAGAAAAAAGTCATAAGAACGTCAATGTAGATGAGGGTTCTTTATTATTATTTGAGGTTATTAAATTCTTTTTGTTTTAGAGACTTGACTCTTTTTTTTTTTTTAGATTTTATTTTATTTATTTGAGAGAGAGAGAGACAGTGAGAGAGAGAATGAGCGAGGGGAAGGTCAGAGAGCGAAGCAGACTCCCCATGGAGCTGGGAGCCTGATGTGGGACTCGATCCCGGGACTCCAGGATCACGCCCTGAGCCAGAGGCAGTCGTTTAACCAACTGAGCCACCCAGGCGTCCCTAGAGACTTGACTCTTAAAGGCACTGTAGCCTCACGTGCTGGCTTTTAGTAGACAGGGGAGCAAACAGGAGAGCAAGTGACATCACCTTTGTGTCAGCTGCTGGTGCATGTCGGATTAGACAGGGTAAAGAGAAGTCCTCAACTGACAGTGAGACCAAATAAGTATTCAGCTTTTAAACCCTAAGGGCAACATGGTGTTTTTTTTTTTTTTTTTTTTTTTTTTTTTAAAGATTTTATTTATTTATTTATTTATTTGAGAGAGAGAGAGACAGTGAGAGAGAGCATGAGCGAGGAGAAGGTCAGAGAGCGAAGCAGACTCCCCATGGAGCTGGGAGCCTGATGTGGGACTCGATCCCGGGACTCCAGGATCACGCCCTGAGCCGAAGGCAGTCGTCCAACCAACTGCGCCACCCAGGCGTCCCCAACATGGTGTTTAGCATAATCACATTGACATGTGATTTGCATGTCCCAACTCTCTAGAATACAGATTATGCATTGTGTGAAAAGGAGAAATCCTATACAAAAGGATCTTCATTGGTGTTCTGCCAAAAGTATCTAGACTTCAGTACTTTTCAACAGGTGATTGTCATCTAGTGTCCTTATTATTCCAATAAAACCTTTTTAGAAATTGGCACCAGCTATTATTGAAAATCAAATTTGATCAGAGACTTCAAACTGAGTTAAATTTATCCAGATCTGAAGTTTTATATCTTGTCTAAGTAAGATGTGAAACAAAAACAAACAAAAATTCTCCAGGACACCCAAGCAAAATATTTTTTAAAAATATTATGGAGATTGAGGCACCTGGGTGGCTCAGTCATTTAAGCAACCAATTCTTGATTTCGGCTCTGGTCATAATCAGGGTTATGAGATCTGATTCAATTTGACTTAAAAGTGGACCCCTGCCTTATCTTTTAGTGTCTCCATTTCTTCAGTTGTGAAATGGAGATGGTAGTAGTACCTACCTCATAGGGTGGTCCCAGTTTAGATGAGATAATGTGGTGAAACTCTTGGAATTGTGCTCAGCAGGGAGCCTGCTTGGGATTCTCCCCCTCTCCCTTTCTCTCTCAATCCCTCTCTCTGCTCACCTGTTTCTCTCTCTCTCTCAAATAAATAAATAACTCTTTTTTAAAAAATTTCTGGAAGTATTAAAAACAATTGTTAATTCCACACGATCTAGCAATTCCACTTCTGGGTATACACCCAAAAGAGTTGAAACCAAGGTCTCAGAAAGGTATTTGTACACAATGTTCATAGCAGCACTATTTACAATAGCCAAAAAGTAAAAGTAACCCGTGTCCATCAATCGATGACTGGATAAAAAACGTGATCTATATGTACAATGGAATATGATAAAGCCTTAAAAATGAAGGAAATGGAGTAACATAGATGAGCTTTGAACACGTTATGTTAAGTGAAATAATCCAGCTATTAAAAAAGGCAAATATGGTATGATTTCATTTTACAAGGTACCTATATCATACAAACTGGTCCAATTCATGGAGACAGAAAGTGGAATGGTCACTTCCAGGGAGAAATGGAGAGTTAGTATTTAATGGAAACAGAGTTTTAATTTGGGAAGACAAAAACGTTCTAAAGATAAGTAGCGGTGATGGTTGCACACACCAAGTGAATATATTTCCCTCTAATGAGCTGTACATTTTTAAATGGTTAAAATAGTAAATTTTATTGTATGTGTATTTTATCACAATTAAGTACAATAATGGTGATTACGACTTTAAGGAGTAAGTGGTCTGTCATATGAGCGATTTTATCCTGTCAGAGGGGATAAGACACATGGAGGGTGGAGGGAGGTGGGAATAGGGAAACCTGCAATCATCCCGCCCATTCGAGGCACGGGAGGAAGAGAACATGAGAGAGGGGCTTCTACAACCGCTTTCAAATAGAAAGGAGCATTCCATTTCCGGCAGCATAGGCACAGGGTCCGTCAACTATTTTCATTTTACAATTTTGTTGTGCTGCTTCAAGGATGGTGGAAATTCTTTTTAGATCCTGGCAATAGACTCTGAAACCCTACCATTTTTGGAAGGGGAGTTTGAAGTTTTCATCTTTTCTGGAACATCATGGGTTTGTTGTTGACAGCTAGGAAAAGCTGTAACAGCTGCAGGTCAGGTTGCCTTTGAAATTATAACTTTCTTGGGGCACCTGGGTGGCTCAGTCCGTTATGCATCCGCCTTTGGCTCGGGTCATGATCCCAGGGTCTTGGGATGGAGCCCCTCCTTGGGCTCCCTGCTCTGCGGGAAAGCCTGCTTCTCCCTCTCCCACTCTCCCTGCTTGTCTCCGGCCCTCGCATACTCTCTCTGTGTCAAATATATAAATAAAATCTCTTAAAAAAAAAAAGATTAAAATCATTACTTTCTCCTTATTCCTGCTGATTTGTTTTGGAAAGGGCACATCATAGCACGAAACTCTCCTTTAGGGCTATCAGTGAATCTGTTGGGAGGATCTTCCTTTTCCCAGATTCTCAGAGTTGTTAGATTTCAAATCAGTCTAAAGACGGGGTGAAAGGAAGCCCCGAACTCTTTGGGTCTCCATCCCATCACCCTATCCCAGAATTCCAGAAGTCAGAATTTCATGGTTCAAGGGGCCCTAGTGATACTGCCTGTGGCAGTGAAAATAGATAATTGCATCATACAAATTTCTAACATCAGGTTTAAACTCCTCAACTAAAAATGCATCTGATCAAGAGATCAAGCTTTACAAAAACTGGAAGTAGCTGGATTATAAGCCTAATGAGCTTTATGATCCGTGTGCACATAAATGTTTTTAATGACTGATGAGTAAGCTACGTTTTTATTTTCCTTCTAAAATGGCCATGGATTTCCTTTTTCTAGCGAACACCGGTCTTGAATACACACAAATGCTAAAACCCAGCTGCTTCTCTTTGCCACCAAAAGCAGTCTTAATTAGTTTTTATAACATATACATATCTTTCATTCTAGTAAAGCGCAATCCTCAACAAATTGTTTTGATTAAAATCCAGTGAATGCTTTTCCTGTTCTTTTCCTCCCTATACAGTCTTGTCCCGTACTTTTTGGCATCTGATACCCGAGAGAAAGTATCTGCAGAATATAATTTTCAGATAATAGAATCAAATTACCAACTCTATCTTGAACGTAGAATCTATGATTAAAATTTCCCCATTTATGTAACTTTATAGGTTTCGTGAAGGGGGAAAAAACTGCTCCTATATCAGTTTTACATACTGATAAATATATTTTTAGGGGCAACCTGGCTGCCTCAGTTGGTGGAGCATGAGGCTCTTGATCTCAGGGTTGTGAGATGGAACCCCACTTTGGGTGTAGAGATTACTTAAAAATAAAATCTTGAAAAGAATTTTTAGTTAGATGATGGCTTAAGGCCTTGTTCATTAACTGCAACCAAGGGAACAAGGGCCATCACTCCAAATTTCTGAGTGCTTATTCCTTAGTAGGGTATAAATTTACATCATCAGGAAAACTACATTGTCAAAGCTGATTATTTTGGAGGATTTATTTCTTGGTACTGTATTGTATTCCCTAAATTGAGTGTGTCTAAACTGAAAATCCTCAACACCTTCTGGCCACGTTTGAAATTCAGTTGTATTAGTTTGCTAGGGTTGCCGTGACAAAGTACCATAGACCGATGGTTGAAACAATAGAACTTTGTTTTCACACAGTTCTGGAGCTTAGAAGTCTGGGGTCAAGGTAGCAGAAGGCTTGGTTTATTCTGAGGTCTCTCTCCTTATCTTATAGATGACTACCTTCTCTCCATCTTCACATGGTCTTTTCCTTCTGTATGTCTCCGTCCTAATTTCCACTAATAATATTGGATTAGGGCCCACCCAACCTCATTTTAACTAATTACCTCTAGAAAGAGCCTATCTCCAAATATAGTCACATTCTGAGGTGCTAGGGATTGGGGCCTCAACATATGAATGTTGGAGGGGCACAGTTGAGCATATAACATGGCCAAAAATTCAGAAATAGCAAAATTAAAACCACCAGATAATAAATAGTATTTAATAAGACTTTACTATGCATGTAAGGAGAGTTCTAGAACTGGGAGCTTTCAAATTTAAAACCAATATGAAGCCCAGGTTACAGGATGTTACAGCATGGCTTAGAAAGTGAAAATCAGGAAGTTGTTTAACCTTTACAATGATTGGCTATTACAGTGGGGCGTTTCCACAGGGTGGGGAATTGGTTAAAAGTGATTACCGTACACTGTTTTTAGGAAGATGACAATTCTTTTATGATAACAGAGGTCTTTGCAAGAAATTATCTAAGTAAGTTATTATTTGTGTCCATGAAATAAGTTATATTTAGTTTTGCTTATAGAGCTTACATGGTTTTATCACCCAGAGAATTTGTAAGTCTGGTCTCCATTTTGTATTTAATTTTTAAATCAATTCATAGACTTCCCATGTTTTTCATTTGGTTTAGGTGGAGTAAAGTAGTCAGAAAATTTACAGAAAAATTACATCCAAATGATATTCAAGTCAGATTACAGATTCAAGTCAATACAGATATTCAGTCAGATTACAGCACAAGTATAGGTTACTTGAAGATTCCAAAATGCTTATTGTTAAGGATGGCAGATTTTTGGACCAACAAATCTCACAAGCCTGAGGATATCAAAGGCCTATTAGGAATAATGGGGTCCCAGGTATGATATAAATCAAATTCTTACATGTGTAAAGCCTCTGGTTAGATATACCTGAGACTCTGTACCTGAACCTCCAGTTTGCACACCACTTTGGGAAGGTGAGGTGTAGAGAAAGGAGTGTTAAAAATAAATAAATAAAGTAGAGAGAAGCAGACAGTATACTCTACATAGACATGTTCCCTACCACTCAGAATTAAATTAGGGGGGCAGCATGATAACCAATAGAGGAACCAAAGGAGAAAACTGAAGTAGAAGTCCTCGACAGACACATGGGCAGTCCTACATGTTGCAGAAGCTGTCCAATTCCCAAACACAAGCAACTGGGATGCTGGGGAATGCCACCAGGTCCGTACACTTCGAGATCCTTCTCCTGGCCAGATACAAAGGCCTGGAAGAACAGAAGTGTATGGTCTGGAGAGCAGAGGATCAATGTTCAAGGCACACATACAATGACTTTCATGGGTCCTTTGGCTATGTGACTGCATCCAGTGGGGGCAAATTAATAATAAGTCTAAATGGCATCCTTAAGGAGCAAAGTTAAATGATATAAACTGCATGGAGACATGGTGACAAGTGACCAAATTCTGGGGTGAAAATTAAATTAGTATGCCACGTGTCAGTTAATTTCCTATTATGTGCCAGGGGCTAATGCCACAAATTAACAATCACCCATAAAGAATCAGTTGGAACATAAAATACTGAGTTCAGTTCTCATCTCAATAGTCTCTATCACATAGAATCTCTCAATGAAAATGTTGAAAGAAATAAATGAATGATCAGCATAGCACAATAGAAAAGTCATGGACACTAGACACGTAGAGATGAGAGAGAGTCGGCAGCTGTGCCGACATTTCCTTACTGGTTAGGTGGGAATTATAATATCAACCCTACATTTATGCTAAGGATGAAATGAGCTACTGTCTTTTAAAGGGTCTAACATAAAGGGCCTAGCATAGGGGCTCTGAATTATTAGTTCCCTTTCCTCTCTTTTCTTTCTCTGCCATTGGCTACCTCAATAAGACATTTGATTTAAACTGATGCATGAAAGAATGAATTTATCTAAAGAAACAAAAGTCCTGATGGTGTGCATTTTTAATTATTAAAACAGGTAAATCAAGCACTTTGGGGCTTAAAGAATTGCTCGTTTTCTTCAGTGAAGAGTTTTTCAGAGGCAGTGACATACATGGGGGAATGGAGTCAAGACTCACTGGAATGAGAGGAGAAAAGAAAAGGGGAATCTTGGGATGCCTGGGTGGCTCAGTCGGTTAAGCATCTGCCTTCAGCTCAGGTCATGATCCTGGCGTCCTGGGATCAAGTCCCACATTGGACTCCTTGCTCTGCAGGGAGCCTGCTTCTCCCTCTGCCTCTGCCTGCCACTCTGCCTGCCTGTACTCTATCTCTCTGACAAATAAATAAATAAAGTCTTTAAAAAAAAATGGGGGAGTTTTGTGACTGAGACTTTCAATTTCAAAAAGCTTAACTCATCTTGGAAACGTGGCCTCTCACAATCCACTGTGTAATTTATAGGCAGTAAAGCAGAATGGAAAGAGAATGGACTAGGGAAGCCGACGGGTGGGAGTTGGCATCTGGCCATGTGTGATCTTGGATATATTATTTAACTTCTTTGGGACTCAGTTTCCCCATTTATAAGTTGGAGATAATAATACTTGCTGGCAAGGTTGTTGTGAGAATTATGAGAAAACTCATAATAACAGACATAGTTTATCATATTCAAGAAATAAATAAAACCTGAACTGGGGGACCTTGAACCATTGACTATCACTGAGAAATTTCACTGAGATGATGGAGGGAGAACACTATTAAAAAATGAAAGGAGTAGATGATGATTCACAGTTAAGCTCATCGAAAAGAAAGCTTTCTAGAGGTGCCTGGATGGCTCAGTCAGTTAAGCGTCCAACTCGTGATTTCAGTTCATGTCATGATCTCAGGGTCATGAGATCCAGTCCCTTGCTGGGTTCTGTGCTAGGCACGAAGTCTACATGAGATTCTCTACCTCTGTGTACCCCCCTGCTTGCTCTCTCTCTCATATAAAAATAAATAAAATATTTCTTTAAAGTTTTCTATATCTACATATCTCTGTTCATGACTATTAGCCACACTGTAATTGAATAAGTAAAATAAATACAATATGGAATAACTGGTTATATTCTTTGCAAGAATCATCAATAACATGCCCTCTCTGACCTCCAGGCCCTTGTGCATACTGTAGATTTTGTTCCCAACACTCTTCTCCTCCTTCTGTCAATGCTTAACTTCTCATCCTCACAGTGTTGGCATAAATGTCACTTCATCATGGAAGCTTTCCTTGCCTTACCCCAGAGAATTTTACAGATCTTGTTACACTCTTAACTTCCTCACTTGTAACTTTCCACACTTGACCGAAATAAAACGTTCCTTCTCTGAGGGACTATAAATGCCTAGAGAACCAAGTTGATATCCGTCTTGCCTAATGTCATATCCAAGTACCTGGATATATCTAAGCCTTCAATATTTTTTTTTAACCGTGGCATGCATAAACATAAATTCTTGAGAGGAAGTCATTATATTATTGTCATTAGGCTTAGTATTTACTGTTTAGTATTATATTGTAAAATGTCAGTCGTAGTTGATTTCCCCCTATTTTAAAGTAGCACAAAACCCCATTTGCAGGGTGCTATGGCCCAGTTCTGCACACTAGGTTGGAACTTTGAACCCACCAATGGGAAAATTACTTCTAATTCAAAGTTTTTGGATTCTATGATTGTTTGAATTCGAGGTGATAAGAACCAGCCTTCCAATACTTAAATCGCTCCAAGAGAGTCAACTAGGAGCAGCAAAGCCATATTATTTCAGAATTATGATGAGGACATAACAATAGTTCTTTAAAGGTAAAATAGCATTGGAGAAATAGAAGACAGAGGGTGTTCCTTCCAGTGATAACCAGCTGATGCTAAACCATCTGGACTCCTTCTTGCCATTTTCCTCATCCCTTCCCATGGCCTACATTTCAAGATGGCCAGTTGGTGTACGCAGTCTGTAACCATGAGAAAAGTGAAACCAGCTAGGCTCCCTGGAGCATAACTTACTACTTTACTCGAAACTGCAACCATCTACCAATAAACTCACTCAACAAACCACATGACATGATGCTACAGTATCCTGTTCATAGCAGGGCTGTGAACTGTACCCTTAAACATTAATTGCATCTCCTTAAATGTCAATGTTATTTGTTTGTTTGTTTATTTGTTTTTATTTTTTAAATAGCTTCCACACCCAGGGTGGACCCCAACGAGGGGCTTGAGCTCACCACGCTGAGATCAAGACCTGGGATGAGAGCCAGAATTAGAAGCTTAACTGACCGAGCCATCTAGACACTCCCCAATGTTATTATTAAAAAGAGACTGGTACTAAAAACCAAACCAAGAATATGTTGGTATCATGAATGAATTACTGAAGTTTTCCAAACCATATCACTTGCAATCTAGGAGCGGACATTGTATTTTCAGGAAGGTGTTCTTCATTCATTCTACAAACCTCAATGTCTAGAACTGTGGAAACAGTCAAAGAGCTAAAATGACTGGGATTCCGAAGTTACCATTCATAAAACCTAGGAAGGGTAAGAGAAGAGCCATCTTCTATGTAATTTTGATTTTTAAAATAATAATCATCTTTAAAATGTATTTTAAAATATATGTTGAAGCCCTAACCCCTCAGTATCTGTGAATGTGAACTTTTTCAGAAAAAGGTCCTTGTAGATGACCAAGTTAAGATGAAGTCATTGGGTGGGGAAGTTAAGATGAAGTCATTGGGTGGGGTCCTAATCCAATATTACATGTACTGATAAAAGAGACAATTGGGATACCGAGACATGTAAAAAGGAAGACAACAGGAGGACTCAAGGAGAATGCCATCCATGAGCCAAGGAATGCTTAAGGCTACTAGAGATTAGGTAAGAGGCATAGAACAAGTTCTACTTTACATCCCTTAGGAGGAACAAAATCTGCAAAACCTTGGTCTCAGACTTCCAGTCTCCAGACCTGTGAGACAATAAATTTATGGTGTTTAAGGTACCCACTAAGTCGTACCTTATTACAGTAGCCCTAGGAAAGGAAAACAAGTACTCTAGACAAAAAGCATTAATTCTATGATATTACTGAGTCAGTAATAAATACTATATTTATTACTATATAAATGCTATATTTATTATTATATAAATATTTTATAGAACCACAAAGCAATTGGACAATTTAATAAGTTGCTTGTAGATCCGTGTCCAAAATATACATCTCATAATATATATGTGTGTATATACGTATTTAAAGATTTTATTTATTTGACAGAGAGATCACAAGTAGGTAGACAGGCAGACAGAGAGAGAGAGAGAGAGAGAGAGAAGGAAGCAGGCTCCCACCAAGCAGAGAGCCCGACATGGGGCTCAATCCCAGTACCCTGAGATCATGACCTAAGCCGAAGGCAGAGCCTTAACCCACTGAACCACCCAGTTGCCCCTCATATATTTTTTAATATATATATTTATTTATTTGAGAGATAGAGAGAGGGAGATAGATAGCTTGAATGTGGGGGTGGGAGGAGAAGCAGAGGGAGAGAGAGTCATCCTAAGCCGACTCCACACTGAGCCCAGAGCCCAACATAGGGTTTAGCGTCAAAACCCTGAGATCATGACCTGAGTGGAAACCAAGAGTCGGTTGCTTAATCAACTGTGCTACCCAGAGGCCCCAATTCAGGTCTCGTATTAATGAGTAAAAAATAACTAGAAACATAAAAATAGAGATACTAGGTCATTATATTTAATAAGATGAAAATCAGCACCACTTTATTTTAGTTGAACAAGAATTCATAACTTTGTATCCCATTATGACCAAAAAGTCAACAAAAGTAAATAGCAGTTCACATTTCAAAAGAAAAACATTTACTTTGAAATACTGCTATGGATTTTCTAAAAAAGCATCATTTTTTTTAAGATTTATTTACTTATTTTAGAGAGAGAAAAAGAGAGAAAGAATCCAAGCAGGTGGAGGGGTAGAGAGAGAGAGAGAGAATCTCAAGCAGACTCCCCAGTAAGCATGACCTTGACTGTGGCTCAGTCCCACAACCCTAAGATCATGACCCCAGCTGAAATCAGGAGCCAGTTTCTCAATCCACTGAGCCACCCACATGCCCCCAAGCATCGCCTTCTTCTTTTTTTTTTTTTTTAAGATTTTATTTATTTAAGAGGGAGAGAATGAGAGAGAGAGAGAGAGAGAGAAAGAGAGAGCGCGTGCACAAGAGGGGTAAGGTCAGAGGGAGAAGCAGACCCCCCCCCGCCAAGTAGGGAGCCCAATGTGGGACTCAATCCTGGGACTCCGGGATCATGACCTGAACTGAAGGCAGTCTATTAACCAGCTGAGCCACCCAGGCGCCCCAACACATCGTCTTCTAATAGAGACAGGCAACTACTAGCAAAGAAATTTTCCCATTTGAATTTGGTGTGGAAATCGCATGATCATTATTGAGAAATCAAAACAAAACCTTATTAGTGATATTATTAAGTAGAAACACAACAGATTAGAAGTTAAGTCACAGTAATTGTCACTGACTTCCTATTACACTGGCAGAGGGATCAAAAGGCAGTCACTAGAAGTCATTCTTTTGCTAATGCCGTTTAAGATTTTTGTGCTTGATCTGAAATAGTGGAATAGCAAGCAGGTTTATTTGGTTTGCAGTTATACACTAGGTTGAAAAGGGTTACTAATGTTTTGAATAAAGAAAATTCAAAGTGACTTTGATAAACAGATGGTCAGAAGAAGTCTAACAGGAATAATTTCGAGATTGTACAGTTAGGAAAACAAAATCAAGTGTAGCAATATAGCATATTAGCTGAAACACAGCCAGGATGCAAAAATGTCTCTTGGAATGAATACAAATATGACACTTTTGTTCTGAGCCAGTTGCTTAACTGAAAGCCATTAAGATTTCTTAGATCAACAAAGCAATTATCATTGGAAAATGAAGTAAATAAAATTCCACTATAATATATCGAGTTGTATCAAATATGTCCTTCATTTGCATGGTCAACAGATGTTGACCGATCAGCAACTGGACAAATGAACAGGACAAAATCCCTGTCGGTGGAGAACTGTCCCGGAGAAAGAGTAGAAAGAAAAGCATTATGATACAGTGGGTGTGGGGACAAGAGCACTAGCAGAGACAGCCAAGTATGCAAAGGACTGAAGGCTGGAGATCAAGAGTGCCTGCCCCATGTGGGCTACACCTGGTATGAGTCATGGTGGATGTCAAGACTAGAAGGGGTGACAAGAACTCTATCTGAAAGCCTTTAGATGCTTTGCTAAAGAGTTGGACCTCATTCTTTTTTCCCCGTTTATTGAGATATAATTGAGGTATAACACTGTGTAACTTTAAGGTATACAGTGTGTCGATTTGATACATGTATATATTACAAAATGGTTACCACCATAGCATTAGCTCATACCTTCATGACAGTGCGTAATTACTATTTCTTTTTTTGTGGTGAGGACATTCAAGATTTACTTTTTTTTTTTAAGATTTTATTTATTTATTTGACAGAGGGAGACAGATCACAAGCAGGCAGAGACAGGCAGAGAGAGAGGGGGAAGCAGATTGTGATCTGAGCCAAAGTCAGAGACTTAACCCACTGAGCTACCCAAGCACCCTAAGATTTACTCTTAATAAGCTTTCAAATATATAATACAGCATCGTTACCGATAATTACATTGCTGTACATGACATCCTCAGAACCTGTTCGTCATCCAACTGGAAATTTGTCCTCTTTGACCAACATTTCCCTCTCCAACACTGCCCCCCTCCACCCCCATCCATAGGCCCTGGTAACCACCAGGGTCTGTTTCTATGAGTTTGGCTTTTTTAGGCTTCATTCTTAATATAATGAAGAGGCAGAGATGATTTTAAGTTGTTCGGTGAAATCATCAGTCTATGTATTTTAAAAATATATAAAGTAGTGACAGTATGAAGAGTGAAACATCACTGGGAAGGACTAAACACAGTGGTGACAGAGGTTGTGCTGGGATTCCAAGTGAGCAGCAGGGACTAAGTTAAGATGATGGCAGTGGAGACTGAAGGGAGGACTTAGATGAGAGATGTTAAGGATGCAGGTTTGACTGCACATTTGAGCACTTAATGAGTCCACGCTATGAGCCAGGCACTGCACCAACACTAAGTAAATAGAAAGGAAATAAACAGCCCTTGTATTTAAGTAACTCCTTGTCCAGTGACAGATGCAAGCAGTTTAACCAATTACAGGTCAGTACAGAAAGCGTTATGATAGCAGTATGAGTGGGTGGCTCTGGCTGCCCAGAGAAGATGTGATTAACTCAGACTGGGGAAAGAAAGAGAAAGAAGAAGGGTAAGAGGGGAGGGGAAATAAATGAACCTGGAAGAGCTACATAGAGGGAAAGGAGTGATGTAAGGTCATTCTGCAAAACTGCAAATAGCTTGCTGCGTGTGAACAGAAGGTACATGAGAACATGTGGTGAGAAACAAGGCTCGAGAAACCCAAATGGGAATAAAAAGGGCTTGTGCCATACAGAGGAGTGGAAAATTAATTCTGAAGGCTGCAGGGCACCATCGAAGAAATTGACGCAGGCATTCAACATGACCTAATTGGTGTTTTACAAAGATAGCTATGGTGGCAGGATGGAGGATGGTTTATAGAAGGATGTGCAAGCAAGATCAGTCATGAGGCTGGAACTGAGTGTGAGTGAGGGTCTAAGTCAAGGCCAGGATAAAGAAGGAGAACTTGCGGGATTTGTGACTGATCTGAGGCAGAGGTTTGCGAGAAGGTGGTAGTTGAAGGATGCCTGTTCCACAGCTCTTACTGCAATGATTATTCTCACCTAACAGGAACTCAGAAATGTTGATTGCATGTAGCTAAATTGCTTATTTCCTTTGAAAGTGTTTGTCTCAACAAACTCATCTTCCAAAACAAGTGTATTTGCAATTGATGTTGCAAAAAAGTGTGGTTTAGAGCTCCTAGGGTTTACTATCACTTTATTCGTGTTTTAATCCATAATTGCAAATGTTTGCACAAACTTTTGGACAGTTAGAGTGCTAAATTCAAAATTATCGCTTTTCATAATTATACTTGTGGTTTAGGAATTCTAGGGCATCTCCTGTAATACAATTACTGTTACCTGGATTGCTTCATTTTTCAATAAGTAATATTGGAGGGGTGCCTGGGTGGCTCAGTCAGTTAAGTGTCCAACTTTTGATTTTGGCTCAGGTCATGATCTCAGGGTCCTGGGATAAAGCCCCGCTAGGGGCGCTGCACCCATGGGGGAGTCTGTTTCTCCCTCTGCCCCTCCCCCTGCTCTTGCTTGCACTGGCGTTCTCTCTCTCTCTCTCTTTCTCTCGCTCAAATAAATAAAATCTTGGGGGAAAAAAGAATATTGGAGAATGGCAAGATGTTTGAAAAGCTAGAAAGATATTATGTATCGGGGTACCCGGGTGGCTCAGTCAGAGTCTGCTTGTCCCTCTCCTGCTTCTCCTCTCCCTGGATTCCCCCTGATCAAATAAATAAATAAATAAAATCTTCTTTAAAAAAGAGAAAGATACTATGCATCATGCCAAGGAATTGTGTGGAAAGCCAGCATCAACAAAGAATGAACAACCACAATTCTTTTCCATACTTTTAGAGCTTCCAATAGAATCAGTTTCAAAGCTCCTAACCACTGCTTGAGTCTGACTCTGAACTCCTGTTCTGACCCATCTCCCCAAATTTGATCCAATTATAAATATAAATTGGAAACCTCTGTTCATAGGCACTATATCTAGCTTGTCAGGCTACTCTGTTCTCCCACCTAGATAAGCTTACAAACTAAAAAGCTTCTCACCAGACCTTAACAAGCCACTAATTTCCTGTAGGGTGACATTTACTATACTTTTTCTTTCTTCTTTTTCTCATCATATCAAACTTAACTAAGGAATATATTAGTGAAATTATGGTGTCTCTGATGATGAAGGGATTTATCTGAATCCTGACCTAAGCAAACATAATCACACCAGAATGATAAGTAAATTTAAATTTATTTTGGGATATATGAAAAATTCTTCCTGCCCACTTGAAATGTCTGCTAGAAAATATGATGATTTTATTCTTAATAAATATACTAAATATCATTCTTTTTTTCTTTTTTTAAAGATTTTATTTATTTATTTGAGAGAGAGAGAGAATGAGAGAGAGAAAGCATGAGAAGAGAGAAGTCAGCAGGAGAAGAGGCTCCCAGGGAGCCTGCATGTAGGACTCGATCCCTGGACTCCAGAATCATGACCTGAGCCAAAGGCAGTTGCTTAACCAACTGAGCCACCCAGGTGCCCTTCATTCTTTTTTCACAAGAGCATTTTATGTCAAACTCTATTACAATGATAAATAATTAGCATATAAAAACATAACACCATAATTTCACGAGTTTAATCAAGTCCCTACTTGTGGCACACTCAATGGCCACTTGAAAGCAAACCCTCCACGTTAAAAAAACATGTGTTTTGACATGTCTCAAACTGCCTCATAATGACTTGCATATGTGTGGTCAATTTTGCATGTGAACTTGATCGGGCTAACAGATGCCCAGATGGCTGGTAAACATTCTGGCGTTCCTGTAAGGATGTTTCTGGAAGACACTTGCATTTGAATTGGTAGACTGAGTGAAGAGTCACCTTCTTGGTTTTTAACCCATCACTAATATGGGTAAAAATCACCCATTCCCTTTGAGGACCTGAATAGAACACAAAGGCGGGGAAAGGGAGAATTTGTTCTCTTTGCATGAACTAAGACATCAATTCTTCTGGTTCTCAGCCTTTAGACCAGGATTGAATTATCCCACCAGCTTTCTGGTTCTCCAGCTTGCAGTTGGCAGATTGTGCGACTTCTCGAAGTATATTTGCATGAACCAATTCATATAATAAATCTTTTATATATCTATATCTCTATATTTATATCTTATTGGCTCAGTTTCTCTGGAAGATACTCATTAATATAATATGCAATCATAAATATGAATGACAAGAGTTATTTTGAAGGACTCACACCTGCAGGAAAATGCAAAACTTTCATGTTTTTATACTCCACTACAATTCAGTGAACTCAATTAATTAAATTGTTGAATCCATACTCCGAAAATATTGGTATATAGCATATTATTACAGTACTAAAATTCACCTTGTGGTAATTGTTTTATTTAGTTCAATTCTAGATCCCGTGTTTGGCTTTCCATGACTATTAGCTTGAAGAAGCTTAGAAACTAACACCCTAGCCAAAACCACCATCCAAAAGCAGTACATTTTAGTATATTTGCTATAATTAACAAGGCAGGATTACTGGGCCAATAAATGGAATGTAAGCCCCATACCTCAATTACCGTAATTCTGATGATACCCTTGAAGCTAGGCCTTATCTTTTTCCCAACTACAAGCCAAGGTATCTCATTAACTTCTCATACACTCCTCTAACATATAAAAAGTTGCCTCAATCTCAATGACAGATAAATTCTTCCCATCATTAACTCTTCCTATCTTTAATTAGCAAAGTCCTTTAACTTTATTTGGCAACTGAGAAGGATTAATCCAATTTAGCTGGAAAAATTATAGCCTACACCTCAATTGTTCACCAAGACTAAATAGTCATTATTATTTAAAGACCAACTGTAATTAATCTCAATCATTTTATTTACCTCATCTTCACAATTACTTTATTATTCATCTAAAACCATATGCTAGCTGCCAAGACACAGCCTCTTCCCATTTATATAGTCTGTAATTCATATTGTCACCATAACATTTTAAACCCTTAAGAGATGTTTGCCATTAATAAGGTTTCTTCCCAAATGTCTTATCCTTGAATAATTTATCAAGCACAATATTGTCATTTTAATAATCTCATTATTACCATCTTAGCAAATATTTCTCCTGAATAGGAATTATTTATTCAGTACTACCCACATTTCTAACAACTAACAGCAAAAACATTAGGCAACATGGGTTGCTTATGGGCAAGGACCCTAAGGTTCTCCTATTTTCCTTCTTCATTATTTTCATGGATTTCATTCTTTACTATCCATTCTGTTTTCCCATGTCTTTCTCTTTAGAGTTCAGTTCACTTGAGAAAAAAAATATTGTCAAATGTAATGAACTTATCCTGAGTCTTTCAGTTATTTCATTTATTTATTATATATTCATTTATTTACTAGCAATAAAGACTTTAAAGTTAGCTTTAAAGTTAGAAGGAATAAGAAGACTAGGATTTCATGGGATTCCAAGAACGAGGGCCAAAGAAGACTGGTTTTGAATTTAAGCTCATTCTAGAAACCTGAGATGTGAGAGTTCAAGAATTTTCCCTCTACTATTCAGCTATTTGGTTACTTAGTTCTAGCCTATGTACCTACTTCTTCCTGTCCTGCTTTAATAACTATTGTTGCGTATTTATAATTTCTATTTTTAAAAAATAATTTTAGCTTATACATGATCTATTATGGCCTGCCAACCTGATTCTGCTCCCACATAAATTTTCAGCTAGAATTTGCACCAGTAATCGACAAATTCTTCCCTCTGTTTATTAAGTTCAGTCATGAGAAAGAGTATTCGCTTGATGAAAATAATGTTTCTGAATCTGGCTTCAGAGGGTGAAGATAATGATCTCACCCAAGGATTAGTTGTCCTTAGGTTAGTTGGTTATTCCAGTCCAATAAAGGGGATTGGAAGGTGGGGAAGGAAGGAACATAGCACAGTATCAAATATGGCTGCTCAGACAGTGGGGTTCAATGGTGGGGTCACTTTCCTCAGTGGAGATTACAGACAGGGCAAGAACAAAGATGAAGATGTTCAATAGTTACATAATAGACAACAAGAAGTAACCCTATTCTTTGCTTAATGTTTCTCTCAATTTTACCAAGTTCTGTTCTACTAATATATTTAGGTAATGCAACTGTGTAAGAGAAGAATGTGACAATTATAAATTCTTTACAGGGTGCCTGGGTGGCTCAGTCCATTAAGTGTCTGCCTTCGGCTCTGGTCATGATCTCAGGTACTGAAATCGAGCCCTACATCATGCTCCCTGCTCGCTGGGAACCTCCTTCTCCCTCTCCTCTGTGATTGTGGTCTCTCTCACCAACTCTCTCTCTCTCTCTCTCAAATAAATAAATCAAAATTTAAAAAAAAAAAGATTGTTTATAGCACCTACAAAACACCCATAGCGAACATAATACTTAATGGTGAAAGTCTGAATTTTCACTCCTAAGATCAGGAACAAAGGATATCTTCCCCTGCCACTTCTACTCAACATTGTGCTAGAGGTTCTAGAAAAGGAAATTAGGCAATAAAATAAAGTGAAAGGCATCCAGATTAGAAATGAAGTAGTATTTAAAAAAAAAAAAAAAGAAATGAAGTAGTATAAGAATCTCTATTTGCAGATGTTATAATCTTATACACAGAAAATCCTAAGGAATCTAGTGAAAAACAAACTACTAAAATTATAAATAAGTTCTGCAAGGTTGTACAATACAAGACTCATATAAAAATCAATTATAGGGGTACCTGGGTGGCTCAGTCAGTTAAGCGTCTACCTTCAGCTCAGGTCATGATCTCAGGTTCCTAGGATCCAGCACCACATCTGGCTCCCTGCTCCATGGGAAGCTTACTTCTCTCTCTCCCTCTGCCTACTGCTCCCCCGGCTTGTACTCTCTCTCTCCCTGTCAAATGAATACATAAAATCTTTAAAAATAAACAAATAAGAACCAATTATGTCTAAATGTCTATAGTAGCTTTATGTTTCCCTAACAAACTGAAAATTAAGGAAAGGTTTCACTTGTAATAGCATCAAAAGGAATAAAATACTAAGGAATAAATGTAACAAAAAGTGTGAAACTCATACTCTGAGAGCTACAAGTCATTTTAAAAATTTTTTAAAGGCCTAAAAAAATGGAATGACATTTTATGTCCATGGATCAGAAGACTTTATATTATAACGATAGCAATACTCCTTAGCAAAAAATCCAGCTGGCTTCTTTGGAGAAATTGACAATTTAATCCTAAAATTCATATGGAATTTCAAAGGATCCAGAGTAGCCAAAATAATGTCTTGAAAATGAACACAACTGGAGGACTCATACTCCCCAATTTTAAAACTTACTACAAAGCTACAAGTAATCAAGACAGTGTGGTACTGGCATATCCATCAATGCAACAGATTTGAGAGTCCAGAAATAAACCCTCACATTTATAGTCAGTCGGTTTTCAACCAAGGTCCAAAGACAATACATTAAGGGTATAGAATATAGTCTTTTCAACAAATGGTGCTGGGATAACTATATATTTGCTTCCAAATGATTAAAAGTAGACTCTATCTCACACCATATACAAAATTTAACAAAATTGTTCTAAGACCTAAAGGCAAGATCTAAAATTATGAAAGTCATAGAAGAAAACATAGGTATAAATCTCTGTGAATCTGGATTAGGCAATAATTTCTCAGAGCAAAACAGAAAAGCCACAAACAAAGAAAAACAGAAAAACTTTGTGCTTCAAAGGACACCACCAAAAAGTGAAAAGACAATGAAAAGATTGAGAGAAAATATTTGCAAATCATATATTTCACAGGAGATTTGTATCCAGAATATAAAACTCTTACAACTCAATAATAAAACAACAAAGAACACAATTGAAAAATGTCTAAAGGAGCTGATCAGACATTTCTCCAAAGAAGATGCGCAAATGGTCAATAAACATACACATAAATGGCCATAAACAAACAAACAAACAAAAAGATGCTCAATATCATTAGCTATTAGGAAAATGTAAGTCAAAACCACATGGAAATACTATGATTACCTACGATTTCATGCCACCACTTCCCCTTGGGGGACCCATCAGCCCCCTCCAAAGCCCCAAATCCAGAGGCGTCTGCTGCCAAGCTCCCTCTCCCTTAGTCTACCTTGGGAGAAGGTGGTCTCTGGTTTACAGACTACCCCCACAGACGTCCTTCCTGCATCAGAGACGACACCCAGCCTCACTCCCAAGACAGTCCTTCCAACAGTCCAAGTTCAGTTTCTCCTGCTTCAACTAGAGTTTTGGTTTGGGTCTTTGTTTTTAATTCCTTCCCCAGAGGTAGAGCAAATGTCTGGTCAGTGCACTTGGACATAGAGTGAGGATCTATCTCTGGCTTTGACTGAGGAAGAGAGGGGTCTTGTAATATAAGCAGCAGGAGACTGCTGTGGGCCACGACCTTCTGAGTGCGCCAGACTTACAACTCCATAACTCATTTTCTTACTGATCTCACACGTTCCAGGGGCCCACTCCCATGACCTTCTTCTAAATAAGAACCAACCCTCCTAAGCCCCCTCATGTTCTGCTGTCAGGAAGTTCTGCCTACTGTCTCGTCTCTCCTTCCTGCTGCTGTTCTGGGTGATGGGGGCAGGTGGCTAGTGCTGGCTGTGCCGTAATCTTGGTTTTAGCATTCTTCCCTGACCGGGAGAGGGAAGCTCTCCGCTGAACCTGTTCTCAGGCTGGCAAAAAACGAGGGCTCCTCCAGGTCAAAAATTTGGGGGGTTAGAAGGAAGCACAGTGGGCTCTGCACGGGACAGAAGACCCCCTTCCCCTCATAAAAAAAAAAAACAACAAACCCACACCCACTAAAATGACTATCATCAGAAAGACTTATAAGAAGTTCTAGCAAGGGGACGCCTGGGTGGCTCAGTTGGTTGGGCAGCTGCCTTCGGCTCGGGTCGTGATCCCAGCATCCTGGGATCGAGTTCCGCACCGGGCTCCTCAGCTCTGCGGGGAGCCTGCTTCTCCCTCTGCCTCTGCCTGTCATTCTGTCTGCCTGTGCTTGCTCTCTCCCCCCCCTCTCTCTCTGATAAATAAATAAAATCTTAAAAAAAAAAAAAAGAAGTTCTAGCAAGGATGTGGAAAATTGAAACTCTCAAACATTACTGCTAAGAATTTAAAATAGTGGGGACACCTAGATGGCTCAGTCTGTAGAGTGTGCAACTCTTAATCTCCAGGTTGAGAGTTCAAGCCCCATGTTGTGTATAGATATTTTGTAAACTTTTTTAAAAAAAACTTTAAAAAGGACTGTAATATGGGACAGCTGTTTTGAAACAATCTGCAAGTTCCTCTAAAAGTCAAATACAGAGTTATCATATGACCTAACAATTTTAATTCTAGGTACATACACAAATAAAATAAGAACACATGTAAAGGTATACAAAAATTTTAACACACATTCATAACAGCATTATTCATAGCCAAAACTTGGAAACAACCCAAACATCTATCAACCAGTGAATGGATAAATAAATGTGGTATGTCTGTAGAATTGGATATTATTTGGCAATAAAAAGGAATGAAGTACTGATTTACATGCTACAACATGGATGGACCTAGAAAATATTATGCTAAATTGAAGAAACCAGTCACAAAAACTATCTATTGTATGATTCCATTTATAAGAAATATCCAGAATAAGCAAATCTGTAGAGAGAGAAAGTGTATTAGTGGTTGCCTAGGGCCAGGGGTGTGATGGGAGTGAGGAAATGAAGAATAACTCCTAATAGGTACAGGGTTCCTTCTCAAAATGATAAAAATGTTTCAAAATTGATCTTGGTGATGGGTGTGCAGCTCTGTGAATATACTAAAAAAACATTGAATTATACACTTTAAATGTGTAAACTGTATATACATGAATTTATCTCAATAAAGCTGTCACTCGGGGCTCCTGGGTGGCTCAGTGGGTTAAAACCTCTGTCTTCAGCTCAGGTCATGATCCCAGCGTCCTGGGATTGAGTCCCATATTGGGCTCTCTGCTTAGCAGGGAGCCTGCTTCCTTCTCTCTCTCTCTCTCTTTCTCTGCCTGACTCTCTGCCTACTTGTGATCTCTCTCTCTCTGTCAAATAAATAAAAAAATAAAATCTTTAAAAAAAAATTTAAAATAAAGAAAGTACTTGAATGACTACATAGTTACATGAGGAGAACTCTGTATTATGCTTTAGTTTAGAATTTTTCCTGAAAAAAAGATTTTTTTTAAGTTTTTAAGTTTTTTTTAAAGTTCAGACTATAAAAGTTCTTTATGGTCAAGTTACCTTCAAGTATATACAAGGAGAAAACAGGGGCGCCTGGGTGGCATAGTGGGTTAAGCCTCTGCCTTCAGCTCAGGTATGGTCTCAGGGTCCTAGGATTGAGCCCTGTATCAGACTCTCTGCTCAGGCGGGAGCCTGCTTCCCTCTCTCTCTCTGCCTGCCTCTCTGCCTACTTGTGATTTCTCTCTCTGTCAAATAAACAAATAAATCTTTAAAGAGAGAAAAGAGATATTTTCCTTGGAGCCATCATTACTTTAAAAATGAATGTTTCTCATATATAATTCCCTCATAATTGAGAATTCTGTAAATGGCTTCCTTTTAAAAATTAAACACATTTAAATATGTATTACAAAGTCTATTCAGAGACTTTAAGATGTTTGATCATCTTCTTTTAAATCCTGTACAGTTGAAGTATTTTTTACCAAGCTAGTGGAACCGGAAGAGAGGAAGAGCAGTGTTAGGGGTTGAATTGTGACCCTCCAAATTAATATGTTGAGATCCCAGCCCCTAGTACCTCAGAAAGTGACTATATACTTTGAGATGGAGTCTTTAAAGGGGTAAATAATGTAGAATGAGATCATATAGGTGGGCCCTAATCCAACAGGACTAATGTTATAAGAAGCAGAGACTAGGAAATAGATACGCACACAGGAAAGACAATGTGAAGACACGGAGAAAGATGGCTATCAAACAAAATTGTCAAAAACTGTCACAAGAGACAAAGGTAATAATAAAGGGGTCAATTCATCAAGAGGATACATCTAACATTGGAACACCAATATTTATAAAGCAAATATTAATAGAATTGAAGGAAGAAATAGTGACAGTAGGGGACTTCAATCCCATTTTCATCAGTGGATAAATCATCAAGACATGATTAATAAGGAAACAGCAAACTTGAGCAACACCGTAGAGCCAAAGGACCCAAGAGCCATATGCGGAACGTTTCATCAAACTGTAGCAGTATGCACATTCTTTTCAAACACACATACATCATTATCCAAAACAGACCAAATATTAGGTTATGATACAAATCTTAACAAATTTAAGTATCAAAAGATACCATATGAAGTATCTTTTCTGAATACAATGGTATGAAACTAGAAGTCTATAACTAAAGGAAAATTAGAAATTCATAAATATGTAGAAATTACACTCCTGAATACCCAATGGGTCAAAGAAGAAATCAAAAGGGTAATCAAAAGTACTTGAGACAAACAAAAACAAGCACAAAGCATACCAAAATTTACAGTATGCAGCAAAAGCAGGTCTAAAGGGGACATTTATAGTGCTAACGGCCTACACTAAAAAAAAAAAAAGAGGGGCTTCTAGGTGGTTCAGTTAGTTAAGTGTCTGACTCTTAATCTCAGCTCAGTTCTCAATCTCAGGGTCTTGAGTTCAAGCCCCATATTGGGCGCCATGCTCAGCACGGAACCTACTTTAAAAAAATAAATAAATAAAAAATAAAATATAATAAAAAATAAAAATCTCGAATAAGCAACTAACTTTACACTTCAGAGAACTAGAAAAAGTACAAACTTAGCAGAAGGAAGACAATAATAAAGATCAAAGCAGAAATAATGAAACAGAGATACAATAGACAAGATCAATGAGGGGCATCTGGGTGGCTCAGTCAGTTGGCCGCTGGCTTTTGGTTTTGACTCAGGTCGTGATTTCAGGGTCATGGGGACTGAGCCCCGCATCGGCCCAGAATCTGCTTGTCCCTTACTCTCTGCTCCTCCTCATGCTTGGTCACTCACATGCTCTCTCAAATTAATGAATAATAAAAATTTTTTCAAAAAATCAATGAAACTAGGTTGGTTTTTTGAAAAGATAAACAAAATTGAGAAACCTTTACCTAGATTAATAAAAAAATAAAGAAAACTCATATAAATAAAACTGTAAATGAAAGAAGAGTCATTACATTTAATACCATAGAAATACAAACGATCAGGACGTCTGGGTGGCTCAGTCGGTTAAGCCTCTGCCTTCAGCTCAGGTCATGATCCCAGAGTCTTGGGATCAAGTCCCACATTGGGCTCCATGCTCAGTGGAGAGACTGCTTCTCCCTCTGCCTCTGCAGCATCCCCTTCTCCCCCGCTTGTGCTCTCTCTCACTCTCCCTCTCTCTCTGACAAATAAATAAATAAAATCTTAAAAAAAAAAGAAATACAAACGATCATAAGAGACTACTATGAACAATTATATGCCAACAAATTAGATAACTTACAAGAAAAAGCTTAACTCCTAGAAATGCAACCTACCAATATTGAATCATAAAGAAATTTTTAAAAATATGAATAGAATAATAAGTAAGGAGGTTTAATCAGTAATCAACTCCCCTCTAATAAAAAGTACAGAACGGAATGGCCTCACTGGTGACTTCTACAGGTATTTAGAGAAATTTAATGCCAATCCTTCTCAAACTCTTCCAAAAAATTGAAGGGAACACTTAAAAGTCAATTAATAAGGCCACCATTACCCTGAGATCAAAGCCAAACAAGGACACTACAAAAAAGAAAATTACAGGCCGATATCCCTGATGAATACAGATGCAAAAATCTTCAACAAAACACTACCAAACTGAATTCAGGAGCACATTAAGAGGATCATACACCATGATCAAGTGGGATTTATCCTTTGGATACAAGGATGATTCGACATATGCAAATCAATAAATGTGAGACATGATATTAACAGAATGAAGGATAAAAATCATATGATTGTTTCAATAGATGCAAAAAAAAAGCATTTGACAAAGTACAACAACCATTTGATAAAAAACTAAACAAAGTGGGTTTAGAGGGAACATACCTCAGCATAACAAAGGTCATATATGAAAAACCCATAGCTAACATCATACTCAATGGCAAAAAGCTGAAATTTTTTCCTCTAAGATGAGAAACAAGAAAAGGATGTCCACTCTCACCACTTATGTTTAACATGGTGCTAGAAGTCCTAGCCAGAGCAGATAGGCAAGAAAAAGAAATCAAAGGCATTCGAATCTGAAAGAAAGAAGTGAAATGGTCTCTGTTTGTCAGAGACATGACCTCATCTACAAAAAAATCCTAGGGGCACCTGGGTGGCTCAGTGGGTTAAGCCTCTGCCTTCAGTTCAGGTCATGATCTCAGGGTCCTGGGATCGAGCCCCGCATTGGGCTCCCTGCTTAGCAGGGAGCCTGTTTCCCCCCCTCTCTATCTGCCTGCCTCTCTGCCTACTTGTGATTTCTGTCTGTCAAATAAATAAATAAAATATTAAAAAGAAAAAAGAAACCCTAAAGTCTCCACCAAAAAACTATCAGCACAGATAAATAAAAAATGTAGAAAAGCTGCAGGACACAAAATCAATATACAAAAATCAATTGCATTTTTATGCACTAATAACAAACTATTCAAAAAAGAAATTAACAAAACAATCCCATTTACAATAGCATGCAAAAAAATTTAAATACTTGGGAATAAATTTAACCAAACAGATGAAAGATCAGTACAGTGAAAACTATGAAACGCTGGTGAAAGAAACCAAAGAAGACAGAAATAAATAGAAAGACATCCCATGTTCATAGATTAGAAGAATTAATATTGTTAAAATGTCCACTAATATCCAAAGAGATCTACAGACACAACGTAATTCCTATTCAAATTCCAGGGCTATTTTTCACAAATTAAAAAAAAAATCCTAAAATTCATAGGTGACAAAAGTCCTCAAGTAGCCTGAGTATTTTTGAGCAACAGGAACAAACCTGAGGTCCTCACATCCTGATTTCAAACTATATTACAGAGCTATAGTAATCAACACAGTATGGTACCAGTATAAACACAGACATAAAGGATAATGAAACAGAATAGGGGGCCCAGAATAATCTACACATTTATGATCAATTGATATTCCATAAATATTTCAAGAACACTCAACGGGGAAAGGTAGTCTCTTCCAAAAATAGTATTGAGAAAACTGGGTATCCACATGCAGAAGAATGAAACTGGAGCCTATCTCACAACATAATACAAAAATTGACTCAAGATGGATTAAAGACTTCAATGTTCACCTGAAACTGTAAGACAACTAGAAGAAAAGAGGAAAAATATTTCTTGACTTGGTCTGGGAAATGATTTTTTGAATATGACCCCAAAAGCATTGGCAACAAAAACAAAAGTACATAGAGAGATTGCATCAAACTAAAAAGTTTCTCACAGCAAAGAAAACAATCAGCAAGTTAAAAAACCCTATGAAATGAGAGAAAACACTTGCAAACTATACATCTGATAAAGGGTTAATATCCAAAATATAGAAGGAACTCAAACAACTCAAAGCAAGAAAGCAAATAATCCAATTTTTAAATGGGCAAAGTACTTGAATAGACAGTACTCAAAAGAAGGCATACAGACACCTGGGTGGCTCAGTGGGTTAAAGCCTCTGCCTTCGGCTCAGGTCATGATCCCAGAGTTCTGGGATCGAGCCCCACATCAGGCTCTCTGCTAGGCAGGGAGCCTGCTTCCTCCCCTCTCTCTCTGCCTGCCTCTCTGCCTACTTGTGATCTCTGTCTGTCAAATAAATAAATTCTTTAAAAAAATAAAAATTAAAAAAGAAGGCATACAAATGGCCAACAGGTTTATGAAAAAATCCTCAACATCACTAATTACCAAGGAAATGCAAATCAAAACCAAGAGATAGCACCTAACATATGTTGAAATGGGTATTAAGGCTAAAAGATAATAAGCATAGGTGAGGATATGCAAAGAAGGGAACCCTCATATACCTTTTGTGGGAATGTGAACTGGTGCATCCATTTTGGAAAACAGTATGGAAGTCCCTCAAAAAAATAGAACTAGAACTACCATAGGATCCAGCAATCCCACTTCTAAGTATGTATCCAAAGGAAATGAAATCAGGATCTCAAAGAAATATCGGCACTCCCTTGTTCACTGCAGCATAATTCTGAATAGCCAAGATATGGAATCAATCTAAGTGTCCATCAAGAGGTGAATAAATAAAGAGAATGTGAGCTATATACATACATACGATACATATGTGTATATGTATTGTGTATATATATGTATATAAAATGAAATCTTATTTGGTCTTTAAAAAAATTAAGGAAATCCCATCATTTGTGACATGAATGAACGTGGAAGACATTACGCTAAGTGAAATAAGTTGGACACAGAAAACCAAATACTGCATAATCTCATGTGGAATCTAAAACCATATAATTCATGGAAACACAGAGTAAAGAGGAGATTGTCAGGGCTAGGATGGGGAGTGGGGTAGGAGAAATGGAGAGATGTTGATCAAAGTGTACAAAGTTTCAGTTATGCAAGATGAGTAAGTTTTGTAGATCTAGTATAAGCATGGTGACTATAGTTAACAATACTTTATTGTATGCTTGAAATTTGGTAAGAGAGTACATCTTAAGTATTCTCGCTATACACACACAAAAAATGTGAGGTGATGGATACTTTAATTAGCTTGATAGTAGTAACTGTTTCACAATGTATATGTATATCAAAACATCACATTATATACCTTAAATATATTCAATTTTTATTTGCAAAAATCATACCTCATTAAAGCAAAAAACATTAACAATTAGGGATCTAAAAGTATTCCATGATTCCTTTACAATGGCACAGATGCATTTGAAATATCCTATTATTGTGCTAGATATATAACTCCAGAAAACAAGTAAACATGCATCAAATCACAATTTCAACAGTTCTCTCTCTCTCTCTCTTTTTTTTAAGATTTTATTTATTTATTTGACAGACAGAGATCACAAGTAGGCAGAGAGGCAGGCAGAGAGAGAGGAAGAAGCAGGCTCCCTGCTAAGCAGAGAGCCCGATGCGGGGCTTGATCCCAGGACCCTGGGATCACGACCTGAGCCAAAGGCAGCGGCTTTAACCCACTGAGCCACCCAGGCACCCCCATCGTTCTCTTTTTAAGAATATGTGGGTTAACAAACAGACCAGAACTCAGGATTCATCAACACCAACATAAGCCTGGTGTTTTTATTATAAAGTATGACTAATAACATAGGACATTATCTTCTTGTCAGAGGGTTTTGGAGGAGCCAAATGCACAGACATCATAGAAACAAGAGTTCTACTGCTATTCCTCTTCAAGTGTAATTCCCGAGGAGCTGCTGAATGCAAAACTTCCATTTACTTAAGGTTTTAAAATTCAGTTCAACAGAATACAGAGACACACCCTGTTTTGGGAAATAATTTTGAGGCTAAATCCTCTAAAATATCAGAAGATTTCCATTTTAAACAGTCTTCTAATATTTTTAAAAGATTTTACTTATTTTTACTTTTAAGAGGGAGAGAGAGCGTGAGAGCAGGGGAAGGGGCAGAGGGAGAGAGAGAGCCTTCAGCAGACTCTGCACTGAAGGCAGAGCCCGAGGCAGGGCTCAGTTCCAAGGTCACCACCTGAGCTGAAATCCAGAGTCTATCACTCAACTAACTGAGCCACCCAGGTGCTGCCAGTCTTCTAATTTTTATAAATAATCTCTAGGAAGGTCAAATACAGAGCTAAACACTTTCTCATTAGATCGCTCAGGAAACTTGCTCTGTTTTGCTTAGCTGTAAATATAACCTCATCTCCATAAGATATTTATGTAATTCCCCATATAATATTTAATTACATAGAGAAAAACAGTAATTTACAGCAGAAACAATTTGCAGGAACCACCTTGATAAAATGTGCAGAATTAGCATCAGGAGTAATGCTTCTTAGTATGAAGAACTGAAAAGGACACAGCACCAATCTTTGGTATTCCTGGCAAAAATGCATAATCTGAATCTAATTGTGAAGAAATATCACACAATCTAAGTCAAGGCATGGACTTGCTGAGAAGTAACTGGCCTATATGCTTCAAGATGTCAAGATCATGAAAGACCAAAAACAAACAAACAAACAAACAAAAACCCCAGCAACAAACTTTCTTTTCCTTTTTTTTTAACTATTTCATGTTATAAGAGAAAAATAAGACACAGAAACTAAATACAATGTTTGATAGTGGATTGTATCCTGGACCAGAAATATTTTTTTTCTTTTGCTATAAAAGTACACTAATGGCAGGGTCGTAGGGAAGCTCTATTTTTAATTTCTTGAGGAATCTCCACACTGTTCTCCAAAGAGGCTGCACCAACTTGCATTCCCACCAACAGTGTAAGAGGGTTCCCCTTTCTCCACATCCCCTCCAACACATGTTGTATCCTGTCTTGCTAATTTTGGCCATTCTAACTGGTGTAAGGTGATATCTCAATGTGGTTTTAATTTGAATCTCCCTGATGGCTAGTGATGATGAACATTTTTTTCATGTGTCTGATAGCCATTTGTATGTCTTCATTGGAGAAGTTTCTATTTATATCTTCTGCCCATTTTTTGATATGATTGTCTGGTTTGTGTGTGTTGAGTTTGAGGAGTTCTTTAGAGATCCTGTAAATCAACCTTTTGTCTGTACTGTCATTTGCAAATATCTTCTCCCATTCCGTGGGTTGCCTCTTTGTTTTCTTGACTGTTTCCTTTGCTGTGCAGAAGCTTTTGATTTTGATGAAGTCCCAAAAGTTTATTTTGGCTTTTGTTACCTTTGCCTTTGGAGACATATCTTGAAAGAAGTTGCTGTGGCTGCTATCAAAGAGATTACTGCCTATGTTCTCCTCTAGGATTCTGATGGATTCCTATCTCACATTGAGGTCTTTTATCCATTTTGAGTTTATCTTTGTGTACAGTGTAAGAGAATGGTCGAGTTTCATTCTTCTACATATAGCAGTCCAGTTTTCCCAGCACCATTTATTGAAAAGACAGTCTTTTTTCCACTGTATATTTTTTCATGTTTTGTTGAAGATTATTTGCCCATAGAGTTGAGGGTCCATATCTGGGCTCTCTACTCTGTTCCACTGGTCTATGTGTCTGTTTTTATGCCAGTACCATGCTGTCTTGGTGATCACAGCTTACCCCAAAGATACAGATGTAGTGAAAAGAAGGGCCATCTGTACCCCAATGTTTATAGCAGCAGCAGCCACGGCCGCCAAACTGTGGAAAGAACCAAGATGCCCTTCAACAGACGAATGGATAAGGAAGATGTGGTCCATATACACTATGGAGTATTATGCCTCCATCAGAAAGGACGAATACCCAACTTTTGTAGCAACATAGACAGGACTGGAAGAGATTATGCTGAGTGAAATAAGTCAAGCAGAGAGAGTCAATTATCATATGGTTTCACTTATTTGTGGAGCATAACAAATAGCATGGAGGACATGGGGAGTTAGAGAGGAGAAGGGAGTTGGGGGAAACTGGAAGGGGAGGTCAACCATGAGAGACTATGGACTCTGAAAAACAATCTGAGGGTTTTGAAGGGGCGGGGGGTGGGAGGTTGGGGTGCCAGGTGGTGGGTATTATAGAGGGCACGGACTGCATGGAGCACTGGGTGTGGTGCAAAAATAATGAATACTGTTATGCTAAAAATAAATTTTAAAAAAGTACACTAATGGGACAACTGATGAAATTTTAATCTGTAGATTTTATAAGAACATTGTATCAACATTAACTTCCTGATTTTGATCACTGTACCATGGTAGTATAAGAAAATGCTTTCTGTTTTGTTTTGAAGTGGTTAAGCCTCATGTCTGCAAGTTACTCTCAAACACCTTTTTAAAAGCAAGCTGGAGAGTTGTTAATTTAGGAAATCGCAATGAAAGTATATAAGAATTCTTTGTAACTTTTATGTAAATTGTAAAAATAGATAACCTCAAACAAAAAAAAATTAGAAGACAGATCTAATATAGTACTCCTTCTAGTACCTCTACTCTATTTTTTTTCAAGATTTTATTTATTTATTTGAGAGAGAGTGAGAGAGAGAATGAATGAGCGTTGGAGAGGCGGAGGGAGAAGCAGACTTTTTCCACTGAGCAGGGAGCCCAAAGCTGGCTCCATCCTGGGATTGAGGATCATGACCTGAACCAAAATGCTAACACAACTGAGCCATCCAGGCACCCCTCTACTGTAATTTATGTTGTTCAAAATTATAACCAGGCTGGAAGAGAGTTTATGTTAAAATTTCTCTAAATTGAAAAAGAAAAGTATGTTGAGCTAATCTTTTCACTGGTATATTCCTGGCATGTTGTATAACTGCATAATAATTTTTTTCTGTTGACAAGAGGAACAACTAAACATTTGAAAACTACGCTGACCTATTATATTTATTTTATAGGCTTTTTTTTTTTTTAAAATCTACTCTGGGGGAAGGGTGCCTGTGTGGTTCAGTGGATAAAGCCTCTGCCTTTCACTCAGGTCATAATCTTGGGGTACTGGGATCAAGCCCTGCATCGGGCTCTCTGCTCCATGGGGAGCCTGCTTCCCCTTTCTCTCTGCCTGCCTCTGTCTGCTTGTGATCTCTCTGTCAAATAAATAAATAAAATCTTAAAAAAAAAAAACCCTACTCTGGGGGTGCCTGGGTGGCTCAGTTGGTTAAGCATCTGCCTTCAGCTCAGGTCACGATCCTGGGGTTCTGGGATGGAGCCCTGCATTGGGGACTCGGCTCAGCCGGGAATCTGCTCCTCCTTTTCCCTCTGCTTGTGCTCTCTCCTTCTCTCTTTCTCTCTCTCAAGTAAATAAAATCTTTAAAAAAAAAAAAACCCTCCTATGTGCCAGTCACTGTGCTAGATGCTGGGATAAAGAAATAAAACAAACATGGTTATGTGACCTAAAGGATCTTACAGATTAGTATAGGGGTGTATGTGTGTGTGTGTGTGTGTGTGTGTGTCATATCATTGTACATGATGGATGAATTGGCTAATACCCAGGGTACAGGGAAAAGGAGGGAGTTACAAGAATCTTCATAAGAAGGACTGTTGAAACTTGGTCTTAACGGTGAGTAAGTGCTTTAGCTGCACAAATGGAGAAAAGGATATTTGGGGAGGGTGTCATGGCATGAGCAAAGGACATGGAGCTACAAAACAGCCTAGAGTATTAGTGGGACAGCAAATAATTCCGAACGGCTGAATACAAGATGGGAAGTGGCATAGTGAGAAGATGCTGGAGAGGCAGAGGTTAGTTTTTTGAGGGCCTTGTAAGCTGTTGTGCCAAGAACCTTTGCATAATCCAGTGGAAGTGGGGTTGAGAGTTCTTGGCCGTTTGTCTGTGTCTATGAATATCTAACTTGTTAAACGATCACACACAAAGCAAGATACATCGAAGTAGGTCACTCCATTCCCACAAGATGGTTTGTGTTAATTATAACAACGGGACAAAACAGAGAATGGAATGTTCTACCATTTTTATATCTTACAGTATGACATGAGAAATACTCACATCTTTCTACTTTGTTATATTGCTGTATGAGATTGGAGGAGACTTGACTTTCAATGCATCAAATGAGAAAGGTCAAGCTGTCAATGAATGTTATCACTGTCAATTGTCTTTGCAGTCACTGCAGGGAGAGAAATAGTGGCTCAATTAGGACCACAGTGCTTGGCGGTGAATGCACCTCTTTTTTGTTTGCCTCTTGTATATTAGGGTTACATGGGGTCAAAAATCTGTGCTCCCATTTTTAAAAGAGTTCAACAGCAAAGAGAAACCTTTCAATCAGAAGCTTAAAGAATGTGGAGGAAATAGATGTTGGTTACTTGAGATTATCTTGAGTAAAAATAAAGGAGCCTCAGGGAAAAAATATTTCTGATTTATTCTGTCTCAGCATCCTGAACTTCAATTTACTCTGGTATAATAAAGACATATAAAGAGAATGAAAAGATAAGCCACGAACTGGGAAAACTATTTCAAAAGACATATCTGATAAAGGACAGTTATTCAAAATGTTCAAAGTCTTAAAGCTCAACAGTAAGAAAATGAACAATCCAACTTTAAAAATGTGCAAAAGATCTGAACTGACACCTCACCAAAGATAATATACAGGTAGCAAATAAACATACAAAAAAATGCTCAACTTCATACACCATTAGGAACTTGCAAGTTAAAATAAGGGGATAACGACAGCGCCTACTAGAATGGTGAAAATCCAAGAGACAGACAACACCAAATGTTGGCAAGGATGTAGAGCAACAGGAATTATTCATCACTGTTGGAAACACAAAATGGTACAGTCACTTTGTAAGACAGTTTGACAGTTTCTTATAAAACGAAATACACTCTTACCATATGATCTGCAATCACATTCCTTGGTATTTACCCAAATGAATTAAAAATGTATGTCCACATAAAAACCTGCGTATGAATGTTTGTAGCAGCTTTTTTCATAGTTACCAAAACTTGGAAGCAACCAAGATGTCACTCAATAGGTAAATGGATAAATAAATTACGGTATATCCAGAAAATAAAATATTATTCGACAGTAAAAAGAAATGAGCTATCAAATCATGAAAAGATACAGAGAAACCTTAAATGCATATGGCTAAGTTAAAGAAGCCAATCCGAGAAGGTTACATACTGTATGATTCCAACTATATGACATTCAGGAAAAGGGAAAACTAGGGCGAAACTAGGGCAAAACTAGTAAAAATTTCTGTGGTTTCCAAGGGTTAGGTGAGAGGAAGGGATGAGCAAGTAAAGCACAGGGGATTTCTAGCGCAGTGAAACTATTCTGTATGATACCATAATGGTGGATACATGTCATTACACATTTGTCCCATCCCACAGAACACCAATGGGATGGTAAATAGTGGGACTTCTCAGCCTCCATACCCATATGTGCTGATCCTCATTATATTCATATATATGTATATATATATGAATGGGTTGAGACTCAACCCAGATATTCACATATATATATGTATATATGTATGTGTGTGTGTGTATGTATGTATGTATATATAGATAGATAGATAGATATAGATATAGATATATCTGTCTCTGGAGAACCGGAGAATCCCAGCTAATTCAGACAGTACCTGCCACATAGTGGACCTTTGATAAATTATTTTGGGGCACCTGAGTGGCTGAGTTGGTCAAGTGTCTGCCTTCTGTTTGGGTCATATCTTAGAGTCCTGGGATCCAGCAAGCAGTCTGCTTCTCCCCACCCCCAACACTGCCTCTACCCCCTGCTTATGCTTTTTCTCTCAAATAAATAAATAAAATCTTTTTTTTAAATTACATTTTTAAAATATTTTCTATTTTTATAAGTGAAAAATGGAAATTGCTTTGATGTTTGAAACTTGCATTACTTTACTATTGTTATTTTGTGTGTTGGTTAACCAGTTGCATTTTCTTCTTTATGAATTTCATATTTTTTTCATTTACTTATTAGACCCTTTATCTCAATGAACTCTTATAATTGTAATGAGTTCATAAAATTTTTGTGATTTTTGTTCCTAAAATAGATGTCATCAAATAAAGGCAACCACTGGCAAAATAAATCTTTGTAATTGCGGAAAGAAAAGTACAAGCAGGAGTATTAGTTCAAATACTGAATAATGCCATCTAGTGGAAAATTAATTTTAACTTCTTTTTCTGAATCAGAGATACCCAAATTTCAAGGCCCCAAATTTGGTATTTATGGAACTTCATTAAAATGTATATTCTAGCCTCTAATCTGCCCCGGGATCTCTAACTCTAATGTGTATGATAGCTAAAGAGCATTGTGTTAGTATTATGCACATTGTGTTAGTATTATGCACACCATAAAAATTCCATGCTGGTTAAAATTAAGGCCCAGTGGTACACTGTGCATTCACTTTCTTTTTTTTTAAATTTTTAAATAGATTTTATCTATTTATTTGACAGACAGAGATCACAAATAGGCAGAGAGGCAGGGAGGGGTGGGGGGAAGCTGGCTCCCCACTTAGCAGAGAGTTTGATGCTGGGCTCAATCCCAGGACCCTGGGATCATGACCTGAGCTGAAGGCAGAGGCTTTAACCCACTGAGCCACCCAGGTGCCCCTATTTTCTAACCAGAATTTTCACCAACTTCACCACAATAAGTCATTTTGCAGCTGCTAGCATTTTTCAACATGTAATCTATGCCAGCCCCCTGTGCTAACTGCTTCCCTTGTATTATTTTATTTAATCCTTTCAAAAACTTTTGTAAGGTAGGTACTATTATTGTGATATCTTACAGATGACAAGATTGGGGCAGAAAGTTTAAGTACCTTCTCCAACATCACACAGCTGTACCTGAGCCCATCACATGATTATAATGTGCACAGGGCTCTGCGATGGAATAGCTCATGGTCATGCCAATAGCAAAAAAGGACTAATGATGTTACAGTTCATTTCTGTCATCTACATTCAGCTTAGCATACCGCAGAAATGAGTTATATTCCTTCATTACTAAGGAGTACTTAAGGACATTTTGTAACTTAATATTTACATGATTTGGACTAATATACCACACACTCAGATGTTCCTAACTATTGGTTATTGATCTTTGGTTGTATAAATTTGAAGACGTTTTCAATGCTTTGCTGTTACTCTCCATTTCCCCCAAATACTAACATAAGTGAAAGTAAACTGACCTGCTTTGAACCTTCTAGGTAGAGGCAACCTGGAACTAATTTATTTATAACTGTTTAGAAAACCCAGGTGATAGGGATCTGTCCGCCAGGCTATCCAAATTAAGGCTGATGAAACTGGTCTCAAGCATAGGTGTCTGCCTCTATCCCCCAAAGGCTAAGACACTAGGCCTGCCCAGCCTGGCCTGGGTCCACTCAGTGCTGGCAGAAGTCAAACTCTTCTCCCCTATAGCTCGCTGAAACATAGTTAGAATTTATCTCTTATAATCAACTCCTGTAGGGCCCAAAGTATCAACTAACTACAACTGAAAAATTAATTCCTCCTACTGCCTTCGTAGGAAATAATATGAAAGTAAACATAGGAACTTTACAATAGTTCATCTTGAGGCTACATCCCTGAAAACTGCCTGATGCTGAAGTCTTCGGAACATTAGTGAACAAAGAGCAACAAATAATGTAGTGGACTTTTAAACATAGAGTAAACTATAAAAATTTCTCAATTTATTTTCAGATTACTGAGTAGATGAAATATCTGCAAATATCATCTTGTATCTGTATCTCTGTGTCCCTCACTCCCACCCCTATCTCCCAAGAGCCCAAACTGTAAAAACGATAAAAGTCCAAGGAAACAAAAAAGGTTCAAGTCCATATTCAGCAAAACAAAGGGGGAAAAAATTGATGACTAACAAAGAATCTGCTACCATACTGTACTGGAAAGAACAGAGGAAATAAAAATAACAATAGAGAACATTAACTGAGCATTAATTTGTCCCAAGCATTTTTCTAAATGTTCTTTGCATGCATGATCCCGTTTTAATCCCCACAAGGAGGAGATTTCACGAGGTAAATGCCATTATCTTATTACACGGGTAAAGAAACAGTAGTTAAGTCATTCGCTGGAGTCGCTTAGCTCCAGAGCCCAAATCTACCACACTGTAACAAAGATCAAACCCGCGATCATTTCCTTAGAGCGCCAGAGGCAAACTTGGGGCGAAAAATCCTTTAAATGGATTTCCCATTCAACTAATGGACACCTGCCCGATTACACAGTTACTTAGAGAACTTGCTGTCTGCAAGGTCATTTATGAACTGGTTGAGCTTTATTATGCGGTTAAAGTCACAGTAAATCCCACAGGGTAAGAATCTGGACATCGTGGAGCTTAAGAGGCCTGTGGTATTCTTTCCAGGTTCTAAAGTTTTAATTTAATAAGAAAAGGGGCGGGGAGACCAACGAAGTTACAGAAGCTTTGGTAAAGATTTACGTAAGACAAATCAATGCTTTTAACATACCCAGTGTGACAATGTGGTTGAAACCTCCTTTTGGAGATAACCACGTAGGTGCAGGGTTATCATTGTGACTTTGAGGTCCGGCCACTGGCTTCCTGGCACCCCTGCGAGAAGCCCTGGCGTAAGCTCAAAATACCCCAATTTAAGCATCGGTTTTGTTTGTAATTCGTAAATGCGATGGCACAGTCGCTAAAGTCCTCCGGACGCAGGCCACGCCCATAACTATCGAGTGGTGCCGCAGGAAAAGCAGTCGGTCAGGAGCACCCCCGGAACCAAAGCGCTAGCTCCTGCCAGCCCGGGGACTGCGTTTGCGCAGCACCGGGGGCGGGGGCTGGCCGGAGGTGGGGCTGGCGGCGCGGGCTCCGGCTGAAGGGGCCCGGGCTGGCGGAGGGCGCCGTACGGTGCAGTGTGGCGACAGCGGCCTACTGGACCATGCTGAGCGGAGCGTGCGGCTGTCTCGCCTTAGCGCTGCGGCGTCCACGCGTGCCGCCGTTCGCGGTCGCCCGTAGGTGCCTTCACGCGGCGGGGTCACGGCCGTCCGCGGACAAGAGCGAGAGGTCCGGGGACCCGCCCCGCGCCTTCGACCCGGCGCTGCTCGAGTTCCTGGTGTGCCCGCTCTCCAAGAAGCCGCTCAGGTGAGATTGGCCGGCTGCGGGTTTGCGTACGCGCCCTCCGGGGGCCGGGCCGGGGCGGGGGGGCCGCGCGGCAGCCCTTCGGTCGGGCCGAGTGTTTTCCGCTGCCATTTTCCGGCTCCGGGCGGACCAGCCGCCACGCAGCTCCAACTGCGGCGGGAGGGGCGGGAGGAGCGGGAGGAGACCGGAGGGGAGGCGAGCCCCGGGCCTCCCGCATCAAGCGGCCCACCCGCAGGGATGGGTCGGGGCGTTTACAGGTTCACCACTGGCAGCGCCGTGGAATCCCCAGGGAACTTTTTTTAAAATGCCGATTCCCGGGCACCACCCCCGGGCGACCCCGTCCGCCGATCTGGGGGCGGGACTAGAGCAAGGAGTTTTTTAGAAGGCCCCGCAGCGGTCGGTTGTACCGCCGGGTTTATGAACTGTTGGTCCAAGGCGTGTGAAAATGTACCGCTGATGCCTGACGACCTTAAACGTTTACGTTCTGGGTGCTGCCCCTTTTGGCCCTTAGTTTTGGACTAGCTGGGTTTTGTAAAGGCTTCCTTGAACCAAGAGCCGGGAAAACAGCTCTAGGAGGGGAAAATGAAACGAGAGAAAATCAGAGAGGGAGACAAACATAAGAGACTCTTAATCGTAGGAAACAAAGAGTTGCTTGGGGACCTGAGCGGGGGATGGGGTAACTGGGTGACGGGCATTAAGAAGGGCACATGATGTAATGAGCCCTGGGTGTTATATGCAACTGATGAATCACTGAACTCTACCTCTGAAACTGATAATACGTAATAACGTTAATTAATTGAATTTAAATTTTTTTAAAAAGCTCTATACATTTCCAGGCTACTAAAACTGAAGGCTGACAACATGGTATCTATCAGTGGTTATTTTTGGGTGGTGGATTGCTAGTCATTTTTTATTTTCAGTATTTTTGCATTTCTCTTAGATTATTTTCTGTAATGAATACACTCGCTCAGTTTTCTTACACCTTGAAATGATTATTTGATCTGCCTCTCAGTTAATTGTGTAACTAGCTCACTGCAGGCCTGTTGTTTTCTAAAGTTTCCTCATTTCTGTCTCATCTTCCTCAAATTTTATTTTCTGTATCTCGATTTTTCAGTGGTTTCCTTCTGATGGCTTAGTGTTGCTCTATTAAACACGTATTCTAAAGCAAAGAGGTTGAGTTTTTCTCCATTGGCTGTTTCAGTAGTAAATTAACTGGGATGGTTTTGAGGTTGCCCAGATTAAGAAAGGAATATTTGGATGGAAAGGGGAGATTTTTTTCTGACTGGATTTTAAAAATACATACTAAAGTATAGCTTGAGAATAAAGTGGAAAAGAAAATATGAGAGAAACTGAGTAAAATGGGAACAATTATAGATTCATTTTCTAAGAGAAATGTTTCAATTGGGTGATACTGCTTTTAGAATTAGAAGCAGTTTAATTCTTTTTGTAATTAACAGTCTGTCAAGAATTAGATGAATGGTGGTGTTTATTGAACACCAAGCTCTTCCAAACATTTTCACAGTTCATTTTGTTTTCCTTTTCTCCCCTCAGATACGAAGCATCAACGAACGAACTGATTAATGAAGAGTTGGGAATAGCCTATCCAGTTATTGATGGGATCCCTAATATGATACCGCAGGCAGCTAGGATGACACACCAAAGTAAGAAGCAAGAAGAAATGGAGCAGCACTAGATCATAATTTTTTAAAAAGGAACACAGCTAAACTTTCTTAATACCACTTACCTTTTTAAAAGTCAGAGTGGCAGGTAGTAAGTGGGAGAGAAGAATGTTTCTGTCTCTTCCTACGTTGACTGTCCTTATACCATTGGTCTCTCTAGCGGGACTGTTCTACTCAGCCTCCGTGGAAGAAAACTTCCCACAGGGCTGCACTAGCACAACCAGCCTGTGCTTTTACAGTCTGCTCCTGCCCATTACCATACCTGTTTATGTGTTCTTCCACCTTTGGACTTGGATGGGTATTAAACTCTTCAGGCATAATTAATACAACCAGAGCCAAGATGATACATATATTCATGATATGTCGTGAGTGTCTATCTCTGAAAGTTCAGCTACATGGAAATACTGGAAACCCACTTAAATTGCAGGAAAGGTGCTTTGCCTTGCTTCTCTCAGAGCTTTAGGACTATGGGAGGCTTAAGCTGCAGGAGTTTCTTTTATACTTTTGTTCTGCCCTTGTTTTTTGAAAATTCTAATGTATAACTGCTGTACCAGAAGAAACACTTCAACACAGTTTTTTGGAAATTAATAGTCCTAACCATCACCTGATGACTTTCTTACCCCATTCATCTAAAAATAATTAAAATTTTATATATTTATTTTAGATTCAAAGTATTTGGCAGAGTCACATGTTAAGGATGACTGAAATAATTCCAGAGGAGTTGTGTTGGAGCAGTTGTAGAGAAATATATTTGAGCTAGTATGCTAGAATACAATAAAATGGGAATTTTGTGTACTTGTGAACATTCTGAGTTTGTAAAATTACCTTCGTTTCTTTGGCATCAAATCCTTACATTAGTAATAATAAAATGAGATGACACTATTCCATTAAAAAAAAAAGTGTATTGTTTTTGTATGGTCACAATGTGTGGTTTCTTTCTTTTTTTTTTTTTTTTTTTAAGATTTTATTTATTTATTTGACAGAGAGAGATCACAAGTAGGCAGAGAGGCAGGCAGAGAGAGAGAGAGGAGGAAGCAGGCTCCCTGCTGAGCAGAGACCCTGATGTGGGACTCGATCCCAGGACCCTGAGATCATGACCTGAGCTGAAGGCAGCGGCTTAACCCACTGAGCCACCCAGGTGCCCCACACAATGTGTGGTTTCAAAAGAGGGGAAATGTAAAAAATATTCTAAAGTTTAAAATGTAGGCAATGTTTAAACAGGCACTTAATACCTTACATAGAATACTTTCCCAGGAAAATACATATATTTGAGGATAGAGGTAGGGTTGGAAGACTTGTAAAAGAGCTTTTGTGTCCTATTGAGCTAAGAGCTGTGTTTTAAATCACATTTCAGTTGAACTTTTTCCTGCCTTAGGAGACCTGTTTGGCAGTGCATTGTTTCAGTGTATTCTGTAGTACAAATCATGTTTTTAAAATCACTCTGATACTCAACACCAAAAAAACAGGACCTGAACAGACATTTTTCCAAAGAAGACCTATAGGTAGCCAACAAGACACATGAAAAGATGCTCAGCATCACTAATCATCAAGGAAATGAAAATCAAAACCATAACGAGATACCATGTAATACCTGTCAGAATGGCTAAAATAAATGAGAAATAGTGTTGGCAAGGATGTGTAGAAAAAGGAACCCTTGTGCACTGTTGATGTAGATCGGTATAGCCACTGTGGGACAGTATAGAGGAACCTCAAAAAATCAGAAATACTAAATTATTCAGTAATTCAAGTACCGACTATTTACCCAAAGAAAACAAATACTAATCTTAAAAAATACACGCACCTCTATGTTTATTGCAGCATTATTTACAATACCAAGATACGGAAGCAATCTAAGTTCAATGGATCAATGGATGGAGAAGATGTGGCATATAAGGCTGGAGGGAAGAGGGCTTGGGAGACAAGGTGATCAAAGGTAAAGCCATTTTGGTTTTAGGTTGACCCATACCCTAAAACTCAGCAGGGAAAGTGACAGTCTGGACATTCTTAAAATTGTTCCCTGTGGGTAATCCCACAATCCTAAAACAATGGAAAAACTAATTGCCTAATGTGAATGAGAAACCCAAAGTTAAAGTGTAAGCCCCTCCCCATATGATTACCTAATTTAAGGAAAATATATAGGGGGGCCTAGGTGGCTCAGTCAGTTGAGCAGCCTGCTCTTGATTTCAGCTCAGGTCATGATCTCAGGAGCTGGCCACTGAGTCCTGCCTTGGGCTTCTTGCTCAGCAGGGAGTCTGCTTGAGGATGCTATGTCTCCCTCTCCCTTTCCCTCTGCCCTTCCCCCTGCTCTCTCCCTCTCACAAATAAAATCCTAAAACAATTTATAAAAACCACTAGAGGCAAGGGAGAATCCTCTTCCTCTCCTAGGGAAGACAGCTACTTTGTCTATGAAGTAGCTCCTTTCTTGTATACTTAATCTTTTCCCCTTTCTCTAAATGGCTTGCTCTTGAATTCTTCCTTGTACAAAGCCAAAAACCCTCTTGGAGAGGGACCTGAGGCCTTGGGGCCTCAGCCTGTCCAGCATCATATATACAATGGTATGTTACTCCTATGTAAAAAAAAAAAAAGAATGAGATCTTGACATTTGTGACAACATGGGTTGACCTTGAGGGTATTAATGCTGAGTAAAATACATCAGACAAATACCATATAATTTCACTTACATGTGGAATCTAAAAACCAAAAAGAAATAGATGCAAATATAGAAAACTGATAGTTGCCCAGAAGGGAAGGGTAGGGGGAATGGGCAAAAAGTTGAAGGGAAATGGGAAGTACAGGCTTCCAGTTACAGAATAAAGTCATTGAAATAAAAGGTACATAGGGAATGTAGCCAATGGTATCATAATCAACATTTAAAGTGACAGTTGATAGCTAGATTTGTGGTGAGCTTAGCACGGTGTAGAGTTGTCTAATCACTGTGTACATCTGAAATCAATGTAACATTGTGTGCCAACTATACTTAAAAAAAAATCACTGCTTGGCAAAATACAAATAATCTGGACAATTATAGAAGTTACTATCATTTCCTGAAAGGGAGTTATTGCTTTTTTATTTTAAGATTTATTTATTTTATATAGAGAAGGGGTGTTCAGGGGGAGGGACAGAGAGAATCTCAAGCAGATTACCTGCTGAGTACAGAGTCCAATGATGAAATCAGGCTCCATCTCACCCTGAAGTTGTGACCTGAGCCAAAACCAAAAGTCGGACACTCAACACTCAACAAACTGACCCACCCAGGTGGCCCCTAAAGCTTTTAGTTTTTTAAGTTATCTATACACCCAATGTGGGACTCGAACTCACAACCCTGAGATCAGGAGTCACATGCTCCACCAACTGAGCCAGCGAGATGCCCCTTGTTCTTTTTAACTTACCCTAAATCTCACTGTGGTCAGTGTAAATTAAATGATTTTGCTGATAAAACAAGCACTATAAAAAGTCAATTTCGACTTTTGCAAGCTAAGCATTTTATCATTTTTGAGGAAACTGATAAGGATACTCTGGGGGAGTTCAGCATTAATGCCATCCTTTCACTAATAGAATTTATTTGATAATCACTTGTAGTGTGCAAATGGTACACTAACTCCAGTGCTAAGCATATTTCATATAATCTTCTATAACCTAAGAGGTCAGGTGGGCAATACTGGCAGCATTTTATAGATGGTAGAAGCTGAAGTACAGAGAGATTGAAATGATTTACTCAGGGCAACAGCAAGAACCATACCAAGGCTTAAACTGTCAGCAGCCATGGGTTCAGTCTGCCTTCCTAACCATACTGCAGAGTACCTCCTTATTTTAAGAAGACTCATCCTTTCTATTTATAAGAAAAGCAAAATTAGGAATCAAAATGGTTGGATTCAAATTCCTGCTCAAGTCTGATGCCTTTTTTCTTGTTTCCTAAAGCACCATATATTTTATCTCTATTTTAGAACTTGAACTTGTACTGTAATTGCCTGCTTTCTGTCTCCTGTCTAGACAGTAAACTGTTCAACATTTTTAATTTAATGCTTAGCACGGAGCAGGCACATACTTCCTGAGAGCCTGAAAGCATGGTTCTAACAAGGTTTAGAACTTTAGGCAAGTTACTTGTCTCTGAGCTTCATCTGTAGGTTTAGAAATCCTTCCTGCTTATTTCCTAAAATTGTGAGGACAAGCTAAATTTGACACTGAAAGCCCTTTGTCAAACAACCCTAACTGGTGAACAAAACAACCATTCAGAGTCTCTGGAAATTGTCCCAAAGGCATACAGCCAAATGAGGAAACATACAAGAAAATCTAAATCTCAGTAAATGCTGCACATTGAAGTTTGTGCCATCTGAACCATCACCCACATCTTTCTTTGTCCTCTCAGCTCAAAGCGTTTCACTCCAGGAGGGTGCCGCCAAGACCCGGAGCTCTCCTCCCTCAACTCCTAGTCTAGGAGAGCTTTATGGCATCTTCCCAGGAGGGGCAGGCCACCAGCAGAGTAAAGGTAATTATGTAATTATAAAAGACATTGTAAATGTATATTTCCTCTCTACTTAACTGATCTGTAGAGCAACTTGTAGAAAACAATATATATAAATTGTATTTTGGGGTCTCTACCATATTGCCATTAGTAGCACAAAGGAAGTAGATGGGAGCAAAGCTGAACTGGAGTGAAGAAATGATATCAGATGGTAACCTGAATTCACAGGAACTAATGAAAAGAACTAGAAAAGGTAAACAAAGTTAATAGAAATAATACTACAAATACATCCCTGTTCTCCTTCTCTGTTCCTTGAAGAGGCATTAAATTATACAAACTATTAATTATAACCAAGTATTGTTGAGATTGTAACATATAGACATAATACACAAGGCAATAATAGCACAAAAAGGAAAAGAGCTACCTAAATGTAATGTTTCTGTATTTCACTAGCACTCTTTTTTTTTTTTAAGACTTACTTGAGAGAGAGGGATGCCTGGGTGGCTCAGTTGGTTAAGCATCTGCCTTTGATTCAGGTCATGATCCCAGGGTCCTGGGATCAAGTCCCACATCAGGCTCCTTGCTTGGAGAGGAGGCTACTTCTCCTGCCTGCCATTCGCCCTGCATGTGCCCTCTCTCTCTCTCTGACAAGTAAATAAATGAAATCTTTAAAAAAAAAAAAAAAAAAAAAATATTTGAGAGTGAGAGATGTACACGTGCAAGCACGGGGAAGAGGAGAGAGAGAGAAATCCTCAAGCAGACTCCCCACTGAGCTCGGGAGCCTGATGTGGGGCTCAATCCCATTATCCTGAGATCATGACCTGAGCCGAAATCAAGAACCAGACGCTTAACTGTCTGAGCCACCCACTAGCGGCCCTCACTAGCACTCTTTAAGAACAGATCTGTTAAGACAATTATATTTCAATTAAAAAACACAGTAGCAAAAAAAAAAAAAAAAAGGAAATCTGCAGATTTTAAATATTTCTCAAGCTCTCATATGCTGCTGCTGAGAATATAAAAATGATTCAGCTTCTTTGGAAAACAGTTGCAGTCCCTCAAAATGTTAAACACAGATTTTACCAATACAGCATCATTTCATACAAATGTTTCACACAAATATTCATAGCAGCGTCATTCATAAAGCCAAAACATGGAAAATAACACAACTATCCCTCCGCTGATGAATAGATAAGTAAAATGTGGTATAAATATAATGAAATATTACTCAGCAATAAATATGGAATAAAGTACTGATAAATTCTACAACGTGGATGAACTTTGAAAACATGCTAAATGAAAGAAGCCAATTTTTAAAAATAGGATATTGTTTGATCTCATTTACATGAAATGTCCATAATAGACAAATCTGTGGAAACAGAAAGTTGATTAGAGAATGCATATATGGCTGGAACATCATGGAGTTAAACAGCTAATGGGTACAACATTTGGGGGTTTCTAAAATTGTGGCAGTGGTTGCACACTTCTGCAAATATACTAAATCCATTCAACTGCACACCTCACTTAGCTGAATTCTATCCTATGTGAATAATATACCAATAAATCTGTTACCAAATTTTTTAAAAAGTAGTATCTAAATGTCTAATGATGGGGATTCTACTTCACTAGCTTCCCATAACATAGTTCATGCCCCGTATGGATGCCATGGCATTGACCCCACCACCTCCAGCTGTAAGCCCACCACAAGAAATACTATCTTATACTTTCACTAACAATGATGGGAACTCTTGCTTCCTTAAAGCCTCTTTTTTTTTTTTTTTACAGATTTTATTTTTTTAATTTTATTTTATTTTATTTATTTATTTCACAGAGAGATCACAAGTAGATGGAAAGGCAGGAAAGGCAGGCAGAGAGAGAGAGAGGGAAGCAGGCTCCCCGCTGAGCAGAGAGCCCGATGTGGGACTCGATCCCAGGACCCTGAGATCATGACCTGAGCCGAAGGCAGCAGCTTAACCCACTGAACCATCCAGGCGCCCCTCCTTAAAGCCTCTTAATGAGATTATTTTCCTTAGTGTCCTTAGCATCGCTGACAAGGATCACCTTTACTACCCATCTTGTGAATAAGATCCTTCCCTCAGCTTTCAAAATGAGAATTTCCCATTCTAAGAGAACAAAAAAAGACTTGCCATGACCTCTCTCTTTTCTTCCAATCCTGTAGAGTGGGCTAAGAAGTTCTCTAAAATTGACTCTGGATCTGTAAGATAAAAATGATACCTACTTCCAGACTTGGTGGTTGTTTTAAGGGAAGTAGAAAATAGGAAATTACCTAGCACCCTCAAAAGCCAGTAAGAGTCTCACTACTGAGTATAGCTGTGGGGAGATTGTGTGGAGAAAGGCCTGTCTCCTCCAAGCTTTGTCCCTTAGTGAAAGGCTCCATTTGGATGTGATTGCTATCTTCCGCATCTGCCACTAGGTGGCACTTTTGGCTAACTCATATGAAGAACCATTGGCAACTAAGCCCTTGGAAGGAACCATAATGAGGATTGTACTCAGAAAAGCTAGCATTTGTGAAATGCTGAGCTAGGAAGCCATATTCCACAAGTATTTATTGGTGTGGCACCTACTAGGTGGCCATAAATTAAGTGAATTCTGAGAAACAAGAGGAAGAACCCAGAGCTGGGATGCAGAATTGAAAAGAGAGGAGGTAAAGAAGAATCAGGGCATTGGGGTGGGATTAGAAGTTTCCAGGAATAAGAAAATGCATGAGTAAAAGCACAGGAGAGTGGGGGCCTGGTTGGCTCAGTAGATTAAGCCTCTGCCTTTGACTCAGGTCATGATCCCAGGGTCCTGGGATCGAGACTCGCATCGGACTCTGCTCAGCAGGGAGCCTGCTTCCCCCTCTCTCTCTGCCTGCCTCTCTGCCTACTTGTGATCTCTCTGTCAAACAAATAAATGAATAAAAATCTTAAAAAACACAACACAGGAGAGACTGTGGCCTGTTCAGGAACTTGAGATAGTTATAGATGCCTAGAGTGAAGTATGCTGTGTATACAGAGCACTGGTGGGAAAGCAGGCTGGAGGTGCACAGGGGGCATGCCTGAAAGGATCTGGGGTGTTTGATAACAATGAACTATGACTTTACTGCCTGATTTTCAAATCATCTTGATTTGTGCAGCTTTATCACACCGTGGCTCTTCTTCCAAGAAAAAAAGCACATGCAAAACTACAGGGGTTCGTAGGTTTGGGCCCTGTCAGTGGTAAGTGTGTGTATTTGCACTTACACATTAGCCACCCATCACATGGAGACATTGAGCCCTTGAAATCTGGGTAGTGTGACTGAGAACTTTTAAATTTTATTTAATTCTATTTAAGATTTTGAGAGACAGAGCACACCAAGTGGGGAGGGCCAGAGGGAGAAGCCAACTCCCAGCTGAGTGGGGTGCCCAACTCAGGGCTCAATCCCAGGACCCTGAAATCATGACCTGAGATGAAGTCAGATGCTTAACCCACTGAGCCACTCAGGCCCCCTTATTTAACTGAATAGCCACATACTGGGCAGCACAGCTCCAGATTCTTTCTCCCACCACTGATGTTTTCTCTCTTCAAAATTCTTCGAACACTAAACCTTACTATAGCATAAGGCTACCTTACTGAACTGCAGATATTGGTGGGGGGGCAGTTTCCAGCCTCAGAGAGTTCTGTGGGGTGGTGTGTATCTAGATACAAGAACAAGAATTGTTAGGACCAGATTTATTGAATGTGTGGATAAAGAGGAGGGATGAGGATTGCAGGTTTCTGCCTAGAAATCCTGGTGATACCATTGAGCCATGGACTACAGGAAACACAGTAATTTTCTTAGACATGCTGAGATTAATGAGCCATGGATCACACAGGGAGATACAGACTAACAGACAAAAAAATGGCTGTGGCTGGAATCAACCAGGTCCTGTAGGTCATGGAGAGATCTGGGCACCATCACATGAAGACAGAGCAGAAACCATGGAGCTGATGGGGGTGTGTGCAGAGTGAGAACAGAGGACTACACTAGCACTGGAGGTCAGGGGAGTGTAAGAAATACAAGCAAAGGAAATGGGAAAAAAGCCAAGAAAAAGCAAGCCACAGTCTACCAGTTCACAACAGTTCTGAGGAGAAAGAAGTCAACAGTTTCAAATGCCATATAGAAGATTTAATTCAGAAATGGGCAGTTTCCATGGACATTTTCAATGAGAAAGTCACTTGACTTTTATTTGAGCAGTGGGAGTAGGAGAAGCACCACCTCAGCCAAGATGCTTATGAGAGAAAAACAAAATTCGGTCTTTTATGCACTATGTTTTGGGGTCACCTTGTTCTAACAGCCTAGTCTAGAACATTATCAAAATATCTCATATGCAAAAACACAGTACTGAAAGAGCAGGTGAACACAATGAATAGTGGGACTTTCACATTAATTCTTGAGTTCTTAATTTTATTTTTGAAAATATTTCCATAAAGGGGTAAAGAACGTGAGGCCGAGTCAGCCAAATCCTCTGCTGTTGTTGATGGCTACTTGAAGTGCTTCTTCCACCCTTTCCATTGTAGAATATTTGGGAAGGTAGAGGACACTAATACACGTCTGAGCTCTTATGGGATCTTTTTCATTCACGTTTTCAGGACAGCAAAATGTTATTTTCATGTTCTTTAAACCTTTTACTTGAATTCTGTCAGTTCCTGTAAGAAACACTGAGAAGAAGAATAAAACTGAGTGATCTGTTTCCCAGAGACCAAGACTTTTATAGAGGGGAAAAAACATCTGCTTATTCAAAACATTTACGAAGGGACCACGTGCAGAGTCCCACTTCAGCCTGCATCGGGCACTGACACACTGTCCCTCAAGCAGCTTACAGTCTAGTTGGAAATATTATATTCTTGTGCAGAAAAAGAGAAATAGCAAGGGAAAAACAAAAGGGTGAGGCATCATGGAATTAAGTGCTTCCTGAGTGAAAATGCTGAGTGTGGTTCAGAGCAGGGAGAAAGAATCAGGCTGGGATGACCAGGGAGACTTTGGAGAGCTCAGAATTAAGCTGGATCTTTAAGAAGGGGAAGGTTTAGAGCAGCAACAAGGAGGTGGGTGAGGGTTCGAGGCAGGACAAGGAACTTCAGAGAAAGCCTGGAGGTGGGAGGGCACAAAGTGAGCTCAAGAATGTAGAGATGATGGAGCTGTTTGGCTGAAATAATGATTTCCTATAAAGCAAAGATTGGAAAGTCAGGCTGGGCTTCTGGAGAAGCCTGATTATCTTCCAACATTTGTTATCCACAAAAAGAAGAACAAGAAAAGTGTTTCTCAAAAATAAGTATGGAAATTTTGGAAGAATATGAGAAAGTCATTGAGCAAAGATGCAGGTATACAACCAAGTAAGCATGAAACAGAGATCAAAATGTGGTAGGGGAGATACAAAGGGCTGGAGGCAATGACGTTGTAAAATATGGCTAATCCCATAAGGCCTGAATAATGGGAGTCACAAATACAGAAAGCAGACTAAATATCTAACTTGGATGGAGAACTGAGGGGACATCTGAAAGCAAGAGGCAGGGCTGAAGTCACAAGAAAGATGACCTATATTAACATTTTTTTATGTTCACGCAGCCTGGCAGAGAGAACATCCAACTGGACGTGGAGTGGCTCTTACACAAGGATCTGTGGCGAATGGTGTCTACAATAAACAAGGTTTAGGTATCCCATAAAAGAGACCGAAGATTCTAGATCACTCCTGATAGAATACCTACCAAGGAACTTTTTCTTTTCTTCCAAAGTCAATTTGTGTAAAGCCTTCCAAAACATCACTATGGTGGGATGTGAATTATCATATCCCTCTTCATAATGTGCATTCTAGAAAAAAAAATACACACAAAAAAACATATTCAGAAAATAATAAACAGGAAATTCAAATTCAAACTTCTAGGCCTTTACGATATACCTTCTCAAAGGTTTCCCAGTCATAATCTGTATTTCCAATAATCACATCCTTTAGTTCTTCCGGATGGAAAAACTCAATAATATCCTTGTCACACACTCTGTAAAATCCTCTTTGAAATTCTTCATAAAGTGCCTTCACAGAGATGTTGAAGATGTAATTGACATATTTAGAAACATATTCTCTCCTTTAATGAAACAAAAAATTATTTCAGTTTACTGCAGTTCCCTGAACAAAACTAGCAGGGGGCAGGGAAGATGGGCAGAAAGCCAAAAATAAAATGAGAACTAAAACACCGAACAATTAAGTGCCAAAAAATAGCCATATACACCTGGCCATTTTTCATATCTCTAACTTAACTGTCATACAACTCTCAGGGCAGATTCTTAGGACATTTTATTAATGAAAAGAAGTTTCTTGGTGAAGTTATATAATAACTCAAGGTCACACAGTTAAAAGAAAGGACACAGATTAGAACAGAGAAAGTGTGGAAGTGTAAAACCTGACCTGCTGACAGTGCTCTGGAAAAGAGGCTTGGGAGATGGGAAAATTTTCCCATTTTATTTTATGGTCTTCCATACTCTCTGAATGTATGACAGTAGTTAATGTTAGTATTTGTGGTTAAGCACAAATAGAGAAGGGATTTCTACATCTAGCTATGATGGGATAGCACACCCAAATACTCCCAACGAGAAGAACTAGAAAAAGCCAGAGAATATACAAAAACACATCTAGCTCTAGGCTTCCAAACCTAAGATGCAAGAGGCCTCTGAACTACTAAGAGAGAGGGGAAGCCCTGCAAAGTGAGCCCGGCATTTTACTTGCAGTTTTTCCCTCTGGGCCATTTGCTGATTCAGGGAAAGCGACTAGGCTAAAAGTAGTTGTGAAGAGGCAGAGAACCTCAGCATGTCTATCAGTGATAATATAGGTGAATTAGAATATTCATAAAATATACTACAGAACTGGAAATGTTCTATTTCTTGATCTGTATACTTACATGTATACTTTTCTGTATGTCAGACTTCGAAGTTCTTTTTTAAAAATAAAGATGAAAAGATGGAAGAAAAATAGCTGGCTGGCTTACACCAGAATGCGCATCTGGTGGTATCTCTCTGCCACTCTAACCAACTACTGGTGGAATGTTCTCTCATCCCACACTGTGGCTTTAAAACAGAATCCTGTTAAGGGGCTGAGAACTCAAGACACCACAGTACCATGTAGTAACATTATAAATACTAAGTGCCTGCCACAGACCAGTGGCTCTTCTAGGTACTAGATGCACCATGATGAACATGACTAGTCCTTGCCATCACGCAGCTTACTGCAGTAGCTTATTTTGCAGTAGCTTATTTATTATTGGGGAAATACAGGCAAGCAGTAATCCTAAAGGTATGTAATGGGTGATATGAAAAGAAAAAGAGAAACAGGTAAGGAAACAGAGACAGAAGTTAGTGGTATAAACCTAGACAGGACGATAAGGGAAGGCCTCTGCGAAAGCTATTTCCTTTCCTACCAGAATATAAACTCCAGGAGACACATATGTACACACAATATACACCACCTCGCTGTCTTATTAAAAAGTGATTAACTGCTAAGAACTCTAATACATTTTTAGAGCCCAGTGAAATAAACAGTGTATAAACAAAACATATTTCACTTCTCTGTACGTACTTGTTAGTCTGGTCAACAATGACACAACTTCCATTAGGAATTAGGTCTGTATCATTTTTGTCCCAATGCACCTGTAACCACAAATAAACTCAGATAGTGTCTCCAAAACAATCCGAAGCAATTATCAAAAAAAAAAACCTTAAAGCATACCTTTTTTCTCAAGATCTTATAAAAGTACGCATTTCTGTCATGCAAACAAAATGTGCATGTAAAAAATTACTATCTTATCATGCAGAATGAAAAATTAATTTTTATAAAACTTGATTTATCATACTGAAAAAATTGGGCAAATGCCACATTTCAATAGCCACTTTATATAGTTAGACATAGTATGGCAGATTTGCAAAAACGGTCACAACTTCTTCCCAGCCTGGTATTCAAGCCCCTGTGCAGTGTGACTTTGCAATAGCTGTGCAACCCCCCAGCATCCCCAACCCCCCATCAAGAGGAGTACGTTGGTTCTTCAGCCTTGCATATGGCTGTGGCCATGTAAGCTACTCCTGTCAATAGGATATGCTGTAAGTAAAAGCTTAAAAAGAAGCTTGTATGGTGAGGCTTGCCATCTCTTCCCACTCTTTGTAATCCTATGACAGTTCTATAAAGACAGGACTACTGGAACACAAGAGACCCCCTAGAACAGAAAAGCTGTTTCAGTCCATATTCCATAACCCAGCCAACAACTGGGTATACGAGCAAGGCAGGTGTAAACCATTCAGCCCAGGCAAGTCGATTCAGGCCAGAAACTCAATGAATTGTGTTTAAGCCACTATGTTTAGGTGGTGTTTCGTAGAAAAATCTGATAGGCCCAGCTCATAAAAAATGAAGAAAAAAAAAACTTTTGCATTAATTCAGAAGTTTGTCCTTTTATTTAAGTGGTATGTCTAGAATCTGAACATGTAAAGGATTAATATGATTAAAACTGATCTGTAATCTGGTTATTATCATTACTCACATTAAAATAGATATAAAATACTTCTCCAAAGTCATCACCTTCATCATCCAGAAGGGTCTGCAAACTCCTAAAGAATAAATACTTTTATTTTTTAAAAGTCAGTAACTATGATCACTGGACACATCATCTAAATAAATGTAAATGCAGGACTATTCTGAAGGTGGGAGGTCCGGTCACTAGTTAACAATGCCCATTTCTCTGTGTACTGATAGCCAGACCTCATTGACAGGCATGAAGTTTCTGAGTATTGCAATTCTGCAAGCTCTCTTCCCTTTATCCTACCTTCCTTTACTCAATGATTATAGGTTTCTACAGAAAAGGACTGATAACCTATCTGATATTGAAACTCATTCAAATCAGCATTACCTTTATTTAAGCTTTTGAACTGTACCTACGAACAATAATCTTTTAAATGTCAGGTATCACTTAGGAAATTCAAGGAAGGTGAATCAGAGCACCTTCTCTGTATCTACTGCCCCAATATCATCAAGCTTAAGACAGATGTGACAATCAACTACCTTAACTGTTTCAAGACATTTATGAGAATGCAGGTTACACCAACATGGAAAGCAGCCAGTGTTTTTATATCTCCACCCTCTGTTGTCCTATGGTACTTCATTTATAAAGTCCTGGGGCGCCTGGGTGGTTCAGTGGGTTAAAGCCTCTGCCTTCAGCTCAGGTCGTGATCCCAGGGTCCTAGGATGGAGCCCTGCATCGGGCTCTCCACTCAGTGGGGAGCCTGCTTCCTCTTCTCTCTCTGCCTGCCTCTCTGCCTACTTGTGATCTGTCAAATAAATAAAATCTTAAAAAAAAATTATAAAGTCCTATGTCTCATTGTGTTTGCTCATTCTCTCATGTAGTCATTCCACAAACATCTATCAAGCACCCAATGAGGCAGCAATAAGGGATGAAAGCTGAGACATTACTGTCAATACACTGAGACTCGTAGGTAAGCTATGCAGATGGAAGCCTCCCTATAGTACAGTGAGCTGTGTGCAGAAACTCTGTTAAGTGTCCACATACAGCCTTGGTTAACTCTTGTTAAAGGGATGTGTCACCGGGGAAGGCCTCTGGAAGGTGGAGTCCAAGCTGACTATCCCCTCCCCCTGGATTTTTTATTACACAATTGTGAAAAACAGACCATGTGTTATTCATTATAGGTTTTGGCAGGGGGGCAGTGAGGAGAGGGAGTGATGGGAACTTGTTCATGATACTCTTGTCATTATCTGTCCATGCATATGGCTTATGTGCTAATTTAGGGCTGTTTTTACAAAGAATACTTAGGAGCCTGCCTCTTCAAACATTGCTAGTATCTTACACCTACCTGTATACCTCCCCTATCCCATTTTTCTACCACCCCCAAAATATGTCACAAGTAACAGTTGTCATATGTTTAATTGTTAAATGTTTAATTAAAAAAGAGAGTGTTGTCCCCTTTTGTTAAGGTAGCTCATGAAGAACAGATAAATTCTTTAATCTTACTGCAGTTAAATTTATTGTCTTTCCTTCAATATTGGTAATTTTGCTGTCTTTCTTAATACTGCTCAGTGGATTAAAGCCTCTGCCTTCGGCTCAGGTCATGTTCTCAGGGTCCTGGGATCGAGCCCCGCATCGGGCCTTCTGCTCAGCGGGGAACCTGCTTCCCTTTCTCTCTCTGCCTGCCTCTCTGCCTACTTGTGATCTCTGTCAAATAAATAAGTAAAATCTTTAAAAAAAAAAAAAAACTGCAAAAGCAAGGAAGATATTTGTCCATACTTTCAACATTTTTGCTTTACTATTTAAGTCCTTCACCCACATGAACCTGATTTCTGCATATACCATAAGGCATCAATGATCATTTTTTCCCATATGCATGAACTGACAGTCCTGTTCCCATTAATTCAGTATACTACCTCCAGCAAGTTCCACATGCGCCTAGATCAGTGTCTGAACTCTCACTTTTCTTCCATTGAAAACCTGAACCCACACTATACTGTCCTCAATTAATACAGCTTTCTAAAGATTCTGAAGACCTAAAAGCATGAGGAACACTGATACAGATTTAATGATCTTTACATTTATTAAGTTGATGTGTATTAAGTCTTCTTAGGCATAGCATTATTTAGGTCATTTTCACTGTTTCAGTAAAAAACAATAAATTTATCTCCTCCTTGCCCAATCTTGTGCTTCTGAGGTTTTGCCTTATCTTATTAGTATAATTAGTAATAATGATTAACAGTTGGACGCTGGAGCCTGACTGTGTTCAATTCATGGTTCTGTCACTATGGGGTCTCAGACAAGCTACCCAAACTGTCTGTGTTTGTTTCCTCACCTGTGAAGTGGGGATAATAATAATAGGATCAGGGCACCTAGATGGCTCAGTCTGTTAAGTATCTGACTCTTGGTTTTAGCTTAGGTCATGATCTCAGGGTCATGAGACTGAGCCCTGCAGGAGCTTGCTTTGAGATTCTCCCTCTCTCCCACTGGCCTGCGCAGTTTAAAAAAAAAAAAAAAAAGACCATACCACCATTCTCATTCTTTTAAAAATCTACATAGGATTTCACTGCATAAATATACCAAAAATAAGTAATTCCCTTATTAAAGAACATGTAGGTATTCCGCAGATTATGAACTATGTAATGCAATATACATTAGTATGGAAACAACCTTGCATGATTGTCTAATTTCTGAAATTAAATGTCTAGAGACAAAACTGCTAGGCTAAAGTGGCAAATACATTTTTGATTCAGGTAAGTACGATTACACTGTTCTCTGAAAAGGAATCACCAACTCATACGTCCACTACCAACCCCTGAAATTAGAGCAAACCTTTTCCCAAACCCTGGCAAACACTATATAGCATCAGTTATTTCCAACCACTGTAAATGGGCAGCAGATTGGCCTCTGACTTTCATCTGCATTCCATGAGCACTGGGGAGTTGAAGCCATTCTGTTACTCCTTTGTGGGTTAACTTCCTTTATATTTGTCCATTTTTCTTATGCATGTTGAGGAACACTTACACAGCAGGAATACCACCCCTTTCTATTACCAGTATTTTTTGTGAGGTGGTGGCTTGGCTTTTTAACTTAGAAGTAAGCTTTCACTTTAAAGGTGAGGATAAGAAACAAGATTTAAAACAAATGTCACTTGCAAATTCACAGGGTATAACTTGTGCTCTGCCCATGACTGTTTCTACACAAGGTTCAAAGATTAATATAAGCATTAAGGATCAATCATGGGGGAAATCAACTTCTCTTAATTTGAAAAGTTAAATTATCTAACAGTTCTTCCCAAAATAATACTTGACCTAAGGTACCTAGAATGTTGCTGCTGAACATGAAAATGCTTTTTGGGTGGGGAGGTGTGTTTATTTACAGGCATACCTTGAAGTTACTGCAGGTCTGATTCCAGACACTGCAATAAAGCAATTATCCAAGCAGACACAAGTCAAAAAGAATTACTTGGTTTCCCAGTGCATTTAAAAGTTATGTTCACACCCAAAGTGTGTAACAGCATTATGTCTTAAAAATGTGCATGCATTAATTTAAAAATACTTTAATGTTCAATCATCAAATAGTTTCACTTACTTGTGGAACATAAGGAATAGCACAGAGGACATAAGGAGAAGGAAAGGAAAAATGAAGGAGGGGGAAGTCAAAGGGAGATACGAACCATGAGAGACTGTGGACTCCGAGAAACAGACTGAGGGTTTTGGGGGAAGTGTAAGCCTGGTGGTAGATATTAAGGAGGGCACATACTGCATGGAGCACTGGGTGTTATACATAAACAATGAATCTTGGAATACTACATCAAAAACTAATGATGTACTGTATGGTGACTACCATAATTTAAAAAAATAATAAAAATAATAAAAATAAAATTACTTCAATGCTCACCATCCTCTGAGCTCTCAGCAAGTTGTAATCACTGATCATAGATCAACAAAACAAATAGAATAGTAATGGAAACATTTGGAATACCGTGACAATTACCATAAATGTGACAGAGAGACCCTAAGTGAGCAAATGCTATTGGAAAAATGGCTTACTTAACACAGGGTTGCCACATACCTTCGATCTATAAAAAAAAAAAACTATTTTTTTTATTTGACAGGGAGAGAGAGATCACAAGTAGGCAGAGAGGCAAGGGGAAGTAGGTCCCCCACTGAGCAGAGAGCCCAATGCGGGACTCGATCCTAGGACCCTGAGATCATGACCTGAACTGAAGGCAGAGGCCTAACCCACTAAGCCACCCAGGCGCCTCTGTAAAAAACACTACTATCTATGAAGCACATACTATTTATGAAGCACAAGGTAATGAAACGAGGTATACCTATATCTAAATATGTATTATGTAGAGTTCTAGAAAAAGAATTATGTTACTTACTTTCCCAAAACAGGACTCAGTTCTTTTAAGTCTTCCAATGATGGTGTTTGGTTCAAAAGTTTCTTAAACAGGGCCAGTGGGAAAGGGATGTTGGCAACATTGAAATTGAATAGGGAAAGTCCACAAAGAACCCCAAAGAAGAAATATCTCTTCTTCTCAAATTTAGGCTGAAAAGAGAAAAAAAATTTGATGTCTTTTAATTTTTACAAGTAAAATGGAATATTCATATTACCTAAACCTTTTCTCCCTTTCACAAAGTCAAATCACAAATTAAAATCAAAAAGGTTGCGGGGCCCCAGGGTGGTCAGTCAGTTAAGCCTCTGATTCTTGATTTTGCTCAGGTCATGATCTCAGGGTTGTGAGATGGAGCCTCTCATCAGGTTCCACTCTCAGTGGGAAGTCTACTTGAGATTCTCGGTTTCCCTCTCCCTCTGCCCCTCCCCCCACTGGCTCACACATTCTCTCTCAATAAACAAAATCTTAAAAAAAAGTAAAGCTTGCGATAAGAATATTTAGGGTTTATGTGTACTCATTAAGTCAAGTTAAATCTCTGCCACAGGGACACTAATAGAACCACATTAGGCTCAGCAAACCCTCATAAACTAAAGTTTTCACTTTCTTTTAATGCTTTCAAAAGAAAATTTGAAAAGAAATTTTCAATTCACAAGGAAAAAAAAAAAAATGGGCACCTGGGAAAGGAAGGGTTCCTTTTTACCCAAACATTCTATAAATGGTCAAAAACATACACTGTTTAAGTTTTCCTGTGTGGGCAGAATTGGGAACACAGGGAAAGGGGACTCCATTTTAAAGAAAATAATCACCTTATTAAAACTGAAGGCTATTTCCATAATTATATGTATCAATAACTCCGCTCCTAAAATGAAAATGTCTAGACAACCTAATTTCCAATAGTGTATGACGTGCCTTTTCTGTGTTGATAACTGTAAGCAAAAAGGAGAGGACTCACCCTGACAGGAAACCACATGTAGGAAGCCTCCTCAGGATACATGAACATCCCATATTCTGGCCGGGTCATCTCCTCAAACAGACAGTGGAAAAACTCTACCTTGACTCCTCCAGAGTCATGTCCAATTTCTCCACTAAATGAAACCTGAAGAAACACAGCAAATAATATATCACTTCCAGGGCTCAGTATTGCTCTGTATTAAGACTCACTTATTGGGGCGCCTGGGTGGCTCAGTGGGTTAAAGCCTCTGCCTTCGGCTCAGGTCATGATCCCAGGGTCCTGGGATCGAGCCCCATGCCGGGCTCTCTGCTCAGCAGGAAGATTGCTTCCCTTCCTCTCTCTCTGTCTGCCTCTCTGCCTACTTGTGATCTTTGCCTGTCAAAGAATAAAATCTTCAAAAGAAAAAAGAACTTAAATATTAACTTCCCAAGGTCACACACAGCTAAGGGGTGCAGCCTAGATTTAATCCTGTATCTGTCAAGTCTCAAAGCCTGATAACTTCAGCTACTAAGCTGACCTCAATTGGTATTATGTAATAAGGAACATTAAGGTAAATGAAAATAAACATAAAGAAATAAATAATAGTTGGATTTTCAAAGGCTGAAAAACCAGAGCATACATAAGTTACCTACTGGCTTCGTTGTTTACTCCTTGAGAAGGCACCCAGGGACACCAATCTCTACCTAGGATGATTCTACCATAACCCATCTTTGCTCCTTCAAATACTCACTCATTCCTGCCCTTCCTTCTTAGAATCCCTCACTTCAGTGTACAAATGTGTTGAGGTCTTCCTTACTCTTTAAAGAAGAAAATCTCAACACCATTGTCTCATACAGGTAATACTGGCTTCTACTCTAGGTCACCAAATTCTGGAGAATCAGGTACCCCAACTTCCAAAGCTATTTCCCTACTTAAGTGCTCTCTTCAAGAGGACCAAGAACATGTGAACCCCTGAATTCCGAGGACCATTCGCATGTCTCCTCTCCCTGATTTCATGAGCTCATTTTATACTTCCGATCCCCTCTTCTTTCTTCACGCTGTTTTCTCCCTTACTTTCTTTTATGAAGCATTAACTAGGTTTTTTATTTCTCTCTTCTTTTTCCTGCTGCTTTAATACCAGAAATTCTTGCAGTTCTGCGCTAGTTCCACCTTTCCGCTTTCCCTGGATGCTCGATTTCTCTTTAAACTTCACTTACCACCTTCACAATGGTTACCACCATTTAACCTTCCTCTCCACTCTACCTTCTCTCTGACTGATGCACACTCCTGTTCAAAGGCCTGCTCAACGTTGCCTTCAGGATGTTCCATGGCACTTCCCCAAAATCTCCTTTTACTGCTTTAAATGGATGGATGCCTTTACTATTTTCTAGAGATCCAAGTTTCAAACCTCAGTAAATTATTCAAAATCTTTAGGAGACGAGGTATTGGAGCACCTGGGTAGCTCAGTCAGTTAAGTGTCCAACTCTTGGTTTCAGCTCAGGCATGATCTCAGGGTCCTCGGATCAAGCCCTGTTTTGGGCTCCCTCCTCAGTGTGGAGTCTGTTTGGGAGTCTCTCCCTTTCCCTTCCCCTTTGTCCCATCTCTCTAAAAAAAATAAATAAGTAAAATCTAAGTTGTCAAATCCTTACTCTGTCCCTTCCTATGGGCAAGGTTCTTCATCTCACAGAGCCTCAGTTTTCTCACGAGATTATCAGAAAGATTAAACAGAAAAACATATGCAAAACACCTCTCACAGTCTGGAAAATGGTGGCTGCTCATCAAATGTTACCTAAATGTTTAAAAGGGATGAATGAACTATAAAAATGGAACTAAAATAACTCAGTGGGCCGGCTTGACATCACAGGTTAAGATTCACATAATGAGTTTGTTAGATTTTTAAAAACTACCTATATGCAAAAATATGTGGCAATGCTACCTCTAACCACAAATCCCAGTGCAACATACTTTTCAAATAGTGTCTTGAACTTGAGTCAAGTCATTCTTTAATCTGAGTAGGATAAGTGATAAACTTATAAGTGATAAGGTCTATCAAAACATTCTAATAAATATCATCAGGCAAATCTTTGTCGTGATTAAATGGAAAGTCTGGAGCCTAACTGTTGGGCCCAAATCCTAGCTCTGATACTTCTCAGCTGGACTGCCCTTGGGTAAGTCACCTAATTGTTCTGTACCTCAGTTTCCACATCAGCAAAACAAAGGAAAAACAGAACCTTCCATGCAGTGTCACTGAAAGGGTTACATAAATATTTGTGAAGCATTCACAGTGTTCTTGGCACAAGGAGAATGTTCACCAGATTCACTAGATATTATTATTATCCTGTGTCCAATATCTACTAGTAAGACAACTTATAGAATAACTAAACCAGAGATCATTTTTGTTCAGAACATGGGGCTTTCTACAATAATACCCTCAAAAAACTACAGTTAATAAAGAGGAAGTTCTCTTTTCCACAAAGCAATTTGGGTACATGTATGAGAGCAGAAACTAATCTTCAAATCTCTGTGTCAACCTCATCTCACTGGAACCCTCCCCAGGGGGTGACTAGCTAGGCTGGGTCAGGTCTCAGGAGGGACTGGACCTCTTAAGGGTAGTTCTGGACTTTTTAGCTGCCCAGTCTGGGGGAGGACAACTCTTTCAACCGCTGCTCCTCAGCCTGAGGGCAACTAAGTGCCCACAGCTATTCCCAGCAAATCATAGCTACATGGGGTATCAGGGCAACACTGCACGGCAAAGGGAGATTCTTTCTTCTCTGCAAGACCCACTGTCCATCCTTCTATGTTTTCCTTCTCTCAGCAGCAAAAATATAGAGAATTACACTTTACCATTAACTCTCTCCTCAGATCTTCATTTTCAAACTGATTTAGGTGACTCAAAACATCTTCAATCAAGTGACTCCTCCTGACTGTTAGATTCAAAGTGGGCAGCAAAGCTAATTCGGACCCTCCTTGTTCCACAATTCCAGCCAACCGCATACATGCTCTAAATTTCTTCTCCTAGGAAAACAGAAATGTTTCACTCATTTCACCATTTGCTCTAAGTGGGAATTTGGTCAATTTATTATGAGTGCTTGTTACAAACATTCATGAATAGAGTTTTATTTACATAAGCCACTGGAGAGAAGCCATACATTCAGCATTCACCCTCTATGAGCCGAAAAAACACCTGGAGGATGAAAAATTTTGTGGAGCCAACCAGCGTAAGCAGGAAAGTGACCAGGTGTGGCTTCCACTGGTCCACTTTATCTGGCAACAATTATTAATACTTCAGCTACCAGAGCTAACTGCCATCATTAGGTTAAGAGAATGATTAGCAAGCACTGAAGCAGTGTGCTGAACATAACCTCCTCATTTGGAAAAGAAGTTCAGAAAGAAAGCATGCTGCAGGAAACTTCAGGAATGAGACCCCTCTAAAGATATCCTATGCTGGGAGAAAAACCCAATGAGAGATTTTAGGGCACAGATAATCTAAAAAGTTATATATGAGACAGAAAGACAGATGCGCATGCGCACGCACACAGTCTATCTGATCAAACGGCAATTCAAGTCTAAGGTTCTCAGCACAATGAACAAATACTAGGTCCATAAAATTATCACTGGAGGCCTGCTAAAAATTAAGAGAGGAGTTGTAAGTGTTGAAGGAAAATAAAATTCTTGTTGAAGGAAAATAAAATTCTTGTATCTTTTTTCCTTTCATTTTTCCTTTGTTAAATATTTCATCAATAGTCATATTTATAAATCAATTTCCCATTTTGTTTTATAGAGGTTAACTGCATTATATAAAAGTATCCAATGTTGGGACGCCTGGGTGGCTCAGTTGGTTGGACGACTGCCTTCGGCTCGGGTCATGATCCCGGAGTCTCGGGATCGAGTCCCGCATCGGACTCCCAGCTCCACGGGGAGTCTGCTTCTCTCTCTGACCTTCTCCTCGCTCATGTTCTCTCTCACTGTCTCTCTCTCAAATAAATAAATAAAATCTTTAAAAAAAAAAAAGTATCCAATGTTATGACCTATATTTGAATATGATTCGCACATATACATATCCAGATGCATATATAAAAGCAATAACAAGAGCAGACACTCTTTGGCGCTTTCATTTCCGGAGGCATTTTCAATAGTTTAAAGTTCATAATCACTTTTTGGATATGTTGACAAATAGAACCAACTCACCCGATGACAGTTCACTGAAAAGAGGACACTTTTTACAAACCTTGATCATGGCACCATTAGACTACCAGCCATCTATGTGTGTCCGCATTTCAAGAGTCCTCTGTCCCCACTATTCCCACTGCTTTGTTTTTTAATTAGACTGGGCTCCTTAAATATGGGTTTGCTAATTCCAACCAAGCCCAAGTCTACTATGCCTCTTTTGATGCTGTACAGAAGACCTGTATACAGGGCCTAACCTCAAGGCAAAAGCCCCACAAGCTAGGGGAGCTGTCCATGCTGCTCTCGCTTCCACTGCTGAGGCCCTAATGTGCCCCAAAGCCAGGCCAATCCAAATTACAACAGTCTTTCTTGACACCTTCGGTAGTCTAAGCTCCATGAATGTTATAACCATTGTTTTCAATGTTATCAACCCCCAAAATATTGTACACTTAAGAAGGCATTTATCATCTGATTTGTTAATGAAGACAAAGAAATAGGCATACATACCTGTATTTTTAAAAGTGAATCTGCATACAGTAGTTTGATTTTCGACAGAATATTAAAGATAAATGGAAAGTGACTGAATATGACAGGATACTGAGTGTCTACTGAAGTGTCCTAAAAATGGAAATGGCAAGAATTCTGACAAATGAAAGAACAGAGAAATCTTAACACCTTAACTCACAGCCTAAAATCCCTGATACTTAGTTTAAGGTCCAGTTCTTCTAGCAGAAGCAATCCAAATTGCTGGTCAATAGTACTTAGATACCTAAAATTCTAAAAAAATGTTTTGTGTGTATCAATGAGAGATATGTAAACCTAGTACTTAAAAATAAATAAATAAAAATTGAGCTAGTATTTTTCAGTGCTCATTTAACTTAGCAATCAATTGTAAACCCTAGACACTTTCCCCAAGAGTTTGTTCTGCGACAATGTGCACTTTCAAAATGCAAATTAGTTCAGATGCACTGAGGAAAATAGGTGAATGATATAATGTGGATATAGGTGCTGAGCTTGTACTTGACTTCTGCCAGTTAACGGTCAATGTGCTAGGGGCAGAATTCCAACATTCAGAGAGAAGGAAAAAAGCTCAGGTCAGCTGCTGAACTGGCAGCAATGGCCCTTCAGCTTCAATTTCATAAAATTAAAAAAGGACACACCCAGAGCCACCACCAAAGCTGCAGCCCCATTCTGCTTGCTGGCTCCTGGTGAGTCATGCTGCCTTGTACGCCCACCTAAGAAAGCTCCACTCCCATGTGCGCCATCTCAGTACCACCAATTCTCTCATTACAGTGTGAGTACATTTCTACCGTTTTGTTTGGTGCATTTTCATATTCTTGTGGCGCTCTCCAAGAGCTGCTCACCTGGTTGATCCAAGTGATCTAAGGTAGTAAGCACTTTTCTATGAGGGCTCTGGCTACAAAACTGCATTGGTTTTGAGGGGACTATCTCGCTTTTCCTGTAAGCCCTGTTATTTCTTCTGAGCAATTTTGCAGGGTACAAGGATTGGAAACCCATGCATAAGAGTTATAGCACAAACACCTACTTCCCCCTCTGATCATACCCTAATGGGGTGACTGGCTGCTTTAGTTGGTAGAGCACGCAACTCTTTATCTCATGGGTTTTGAGTCTGACCCCTCACACTGGGGGTACAGATTAGTTTTAAAAAATAGAATCTTTACTAAATAAATAATAAACATGCTATACTTACAGAGTTAATTTTCCAAGCAGACCTTCTGTATGCATCCCCATAAAAATCAAGCCAGTGCGTAAGCTCGTTTACTTTGAAAATAGTTTCAGGTAGTTGACACACAGCTTGGTTTACCTTTAATAAAATATGGCCCATGAGAAAGTTTTATATATATAAAGACAATTCTGCTTTATGGCTATTGATTAGACTGTCAGCATAAACAGCAATTAAACACTCTTTTTCAATGACCAGAATAAAGTTCTATCCAATTCCTCCACTGGCCAAGGCCCAAATTTTCAGGAACATAAAGAATACCTACAATTTAATAGCAGAAATTGATATGATGATAAACTTACTCGTACTTACTTTTAATTCATAGGAAAGCTTTAAAGAATTTTAGGTCCAAGGAAAAACACAGCCTAAAATCACAGCCTAAACCCAAAGTACTCTGGGGCCCAATATATCATGTCCTGTTCTTCAGAGCTTAACAATATACCATTTACAGACGTCTCCCACTGATAGGGCACGTGTGGAACATACCCCTCCTAAACTGGGGGAGCGTCTTCCAGCCTTCATCACCTGATGACCAGGGGTATCACATGGACACCCTATAAGAGCACTAATCATCAGTCAGTGAAGACACTGATAATGACATTACATGCTTTGGACCTGAGTGACAGTAGGTACTTGACATAAATGGGCACAGTCCCCACCTAAAAGACCACTCTCAAGACGTCCTCTAAAAGCTCCTCTTGGCTTCCATTCACCTGGAATATTGTATTAACCCTGACCTAGACCTTAGATGACACCACGACCCAGAGCATCATGAAACTGTTTCAACTCCATGATATGGTCCACCGGAACCTGCTGATCTCCACCTTGCACATCCCCAGTTGCGGAAAAAGTGGGTGTTTTATCCCTGTGGCTTCCTGTGGTCTCCCTCCTGAGGTTGGGGAGGGAGCCTGACAAATAATCTAATGTCACCATTAAGAGTCAAAGGATAAAGCAGGATTTCTTGAGGATTCTTGTTACTGCTTCAGTATTTCTCAGGATTCCTTTTTTGCAAGTGGAAACAGCTCATTAGAATATACTTTCCTGTACTTTTTGGTAAATTTCTCAATTTTTCAAAACTCAAAAATTTTTTTTTTATTAATCTTTCTCTTTTGTACAAAACCTTTAAGAGTAGCCAGAGATGGCCACAGATTTCAGCAGTATGGCAGAATTCTCCTTTTTTTTTTTTTTTTAAGATTTTATTTATTTATTTGACAGAGAGAGATCACAAGCAGGCAGAGAGGCAGGCAGAGAGAGAGGAGGAAGCAGGCTCCCTGCCGAGCAGAGAGCCCGATGCGGGCCTCGATCCCAGGACCCTGAGATCATGACCTGAGCCGAAGGCAGCGGCTTAACCCACTGAGCCACCCAGGCGCCCAGAATTCTCTTTTTTTAAAGCAGTTCGGCAGATTAGGTATCTTGATTTGTTGAAAACAATCAGAAATACAGGATGAAGTGTAAACAGATATTTTTAATGCAACACCAATACTATAAATAGATACGAAATAACCAGGTCAAAAATGAGGTGAAAGTGGCATTTGCCTTCAGAGTATTTGCCAAACCTGGGGAACTTAACTTCAGTTTGCAATGCTTGGGGCTTTGGGGAATGGAGACAAAACGCAGATTCTGTTCAAATTATGGGGCCAATGATAGAAAACCATCTCATAAATCAGGTACCCAAAAGGGCTAAACCATCAGAGTGAGGGTAAGCTAGAAATGAACAGTCCACCACCATACCTCAACACCAACTCCAGGAAGCAGACCGCAGCTAGTTAAAATGGTGCCAAGTTGCAGAAAAAAAAGTCACCTACAGAATTTGCAATCACAGAAGCACTTTCCTGAAAATTCACATACCATATTCAGACCACACCTGGAGATCTGAAGAGCTTCAAGCCAAGAATTTAATTTAACGTAGTACCTAACAGATGTGGTGTCTCTAGGAACCTGGTACAAGAAAATCTTCCTGGGGGCGCCTGGGTGGCTCAGTGGTTTAAGCCTCTGCCTTCAGCTCAGGTCATGATCTCAGGGTCCTGGGATCGAACCCCACATCAGGCTCTCTGCTCAGCGGGGAGCCTGCTTCCCCCTCTCTCTCTCTGCCTGCCTCTCTGCCTACTTGTGATCTCTCTCTGTCTATCAAATAAATAAATAAAAATCTTAAAAAAAAAAATCTTCCTGGAGAAACACAACCCTCAAAGAATTCCAAAAGATAATGTTCCAAGGAAAATGTGTGTGTGTGTCTCTCTCTCTCACACACACACACACAATCACTAAACAAAAATGAAAGCACAAGAGGAAGATTCAGCAGAAGTAAGAGGATAAAGCTGACCTGTAATGACTTCAGATACCAGAGGTATAATGCATATGGATTTAAATAAGCAGAAGGAAAGCTTGAAAATAAAAGACTAAGATACCATAATACTGACCAACAAAAAAATTTTTCAAAGAAACAGAACTTCTGGAAGTGGAAAACATAATATTTGGAATGAAAACCCAAAGGGCAGTTTTATTAACAGACAAAAATCACTAAAAAGAGATTTCATGGACAGAAAAATATAGCTAAATAAGTCATTCAGAATGGGATGCACTCACACGGAGAGATGGATAAGAGACATGAAAGATAAGAATGAGAAAGTCAAACATATAAATAACTCGAATTTCAGCAGGAAAAGAGGGAGTCAGTATTTGTATGAATTTAAAATGTTTAATATTTAGGAACAACCTTTACCTATTAAGGGTTATTTTCAAAAACTCTACAGTAAACATCCCATTTAATAGTGACATTCAAATTCTTCCTTTAAAATCACAAACAGGGGCACCTGGGTGGCTTAGTGGGTTAAAGCCTCTGCCTTCAGCTCAGGTCATGATCACAGGGTCTTGGGATCAAGCCCCGCATTGGGCTCTCTGCTCAGCAGGGAGCCTGTTTCCTCCTCTCTCTCTGCCTGCCTCTCTGCCTACTTGTGATCTCTGTCAAATAAAAAAATGAAATCTTAAAAAATAAAATAAAATAAAATCACAAACAGGGCTGTGAGGGCTGTTGGAGGGGAGAGGGGTGGGGGAATGGGGTAACTGGGTGATGGACATTAAGGAGGGCATGTGATAGAATGAACACTTAAGTGTTATGTAAGACTTTTGAATCACTAACATCAACCTCTGAAACTAATAATATACTATATGTTAACTGAATTGAAATAAAAATAAAGATTTAAAAAAAAATAAAATCATAAACAAGGCTGGCTAGGTCTTGGCAGCACGTGATTCTTGATCTTGGGGTTGTGAGTTCAAGCCCCACATTAGGTGTAGAGATTACTTCATGATAAAATCAAATCAAAATAAATAAATAGGGGCATGTGAGTGGCAGTCAGTTAAGAGGCCGCCTTTGGCTCAGGTCATGATCCCATACTCCTGGAATCAAGCCCCACATTCAGATTCCCTGCTCAGTGGAGAACTTGCCTCTCTCCCTCTCCATCTGCCGCTCCCCCTGCTCGTGCTCTCTTACTCTGTCAAATAAATAAACATTTAAAATAAATAAATAAATAAATATAATCACAAACAAGTAAAGAACCTACCATCACCAACCCTTCTATTCAACATTATAGAGGAAGGCTTAGCCAGTGAGACATGGAAAAGTAAAAGTAAAATGTGTATTCATTACTTCTCTTCAAACTGCACACAGATAAGTACATACACTCTGATACACATGACTTAACTCACAGAAAACAAAAATTTAAAAATACCAATATAAACATGTTTTCCGACATTGCTTAATATTTGGGCCAGTTGGAACCAAGGGACCTTTTTTACTGCAAAATAAAAATCATATCTGTAAGTGTCTGAAAGACCCTTACCCTATGCAGCTTTTTCAGTATTTCTAGGAGAGCCTTAACGTGGTAGTTGTTCTCCGAGCTTTCAGTCCAGTAGTGCAACTGAGCAGTGACGGCTCTTTTAAACATCTGGACTAGCCTGACGAATGCAGGTTCCTGCAGGGACGCCCAGTACTCCTCTGAGGAATACAAACATAAACAATTGTTGGCCTTTTAAAGGTAAACATTTCTCTTGACCTTTTAAAGGTAAACAGAGTGAACACTGTCAATTCTATCAGTTACAAAAACATATTTGTGATAAAGTTTTTAGTTAACTACAAAGGCAATCAAGAAAGTTCATGAATTTAATGTCCTTGAGAAAAATCCCTTGATATAACAAACACATGAACCTGATCTCATTAATTTTTGAGAAAAAAAACCTGACAAGTCACTTTTTTTTTTTTTGCCCAGATCCAATGTCATGTTGTTTTAAAAACCAGAGTTAAGAATTAATTGCAATTGCACAACTTTCTTTTTCTCACTCTCAGCATGAGTTTTGAACTCTTAAACACTTCTCAGGGCACGTGGCTGACTCAGTCAGTAGCGTATGGGACTCTTAATCTCGGGGTTGTGAGTTCAAGCCCTACATTCAGCAGGGAGCCTGCTTCCTCCTCTCTGCCTACTTGTAACCTCTGTCTGTCAAATAAATAAATAAAATCTTAAACAAAACAAAACAAAACAAACAAACAAACAAACAAAAAAAAAACCTCCCGGGGTATCTGGCTAGCTCAACAGAGCATGTGACTCTTAATCTCAGTGTCATGAGTTCAAGCCCCCATGTTGGTCCTAGAGCTTACTAAAAAGAAAGCACACACACACATGCACGTCTCAGCATTGTGAAAAACCAAAAAATGCTTTATAATAGTTTTTCAATACTCACTTACCTAGATTTCATAAAAAACACAAGAAAGAATGGACTTCCTTGGGCTGAATATGCTATTTGTCAAAATAAAAACCTCATTAAAATCTAATCAAGCGGGACGCCTGGGTGGCTCAGTTGGTTAAGCAGCTGCCTTCGGCTCAGGTCATGGTCCCAGCGTCCTGGGATCGAGTCCCGCATCGGGCTCCTTGCTCGGCAGGGAGCCTGCTTCTCCCTCTGCCTCTGCCTGCCTCTCTGTCTGCCTGTGCTCGATCTCTCTCCCTCTCTCTCTGACAAACAAATAAATAAAATCTTTAAAAAAAAAAAATCTAATCAAGCCCCTAGACCTAACTTCCAATGCACTTGAAGTAGAGAAGGCTGGAAATAATCAGGCAAATTTACATGTAGGGCGTTCTACAGGACAACTGACCTAGACTCTTAAAAAAAAAAAGGCTGTAAAATACTTTTATGGCAAGTACAGAAATTTGAGTATGGCCTAGATATTATGGAATTATGACTAATTTTATTAGGTGTGATAGTGACTTGTTTAACACAGGCTCTTAAGAGATGCATGCTGGGGTGCCTGGGTGGCTCAGTGGGTTGGGCCGCTGCCTTTGGCTCAGGTCATGATCTCAGGGTCCTGGGATCAAGTCCCGCATCGGGCTCTCTGCTCAGCAGAGAGCCTGCTTCCTCCTCTCTCTCTCTGCCTGCCTCTCTGCCTACTTGTGATCTCTCTGTGTCAAATAAATAAATAAAATCTTAAAAAAAAAAAAAAAAAAAAAGAGATGCATGCTGAAATAATTATGGGTGAAATGTCATGATGTGTCCAACTTACTTTCAAGTATTTCAGCAAACATAAAATGTAAGCTGCTCATAAAGAACGAAGCACACATGGCAAGAGGTTAACTGTCATTGACTCTAAGGCAGAGGATATATGGATATTCATGTACTATTCCTCCAACTTCTATGGAATTTTTCATAATGAAAAGTTGGGGACAAAGGACTTCATGACCAAACCACATATGTACCATTACAAGAACTCTAAAAAGGTAGCCAAACAACCTATTTTGGATGACTACAATATTTACTACAGCATCTTTACAATATACTAAGAATATGAACTAAAAAACAGCAACATAGTTAACAATTATCTAAGTTTTGCTATAACTTTACCAGGTGTGCATTTCCACTGAGGGGATGGTTAAAGTATTTTCAAAATGTAAATCATCAGTCTTACCTAGAACCCGTAAAGATTGGTCATTCATGGCACAAATAGCCTCTGCAAATGGAACCACCAGGCTCTCCCAGTTGTTATAATCATGCATCATGGGACACTCAGGGAGAAGGAAGAAAATTTCTAAAGCTTCTTGGTGTGGAGAATGAAATGGAAGATTTTTGAGCAGATTATCCCTGAGACATGTGGTTATCTGTGGTCAAAAAGATCAGGGAAAAGACACTCAAAACACAGCAAGAACTAGATGCAATTTGTAATAAAATAAAATCTAGAACCTGGAGTTTCATTCCACCGAAGAACCGGAATAATCATTCAGTCCTAAAACCCATGTTTACATCCAATCTCACATAGCTTCCCAACTACTCGAGCTATAGATACGTGACAAGCGTCATCCCATTTAATTACTGAGAAGCACGAAGGAGGTAGAGAAGAAATCATCTTAAAGTTATACTAGATGAACAAGGAAATCAAAATAGGCAGCCCTCCCAATAACAAATACTACATCCTACCCCCTCATTCCACTATCCTACCTCAAATGATCTTTAAAGTAAAAGAATGCATAAGAACCCCCAAAAGCAACATGAAATAACCCCATAGGAACAAAAAGCAATAACCCCAGCAACAAAAATAGCATGGTTTCCTCACAGGACCACCTGCCTCATCACCATCTCTCCACTACAAACTCAATCTTTTAGTCCTTCCAATCTCCATTTACCATTCCCCAAATCAGAACACAAGCATTCCAAGAAAAATTCAAATGCAATTCTGAATGTTTATGTTAGATGTGCCCAGATAAAAGAAATAATTTGTTTCAAAATCCACTGAGAGGTTATACTTATTTAGGAGTACTCATTTGTCAAGGATTATGCTAAGTGCTTTACATATGTTAATCAGGTTATAGTTCTTCGGGAACATAGATGGTATTTTAACCCCATTTTAGAGACAGGAACTCTGTATCTGCTCAAAGTCACAGAGCTAAGTGGGAATCTCTTCTGGATCTTTCTGACTCCAAAACCCAATCTCTAAATCATTAAATTATGATATGAACTAAATGATGTCTCTAAATGGACTAATTCTTGTAATTATCGATTTCTGTATCAAAACACTATGGCAGGCTCTACTACATGGTTCAGTCTTTGGAGTGAACATATCTGATTACTCTAACACCTCCCCGTAACACACACCCCTCCTACCTCAGCGCTCATCAGCTGCCATATCACCCAATCTCCCAGCCTTCCCCTTATACCTGCAGAACTATTGTGATCCTCTCACTTCAGCCATCTTGTTCCACACACTTGTGTCTTAGTGTGCTTTCCTGCCTGCCAGGAATGCCCCTCCTGAGGCAGGCACATGGTAAACTCGTACTTCCTCTAGGGACCTTGATTTGATTGCTCTAAGTAGAGATGACCATTCATTGCCCTAGTGATGACTGAATTCATCCACAAATATTAATTATACACTAACTAGATTCTAAGTGTGGCATCAGGGAAAATAGCGGAGCGTAAAACACACCCAGTCTTCCCACTAATGCCTGCGTGTTCGTGTTTGTCCCTAACTAAGCGTTTTAAAGACTGGGAGCATGTCTCTCATTTTCACCAGGAGTCCACACCACAGTGCCCTACACAGAGCAAGCATCCAAGAGTCTACTGAATGAAGGAATGAACTGCAAAAGTCTGTGAATCTGTGTCCCGGAAATCTCAAAATAGAAAGAAACATTACAGGTTTTCTTAGCCAACTATCTGGTCTAAATAACGGGAAGACTGCTCTATGATTATGCTGACTGCATATCATACAATATTGTTCTGGCACAACCGAGGTACAATTAGCTTTAGTGAGGAACTGGCCCAAATTCTTCCCTCCACAGATGCAGAAGTGGTATCTTCCTACTAAATGCTGCAGAGTTCTGACAAAGGTACACAATTAGGGATCCATTTTACCTTAACCCCTAACAGAGCCATGGTCCTGCCAAGGTTAACAGAATTAAACTTTCATCTTCCCTCAAGAGAAAGGAGTGTGTGTAAAGAGACCCTGAAGCTCAGATAGAGAATGCTGGTTTTAGAGGATAGAGCAGAACAGGTGAGGCAGGAAAGGAAGGAGGAAGAGATGATAGGGAGACTGAGAGATAATGAGAGGTACAGAAACAGAGGCCAAGAGCAAATGAGAAGGAGAGGGGGAGAGGGAGGAGAAAAGAATGGAAAGAGGGGAAATGGGGGACAAGGAGGAAGAAAGAAGGGGAGGAGAGAGGTGAGGAGAGGAAAAGAAAGCACAGTGGAATGGAGGGGAAGGGAGCAGAGGGGAGGAGCAAAGAAAAAAGAGGGGGGAGGGAAGGGAGACAGAAGAGGGGCCCAGGGAGAGAGAAAAGGAACCAGAGTGACACCAGGAAAGTAACAGATTGAGAGAACATAGAAAGTACTACCCCTGGATCAACCAATATTAAGAGAACAAAGAAATAAATAGAGACTACATCAAGAAAGGCTAAACTAATGAAGGAAACATATCTGGAGCATTTGGCAAAGTGGGAAACGTAAGGACAATAATAACAGTACTGAAACAAAGAGCAACAATCCCCCAAAGAACATTCTAGAACCTATAGAAAGGAAGTGCAATAGAACGAAACACAGAGAAAAAGAATCCAGATAGTCCCGGGTAAGGGGGATGTTCATAACAAAAAAAGTGTTCTCATATCTAAACCTATGTTTAAAATAATTATAGATAACACGTCTTTGTGTTCTAGTTTACAACCTCAACAAATTCTTCAATCATCTTCCTTATAGCCTGAGTTGACAAAATTCCCTCCAGAGAGTGTGTGCATCTATGTACAGATGTGTGTGTGTGTGTGTGTGTGTGTGTGTATGCTGTTTGTGGGTACAGACGAAACCCTGAGACTACTTTTCATCCATGGGATTACCAGAGCAACCAATTTGCCCCAAAGGGACCAACTCCTGAATGCAGTCTGACTTTCTGCAGATCTGGATATGCTACAGGGTCTGAGACTCTCCTGAAACTAAGTATTTCTTCTCAAATTTTGAATTGTCAAAAAAAAAAATGTTTTAATGTATTTTCTTTTTCTAAATAACAATCTAAAGAATACCACCGTATTAGCAATCCAGTCCTTCTGGGTTAATTCTTTAAAGGCACTTCTTGCTTTATTTAAGTCCAAGTGAATAAGCATCGTTTCTGCAGATTTTCTATAGAAGAAAGATAAAATTTAAAAGTACATGGATAGTAAATGGAATAGGACACTTCAAAACTATAGATTTCATCAGACTATTTATCCAGATGAAGCGCTTCTTCTAAATCTTATTTCATTTCAACAAAATTACTTTTTCCCTCAACTTTACAATAAAGAAAATAATAAGGCTAAACACAAATTCAGTTGAGAATGTCACTGACCACTTATGATTATTTCTAAAAGATAAAAAAAAATAAAGCCCACATTAACAATATACATACTATCCAAGTTTAATTCTGATACTATCTTATATTAAATATTTATTTATTTATCTTAAAGATTTTATTTGACAGCGATCACAAGTAGGCAGAAAGGCAGGCAGAGAGAGAGGGGGAAGCAGGATCCCTGCTGAGCAGAGAGCCTGATGCAGGGCTCTAACCCAGGACCCTGAGATCATTACATGAGCAGAAAGCAGAGGCTTAACTCACTGAGTCACCACATTAAACATTTATCTTTTTTAAAAAGCCACACTACACACACAAAAAGTAGAGGTTTTTCTGCCCATTTCTGAAAAAAATAACCATGTCTCCCACTTACCTGAACTGAAAGTCTGGATCAAAAAAAGGGGCTTCAGGGATGCCTGGATGACATAGTTGGTTAAGCATCTGACTCAGTTTCGACTCAAGTCATACATGATTGAGCCCCACCTTGGGCTCCACACTCAGCATGGAGCTACGTAAGATTCTCTGGCTCAAAAAAAAAAAAAAAAAAAAAAGATTCTCTGGCTCCCTTGCCCACCCCCCAACTAGAACTCACTCTCTCTCTCTCTCTCAAATAAATAAATAAATACATCTTTTTGAAAGATGGGGGGGTTCAAAAGCAGTAAATTCTTAGTGTTGCAAAAGAAAATTACTAGTAAGGGACGCCTGGGTGGCTCAGTCAGTTAAGCGTCTGCCTTTGGCTCAGGTCATGATCCTAGAATCCTGGGATCAGGCACATGCAGGGAGCCTGCTTCTCCCTCTCTCCCTGTTCATGCCTTCTCTCTCTCTCTCAAATAAATAAAATCTTTAAAAAAAAAACTCAACTTGTGAATTATATTTATTCTTTATATGTTTATATGTTCAATGTCTTAGACACATTCTTTGTAAAATAATACAAGTATTTCATGTCTCAAAATAGAAAATATTCTTAAGATAAACATCATATAAATATTTAGGAAAAGAGGTGCTAAGTCGTTCTTTCATTTAAAATTTCAAAGAAATCTTAACACCTTCTAATGGGAAATAGTTAAATAAATTAATGGTTAAATAAATAAATAAATAAAGTATGTCCTTCCCATGGAATACCATGCAGCCATTACAATGACATCAAAGAAAACTACTGAATAATATGAACTGAATAAAATAAAAAATGGACAAATACATTAAGTATAAAGTAATATATAAAAGAACATAATCACATTTTTAGTAAAAAAATAAATTTGCATAAAAAAAGATATATGCACAAAAGCTAGTCCTCTTAAGTAGTGGATTACGGGTATTTTCATTTTTCTCAGTCACGGGTCTTTATTTTTTACATTTTCTACAGTGTGCATTTATTTGCTTTCATTAAAAACAGTAATTTTTAGGGGTGCCTGGTTGGCTCAGTCAGTTAGGCATCCAACTCTTGATTTCTGCTCAGGTCATTATTTCAGGGTTGTGAGATCAAGCCCCATGTCTTGCTCCATGGTCAGTGGGGAGCCTGCTTGAGATTCTCCTTCCCTCTCCCTCTTGCCTCCTCCCCTACACACGTGTTTGTGTATGTTGTCTCTCTGTCATAAATAGAAATAAAGATTTTTTTTAGAATCTTTAAAGAGATAAACACAGAGTGAATTATTTTAACCTCATGCCATCTTATAATCTTTCATTTTTTTATTGAAAGACAATTGACTCACATTATATTAGTTTCAGGTGTGCACAACATTATGAATTGATGTATGTATATATTGCAAAATAATGACCACTTAAGTCTAGTTAACATCCATCATCACATATAGTTACAATTTTCCCTTTTTATAAAGATTTTATTTATTTATTTGAGAGGGAGAAGAGAGAGAGAGAAAGACCATAAGAGCATGGGGACAGAGAAGCAGATTCCCCACTAAGCAGAGGGCCTGATGAGAGGCTTGATCCCAGGACCCCAAGATCATGACCTGAGCCAAAAGCAGATTCTTAACCAACTGAACCACCCAGATGCCCCCCAACCTCTTTTTTTTAATAACGAGTATGTTCAAGAGCTACTATCTCAGCAACTTTCAAATATACAATCTTTCAAACTTTCAAATATACATTATTCACTAAGTCACCATGCTATACGCAGTACTTTTAACAGGATCTTAAGCTTTATAAATATATTAAATATATTACCTTTCCCTTAAAAAACTTCCAATCAGACAAGCAGGAGATGAAAATATCTCTCTGATTTCCCTATATGAGGAATAAGATGGTGGTTAAAACACATCAAACTGTATGTCTCCTTATAGCATAAGACATGATAAATAACACATCTCCTAACCATCCTTCAGACTTCTCCGTCTCTGATTTGTTTGCATGTTGCCTTGGACATCTAAAAGTCTATTCATTTTCCCAATGTCAAAACTTCATGACAAATGTAATAAAAAGGTATGTAGTCATAGAAGCCACAGGGAAATAGGAAAAGGACTGACCTAGGGTTAATTCCTTGAATAAGTAAGACATCCCCATCCCACCCAGCTCTCGAAACCCTATTTATTTCTGCTACACTTAAGTGTAACAGAAAAAAAATTACCAGGAATTAAATGGGAGGATGGGGGTGAGGAGGGTAGGCTCAGTTCCATCTTGGAAGTAATAGCACAAGTAGGTTTTTAAAAAAATTATTTAAGTACAGCTGACATAGAATGTCACCTCAGTTTCAGGAGTACAACAGTGTTTCAACAATTCCATCACTCAGCGCTCAGCAAGGTGAGTGCAGTCACCAGCACAGTTCTTGATCATCTATGCAGACTACAGTGAAGCTATTTCATACAACTACTTTACAAAATTAGGAAACCATACCTAAAAATACCTCTAAAAGGAAACGCTTATAGAAGTAAATATAATCTTGAGAAATGGTAGGAGTTGTATGGCTTTGAGCAAGACTGCCCATACTGTCCAGCAGTGAAGAGGTCGACAGACAAGTGGTTCTAAGGTCAAAGTGGGCTGGGAAATGGCTTAGGGGTATCTCCTACTAAGAACAGTTACAATAGGGCACCTCGGTGGCTCAGTGGGTTAAAGCCTCTGCCTTCGGCTCAGGTCATGATCCCAGGGTCCTAGGATCAAGCCCCGCGTTGGGCTCTCTGCTCAGTGGGAAGCCTGCTTCCTCCTCTCTCTCTCTCTGCCTGTCTCTCTGCCTACTTGTGATCTGTCTGTCAAATAAATAAATAAAAATCTTAAAAAAAAGAACAGTCACAATATAGGCAAACATACCAGAGACCCAGAGAGTCCTCCAGTCAAAAAAGCTGCTCTCACAGAGCTTACACATTAGCTGTGGTTTTTAATCTTAATGTGTCAACTTGGTTAGGCTATAGTACCCAAATACCTGGCTAAACACCAATCCAGATGTTGCCGTGAAGATACTTTTTAGAGATTCACATTCAAATCAACAGACTCTGAGTAAAGCAGATAACCCTCCATAAAGTGGGTGTGCCTCATCCTACATCGAAGGCCTGAAGAGAAAACGGTTCCCAGGCATGGAGAATTCTGCCTCCAGACCCAAGCTGCAGTACTAACTCCTCCCTGGGTCTCCAGCTGGCTGGCCTGCACTGCCTATTTTGCACTTAGTTCCAACAACTGCGTACAAGCCGACTCCTTAAAAATAAATCCCTGTCTCTATACACACACACTCAACACGCACACAAAATCTATTCCTTCTTCCTCTGGCTGATGGACATCGTGGACCACAAAACCTCGCATCTCTGAACTGTCCAGAACCAGTTACCGGGGGGGAATGGCTACTTTACAGAACTCTATGAGCAGAGAAACACAGGGGCGGTACCTTTTTGTATTTTGCCACTGTTTAGTCCCCACATCAGCAATCCACCTCTTTATGGTCCCTTCATTCAACGTAGGAATTTTCCTTCTCAGATTAACATAGGGATTCTGTAAACAAACAAGTAAAACACAGAAATTTAGACACCACAAAAATAGGTATCCAACTTTTAGGCACATTCAAGGATACGGGGTAATACTGATTTTTAAATACGGAGGATATAGCTGTGAGAAATCCTTAAGTAAGATTTTACCAAGAAGTAATCGATCATTTGTTTGCCTAATTGTCAACTTCTTGCCCAAGGGGCTTACTAAATCCCAGGTAAATTTCTCTGAGTGCTCCAACACTCAGCACTTCCAGGTATAATCAGATTAAAATGAACACCACACAGCCTTGAGGGGAAGATCTTTTGTGTAGGAGTGGGAGGAACTTGGTTGGCCTCAGCAAAGCAGTGTGAGGCAGTTATCAACTCAGGATTCACAGGCCGTGAACCTTGGGTCTTTTTTACTCCAGGCCAGCAAAATGTTAGAACGTCAATGTGATGGCTTTGCTAGGATACTGACCAAGCCGCTGGCAGGGCCAAGGAAAGATCTAAGGAAATCTGATTTGACTTTTACCAGAGACAAATCTCCTGATTCCTGTGAGTCAATACTTACATAGTTTTGACAATAAAGGATCCATAATGTTTAGCTATTCCCTAAAGGTCAGCTTAGAAACTAGATGATTTTGAATTCACCATACCTGGATACTGAAACCCTTCAGTTTGCTTAATATACCAAGTTATATAAAACATCTAGAGATCTATTTTTACCTTTTTTCCCATCCAGAGCAAAATGCTTTGATTCCCTCCAGCAATCATTATTAACTCCTTTTCTGAAGTTCGGCTTTCTGAAAGGGAGACACAGAAAGTAAGAATGCAAAAAGTGACTGGCACGAACATGCACGCTCAATTTAAATCATTTCAGATTCCTCTTAAATTTGGTCCTTTTCTCTTTGTGACATAAGGCCTTAGCACATTTCTCACCCATGAAGCAGAAATATACATTTCCTTCAGAGTAAGGCTAGTTGGCAAAAACAAATGATCTGCAAGGCTGACAGATGACATCAGTTTGACATATATAATTAATGTAAATGCTTATATATAAAATAGTTGAAGCAGTATTTGATTAGTTAGCTGATCCTTGGTTAAATTCGGCCCTCCTTACCAAAAGCTATTTTCTACAAATCAAGACTTAACCAGTAATTACTGGCTGTAAAGAATATAAATTAAGTACTTCAAAAGTCTAAGCGGTTATAAGGAATCAAATATATGAGGGGCGGTGGCTCAGTGGGTTAAAGCCTCTGCCTTCAGCTCAGGTCATGATCCCAGGGTCCTGGAATCGAGCCCTGTATCCGGCTCTCTGCTCAGCAGGGAGCCTGCTTTCCCCTCCCTCTCTGCCTATTTGTGATCTCTGTCTGTCAAATTAATAAATAAAATCTAAAAAAAAAAAAAAAGAAGAAGAAGAAGAAGAGGAAATCAAGTATACGAACTACTCAAAGAAAACATCCTACTGTTTATTTTCCCAAAAGAACTTAAGAGAATTCTGATACCTTGGATAACCACTAAGGTTTCAGAATTAAGTAACCAAAGTAGTCTGATGCAGTTTCTATAGCAGAGTGTTTTGAGCTCTGTGTGGCTCAGGCCATGGTTCAAATCCAGCCAAAGCACTGACTGGCTGTAAGAACCGGCTAACCCTTTAAACTCCAAGGCTCTGTATCCTCCAGTAAGAGGAGCCTGAGAGCACACATCTCCCAGAACTGTTAGAGGACAGGTGAGATAACACACATAAGGGGTAAGCACAGTTACAGTGCCTGGCATATGACAGCTGCTCATTCATGATTCTTGGGGCTTTACATGATTGAGTCAGTCACCAGGTAAGAAAACCAACCACCACGGAATTAATAGGTCTACAACATATGCCTCTGAATCCATATAATCTATTTTATGTTCTATCATTTTAGGTCCACATTAATCTTATTAATCTGAAGGAATAAGAGACATTAATTACACTGAATATTTTAAGCTCTTTACAAGTAAAAAAATGAAACCAATGTTTAGAGAAACTTCCTTCATAGTCATACATTTTTTTCCTTGTCACATTACACACAGAAAAGTCAGTTTCTTGAGAGCGGTATTTAAGCCAAATCCTGTGTTCCTACAAAATTTACCAAATTTGAGTTCTTCATTTGATGGCAATTTCATGGGAAGTGGTATCAGCTGATTATGTGTTCCACCGTTTCCCAGTTGTCCTTCTTTTCCAGAACCAAAAGAAAAGACCTTCCCCAAATCAGAAACATAGGCAAGTGTGTGCCGCCTATTAAATAAAAGCATAGATGGTCAATTCTCAATTATCTACAATGAAGAGAGTACACAGCAACATGTAAACTGCTGAAATTAGGTCACCCAGTGAGTGAAACTAGTGAACCAACTTCCAATGGATGAAATTAGCAATATGGAAAGTAAAATAGCATTAATGTGTGGCTCAGATGATTTTGGAATCCCTATGTCCACTCAAGGCCACAATGCTGGGCCTTGGAAAAAGTCACTCCCTGGACAGGAACAAGCAACCGCCCTTGCTTGCTACTCCTTTTTCAAACCTTGACTTGAGAGTCACCATCTCTTGGAAGCCATCTTTGAGTGCCCCCTTTCCCCATCCTAGAAGATGGAATTAGGCGAACCTTTCTAAGCTCCATTTCCCAAAGACCTTTACCTTAATAATGACTCCCTTACTGATATGCTCCTAGGCCTCTCCCACTCTAGAATGTGTTAAGTAAAGAATTTGGCCTTTGTCTCAGTTCCTGGGAGGTAAGAACCTCTAAGCCCTTAGAATTTCCCAAGTGATAGGAGCCTCTTTGTTATTCATGGGAAGATCCTGAGATCACACCTAACAGCCTACCCAGGTGGCTCCAGAAGGGCCCCTCTGGCTTCTCTGAAGCCCAACCTACACCGAGGGAGAGGTCGATATTTGAGCTCACTGCAGCCTCATTTGAGCCTGCAATGATTCAATCAACCCAGACTAAGCATTGAAGCCACAGTAACAACTCTGGACTTGGGTTGAGCTTCCCTGGATGACAATACTATACACATCATCATGTATTGGGCTGGGAGAAGGTAATATCATTCTGTCCATGATTCTATGATGACTGGAGAGTGGAAGACTCCTCCTGGACTCTGTTCTAGACATCCCTTCCTTTGACTGGTTCTAATTTGTATCCATTTCTTATAATAAATGTGAATATGGCTTTAATAACTTTCAGTAAGTTCTGAGCATCTTTCCAGTGAATTCTCTCATGTTAGCAGGGGAACTGCCCCCGCCCCGTGTGTACTAAGATATCTCTAACATGAGACTCCTCTTCTAACACATGCTACCTAAAGAAATGAGTGTTTTGAAAAATCCAAAGTGGTGAAAATGTCCCCTTGAATGCACAGAATCACACCATCCCAATAATCTGGTCTACTTTAATAATATCCATTTATGTAATTTTACTCCAGGATCATAAAAGAATAGGTCTATGTGCTGAAAGGTACTTACACAAGTTTTTTGATAAACAAACACATGAACCCAAAATTCAGATACAGCCTGAATTTGCTTGTGTTTAGTAAGGAAAGACTTGCCCAAAAGAAGAGTATCTGACTGAAAAGACTTCTTAACCTTACCACAAACCCCAAATCCCACTGGTTAGAAGTGAATGATCTTCAAGGAATAACTAAATAAGCCAAGAAGTTTGAGCAAATTTTTCTACTTTTATTAACAACAACAAAAAAAGCTGGAAAAATCAAACTTATCAGAATATTCTACTCAAACTACCACTGACTTTGTCTTATCCTCTACTGTGATCACTCTGAAAGAATAACAATAACTTAGTAGGCTGGCCTCTAAAGGGTTGTGAGAAAGACATCAATGAATAATCCTTTGTGATTCATGTTTATTTACTCCCAAGTAAATGACATATTCTTCTTAAAGGTGAAAGTCTGTCTGAGCAGTTACAAAGATATTTCACTAAAGGGGCAACAGAAAGTGAATAATTTTCTCATTAATAAAAATTAATGCAGGACATGCCCGGCTGGCTCAGTCTGAGAAGTATGCAACTCTTGATCTCAGAGTCGTGAGTTCTAGCCCCACATTGGGTTTAGAGATTATTTAAATACTAAAAAAAAAAAAAGACAATGAAAACAAATATATATGCTAAATAAAGATTATTATCTAATAACATAAATTAAGCATCTTCACCCATGTGAAAATATTTGATATGTTTGTCTCAATAAAAAAAACTGACGAAGTTTTATTAAACTACCTATCTAAATTTATCATAATGATCTCACCAATCTTCACAGACACTTGACAACTTACCTTCCACATGCTACCTGGGTCACTCTAATTCCAGTGAGCTCAGTCACCAAACGGGGTCTTAACTCATTCTGTGTGGAATTGTGACCGAGTTGCCCATGTTTTCCAGCACCAAAAGTAAATACCTGCCCATCCTAAAGAAAAAAAAGTATCAGATTCTAGAAAAATACAACAGTAATATTACTTAATAATAAAATATTACTGAATTCACTGCATAATTAACAAAAGGGTTATTCACTGATACCTCACTGATGCCTCACTCAGGGGAGCCTGGGTAGCTCAGTCGGTTAAGCATCTGACTCTTTTTTTTTTTTTTTTTTTAAAGATTTTATTTATTTGTCAGAGAGAGAGAGAGAGAGAGGGAGAGCAAGCACAGGCAGACAGAGTGGCAGGCAGAGGCAGAGGGAGAAGCAGGCTCCCTGCAGAGCAAGGAGCCCGATGTGGGACTCGATCCCAGGACGCTGGGATCATGACCTGAGCCGAAGGCAGCTGCTTAACCAACTGAGCCACCCAGGTGTCCCAGCATCTGACTCTTGATTTCAGCTCAGGGTCATGGTATCTAGCCCTACACTGAGCCCTACACTCAGGAGTCTGCTTTTCTCCCTCTCTCTGCCCCTCCCCACCCTGCTCATGTGCACTCTCTCTAAAATAATTAAGGAAATCTTTCAAAAAAAAAAAAAATAAGACCATCAAAGCAAAGCCCCAAATTATCAGGAGGACAATCCTACATGTGAGAAGTGACCCTTCTTCCTAGGGAAATACTAAGTGCCCAAATCCCGGTGTTTTGTGCTTTCCCCACTACAAAGTTCTTCCAGAATTACCATCGGAGAGACAGGGATACACGCACCTCTGTGAGCAGGGCAGTGTGAGAGCCACCACAAGCAAGAAATTCAACTTTCTGACTGTCCAGTGCTTCAACGAGGGAAGGAAATTCTTCACCTATGCGAGAAAAAGAAGCTGAAGTGATCAAAAGAGAACGCGGATTTGCACCCTGGAGTTCCGTGCTACTAGGAACATACCTGCACTGTCTTTCAGCTGGTGGTCACAGTTCCTAACACCTTCTGACAAGAAAGCCAACAGTGTTGGTACACTTATTCTGGCCTAAAACTGGGGGTGAGGCAGTGGTCAAAGGGCCACACACAGGAGAACCCGTATGTGAAAGTGTCAAGCCACTTCCCAGAGCCCACTCTTCCTGTCAGCCTAACTTGATTAACTTCAATTGCAGCATATCTGGCATTTCCAATTTCCATCTAAAATTTAATGAACATAAAGATTCTCTTTTTTTCTTTTAAATTCTCTACTACAGTGTTCCTGCCCTATACTACCTCTCCTTTCTTTTCACAAGTTCCCTGTGAAAGCACTTAGAGGTTCAGCAAAAACAGTTTTAACTGCTCTTTATTCCTTTCCCTCCTTTGAATATTTTTCCATCACTGACTATGGTTTCTCCTGAGGGCCGTATCAGGGAAAGATGCAATGTATGACCACTAACCCAGGGGAAAACAGGTGCATTACAACAACTGATAAAGCAGCAGTCTGCCACACCTGAAAACTCCAAGACCGTATTCGGGATCATAAGAAAGTTTGCCATCTGCTTTGTGGATGTTGTTCAATAACAGGAATAGCAGGTTTTTTCCCCTTATCTGCATATACAGATATAATTAATACCTTACAGACTAAGATTAGAATCTGTGAGTTGCTAAAGAGATTATTGGTATTCTTTTGTTCTAAAATGGAGTAGTAACAGACATTTATGTGCAAAGGCACTTCGGAGGTCATTTCATCCAAATGCATCACTTTATAGAAAAAGAAAATGAGGCCTAGAAAAAAGTTAACTGACTCATCCAGGCCCTGCCATTAGTTAACTGCAAAGTGGGAAGCAGAGACCAGGTATTCTGATCAGTGCAGTGCTCTTTCACTTAGCCTACACAACCCTGACAGACATCTCAATCACAGCAACAACTTCCACTACGCATGTCTCCTAGATTGCTTCTGCCCTGAAGACAGAGATAACCAGGAAGAAAAGCACCAATGACAGTGAAGATGTGAACCATTTTTGACAGGGAGGCTTGTGTTAAATTCATCTCTCATCTAAGAAATATATTTGATAATATGAACTTGAAAATACAGTTCCATACCGTCAGTGTGGCCCAGGCCTAGTTGCCCCAAATCATTTCTTCCCCATGAGTAAATGTTTCCAGACATGGATAAGGCCATGCTGTGGGCTTTTCCAGCAGAAATCTGAACCAAGGGGACTCCTGAAAGGTGCTCCACAACCTGTGGTGTGGGGATTGAGGCAAATAGTCTTCCAATTCCAAGCTGGCCATGTAAATTCTGTCCCCATGCAAAGAGCTCACCACCTTGACATAAAGAAACAAAATGCTGCCTTATTAAGTTTGAAGTACAGGAGACATTAACTTCGGGCATTATGTATGTTATCCATACTATACTATCAGTATCTTACATTCAACTTCCCAGGTCTGAGAGAAAAACCCGAAGCAAACTCGGGTAGATACTCAAAACAAAATGTGTTCATGAAAGGATAGTCAAATAATCAGGCCAATTTTTTCCAATGCAAGTTCATACTCTCAAACTTCAACAGGGCCCTCAACACAGGTCAAAAGCTGAATTATTTACTTCCCTTTAGTTTGTTTTTATCTGTCTTAGGTATTTAAATTTTTTTTTTCCTTGACCCTGAATTCCTATCTATCACCATCCTGTTATAATCATTCCTCCAGGGTCAAGTTTCTTTAGGAAGTAATCTATATTCACTGTTTCAACTTCCCACCATTATGGTGTCTGATAAGAAGTAAGAAATATTAAAGGCTGGGAGAATCCCTGAATTCAAATGGTAATGTGGGAGCACATCAGAGGCCTGCAAACTGGCCACAAGAGCAGACCCAAGAGATTCTAAGTTCCTGTCATGGGAGATGAAGAAGTTCTTGGAAAAGGTAGGAAGGTTCTAGAAAAGGGTAGCCCAAGCCTGGTGCTGTTTCCAGAACGATTTTGATTATTCAAAATATTTTCATTGTTTCCTATTTGAAAAATAAAAACACGGAACTGTTGAAATAAATCTCCAGGGTCAAGATGGAGCCATTCCTATCCAGGGTGCCATGTCAGCAAACTGACTTACATGTCCCTCTAAATGTTCTGCTTGGCCAGAAATACCATATATCCAACCAGTAAGCCAATCCTCAAACACCAGGCCAACTCTGGGCTGTATACTTATTTCCTCATTCCCTGTTCTTTCCAAATAAGGTTACATACACAACCCCAACCAATCATGCCCTAATATTGCACTGTGACTTCTAAGGCTCTATAAAAATTCTCATTCTTGCTGGAAATCCTCCCAGGCGAGTGCTCCATTGTTTGTGATACATTGTACTCCCAGTCCATCAACTGTTGTCCTTGAATAACAAAGGGTATCAAATTCCTTACTAAATTGTTTTAGTTTTGTCATTTGAAGAGTACAATGTAGGAACAGTAAATATGGAAACCTGAAGATTTTACACATCCAAAAATTCTCTTACTTTCTAACAAGTGCCTGGCTGGCTCAGCTGGTAGAGCATGTGACTCTTCATTGACTCTATCTCAGGGTTGTGAGTTCAAGTCCCATGTTGGGCCTAGAGCTTACTTTAAAAAAAAACAAAAAATAAAGAAGTGCCCTGAACTATACCAAATTCAAAACCATTATTCTTGTCTGTTACAAAGTGAAGCATATACATTCTACTCATTCTACATACACACGCATTTATTCCCTCTAAAAAAGAACAGTCCAGAAAGTACCTTTTGAAAGTGCAAGAGAATGATAATCTCCACATGTGATCTGAATTATACTTTTTTCTTGTAAAATGCATTGAAACCTGATGAGAGAAAATATATTTTAGGTCAATCACTGTAATGGAAGTCACAACATCAGTGTTATAATTAACTGTATTTCATAGGGACCGAAGCTCAAGGAAAAATTTAAATTTATTACTTTACATTAGTACATCTAAAATTATAAAAAATACTACATGTGTTTTAGTCGGTGGTTTAAAAGGTAAATAATGTGCACTATATAATTATAATTAGAATGATCCCAAGTCTCTCTTACAAACAATAATTGTAAGACACAGGAATAATACAAAATGAAAATAAGTTCTAAGTCACAAGATCTACTAAGAAAAAGTCTCACAAATCATTCCATGATAATGTATTTTTCTCCTGCACTGAAAACTTTTATTTCTGATAATCTAACTCATAGGACTATTATGAGGGATAAATGAATCAACGAATGTGCAAGTCCAATTTGGGGTGAGGCAGACCAACAATCATTTCTTTTAAATGTCAAAGCAACATACGATGTCTATGGACATAACTTGGTTGTATCTCACTGATGGAATTCACTGATCATTTCAGAATTGTTTACTTAAGAGCCACTATGTAAAAGCAGGAGACAAGGTTCATATAAAGTAATGTTTTCCTACAAAAATTGATTGCCATTTGAACAAATTTTAAGTAATTTTTAATAAAAGAAAAAAGTTCCCTTACCTTGCATGTTCTATGCTATAGTTGTATTCAAATGGTTTTCCATCTGAGGATAGAATCAGCATATGCTCTGCTCCTTGGTCCACAGAATGTATCTTCATTTTTTTCCCTAACTTAATGCATTCTGCAGAGCAAACCCAATCAGGAACCATCACCAGTCAGGTTATTACCACCTATTATTATTTATTTCATTAAAATACGCTTAAAACACTTGAAAAAAAATTTCAACTAGACAACCTTTGGCTTTTTCTCCTTAAAGAAAAATTCAAGAACAAAACCAGACAAATTAGGAATGACTATTGTTTTAACCATGGATTTTTTTTTTTCCAAATTGGGAAGGCACTGATTTATTCTTTGTTTTAAATTGAATATAGTTTTGAGGCAGCAGGGTGGCTCAGTCAGCTAAGCATCTCTCTTGAGTTCAGCTCAGGTCATACATGATCTCATGGTTGTGAGATGGAGGAGCATGGAGCCTGATTACATTTCCTTCTTTCCCTTTACTCCTGTCTCTCCTTCATATAAAAAATTTTTTAAAAATTCAATATAGTTTTTAAATAACCAGTTAAAATATTTGCTTTTAGATTCCTGTTTAATAGTTTGAGATAGAGAAATTAAATTTGAAGAGACAGAAATGAAAAAGTCTATAAGAAAATATAACAGTATCTGGATGGCACTAACTTGTTTTAGAAGAAAATATATTGTGTATTTTGAGATAAACTCTTTCCAAATACAAAACAAATAATAAAATTCTCCTAATTGCTCCATATAGGAGCCAAGTTCTATATTTTGCTTTGTTTTTTAATATTTTTTTTTATTTATTCATTTGAGAGAGAGAAACCACTGGGGAGGCACGGGGAGAGGGAGAAGCAGGCTACGTACTGAGCCAGCCAGGAGCCTGATGTGGGGCTGGATGGATCCCAGGACCTGCAGACTCTGGATGGATCCCAGGACCTGAGCCAAAGGCAGACGCTCAACCATCAGAGTCACCCAAGCACCCCCAAGTTCTATAATTTTAAAAGGAAGAACTGTGGTTGAGGACTAATTTTTTTTTAAAGATTTTATTTATTTGACAGAGAAAGACACAGCGAGAGAGGGATCACCAGCAGAGGGAGTGCCAGAGGAAGATGCAGGCTTCGCAGGCTTCGCGCTGAACAGGGAACTTGATGCTGGCCTCCATCCCAGATCAAGACTTGAGCTGAAGGCAGACGCTTAACCACTGAGTTACCCACGTGCCCCTGAGGACTAATTTTTAAGGAGACATGCTGTTAAAAGAAGTTTTAGGTATTACTGCATATTTAGCCCTTCCTAAAAGTTAAGAGATTTTAAAAGTGTCTGCAGTTACCATTTACTCTTATCTCATTTAATTTGTTCACAAAAATTGGATGTGGGGATTTGTTTTACTTTTCAGTTCTAACCAAACTGGACTTATTCATGTAAAAATCTCAAAGCACAAACCTTCTTATTAGAAATGCTATGAGAACAAAACAGTATGGTAATAAAGAAGAAATGGTTGAAAAGGCTAATATTTTTCAGAGATCAGCATTTCCAATCAGTTGAAAAAAAAAGTTACTCAAGGACCAGGGAGGAAAAGGTTACTCAGAAAAGGTAAAGAGACATCAGACTAACCATTTGGAGAAACAAATAAATCTAAATTCCCCTACATCCTAAAATCAAAATGATTTTCAAGTGCATCTCAAATTTTAACTTTAAAAATTAAAGCGTTAGGGGCGCCTGGGTGGCTCAGTGGGTTAAAGCCTCTGCCTTGGGCTCAGGTCATGATCCCAGGGCCCCGGGATCCAGACCCGCATTGGGCTCTCTGCTTAGCAGGGAGCCTGCTTCCTCCTCTCTCTATCTGCCTGCTTCTCTGCCTACTTGTGATCTCTGTCAAATAAATAAATAAAATCTTTTAAAAAAATGAAAAATAAATAAAATAAATAAAAGCGTTAAGGAGAGCCTGGGTGGCTCAGTTGGTTAAACCCCACACAGACCCCTTGATTTCAACTCAGGTCTTGATCTCAGGGTTATGAGTTCAAGCCTCCCGTTGGGCTCCACCGAGCCTACTTCAAAAAATAAGTAAAAGCTGGGGTGCCTGGGTGTCTCAGTGGGTTAAGCTTCTGCCTTGGCTCAGATCATGATCTCAGGGTCCTCTAATAGAGCCCCGAATCAGGTTCTCTGCTCAGCGGGGAGCCTGCTTCCCCCTCTCTCTCTGCCTGCCTCTCTGCCTACTTGTGATCTCTCTCGGTCAAATAAATAAACAAAATCTTAAAAAAAAAAAAGGGGGGGGCGCCTGGGTGGCTCAGTGGGTTAAGCCGCTGCCTTCGGCTCAGGTCATGATCTCAGGGTCCTGGGATCGAGTCCCGCATCGGGCTCTCTGCTCAGCAGGGAGCCTGCTTCCCTCTCTCTCTCTCTGCCTGACTCTCCATCTACTTGTGATTTCTCTCTGTCAAATAAATAAATAAAATCTTTAGGAAAAAAAAAGGTAAAAGCTTAAAATTGCTATAAAAATGGGTACATTAAAAAAACAACAACAAACCTGAGTATGGATAGCTGTGTAACACAAAATCCTTAAGTCTTAACAGAAAAGATCGATGAAGGAAGACTATAAAATAACAGCAACTAAAACATCACAACGTCTATGCTATTCATACTCAATATTCAAATAACGCTTCAAACAAATAAAAAGATTAACAACTCCAATTTTTTAAAAGCCAGTTTAAGATATGAACAAGCAGTTCACCAAAAAAGGAATGCAAATGATCAACAGAAAAAGGAAGAGATGCTCGACTTTCTTCACTCAACGGACGGGCGAAATTTCCAAGATTAAGAATGTGGCCCTTCGCTTTCCTCCACCATTAAAAACGGAACCACAGTTCCTGATCTCATCGACGGAGATTACTACCACCTCGGCCAAGGGCAACTGTAGGCGTTCTTTAAATCGTCTGCATATATATGATATTGTCATTGAGAACAATAAAACTATCTTCTCCAAAGGCTCACAAAATCGGAGCCGCTGTGTTCTCCACAGGAGCGAGCGAAAAGCAAACTTCGACAGAAACCAAGGTTAGTGGAGGACTGGCCGCGAAGATGCAGCGTGCACGCGCTCTCCGTCCGCGCGGGCGACTTGCAGAGCGCGCGACCCCGCCCGCGCGACCCCGCCCTCGCCACCGTCCTGCAAACTCGGCGCCAAACGGGAAAGCGGATAAGACACTCGCACGCGCGAAATTCAAAAGTCACCCGGCCCGGCGCGTTTCTGAGGCCACCGGTGACCGCGCAGCGTCGGGTCCCCTTCGGGGTTTCCCTTCGCGTTTAGAGAAGGCCCGCCACACCCACCCTCGGGCAGCTCCGCCAGCGCTGCTCCGGGGGCCCCCCGGCCGCCCACCCTCACACACCCAGCCCGAGACAGAAGGGCCCTGGGGGCACCGGCCCGCCCACTCACTCGGCTTCTTGGCGCCGTCGCTCCCCGCCGCCAGCTGGTGAACCTCGACGCCGGCCCCTCCGCGCTCCAACACCACGAGGCGCCCGCGCGTGCAGCACATCTGTCGCGTCGCCTCGGTCCTTTGGGGCAGCGCTCTGCGGAGGCCGGCGGCGCTGGGGAAGAGCCAGAGCTGAGTACCCGGCGGCTCGGAGGAGCGCCGCGGCGCTGGGGGTCGCGACGGCGGGTCCGGCCCGGGAACGGGGCGCACGCCGCCGCGAGCCCTCCTTCGCGGCCTCTGCTCCATCGCGGCTTTCCCGGGCTCCACGGCGCGCGTCTGCTCTCCGGGTCTCGGAGGAGACGGAGCCGGCGAGAAAACCGTCCGCGGCGTTGCGGTGCGCAGCCGAAGCTAGCGGACAGCGCAGTGGCGTCGAGCAACCGCAGCCTCGCCTGCTCCGCCCCCGCTCAGACGCCGGACTCGAAACTTGCTGTTTGGGGGCGGAGCCCGCAGCGCCGGGAAGAAACGAAACCGTCGCTCTGGTTCGGGGGCGGGATAGAGAAGGAAAAGTAAGGGAAACTCGGACGGGTCACGAAGGGCTTGGAAGGCTGCCAGAGGACGCAGGGTGCTGGCGGACGACGGGATGGGTGGGCAGGGCTGAGCGGACGTCCCCGGGCTCGCAGGGGCCCCCAGAACGCCTGGACCCGGTAGCCTTGGAAGAAACACTGCAGTTCCGCTAGGAGGAGCACTGACACGGCGGACCTGCCGAATTTCCAGGAACCCCTGTGGCGAGGAAAGCGGCTCCGCTCAGCGTTCGGTCTGGGGCTCAGCCAGTCGGCCGCGAGGAGACTGAAGTCGAGAGCCGCGCGGTGGGTACCTCCGCCCGCACCGCGGTGCCTGGCAACCGCGGAGGCGCTTTCTGTCAGCACCGTTTGCCTTTTCGAGAATCTCTTACACAGGGACTCAGCCCTGTGCGGTCTTTGGTTTTTTCCTCCGCTGAGCTTAATGCTGTTGAGGTTAATCCCGTGTTTCGTCAGTATTTGGTCAGTCAGTAGTGATTGTTGGTTGGTAGTACGGCAGAGGGGTAGCAGTTTATCCATTCACCGATCCACGGACATTTCAGTTCTTTCCAGTGAATAGAAGGGCTATGACTGTGAGCACGTCTTGGGGCGGATATCTGTTTTCTTTTCTTGGAAGTAAATACCTAAAAATGGAACTGCTGTATCGTATGGGAAATGCATGCATGCATATGATACAAGAAACTACCAAACCTTTGCAAACTGCTCTGCCGTTTTGCATTCCCTCCGGCAATTTATGGGAGTGCCAGTCCCTCTATATCCTCGACATTTGGTATTTTCAGTCTTTTTAATTATAGCAGTTGCAGTCTTCTATACGAGTATCTTTTGGGTTTGTTTTTTTTTTTAAGGATTTTATATTTATTTGAAAGACAGATTCAGCGAGAGAATGAACACAAGCAGGGGTAGTGGGTGAAAGAGAAGCAGGCACCCCCTTGAGCAGGGAACCCGATATGGGGCTCAACGGACCCTGGGATCATGACCTGAGCCAAAGGCGGACGCGGAATGACTGAGCCACCCAGATGCCCCTCTATCTGTGTATCTTACTATGGTTTTCATTTCCATTTCCCTAATGCTTAATGATGTTGAAGCATCTTTTCATATGCTTATTAGGGCTAACCTCTGTCTTTTCCTTGGTGAAGCGTCTATTCACATCTTTTGCCATTTATTAATTTGCTTATTATCTCAAAGTTCTTTTCATTTATTACAATACCTTGTGTTATATCTCGTCCTTCATTAGATATGTTTTTCAAATACTTTCTACCAATCTGTGGCTTGTTTTAAATGTTATGAAGTGTCTTTTGAAGAGCTGAAAGTTTTAATTTTAATGTAATTTATCCATTTTTTTCTTTTACATAGTTAATGCCTTTCTTTTTTTTTTTTCTTCTTTTGTCTTAGGAAATCTTGGCTTAACCCGAGGTTACAGAGATTTTCTTATATGTTATCGTCTACAAGTTTTTTTTTTTTTTTAAAGATTTTATTTATTTATTTGAGAGAGAGAGAGAGACAGTGAGAGAGAGCATGAGCGAGGAGAAGGTCAGAGAGCAAAGCAGACTCCCCATGGAGCTGGGAGCCCGATGTGGGACTCGATCCCGGGACTCCAGGATCACGCCCTGAGCCGAAGGCAGTCGTCCAACCAACTGCGCCACCCAGGCGTCCCTCGTCTACAAGTTTTACAGTTTTAGGTCTTTGTTACATTTCAAATGAATTATTCTTTATGGCATGAGGAAAGGATAGAGGTTCATTTTTGTCCTGATTTCCCATTGTTCTACTTGGCTTTTCCCAAATGAATTGCCTTAGCATCTTTGTCAAAACTCTGTTGGCTATGCGCAATTGAGTTTATCTCTGGACTAAATTTACTGTGTCCCCTTGATCTATTTTTTTGTTTATACTCGAAGACCACACTGCCTTGATTACTGTAGATTATAATTAAGTCTCAAAATCACTTCATTTAAATGCCCACCATTGTCCTTTCTTCAGTGTTGTTTTGGGTGTTATATTTGTTTGTTTTGGCTATTTTAGGTCCTTCCCATTTTCATATATATTTCAGGATAAGTTCATCGATATCTACAAAATGGACTGCAGGGACCTTGAGATTGCACTAAATTAAATCAGTTTGGGAACTGATTTTCATCAGTTTGACACACTGATAATATTGACTCTTGGGTCCATGAGCATATCTCTCCCCATCAATTTCTTTTTTAAGATTGGTTTATTTATTTGAGAGAGAGAGAACTGTGTGCCCACATATGTGGCGCTGGCTGGCATTGAGAGTCTCAGGCCGGCTCTGGAGGTCACAACCAGAGCCAAAACAAGAGTCTGAGGCTTAACCCACTGCAGCACTAGGTGCCCTTCCCCGTTAATTTAAAGCTGTTTTTAATGTCTTTCAGCAATATTTTCTGGGTTTTACTGTATAGTGTAACATGTTTTGTTAAATTTATCCTTAAGTATTTATCTTTTTATATTATAAATAGTTCTTAAAATTTCAATTTATGATTGTTGTTAATATATGTAAGTACTTAATTTTTATATATTGACCTTGAATCCTGAGACTTTTCTATATTTACTTAACAGTTTTAATAGGTTTTGGTTTGGTTTGGTTTGGTATTAGATCTGTTAGGACCTTCTGCAGATAACGATGTAGTCTATAAATAAGATAGTATTACTTTTTCCTTTCCAATCATTATGACTTTTCTTTTTTTCTTGGCCCTCTTACATGGAATATACCTCTAGTACAATATTGTATAAGAAGTGATGAGAAGCTCCCTTTCCTTGTTAATAGTTTTGGAAGGCATTTAGTCTCTTACTATTGAATGTAAGGTTAGCTCTTTGCAGGTTCTATCAGGTTGAGAAAGTTTCCTTCTGGTTCCAATTTGCTAAGAATATCATACATAAGTGGCTATTGCAATTGGTCAAAAAAATTTTCTGCCTTTATTGAGGTAATTATATGGTTTTTCTTTTTCTTATTACAGTGAGATCTAATAGATTTTTAAGTGCCTTTCTGGACTAAACTCCACGTGGCCGCAAAGTATTATCCTTTTTATATTTTGTTGGATATGTTTGATATGTGAAAATCTTAGAAAGTTTTTTTTGTGTTTCTGTTCATGAGAGATATTTGTAGTTTTCTTTTGCCGTAATGTCTTTGTCTGACATTACATGAGAGATTTTGACAGGAGAGTAATACCAACATTGTACTTAATTGGGCGGTGTTTCCTCTTCCTCTGTTTTCTTTTTTCTTTCTAAAAAGATCTTATTTTTAAGTCATCTCTATTCCCAACTTGGGGCTCAAACTCTTAACTTCCAGATCAAGAGTTGCATGCTCTCCTGCACTCCTCTTCCTCTGTTTTCTGAAAGAGTATGTGAAGAACTGCTATAGTAGGGGCACCTGGGTGGTTCAATCTGCCAGCGTCTGTCTTCTGCTCAGGTCATGATCCCAGCATCCTGGAATCTAGCCTGCATAGGCTCCCTGCTCAGCGAGGACTCTGCTTCTCCCTCTCCCTCAGCCACTCTCCCCACTCATTCTCTCACTCTCTCATTGTCTCTCTCAAGTAAATATATAAAATCTTTAAAAGAAGAAAAGAATTGCAGCGCTGTCTTCCCTAAATATTTAGTATAGTTCATCCATTTGCATTAGAAAAATTTATGTTGGAGTTGAAAGTCCTGAAAAATACAACCTAAAAGTCAAGTGCCTAGGGATCCCTGAGATTTAGAGGTTACCTTTTCCCTTAAAATTCAAAGAGAATACATCTGGGCCCCCATTCCATTTATTAGAGAACCAGACATGTCCAAAATAAATCTGAAGATTCACTGGGGCTTGTGTTTCTAAGGACCACCCCACATACTAGTGTCCTTAGTAAATTCTTTCTGTTCTATCTATCCTCTGGCGATCCTCCCCTCTTTCCACATCACCACCCCGACATGGACTATACCCCATGGTGTTTCCTTTCCAAAAGTGCCATTGATATATGACATCATCTCTGTATGGTTTGCCATTACAACATGCATTTATAGAACAGATTACAGTTTAAAATGTAATATAAGATAGAACTAGTGTACAAAATTCATTGGCCATTTACAGCCATATTTCTCTTTCTCCTTTAATTCATTCCATAGCCATATTGCTAAGACATATTTCATGTCCTTCATTCTCTCCAACTACCAATAGATAGGAGTTCCTGGTTGGGGTTAGAGTTTAGCCAAAATAATGATATATGCATTTAGAATATTCTTGGAACACAGTATTGAGCATAAGTAATTCTTCAATGAATTAATGAATCCTTTAACATTTAGATTTTTCAAATAAATTACTCAGCAGTTGGCTAAAATAAAAATTCTGGAGACATGCTAGAATATAAAATATACATTTACATGCCTCAAAAACATGTTGAATTATTACTTTTTCAAACTTAAGCATATCTTTCATATTTACAGACAATGTGTTTATTAGATTTACAATATTTTTAAAAATTTGTTAGCAGGGCACCTGGGTGACTCAATGGGTTAAGTTTCTGCCTTCGGCTCAGGTCATGATCTCAGGGTCCTGGGATCGAGCCCCGCATCCAACTCTTTGCTGAGCAGGGAGCCTGCTTCCCTCCACCCCACCTCTCTGCCTGACTCTGCCTACTTGTGAGCTCTGTCTGTCAGATAAATAAATAAAATATGTTTTAAAAAATCTATTAGCTTTTAATATTAATTATTGTTCAGGAATAATTTGGTAAAAAAACAAACATTCTGATAACAAATTTAGGGATCAAGAAATGTTGATTCATTTTTAAAAATCACTTTTTTTAATCCCTCTTGATTCATCATTTTATTGTTTATCCCAACATTTGTCAACTAATTCTACCTAAAACTTGTCAACACTTTGTGCTACTTAGACCTAAGGAAGAACAAAAGAGTCGAAGGATGAGGGCTTAAGGCTCTGAGGCCTCACTGAAACTCGAAGGATCACTGTTGCTCTGTGACTTGGACAGAGGCAAATCCTCTGTTGCTGTTGATGGCTACTTGAAGGGCTTCCTCCACTTTTTCCATTGTAGAATATTTAGGAAAGTCCAGAATATTGTGACAGGTCAGCGCTCTTGGGTAATCTGTTTCACGGAAAGTTTCAGGACAGCGAAATGTGATTCCCATTTGCTGTTTGCCTCTTAGAGGCAGTCTGTCATTTCCCCTAAGAAAAACTAGAAAGGAATAAATTTTGGTTAAGATATTTCATAGAAAGAGCAAAACGTAAAATGAAAGGGAAGAAATTAATCACTTCATTCAATAGATACCACTGAGTACCCTTGTGTAGAGAGAGCCACATAGGGCCATGTAGAACATAGAAAAATTATGACATCTGGTCTTTGTCCTCAGTGAGTTCATGGTCTAATTAGGGAAAATCGCATACATGAGAAGAGCAAGATACATGGAAGTTTAATTTAGCTCAGCTAGGAAGGCTGAGGTGAAGAGGCACTAAGACCGACGGGCAGTACCCAGCTGGGTGAGCAGGGAGACTACAGGGGTCACATCTGGCTAGTTAGTTCTCCAGGAAAGGCAGAAGGAGAAAGCCCAAGAAAAAGTCAGAAGTATGAAGATGTAAGTAAACGCACTGAATGCACAGACAGTGGAATCAATGGGCTGAAGCAAGTTTCCCTCTCATTAAGAGAGATTAGACAGGGATTGTGGAGAAGTAGTTTAGGTTTGTGAAGTTGGAATTGTCCTCCAATGTCCTCAAGAGCAACAAAAATAGCAAAAAGATATATATCTACAGAATGACTGAAAAATTGGAAGGGAGGGACGCCTGGGTGGCGCAGTTGGTTGGACGACTGCCTCCGGCTCAGGGCGTGATCCTGGAGTCCCGGGATCGAGTCCCACATCAGGCTCCCAGCTCCACGGGGAGTCTGCTTCGCTCTCTGACCTTCTCCTCGCTCATGCTCTCTCTCACTGTATCTCTCTCTCAAATAAATAAATAAAATCTTTAAAAAAAAAAAATTGGAAGGGAGGTGAGAGAATAAGTCATTAAATCTGTCCAAGGGAAACCTTAGGGTTCCCACCAAGAGAAGTTCTCGTATCACAAGCCACAGTTTATTGGTTCAGAGCCTTGGCTTTGGATCAGCCTAGTGGATTCAGAGTGTGTTTCTCACACTTGCCGGCTGTCTGAATATAGGCAAACTACCAAACGCATCAAGCCTCTTTTCCTCAGATCTGAAATGAGGAAAAAAATAAGTACCGTACCTCAAAACATGGCTATGAGGATAAAGGGAGGTAACAGATAGGAAGTGGTCAGTACAATGCTTGACACAGAGTTAAGCACACAATAAAGGCATTGGTATTATCATCAGTGGAATTGCTACTAGCATTATTTCTAAAATAGTATTAGAAAAATATACATAGTCCTAATTCCATAGGACTTTGATAAATAAAGATAAGAATGTGAGAGTGAAGGCTTGATTAGAAGGCAACTAGTAATATTTATTCTTATATTTTTCAATGGGAAACGAGGCTTATATAAGAGAAAGAACATTGATTTAGGAAGCCTGGCTTTGCTATAAACACGTGTGACCCACAATTAAGAATGACTTCATGGGGCCACCTGAGTGGCTCAGTTGGTTAAGTCTCTGCCTTTGGCTCAGGTCATAATCCCAGGGTCCTGGGATCAAGCACCATGTCAGGCTCTCTACTCAGCAGGGAACCTACTTCTTCCCAACTCTCTCTGCCTGCCTCTCTGCCTACTTTGATCTCTCTCAAATAAATAAATAAAATCTTAAAAAAAAAAATGACTTAAAAAAAAAAAAATAAGGACTTCGTGGTGGGGTGCCTGACTGGCTCAGTCGGAAGAGCATGCTAGTCTTGATCTCGGGGTGATAAGTTTTGTTTTTTTTTTAAAAATATTTTATTTTTTTATTTGACAGACAGAGATCACAAGTAGGCAGAGAGGCAGGCCGAGAGAGAGGAGGAAGCAGGCTCCCCAGCGAGCCAAGAGCCTGATGCGGGGCTCGATTCCAGGACCCTGAGATCATGACCTGAGCCCAAGGCAGAGGCTTTAACCCACTGAGCCACACAGGCGCCCTCGGGGTGATAAGTTTAAGCCTTATGTTGGGTGTGGAGATTACTTAAATAAATTATTTAATTAAATAAAACATTTAATAATGACTTCATGGCAAATATTCATCTTTTAAAAAGATATATAATTATAAATCCATCTATTAGTAATACTTACAGAGGAATTTTCTCTTTTCCTCCAGAGTTAATTTGTGGAAAGCTTTCCAAAACATCAGTATAGTTGGATGTGATTTGTGGTATTCTTGATCATATTGTGAATTCTTGAGAAAAAGAGGGAGAAAAATGGATTTTAGGGGGAATATATAGAAGTTGTTTGGAAGAAGTGGGGGGACTTTGGTTATCACCAACCTCTTCAAACTGCTTCCAGTCATAATCAGTATTTCCAACCACTGCTGCCATCAGTTCTTCAGGCTGGAAAAGTTTAACAAGTATTTCCTTGTCACAGACTTTATAAAATCCTCTCTGAAATTCCTCATAAACTGCCTCTACAGAGATGTCAAAAATGTAATCAATGCATGCAGAAACATATTCTTTCCTTGAGGGAAGAAAAAAAAAAGCCAATAACATATTTCACCACTGAAATATTCTCTATTTTGCCCTTTTAACAATTTCTATTAAGAAAGAAAAGTAAATTATTCAGAGGGAAGTAAAATCCTGTGGTCAGCTGAAGGAAGACACCCTGAAGTGTGTAGCAGAAGGACAAAGACTTTGTTTTGCTGCTCTTTCCCTCCGAGAGAGATATACTTTTAAAACGGTCATCTGGGGCGCCTGGGTGGCTCAGTGGGTTAAGCTGCTGCCTTCGGCTCAGGTCATGATCTCAGGGTCCTGGGATCGAGTCCCGCGTCGGGTCTCTGCTCAGCAGGGAGCCTGCTTCCCTCTCTCTCTCTCTCTCTATCTGCCTCCCACTCCATTTACTTGTGATCTCTCTCTGTCAAATAAATAAATAAAATCTTTTAAAAAGAAATAAATAAAAATAAAATAAATAAAATAAAACAGTCATCTGTACATGTCATTCTCTGGCTTAAAATCTTTCAAAGGCTTTCTTTCCATTGCCCTTAGAGTAAATTCCAAACTTTTGGATCTGACTACTGCATGACACAGCAGCCTCTTCCCACTTGGCATCTGAATCTTTGACCTTTGATAGTTGCAGTGTGGGGGGCTCCCGTCTTTCTTAGAGTTGGGGCCACAGCATGCACTGCTCCCTCCTTACATGCTGACTTCTGTCAACCATCAGAGAGGTCCATAGCAACAGGACTAGTTCTCAGGGTTGGTCCACTGTTCCTCTCTCTTTCCTCTCTCACATCATGTGTCACCGTGTGGAAATCATTTCTGCAAAAGTCTGTCTCCCTGGGCGCCTGGGTGGCTCAGTGGGTTAAGCCTCTGCTTTTGGCTTGGGTCATGATCTCAGGGTCCTGGGATCGAGCCCCACATCGGGCTCTCTGCTCAGCAGGGAGCCTGCTTCCCCCTCTCTCTGCCTGGCTCTCTGCCTACCTGTGATCTTTCTCTCTGTCAAATAAATAAATAAAATCTTAAAAAAAAAAAAAAAAAAGTTTGTCTCCAACCTCCTGCCCCGGCCTGATGAATTTCCTGACGGCAGGAAGAAGGTATGTCCACCTGACAGCGACCAGAAACATGGAAGTCTCCCACCCTTTGAGCAGCTTCAGGGACTGCCCTAGCGGAGTGTCCTATCTGACTGCCTTCTGCCATCCCCTGGAACCAGTAGTGTGCTGGTAAATGGTTAAAAACCAGTTCTCTAGAGAGAAGAAAATGGTAAGGAACCCTTATTTGCAGCATTTGCCAGTTTTGTGGTGTAAATATTCCCACCATGGCTGATTTCATGCTACTAATACCTCAATAATAAACTCTCAACATTTTTGAAAAATGCACATCAGCTCTCACAAGCAGATGCCAGCTAGTTCCAGCATGACACTACTATAAATCTCTTAACTTTCATCACGATGCTCATCCTTACTGATAATAATTCATTTATATATGGTCTTTCTGCCCCACTGGAATGGAAGCTCCAGGTTTTGTCTGTTTCACAGCTGTCTCTCTGACACCCAGAATAGGACCTGGTACAGAGGAAGGGCTCAAAAATAATTGTTAAGTGAATAACTAGTGAAAAGTTCTGCAAAGGGAATATTTAATCCTGACTCCTTTTCCCTGTTCCCTTAACCTGTAAACTTTTTATCTTTCTCAGAGATGAGGAGCTAAAATGATCACCTGAAAAGCTAAAATACATGTATAAATTACAGTGATAACAAACACGTGATGTGTACTCCTAGCAGATGTTCTAAGTCTCAAAACTTACTTGTTGCTTTGGTCCACAGGTACAGAGATCCCATTTGGAATTAAATCAACATCCTTTTTGTCCCAGTGTATCTGTAACCAAAATATATTCAGTACCAAATATGAAAGAAACTGAATAATTCAACGGCAGGGGGCACGGGCAGGTCATCCCACTGAGGGGCCACTTTAGCATAAAGATTATTTCTGAGTTAAAAGCAATCAAAACCCAGCAGAATCAGAAAAAAATAACAAAATTTTTAAAACCTCCAACAGATTCAGGAAAAGCTCTTCACCTCCCCCCACAACTGTCTAAAAATAATTTAGAAAGAGGACCTGCTCCAGGAAGAGAGCTACTACCACAGACAACTACATAGACTCTGAACTAGGCATGGTGGATAGAGAGGAACCTAGCAAGGCCCATTTGATCGAAGTCCTCTGTTGGGGCACCTAGGTGGCTCAGCTGTTAAGCGTCTGCCTTGGGCTCAGGTCATGATCCCAGGGTCCTGGGATTGAATACCGCACTGGGCTCCCTGTTTGGCAGGAAGCCTGCTTCTCCCTCTCCCACTCCCCCTGCTTGTGTTCCCTTTCTTGCAGTCTCTCTGTCGAATAAATAAATAAAATCTTAAAAAAAAAAAAAAGCCCTCTATGTCGCATTGTTTCTGAGCTGCCCAACAAACATTTGTTTACCAAACATTTGCTCTTTTTCATCTTCCTGTAAATTGCATTTCTTCTCTCTGAAGTCCTAGGCCCCTACTTTTCCTTAGTTCAGAATGACATATATACGTCATTTTGCCTGTCTTTGGAATTCCCACGTCTGGATGGATTCTTTGCACATACAAAATTAAATCTGATATTCTCCTTTTTTTTTTTTTAATGATTTTATTTATTTATTTGACAGGCAGAGATCACAAGTAGGCAGAGAGGCAGGCAGAAAGAGAGGAAGAAGCAGGCTCCCTGCTGAGCAGAGAGCCCGATGTGGGGCTCGATCCCAGGACCCTGGGATCATGACCTGAGCCCAAGGCAGCAGCTTTAACCCACTGAGCCACCCAGGTGCCCTGATATTCTCCTTTAATCTTTGTCATGTCAATTTGATTCTTAGTCCAACTAGAAGGACTTTGAAACAATAAATTCTTCCTTCCCAATACAACGACAAAACCATTATTGCCAGGACATTCTTCCCTATAACTATAAATAACTGGGAACTAAATAATTATGTAGTTCAGCCTTTTAAATACATATAAAAATTAAAAAGTCTATCCTGTATATGCTGTATATAGTCTTAAGCATTTAGTGGTTTACGTTGTTCACACTGATTGCATAATTGCTGCATTTTCACTTTCTTTGAGACTATATAATATATCAACATGAGGTATCAAAGGAGGAGCAGGTGGACGGAAAGTCATATAATACAGAAGTTGAAATATGCTCAAAAAAGGAATCCCAAGGGGGCAGGGTAGAAAATTTTTTAAAAAAGAAATCCCATATATAAGGTAATATAATAAAAATTATTCTAAAAATCAGATGAAAGCTAAACTACATTGGTACTCACAGAAAAGTATATGTAAAGTTCTTTTCCAATGTCATCAGCTTCATTATTTAGAACTTGCAAATTCCTAATGAAAATTTTCATTTGAAAAGTAATATTTAATTAAAAAATAAAAATTATATTCTCGATCTTCTCAAATTTCAAAAATAACAAATATTCAGTAGAAAAACTCTTGAACAATAAAGAAATGTATAAAATGCCACGTAAATGTCCTTACCTTCCCGCTCCTTTTTCTTAGAGTTAACCTTGTTTTACAGTTTTGTTGGGCCACTGCTAATATATAGACACTGCTGTGTCTTGATGGAAATTACAGAAAGGAGCCCCTTCCTCTAGACCAGTGATTCCCTATTAGGGGAGATTTTGACCCCTAGAGGACATTTGGCAAAATCTGGAGATATCTTTGGTTGTTACAATTAGGGGGAAGGTCACTACTGGCATCTAGTGGGTAGCAGCCCCCTTAGCTGTTAAATATCCTACGACACCCAGATCAGCCTTCCACAACAAAGAATTATCTAGCCCCAAATCTCAGGTGTTGCCAAGGCTGAGAAACCCTGTTCTCTAGAGTGTCACGGCATATAGTGTAAATACAGGCAGTTTACTCTTACACAAATAGTACTTCAGAAGAAAATCCTTTTCAATCTGTTGCCAACTGTGTATTTTATGAAAAACTTTTTAACATTTGTCAGTCTGTAAGCACAAAAAGGACTTCTCATTTTCATTTATATTTCCTTAAGTACTAAGAAGATTGAGCATATTTTCATTTTTTGATTAGCCATATACGTGTGTGTGTGCGTGTGTGTGTGTACACACACATACCCTCAGCCATATTTATCTGTGATGACACACACACATATATATTTATATTTATATATCGGCAATACTAATCTTTTGTCTATCATCTATGTTGCTAGTATTTTCCTCACAGGATATAGTTTACCTTTTAACTTAGACCAAGTATTTTTCAATACTTAAAAAGTTGATGACATGCTGATGAATTTAAATAAATTAAATGACAGTGCTTGTGTCACTCCATTGGTTAAGCATCTACCCTCGACTCGGGGCTTGATCCTGGGATTCAAGCCCCACATCTGACTCCCTGATCTGCGGGGGGGGGGGGGCTGCTTCTCCCTCTCCCTCTGCCTGCTTCTCCCCCTGGTTGTGCTCTCTCTCTCCATCAGATAAATAAATAAAATCTTTAAAAAATTAATTGCTTAATTAATTAAATGACTAAACATGATTTATGAAAATAAACATAGCATGCATGGTTCTCATTAAAAATATTATTTCCAGGGCACCTGGGTGGCTCATTGGTTAAGCATCCTACTCTTAATGACCTCAGGGTCATAGGATTGAGCCTCACTGGGCTCTGGGCTCAGTGTGGAGTCTGCTTGAAATTCTCTTTCTCCCTCTCTCTCTCTGTCCCTCCACCCTTCCTGTCTTTCTCTAAATGAATAAAATCTTTCAAAAAAAGATTCCATCTAGATAAATTTAAGATACTAGGCTCTGTTGTAGGTTGATAATTAGAAGAGCACTTAGCTTTTCCTTATTCTTGAAGGCATACTTTATTATAAGTCAGGCTAAGATTCAAATTCATCAAAAGAGTATACATTTATAGAAACTGAAGACCTTGTCTCTGTGTGTATGCGTGATTAACATCATTTGTTCCTGAATAACTGAGACTTAACATAGTTCTGGAAAAATACTACTTACTTTCCCAGAAGAGGACTGAGTTCTTTTAAATCTTGCAATGATGGCTTTTGGCCCAGAAGTTTCTTAAACAGAGCCAGTGGAAAAGGAAGGTTGGCAACATTTGAGTTGTTTAGGGAGAGTCCACACAGGATCCCAAAAAGGAAATACCTCTTCTTTTCAAATACAGGCTGGAAAAGGAGAAGAAAAAAAAATCCCTAAAGTATTAGAAATAATCAATAATGCAAAGGGATAATTAGATTAGTAAAAATTGGTTTTGGTTTCCTTTTCTAAAAGCCACAAATTAGGAACAAAGTGGGTTTCAGGAAAAGAAAGTTTGGGCTTCTTACACAGACTTTAATACAATTTAAATATCTTCCATAAGATAAAATATAAACTAATAGTTCAGAATATTAAATAAATGAATCTACTTTTTGTTACTGAAAGTATAGCTGGAATATTAAAAAAAAATACGCTCAGATAGCCTTATAAGCCAAGGTTGTCATTATTTAATGTTATCATCTTTGCCTTCAAATTCATGTAGAAAAAAGACACAGCAGAAGGAAGAGTACTCTTTATCTGCACTTTCATTGTGCATCAGGCATGTCATGTGCATCAGACAAGTGTGTCCCCTTCGGTGACACTGCCCTCAGCCTAGGTGTGCTGACAGGGACAAGCATATGGGTCAGGAAAGGTGACTGATGCTATTGACAGTGAAGGTGGGTGGAAAGAAGGAAAGAGTCCTGATGAAACGGCTTTACTCTTTGCACTTTGTAGTCCCAGATGAGGGAAAACACTGGCCACCTCTTGCGGGACCATCACTAGAGTACAGCCAAGAGACAACTAGCCTGAAAATCCCAAATGCATTTTTAAAAAATATTTTATTTACTTATTTATTTACTTATCAGAGAGAGAGCACAAGCAGGGGGAGCTCGGCAGGCAGAAGGAGAAGCAGACTCCCTACTGAGGAGGGGACAACACGGGATTTGATCCCAGGATCCTGGGATCATGACCTGAGCCTAAGGCAGATGCTTAACCGATTAAGCCACCCATGCATCCCTCTAAATGCATTTTTAACTTTTATGCTTATAATAGCTGTAAGAAGTAAATAGAGCATGTAGATTGAGGGTATTACATGAGTAGCCCAATATCATTCGCCTGCTAACGGCAAAGCTGGCCCTGAAATAGAAATCTTAGAATTTATATAAAATTCTAGGAAATTCAAAGTACTCCAGAATGACAAAAATTAGATCAGTGGCTGTGTGGGCATGGGGCAGGAAGTGTGTGGAGGGTAGAATTAGAAAGGTGTATGAGGAAATTTGGGGGAATGATGAATATGTTCATTATTTTGATTGTGGTGATAGTTTCATGGATATATTTGTAATCAAAACTTAGCCAAATTGGGGCACCAGGGTGGCTCAGTGGGTTAAAGCCTCTGCCTTCGGCTCTGGTCATGATCCCAAGGTCCTGGGATCGAGCCCCACATCGGGCTGTCTGCTCAGCAGGGAGCCTGCTTCCTCCTCTCTCTCTCTCTGCCTGCCTCTCAGCCTACTTGTGATCTCTATCTGTCAAATAAATAAATAAAATCTTAAAAAAAAAAAAACTTAGCCAAACTGAACATATGACGTGTAGGTTATTGTATCTCAAATATACTTCATAAAAGCTATTTAAAAATTTAACATGCAAAAAAAAAAAAATTTAACATGCTGGTGCCCCTGGATGGCTCAGTGGGTTAGAGTCTCTGCCTTTGGCTCAGGTCATGATCTCAGGGTCCTGGGATCAAGCCCCACATCAAGTTCTTTGCTCAGCAGGGAGCCTGCTTCCCCCTCTCTCTCTCTGCCTGCCTCTCTGCCTACTTGTGATCTCTCTCTCTCTCTGTGCCAAATAAATAAATAAAATCTTTTAAAAAAATTTAACATGCATAGAAGCACCTGGGGATCTTATAGAATACATGCTCTGATCTGGGGTGGGACCTGAGATTCTGCTTTTCTAATAGCCCCTAAGTAATTTACATTATTATTATTATGGTTTTCATGTTGCAGTATATGGTATACTTTTTCTGTCCTGGAAAACTGTAAGAAAATAAAAGACTTACACTGACAGGAAACCACATGTAAGAACCTTCTTCAGGATATATGAACATTCCATATTCTGTCTTGGTCATCTCTTCAAATATATAGTAGAAGAACTCAGCTATCACCCCGTACCCTGGAGAACGTATTTCTTTAGTAAATTCAATCTGAGGAAAGAGAACACATTCACAGGCTTAGATTTAAAATAGGATGCCTTGATCTTCGTGAAAGAGTTTCCCAAAACTCCTGCCATCATCAGAATTCCTGGAATCCCATATCCCTTCAAACCCACACCTCACCGCAATCTGTTCTCCCTCAATTTCCTGCTGAGCAGCAGATGCCGTGAACCTAGTCACAGACAGTGTGTGTGTGTGCATCCTCTACACCGCCACATGAACCAAGTAAAGAGGGATTCTCGCAAGACTAAGCATTCACCAATTATTTTGACCAGAGTCTCAAACAACATTTTGATGTGCTTCAGGTCCTTGGTTCTTCCGTCTTACTGTCTATCTTCATCTCATCATTCAGATTTCACAACTTTGGCTCCAGTCACTAGCTTTTTCTCCTGCCTCTTCCCTCATTAGAACTTCTGACAAATTACCCTCCCAGTCCCCCTGGCTTTAGCACCTTTGAAAGAACCATCAGACCAGATGGCCCATAGCTCTCATGTATGAACTATCCTTTTATTTTCCTTTCTTCAGTTCTACTATTATTTCCTTTTTACTTTACTTTTTTGAAGATTTTAGTTTTAAGGAATCTGTACACCCAACAAGGGGCTCAAACTCACAACCCTGAGATTAAGAGTTGCATGCTCCACCAACTGGCTGAGCCAGCCAGGAGCCCCTTATTTATTATTTTAAATATTTTTGAAAAAATTCATTTTTTAATAATACTTCAACTTATCACTATTCACACTGAACATGTATGGCAGCTTAACCTACCCAAGTATGAAGTCTGAGAAGCCAAAACTGTTCTAGCTTTGTTAAAAGTTATGCTGTAGGAAATGTCCTTTTGTAAAATCTACCTTTATGGCCAATATTGTCCCAGTTTTCCTGTTACCACTCTAACTACTTTTCTGCTTCCTTTCCTGGCCAACTTCTTTGTCTCTTATTTGTTTTTTGTTTTTTTAAAGATTTTATTTTTCTTTATTATTTATTTAATTATTTAATATTTATTATTTTTGACAGAGAGAGAGCATGTACTCTCACAGGGAGGGAGGGGCAGAGGGAGAGGGAGAGTCTGAAGCACGCTGAGTGTGGAGCCTGAAGCACGGCTCATTCCCATAACCCTGAGATCACAACCTGAGCCAAAATGAAGAGCTGGACACTTAATTAGCTTTTTTTTTTTTCTGTAATATAAGCATCACTAAGCCCCACTAGGCATTCTCTTTCTCCTTTCTTTGCCTTAAGATTATATCTCTGCCACCCCTCACCTGACTCCCTGGCCATACACTACCATCTCATCTCTAAGTGCCCACCTTACGTTCTACCTGGATATCCCAATAACAAATGAAGCTTACTTCCACTTTTCCAATTTCTCCTCACTTAAACCAACAAGTCTGCCTTCACTGTGGTCAGGACCCACACATAACTGGCTTTGACAATCTTGCCTTGTTTAAGAGTCTACATGTTGATTGGATCTACCTTGAAGTTCACCTTCCTACCTCTCTGTATCTCTTGTGGATGGAGTAATTCTCAATTGATTTCCTCATAAAAAAGATTTAAAAGAAAGTGGGTACATAATGAAATATACAACTACATAGTCTGGCTTATAAAATAGTTTGTTTGACATTCAGTCCCAGGTTGGGATATATCCCTCTCTTGGCTGAGCCCAACCTCTAGGTTCTGGTTTCTTTTCTGAGAACCTAAGTCTCCTTCTTATGGCTTATACCAGGAAAATCACTCCCATTGGACAGAGTCCAGCTTTTACCTAAAGAGTTACTCATTATTTTATGGCCTCAATAGGGCAGATGATCTGAGATAAACACAATACACACCCTACAGGTACCCACAAAGGACAAAGTGAAAGATGACTAGAATTAGAACCAATATACTGGATACTCTATGACTAAAACAAGAGCCAAAATGTAGGAAAAGTATCTCTACCTGCTGCTTGTTGATTGCATCAATATGTTTTACCCTACTTGATCCATGTCTGTGGTGTGTGACTTTGCAATTCCTTCCTCCAAAGAGGCTGAATATATTTCATCAGCCCTTGACTTGGGTTCAGCCACGTAACTTGCTTTGACTAAACCATGTTAGTTGTGTGATTGGATTTGCTATCCTATACCTTTGGCACAGAAGGGAGAAGAACATGCATGCTGGTCCCAGGAAGATGAAAAGCACAGGAAACAGCGACACTGCCCCAGCCAAGCTTAATCTAGCCTAGATCAGCCAGTTCCTGCCTAATTCCCAAACACGTGAATAAGTGCAGACAAAAATCTACAAATCGACCCAAGTGAATTCAACCTAAATTAGGCGATCCTTAGCTGAATTTCAGATCTCTATAATAAATTATTGTCTTTTTACGTCATTAAACTTTAGGATGGTTCATTATGCAGCAGTTTTGTACCTATAGGCAATTAATAGTTTACACAGAATCCCAACATTCAATTAAACATCCCATAGCTTTTCTCTAAAGGGTAAGCAAGGAATTACTATTTTTTATTTATTAGGTAATCTCTTTGCCCAATGTGAGGCTCGGTCTCTCAACCTTAAGATCAAGATCACATACTCTACCAACTGAGACAGCCTGGCACCCCAGAATTCTGGAAACCTACAGCTGATAACTATAGGTGCAAAAGCAGGCTCTTCCTTTGCTGTATTATACAAATGTTTCCCCTTCACATTAGTAAAAATGTCCAAAGAGACTTTTAATTTACCACTAATCCTTTACAGAGGTTGGTGTCTTCAACTTGGTTTAACTGACGCAGAGCATCTTCAACTAGGTGACTTCGTCTGACTTTAAATGGAAGGGGTTGATTGAACTGAAGAATTCCTTGCCCCTGATCCAGGTATTCTCTCTGTTTTAAGTCCTAAAAAAAACAAAAAACAAAAAAACAAATAATAAAGAAAGAAATATTTTAGGAATCTCATAGAACACTACGAAGTGTTTACTATTTCAAATAAATGTAGTCTGCATGGCATCCGCTCATGCCTACTATTGCTATATACTCAGATTGTAATTATTTAGGAAAAAAAGGCCATCATATCTACACTATACTATGGAAGATAAGGAGATCCCAGGATCTGTGAAACCATGGCATCTAGGAATTATATTCATGGGATTAGTCACCATGGAGGTACAGCTAAGTAATTACAAGCGATCTCATTCATAGTAGACCTGATCCTTAAAGGCAATAGCGGTATTCGATACGCTGAAACATTCATCCACCATGTCTTAAAAAGCAGAGTTTTAGCACCATAATCCCCAAGAATATAAGGGTAGCATAGGAGCTCAAGGATGATGTTAAAGTAGGAAAAAGATCAGAGGAAAGACTTGCTCAGAGAAGATCCACTCTTGTTCAAATAACTGTGATCCACCCACCTGATTCATAGGGGAGCCCTCTAAAAATGTGCCACCAGTGGCCTCACTTTTTACCTGCTCTCAGTCACTCTACATAGTACTTCCATTTAGCTTTTCTGAATTTTCAACATTTCCTTATACTCTAGTCAATATCTTATTTCTGCTGAACCCCCTCAGATTAGAAATCTAGTATTGGACTTACTAGCCTTGCTTTGAGCTTTAACACTTCTCTAGGGCTTCTGCTATAACCTAAGGACAAAAAGTAGTATTAGGACTCGTAAACCATTGTAGCTGTCTTTGGGACCTGTCCCGTGAACAGTGACAACAAGACAGGTTGATAATAGCTATCCTATTCCAGATTTCCAGGCTGGGTGTGGTTACCCTTAACAGCATTCTTACAAGCATCTCAGAGAAGCGTGTGTGTGACTCTGGGCTTGGGAAAGCCCGTCCCAGATCTCTGCCACTACTATAACTTGAGAAATTGTACATGATTCCACTAAATTCTTCTGGTTTTTCCTGAATATGTTCATTTTTAAAAAGTTCCAGGTTTGTAGGGAGATGAAACAGGTAGCATTTCTGGTCCTTCCTGATTACAGGTCACCTATTCTGGTGGCCCAGGAGTCTGCGGCTCTGGGATACTTCAGCAATACTGAATGCTGAGCACCACGACTGATGGCTGAGTGACAGGGAGTGGCCAGCAGCATCCTCCACTCACTATAGCAGGGAGAGGTATATGTGGCCTGCTGTAGCCCCAACTTTCTTTCACCTAACCGAGAATTAGGCAGAAAACATGCATTTTTTCTTATTTTCCAGTTGTTCTACTCCAGTTTCCCATGTATTGGTTTCCTCTTTCCACATTTATGCATGTGAATTGATAATATAGTTTGGAGTTTACAGTTTGGAATATGCCCATCCTCTCTCCTTTGGAGGTCAGGATTGTGGAGTCTCCTTTCTACTTTCACCCATGACAACTACAACTGAGCGTTTTCTTGTACTCAGACCTTTCCCGATCCTTCATCATATCCAAGCTGCCTGGTTCCTCTATAAACACAGCCCTCACTAACCCCTCACTACCAGTAGACCTGCTACATTGAATACTGCCGTAGAAGAAAATACCGCAAGGGAAGGACCAGTTTAAAGGAAACATAATTTCTCCCATTACCAGGGATGTTAGGCAAATGTAAAAAGAGGTGGCTGGGAAACAAAAGAAATCTTGTAAACTGCCGATGACAGACACTAATAATAAATAGTAACAAGAGGGAGAGTCTTTACCTATGGAATGCTTTTAGCAGGATGTATCTTGCCCACCTAGGTTGTTTAACATAAATAAAGCTGGAATTTATGGATTTATGGGGCATGGATCATTGGGAAATGTCACACAAGCTGCATAATTAAGAGTATCAAAGAAATGTTTTATAATTGAAGTGGCTCCTTTTCTGTATATGATGTCCCAGACTTCTCCATGTTTCATGTAGATGGCCTGTATCCTTTAAATTATTAATAAAAGGAATGGGTATGACTTCTGATTCCCGTGAGTTTTTTTTTTTTTTTTTAAGATTTTATTTATTTACTTGAGAGAGAGAGAGCATGAGAGGAGAGATCAGCGGGAGAAGCAGACTCCCCGCAGAGCAGGGAGCCAGATGTGAGACTCGATCCCAAGGCTCCAAGATCATGACCTGAGCCGAAGGTAGTCGATTAACCAACTGAGCCACCCAGACGCCCCTGATTCCCATGAGTTTTTAAAGTATAAATAGGAACCTTTTCTGAGGAATAACCTAGACAGACCTCAGCAATCAAAACATGTTTGGAAAATCTTTAGCATAATGTCTGGGAGTACGGTGAGCACTCAAATACTTAACTGAGAATGAACGCTAACGGTGGTTAAGAGAGATGAAATAGTATGTAAATATTCTGTGGGAATAATTCAACGACTCGAAAAGAAGCAGAAGGAAGAGAGTAAATGGGAAACAGAATAAACCCACTGATTGACTCATAGCCGTTATTTGGGAATTAAAAAATATCAGACGGAGCTATATATCGAGCTCCAAGCTCTTAAGCAGATATGAAATCCAAACACTAAGATCACAGTAGTAACTAAAACTGGCTAGAAGATGGGACACCTGGGTGGCTCAGTGTGTTAAAGCCTCTGCCTACGGCTCAGGTCATGATCCCAGGGTCCTGGGATCGAGCCCTGCATCAGGCTCTCTGCTCAGCAGGGAAACTGCTTCCCCCCACTCTCTCTCTCTCTTTCTCTGCCTACTTGTTATCTGTCAAATAAATAAATAAATAAAATCTTAAAAAAAAAAAAAACTGGATAGAGGAGGAGAGGAACGTGAGAGAGGAAGAGCAATTACTAGATCATTTCAGTATTTGCTCACAGAAGGAAAACAATGGATATTATCTAAAGTGAGGACTCAGGGGCACCTGGGTGGCTCAGTGGGTTAAGCCGCTGCCTTCAGCTCAGGTCATGATCTCAGGGTCCTGGGATCCAGGCCCGCATCGGGCTCTCTGCTCAGCAGGGAGCCTGCTTCCTCCTCTCTCTCTGCCTGCCTCTCTGCCTGCTTGTGATCTCTCTCTGTCAAATAAATAAATAAAATCTTTAAAAAAAAAAATAAAGTGAGGACTCAGACATTATATAATAATGAGAAAACCAATTAAAATTATCCAAAATAATCATGATTAACCTGTTCAGTTGAAAAATAGCACAAAGCTTGATAACACTCTGCATTGATTATAGTGTGTATGTTACTGGTAGTAACAAATTAGTACAACCTCTCTGTACAGTGATTTGGCAACATTTAATAATTAAAGAAAAAGACTTAAGCTTCATTCTACTTTCCTATATGAATGTAGCCAAATGGCCCAGGTTGATGAGGAAAAGATCTTTACAGAATTCAATTAGTAACTTTGGAAGGAATGATATGATTAGAAATAATGCTGTTTGGCAAACCTCAACAAAAACAACAGAGAGAATTATTAAACAACGCGTTTAAGCGTTAGGGGGAAGCATTATGAGAGAAGAATCATGTGGTCACCACCCGAAGCCACTGACAAATCTCAGCATGAATAAGAGTGAAACAACAAGAAACAATGCACTGAAGTATAGAAAGGTGAAAGGAAATTGGGTCTGGGATTTGCTTTAAAATACTTCAGCTGAAATAGTAACAACCACAAAACCAACAAAGGTGATCCATGGGGAAATCATTGATGGGCAAAATGTTGATGATGACTGGAACTTTGTGATGGGGTTCATTACACCATTATCTCTATTTTGTATATGTTTGTAATTTTGCATAATAAAAAAAAGGTAGAGCATACATACCAGCATTTTCAAATGGGACTCAGCTCGTAATAATTGAATCTTGCATGGCAAATTAAAAATAAATGGAAAATCACTGAAAATAATGGGGCTGAGGTTTTCTGCAGGTATCTAAAAAATAACAAGAGATAATAGCTTTAATAATTCAAAGGGAAAAATTTTCATTCCTTTACCTCATCTTTTTTTTTTTTTTTAAGATTTTTTTATTTATTTAACAGACAGAGATCACAAGTAGGCAGAGGCAGGCAGAGAGAGAAGCCAGCTCCCTGCTGAGCAGACAGCTCGATGCGGGGCTCGATCCCAGAACCCTTGATCCCAGAACCCTGAGATCATGACCTGAGAGGAAGGAAGAGGCTCAACCCACTGAGCCACCCAGGCGCCCCACCTCATCATTTTAAATTGTTTCCCTCTATTCTTTTGGCAATCTAGTTTTTAAAATTCAAAGTAGCTAGAAAACTTTCTAAGAAAATGCATCTGTTTTGTGAGTTAAAGGTGTTTAGGTTTTCAGTGATCATCTAATTTAGCAATTCAGCATTGCAATGAAGAAATGTTTAAATCTTGATTTATCAACAAGATACCCAGCTACTAATGTGTCCTATAAAGGATGAAAATTTTCAGAAATAAAAATTTTAGTCTTGCGGCGCCTGGGTGGCTCAATGGGTTAAAGCCTCTGCCTTCGGCTCAGGTCATGATCCCAGGGTCCTGGGATCGAGCCACACATCGGGCTCTCTGCTCAGCGGGGAGTTGGCTTCCCACTCTCTCTGTCTCTGCCTGCCTCTCTGCCTACTTGTGATCTCTGTCTGTCAAATTAAAAAAAAAAAAAATCTAAAAAAAAAAAAATTTTAGTCTTACCAGGTTGTTATCCCGAAAGAACAGTCTTCTTGTACTTTCATGAAAGATCACCGCACTGGGGAATTCATCTATGATGAAAGTATTTTCTGGTAGTCGACAGTTAGCTGTGTTTACCTTAGAGAACACATGACTTGTGAATTTCATTTTCTATTAATATATTATTTAATCTATTATATTTATGGTTATCATATAGATAATTAGAATAGAGCTCTATAAACCCAATGCATTTGGCATTGATAAAATAGAATTCTATAAAACTTCTAATTTTTGATCTATAATTTATCCAATTTTCATAAATACTATAAAAGATAATAGATGTTGACAATGGAGATTAGTAAACCAGTTCTTGGGGCACCGATATACTGGAAACAATTTTGAGATCTTGGGAATAAAATCCAAGTACTTTTGAGAAAATTAGTCTTTTCTCCATTAATTAATGAATATTATTTTAGCACACACTATTTGCCAGGTGTGGAACAAAACATAAACTAAAAATTCTCCTTGCTGACACACAGGTTACTGTCTAGTATAGTAGTCAGCAAACTCTTTCTTAAATCCAAACAGTAAATATTTGTGCTTGGGACCATAGAGTCTCTGGTGCAACTATTCAACCCTGACACTCTAAAGAAGAAAATAGCCTTAGAGAATATGTAAACAAGTGAGTGTGGATGTGTTCCAATAAAATTTTAATAACAAAAACATGAGGCTGCCCATATGTGTAGATTACCAACCCATGACCCAGGGCCTGATAGGTAAAAATAAGTAATCTGGTATGGAGGACACAGTTTCTGATTAGAGAAGTAATCTGGTATGGAGGACACAGTTTCTGAACCCCTTCTTGAGGAGTTCAAGAAGGTTTCCCAGAAGAAGCAATTCTGGAAAATCAATGATCTAAATAAGCCTCTATCAAATCAAACTAATCCAAAAGATGCAAGGCAGGAAAATAGAATCTAAGAATATAAATTAAGAAAGTAAAATGAAAACACAACCTATGAAATGGGGGGAAATATTTGCAAATTACATACTTGAGAAGGAATTAATATCTAAAATATATACAGAACACATGCCACTGAGCAAACAAAACAAAAACATATGATTTTAAAATGAGAAACTGAATAGCTGTTTTTCCAAAGAAGACCTACAGATCTCCGACAGGTACAGGAAAAGATGTTCAACATCACTAATCATCAGAGAAATGCAACCCAAAGCTACACAATGAGAATGGCTGTCATCAGAAAGACAAGAAAGATAAGAGGTAAGTGTTGGCAAGGATACAGAGAAAAGGGAACCCTTGAATATTGCATGTAGGGCTGTTAATTGGTGCAACCCCTGTGGAAAACAGTATGGAGGTTCCTCAAGAAATTAAAAATAGAACCACCATATGATCCAGCAATCCCACCTCTGGGTATATTAAAAAAACATTCATCTGAATAAGTATATTCATTTCAAAGAATATGAAATCAGTGTCTCAAAGAGATACGTGTACCCCCCATGTTCAATGCAGCATTTTTTACAAAAGCCAAGACACGGAAACAAGCATCCTGGATGGATGAATGGATAAAGAAGATGTATATATACCCTAAATATTATCTGGCCATGACACAGAAGGAAATCCTGCCTTTAAGACAACATGGGTGGAGTGGACTTGCAGGACATTATTTTAAGTGAAATAACTTAGAGAAAGAAAAATACATATGTATGAGCCAAACTCAGAAACACAAAGTAGAATGGTGGCTGTCAGGGGCAACGGGATGGGGGAAATCGGGGACTATTGGTCAAAGGGTACAAACTTCCAGTTATAAAATGAATCAGTATACCAAATAAGTATAAGTGTATCAAAGCTATATATTGCACACCTTAAACTCACACAATGTTATATAATTATATCTCAATAAAGCTAGATAAAAGGAAATATACTACTTTAGAAATAATCAGTGCATTAACACTTCAGCACTAATTTTATACATAATATTTTCTCCTATTGGGATTGATATTGTGTGGAAAAATTGATTTTGATTGTATTTGGCAATTTATATTTATAAAATCATCTTATCTTAGCTAATTATTTTTTTATTTTTTATTTATTTTTTATAAACATATAATGTATTATTAGCCCCGGGGTACAGGTCTGTAAATCGCCAGGTTTACACACTTCACAGCACTCACCATAGCACAAACCCTCCCCAATGTCCACCATTCTCTCCCTTCCCCCCACCCCCAGCAACCCTCAGTTTGTTTTGTGAGATTAAGAGATTTTTTTGGTTTGTCTCCCTCCCGATCCCATCTTGTTTCATTTATTCTTTTCCTACCCCCCACACCCCCCCACATTGCATCTCCACTTCTCATATCAGGGAGATCATATGATAGTTGTCTTTCTCCGATTGACTTATTTCGCTAAGCATAATACCCTCTAGTTCCATCCATGTCATCGCAAATGGCAAGGTTTCATTTCTTTTAATGGCTGCATAGTATTCCATTGTGTATGTGTGTATATATATAGATACCTATCTAACTATATATATCACATCTTCTTTATCCATTCCTCTGTTGATGGACATCTAGGTTCTTTCCATAGTTTGGCTATTGTGGACATTGCTGCTATAAACGTTCAGGTGCATGTGCCCCTTCGGATCACTACATTTGTATCTTTAGGGTAAATACCCAGTAGTGCAACTACTGGGTCATAGGGTAGCTCTATTTTCAACTTTTTGAGAAAACTTCACGCTGTTTTCCAGAGTGGCTGCACCAGCTTACATTCCCACCAACAGTGTAGAAGGGTTCCCCTTTCTCTGCATCCTCACCAGCATCTGTCATTTCCTGACGTGTTAATTTTAGCCATTCTGACTGGTGTGAGGTGGTATCTCATTGTGGTTTTGATTTGTATTTCCCTGATGCCGAGTGATGTGGAGCACTTGTTCATGTGTCTGTTGGCCATCTGGAAGTCTTCTTTGCAGAAATGTCTGTTCATGTCCTCTGCCCATTTCTTGATTGGATTATTTGTTCTTTGGGTGTTGAGTTTGATAATCTCTTTATAGATTTTGGATACTAGACCTTTATCTGATATGTCATTTGCAAATATCTTCTCCCATTCTGTCAGTTGTCTTTTGGTTTTGTTAACTGTTTCCTTTGCTGTGCATAAGCTTTAGATCTTGATGAAATCCCAATAGTTCATTTTTGCCCTTGCTTCTGTTGTCTTTGGCGATGTTCCTAGGAAGAAGTTGCTATGGTTGAGGTCAAAGAGGTTGCTGCCTGTGTTCTCCTCAAGGATTTTGAAGGATTCCTTTCTCACATTGCGGTCCTTCATCCATTTTGAGTCTAGTTTCATGTGTGGTGTAAGGAAATGGTCCAATTTCATTTTTCTGCATGTGGCTGTCCAATTTTCCTAACACCATTTGTTGAAGAGGCTGTCTTTTTTCCATTGGACATTCTTTCCTGCTTTGTCAAAGATTAGTTGACCATAGACTTGAGGGTCTATATCTGGGCTCTCTATTCTGTTCCATTGATCTACATGTCTGTTTTTGTGCCAGTACCATACTGTCTTGATGATGACAGCTTTGTAATAGAGCTTGAAGTTCAGAATTGTCATGTCACCAACTTTGGTTTTCTTTTTCAATATTCCTTTGGCTATTCGAGGTCTTTTCTGGTTCCAAATAAATTTTATATGGAACCATAGCATAGGCCTCCTCTGAACTGGGGTCCAATAGAGTTCTAAAGGAGGGTTTGCAACTTGGGGTGTGGGTGGGAGGTTCTGGGTGAAGACAGAGGAGGAGGGGGAGGAAGGGGCCCTTCCTGGGAGGTCCATGTCCACCGGGGTTAGAGGTGGGTCAGAGGCAGGGGGGACCCCGACAGGGGAGGGTTGTACGGAGTGGGAGAGCCTGGGGGGAGGTAGGGGCTATAGTGGGGGAGCAGCTCTCCCTGGAGCTGGGGGAAATCCACTTCTTTGAAAAAAATGGATGGGATTTTGGTAGGGATTGCATTAAATGTGTAGATTGCTTTAGGTAGCATAGACATTTTCACAATATTTGTTCTTCCAATCCATGAGCTTGGAATATTTTTCCATTTCTTTGTGTCTTCCTCAATTTCTTTCATGAGTACTTTATAGTTTTCTGAGTATAGATTCTTTGCCTCTTTGGTTAGGTTTATTCCTAGGTATCTTATGGTTTGGGGTGCAATTGTAAATGGGATTGACTCCTTAATTTCTCTTTCTTCTGTCTTGTTGTTGGTGTAAAGAAATGCAACTGACTTCTATGCATTGATTTTATATCCTGACACTTTACTGAATTCCTGTATGAGTTCTAGCAGTTTTGGAGTGGAGTCTTTTGGGTTTTCCACATAAAGTATCATATCATCTGCAAAGAGTGATAGTTTGACTTCTTCTTTGCCAATTTGGGTGCCTTTAATTTATTTTTGTTGTCTGATTGCTGAGGCGAGGACTTCCAGTACTATGTTGAATAGCAATGGTGATAATGGACATCCCTGCCATGTTCCTGACCTTAGCGGAAAAGCTTTCAGCTTTTCTCCATTGAGAATGATATTTGCGGTGGGTTTTTCATAGATGGCTTTGATAATATTGAGGTATGTGCCCTCTATCCCTACACTTTGAAGAGTTTTGATCAGGAAGGGATGCTGTACTTTGTCCAATGCTTTTTCAGCATCTATTTAGAGTATAATATGGTTCTTGTTCTTTCTTTTATTAATGTATTGTATCACATTGACTGATTTGCAGATGTTGAACCAACCTTGCAGCCCTGGAAAAAATCCTCCTTGGTCATGGTGAATAATCCTTTTAATGTACTTCGGATCCTATTGGCTAGTATTTTGGTGAGAATTTTTGCATCTGTGTTCATCAAGGATATTGGTCTGTAATTCTCTTTTTTGATGGGATCCTTGTCTGCTTTTGGGATCAAGGTGATGCTGGCCTCATAAAATGAGTTTGGAAGTTTTTCTTCCATTTCTATTTTTTGGAACAGTTTCAGGAGAATAGGAATTAATTCTTCTTTAAATGTTTGGTAGAGGGGCACCTGGGTGGCTGAGTGCGTTAAAGCCTCTGCCTTCGGCTCAGGTCATGATCCCAGGGTTTTGGGATTGAGCCCCACATCGGGCTCTCTGCTCAGCAGGGAGCCTGCTTCCTCCTCTCTCTCTGCCTGCCTTTCTGCCTACTTGTGATCTCTGCCTATCAAATAAATAAATAAAATCTTAAAAAAAAATGTTTGGTAGAATTCCCCTTGGGAGCCGTCTGGCCCTTGGCTTTTGTTTGTTTGGAGATTTTTTCTTTTTTTTTAAAGATTTTATTTATTTACTTGACAGAGAGGGATCACAAGTAGGCAGAGAGGCAGGCAGAGAGAGAGAGGAGGAAGCAGGCTCCCTGCTGAGCAGAGAGCCTGATGCGGGACTCGATCCCAGGACCCTGAGATCATGACCCGAGCCGAAGGCAGTGGCTTAACCCACTGAGCCACCCAGGCACCCCTGTTTGGAGATTTTTGACGGCTGTTTCAATCTCCTTACTGGTTATGGGTCTGTTTGGGTTTTCTGTTTCTTCCTGGTTCAGTTGTCATAGTTTATATGTCTCTAGGAATGCATCCATTTCTTCCAGATTGTCAAATTTGTCGGTGTAGAGTTGCTCATAGTATGTTCTTATAATTGTTTGCATTTCCTTGGTGTTGGTTGTGATCTCTCCTCTTTTATTCATGATTTTCTATATTTGGGTCCTTTCTCTTTTCTTTTTGATAAGTCTGGCCAGGGGTTTATCAATCTTATTAATTCTTTCAAAGAACCAGCTCCTAGTTTCATTGATTTGTTCTATTGTTTTTTGGCTTCTATTTCATTGATTTCTGTTCTGATCTTTATGATTTCTCTTCTCCTGCTGGGTTTAGGCTTTCTTTGTTGTTCTTTCTCCAGCTCCTTTAGGTGTAGAGTTAGGTTGTGTATTTGAGACCTTCCTTGTTTCTTGAGAAAGGCTTGTATCACTATATATTTTCCTCTCAGGACTGCCTTTACTGTGTCCCACAGATTTTGAACTGTTGTTTTTTCATTATCATTTCTTTCCATGAATTTTTTCAATCCTTCTTTAATTTCTTGGTTGACCCATTCATTCTTTTTTTTTTTTTAAAGATTTTTTCTTTATTTATCTGACAGAGATCACAAGTAGGCAGAGAGGTAGGCAGAGAGAGAGGAGGAAGCAGGCTCCCTACAGAGCAGAAAGTCCGATGCGGGGCTCGATCCCAGGACCCTGGGATCATGACCTGAGCCGAAGGCAGAGGCTTAATCCACTGAGCCACCCAGGCGCCCCAACCCATTCATTCTTTAGAAGGATGCTGTTTAGTCTCCATGTATTTGGGTTCTTTCCAATGTTCCTCTTGTGATTGAGTTCTATCTTCAGAGCATATCGGTCTGAAAATATGCAGGGAATGATCCCAATCTTTTGATACCGGTTGAGACCTGATTTATGACCCAGGATGTGATCTATTCTGGAGAATGTTCCATGTGCACTAGAGAAGAATGTGTATTCTGTTGCTTTGAGATGGAATGTTCTGAATATATCTGTGATGTTCATCTGGTCCAGTGTGTCATTTAAGGCCTTTATTTCCTTGTTGATCTTTTGCTTGGATGCTCTGTCCATTTCAGTGAGGGGAGTGTTAAAGTCCCCTACTATTATTGTATTATTGTCGATGTACTTCTTTGATTTTGTTATTAATTGGTTTATATAGTTGGCTGCTCCCATGTTAGGGGCATAGATATTTAAAGTTGTTAGATCTTCTTGTTGGACAGACCCTTTGAGTATGATATAGTGTCCTTCCTCATCTCTTATTATAGTCTTTGGCTTAAAATCTAATTGAATTGATATAAGGATTTTTACCCCATTAGCTAATTATTTTTAGTTGAACAATACTAATTTCATTCTGCTCTTTTATTTAAAATGCTCTGACTCAGGGTGCCTGGGTGGCTCAGTGGGTTAAAGCCTCTGCCTTTGGCTCAGGTCATGATCCCAGGACCTATGTCGGGCTCTCTGCTCCACAGGGAGCCTGCTTCCTCCCCTCTCTCTCTCTGCCTGCCTGTCTGCCTACTTGTGATTTCTCTCTCTCTGTCAAATAAATAAAATCTTTAAAAAAAAAAATGCTCTGGCTCCTCCTTCTCCCTCAACAATCATTAGGTTTATTAGTACCCTAAGTTTAAATTACTTCTAGATTAGGGCGCCTGGGTGGCTCAGTGGGTTAAGCTGCTGCCTTCAGCTCAGGTCATGATCTCAGGGTCCTGGGATCGAGTCCCACATCGGGCTCTCTGCTCAGCAGGGAGCCTGCTTCCCTTCCTCTCTCTCTGCCTGCCTCTCTGCCTACTTGTGATCTCTCTCTGTCAAATAAATAAATAAAAATCTTTTTAAAATAAATAAATAAATAAATAACTTCTGGATTATGTTGTGTACTCTACTGAAAATGCTGAGTCATTCTCATTTTTTGAGTATTTGTGCATCTAATATATATTAGATAAAATATGTTATATACATAAAATATGTAGTCTATGGCTAGGGTCTAGCCAGTCAGCAAAACGAGCAAAATTCTGAATTACTGAGGACAGAATAAAACATTTTCTTTCTGATTTAGAAATAAAACAAAAGAGGACTCCAGTTGGCCAAGACCAGAGGGATTTTGAGTAAAATGGTATATACATTCCCTCAGAGGAACACTTACCTTATGTACTTCTTTCATCATTCCTAGAAAAGCTTTAAGACTGCAGTAACTCTGACTGGTTTCAGTCCACTGATACAGCTGGGAGATAATGGCAGTTTTAAGCATCTGGATCATTTTGTTGAAAGAAGATTCTTGCAAAGATGCCAAACACTGCTCTGAGGGGTATAAAATCAGCCATGATAAATATGCAGCCTCCAAAAAAAAAAAATCCCCGTTTCTACTGGGTTCTTTAATGTATGAAATAGGTAATGGTTTCCATTTCTGATGACAAAGTCTAGAAAGTATCTTGTATCAGGATATCATCCTGGACATTTATTTCTCATACTTGTGAATTTAGTATCATTGGACTTAAAACTCGAATTTAGGATTCTGAAGAAACTTGCTCATAGCTCCTGTGAATACCTGACTACTTGACTGGATGCATGGTTTTCAAACTGAAAATTCCATACAGTATCTAAAAGTCTGAAAACATACGTAAGAACACACACAAACACACACATACATGTATATCATGTCACCAAGGACATTATCTTTTCTTTTCTTTTTTTAAGATTTTATTTATTTATTTGACAGAGAGTGAGAGAGCACCAGAGAGCAGAAGCAGGGGAGACAACAGAGGGAGCTGCAGAAGCAGGCACCTAGCTGAGCCCAATGCAGGGCTCCATCCCAGGACCCCAGGATCATGACTGAACCACCAAGGTACCCTTCATCAAGGACACTTTCAATCTTGGGGCACCTGGGTGGCTCAGTTGGTTAAGGTCTCTGCCTTCAGCTCAGGTCATGATCCCAGGGTCCTGGGATCAAGCCTGAATCAGGCTTTCTGCTCAGCAAGGGAGCCTGCTTTCTCCTCTCTCTGCCTGTCTCTCTGCCTACTTGTGATCTCTGTCTGTCAAATAAATAAAGAAAATCTTTAAAAAAAAAAAAAAAGAACACTTTCAATCTGAAAAAAATAGTATCTACATTTTCAGACTCTATGAATACCTGGTATATATGGGTATATTTTTTAAACTAACTCAATAACAATATGGAAATATTACTTGGTTCCAGCTTGGATTTTTGTATCTTTAAAGGATAATTCTCAGAAAACGAACCTATCAAATGTTAAAATAGCTAATACAAGTAATATAATATGATGCAGATGCATGAAAGGCAGATTTATAGAGATTCCATAAATAGACTCAAATATGCATGACATTTTAGCATATGATAAAAGTGGCATTGCACATTAGTGGGAATGAAACACATCATTCAATAAATGTGTGGGGACAATTGAAAACTGACTCAGAAAAAATAAAGTTTAATCAAGATAAACTCCATATGGATCAAAGATTTAAACATAAAAATGAAACAATAAGAATTCTAGGAGGAGAGGGTCACCTGCCTGGCTGGCTCATTCAGTAGAGCATGTTACTCTTGATCTCAGGGTCATGAGTTCAAGCCCCATGTTGGGCATGGAGCCCACTTCAAAAAAGAAAAGGGGGACACATGGCTGGCTCAGTTGGAGGAGTGTGTGACTCATGATTTCAGGGTCATGGATTCAAGACCCATTTTGAATATAGAGATTACTTAAATAAATGAAACCTTAAAAAATTCTAATAGGAGCATGGGAATCTTTTTAAAAAGATTTTATTTATTTGAGAGAGAGTGAGAGAGAGAGATTGAGAGAATGAGTGGAAGAAGGGACAAGTGGAGAAGAAGGCTCCCCACAGAGCAGGGAGCTCCATACGGGACTCAATCTAGGACCCTGGAATCATGACCTGAGCCAAAGGCAGATGCTCAACTAACTGAGCCACCCAGGTGCCTGGGGATTTTTTTTAAATTTCAGAGTGAGGTAGGCTTTCTGAAGTATGATCTAAACTCAGAAATCATAAAAGAAAATGTTCATATACTAGACTTCATAAAAATGTTTTAAAGTAACAAACATTTTTGTTGTGGTTGTTTGCTTTTTGTTTTCTTTTTAAGATTTATTTATTTGAGAGAGAGAGAGCAAGTGAGAGCAGGGGAATGGGCAGAGGAAGAGGGAAAGAATCCCAAGACGACTCCCTGCTGAGCACTGAGTGCAGAGGTGGGGGTGGGGGGTGTTCTGATCCTACTACCCTGAGATCACAACCCAAGCTGAAACCAAGAGTTGGATCCTCAACTAACGGAGCCACCAATGCACCCCTTCATAAAAATATAGAATAATTATGCATTCAAAAGTACCACAAAGTAAAAAAAATAATAATAACCCAAAGAAAAAAGATTTGTAATTCATATTATTGATTAAGTATTAATTGCCTTAATCATTTAAGAGCTCCTAAATAGGGGCACCTGGGGGACTCAGTGTGTTAAGCCTCTGCCTTCAGCTCAGGTCATAATCCCAAGGTCCTGGGATGGAGCCCTGCATCGGGCACTCTGCTCAGCAGGGAGCCTGCTTCTCCCTCTCTCTCTCTCTGCCTGCCTCTCTGCCTACTTGTGATCTCTGCCAAATAACAAAAATTTTTTAAAAAGAGCTCCTAAATAAAAAGAAAAACACTAACAACAACACATGGAAAAATCAGTTAAGAGGGAAGAACTGATAGTTCCCAGAGAATGGATTTGAGATATAGGAAAACCAGCACTGTATCTCATTCATAATGAGAAAATAAAAATTCTGGGTGCCTGGGTGGCTTAGTTGGTTAAGTGACTGCTTTTGGCTCAGGTCATGATCTCAGGGTCCTGGGATTAAGCCCCTCATTGTGTTGGGTTCCCTGCTCAATGGGGAGCCTGCTTCTCCCTTTCCCACTCCTCCTGCTTGTGCACAGTCTCTCTCTCTTTCTATCCGTCAAATAAATAAATAAATAAAATATTTTAAAGAATAAAAAAAAGGAAATCAAAATTCAAAATAAGAGATTCTTCAGAAAGGCAAATACCAAAGTTTGATAATACTGTAGAAAAATGCGTGGGCTGATGCTGTTGTATTTGTTGATGAAGTATAAATTTGTATATCCTCTGTCAAGGCTGTCATGTTGCACTTTTACATGCAATTTACATAGACTACAATATGAATTTTGACCACTTAAAGTTCTGTGCAGGGTCATTTGGCAAAATCTCTCAAAATTTTAAATGCACATAAAATTTGATCCAGTAATTTTCCTTCTGGAATTTTCCCCATCTGTGTAAATGTATATACATATAAAGAAATACATGTTAGCACTATTATAATAGCAAAAGCTTAGAAAAAGTTATTTATAGTATATCCTCCCAATAGAATACTAATAAGCCTTTAAATAGAACCAGGCAGTTCCTGTAACAGAACAAACATATTCTTACAATATAATGTTGATGGGAAAAGGCAAGTTGCCAAAAAATGTGAATGATGTGCTACCATTAAAAAAATTAAAAAAAGAGAAGTGCCTGGGTGGCTCAGTGGGTTAAGAGTCTGAGATTATGCTGAGTGAAATAAGTCAAGCAGAGAGAGTCAATTATCATATGGTTTCACTTATTTGTGGAGCATAACAAATAGCATGGAGGACAAGGGGTGTTAGAGAGGAGAAGGGAGTTGGGGTAAATTGGAAGGGGAGGTGAACCACGAGAGACTATGGACTCTGAAAAACAATCTGAGGGGTTTGAAGTGGCGGCGGGGTGGGAGGTTGGGGTACCAGGTGGTGGGTATTATAGAGGGCACGGATTGCATGGAGCACTGGGTGTGGTGAAAAAATAATGAATACTGTTTTTCTAAAAAAAATAAATAAATTGAAGAGAAAAAAAAAAAAAAAAGAGTCTGCCTCGGCTCAGGTCATGATCCCAGAGTCCTGGGATCAGGCCCCACATCTCGCTCCCTGATCAGCGGGGGAGATTGCTTCTCCCTTTCCCACTCCCCCTGCTGTGTTCCCTCTCTGGTTGTATCTCTCTCTTTGTCAAATAAATAAATAAAATAAAATAAATTTAAAAAAAGAAAAGAAAAGAAAGAAAATGAAAGAATCTATGTCTCTATTTTTTAAAAATACATATCTTTTAAAGTTTACACAAAAAAACTATACTCTACAACTGCTTTCTGGGGGGGAACTGGGTGGCTTATATTTCATCATATATATCCTTTGTACCTTTAAAGCTTTGGACCTTGAACATTAGCTTAAAATTGTAAAAGGAAATTTCATAGCACTAATACAATACATAAGAACACAAAGTTTAACATTTATTTTTCATCACTGATCTGTTGGGAAGGAAAAACTCTCCTCTTCCCTTCAAGTTTCTTTTGGCTGGTCTAAGAATTAAATTAATGAGACAGATTAATAGAAAATCAAATTTAATTTTGTATGTATAAGGGCTCTATAAGAATATGAGGCCCAGAGGCAGTCAGACAGTTAAGGCTTATATGCTGTGCAGAGTTAAGGAGAAGAGGGTAGGAGTCTGAGTCTTCAAAAGGAAGGAAGACAATCACTGGAAGATGAAAAAGAGTAAATGTTTGGTAAACAAATGTTTGCTGTGCCATTTGGAAACAAAGGAATACAGAGGGGAATTTTAACAGACTTTGCTAAATTTGTCTACCACACCTAATTCATATTATACTATAGTTACCTATGGAGATAGCTCCCTTCCTGGAGCAGGCCTTATCTTTTACATCTTTTAGGCAGTTAGGGGGAAGGTCAATGGTTCCTCCTGAGCCTTCTATTTCTTAAAAATAGTCTAGAATAATCCACATGCTAGAGAGACACATTTTGGGATGGCAAATTTTGCTCCCATGCAGGTGAAAATGTCTCAAGTTTTAAAACATGAACAAAGTTTTAAAGTATGGATATATCTTTACTAGATCCTCTATAGTTATTAAATTCTGATGTCAAAGCCATACCAAACCTAAGAGTTGCACATGCTTTGTATAATAATGATGATTGTAATATTAACTTAATCTTTTCAAATATTCACATACCATATACCCAAACATGTGTGTATTTTTAAATCTTGTATCCAAAATTTGCTCCAACTTTTAGTTCAGTGATTCTCTACTGAGAGTACATATAAAGGGACAAAAGTAATCAAACTTACTCAGAACTTGTGATTTTCGTATCTTACAAACAGCTTTGGCAAATGGAACCACCAGACTCCACCAGTTCCTAGAATCATGCATCACAGGACATTCTAGGAGCAGAAGGAAAACTAGTAATGCTTCTTGGTGAGAAGAACAACATGGGAGAGCTCTCAGCAGATTATCCCTGAGACATGTAGTTATCTGTAATTGAAAGAACAGGAAGGGCCCAGCATCCATTAGGTACAGATTATAATGAAAACAAGCTGTGGGACTAGGGGTTTTGTTCCACCATTTTCCAGTGGAAAAATAATTTAGTTTTCCTCAAACCTACTGTTCAAACTCTATCGTTCCTTGCAGCCCAAATTCCCCAAAAGTGTTATGTGAGAGTCATCCTCTGTTTTATATTGGGTTGTGTGAGGGAAATAAAGTGAAATCACATGTACATACTGTGTGAATCATGGAGGTCACTCAATTAGAGATTGACAGATCAAGGATCCATACCCAGATCTATCTGACTTAAATCTAACATGGCAAAGATAATGCCATATTGTTCACCTCACCAATCCTGTTTCATTTTCCTCCTGGGCTCACAGGAAGATAGCATTTCCAGCCTCCCTGCAGTTATGTGGGGCCAAATGATTGAGTTCTGGCTAACAAGATACGAGTGAAGGTGATGTATATCACTTCCAGGCATGACCCCTGAAGCTCCTCATGGGACCTCCCATACTCTCTTTCCTTATCTGCCAATCAAATACAAATATTAGAACCCGTTTTCAGGGAGCATTCTGTGAAACCAGTGTTCCTTGGAATTCACATTGGAAGAGCACCCCAAGTTATCTCCCATTTAACCTAGATGTATTTATTTTTAAATACATTCAATAATATCTACTATTCTTACTTCTTCGTCTTGAAAATAAAAATATCGTATCTACCCCATATTAAAGAACACTCCCCCCCTTTCCCTGCCAAATGTAGGGACCCAGTATAAAGATGACTTTAACCCAAAAGCATGTGTGATATCGCTGATGCAGAAGGAAGTCTTCAGATTTCCCTTATCTGACTAAAGGCAGGGCCTTCCCAGAGTGAGGCAGCCGTGGATGTCCTTGGAAGGCAAGCTTCACTGCCAGGGAAAGACTGGCCACTTGCACTTGGATAAGAAATTGCATAAACAAACATTATCACAAGCTGTCCTATCTTCCATTCGACTCCCTTAAAGCCCATTTTTCTCCCTGAAAACTCCATTTGTTTTCTCATAGAAGCCTCTTCTCTCTAATTCCCTTTTCCCTATTAATTGGTAGATAAGCTCTCATTGTTAGCTCTTTGGGGAGTTTCTTCATCTGAATGATACCCAGAAGCATGGAATAAAACTCGCTTTCTTCTGTTAATCAGTCTATTGTCAGTTCACAGGCCCCCAAACACATGAACCTGAGTTGGAAGAGGGAAAATTTTCCAACACAGCCCAGAATCACAAAATACTAAACTATATCCCTCTCTCTCTCTCTGCCTGCCTCTCCGTTTACTTGTGATTTCTCTCTGTCAAATAAATAAATAAAATCTTTAAAAAAAAAAAATACTAAACTAGAATAGATCTTAAAGAGGAACTCCGTAAATAATGAGCCCAATAAAAAAAGGAAAGACCCAACAGCATAAGTGCTGAATCAGTAGCCAATTCGGCTCAACTAGATTTGACAATCAATGATCGCAAGAGAATCGGCTTTCCATTCCCCCAGTACAGGTAAAGCTTCTCTTGCTTCCCAAACTAGTGCTATTTTCATGTATCTGCTAATGATTATTTACCTCTCAAACTTTGTTCTTTTCGTATTGAAAATAAAAATACTGTATTTACTATACATTTAAACATGTGCTTAAAAAAGTGCCAGTATCTAAAAGAAGGAGTAGAAGTCAGAGAAGAGGTTGTGACCACAGAAGCAGAAGTCAGTGATATGGGACCACGAATCAAAGAATGCAGGCAGCCTCTAAATCAAGAAAGGTCAAAGAGGGGCGCCTGGGTGTCTCAATTGGTTAAGCAACTACCTTTAGCTCAGCTCATGATCTCAGGGTCATGGGATCAAGTCCCACATTGGGCTCCCTGCTCAGTGGGGAGCTTGCTTCTCCCTCTTCTACTCTACCTGCTTGTGCTCTCTCTCTTTCTTTCTCTTTATTAAGAAATAAAATCTTAAAAAAAAAAAAAAGTCAAAGAAATAGATTTTCCGTAGAGTCTCTAGCTCTATTTTCAATTATTACTATAACAATCACTATACTATATATTAGTACTATACTAACTAACCATACTAACAGGTACTATAACCACAAATTTAGTGGTTTAAAGAAACACAAATTTGTTATCTTGTAGTTCTAGAGGTCAGAAGTCCAAAATGAGGGGCACCTGGGTGGCTCAGTTGGTTCAGAATCTGCCTTCAACTCAAGTCATGATCCCAGGGTCCTGGGATCAAGGCCCACATTGGGTTCCCTGATTAGCAGTGAGTCTGTTTCTCCCTCTTCCTCTGCCCTCTGTCTGCTTATGCTCTCTCTCTCAAATAAATAAACTAAAATCTTAAAAAAAAAAAAAAAAAAAAGAAGAAGAAGAAGTCCAAATGGGTCTTGCAGGACTAAAATCAAGACATTGACAAGGTTGCATCCCTTCTGGAAGCTCAAAGGGAGAATCTATTCCCTGGCTAGTGGTTTCTTATAGGGATAATCCCATCTCTTTCATTTCTCTAGTTTCTAGAGACTGTCAGCATTTCAGCATTCCTTTGCTATTGGCCTTTCTTCATTCTCAAATCCAGAAACACACATCTTCAAATCTCCCGAACTCTGACATTCCTGCTTCCGCTTACAGATACTCCTGTGATTTCACTGGGCCCCTCAAGATAATCCAGAATAATCTCCTCATCTCAAGATTGGTAACTTGATGACCTATGCAAAATTCCTTTTGCCATGTAAGGTAACACATTCACAGACTTTGAGTATTGAGACATGGACATCTTGGGAGGCCATTATTCAACCACCACATTTCCTGTTATACACTCCATGCAACCATTAATCTATTTTCTATTTTTATGGATTCGCTGTCTCTGAACATTTCATGTAAATGGAACCAAACAATATGTGATTTTTGTGTTTGTCTGCTTTCAATTACATAATGTTTTGAGGGTCACCTATGCTATAACACCTCTCTTTTTTATTGCTGAGTAGTATTCTGTTGTATGAATCCACCGCATTTTATTTATCCACATCCTGGTTGATAAATATTTGGGTTGTTTCCACATTTTGACAATCATGAACATGCTGCTATGATCATTTACATAGGAGCTTTTGTGTGGACATGTGTTTTCATTTGGGTTGGAAAAGCATCCAGAAGTAGAAGTGCTGGTCATATGGTAAATCTATGTTTAACTTTTTTGAGAAGCTGCCAAATTGTTTTCTAAAGAAATACACGTCTGCCAGCCATAAATGAGGCTTTCGGGTTCTCTGTATCCTCACCAATACTTGTTATTGTCTTTCTTTATGATGATCATCATCATTGTGGATGTGAAGTGATATCTCATTGTGGTTTTAATTTGCATGTCCCTAACGATTAATTGTACTAAGCATTTTTCTCTATGCTTATCCATAAATATCCATTCAAATCTTTTGATCTTTTTTAAAATTTAGGTCATTCCCTTTCTTACTGAGTTACAAAAATCATTTCTATATTTTGGATGCAAGTCATTTGCCGAATATATGATTTATAAATTTTTAAAAAAAGTGCTGGCATCTCATACAGTGTCTGGAATATGGTAACCTCATGAACAGTCACCCCTCCCCGATCACACACCATCCCTCTGACTCAGCTCCCAACAAAATTAAACTGCAATCTACTGGTTCCTGTAAAGAAATACCATTGTTCTATTTCTCAAGTAAATATTGGCCATTACCATGAGAGAAATCCATTCTGTTTTGGTTAACTTCTCGAAGGTATCTCTTGCCTTTTGTAAGTCCACATCAATGGAAATCGTTTCTACAGATTCTCTTTGGATAAAAGAAATTTACAAACAAAAAACAAAACACACATGAACAGATGGAAAATAGTATTTCTAAACTTCATACATATTTATTGTTTTATTAGGTAGCAGATACAAACTTCTTTCTTACAGCTTGCCTCCTTTCAAAATAATTTACTTGGCACAAAAAAGTTATATAAAATTTATATTCTCCTAAGAGAGAGTAGGTAACAAATTATTATCTCTAAAGTGGCTACAAGTGTGGGGTGCGATAATAGCGAGATTTTATGTGCTGCATCTGAGAACTGACACTATTTACCCTCACACTCAGCCGGTACACTGAGAACTGAAACTACCCAACACCCCGCCCATACTTTGCCATCTACATCTCCATTACTTAGGATTGCTCTGTTTCATTAGCATGACTTCACTATTCCAAGTGAGCCTAAGCCCAGGCAAGTGGTTTGATTGTGCATTATAGGAACTTCCTGAAAAGACCCATTAACTCCTCAATGGAAAGCATTAATTTATGCCCTAAAATTCTTAGACTCTCTTGCTTCCAACCATCCTGGATCATTGAATCTTTTCCCAGTCCTAATCAAGCCCCCAGCAGTCCCACCCCCCCATCCCCCAAACTGAAAGGCCTACCCCAAACAAAACTGCCAATTCTTGAGAAATGCCTGCCCGGCCTTCCCCTTAGTAACACTATCAAAGCTTTGTCTTGGTGTTTTGTTGGGGATATCTGAAGAGACTGCATCTGTCAAACAACTTATTTTTATAACATTCTATCAAGAATGTTATAATTGCTGAATTAATGGATCAATAGTAATACCAGGGCTAAAATATTTATGCAAGTACTCAAAGTATTGTAATTCTCCCTTTAAAATATATTGTCCTTTGCAGTCTTTGACATCTTAAAACCAAACCTTGAGTTTCATCACTCCTGGGAGGATACTTTTCCACTTTACAAAGATGATATTCTTCACTTGGAAAACATTCTATATGCAGTAAGGATTAGCCTGAGGCTAGAGTAGGGAAGAAAGAGGAAACACTGTACGGCAGAGTCCCTGTCCCTCACTTCTCCCCTGGAAGGAAGGCAAGAAGAAGAAGAAAGCCAATGGGAGAGGAAGAAGGCAGAGGCAAGCAGTGTCTGATCTTTCTCCTCTCCCTTGACCGGGATGTGTGGAGATGAATCGGGACGCTCTTTAGAACTCTAGAAAGACACTGTTTATGGGCTGCCAGTGGGAAGCCATGGCATTCAGCTTCCCTGGGTTTCTCTGGCCCTGAGGTGAGGTTGTTGGACTCAACAGTTCCTCCAGTCCCCTTAAGGAGTGACTGAGAGTGCAGTTGGCTTAAAAACCAATGGGACAACTGGGGGTTGAACAGAGCCAAAGAATGCCTGCAACACCGGTTACATGAGTGCCACCTACTGGCCCTCCCTGGCCAGGAGGAGGCAAAGATGTGTATAACTATCTTCAGAATCTGTGAAGCAGCTTGGGGCCTATTCAACGGGGAGGGATGAGACCTGACCTAGTGGGGAGGACTGGACTGAGTGATATCTGCTGCGGACACGCCAGCAGGGCATCAGCCTCCAGAGAAGGCAGAGAGCAGCCTAAGGACCCCTTCATGCTACTATCCACCTTCACCCTTAAATACTGTTAAATTAAACATGGAGGCCATTACACTGAGGGGGCTCTATCACTGTGGGGCCTCTGTACAGCTGAGCCTATAATCTGAGCCTATAAACACCTCAGTAATGATATCGAAACCTAAGGACAGCCAGTCACAAACAGCCCTTCACGCTTTGAGCTATAGCCGATCAATTAATTGCTTTGCTTTGCTTCTGCACCTTCTCTACACATGTCTTTCCTCTAGCTCCTGTTGGTGGAGTGCTCCTAACCATTTCAGCTTGGTGCTGCCCAGTTTGAATCAGTATTTGCTTAAATAAATCTTGAAATGTTTAATATGCCCCAGTTTGTCTCTTAACAGTTCCCAGGCACAGTGTTATAAAGCATAAAGGGAAGGATAGAAATACCAGACCAAATGTTGAGTGCTTCGCAAGAGAGCTGTTTATAGGACTGGATCAGACACAAAATAGAGAAATTAGATTTTCCTCTGTATTAGTGAACCTAGTTCAAGATAAAATAAATGGAATTTATTTTCCCTGTTGCTGGATTCCCCTATTGATCCCACCACAAAAAGAACTGCAGAGTGCTGCCTTGGCCTCTAAGTACTATAGCGACTTCAGAATGATCCCTCATGGACATGAAGATCCTGAAAAGAACATCATTCCTTTTTGTCAGGTCACAGAAGAGGACAGGGCAGAGAAGGTGAACAATGTGAATTGGGAATTACAACTTGCAGTTGTCTTTACTTTACAAAATGGGAGAATTCTGTGTAACAACCTTTAGAGTTTTCTATGTTGAACTTTATGTTCGAAGATAACGTAAATCACAAATTAAAATGACTGACTTAAAGCATTTCATTTTAAGTATTTCTCAATGTGTTTTTCTTTCCCCAGTGTTTTATTTATTTATTTATTTTTTTAAAGATTTTATTTATTTATTTGCCAGAGAGAGAGGGAGAGAGAGCGAGCGAACACAGGCAGACAAAGAGGCAGGCAGAGGCAGAGGGAGAAGCAGGCTCCCCGCCGAGCAAGGAGCCCGATGCAGGACTCGATCCCAGGACGCTGGGATCATGACCTGAGCCGAAGGCAGCTGCTTAACCAACTGAGCCACCCAGGCATCCCTCCCCAGTGTTTTAAATGAAGGTAAAGCTCATGTAAAAATTTACCTTTTCTTTAAAAAACTTGCAGTCAGACAAGCAGGAGATGAAAATATCATCGCAATTTCGCTGTAAAAGTAACAAAAGTGTTAAGTCGTACTGTACTATGGAGTATGACTCCTCTTTTGTCCAATTATACAACTGATGACATGAAATCATCAAGAAAAATTACTCTCATGACGAGTCTTCCAAATTCTGGATATATTTTGTGCTGATAAATCTCACCAAAACCCTTCATAGTTCATTTTACCAAGTCACGGATTTAGATAAAATCCATCCTTCTGGAAATAGAAATTTATAGCGCCCCGGAGTATAAACTGTGAAGATACACAAGAGTCTAATTCAATGAAGGCTTAGTGAGACACAACATGTTTTTGATTCTCCCCTGCCTCTCTCACGCCTGTCAAGGTGCCTGGGAACGGAATGTCCTCAATATAGTTAAGTAAATGAGGTGAGATCATCAGTGACGTCTGCAAACTTCGAGGTGGTGGAAGAGAATATGGTTAAAATGCACGTGCTTTCCCAGCAAAGCCAAACCCTGTCTTATGTTTAGGATAAAATGACCCCATGGCTTTGAAACCAAATACCAGTGATTTATAAGTTATCAGACAGAGCTACCTCTTAGCCACTTCGCGTTCAGGGCTTCTTGCTGCTGATGCTATCCATTTTTCTATCAGGGACTGGCTAATTTGTCTTATTTCTGGCAGGATTTTCCTGGGAACATCTGTAGAACTGGTATCCTTCATGGGAAAAAAAAAAAAAAAAGATCAGGAAAAACACCCACATGCTGAGGAATAAATAACACGGCAAGGCTTGTGGCGCAGGCAGTAGATAGGCCCCCACCCTCTCTGACGGGGTGTGTCGGGGGAGGAGGTGTAGTCAGAAGGATTGGGTTCTCAGACTGGCTGGGCTATTCCAGTCCTAGCCTTGGCCACTTTGCTTGATCTGAGCCTTAGCTTTATCATTTATTTTATTTTATTTTTTAAAGATTTTATTTATTTATTTGACAGAGAGAAATCACAAGTAGATGGAGAGGCAAGGCAGGCAGAGAGAGAGAGAGGGAAGCAGGCTCCCTGCTGAGCAGAGAGCCCAATGCGGGACTCGATCCCAGGACCCTGAGATCATGACCTGAGCCGAAGGCAGTGGCTTAACCCACTGAGCCACCCAGGCGCCCCTAGCTTTATCATTTAAAAATGGAATGACACAAAATAACTGAAAACAGGGACTTAACCCCATATTCACTGCAGCATTATTCACAAAAGCCAAAAAGGTAGAAACAGCTGGTGTCCAATGACAGCACAACGGATAAACATGGTGCATAGACACAGGGGAATATTCAGCCATTGTTAAGGGCCTACTTAGCCAGAGTGATTCCATCTCGGATTAAACAGCCATTTTGTTGTTTATGCAGTAAAATATGGTCGACCAGTCCCTGATAACAGAGCCCAGAATAAAAGGACAAGTCAGGCCAGGTGGAGACATCCAATCAGTAAAGCGCATATACTATCTCCCTAACTACCAAAGAATGTGGGCCCCACCTTTGGGGCGCCAATTCTGACCAAGATGATAGGCTAGTTCAAATAGCTACTATAGGGTGAACTGTAATTCAATTGGCCACCCATGTGTGACTTAGCATGACTATGCAACTTTCTCTGTGTGTTGCAATCTCATTGGCCACCTGCGTGTGGCCAGGCTCAACCACATGGTCTTTGCTCTATAAAAGTTAGTCTATGAGGCTGGGAAGGTTTGCTCTCTCTGTAAGAGGCCGCCCCGGCTGGTCGGTTTGATTCTCGATACTGGCATGAAATAAAGCTTTGCTTGACCTTCACTTTGCATCAGTCTCGCTCCTTTGATCACGGACCCTAACACCATAAAAAGAGAGTCTGATACATGCTGAAACATGGATGAACTTTGATGACATTATGCTAAGTGAAATAAGCCAGATACAAAAGGACAAATAGGGGGAGCCTGGGTGGCTCAGTGGGTTAGAACTTCTGCCTTCAGCTCAGGTCATGATCTCAGGGTCCTGGGATCCAGTCCCGCATCGGGCTCTCTGCTCAGCAGGGAGCCTGCTTCCCCCTCTATCTCTCTCTGCCTACTTGTGATCTCTGTCAAATAAATAAATAAAATCTTAAAAAAAAAAAAAAGGACAAATAGTGTATGATGCCACTTATATGAAATTGGCAACTTCATAGAAAGTAGATTAGAGATTACCCAGGGCTTGGGGCAGTTGGGGGGAGTCATGGTCATAAATAGAGACTTATAATTTAATGGTTACAGAGTTCCTGTTTGGGGTGATAAAAAAAAAAGTTTTGGAGATGGATAATGGTGATGCCTGCACAATATTGTGAATGCAATTAATGCCACAAAATTGTATGTGTGTGTGTGTATATATATATATATATATATCATAAAATCTTCTATTTTAACTATTCTTAAGTATACAATATATTTTATTAAGTATACTATATATATTTTATTGTGGTTAAAAGTATTTATATAGATTAACCATAATTTAAAAAAAATTAGATAATAATACCTACCTCTCTGGGCTCCTGTTAAGATTAAATGATATTAGGTATCCAAAACCTTTGGATTATAGTTGGTATTCATTTTTTTTTAAAGATTTTATTTATTTGGGCGCCTGGGTGGCTCAGTGGGTTAAGCCGCTGCCTTCGGCTCAGGTCATGATCTCAGGGTCCTGGGATCGAGGCCCGCATCGGGCTCTCTGCTCAGCGGGGAGCCTGCTTCCTTCTCTCTCTCTCTGCCTGCCTCTCTGCCTGCTTGTGATCTCTCTCTGTCAAATAAATAAATAAAATCTTTTAAAAAAAACATTTATTTGAGAGAGAGAGTGGGCATGAGCGGAGGTGGGGGGGGTGAAGGGGTGGGGGAAGGGGGTGGAGCAGAGGGAAAGGGAGAAGCAGACTCCCCAATGAGCAGGGACTCCAGGATCATGACCTCAGCCAAAGGCAGACACTTAACCAACTGAGCCACCGGGGTGCCCCTATAGTTGGTGTTCAGTAAACACTGGTTTCTTTCTCCCCTCTAATCACCCATAGATTTTTACTTTTAAATCAGTGGTTTTCAAACTTTGGCATGCAACAGAATTACCTGGTAATTTTGCTAAAGCATAGTCTGCTGAGCCCAACCCCACAGTTTCTCATTTAGGGGTGGAGCTCAAGAATTTGCATCTGGGGCGCCTGGGTGTCTCATTCAGTTAAGTGGCTGCCTTCAGCTCAGGTCATGGTCTCAGGATCCTGGGATCGAGCCCCATGTTGGGCTCCCTGCTTGGCAGGAGCCGGTATCTTCCTTTACTTCTGCCTGCTGCTCCCCCTGCTTATGCTTTCTCTCTCTGGCAAATAAATTAATTAATTAATCTTAAAAAACAAAAGAATTTACATCTAGCAAATTCCACATGATGCTGCTGCTCTGGTGTAGGGCCCACACTTTGAGAACCATGGTTCTATACAATACTTGAATGGAAATGGCTTGGTGAGAGGTATCCGAAATCACTATATGGAAAGAAAAACCCGTGTCTTAATATAGTCTTCCAAAGGCATTAGTGCTCTGCTCCATGTTATACCTCTACCTCCAATGAACCTATAATAAATCAGGAATTTTTTTTTTTTTTTAGATTTTATTTATTTATTTGTCAGAGGGAGAGAGAGCGAGCACAGGCAGACAGAGTGGCAGGCAGAGGCAGAGGGAGAAGCAGGCTCCCTGCTGAGCAAGGAGCCCGATGTGGGACTCGATCCCAGGACGCTGGGATCATGACCTGAGCCCAAGGCAGCTGCTTAACCAACTGAGCCACCCAGGCGTCCCAGGAATTTTTTTTTTTTTTAAGTAATTTCTATCTATGCCCAGCATGGGGCTTGAACTCAAGACCTTGAGATCAAGTCACATACTCTACAAACTGAGCTAGCCGGCCATTCCATGAGTCATAAAACTCTCTACCGTTTTTATTTAATGCTAAAATAAAATCCGGAAAAAGATGTGTAACCGTGACTTCTGAAGTTCCCTTCAGCTTCCTGATCTGAGCCCTCGTGTTCCCTCTAGCTCAATCACAAGAAAGCTTTTATTCTCCCCACATGGCTGGAAACTTAGGACAATGAGGTGCTCCCTATTGGCACTTATACACCATTTCTCCTACTCTTCAAAATCCCAGCTTCTCTGAAGTAATCATCTCCCAATGTCCTTGTCACTACCCTTCAACACTGAAAATTTTAGTACCTTGCTGTCTCCCTTGGCACTGCCATGCTTGTTGTCATTCTTCCTGTAATTCTTAGCAACTACAGAACTAATAAACATGATTTATTTCCCACCAGATCGCTCAAGTCTTGATCTCATCTCCATACTTCTCCTCTGCTCCACCTCAACTATCTGTGTCCTGGACCAGGGTTTCAAGATGGATGTTATTGACATTTGGGGTCAGATAATTATTTGCTGTGGGGGTCTTGTGCATTGTAGGATGTTTAGCAGCTGTTGTGGCCTCTGTCCACCAGATGCTGGTGGCAGCCACCTCAACACACCTGCCCTTTTCCAGTTACTTCAACCTAAAACATCTCCAGGAGTTGCCCAATGTTTCTCGGGCAAAACCATTCCTAGTTGAAAACCATTGCCCTAGATCTAGTTAATACCCCATGCTTTATAATCATCATTAACTGTTTCACCTTCTAAAATTTCTATTAGAAACATTCTCAGGGGTGCTTGGGTGGCCTTCAGCTCAGGCCATGATCTCAGGGTCCTGGGATCGAGCCTGGCATTGGTGGGTTGTGGTTGGCGGGGGAGGTCCCTTCTCAGCAGGGAGTCTGCTTTGCCCTCTCCCACCCCCACTCATACTCTTTCTCACCTCCCCCCCACCAAATAAATAAATAAAATCTTTAAAAAAGAAAAGAAACATTCCTTTCTTTGGTTATGAGACACCTTTTCTGATTCCCTTAAGGTAAAACTCCCAATCTAACATTCTTTAGTGCTGGAATGAATTAAGACTTTCGGGGACTGTTTGGAACAAAATGAATGTATTTTGTATGCAAGAAGGACATGAATATTTTGGGGGGGAGAATGTTATGGACTGAATGTGTTCTCCCCCAAATTCATATGTTGAAATTCTAATCCCCAGTGCGACGGTATAAAGAGGTGGGGCCTTCGGGAGGTGACTAGGTCTCATGAATGGGATTAGTGCCCTTATAAGAGACCCCAGAGAGCTCTCTTGCCCCTTCTGCTATGTGAAGACACAGCAAGAAGACAGCCATCTGTAAGTAAGGAAGCATGTCCTGACCAAACACTGACTATGCTGGCCTCTCCATCCTGGACTTCCCAGACTCCAGCACTGTGAGAAATACATCTCTGCTGTTCAAAAGCCTCCGAGTCTATAGTGTTTTGTTAGCAGGCAGAGCAGACTAAGACACTTACTTTAGAGCAGAACCCACTCCAACATTCTTCAAGGCCGTTAGGACCGCCAATCCAGTGACCCTATTGTTTGTTCATTACTCATCACCTCCTCATTCTTACCCAGCTTAGAGTCCATGGTCAGCACTATAATAAGTCCCTTGAAAATACTTCCTACTCTCTCACTGTCCTATTGAACTTACCTAACAAAATTCCATCTGTGGTTAAAAGCAAGTCTGGAATACTCCAAATTTGAACCCAAGCAAAACTGAATCTAATCCATTCACTGGAGAGATTCCCCCAATGGTGCTGATTGATTTGACTTGCAGTCCTACTATCATAAATGGGCACCCAACACTATTTAGTGATTTCCCACAACATTTGCTTCTCACTCTCTGAGACAACTACTGTACACCTTCCTTTTATTCCCAAACCTGTTAACACTTCTCCTGTCTCACTCACTCCCAGATGAGGGCCTTGCCCTCTTTGTCACTGTGAAAACCGAAGCCATCAGGCACCTTTCCAACATCACCTCACACTCATTTCCACTGTTCCTTATTAGAGCAAAATAAATATTTCTGCTCAAGCCCCTCCATTCTACACAGATGCAATCCTGCCTCAGCTTCCATGCTCAGTGCAGAGTCTGCTTGAGATTCTCTCTCTCCCTCTCCTTCTCCTCTCCTCTCCTCTCCTATTGTGGGACATTGCTTCTGCAAATATTCATTCTTTCTCATGTACCATCATTTTCTCCCCCTGAACAGGATCTTTCCCCAAAATCATCTCATTTTACTTGACCTCTCAGCAGTGTGTGACAGGATTAGCCACTTCCTCCTTCTGGAAATACATTCTTCTCTTATCTTGATGAGCCTCCCTCTTTTCCCCTACCTCAGAAACTGGCCCTTCTCAATTTCTCTTCCAGCGCCTCTTCACTGCTGGGCTTCTAAATGGGGAAGTCTTTCAGGACTGGATTCTGTCCTCCTTCTCCACTTATTTTTACTCTCTCTCTCAAGGTGACCTTTCATCCAGACCCTGGCTTTAAATACTGTCTGTACTTGGATGCCTACCATGTCTATGTTCCAGTGCTGACATCCTCCCTGAGCTCTAGATTTGGACATGCAGCTAAGGCCCCAGATCCCCTCCCCAAGGATCCTCACACTGATCCCATCTCACCTACTTGCCTCCATCTCATACAACTCTTCACCCTTTCCTACTATGTTCTGCCCTTCTGGCCCTCTCTCAGTCCCTCACACATGCTAAACTTATCCTTGCCACAGGGCCTCTCTATGTGTGCTTACCTGAACACTCTTTTTTTTTTTTTTTCAAGTTTTGCTTACTTATTTTAGAGAGAGAGTATGAGCAGGGGAAGGGCGGAGGGAGAGAGAGCAGAGAAGCAGACTCCCCACTGAGTGTAGAGCTTATGGAAGGGCTCAATCTCACAACCCTGAGATCATGACCTGAAGCAAAATCAACAGTCAGATGCTCAAACAACTGAGCCACCTAGGCGCCCCTGGAATATTCTTTCTTTGATCTAAGCATGGCTGAGGTCTCTGAGACCTTACTTCCCAGCCTCTGCGATGTCTTCCCTGACTGACATTTCTTTTCTTTTTTTAAAAAAAAAAAACCATATTCAGTTATCTTAGAGAAGGAGAGTGCATGTGAGTGGGGCGAGAGACAGAGGGAGAGTATCTTCAAGCGATTCCATGCTGAGAGGGGAGCCCAACATGGGGTTTGATCCCATGACCCACGAGATCATGACCTGAGCCAAAACCACGAGTCAGATGCTTAACCGACTGAACTACTCGGGTGCCTCCTGACTGACATTTCTAAAGAAGTCCACTCCATCAGTCTCCCACGGTTCACTTTGTTTGCTTCAGAAAACTGATCGCTCTTTAATACAATCTTGTTATTTTGCATTTACATATTTATCACCTTTCCTGTAGAATCCAAATGCCAAGAATGAGACCAGCCTTTTCTGTACTACTCACTTTTATCCCCAGCACCAAGAGCAGAGCCTGAGACACAGGAGGCAACTGCCAACTAGACAGCTGTGACAGAGCAACCAAGTACAATCTCCTCACTCTCCCCAGCAGCACAGAAACCTTTGCCTCTGATTACTTTCTGTCCTAGAGAATATGGCAAGAGTCTATATGGATGTCAAGTTTAAAACATTCCTGAAAATAGAAAAAAGTATAAATTCGGGGCACCTGGGTGGCTCAGTCAGTTCAGCATCTGACTCCTGATTTCGGCTCAGGTCATGATCTCAGAGTCCTGAGATGGAGCCCTGCCTCAGCTTCCATGCTCAGTGCGGAGTCTGCTTGAGATTTTCTCTCTCCCTCTCTTTCTGCCTCCCTCCCCAACTCATGTGCACTCTATCTCTCTAAGAAAGGAAAGAAGGAAGACAGGAAGGAAGGGAGGGAGGGAGGGAGAAAGGGAGGGGAAGAGTGGGAGGGAAGGAGGGAAAGCGGGGAAGAAAGAAAGAAAATTACAAATTAGGAAGTTAACTATGTACTGGCAGACCTCAGAGATATTGAGGGTCTGGTTCCAAACCACCACAATAAAGTGAGTATTGCAATAAAGTAAGTCAAATAAATTTTTTGGTTTCCTGGTGCATATAAGTCATATTTACACAATACCATAGTCTATCAAGTGTGCAATAGCATCATCTGTAAACAATGTGTGTATCTTGATTCTAAAAATACTTTATTGCTGGGGCACCTGGGTGGCTCAGTGGGTTAAAGCCTCTGCCTTCGGCTTGGGTCATGATCCCAGAGTTCTGGGATCGAGCCCCATGTCGGGCTCTTTGCTCGGCAGGGAGCCTGCTTCCCTCTCTATCTCTGCCTGTCTCTCTGCCTACTTGTGATCTCTGTCTGTCAAATAAATAAATAAAATCTTTAAAAAAATACTTTATTGCTAAAAACTGCTAGTCTAAGCTCTCAGTGAGTCCGAGAGTCTGAGTGTTTCTGCTGATGACAATTGTAATCTTGTCTTGAGGATGCTGCTCAGGGTTAAGGTTGCTGAAGGCTGGGGTGGCTGTGGCAATTTCTTAAAATAAGACAACATCAAAATTTGCCACATAAATGGGCACTTCCTTTCACAATCTCTCTGTACCATGCAATGCTGTTCGAAAGTACTTTACCCACAGCTGAACTTCTTTCAAAACTGGAGTCAGTGCTCTCCAACTCTGCTGCTGCTCTGTAAACAAAGTTTATACAATATTCTAGGTTCTTTATTGTCATTTCAACAGTCTTCATAGCACCTTCACAGGTAGATTCCATCTCAAGAAGGTACTTTCTTTGTTCACCCATAAGAAGCAACTCCTCATCCATTCAACTTTTATCATGAGATTGCAGGAATCCAGTCACATCTTCAGGCTCCACGTCTCATTCTAGTTCTCTTAAAATTTCTGCCACATCTGCAGTTATTTCCCCCATGGAGGTCTTGAACTCCTCAAAATCATCTACGAAGGCTGGAATCCACTTTTCCAAACTCCTGTTCATGTTGACACTTTAACCTCTTCCCATGGGTCACAGATGTTCTTAATGGCATCTAGAATGGTGAATCCTTCCCAGAAGATTTTCAACTGACTTAGCCCAGAGCCGTTAGAGGAATGATTATTTATGGAAGCTATAGCCTTAGGAAATGTATTTCTTAAATACTAAAACTTGCAAGTCAAAATGACTCCTTGATCAATGGGCTGCAGAATGGACATTGCACTAACAGGCATGAAAACAACACTCATTTCGTTATACATCTCCATCAGAGCTCTTGGGTGACCAGCTGCACGGTCAACGAACAATAACATTTTGAATGGAAACTTTTTTTTTTAAGCAGATCTCAGCAGGGGGCTTAAAATATTCTGTAAACCATGTTATAAACAGGTGCTGTCATCCAGGTTTCTTTTTACATTTACAGAGCACAAGCAGAGCAGATTTAGCATAATTCTTAAGGACCCTAGGATTTTCAGGATGGTAAGTGGACACCGGCTTCAGCTTAAAGTCCTCAGCTGCTTTAGCCCCTAACAAGATAGTGAGACTGTCTATTGAAACACTGAAGCCACACCCTGACTTCTCCTTGCTAGCTATGAAAGTCCTAGATGGCATCTTCTTTCAAAAGAAGGCTGTTTCATCTACATTAAAAGGTTCTTGTTTAAAGGGCTCCTGGGTGGCTCAGTGGGTTAAAGCCTCTGCCATCGGCTCAGGTCATGATCCCAAGGTCCTTGGATCGAGCCCCGCATCGGGCTCTCTGCTTGGCAGGGAGCTTGCTTCCACCTCTCTCTTTATCTGCCTGCCTCTCTGCCTGCTTGCGATCTCTGCCTGTCAAGTAAATGAATAAAATCTTTAAAAAAAAAAAAAAGTTCTTGTTTAGGGTATCCACCTTCATTAATAATCTTAGCTACATTTTTTTGCTGTTTTTAAGATTTTATTTAGTAGGTCACCTGGGTGACTCAGTTGTTAAAGCATCTGCCTTTGGCTCAGGTCATGATCCCAGAGTCCTGGGATTGAGCCCCACATCTGGCTCCCTGCTCAACGGGAAGTCTGCTTCTCCCTCTCTGCTTCTCCCTCTCTGCTCCCACTCCCCCTGCTTGTGTTCTCCCTCTCACTGTAACTCTCTCTGTCAAATAAAATAAATAAAATCTTTAAAAAATGTATTTCTGAGGTTTTTATTTATGAGAGAGACAGAGAGAAAGGGAGAGAGAAAGGGAAGTCATGCGAGTAGGGGAAGGGGCAAAGGGAGAGAGAATCTCAAGCAGACTCAAAGCTGAGCTCAATCTCACAACCCTGAGATCATGACCGGGGCTGAAATCAAGAGTTGGATGCTCACCTGACTGAGCCACCCAGGTGCCCCCATCTTAGCTAGACCCTGTGGATAACTCGCTGCAGCTTCTCCATCAGCACTTGCTGCCTCACCTTGCACTTTGATATTATGGAGATGGCTTCCTTCCTTAACCTCATGAACCAAGCTCTGCTAGCTTCCAACTTCTCTTCTGCAGCTTCGTTACCTCTTTCAGACATCACTGAATTTTTTTTTTTAAGATTTTATTTATTTATTTGACAGAGAGAGATAGAGCATACAAGCAGGGGCAGCTGCAGGCAGAAGGAAAGGGAGAAGTAGGCTCCCCACTGAGCAGGGAGCTCAACGTGGGGCCCAATCCCAGGACCCCCGGGATCATGATCTGAGCCAAAGGCAGATGCTCAACTGGCTGAGCCATCCAGGTACCCCTTCATAGAACTAAAGAGAATTAGGGTCTTGCCTGGATCAGACTTTGGTTTTAAGGGAATATTTGATCTTCTATCCAGATCACTAAAACTTTCTCTGTATCAGCAATAAGGCTGTTTGGCGTTCTCATCATTTGTGTGCTCTTTTAAAAAAAGAAATCTAGGGCGCCTGGGTGGCTCAGTGGGTTAAGCCGCTGCCTTCGGCTCAGGTCATGATCTCAGGGTCCTGGGATCGAGTCCCGCATCGGGGTCCCTGCTCGGCAGGGGTCCTGCTTCCCTTCCTCTCTCTCTGCCTGCCTCTCCGCCTACTTGTGATCTCTCTCTGTCAAATAAATAAATAAAATCTTTAAAAAAAAATAAAATTTAAAAAAATGGTCTACCATTAACCCTAATTTAAAAAAAATAAAAAAATAAAAAAAGAAATCTAGGGACGCCTGGGTGGCTCAGTTGGTTAGGCGGCTGCCTTCGGCTCAGGTCATGATCCCACCGTCCTGGGATCGAGTCCCGCATGGGGCTCCTTGCTTGGCGGGGAGCCTGCTTCTCCCTCTGCCTCTGCCTGCCACTCAGTTTGCCTGTGCTTGCTCTTGCTTCTCTCTCTATGACAAATAAATAAATAAATAATCTTTGAAAAAAAAAAAAAAGAAATCTAGATGGAAAGAAATGATTTTTATTTTTGTTATTGTTTATTGTTTTTAAGAATTTTTTTTTAAAGATTACATTTATTTATTTGACAGACAGAGATCACAAGTAGGCAGAAAAGCAGGCAGAGAGAGAGGGGGAAGCAGGATCCCTGCTGAGCAGAGAGCCCCACACAGGGCTCAATCCCAGATCATGACCTGAGCCGAAGGCAGGGGCCTAACACACTGAGCCACCCAGGTGCTCCTTTAAGAATATTTTTAAAAGGGGCGCCTGGGTGGCTCAGTTAGTTAAGCATCTGCTTTCGGCTCAAGTCAAGATCCCAGGGCCCTGGGATCAAGTACTATATGGGCTTCTTGCTCAACAGGGAGCCTGCCTCTCTGCCTGCTGCCCCCTGGCTTGCGCACTCCCTACCCCACCTCTGAAAAACAAATAAATAAAAATCTTTAAAAATATATATTTTAAAAAGAAACAGAAAGTATAATAAATACCTGACAAGTTGTCACAAAATTGGCATGTGTTCCAGCAAAAATATGTTTGACTTCAAAATCCACAAGGTCTAGAAGAAAATGCAGATTCATGTTTATTGTTTTTAGAAGTAGAAAAATAAATCTTTTGTTACAATCTTAAAACTGCTCTAAAAAAAGTCTTAAAAATTTTTTTTTATTAACATGCAATGTACTATTTGTTTCAGGGGTACAGGTCTGTGAATCATCAGTCTTACACAATTCACAGCGCTCACCATAGCACATACCCTCCCCAATGTCCATCACCTTGCCACCTCATCCCTCCTTCCCCTGCCCCTCCAGCAACCCTCAGTTTGTTTCCTGAGATGAAGAGTCTCTTAAGGTTTGTCTCCTCTAGTTTCATCTTGTTTCATTTTTCCTTCCCCTATGATCCTCTGTCTTGTTTCTCACATTCCTCAAATCAGTGAGATCATATGATAACTGTCCCTCTCTGTTGACTTATTTTGCTTAGCATAATACCCTCTAGTTCCATTCATATCATTGCAAATGGCAAGATTTCATTTCTTAAAAGATACTCTTTAAAAAAAACCAATATATTGGGGTGCCTGGGTGGCTCAGTCAGTTAAGCATCTGACTCTTAATTTTAACTCAGGTCATGTTCTCAGGGTCATGGGACTAAGCTCCACAGTGGGCTCTGTGCTTAGCATGGAGTCTGCTTGTCCCTCTCCCTCTGCTTCCCCCCGACCCCCAGCCCCGTGTTCTTGTGCATGCTCTCTCTCTCTCTCTCTAAAATGAATAAAATCCTTAAAACAAAATATGATATATTACTAATCTAAATTTACTTATTTATTGACAATTTATATTCTTCTAGATGAATTTGGACTATAAGCACCATAAAAAGATTAATTTTGATCAGGTTCTATGTTGTATATTCTTAAAATGTAATTTTTCAGGCACTTGCATAATGAAATCAGGGTGATGTGCTTTAGATGGGGGCTTTTTTGTTTGTTTGTTTGTATTTGATTTGATTTTAAGCAGTCTCTACACCCAGTATGGGGCTCAAACTCACAACCCTGAGATCAAGAGTCACATGCTCTACCCACTGAGCCAGCCCAGGTACACCTAGAAGAGGTTCGATTAAATATATAAAAGTGTTTCTGATAATCCATTGACTTGGGATCTTTTTGTATTACCCTGATCTTTAGAAAAAAATTACTAAATACTCCAGGAATCACTGCATAAGAAAAGATGCATATTGTACGGATTAAAAGTAACAGTACAAAAAGAACCACAGATCTATGTACTTCTGTGAAAAGAAGATAAATAATTTTTCTCCTCCAGTGGCATCAATTAAAACAAAATCATAAATTAGTAGGACCACTCGTACCATCAGCAGAAATCAGGCAGGTAAAGTTTTCTGTCGGAGCCTCTGGATGAATTGGGCTGCTTTTGCAACATGGTCCACGACCAAAAGACACTACCTTTCCAGTGGTGTAGACATATGCAAGAGTATGGTAACTGCAAGAGACAGAATATAATGAAGACCAAGGGACTCACACTTTTTGAGAAAGATGATGTCTCCTAACACAAAGTGACAGATTTATCTTATAGAGTACCCGGATAACCTTATCATAATGTCAAGGTGAGAGGGTATCAAATGATGTGACTAAACAAATGGTAGGTGAATATTAACTTATTACTAACCTTAAAGATAGAATATTATTGGGATGCCTGGGTGGCTCAGTTGCTTAAGCGGCTCCTTCGGCTCAGGTCATGATCCCAGTGCCCTGGGACTGAATCCCACATCGGGCTCCTTGCTCGGCCGGGAGCCTGCTTCTCCCTCTGCCTCTGCCTGCCACTCTGTCTGCCTGTGCTTGCTCTCTCTCTCTCTCTCTCTGACAAATTAAAAAAAAAAGAAGAATATTGTTGATGGGTCTTTACTATAGCTTCTACCATTTCTGTTTTTTTGTTTCTTATTTGTCCGAGTGAGAGAGAGCACAAGTCCCTGCTGAGTCAGGGAGCCCGATATAGGGATCAATATATCCCAGGACAATATATCCCAGGCTCAGGAGATCGCAGGACACCGGGATCATGACCTGAGCCGAAGGCAGAAGGTTAACAACTGAGCCACCCAGGCACCCCACCACTATTTTTACTTTTAACTTTCTTCCCAACCCCCAGCACCTAGTAAGGTGGTCTATACACAGAAGACTTGCAATAAATTCTTATTAAACAAATGAAATTCCTAAAATAAATTAGACAAAAATAGAAAACTCAAACTGTATTTGAAAAAAATAAATTTTCAGAAAGGAAAATGATCTATAAAAAGAGTAGTCACATATTTTGGGTTTTAAGGTTTGATAACATGGCTGGGGAGTCATTTTTTTGGATGAGTAGCAAAACTTACTGAACCATAGAGGGAGGGGACCCGAGAGGGGTACCCTGAGGAATCACTTCTAAGTAACAAAATGTAACACTTTCTACTCAGGCTAAAAACAAACAAACAAAAACTAGTCCATTACCTTCCACAATCTATCTGTGAAACTAGGCCATCAATTCCTTCCACGAGCTGTGGCCCTTCCTTCTCAGCAGTAGGGCTGTATCCCAGCTGTCCATAGCTATTGCCTCCAAATGTGAACACTTTCCCAGTCTGTTTGAAAAAGAAGGAATCAGACTAATTTCAGATTTTATTTATTTATTTTTAAAGATATTATTTATTTATTTGACAGACAGAGATCACAAGTAGGCAGAGAGGCAGGCAGAGAGAGAGAGAGAGGTGGAAGCAGGCTCCCTGCCAAGCAGAGAGCCCGATGCGGGGCGCAATCCCAGGGCTCTGGGATCATGACCTGAGCTGAAGGCAGAGGCTTGAACCCACTGAGCCACCCAGGTGCCCCTAATTTCAGATTTTAAAAAGTAACTAAAAACTTGGAGATTAAGTATTATCAAAGAATTGTATGAGAGCACCATGTGAAATATAAGCTCTATAATAAAGGGGAGGGGTCTTCTATTTATTATTTCTAATAGTAAATATAAGTTGCTCCAGCTTTGGGGCCAGAGGTTTCAGAGGTAGAGGTCAGTGCTTCATTTATTTTTTATTTTTATTTATTTATTTTTTTAAAAAAGGTTTTATTTATTCATTTGACAGAGAGAGGGGGAGCACAAGCAGAGAGAACAGCAGAGGGAGAAGCAGACTCCCCAGTGAGCAGGGAGCCCGATGCGGGTCTCCATCCCAGGACCCTGGGATCGTGGCCTCAGTCGCTGAACAACTGAGGCACCCAGCTGCCCCTATTCATTTAGTTTTTAAATAAACATTTCAATCACACAAATAGTTTTCTATTTGTCTATTCCTTGTGGCTATAGAGAGAATCCACCCCATTGGAATATACTATTTGGCCAGTACAAGAAGAGGAGGCAAAATTTACAAAGCAGGCTGGTAATCGTGCCAAGCAAGAAATGGAACAAAGTAGGTTCTAGTCTGTAATCTGGGTTCTTGAAAGCTGTAAAAACTAGTTTGTCGCCTCTGCAATAATTCCATCTGTAGAACTATAAAATGAATGAATAACTGCTAAAAGGATTAGCTCTTATATTAATCATTTAAAAAAAATTTTTTTAAGATTTTATTTTTAAGCATTTTCTACACCCAATGTGGGGATCGAATTTACAGCCCCAAGATCAAGAGTTGCATGCTCTACCAATTGAACCACTCAGGCACCCCATTAATGTAATTTAGTGGGTATCTAAAAATATTTCCTAAAGCTGAAATTAGCTTCTGTTATACGATCTTGAAAATGTCATGGTTTACATTTGATTAATTTTACCTTTTTAGATATTTGTGCATTGAATGGTTACGTTGAGATATTGATACACAGATAGCTTTCAATAACAGGACATGTACCTTGGAGTAACATTTCTCAGGAATTAAAAAAAAAATAGCAAAACATTTTAGTACCTGGGTAAGCACCGCAGTGTGTTCATAACCACAGCTGATGTAAACCACACCTAGATTCTTCAGCGCACCAACTGAACGAGGCTTGGAGCTTTGCACCACTGAAAGAAAGCAGAATCTCTAGAGGCTAAGACTCAGATTTCATAAGCTGTCACATCTATTAATATTTTCATCATCTTATAATTCATTAACATAATCTTTTAAATGAGCACTCAGGAGTATTATAGAACAGAGGGAAGGCCCTGAGTTGGAAAAGAAAGAAAAACACCCCTTCAGCATCTATTTCCGAAAACGATGTAATCTTCTGGAATGCCTCAGCCTATTCTCCTAGAAAGCTAAGTTTTAAGACCTTCATTCCCAATAATATTGCCATTATGTTATATTTGTTTCTGTCACCTAGTAGGTGTTCTGCAAATATGCAATAATAATTAAGAATAGAAGAGGACTTACTTCATGTTGACAGAGTCAAACGAAATGAGATTAAGTCCTGGCTGAGTATACATTAACTGAATATAAAGAACTGAACAGAGGAACAGGGTTTGTGGGGAAGACTTCGCCGTGAGTTTGTTTAAGGGCTGTTGGTTGTTTGTCCTGCCAGCATCTTCTAATCCAGTGGTTCACAAGCTTGACTGCACATTGGCATAACTTGCAGACGCTTTAATAATGACCAATGCCTGACTTCCATCCCCAGACCTTCTGATTTACTTGGTATGGCATCTAAGTTGGGTGCTGGGATTTTTTAAATGCTCTTACGGTAGACAAAATAAGGTCTTCAAAGATGTCCGTGTCCTTTCCCAGAGGTTGTGGCTATGTTAGATTACACGACAAAGAGGAGCTAATGAAAATGAAATTAAAGTTGTAATCTATTGACTTTAAAATAAGGAGGTTAGTCTGGATTATCTGGGTGGGCCCAATGTAATCACCAGGGTCCTTTATCTGAAGAAGAGGGAATGCAGAAAAATCACCGTGAGAGTAATGTGACCCGAGGAAGATTTCACCAGCCATTGCTGGCTTTGAAAAAGCGGGCCTATGAGTCAAGGAATGGAGGTGGGTGCTAGAAGGAGGAAAAGACGGAAAAATGGTGCAACACCCCTACGCATCCCCTACCCGGCTGTCCCGAAGCCTCCAGAAAGGAACTCAGCCCTGCTGACACCTTGATTTTAGCCCTGTGAGACCTGAATCAAACTTCTGACCACCAGAACTGTAAGATAATACATTTGTGTTGTTTGAAACCACAAGTTTGTGGTAATATATTACAGTGGCCATCACAAATCAAGATGGCTCCCCAGGGGATTCTCATGTATCACAAAGTTGGGGAATCACTGCTCTCATCCTAGAGAGTCCCCTTTGTGGAGCTGGTTCTACAACTGGAAAGAAAGACTGATTTACCACAGGAAGACTACCTCGTTACCTGGGACGTTCTTCTTACGCAGCAGGGCCAGCTGCCCTTCCCTGTTGCTTCCCCAGCCAAACGAATCCCCCGAGAGAGACAGGGCGAAGCTGTGCGCCCCACCTGCAGCCACCTGAGTGAGGGGGATGCCGTCCAGGGACCGCACCCTCTGCGGGCTGGCTTGGGAGGGGCACTCCTTCCCCAGGCCCAGCTGCCCGTGGCTGTTACTTCCCCAGGCAAACAGCCGGCCATCTACAAAGAGAAAGCAGAGAAATTGAGAACTGCCAACACACTGGAATACCAAATTCAAGTAGAAACTGCCACCCTTATTCTACAAGTCTTTAATAACTACAACAGGGTTAAAGGAGGTTAGAGTATTCTCACTAAGAGCAAGGAGGATGGTCAAGAACACCTTCAAAAGCCCCTTCCAACAATATCCACTCCTCTTCTCCCTCCAGTTGAGAACAACTCTGTTCCTTCAGCTGCTCAGACCAGAAATTTTGAAATCATCCTCGACTCCCTTCTTTCTTTTACACCCTTCACCATAGCAAATCCTAAAGTCTCTACCTTTAAAGTGTGTCGAAACTGACCACTTCTCACCTCTCCACGGTTAACTACGTTAGCCACCAAGCCTCTGTTACATTTCTCCCGGAAGTTTACAACAGCCCCTCACTAGGCTCCCCGTGTCCATATTTGTCTGTTTTCCAAAGCAGCCAGAGTGCTCTTAAAAAAAAAAAAAAAAAAAGATAGAACCCTTTAGGAATTTGCTATCTTGCTCAATAAAAGGCTAATTCTCACCACAGCTCACAAGCCCCGGGTCACCAGTGTTCCCCAGGACACATCTCAGACCTTTATCTCTCCCTTGCACAAACCTTTCCAGAGACCCTGCTGTTCTGAACATACTGCTGAGTCTGTTGCTACCTCATTGCCTTTGCATCTAGATCATACCTCTGGATCATGGCCTTAGGATCACGTCTTCCTCCGTCCCTTCTTTTGGTCTCTGGTCATGGTGTAAGTGATAGTCTCCCTAACATCATTTATAAAAGAGAAAGATTCCTTCCCTCCACTCCAGTACCTTCTCCCAACTCCTTACCTCGCCTCACTTTCCTTCCTACCCTTATCGCTGTTATATGACATAATTATTTGTCTATATATGTAAGGTTCACTTCCCCTATACACCGTCCAGAATATAAGCTCCATGAAAGCACAGTCTTAGGTGTGTTCACAGCTGTATCCTCTTTGCTGGAGACATAGGCACTTAAAAAATACTTATGGAATGACTCTATGGAAGAAAAAGACCATCAATATTTTACGTTCAATTTGACCAAAGATGGATAACTTACATGAGGTAAAAAAAAAAAAATCAAGATCTTCTAATGCTTCATTGTTTACCCGGAAAAATGCTAATAAAGCTCAGATTTTTATATTATTATATCTAATTTTTCTTTTTTAACTCTTCTAAAGTTATTTCTACCACGAAAAGCATTTCTGGGGCACTTGGTGGTTCAGAGGGTTAAGCGTCTGCCTTTGGCTCAGGTCATGATCCCAGGGTCTTGGAATCCCAAGCCCCGTGTCAGGCCCCGTGTCAGGCCCCGTATCAGGCTCTGTGTCAGGCCCCCTGCTCGGCGGGGAGCCTGCTTCTCCCTCTCCTACTGCTCCCTTGCTTGTGCTCTCTTACCCATCAAATAAATAAAATCTTAAAAAAGAAAGAAAGAAAAAAAGTATTTCTGAGGGCCCACTGCACAATGTCAAACTCATATGAAGGTCTATGAGAACTCACAGTTCACCACAGCAAATGTACTGGGTACGTGGGTTCCACACAACCCTCAGTCCAGAGCAGTATAAAGGCAAATCAATACCCTGGGGAAACACTTCAAGCTGTTTCAATAATGAAGACAAAGGAAAGGAAGGAAGGAAGAAAGACTAATCCTTCTTGTACCCCTGCTATCTGCCATTGGTGGTACAGGATATATTGTGTTCTTCTTTCACTGAATCTTCTAAACGCCCCATATGATAGGCATCAGTTCTCCTACAGATGAGAAAATCGTCAGGTTAAACAACTTGCCCTAGATCAAACCTCTGGAAATGGTAGGAAGGAATTCTCCGAGAGCCACAGGATTATGCTGTGGTCTCATGGCCTTCATGGTACCATGGTTAATTGCTTAGGGTTGAGAAGTAAACAGATTCAGGTTCAAATTCCACTCCTATTTCTTAGTGTGTGACCTGAGGCAAATCACAAAAAGTCTCTGAGCCCAATTTCCCATTTCTACAATGAGGGTACTAATGATGCGCAGCATCTGTGTTTGTTAAGTGATTTCATGAGATTCCAGACATAAAGCATCTCCCATAGTAGCTGGCGCACAGAAGGCAACCAGGCAATGTCCGGAGCCCCTGTGGTGCAGCTGCCATTATGCATACGACATCTCCTGGGGGATATGCAAATGTTACATGTCTCTGGAAGACACTCACGATATGCCACCCCAAAATACGGCATTCTGACATAAGGGTTATTTTGAGCTGAAGGCAACTAAGAATCCACAAATGTGGGAAAAGTTCTCTACCCTCCTCTTATCCACCCCAAGTGCAAGGTATATATTTCCCATTTGAAGGTGTCCTCTTCTCCTGCACCCAGGATGGGGCAGGGACCCATCACCAGAGATGGACAGTCTGCCTTAACATAAGTCCTCACAAATAACCCTAAATAAAATAACTCTTATCTTCTATTAGTTTCTCCCATGTATTTCCACCTCCCATGTATTTCCCTACAATCGGTCATCCTGCAAAGCCCAAGTCCTTCCCTCATTAAAATGGTTCATAAGCCCCTAAGTCTAAACACTTCTTGAGTTTCACTTCTTTTCTGTAAACTTCCGTGCACTAAAATAATAAAGCTGGTATGTCTTTTCTCTTGTCCATCTATCTTTTGTCACTTAAATGTGCAGACTCCCAGGTACTGAACCAAAGAGGATAGGAGAGGGCACCTGGGTGACTCAGTGGGTTAAAGCCTCTGCCTTCGGCTCAGGTCATGATCCCAGGGTCATGGGATGGAGCCCCACATTGGGCTCTCTGTTCAGTGGGGGGCCTGCTTCCTCCTCTCTCTCTCTGCCTGCCTCTCTACCTACTTGTGCTGCCAAATAAACAAATAAATAAATAAATAATCTTCTTTAAGAAAAAAAAAAAAGAATAGGAGAAAAGTTTTTCTTCTGCAATACTCTCTATTGGAACCTTTTAACTGACGCTGGACAAAGGATGGGGCTATTAGTAGAAAAACATCTGAAGTCATAATTTTAATATCTTGACTTTTCTTTCTTTGATCTAAGTAAAAAAGACAAATAGACCTTAGTCTACCTGAGTTTGCTGGTGTATACAACCATTCAGCATACAGGGCAAAGTTCCAGCTAAAACTACTACTAAATTCTGTGACAGTCAGATCAGGTCATGTGAACCGAGATGACCCTTTATGGCATTTATATGAATTAGGCACTACTTAGAGTATAGCATGAACAAAGAGAATAGGGGAAAAAATGAAGAACAATACAGCTTATGAAATCCAAAGAGTTAATAAAACTTCTAGGGGTGCCTGGGTAGCTCAGTGGGTTAAGTCACTGCGTTCCAGTCGGGTCATAGTCTCAGGGTCCTGGGATCGAGCCCCACATCGGGCTCTCTGCTCAGCAGGGAACCTGCTTCCCCCTCTGTCGCTGCCTTTCTCTCTGCCTACTTGTGATCTCTGTCAAATAAATAAATAAAATCTTTTAAAAAAAACCCAAGGGACGCCTGGGTGGCTCAGTTGGTTAAGCGGCTGCCTTCGGCTCAGGTCATGATCCCAGCGTCCTGGGATCGAGTCCCGCATCGGGCTCCTTGCTTGGCAGGGAGCCTGCTTCTCCCTCTGCCTCTGCCTGCCACTCTGTCTGCCTGTGCTTGCTCTCGCTTCTCTCTCTATGACAAATAAATAAATAAAATCTTTAAAAACAAACAAACAAACAAACCCAAAAAACCAACAAACTTCTAAATGCATTAAAATGAGCCCCAGTACATTAAAAATCAACAGGCATCATTCATATTCAAAAAAATTACTTTGTGGGGCATCTGGGTGGCTCAGTCATTAAGCATTAAGCTTCTGCCTTTGGCTCAGGTCATGATCCCAGAGTCCTGGAATCCAGACTCGCATCAGGCTCCCTGCTGGGCAGGAAGCCTGCTTCTCCCCCTCCCACTCCCCCTACTTGTGTTCCCTCTCTCACTGTGTCTCTCTCTGTCAAATAAATAAAATCTTTAAAAAAAATTACTTTGCAATGACACTTAGAAGATCCAAAAACCCTTTTTTTTTTTTTACCTTCTGATAATGCCAGGGAGTGGTGGTGTCCACAGGAAACTTGTATAATTTTTATATCAGTCAGAGTTTTTATCTTCCTGTAATAAAAATGATACAAAATTTATTAATCTTTCTTTAGAGTGGCTCACCAAATGAACTACAGATATTAAAACAATCCCAGGTAAGATATTTGGTTTAGGGAAATAACTTTCTCTTCCTTTCTTTTCTTTTTAAACTGGGCTATTTTAATGTTTTTTTTACAATAGGATAAATGGGTCTCTGGATGACGGCAGATATGTAATTCCAAACTCGGCAGTATTCAAAAACACCACAGTAATGGCAGTTTTCCTGATTGGCATGTAATCGTCAATAATTGTAAGGAGTTATTTGTCTGAAACAGCTGTCACACTGGCAAGTTTGCATTTACACATCAATCATTTTCAGGATTTTTGGTAACCTGGGCATATTTTCCCCAGAAATAACTTTATTTTCTTATTTTTTCTGTTGTACCCTTATTCCAAAATCCTCAAACTATTTTAAACAAGACATCAGCACATATAAAGGTACAGAGCAGGGACTTCTGAGTGTCTCAGCTGGTTAAGTGACTGCCTTCGGCTTAGGTCATGATCCTGGAGTCCTGGGATAGAGTCCCACATCGAGCCCTGCATTGGGTTCCCTACTTGACAGGGAGTCTGCTTCTCCCTCTGACCCTCCCCCTTCTCATTCTCTCTCTCTCTCTCTCTCTCTCACTCTCTCTCTCAAATAAATAAATAAATAAAATCTTGGGGGGAAAAAGGTACAAGCAGAATCCAAACAGTTGTAATACAGAAGTGATATTTATTAGATTTTAAATGCAGTATATAATGTACTAACTTTTATTCTGTACTTATTGACTTAAAAGAAAAGTTTCTTCATGCACATATGACACAGGGCTTTAGAATTTATAGAACACTGTTATTTATATCACCTGATTTAAGCCCTATGCAATAAAGAAATCATTAGGTTGAATCCTACTAAACTGCCATTTTTGTGGATCAAAAACATAACTATCCGCAATTTCATATGGTTGAACCTAACAGAACTCAGAGCTCTGGTTTGGTCTAGGGAATCACGTTATAAATACCATGTTGTAGAACTAGACTCAAACCTTCATCTTTTCATTCCAAGTTCAATGCTTGTCCCCCAAAGCCACACACTGTCTTATGCAGTTAAAAACAAGAGAAGTAACAAAACGTAACTTCCAAGTATTAAAAATTATACTTTTAAAAATTCTTAAACAGGGCGCCTGGGTGGCTCAGTGGGTTAAGCTCTGCCTTCAGTCAGGTCATGATCTCAGGGTCCTGGGATTGAGCCCCGCATCAGGCTCTCTGCTCAGCAGGGAGCCTGCTTCCCCCTCTATCTCTGCCTGCCTCTCTGCCTACTTGTGATCTATGTCTGTCAAATAAATAAATACGATTTTTCACCAAAAAAAAAAAAAATTCTTAAACATATAATTCCATGAACACACAATTCAGACTGCTTGTTGTATCATTTGTCCTAGAAAGGTGTTTGTGAGGAAATGATTCTCCCCCCATATTACTACATAAAATATTAGGATCCAGTGGCTTAAGACAGAACAAAAAGGTCATGTTGGGAGGAAAACTCTTCCTCTTCCAGGTTGGATCCAGTGGAAAGAAAATGGGGACATGCACATTAACTGACAATAGACAGATTAACAGGAGAAAAAAAACAAGGCTTATTTACATGTACACAGGGGAGCTCCCAGTAATGGAAAATCTGTGGAATCACTTAAAATATATCAACAGCCAAAGGAAGGGATTTAGGACTTCAGTAGGAGAGTATGGAAGGTCCCATAGGTTTTTTTAATCTTGATTGGGCAATCTGTCTTCACAGCAACTGAATTCAAAAGAAACTCACTACAAGCTATTAATGGCAGCTTTTTTTTCAAGGAGATCCTGCTTTAGTCAGAAAGGAAGTTCAGATGAGGTTTCTTTCTGTATCTTCTGTGTAATGCTTTTACTTTAAAATAATACTTATTTTATTTTATTGATATTTTATGTTTACTTCATATATTTTATTTATTTATTTATTTATTTATTTATTTACTGGGAGGGTCCCCACAGTTATTTCCAATACATAAGATGTAGATCAAAGCGTCACAGGTTCTCATTTCAAATGCCCTGTCCTCCTCCTTCATAGGACTCTAATTAAGCAAGAGTTGGTGTTGGAGGTTTTTTCCTGCCTCTTTCTCTCACTATACTATAATCATTGAGGCTAGGGACTGTGTTTGTCATAGTCATCTTTGTACCCTGACATCTTGCATAGTGCCTCGCCCATGAAACTGAAAAATAACAGATGAATGAATGACTGAATGGAAATACTTACCTAGGTATAAGATTTATTTCCTTAAATTCTCCAATTCCCAGCTGCCCTTCAGAACCAGCCCCCCATGCAAAGACCCTTCCTTTGTAACAGACAGCAAGAGAGTGTTCCTTTCCACAGCTCACGAGATCAACACGTAGAGTTTCCAATGCCCGTAATCGTTCTTCAGGAACAAAAACAAAACAAAACACCTCAGAAGATTATTAATTTAACAAGAAGTTTAAGACAACAAGTTTACTTTCTTCAAAAAGAAGGGTCACTCAGATTTCTCATCCTTTCCAATGGACTTTTAAATCAAGGCCTGATAATCACACTTAAGGTGTGAAGGAAAAAAGCTCAATGTATGTTACACTGTCTGTGTGGGAATATGGTTGCCATTCAAAAGGATGAGTTTCATGGAGGAGGGGAACTTGTAGGGATTATGAGGCTTGGCCTAAGATTTCTCTATGATGATGGTAGTAAAACAAAGGGAGACAGAGAACAGATGTCTCTTCCAACTTCCCAGCCTTGAACAGTGAGAATAGTGAGTCCCTTCTCAGGAAGAAGTGAGCAGGGAGCCTTCCCCATGAATGTGAGAGGCAGAAGCCAGATCCTCTCACAAAGAGGAATGCAGTAATATGCCCTTAATGGGTCAAAGGTGCCCACAAATGAAAACCTGGTCATTACAGCATGATTCTGCTAATCTAAACTGCTTTCCCAAAGTGTTTGTCTCTGAATTATAAGAGGTTTTGAGTTAAATATATCACTACTAGAAAAGTTTTTGCTAATACTTCAGTTTTCTTTTTTTAAAAACTTTGTGATCCTATCCTTTTCAATGATTTATGATTCTGCTAATCTAAACTGCTTTCCCAAAGTGTTTGTCTCTGAATTATAAGAGGTTTTGAGTTAAATATATCACTACTAGAAAAGTTTTTGCTAATACTTCAGTTTTCTTTTTTTTAAAAACTTTGTGATCCTATCCTTTTCAATGATTTATTTTCAAACTATGGGATAATAAGAAATATCCCAAAGGAAAAAAAAAAAAAAAAGAAATATCCCAAAGATTCACACACTCATGAAGGTAGAGACTAGTACCACATTCCTGGGGAACAATTAGGCATCGGTATCATGTTGCCTCTCATCTCCACCTAAAGGATCAGGTTATGCCACCCCGAAATATACCTCTTTGACAGAATGATGATTTTGTGCTGAAGGCAACTGAAAATCAACAGATGCAGGAAGAGTTCTCTGCCCTCCCTCTAGACACCTAAAAGGAGGGCATAAATTTCCCTTGTAAAGGTATCCTTCCTTTCCTACACCAGAAAGAGAAGAGGAACTCTTACCACCGGAGCTGGCACCAGTCTCCCCCATATATTTCCAGTCATTTCCCCACAACTAATTATCTTTTGAAGCTCAAACTCCCTTTTCTTTGCTAAAATGCAATATAAGTCCTTGACTTTAACCACTTTTGAGTTTCCTTTTTTTTCTGTGAGCTCCTGTGCACATAAAATATTAATACAATTGTATATATTTTTCCTTAATCTTTGTCTACTTAGTTTGCAGGCCTTCAGAAAAAGAACAGGGTAGAGGAGAAGTTTTTCCTCCCAGACACAACTCTTGGTATTTATTTTGAGTAAGTAGTCATAAATTTGGTCAAATAATGGCAATCACAGCATTATTTATAGCAGTCCCTAATGAGGAGAAAACCTAATGTCTATCAAAGAAGAAGAATTAACTTGTATTGTCAAAGCCTGGATGTTTTGCAACAACTTAAGTGTTTTCAAAACATACATAATAAAAAAGCAATATGTTCATGATATCATGTTTCGTAAGAGCGCAGTTTATAGAGCAGTATAGGTACCGCGTATACAAACTATATAATGACATGCTTTTATAAAAGTAAATAGAGAATAGAGCAAAAAAGCAAATACATCAAAATATTATAGTTGTCGGGGCGCCTGGGTGGCTCAGTGGGTTAAGCCGCTGCCTTCGGCTCAGGTCATGATCCCAGAGTCCTGGGATCGAGCCCCGCATCGGGCTCTCCGCTGAGCGGAGAGCCTGCTTTCCTCTCTCTCTCTCTCTCTCTCTGCCTGCCTCTCTGCCTACTTGTGATCTCTCTCTGTCAAATAAATAAATAAAATCTTTTAAAAAAAATATTATAGTTGTCTTTGGGTAGTGGAATTATAGGCAATTTTCCCCCCTGCGTTTCTATAATAATTAGTAATGGTAAAAATGCTATTATACTTTTTTTTTTAAATTTTATTAAAAGATGCCCTGGGGTATTTCTGAGAGAGTTAGGGATGTTCCACCCAGAAACCACGTTTGGAAGGTCCCTCCAGTCCGGAGAGACTCGCACTGGCACGGATTGGTCTAGAAAGGCTCCGTGGGAGGGACCACGCTGTCCCGTTAGGTTCCGCTCTCAGTTACGCTTTTAAGATGAACTGGAAACCGAAACAAACTGCGGTTCTGGAAAACGAAACTAACGAAGTTGGGCGCAGGCAGCGTAGAGCATCGTTTGGTCGTCTCGTGGGGCCCAGAGACACGGGGCTCCCAGCACCCCACTACCTGGCCCCCCGCCCCGCACCTTTGTCCCGCACTCACTTGGCTGCTCCTGGCGCTGCACGGCCCTCTGCCCCAGCTGGCCGTGGCTGTTGTCCCCGTACGAGTGCACTTCGCCGTTGCTCAGCAGCAGCAGGGAGTGGCGCTCCCCGGAGGCCGCCTGTCGCAGCTCCGCACCGCCACGGCCAGCCGGCCTCCGGCGCAGAGGTCCTGGGCGGTTGGTGTCCCAGCAGAGGTACATCGCGCTCCCGTGCGCCGCGCCTACGCCTACGCGCTCTCAGAGGCCAGTGACAGCTGAGTGCTGCTTTGCGGAAACCGGAAAGCCAAGTGGACCGGCCGGACTTAACCTAGAGGCCAACTCCCCACCACAACGCCCCCGCCCTGGCACTCTTAGTCATCCTGACGTCCGGCCAATGGCTTTTGGAGCTCAAACGTGAGCACCCAGTGCTGAGGAGCGCTGAGGGATTCCAGAGGAAGACTCCTGCGTTCACTTACATACTAGCTAAGCAGCTCACGAGCTGTGTGACTTTGGGCCAGTTACCTAACGAAGCTGTGCCTCAGCCACCACATCGATGACACGTGGACAGTAAATCTACCCTTAGGGTAATTCAACAGGTAATGCATAATGCTAGAATAATGCTTGGAGTGCTCAAAAGCATCTGAGTGCCTACCCTTTTTTCCTAGGCTGTTTTGGGCAGTCCTAAAGCAAAACCCTCTTGGGACTAACACTGTCCTATTTATAAAGGGGTAAATACTTAGTATAATGTCAAGTGGCAACATTACAGTAAAGTAATAGAGGGTGGGGGCAAAAGGAACTTTGGGGTTTTAAAAAAGATTTTACTTATTAAAAAAAAGATTTCATTTATTTATTTGAGAGAGAGAGAGAACAAAATCAGGAGACAAGGGCAGAGGGAGAGGGAGAAGCAGGCTCCCTATTGAGTAAGGAGCCCCAGTTTGGACTTGATTCCAGGACCCCAGGATCATGACTTGAGCAGAAGATGGAGACTTAACAGACTGAACCACCCAGGTGCCCCAGGAACTTGTTTGTTTTGTTTTTAATAAGATTTCAGGGAACACTTCTCAGATGAACTGATATTTGAGCAGAGTCCAGGGGACATGGAAAAGGATGGTATGTGTCACGCTCATATCTAAAGGCTGAAGGTGAAGGAGAGCAGTTGGAAGCTTTTGAACGGAGAAGTGACTTGATCGGACTTCCGTTTTATTTATTTATTTATTTTTAAGATTTTATATATTTGACGGTCAAGATCACAAGCATGCAGAGAGGCAGACAGAGAGAGAGGAAGGGAAGCAGCTCCCTGCTGAGCAGAGAGCCCGCCGTGGGGCTTGATCCCAGGAGACCGGGATCACGACCCGAGCCGAAGGCAGAGGCTTTAACCCACTGAGCCACCCAGGCGCCCTGGACTTCAGTTTTAAAAGACTTATTCTAGTTATGGTAACATAGTAGAAAATGGAAGCAGAAAAGCCAGTTAGGAGAAGCTGCTGTAAGAGGCCAGGTCTGAAGGTTGACCTTGGGACTAAGGCAACACCCTGGAAGGGAGGAGAGAACAAATAATCACATTCAGATGTTTTGAAGGAGTCCACAGGTTTGCTGACAGGTTGGAAGTAGGCAGAAAGAAAGAAAGGGATTAGGATTATTCCAAGGTTGGCCTGAGCAACTGGGTGAATGGTGGTTCCCTTTCCTGGGATGGGGAACCCTGAGGGAGCCTCCAGGTTGGGGCTGGTGGATCAGGAGTCCAGTCTGGTAATAACTGTAAAATGCTTGTTTATATAAGGAGGCAATAAGACCAACCACTTTGGAGCTGTGCAGGGAAGTCAAGGGAGAGTCCTAAAATTGGGAGTCCTCAGTGTAGAAATGAGAAATCAGTCATCAGATGGCTCAATGAGATCACTCCGTGCGGGGTGAATGTGACTAGCACAAAACAGAGGACTTAATCCGGGGAGGAAAACCAGGAAGGGTGGTGTGTACTAAGCAGGTGAAGGAAAAGGAAATGATCACCTCTGTCAACTGCTTGTTGGGCAAGATCTAGATTGAGTGTTAGTCTTTAGGTTTGGCAAAAATAGGTCACTGGGGACTATGACAATGTTAGCCATCATTGGCACTACTGTTTTATTTTTATTATTTAGCACATCCATTCATGTACTCTCCGCTCCACTCTTCTTACTACTACATTTTAAGTTCTCTATAGACAGGGATAAATGTTCTTTTGTGATTGTTGTTGCAAGAGTGCCTGGCACATGACAGATGCTAACAAATATGTATTGGACAAAAGGGTTTATGAGTGGCAAGTAAACGAATAGCATTCAGACTTCAGGTTCTATTTCAGTATGTACTCTATATAACCTTTTTCTGAATAGTAATTTCCTCAATATTTATTTCCCTCATGCACAAATGATAAGAGTTTGGGACCATCAGCATAAGACACTAAGCCCTCATATTAAGTCTATCTTTCTTTCTTCCTTTTTTTTTTTTTAAGAGAGGGGGAGGAGGGGCAACAGAGACAGAAAGAATCTTTTTTTCTCCTTTTTGAAAGATTTATTCATTTATTTATTTGAGAGAGAGAGCACACACACATGTGGATGGGGGGTAGGGCCGAGGAAGAGGGAGGGAGAGAGAGAATCCCAAGACTCCCTGCTGAGCACAGAGCCTGAAATGGAGCTCTATCCCATGACTGATGAAATCATTACCTGAGCCCAAATCACAAGTCAGATGCTTAACCCAGTGAGCCACCCAAGAGCCCCATATTAAATATTTCTTTAAAACAAAGCAACTGGAGAGCTAACATATAAATGTATGGTGTCCCCACCACCTAGTATAGTGTCTGATCCATAAAAAGAACTCATAAAAGAACTGGCTGGCTCAGCTGGTTGGGCAGCTGACTCTTGATTTTGGCTAGGCTCATGGTCTCCGGGTCCTGGAATTGAGCCATCTGTTGAGCTCTGTACTCAGTGGGGGTCTGCTTCAGGATTTTCTCTCTCCCTCTGTCCCTCTCCCTGCTTGCACATGCTCTCTCTCTAGAATAAATATTTTAAAAATTAAAAAAAAAAACTCAATGAATGTGAGATGAGTGAATAAAATGCAAATTAAAGAAGTCGATCATACTTTTATTGTTTGAGAAAAATATAATTCTCAATTCATCTGTGTTCATGCATTTGGAAAGGGTAGCTCCATTTATTGACTGTTTATCATGTGTTGGCTATTTTATATAAAATATCTAATTTAGGGGTTCCTGGGTAGCTCAGTCAGTTAAGTGACAGACTCTTGGTTTCTGCCAGGGTCATGATCTTATGAGTTGTGGGATTGAGCCTCATATCGGGCTCCCTACTCAGTGGGGAGTTGCTTGCAGATTCTCTGCCTCTGTCCCTCCCCCCAGCTTTTTTTTTTTTTTTTTTTAAGATTGTATTTATTTATTTGACAGACAGAGATCACAAGTAGGCAAAAAGGCAGGCAGAGCGAGAGGGAGGAGGAAGCAGGTTCCCTGCTAAAAACTCTGGGATCATGACCTGAGCTGAAGGCAGAAGTGTTAACCCACTGAGCCACCCAGGCACCCCTATCGCCCCAACTCTTTTGCAAATGCTCTCTCTCTCAAATAAATAAATAAATCTTTTTAAAAAATGTCCAATTTTGTTCTTTCCTCACTTAAGAGTGTTTTGATTACAAGTGACATAAAACATGACCGAAGTTCATTTAAGCAGAAGGGAAATTTACTGTAGATTGCATTATTATTATCATTAAAAATATTTGATTTGCCTCCGTGCCCTATGGCATCAAGCTTGAGCATGTGATTTTGTTTTGGCCAATGACATGCAAGCAGGGAGTGTCTTCTGGGCAGATGGTTTAAGGGCCAATACTTATTTTTCCTCCTTTCTTTTTCTTCTGTTACAACAATTGGTGATTTTCCAGATAAGCGATTGTTCCATCATCCTGGGACCCAGATTAGAACCAACAGCATAGTGGAGGTGTAGCTAATTTATGTAGTGTAAGTGAGAGACCAGTCTTTGTTGTTTTAAGTTCCTAAGCTTTGGGGAGGTGTTATTACACCCATAGTGTAACTGAGCCTCTTCTGACAGTCACAGATCTAAAACGTCCACCAGTATGGCTGATTTCAGGAATTGCTGTCAACGAGGACTTAATGTCAGGGCACCTGGCTGGCATGGTAGTGAGTTTGAGCCCCATACTGGGTGTAGAGATTACTTAAAAATAAAACCTTAAAAAGAAAACAAGGACTCAACTTGTCCTAATGATTCCATGTCTCTGTATCTCTTCACCTTGTCTCTTGCTCTGAGTGCTTCATCATCCAGCTCCAGTGTGTACTCCAGAGTTCTAGAATCTCCTTAGAGGTAGCAAGAGAGTTAAGAGAACTCTAAGCTTTATACCCAGCTCTCAGCCTCACAGGCTTGCAGAATCTAGTGTTTAGTCATGATGCTCTCACATGTCCACCACATGTCTAGCTCTCTGGTTCTTCACAAATGGCCAAGACAATTAGGATAGCCGGTGTAAGTCAGTAGGAAAAAAAACTGACCTAGTGTCAGAACGGCTAAAATTAACAAGACAGGGCACCTGGGTGGCTCAGTGGGTTAAAGCCTCTGCCTTTAGCTTAGGTCATGATCCCAGCGTCCTGGCATTGAGCCCCGCATCAGGCTCTCTGCTCAGCGGGAAGTTTTCTTCCCTTTCTCTCTCCCTGCCTGCCTCTCTGCCTACTTGTGATCTCTGTCTGTCAAATAAATAAATAAAATCTTTTAAAAAATTAAATTAAATTAATAAGACAACACACAAGGTGTTGTGGTGAGGATTCCCACCCTTGGTGGGAAAGTAAACTAGTACAACCACTCTGCAAAACAGTATGGAGGTTCCTTAAAAAGTTAAAAAATGGAGCACCAATTGTACTACTAGGTATTTATCCAAAGGATACTAATGCAAAGGGATACATCACCTCACCGTTTATAGCAGCATTATCACCAATAGCCAAATTATGGAAGAGCCCAAGTGTTCACTGATGGACAAATGGATAAGGAAGGTGTGCATACACACACACACACACACACACACACAGAGCAGTATTACTCAGCCATAAGAATGAAATTTTGACATCTGCACAACCTGGATGGAACTAGAGAGTATTATGCTGAGTGAAATTAAGCAGAGAATGAAGAATTATGCTAAGTGAAATTGTCAAGAAAAAGACAAATACCATATGACTTCACTTATATATGGAATTTAAGAAACAAAACAAGCAAAGGGAAGGAGAGAGAGAACGAGAGAGTCAAACCAAGAAACAGATTCCAGCCTCTTAGAGAATAAAATGATGGTCACTAGGAGCGCCTGGTGGTTCAGTGGGTTAAAGCCTCTACCTTCAGCTCAGGTCATGATCCCAGAGTCCTGGGATCGAGCCCCACATGGGGCTCTCTGCTCAGCAGGGAGCCTGTTTCCTCCTCTCTCTTTGCCTGCCTCTCCACCTACTTGTGATCTATGTCAAATAAATAAATAAAATCTTAAAAAAAAAAATGATGGTCACCAGAGGGGAGGAGAGTCTGGGTTAAATAGGTGATGGGAATTAAGGCGAGCACTTGCTGTGATGAGCCCTGGGTGCTGAATGGAAGTGCTGAATCAGTATATAGTACTCCTGAAACTAATACTACACTGTATGCTAACTAACTGGAATTTAAATAAAAATTTAAAAACAAAACCCTAAAACAAACCAAAAAAGCTGACCTATCTAAACCGCATGTTAACTTGTTAACCTATGTGAACTAGTGCAGCTTTATCTATAAATTAGGAGTAATTTCATCTGCATATACAGATAAGAAGTGGTAGTTTTGATTTTGAACTCTAGATGGCAGTATCAGTCAACTTGATCTCTTCAGTGGCAGCAACCATTTCTCAGGGTTGGCGGACTTATAGTTGACATCTCTTCTCTATAGGTAGTATTACAATTATTCACAAGGACTTTAGTGATTTTCTTTCCCATGCTTATTGAAAGATATTGGTATTTAAATTACTTAGAAAAAATAAAATGCTATACTCAAGTTATCCTGTTAGTACTGTAATTGTCTTTCTTGAACATTGCATTGTAACACTGTAACAATCTCAGAGCACCAGAACATAGCCCTGAACTGGGAAGAAAGAAGAAAAGTGCCTCTCTAATCCTAGAAACGGTTGCCGCTCCAGCCAGGGCTTCAAAACGTGTTACCCAATAACAAATTGAGGGCTGCCCAAGAATTGTATTTGCCTTTGTTTTTGGTTTTGGTTTTGTTTTAATTTTATTTATTTGCTTGCGGGGGGAGGAGCAAAGGAAGAGGGAGAAACTGACTCCCCACTGAGAAGGGAGCCTGACATGGGGGTTTAATCCGAGGACCCCAGATCATGACCCAAGCTAAAGGCAGACCCTTAACTGACTGAGCCACACAGGCGCCCCACCAAGAACTGTATTTGAAACACAGTTTAACTTGTTAACCTATGTGAACTAGTGCAGCTTTATCATAAATTAGGATTAATTTCATCTGCATATAATACAGCAGCCAAGTAATAATGGTTTAAATACAGAGTAATGATTGAAATACAAATTTATTTTCTCGCACACAAAAAGCCCTGAGGTGAGCAGTCAAGGGCACATGCGACAGCCCCATTATTTTTCAAGAACTCAGGCACCTTCTGCTTCCTTAGAGAACCTAATTGTTACCTAATGTTCCAATGACTGCTGGAGTTCTAGCTGTCACAGCTCTATTCTAAACATCTTGGAAGGAGAAATGAGGTTCCTTCCCTAAATCTCATACATTTCTGCATGCATCTGATTAATCAAAATGTCTTCATATGGCTATTGTAGTGGGAGAAGCTGCTGGAAAATGTAGTTTTTAACTGCACACCTTAGAACCCCAGATAAAAATGGGGTTCCATTACCAAGGAAGAAGGAGAGAAGATAATTGGCAGCAACAATCTCTTCACAAGTAGCAAGGCATTTCAGACATTTGGTGCAAACCTACGGGGCGGACAGAACACGCTTCATGGGTGTGTGGTCAGTGACGTCAGCCCATCAGCACTCTGCTCTCAGAAGGCCCTGAGCTTAGTTTAACGTTCTGCTGTCATTATCTTGAAATTCTTAACAACTTCATGCTTGGATTTGTGTTTCATGAGTGAAATCTGGTGGAACACTGGCGCATGCATGTGAGCAGAGGAGATGTGTGCGATAGGTCAGCTATTTCTTGCTGCCATAGTTGCATATAGTGCTTGAGATGCAGCAGGAACACAGAATTCCACTGGGCTCACAATGTGTGAGAGTTCAATGAGACCCAAAGCTAGTATAAGGTCAGCAGGTTGCATCTACAGATGAGTAAGCAAGGACACTGATAGCTTCTAGAGGCCACACTTGCTGTTAGAACCAGAATTTGGGCTTCCAACACAAGCAAGAAATCCCATCATACCCTTTCTTACTCTCGTTACTTCTCAGTATTAGCCAACCAGCATTTTGCATTTCAGCATTATGCTAAAAATAATGACAGAGAAAGAATAGGAAAGACTGGGCAACCCATAATCTCTTTTCTTTTCAGTCCTTCCTTATCATTAGGCTGAAATTAGAGATTGGTAGAATATATAGGTATCAAGAAGTGGAATAAAATGATTGAGCTAGTTTTGTTTAGTATATCCTCATTTCTAATAAGGATGAAAAATATGAACTGCATGATTTTGATGATTTTACATTCAAATTAAATGCTAACATTTGCAGGGCGCCTGGCTGGCTCAGTCAGTGTGACATGCAACTTTTGAACTTGGGATTGTGAGTTCCGGCCCCATTTTGGATGTACAGATCACTAAGAAATAAAACTTTCAACAAATGCTAACATTTGGGGTGCCTAAGTGGCTCAGTGGGTTAAAGCTTTTGCCTTTGGCTCTAGTCATGATCCCAAGGTCCTGGGATGGAGCCCTGCATAGGGCTCTCTGCTCAGCAGGGAGCCTGCTTCCTCATCTCTTTCTCTCTGCCTGCCTCTCTGCCTACTTGTGATCTCCGTCAAATTTTTTAAAAATCTTGAAAAAAATACTAACATTTGCATTTATTTTTTAAAGGTTTTATTTATTAGTTTGTCAGAGATAGAGAGAGGTTGAGAGTGCAGGAGAGAGCATAAGCAGGGGGAGAAGCAGGCAGAGGGAAAGGCAGGCTCCCCACGGAGCAAGGAGCCCAATGTGGGACTTGATCCCAGGACCCTGGGATCATGACCTGAACCAAAGGCAAATGTTTAACCAACTAAGCCACCAAGGTATCCCTAACACTTGCATTTAAAACTGATATTGCACAATGTAAAGATGAATGGTAAAATTCATGCTAATAATTTAAAATTCTAGTTTTTTTTTTTTAAAGATTTATTTTTTTTAAAAGTAATCTCTGTACCCAACCCAACCTAATCTCTGTAGCTCAAATTCACAACCCTGATATCAAGAGCTGTATGCTGGACCAACTGAGCCAGAAAACAAACAAACAAACCAAAAAAAAACAACTTTTTTTTTTTAACTTAGAACAACGTTAGCAAATTAAAAAAAAAAACTATGACAAATTGAAAGATTGTGAAATAAAACAAGTTTAAAATTTTGGTACTTTTAATTGTATTTTTCTCCTACTTTTTGAACAAGGAGCTCTGCATTTCATTTTTGCCCTTAGGCCCCACATATTATGAAGCCAGGACTGGTGGTAGGATTAAAAATCCAGTCAGACCATACAGAAACATTCATTTCTACCACTCATCTGAACTTTACTTAAGCCTCCATGCTAGTGAGTAGGCAATGATCTTAAACTAGTTTGACTATCTCATCTCTTCTTGTTTGAACTCTTGTTTTCAGGTGAATACTCCATTTTCCAGGCATATTCTTCCTTCCCATGGCAACCATCACTAACCCACCTCCACCCAGTTCTGTGCCAATACAAACTACCACAGAAGGATGGAGGGAAAGGGTGAAGCAGTTCATTCAAGTCAAAATGGAAGGCTGTTCCGCTTATAGCGTTCATCATGAGAGCTCATCACTGTGTCACGAAGTCTTAAGAGAATTTTCTTCACACTTGTGCCCTTAACCATCACTAGTTTATAATATGTAGAAAAGTTGAACTGAAATACACAAATTCAGCTAGTTAAATTATAGAAAATTACTGAAAGGATATAATAAACTGCGTTTTGTTGGAGTCTTGGAACCCCAAACCACAATACATCTTACTTCTATTGCCCACTAGTTAATCTTTATTAAATGATTTTTTAAAGATTTATTTATTTATTTGTCAGAGTGCGAGTGAGCATACAAGCAGGCAGAGGAAACAGGCTCTCTGCCAAGCAAGGAGCCTGATGCAGGACTCGATCCCAGGACCTGGACCAATCACGACCTGAGCTGAAGGCAGCAGCTTAACCGACTGAGACACCCAGTCATCCCTATTAAATGATTTCTAAGTGACAGGCACTGTTGTTAGAGATGCACATGAATTGTTTGGTTGAATCATAACAAAAACATTGTGAGCAGATATATTTATTCCTATTTTATATAAGATGGAACTGAGACATCGAGGAATAAAGTAACTTTCCCAGAGCCACACATTAAGAGGAGATATGACTGGTATGTCATCCCAGACAGTCTGATTCCAGAGCATTCCCTCCTGGTACATATCCTAATTTTCTCAAGGAAACAGAATTTATTTATAATTAAATTAAACTTATGGGACTTATTCCTTTGTGAATTGCCTTGAGTGCAATGGAATTTGGAAGACTTGCAGAGGCATTTGATAACATTAATGCTCTTTATTGTTGCGGAACCTGGACTGGATACTGGCAGAAGAACCAAGAAGCACTCAGAGACTTTGGAGGATCAGAGGTTTATTTAACACTGGTGGGCTCAGATGAGGTTGTTCTTCTAAGATCTGAGCCCCAAGAACAAGAAGGGAGGGGGATATATACCCTTCTATTTCCGCATACTTGGTACTTCTGGTGCACGAGGGAAACTGGGTAGAAAAGAAGAACCCGAAGGGCTTTGAGACAGAGACTGGAATTCCCTTGCTGGTTTGGTCAGCCATCTTAGAGTACAGTTTTTCCCTATCATTCCCCCCCTTCAGTGCCCCTTTAAACACTAGTTTAGAGGGCATCATTATCATCTATTACCATGGCCCCACAAGGCTAGTATTTGGGCAGTGGCTCATCTGGTAGTAATGTTTTCTACGAACTTAGCAATCCATCTTAAGGTTCCTAAGGCTGCCCAATAAGCAATAACAAGAACAAGTTTCTGGAATAAAGTCCAGTCAGAAGGGGGAGCAATGTAAAGTCCAACTCCTGTGGTGAGGGTGTCAGTGTCATGTCGACAACCACAGTGAACAGATGTCCATCAGTCGGTGTCCATCAAAGGTGGAGCTGGGGCAGGTCCATAGGATCTGGTTGGGCTTTCTTCTTGGTGTGATTCATCCAACTGGTGAGAGCCTTCTTTACTCTAAAGCGGTGGACACATTTGGTGACACCTAAGACCCTGAGGGCAGTAGGGGTAGTTAAAACAACGGTGTGGGGCCCTGTCCACCATGGTTTGAGGGGGTCCTTTCTAAAGCTTCCCGTAGATGCACCTTTGAGTTTTTCCTGGGGCTTGGGGTGTTGGGACACCTCTAAGTTTCCAATTGGTTTGAGGTCTCCTCTAAACCTAGTATGGGGGAGTGGCCCGCCAAAGAGCTTTTGAGGTGAATTATAGCTGCGGCAATTCTTTAAATCCAGTTGACTAGAATAAACAATATCAATGCCCTCCAATAGTTATGCTCTACAGAAGTGCAATGTTTAGGTCCAGGCATAAGGGTAGCTGACAGGTTTTAGGTAGTATTTCAGGCATTTCTATCAGTGTAGCCTGGTATTTAATAAGTTGGTCTCCATCATCCATCGGCAGCCTTTGGTTTCTAAAACAAATCTGGACCTGATGCAAAGTCATTAGAGTCAGGGGCTGTGCCATAGTGAACTTTGAGGCTCCTTTTACTGGGAGCACTGTTCTATACTTAGCTAAAGCCTTTGTTTGTAACTGTACCTCAGTAGAGGTGGCTTCTAGGCTAAATATGACTAAGGGATGAAACCACTAAGAAGCCCTCTTCTAATTACAAAGGATCACTGGCAAGTGGGAGAAAACTTGTCAGGAGATAAGGGGAGTCCCACATGCATTATCCAATCGATCATAAAGAAAGTGGGGTCATCTATTATCTCCGTAAGTCCATAGTCAATCCTACAGGATGGGGTATGGTTCTGACTTTTAGGCAATTTCATTATCTTAACCCCACGGAATTTGTTAAGGTGATAGTTAATTTATACAACTGTTGGGGAATCAATCCGATTTTCCAGTTGTTTAAATAATTATGTGCCCATGGGGTTCTGTTATTATTCCCACAGAATAATCAGCAGAAAACTGTCTATATATGAGTTACTATGGTAATTTCTCTGAAGTTTACCTCTAGTTGTCTAGCTTAGGTAAAAACAAACATTTAAAGACAATCAAATCTAGAACTTAACATTCACAAGGTGTGTTACTGAAACATAATTTTTCTCTCTAAAATAACCCTCATTTCCAGAGATAGCCAAATTAGGAGTAATTTATTTAAAAAACAAGTCCAGTTTAAACAGATTTGGCCTAATTATTTATATAAGATCAGCAAGAACAGTGAGTGATCATATAGATCTTTCAGAATCTGCTTTGCCGGAACTTCTTATAAGGAATCTCTAGGTTAAACTTTTAGTAGCCTCTCCAAGCCAGAAGCCAAGCCAAGAACTTGCCATTAGACATGCCTGCAATACCTGTGGATTTGGGTGAATTCCTCTTCCTGAAGATCTTAAAGTATCCTGAGGTTCCTGCACCTGCCAGGAAGTGGCATTCTTCACTCACCTGGTGAGGCTGCTTGGAACTCTGTAAGCAAGGTATCAGGCCAACAGTTGCAAGGCGGTTTATAGCTCCAGGTTTCATAAAGTCAACCTTAGTTCCTTAAAGCTGTCTGGTCATATCTGAGTCTATGCATGTCCTTCTCAAATATGAGATTCCAATCAAAGCCTTGGTAAAATAACCAATGTTTCCAATGGTGTCCTGTTATAAGGAGAATAGATTCTTATTGAACTTATGCAAATGACTGGTTGCCATGGAAGAATACTTAACTGAGACCATTTGAGTTTCAGAGGGTTCAGATAGAGAGGAAAGTTGAACGCTTTGATTTGTTTACAAATGAATATTTTTACATTTCTGTAAGTCACAGGTAACTTTAGTAAAAATTTTTCTTAGTTTGGAAGAGCAAACATTAGAGAACAAGCAATGTCTAAAATAAGAGACATAACATTATAAACTCTTAGTTCATTTAGTCCCATGTTACTAATTATGGTTTAGTTTGAATGCAGCTTTAGTTAGTTTTGGAAATTCTTACTCATTTCAGTTCTGATCATAAAGATATTGAATACCTGTGTTGTCCTGAAAGTCCTTTTTATGAATCTCCTTTAAGGTGAAACCCATTTTACAAGAGAATTAAAGCAATTATAAGTGACAAAAACTCAGAATCAACAGGGTTAAAGAGCTGATGAGATTAGAGTTTACAATTTAGCAGGCAAGGAAATCGGGTTATTTCTGTGACACATAACATTTCAATAATTAAATATCAAGTGATGACCTTATTAAAATATTAAAACTTTAGGAAATGTATAGAACCTTTAGAGTAGTTATAGCATTTACCCAAATGTAACCCAAGGTTCATCATTTGTTTGGCAGTACTTCCTGAGTAACAGCATACCAAAAAAAAGCCTAATGAGTTAAAGAGATTTCATTTACAATTTAAATCTTGTCAACATTTGCTAAAATCTTAAATAAAAGTTTTAAAGCACGTGCCTAAATATAATTAGGGATGTTAAACACCTGATATAGGTGAAATGTGGAAAATGGCTTTTCTGTACAGGCAAAGAGGAAACAACTGTTTATGTTTTCTTCTTAACTTCAGATCAGTTAACCTAAGAAAACATTGTCCTTTTCAACAGAGAGAAAACCAGCTTTCTATACCAATGTCTTTTTTGTTTGTTTGTTTGTTTTCATTTCAATCTTAGTCCGTTGTGACCACACTTAAAATTCTTTTTCTGAAGATTTCCCTTCAAAAACCTACAATTTTCTTTTGCATTTAGGTTTTGTCCCAAGCCATTTCCTTCCAAACAACCATCTTATTTAGGACAAAATTACCTTCTTTTCCTTTAACAAAATTCATTCCCATTCCTTATATCTTTCTTACATATCTCCTACTTTTCTACATAGAGTTGGTTTCCCTTATTTCCATCAGTCATAGTTAGCAGAATTTTGTACTCTTAGAAACACCTTAACATCTAGCGATGGCTAAGTATTAACCATTTTGTGAACTGTTACAACAGAATTCTTTAGATGGCAAATTTTATGAATCAGTTAAGCACAAAACATGTTTACCAAGAGATTTAAATATTTTTAGTTTCTTTGCAGTAGGAAGACAATGGCACAAACCTACATCCAGTAATCAGTGCTTTAGCATTTTACTCCATTTGGAAAAGACCTAGATGTACAGAACTTAATTCCATTTGTCATCCAACCAAAACTTTTAAGTTTCAGGTTACCAAAGACTTTGAAAGCTGTATTAACAATTACCCATGAACACTTCGAGACAATTAACCATCAGTTTAGTCATCACTTTGCTAACAAATTTCAACAGAGATAATGAGCTTATCTGACCTTCAGTAAACCTTAATAGAATAAAGGTTTCACATTTACCACTGATAACTTAAAAGATACATCTGTCTGAGCTAAGCCAACAAACTTAGTTTAAATGCTGAAATATGCTCCACCAGGATCTTCCCCATGATCAATTTTCACCTGTGGGTGCTATTTTTGCTCCGTGACAGTGAAGGGAAGAGCCAGTAATGCAGGCCGAAGCCAAGGTGGTGCAGAAACAGGAAAAAGGGGGATGGGGAAGCAGAAGAGACAAAGTGCTGCCAGAGGGCAGAGAAAGGGTTCCTGGTTCAGATGATCATCAGCTCCAGAGGAGCAGAAGCCATGTTTTCCCACCAACAAGTGTGGACATAGACAATCCTTATTAGGCCAGGGATGACAGGGAATTTCCCCGAAACAAAGGTTTGGCAGCTGCTTGGGAATATTCCTTAAAGTCCCCATCCTGAAGGACAGCTGGCATCATGACCTGAGCGGAAGGTCAGGTCTTAACCAACTGAGCCACCCAGGCGCCTCCCCCACTTTCTCTTAAAGGTAAATGGGAGAGCTCCTGTTATTTTACAACCTGTTTGTCTGGGTCAAGTCTCCTGTGGGCTCTCAGAGCTTCTAAATCAGGTATCTCCCCATACATGCCACTTACAAGAAGCAGGAGCATTGTCTTCCTGCAGCTCAGGTTTAGGCCCCAGGTCAGAGGAGGACCGTGGTCCCCACACTTTCTGACGGGTTCATCCTTATCCAGAGCTCATCTGAGTTGCTGTCCCTGATGATGCCCCCAGCCAGGGCCTCCCTGATAGGCTTTGCTTCCTTACAGACTTTGAGCTCTTTTACTTGGGTTACAAATGTCCTACCTTGCTCCTTCCTATTAGCACAGAATAGGACCCGTGGGATCAGAGTTTGGGCTATCTGAAGCCAAGAATCAACATAAGGGAAATGGTCAGGGTGTCTAGGAGTCATGACCATAATTTCGTAAATGATCTGGACAGTGGGTAGGTCTTAGGGCCCCTCAGAGAGCCAGCTGACCCCAAAGGTGGCCCATTCCAATTCACATAATGTGCCTAATTTTCCAGATGTTTTGATCCCATAGTCTGAAAATTCGCTTAAAATTTTGAGCATACAGTCTTAAGACCATAGGTTTTGAAGAGCCTCCACCATGAGCAGGGAGGCTCCCTTGGCCACCCTGTGTGTTCCCTCCCTGTGTCATTGGCATGAAGACAAATGAAGGGTGGGCGTCCCTCCAAAGGAGAGACAAGTCAGATGCCCCTCTGTCCGCCATCCCAGAGGACACCTGGGTGCCTCTTAGCCTTAGCAAGTCCATATGAACCCCAGACTGGCACCCTGAAGGGGCTTGCCTTAGACCCTATGAGGTCACCACAGAAACAAGTTAGGGCCACTCAGACTCTGTAGGCTTCTGGGGACCCTAATGGTGCCCATCCGTGGGGCTACTGACTCAGTCTGCTGGACAAACCAGGTCAAGCTGCACATTCACACCGAAGTTATTATAATTCCTCCCCTCCAGGAGGCCCTGACCTGTGGAATTCCTTCTGGAAATTCCTTCCTGTTTCCCCTTGTGGGGGGTTCCTGACCTGAAGGACCTCCCCCCCCCCCACGGGAGGGCCTACCTGGGAGACCTCTAAGTGGTCTCTGGGAGGTGATCAGTCTCCCCATCCACCCTCAGGGTTGGGCCTGACTGGGTCCTGTGGCCCCAGGACTTAGCAGAATCAGACGTCTGCACCAGGTCCTCACCGGCCAAGTTTCCTTTGAGTCTGGGTGGGAACAGCGGGGTGGGCCGGCTTGAGGTCACTGGGCGCGTGACTGCCTAAATCAGGCAGGGCACACCTTCTCCCTTAAGATCCCCTGTTCCATCACTGCCCCGCCATTGCCCCAAACCGGTGGCAACAATGGGCCAGCGGTTCCCTGGTCAGGGAACCAAATGTTGCACAACCTGGACTAGATCCTGGCGGAAGAACCAGGCGGCACTAGAAACTTTGGAAAATCAGAGGTTTATTTAACACGGGTGGGCTCAGATGAGATTGTTCTCCAAAGGTCTGAGCCCTGAGCACAGGCAGGGAGGGGGATTTATACCCTTCTACTTCCACATACTTGGTACTTTTGGCGGGAGTGGGAAACGGAGAAGGAAAGAAGACCCTGGAAGGGCTTTGGGATAGGGACTGGAATTCCCTTGCTGGTTTGGTCAGCCATCTTAGAGTACAGTTTTTCCCTATCATTATATAGTGAGTTAATTAAATAAAACTATTAAAATTAATTTCATCTCTTCAGATGTGGATACTACAGCATTTAAAAGGATATGTAAGACAGCTTCTGGGTGGCTTAGTTAAGAATTCGACTTTTTTTTAAAGATTTTACTTATTGGGATGTCTGGGTGGCTCAGTTGGTTAAGCAGCTGCCTTCGACTCAGGTCATGATCCCAGCATCCTGGGATTGAGTCTCACATCGGGCTCCTTGCTTGTCAGGGAGCCTGCTTCTCCCTCTGCCTCTGCCTGCCATTCTGTTGCCTGTGCTCACTCTCACTCCTCTCTCTCTGACAAATAAATAAAATCTTAAAAAAAAAAAAAAGATTTTACTTATTAATTCGACAGAGAAAGAGAGATCACAAGTAGGCAGAGAGGCAGGCAGAGGGAAAGGGGGAAGCAGGCTCCCTGCTGAGCAGAAAGCCTGATGCAGGGCTTGATCCCAGGACCCTGAGATCATGACCTGAGCCAAAGGCAGAGGCTTTAACCCACTGAGCCACCCAGGCGCCTCAAGCATCTAGCTCTTGATCTCAACTCAGGTCTTGATCTCAGGATTAAGAGTTCAAGCCGCCTCCCAGCATGGAGCCCACTTAAAAATAAATGAATTAATAAAAATAAGTAAAAGGACAGATATAAAGAAAAATTTTTTGTAACTATGTATTGTGACAGATGATTACTAAACCTATTGTGGTGATCATGTCACAATATATACAAATATCAAATCATTGTATTGTATACCTGAAACAAATATAATGCTATATGTCAATTAAACCTCATTTAAAAAAACAGTATTATATATTGGCTTGGCTTGTATTTCTATTAGACAGCCTTGACCTGTATTGTCTACAGTACTCTTTATGGAATTGAACCCAAATTACCCCTCATAGGATTTCATTCAATGTCTCCTTTACCACCTTCTCTTCCCAGTTCCTCTTACCCATTCCCTTGTTCTTTTTTCCTAGAAGTGTATCACAAGACACTTTTATACCCTCAATCAGAAACTGCTTCTGGGAAAACCTAAGGAAAGCTGCCCTCAACCCAGGCAACAGAGAAATAGGATCTAAATAACATCTAAAACAGGTTATCTGTAACAACACTGATGCCGACCTTGTGATCAAAGCACATTTTCTTTAAAAATTTTTCTCCCAGGGCATCTGGGATTAAGCAATTGATTGAGCATCAAACTCTTTTTCTTTTTGAAAAGATTTTATGTGTGTGTGTGTGTGTGTGTGTGTGTGTGAGAGAGAGAGAGAGAGAGAGAGAGGGCACACAAACAGGGAACAGCAGGCAGAGGCAGAGGGAGAAGCAGACTTCCCGTACAGCAGGGAGCCTAATGTGGGACTTGATCCCAGGGACCTGGGATCATGACCTGAGCCAAAGGCAGCCACTTAACCGACTGAGCCACCCAGGTGCCCTACTTCAATTTCTGCCTCAAGATGATTGAATCTACTGATCAGATGAGATATGTACACTAATAACTATAGAAAAGTTATATATGGGGCGCTTAGGTGGCTCAGTGGGTTAAGCCTCTGCCTTCGGCTCAGGTCATGGTCTCAGGTCCTGGGATCGAGCCCTGCATCGGGCTCTCTGCTCAGCAGGGAGCCTGCTTCCTCTCTTTCTGCCTGCCTCTCTGCCTACTTGTGATCTCTGTCTGTCAAATAAATAAACAAAATCTTAAAAAACAAAAACAATGTGGGGGATTTCAGCTGACAGATGGATGCATTTCTCCAAATGGAGAAGTGGCACAAACAAAGACACACAAGTGAGTAATGGAGAATGGGTTCCTTAATCGTATTCAAGTCTTGAAGTCAAAGAACCAAAGATCCTTAAACCCTGTCTGAGGAGGTTGGCTAGGTCAGTTTGCCCAGTGTCTGGAATAGATAGAGAAGTGAAAGTGGCCTGCTGGAAAGACAGGAGGCCATGGTAGGTTTGGGAGGCCAGGCCCTCAAAGTGAACTCTGTTAAGCAACAGGGACTTCTAAGAAGTAGAACACAGAACACAGGAGCATCGGGATTCAGCCCAATGTGGGACCGGATTATTTTATATTTAAAATAGAGAGAAATTTCTCAAATGCCAATTTAGCTCAAGAATTTGCAGAGAATCCACCACAAATACCAGGACACAGGTTATGTGCCCTGGAGCGCATACAATTAAATATTTGCCTTTCTGACTTGCTCTCTTCAATGTAATTTGAATATGAATTACAATTTAGGTGTGGATTTAAAAGAGCCACTGGGGCGCCAGGGTGGCTCAGTGGGTTAAATCCTCTGCCTTCAGCTCAGGTCATGATCCTAGGGTCCTGGGATGGGGGGAGGGGGGGGCGGGCACCACATCAGGCTCTGTGCTGGGCAGGGGGCCAGCTTCTCTCTCTGCCTGCCTCTCTGCCTACTTGTGATCTCTGTCAAATAAATAAATAAAATATTAAAAAAATAAAATGAAATGAAAGAGCCACTCAATTTTAAAGAGGTAGTGGAGGTAGGGGATGGAAATAGGAAATATTGGGAAGAAGAAAATGTCACACGTCTGGTGCCAGCATCCGGTCTCAGACTCTGCCCTGGGAGCCACGCGTTAAGTCACCCTGCGTCATCCTGCGTCACCCTGCGTCACCCTGTGTCGGGAATGTTAGGAGGTTTGGTAGTGGCCAGGGTGGCCCGGGGGCTGTACAGAGAAGAGGCAAGTGTAGGAAGGGAGCTGACTCCCTCGGGCATAGCGGTGACCTTAAACCGTTCAAATCCCTTTACAGTGCCCTCCGAGTGTTTCGTTTCATTCCCGGTACTTAGATGAGCTATTGAACTTTTCTGAACCTCGTTCCCCTCGTTGAACAACAGGAATAACATTCCCACCTTTTGTAACGTTCCCAGCAGACTGCTGGACCCCTAAGCAGGTGTCTGATAAAGGGCCATTCCTTTTTTCTCTTAACTGGAAGTGGTCCAAGGGGTCTCTGTTTAACCTAAGGGTTTCGTTCAATAAATTGGAGAATCAGGAATCACATTCAGAAGGCAGTGAGATCACAAGCTAAGAATCACGTGGCACAAAAATGCTGCTAATCATAGAGATATGAATAATCTGTGCATCCAATCAAAATGATGACCCCTCCCCAAATTCAGAGGGCATGTCCTAAAAATGTCATCAGTCCCATTTGAGCATTTGAAGGGTAATTTTAAGAGAAGATATAATAGGGGCGCCTGGGTGGCTCAGTCATTAAGCGTCTGCCTTCAGCTTGGGTCATGATCCTGGGGTAACTGGGTGATGGGCATCAAGGAGGACACTTGACATAATGAACACTGGGTGTTGTATGCAACTGATGAATCACTGAACTCTACCTCTGAAATGAAAAAGAAAAAAAGAAAGCTAAAAAATTAAAAGATTAGACCTATTGCTTTACCTCCATCCCTCCCTGCTTTATTTTTCCATTGTGTATGTCAAGCTCTAAAAATTACAGAAGGTGATTTACTGTGCTTATGATTTCTCTTTTCTTGCTGATTGCATGTTCTATGAAGGCAGGATTTCTGTGTACTTTGCCACCACAGAATGCCCAGTGCCTAGACAAGAAGCATCATCCCAGGGGCACCTGGATGGCTCAGTGGGTTAAGCCTCTGCCTTCAGCTCAGGTCACGACTCTGGGTCAGGCATTTGGCTCTCTGCTCAGCCTGGAGCCTACTATCCCCCCACCCCCCACCCTGTCCTGCCACCTGCCTCTCTGTCTACTTGTGATCTCTGTCTATCAAATAAATAACTAAAATCTTAAAAAAAAAAAAAAAGAGAGAGAGAGAGAGAGAACCATCATCCCATCCATATTTGAGGACTAACTGAACAGATCCAGTAGAATACAAAGGGGAAAGGAGAGATTATCCAATTTTAGGGTTTAGAACATTCCTTCTAACAGAACAAATAGGCTTCTTAACCAAAAATGACAGAGTTCAAAATGTGAAAATTCTCACATTGCCCCCTCTGACCTGTTGACTGGTCTTCCTATGCACTCATTTTTCCTGCCTCTTGGAATTCCTAATGCCCTGTAAATTCCTAAGCTCATTTCTTCCTTTTTCCAAGGGCAGCTTTGATCACAGCAGCCAATTCTAGGAACACTTCTACAGGAAAGGGAAATCAGTCATTTCTCTGTGTTTAACTATAAAAAATGTATTTTTTCCTTTGGCCTTTTCCTTGGCTCCATTATCATGCACGCTTTTCTGTTCAGGGCTGAGGTAAGGCATCTGCAATCCAGGATCCTCTCACTGATTCTTGCCAAGAATTAGTCATAAGTCAGTCAGCTTGCTCACTTAACACTTCTCCACCACTTCCTCTCACATCTAATTTGTGCTTTAATTTTAGCAGCTATGCAAAGCAGTCGCTGGTTGTCTGGCCATCCCTAGATGGCTAAAAGGCACTGCGGGGAGACATGAAGAGGGAAGGAGTAAGCTCAACCTGACAGTGAAAGAAACAAAGGTCCTTTATCATCCTCCCCGCAACCTGTACAGAGACCGTATCTTCCCGTCACCACAGATAATATACTTACGTTGGTAATTATTGAAATCTGAATATCAAAACAGTTTTTATACAGAGGGAATAATATATGTACTTTTTTAAAAAGATTTTATTTATTTATTTCAGAGAGAGAGAGAGAGAGAGATTGCGAGAGTGAGCACAGGTGGGGAGAAGAGGAAAAAGCAGGGAGCCTGATGCAGGGCTTGATGCCAGGACTCTGGGATCATGACCTGAGCTGAAGGCAGATGCTTAACAACTGGGCCACCCGAGTACACCAATAAATGTACGTTTCTAATAGAAAGCAGCTTTAAATACCAACCCCCCCCAAATTCTTGGCTATTGATTTTTTTCTCCCCTCATACCCTTAAATAAATATATTTTTAAATAGTTACCCCTGGCGGATCACCCTGCCCTAGGCTTGGGATAGGTTGTGTGGGTGGGTGTCTTTATGATATTCACCTGGGACCAACAAAGAATATCCAGCCCTTAAAAAGGAAGTAAGCCAGAGCATCTAGGTGGCTCAGTGGGTTAAAGCCTCTGCCTTTAGGTCATGGTCCCAGGGTCCTGGGATCAAGCCCCACATCTAGCTTTCTACTCAGCAGGGAGCCTGCTTCCCTTCCTCTCTCTCTCCCTGCCTGCCTCTCTACCTACTTGTGATCTGTCTGTCAAATAAATAAGTAAATAAAAGGAAGTAAGCCCTTTTTTCTTTTTTTTAAGATTTTACTTATTTACTTGACACACAGAGATCACAAGTAGGCAGAGAGACAGACAGAGAGAGGGAAGCAGACTTCCTGCTGAGCGGAGAGCCCGATGTGGTGCTTAATCCCAGTCCTGGGACCATGACCCGAGCTGAAGGCAGAGGCTTTAGCCCACTGAGCCACCCAGGCACCCTGAGAAGTTAAAAGGATTTAAGTGCCCTGGTTAGCTTTCTATAAAAGACCAATCCTAAAGGCCCTGGTTGGCAACCCTGTCAGGATTCCTCTCACTCTTGAAAGCGTTTTCTGTTATCTTCACTTAATAAACTTCTATTGCCTTACTTACTTACTAAATAAATAAATAACTAGCTAACTAACTAAATGGATAGACAGATAGATAGTTGCCCTGTCCATTTAATAGCAATAGGAGAAGTACATCAATTGCCTAAGTCAAGCATCAGTAAGATTTTGTTTACTGAAGGGCCAGATAGCAAATTATTTTGGGCTTTGCTGTCCATACACTCTTGTTACAATTATTCAGCTCTGACATGGTAGCACAAAAGTAGCACAGACAATATGTAAACAAATGCATATGGCTGTGGTCCAGTGAAATGTTATTTATACACTGAAACTTGAGTTTTGCATAATTTTCATATGCCACAAAATACTATTCCTTTAAAAAATTTTTTTCAACCATTAAAAAAATGTAACATCCATTCTGACTGAGTTCCTATACCATACAAAAATGGAGGGGAAGGGGCAGACCAGATTTGACTCAAGGGTCATAGTTTGCATACTGACCCCTGGCCTTGGTTTAGAAGTCACACAGGACAGACAGTAACCTTGGGAAATCTAGTCCATATAGTAAGGGCAAATTTGTAAGGAAGGATATTTGTGTAAGGGTGTTACTTACAACATTCTTGATTGGCAGGAGAAATAAAAAAGAAAACTAAATGGAATTTCCTTTAATAGGGATTAAAGACATGGTTGGCAAATCCAGTGGTGTAATAAGAAGTCATCAAAAAGAGTGAGTTAGATCTATACTAGCAGTCTTGAGGTATTTTCACGATTTATTTTTAAGCAACGGAGCACATTGGAGAGAAGTGATTTTTCTTTTCTGTTTTTATAAAATGAACAATCCAGGGCACTTGAATGGCTCAGCTGGTTAAGTGTCTGCCTTCGACTCAGATCATGATCCCAGGGTCCTGGGATCGAGCCCGGCATTGGGCTCCTTGCTCAGTGGAAAGCCTGCTTCTCCCTCTCCCTCTCTGCCTGCTGTTCTGTCTGCTTGTGCTCTCTCCCTATCTCTCTGTCAAGTAAATAAATAAAATCCTAAAATAAAACAAAATAAAATAAACAATCCCATTTTGTAAAATAACGAACCTCCTGTCTACTCCTATGTATAACATTTGTTGGAATGGGAGTTAGGGAATGCAGAAAAGAGGGAGAGACATAAGATTCTATTTATGTAAAATTATACATGGTATACATAAGGAAGACACAAAACTGTCATCAGAAAAATGTTAATGGTGGCTATTATAGGATGGTAGAATTGAAGATGGTATTTATTTTCTCCCTTAAATTTCATGTGTTCCTTGATTTTTTTATGGTAAGCATATATTACTTATGTACTCTAGAGAAAAGATAATGCTGTTTTTACTTCAAAGAGAAGATTTAGGGGTGCCAGGGTGGCTCATTGGGTTGGGCCTCTGCCTTCGGTTCAGGTCAGGATCTCAGAGTCCTGGGATCGAGCCCCACGTCCGGTTCTCTGCTTGGTGGGGAGCTTGCTTCCTCCTCTCTCTCTGCCTGCCTCTCTGCCTGCTTGAGATCTCTCTCTCTCTCGCTGTCAAATAAATAAATAAATAATCCTTAAAAAAATCTAAAAGAAAAGATTTAATTGTAATGTTCATCAAACTGCCATTTTTTCTTTCTTTCTTTCTTTTTTTTTTTTTAAGATTTTATTTATTTATTTGAGAAAGACCATGAGATGGGAGAAGGTCAGTGGGAGAAGCAGACTCCCCATGGCCTGGGAGCCCCATGTGGGACTCGATCCTGGGATTCTGGGATCGTGACCTGAGCCAAAGACAGTTGCTTAACCAACCATCCAGGTGCCCAAGAGTCACATACTGGGGTGCCTGGGTGACTCATTGGGTTAAACCTCTGCCTTCAGCTCTGGTCCTGATCTCAGGGTCCTAGGATTGAGCCCTGTACTGGGCTCTCTGCTCATTAGGAAGTCTACTCCCACCCCACCCCCACACCCCCGGCCCGCCTCTCTGCGTACTTGAGATCACTCTCTGTCAAATAAAATCTAAAAAAAAAAAAAAAAAAGAGCACATGCTCTACTGACTGAAACAGCCAGGCACCCCAAACTGACACTTCAATATTAAAAGGCTGGAAATCACCTAAAAATCCAGTAGTAAAGAAGACACTGCTGAGTCTCTTGGTACAGCTATACAAAAGAATACTAACTGGCCTTTTCAAAAGATCTGTTGGGGTACCTGGGTGGTGCAGTTGGCTAAGAGACAGACTCCTGATTTGGGCTTAGGTCACAATCACGAGGTAGGGGGATCCAGCCCAGTAGTGCTCTGTGTTCAGTGGGGAGTCTGCTTAAGACTCTCCTTCTTGGGATGCCTGGGTGGCTCAGTCTGTTGGGTGGCTGCCTTCAGCTTAGGTCAGGATCCCAGGGTCCTGGGATCGAGTCTTGCATGGGGCTCCCTGTTGAGTAGAGAACCTGCTTCTCCCTCTCCCTCTGCCTAATTGTGCTCTCTCTCTCTATCTCTGTCAAATAAAAAAGAAAAGAAAAAACCTTTAAAAAAAAAAAAAGACTCTCCTTCTCCTTCTGCCCCTCCCCCTGATCATGAACCCACTTGCCCTCACACACACACTCTCTCTCTCTCTCTCAAACTAAATAAATAAATCTTCAAAATAAAATAAAATATGTCATCGGTGGTAGAGGGGACTGGCTTTACAAGTGGATAGACCTGGATGTAAATCCAGACTCCCAAATACCAGCCAAGGATCTTAAGAAAGTCTTTTCACACCCAGTGAAATTTCCTCCCCTTAAAATTGGATTAGTAATGTCATTTGTTAACTCAGCAATGAACATGTAGTATGGGCTCTTTATTCATTTTTATTAGTAGTATAGGCCCATTAAATATCATGTAGTGTAATAGTTATTGGGGGGTTTATATTAATCTAAGAAACTATGCAATAAATATAAATTCTTCATAAAAGAGAGAAGGACTACTTTTGATTATGGTGAGAGAGTTTATTTCAGATAGAAATGGTTTCTGACAATCAGGCAGTTTGAAATTGATGGCGAGGTACCTTTTGCAGTGCAGTGTAGGTTGGGCTTGGGAAAGAAAGTCTTGCCGGGTGTAACAGTGAGAGGTAACAATCACAGTACGAGTAACAGCTGAGACTCACCTGCCTGTGGTGGGAGAATCACAAAGAGAAGTATTGCACAGGCCTGACTATGAAAAGAGAGAAGACAGAAGGGATGCCAGGCTGCATGGTCATCAGAGAAAAATGAGCCCATTCTCCACGAAGGCAAAAGCAGGAAACACCATAGCTTGGCCAACAACAGTTGTACAATGGACAGATGGATGGTTGTCAAGGTCATGCATTTATGATCATATTGTTTGGACCACAGAGAATGAATTAAGAAGGAAACCCTTCACTCTGTATTTTTGGAGAGAATGCTGAATGTATGGAGAAGTTACATGGGAAAATATTCATAACCCAATTAAAGGGTATATGATGGTGTGACTGGTATGATCCATTAAGTCATTCAATAAATAAGTATTTATTGAGCACCACATCATGCCAGCAGCACCCATTATATACCAATCACAGATCAAGATGTGTTGTCTTGAATCTGGATAACTTTGCGGTCTGATCCCAGAGTGACTGATGTCCGTGTTCACAACATGTTTGGAAGATTATGAGGACAATTTGAGTAGTCTTTGTAGCTTATCCAACTGGATGAGAAGCTAATGTGTTAGGATCACTGGCTGTGCCTAGGCACTGTGATTCAGCACACTGAGGGCTATGGCATCAGACTACCAGTGTTCAAAATCTAGCTCCACTGACCCTATGAGATTAGGTAAATTTCTTCATCTCTCTGAACCTCCATGTTCGCAGCTGTAAAATGAGGATAATAATGATGTGGGAAACAAAGGCAGAAGGAAATGTCAATAAAATTAAATGTCATCGGGGCACCTGCATGGGTCAGTGGGTTAAGCCTCTGCCTTTGGCTCAGGTCATGATCGGGGTCCTAGGCTTGAGTGAGCCCCCACATCATCGGGCTCTCTGCTCAGTGGGGAGCCTGCTTCTCCCTTTCTCTCTGCCTGCCTCTCTGCCTACTTGTAATCTCTGTCAAATAAACAAATGAAATATATTTTTTAAAGATTTTATTTATTTATTTGACAGACAGAGATCACAAGTAGGCAGAGAGGCAGGCAGAGAGAGAAGGGAAGCGGGCTCCCTGCTGAGCAGAGAGCATGATGCGGGACTCAATCCCAGGACCCTGAGATCATGACCTAAGCCAAAGGCAGTGGCTTAACCCACTGAGCCATCCAGGCGCCCAACAAATAAAATATTTTTAAAAATTAAATGCCCTCATAACCTGCAGCCCACTGACAAATAAATACTCGAGGCAGGAAGCTCCTAACTGTCTAACTGTGAATGACTTACTAGAGGGAAAAACCACTTTAACCTGACAATAGCAAAACCTAAAATATTCTGTGAGTCTTCTTTAGCATATGACAATCTTTTTGGAGCTCCCTTATCTTCACTTCCCCCATGCCAAAGTATATAATCAGTTGTCCCTCACAATCCCCGAGAAGCAGCTCCTTCTGCCCAGGTGTCCTGTCCCCATGCTTTAATAAAACTGCCATTTTGCACCAAAGACAACTTAAGAATTATTCTTTGGCCATAGGCTCTGGACTCTACCAGCCTCACCAAAACATTCCCAAAACTACTTCAATAATAGGATTTACCTGAGAAAATTTTTTCTCTAATTCAGAATTAGTGGAATAATATATAGTTGACCCTTGAACAGTGCAGATGTGGGAACACTTGAAAGAGGACTTCGGCTGTTCCATTTTGACTTCAAACTTTCTAGTTGGGTTCTTCTTTCCAGCTAGTCTCTTGGCTCAGGTGGAAGACCCTGAGGGCAAAGTATCCCCTGATGGGAACCAAAACTACCCCCTCAAGTAATAGGTGATATGGAAAACAAAGGCAGAAGAGAAAGTAATACATTTCCTTACTAACTAGAGCCCATTGACAAGTCCTTAAAACAGGCAGAGTGACCTTCCTCTACAGACTCAACTGCCTCAATGTTCATACTTTTAAATTTTTTTTAAAGATTTTATTTAGTTATTTGACAGACAGAGATCACAAGTAGGCAGAGAGGCAGGCAGAGAGAGAGGTGGAAGCAGGCTCCCCATCAAGCAGAGAGCCCGATGTGGGGCTTGATCCCAGGATTCTGGGATCATGACCTGAGCTGAAGGCAGAGGCTTAACCTACTGAGCCACCCAGGTGCCCCAATGTTGATACTTTTTTAAAGGCAAAAGCAATCTTAGCCCAACCCCCAGGATCTTCTAAGTCTAATTTAACATATAAAAATTCCTTTGGAAACTTCCTTTATCTCTACTCCCCTCCCCCAAGTACATGTTGGCAATCAACCCCCAAGCATATGACACATCAATGTACATCTGAATGGTCTCATGACTCTCATGACTGAGTTTCTACTACACAGTAATAAATGATCTTTCCTAATAATAGCTAGAGCCCTCTCAGGATCCTGGAAACCTTGTTTCCAAAATACTTGGGAGGCTTACACTATCCCTAACCCACCTCCCAACTTGAAAGTATATAGTGGGCCACTCTTCGTGAGCCCAGTGCAGCTTTACTGCCCATGGGTCCTGTCCCCATGCTTTAATAAAATCATCTTTTGTACCAAAGACATACCAAAGATCTCTCAAGAATTCTTTCTTGGCCATGGGCTTTGAGCAGTTACATTTTTCCTACATCAATAGGGACTGCGGGGTTGCTGGGTATATAATTATATATACCCAACAATATAGTTGGGGGACTCGATCCCAGGACCCCAGGACCATGACCTGAGCCAAAGGCAGAGGCTTTAACCCACTGAGCCACCCAGGTGCCCCAAGAGAGAATTTTAATAGAGAAACTCTCCTGTGAAGGTTTTTCTCAGGGGGTGTTATTGTTTTTCATGTTTAGGTTTGGCCTTATCAAGGGACATGGTTTTGGAACCACATGTCTAGGGGAAAGTAATCCTCTTAGGGATAACTTCATACAGGGAGAGAAGGAGATAACCATTAACATCCTAGAGAAACTTAATAGGGTCTCCATAGTCAAGTAGAGCTTCCTTGAGGAACACCCATCCTAACTCATTCACACAAACGCTGTGCTCTGTTTGAGGGGAACGGATTGCCTTGGAGATCCTGTTAGTGTACAGTGAAATTCATTTTCATTTATTCAAGTTATGTTTATTGAATGCTTACTCAGTGTCAGATGCTAGGAGCCTGAGGATACTGCATTAAGAGGGAAAACCAATCCAGTCAGCCCCACCCCAACCTCATGGACTTGTAAAGAGGGAGACATTAGTCAAGTGATCACCAAAATAAGTGCAAAAATATAATAAGTGGTATTAAGGAAAGTTAGATGTTGCTATATCAGGTAATAGAAGGACTTACCTGGTTAATGGGATCATAAACCCTTCCTGGAGGAAATGATGCCAGCTGACAATGGAAAGGACCAGTCCTCTGAAGAGACTGAACATGTTGTGCAAAGGTATTGTGGTAGAAGGAAGTATGACACCTTTGAGGAAAAACCATCAGTGTGATTGAAGGAGCTAAGATATGCTAATAAGAACTAACATTTGTTGAGTACTTATTAAGCTCTAAGCACTTTACATGAATTCTCACAATAACCCTAGGAAGAAGATACTATTGTCATTCCCCTTTTTACAGATGAAGAAACTGAAGGAGCCAGAAGTTAGGTAACTTATTCAAGTTTATACAGTTAGTAGGAGGTAGATGGAAAGAAGATTAGTTTGAAGAAGTAGGGCAGGACCAAACCACGCAGAAATTCATAAGCCAAGTTAAAATTTTTTATTTTCATAAAAAGAAAAAGTTTACTGAAATACTAATGAGGAAAGAAAGCTCTGTGTGCCGTGAGTGCATGTGTATAAACGTGAACATATTTGCATTTCAAAAGGGTCACTTGAGCTGAAGCTTGAGAACTAGTTGGAAGAATGGGAAGAGTGGATACTGAGAAATGCTTCAGGCAGTGACTGTGGTTCCCTGGACAGGAGCAAGAGGTGGTGGCAGTGGGACGAGGGAGTTGGCCCCGGAGAGGACAGAGAGGGAGCTTTGGGGATGTATTTCGGAGAGAAATTGGATGAGGAGTGACGAGAGGATTGGGGGGGGTGTGTCCAGGGTGCTCCTGAGGCATCTGGCTTGTGTTAACTGAATAAACGATGGTGTCACTTTATGACACACAGAATACAGGAAGGGGAGCAAACTCGGGCATGGGAAAGGTCGTGATGCCCAGGTATTTCTTCTCCACTTGGCAATGTCAAGAAAGAGAGTTGTCTGTGTGGGGCTGGAGCTCAGAAAGGTCTGGGCTAAAGATTAAGTTAGATTAAGTTAGGACAATGATGAGGGAGAAGGTGAGCTGGGGACAAAGCACAAGCTGACACCCCACAACCAACACCACCACTTCGCTTCCCCGCCCCAGGTAGGGTCTGTGTGACAATCCTCTGGCACTGCTGGCTGCCTTAAAGCTAAGGGGAAGAAAAACAAATGCTCAATATATAGATTACAGTCCGGCAGGACTGGAGTCTCCCTCAGTTTACAAATGCTTTAGTGATTTATAAGAAAAAATAAAAGCATGCTTATTGATGACCTAACTTCCAGAAGGAAACTCCCACCTGCCTTAATGTTAATGCTTGCTAGGGGGAAAAACAACCTTAACTTGACAAGGGCAAGGCCTCCAGGATCGCAGAGGTCCTCTTTAGCATATGAAAGTTCTTTTGAAAATCTCCCTTTTGAAAATCTCCTCACCTTCCCCCAACCCCCAAGTACACAATCAGTCACCCCTCCCAACCCTGGGGCAGCAGCTCTTTCTGCCCACGGGTTCATCCCGTTGCTTTCATAAAGTCACCCATTTGCTCCAAAGACATCTCAAGAATTCTTTCTTGGCCATTGGCCCCAGACCTCACCACCATTGAAAAATTATTTCAGCAGTGGTAACTGCAGACCAGGAATGGGTGAAAGCATCAGTAGAGAGGATTGCTCAATATGTAGTGAGAAAGCCCAAGTTTTTCTTGGCCTCAATTCAGACTTCACATCTTTTACTTCCTGATCCACACCCTCTCTTCTGTGAGAGCAAAACAAGTCCCACTGAAAGTCAGAAGGAGAAAAGTGTCAAGAAACTGACAGAGTGGCTTGAATTAACCCTTGGTAACCTTCACTTGTTTCTTTGGGTCAAGTTTGAAGCAGTCCTTCTAAAAGGAAATAATTAACCCAACAATTCTGCCTTAATCCACTTAGTGTCTCCTTAGTGTCAAAAAGCATTTTCTCTAGGAAATGGAAACTTAGAGGAAGCACAGCCAAAAAGTAACTTGCCAAATAATGCTTCCAAAGCTGTGGAAGAATTGTTTCAGTTTCTACATGAACTTGTCTTACAGGTATGGAAGAATGTGAGCGCTCAGAAAGGTTGACTCTTCATTATTTTTTTTTTTTAAAGATTTTATTTATTTGACAGAGAGAAATCACAAGTAGGCAGAGAGGCAGGCAGAGAGAGAGAGAGAGAGGAAGGGAAGCAGGCCCCCTGCTGAGCAGAGAGCCCAATGCGGGACTCAATTCCAGGACCCTGAGATCATGACCTGAGCGGAAGGCAGCAGCTTAACCCACTGAGCCACCCAGGCGCCCTTGACTCTTCATTTTAAAAATGTTTTAATTATCAGAGTTGGGTTTCTTTTTTTTTTTTAAGATTTTATTTATTCATGGGAGAGGGTGAGTGCACACTAGCACGGAGAGTGGAAGGCAGAGGGAGAAGCAGCCTCCCCTTTGAGAACGAAGACCAGTGAGGGACCAATCCCAGGATTCTGGGATCATGACCAGAGCCAAAGGCAGATTCTTGACTGACGGCCACACATGCATCCCCAGAGTTCTTATTTCATCCATAGCTTGCTAGGTATTGAGCATCCACCAAGGGAAAATACACATCTAGCTCTTATACCATCTATTCATGTTATTATTTTTTTAATAGATAATTTTCAAAATATATTTTTTAAAGATTTTATTTATTTATTTGACAGAGAGAGAGATCACAAGTAGGCAGAGAGGCAGGCAGGGAGGAGGGGGAAGCAGCTTTCCTGCTGAGCAAAGAGCCCGATGCAGAACTTGATCCCAGGACTCTGAGATCATGACCTGAGCTGAAGGCAGAGGCTTAACGCACTGAGCCATCCAGGCATCCCTAAAATATTTTATTTTTAAGTGATATCTACACCCAGAGTGGGGCTTGAACTCCCAACCCTGAGATCAAAAGTTGCATGCTTTGCTGCCTGAGCCAGCCAGCTGCCCTGATAGCTCTGGGGAGCACCTGAATGGCTCAGTCAGTTGAATGTCCCACTCGTGATTTCTGCTCAGGGCCTGATCTCATGGTGGTGAGATAGAGCCCTACGTTGGGCAGTGGGGAGTTCAGCACGTTTCTCTCCCTCTGCCCCTCCCCGGGCTCACTCTCTTCTCTCTCAAATAAAAATAAAATAAAATAGCTTTGGCACGTGTATATCTAACATCAGGGTTTTCGTGAGATAAAAATCTGAACTTTGGGGGTGCCTCAGCAGCTTACATATCTGCCTTCCACTCAGGTCATAATTCAGGGGTGGGGGATCAAGTCCTGGGTGGGACTCCCCATTCAGTGGGGACCCTGCTTCTCTCTCCCTATCTCTCCCCCACTGCTCATGCTCTCTCTCTGAATAAACAAATAAAATCTTAGGGGAAAAAAAGCTTTAAAAAAATCTGAACTTTAAAGGAAAGCATAACATAAAGTCTTAGCTCATAAGCCACTGAAGATGAACTTTATTACCGATGTTCAATAGCAGAAGTTTCCCTCTCCTTCTGCCAGGGATTGTGAAGTATGAGCACCAGAGGTGAGCAGGGGAGCCATGCCACTATTTTCTGGCCCATTTAACCGTCCGTATCAACAAAGCAAACAGTTAATACTCCAGTTTTGCACCAGTCTGGGTTGTGCTTGTTGAGTGTATACAGAGTGTGTCAGACACCCAGCAGGAAACAGATGGCACATTCAAATGAAAATCGTCCCAATAGTTTGATTAAGTGCACCATTTTCAAAAGTGTAGGAAGGGTAGAGGAAAGTGACCAGGCCAGGGAGTTATCCCCGGGCTGATATCCCTAGACCTGAAGGGACGCAGGGAGATATTATTAACAAAACCCAGAAAGTGTAATTCAAAAACCTTTCCTGGAGGGCATCACTTTGAGAGGAGCTGTGATCTTGGAGGGAAAGGACGCAACCTGCTTTAAGTGACGGGGTTAGGCAGTAAACTTCCCTCTCCTCTCTCTTTGTTGGGGCCCATCAGCTAAGCACTGACTTAGTCCTGTTGGGTCCCCCATAATGGATCCATGGTCAAAGGAAAGAGACTGATACAAAGCAAAGGTCAAGCAAAGCTTTATTTCGCACCAAGCATCAAGAATCAAACTGACCAGCTAGGGACATCTCTTTCAAAGAGGTGACCACCCTCTGCCTTCCAGACTAGCTTTTAAGGGCAAAGGCCATGTGATTGGGCCTGGCCACGCACAGGTGGCCAATGAGATTGTAACACAGAGAAAGCTACACAGTCCTGCTAGGTCACACATAAGTGACCAATTGAATTACAATTTACCCTATAGTAGATATTTGAACTAGCCTATCACCTTGGTCAGAATTGGCGCCTAAAAGGCTGGAGGGGGGTCACACTCCTTGGTAGCTAGAGAGACAGTAAGCAAGCTTTACTGATCGGATTTCTCCACCTGGCCTGACTCATCCCTGCCTTTGAGCTGTAATCTCTACCTGACCTGACCCACCCTTGTATTTGGGCTTTGTTACTAGGGACTGGTTTCCCAGACTTGCTTTTAAGTAAGTTACGGGGGGCGGGGGGAGGGCAGGGTCAATTTAAGTTTTACTGCATAAACAACAAAATGGCTGTTCAACCGAGGTGGGGCCGCTCTCGCTAAATAGGCCCTTACAGTCCTTTACTGCCAGCTTCCTGAGTCAGAAAGCAGAGGGGAGAGGGTGGGGAGGAACTGGAGGGAGAAACAGAAGAGAGTGATCACAAAGGGGAAGACTGGCAAAAAACTAAAATCAGCAGGTAGAAGGTGCTGGAGTTGGGGCGCCTGGGTGGCTCAGTGGGTTAAGTCGCTGCCTTCGGCTCAGGTCATGATCTCAGGGTCCTAGGATTGAGTCCCGCATCAGGCTCTCTGCTCAGCAGGGAGCCTGCTTCTCTCTCTCTCTCTCTCTCTCTCTCTCTCTCTGCCTGCCTCTCCGTCTACTTGTGATTTCTCTCTGTCAAATAAATAAATAAAATCTTTAAAAAAAAATTGTTTAGAAGGTGCTAGAGTAGGGATGGGTCAGTGGCAATGGTTTCATATCAGGAAACTGGAGAGGGTGGCTCAAAAAAACTTTACATTTTTTTCTTTAAATATTTTATTTCTTTATTTGAGAGAGGGAGAGAGTGCCAGCAAGAGCAGGGGAGGAGTAGAGGGAGAAGCAGGCTCCCTGCTAAGCAGGGAGACCAACCTGGGGCTCAATCCCATAATCCCAGGACCCTGAGCTCATGACCTGAGCCACCTAGGTGTCCCTTTGCATTAGTTTATGTCCCCATAAGGAATATGGCAATAGCATTTCTAAAACCAGGGGGGAGGTGATCGTACTAAAGTTGAATTACTATCTCATGGAAATTTTACAGAAATAAGGCAGAACTGGGGCACCTGGGTGGCTCTCGATGGGTTAAGCCTCTGCCTTCAGCTCAGGTCGTGGTCACAGGGTTCTGGGGATGAGCCTAGGGCTCAGTGCTCAGCGGGGAGCCTGCTTCTCTCTCTCTGCCTACTTATGATCTCTGTCAAATAAATAAATAAAATCTAAAAAAAAAAGAAAAATTAAGCAGAACTGGGTTACTTCCAAGGTCCCTTTCAGACTTGTATACTACAATCCTACATTTGTTGAACAGAAAGCCAAGTAAAGTTAATGTCTTAGCCAAGCTGCTGAGTTTAAAAAATGTGTTTTCTTTTTATTTTGGAAGATGGATCACTGAAAAGCCATTACCAAACTGAAAAATCTGTATACTCAAAAATGTTCATCACAGCAAAGAACAAATGCTGGAACAAACTTTATTTCTAACAGGTGGGGAACAGTTCAGGACATTATATAATGTTTGTTCAATGCAATGTTATATGGAAGCAAATAATTATAAATACAAAGAATTATGAAACAACATGGAAAATGCATATGATGTGATGTCAGGTAAAAAAGTGGGATTTGAAATTTTATATTTTAAGGATCTATTTAGAAACTGTCCCTGCTCCCCTTCCTCCAGGGGATTTACTTGGAGACAAGTCCCGGAAACCAGCTTCAGGTAACAAAGGCCAGACATAAGGGTGGGTCAGGCCAGGTGGAGACTTCCAATCAGTAGGGGGTTCCATACGGTCTCCCTAGCTACCAAGGAGTAGGAGACCCCCCACCCTTTGGAACCCTTTTGGCGCCAATCCTAATCAAGGTGTAATAGGCTGGGTCTAATGTCTACTAGGGTAAATTGTAACTCAATTGGTCACCTAGCATCACTGTGGAGTTCCCTGTGTGTGTTACAATCTCATTGGTCACCTGTGCGTGGCCAGGCCCGACCGCTTGGTTTTTGCCCTTAAAAGCTAGTCTGTGAAACAGAGAAGGGTCGCCCTTCCTTGTAAGAGATGAGGCCACAAACGTTCGGTTAAATTCTTGCTGCTTGGCGCGAAGCATCTTGATGCTTTGCTTGACCGCTTTGTATCAGTCTCGCTCCTTTAATCAGGGACCCATTATTGGGACATAACAATATGTACTCTGCTAATAATTTTTTTTAAAAGATTTTATTTATTTATTTGACAGAGAGAGAGATCACAAGTAGGCAGGGAGCGGGGAAGCAGTTTCCCCGCTGAGCAGAGAGCCCGATGTGGGGCTCTGTCCTAGGACCCCGAGATCACAACCGAGCCAAAGGCAGAGGCTTAATCCTCTGAGCCACCCAGGCATCCCTACTCGTAATTTTTTTTTAAAGATTTTATTTATTTATTGACAGAGAGAGATCACAAGTAGGCAAAGGGGCAGGCAGAGAGAGAGAGGAGGGGAAGCAGGCTCCCTGCTGAGCAGAGAGCTGGATGCAGGGCTCCATCCCAGGAACCTGAGATCATGACCTGAGCTGAAGGCAGAGGATTAACCCACTGAGCCACCCAGGCGCCCTGTTATTAGTTAGTTATTACTCCTTTGCTTACTGATTTGGGGGCTGAACCTAAGTGATGCCATTTGGAGCCTGTGGTTTTCCTTTTAACAAATGAAATCATCAGAAATCAAAGTAGTTTCATTTAGGTGGCAAAACAATGGATGAATATTTTCTTTTCTCTCTCTCTCTCTTTTTAAGATTTAATTTTTTTTTTTTTAAAGATTTTATTTTATTTATTTGAGAGAGAGAGACAGTGAGAGAGAGAATGAGCGAGGAGAAGGTCAGAGAGCGAAGCAGACTCCCCATGGAGCTGGGAGCCTGATGTGGGACTCGATCCTGGGACTCCAGGATCACGCCCTGAGGCAATCTCTACACCCAATGTGGGGCTTGAACTCAGAACCTGGAGATCAAGAGTTGCCTCTTCTTCTCTTCCCACCTACCAAGTAGAAGGGAGCTTTAGGGGGATACAGAAAAGGAAGGATTGTAAAGGTAGAGAGGGAGTGGAAAAAAGGAAATTATTAGCCCCCCCCACCCCCCAAAATCCATTGTTTTACACAAGGTCGCCCTCTAAAGGGAAAGGAGGGCAGTTTGTTGGTAAATTTCCTAGTGCTGACCCAGGACATTCCCCTGTGGAAGGGTTGAAGGTTACGTATCTGTAGGGTTAAAACTGCAGTTAGGATAGGTATTAAGTTTTGGTTTACTGACTTGGGACTTTACCCTAACTCATGCCATTGGGCACTATGGTTTTCTTTTTAATTTTCAAATATTTTCAAATATTTAAATATTTCATTTATTTGAATTATAATTTAAATGTACCATTTTAGGGGCGCCTGGGTGTCTCAGTGTGTTAGGCCTCTGCCTTCGGCTCAGGTCATGATCTCAGAGTCCTGGGATGGAGCCCCATATCAGGCTCTCTGCTCAGCGGGGAGCCTGTTTCCCCCTCTCTCTCTGCCTGCCTCTCTGCCTACTTGTGATCTCTACCTGTCAAATAAACAAATAAAAAATCTTTAAAAAGGTAAATAAATGTACCATTTTAAAATACAATCAAAGTTGTACCTTAAGGAGGGCTGAAATTTTTCTACCTCTTGATCTGAATAGAGGTTACCTAGGTGTATGTATAACAAAAAATCATTGCATTATGTATTTATGATTAATGTAATATATGCTTATTTATACATGTGTGTGTATAACTTCACTAAAAGAGTTTTAAAATTGTAAACCATAACACATTATCTAAAGTACCCTGGAGAAATGAGATTGACTCTAACTTTACATTTACCTCTTAAATTTTATCAGTACAACACAGCGTGATATTCCTGATTTTTTTTTTAAGATTTTATTTATTTATTTGACAGATAGAGATCACAAGTAGGCAGAGCGGCAGGCAGAGAGAGAGAGAGAGAGAGAGAGAGGAGGAAGCAGGCTCCCTGCTGAGCAGAGAGCCCGATGTGGGACCCTGAGATCATGACCTGAGCCGAAGGCAGAGGCTTAACCCACTGAGCCACCCAGGTGCCCCTGATTTTTAATTCCAAAGACAAAAGGTTTTTTAGCATTCCTCTTTATCAAGCTTCTTTACCAGAAAACCGTCTTCTCTGGATATAGTACCCTGCTATCTTGATGGACAACTTGGAAGGCAGTGACAACAGGACAGTAACTAAGCCTTTGACGCATATGATTCTTAATAATTGCAGTAGATATAAAGAGAGTAAACACAGATGGAGACCAAAAGAAAACTCCTATCTGAAAACACAAGACACAGGGGCTCTAATCATAGCAGCACTTGTCATTTTCACAGTACTTTCTATTTGCAAATTCTTCACAATCAGAATGTCTGGTACCAAGATGGCCGTCATTTGATTCACAAAAAGTAGAAATGCTTGGGGCACCTGGGTGGCTCAGTGGGTTAAAGCCTCTGCCTTCAGCTCAGGTCATGATCCCAGAGTCCTGGGATGGAGCCCCGCATGGAGCCCTGCAGTGGGCTCTCCGCTCAGCAGGGAGCTTGCTTCCCTCCACTCCCGCTCCCTCTCTCTCTGCCTACTTGCGATCTCTGTCAAATAAATAAAAATCTAAAAAAAAAAAAAAAAAAGTAGAGATGCAGTGAGGTAAAATACTTGTCAGAAATTAAAAATTGAGGGGTGCCTCAGTGGCTCAGTGGGCTAAAGTCTCTGCCTTCTGCTCAGGTCATGATCTCAGGGTCCTGGGATTGAGCCCCACATCGGGCTCTCTGCTCAGCAGGGAGCCTGCCTCCTCCTCTCTCTCTGCCTGCTTGTGATCTCTCTCTGTCAAATAAATAAATAAAATCTTAAAAAAAAAAAATTAACAATTGAAGCCAAAGCTAGAACACATGAGTTTTTTGAAACATAATCCTGAGATTCAGATGTACCAGCTTTTCTGAGTGTCTTTAAAAGGCTGGGTCTCAAGAATGTCAGAGTTCTTTAAAAAAGCCTTTTTGATTAAGGTTCCAGGCTTTGGAGGTCCATTATAATTTTTTAGTCATTACTAGAGAAAGTGTATCTGATATCTCAGTTTATGGGTAGCAATCTCTTCCAAAGGCCACTTATCTGGAGATATTTTCAGGTGAACAGTTATGTTTTAATGCAAACAAAATGTAAATTTCAGGAACTGTTTTCGTGTACAGCATAATTTATTTTCTTTGACCTGAAACAGCGCCCATTTGGAGATGCAATGCATCGCCATAAAATGAGAAGTAGCAAATCTTTCCCACTGTACCTGTGGCCTGGTTTCCGGTGTAGACATTAAGACTTCTTTCACTGTGAGCTTTTAAAGCAAGTCATTTACTTCCCCATATTTCTCATTCGTCATGATTATCACACAAATGTTTGAAGATATTAATTAGTAATATTGTTTGACGACTCTAAATATGTCAAGACCAATTTTCCTCTCTGATTTCTTTCTGGATTTATTGAGATATTATTGATACATAACCCAAGCAAATTTAAGATATACAATGTGATGAATTTTTTTTTTAGAATAACAAAAAACACATATGTATATATTTTTTAAGATTTTTAAAAAGATTTTATTTATTTATTTGACAGAGAGAGACCACAAGTAGGCAGAGAGGCAGGCAGAGAGAGGAGGGGAAGCAGGCTCCCTGCTGAGCAGAGAGCTGGATGCAGGGCTCCATCCCAGGACCCTGAGATCATGACCTGAGCTGAAGGCAGAGGATTAACCCACTGAGCCACCCAGGCGCCCTGTTTTTAAAGATTCTATCCATTTATCTGACAGACAGAGATCACAAGAAGACAGAAAGGCAACGCAGGGGTGGGGGGAAGCAGGCTCCCCGCCGAGCAGAGAGCCTGATGTGCTCTGGATCCCAGGGACTCTCAGATCATGATCTGAGCCGTAGGCAGAGGCTTAACCTGCTGAGCCACCCAGGTGCTCCAACAAAAAATATTTTACTAAAACATAAGACTTAAACAGAGGTTGGGGTGCCTCGGTGTCTTAGCTGTTGAGCCTCTGCCTTCGGCTTGGGTCATGATCCCAGGGTCGGGGGATGGAGCCCTGCATCAGATTCCCTGCTTGTTGGGAAGCCTGCTTCTCCCTCCCCACTTCCCCTGCTTGTGTTCCCTCTCTTGCTGTGTCTCTATCTGTCAAATAAATAAATAAAATCTTTTAAAAATAAGATCACAAATAGGCTGAGAGGCAGAGAGAGAGGAGGAAGCAGGCTCCCCGCTGAGCAGAGAGCCTGAATCGGGGCTCTATCCCAGGACCTTGGGATCATTACCGGAGCCAAAGGCAGAGGCTTCAACCTACTGAGCCACCCTCATGCCCCAATAAGTAAAATCTTAAAAAAAAAAAAAAAGGAAAAAAAAAAAGAAAAAAGAAAAAGACTTACCGAAGTTTCCAGACAAGCCATATGACATCATCACAAGCTTTTTCTTTTTCTTTTTTTTTTTTTTTAAAGATTTTACTTATTTATTTGACAGAGAGAGATCACAAGTAGGCAGAGAGGCAGGCAGAGAGAGAGAGGAGGAAGCAGGCTCCCCGCTGAGCAGAGAGCCCGATGCGGGACTTGATCCCAGGACCCTGAGATCATGACCCGAGCCGAAGGCAGCGGCTTAACCCACTGAGCCACCCAGGCGCCCCATCACAAGCTTTTTCTTGAAGGAAGGATTCTACACTTCACTCTCTCTCTGTGTCAAATAAATTAAAACAAAACAAAAAAACCTTTAAAAGGTGGGGGGATGGAGCCCATAAAATTAGAATAAAACTATCTCTCCCACTCAAAAAAAATAATAAAGAAAAACACCCACACCCCTGTAGCTAATCCTGAAAACTCCCTTCACTTACAGTGCTTTTTCTTTCTTTCTTTTTTTTTTTTTTAAAGATTTTGTTTACTTATTTGACAGACAGAGACCACAAGTAGGCAGAGAGGCAGGTAGAAAGAGAGAGAGGAGGATGCAGGCTCCCTGCTGAGCAGAGAGCCCGTTGTGGGGCTTGATCCCAGGACCCCAGGATCATGACCTGAGCCGAAGGCAGAGGCCTTAACCCACTGAGCCACCCAGGCGCCCCTCACAGTGCTTTATACTTAAACCGGGATGGGGGAAAGGAATACAGGCAGAGCGGGGCCAATGCTTTTAAACGTTTCACGACAATCCAGGTGATACTTCTAGCCTCAGCTCTTGCTTTATGACAGTGAATCAGGACAAGACACCTATTTGCTAATGTGCATTTAATCACCAAAGGACTGAAGATGTCTGGTCTTTTATTCTGTAATGTTTCTAAAACTGTGTCCATAAAAAAGGAAGAAGTCTTGGCAGAACAGGAGAAGTGAGGCACACTTGATATCAGATGGATTCTGAATATTATTCATAGCATATAACCTGGTCTATGCTCTGGCTGTTTCTACGGCTTGGGCTTCCTCGGTCTTCCCCTGCTGTGCTCCATCATTTGCTAATGAATCATCTGGATTGGGAGCATTTAACAAAGCCTGAATGGACAGCAGAATAGTGCAGATCTGCAGTGCTGGGGACCACTTACCTTTCAAAATATCTAAACCTATTCTTCCCAACTTGTCTACATTAGGGTGACAAATTTCGGTCACGAAGTGTACATTAGGGGCTTCTTTGGGTATTCTTCTGGAAGGAATGGCTCAAGTTTAAAAGTCCCTTCCTCAAAAGTGGAATCCTGAGGGCCGCTATGAAAATGACGGGTGTTGCTTTCATCTGGTTCTGCTTTAATGCCAGGAACTGGTTCTGCCACCAGATGCTGAGTTTCCTTGATAATTCTGAGGGACAGCCTGGCCATCTGGTCAGATCCTGAGTTCAGCCTCTGGTCTCAACAAAGTGATGAATATATAGATAGATAGACAGATACGTATCTATCTATCTATCTAGCTAGCTAGCTATATCTTATATTTATAAATACAAATTTATATTTATAAAAATATAAACTTATATTAAGTAACCTTACTTATAAAATCAATTATTTTTATAAATAAGGTTAGATAATACTTGCATACCTTCATATAATAACCTTTTGTGTGGTATGTGGTCCCCGATTTCCTTTTAAAATAAAGGCATTGGGGCACCTGGGTGGCTCAGTCATTAAGCACCTGCCTTTGGCTCAGGTCATGATCCAAGGGTCCTGGGATTGAGTCCCACATCGGGCTTCCTGCCTGGTGGGAAGCCTGCTTCTCCCTCTCCCAGCCCCCCTGCTTTTGTTCCTGTTCTCGCTGTCTCTTTCTCTGTGTCAAATAAATAAATAAATAAATAAAATCTTTAAAAAAATGAAATAAGGGCGCCTGGGTGGCTCAGTAGGTTGGGTGGCTGCCTTCAGCTCAGGTCATGATCCCAGAGTCCTGGAATCGAGTCCCGCATCGGGCTCCCTGCTCCACGGGGAGTCTGCTTCTCACTCTGACCTTCTCCTCTCTCATGCGCTCTCTCACTGTCTCTCTCTCAAATAAATAAATAAAATCTTTAAATAAAATAAAATAAAGTCATCACTTAATATGTACAGAACTATACAATCATATAATTTAAAATATCTTTTCACTGGGGTGCCTGGATGACTCAGCCAGTTAGGTGTCTGCCTTTGGTTCAGGTCACGATCTCATGGGTCCTGAGCTAGAAACTTGAACCTTGAGCCTTAGCCTTGGGCTCCCTGCTCAGGGGGGTGTCTGCTTCTCCCTCTCCATCTGCCCCTCCCCCTGCTCCTTCTCTCTCTTGCTCACTCCCCCTCTCTCAAATAAATAAGTAAAATCTTTAAAATATCTTTTCACCACATGAATAGTATTATATTATATATATTATATTATTATATTATATATATTATATTATATATTATATTATATTATTATATATAATATATAATATATTATATTATTATATTATATAATATATATTATATTAATATATTATATATTATTATATTTATTACGTATTATATATAGTAATATATTTTTATAGAATTAGCAGTGAAAAAAATTCAGTTGCTCTCTTCCCTAATAGTCTGTCATTTGACATTTTTAAAAAGACTTTATTTATTTATTTGACAAATGAAAATCACAAGTAGGCAGAGAGGTAGGCAGAGAGAGAGGAGGAAGCAGGCTCCCTGGTGAGCAGAGAGCCCAACAGGGGGCTCAATTCCAGGACCCTGAAATCATGACCTGAGCTTTAACCCACTGAGCCACCCAGGTCCCCCTGTCATTTGACATTTGGGAACAGTCTGCCATTTTCCCCAAAAAGATAACTTTTGTTTTCAGGGGATGGAAGTTCCCTCATTGCTATCCTGTTACCTCCAAAGTCATGAGCCTCAAACTTCACTCACAATACTATCTGGGGTTGTTTGTGAAAGGTAACAATACGCCACCCCAAAATACACCTGTAGGAATTTGGGACATGTCACCCCAAAATATGCCACTTCAGCATCATGATTCTTTTGGGCTGGAGGCGCTTGAAGAAAGCAAATGCAGAGAAATATAGATAAAGACTTTCTCTCAACTCTTATCTGCCTAAAGGCAGGCTCCAAATGAGACTCAATTGCTATAAATCTCTTTTTGGGAGTTTCATCACCCAGGGAGGATGGACTGTGCTCTCAGGAGAGGGAGACTAAAAGTTCTCCTTCTCCTTCTCCTTCTCCTTCTTCTTCTTCTTCTTCTCATTCTCCTTCTTCTTCTTCTTCTTCTTCATCTTCTTCTTTTTTAGATTTTATTGATTTATTTGACAGAGAGAGACACAGTGAAAGAGGGAACACAAGTGGCGAGGGGGAGGGAGGCTGAGGGAATGGGAAAGAGAGAAGCAGGCCTCCCACCTGGCTGGATGTGGGACTCAATCCCAGGACCCTGGGATCATGACCGGAGCCAAAGGCAGATGCTTAATGACTGAGCCACCCAGGCACCCCTGTACCATCCATCCTCTAAAGGCCTGCTCATCTTTTCTAAATAAATATAATTTGCTCTTTCCTCTAAAGTCTCCATCTCCCTTCCTCTTTCCCTATTAAAATGGTAGGTAAGCCTAAATGCTAAATCTACCTCTATGACTTACTCACTTTTCTCTGGAATCGCCCAAGTGTACATTGAGATATGCAGGTTAACAACCTTCTGTTTGTCTTTCTCTTGTTAATCCATCTCTTATACAATGGTCTCAGCTAAGACTCTAGAAGGGTAGGGGGGAAATTCATTTTCCTCCCCTATACTTGTTACAATGCAGATTCCTGGCCCAACTCCCCAAAGGGTCTCATTTAGTAAGTGTGGGTGCGACCCAGGAATATGCATTCTTAAAACATCCTGAGAGATTCTGATGCAGGTTGTCCTTAGACTACCCTTTTCCAAACCCAACCTTTGGTTTTTATTGGAGGGCCTGCATCCTTAATTAATTAGTCACCACCTATGGATGATAAGTAAAATCAGCCTAAGACATACACAAACACACTCGTATTTGAGCAAAGTTTACACTGATAAAGCCCTAAGATTGGGGCTGAGCAGAATGCAGAACTCATGTAGGAGAATCCCATGCTTCCGAGCCCTTGTTCTAATCAAATGCAAAGTGATGCTTTTGGGCTACATGATCCTCTTCTCTCTCAGTGTAGCACTGGAGCAAGAGAAGGCAATACAATTCCTCATTTGCAAATGTTTCATTACACAAGGAACAATGGTCTAGTAGAATTAAAAAAAAAAAGATTCATAAAAGATTCAATGATTCTTAGAATTCTTTTTTCTTTCTTTCTTTTCTTTTCTTTTTTTTTTAAGATTTTTTTTTTTTTAAAGATTTTATTTATTTATTTGACAGAGAGAAATCACAAGTAGATGGAGAGGCAGGCAGAGAGAGAGAGAGGGAAGCAGGCTCCCTGCTGAGCAGAGAGCCCGATGCGGGACTCAATCCCAGGACCCTGAGATCATGACCCGAGCCGAAGGCAGTGGCTTAACCCACTGAGCCACCCAGGCGCCCCGTAAGATTTTATTTATTTGTTTGAGGGAGAGAGGGGATCAAGCACCAGAAAGAAAGAGAGAGCACCAGGGGGAGGAGAGGCAGAGGGAGAAGGAGAAACAGACTCCCTGCTGTGTAGCTCCCCCCCCCACCCCCCCCCAAACATGGGGCTGGAGCCCAGGACCCTGAGATCATGACCTGAGTCAAAGGCAGATGCTTAACCTACTGAGCCACACAGGCGTCCCAGATTCTTAGAATTCTTAAAAAAAGTTTCTAAAAACTTAATGTTGTCTGGGTGGCAGGAAACCAGTAAAGGCCAATATTTGATTTTCTGACCCCCAGTATCTACTGTTCTACTGGTATTTGGGCTTTACAGGGGTGCCTCAGGAATGGGAAGCTCAGAAAGTCCTGAAGCAGCTACGTTGTACCTCTCATGGCCCTCATCTTTAGAATTCTCTATTGTGGAAGAACTTCAGTCTAAATTTATTGGCCTCGTTTTTGCCCTGTTCCCACTGCAAGTATTTGAAGACAGTTTTGTTTTCTATTCCAAATCTTCCATCTCCCAAGATAATTTCCAGTCTCCTTCAATTGTTCTTCATTTTTCCTATCTTCAACTCTTCACACTTACTGCCCGCTTTTTAATACTTTACCAAGTTCCATCTCTATATGCCTCATAGAATAGAAGATAAGGCAGAAAGATTGATGAGCAGACATCTTAAATGTAGTTATTGATTTGCTGCAGCCGTCTTAGCGAAAGTACGGGGAAAGAAACGAGTTTCTCCTAATTTATGCAACTCTCATCATTCCTTATTTATCCATTCCTTCAATAATTGTATGTCAAGTACCTATTCTGTGCAAAGCATTGGGCGGGGTCTTGGAGATTACAAAACAAACAAACAAACAGAAGACAAAAGGAACTCCACTTGGGAAAGCAGGTAAGAAACAATGATAACAGAATAAAGGGGGCTGGAAAAAGTGTAAATTTAAAAACTAAGAGAGAGCCTCTTTGCCTGGAATGTTAGGAAGTGTGAGAGTCAGGGAAGTTTTCCAGGAAAGATGACATCGAGAATATCCTTGTCTAAATTGGCTTAGCACTCAAGTCATGCTCAGAAGTATATAAAGGCTGCTCTCATAGATGGGTTTAAATCACACCCATGCAAATGAAATAAAGAAGTCTGAACAGGCCTGAGCACTGTTGTGAAATTATATTTATCATATTTAACATTGGCAAAGAGAGTTAGGGAAAGTCCAAGACTCAAAGTTGTTCACTTACAATATCAGATGGTAGAGGGCAATATAAAAGATATAACAGGACTCCTGCTGTGGGCAACACAAAACCAGTTCAATATACTTTAAATTAGGAGGAGGAATAATTGGCTTAATACCTGAAAATTTAAGGAATAAACTTCAGGAAAGGCTTTATCCAGGCACTCAAATGATGTCCTCAGGATGTACTGTCTCATTAATCTCTAGGCTCCACTTCTTTTTTTCAGTGGCTTTGTGCTCAGGCAGCCCTGTGTTGACTTCAAATATCACTTCAGTTTTACAAACCCAAGAGAAAGAGTTTAGCATAATGCTAGGATTGACCCCCCTGTCTCAGCTGGGATTGTAGGCACACCTCTGAACAAATCATTGTGGTCAGGAGAAATTGTTACACTTTGAAGGCTGGCCTGGACAACATTCCCACTTCTGGAACCTGGGATTAGATTTACCTCTATCTGAACTGTATAGTGTAATACTTGGAAGAAGTAGTTTCTTCAGGGAAATAAGGAAAATGAGATGCTTTCAGCAGAACTAGGACTAGACACTGGCCATTCAAAACCAAACACAAAAATCCAGTTGTCCAAATCATAGGGACGAAGAGAAAATACTTTCACATTTTTTTTTTAAAGATTTTACTTATTTATTCAACAGAGAGAGATCACAAGTAGGCAGAGAAGCACGCAGAGAGAGAGGAGGAAGTAGGATCCCCGCTGAGCAGAGAGCCCGACGCAGGGCTCGATCCCAGGACCCTGGAATCGTGACCTGAGCCAAAGGCAGAGGCCTCAACCCACTGAGCCACCCAGGCACCCCTACATTCACATTTTTGGTTTATAGTCAATCGAGCTGTTCAATTCAGGATTTATTGACTTCTTAGCACAAGGTGCTATAAAATATGCTAAAACAAGCCAGACATAGCCCCTACCCTTTGGGAGAAATTGCCTAGAACTTTGCTCTCAAACTTGAGTATGCATAAGATCTCTTGGGGAACTTGTTTAAAATGCAAGATCTGGGCCTCCTTCCAGACTTATTAAATGAATTTCTGGTATTGGGGTCTGAGGATCAACACTGTGTTGTTTTTGTTTTTGTTTTTTTAAATGTTATTTATTTATTTGACAGACAGAGATCACAAGTAGGGAGAGAGGCAGGCAGAGAGAGATGGAGAAGCAGGCTCCCTGCCGAGCAGAGAGCCCGATGTGGGGCTCAATCCCAGGACCCTGGGATCATGACCTGAGCCGAAGGCAGAGGCTTTAACCCACTGAGCCACCCAGGCACCCCGGATCAATACTGTTTTAAAGCAGGTGATTCTAATAGAAGCAATCCCTGCATAACACTTTAAGAAACAGGTGTCTATGGGGCTCCTGGGTGACTCAGTGGGTTAAGCCTCTGCTTTTGGCTCAGGTCATGATCTCAGGGTCCTGGGATTGAGCCTCACATTGGGCTCTCTGCTCAATGGGGAGCCTGCTTCCCCCTCCCCTTCTGCCTACCTCTCTGCCTACTTGTGATCTCTGTCAAATAAATAACTAAAATCTTAAAAAAAAAGATGTCTAGATGGCATTAATAAATATATACACACAAAAATAATTATGCAAGGCAGAAGTAGAAATATTTGAGAGTTTCAAATTGAGTGTTTTAAAAGTTTAGAGTAAACTTTCTTGATCAAAACTCTTCAAAGTGTAGGGATAGAGGGTACATACCTCCATATCATCAAAGCCATCTATGAAAAGCCCACAGCGAATATCATTCTCAATGGAGAAAAACTGAGACCCTTTCCACTAAGGTCAGGAACATGGCAGAAATGTCCATTATCACCACTGCTATTTAACATAGTACTGGAAGTCCTAGCCTCAGCAATCAGACAACAAAAAGAAATTAAAGGCATCCAAATTAGCAAAGAAGTCAAGCTATCACTCTTTGCAGATGATGTGATACTTTATGTGAAAAACCTAAAAGACTCTGCTCCAAATCTGCTAGAACTTGTACAGGAATTCAGTAAAGTGTTGGGATATAAAATCAATGCACAGGAGTCAGTTGCATTTCTATACACCAACAATAAGACGGAAGAAAGAGAAATTAAGGAGTCAATCCCATTTACAATTGCACCCAAAACCATAAGATACCTAGGAATAAACCTACCCAAAGAAGCAAAGAATCTGTACTCTGAAACCTATAAAGTACTCATGAAAGAAATTGAGGAAGACACAAAGAAATGGAAAAATGTTCCATACTCATGGATTGGAAGAACAAATATTGTGAAAATGTTTATGCTACCTAAAGCAATCTACACATTTAATGCAATCCCTATCAAAATACCACCCATTTTTTCCAAAGAAATGGAACAAATAATCTTAAAATTTATATGGAACCAGAAAAAACCTTGACTAGCCAGAGGAATGTTGAAAAAGAAAGCCAAATTTGGCAGCATCCCAATTCCAGACTTCAAGGTCTATTAGAAAGCTGTCATTATCAAGACAGTATGGTCTGGCACAAAAACAGACACATAGATCAATGGAACAGAACAGAGAGCCTGTGGGGTTATGGACATTGGGGAGGGTATATGCTATGGTGAGTACTGTGAAGTGTGTAAACCTGGCGATTCACAGACCTGTACCCCTGGGGATAAAAATATATTATATGTTTATAAAAAATTTAAAAAATTAAAAATTAAAAAAAAAAAAAGAGAGAGAATAGAGAGCCCAGAAATAGACGCTCAACTCTATGGCCAACTAACCTTCGACAAAGCAGAAAAGAAAGTTCAATGGAAAAAAGACAGTCTTGGGGCACCTGGGTGGCTCAGTGGGTTAAAGCCTCTGCCTTCGGCTCAGGTCATGATCCCAGGGTCCTGGGATCGAGCCCCACATCGGGCTCTCTGCTCAGCAGGGAGCCTGCTTCCTCCTCTCTCTCTGCCTGCCTCTGCCTGCTTGTCATCTTTCTCTGTCAAGTAAATAAATGGAATCTTTAAAATAAAAAAAAAAGAGGTTGTTATCTAGGATCTATAAAGAACTCCTCAAACTCAACACACACAAAACAGACAATCATATTTAAAAAATGGGCAGAAGATATGAACAGACACTTCTCCAATGAAGACATACAAATGGCCATCAGACACATGAAAAAATGTTCATCATCACTAGCCATCAGGGAGATTCAAATTAAAACCACATTGAGATACCACCTTACACCAGTTAGAATGGACAAAATTAGCAAAACAGGAAACAACATGTGTTGGAGAGGATGTGGAGAAAGGGGAACCCTCTTACACTGTTGATGGGAATGCAAGTTGGTGCAGCCACTTTGGAAAACAGTGTGGAGATTCCTCAAGAAATTAAAAATAGAGCTTCCCTATGACCCTGCCATTGCACTACTGGGTATTTACCCCAAAGATACAGATGTAGTGAAAAGAAGGGCCATCTGTACCCCAATGTTTATAGCAGCAATGGCCACGGTTGCCAAACTGTGGAAAGAACCAAGATGCCCTTCAACGGACGAATGGATAAGGAAGATGTGGTCCATATACACTATGGAGTATTATGCCTCCATCAGAAAGAATGAATACCCAACTTTTGTAACAACATGGACAGGACTGGAAGAGATTATGCTGAGTGAAATAAGTCAAGCAGAGAAAGTCAATTATCATCTGGTTTCACTTATTTGTGAAGCATAACAAATAGCATGGAGGACAAGGGGAGATTGAGAGGAGAAGGGAGTTGAGGGAAATTGGAAGGGGAGGTGAACCATGAGAGACTATGGACTCTGAAAAACAATCTGAGGGTTTTGAAGGGGTGGGGTTGGGAGGTTGGGGGAACCAGGTGGTGGGTATTAGAGGGGGCACGGGTTGCATGGAGCACTGGGTGTGGTGCAAAAAGCAATGAACACTGTTACTCTGAAAAGAAATAAAAAAAATTAAAAAAAAAAAAAAGAAAGAAAGGAATCCATCAAAATCCTTGAGAAGAACACAGGCAGCAACCTCTTCCACCTCAGCCGCAGCAACTTCTTCCTAGAAACATCGCCAAAGGCAAGGGAAGCAAGGGCAAAAATGAACTATTGGGACTTCATCAAGATCAAAAGCTTTTGCACAGCGAAGGAAACAGTCAACAAAGCCAAAAAGACAACTGACAGAATGGGAAAAGATATTTGAAAATGGCATATCAGGTAAACGGCTAGTATCCAAAATCTATAAAGAACTTAACAAACTCAACACCCGAAGAACAAATAATCCAATCAAGAAATGGGCAGAGGACATGAACAGACGTTTCTACAAAGAAGACATCCAGATGGCCAAAAGATGCATGAAAAAGTGCTCCACATCACTCAGTATTAGGGAAATACAAATCAAAACCACAATGAGATACCACCTCACACCAGTCAGAATGGCTAAAATTAACAAGTCAGGAAATGACAGATGCTGGTGAGGATGCAGAGAAAGCAGACCCCTCCTACACTGTTGGTGGGAATGCAGGCTGGTGAAACTACTCTGGAAAACAGCATGGAGTTTCCTCAAAAACTTGAAAATAGAGCTACCCTATGACCCAGCAATCGCACTACTGGGTATTTATCTGAATTACCAAATGTAGTGATCTGAAGGGACACGTGCAGCCGAATGTTTATAGCAGCAATGTCCACAATAGCCAAACTATGGAAAGAACCTAGATGTCCATCAACAGAGGAATGGATAAAGAAGATATGATATGTGTGTGTGTGTGTGTGTGTGTGTGTATACTATGCAGTCATCAAAAGAAATGAAATCTTGCCTTTTGCAACAACATGGATGGAACTAGAGGATATTATGCTGAGTGAAATAAGTCAATCAGAGAAAGATAATAATCTTATGATCTCCCTGATATGAAGAATTTGAGAGGCAACTTGGGGGGGTTGGGGGGTAGAGAAGGAAAAAATGAAACAAGATGGGATTGGGAGGGAGACAAACCATAAGAGACTCTTAATCTCACAAAACAAACTAAGGGTTGCTGGGGGTAGGGGGGTAGGGAGAGGGTGGTTGGGTTATGGATATTGGGTAGGGTATGTACTTAATTTCTATAAAAAAATAAAATTAAATTAAAAACCACTGTAAAAGACAAGCGCTATGGGGGCTCCTGGCTGGGGGGAATAAAAAAGGTTTAGAGCAAGCAGGGCTTAGCTTCTGCTACAAGAGATTAATGAAGACTTGGTGGACATGGGGATATATATTCAGGGTTTCAATAGCAGATGAAAGAGCAGAATATTTGAAGTGAAAGAAATAGTGCCAAAAAGAAATAGGGCCAAAGCACAGACCCTTACGATGCCCAGGAATAATAAGAATTGCGTTCTTGGTCAGGTGCTTGGTTGGTTAAATTGGAAGAGCATGTGACTCTTGATCTCGAGGTCAAAGTTCAAATCCCATGCTGAATATAGAGATTATTAAAAATAAATAAACTTAGAAAAAAAAAGAATTGCATTCTTGGTAATAAGACTTTAAAAGTAACTTAATGCCACTGGATTATACATTGAAAAATGACTAAATGGGGGCTCCTGGGTTGCTCAATTGGTTATGCATCTGCCTTTGGCTTTGGTCATGACCTCAGGGTCCTTGGATGGAGCCCTGTAGCAGGCTCCTTGTTCAGTGGGGAGTCTGCTTCTCCCTCTGCCTCTGCTGCTCCCCTGCTTATACTCTCTCATGCTCTTGCTCTCTGTGTCAAATAAATAAATAAAATCTTTTTAAAAATGATTAAGTGGCAAATTTTGTTATGTATGTTTTACCAGGTGTTTTTTTGTTGTTTTTTTTTTGTTTGTTTTGTTTTGTTTTGTTTTGTTTTAAAGTTAAGATGAACTGGTGGAGGAATTCTGCCTGTATTGCAGAAAGCTGGCCTGAGTCTGGAAATCCCTGATAGTCGGAATCCTCTCAGCACTTAAAATATGGCAAAGGGGGCACCTGGTGGCTCAGTGGGTTAAGCCTCTGCCTTCAGCTTGGGTCATGATCTCAGGGTTCTGGGATCAAGCCCCACGCTGGGCACTCTGTTCAGTAGGGAGCCTGCTTCCCCCGCCCACCCCCGCCTGCCTCTCTGCCTATTTGTGATCTCTGTCCGTCAAATAAATAAATAAAATCTTAAAAAAAATACGGCAGGGACACCTGGGTGGCTCAGTTGGTTAAGCAGCTGCCTTCAGCTCAGGTCATGAGCCCAGCATCCTGGGATCGAGTCCCACATCGGGCTCCTTGCTCCGCAGGGAGCCTGCTTCTTCCTCTGACTCTGCCTGCCACTCTGTCTGCCTGTGCTCGCTCTCGCTCGCTCTCTCTGACAAATAAATAAATAAAATCTTTAAAAGAAAAAATACGGCAAAGGATCTGGGTCATGGTCTTTTTTTTTTTTTTTTTTTTTTTTTTAAGATTTTACTTATTTATTTGACAGACAGAGATCACAAGCAGGCAGAGAGGCAGGCAGAGAGAAAGGAGGAAGCAGGCTCCCTACCGAGGGGAGAGCCTGACGTGCGGCTGGATCCCAGAACCCTGAGATGATGACCTGAGCTGAAGGCAGAGGCTTTAACCCACTGAGCCACCCAGGCGCCCCAGGGTCATGGTCTTTATCAGCAGGAACCATGAACAAATATTTGCTCACTTTGGCACTGTCATCAGAAATGACATGGAGCCCTGGCGCATTGGGCAGGATTCTCCTGTGGTGCCAGGGACCTGAACACCTTCCCGCAGGGCTATCAGGGCAGAAGCTAGGCAGCCAGGGAGGTGAAAAGGTACGTGAGGGCTCAGGGGAGCAGAGGCCTTACCCCCTGAATTGGAAGTATTTTTATCCCTTCAGCACTGATATGACTGTATGGGTATAAAATAGCTGAACACCCGTAAGAGTTGTGGGGGTTGTGGGCACTGTGTTAGTAGAGCACTGATTCAGCAGAGGGAAAGGTATAAGGAAGGCTAGATTTGTTTTTTCCTATCACCTCTCACAGAATTTATCTCCTCCGTTAAACGCGCACCTTTCCTCCTCTCCAAACTTCCTGCCTTCCAGCTATCTCCTATACACACCTGGTGGATCCAGTTCCAACGAGTATACTCTGATTTCCTTCAACAGCATAAACGGAATGTGTTCCGAGTCCCAAGCCGGTCCTCCAGTATTTCCTTTACATACCCACCCAAGCTTGTTCCCTTATATCAGCTTACATGACAACCCGCTGAAGAAATTGACTTGATAAATTAATATGAAGATGATCTGCACTTTTAGAAAGACATACGGAGGCACCTGTGGTCCAGAGTGGTGAGCAAATCCCTGTAGCTCTAATTTTCACGAGAAGGTTGCTGGAGGAGGAGCCTTTTTTTGAGAATGGACTCATGTCTGACATCTCTCAGATGATGCCTTGAGGACCTCTACTCATGGATGACATTTGGTACAGCTACCCCTCAAATACTTTTGCCTGAAGGAGGCAGGATGACTAAGTAAAATAACACCCACCAAGAATCTCAAAACTCCCAATTATTAACAGCCTCATTTTGCTAACATGATCTCAAACGTGTCCGGGTGTGCTCTTCTCAAAACCCTTTTTCTTCCCACAAACTTTCCTGGAGAGCCCTGAAACAATGGAATTAAAAAGATGAAGTGATTAAATGAAGTGAGGTATCCTGAATTGGATCCTGGAGCAGAAAAAGGATATTAAGGGGTGCCTGGGTGGCTCAGTTGTTAGGCGTCTGCCTTCGCCTTGGTTGTGATCCCGGGATCCTGGGATCGAGCCCGGCATTGGGCTTCCTGCTTCATGGGAAGCCTGCTTCGCCCTCTCCCACTCCCCCTTCTTGTGCTTCCTTTCTGGCTGTGTCTCTGTCAAATAAGTAAATAAAATCTTCTTTTTTTCTTTTTCTTTTTAAAGAAAAACGATGGGGCGCTCAGTGGATTGGGCCGCTGCCTTCAGCTTGGGTCATGATCTCAGGGTCCTGGGATTGAGCCCTGCATCAGGCTCTCTGCTTGGCAGGGAGTCTGCTTCCCCCCACCCTCTCTGCCTGACTCTCTGCCTACTTGTGATTTCTGTCTCTGTCAAATAAATAAATAAATAAATAAAATCTTAAAAAAAAAAGAAAAAAGAAAAAGATATTAATGGGAAAACTAACAAAACCCAAATGGAGTCTGTAGTTAATAGTGTTGTTCAGTGTTAATTTCTTAGCTTGGGCAAACATAACACCATGGTTATACAAGATACTAACATTGGGGAAAGCTGGGCCAAGTGTATACAGGAACCATCTGGGCTATCTTTGTATCTTTCTGTAGATGTAAAATGACCCCATAATAAAAAATTTATTTTTAAGAAAGGTGAAGAAAGATGAGAATCTAAACCATAATTAGCCTCGATTCTAGGAATGTCTATATTCCATTTTATGCCACTCTTGGTATAAAATCTTCCTCCAGCTCATTCACACCAAACATTCCAGCGTTTTAGCAACATTGCGTCATACATAATTATTAAAAACGGTAGAAAAAGTAATCCAAAAAACAGACAAGTAATCATTAACAACACTTTAGGGAAAACATGCTTATGTTGATCTAGATTACAGGTATGAGGGAAAAAAATATCCCCAAGAATTGCTTTTGTAAAAACTTGAGGATTTAATCAAACCATTACTGGAGGTACCTTGGAGAATAAGTCTGGGAAAAGGCAGGGAGACTTATGTTTTTGATTCTATGTATTTTTTGTATTGTATGACTTTTTTTTAAACAATGAGAATGAATTATTTTTACCATTAAAAAAACAAATATATATAGTTTTAAAGATTTTATTCTTAATTAATCTCTACACCCAACATGGGGCTTAAACTGAGATTAAGAGTCACATGCTCGGGACGCCTGGGTGGCGCAGTTGGTTGGGCGACTGCCTCCGGCTCAGGGCGTGATCCTGGAGTCCCGGGATCGAGTCCCACATCAGGCTCCCAGCTCCATGGGGAATCTGCTTCGCTCTCTGACCTTCTCCTCACTCATTCTCTCTCTCACTGTCTCTCTCTCTCAAATAAATAAAATAAAATCTTTAAAAAAAAAAAAAAAAGAGTCACATGCTCTACCTACTGAGCCAGCTAGCCACCCCAACAAATATGTGTGTGTGTGTATACACATATATATTTTTAAGATTTTATTTATTCATTTGACAGACAGAGATCACAAATAGAGAGGCAGGCAGAGAGAGAGGAGGAAGCAGGCTCCCCGCTGAGCAGAGAACCCGTGTGGGGCTCAATCCCAGGACCCTGGGACCATGACCTGAGCTGAAGGCAGAGGCTTTAACCCACTGAGCCACCCAGGTGCCCCACAAATATATATATTTTAAGAGAAGTTTATATACCATGAGGAAAAAATAGCTATGTTTGAAATGGAACACCAGAATCATTATAAAATAAAAGAAAGAAAAAGAGGGAAGTAAGATGGGAGGAAATATGTGTAAATGTTCATAATGCTTATATATGATGGTAAGATGAATTTTTTTTTTAGATTTTTATTTATTTATTTGATAGAGAGAGATCACAAGTAGGCAGAGAGAGAGGGGGAAGCAGGCTCCCCGTTGAGCAGAGAGCCCGATGTGGGGCTCGATACCAGGACCCTGAGATCATGACCTGAGCTGAAGGCAGAGGCTTAAACCACTGAGCCACCCAGGTGGCCCGGTAAGATGAATTTTTTATCTTCTGCATTTTATATTCTCTGTAGTCAACATGCAGTTTTTCTTTATTAGGAAAAATAAAAGTAAAAAGTACAACCTCTACATACATGTTGTTATCAAAATTTTTTGCACAAATATTATTACATATATCCCTATGTGGTTCTTCAAACTTGAAGAAATTATGAATTTTAGAACCTGTATCATAAACTATCTTCAGAAAAAACTACATTAAGAGAAATAGGCTTTGAGAACTTGACCACTGATGCACAGGTTTAGTTTCCTTTTCAAAGTATTTAGAAAAAAATCTAGCTGTGTACAAGGGCTGCCTTCTCAAAATACTAGGAGTCATGACCAGGGAGATAGTATTTGAACATTGTTGTTAATTGTCTGAAACCAAACACTTAATAACTATTTTCTTTCTTTCTCTTTCTTTTTTTAGTAAGTGCTTTCCAAAGAAAATCTTCAAACCTCTGACTTCCATTGCTGTGGTTTCTTTTCTCATCTTCACTTAAATATCCCTGAGGCACCATCAAACAAAACAAACTTGAAATCAAATCCAACATCTTTTTTTTTTTTAAGAATTTATTTACTTATTTGACAGAGAGACACCACAAGAGAGGGAACACAAGCAGGGAGAGTGGGAGAGGGAGAAGCAGACTTCCCGCTGAGCAAGGAGCCCAAAGTGGGGCTTGATCCCAGGACTCTGGGGTCATGACCTGCATGGAAGGCAGATACTCAAGGACTGAGCCACTCAGGCGCTCCCAAATCCAATGTCTTAATGGTCTTAATACCATTGAGTTCCCAGACTTCTCTCCCCACCTTCCCTGAAATTGAAAGCAGGGTTTGAGTATCTCCAGCAAAAATTAATCAGATCTGGAGGAGATTTCACTTAGCCTATGAGGGTGCTTAGACCGGGAGGGTCACATTCTCTTTCAGAGCTAAGTGGAATATACACACACAGCCAGGCTGGAGAAGGAGGAGGAAGTTCTCAAGAAAAGCAGTGTGACTGCTCCCTTAGAGCAGAGATTAGCGGGCAGTGTCGACACTGCAAAGAGAGAGATGTTTAAAGGGATTTGTAAGAAAGTTTGCTCCATAATATCCCTCATCCCCTAGCCCACCTCCAGTAGCACTCCATCCTTATTCCCAGAGCTTCTCAAAAAGCAGACTGCCCAGGAGCCCCTGGGTGGCTTGGGCTCCATCTGCCTTGGGCTCAAGTCATGATCTCGGTGTCCCGGGATCCAGCCCTGTGTCAGGCTCCCTTTTCAGCGGGGAGTCTGCTTGTCCTTCTCCCTTTGCCGATCCCCTGCTCATGCTCGCTCTCTCTCTCTCTCTCTCTCTCTTAAATAAATAAATAAAATATTAATTAAAAAAAAAAAAAAAACAAAAACCAACTGCCTGGGTTTGAAACCTGACTCAGCTTACTGGCTGTTGGCAAGTTAACCTACCTTTCTATTCATTGATTTCCTCATCTGTAAGTGGCATATGGTCACTATGTGGGTTATGAGAATTAACTGAATTAATCCTGTTCCATAACTGAAATAATGTTTAGATGGCTACAATAGTTACAACTTGTTCTTCCTTTCCTAAATATCTTCTAGCCTTGATGTCTTTCACAATGACTCCAGAGGGAAACTTGGGTGGCTCAGTCAGTTAAGTGTCTGCCTTCAGCTTGCGTGTCCTGATCTCAGGGTCCTGGGATGAACCCTACCCCCAGGCTCCCTGTTCAGCGGGGAGTCTTCATCTCCCTCTCCCTCTGCTCCTGCTCTCTGTCACTCTCAAATACATAAATAAGATCTTTTAAAAAAAAATGGTGAAGAGATTCTTTAAAATACAGCTCCTGGGTGGCTCAGTGGGTTAAAGCCTCTGCCTTCGGCTCAGGTCATGATCTCAGGGTCCTGGGATGGAGCCCCACACTGGGCTCTCTGTTCAGTGGGGAGCCTGCTTCCTCCTCTCTCTCTGCCTGCCTCTCTGCCTACTTGTGATCTCTATCTGTCAAATAAATCATTATTTTTTAAAAATCTTAAATAAAAATACAGAACTGTATGCATTAATCCCCAGCTGAAACCCCTTTGAGTATGGTCAAGTCACCCTTTGTTTCCAATGCAACTTTTTTTTTTAGGCTTTAATATTTTATCCAAATTTTACTTTATGTTAATTATAGCATTGGAAAGGAAGGATCTAATTCCACACGAAATGTCAGACTCTAAAATGTACCCATTAAACTACTAAAAAATAAACCAAATGGTAAGAATATAAATAGAAATCCAATTTAGATTCGAATGATGTCACAAAGTGATTACAGTCACGGAGACTGTTCCTGCTTGCAGCTAGAACTCTTAGAAGCTGTTTCATCTGGTGCAAGGGCAAAAAAAAAAAAAAAACCACCACAAACCAAAAAAACAAAAAACACAACATGAAAGGGAATTAAGTTGAATTACTGGTTTCATCACATCCATCTTCTCAATGGCACATAAAAAAACAGCTACTGTGCACTGCAGACTATGTGGTGTCAAAGAGGTATGGAATGGGGTGGAAACAGGTCATGAAAATCTGTCTAAAGTCTCTTTCAGGGATGACTGGGTGGCTCAGTGGGTTAAGCATCTGCCTTCAGCTCAGGTCATGATCCTGGGAACATGGGTCCTGGGATCTAGCCCTGCATCGGACTCCCTGCTCAGCCAGGAGTCTGCTTCTCCCTCTCCCTCTGCTGGTCCCTCCCTTGCCCCCCACTTGTGTGTGCTCTCTCTCTATCTCAGATAAATAAAGGAGATCTTTTTTTTTTTTTTAAGGTTTTATTTATTTATTTGACAAACAGAGATCACAAGTGGGCAGAGAAACAGGCAGAGAGAGAGAGGAAGGGAAGCAGTCTCCCCGCTGAGCAGAGAGCCCAATGCGGGGCTCGATCCCAGGCCTCTGGGATCATGACCTGAGCTGAAGGCAGAGGCTTTAACCCACTGAGCCACCCAGGAGCCCAATAAAGGAGATCTTAAAACAATTTTAAGTCTCTTTCAGATGAGTTAGTACACAACATCAAAGAACAAGCCAAACAAGCCTCTTCTCCATTAGGGTAGGAAACCAAGATTCATGTCTCAGGAAGTCATAATTTTATTCATGTACTCTACCTATTTGCAAACTGTCTATAAATTATCATCTTCCATAGGAGCCATTTCTAGATAAAAAAGAAATCTGACATCACTATAGGTCATCACAGTTCCCCCCCAAGTCTACAGCTGAAATGACCTTCTTTTTTTTTTTTTTTTTTTTTAAAGATTTTATTTGTTTATTTGACAGAGATCACAAGTAGACAGAGAGGCAGGCAGAGAGAGAGAGAGAGGGAAGCAGGCTCCCCGCTGAGCAGAGAGCCCGATGCGGGACTCGATCCCAGGACCCTGAGATCACGACCTGAGCCGAAGGCAGCGGCTTAACCCACTGAGCCACCCAGGCGCCCCTGAAATGACCTTCTTTTGGGATTTATTTTTCCTTTATCTCTGAAAGGGTGACACCTTAAAGCAGAATCATCTTTTTTTTTTTTTAAGATTTTATTTATTTATTTGACAGACAGAGATCACAAGTAGGCAGAGAGAGAGAGGAAGGGAAGCAGACTCCCTGCTCGATCCCAGCACCCTAAGATCATGACCTGAGCCGAAGGCAGAGGCTTAACCCACTGAGCCACCCAGGCGCCCCAAGCAGAATCATCTTTAGTGTGGAGGTCTAAGATGATATTTAGCAATGCAGCATCCCAGACAAAGGTACCTAAATTCTGAAGGTAGCTATGCTGCAAAATAGTTTAAAATTAAACAATTGTACAGTATTCAATTATGCTTGTGGCCACCAGTGTTGACATTCTTGCCATCCAGCAGAGCTCACAGTGTCCAACACCCCTGGCTTTAGGATCTGAGTGTATCCTAAACCCATCGGAATGGAGTTGTTCACATTAGTCGGGAAAAAGGGCATCAGGTCCAGCAAGTGTTACTTGCTATCTAGACCAGAATGACATTGGTCTCCAACTTCTTGTTCACCTTCTGATAAATGAAGCCACTACACTCTATCCTGTCATTTACGTTAGTGCGAAGCTGCAATTCATCAGTCTTGCAGCCAACCGCAAAGTTGCTCTGGGTACCCCCCAGACTTTGTGGTCTCAGGATTCATCTGGGAGCTAGCCAGCCAGCCAGTCTTATTGAACCAGCACCTGAACATGCCAGACTGAAGGCCCAGCCATGTAGAAATCCACATCCAGATTGATGTACTCTCGCTTATGCCCTGTCCTGATTTTATCATCCCACCCCTTCACTGCCACTCTCTCCCTGGCAACCTGTCACTGTCCCCCATGAGAGGATGAATCAAAGGTCAACTTCAGTCCACATGCAAGCTGATCTTCCACAAAGATCTCCACACCTCGTATGTTCACAGTGTTTCATTTCTCCATAGACATCAGACCATGTTTGGTGCATCTACTTGGTTTCCAGGCTAACCCTCACTTTGGTGGTTGGTTTCAGCGTTGGATGAACTTAAGTTTGTACATTCCGGTTTATTCTCAGATTTTATCTTCCTTTCTTCCTCCCTTCTTTCCTTCCCTTTCCTTCCTTCCTTCCTTCTTTCTTTCCTTCCCTCCTTTCTTCTTTTTCTTCTTTTAAGATTTTATTACAGAAAGAGAGAGAGAGAGAGCATGAACAGATGGCGAAGGTCAGAGGGAGAGGGAGAAGGAGACTCCCTGTGAGCAAGGAGCCTGATGCCAGGCTCCATCCCAGAATCCTGAGATCATGACCTGAGCTGATAACCCTAGGATTTTGTTTCCAAATCACATTTTATGAAGCCATATCCATAGCTCTTGGGGAAGACATCCCTGACAGATTTGCCAGGATGAGCATTTAAGGGAGGCACAGCCACCCCTGGCTCAGTGGCAGTGGTGTCAGCTGGGCGGTGGCTACTGAGTGATGGGGCCCCAACTCAACATCTGATCCTTAAGTCCTGCTATTTCCCACCACCCACCTATATCATCATCGCCCACACACCTGGCACGGGCATGACTCTGGGCCTCTCATTATGTTCTCTCCTTTCTTTGGATTATACTCTCTATTACTTTTAACTAATGAGTTGCTATTAAGCCTTCAAGACTACTGTTAAAAGATTTTCCCTTCTGTGAAGTCTTTCTCAGCAATCACATGCAAAAGTGAGTCACTTCCACTTCTTTGTTTCCATTTCACTTGGTATGTAGCCCTGCTTTTGTACCTAACAGGTTATGCTGGAATTACGTGTTTATGGATCCTTCTTAGTAAACTGTGATCTACTCAATGAGAGGGACTGTTCTTAATTCTTTGTCTAAAACCACAGCTGTATCCCAGGCACATCAAAGATGTTTAATAACAGTGTGGTGAGTGGATGAGTGAATAAATCAATGGATTAGTAAAACACCTCAGGTGACATCTCCTTGGGTAGGACAATAAAGACAGTAAAGTGGTGACAAGTAGGATACAAGCTCCACTGCTGTGGCCATGGGCAAATTTCTGACTTTTTGTGCCTTGGCTTCCTCATCTATAAAATGGTGACAATAATACATTTCTAGTTGTTTGAATTAAATAACAAATGTACAGTGCTGACAGCAAGACCTGGCACATAGTAATGATTCTATATGTATTAATGATTATTGTTGTTATTGATCATGGAGAATCACTGACAACTCCATGAGAAGTAGGGGCTATGTTCTGACTTTTACCATTTAATTCCTGACAGCCACAGTGCTTCATATACAATAGGCACTCAATAAGGATTTTTTGAATAAATATCAAAGTAATAAAAAAAGAAAACAAAAGAGAAAGAGAGAAACAAAACCAAACCCCACACAAGGTAAATAGGGGTGCATTTAGAACAAATAGGTGTTCTTTGTGTCAAGAACAAAGATATCGCCAAATCACCTCAGGTCCTCACCACTGGCCTAGATGACAAGGTGGCCCTGGAGTTTCTGAATCTTTCATTTACCCTCACAGGAACTTTGCCCACCTCATTCACAGTGCTCTCTCTAAAGACACTGAAAAGGAAAGGGATGCTGTATATACAAGGAGTGACATTAAGAGCCAGGGAAGCCTGTTTTTTCTTCGGTAGCCCATGGACCCATGACCTGCTGAAACAACTTTAAAAAAAAATTTTTTTTTAATTTACTTAGATAGAGTGAATGCAAGTGGGGGGAGGAGCAGAGGGAGAGGGAGCAAGAGAATCTCAAGCAGACTCCATGCTGAGTGCAGAGCCTGACATAGTTTGATCTCATGACCTTGAGAGCATGACGTGAGCCGAAATCAAGAGTCAGATGTTTAACCAACTAAGCCACCCAGGTAACCCTGAAGCCACATTTTCTGGTCCTTGGTTTGATCTATAAAAATCAAACCTTAAATATTTGCAAACCTGGGGCACCTGGGTGGCTCAGTGGGTTAAAGCCTCTGCCTTCAGCTTAGGTCATAATCCAAGGGTCCTGGGATCAAGCCCCACATCAGGCTCTCTGCTCAGTGGGGAGCCTACTTCCCTTCCTCTCTCTCTGCCTGCCTCTCTGCCTATTTGTGATCTCTGTCAAATAAATAAATAAATAAATAAATAAAGATTTGCAAACCTATTTGCAACCAGACTAGATGATGCTGGCTTTAGTAACTGATACTGCATTATAGAAATAGAGTCAAAATGAGATTTGTAAGGGGTATGTCTTAGTTCAGGCTGCTATAACAAATTACCATAGACTGGGTGATGTGTCAATAACAGAAATTTATTTGTTGGGGTGCCTGGGTGGCTCAGTCATTATGTATCTGCCTTCGGCTCAGGTCATGATCCCAGAGTCCTGGGGTCAAGCCCCACATCAGGCTTTCTGCTCAGTGGGGAGCCTGCTTCTCTCTCTCCCACTCCCCCTGCTTGTGTTCCCTCTCTTGCTGTCTCTTTCTCTGTCAAATAAATAAATAAAGTCTTTTTTTTTTTAAGATTTTATTTTATTTATTTGTCAGAGAGAGAGAGGGAGAGAGAGTGAGCACAGGCAGAGGCAGAGGGAGAAGCAGGCTTCCTGCTGAGCAAGGAGCCCGATGCGGGACTCAATCCCAGGACGCTGGGATCATGACCTGAGCTGAAAGCAGCTGCTTAACCAACTGAGCCACCCAGGCGTCCCGTAAATAAATAAAGTCTTAAACAAAAAAGAAGAAATTTATTTCTCACATTTCTGGAGGCTGGCAGAGTTGGGTTCTGGCAAAGGTCATCTAATCTAGATTGCTGACTTTTTGTATCTTACATGGCAGAGGATGAGAGCCAGCTCTCTGGCCAAAGGTTCCACCCTCATGACTTAATTACCTCCCAAAGGCCCGAATTCCAGATACCAAAACATATGTATTAATTGCAGCATATGTATTGCCAGAGTGAGGAAAAAAACATTCATCAGGTGACCTGCTTCTTTACATAGAGGAGGCAAAACTTTACTCGTCTTGGGTTTTCAGCTGGGCTCTTTAACAAAGAGACAGATTAATGAGAGAAAAACAATTTAATACAGTGCAGTTCATCACATGGGAAAAACTTGAAGAGTAATTCAAAGTAGTGGCTTAGAACTCTGGCTTATGTAGCATCTTCATCAAAAAACAATACATTTATAGAGAAATCACAGGACAAAGGAAAGTAGTTTTAGGCTTCCAAGGGTGGCAAACTGAGGGAAGGTAAATAGATGGGAGGAGGCTAATGGAGTAGTTTGTTTGTAAATTCCTTGTTTATTGTCCTTGAGCTGAAGTCTGCCGCCAGAAAAAGGAGAATTTATATCCTGCTTGTAAGCAGAAAGAGGGCAATCAGAGAGAAGAGTTTGCTGCTTCTTAATTGCCTTAAGTTTGAAATAATTTTTATGTTAAAGAGGAATATTTGGGGGTGACATATTCTGGTCTCCACTATTTACTATTCAAAAAAGCCTAAGGAAAGAGAAAAAAGTTTTAAATTTACTTATTTTTATTTAAATTCAGTTAACATATAATGTATTATTGGTTTCAGAAGTAGAGGTCAGTGATACATCAGTCTTAGATAATACCCAGTGCTCATTACATCACATACCCTCCTTAATGTCCATCAGTCAGTTACCCCATCCCCCACACCCTCCCCTCCAGCAACCCTCAATTTGTTTCCTATGCTTAAGAGTCTCTTATGGTTTGTCTCCCTCTCTGGTTTTGTCTTGTTTTATTTTTTTCCTCTCTTCCCCTATGATCCTCTGTTTTGTTTCTTAAATTCCATATATCAATGAGATCATATGATAATTGTCATTCTCTGATCAACATATTTTGCTTAGCATAACACCCTCTAGTTCCATCCATGTTATTGCAAGTGGCAAGATTTCATTTTTTGATGGCTGAGTAGTATTCCATTGTTACATATACCATATTTTCTTTATTCATCTGTCGATGGACATCTGAGTTCTTTCCATAGCTTGGCTATTGTGGACACTGTTGCTATAAACACGGGTTCACATGTCCCTTCAGATCACTACATTTGTATCTTTGGGATACACACCCAGTAGTGCAATTGCTGGGTTGCAGGGTAGCTCTGTTTTCAACCTTTTGAGGAACCTCCATACTGTTTTTGAGAGTGGCTGAACCAGCTTTCATACCCACCAACAGTCTTAGAGGGTTTCCTTTTCTCTGCGTCCTCTCCAATATCTGTCATGTCCTGACTTGTTAATTTTGGCCATCTGACTGGTGTGAGGTGGTATCTCCTTGAGGTTGTGATTTGTATTTCCCTGATGCCAAGTGAAGTTGACTTCATGTGTCTGTTGGCCATTCGAATGTCTTCTTTGCAGAAATGTCTGTTCATATCTTCTGCCCTTTTCTTGATTGATTATTTGTTCTTTGGGTGTTGAGTTTGATAAGTTCTTTATAGATTTTGGATACTAGCTCTTTATCTGATATGTCATTTGCAAATATCTTCTCACATTCTATTGATTGCCTTTTGGTTTTGTCAGCTGTCTCCTTTGCTGTGCAAAAGTTTTTATCTTGATGAAGTCCCAATAGCTCACTTTTGCCTTTGTTTGCCTTGTCTTTGGAGATGTGTCTAGCAAGAAGTTGCTGCAGCTAAAGTCTGAGAGATTGCTGCCTGTAGTCTCCTCTAGGATTTTGATGGATTCCTCTCTCACATTGAGGTCTTCATCCATTTTGAATCTATCCTTGTGTACAGTGTAAGGAAATGGTCCAGTTTCATTCTTCTAGCATGTGGCTGTCCAATTTTCCCAGCACCATTTTTGGAAGAGACTGTCTTTTTTCCACTGGATATTCTTTTCTGCTTTTCTAAAGATTAGTTGACCATAGAGTTGAGGGTCCATTTCTGGGTTCTCTATTCTGTTCCATTGATCTATGTGTCTGTTTTTGTGCCAGTACCATACTGTCTTGATGATTATAGCTTTGTAATAGAGCTTGAAATCCAGGATTATGATGCCCCCAGCTCTGGTTTTTTTTAAGGAAAGAGAAAATTGAATAGGAAATATTACATCATGGTAGTCCACCAGTTTGAACCCCAAAATGGAAAAAGAAAGCAAAGGGCAGGGATACTGGCCAGCTCAGTCAGAAGAGAATGTGACTTGGGACTTGTTGTCTCTCAAGGTCTCTATTGCTGGGAAGTGGTGTCGGGAATTCCCCACAAAAGTGCTGGCTGTTCAGGCTGCTTGGAGTACAGCCTGAGCAAGATATACTTAGAGGAAAAGAAGATGCAGAAAGCTGATGATCTCTGGTTGGAGATGAGGTACTCTGAGGTCTGCAACTCTGAAGCTATAACCCTCAGCATTGCTGTCAGTCTGAGGCTTTGCCACATTTTTTTTCTTCTATAAATTCTAACATGGACTTGCCTGCTTCCCTTTTAATATCACCATCTTGTGTGGACAAGAGTCTCTCTCCTCTATAAGCCACTGAAGGACAGAGCGAAGTCTCACAGCTTGGTCTGTCCCTGATACATGCAGTCTGTAAAGGACTTTTATTTTATTATTTTATTTTTTAAAAAATATTTTATTTATTTATTTATTTATTTGAGAGACAGAGATAGAAGCAGTCTCCCCACTGAGCAGGGAACCCAATGTGAGGCTTGATCCCAGGACCCTGGATCATGACCTGAGCCAATGCTTAACCAACTGAGCTACCCAGGTGCCCTGTGGAGATTTTTAATGAGGTGCAGGTGCAGATTGGGTGTAACCATTCTGTGGATTTGTTGCAATGACTGGAATAGCTAGATATTTTCTTGACACCAAGATGTTCTCTTTGAAGTACATGATATTGGTTTGCATTAAGCTCACTTGCATGTGATGATATGATATCACTGAAATGATAGTGATTTAACCAAGAGAGTTCATTTCTCTTGTGCTCAAAAAAGTCTGGAGGTAGGCAGTGCCTATGTGGAGTCTCCACGGTCATCAAAGAGTCAGATCCGTTTTGTCTTTTCTGCCCCATTATCCCAGCACATGAATATCAACTTCAAAATCATGTGGGCATCGAAGTGGTAGGGAACACCCATTCACAGATTTTCCAGGGTCCACCTAAAGGGCGAAAGATAGTAAGTAAAAAGCTTTAGGACTAGGGCATTCCCCTGTATCTAGAAGTCTTACTTTCCTTTTTCTTTAAACTCTCCAAGATGAGCCACTGAAGACCAGTCTGAGCCACCAGGCAAGCTAAGAGGTCAAGTGAATGTCAGATGTGAGCTGAAGAAGGAAGGAGGAAGAAAAAAAAACCAAAATTCTATGAAGCAGCAAAAATAACCCCAAACATCAGAGACATTGTTTTGGAGGCTATTTGGGTTTATACCAAATCCCTGTACATAAATTTGGGCTTATGCTAAAGAGCTATACATAAATTTGCCATTTGACTGTTAAGCACTGTCAGAATCTCAACAGAAAACTGGGTTTCACTCAAGTTAGATCATTTGAGCAAGTGATCTTTGTGCACAATTTTGTGTACAAATTGTGTAGCATCACCACAAGAGAATGCCTTAACCTGGGGTCAGCAGCAGCAGAGTGGTTAGCACCCCACAGCCTGAAGGGATGAGGGGAGGGAGTGGTTATTGAAAGGAATGCAAGGACTTCCCAGAAAAGAACTGTGACATTTGGGCGATAGAAATAGACTGAGGAAGGGAACAAAGAGAGTTAATGCTCCTATTCCCTTCCTTCCTAAAGCCTCTAGGGTTCCCCATCGGATGAACTTAACTGAAACCAGAGGGCAAAGGAACCCTTTGGTATGGTCCATACAGGTGAGCATCTTGGGACAGGAAAGGCTAGAGTAGATTTGGAGGGACAAAAGAAGATATAAAGCAAGAGCACTGATAATAAACTGCAAATAAAGAGTAGAATAAAATCACTTTCATCTGCATTCCTTTAATGCTCATTCCATCACTGACTGTGGTAGCCAGCCTCCCAAGTAGCCCCCAGTGGTTCTTGCATCAAGAGGCAAGAAGTGTTGGAGAAGTGTTAGAGGGTGGCTTCTGAGGCTGGGTCCCATTGAGGCTTCTGCCTTATTTGATCACTTCTTCTGGATAATACTAGCTGTCAGGTCACAAGGATACTCATGTGGGTGCTTGTGCTATGGAGCTGAAACCTCCCATAGCAACCACTTACCAGCCATGAGAGAGAACTACCTTAGAAGAGGACCTCCAGCCCCAGCCAAACCATCGTATGACAGCAACTCTGACTGCTACCTTCACTGAAACCTCATGAGAGACCTAAGAAGAGACCCTAAGAAGCTCCCAAATTCCTGACTCTCAGAATTATGTGAACTAATAAATGTTGTCCTTCAAGCAACAGAGTTTTGGAGTAATTTGTGGTGCAGCAAAAGAGAACGAATTGTGATTATTAATTTAGGTGTCGATTTGATTGTATGCTGCACCAACTGAGCCAGCCAAGAACCCCTCAGACAACACTTGTTCTTTTTTTAGAGACTTTATTTATTTATTTATTTCTGAGAGTGAGAGTGAGACCACTCTCAGAAAGAAAGGAGGGGAAGGGAAGGAGGAAGCAGACTCCCTGCTGAGCGGGGAGCTTGATGTGGGGCTCGATTCCAGCATTCGGATCATGACCTGAGCTGAAGACAGATGCTTAACCAGTTGAGCCAATCAGGCACCCTTTAGGCACCCCTCAGACCCTTCTGACATCAAATGGGTGTCCTACAATTTAACTCAATTTTGACAGTAGCCACCTGGAGCTAGCACAGACCTCACAGGTTAAGAGCTCAGTCTCACAAGGCTGCACCTACTTCGGATGGCAGTTACAAGTCCCAGGTAGCCACCTGAACTTCTGACCAACCAGCCATAAATCAGGGGTTCTCATGACCTCTTCCTCAGGCTCAGTAATTTGGTAGAAAACTCACCGACTTAAGGAAATGCTCTACTTAATCTTCAGTTTATTATAAAGTATGTCTTTGTCTGTTTGGGCTGTAAAAAGTACCATAGACTGAGTGGTTTATAGGCAACAGAAGTTTATTTCCCACAGTTCTGGAGGCTGGCTGTCTGAGATCAGGGTGTCAGCATGGTCAGGTTCTAGTGAAAGCCCTCTTCTGGATTACAGACTATTTTTTTTTAAAGATTTTTATTTATTTATTTGACAGACAGAGATCACAAGTAGGCAGAGAGACAGGAAGAGAGAGAGAAGAGGAAGCAGTAATATGCTTACTGACTTAGAGGTTCCTTTACTAGGCAAGAGTGAGCAAATCACTGGTCAATGCTGATTAATCGGCAGATCAATCTCTAGCCCCTCTCTAGCTCCTCTCCCCTCCTTGGAGGTCAAGGAGTTGGGGTAAAACTTCCAATCCTCTAATCATGCCTTGGTCTTTCTGGTGACTAGTACTTATCCTGAAGCTAACTAGAGGCCCACCAAAAGTAGCCTCTTCAGAACAAAAAATGCTCCCAGGACTTTCCAAGGGATTTAGGAGCTGTGTTCTAGGAACCAAGGGCAAAGATCAAATATATATTTGTCACATTTAGCTTCAGCAAATGAGAATTTGTGGCCAGTCTTGTTTCATCTATGCCCTTTCCCACTTTACCTCCACCCCCTCACCAGACCATTTTGAAGAAATTCAAGTTATAAAATTTCATTCATGATATTTCAATATTTTATCTCTAAAAGATAAGGACTATCTAATATAAGAATAATATTATCACCACAGATTTTAAAAAGTTAAAAATAATCTGAAAGACTGTACATTTTGATTGTTGTAACATGTCACTATATTGCCCTCCTATAAGGGTGTAATAATCTACTCTCTTACCCCCAGTTTACAACACTAATGTTACAAATCTTTTTCATCTTCACCAATCTATGTCCCTTGAAAATGATGTCTTGTTCCAATCCCTGTTTCTTTGATCATTGAGACTGAGCAACTTCTTATTTTATATTGGCCATTTATATGTCTTCTATAAATTGCTTATTCATTTCTCTGCTGATTTTTCTTTGCATCAATCCTATTTTCATATTGATTGATAAGTTAAAACAGCGAGGGCTTTAATAAACATTGCATCATCTATATTATATATAATGGAAAAAATCAAAATGAACTTTATTTTCAAACAATTATTTAAAGTATGCATGACAAATCCATAGCATAGTACTCCATGCAGTCATTATATTTGTATTTATCACTGCCCAAAGCAATCTACAGATTCAGTACAAACCCTATCAAAATACCAACACCATTTTTCACGGAACTAGAACAAATAATACTAAAATATGTATGGGACTACAAAAGACCCAGAATAGACAATGCAATCTTAAGAAAGAAAAAAATGCTTCAGGTATCATGATTTGAGATTTCAAGATATACTCAAAAGCTGTGGTAATCAAAGCACTATGGTTCTGGCCCAAAATTAGACACATAGATCAATGGAACAGAATAGAGAGTCCCGAAATAAACCCATGTTTATATGGTCAATTAACCTATGATAAAGGAGACAAGAACATACAATGGGGGAAAAGACAATCTTTTCAATAAATGGTGCTGGGAAAAGTGGGTAGCTACATGTAAAAGAATAAAACTTTGATCATTTTTTAACACCAGAAGTAAAAATAAAATCAAAGTGGATTAAAGACCTAAATGTGAGACCTGAAACCATAAAAATCCTAGAAGAAAACACAGGCAGTAATGTCTTCAACTTCGGCTATAACATTTTCCTAGACAAGTCTCCTAAGCAAGGCAAGGGAAACAAAAGCAAAAGTAAGCTATCAGGACTACATCAAAATAAAAAACTTTTGCACCACAAAGGAAACCATCAAACAAACAAACAAACTCCCCCCCAAAACCCTATTGGATGGAGAAGATACTTGCAAATGGTATATCTGATAAGGTGTTCATACCAAAATATATAAGAACTTCTACAACTCAACAATGAAAAACAATCCAATTAAAAATGAGCAGAGGACCTTCTTTTCCAAAGAAGACATACAGATGGCCAACAGACACTTGAAAGGATGCTCAACATCACCAATCATTAGGGAAGTGCAAATCAAAACCATAATGAGATTATCACTTTATGAATAGGCAGACTCAAAACAGGTAGAATGAGAAAATAAGAAATAACAAGTGTTGGCAACGGTGTAGAGAAAAAGGAACCTCCATACACTGTTGGTGAGAATGTATATTGATACAGCCACTATGAAAAAGAATATGGAGTTTCCTCAAAAAATTAAAAATAGAAATACCATATGTTCTAGTAATTCTACTACTGGATATTTACCAAAAGAAAATAAAAACAACTCAAAGAGATATATGCACCCCTATGTTTATTGTAGCATTATTTATAATATCCAAAATATGGAAACAACCTAAGTGTCCACTGATAGACAAATGGATAAGGATGATGCTGTATATATGTATGTAATGAAATATTACATAGCTATAAAAAAGAATGAGATTGTGCCATTTGGGACAACATGGATGGACCTAGAAGGTATTATGCTAATAAATATGTCACATGGAAAAAGAAAAATTCCATATGATTTCACTCACGTGTGGAATTTTTTAAAAAATGAAAACAGAATGTAGAATCAGACCTATAAATGCAGACAACAAACTGATAGTTGCCAGAGGAGAAGGGGGTGGGAGAGATGGGCAAAATGGGTGTAAGGGAGGGGAGATACAGGCTTCCAGTTATGAAATGTTTAAATCATGGGAATAAAAGGCACAGCATAAGGAATATAGTCAATGATACTTTAATAGTGTTGTGAGCACAACATAATGTTTAAACTTGACAAATCACTATGTTGTACACCTGAAATGAATGTAACATTGTGTGTCAACTATACTAAAATAAAAGTATATATTTGTCAAAACGTAGAGTGTATAGCATGAAGAGTCAACTCTAATGTAAAACCATGGACTTTGAGTTACAATCATGTGTCAATAGAGGTTTACTGACTATAACAAATGTGCTACTTCAGTGAGACATGTTGGTAGTGGGGGAGATTGTGCATGTATGAGGGGGCCATGGTATATATGAGAACTCCTTGTACTTTTTGCTCAATTTTGCTGTGAACCTAAAACTACTCTAAAAATCAATGTCTACTTTTTAAAGCATATATTGACACGGACAGGTATTATCTAAAATTATTTATTAAATGTGCATATTAAGATCGTTTCTATCAGGGGGCCTAGGTGGCTCAGTTGGTTAAGCATCAAACTCTTTTTTTTTTTTTTAAGATTTTATTTTATTTATTTGAGAGAGAGAGACAGTGAGAGAGAGAATGAGCGAGGAGAAGGTCAGAGAGTGAAGCAGACTCCCCATGGAGCTGGGAGCCTGATGTGGGACTCGATCCCGGGACTCCAGGATCACGCCCTGAGCCGGAGGCAGTCGTTTAACCAACTGCGCCACCCAGGCGTCCCAGCATCAAATTCTTGATTTGGTTCAGGTCATGATCTCAGAGTCATGAGACTGAGTCTTGTGCTGGGCTCCATGCTTATCATGGAATCTGCTTGAGACTCTCTCTCTCCCTCCCTGCCCCTTGGTTTTTCTCTCTCTCTAAAATAAAGAAATAAATCTTTAAAAAAGTGATCATTTCTCTCACTGAGTACACTATTTATTTATTTATTTATTTTTAAAGATTTTATTTATTTATTTGAGAGAGAGAGACAGTGAGAGAGAGCACGAGCGAGGAGAAGGTCAGAGAGCGAAGCAGATTCCCCATGGAGCTGGGAGCCTGATGCAGGACTCGATCCCGGGACTCCAGGATCACGCCCTGAGTCGAAGGCAGTCGTCCAACCAACTGAGCCACCCAGGCGTCCCCTGAGTACACTATTTAAATACAAAAATAACATACTGCTAATATAATCTAATTGTACAATCCTAGATTTCATAATGATCATACTGTGAAATTCTTTAACATGTATTTTATTTTATTTTTTAAAGATTTTATTTATTTATTTGACAGAGAGAGATCACAAGTAGGCAGAGAGGCAGGCAGAGAGAGAGAGAGGAGGAAGTCGGCTCCCTGCTGGGCAGAGAGGCTGATGTGGGGGTCAATCCCACAACCCTGGAATCATGACCTGAGCGGAAGGCAGAGGCTTTATTTAACCCAATGAGCCACCCAGGTGCCCCTTAACATGTATTTTAAATAATTCAAGTATATTGCTGAATTAACTTTAATATTTTTAAAAAGGTAAATTATTTTTTATTTTTATTTTACTTCTTTCAAAGATTCATTTATTTATTTGAGAGAGAGAGAGAGAGCAGGAGAGAAAGCAAGGGGAAGGGGCAGAGGGAGAGAATATCTAAGCAGATGCCCACTGAGTGTAGAGCCCAATGGGGGGCTCAATCTCATGACCCATGAGACCATGACCGAGCCAAAACCAAGAGTCAGATATTCAAACAACTGAGCCACCCAGGTGCCTCAAAGATAGATTATTTTTAGAGCAGATTTCTGTGTACCACAAAATTGAGTAAAAGGAGAGATTTCCTGTGTACCCTCTGCCCCCCTATATGCATAACAGCTATTATCTATATATACTGTCATGGAAAGCTATCCATAATAGATATTGGGTAAAAAGAAAATCAGCAGAAGAACATACATAATAAATAGGACATAATTTGAACTGTAATATGTATGTTTGATAGGTGCAAGGAAAATACTACAACACCTTTTATTATTATCCCTGATTATGTGGGGAAAACAGAAACTGACAAGGTAAATAACCAAGAACAATCAGCTACAAATAGTGAAGCCTAGAGTGTAACCAAGTTTGTCTGGCATGGAACCCGGCTTAGTTCTCTTTAATATTAGGTAGAAAGGTCTGTGAGGGAATGCGGGAAGCCATTGGCACAATGATGCAAAAACTGGGGTGGTGGAGTGAACGGGGTACATTTGTTTTAAGGAAACCAGGCTATGTTTCATTGCTGCGTTGGTGGGAGAGTGGGGGGCGTGGTGGGGAGAGGGGGGCACACCAAGAACCACTGGGGAATCAGTGGTTCAACCTCAGTTTAGAGCAAAACCAACCATCTTGAATTCCAGAGAACCCAGGTTCAAATCCCTTCTCCGAGAAATCATCCCCAGCTATTGAGCCTTAAAATCGTAAAGAAACAAACTCCTCCCAGGTTGTGTTGTGTTTTTTGTTTTTTTTTAAAGATTTTATTTATTTATTTGACAGAGAGAAATCACAAGTAGATGGAGAGGCAGGCAGAGAGAGAGAGAGAGAGAGAAGCAGGCTCCCTCCTGAGCAGAGAGCCCGATGCAGGACTCGATCCCAGGACCCTGAGATCATGACATGAGCCGAAGGCAGTGGCTTAACCCACTGAGCCACCCAGGCACCCCTCAGGTTGTGTTCTTTTTTTTTTTTTTTTTTTAAAGATTTTACTTATTTATTCGACAGAGAGAGATCACAAGTAGGCAGAGAGGCAGGCAAAGAGAGAGAGAGAGAGAGAGAGGAAAGCAGGCTCTCCGCTCAGCAAAGAGCCCGCTGCGGGACTCGATCCCAGGACCCCGGGATCATGACCCCAGCCGAAGGCAGCGGCCCAACCCACTGAGCCACCCAGGCGCCCTCAGGTTGTGTTCTTAATGTTGCAGGAGAGAGTTCTCTTGGCTTATGTAACTTTAGGTCATCTGATAAACGATCTTCTAGGCAAGGCAGGAATCTCCCCTACAATCATATCCTTTCTAGCTCAATAAATTCTGACCTTTCATAAGGCATAGAACTAACTGCTGCTTTTATTGGAGTGGGCTATCTTTTTATTTGAATGTATTCTTGCAAAATAGTTTATGTGTGCAAATTTTTATTTATGGGAACAGAATTGTATCACGTATCTCCTTCAGGTGTTTATATTTTCCCACTCAGCTCTATGTACTTAAGAGTTACCCACGTAGCTTGGCCTCCATCTAACCTGATACTAGTCACAGAGGCTGCAGACTCGGGCGTGTGCCTCACATCTTACCTGTCTCCTCTCTCACAGGGATGAGAACCCGGTGTAAACTCAACTCCTGTCCACCGTTGGCTACGACACAGGAAACAACTTTGCCCCCATTCCCGTATAACCCGTGTCAAAATTTCTTCGGAAAATTTTCTAGACGCAGAATTTCTGGGTCACAGATATATGTATGCTTCATTCGACAAATCATGCCAGATTGGTCCCCAGAATGGCTGCGTCAGGTAGATGCCCATCAGCAGGGAAGAATAGTATGTTCCTTTTTCCCCCATCACTTCCAACCTTGGCAAGATCCAAATTTCTCATTTTTTGTTAGCCTGAAAGGTATAAAGTGATATCCTTGGGAATGTTTTTGTTTGCATCTCTCTGAGTACTATCCACTCGTGTCTATATAACTGACTAGCCCACAGTGAAGCTGATACGCTGAGAAGGGTAAGATTGATCTTGCTGTTTCAGGTTTCTCTTGCATACCTTATTCCGTTCCCTGGGTTAGGCCAATATCATTTTTAAACAGCTTTATTGAGATATAACTCATCCATGTAAAGTGCACAGGTCAATGGTTTTTAGCATATTCATAGAGTCATGCAACCAACACCAAAATCAATTTTAGAACATCAAAAAAAAAAAAATGTTTATAGCAGGGTGCCTGGGTTGCTCTGTCAGTTAAGCTTTGGACTCTTGATTTCAGCTCAGGTTATGATCTCGGGGTTGTGAGATTGAGCCCCGAGCTGGGCTCTGCATTGGGTGTGGAGCCTACTTGGGATTCTCTCTCTGCCTCTCCCTCTGCCCCTTGCCTCCTCTGAAAAAAATAAATAAAAAATAAAATAAACAGGCATCTCTGTGAATACGGTGATGCGGGCAGTGTGGAGCATGCTGGCTGGGGCAGGCAGCCCGCACGTCACTCCACCACCACCACCCGCCTTGGCCCTGGGGGCTGAGGGTGGGCACCCATTGCCCCCCCCCACACACACACCAGCTCTGGGCTGCTCTCCGAGCATAAGTTCACAGACAAACATGAATGAGTAACAACCGAAAATGGTATTGGAACAGTGGGAATCGGCAATTTTGCACAAGAACTTTTAGGGGATGTTGTTTACTGCAGTCTGACTGAAATTGGGACAAAACTGAACAAAGAGACGGGGCTGGTGCTTTGGAAAGTGTGGAAGTGCTCGTGAACCCTATTGTCCTCTACCAGGAGAGGTCACCAAAATTAATGACACTCTTGCAGAAAAGCCAGGACTTGCCAGCAATCTTGTTATGAAGATGGTTGACTGATCAAGATAGCTCTCCGTAATCCATCAGAATTGGATGAATTAATGAGTGAAGAAGCATATGAAAAATACATGAAATCTACTGAGGCGTGAAAACAGAACCCCTAAATAAACAACTTAGTCTAACACAGTGGTCTTAAATTAGTGGTACACGGAGGATTTAAAATAGCAACTATTAGCAATACCAGTGGGAAAAAACTACCTGCAACAATGCTAATGGAAGAAAATACCCCTTAACTTTATAATGATTGCAGAAAAACACAATATGCATCTGTTTTGCAATGCCCTCTAATTGGTATGTTCCAGTTCTGATGTTCAGAATCCTGAAATGATCTGCTGTTAAAAACTACCCGTAAGGGTGCCCGGGTGGCTCAGTTGTTAATCGTCTGCCTTTGGCTCAGATCCTGATCTCAGGGTCCTGGTATCAAGGCCCACATCGGGCTCCCTGCTGGGCAGGAAGCCTGCTTCTCCTTCTGCCCCTCCCCCTGCTTGTGTTCCCTCTCTCTTTGTGTCTCTCTCTGTCAAATAAATAAAATCTTAAAAAAAAAACTAGCCATAAAAATTGTGTAATTCAAGGATAACATTGTTACCCTAAGCCTTAGGGAGTATTATAACTCGCTTACATCAATTCCTGGATAGGGCTTGAAATATTAATCTTTCCACTGGAAACAATGGGCAGTAGAGAAAGGTTTGCTAGCTGTATAGCATCAGATAAAGAACAAAACTACCTTAATTTTGCAATATACTATACTTGCTGGTGTTTTTTCACACAACAAGCAACAACCTTGCATGAAGATAGTTTAATAACAAAACATTCAATTTCTTTGTTAAAAAATAATAATAAACCATAAAAATAAAAAATAAAATAAATAAAAATATGTACAGCAAATGTTTATTAAGAAATGTATCGGGGGCGCCTGGGTGGCTCAGTTGTTAAGCATCTGTCTTCGGCTCAGGTCATGATCCCAGGGTTGTGGGATGGAGTCTCACATCAGGCTCTCTGCTCAGCAAGGAGCCTGCTTCCAGCCCCCCCCACCCCCGCCCCCGTCTGCCGCTCTGCCTACTTGTGTTCTCTCTCTGTCAAATAAATAAATAAAATCTTAAACAAACAAAAAAAACTTTAGGAAAAAAAAATGTATCAGCAGTTACCTGTAACTCTTTTTTTTTTTTTTTTAGGGAGAGAGAGTGAAAGAGAGAGACGTGGGAAGAGGGGCAGAAGGAGAGAGAGAGAGAATCTTAAGCAGATTTCCTGCTGAGCATGGAGCCTGAGGCAGGGCTTGAGCTTGTGACCCTGAAATCATGACCTGAGCTGAAATCAAAAGTTGGACACATAACTGACTGAGCCACCCAGGTGTCCACTGTTTTAGAATATTTCTACCACCTCAGAAAGAAACCCTATGCTCATTAGCATTTATTCTCCATCGTCCCCCCAAACTCTCATACACCACAGCCATGAATCTACAAATCTCTGTAGATTTGCCTTTTCTGGATATTCCTATAAACGGAACCACACAATACATGGACTTTTGAGATGCTTCTTTCACGAAGTATTATGCTTTCAGGGTTCATCCATGTAGGAGCACATATGTGTACTTCATTCCTTTCTATTGCTGAATAATACTCCATTGTATGGACGTACCACATTTTCTGTATCCATTCATCAGTTGATGGATTTGGGGTTGTTTTCACCTTTTGATAGTTATAAAGAATGTTACTATGTACATTCATGTACAAGCTTTTGTATGGGTATGTTTTAATTTCTCTTGGGTATATACCTAAGAACTGCTAAGAAGGGTAACTTCACGTTTAATAATTTGAGTGACTAAAAAAAAAAAAAATAATAATAATAATTTGAGTGACTGCCAAACTGTTTTCCACGGTGACTGTACAATTTTACGTTTCTCAGCAATGTACTAAGGTTTCAATTTCTCCATAACCTTGTCTCACTTGTTATTGTCCATTTTGTTTATTACAGCCATCCTAGTAGGTGTGAAGTGGTATCTTCTGGTGGTTTTGATTTGAACTCCTCCCCTTTTAAAAATTTATTTATTTATTTGAGAGAGAAGGGGGGTTGGGGAGGGGTAGAGAGAGTGGGAGAGAGAGTCTTAACAGACTCCATACTGGGTGTTGAGCCCAATACGCAGCTCAATCTCACAACACTGAAATCATGACTTGAGCTGAAACCAAGAGTCAGATGCTTAACGCACTGTGCCACCCAGATGCCCTGATTTGAATTTTCCTAATGACTAATGCTGTTGAGCATCTTTTCATGATGTAATTTTCATGGGTTACCTGTATATCTTCTTTGGAGGAATGTCTATTCAGACCTTTTGCCCATTTATAATTGTTTTTTTATTTTTTATTTTTATTTTTATTTTTATTTATTTTTTACTTTATTTTTATTTTTTTTTTTAAGATTTTTTGTATTTATTTGACAAAGAGAACTCACAAGTAGATGGAGAGGCAGACAGAGAGAGAGAGAGGGAAGCAGGCTCCCCGCCGAGCAGAGAGCCCGACGCGGGACTTGATCCCAGGACCCCGAGACCATGACCCGAGCCGAAGGCAGCGGCTTAATCCACTGAGCCACCCAGGCGCCCTTTATTTTTATTTTTTTAAAAGATTTTATTTATTTATTTGACAGAAATCACAAGTAGGCAGAGAGGCAGGCAGAGAGAGAGGAAGGGAAGCAGGCTCCCCACCGAGCAGAGAGCCCGACGTGGGGCTGGATCCCAGGACCCTGGGATCATGACCTGAGCCAAAGGCTGAGGCTTTAACCCACTGAGCCACCCAGGCGCCCCTACAATTGGTTTTTTAAATTATTTTTGAGTTGCAAGAGTTCTTTATATATTTTGAATACAAGTTTCTTATTAAATTTCTGATTCTATGTATTTTCTTGGGCTAATTGCCTTCTAGCTTAGCTTTGATGTAAAAAATGTAACAGCTGCCAACACTACCCACATTTTTGTGATTTTTTTCTCACAATACTTCTGTCACCAAATACGTGGGCTCCCCTCCATACCAGTGAATTCTCCAACTCTCTGGACACAAGTAGGTATCCTACAATTCATTTCAGTTCCGACATGAACCACCCAAAGTTAGCACACACCCCACAGGTTAAGGACTCAGTCACCCAAGTCTGCCCTCACTTTAGCTTTTCACCTGTACTTCTGACCAATCAGCTAGAGATGGCAGGTTCTCTTTTTTTTAAGATTTTATTTATTTATTTGAGAGAGAGAGAGAGTAGTGTAGGGACAAAGGGAGCGGGAAAGAGAGAATCTCAAGCAGACTCTGCGCTCAGTATGGAGCCCCACATAGGGCTCGATCTCACAACCCTGAACTCATGACCTGAGCTGAAATCAAGAGTTGGACACTTAACTGACAAAGCCACCCAGGAGCCCCTATATGGGAGGTTCTAATGATCCCTTCCTCAGGCTCAGTTCATTTACTAAAGCATCTCACAGAACTCAGGGAAACATTTAACTTACTAGGTTACTGGTTTAGTATAAGTGGATATAACTCGAGAAGAGTCAGCTGGAAGAGATGCATAGGGCAAGGTGTGGTAGAAAGGGCATGGAGCTTCCAGTCCACTTTGGAGCATACCACTCCTTCTGATCTCCATGTGTTCAACAGCCTGAAAATTCTCCAAACTCCAACTTTCTGGGTTTTATGGAGGCTTAATTATCTAGGCATGACTGATGAGATCATTGGCCATAGATGATTACCTCAGCCCCCAGGCTCTCTCCCCTCCTTGGAGTCTGGAAGTGTGACTGAAAGTTCCAACCCTCAAATCAAATCTTGGTCTGAAACTATGGAGGGGCCCACCAAAAGTCATTTCATCAGACAAGAGGTGACCCCTATTACTCGGGAAATTCTAATGGATTTAGGAGCTCTGTTTCAAGAACTGGGGACAAAGACCAAATATGTATCTCTTAGAGTATCACAGACATAGGTTGCATTGAAGAGGAATGAAGAAAGAAAACAGATTCCAGGTTGATTATCAATTCAATTTAATTCATTTCCCACATTAACCACAACCATCTATGTGCAAGCTATTCTCAGAGTGGAAAAACTTCAAGAAGCTTACAGTTATGACATAAATGAGTGGTATGGTGGCTGCTAAAACTGTGAAATACTAGAAGCAGAAGGGTCTCCAAGGTCTAGCAAATGTCTGCCACAGGTGGCTCCACAAACATTTGCTTGATATAACTGAACTGAGGAGGTAAGAACAGAAGTCAAAGATGTGGCAGAATACAGAAAGTGACACAAAAGTACAGACATCTCCTGCTACAGCTGTCTACATCAGTCCTTGAGTTTTAATTGGGGCAGAAGATGGAAAAAGTGAAGGCAAATGTAAAAGAAATGAAGAGAGTTGAGAAGAAAGACTTTAAGAACAGATCAAGGAGACCAGTGTTCAGGAAGAAAACCTGGAGGGGAAATTCTGTAGGAACCTGCCCTAAAAATGTAGAATTTTTGAAAGCACTGCCCTAGAGCTAATCAGGCAGAGCTCTTTCCACATCAACCATTAAGTCTTCAGATTTGGGATTTTTACATCAGCCACACTGTTCTGTGCCACACAATGTGTGAAACAGAGTCAAGAGGAGCGAACGCTGAGAGGTATGAAGGACCAAGACAGATGAAGGGGAAAGCAGCAGAAACCATGCCACAAAGTGAGAACAGATGTATTTAGGTAATTTTTAGTTCTATTTCCTTTTCTGCTTGCATGACTGGCAGTAGACCCACTTAGGTTCCCTGGGATTTTCTTATGGTGGCCAACTTTGCACGCATGGTATTTGCTTGATATAATTTCCCCTAGGGCAGTGCTCAATGCAGCAAAGGCTTTGCCAGGAAATGGAGGATTCTTCATTCATTCATTCATCCATTCATTCATTTATTCATTCATTTGACAGATTTATACTGCTCTGCTTTAAGTGTGGGGGATATTACAATTTATTTGTTTATTTATTTATTTATTAAAATATTTTATTTATTTGACAAAGAAAGTGAGAGAGCATAAGCAGAGGGAACAGCAGAGGGAGAAACAGAAGCAGGCTCTCCACTGAACAGGGAGCCCAATGCAGGGTTCGAACCCAGGACATTGGGACCAGGACCTGAGCAGAAGGCAAACACTTAACCTACTGAGCCATTCAGGTGCCTGGGGGGATATTACAACTTCAACAAAAATCCACCTTCCGTGGAGGTCTGGGGAAAGGCAGATATAACTAAATGAATGAATGGGTAAACTTCCAATGTGTGGATCCGTGCTCTGAAGATGCAAACGGGTAGAGGAGAGGGAGAGCTATTCTAGGTAGGTAGTCAGGGGAGACTCCCCTAATGTACTGCGGAGTAACTAGAGACCTGCAGGACAGGAGAGAGTGGTCCCCTGAGCTGTCTCCAGTAGAGGCCAGAGTAGCAGAGCAGAGATAACCTGGGGAGAGTGGACGGTGTTCAGGGGAGGAGCCAGGCATACGCATATATCATCGTCTCCATTAACCCAACACATTTTCTATTCCTAGCTTCCTTTCTGTTTTATTTTATGCTTTCTGCAATAGGTTTTACTGATAAGTTTTTCAACGATGTGCTAGTGTGTTTGTAATTGCTCCAACATGCTGTATTTTGAAGAGATGACTTATATTTTCCACGAAGTCTGGCCCTATAAATTTTGTGTCATGGATGCAGACTTTAAAAAAAAAAAATTCTTTCAGGAAAAGTGATTCAAAGATGTGTAGCTGCTACCATACGGCCAGCGTTTTGACTTGTAGGTACATACTCAAAATAATGAAAACACAAATCCACACAAAAACTTGTACATGAATGTTCATAGCAGCATTCTTTTTAATAGCCCCAAATGTCCTAACCTAGATGTCCATCAGCTGACGGAAGAATAAACAAAACCTTGTACCCACTATCTTTAAAAAATGGAAAATGCAGAACGGAACTTTATAAAACATATGCAAGTGATTAGCTATTTGCAATAAGAAATGTCAAAAACTTGTTTTCTCTCCGTAGATGTACCTTACATGATGGTAGGCTTCCAGGAGGCAGGACATGCAAACTGCCCGTTCTCTAAAAGGCTAGGAACCGAGACAATGTTGCTTCCCTGTATTTTAGTGGTTAACAGAAGTCACAGGCCCAGCCCAGATTCAAGGGTGCACAGAAATAGACTCTACCCTTGATAGGGCAACCACCTGTGAATGTAGGAAGGGAAGAACTGGAGATAAGCTACCACAAAGATAGAACTGCTTGGGAACTAGAAAACAGATTTAAAATACAGAAGCCACTAATAACTAAAGAGCAACCTACATTTTAAGGAATTGAAATTTGGGTACTATACACATGTCTGATGCCAAGTATACCTCTCTAGTTTCTTGACTCTGAGCTTAGACATATGTATCATTTACCTATTGTTGCATACCAAAGGCCTCAGCTCACCTATCTTTAGCTCCATTTGAAACAGCTGCTGACACCTTTCTTCTTGAAATCCATACTGCCCTTCTCTCAGTTTCTGTTGTTTTTCCTCCAACCTCAATGCTACTCCTTTTTTGTCTCTTTGCTCAATCATCTTCTTTTTCCCAACTTCTACATCCTGCAAAATCTCAGTACCTTGGCCTCCCGCCTCCTCTCTTCTCCTTACTTCTTAGGTGGTCTGATCCTTGTGGGTTTTAGTTCCATGCACACACTGATGACTCCAACAATCATGTCTCCCTAGAAGAAGAGATGAATGTATTTAAGTGCCTATGCAAAATCTTCATTACATGTCAACTAGGCACCACAAATTTAACTCCCCCAAAGTAAGACCCTTGATTCTTCTTCAACTCCACCTGGAGAACTTTCTCGCTTGTCCCTTTGTTGCTCCTCTTGGGCCCCCGCAGTTTAACAACATGAGTGATCCCTTTCAATCATAAATCCATTCCTGACACTCATCTGTTCTCTTTCCCCAGGTCTTCTCAACTATGAGAGTAACATCCAAATTTCTAATCTTAGTGTATAATGCCTTACAGATTCCAGTATTTCTTCAGCCGCCTTTCTGCTTAACTTTACTCACTAGCCATGCTCCTGTCATGTTGGCTTCCTTGCCACCTGGATACAGAGCCTTTGTACTTGTCCTGTCCTTTCCTTTGCCTGGAGTACTTTTTCTTCAAAGATATGTGTACTTGGTTCCCTCCCTTCTATTACGTCTCTCCCCCGAGTACCCCTGACTCTAAAAAGTGTTCCCTGGCTTTCTCACCTCAAATAGCACATTTTCCCTGCTCTATCCCATTATTCACTGTTCTTTTTCTACAGACCATTCATTGTTACAGAAAGCAAAGAATATATTTATCTCTGTTGTTCTATCTTCTTTTCTCTAGTATGTTCCCCAAGGACAGAAATTTTGTCTGTTGAGTTCACTGCTGTAATCTTCAGTTCTCAGAACAGTTTCTGGTACATCAGGAGATGTGCTAAATATGTATTATTTGAATGAGTGAACAGCCATTTACTGAACAACTAAGGAGAGAGCTGCAATAGAAAAGAGGAGGAAGAACAGAGAAATTTTGTGAGCTGGGACATTGCCAGAGACCAGCAAGCCTAGAGCAAGGTAGGATGTTACAGGTAATGGCAGCGATTAGTCAAAATTCCTCGCATTTACGAGGCTGTCTAAAGCCAGGAATGACTCTACGTACTTCCCACATGTTAGTTTTTGGAATCCTCCCTAAAACCATGATTTGAGAAATACTACCATCTCCTTCTTCATGCAAGGAAACTGAGTGTAGGGAGGTTAAGAAACAAGCCCAAGGTCACAGCTCATAAATGGAGAGCCAGAACTGAAACAAGCTGGCTATCTTCAGGGTCTTGTTCTCCACTATTGTAATACATAGCCTCTCAGACAAGCTGAGTATGAGGCCACCGAATTCATACTTTAATTACTTCACAATATTGTTTAGAGCCAATCCTGCCTACAGTCTTGGTGTCTTTCCTACAGGTATTATAAAGAAACATGTTAGTTTTGGGGCACCTGGGTGGCTCAGTGGGTTAAAGCCTCTGTCTTCAGCTCAGGTCATGATCTCAGGGTCCTGGGATCGAGCCCTGCATCGGGCTCTCTGCTCAGCAGGGAGCCTGCTTCCCTTCCTCTCTCTGCCCACCTCTCTGCCCACTTGTGATCTCTGTCTGTCAAATAAATAAATAAAATCTTTTAAAAAAAAAGAAACACGTTAGTTTTGCACAACCTTTCTACCATTTGGCATATCCTTAATAGATCTCTGGCTTTGTTGCCTGTTCTTAGGAGTTATGATTGCACATGGTGTGAAGAGATGCACTTAGCACTTGACTGGGATGCTAGAAATTTGGCCTATAGTTACTCCCAGTCTGTAGTTGTCAGCTCTGTGGTTTTGGGCAAAATCTATCGCCTCTCAGAGTTTGCACTGAATTCTCTGAAAAATGAAGGGGAGACGAAGAGGAGGAAATAAATCCAAAGGTACCTCCCAGCTCCAAAATTCTTTGACACATTGACTGCTGGTCGGGCAAAATGACTTCTGGTCCTTCTCTCTCCCGAGCTCCGTTTAGTCAGTGAGTTAAGAAGGAAGAGGTGAAAGGTCCTGGCTGGCAGCACTCTTCTACTGTGATCCTTCTCTATAGTAAACCTGTGGGCTGCTCCGCCTGCTCTTGGGCCCAGTTAGGAAATCAAGCCTTCTTCTGGAATAAAACTTTCTACATCAGTCACTGAAAAACAGACGGAAAGTAAATTCAGCTAAAAATCCAGCAGAGAGAGCCAACATTGCAAAACGGATGGTTTCTGTTTTATGCTTTCCTTCCCAATGGGAGCTCTTGCCAGCTGGCTAGTCTTAAGTAAATTCACCCCTCAGGTTCAATTTATATTCTACTTGAACTGCTCATTTTCTCCCCTTTCTGTGCCACAGAGTGCTTTGTTCTCCGCTTGTACTTTTTCTAAACATGGAAGGCCCCAGCAGATGATACTGTATAATCTCTACCTGGTGAAACAGAAAATGCTCTTCACCCTCCCCTGCCTTTTCTTTCCATTTACTTTATCTGTAATCTCTGTTCTTCCCTGGTGCATGAAGTTTAGTCAGAAATTTATTAGTCAGAAATTTATGCTCATAGGTATGGTGTATTTCACTTGTGGAACACATTAAAACAGAAGACTAATTTTTGTTAAGCAATCGGTAAAGCCAATTTTTGTTAAAATAATTTAAGTTTTTGGGCGCCTGGGTGGCTCAGTGGGTTAAGCCTCTGCCTTCGGCTCAGGTCATGGTCTCAGCGTCCTGGGATTGAGCCCCGCATCGGGCTCTCTGCTCAGCGGGGAGCCCGCTTCTCCCCGCTTCTCTCTCTCTGCCTGCCTTTCTGCCTACTTGTGATCTCTCTCTGTCAAGTTAAAAAATAATAATAATAATAATTTAAGTTTTCAAAACAGAGGTGAGTAGGAACATGTTTAACACATCAATGAACTATGTACAGACAGCGTGGGAAGGGGATATGCTTTGAAGACAGAGGTTCCTGGGTCTAAATCCCGGCTATTCCTCTCAATATTGTGTGGCTGAGGTCAAGTCCTTAACCCTTCTGTGCCTCAAAATTTACTCCATCTGTAAAATAGGGATAATGTTACCTACATCAAAGGGCTGCTTTGTGAACATACTTGAGTTTTCTGTAAACACTGGCACCTAACAGATGTTATGGGAGGGAAACAAAGCCATTGATGGGGCCAGTGGGAAGAACATACAAGGCCTCAATGAGTTGTGCTTTCACTTTCTTTTTCTTGAGAGATAAATCACATAGCTGTTAACGAACTTTGGAGCCATGTTGCAAGGATTCAAGTTCCAGCACTGTCATTTGTAAGCTATATGATCTCAGGTAAGTTACTTAACCTCTTTGTGCCTCATCTGTAAAATGGGGATGATGATAGTAACCCTACCTCCTAGGCTTATTAAGATTAAGTGAATTACTACATGTAAAGCATTTAAAACAGTTCCTGGACAGAATAAACATTTGCATCGGCAAGGGCAATGGTTCATTTTATGTGTCAGTGGGACTAGGCCAAGGTACCCAGATATCTGGCCCAACATCATGTCTCCATGTCTCTGTTGAAGGTATTTTTAGATGGGATTAATGCTTAAATCAATAGACTTTGAGTAAAGCAGATTCCTCTCCATAATGGGGGGGGGCTCATCCAGTCAGTGAAAGGTCTTAAGGAAGAAACACTGACATCCCCTAAGGAAGAAGGAATTCTGCCTCCATCCAGACTGCCTTGGCTCTTGTGCTGCAACCTTACTTCCTCCTTGGGTCTCCAGCCTGCCACTGCACCGCAGGACGTTGGTGCTTTACTCTTTCTTCTGCCCTGACTTCTCCTCCTTCACTTATATCCATGGTCTGCTCCCTCCCTTCGGATTTGCATTTGCCAGCCCTCACATCAGGAGATGAGATTTCTTAAATCTCAGTCTCTCTCCCTCCATCTACACGCACACACCCCTGTTATGGGTTCCGTTTCTCTGGAGAACCCTGCTACGGCAAGCAATGATGATTTGGGTATGTAGCCTGAAGTGATTGTCTATATTGGTTCTTCAGTGAGAGTAATCACATGGCAAACTTTCGCTTTAGTCCTCCCACTTCTGAAGATTTAAGAAAACTAAGAGGAGAAAATAAAGATTTGCCTTTTAAAAAGGCAAGGAAGCAAGGAGTTAAGAACACTCATGGCAGGTACAGAAAATGATGTGTTTGGGTGGAATAAGGGTCCACTTAGGGAAGTGGTGGGTCATAAGGTTGGAGAAGGGCAGGGGCAGCCCATGGAAAGGTCTGAATACAAGCCTTGGAAGCTCAGGATTTCTTTCCCCCTGTTGGAAGTGGAAAGCTACCCAAACTTTGGGAAAACAGCGCGGTAAGATGAAAACACTCAACAGTGGTGTGGGATTCATCAGGAGGAGGGAGAATCCAGGGAAACAGAGAACAGGTAGAAAATATTATGTGACCTTGCATAACGCTGTGATCTACAGTTCATCACCAAAGAGCATTAGCACCTGTGTCCTTACTGTTTTCATTAGGTCACATTTTAGGCCATATGGTCCTTCCTCAGGTGAGCAGGCTTATGTCCCTCTCTCAGTTCCCTTCCCCTTTTTCCTTTTGCTATAACTCTGCTCTCCTCACAGCTCCCAGCTTCCTGCAAGTTCCCTGGTCTATGTGAAGGTAGGGTGGCCGTAGAGAACGCCTTTTTTTTTTTTCCCCCCCTTTTGTCCTTTCTGACCTTTGGAAATTTTTCCTGGTTTCAACCTGGAGGAGTGTGAGTTCCTATTTTCTTTCTTTAAAGCATCTTCAAAAAAAAAAAAACAAAAACAGATGTGTTTTTGCTTTCTTTCTATAGCAGAACCATTACATGCTATTAGTTTATTTGAGTTTGAAAAACTTTTCCCGCAGAATTTTTGTTTGTAAAATCTAGATCACCCAAAGCCAAAGTAACTTTTAAGTGGTAAATGCTAAGCCTGGTTTTAGTCTATATTTAACACTGCCAGGGAGAGAAATGCCACTGGGTACTTTCCCAGTATATGCTAATTAGCTGAAAAAGAATACTTTCTTTGCTGCCATTGGTGGAGAAACTGACCAATAGAGGAGCAGTTCAGCACCTACACCCACTCTGTACAAAATAGGGAGGTGTGTTTGTACATGCCAATAACTCATACTCTTGGTTGCCTCACAACCAGTGACAAGTGTGCCTTTCATCATCTCTTACAATGTTACCCTAAGATTCCGAACTTTAATCTAAATGAGACTCAGAAAAGAGGAATGAGTTTAAGAAATTAGATTTCTAGTAGCTTATAAGCATACACACTTCTGTCGTTACAGATTTTGAAGATGATGGCAGTTTTTTGTAATACTGCGTGGATTTTATCCACTTGAATAAATCTACTAATTTGTGTGTTCATTTCATTCCACTGACAATAAATGTATTGAATGCTCTTTATGAAGATTACGAGGGAAGTTTTGGCCTGTTTCAGCCATATCCTAATAACAGGACATTAGCGGCTACTACTCAGCAATAAACACTGAGTTTTAGATTCTTGAAGATACAATTTTTTAAAAAGATTTTATTTATTTATTTAACAGAGATCACAAGTAGGCAGAGAGAGAGAAGAAGGGAAGCAGGCTCCCTGCTGAGCAGATAGCCTGATGGGGGCTCGATTCGAGGACCCTGAGACCATGACCTGAGCCGAAGGCAGAGGCTTAACCCACTGAGCCACCCAGGTACCCCTTGAAGGTATACTTTCATTGCATTAATCTGTACCATTTCCCATAGCTAGAAGGGTGCCATATTAATTTGTTTATAGGTTGCTTTATAGGTGGACCAAATGTTTTCATTATTATTATTATTATTTTTTAGACTGGCTGTTTATAGCCTCCTCCAATGTATTGTTAAAACTTCAGAGTTATGGGACGCCTGGGTGGCGCAGTTGGTTAAACGACTGCCTCCGGCTCAGGGCGTGATCCTGGAGTCCCGGGATCGAGTCCCACATCAGGCTCCCAGCTCCATGGGGAGTCTGCTTCTCCCTCTGACCTTCTCCTCGCTCATGCTCTCTCTCACTGTCTCCCTCTCTCAAATAAATAAAATCTTAAAAAAAAAAAAAAAAAAACTTCAGAGTTATAACACTGTTTATTATTTTGGGGACACTTACATTCACTACCTAATTTAATTCTTGCAGCTGTTACCTAAGTTGGCCAGGACAGGTTATATTTAGTGCTATTTTATATCTGATGAAATGGGCACAGTGAAGTTAGCTACTTACCTGAGGCCATACACTGGTCAAAAGTGATGTTGGAGTCTAGGCTCAGGACCTATGCAAGGAACATTTTATTTGATTACAAGATACTTCTCAAGAGTTAGAAATTTGTTTTTTCCTTCTTATTCTTTCTAGGTAGACTTGTATAATATTCACAACTGAATATCCCTAAGTTAAAAGGGAGGCAGAGACAGAAAGACAATAAGCCACAAGACTCCTAGGATAATACTCAGAGAATGCCATACATTTTTTTTTTAAGTAGGCCCTGTGCCCAGCCTAATATGGGGCTTGAACTCACAAACCTGAGATGAACACCTGAGTTGAAATCAAGAGTTGGACACTTAACCGACTGAGCCAACCAGATGCCCCATACTTTTCTCATTTTAGCATTCATTATACTTAGATACATGTGTACTATTTACTCTCCCACCTCCTAATTTTCATAAGAGCAGAGATCATGTTCATATTGTTCATTCATTGCTATAAACCCAGAGCCTAATATACATAGTACTTGATGTACAGCTGGAACTTCAGAAAAGGTTACTGAAAAAAAGGAACACAAATTCCTCTTTCACTGTAATTGCCCCAAGAAAACCTCAACCAAATGATTTTATCTTATTTTTTAAAAAGCTTTATGTAAGTAATCTTCACACATGACATGGGCTTGAACTCATGACCACAAGATCAAGAGCTGCATACTCTTTCAACTGAGCCAGTAGGGTGCCCTAGTCAAATGATTTTAAGTTGGAGCTACTCTCTGCATCCATCAGGATAGACTAGGTTAAATTAGCTCAAGATGCCATAACAAACAAAATCAGTGGCTAAAAATGGTGGTTTATTTCTTGCTCATGCTATATATTGGAGCAGAATTCTGCTCTTCATAACCACTCAGTGATCCAGACTGAGGAAGAGGACATGATCTAGAACAGTGTGGGTTGCAATGGCAGACAGAAGTGGGTCCTGGAGGGTCTTGCCAAGGAACATTAATGCTCTAACTCAGAAACCCTGCTTACAAATTCATTGACCTGAACTAGTCACAGGTACCTCCCCTTCCCATAGCACCACCCACAAAGGTGCTAGAAGCCCCTGCATGGTGGAGAGGGAGAAATATTTGACAAGTGGTGTTAATGACTACCAAATTTATTTCCTTGATTCTGAGCTTTTGTGATTTAAGTAATAAAGTCCAATTTTGCTGTAACCTTTCCTGCAATATATTTATAAAATATAATTGTCCTCATAATGGCCCTGTATAAGAATGATGCATGGTGGGGCACCCCAGTAGTTAAACGTCTGCCTTAGGCTCAGGTCATGATCTCAGGGTCTTGGAATCAAGCCCCACTTCTGGCTCCCTGCTCAGAAGCTTGCTTCTCCCTCTCTCCCTCCCGTTTGTGTTCCCTCTCTCGCCGTCTATCTCTGTCAAATAAGTAAATAAAATCTTAAAAAAATAATAATGATGCATGGTGAAATTAAATACTTAAATAAGGTCAAATAGAAAAGTCAGAGGTGGAAATGGAAAGGTAATTCAAATCTCTATACTACTAGTTCTAGATGAAGCTCATTTATTCTGTATTTGTGGAGGAAAATTATACATGGGGGGGGAAGCAACATTATATTGTAAAGTAAAATCATTGCTGCAATTTTCACTGGGTCCAAGGAAAAAACTTACAAATTCTTTGTGTCAGGGCGCCTGGGTGGCTCAGTGAGTGAGATCCAGCCTGGGGTGAGGGGAGCCCTGTGCTAACCATGGAGTCTGCTTAGGATTTTCTCTCTTCTTCTCCCTCTGTACCCGCCCCCTTTAATAATAAATAAATAAATAATTTTTTAAAAAAAATTTTTAAAAAAGATTTTATTTATTTATTTGACAGAGCACAAACAGGCCAAACGGGAGACAGAAGAAGAGGGAGGAGAAGCAGGCCTCTTCACTGAGCAGGGAGCCCAATGCAGAGCTCAATCCCAGGACCTCAGGACCATGACATGAGCCCAACCAATGGAGCCACACAGGTGCCCCAATAAATAATGATTTAAAAAATTCTTTGGGGGGCGCCTGGGTGGTTCAGTGGGTTAAGCCGCTGCCTTCGGCTCAGGTCATGATCTCGGGGTCCTGGGATCGAGTCCCGCATTGGGCTCTCTGCTCAGCGGGGAGCCTGCTTCCTCCTCTCTCTCTCTGCCTGCCTCTCTGCCTGCTTGTGATCTCTCTCTGTCAAGTGGATGGATAAAATCTTTAAAAAAAAAAAAATTCTTTGGGTCAGTGTTTTGGAAGCTATTCGGGTAACACAGAGAAAGGACATCTGGGCTAGAAATTCTGGAGAGTGTAAGGACCTTATATTTAGCCAGAGCGCTTCCATCCATCTGTTAAACAATAGCCTTTTTTGTTTAACCCTTAAAAAGTCCCTGCCCTGCTTCAGGAAAAACAATTCCCGGAAACCAGCCTCAGGTAACAAAGCCCAAATACAAGGGTGGGTCATGCCAGGTGGAGACATCCGATCAGTGGGGGGATACTGCATACTGTCTCCCTAGTTACCAAAGAGTACGGGCCCTGCCCTTTGGGCACCTTTTGGGCTCCAATTCTAACCAAGGTGATAGGCTAGGTCAAATGTCTACTATAGGGTAAATTGTAATATAATTGGTCACTTAAGTGGGACCTAGCATGACTGTGGAGTTTCCTATGTGTGTTACAATCTCATTGGCCACCTGTGCATGGCGAGGCCCAACCACATGGCCTTTGCCCTTAAAATCTAGTCTCTTGTAAGAGGTGCGGCCCCAAACGTTTGGTTTGATTCTTGATGCTTGGCGCAAAATAAAGCTTTGCTTGACCTTTGCTTTGTATCAGTCTCACTCCTTTAATCACGGACCCATTATTGGGGGACCTAACAGAGAGAGTAGGCTGAACTGTGGAAAAATACATCCTGGTATTATTCCAGGCTCCTGCTTAGGCATGAGGCCAGAAGTAGCATAGAGACAGTCACCTGGAAAATTGCTGATTCTAAATAGGAGAAGAAAGAATGTTTTCCCTCTACTCTCTGGGGACCTAAAAATTAAACTGACAAAAGACAAATTAACAAGAAGAAAAAGAAGTTGTGTGTTTTTTGTTTTTATTTTTGAGTGAGATGGCATTAATGCCTTAGTAACACTAGCAAATCAAAACCCAAGTCGGTATTGCCTGAAGGTTAAGAAATAAAAACCTAAGGAAAGCCAATCACAAACAGCAAATCAGACTTTGCCAAATAAAGTAGGTGCTTAAGTTAGAGCCAGATAGTTTCCTTGCGTTGCTCTCCTCTTTTCTCTATAGAGTCTTGCCTCTAGCTCCTACCTGTGGAGCACTCCTAACGATTTCTGGTTTGGGGCTGCCCAATTCCAATTGATTTTTGCTCAAATAAACTCTTAAAATGTTTACTATGCCTCTGTTTACCTTCTAACAGTTCCATGTTGGTGGTTCATTAGCCCAAATCTCGAATGGCTTTCTCAAGACTCACATGTCCTCACTTTATATTTTATAAGTCCCCATGCCACCCACTTGCCCTAAGTCTCATGACCTGTTTTGGGAATAATTTCCCGATAGTCACTACTACCAAACCACTGAATTCTTTAAAATATAAAGTAAAATACAAAGGAGCTCACCTTAATGAAGGCATAGAGCGTTGTGTTCACTTGATTCTTTGGGACATTATAGAATGGTCCCTCATGCTGAGTTCATGTACATTTGTACTGCCTTTAACTTCAGAGATTCAAACAGCCTTAGCATAAAATTCAAAAGAAGTAAACTACTGGTGTTGTTTGTTACCAACTGTGGTAAGATACAGAGTGGTATGGTTTTCTTTTTTCCATTTACTTGAGAGAGCATGAGAGAGCATCAACAGGTGAGGGGCAGAACGAGAGGGAGAAACAGGCTTCCCTTGAACAAGGAGTCCTACGGGGAGCTCAGTCCCATTAGCCTGGGATCATGACCTGAGCCAAAGGCAGATGCTTAATGGACTAAGCCACCCAGATGTCCCAGTGGTAAGGTTTTCAAATGTAATTCCAAGGACTGCAATAACATCAAACATACACATATTCTTCAGGGCCACCTAATTGATCTTGTTTATCATATGACTGTAGGTTATAGTCTATTAGAATAAAAGGATATGGCATCGTCATGATGTTCTCAAATGGTGGGCATGCAGTTTGTAAGAACTTAAAAAGAAGGTCAAAATGCCATGCATAATTCAAAATGTTTTAGGTTTCCAAACTTAAAATTTCCTACATCAACAGTTCTTGTTGTTGCCAAAAGTTTTCACATTCGTGAGAGCAAAGTCCTTCATTACCTGGTCTGAATGTTTGAGATATTACAATACATGGTACTACATTATTGATGAACAGTCAAAAATAATGTAATTGTTGGGGCACCCGGGTGGCTCAGTTGGTTAAGTGTCTGCCTGAGGCTCAGGTCATGATCCCAGGGGCCTGGGATCGAGCCCCACATTGGACTCCCTGCTCTGTGGGGAGCCTGCTTCTCCCTCTGCCTCTGCCTGCTGCTCCCCCCTCTTGTATTCTCTGTCAAATAAATGAATAAAATCTTTTTTTTTTTATACTTTTTTTTTTAAAGATTTTATTTATTTATTTGACAGAGAGAAATCACAAGTAGGCAGAGAGGCAGGCAGAGAGAGAGAGAGGGAAGCAGGCTCCCTGCTGAGCAGAGAGCCCGATGCGGGGCTCGATCCCAGGACTCTGAGATCATGACCTGAGCCAAAGGCAGCGGCTTAACCCACTGAGCCACCCAGGCGCCCCAAATGAATAAAATCTTAAAAAAAAAAGTAACTTAACTGTATTTAAACTTCGGCCACCAAAATGCTCCATCAATATAAAAGGCCAAGACATGTACTAAAATGTACATATTATCACTATGGGTCATAGCTCCAAACTGGAAACTACTCTAGTGTCTTTCAAAAGAATGAATTAATAAATTACAGTATAGTCACAAAATGGAATAAAATGAATCATCTACAACTACATGCAACAATATGGAAGAATCTCGTAAGTATAAAGTTGAGTAAGGAAGCCAAACACAAAAGAATGCATACTTAATGATTTTATATATGTCAAGTACAAAGACAGGCAGAACTAAGTCTGTGTTGTTGACAGTCAGGACAGGCAGCAACTGGAAGGCATGATGGGGTTCCTGGGTGTTAATAATGTTCTGTCTCTTGATCTGTGTTGGATACAACAAAGGTGTGTTTGGAATGTGAAAATTCATTGAGGTGCACACATTGCTTGGAATGTGTGTACTTTTCTGCATATATATTATGATTCAATAAAAAGTTAATGAAAGAAAGAAAATTCTAGGAAGCCCATGAAAATGGAATCTCAACCCAGCATAATAATCCCTCAGGTCATTACCAGAATTTGTGGGTCACCAATGTAAGAATCAGTCTCTAAATAGAGTAGTTAACAAACTGGATTCAGAACAGCTGTCCCAGGAGCAGGATACCTAATATGTCAAAACAGGCTAATAGTTTCCCTTTAATATCTCGAATCTGTCTGCTTCCCCTCCCTTAAATGGTATCACCGTAGCTTAAGCCGGGTCATCTCCCACCCTGAATTTCATCCAAGATGGTCTCCTCACCTGTTCTACCCGTTCTCTACACATTAACCTGCGATGTCAAGTTTAAACTAGATCCCTTTATTTCCTTGCTTGAAATCCCTCAGTAGAATGCCATTACACTTAAAACGTAATGCAAACTCGAAGACTTGGGTATGTGGTTTGACCTCAGTCCACCTCATGTCATGCTGTTCTGCCCGGCCCTATGCGCTACAGCCAGACTGCTCTTCTTTCTGTTCTCCAAAATGTCAAACTCTTGCCCCTCAGGACCTTTGTCCTCTCTGCCCAGAATAGTTATCGCTTTCCAGGTTCCTCCGCTGACCATGGATTTCCTTCTTACTCTTCAAGTCTCCGACTGAATGGGATCTTATAAAGTTCTCTTACAACAACCCTCCCTCTCTAATGTCAACCTCCTCTTATTCTCTATATCCACACTTCGTCTATTTCGGTCCTTGACGTGATTCTTGTTTCATATGCTTGTTTACCTGTTTGTTTGCTCCCTTTGCCTTATTAGACTGTAAGTTCCGTGAAGGCAAAAATCCCGTGTATTTGTGTCCGGATTGCAGCGCCAATGCCTGGCGCAGTATCCGGCATACAAAAGGTCCTCCATAAACATGGAAGTATCTGTCAAAGAATGAATCGACGTTCCCAAGGAATCACAAGACGTCTGTGCAGTCACGGAGAACACTGCACTGTGAGTTTTCCAAAGAACTGCAGTGAAACCAGATGCTTTCAAGCCCTTCTGCCGAAGTGCTGGCATTCGTTCTCGGTTTCCTAGCTGTCACAACCTCTGCCCCCTTGCTACAAGGGACACACACCCCTCCTCGACCCGCGGGCGATTTACGCAGTCTCCCGATCCCACCCACCTCCCAGGCACCCCTTCATTGGCCCTACAGTCAAGGCCTTCGGGGAGGGCGGAATGTCACCTCGAGCCGCTACTGGCCCAGGTCGACGTCCCTCTGCCGCGAGCTGCGAAAAGTCAGCCAAACCAAATTGCAGTCGCGGGGAGGCTCGTTCCGTTGGAATCTATGATTGGCTGCGACCGAGGGCGGGCGGCCGGCGCACCGCTTCTCCGAGCGCGGATTGGCCAGAGTTGCCGTCAGTCAGCGGGAACAGACTCCGCCCCCCTCTCCATCTGGCTCACTGCGGGCGAAAAACTGGGGAGATTTTCCAGCGGAGAGCCAGTGGCTGTGCTAGCTGCTTGCTCCAGAAATCGAAAACATCGGGGAAAGCAATCTTACTTGCTTAGCGGGGAAGTCCCTTACCCGCCCTCCGTTAATTATAGAAAATTTCCAGGGACGTGCCCGTCGCGAGGTAAGAGCCTAGAGAGGGCACTTCATTTATTGCTAACAGTTTATGATATTATTTATAGGTGGGGTCGCATCCCTGCGCTCGGAGTCTGCGGAGTGGAGGGGAAACGGAGGGTTCGTCAGGGAGGGGAGGGGAAATGTAAGTCCGAATCCCTAGCCCCACAGTCAGCGTCTGGGTTCTCTGTGCGCCGCTTCCTTCTCTTTGGAGGTCCTGAGTAGCACGTTCTGTCGCGGCCCACCCCGACTGAGCTGCCGGCAGTGGGCGTTTCCCGCCGGGACCTCCCACGCTCGACCTTAAACTTGACTTGCAGGCTGGAGACGCCACCATTGCGAGTGGACTGGGCCGGGGTTGGAAGGCAGGAGGGACCACGAACTGGATGGTGGAAAGGGCGGGGGCTGCTGGTTCGCGTTACCCCGTAGCGAAGATCCGGGTCGCCCACTCCGGACTCGAGGATGCTGCAGGGGTCAGCGTCGCGTTGCCGCCGCCGATGGAACCGGAGTGAAGGAGACGTGGCGACGCCCGAGATCTGTGCCGCGAGAGGGTGGTTGGGAGGCGGAGACCGGACGGCGGAAGGTGCTGGAGGGAGCCTAGCCATCTGCAGCGCTGCGCGGGCGGGAGGGTATGCTTCCTGCCGTGTTATCACACTGGCTACTGATGTGTCACAGCCGGCGAGCGAGCCCAGGAACTGTCCGAGGGTGAGCGTTTCAGGGGACCGGAATAGAGCAGGATGCAGAGCCCTGTTTGGTGTCGATCTGAGGATGTGGGTTTTGCCTTGCTAGGAGAAGCCTTGTGGCTGGTGATGTTTTGTGTTTTTTTTTTTTAGTAACCGCATCATGTAGGTGAGAGATTTCACAGGAGGCGACAAAGACGAGACTTCGGGTGGAAATAGCCAGGGAATTTGGAGTCCCTAAAGCTCCACTGGCCTTTCTGAGCTTCAGACTGAAAACGTGCAGCAAGGCCGCTTAAGCCCTTTGCACTCATCCTCCACCAGTGCGGAGGAAGGAATGAGATTGTCGCCGGTGTCAGAATGAGTGACAAGTGACGGATTATAATGGTCTTGAAGAAGAGTAGTGATGTCATGGTATTAGAGGAAGAGAACAGATGCACCACTGGGTAATAAAATAGTTAAAATTTTTGAGCAGTGAGTTCTTGTTAATGTTTTTTTCTTGCAACCATAGGCACTTTCTGTTGACAAAGGCCCCTCCCTTGACTAGAATCTTTCTTAGAGAAGAGGAAAGAAGAAGGGAGATGTGCTGTTGATGTAGTATAGAATGTCAAGGAAAATCCTTAAATGAAGTATAAAGGTACAGGTTTGGAACGTGGTGTATGAATTGTATCCACATTAACAAAGATGTTTTAAAATATATCTATGGAATTAGAATAATGAACACTTTTCACTTTACTTCCTCTAAACATCTAAACATGTTCACATCAAACCCAAGGGGAATCATTTGGGGTTTTTATTGTTGTTCTTTCCCTCTTGAACATTATTATACTTTGTTTCCCTTCCTTCCAGCGGAGTACTGATAAAATATTGGAGCCCACATTTCCTGAAATAGTTGAATTTACTGGGATGCGTTGTTTGTCTTTAAAAAAGTTGATAAATATTTGCTTTGAGAATATTAAAGTTCCATGTGTATCCTTTGTGCAAGTTACTGATGTAAAGGTACCTGAATTTTGCTTTATAATGGGCAAATATGAATATTTTCTTACTTTTTTTTTTTGCTGGAGGGATAGATCTAAACAGCTTTCTGCAGTACTGAACCATAGAATGACTGAATAATTTTGGCATGCACTTGAAATTTCAACAATAAATTGCCCTTTTGACCTGCTTTCAGCAGTCAACAGTTTAACTGAAATCCCAAGTGTATCCTCTTTCCAGAAACAGTGAGTGACTCTCTTATCCAAAAATAAATTTGGATAGCTTTGAGATATTTAAGCCATTGAGGGGTTATAAAATGGGAATGATATGAAGATGCAAACTTGGCATAGCAATCTTGTAGCTATATATTGTGGTTTTTCTTCACCGTCTTTCATTTTTAAATCAAGTATGTATTTCAAAAGTTCACTACAAACCAAATGCATCTTTTTCTCCTTCCTGATGCATTTCACCTGAGATTTCCTACTCGCAGTATGTGGGCTTCAGCAGTGCCCTCATGCAGAATTTCTGTGCCTACTCGCATTGTGTCAGAGCTTACTTCCAATGTAACTCCCTTTGCTGAGAATCCCTCCTGCTAGTCAGAATTGTTAAACCAGGTGCCAACATTTTTCACTGGTCACGAGTTCTGTGTCAGGACTTTCAAGTATCCTATTAAACTGTTAAAACATTAAGGAGGAAGATGGAGAACCCCCGGTCACACAAATCAGTGTGAAAATGATGAAAAAGGAAAATGTTTTCAGACATTTATTTATTGACAGTATGTAGAATATATAGGGTTTCTTTGTGTGTGTATATATGTGTGCATACTCACATTGTTAAATATTCATGTGATTAAACGTAAATTTGTGGGTCATAAATTTTTGTTTTGATTGGGAAATAAAAAGGAATTTGGAACAGTTTGGTCTAGAAGGAAAATTGTCCTTTTTTTCCCCCTTTTGGTCTATGACTATCATAGGTTGAGGGCGCCTGGGTGGCTCACTGGGTTAAAGCCTCTGCCTTCCCCGCATCAGGCTCTCTGCTCACCAGGGAGCTTGCTTCCTCCTCTCTCTCTGCCTGCCTCTCTGCCTACTTGTGATCTGTCAAATAAATAAAATTCCTTAAAATATATATTCTTTATATATATATAAAATATAGGTTTTTATATATATATTTATATATAAATTTTATATATTTATAAATTATATATATATTTTTATATATATATAAAATACAGTTTAGGTTGTTGATATAAATAACCTGTTCTGTCACTAGGATTCCAGCCAAGTTATTTATCTTTTTCTTAAGATTGTTTTTGCATTTTATATTTGCTAGTTGAGTATGATGTGTGGGTAATATATTCTTGTGCTCTTGGTTGATTTAACTCTTTCTCTGACATTTTTGTGTCTTCAACTAGCTTTCACGTGGAATTCTGCCCTTTGACTCTTTTGGATGACTTTTACTTTCAAAGATTGAATATAAATGTTAAAATGGTTTAAAAAATAACCTAGTCTTTTTTTTTTTTTTAAAGATTTTATTTATTTATTTGACAGAGAGAGATCACAAGTAGGCAGAGAGGCAGGCCGAGAGAGAGAGAGAGAGGAAAGCAGGCTTCTCCGCTCAGCAGAGAGCCCGATGCGGGACTCGATCCCAGAACCCTGGGATCATGACCTGAGCCGAAGGCAGCGGCTTAACCCACTGAGCCACCCAGGCGCCCAAAAATAACCTAGTCTTGATTTCTGACTGAGAGATTGACATAAAAGATTCCTGAATAACTTTTTGGGGGGGAAGGGCAGAATGATAAATACATGCCAATTTATAATTGCCAAGCTGACAAATAATAAAAATATCTCTTAGGGGACGCCTGGGTGGCTCAGTTGGTTAAGCAGCTGCCTTCGGCTCAGGTCATGATCCCAGCGTCCTGGGATCGAGTCCCACGTTGGGCTCCTTGCTTGGCGGGGAGCCTGCTTCTCCCTCTGCCTCTGCCTGCCATTCTGTCTGCCTGTGTTCGCTCTCTCTCCCTCTCTCTCTCTGATAAATAAATAAAATCTTTAAAAAAAAAAAATATCTCTTAGGTGTTTGTCAGGTTGTTCTCCACTCTTTTTGTTATGAAGGACATTGATTGGGTTTTTGTTTTTGTTTTGTTTTGTTTTCCCTGTAGACTTTGGGTTTCTTCCCCACATCATAAATTAGACTTTCTTGTCTGCTAGTCAGTGTGTAGGCATTTCTGTGGACGTTTGGAGAACTGGGGGCAGCTGATGGCTAATTCTTAGCTCGAATCCCTGGAGGAAACTTTTTTTGATGTGCAGGTTTAATTCAAAGTAGTTATTTAGCTTGGGAACACAGGTCGTCTTTGAATGTTTCCCCAGGGAATAAGGAGATTAATATGATTTCGTTATATTGCTTTGGAAATATACAGTCACCTGCTTGAGTAAGTGGTGCTGATCTAGTTGTATATCTGGCTCACGTTTCATCTATGCCGAAAGTATCCCCCAAAGTAAATGTTTTCCTATGACTCTTCTGCTTACTTTCTGAGATGATTGTGCAGATAATAAATGAGGAAGAAGGCAAGGTTGATGATTGATTTTAGTCTAGCGAGGCTTTTATTATTATTTTTTTCTTAAGATTTTATTTATTAACCGAGAGAGATCGAAAGTAGGCAGAGGCAGGCAGGGAGGTGGAAGCAGGTTCCCCGCTGAGCAGAGTGGGGATAATGCAGCTAGTTCCTAGGACCCTGAGATCAGGAGCTGAGCTGAAGGTAGAGGCTTAACCCACTGAGCCACCCAAGTGCCCCCTAGCGGGGCTTTTTTTACAGAAAACTGCCCAACTTCCATTTTATTTCATTCTTCTTTTTTTTTTTTTTTTTAAGATTTATTTATTTAATTCAGGGGGGCGAGAGAGAGAGAGAGAGAGAGAGAGAGAGAGAGAGAAAGCGAGCGCCGGAGTGTGGGGACGAAGGAGCAGGGGGAGAGAATTTACTCAGAATCCCCGCGTAGACTTCACGCTGAGCACAGAGCCCCACAGTGGTGCTGGAGCCCATAACCTGTAAGATCAGCACATGAGCCGAAACCAAGAGTCCAATGCTCACCCGACTGAGCTACCCCGGCGCCCCCCCCCTTTTTTCTAAGATTTTATTTATTTATTTTACAGAGAGAGATCACAAGTAGGTAGAGAGGCAGGCAGATAGAGAGAGAGAGAGAGAGAGGAGGAAGCAGGCTCCCTGCTGAGCAGAGAGCCCGATGTGGGACTCGATCCGAAGACCCTGAGATCATGACCTGAGCCAAAGGCAGCGGCTTAACCCACTGAGCCACCCAGGCCCAGGCGCCCCCATTTTATTTCATTCTTAAATAATGGTTCCAGTGGATATTTGTTGCCTGCTAAAAATGCAGCTCTGGTTTTGTTTGTTTTTGGAGGAGAGAGAGAGAAGAGCTGCAAAAGAATTTACTCAATATTTATTTGCTTCTAATTCTAGAACTCTTGTTTAAATTAGGTGAACAAGTGCAAAAAGGCCCAAGGCTGAATAAAGCGCACATGATTTCAGACTGAAGCCAAAAGAATAGTACTTTGCTTATACAAAAACAGACTCATTATATTGTGCCCCTGAAACTAGTACAGTATTGTATTGTCAATTACAGCTCAGTGTAAAAGAAAAAAGAATTGTGCTTCACTAATTTCTGTTGCACTCTTCAATATGAATGGTTTGTAAGAAGCGTATCTTAAAAGTTTTCTTTTTTTTCTGTATGGTATAAAGCTGCTTTGTGAAGTATCTCCATCAATAATCAGTTCCCTAGCATAGATTGTATTATAGTTTGAAAATTCTTCCCAAGTCCTTACCTTTATTTAACATAGTTATTATTGCTGAATAAAAAGATCACCTTCAGTCAGAAGCAAAGAGATAAACACCTTTTTTGGGTAGTTTAATGTGTTGTTTCTGTTTGATACTTGATAACCAGAATACTACATCTCCTCCACCCCTAATACTGTCATAGAAGGGAGTTTCAATCTTCTACACATGCTATTAGCTAAAAGGCGAAGAAGGAATGGCCTCCTAAGTCTTTCACGATACATTCATTCTTTGGGAGGCCTTCTTTATACTAAATTCTGTGAAGGCAGGGCACACATGTTTTTTGTTGTAGAGATATCTAAGGGAGCTCTTTATTTATTTTATTTGACAGACAGAGATCACAAGTAGGCAGAGAGGCAGACAGAGAGAGAGGAGGAAGTAGGCTCCCCACTGAGCAGAGAGCCTGATGCAGGGCTCAATCCCAGGACCCTGGTCCCAGGACCCTGGGATCATGAACTGAGCTGAAGGCAGAGGCTTTAACCCACTGAGCCACCCAGGTGCCCCCTAAGGGAGCTCTTTAAAACGTCATCTTTTCTTTCTACTGTTTTATTTACTGTTCTTACACAGCTAGAATGATTTTCAAAAATTTATTCGAAAATGTTTATTTGAAATCTGCAGTGCATGTACTTACGGGTTCACTCAAGTTGGGCTTTGTGTGTGTGGTGTGGATATGTGCCTTTTGTTGAGGTATTTTTTCAACTTTTTATTGTGAAATAATTCAGACATACAATTGAGAGTAATATAATACCTGTATACCCTCCACCAGCATTATCAAATCTTGACATTATGCTATCTTTTCCAGTTGTTTTTTTTAATACATTAAGTAACAGAACAAAGTAGTGTGGAGTTGAATTTTTGCTTGGAACCTTATTTGTATGGAAAACTGCCAGGAACACAGCCCTTCTTGCAAGGGTGTAGGAATTCCCCCTGACAACACCCAGGGGAGGATTCAGCTTTGGGGCAGAGTCCAGAAATGGGGGTGCAGAGGAATAGGTTAAAAGAAATGTGGTGTTGGGCAGTAGCTCCCAGTCTGCAAGGCGCGCAAGGGCTGGGCTGCTGGATGGGTAGATAGGAGACCAGCAGCTGTTAATGTAAATGCATAAATCAGTTGCTTATAACTCACAAGGGTGGGGTCCGCCAGTCCCAGTGATCACACACATCAGAACTGTCTCTTCCTTGTGCCTGTGGGAGTGTTTGCATGAACCATTCTTCATTAACAATGAAGTATGTGAAGTTTAGTTGGCAGTTTTTAAAAAATTTTGATTTATTTATTTGTCAGAGAGAGGGAAAGAGCAAGTGAGCATAAGCAGGGAGAGCAGCAGGCAGATGGAGAAGCAGGCTCCCTGCTGAGCTGGGAGTCCGATGTGGGACTCCATTTCAGGACCCTGTGGTCATGACCTGAGCCGAAGGCAGCTGCTTAACTGACTGAGCCACCCAAGTGTCCCTAAATTGACAATTCTTAAAACAGAATTTAGATCCAAGGTTGTATCTTTGTTAAAACTTGGGCACTCTGAGTACAGAACTGTCCTATTTTTTTTTTTTTAAGATTTTATTTATTTATCTAAGACAGAGATCACAAGTAGGCAGAGAGCGGGGGGGAAGCAGGCTCCCTGCCTGGCAGAGAGACCCTGGGATCGTGACCCAAGCCTAAGGCAGAGGCTTAACCTACCAGACGCCCCAGAACTGTCCTATTTTTTTAAAACGGATTTTATTTATTTATTTATTTGACAGAGAGATAGCAAGAGAGGAACACAAGCAGGGGGAGTGGGAGAGGAGAAGCTGGCTCCCCGCTGAGCAGGAAGCCTGATGTGGGGCTCCATCCAAGCCTCTGGGATCATGACCTGAGCCGAAGGCAGACACTGGACAACTCAGTCACCCGGACGCCCCTGTCCTAACTATTCTATATAACCAATTACTTTTACTTCTTTCCTCCTTAAGAGACTTTGGAACTGTCAATATTTGCCCCTACCTTTTCTTCAGAGCAATGGCCTTAACAAAGGGAAGAATATTTATTTACACCTGTGTTTTACCTTCTTGCTATGCAAAGTATGGGCCTGAAGGATCAGCTGTTTGCTGTCACCAGGGAGCTGGCTCGAAATGCAGAATCTCGGGTTCCACCCCAGGCAGACTGAAGCAGAATCTGTGTTTTAACAAGTTCCCGGGGTGACTGTAGGTTAAAGTTTGAGAAACACTTGTTCTACATGATGCATACACATTGTCAAATGTTTATAGAATTTAAACACTGTGAAAGGGGTATGGAAGTCAATTTTGGTTTTGATCCACTATTCTTAGAAGTGGGCTGTTAGGTGCCACATTCTTTATGCCCTACATTTTGGTAATACCTAATAATACCTCAGTTACATGTGAAATTACTGATGGAATCTCTCTCTCTCTCTCTCTCCCCCCCCCCCCCTCCTCAGTTGCATCATTTTTCTTGAAGACATTCCATTATTGTTTTGTTGGTCTTTCCCTCATTCCCGAGTCCTTTGGAGTTGAGTTATGTCCACAGCTGCCCTAATTACTTTGGTGAGAAGCGGTGGGAACCACGTGAGAAGGAGAGTGCTGCTAAGCTCCCGCCTACTGCAGGACGACAAGCGGCTGACACCCACCTGCCACAGCTCCACGTCGGAGCCCAGGTGTTCTCGGTTTGATCCGGATGGTAGTGGGCGTCCGGCCACCTGGGATAATTTTGGGATCTGGGATAACCGCATCGATGAGCCCATTCTGCTGCCGCCCAGCATTAAGTATGGCAAGCCAATTCCCAAAATCAGCCTGGAGAACGTGGGCTGCGCCTCGCATATTGGGAAACGGAAAGAGAATGAAGACCGGTTTGACAGCGCTCAGCTGACAGATGAGGTCCTGTACTTCGCGGTGTACGACGGCCACGGCGGACCTGCAGCCGCGGATTTCTGTCACACCCACATGGAGAATTGCATCATGTATGTACAGTGGCTTTCACTCTTGACTTTGCAGTTTACCTTATACTTCAGGTTTGAAACGTCAGCCTTTTGGCTGAGATGTTCGGGGTTACCCTAGTTAATTGAGTGGTTCCATACCGTTGGTTGACGAACAAGCAGTAGCTTAAGCCTGCCGCTTGTTACTACTGAGGGTAATTACCATTCCGCCTGGTGGGGACGCTGACCAGGATCAACAGCACTTAGATTTGTGATCGTGTCAAGCCGAGTCGTACAGGCTGCACGATCTCATGTATTATGAAAAGCATTTACTCCTACCAGTGCATGACCTGCGGTTTTTCAGTAAATGGTAATTCTTCTTCCAAGTGGTACCCGTAGCTTTAGATGATTGACAGTCGTGTGGTGAAAATGCATTTAATGAGGGTATTTTGGAGCTCTTAAAAAAGTTTATTTACTGCAGTTATTAATGTCTTTTGGGGATCATATGGCTTGAATTAAAAGAGGGAGAACATGACAATTTCTTGTTTTCTTGTGTATAGTTATTCTGTTCATCAGTTGATTTATTCATGTTTTGAACTCAGTAATGTAAATTTATTTGAAGGAAATTTTGACCTCTCAGGGTTGTGGATAGAGAGTATTCATCTTTAAGGAGGGAGACTTGGACTTTTATTGTTCTTAATGGCTTATTTCCTAGTCTAGTTATTTCCTAATTTGATTTGCTAATCTATGGATTTTAAGCATCTGAAAGACAAACCATGGAGTTCCATTGTATGGACTAACAGCTAGCTAGAGGGACCTGGATGAAGAAGAGAAACTATTATAAAACAGTTGTTTGGGACTCTTTTTCCCTCTCCATAAAGGGACTTGCTTCCTAAGGAGAAGAACTTGGAAACTGTGTTGACCTTGGCTTTTCTAGAAATAGATAAAGCGTTTTCAAGGCACGCCCACATGTCTGCGGATGGTAAGTAGAACAGTCACATTCCTTAGAGTCTTAGGGGGCTTGTCTAATTAAAGGAAACAATTTAAGCCCTTTGGGGTGGGAATGTAAGTTTATTTATGAGGATGCTTATGTTGAAAGTGGTTTTATAGTAGGAATAACTTTAAATGCTGTTTGGAATACAAATTAATGTTAGAACCTCATTTTTAAAGGAAATATCTTGAAGAATTTTTCAAAAATTGAAGCTCTAAAATGGTTCTGAATTTAAATTTTAAAAAGATTAAAATTTTTTAAAATTTGCTCTTTATATGGACAGGAGGTCCATACTGTGGGAGGGTTTACAGTTTTGGGTTTTTTAGATGAATCTGATGAGCAAGTACCGAAAGACACTGGAGGGTGATCTCATTTAGCCATGTAGTAACTGTCCAGACAAGAAGAAAACTGCTAACTGGTCCTAAATAAGAAAAGACAATGGCTAATATGCACTGTTTTGTTTAATTAGAAGGAAGAGTTTGGTCTTGCAGCTTTGTGGTAACCAGGGATGTTTTTGTTTTTATTTGTTAAACACAAGGACATGTCAGCTGAAGTTTTAAATTTATTTACTGCATGTCCTGAAATTTTGAAAGTGGAATGTTTCTGATTTTGACCAAATTTATCAAAAGTGTTCAGAAAAACAGAACTTGTGTTTTCTAATTAGCTGACCCCCAAATCTTTTGCTCCTGGAAAACTTCCGCAATGACCATTTAAATGTATGCATACATACCTCATACCTGATTTGAAAGTGAATGGCACAATATTAATCTGTGTTTGGTTCACCTTTTCATTTAAAGGAAGTCAAAGCACCAGAGAAATAACATTTCACAATTTTCAGTTGGAGAGCACAGGGATGGAAATTCTCCTCATTTCTCTGACAATGGGCAGCTGCAGAGTGAGCACTGGGATTTCCCTGGCACCCACAGTAGCCTCTCTCATGGGCATGCTTAATGATGAAGATCATAGAAGATGAGTAAGATGGCTCTATTCACCATCTTACAAGATTTTTCCTTCCTTTTTTTTTCTTTTTTCTTTTTTCTTTTGAGAACCTTATTGTCATACTTTTTGGAAAAGCATCAGAGTCCACTCTCTTTGTTCAGGGATTTGTTTTCTTGTTTGTAGATCATTCGGCCCATTTTCTCTTCTCCTTCATTCCTTTGGACTTTTTTCCTTCCAGCTGGCTCCTCACCTTTGAAAATAGAGGTTGAGAGAAGGTAAATTGTAGGTATATGATTGAACTCTTGTTCCTAATGGGTCAAATATAGGAGGTAGAAGAGAAGAGTCAAAAACACTTTCTTGTAGTTTTATTTTTATGACTGAAGATTGGCATGCTCTGGTTTCATCCATAACCAGGTTGGCTGTATCTCACACCATGGTGTTCATTGGCTCTAATGCGGGAGGTGTGTCCCAGCTGTTACTGGGCTCTACCTGTCAGAAGAAAACCCTCAAGCTTATAATGGGGAATGTGTTGGCCAACAATCAAACATGTGCAGTCAGCCTTTTGGTAAAAGATCTAATCGACAAAGATGCTGCAAACTGAGATTTGGCGTATAAGAGGATCCCTTTCATTTTATAAAATAATAAATTCTAATTAAAGGGAATTTTGAACTTAAGGAAAAAAATTGTTTAATTGGCCTACCTTAAAAGAAACTTTCTAAAAGTGTTTTACTCAGAGACAGTTGTACAAAGTAAATAATCATAAAAATATAATTTTTCTAATAATAAATTTAAACTGAATTTATTTAACTTAGTTCATCTGTCATATGCCTTGAGCTAATGATCTCAGAAATTTCATAAGGTAGTCTAAAATTTACTTTTCATTTAATGGCCATTTGTTTACAAGTACAATGGAGCACAACAATGTTACCCAGTGTGCTGCTAAAAGAAAGAGGTCTACCATGACATTGTTGTTCTTAAATCTTGTTTTGTATGTATTCTTAGAGATCACTTGGTCTGTGTGTGTGTTTTTAAATAAGTATTTTGGGAACAGCTTTAAAATTTATTCTTAGTAAGTTGCCAATCTTTTCAATGTTGCTAAAAACTGCCTTTTGATATTTGGGGCCCATTTTATAAAATATATTAAAGCCACCAAAGATAGATGGTGTAAGTTATATACCTTTTCAATTTGTGGATTAAAAAAACATGTTTCAGATTTCAAAGTTAATATTTAAATTAAAAACTTTTTTTTGTTTTTGTTTTTGTTTTTAGTAAGAACTGAAGCTGTGTCAGCATTATAAGAATGGATAATGTTCTTTTGGCAGAACTATGGGTAGGAGCCAGGCTAGTTAAATAAAATTGTGAAGTAAGTGCAGTTTGCCCTTTCCAGGTTTTTTGTGGGTTTTTTTTAGCCTTTTCTATCACCATCAGTCCTATTTTCTCTCCTTGATCCATTCCAGTGAAGGATTTAAAGGTAGGGACTGTGCTTATTCATTCTGAATCTCCATCGCTGAACACCCTGTATAGAATCTGGAAGGCACTCAATTATTTGGATTGATCGCCATGTCTGTTCTTTCTCACCAAAGTTATTACAGTTTATTCTTTGATTATTCTAGAGCCAAACTAATGAAATTATTAATACAGTGTATGTGTTTTAATGAGTCATCCTGTGTGGATTTGAATTTTAAGTAGGGGAAGCCTGAAAAGAGATTTGTTAAACCAAGGGAATGAATCAGTAATGGTAGAATTTGGGGTATAAATGGGAGGAGTACCCCTCAATTATACCATATTAGCTTTCTTGAGAGAAAGTAAACAAAATAAAGTGAACATAAAACATTTTCCTTTTCGGGGCGCCTGGGTGGCTCAGTGGGTTAAAGCCTCTGCTCAGGTCATGATCCCAGGGTCCTGGGATCGAGCCCCACATAGGGCTCTCTGCTCAGCAGGGAGCCTGCTTCCCCCTCTCTCTCTGCCTGTCTCTCTGCCTACTTGTGATCTCTCTCTCTGTCAAATAAATAAATAAAATCTTAAAAACAAAACAAAACAAAACATTTTCCTTTTCAAGAATTTAGTCCAAAGCCATCACATTTGCATAAAATGCTTCAGATTATTCTGTTACCATTTAAAATAGTTAACTATTTCAATTTAAAATGCTATGGTTTGGGCGCCTGGGTGGCTCAGTGGATTAAGCCACCGCCTTTGGCTCGGGTCATGATCTCAGGATCCTGGGATGGAGTCCCGCATCAGGCTCTCTGCTCAGCAGGGAGCCTGCTTCCCCCCTCTCTCTCTGCCTGCCTCCGTCTACTTGTGATCTCTCTCTGTCAAATAAATAAATAAAATCTTAAAAAAAAAAAAATGCGATGGTTTGAGGAGAAGAAAATCAGAATGCCACTTACCAAAAACAGCAAGAATCTTGCCCTTCGAAGTTGCTGGCTATTTTTATTGATTCTTTTTTTTTAAGACTTTATTTATTTGACAGACAGAGATCACAAGTAGCCAGAGAGGCAGGCAGAGGGGGGCGGGGAAGAGGTTCCCTGCTGAGCACAGAGCCCAATGGGCTCACTCGATCCCAGGACCCTGAGATCACGACTGGAGCCGAGGGCAGAGACTTAACCCACTGAGCCACCCAGGCGCCCCTGTGGATTTGTTGTTGACACATTTTGAAATAACCCTTATTTATGAAGCTAATTTCATTATCTTCAAATATTTTTGTATTCAATTCATGCCAGTCATATGTATTTTGACAACTAATGAAACCAGCCAGCAAATTCAAATGATTTCCCATTACGCTCCTGTCTATGAGCAAATCTCACTTAAAACAAACAGGGTGGTAGAAAACTGAGATTACATCCTTTACATTCTATAAACTCTTCCAAGTGTTTCTGGATTGCTTAAGGCTTGAAAGCAGCAAAGTTCCCCAAAAGATAGATGGATCAGAAAGAGAAGTGTGAGATGTTGGTGGCAGCATCATGAGTCCCATTGGAAACGTCCATGTGCTTCACATTACTTGATCCCTACAAAATAACCAGTGTTAGAAAGCCGGTGTTTTTGAGTACCCGTCTTACACGGGGCGCAGCCAAAGGAAAAGAACAATAGAGACGACACTGAAGAGATACTTATTGTGCTGTTACTGCTTCAGTTCATTACTTGCATTTCAATGTTCATGAGTCCTGAGTGTCTGGACACCCGTGTTTAATAACTATTGGAAACCATATTGGTTTATACATATTATTGTTTACACCGTAAACAATTGTTACGGTGTAAACAATAATTACTGGGAGGGGTTGTTTATACTGTGAAAAGTAGAGCTTTTACTTTTATGTTGCCATTCAAAAACTTGATCATTTTTCTTTGATATGTCGACCTGCAACACCGGGGAAAGAAGAGAGCTGCAGAAATACCCATTTTGTGACGTCCATAAACTTAAAAATATGCACCAGAGCTCAAGAGCCTTACTAGCTGATAGTTAAACAATTAATTTAAATTAATCAGTCTACTGAAAAGAAAAATTAAATGTCATTAACAAATGTGTACTTCTTGTATCTGGTACAGGAGGTGCTTTAATTCCTTCTTAATATATATTTGACTCCCAGTAATTTGGTGGTATACTGTAGTGAACATCCTCTCTGATTATGTACTGCTTGTTAGATACAAAATATTCACCGCAGAACCCATGAATTTTCCCGTTAGTTATTGGGACAGTTCTGGTGCTAATACCAATCAAATTGACAATGTCTTTTTTTTCCAGCTCCGTAGAGCTACTGTCTTACTTCTCAGGACTAACTATTAAAGTATATGTGAGTGGTATGCATGTGTGAAAGAGAGTATGAATGTATAGATGTGTTTCTGTGTTAACACTGCATATATGTTTGGTATGCCTGAGTTTGCATATAGTTTTCCCAACCATGGGAAGCTGTGAAGCTAAGAGGTTTTACTCTGCAATGAAAAAACGGATTCAGCTACAAAATACCATCAACTTGGGCAAACTAAGTCTTGAATTCGTTGATCTGGCACCTCCTGAAATATTATGTAATTTGCTAGTGAAAATTTCACCCAAATAAAAATGCTTCCCCTTATTTTGCAGCTCTTTCTCTGCCCTCCCCTGTGTTGCAGGTTTGTAATGTTTGAGCACAATTCCTGGGTGAATTTCCTATTTGCCTCTGTGCGTGTTATTTGTGGCAGAGAACTGTGCCTGGTCAGCAGCTCTAGACCTGGAGCCCGTGGACACTATATGCTGGGCTTCAGTGGAAAGAGAGATCTGCTTAATTTTGTCCCAGGTGAAGGAGTCCAGCGGTTCCTAGCCTGGACTACTGGAAGGTTCCCACATCCTCTTTGTCCCATTAGTTGAGATGACTTGCAGTAGGAAATGTCCAGTGAGTGTTAAGACCTTATTGAAAGATGTCTTAGTTTTATAGTTTTTGTTGTTAGGGCAAAAAATGAGAATATTTACTTCCATGTTAAATGTTAAATGAAATAAATGCTTATTTAATCTTCATTTCTTAGATCCTTAGCAAACCAGAATCAACAGTTAGTTTTGAAAAATTTCCCATAAATCCTGGGATTTTGGAACTGTGAAGTTGGGTTGGTTAAAACTCAAGACCTTTGAAATCCCTGGGTGGCCGAGGTGGACGTAAATATCAATAGAATCCTAAACAGTGTAAAGCAGACGTGATAACCACTACACTATGGAACCTCCCCAAGAATCCTAAAGAGTGAAACTTAGAAGTGTTCGTTTATGGAATTTTAACTCTTTTGATATAGCTAATTAAAAGCACTTGTTTAAAAAGCTGCTGCTGATCACTTAAGCAAAGGAGAGGAATACTAAGTTTCTTGGACGGGTAGCATGTGAGTGACTGCCTGTGCTCTCTTGCCTGGTGCTTCCCATCATTGGAAAAGATCACAGTGGTTAAACTCTGACTGTTCCATGATACAATGTTTTGGGAAACTGAAAATTTAACTTTTATAATGTGAACATCACTGATTCTTATGCTAAAACAGTCACGTTACACAATGACAAATATGTAATATGTTTTAGCATTGCTGAGATACTATCTTGTGCAACAGTTCCAAAATCGAAAGATCAATGGGAAGATAGTGCAGCTATAAATGCTATTTCTCAATAAATTAGATTCAGCATGGACAAAAAAGATTAGGATTTATTAATTTTTTTTCATTTTACATTTCTGATTAAAGCAGGCATTTTAATACACCAATTGGAATATGAAAATATATATATGTGTGTGTGTGTGTGTATATATATATATATATCTTCATCCAAAATGTATTACTGATGAAATTTTTAAACACATTTTAAAGCATCTTTTTGGAAAGAAAAAATTGGAAATATTGAGCCTCAATCAGTCAAATCAGTAGCACTTTCCTAAATCTACCTTTGAAGAAGAAATCATCTTTGGATGATCACCTGAATATTTTATTTAGATGCTTTAAAGAATTAACCGTATTACTGAAGACAATACCTGCTTTAAATAAATTATCTTTTTCAGTTTCTTCCAGTTTGCTTTACTTTTTAGCCCTTAATTTCACAGTAGTTTCACTTTCAGCAAGGCTCAATGCATCTTCAAAATTTTTAACGCGTAGTAAAGAACTTAGGGCAGATGCAGTTTGAATAAATCAAAGAAAGAGGCAAAAATGGAGTTTGGATTGGATGAAGGAAGCAGTGGCAACCTCGAGTCAAGTGACATTTAATTTTGTTACTGGTCAGAGAAAATTAAGTGTGAACTAACACTAAGTGTTTGGGAAACCAGCACGAACTTCGTTCTTCACACCCCATATTTTCCTAATAAAACGATGGCTGTAACTTTGTTTCATGTCTGGGGAGGACAAAGATAAATAGAAACGAATGTGGACCTTTAACCATTTTAGGATTTTTTTGGTGAACATTTGTAAAGTTAAAACAATTGTAGAAGGAAAGAATATAAAATACAGCACTTGAAGAGCAAATGATACGCTCTTGGCATTCTTACTTAGCTTATTAACTGATAATGCAGTCACAAAATAGAAGTTAAGAAATGGAAGAAAAAGCCTTCTAAGTGCATAAAAATTTTAGAAAAGTCAGCTTGCCTAAGTGAGCTCAGTAGACCTAAAAATCATTCTGCCATTTTAGCTAATGCAATTAAAATACAGTACTTTTAATATGGACACCTGATGTACACACAAGGGTGTCATAATTATCAGTTCAAGTCAGCTCTAGTTTATATGAATAGAGGCCATGTGGAGACAGTATTGTATTTTTTACCAAATTAGGTTACCAACCTTTTCTGTTTGCATGGAGCCTTGTTACTGAATTAAATACTTCTTCCTCTGCATGCTCTTCCTTACATAGTTCCTTTGCATTTTATTTGCGTTACTTCTAGTTAGATTAGAATGACACTTTTCAGCACTAGTTTAACATGCCTGTGTTTTGTAATACAAATTCCATAACCTATCATTTGACTGTCACTGACTTACACTCTTTTTCATAATGTTTACAGCAACCCTTCTGACCTCTGGGACTACTGCAACAATAGCCCTGGTGAGAGATGGTATTGAACTGGTTGTAGCCAGTGTTGGGGATAGCCGGGCTATTTTGTGTAGAAAAGGAAAACCTATGAAGCTGACCATTGACCATACTCCAGAAAGAAAAGATGAAAAAGAAAGGTACCAGCTCCACTGATCATTCTATGAGGAGGCTGTTTCTGTAGTTCAAGATAGAAATGAAACCCTGCATTTTATTTTTATTTTTATTTTTTTGAAAGATTTTATTATTTGAGAGAGAGAGAGAGCATGAGCGGCGGGGAGGGGCAGATGGAGAGGGAGAAGCAGACTCTTTACTAAGCAGGAAGCCCGACTCATGACTTGATCCCAGGACCCCGAGATCATGACCTGAGCCAAAGGCAGAAGTTTAACTGACTGAGCCACCCAGGCGCCCTGAAACCTTGCATTTTAAACTGATTTCTCTTAAATATAACCATGCCTCCATTTCCGGGGTATCATGTCGGTCTTTTTTTCTTGGACCAGGATCAAGAAATGTGGTGGTTTTGTGGCTTGGAATAGTTTGGGACAGCCTCACGTGAATGGCAGACTTGCAATGACAAGGAGTCTTGGTGACTTGGATCTTAAAACCAGTGGTGTGATAGCAGAACCAGAAACAAAGAGGATTAAGGTAACAATCTGCAACATCTGATACATGTGCAAGGAATGAAAGCAGGATTACTTCCAGCTAAGAAGCCTTCCTTAAAGCCAACATGACTTTCAAAAGGAGTAGTTTATGGAAGGATAGATGAACTTTTCAGATAAAATAAGATACTGGATGAAGTGCTTGGTTTTTGTTTTACCCTGTACTGCGATGGCCTGGTGGAATGGCTCTGCTGTCCTTCCTCACCGACACGTGATATCCGGCATTACCACCACTCGGAATCTGACCTTGGCCTCCCTTGTGCCCCAAACTAAATAATCACCCACCTCCCTTTCTCTGACATCTTTTTTTTTTTAAAAAACAACTTTATTTCAGATAAAATTAGTATTTCCATAATTTAGAATAAAGCAAGCACTTCCTTGAGTCCATTATTTTAGGTGATAATGATTTCCGTGAGTATCAGAGCTTCTAAGTATCTGAACACTTGCCTGCATGCTTGTTGGAAGCTTCTGTAGCCTTTTCTTGGTAGGAATTCCAGTTTTTCTGAATTCTTCCCTTTCCTTCAGGTATTCCATTTTGCATTCTTCATAAAAGGCTGGATCATTATAATGAGCAGTTAGGCATTCTTTCAATGCAGAATTTTCTTTCCGGCATTTTACTACCATAAGGATTCCAGAGTCCTTGCAACATTTGGTAAAATCTTGAACCTGTTCAGAACATCTCTCTCGGGCTTTTTCTCTCATTATTTTAGGGATCAAAACATCCTTTTCAACATGTCTGAGATGCTGCCCTGCGGGGTCGAGCACCATCTCGGCAAGCTGAGAGAAAGCAGCGCCTGGCCGCTCCCTCTCTCTGACATCTTTTGCATGCTGTCGATCAGTGGCCCAGTTAACACTGCACCTCCCTCAACACACACCCAGTTGTGAGCTGACACTTCCTTCTCTGCAAGTGCCAGCGCCTAGGCCTATATAATAGAGGCTCCCAACCATGGTGGCAGAGAGCTACCCCACTGAGATTTATTGTGTCTAACAGATACTTAAGTAGGGTTTACTGTGGGCCAGGCTCTGTCCAGAATAGCTACTAGCACCCCATTTTACAGAGAAGACAAATCGAGAGTGTAGGTGAACTTACCTGTGTTTGCCTAGCCAAAAAGTAGAGGGACACTGTGAACCCAGGAAGCCTGACTCCAGAGACCGCAGTGCCCACCACCATTGGACCATGCTTGCCTCTCATCATTTGGCTGTCTGGATTCTCCCTTTGTGGTGTTACTAAGTACATGCCAGGTTTGTCCTTGGTGGTCGATGCTACAAATGTTAATTTTGCCCAAGATCTTGGCCTTCCATTTTCACTGTTAAGCTCTTTTTTTTTTTTTTTAAATATTTTATTTATTTATTTGACAGACAGACATCACAAGTAGGCAGAAAGGCAGGCAGAGAGAGAGAGAGAGGAGGAAGCAGGCTTCCCGCTGAGCAGAGAGCCCGATGCGGGGCTCGATCCCAGGACCCTGGGATCATGACCTGAGCCGAAGGCAGAGGCTTTAACCCTCTGAGCCACCCAGGCACCCCCACTGTTAAGCTCTTAAACAAACCACTTGGCAAACCGATAAAATCTTTGAATTTTGAATACTCTTAAAAGGTTGAGTCTATTTGGTTCTGATTGCAGCTACAGCATGCTGATGACAGCTTCCTGGTCCTCACTACAGATGGAATTAATTTCATGGTGAATAGTCAAGAGATCTGTGACTTTGTCAACCAGTGCCATGATCCCAACGAAGCAGCCCATGCGGTGATTGAACAGGTGACAGCAGCAAGAGCTTCTGCTAGAAAAGTCCCAATTTAGGCTGGTGCGGGGGAAGGAGGGGGGTGTGGAGCATGCACGGGTTCGGGGGAGGTGGGGGCAGGGAGAACACCCAGGTGCAGGTCTCGGTACAGCCCCTCAGGGCTACTATGGGCTTAAGAGTCCTTTGAAATTGTGGTTTTGCTTCAGTATTACAAGGAATTTTACACTTGACTCCGTAATAGTTCTAGTTTTAAAAATGTTCACAGTTCTCCCAAGTAGTTCAGAAACTTGTGTGCAGGGAATGTGCTACGTTAATTTTTTGGATTTGTACACAGCTTGATATGACAGTAATAGCAATAGTAAATTATAATAATCAATAGTAATGCCACTTACTATGTGTCAGACACTTCACATATATTTAATTCGTGTAATCATCACTGTAACCTTCTGAGGTTAGAGCTACTACTATCCCTTTCCACAGAAAGCCAAGGCACTGAGGCTGAAAAGTTAAGTAACTTATTCAAGATCACAAAACTATTAAATTGCAGAACTGGGCTTCAAACCCAGACAGCCAAGCTCCCAAATTCAACCACTAGACCATTAAACTAGACTGCTGCAAGTAAATATCCAGTCTAGGAATACTATAGCATAGTCCTTGTCTGGTTTTTAAGGATGGGTGTGTGAGAGGCATCTGGATGGCTCAGTGGGTTCAGCCTTTGCCTTCGGCTCAGGTCATGATCTCAGGGTCCTGGGATGGAGCCCTGCATCAGGCTCTCTGCTCAGCAGGGAGCCTGCTTTCCCCCACCCCCCGCCCCTGCCTGCCTGTCTGCCTACTTGTGATCTCTGTCTGTCAAATAAATAAAATCTTAAAAGAAAAAAAAAAAAAAAGAATGGGTGTGTGGAAAAAAAATTCAGAAAGATGTATGGATAGGTCATGTATAAATATGTCAATCAGAGCTAAAATTGGGAATGCCCAGTAATACCCAGTAAATAAAATGTAGAATTTCCATGTGCTCTTTTTTTTTTTAATATTAAATTGTTGCCTTTTTTTTTTTTTAAAAGATTTTATTTATTTATTTGACAGCAAAGATCACAAGGAGGCAGAGAGGCAGGCAGAGAGAGAGAGAGGGAAGCAGGCTCCCTGCCGAGTAGAGAACCTGATGCAGGACTTGATCCCAGGACCCCGAGATCATGACCTAAGCCGAAGGCAGCGGCTTAACCCACTGAGCCACCCAGGCGCCCTCCATGTGCTCTTTAAATACTCTGTTTGGATAGATAGCTCTTTGACATTGTAGCCATCACTGATCATTAGAGTCATGCTTTAATTTAACAGCTTTTTTTTATTTCCCAATTTTTACATTTGCAACTGGGAAAGCATATTTAGTCCAAACCTTTAAATGCTAATATTTGTAATTAAGATTTAAGACCTCACTTAAAGATTATTTATTTATTGATTGATTTGACAGAGAGAGAGAGAGAGAGAGAGAACAAGTAGGCAGAGCAGCTGGAAGAGAGAGTGGGGGGAAGCAGGCTCCTTGCTGAGCAGAGAGCCTGATGCGGGGCTCGATCCCAGGACCCTGAGATCATGACCTGAGTTGAAGGCAGAGGTTTAACCCACTAAGCCACCCAGGCGCCCCAAGACCTCACTTAAAAAGCAGTATTTGTTTGAAAGTAGATGGGCAAGCATGAAGTATTGTCTTGTTTGCTCTGTGTGTTCATGAGATTACAGAAATGGGCCCAGTCCTTTGAATGATCACTTCTTTTCTAATTTCACCTACCTCTCTCAGATATGTAGTTTTCATTCACACTGCCAATGATATTTTAATGATTGCATTGTATTCTGCTATATTTTTGTGCTGTAATTCTTTTACTAGTCTAATCAGCACATTTAGTTTCTTTCACTTTCCCATAATATATAGGGAAGGAGAGCGCTGTATAAACATTCTTGTATCTACTTGTGACATCTTTTTCCTTCATACATTATTTTCTCAGGTAAAGTTCTTAGAAAATTGCTAGGTAAAAGGATACACTGTATTCTAAAACCTTTTTTAAAAAATATTTTGTTTATGTATTTGAGAGAGAGGTCATGAGCAGGTGGGCAGGGTTAGTGGGAGAAGCAGACTCTGTGCTGAGCCAGGAGCTCGATGCAGGACTCAACCCCAGGACCCTGGGATCATGACCTGAGCTGAAGGCAGATGCTTAACTGACAGAGCCGCTCAGGCTCCCTATTCAAAAATTTTTAATAAGCTTGCCAAATTGCCCTCCAGAAGTGCTATTCCAATTTATACTGTTTTCTAGTATGTTTATAGATTTCTGTTTCTCCAAATGCTGATCATTGTTTTTTGCCAATTTGATAGGTAGAGAAATCAAATTTTAATGTTTTAAATTTGCTTTTTTTTTTTCTTTGTTGGTGGAACTAAACATTTGCAGAGGTTCATTAGACCCTTGTATTTCTTGTCTGTGTATATAGTGTTTTTCCCATTTTCTTATGGGCATGTTTGTCTTTTTCATGGTTATTATAACAACTTTCTATATGTTAAGTATATTAGTACTTTGATGTTCTGACCTTTTTTGGGGGGGTGTCTTACAATTTATTTGTAAAACTTTTTTATATTTTGATGCTTTAAAAAAAAATTTTTTTAAAAGATTTTATTTATTTATTTGTCAGAGAGAACATAAGCAGGGGGAGCAGCAGACAGAAGCAGGCTCCCGCTGAGCAAGGAGCCAGATGGGGTACTCAATCCCAGGACTCTGGGATCATGATCTGAGCAGAAGGCAGACACTTAACCAACTGAGCCACCCAGGCATCCCAATATTTTGATGCTTTTTACAGCAGATATTTTTATTAACCGTTTCCCTCACAGTTTCAGCCTCAGGCTGTTTATTCTTTTGAAATACATTTGCTGTTCAGTATAATCCCAAGTACTTCTTACAGTGTTATATCATTTGCTATTTGAATTCGTTCTTAAAACTGATTTACAGTTCTCTCACTGTAGGACATTTAGTTTATGCAACTTTTCATTTTGTAGGGAGCATAATAAACCTTATTGTTGCTACATCTTACACACTTTCATTTCCTTAGGTTATTACTTTTTACCTTGTATTAGTCCCTATGCTAAATGCTTTCTTTTCTTCTTCAAGAGCTACATACGTTGATCTTAGTCCATTGGTATTTCTGTTGCCAAAATTGCTCCAGTGGAATATAATTAATATGGTTTTTTGAAAGGGGGGCATCTGTTATTCTGTGTATGATCTAATAAACATGTATCAAGTTCATACATATTAATACATAATGATTGCAAAGTCACTGGTAACTATTTTAAATGAGATTATAGCCTTCCAGAGTATTGGTTATTTTTCTTTGTACAGACTCTGATTTCCCATGTTTTCTTCTTCCTTCCTGCTAAACCTTATAGGCAATACAATATGGTAGTGAAGATAATAGTACTGTGGTCGTAGTGCCTTTTGGTGCGTGGGGAAAGTACAAGAACTCTGAAATCAACTTCTCATTCAGCAGAAGCTTTGCCTCCAGCGGACGATGGGCCTGATTGCTTGCTGGGACATTGAATTGTTGTAAAACACTTGTTCACTGAGCATGTCAAGAAATTTACTAGGTCAAACAAGTGTCGGGGTGACTCTGTGACTCACTAGATCAGTACACAAATCAGTGTAAGTGTATTAACCATTTACATTGTAGCTTTTCATAAATACCTGTCATATTTATGTTCAGCTGTACTTACTCGGTATCAGTATACATGTAATTCAGCTATTGGGAGTCTCAAGTTGAATGAGCAAATGAAAAATGGCTTTGACACACTTGCTGAGTGTTATATGTGTAATTTGTAAAACTCTTGGGCAGCTATGAGTTTCTTTTGGTGGTTCTTATTCTTCATTCAATCTGTTGGAACAGATTCTTGCCTTCAAGTTCTTCAGCACTGATAGGTATTTTGACAGCTCTGCAATGTGTTAGCTGCAAGTGTTTGTTTTTAATAGTTCTGCCAAGGAGTAAGTGTGAAAACTGAGTTCTCTGGGATGATATTTTGTATTCTGGACCACTTACTGGTAAACTTCCCAATGCAAAAGACATTAATTCAGATAATATGAAAGTGTGTTTCTATGTTAAATTGTGTGGCTATTTACAACAGTGCACTTTCGTATTCCAGCTGTGTCCCTTGGTCTCCATTATTCTCTTTCTGTAGCTAAGAATGCTATATAGCATTCTTACTACTCCTTTATATCAGAAAAGTTATGTACAGACTGAGTCTTTTGGTCAAACCCACACAAACTTAAATACTGACAGTAGCAAGTATTTTGTGTAAAGTTTCCATTTGTTAGCTCTAACTCTGTGTTTTGTATATAGTATGTTTATGTACTGTTGTATAGAGTAAGCAAGTTGGATAACGTGTCAGTAAAAATAATACCATATTGGCTGACCATGCTACATAGTAAGAGGTTTATGTCTCCTTTTCGCTTATTTCTGTGATTCATAGTGTAGAATAAATCTAAAACATGAAAGCATTCTATATTTCAGCTTGCTAATGTAATTTAAGAATATAAAACTATACTTCTTTATATCTGCATGTAAGTTTGCTATTAAAATGTGAATCTCTACATGCGTGTTTGGAATTTTATCTGCAGTTCACTTTTGCAGACAATGTAAATTGGTTATATGTGTGGGTGTATGTACCTATGTAAATTTTGGAGTCATAGAGAATTAAAGGGAACAAGCCTGCATAACTCCTTCACCAGTTAGCTTTAAGTTATTGATAAGTTTATCCCCAAGGACTCTTGGCAGTTTTATAGCGGAGAACCAATGGTTATTGGCAGGTGAGGAAGTGAAATTAAAATGGCTGTGGGTGATATTTTGTGGTGGGTAATTGATGTGAAAAACACAGAAGCAGACCAGCATGATGAAGCTACATTGCTGTATGGTAATTTGCAAATAAAATAGTAGGACATGAGGAAAATACTGAGTGTTAAGAATGATGCGGAGTTTTATTGCAGAGACAAACGAAAAAAGAAACCAAGAAGGTAAAGTTGGTGGAGTGTGTATCTTCCAATCTCAGTTTTCATGGTCGACTGGTTTTCTGTCTTTACGTTTTATTTAAAGGTTTGTTGTTAGAAGGAACATGGTCCAATATAAATATTCACATCTTATCACCTTTTTGAGAATAGAAGAAAATAAATCTTGAGTTTTCCTGCATATATTAATCAGGAATTCTTATTTGGCAAAAAAGGTGACAAATATTTCAATTTTTTTTTTTTTCCCAAGGAAGCTTAGTGAAAGTAAAAAACATTGAGGAAAGCAAATAGTCTCATGTTCATTGTCTGAGAAGTGAGGAACCAGAGGTAGCCTAAGAAAGCTGGAAAACTTCCTTGGCTCTTTCTGAGTTGGGTCCCAGAACCTAAATATAGAAGCTTCACTTAGGAGTATGGAGAATTTCCAGACTAAAAAGCAAATGAAAACTCTAAAGCACAAAATGACATTCTGAATGTATAGATTTCATTTTTCTTTCAAAATGATATTCTGAATATGTAGATTTCTTTTTTTTTTTTTTAGATTTTATTTATTTATTTGACAGAGACCACAAGTGGGCAGAGGCAGGCAGAGAGAAGGAGGAAGCAGGCTCCATGCTAAGCAGAGAGCCCCATGCGGGGCTCGATCCCAGGACCCTGGGATCATGACCTGAGCTGAAGGCAGAGGCTTTAACCCACTGAGCCTCCCAGGTGCCCCTGTAGATTTCCTTTTTGATCTGAATTCTTCACATGACTGTTCCTGTCTTTTACTTTAGAAGCTAAGGATGGGAGTGATGTTGTCAAGCTCAAAAGTCACTGGTGCACTGAGGCGGATTGGCAGGTGTAACAAAGAGGAGTTTTGTAGGCTTGTCTGGGCCTTGGTTTGAGGTGGACTTTGCTCTGTTTCACCTGAAAAGCTTTTAAAACTCAAAATCAGTCAATTCTGATTAAAGCATAAAAACATACTGATGTTTGTTTTTTAAGCCACAATGTTGAAGTAAAATTTGTAGGTTATTATAATCCACAAAAGATAATAAGCCTACAAGGGATTATACAAGTAGTAGTGGAAAGAGGACTGTTCTAAATTTAGTTTTTTAGTTATAACTGTGAATTTGCCATGTGGCTATTACCATGTGGGTGTAGGTATAATGTAGATTATATATTATTATAATTAAACCTAAATCCATTGTAATTTACACTTGTCCTTCATTTATATGTAGTATATAAATCACCTTTATCAAATGTGTTGCCAAACTATTTGCCAGCATTGGTTTGGCAAAATATTCTTTAAATCATTGTGATTTTTCACAAGTATAAGTTCTTAAGTACCTAATATATTCAAAAGTAAATGCTGTTCTGCCTCCATCAACTGTTCATTTGTTGTAGATTTTTGTGTTGAAATGTTTTGAGGCCTAACCACATTTTTTTTTCTGGAAAAAATAAAATAAATAATTTGTTTGTTTTGAAGGGAACAGTTTTGAATCTCTGTACTCTATGATGCAAACTTTTCTCAGGTTCCAAAATTAGAAATTACTTGCTTTGAACAATTATTAGCACATAATCTGAATAGAAATTATCTTTTCAAAGTGGAACTTGATTTTTTTTTTTTTTTTAACAATCTTGGCAGAGAATGATTTAGGTCTGTGCTAACTCCTCAATAACAGACAGGTCATTTCGTTTCCTTTCTAAGAATGGACAAGGATTTAATTTCATGGTAAGATGATAGTAAGAAAATGCTTCAAGGCAGGGGAAGGCTTGGTTAAAGTTTAGCATCAAGCAGTTGAATACAAGCATGGATTTGTATTTAGCCCTTCAGTTGTTCACATACTCTTATCTGTGGAAAGTGACAAAAAATTTTGGTTGGATTATATTTTATTGTACTTAATAGATTCACTTATCTGGACAACTTAAGCAGAAATAAAATGTGTCTTTGCAAGCCTAATTCTGATGACCTGCCTGTTGCTTTCGGTATCTGGAAAGACACCCATGGACTCTGGCAGCTCCTTCTCTGGTTGTTGGATGGTTGAAATGGTCCATTGATGGTCAATTGAGTGTTCTGGGCTGTGAAACCATGGAGTTCCTCCCCTTCCAAAAATGACTCATCTGCCATTGGATTCTAGTATAAAATTTAGCAGCTTAATGTGTCTCAATTTAATTTCTGCTGAAAATTAATTAAATTAAATGCTCCTGTGTGCATTATTTTGCAATTTACCAAAGTGCTACTTGGGTGTATTCTGTACTTTTTCCTGGTGAGTTGATGTCATTGCTGCTTTGACGATTGTTTTAAATGTATGTAATAGAATCATTGTGAACAGACTAAAATGATATATCTCAGTGTTCAAAACACCGCTTTAATAAAGTACATCCATTAAATACTTTGAAATTCAAGTGTGTTTATTTGGAATCCAGACTCCCAATATTTATTACATGATCCTGTGAACACTGATATTCGAGAGCCAATGAATGGTTGGGAAATTAGTAGCGAAAATCAGGATGTTTACAGAATTAGTTTGAAGAATCTTTGGAAAAAGTGTATACACTTACCTATTCAAATTTTTAAAATTTGATCTGACGCAAAATTTGTCTTTTATTTCCCTCTTCCAAAATATTTGTTGGTGCATCAGAGGAAAATGATCATGATGATTTTCTAATATTTTGCATGTGGTGTATTTCTTTTTTTCTTTTAAATTTTTTACTTCTTTTCAGCATAACAGTGTTCATTGTTTTTGCACCACACCCAGTGCTCCATGCAATCCGTGCCCTCTCTAATACCCACCACCTGGTTCCCCCCAACCTTCCACCCCTTCAAACCCCTCAGGTTGTTTTTTAGAGTCCATAGTCTCATGGTTCACCTCCCCTTCCAATTTCCCTCAACTCCCTTCTCCTCTCTAACTCCCCTTATCCTCCATGCTAGTTGTTATGCTCCACAAATAAGTGAAACCATATGATAATTGACTCTCTCTGCTTGACTTATTTCACTCAGCATAATCTCTTCCAGTCCCATCCATGATGCTACAAAAGTTGGGTATTCGTCCTTTCTGATGGAGGCATAATACTCCATAGTGTATATGGACCACATGTGGTGTATTTCACTGTCATTTCTACATATTTAAAAAAATAGAAGTAGGGATTTGGCAGCGATCCTGCATACCTCAGCATTACACATTTAACAAGCAGGGTTTTTTTTAAGATTTTATTTATTTATTTGACAGAGATCACAAGTAGACAGACAGGCAGGCGGAGAGAGGGAGGGAAGCAGGATCCCTGCTGAGCAGAGAGCCCAATGCAGGACTCGATCCCAGGGCCCTGAGATCATGACCTGAGCTGAAGGCAGTGGCTTAACCCACTGAGCCATCCAGGCGCCCCTTAATAAGCAATTTTTACTGTCCTATCCTTAATTGAACAGTTGTGGACCATTGGCACAAGGATATCTCCTGTATTGTTTTCCCAAAGGTAACTTGGTAAACTCCATGGCAGTAGAGATCTGTCCTGCTTTGTTCAAACTCCGTATTTAGAACTCTTCAGAGGTTTAGCAATGAGGAGATGTTGAATCATTGCTGATTAATGTTTGTTGAATAAGTTAATGTATTCAATTATACGTCCATTGATTTTTAATGGGGAAATGGACATTACATACCTTAAATAATAAGCCAAACATAGTATTTAATGGTGAAGGAATGATATGTCACCTCTTTCAGAGTTTCTTAGACATGCTCAGTTATGCCTTCATATGTATATGGCTCAGAATCTTGTTCTGAACAAAAACCTTAAAGAGCAGTGCCTCATGAATGACTCTAACCTTGCTTTTTTAGAAGACTGGGAAGGGGAAATGAATATTAAGAGTCTCTTTTGCATATACCATCTCACTTATTCACAGTGATCACACAGGAAGCCTTTCTAATTATATAGAAATTATAGATCATCTTATAGATGAGGAAATGGAGCCTTTGTGTAGCTCATAATGGCAAGATCCAATTCAGGCCCCTTTGACTTCAAAGTCCTTCTCATCTACCATAGCCTCCTTTTGTACATTGGCAAAAGCAAAACCCAGTTACTACTGTCAAACATCCGTGAACATCTATTTACAGAAGGCCCTCTGGTGCACATGAAATAGAATTACAAGAACTGATCCAGAAACTCTTCAGTGGATGGATCAGCATATTAGAGTAACGGAGCCTCTGTCACAAAAAATAAATTACGTCCAAGCCCAGTAAGTATAATGGGAGTGACTGTGAATGAATGAGCAGAATTACTGCTTTAAACAGTACAGGATTTAGATGAATTCTTAGGGAAGTCTAATAAGTCAGTCTACCAATGATAAGCGTTTACTGAGAACCTGCTTCCGAGGTCTGCAAATGGCACCAGCTTGGGCCTAGAAGGGCTTGGGGTAGGTAGTGGTTGATTACCTCCCTTGAAGAACTTTGTCAGAAGGCAGGCAAGTGAGGAAAGTGAGTTATACCAGATCGTGTTCACCCGCACAGGTAAAGCAAAGATGCTTAGAGCCTAAAGACATCTAACCAGTGAAGTCCTATGCCTTTGGCCACATGTCAAGGTAGGTTCTTTCAAGGACCAGGAGACCTATATCATGTCTTAGGAGGCAAGTGACCAAGGGCAGAACCAGTTACATATTTTGTGCAAAATGAAAACACCAGGCTCTTGTTCAAAACTGATGAAGAATTTCAAAGACAGCAACTGCAGAACACTAAACCAAGTTTGGGGCCCTTTTAGGAACTTGGTCTCACGCAGCTATGCAGGTTGTGCATCTGTGAAGCTGGCCTTGACCTGAGTGAAAATACTTAACAGGAGCAAATCTTGCAAGTTAATGCAGAACATAGAAGAAAAGAGCACAATGTTAGCAAGGCAAGAATATTTCCCCTACAACACAAAATGTATACAAGCTAAGAGGGCACAAAGCCTTGATAGAAGTGATGCAAAACTTTTCATAAGAGCCAAAAGGACTAACCTTCAATAAAGTTGTCTCTAGAGTTGTCTAGGCATCTTTATTTACAATGTCTAATTCATTGCTCTCTCAAATATTGCAGGGTGTAGGTAAGCTATCGCTACAGATTGGGTTCCCTGGGAAGCAGGCTCTGAGACAGATTTATTAGGTAATGCTCTTGGCAACAACACATGCAACAGGGGTGGGAAATGGGCAGGAATGGGAAGAGGGAGAAGTTGAGTTGTGATGCAAAGACCCTTGTCCCTCCACAGGGAACTCTGAAATTGGGATGTCCCTTCAGAGTTGTTTGATTTTTGTCTTAAATAAAATGAGGCCTTTATTATTTCACAAACCAAGGCAAGGTGAGGGAGCCAGATCATGAGTCATGGGTTGGTGACATGGAGGCTGGAAAAATCCATTGTGAGCATCACTGAAGAACAACAATATTCATGAAGGTGAATCTCGTCTGCAGGTGGCCTGCAGAACTGAGATACGGTCCTTTAGGGTACAACTGGGTCAGGGATGTGCCCTAATTAGAGAAAAAGGAACAGGTTCCCATAAAGGCTCATGCTGCTCATTATTTTCTCTAGAGAGAGCACAGATGTCTACTCTCCTGAACAGGTTGGGAGTGACTAATGCACACCGTGGAGACCTGGCAGGTGGTAGAGCTGAGATGACTTTTGCCATAGTAACTGACAGTGACAATTCTGGGAAGCGCTCCAAGCAAGTTAGGAAGTATAAAACAACTGTTGGGTGCTTCTTTCCACATATCTATCTGGAACTTGTGAGGGAAATTTCCCCACTGTGTGTATTCTGATGTACGAGTTTCAACTTCAGGAACATATCTCCCTCATAAAGGTTCTCCTTCAGTGTTATTATATTGAATAAGGAGAGAACGTGTTCCCTGCATGTCTATGGCTTTACTTCATGTGAACTTTCCTGTGCCCAGGAAATGAATCAGCTGAAGGCTTTCTCAAATTTACTGCACTCTTAAAGCTTATCTGCTTTGTGAAGTTTGTTTGTTTTTAAGATTTATTTATTTGAGAGAGTGTGTGCTGCCTGAGTGGGGGGAGTAGCAGAGGGAGAAAGAAAATGCTCAAGCAGACTCCTCTGCTGAGTGCAGAGCCTGTCCTTGGTCCTAGGACCCCGAGATTGTGATTCTTGCTGAAACCAGGAGCCGGAAGCACAACCAACTGAGCCACCCCCTGCAAGATATCTGCCCCTGCTTTGTGAAGTTTTTAGTGCTGAATCAGAGCAGACCATTGGCTGAAGACTTCCCTGTGTTTGCCCAGCACAAGATGCCTTCCTGTGTGGTGGTGAATTCGGGTGCTGAATGAGGTTAAACCTTTAGCTGAAAGCTTCCTAATATTTGTTGCACTGGTGAGATCTTTCTCTGGTATGAATTTTTTGGTACTGAGCTAATTGGGCTCTAAAGAATTTCCCACATTCTCTGCACTCATGAGGCCTTTCTCCCATGTGACCTCTTCTGTGTTGAATGAAGTCACAGTCACTAGTGCAGGGTTTCCCATGTACTCTGCACTCACAATGCCTTTCTCCAGTGTGAACTCTTCTGTACAATAAAGTTGGAGCTTTGGCCAAAGAATTTCCCACATTTGCTACACTTAACAAGGCTTTGCCTCAATGTGAATCCAGTGTTGAAGGAAAATGGAGACAAGAGTGAAGAATTTTCCACACTAGTTGCATTTATAAGGATTCTTCCCAGTGTGGGCTTTATTTTACTTTTTATTTACTTATTTTTCAAAAAAAAATTTTTTTTTAGATTTTTACTTATTTATTTGACAGAGACAGACATAGCAGGAGAGGAAACACAAGCAGGGGAAATGGGAGAGGGAGAAGCAGCCTTCCCGCCCAGCAGGCAGCATGACTCGGGGCTCAATCCCAGGACCCTGGGATCATGACTGAGCCACAGTCAGCTGCTTAACAACTGGGCCACCCAGGTGCCCATTTATTTTACTTTTTAAAAGATTCTGTTGCTTATTTGAGAAAGGGAGTGTTAGGGTACGGAGTCGACCACTCCTCAATTAGACAGAGAACACTCTCGATAATGCAAGTCACACAGCGAGGTTTATTTCCAGCTAGCTGGGGTCCAAGTATCTGCCAGGTGCAGCGGGTTTCAACAAGGACCCCTGAGCACTCAAAGACAAGGGTTTATATAGCATTTTTTAAAAATTTATTTTTATTTGACAGATAGAGATCACAAGAAGGCAGAGAAGCAGGCAGAGAGGGAAGAGGAAGCAGGCTCCCCGCTGAGCAGAGCCCCGCCCGCCCCATGCGGGGCTTGATCCCAGGACTCTGGGATCATGACCTGAGCAGAAGGCAGAGGCTTTAACCCACTGAACCACCCAGGCACCCCGGGTCTATATAGCATTTTCAAGGCACTTTTTCATAGCTACATACATATCTTGAGCCCCACTTTGACAGTTTAAACTTTGTTTAACTTTTTGCAACCCTGGCGTCATCCTGGCGGTTAAGTGAGATTTAGGTTTAGAAGAAATTTAACTTTACTTACATTTCCTTCTGCCTCAGCCTCCTTCAGTTTTATGGTGGGGAGGGCGACCTTAGGCCTTGAGGAACTGAGTCATTTGTCTCAGGAAATTGGGCCATTGAAAAGATGGCCTTTTTGTTGTAAATCACCAGGACTTTGGTTAACCGAGGGAGACTCCTGTCTTGCAGGATTGTGATCTCTGCAAGTTAACTATTTGTTTTTAACATTTGGTCCCCATGGCGCCACTGCCTAACCGCCCTGGTGGTATATGATTAAGGTTATGCCGGCCTTCAGGATGGCCATTCTTATGCTAACCCACTCTTACAGTGCAGGGTGCCAGCTTTTGCTTTGTCAAGATGGTTGTACTTATGTCAGAGCTAGACTGGAGGTGGGTACAGCCTTGTTTTTCTTGGCCTCCACACCTGGAGCTGGTTTCCAGGACTTGTTTTTAAGTCCCCTGGGGGAAGGGGAGCAGGGACAGTTTAAGGGTTAAACAATAAAATTATTGTTTAACCTCAATGGAAGCCTCTGGCAAAAATAAAAATATAAACTAGGTCCTTACAGGAGAAAGCTAGGGGTTGGGGCAGAAGGAAGGGCGAAGGAAGAGAGGGAGAGATGCAGACTTCCCGCTGAGCAGGGAGCCTGAGGTGGGCTCAATTCCAGATCATAGCAGATTGCCTGAGCCATGGCAGACCCTTAGCCCACCCGCCCCCGCAGTGTGGACTTTCTGACTCTGAAAGAAGTTAAACCTTTAAGGGAAGTCTTTCCCACATTCACTGCACTCCTCCAAGACCTTTCAAAACCGCCATAGAAACGCAAAAATGGATGGAAATTAAGATATACACACTAATGCTTCAGTAAGACTTGACTTTGAACACCTTTTTTCTACCTTATTCTTGAGCCTCCCCCTCCCCTTCCCCAGTTTTCCTGTAGAATCCTTTGTTCCACAAACTTGGTGTCAGTGTTGCCGTCTGGCGGGCTTGAAGTATATATACTTAGAAATGAGGTTGAGGTGTCCTTCCCAGTGCGGGTTGTGAGACTGTTAGGTCCCCCCTAAAATGGGTATCCCAATAATGGGTCCGTGATTAAAGGAGCGAGACTGATACAAAGCAAAGGTCAAGCAAAGCTTTATTTCGCGCCAAGCATCAAGAATCAGACCGAGAGTCAAACAGACCAGTCAGGGTCGCCCCTTACAGACGACGACCCCTCCCTGCTTTCCAGACTAACTTTGATAGAGCAAAGGCCACGTGGTTGGGCCTGGCCACACACAGGTGGCTAACTGAATTACAATTCACCCCATCGTAGCCACGGAAACTAGCCCATCACCTTGGTAGCTAGGAGACAGTATGCACCCCACAGATTGAATACCTCCACCTGGCCTACCCACCCTTGTATTTGGGCTTTGTTACCTGGAGCTGGTTTCCGGAACTTGTTTTTAAGTCCCCTGGGGAAGGGGAGCAGAGGCCGTTCAAGGGTGAAACAACAAAGTTATTGTTTAAAAAAAAATAAAATAAATAAAATAAAAATAAAAAATAAATAAAATAATAAAATAAATAAATAATAAATAATAAATAAATAATAAAATAAATAAAATAAAAATAAAAAAACCTCAATGGAAGCCTCTGGCTAAAATAAAAATATAAAACAGGTCCTTACAAGACCACCCTGAAGACCTGATGAGCAAGGCTGGCAGCTCGCACCAGATTCCTACAGAAAGGGCCCAGATCCTGTATTTTCCGGTAAAACCCCTCAGACTTTTAAAATCCCCAGCGGGTCGGTGTTCTAACTCGACCCAGGCGTCCAGAGGTCGGTTTTCCACAACGCTTTGTCCGGCGCGCACTCCGGTGCCTGGCTCTCAGGGGCTGCCGAGGCGGGACTGCGGCGGGGGTTCGCGGTTTCTGCCCCCACCCACGCCGGGTGCCGGGGGTGAGGGGCAGGCTGCGGGGACCCAGCGCCCAGGACCGCGAGGACGGCGGGCGGGGGCGCGCTCTCAGAGCGCCGGAATGCGCCCCTCCCTTCCCCCGGGACTCGTTTCCTTCATTCCCCTGGCATTTGCCAGACACCTAGTTGCCTCTGTCCTCCTCCCTTCTCCTTTATTTCCTTTCCCAGTTCTTCCTTCCTTCCTCTCCACCGCCGCGACCGCGCCCAACTGAAAGAGAACCCGGCGTGGGAGCCCACTCTGAAGCGGAAGGACCTCCGGCGCGCGGCGCCCCGCGGCCCCGCCCACTCCCGCTTGACTTCCGCTCTTGCATCAGGCGATGCACACTTTCTCCCGACAGAGGGCGCCGCTGTTGGCGCGGTGGCTCTCCCTTTCCCCCGGGAAGAGGGTGGTCGACCAGGGCTTTGGTCCGGCCGCGCTCCCCCTAGTGGGGAAATAGTTTCTTTAGTCCTGAAGGTAGGTTGTGGTCGCAGAGCGCAGCATCCACGACGTAGTAACCACACTTTGCAGATAAGGCTGCCAAGAACGAGGGATTTGTCTAGGGTCCCAAGGGGGTGTCCGTCCAGTTCAAACCCTCAGTTCAAACCGTGCCTGATTCATAACTTGTTAAAACTGTTGCCCTGGGTGGCTGTGTTTGCACCAACAGGCTTTCCGCGGTTTGGACATCTTGGGAGAGCCGATCCTGAGCTAGTCAACAACCAATCAGATTCTCTCTACACAACCTGCGCAGTACTGAGGGATGGACTGGTTCCCTAACTGTGTAATGAGAGGAGCTAGGATCCCGAGATCATGCCGAGCTGACGAGGATGTTTCCTAAATCACGGGAGTGTGCTGGGTTGGGATTCAAATCCAGCCCTATCTCATCCCAAAGTCCATTATTTTCCAGAAATAATAAGTATGTATATATTAGTAATTAGATGGGGGAAAAAAACTCATAAGGAACTTGAGAATGCTACAGCTGCTTGCGGAAAACCAGGAAGACTTGAATAATGGGAAACGTGTCAGGAGAAAAAAGGACATAATAAAAGCACCCTGAGGGACGCCTGGGTGGCTCAGTTGGTTGGACGACTGCCTTCAGCTCAGGTCATGATCCTGGAGTCCCTCGATCGAGTCCCGCATCGGGCTCCCAGCTCCACGGGGAGTCTGCTTCTCTCTCTGACCTTCTCCTCCCTCATGTTCTCTTTCACTGTCTCTCTCTCAAATAAATAAATAAAATCTTTAAAAATATATATAAAAAAAAATAATAAAAGCACCCTGAGACTGGGACAAAAGTTAACCAAGCTCTTACACTGCATTCTTGACTACATTTGAGGCTCCTACTACCCAATATTATAACACGTTGTTTCCTTCCTTTCTTCACCTTTAGACTGTGAATTCCTCCAGGGCAGGAACTTGGTCTTTCTCTATAATCCTAACAATAGTATGGCATATCGTAGGCATTCAAAAAAGTTTGGAATGCATGAATGACATAACTAAAATAAGGAAGTTATTTCATTTCTGAGCCTTATTTTAAAACTTGAGAGCACACCCTTCCCAAAAGATGAATCATGAAAAGAAGAAAGATCACATTGTTGCTAAGAGGAATGAAGTCCTCAGGTTTCTTCAGTAATAACCAAATTGTCTAGGTGGGCCCAGCACTGTTGTTTTAAGGTCTTGTTCAATCCATGTTAGGAAGTGTAGGCAGCCACGGACCCAGCTAGAGGCCAGGGATCAAACCAGGCCCTAACTCATGCTTCCTGAAATCAGTTGAGTAGCACTTGAGAAAGAGCCTGAGCTATGGACCCTAAGATTCACTGATGTGACTGCCTGCATGTATTAAGAGGCCAGACTGGGTTGTACAATTAACTGTTACAAGATTACCCGGTACTTGCACGGATTATAAATTGCACCATTGTAAACTCACGAATTGCTAGTTAAAGATTAACTAAGTAGACAAAATTACTGGCGTCAGAAGACCCGCTACCAGCACTTGGGAAATGGGTTTCGTCAAAGCTTAAGGGGTTTCATGTGAATGTTATGTGTGTATAAGCAATCAACCGAAAATAGATACTTCCTTATAATTGTTTCTGTTAACTGTATAATGCCTCACAGCCTTGAATAAAATTGGCACTGCTTGGACATCATCCACTGTGTCCCTCCTGTCCTCATTTCTTTACAAGTCTTATTCTCTCTCCATTCTCTTACCCTCTCCACCCTGCTCCTGTCGTCGCACCGGCTGCGACAAGTGGCGCCCGAACAGGGACCAGAGCACATACAAGAGGAACTCAAGTTTTTAGGTAAGTGGTTGCCGGTATTCAGGTAAGAGGAGCCCGGACTCTAAGGGTCACAACAGGAGTACAATAATATGGGGCAGTCGCAGTCTATGGAAATGGTCTTTATGACCGCTTTGCAGGCCCTTATGAAGCAGAAAGGGTCCAAGGTCTCTAAAAAGGCCTTGCAGCAATTTTCCTACAGAGTTTCAGAATTGTGCCCGTGGTTCCCAAAGGAAGGAACTGTAAGTTTGGATGCATAGCAAAAGGGACTCTGACTTTATCTCTCTCTGTTCCTCCTAATAGACATGGGGGGCTTCTCCCTCACTCATTTCCTGTGTTAATGGCTATAACTGAAGCCAGCTGGGGCTAGTCTAACTCGAGACAGAGACTGTAAGGAATATTCCCAAGCAGCTGCCGAAACTCTCTTTGTTTCGGGGAAGTTTCCCTGTCTTTTCTGGCCCGACTTGGACTGCTTAACCCTTCCCTCATTCCAAGTGGAGTGGGCCCAGGTGGAATGTAAATCAGTATTGGAACTAAGTTAAGTTTGTTGGTTTAATTAAGATAGACATGTCTTTGAAATTACAGCAGTAAATGTGAAGCTTTTATTCTATCAAAGTTTACTGAAGGTCAAATAAGCTTGTGTTATTTGTTAAAATCTGTTAGCAAAGAAATGACTAAACTGATGGTTAATTGTCTGTCTCAAAGTTTTAATGGGTAATTGCTGAAATAGCTTTCAAGTCTTTAGTAACCTAAAAGTTTAAAGTTTTGGTTGGATGACAAATGGATTTAAATTATGGACATCTAGGTCTTAACCCAACAGGATAAAATGCTAAATCATTAATTACTAAACATAGGTTTGTACTTTTGATTTCTTACAGAAAAAAAAAAAATTTAAATCTGTTGGTAAACATGTTTTACACTTAACTGATTCATAAATTTGCCATCTAAAAAATTCTATTGTAATAGTTCACAATTGGTTAATAGTTAGTCTTCACTAGAGATTAAGGTGTTTCTTAAGTAATTAAGAGTACAAGGGATGCCTGGGTGGCTCAGTGGCTTAAAGCCTCTGCCTTCGGCTCAGGTCATGATCCTGGGGTCCTGAAATCAAGCCCCGCATCGGGCTCTCTGCTTGGCAGGGAGCCTGCTTCCTCTCTCTCTCTGCTTGCCTGTCCGCCTACTTGTAATCTCTGTCTGTCAAATAAATAAATAAATTTTTTAAAAAAAGAGTACAAAATTCTGCTAACTGTAAGACTGATAAAAATAAAGAAAGCAACTCTATGGAAAACTAAATAATATGTAAAAAATATTTTTAAAATGGAAATATATTTTATTAAAGACAAAAGATAATTTTATCCTAAATAAGATGGTTGTTTAAAAAAAAAATGGCTTGGGACAAAACCTGAATGCAAAAAAAAAAAAAAAGAAAAGAAAAGAAAAGAAAAAAGGTTGTAGGTTTATGAAGGGAAACTTTCAGAAAAGGACAAAAAGACCAGATGCCTGATCCTGTTTATATAAAAAAGAAAGAAAAACAGCCCCCAAGGTGATTTAACACTCTCCTAACATACCTCCACATAGATTATACTTCCAAGTGAAAGGACCATTTGGCCTTGAAAGATTAGGAAAGCAGCCCGACCTTGAGGGACTGAGAAAACACCCCATTACCATCCCCCATTGCCTGTAACCATAGAGACTCACTCTTATTCGTAAAGAATGAAAGGGGAGACTGATCACCTCCCATTAGCCAGGAATACCCAGAGTGGGGGTGTCCAACCTGTCTGAATCTAAAAAGTGCCTGACTATGTAAATCTGTCTGTATGGCTCCACTGCCTCGGCTATGGAGTCTGAGTGGGCTGCACCCTGAGTCTTGTGGGACATCATATGACATAACGATCATCCACTCCATGGAGTAGCCTGGTCTGGGGCTTATATGGACAGACATTAGCTAAGACACTCCTAAGTTCCCACAAGGGATGCGAACAGGACAGCATCTAAAAGATCCCCCTCCCTTTGTCTGCGACATCATTCACAATGGGAGGGAAACCCAGTAAACCCACCATCTTAAGACTGTATGCTTAATAATAATAAAAAAGAAAAGACACTGGTATAAAAAAGCTGGTTTTCTCTCTGTTTGAAAGGACAAAGTTTTCTAAGGTTAATTGATCTGTTATGGTTTTCTCTTTGCCTGCCCAGAAAACCCAGTTTCTGTGTTTTGTTTTATCAGGTGTTTAACATCCGTAATTATATTTAGGCATGTGTTTTAAAACTTTCTAAGATTTTAGAAATTGTTGACAAGATTTAAATTATAAATGAGATCTCTTTGACTCATAAGGCTTTTCCTTGGTATACTAAATTACTCAGTAAATACTGCTAAACCAATAATAAACCTTGGGTTGCATTTGGGCAAGTGCTGTAACTACTCTAAGAGTTCTATACATTTCCTAAAGTTTTAATGTTTTGATAAGGTCATCACCTGGTAACTTAACCATATCTATTCTGAGTTTTTGTCATTTGTAACTGTTTTAATTCTCTTATAAATTCTGTCTTAGAGGAAATTCATATGGGAGACTTTCAGGACAAATAAATATATTTGATATACTTGAAAATCCTAAAATGGAAATGGGTAAGAATTTCCAGAACTAACTAAAACTGCATTCACCAGATTTAGTAACATAGAACTAAATAAATTAAAAGATTATAGTGTTACATCTCTTACTGTTTTGTCTTATTTTAAACATTGCTGGTTCTCTAATGTTTACTCTTCCAGACTAGGGATATATATATATTTTTTCTTAAGATATCTGTGACTTACAAAAATGTAAAAATATTTATTTGCAAACAAATCAGAGCATTCAACTTTTCTCTCTATCTGAACCCTCTGAAACCAAAAGGTCTCAATAAGTATCTTTCTTCCATGGCAATCAGTCATTTGCCTAAGTTCAATAAAAACTTGCCCTCCTTGTAACAGGACACCATTAGAAACATGGGCTATTTTACCAAGGCTTTGACTGAAATGTCATATTTGAGAAAGACTCAGATATGACCAGACAACCTAAAAAAAAACAAAAACAAAAACAAACAAACAAGAAAACTAAGGTGACTTTATAAAACCTGGAGCCATAAAGCCCTTTGAAACTGTTGGCCTGATACCTTGCTTACAGAGTTCCCAGCAACCTCACCAGGTGAGTAAAAAATATCACTTCCTGACAGGATACTTTGAGAACCTCAAAAAGAAAAATTCGCCCAAATCAACAGATATTACAAACATGCCTGATGGAAAATACATGCCTTAACTTCTGGCCTGGAGAGGCTACTAAAAGCTCAACCTACAAACTCCTTATAAAAGGTTCCAGCAAAGCAGATTCTAAAAGATCTATATGATCACACTCACTGTTCTTACTGAACTTGTGTAAATAATTGGGCCAAGTTTGTTAAAACTGGACATAAAGGGATTTATAAAAAATCTCCATATACAGAGAATTTTTACCAAGGATACTACCCTACTAAATCAGTATGAAGAACTAAGTTAAAAACTGTTCAATTAGCCCTGCAGATGTATACTGAACCGTGCAATCTACACACAGACAGCCATTATGTGGCACGAGCCGTCCCCTCTCTGCCACAGGTTTATATGCTTACCAATGATGAGGAATTATATCACTTGTTTTCTAACATTCAGCATCTTCTGAGATCAAGACAAACTCTGATCTTTATTTCCCATATACGGGCCCATACTAAATTACCAGGTCCTTTATCTAAAGGCAATGATATCGCGGATACGATTACTCATGTATATGTAATTGATGTCACTAATAAACAAATGACTATACAAAGTCACACTAAATTTCATCAGAATGCATCGGCCCTATGCCGACAGTTTCAAATAACCAGAGAAAAGACTCATCAAATAGTCAAAAGCTGTCCTGCTTGTCCAATCCATTATCCATTACCCACATATTCTTTAAAACCTAGAGGATTATCCATTAAAATGGACAAGTTTTTCAAATTACACAATCAATGGGGATCCCTTATAATTCCCAAGGACAAGCTATTGTTAAAAGAGTTCATGGAATCCTCAAATTTTACCTCAAAAAATTAAAAGAGGGGGAGATACTATAGGGAACAGTGAAATATTCTCCTCATATGCATTTAACTTTAACTCTTGATGTTTTAATTTTTTTGAATGTTGACGATATAGGTCGCACAGCAGCTGAATACTTTTGGCATCCAGAGTTCTCTCCTCTCCCTTATACTAAGTGGAAAGACCCCCGACAGGCACTTGGAAGGGTCCTCCTGATCCTGTCCTCCGCAGAGGACGCGGTTTGTCTGTGTTTTTCCTCAGGATGAAGATACCGCGCGCTGGCTTCCAGAAAGGTGGTGCAGAATCCTCGCCTCTCCTCCAGAGCATGGCTCGCCTCACGCTGAACGGCCAAGGCAGATGAGGAAGGAGAAGACGTCTCCCCCACCCCCCCAACCAGGGCCTGATAAAGGATCTCCTGAACCAGGCCCTGGAAATAGCAAATCAAACCCAACCCAATGAAACATTGATCACTACAGTATTAACATTATTAGCTATGGTTGGCCTCCCTCATAGCGAGGCCACAGTTCATTAGGCATATTTGCCTAATCCACCCACTATAAGGCCTGTCACTTAGGATGATCCCAATTCTCGGGTGCGTACTAATGGCACTAGTTATCTTGGGGGAAGTAGTGCTGATGGTATAGAATCTGCAGAGCATTTTATTAATTGGACAGGCTTAGGGCTCAAGTACCCATATGCTTCCAGCTGCCCTTTTCTGGCTATGACCTCATCAAGGGACGTGTGATAGTGCATCTAGGTCCCATATAGTTACTTATCTTGTAAGAGATATAGTAAGTGGGGTTAATGGGTCTAATCCTGTTTAGGGGTGGAAAAATGGATTGTTTATGGAGTCGTGGGAAATAAGACTCCTAATATCCCTCAGAAAGGTATGCGCCCTCCTGGTTACCCCTATTGCCCTCAGCGGTTGAATTATTCCTACCCAGGCCCTATTTGGATGACTTGTCTCTCTAAAAGAGGCCTATGATCATTTCTCCTCAAGGCGTTCCTGATTTCTCCATTACGGATTGGTCAAGGAAGACTAGAGAAGAATTTCTGCAAGATACCGCCTTTCCACCTAATCTGCCAATGCATAATGTAACTATCCCAGGTGGAATCTTCTCTACGGCCGGAGGAATGTTCCATTCAGAACTGTGGAAGTTAGTTGCTACTATGGGACCTCTTGGGGTGCAAGTAACTAGGAATGGCTACATCCCCACTCTGAACATCAATTTACCCTTACAGGCGTGTGTCCCAAGGCCTGCCTTGTTAGTAGTAGGTTCAGGAATCATAAATTCAACCTCCTTTTCAGGGAAACACTTCTTGTATAACATCGGATGTAACAATTGTGTATTGACTGCTTACTTGTAACATTGCCTTTACCGAGTACTAGTCCTACAATAGTGTTTGTAACTATGCAGCCCCCATATATGCTACTGCCTGTAGAAGTAGAAGGACCATGGTATGCTAATTATGGTTATAAATTTGCTCTTGAAATGCAGCTACAACTTCAACGGATCAAGCGCTTTTTAGGCTTATTGATAGCTGGAATAGCTGCGTTAGTAGCCCTTATAGCTACGGCTACAGTAGCCTCAGTAGCTCTATCCCAAAGTGTTCATACTGCCGAACATGTAAACAGTTTTGCAAAAAATGTCTCATATGCCTTGCCTTAGCTACACAAGAACATATTGATAAGAAAATTTTTAGCCGCTTAGATGGGTTAGAGGAAGCGACAGAATATTTAGGAAGCCAATTGTCTATCCTCAAAACTCAAATGTTCTTGGTCTGTCATGGAAGATTTCAACATATCTGTGTAACTCAGTTAAAGGCAAATATTATTACATGGGACCGAGTAAAAAGACCTCTTAAGGGAATATGGTATCATACCAATGTTAGCAGTTGATATACCAATGTTGATATAGCAGACCTGCAAAAGGATATTTCAAGCATCAGCCAGTCTCATTTGGACTTAGTTAGTCCTGCTGAAGTAGTATCACATATTTTAAGTAGCCTACATGGGTTTAATCCCAGGAATTTAGTGAAATATTCATCCTGGCTGTTTATTGGACTTTTTATTGTTTTGTTTACTTTCATTTTGATTTGGTGCATTGTACAAATCCGTGCAAGACAGCATAGGTTTTGTATGAAGGCTCAAATGTATTTCCTAGATCTAAAAACAAAGAAAGGGGGAGATGTAGGCAGCCACGGACCCAGCTAGAGACGAGGGATCAAACCAGGCCCTGATTCATGCCTCGTGAATATCAGTTGAGTTGCACTTGAGAAAGAGCCTAAGCTATGGACCCTAAGACTCGGGGATGTGACTGCCTGCATGTATTAAGAGGCCAGACTGGGTTGTACAATTAACTGTTACAAGATTACCCGGTACTTGCACGGATTACAAATTGCACCATTGTATGCTCGCGAATTGCTAGTTAAAGATTAACTAAGTAGACAAAATTACTGGCGTCAGAAGACCCGCTACCAGCGCTTGGGAAATGGGTTTCGTCAAAGCTTAAGGGGTTTCATGTGAATGTTACGTGTGTATAAGCAATCAACCGAAAATAGATACTTTCTTATAATTGTTTCTGTTAACTGTATAATGCCTCACAACCTTGAATAAAATTGGCACTGCTTGGACATCATCCACTGTGTCCCCCCTGTCCTCATTTCTTTCTTTTTTTTTTTTTAAATTAATTAATTTATTTGACAGAGAGTGAGAGAGAGCACAAGCAGGCAGAGCAGCAGGCAGAGGGAGAGGGAGAAGCAGGCACCTTGCCAAGCAAGGAGCCCGACATGGGGTTTGATCCTAGGACCCTGGGATCATGACCTGAGCTGAAGGCAGTTGCCTAACCAACTGAGCCACCCAGGCACTCCCTGTCTTCATTTCTTTACAAGTCTTATTCTCTCTCCCTTCTCTTACCCTCTCAACCCTGCTCGTGTCGTCACACTGGCCGAGACAAGGAAGTTGTGCTGGCACAGCTGAGAAAGTGTGACCATGGTGCTTAAAATCAGACACAATGATAATGTAAGAAGATAAAAATTCTTAGGTGTTGCCTGGAACATCTTTCCACTCTGATACTTCTCTGATGCTAAATCTGCTTTTAGGGATCAAAGAAATGTGAGAGGAATTCCTAATGCCAAAGCTTAAAGCCAAAGTCACGAGAGAATTCCTGACTTAAAGTTCCTATTTAGAAACCGAGAGAAAACAAGAATTAGAGTTTTTAATCTTAATCTCTTGTGTTCAAGATTGCATGGTTTGTTAGATGTCAAACCAGGGGACTGGCTTCCAGGCTGTACGCCAGAGGTCACTGTGCAGTTCTCTGAGGACAGAGGCTACGTAATTTTACTCAGCTTCATTCATGTGCTGAATGAAGGAGGGAATGAATGAATGTGCTCTACCCTAGGGGTGTAGATGAAAGGGAAGAGCACTGTCATTTCTCTAAAGATGGAAAGCTTTAGAATTTGGGGGAGGGGAAAATAAATATTTATTTCAAAAATAAACTTTATCAAAACAAAGGCAGAAAAAATGTTTTGGATGTCAGAAAGATCTATGTTAGGGGCACCTGGGTGCCTCAATTGGTTAAGCATTCAACTCTTTTTAAAAATATTTTATTTATTTGAGAGGAAGAGAAAGAGAGAGAGCACAAGCAGAGGGAGGGGCAGAGGCAGAGGAGGAAAAAGCAGATTTCCCGCTGAGCAGGGAGCAGGACCTAAGCCAAAGGCACAGGCTTAACCCACTGAGTCACTCAGGTGCCCCAAGTATTAAACTCTTGATCTCAGCTCCATTCTTGATCTCAGGGTCATGAGTTCAAGACCCATGCTGGGTGATGCACTGGGCGTGAAGACTATTTAAAAAAAAAATCTATGCTATGTTGCTAAATCATTTGTCACTAAGTTCAAGGGATGATTGAAAATTATCTTCTGGGGGTGCCTGGGTGGCTCAGTGGGTTAAGCCGCTGCCTTCGGCTCAGGTCATGAGCGAGGAGAAGGTCAGAGAGCGAAGCAGACTCCCCATGGAGCTGGGAGCCCGATGTGGGACTCGATCCCGGGACTCCAGGATCACGCCCTGAGCCGAAGGCAGTCGTCCAACCAACTGAGCCACCCAGGCGTCCCTTCGGCTCAGGTCATGATCCCAGGGTCCTAGGATCGAGTCCCGCATCGGGCTCTCTGCTCAGCAGGGAGCCTGCTTCCCTCTCTCTCTCTTCCTGCCTCTCTGTCTACTTGTGATCTCTGTCTGTCAAATAAATAAAATCTTAAAAAAAAGAAATAAATTACAAAAAAAAAAAAAAAAAAAGAAAATTATCTTCTGAAATGTTGACATGTCTGCATCAGAAACATCAGGGCAAAATGCTTGAGTGTGAAGTCTGAGTTGCCTGAGTCCTTTCCTACTCATTTGAATGACTGAGGAAGTTATTCAACCCATGCTGTGAGTCCATTTTGTATTTGCAAAATGGAACTAATAACAGCATACAAGGTTGTTGTGAGACATAACTAGTTAATATACAACCGACACAGTCATACATCTCATTTTCTGCCACCAAGTCCTGTCTCCCTAGTCAGTTTTGCTTTAGGTAACTGTTTCTCTTTGTATTTGGGTTTATCCTTCCCCCTCCACTTATGGTCCTTTCTTTTCCTCTCACCACCTTTCTATTTTTTCTCTTTTTTTCATTATTTCTCTCTCTGCCTGACTGGATTTCTTCTTAATATTCAAATACTGCTCCCTCACTTAAAAAAATGACTGATAGTGGGGTGCCTGGGTGGCTCAGTGGGTTAAGCCTCTGCCTTCAGCTCCGGTCATGATCTCAGGGTCCTGGGATGGAGGCCTGCATGGAGCTCTCTGCTCAGCAGGGAGCCTGCTTCCTCCTCTCTGCCTGTCTCTCTGCCTACTTGTGATCTCTGTCAAATAAATAAATAAAATCTTTTAAAAAAAGGACTGATGGCTATGAACTTTAGTAAAACTTCAGAACAAAAAACTTAATAACTGTTAAAATTCTGTTTTCTTTTTTTTTTTTAAAGATTTTATTTATTTATTTGACAGAGAGAGACCATAAGTAGGCAGAGAGGCAGGCAGAGAGAGAGGGGGAAGCAGGCTCCCTGCTGAGCAGAGAGCCCGATGCGGGACTCGATCCTAGGACCCTGAGATCATGACCTGAGCCGAAGGCAGTGGCTTAACACATTGAGCCACCCAGGCGCCCAAAATTCTGTTTTCTTTATTCCAAACTATTTTCTGATCTCTGCCATGATCATCCATCCTTTTTTTTTTCTTTTACATTTTAAAGTCAGTGAGTACTTTCATGTTATTTTAGTTCTGGTTTTCTTCACCTGATATAACTTCATACTGAAGGGGATCAGCATATGCCACTTTGACGTAAGGATTATTTTGAGTTGAAGGAAACTGAGAATCAACAGATGCAGAAAGAAGCCTTTCTGGCGCCTCTGTTATCTCATTAAAAGCAGAAATTTCTGAAAAATGAGGCTGTTGTAAATCCCTCTTCAGGATGGGTTTACTCCCAGAAGAGAGAACAAGAGTAATCCTACCATAAATCAAATTGTTCGTGGCCATGAAGAAGACGGAAAAGATCACTCACATATTCATAAACAGACGTTTTAGAAACATTTTTGTTTGTTTGAGATTGGTGATTATCTTTGATTATTCAATATATACAAAAATACATGATTATATTCTTGGGAAAAATTTGTGACTTTACTAGTACATTTTATTAAGCATCTAAAGGTATACTAGGCACAATTCCAGGGACTAAGGATTTATTCACGAACAAAGCAAGTAAAAAGCCATGCCTCCTAGACTTTATATGGTAGTGGAAGGAGAAAAGCAAACATAAGAAATAGGGAAATTATACATGTCAAAAGGTGATAAGAGCTCTCAAAAAAATAAGCAGATCAAGAATGCTAGTAGAGGGGCGCCTGGGTGGTTCAGTGGGTTAAGCCGCTGCCTTCGGCTCAGGTCATGATCTCAGGGTCCTAGGATCGAGTCCCGCATCGGGCTCTCTGCTCAGCAGGGAGCCTGCTTCCCTCTCTCTCTCTCTGCCTGCCTCTCTGTCTACTTGTGATCTCTCTCTGCCAAATAAATAAATAAAATCTTTAAAAAAAAAAAAAAAAGAATGCTAGTAGAAGGAACTGCAATTTTAATTTGGGAGGTCTTCTCCTCACTGAGAAGTTACTATCTGAAGAAAAACTGAAAGGCAGTGAAGGAAATGAGCCATATATATAAATAAGGGAAGATCATTCTGGGTAAAGGGAAGAGCTAGTGCAAAAACCCAGAGGCAGGTCAGTATATGGACGTTTGAGGTGCAGCGAGGAGATCGGTCTGACCACATTACAGTTAGCGAAGTGGAAAGTGATAGCAGAGAAGTCGGTGTGGAAGAGATAAAGGGCTTTGGCTTTTACTCTAAGAGAAACTGGAAAATATATAAATACAAATTGGGAAATCTTTAAACAACAGAGGTATATGTTGTCAACAAGCCATCCCTACCTCCTAATCTCATACTACCCAGAGATTGCTGCCATTTTGGGTCATGTTTTTCAAAAGTTTTATCTTTTTTTTTTTTTTCCAGAATTTTTTTCTATGTGATTATATACATTGATGGGCACATATAAAAACATGCAGTTTTATTTTGTAAAGTGTTAGCAACTTGTTTTTTACAATTAATATATCTTGGAGATCTTTCTTTGTCAAGACAGTACATATATTTCTACCTCATTCTTTTAAACTGTTGTATAATATTCCATTGTATGCCTATGCTACATTTTATTTAACCATATCCTTAATGGTAAACATTCAGATTCTAATTTCTTTGCTTCTTTGTTACTTTCCTTCCCCCAGTCCCTTGCTACCTTCCTTCTTTTCTTTTCTTTTTTTTAAACTGCATTACTTTTGTATTAATATTATATTTAATAACATAAAATTATATTGCATGAAATACAGGAGAAAATTTGAAAATTAGTTTGTGTTACTTTCTGTCAGAAAAGCAATATTTGTTTCCTTAAATTGGAATCACTTAGTTTTGCCACAGTGGAAGAGAGGCTTTAGTTATTTCTTAAGCAAGCATTTACCTAATGTTTATCATTTTGGAATAAAGGGGAATCCTGAGAGCTTACCCCCATTACTCTGAACCTTGCTAGGAGCTCACTGGGTCATCTTAGCCAAGTCAGCCAAAGGTCTACATCAGTGGAACTGAAAGGATCTAGGATCCCTAATCTATGCTGGGTTCTCCTTTCTCCCCCTACCTGCTTCCAGAACCAATCTGATTTTCAGCCAGCTCTCCTGTTAGGGCACGTGTGTTAGTCTTGTCTGCCTAACCCATGGAGGACGGATACTGTGTCATGTATTCCATTTTTCCTGCAACAATGTCTAGGTGATTCTTAGAATCATGGTTATTTATTTTAATATGTCTTAATTATCCTCAACATTGTATATGCAAAGTTAGCTCTATTTTGTTTAAAATAAACCTTGGAAATGGCAAGATGGAACTAGAGGGTATTATGTTAAGCGAAATAAGTCAATCATAGAAAGATAATTATAGGGGCGCCTGGGTGGCTCAGTGGGTTAAAGCCTCTGCCTTCAGCTTGGGTCATGATCCCAGGGTCCTGGGATTGAGACTTGCATCGGGTTCTCTGCTCAGGGGGGAGCCTGCTTCCCCTTCTCTCTCTGCCTGCCTCTCTGTCTACTTGTGATCTCTGTCTGTCAAATAAATAAATAAAATCTTAAAAAAAAAAAGAAAGATAATTATCATATGATCTCACTCACATGTCAAATTTAAGAAACAAGGCAGAGGATTATAGGGGAAGAGAGGAAAAAATTAAATAATATAAAACCAGAGAGGGAGACAAACCATAAGAGACTCTTAATCATAGGAAACAAACTGAGGGTTGCAGTAAGGTAACTGGAATACACCTTGGAATAAAACTTCTGCCATCTGTACAGATTTATCAACATATCTTTTAAATGTACCATTGAGGGATATCGGGGTGGCTCAGTTGGTTAAGCATCTGCCTTCGGCTCAGGTCATGATCCCAGAGTCCTGGGATCAAGCTCCACATCTGGCACCCTGCTCATCTAGAAGCCTGCTTCTCCTTCTCCCTCTGCTGGCTGCTCCCCCTGCTTGTGCTCTCTCTTTCTGTCAAATAAATAAATAAAATATTTAAAAGTAAGGAAATAAATAAATATACCATTGATTAGGAGGTTTGTAACTTTGCCCTGGTTGCTTTTTACCTTTAGGCCTTGCTTAATACAAACAGTTGTGCTACTAATAGAATGTACACATGCCTTGCTTAATTACATTCCAGGCAAGATATAGCATCTCTGCTTTGCCTATGTGCTTACATCACAGTAGATTGGTCAACTGTGCAATAACTAGGAAAATTTTCACACAGGATTACAGTAATACCACATAAACGATTTCTCAGCCTTATTCATGTTTATGACAAAGAATGAAATGACGTTTGAATCCTCAGTGGTACTCAGTGGGTATCAATAAATGCTGGTTTCTCTTCTCTCTTCAAAAGGAAATAATCAGCTTTATAAATTTAAAAAGGAGGGGCGCCTGGGTGGCTTAGTTGATTGAGTGTCCAACTCTTGATTTGAGCTCAGGTGATGATCTCAGGCTCATGGGATTGAGCCCCACATTGCGCTGCATGTTGAATGTGGAGTCTGCTTAAGAGTCTTTCTCTCTCCCTCTCCCTCTGTGCCTCCCCTGTTTGGTCTCACTCTCTCTCTAAAAAAATAAAAATTATAAAAAGAAAATGTAGAACACATTAATTAGCAGTCTAGATATATCCACAAAGATGGCAGAAATTTTACTGCAAGAAGAATAATCTTGGGACACCTGGGTGGCTCAGTGGGTTAAAGCCTCTGCCTTCCACTCAGGTCATGATCTCAGGGTCCTGGGATCGAGCCCCACGTTGGGCTCTCTGCTCAGCGGGGAGCCTGCTTCCTCCTCTCTCTCTCCCTGCCTCTCTGCCTACTTGTGATCTCTGTCAAGTAAATAAATAAAATCTTTTAAAAAAAAGAAGAAGAAGAATCTCATATATTTCAAATACTCAAAGATATATTATGTGATTAAAATGTAAATTTATTTAAAAGAGTTATCTATGTTATTCTTGGCATTATATATTTTCTCTTCAGGGGTTCCTAAAGTGCAACTACAACCGTGAGGGAGGAGGGATCCTCCCCAGATTAAAAACTGATCCCCATATTAAAAAACAACAGCAACAACAAAAAGAACCAACCGTGAAGGAGCTATTTCTTTATGATTACAGAGTTTCTGTTTGGGGAGATGAGAAAGTTTTAGAAATAGATAGTAGTGGCAGTTACATAAACTTCTGAATGCAATTCATGCCACTGAACCACACATGTAAAAACAGCTAAAATGCGTATTTTATTTTACTACCATTTAAAAAATAATAAAAATAAATAGGTAGAATTTCTTAACACATCAAGATTTTTTTTTTAACTTTCATTTCAATCATTATTTATTGAATGCCAGAAGAAGGTGGAGGAAAACAAATATATTTATTGAGTGCCTGCTTTGTGCTCAGGTATGAGCAAAAGAAGACTCAGAATGGTGACTTAAATATAAAGAGAACTTAAATCATGGCGAGCTCAGTCGCTGACATTTTGCACATCTCATATCATTGTGCCAGTCTCTGTAGGGACGGCATCATTGTGCTCACCCTTTTGTAACTGGGGAAGCGTGGGTGAAAAGACTTGTCAAGATTAGTAAAGAGAGGGACCAGAAGCTCTTAGTTAATGTCCTATTATTTCACTTAATACCATCACGTTTTCGGAAGATGAAATACTTATTTAATACAGTCTTACCTTCCTATTCTATTTCTGGGTTAGAAAAGGAGAACATTAGAAGACTAGCATGTTTGAAATAGAGCTGCTCTCTCTTCCAATCGCTGGTGGGTCTTTGCCTTGAAACCTAACTCTTGTCTTTGCTTTGGTTTCTTTCACTTCCTTTTAAACGTGTTATCTTCTTGTTTGCACTTTTTTTGCTAGAAGGCAGGGCCTATGAGTGGAGACACCCCCCACCTCCATTTCGTCAGAGCTAGCGAAAGACAGGAAGTTTACACAGAGCGCAACTATTTGCTAGGATTGGTTTTGATTCTTCCTCAAGTTGTCGCTAGTGTCGGAGATGCTGTTACCAGGTTCTGCTGCACAAAGAAAAAGATAAAAATATCTCTCTGACACTTGCCTTTTCTCTCTTTCCCATCCTCTTGCCAGGAACTCCGGAAAAGGATCCCAGACAGATTGGAGGCATTAGGTCATCGGTTTGAATCTGAGTAGTCAAGAAAAAAATGTGGGTAATGCCGGGCTCCTGGGGGAGAAGGAAGGAAATCAGGGAGAGATGAGAACTGTTCATTTACACCCCTGGCCATTTCCTCAAGGCTAGTTTCTTTGGAAAGTCTTGGTCTTTTTGGTCCTTGCAGGACCTTGCTGAGGGGCTGCTACGTTTTCTCCCTGGTTCTTTCCCTTGTGCCCCAGGGCTGGCAAAAGTAAGCTCCTGGAACTTTAAGGGACATGGATCTGGGGCTGAAGTCTCTATAGGAAAACCTACCAGAGTAGAAGTCTCTGCATCACCACTGCCTCCCTACGAAGGTTGGGCTGCTTTCCATCCAGCATCGCACGTCCTAATTGAAGTGAGTTGTCTGTTTTTATTTTTTCAAGTGTTCGGAGTAGAGAATCTTGGTTCTTTTTGGAATGCTCTTTAACAAACGTGTCACCTAAATCAGTACTTCTCATCCTTTAATGTGAATATGAATCACTTGGACATTGAGTTAAAAGGCAGCAGAATTCCGTGGGTCTGGTTTGGGCCTGAGACTCTGCATTTCCGACAGACTTGCAGGCAGCCTCAGATCTGTGGGTCTGTGAACCACGCCTTGAATAATAAGGGCTTCAGCCCTCTAGGTTTTTTTGCTTTGGGGGGAAAAGGACTGGGAGGATACTGGTGGAATGAAGGTATTTAACTAGGTATGTGATTTACGAAGAGCACCTGAAAAGAAAATCAGTCCCCATGCATTACCCTGGTTGTATCTGCTCAATGGACTATCTCTAAAATTGGGGGTTTCTAAAAAAAATAATAATAATAAAATTAAAAAAATAAAATAAAATTGGGGGTTTCTGTTCAACAGTTCCTAGATGTGGTAAGCCAAGTCACCCCAAGTGAAAGAGAATGTTTGACTGCTCCCTAGACTTGCGTGGGTCACTTTAGGCAGAGCCAGAAATCTTTTTTTAATTTTTACAATTTAGGGGATTAAGTGTCCTACCACACCTCAACAGGTACAACTAGCAGTTACTTTGATCATTTCAGTTTCAGTTAAAAATTATGCATGCTCGAAAAATAACTGATGTCTTCCACCTACCATTTTGAGGTATAAAGATTGTAAGGCCTATGAATCTACTACAAGATTGAACATCAATTCAAGTAAGGAACATAAGTAATATGTTTTGTTTTCTTATGAGAGGCCTTTTATCTCTCCTGGTAGTAGCTCCCTCTCTTAAATGATTCACATTTATCTGAAAGTTGAGTTTAATCCAAAAGAGACAAACTAAGAGGGAAAAAAATGAATAGATAGAAGTCTACCTATTCTGTCCGTAGTTGAGGGGAGAAAATAGCAATGGGAAAAAAGGGGGAAAGTAAAGAGTGTGGTGGCCTGGGATGTCATAGCTTCGGGAAATGAAGAGAAGAAGCCCCAGCTTAGAAATAGAATTCTGACCCACAGTCACATGGGAGTTCTTCCGGAATAGTAGCTCATGGCTTCCTCAGTTGGAGAAATATACTTGAAACAGAATAAATTATAAATTGTGTTGTGATGAATGAACACGCCGAAACTATGTCATGAAGTCGGGGAGTAGGCACTGGGGTCAAGGGTCCGAGAAATGAGCCGGCCTCGTGAAGTGCAGTGGGAACCCATGAAACCATCCCTGAGGGAGAAGAATTGCTTCTGTTTGAAATAAGCTTCGAGTAACATCCCTTTCTAACATTGTGGTATCACCAGAGGTGTTACTTAAAAATTTTACAACTGTGTGGCACAAACCTTGACCAGTCAGAACAGAGGTTTTTGTAAACAGCCCGCACAATAGCAACTGCTAGGTGGTGAGAATGTCTGGGACTGAACATTGGCCGAAGCTGTTACAGGTTTTAATTAAACTTTTCAGGGGGGGATAAATTGTAAAGCCACAGATGAGTTCAGATATATATATATATATATTTTTAAAGATTTTATTTATTTATTTGACAGAGAGAGATCACAAGTAGGCAGAGAGGCAGACAGAGAGAGAGAGAGAGGGGGAAGCAGGCTCCCTGCTGAGCAGAGAGCCCGATGCGGGACTCGATCCCAGGACCCTGAGATCATGACCTGAGCCGAAGGCAGTGGCTTAACCCACTGAGCCACCCAGGCACCCGAGTTCAGATATATTAATGGTATTCCACCACCATCTGCCAAAGCTCTGGCGCCATTTTCTCAGCTGAGGCCACTTCCCTCTGTTCTCTCTAGTCAAGCCCAGAGCAACCTCTCATTCCAGCTGTGCATCTCTTCCAACCTACGCTGAAGAGAAATCTTGAGTCACTACAAGACTCAAAATCTTATCCGCTTCCTGAGTAGAAGGGAAGATGCATATATTCTGCGGTAAGGAGTTCCAGCAGGAAAACAAATTCCATCACCATGTTATCCTGCCATACAAAGCATCGTCACATGTCTTATCCCACATGATTTTCACAACCATCATAGGGAGCAGGTCAAAGGGCTTATTATTCTAACTTGTTAGTGAAGAAATTGAGACGCTGGTTAAGCCATTTCTTACAAGGCACACAGCTGGTTAGTGGGAGTGCTAGATTTGAGCCCCAGCCTGATGGCTCCAAGGTCAGGTTTATCTTGTACTTTCTCCAACCTCTCAGGACCTTTAACATCCTGTAGTGTTCTGTACTAGGTCTGCTTTTCTTTTTACGTTGGACTTAGAAAATTTTGTACGCTAAAAAGAGTTCTGTTTCTACTTCTTTGTCATTGATGCTCATGCTTGTCTTAAGCTTTGCCTTTATTAAGGTCTTTACTCCACAGGAACCTGTCTCAAACTCAAACTTTATCATGCTTAAAAATCACCCGGGGAGGGTGCATGGGTGGCTCAGTCAATGAAGCATCTGCCTTCGGTTCAGGTGTTGCTTCTCCCTCTGTTCTTCACCCCCATCTCATGCTCTATCTCTTTCTCACTCTCTCTCTCTCCCTCAAATAAATAAATAAAATCTTAAAAAAAAAAAAATCACCTGGATTGCTTGCTAAAACTCAGCTTCCTGGGCCCTACTTCCAGAGATTCTGAGTCAGTGGGTCAGGTCCCAGGTATAGAATTTGCATTTCTTTAAAGATTTTATTTATTTATTTATTTGACACAGAGAGAGAGAGATCCCATAGAATTTGCATTTCTAATAAGCTTCTAGATGAATCTGATGCTGCCAGCCAGCGGTCACCCTCTTAGACTATAGGCTCAGCTTGTCAGTATTTTAAAAGAATATATTTATGGTTTAGTGAGGGAGCACAATGTGCTTGATAACACAGATTATAGAGCCAGAATTTCTGGGTCTGAATATTGATGACCTCACTTAAGCAAACTGTGCAATCCTGGGGAAGTTAACCTTTTGTGTCTGTTTCCTAATCTATAAAATGGAGACAATGGTATGACTTACCTTGGAAGTGAGTTGCGAGGCTTAACTGACTCAGCAGTGCAGGGCTTTTGCTCTATATGTTTGTAGTTTTATTACCAGGTCTTGCTCAATTCATAATTGTACTTTATAACAGAGACACATACAATAAGAATTCACATAGATATCAAATACCCTTCTTTAATGTAGGTGGTATGCAGGGCTTAATCATGAGTCAAACATGCTCTTGTGAGGGTTTTTGTGAGTTAATACCCCAAGTCGTCAGCTAGCACTTCCCACCAAGGGGAGAGAGAGCAGATGATGCTGAGAAGTTGGCAAGGGTCTGCTCACTCAGGGCCTTATGTATCATCCCAAGGGTTTGGACTTAACAGTGATAGAGTGGTAGTTTGAAGCTGGGGAGTGCAATCATAGTTACATTTTAGGAGCTGTCTTGCTGCAATGTGGGGGCTAGTTTGGAAGGAGGTGAGGCTACAGACAGAGGTGTTTGAACAGAATGTGGCAATCATCCTGGAGACAGTGAATAAAGGCTTGAACTAAAGCAGTAGCGTAGGGCGCCTGGGTGGCTCAGTGGATTAAGCCTCTGCCTTTGGCTCAGGTCATGATCTCAGAGTTCTGGGATCGAGCCCCACATCGGGCTCTCTGCTCAGCGGGGAGCCTGCTTCCCCCTCTTTCTCTGCCTGCCTCTCTGCCTACTTGTGATCTCTGTCTGTCAAATAAATAAAATCTTAAAAAAAAAATTAAGCAGTAGGATAAAGCTCTGAGCACCTCCCATGATTCATTCAAGTGAGGGAGTGGAACATAGGTCATGACTCAGGAAGTATGATTTGTATTAAAACTCCTTAGCTCTCACTTCTCTATATCAGAAATCCACGGAGGCTGAGGATGGAGTCTATGTAGTCCCAGCCCCTAGCTCCCAGAAGGTCCCTGATGGATGTTTGGTGAGTGAATGAGAGAGAGTAAGTCAAATTCTCCTTTGTTCTACAGGTTTCTGTGATCTGCTCTGACTTACCTCTCCAGCCTCAGCTCCTTCCTCCTCTCTAACCTTTATTCTGGTCACACAGGCCTTCCTTTAAGCCTTTGAAAATGCCCAAATGTGACTTCTAGTTCGAAGAGTGTCGAAATATTGCCTCTGGAGCAAATCTGTCCTGCCACCAATTAAGATAAAGTGTTTTTGGAACACAGCCACAACCATCTGATTCTGTATCATTTACGGCTACTTTAGGGCCATAATGGCAGGTGGAGTAATTGTGACAGAGACCACATGGCCTTTGAAGCCCCAGGTATTTTCTATTTGGCCCTTTATAGAAAAAGTTCACTGATTCCCTACTCTAGTTCTTTGTAATTGCTGTGACCTCTGATCTAAAACTCTAACCTCAACAAAATTGTAGTAATCAAAAAACAGTGGTGGGGCGCCTGGGTGGCTCAGTGGGTTAAGCTGCTACCTTTGGCTCAGGTCATGATCTCAGGGTCCTGGGATTGAGTCCCGCAGGGGGCTCTCTGCTCAGCAGGGAGCCTGCTTCCCTCTCTCTCTCTCTGCCTGCCTCTCTGCCTACTTGTGATCTCTCTGTGTCAAATAAATAAATAAAATCTTGAAAAAAAAAAAAAAACAGTGGTAATGGCATAAACAAAAAATACAGACCAGTGAAATGGAATAGAGAGAATGTCCAATGGGGAAAAGACAGTCTTTTTGACAAATGGTGCTGGAAAAACTGGATATCCACATACAAAAGAACTGTCAGACCCTTACCTTATACCATATACAGAAATTAAGTCAAAATGAACCAAAGATCTAACCATAACAGCTAAAAGTATAAAACTCTTAGATGAAAACAAGGGGGAAAAGCCTCATGACAGTGATTTCTCGGATATGACACCAAAAGCACAGGCAACAAAAGAAAAACCGATCTTTGAGCTTCTTCAAAATTAAAAACTCGCAAGTCTCAAAGGACATTATTAAGAAAGTGGAAAGCCAACCCACAGAATGGCAGAAAATATTTATAAATCATCTATCTGATAAGGGCTAATATCTAGAATATATAAAGGATTTCTACAGCTCAACAACAAAAGCCAAACACCCGAATTATAAAAGGCAGAAGGACTTGAGTAGACCTTTCTCCAAAGATTATCTAAAAAGGGGCAGTAAGCATATGAAAAGATGGTTAACATCACTGATCATGAGGGAAATGTAAATCAAAACCATAATGAGATACCACTTCATATCCAATAGGAAATAATAAGAAAAAAAAAAAAGAGGAAAGTAACAAGAGTTGGCATGGATATAAACTGGACCCTTTGTGCTTTGCTGATGGGAGTGTGAAGTGGAGTAGCCGCTATGGAAAAGTTTGGCAATTCCTCAAAAGATTAAACATGGTGTTACCATACGATCCAGCAATTCTACTTCTGGGTATATACTGAAAGAATAGAAAGCAGGCACTCAATAGAGATTTGTACACTTGTGAGTAATACAACAGCCAAAAGATGGAAATTACTCAGGTGTCTTATCAGTAGAAGAACACCACAAAACGTGGTCTATGTTTATAATAGAATATTTGTTTTAAAAATTCTTTTTTTTTAAAGATTATTTATTTATTTATTCGACAGAGAGAGATCACAAGTAGGCAGAGAGGCAGGCAGAGAGAGAGAGAGAGAGAGGAGGAAGCAGGCTCCCCGCTGAGCACAGAGCCCGATGCGGGACTCGATCCCAGGACCCTGAGATCATGACCCGAGCCGAAGGCGGAGGCTTAACCCACTGAGCCACCCAGGCGCCCCCGTTTTAAAAATTCTGACACATGGATGAACCTTGGTGACATTATGCTGAGTGGAATATGCTAGTCATCAAAGGACAAATACCGTATGACAAATAAACCTTTGTATGAGGGACCTACAGGAGTCAAATTCATAGAAACAGAAAGTAAGATAGTGGTTACTACCGGGGTAAAGGGGGAATGAGGAGTGATTGTTTAGCGGCTACAGAGTTTCAGTTTGGGGAAATGAAAAAGTTCTGGAGACGGGTGGTGGTGTTCGGTGTCACAAAACTCTACTCAAAAGTGGGAAATTTTATGTTATAGATATTGTACCACAGTGAAAGAACAAACGAACAAACAGATCTTTGCACGGCTGGTTCTTACTCTTCAGTTTTCAGCTCAAGTGGTATTTCCTCAAGGAAGGCTCCCATGACTCTATGTAACTTCCTTGTTTGACGTACCACTTTCTGAAATGATCATATCTATATCTATCTATCTATCTATCATCTGTCTTCATTAGAATGTAAGCTTCCTGAGGAGAGAGTCTTTGTCTAATTCAAAGCTATATCCTAACACTTATATCTTGGCACATAGTTGATGCTCAGTAAATATTTGTGGACTAAACTACAGTTGACCCTTGAACAACATGGGTTTGAACTGTGTGGGTCCACTAATACATAGGTTTTTCCAATAAATATATTGGAAATTTTTTTTGATATTTGCAACAATTTGAAAAAACTCACAGATGAACTGCATAGCCTAGATCTATCAAGAAAACTGAGAAGTTAGGTATGTCATGAGTGCATAAAATATATGTAGATATTATTTTGTCACTTACTACCATAAAATATATAAAAATCTATTATAAAAAAATAAAATTTATCAAAAGGTATGTGCACGGGGATGTTTGAGTGACTTAGCTGGTAAAGCATCTGACTCTTGGTTTTGATCCAGGTGGTAGTCTCAGGGTCATGAGATTGAGCACGGAATCTGTTTCAGGCTCCCTCTCCTCCTCTTATACCCCGCCCCCACCTCAACTCTTGCTCTCAAATAAATAAATAAATCTTTTTTTAAAAAGTACCCACACAGAGGCGCCTGGGTGGCTCAGTGGGTTAAGCCGCTGCCTTCGGCTCAGGTCATGATCTCAGGGTCCTGGGATCGAGCCCCATATCGGGCTCTCTGCTCAGCAGGGAGCCTGCTTCCCTCTTTCTCTCTCTGCCTGCCTCTCTGTCTACTTGTGATCTCTGTCTGTCAAATCAACAAATAAAATCTTTAAAAAAAAAAAAAAGTACCCACACAAATACAGACCATACGTGGTGCCATTTGTGGTCAAGACAGATGTAAACAAATGCAAAGATGCAGTATTAAATCATACCTACATAAAATGAACTGTAATACATACTATATACTGCAAGAATTTTGTAGCCACCTCTCCTAGCTATGGCAGTGAGCTCAAGTGTTGCCAGTACCCATTTAAAATGCCGTGTTACAGTAATAATCTCCGTATGACCCGTTTGTCTCTCCAGTATATCGTGTGTCACAGTAAAATGTGTTCTCTCACAGTTCTCAAACATTTTTCATGATGCTTAGTGCAACACTGTAAACTTTGAGTAACGCCAGGGGACCCATAGTAAGTACCACTAGTAATGCTCAAAGCGCTTGCAAGAAACAGAGGAAAGTCATGACATTACAAGACAAAGTTGAGTTGCTTGATATGTACTGTAGATTGAGGTCTGCAGTGTGGTTGCCTGCTATTTCAAGATAAATGAATCCAGCATGAGGAGCATTAAAAAAAAAAAGAAAGAAAGAAAAAAGAAAAGAAAAAGAAAAAGGAAATTTGTGAAACTGTCACTGTAGCTACACCAATGGGGGTGAAAACTTTGCACTTCTTTGCAAAATACATTTTTATCTCATATTGAAAATGGAGCTCTTTTTTAAAAAAAAGATTTTATTTATTTATTTGAGGTAGCGAGAGAGTGAGCATCAGCTGGGAAGGGCTGGGGTTCAGAGAGAGAAGGAGAAGCAGACTCCCTGCTGAGCAGGTAGCCTGAGGGACTCCATCCCAAAACTCTGGGATCATGACCTGAGCCAAAGGCAGACGCTCAACTGACTGAGCCACCCAGGTGCCCTGAAAATGCAGCTCTGATTTGGGTACAGGATTAGTGTAAGGAAGGCATATCGGTAGACTCTAATATGATTCTAGAAAAAGTGGGGTGTCATTATATGACAGTTTAAAGCAAAAGGAAAATGAAAGATCTAAAGCTGGAGAACTTAATAATAGCAAAGGATGGTTTGATAATTTTAGCAAGAACTTCAGATTAAAAAATATCAACACGAGAAGCAGCTTCCACCAACCAAGAGGCAGCTAGAGAAGTTCTCAGACCCATTAAGAAAATCATTGAGGAGAAAGGGTATCTGCCTTAACAGGTTTTTAATGCAGACCAAAGTGACCTATTCTGAAAAAAAAAAGTGTCACAAAGGACATTTATTAGTAAGGAAGAGAAGCAAGCCGCAGGATTTAAGTCCGGAAGGGAGAGGCTAACTCTGTGATTTGGGTCAATGCAGTCGGTTTATGATCAGGACTGCCTTATATATAAAGCTGCTAACCCCTGAGCTGTGAAGGGGAAAGATAAACACCAGCTGCTACTGTTTTGTTTGTCTAGCAAGAGAGCCTGGATAGGGAGAACCCTTTTTCTGGATTGGTTCCATCAAAGCTTTGTTCCTGAAGTCAGAGGAGTACTATGCCAGGAAGGGACTGCCTTTTAACATTCTTTTGATTTTGGACAATGCCCCTGTTCACCCGGACCCCATGAGTTCAACACCAAAGGTGCTGAAGTGGTCTGCTTGCCCTCAAATGTGTCTAATTCAACCTCTAGCTCATGGGGTCATAAGGACCTTTAAAGCTCCATACACACAGTGCTCTGAGGAAATGATTGTCAACATATGAAAGAGAACTGGAATAGAGAGGACATCATGAAAATCTGGAAGGATCACACCATTGGAGGTGCTACTGCTCTAATAGAAAAAGCCGTACAAGGGGTGCCTGGGTGGCTCAGTGGGTTAAAGCCTCTGCCTTCAGCTCAGGTTATGATCTCAGGGTCCTGGGATTGAGCCCCACATCAGGCTCCTCTGCAGGGAGCCTGTTTCCCTTCCACTCTTTCTGCCTTCCTCTCTGCCTACTTGTGATCTCTGTCTGTCACATAAATAAATAAAATCTTTTAAAAAATCTTTAAAAATATTAAAAAAGAAAAAAAGAAAAAGCCGTAAAAGCCACTGAATAATGGCTTTGTAAAGGCTTTTTTTTTTGAGGCTTTGTAAAAGCCTCAAACAATGAATTCGTGCTGGAAAAACTTTTCCCAGATGTTGTGCATGACTTCAAAAGATTTACAACAGAGCTAATCAAGGAAATTATGAACAAGATTGTGGATATGGAAAAAAAAAAAGTAGAGGGTGGTTGTGATGAAGGGTTTCAAGATATGGATCTTGGAGAAATTTATTTTATTTATTTTTTTGGGGGGGGGAATCTTGGAGAAATTTAAGAGCTGATGCCAGAGGAATTAACAGAAGATGACCTGATGGAGATGAAGGTTTCCAAATCAGTGCCAGCCAGTGAAAAGATGAAGAAGCCTTTCCAGAAAACATACTGACATTAGACAATTTGGCAGAAGGGTTCTGATTATTCAAGACATCTTTGTTGTGTTTTCTTTTTTAAAGATTTTAATTATTTGTCAGAGAGAGAGAGAGAGAGGGAGGGAGGGAGAGCACAAGCAGGGGGAGGAGCAGGCAGAAGGAGAAACAGGCTCCCCGCTGAGCCACCCTCCACCCCCCCCCCGCACCCCCCCCCCCCAGGCCCCAGCATTTGAGCTGAAGGCAGACTCTTAACTGACCAAGCTACCGAGGCATCCCTCAAGACTGCTTTTCAGTTCTTTTACAACATAGACACTGAAAGAAAAGCAAATGGTGGAAGGATTGGTACTGGTTAGAAACATATTTAGAGAAAGGAAAAAGTAAAAAAGTCAGACAGAAATTACCAGTATTTCTGTAAAGTTACACCAAGTGTGCCTGCCTCTCCTGCCTTCCCTTCCACCTCCTCCACCTGTACTGCCTCTGTCACCTCTGAAACAGGAAGACCAAACCCTCCCCTTCTTCCTCCTCTGTGTACTCAACATGAAGATGACAAGGAAGATCTTTGTGATGGTTCACTTCTACTTAAGGAATAGTAGGGTGCCTGGGTGTTCTCAGTTGGTTAAGTGACTGCCTTTGGCTCAGGGCGTGATCCTAGAGTCCCAGGATTGAGTCCCTCATCAGGCTCCCTGCTCAGTGGGAAGCCTGCTTCTCCCTCTCCCACTCCCCCTGCCTGCCTGTGTTCCCTCTCTCGCTGTCTCTTTCTCTGTCAAATAATTAAGTAAAATCTTTAAAAAAAAATAGTAAATAGTCATCATGCTGTACAGTTAATAAGCAACTGTTGTCTATGGGTGTGTGTCTTTGTGTGAAAATCTAATAACTGTACAAGAGCTGTATTGAGACATTTTGTGTCATTATCACCATCATTGCCTGAGAGTTCATCCTGTAGAACACTGTGTGCAAGAATTGTATGGAAGTGGATAACCTTTCAAAGACATAGGGTGAAGGATATTTAATGTAAATTTAATATTGTGGTAGTTTTCTTTTTTTTTAAGATTTTATTTATTTATTTGAGAGAGAAAGTGAACAAGAAAGAGAGAATACAAGCAGGGGGAGTGGCAGGCAGAGGGAGAAGCAGACTCCCTGTTGAGCAGAGAGCCCAATGTGGGGCTCTATCCCAGGACACTGGGATCATGACCTGAGTCAAAGGCAGATGTTCAATTGACTGAGCCACCCAGGTGCCCCTATCTTTTCACTTTTCAAGTCTAATTTTAGTGATAAATGTAATAGCTATAGTGTTTTGTTTCATTTAAGACAATATTGAAGTGCAGCCACTCTGGAGAACAGTATGGATGTTCCTCAAAAAGTTAAAAATAGAGCTACCCTATGACCCAGCAATTGCATTACTAGGTATTTACCTAAAGGATACAAAAATACTCATTTGAAGGCATACATGCACCCTGATGTTTATAGCAGAATAGCCAAATTATAGAAGGAACCCAAATATCCATCAACTGATGAATGGATAAAGAAGATGTGAGATATCTATATATCTATATCTATATCTATGTATTACTCAGGCATAAAAAGAATGAAATCTTGTCATTTACACCAATGTGAATAGAGGTAGAGAGTATAATGCTCAGTGAAATGTCAGAGAAAGAGAAAATATGACTTCACTCGCATGTGGAATTTAAGAAACAAAACAACTGAGCAATCAGGAAAAAAGAGAGAGAGAGAGACAAACCAAGAAACAGATTCTTAACTGTAGAGAATAAAATGATAGTCACCAGAGGGGAGGAGGGCCTGGGTTAAGTAAGTGATGGGGATTAAGGAGAGCACTTGTTGTGATGAGCACTGGGTGCGGTATGGAAATGATGAATCACTATACTGCTCACCTGAAACTAATATTACGCTGTATGCTACCTAACTGGAATTTAAATAAAAACTTGAAGTCAATATTGATGTAGGCAGTGAGAGAGGATCTTGTAATCAGACGATGTAAACTTATAGTATCAATAACAGTACAGTGCTATAAATGTATTATCTCTTCCTTATGATTTTTTTTCCCAATTTATTTATTTTCAGAAAAACAGTATTCATTATTTTTTCACCACACCCAGAAAAATATGGAACGCTTCACGAATTTGCGTGTCATCCTTGTCTTCCTTATGATTTTAAAAACATTTTCTTTAGTTCACTTTATTGTAAGAATACAGTATGTAATACATATAAACATATAAAATACGTGTTACTCAGTTGTTTCTTGTAAGCTTCTGGTCAACAGTAGGGTATCAGCAGTTAAGTTTTTAGAGAGTCAAAAGTTGGATTTTCAACTGCACTGATAGTTGGTACCCCCAACTCTGGAGTTGTTCAAGGGTCAACTATAATAAAAACAGTTTAATGAGAAAAGAGAAAGGACTCCACCTGGAGGTTGTATTAGTAAGTGTATTCTGTGGGAGTTTTAAACGTACAATATTAAAATCAAAGCCAAAGGGAAAATGTAACTTCAGTAGTATTAGTTGTGATGGTGGAGCGAGAAGACATGAAAAGAAGTGAATCAGACATATTTGTATAAAATATTTCCATATGAAGTCCCTCCTTTCCATGTAAACTCCCTTCTCCGCCTCCTAATTCCCAAGACTTGAGCAATTCCTCTGCTTCCTCTCCACGTATCACCCGTTCATTTACTTACTGTCTGTGGCTGCTTTCATGCTACAGTGCCAGAATGGAGTGGTTGCTATAGCAACTGCATGGCCCACAGTCCTAAAGTGTTTACTCCCAAGCCTTTTACAGAAAATGCTTGCCAACCAATACCTAATGTAAAGACAATAGGCTGGAGATACCTGTTTACTATTCTCCAAGAACTTTCATGACATTCATTCAGGCCAATTTAGAAACAATTGCTGAGCATCTACTATGTTTCAGGCACTGTCCTAGGCATCAAGGATAGAACAGTGAATGAAGGGTGCCTGGGTGGCTCAGTGGGTTAAGCCGCTGCCTTCGGCTCAGGTCATGATCTCAGGGTCCTGGGATCGAGTCCACATCGGGGCTCTCTGCTCAGCGGGGAGCCTGCTTCCTCCTCTCTCTCTGCCTGCCTCTCTGCCTACTTGTAATCTCTCTCTGTCAAATAAATAAATAAATAAAATCTTAAAAAAAAAAAAAAAAAGAACAGTGAATGAAATAGAACCTGTTCTTGTAAAGCTCACCTTCCAGTGAGAGAAGACAGATAATAAACAATAACCAAATAATGTAGTATGTTAGGTGAGAAGGGCTAGAGAGAAAAGCATAGTAAGGGAAGGGGTAATTAGGAAGGCAAAGGGAGGGGCACCTGGGTGGCTCAGTGGGTTAATCCTCTGCCTTCGGTTCAGGTCATGATCTCAGGGTCCTGGGATCAAGCCCCACATCAGGCTCTCTGCTCGACAGGGGGTCTGCTTCCTCCTCTCTGCCTGTGTCTCTGCCTACTTGTGATCTCTGTCTATCAAATAAATAAATAAAATTTTTTAAAAAAAGGAAGGCAAAGGGAGGTTTCACAATTTTAATTTTTTACTTATTGATTGATTGATTGCACATGTGTGCCCACCTAAGTACTGAGGGAGGGACAAAGGGAGAGATCATCTTTTATTTATTTATTTATTTATTTATTTATTTGAGAGGAGAGTGAGAGAGAGAGCATGAGGTGGGGGAGTGGTGGGCAGAGGGAGGAGGAGAAGCAGACTCTCCACTGAGCAAGGGGCCCAATACTGGGCTTGATCCCAAGATGCTCAGATCATGACCTAAGCTGAAGGCAGACTCATAACTGACATGCCACCGGGCACCTCTGAATTTTCATTTTTAATGAATTTCTAAGTGAAGTGAATGGTTACTGGTCTAGGGAAACACCTTAAATAGTACTGCCTCAAAGAGATTTGCTTGGTGACTATACACTAGCTGAAAGGAAATACCCAGTGATTCTGGGAATTATTAAATACTGCTTCTGAAATGACACTGACTCCCAGGAACACAAAACACCACCAAGTTAAAAAATTCAGAATAGCGGAGCACCTGGGTGGCTCAGTGGGTTAAGCCTCTGCCTTCAGCTCAGGTCATGATCTCAGGGTCCTGGGTTCAAGCCCGCATAGGGCTCTCTGCTCAGAAGGGAGTCTGCTTCCCCTCTCTTTCTGCCTGCCTCTCTGCCTACTTGTGATTCTCTCTTTGTCCGTGTGAAATAAATAACACCTTTAAAAAAAATTCAGAGTAGCAGCTTATGGAGATGAGCAGATAGAAGCAGTCTTGGCCTAACTTAGTCTAACTTTAGGGCCCTGCATGGAGTAGCAGCTATGATGGCAAGAAGCATCACATGGAATCCCCTGGAACTGCCCTTCCACTCCTGCTTCCTATGTACCAAGACATGAACCAAAAAGTAACAACACATCCTCTGAGAGGACTGTGGGGATTAATGACAGCAACATAGATGTATGATACTGGGGTGGGGATTCCTCTAGCCTTTCTGTGTAACTCACCTGTTCAGCTGGTACAAAAGTCAGATGGATCATACAGGATGCATTAGATTATTATGATTTTTTTAAAAGATTTTATTTATTTATTTGACAGAGACAGTGAGAGAGGAAACACAAGCACGGGGAGTGGGAGAGGGAGAAGCAGGCTTCCCACCGAGCAGGGAGCCAGATGTGGGCCTCCAACCCAGGACCCTGGGATCATGACCTGAGCTGAAGGCAGCCACTTAACAACCGAGCCACTCAGATGCCCTATTATGATATTTTTTCAAAAAGCTTTTATTTATTTATTTTAGAGAGAGAGAGGAAGCATGAGCAGGGGGAAGGGTAAAGGGAGAGGGGGAGAGAGAATCATAAGCAGACTCCGTACCAAATGTGGAGCCCGACATGGGGCTCGATCCCAGCACCCTGAGATCATGACCTGAGCCTAAATCAAGAGTCAGTGACTTAACCAACTGAGCTACCCAGGTGCCCCAGATTATTATGATTCTAACTAGGTGGTGATTCCAATCTCAGCAGCCACTCAAGATGTTGTATCTTTAGTGCAGACGATCAGCACAACACCTGGCACCTAGTATGCAACTCTTGACTTATCAAATGTTTTCTTTTCCTTTCTAATCAATAAGGAAAATCAAACACAATTTCTATTTATTTATATAGCAGTCACAACAGTATACATTTATGTTCATGTCCCAGGGCTTTGTCCTCTCTCTCTTTCCTCCCATCCTAATTTAGTTGGAAGGAACCTTGATTGTCTTGATATCCCAGAGGACATCGTGCTGATCCTGTACATTAATGTCATTATGCCAGCTGGATCTGGTAAGCAGAAAGAAACAAGTATCAAAAATACCTCATTTACATACCTGATTTCAGCTCAGGTCATGATCCCAGGGCCGTGAGACTGAGCCCTGCTTTGGGCTCTGTGCTGAGCGTGGAGCCTGCTGAAGATTCTCTCCTTCCAAGGTGCCTGGGTGGCTCAGTTGGTTAAGCATCTGCCTTTGGCTCAGGTCATGATCTTGGGCTCCTGGAATTGAGCCCGGAGCAGGGCTTCCTGCTCAGCGGGGAGTCTACTTCTCCCTCTTCCTTGTCCCTCCCCATGCTCATTCTCTCTCATGTTCTCTCTCTCAAACAAATAAACTCTTAAAAAGAAGAAAATTCAGAGACATTACCCCATGGGGTACCCAGTCCACTAAGTCAGAATCTCTGGGAGCGGACCTCAAGAATCCCAAGTGTTGTAATAAGTTCTCAGCACATTTAAAAAGGTACCAGCTTAGATCAGCAGTTCTCAACAAAGAGTGATTTTGATCCTCAGGTTAGGGTTGACAAATAAAATACAGGGGATCCCAGTTAAATTTGAATTTCAGTAAGGAACAAATACTTTTTTTAGTATAAATATGCCCCAATCAATAGTTTGAATCTGAAATTCAAATTTCATCTGTGTTTTTATTTCCTAAATCTGGTAACCCTACTCTCCAGAGGATATTTGGTAATGTTTAAGCAAACATTTTGATTGTCCCGACTGGAGAAAGGGTGATGTGTGTGTGCTACTAGCATCTTATGGGTAGAAACTAGGTTATGCTCTCAAACATTCTACAGCGTACAGGACAGTACCCTCACCGCTGCCACACCCAAGAAATATCCAGGCCAAAATGTCAGTAGTACGGAGGTTGAGAAATGTTGGCTTGGAGGAGGATTTATGATATACCATGCCTATGGCTGTGTTGCAGGATCTTTTCTCAATCTCCCAGATTTTCCCTCTTGTTGGGGATCTTAGTCTCTGAATGACTTAGGTCTGGGTATTGGGTACAAGGCATCCTTTGGCAACTTCAGTTAGGTTCTGCAGACTTAGATTTTTTTTCTTTTTTACTTTGTACTTTTAAAAATATATATATATACAAAGATTTTATGTATCTATTTGAGAGAGAAAGAGAGCACAAGTAGGGGAGAGGGGCAGAGGGGGAAGGAGAAGCAGACTCCCTGTCCCAGGATCATGACTCCTGCCAAAGGCAGAGGCTTAACCAACCGAGCCACCTAGGGCCCCCTAGATTATTTTTTTTATATATACATATGTCAAGCAGTGTATTACTATGCTGTTGGTTTATGATTTCTTGGAACCCCCAAATCTATTACCCAGCAGCACAAACCAGAGATGATAAAAAATGCCCCATCTGTGGTTTGTTGTAGTCATTGCCCCATATTATCTCAAGCAGCCCAGTGCTATGCGGAGCCTTTCCCATGTGGAATCTTTATATTTCTGCTGAAATAAGGGCATACATTTTCACCAGAGCCTCATCTGCCAGTATCTCTGAGCTGCAGAGCTCTTCAAGGATGCTGAGGCCTGCCTCACTCATGCATATCCTAATATCTTGGTGAAAGGGGTGTCCTTTAGACCTTCCCAGAGGGTTCTAGTCAGGACGTGGCTGGGACAGTTGCACGTAATGGATCCATTCCTATTTTCCCAAAACTTGCATTCCTTTGCCTACAGTATGCTGAGAAGATCTGGCATTTCAGTTTCATTAACTCATGTTATTGTGGAGTCCCAGCTTTCATTAGCCAACCTTTTCAAAACTGTTACCACTATGCTCATTACTCTAGCCAGCATGTTATATTCAAACCCTGGAGGAGTGTGCCCATGTCAGTGACCTTGGCCTAACTGAGTATATTTTATCTCCATTGGCTTAACACTTTTAGAATCTATACCTTCAGCTGCTCCCTAGAATTCTGCTGATACATGTTGGCAAAATCATACAACTCTGTTGGGGAATAGGCTACCTCCTCCTGGGGCAGGCTGGTGTGCTCTCTCAGAGGTATGGCTCCAGTTTCTACTGGTGCATAACAAAACTCTAAAACCGAGAGGCCTAAAACAACAACAATTAAATGGATTTGAGAGGGAATGGGAGAGGGATCGCTGACGCAAGTATAGAGGACTCCTTTGAAGAGTTTTGTTATATAAGAAGGCAGAGCTATATAGCAGTGGTCATAAGGTGTGAGATGAAGAGAGATGTTGAAATGAAAGAAATAAAAAATAACATGGATGCATGCCATTGGAAATGATCCAGCAGTAAGAGATAAATATGGTAAAGACATATCGATACATCAGGATATGGTAGATAGATACATAGATACAGATAGATCCTATGTATAGATACTACCTATCTATATCTATATACTATATCCATATCTATATCCATATGTGTTGATGTATAAGAGAATTTAAGGGATTTACTGCAAAATGGAGACACTGCCTTAAGCCTTAGACAGAAGCATAGACATTCATCTAGGCCAAAGTAAAAGGAGCAAAGGCAGAGTATGTTGGTAGGTGGGCAGCCATGGTAGAGAGAATCTAGAAGTCTCTTTTGCTTGCTTCAGTTTTCTCAGTAAAGTAAGAAATAAGGTTATCAGCTGAGGATGACTATGAGAGAAGGTACTGAGCAGGAAGACGACATTGTGACATATCAAAATAGGGAAAAAGAAGAATGAATGGTCTAGGGAAGTATAGTATGAATTGCTGGGCACTACTGAGCATGAAGATTCTTTTTCTTCTTCTTCTTCTTCTTCTTCTTCTTCTTCTTCTTCTTCATCTTCTTTTTTTAAAGAAAGCTCCATTAAAAAAAGAAAAAAGAAATTAAAAAAAAAAAAAGAAGAAGAAAGATAGAAAGAAAGAAAAGCTCCATGCCCAACGTGGAGCCCAGTGTTGGGCTTGAACCCATCACCCTGAGATCAAGACCTGAGCTGAAAGAATCAGCTGCTTAACCAACTGAGACACCCTGGCATCCCCCAGCGTTAAGATTCTTGATCATGAATTTAAAATCAGAAGAACCACTATTCTTCTCTGTTTTCCTCTATCCACATTTAGTGTTAGGTACAGAGTGGGGGAGATGTGGATTTAAGGGAGTTTGTAGTTTAGTCAAGCAAATGACAATGCAAAAGAAGGGCAAGGGGGTTTGAGGGTGTTTGCTAGGCTGTTATTATAATGAATAATTGGGTTTTCATCTGGTATGGAGACTAAAGTGAACAATGGGGGATAAGGCACAGTGAAATACTAGCAAAATTAATGGATTATATATTCTTATAGGGGTCAGAGATTTGTTGGGATCGGGTTCCTAGAAGGAGCTGGGTGGAAATACGGGATTTGGTGGTAAGAGAGCAAAATGGTACTAGTATGACAGTGTCTCTGGTGACCTGGGAGTGCACAACTGGAACAGGGTGGAGAATAAGAGCATTGGAGGAGAGAAGGTCAAGGTAGTAAGAAGCCAGGGTGTCAAGAAAATCACTTGTATGTGTATTGATTTCACCACGAAGCAAGACAGAAATAGTGTTCTAGAGAGTAATGGTGTACCAGGAACTAAAGTTACTCATAAGTGGAACAGGAGGGTCCTAGAGTTTAAAGTTAGCAGCAACCATAAGAGGCAGGCAGTAATCAAGTCTGATGACATGAAATTCAAAGCTGCGATCTTAGTGGGGAAATTAGTAGGAGATGATCCACTTTGAGATGTTCACATTTTGCGGTGGTTTCTCCTCCCAGAATAAGCAATATCAGAATGTAAAATTCCCCAATGTCACCTTAAGGAAAATGCATTTCCATAAAGACTTCTCATGCTTTAGGGAGACCTGAGTGGTGCAATCAGTTAAGCGTCTGCCTTGGGGTCAGATCATGATCCTGGGGCCCTGGGATCGAGTCCTGCATCGGGCTCTCTGCTCAGTGTGGAGTCTACTTCTCCTTCTACTTGCTGCTCCCCTTGTTTGTACTTTCTCTCTCTCTGTCTCTCTGTCAAGCGCCTGTTACCTCTCTGACAACCCCCACCCCACCCTCAAAAAAGATTTTTTCATGCTTTAAACACAAGAGGGCATCAGAGTCTACCAAGGGATTATTTTCACTTCTCTAAAGCTAGGACAACCATAGTTACTTTTTAGAATGAAAGGGGACCAAAAAACTCAGTATATTGCAAATATCATATTCTTTTGAATCTAAAATTCATCACTTTAGGGGCGCCTGAGTGGCTCAGTCAGTTAAGGGGCTGCCTTCGGCTCGGGTCATGATCCCGGGGTCCTGGTATTGAGCCCCGCATGGGACTCTCTGCTCAGTGGAGAGCCTGCTTCTCCCTCTCCCTCTGCCTGCTGCTCTGCCTACTTGTGCTCTCTCTCCATCTCTCTAATAAATAAATAAAATCTTAAAAAATAAAATAATAAAATTCATCACTTTATTATTATTTTATATACCAACATTATAATCCCTGTTAATTAAACTGAATATAAGGTTTCCCATTTACATAAAATTTTTATTTTCTACTTATTAAACTTTGATTAGAGATTTTCATTGAGGGTTTATGTTTTAATCATATGTTGCTTTGTACATACCAAAAAAGAAAAAAATAATAAAATTAAATGGTTTAGTTATCTCTAAAACTTCTTCACCTAAAGAGATTAACTCTTCTGAATCACATTTGACTCAGTCATGGATGTCTTTGGTTCTTCACACAACAGTGACCTCTGTGCCTTCAAGAGTGTTGGGAATACAGCTACTTCAAAGAATCCATAAACTGAAAACCATTGTTGCTGGGCTGGGCAGCTTTTGGCAATTATACAGAGCTGGCTTAGACTAAACCCCCAGGGACATTGCTAAATATATCACGTCACCTCCTTCTGAGGTTTATATGATTGCTAGCGGGAAAGAGTGGTCCTCTACTATTTCAGCAATTTTCATTCAAGTTACAAGACCTTTCTATAAGTTTTGACCTACAAGTTTTTGACACTTCTAACATTCGGGCCCATACAGACCATGACAGCAACTATGCCATGATTGCCACCTGGCAAACAGGAATGAAAGATACCATTGATTAAAAATCTCACCGTGATTTTAGTGATGTTAAGATGGAAGAACAGGGGCGCCTGGGTGGCTCAGTGGGTTGGGCCGCTGCCTTCGGCTCGGGTCATGATCTCGGGGTGCTGGGATCGGGCTCTCTGCTTGGCGGGGAGCCTGCTTCCTCCTCTCTCTCTCTGCCTGCCTCTCTGCCTACTTGTGATCTCTCTCTGTCAAATAAATAAATAAAATCTTAAAAAAAAAAAAAAAGATGGAAGAACAATGAACATCTTAGAATCAACAAGTATGGTAGATGATTTTTATTAAAGTTCAATTTAAGCCTCCTCTTTCTATCTTCCCCAGGGAGCAAGAGAGTTTCCAAACTATTAAAAGTAAAAATAAATATTGTAATGAGCAAATGAAAACCAAGGAAGAAAAGGGAAGAATAAGAGAATACTAAACAAAAAAAATGATGATGAGGGCACCTGGGTGGCTCAGTTGGTTGAGCGACTGCTTTCAGCTCAGGTCATGGTCCTGGAGTCCCGGGATCGAGTCCCACATCGGGCTCCCAGCTCCATGGGGGGTCTGCTTCTCCCTCTGCCCTTCTCCTCACTCATACTCTCTCTCAGTGTCTCTCTCTCTAATAAATAAATAAAATTAAAAAAAAAATGATGATGAGCTCTAAGTGTAAATGTTACCGCTCCCTGTGAAGCTTCCATCCCTCACCTCTGCTTACAAGGAGGGAGAGGAGAAGGAGCATGGGCTCTAAGTGCTGGGACTTCCTAGCTGTTAGTTCCAGAGAAATTTACCAATTGCTTTTGATCCTGTTTCCTTTCCTGTAGGCTAGGAGTAACAGTGTTCACCTTTCCTAGTGTTGGTGAGGGTTAACTGTGATTATGTCTCAACAAAGTTTCTTTTTCTTTTCCTTTGAGCTACTAAGCTTGTGTGTCACCCATGAGGCATATATTTCACCTACCTGCTTTGTTTGTATACTTTTATCTCTTTGGCTTGTACTTCAAGTTTGCCCTGTTCATTGTACTGGTTCTCATACCTGCTATTTGCCTATCATCCTTCAGTGTCTCAACCATGTTGAGACTACCCAGCACCTCCCCCTCCCCCAACGACCTCCACCTCTGAGTTCCAACACCTAGTTTGTTGGGATTGTCTGTCAGTATAGTTTCTGGTGGTAACTCTCAGTCTAGCAGTCTCTATAGTTTGATCAGCCTCCTGTCTGATGCTGTCTGCATCTTGTGTAAGTCCTGATGACTTGCTGGACAAAGCCAGGTGTTCTTGGGGATCTAGAAAGCAGAAGAAGAACCAGGAAACTAGAAATGGACAAGTGTCTCTGTACAGTAACTGAGTCAAAACTGGAATTCAGATTTAGTTTATACATTTGAAGGGTGGGTATGGCAAGAGAGGTTGACATAGTATCTGGACATCAGCAGGACCTTCTAGGCTAAGTCTGAACCTTGGGGAAAGAAGACCTATGAGTAAAAGCTGATGGTCTGTGTTCAAGAGTGACGTGTAAGACTTGGGTGTGATACATTAAGAAATAGATATTATGTCTTTGTCCCTCGTTCCTGACACAGCTTCTAGAACGTTGCAATTTTCTGACTGATAAGGGTGATAGAAATATTTGTTTGTTTCATAACAAGCCCTTTTCATTCATGTCTGAGTTTATGCTAATAAGATGACTTGTGGTGGGCCCCAAGAGGATTCAAGATGGAGGCTGGCTGCCTGAGAAACTAACCAGGTGATTAGAGGGTTGGAACCTCTAGTCTCACCCCCTAACCTCCAGGGAGGGGAGAGGGACTAGAAATTGAGCTCAGACACCAACAACCAATGGTTTAATCAATCATGCCTACATAACAGAACTGCTATAAAAACTGCTAAATGATGGGGTTTGGAAAGTTTCAGGTTGGTGAACACATCACGGTATTGAGAGGGCAGCATGCCCAGAGAGGACGGCATGCCCAGAGAGGGCATGGAAGCTCTGTGCCACTTCTTCCATACCTTACCCTATGCATCTCTTCTATCTGGCTGCTCTTCCTGAGTTGGATCCTTCACAGCAAACTGGTAAATAAACTGTTGTCCTGAGTTCTGTGAGCTGTTCTAACAAATTATCAAACCTGAGGAGAGGATTGTGGGAACCCCTGGTTTACAGCTGGTTGGAAAGAAGTACAAGGATGTGAAACCGGCCTCAGTAGTGAGGGCAGTTTTGTGGGACTGACCCTTAACCTGTGTAGTCTATGGTAGTTCTTGGTAGTTGGTGTCGGAATTGAATTTAATCATAGGACACTCAGTTCCCATCTGAAGAGCAGAGAATTGGTTGGTGTGAGGAGAACAAGACCCTACATACTTGGTGTCAAGTGGGTTCTTTTTGTTTGTTTGTTTGTTTTTGTTTTTATGTGTCAAATGTTTTGAGTAATAAGCAAAGTATGCTGTCTCTCTCCAGTTCTGTGGGTTCATGCAGTGTTCTGGCACAGTAGGGGCTGAAGAAAATGAAGCCTTCTTCTGACACTTTAATTCAGATTTTGGAGCCCTGGAAGATAAGCAACGCTGTAGGGCATGTCCCTGTTTTTATGTAAGTCAGCTGCAGTAGTGAAGCTCTACTGTCAACTGCTTTGTGGACACTAGACATTGAGGGGGCCCCAGTAGAAAGGTGTTAGGAGATTTATATCAAAATGTGATCCCAGGGGCACCTGGGTGGCTCAGTCGGTTAAGCGTCTGCTTTCAGCTCAGGTCATGATCCTAGGGTCCTAGGATCCAGTCCCATGTCATCAGGGAGCCTGCTTCTTCCTCTGCCTGCCACTCTCCCTGCTTGTTCTCTCTCTCTCTCTGACAAATAAATAAATAAAACCTTAAAAAAAAAAAAAAAAAGAATGTGATCCCAGGAAGTACTTCGAAGCTGGAGGTCCTGCATCGTGGAGGAAAGGGCATAAATCAGCAATAGTCAAGTACTCCCCATTCATGTGTTCATTTTTTTTTTTTTAAAGATTTATTTATTTATTTATTTATTTGACAGACAGAGATCAGAAGTTGGCAAGAAGCAGGCTTCCCACAGAGCAGAGAGCCCGATGCGGGGCTTGATCCCAGGACCCTGGGATAATGACCCGAGCTGAAGGCAGCGACTTAATCCACTGAGCCACCCAGGCGCCCTCATGTGTTCATTTTTACCCCAAAGCTGGTGCTTCTTGGAGAAATTTCAAGTTATGCCAATAACCAAGAGTACATGGTCCAAACAACAAAGCTGATAAGCTTGGCCTGTCAGAATTCTGAAATGGTTACTGAAGAGACAGTACATGGGTACATGGGCACATAGAAAGAAGGAGGACCAGTACATCGGTACATGGGCACATAGAAAGATCACAAGAACCACTTGTACCAAACTAGTTATACTTCTTTTCAGAATAGTGGTTTTACCTTATTAAAGGAGTTTAATCTGGAGTATATTTTCCATAGACTATCAAAGAGACAACCCCAAAACAGTGAGTGACGTTAGAAATGAAATATAAAATTACAAGGGCATTTTCTCTTTCTTAATATAGTTGAAATTTATGTAAAATTCCTGAAAAAACAGGGTAGTCAGTCATCAAATGCAATCATTCATTAATGGTTTCTTCCCTAGAGGGTGCCTTTGGAAAGGCTTGACTTTGAGAATTGTTAGTGAAAATAGATGCATTTCATTTCATCCTGGCAAATGCTTTAGGAAATTGCACCTGTTTGTGTTTTTTTTGTTTTGTTTTTTTTACCAAGCCATGGGCACATTAAGCTTAAATAAATATGACTTATTTACAAAATGGTGACAGTCGGCATTCCTCTACAGACTGACACAAAGACCTAATACTTTACTTCTGTTTCCCACCTCTACCCTTTCCTGGCCAACACAGAGATTTTTTTTTTCTTTTCCCTCATTACAATTGAGTGAATTTAAGTTCTCCCCTCTGTGTAGCTCACAGTTACTCACCATTTAGTGTTGAGACCTTTTCATGAATGTCAAGGAAACCAGGCCATAGAAGGCCCAGTCAATTATTTTCTCAGTCAGTTTTGGGCCCACTGTAGCACACTAAAGAGGAGGGAAATATTGATCAAATCTACCCTGTCTTGGGACGCCTGGGTGGCTCAGTTGGTTAAGCAGCTGCCTTCGGCTTAGGTCATGATCCCAGCGTCATAGGATCGAGTCCCACATCGGGCTCCTTGCTCGGCAGGGAGCCTGCTTCTCCCTCTGCCTCTGCCTGCCATTCTGTCTGCCTGTGCTTGCTCTCTCGCCCTCTCTCTCTGATAAATAAATAAAATCTTAAAAAAAAAAAAATCTACCCTGTCTTACCCTTACACATTGCTTTTCAAGGTGTGGTCCACAGATTACCTGTATCAGAATCAGAATCACCTGGTGGTGTTTGTTTAAATCTAAATTTCTCTCTCTCTCTCTCAAGTAATCTCTACATACAATGTGGGGCTCAAACTTACAACTTTGAGATCAAGAGTCACATGCTCTTCCGACTGAACCAGCCAGGCCTCCACCCACCCCACCCCTGTCGAAATCTAGATTTCTGACTTATTGTGTACTGAATCAGAATCTCATCTGAGGATGTATTTTTTTGAGAAGTACCCCAAGTGATTCTGATGTGCCCTGAGCCAACTGTTATGGTTTTATAATTAGGTGTATCAGTTTAAGTTTAGTTAGTATGCCTATAGTTATATTTAAGAATTTGCCAAAAGAGGCAAAGAGCACAGTCTAGGGATTTTGACCCAGAACTTTTTTTTTTCTTCCAAGCTGTCTATATTAACTGCTAGGATCATAGAAATAGGTCTATAATGCTCTATTTTAACGTACAAATTTTTTTGTTTGTTTAAACTTGTAATTAAAATATTGCAGCTTGCTAGTGAAATTACAAGTTTGAAGGAAGAACAAAATGAATAGTGAATACATTGTTAATTTAATTTATGTATTTAATGCATTTAATTATGTATTTAATAATTATATATTTAATAATGTAATTAATTAATTAAATTTAATTGCTAACTAAAATGTCCACAGATTAGCTAGAATTAGTCCCTAGATCTAGATTATCCAGTTACTGGACATAAATCAATTAATTTTTGAGTATGCCTAAGATAACAACTTTAATTTTAGAATATATGATATTGAGAATTCTTCCTGATAAGAAGTAGATAACCAGACTCTGTATTGAGACCACCAAAAGCAATAAAATTATCTTCCTTTTAAAAGAAAAAACAAAATGGGTGCCTGGGTGGCTCAGTAGGTCAAACATTTACCTTCGGCTCAGTTCATGATCTTGGGGTCCTGGGATGGAGCTGTGCATTAGGTTCTCTGCTCAGCAGGGAGCCTGCTTCTCCCTCTCCCTCTGCCTGCTGGTCTGCCTACTTGTGCGCTCTCTCTGTCAAATAAATAAGTATAAGCTTAAAAAAAAAAAAGACCTAGTCAACAGTTTGAAAAGACTAGATGTTAAAGAAGCTGAATCAGTAATTACTAACCTTCTAAAACACTGAGTACATGGCCCAGGTGGGTTTACTGGGGAATTCCACCAAACATTTAAAAAAGATTATACCGGGACGCCTGGGTGGCTCAGTTGGTTGGACGACTGCCTTCGGCTCAGGGCGTGATCCTAGAGTCCCGGGATCGAGTCCCACATCAGGCTCCCAGCTCCATGGGGAGTCTGCTTCGCTCTCTGACCTTCTCCTTGCTCATGCTCTCTCTCACTGTCTCTCTCTCTCTCAAATAAATAAATAAAATCTTAAAAAAAAAAAAAAAAAGATTATACCACCTATCTACTGTATCTTGTAGATAGAAGCCTAGGGAATACTTCCTAATTCATTCTATAAGGCCAGCATTATCCTAATACCAAGACCAGACAAAGACATTAGAAGAAAAGAAAACTATAGACCAATATCTTTCATGATATAAAGGTAAAACTTATCAACAAAATATTAGTAACTTAAATCCAACAATGTGTAAAAAGAGTTACACATCACTTGGAGTTATGCACCAAGAATTATACCCAATTGGGATTTATCCCAGTTATGCAGGGTTGGTTCAACATTTGAAATGTAATCTATCACATCAACAGGGCTAAAGAAGAAAAAAAAAATCACATAATCATATCAGCAGAGGCACAAAAAAACATTTGACAAAATTCAACACTCATTCAACATCACAAACTCTCAGTAAACTAGGAATAGAGGAGAATTCTCTGAGTTTGATAAAAACATCTACAAAGAGCCTATAGCTTACATCATACTTAATTGTGAGAAACTAGAAGCTTACCCAATAAGATCAGGAACTAGGCAAGAATGTCCCTTCTCACCACTCTTTTTCAACATTATACTGGAAATCTTGGTAATGGATGCAGTAGGACAAGAAAAAGAACAGGGGCACCTGGGTGGCTCAGTCAGTTAAATGTCCGCCTTTGGCTCAGGTCATGAAACCAGGGTCCTGGGATCAAGTGCCACATCAGGCTCCCTACTTCTCCTCTCCCACTCCCTCTGCTTGTGTTTCCCCTCTCACTGTATCTCTCTGTGTCAAATAAATCAATAAAATCTTTTTAAAAAAGAACAAAAGTTAGGCCAATTGAAAAGGAAGAAATAAAACCATCTTTGTTTGTAAATGACATGATTGTCTATGTAAAAAATCGAAAGAATCAACAACAAAAACCCCTAGGGGTAGTAAGTGATATAGCAAGTTTGCAGTTAATCTACAAAAGTCAACTACTTTCCTATGTACCAGCAACAACCAAGTGGAATTTGGAATTAAAAACAAAATGCAATTTACATTAGCATCTCCAAAATAAAATACTTAGGTATAAGTCTAACAAAATATGAACAAAATCTGCAATGAGGAAAGCTGTAATAGTCTAATGAATGAACTGTAAGAATAACTAAATAAAAGGAGAAATACTTCATGTTCATTGATGGAAAGACCAGTCATTATTAAGTTGCCATTTCTTCCCAACTTGAACTGTAGATTCAATTGCAATAAAAATCTAAGCAAGTTATTTTATGGTTACCTACAAACTGATTCTCAAGTTTGTACAGAAGTGAAAAACCCAGAAGAGCCAACATGGCATTGAAGAAAAAGAAAAAGTAAAAGGATTGATACTACCTGACTTCAAGATTTACTATAAAGCCACAATAATCAGGAGAGTGTGGTATTACCAGTGAAAGAATAGAAAAATAGATTATGGAACAGAATAGAGGGCCCAGAAGGAGAACCATGTAAACACAGTCAGTTTATCTTTGACCAAAAAAAAAAAAAAAAAAAAAAAAAAAAACCCACAAAAAAAACAAAAAACAAGGGCAATACAATGGAGCAAATGCAATGGAGCAAATAGTCTACAGACTATTGAAGATAGTCTTCAATAAATGGTGCTAACAAATGGACCTTCCCATAAAAATATTAATCTAGATAAAGACCTTACACCCTTCACAGAAATGAACTCAAAATGGATCATAGACCTAAATGAAAAACAAAAAACTCCTGAAAGATAACATAGGGAGAAAAGATAGGGGACACTGGATGTGGCAGTAACTTCTTAGATATAACACCAAAGGCATGATTCATGAATAAAAGTCATTGATAAGATGGACTTGATCAAAATTAAAAATATGTGGCCTACAAAAAACAATACTGGGCAGAGTAGAGGGTGCGGTGGTTCAGTTGGTTAAGTGTCTGACTCATGATCTCAGTTCAGGTCTTGATCTCAGGGTCGTTAATGCAAGCTCCAGGTTGGCCTCCATGCGGGGGGTGGAGCCTACTAAAAAAACCTCCAAAACCAAAAATCAGTTTCAAGAGAATGAGGAGACAGACCACAGACTGGGAGGAAATATTTGCAGAAGATACCTAATAAAGGGCTGTTATCTAAAATACACAAAAATCATTTAAAACTCCACACTAAGGGGCGCCTGGGTGACTCAGTGGGTTAAAGCCTCTGCCTTCGGCTCAGGTCGTGATCTCAGGGTCTTGGGATCGAGCCCCACATTGGGTTCTCTGAACAGCAGGAAGTCTGCTTCCCTTTCTCTGCCTACTTGTGATCTCTCTGCGTCAAATAAATAAATAAAATCTAAAAAACAAAAAAACAAAAAACAAAACCTCAACACTAAGAAAACAAAAGATCGGATTTAAAAACATGCAAAAGACCTGAACAGACACCTCACTAAAAAAGCTATACTGATGGCAAATAAATGTATGAAAAGATGCTTCACACCATATCTCATTATGGAATTACAAATTAAAACAGCAAAAAGGGGTGCCTGGGTGGCACAGTCAGTTAAGTGTCTGCTTTTGGCTCAGGTCACAATCTCAGGGTTCTGGGATTGAGCCCCACATCGGGCTCCCTACTCAATGAGGAGTCTGCTTCCCCCTCTCCCTCTGCCTGCCACACCCCGGATTTGTACTCTCTCTATATATATATCAAATAAATAAATAAAATCTTTAAAAGATAACAATAGCCACAAAAAGACTTTACTACACACCTATTAAAAAGACCAAAATCCAAAACACTGACAATACCAAATGCTGACCAGGATATGAGAAACAGGAACTCTCATTCATTTATGGGAATGCAATTGGAACAGCCATTTTGGAAAACAGTTGAGCACTTCTTTACATAACTAAACATACTCTTACCATAGAATCTACCAATTGTGTTCTCTAATATTTACCCCAAAGGAGTTGGAAACCTGTTCTCACAAAAACTGAATGTGGAAGTTTATAAGAGCTTATTCATGATTATTAAAACGTGAAAGCAACCAGGATGTCCTTCAGTAGGTGAATGGATAAACTGTGGTACATCTAGACAATGGCATATTATTCAGTGCTAAAAAGAAATGATCTATCAAGGTATGAAAAGACACTGAGGAAACTTAATGTTTTAATTACAGTAAAGAAGGTAATCTGGAAAGGCTACATACCGTGTGATTCCAGTAGGAAAAGGCAAAACTATGCAGGTAGTAGAAAGATCAGTCGTGGCAGTAGGAGTGAGGAAGTGTGAAGCACAGAGGATTTTTAGGGCAGAAAATCTATTCTGTATGATATTACAGTGGTGGATACATGTTATTATATACATATATACATTTGTCAAAATCTATAGAATGAAAAATAATTTTTAAAAAATAGAATAGACCAAGGACCAAAAAAAAAAAAAAAGTAGTATGTATAGCACCAAGAGTGAACCTAATTTAAATGATCAACTTTGGGGAGATTATGATGTGTCAATGTAGGTTCATCAATTGATCAACAAATGCACCACTCTGGTGGGTTATGTTAATAGTGGAGGAGAGTGTATTTGTGAAGGGAGTAGAGAATATATGGGTAATCTCTGTACAGGCATACCTTGGAGATATTGAGAGTCCCTGACCACCACAATAAGGTAAATATCACAATAAAGCAATTTAAATGAATTTTTTTGCTTTCCAGTGCATATAAAAGTTATGTTCGTATTACATTGTAGTCTATTAGGTGTGCAGTAGGATTATGTCTTAAAAAAGCACAACAAAGGGCTGCCTGGGTCGCTCAGTTGTTAAACATCTGCCTTCGGCTCAGGTCATGATCCCAGGGTCCTGGAATCAAGCCCCACATCAGGCTCTCTTCTCAACAGGAAGCCTACTTCTCCCTCTCCCACTCCACCTGCTTGTGTTCCCTCTCTCACTGTGTCTTTCTCTGTCAAATAAATAAATAAATAATCTTAAAAAAAAAAACAACAACCCGAAACACAACAAAGTACATACCTTACTTATCATTACCTTTTTGTTGTTGTTGTTGTTGCAAAAAAGTAGTTTTATTAAAGCCCAGGGACTGGATCCGTAGGCTGAAGGATCTACCCAGTACATACCTTAATTTAAAAAAATACTTTATTGCTGACACACCTGGATGGTGCAGTTGGTTGAGCATCTGACTTGGTTTCAGCTCAGGTTATGATCTCAGGGTCATGAGATTGAGTCTCGCATCAGGCCTCATATTCAGCACAGAATCTGCTTGGAACTCTTTCTCCTCTCCCCCTGCCCCTCCCCCCCACCCATGCGCTCTCTCTCTCTCTCTAAAATAAATAAATCTTTGGAAAAAAATACTTTATTGCTAAAAAAATACTAATCATCATTTGCGCTTGCAGAAAATCCTTTTTGCTGGTGGAGGGTCTTGCCTCAGTGTTGATGGCTATTGACTCATCAAGGTGATAGTTGCTGAAGGTTGGGGTAGTCATGGCAAATTCTTAAAATAAGACAACAGTGAAGTTTGCTGCATCAGTTTGGCTGTTCCCTTCATGAGACATTTCTCTGTGGCACGCAATGCTGTTTGGTAACATTTTACCCCTAATAGAACTTCTTTCAAAATTGAAGTTAATGCTCCCAAACCCTGCTGTTGTTTCAGCAAAAAAAATTTATGTAATATTCTAAATCCTTTGTAGTCATTTCTTTTTTTTTTTTTTTTAAAGATTTTATTCATTTGACAGAGAGATCATAAGTAGGCAGAGAGGCAGGCAGAGAGAGAGAGGGGGAAGCAGGCTCCCTGCCCAGCAGAGAACTGGATGCGGTCCCTGCCCAGCAGAGAACTGGATGCGGGGCTCGATCCCAGGACCCTGAGATCATGACCTGAGCCGAAGGCAGAGACTTAACGCACAGAGCCACCCAGATGCCCCCTTTGTTGTCATTTCAACAATCTTCACAGCATCTTCACCAGGAGTAGATTCCATCTCAAGAAAACATCTTCTTTGTGGCGCCTGGGTGGCTCAGTGGGTTAAAGCCTCTGCCTTCAGTTCAGGTCATGATCTCAGGGTCCTGGGATGGAGCCCCTCATTGGGTTCTCTGCTCAGCAGGGAGCCTGCTTCCCCCCGCTCCCTCCTGCCTCTCTGCCTACTTGTGATCTCTGTCAAATAAATAAATAAAATCTAAAAAAAAAACAACCAAACCACATCTTTTTTGCTACCCATAAGAAGCAACTCTTCCATCTATTCAAATTTTATCATGAGATTGTAGCAATTCAGACACATCTTCAGGCTCTATTTCTGATTCTAGTTCTCTTGCATTTTCCATCACATCTGCAGTTAACTCCCCTCCCTCAAGTCTTGAACTTTTCAAAGTCATCCATGAGGATTAGAATCAACTTCTTTTAAACTCCTGGTAATGTTGGAATTTTGACCTCTTCCCATGAATCACAAATGTTTTTTGTTTGTTTGATTGGTTTGTGTTTTTTTTTAAAGATTTTATTTATTTATTTGACAGACAGAGATCGAAAGTAGGCAAGCAGGGGGGGGGGGAGGGAAGCAGGCTCCCCGCCGAGCAGAGAGCCAATGTGGGGCTCGATCCCAGGACCCTGGGATCATGACCTGAGCCAAAGACAGAGGCTTTAACCCACTGAGCCACCCAGGTGCCCCGAATCACAAATGTTTTTTTTTTTATAAATTTTCTTTTTCTTTTTTTTTTTTTTTTTTAAATATCTTATTTATTTATTTGCCAGAGAGAGAGAGCGCAAACAGGCAGGCAGAGTGGCAGCAGAGGCAGAGAGAGAAGCAGGCTCCCCGCAGAGCAAGGAGCCCGATGTGGGACTCGATCCCAGGACGCTGGGATCATGACCTGAGCCGAAGGCAGCCGTTTAACCAACTGAGCCACCCAGGCGTCCCATTTTTTTTTTTTTTTATAAATTTTTTTTTTTTTAAATATCTTATTTATTTGCCAGAGAGAGAGAGAGAGACCGAATCACAAATGTTTTTAATGGCATCTAGAATGGTGAAACCTTTCTAGAAGGTTTGTAATTGACTTTGCCCAGATCCACAGTGGAATGACTATCTATATGGCAGCTATAGCCTTATGAAAAGTATTTCTTAAATAATAAGACTTGAAAGTTGAAATTACTCCTTGTCCAGGGGCTGCTGAAGGGATGTTCTGTTTGTAGGCATAAAAACAACATCAATCTTATTGTCTATCTCCATCAGAGCTCTCAGCTGACTGGGTACATTATCAGTCATGGTTTGGAAGGAATCTTTTTTTTTCTGAGTAGTAGTTCTCCACAGTGGACTTAAAATATTCAGTAAACCATATCAAGAACAGATATGCTGTCATCCAGTTTTTGCTGTTTGATTTTAGAACATAGGCAGGTAAATTTAGCATAATTCTTAAAAACCTTTGTATTGGGGAGCCTGGGTGGCTCAGTGGGTTAAGCCGCTGCCTTCGGCTCAGGTCATGATCTCAGGGTCGTGGGATCGAGTCCCACGTCGGGCTCTCTGCTCAGCGGGGAGCCTGCTTCCTCCTCTCTCTCTCTGCCTGCCTCTCTGCCTACTTGTGATCTCTCTCTGTCAAATAAATAAATAAATAAATAAATAAATAAATAAACTTTGTATTTTTGGTGAGCATTGGTTTCTATTTAAAGTTATCAGTTAATAAGAGAGTCAGCCTGCCTTTGAAGCTTTGAAGCCAGGCATTGACTTCTCATTAGCTATGAAGATCCTAGATGGCATCTTCTTCCAGTAGAAAACAGTTTCGTCTACTTGGAAAATTTGCGGTTTAGTGTAGCCACCTTTATTAATTATCTTAGCTACGTCTTCTGGATAACTTGCTGTAGTTTCTATTCATCTTGTCCTTTTATGTTATAGAGATGACTTCTTTCCTTGAATCTCATGACTCAGTCTCTGATACTTCAACTCTTCTTCTGTAGCTTCCTCAACACTTTCAGCCTTCACAGAATTGAAAAGAGTTAGGGTCTTGCTCAGGATGAGACTTTGGCTTAAGTGGATACTGTGGCTGGTTTGACCTGTCCAGACTACTCATACATTCCTCATATCAGCAATAAGGACCTTTCACTTTCCTATCATTTATGTGTTCACTGGAGTAGCAGTTTTTATTTCCTTCAAGAGGTTTTCCTTTGCATTTACAATTTGGCTAATTGTTTGGCACAAGATGCCTAGTCTCAGCCTATCTTGGCTTTTGACATCCTTCCTCATTGAGCTTCATCATTTTTAGCTTGATTTAAAATGAGAGATGCATGGCTCTTTCTTTCCCTTGAATGCATGGAGGCCATTGTAGAGTTATCAGTTGGCCCAGTTTCAGTATTGTTGTGTCTTAGAACAGAGAGGCCCAAAGAGAGGGAGGGAGACAGAGGAACAGCGTCAGTGGAGCAGTCAGAACACCACATTGATTAAGTTTATTGTTTCATATGGGCATGATTGGTGGTGCCCCAAAACAATTGCAATAGTTTTATCAAAAATCATTGATCACAAATCAATAGAACAAATATAATAATGATGAAAAAGTTTGAAATATTATAAGAATTACCTAAACGTGACTCAGAAGCACAAAGTAAGCAAATGCTTTTGGGAAAATATTGCTGATAGACTTGCTTGACCTAGGGTTGCCACAAACCTCCCCAATTTGTAAAAATGTAGTTACCTGCAAAGCACAATAAAATGAACCTGTAACTTCCACTCAATTTTCTTGTAAACCTGGAACTGCTCTAAAAAATAAAAAACTCTACTTTGAAAAATACAAAATAAGGAAAAAATTACTTTGAAAATTGTGGCCACATAGATAAAACTATAAACATATATCCATATTCAATCTGATATCCTTTTTGTATCAGAAAAAGTGTGGTCCTAAAAGCAAGAATATGAAAGAATAAAGAATTTATTAAATTTAAAAAGCTTTAAAAATAGAACCCAAATGACAGTTACATTAAGGTTACCTCCCACGATTAAAAAACAAAGCAAAACAAACAAACAAAAACGGCAGCATTCTATCAAGGCTAGAAAAAATTGCAGACTTTGGTCGGCAAGCGGAAGAATTAGCTAATACATGAGGTAAATGCATGGATATCACAGTAACTCTCTTGAAGGTACCTAATCAATTACAGATTAGGGCCAGGGCAAGAAATCAATCTGCAGAAATCTCTGGTTTCCAAATTAGGTTAGATCAACTAGTTGCTAGGGTATCTGCCAACAGTGCTCAGGGTAACATACAGTTTTCTTAGTGTTAAAGCTTGAATGTGAATTCTTCCACTTGAAAAGAATTTGGGATTAAAGAACGTTCACCTCTTTTGTTATGTTATTATTTAATATAATTTGGCCTATTAAAGTATGAGACCAATTTTGTCAATCCAATTTTAAATGTGTAATTAAATAAGTGATTTAAGCTTTTGATTTAAAGTTGAAATCTTACTCAGTTTTTAGAAAGTAATAGAACACTGAAAAAACCAAGGTTAACTGTATTATGACCTTTATGCACACAGTCTGTTATGCTCTGTGGTTTCAGGTGTGCAATAATTTGCCCAAGGGTTTAATCCCAAGAATGACTTTGAGAACAAATGTGTTTTTTTTTATATAGTTCCTTACCTAATAAATATGTAATATAAATTTAAGCAAACTTCTATTTCATATATTTATAAACTCCAAAGTAAAAAAATGAACATTTTGTGGAGTTTGTATTTTGCATATTCAAGGTGAGAATGAAGTTTCAAATAAAACTGTAATATTAAAAAAGAAAAAAGATTTTAGTTAAAAAGTAGGAGCCTAGGATCCAGCCCTGATTATACCACTTGGTAGTACACCATATGACATCATCTTATAGAATCTGTTACCAATGGTGATATTAAAATGTGATTTCTATAAAAGTATCAGTAGGTAGGAAGTCCAGTTGAATTCACGCAGTAGCTAGTAACTCTATACTGTTAAAGACCCAGGAAAAACTAATATTTATCAGCCCGTTAGTATTATTTAATGTACTTAGCAGATTTCTCCATTGGATGCAGAGCGTGATAGAGGTCTTTAAAAGAATAGTCATACCTTAAAGCTACTTGTTATGCATTTAAAAACAACACTACACTATAAAGAGAAAAGAAAGAGTTTCTCCCCATACTTAGCATAGTATCTGGCATTTAGTAAACCTAGTATATATTTGTTGAATGAATGGAAGAACTATTGATTTAGCTGAGGGATTAAGATGTAAACATCTCAAAGTTAGATGATACTATGAGACGGTGGTTCTGGAAGCGTGTAAGAAGCAGTAAGTGATAAATTGCCAATGAATGAAAGTGAAAATAAGTGTTAAGAGCTCAAAGTACGGAGAGACCACTGGGGGCTGGAGTGGTCAAGGAAGGCTTCATAGGGTAGGTTAGTCTTAGAATATCTGATTTGCAAGTGTAAGAGTGGGGAATGGCATGGGATGCAAGAGGACAAGCAAAGGAACGGAAGTGAGAAAATAAGATGCACGTTGACTCTCTAGCATGGCAGCCTGGCTGTCTTAGAAAAGAAGAGGCAGGAAAGGCCTCTTAACACCAGGGTGTGGTGGTCATGCTTCTTAGGCTCAGGAGTTGGGACACGATGCTTTCAGTAAAGAGGAGAACAAATGGCTTTTCAACAGGCAATGGTAATACAGAAAGACTTTGGTGGTCTGGAATAAAGGTAATACTGGGGTCAAGGTGTAGGGTGGTTTGGGTGGGATTAGAGGAGCGAGTGCTGTTGGCAGAGAATACTTAGAACACAGATATAAGGTAATAAAGGGCTAAGCCACAGTTAAGGTCAGAGGTTATGGAAAAAGATTCCTTCGACATTGTAAAGGAAGAAGGAAAGGGACTGATGACTACATAAAAAGGAAGGACAAGAGCATATGAAAGCGGAAGACAAGGGTAAATTTTTGAAAGAAGCATACATCTGTAGGTTGTTTTATTTTTAGTTTTGTTGTTTATTCCAAATGACTTGGAATCCGCCTCTATGGCAGAAGGTAGTGTGGAGAAAGGTTGACTTTTTCAACAGAGAAAAGAATTTTTTGCGAATCAACATGTAACTGGAATGCATTACTCCTAGGGGTTTAACTCTTAGGTATTTTAGTATTAGAATCTTGGCTTTCCAAATAAATGCAGTAAGAGTTAAGCAACGCGTACCTAGCGGGATAATGTATATTCTGGTAAGCCGGAATGTCGCAGTCTGCTGGGGTCTTTGGGAGACTTTTCAACCATTTTGTAAGGAAGAGACCGAGACACAAACAGGTTGTGCTTCAGCCAAGAGGATAGGAAGTCGAGTTCTCTGCCAGTGCAATGGAAGGGAACAACTACAGGAATTTTTTTTTTTTGCATGTTTTTTAATGTGTCACTGCTGGTAAATGTGCTTTAGGAAAGGATGAGTAACTCCTGGCCAAAGAGGAAGCAGCTTTAAAGAAAGCAAAGACAAAACAAAGAGTTGGCAGGACTCTTCAGAGGCTGGCTAGTATTGTTCAGGCCGGACTGGCCTTCCTGTTTTGTGGGATTCTCAAACAGCTTTTGTTTTTAGCTGAGCAGCTTAGGACCTGGATTCCCTGTCTATTTCTTTCTTTCTTTCTTAAGACTTTATTTATTTGACAGACAGAGATCACAAGTAGGCAGGGAGGCAGGCAGAGAGAGAAAGAGGGAAGCAGGCTTCCCACTGAGCAGAGAGCCCAATGCAGGGCTCAATCCCAGGACCCTGAGATCATGACCTGAGCCGAAGGCAGAGGCTTAACCCACTGAGCCACCCAGGCGCCCCCTTCCCACCTATATCTTAACAACAGGGGAAACAATGAACTTAATGAACTTATTGTTTTTTAAGTCTTAATTTTAGTCCACAATTGGAGGGGTCCAACGGCAGCATCCACCTCTGGGGGGCATTCTCGTCCTCTGCTCGTTTGGCGTGACCCACATGAATCTAGGCCCTGATGCCTTCTACTTTTATTGCCATGGGGGTGATCAGGATGACAGTAAACGGTCCCTTGCAGCGAGGCTCCAGGTTTCCCATTTGGTGGCATTATATCCAAACCAAGTCCCTGGGTTGGTAAGGATGTGGCTCCACCTCCGTCTCTGTCTCCGTCTCTGCATGGGCAGTCCGGATCCCTGAATGGGCTCTTTTTAAGACAGACCGTAATGCCTGCAGTGACTGGAGTACAGACTGAGCAGCCATTTCTGCTATAGCAACCTCTTGTAATCAAGGGCAGAGGGGTGGGGTGTCTCCCGAACATTATTTCAAGTGGGGTCACCTTATTTAAGTAGGGTAGGGTGTACATCATGCCCTGAGGAGGGCAAAGGGAAGGAGATCCACCCATTCACCACCAGTCTTCAGAATTAACTTTGTCAAGGTCACTTTAAGAGTCCAATTTATTGGGTGCCTGGGTGGCTCAGTGGGTTAGGCCGCTGCCTTCGGCTCAGGTCATGATCTCAGGGTCCTGGGATCGAGGCCCGCATCGGGCTCTCTGCTCAGCGGGAAGCCTGCTTCCTCCTCTCTCTCTGCCTGCCTCTCTGCCTGCTTGTGATCTCTCTCTGTCAAATAAATAAATAAAACCTTTAAAAAAAAAAAAAAGAGTCCAATTTATTCTTTTTACTTGGCCAGAACTCTGGGGCCGGTAGGCACAATGTAGCCCCCAACTAGTGTCCACGGCTTTGGCCAATGCCTGTGAGACTGAACTCACAAATGCAGGGCTGTTTTCTGACCCAATCGCAAGAGGTAACCCAAACCTCTAGTAGCTTTTTGGCTATCACTCCTGCCATTCTACTGACTATGCCATGACAGAAAAGTCTTTACCCAGTCTGAAAAGTTATCTACAAAAACTAAAATATACTAGTGCCCATATTTTCCTGGTTTCATCTCTGTAAAATCTATTTCCCAATAAATTCCTGGCTCCTTACCTCTTTCTCTTTTCCCTCTTCCCATTCCAGTTCTTTCCGCATTTACCACCTGACATTGAGTACATCTATCAACCACATCTTGAGCCAATTCCCTAATTTAGAAACCTGGAACTGCTTGTCCATAAGCTCTTTAAGCTTTGCGTGTCCCCAAATGAGTGCCCTGATGTATTTGGCTAATTTCTTCTAGTTTTCGAGGAAGAATTAGCTTTCCTGTTCTAGTCTTAGCCCAATCCCCTTTTTAGTCTAATTTAGTCCATTTCTATAAATATACTTGCATCCTTGACCAGGAGGGCCATGGCAGCAATTATGAGGTTGTAAGGGGGAACCCAGCCGCTACTGGATCTAACTTCTTGCTAAGATAGGCTACTGGCCTTTGCCAAGGCCCCAGAGTTTGAGTCAAAACTCCTTTAGTCACCCCTGCCTTTTTATTCACATACAAGTGGAAGGGCTTGGTAACGTCTGGGATGGCCAATACTGGGGCACTCAATAAGGCTGTTTGTAATTCCCAAAATGCTCCTTCTGCCTCAGCTGTCCACTCTACCATAGTGAGTCTTTCCTTAGCCAGTTCGTAGAGAGGTCGCGCCGTCTCTGCGAACCGCGGTATCCATAACCTGCAGTAGCCCACCATCCCAAGAAACTCCCTCATGGAGACCAAAGCTTAAATAAGTGGCGTGGCTCTGACAAAGCTGTGCTTTTGTTGCTGACACCTGCTACCCTTTTTCCTGCAGGATCTGTAAGAGAGCTCTCGTCCCCCACAAGCATGACCCATAGTCCTCAGCGGCTATTTCCATTATTCCCACTAACTCAGTCAGATTCTTCCTTTCAAATCCTTCAATTTTCTGAAGTTTTCTCCTTATATCTGGGGCTGACTGACTGGCAAAGGCAAGATTGTCTACATGAGTTATCATGCAACTTCTCTGAAGTTTACCTCAAGTTTTCTAGTTTAGGTAAACAGATATTTAAAGACAATCAAATCTAGAATTTAACATCCATAAGGGTGTGTTACTAAAACCTAATTTTTCTTTCTAAAATAACCTTCATTCCCTGAGATCTCCAAATCAGGACTAATTCCTAATTATTTACATAAGTTCAGCAAGAACAGTAAGTAATCATATGGGTCTTTTAGAATCTGCTTTGCTGGAACTTCTTATAAGGAATCTCTAGGTTGAACTTTTAGTAGTCTCTCCGGGCCAGAAGCCAAGCCACTTGCCATCGGACATGCCTGCAATACCTGTTAGATTTGGGCGAATTACTCTTCCTGAGGTGCCCAGAGTATTCTGAGCCTCCTGCTCCTACCAGGAAATGACATTCTTTACTCACCTGGTGAGGCTGCTGGGAACTCTGTAAGCAAGGTATCAGGCCAACAGTTCCAAAGGGCTTTATGGCTCTAGGTTTTATAAAGTCAACCTTAGTTCCTTTAAGCTGTCTGGTCGTATCTGAGTCTTTTCAAATATGATATTCCAGTCAAAGCCTTGGTAAAATAACCAGTTTCCAATGGTGTCCTGTTAGAAGGAGAACAGATTCTTATTGAACTTATGCAAATGACTGATTGCCAAGGAAGAAAGAATACTTACTGAGACCTTTTGGTTTCAGAGGGTTCAGATAGAGAGAAAAGTTGAATGCCTTGATTCGTTTACAAATGAGTACTTTTACAACTCTGTATGTTACAGATAACTTAAGAAAAAGTTTCCCTAGTCTGGAGGAGCCATTACAGAACCAGTCATGTTTAAAATAAGACAAAACATTAAGAAACACAACATTACAACCTTTCAATTCATCTAGTCCCATGTTACTAATTCTGGTTTAGTCCGAATGCAGCCCTTACTTCTGTAAATTCTTACTCATTTCAGTTCCCAGGATTTTAACACATCAAAGACCTGAATTTGTCCTGAAAGTCTTCCCATATGAATTTCCTTTAAGGTGGAATTCATCTTAGAAGAGAATTAAAACAATTACAAATGACAAAAACTCAGAATAGATATGGTTAAATATCAAGTGATGACTCTTATCAAAATATTAAACTCTAGGAAATGTATAGAACCTCTAGAGTAGTTATGGCATTTACCCAAATGTAACCCAAGGTTTATCATTGGTTTAGCAGTACTCCCCTGAGTAACTTAGCATATCAAGGAAAAGCCTTATGAGCTAAAGAGATCTCATTAAAAACTGGGCAGGCAAGGAGAAAACCATTTACATTTTTTAGCAGATCTATTAACCTAAGAAAACTTTGCCCTTTTAAACAGAGACAAAACCAGCTTTTTGTTTTGTTTTGTTTTTTAAATATTTATTTATTTGACAGAGATCACAAGCAGGCGGGGGGGGGGGGGAGAGAGAGAGAGAGAGAGAGAGAGAGGAGGAAGCAGGCTCCCCGCTGAGCAGAGCGCCTGACGTGGGGCTCAATCCCAGAACCCTGGGATCATGACCTGAGCAGAAGGCAGAGGCTTTAACCCACTGAGCCACCCAGAAAACCAGTTTTTTATACCAGTGTCTTTCCTTTTTATTTTTAAGCATGCAGTCTTAAGATAGCGAGTTTTCTGGGTTTCCCTCCCATCATGAATGATGTCGCAGACAAAGGGAAGGGGATCCTTCAGATGCTGTCCTGCTCGCGTCCCTCGTGGGAACTTAGGAGCGTCTTAGCTAAGGTCTGTCCGTATAAGCCCCGGACAAGGCTACTCCGTGGAGTAGATGACCGTTATGCCATATGACGCCCCGTGAGACTCAGGGTGCAGCCCACTCAGACTCTGTGGCTGAAGCGGTGGAGCCATACAGATAGATTCACACAGTCAGGCACTCTTCAGATTCAAACAGGTTGGACAACCACCCCCAGGGTATCCCTGGCTAATGCGAGGTGATCAGTCTCCCCTTCCATTCTTTAGGAATGGATTTAGCTCAGAGAGTGGCCCTGGGGCTGTTGTCCTTTCTTTCTTATTCAAACAGGATCAGGCATCTGGTATTTTCCTCTCCTTGTATTTATCTCCTACTTTTCTAAGTACAGAGTTGCTTCCCTTATTTCCATCAATCTTAGTTACTTAGCAGAATTTTGTACTCTTAGAAATACCTTAACCTCTACTGAAGATTTAATATAAAACAGTTGTGAACTGTTACAACAGAATTCTTTAGATGGCAAATTTATCAATCAGTTAAGCACAAAACATGTTTATCAACAGATTTCAAAAGCACAAACCTAGTTCCAGCAACCAGCACTCTAGCATTTTACCCCATTTGGTTTAAAGTTTCAGGTTATGGGACGCCTGGGTGGCTCAGTTGGTTAAGCAGCTGCCTTCGGCTCAGGTCATGATCCCAGGGTCCAGGGTCCTGCTTCTCCCTCTGCCTCTGCCTGCCTCTCTGCCTGTGCTTGCTCGCTCTCTCCCCCTCTGTCTCTGACAAATAAATAAATAAAATCTTTTAAAAAATTAAAAAATAAAAAAATAAAGTTTCAGGTTACCGAAGACTTTGAAAGCTACTTTAACAATTACCCATTAAGGGGCGCCTGGGTGGCTCAGTGGGTTAAAGCCTCTGCCTTCGGCTCAGGTCATGATCCCAGGGTCGTGGGATCGAGCCCCACATCGGGCTCTCTGCTTAGCAGGGAGCCTGCTTCCCCTTCCCTCTCTCTCTGCCTGCCTCTCTGCCTACTTGTGATCTCTATCTGTCAAATAAAATAAATAAAATCTTTTTAAAAAAAAATTACCCATTAAAACTTCGAGACAGACAATTAACCATCAGTTTAGTCATCTCTTTGCTAACAGATTTCAACAAATTTTAACAGATTTTAACAAATAACACAAGCTTATTTGACCTGAAGTAAAAATTCTGAAGTTTCACATTTACTACTGTTAACTCAAAAGACTGTTTATCCTAATTAACCCAACAAACTTAACTTAGTTCAAATACTGATTTACATTCCACCTGGGCCCACTCTACTTCAAATGTTTACCTGAGACCTGGGTGGGAAGATCCGGAGTGGGGGGGTGTGAGGTCCAGGGGGTGCTTTTCTTGTTTCCCGACAGTGAAGAACAGAACAAAGTGCCACCAGAATGCAGAGAAAGGGTTCCCAGTTCTAGGGCTCATCAGCTCCAAGAGAGGAGCAGACGCCATGCTTTCCCGCCAGCAAGCGGGGGAGGGGCTAGGCAGTCCCCGTCGGGCCAGAGAGGGCAAGGAATGTCCCCAAAACAAAGTTTGTTTTGGCAGCTGCTTGTGAATATTCCTTAAAGTCTCTGTCTCGAGTTAGACTAACCCCAGTTGGCTCCCGTTATACTCCTTAACACACAAAATGAGTGAGGGAGAAGCCCCACATCTATTAGGAGAACAAAGAGACAAAAGCCAGAGTCCTCTTACTCTCTGCTTGCCCCATTCCTTCAAACACAACAAACAGCACAGCAGACAGCAAAAAGACAAGACAAAGACAACCGCAGGCCCAGTGGTTCTTACCCAGAACCTGCTGCTGGTGGGAATTTTCTCCATCCCCTGCAAACAGAATGAACAACAGGACAGACAACAAAAAGACAAAACAAAACCACAGGCCCAGCGGTTTAGAACCAGAGGTGACCACCTAGGGAGACTTGAGCCCCCTGACTGTGACCACCTAGGGGGACTCTAAACCCCTGATTGTGTAGGGGGACTCGAACCCCCTGGTGATCTACCAGTGGAGGGAAGGGGCATCCCCGCATCCTCTCCAGCTCTAGGGAGCATGGCTGTGTCCAGCTTCTCCCCGGTGGGCTATACCTGGAGCTCTGCAACCAAACAGACAGACCAGATCCCACAGAGTAAAATCTGGAGATCAACCAGACCAACAGACCTCCAGAGGCTTTTCCCAGAAATTCAGATGCTGGCTCAGTTCTCGTTTAATCCTGGCAGAGCCCCCATATGATATGGCCCCCAATAATGGGTCCATGATTAAAGGAATGAGACTGATACAAAGCAAAGGTCAAGCAAAGCTTTATTTCATGCCAAGCATCAAGAAACAAACTGAATGTTTGGGGCCGCACCTCTTACAAGAGAGGGCCACCTTTCTCTGTTTCACAGACTAGCTTTTAAGGGCAAAGGCCATGTGGCTGGGCCTGGCCAGGCACAGTGGCCAATGAGATTGTAACACACAGAGGAAACTCCACAGTTCATGTTAGGTCACACATAAGTGACCAACTGAATTACAATTTACCCTATAGTAGACATTTGACCTAGCCTATCACCTTGTTAGAATTGGCACCCAAAAGGCTCCCAAAGAGCGGGGCCCACACTCCTTGGTAGCTAGGGAGACAGTATGCAACCCCCCACTGATTGGATGTCTCCACCTGGCCTGACCCACCCTTGCATCTGAGCTTTGTTACCTGGGGCTGGTCTCCGGGACTTGTTTTTAAGTAAGTCCCCTGGGGGAAGGGGGGCAGAGACAGTTTAAGGGTTAAACAACAAGGTTATTGTTTAACCCTGATGGAAGCCTCTGGATAAATAGGTCCTTACAGATACCACCAGTAACATTTAACTGTCCTTTCTCAAGTTTAAAGGAAACCTAGTTTCTTAGGTGTAGCTCTCAAGTTATTTTGGAGCTCCACTTTTGAAAGACTCCAATTAAACCACTATGAAGCAATAGTCCTACCATCTGTTAACTACAGCCTTCTTTAGGAACCAGCCGTGCTTCTCCTTTTGCCCCTCTGTCCCTCCCCCTGCTCATGCTTGTTCTCTCTGTCCTTCTCTCAAATAAATAAAACCTTAAAAAAAAAAAAAAAACTCTTTTGAAATTTGGCTGAGTTTTAAGTAGCCTATGGAACTTTAAAAAACCCCAAAGTCCAGGCCAAACTTATGTAGGTTAAACCAGAATTTCCAAGAGATTCCAAAGTGCAGAGGGGTTGAGAACAAGTTCTCAATCCTTGATTTGCACATAAGTCACTGTAGGATTTTAAAAAAAATATTTTGTGGGACGCCTGGGTGGCTCAGTTGGTTAAGCAGCTGCCTTTGGCTCAGGTCATGATCTCAGCGTCCTGGGATCGAGTCCCACATCGGGCTCCTTGCTCGGCAGGGAGCCTGCTTCTCCCTCTGCCTCTGTCTGCCTCTCTGTCTGCCTGTGCTCGCTCTCTCTCCCTCTCTCTCTGACAAATAAATAAATAAAATCTTTAAAAAAATATATTTTGTTTATTTATTTGAAAGGGAGAGAATGAGAGAGAGCACAAGAATGGGGAGGGCCCGAGGGAGAAGCAGACTCCTGGCTGAGCACAGAGCCTGATGCAGGACTTGATCCTGCGACTCCAAAATCACGACTTGAGCCAAAAGCCATCCCTTAACCAACTGAGCCTGAAGAGCTTGATGAAAATGCTGATTCTAACTCTGCAGATCTAGGGTGGAGCCCAAGAATCTGCATTTCTAACCCATTTCCCAGGTGACGCCCACGCTCTTTCTTCTCTGGTCTCTCAGTAGCAAGGGAGATTAGACAGATGGTCCAGATCAAACCTGGGTCCATATCACACTCACCTGAGAGTCTGTTAAAACAGCAAAGGCCTAGACCTTTTCCTGCTTCCAAGAAGCAGGGCCTCCGTGTTTTTTGTTAGCTTCCAGGTGATTCTGATGCAGGTCAAGACCCAAGAACTGTGGGTCTGAATTGCTGTCTGATTACGGCCCTGCCTGTCTGAACTTCCTTGTTGCCTCTCTTGTTTCCTTTTCTGTACCTTCTGAAACCCTAGAATACAAGTACCAGAAGAAACAAAAAAACCCCTAAAATAATGGGTTTTAATGTAGTCTAACATTGGGTATACAAAATACATTACTCGGTTTGAAAAAAAAAGAATAGGTCTTGTGGCAGATATGTCCTAACAAACAACTGTCTAAGGAGATGTAACATTTTATTTGCAAAACCTCATTTGGACTCATGGTATGCAAGAATCTTTATCTCCCTCAATTTTCAGTCTTATATCTCCTCCATTTGAAGCTCAATCTTATATATTTGGTGTTTTTGCATATTTTAAGGACAACTCTACTTAAAATGATAACAGTATCACCAAATAGCCTTATTTAAATAAGTATATCAAAAGAAATTTTTTGGGGTGCCTGGGTGGCTCAGTGGGTTAAAGCCTCCACCTTCAGCTCAGATCATGATCCCAGCGTGCTGGGATGGAGCCCCACATTGAGTTCTCTGCTCAGTGGGAAGCCTGCTTCCCTGCCCCTCTGTCTGCCTGCCTCTCTGTCTACTTGTGATCTCTGTCAAATAAATAAAGTCTTAGAAAAAAAAGAAATTTTCTGGTCTCTAGATATTATTTTATCATGATATGCTCTTTTCTACCGTATCTTAGGGCCCACACTTGTGATGTATTAAGAAAATCTGTAGTTTTCCCCCTAACCAACAGATATAACATCTCCAGGCATGATGGACTTTATAAAATATTGTGTGGATTTTTTTGTTCTTTTAATATTAATAGTAGCTCACATTTATTGTGTACTAACTACCTGCCAGATGCTTTTCTAAACACTTTATATGGTTTAACTTACGTTGGGCTCCCAGCAAACTAAGAGATGGGTGTCCCTTTTTTGACAGATGAGGAAACCAAGAAGTTGACCAAGGTGACAGACTGTGACAGAGTAGGACTGAGAGCTGAAGCCTACCAGTCTTGCTGACAATTTCTGTGTCATATTCATTTTAGTGTTTTTGTTTACCTGCATGTGTCTTTTCATTAGATGCCTGTATGTCTAACTTTCCCTCTGAATAGGCTTCATTTTTTGGGAACAGTTTTAGATGCACAGCAAAATGGGACAGAGAGGGCAGAGAGTTCCCACATATAACCCCTGCCCCCACATGGGCACTGCCTCCTGTCCTAGTCCATTCAGAGTGGCACATTTCTTTAAGTGATGGATAGGCCTTGGTAGCATTATCACTTATCATGCAAAGTCCTGAGGGTATTTTAGGGTTCACTCTTGGTGTTGAAAGTTCTATGGGTTTTGACAAATGTACAATGACATGTATCCACCATTATAGTATCATGCAGAAGGTTTTCATTGCCCTAAAAATTCTCTGCACCTTAACTATTTCCCTCCCTCTCCCCTCCCTCTGCCAATCACTCATCTTTTAACTGTCTGCACAGTTTTGCCTTCTCCTGAATGTCATATAGCTGGAATCATACAGTACGTAGCCACGTAGCCTTTCCAGATTGGCTTTTTCTTTCTTTCTTTTTTTTTTTTTTTAAGATTTTATTTATTTATTTGACAGAGAGATCACAAGTAGGCAGAGAGGCAGGCAGAGAGAGAGAGAGGAAGGGAAGCATGTTCCCTGTTGAGCAGAGAGCTGGATGCAGGGCTTGATCCCAGGACCCTGGGATCATGACCTGAGCTGAAGGCAGTGGCTTTAACCCACTGAGCCACCCAGGCGCCCCCAGACTGGCTTTTTCTTTACTTGGTAAGAGGCATTTAAGTCTCCTCCACATCTTTTCCTGGCTTGATAGCTCATTTCTTTTTAGTGCTAAAAAATATATCATTGTCTGGATGTACCACAGTTTATTCATCCATTCAACCTACTGAAGGACATCTTGGTGGAGGCTTCTAAGTTTACGCATTGCGGATAGAGCTGCTACAAATTTCTGTGTTCAGATTTTTGTGAGCTTATATGTTTTTAGCTCATTAAGGTGAATGTCAAGGAACATGATTACTGGACCTGTGGTAAGAGTATGTTTAGTTTTGTAAGAAACTGCCACTGTTTTTCAAAGGTGGCTATGCCAATTTGCAGTCCTAGTAACAATGAATGAGAACATTGGCGTCATCTGCATTTTAGATTCTGACCTTTCTAATAGGTGTGTAGTGGTGTCTTATTCTTGTTTTAATTTGAAATTCCATAAAGACATATAATGTGGAGTATCTTTTCATATGCTTATTTGCCATCTTCATATCTTCTTTGTGTGGTATCAAGGTCTTTGGTCCATTTTCTAATTGGGTTGTTTGTTTTCTTATTGTTGGGTTTTAAGATGAAAAGCAGTGGTAAAAGGGGACATCCTTGCTTAGTTCCTGATCCTAGTGAGAAGGCTTCTAGTTTCTCAAGATTAAGTGTATGATTAGCTGTAGACTTTTGTGGATTTTTTTTTTTTTAACTAGATTGAGGGAGTTCTGTATTCCTAGGTTGCCGAGAGTTTGTAATCATGAATGGGTGTTGGATTTTCTTGAAAGCTTTTTGTGTCTCTATTGATATAATTGTGACTTTTCCTCTTTAGTTTGTTGATAGCTAGATATTATCCAAATATATATATTCTTTATATACATGTTTATACATTTTTGGTTTCATTTTGTTATACTTTGTTGAAGGTTTTTGCATCTATACTCATGAGAGATATTGCTCTTTTTTTTTTTTCTTGTTTTGTCTTTTCTTTCAATGTTTTCTTGTAATGTCTTTTTCTGCTTTTGGTCATAGGGTAATGTTGGCCTCATGGACTGAGTTAGGAAGTATATTTGACTCTTGAACAACACAGGCCAACGGATGCCTACTTTCTGCACAGTTGAAAATCTGCATATAACTTTTTTTTTTTTAAAGATTTTATTTATTTATTTAACAGAGAGAGATCACAAGTAGGCAGAGAGGCAGGCAGAGAGAGAGAGAGGAGGAAGCAGGCTCCCCGCTGAGCAGAGAGCCCGATGCGGGACTCGATCCCAGGACCCTGAGATCATGACCTGAGCCGAAGGCAGCGGCTTAACCCACTGAGCCACCCAGGCGCCCCTGCATATAACTTTTGACCCTTAAAAACTTAACTACTAATAGCCTATTGTTGACTGGAAGCCTTACTGATAACATTTTATACTGTATTCTTACAGTAAAGTAAGCTAGAGAAGAAAATGTTATTAAGAAAATCATAAGGGGAGGTGCCTGGGTGGCTCAGTGGGCTAAAGCCTCTGCCTTCGGCTCAGGTCATGATCTCAGGGTCCTGGGATTGAGCCCCACATTGGACTTTCTGCACAGTGCAGAGCCTGCTTCCCCTCTCTCTCTGCCTGCCTCTCTGCTTACTTGTAATCTCTGTCTGTCAAATAAATAAATAAATTAAAAAAAAAATTGTAAGAGGTGCACCTGTGTGGCTCAGTCATTAAGCGTCTGCCTTCAGCTCAGTTCATGATGCCAGTGTCCTGAGATAGAGCCCTGCATTGGGTTTCCAGCTCAGTGGGAAGCCTGTTTCTCTCTCTCCCATTCCCCCTTTTTGTATTCCCTCTCTTGCTATCTCCCTCTGTCAAATAAATACATAAAATCTTTTTAAAGAAAAATCGTAAGGAAGAAAAGATACAATTATTGTGCTGTATTTATTAAAAATAATCCATGTACAAGTAGACCCCTGCAGTTCAAACCCATGTTGTTCAAGGGTCAACTCTATTCTCTTGGCTTCTATCTTTTGAAAGAGATTGTGGGGAATGGATATAATTTATTCCTTAAATGCTTTGTGGAATTACCCAGTGAACCCATCTGGGCCTGGTGCTTTCTACTTTGGTAAGTTATTAGTTATTGATTTAAAGTCTCTAAAGATATAAGCCTATTTTAGATTTTCTGTTTCTTCCTGTGTGAGATTTGGAAGATTGTGTCATTCAAGGAATTGTTACATTTCATCTAGATTATCAAATTGTTGGCACAGGTTGTTTATGATATCTTTTCTTATTTCCTTAATTTCCACAGGATATGTTGTAATGTTCATACATTCCTTTTGATATATTAATATCAGTATTAACATTGTATAATTTCTTTTTATTTTTATTTCTTAGCTTATCTAGAAGCTTATCAACTCTGTTATTCTTTTAAAAGAAGCAACTTTTTGTCCTTCAATAATTTTCTCTGTCAATTTCCTGTTCTCAGTTTCATTATTTGCTATAATTTCATTATTTCTCTTTTTTTGCTAACTTTGCATTAATTTTCTCTTCTTTTTTGAATTTCCTAAAGTTGAAACCCAGATGACTGATTTTAGTTCTTTTTTTCTTTTTTAATATATGAATTTAGTTCTGGAAATTTTCATCTAAATATTGCTTTTGCTACATTTGACATGTTTTTATAAGATGTATTTTCATTTTCATTTAGCTCAAACTGTTATTAAACTTCTCTTGAGATTTCTTCTTTGGCTCATGTGTAATTTGAAAGTATATTTAATCTTCAAATATTTTGGGATTTTCCAGTTATCTTTATTAATTTCTAGTTTAAATCCATTATGATTTGAGAGCATACATTGTATTTTATGACCTTTTCCTTGAAAATTTTTAAAGATGTGGTCTATCTTGGTGTTTGTTCTATGTGAGTCTTAGAAGAATGTGTAATCTGCTGTTGTTGGAAGAAGTAGTTTATAGATGTCAGTTATACCCAGTTGATTGATGACATTGTTCTTATTTTCTATGTGGTGAATGTGTCCATTTCTGATAGAAGGGTATTACGGTCTCTAACTAAATTTGTAGATTCATCTGCTTCTCCTTGCAGTTCTATCAGTTTTTCCTCATATATTTAATGCTCTGTTGTTAGGTGCCTACTCATTAAAGATTATTATGTCTTCTTGGAGAATTGACCCCTTTATCATTATTTAATGCCCCTTCTTTATTCTTATAATGTTCCTTGTTTTGAATGCTGCTCTGTCTGAAATCAATATAAGTAATCTGTCTTTTGATTAGTGTTAGCATGATATATCTTTCTTTGTCCATTTATTTTCAATCTATATGTGTGTTTATATTTAAAGTGGGGTTTTGGGGATGCCTGGGTGGCTTAGTCGGTTGGGCTTAGTCTGCCTTTGGCTCAGGTCATGATCCCAGGGTCCTGAGGTTGAGTCCCACATCAGGCTTCTTACTCAGCGGAGAGCCTGCTACTCCCTCTGTGCTCCACTCCCCCTGCTCCTGCTCTCTCTTTCTGACAAATAAATAAATAAATAACATCTTTAAAAAATAAAAATAAATAAAAATAAGGTGGGGTTTTTAAAAAGACACTGTGTAGTTCTTTTGACCCATTTTGACTATTTTTATCTTTTAATTATTATATTTGGGCCATTGATGTTTAAAATGATTATTTTATTGTTGTATTTGGATTAATGTATAACTTGTTCTTGTCTTATCTTTATTGCCTCTTTCCTTTTTTAAAAAATATTTTATATAGTTATTTGAAAGAGAGAATGAGAAAGAAAGCATGAGCAGGGAGAGGAGCAGAGGAAGAAGGAAGTAGGCTCCCCGCTGAGCAGGGAGCCCTAGAGGGGCTTAATCCCAGGAACCTGGGATCATGACCTGAGCTGAATGCAACACTTTTTCTTTTTTTAATAATTTTTAAATTTTTTATTTTTATTATTTTTTTAAAAGATTTTATTTATTTATTTGACAGAGAGAAATCACAAGTACACTGAGAGGCAGGCAGAGAGAGAGAGAAGCAGGCTCCCTGCTGAGCAGAGAGCCCGATGCGGGACTCGATCCCAGGACCCTGAGATCATGACCCGAGCTGAAGGCAGCGGCTTAACCCACTGAGCCACCCAGGCGCCCTAAATTTTTTAAATAAACATATAATGTATTATTAGCCCCAGGGGTTCAGGTCTGTGAATCGCCAGGTTTATACACTTAACAGCACTCACCATAGCACATACCCTCCCCAATGTCCATAACCACACCGCCCTCTCCCTACCCTCCTCCCCTGGAAACCCTCAGTTTGTTTTGTGAGATTAAGAGTCTCTTATGGTTTGTCTCCCTCCCGATCTCATGTTGTTTCATTTATTCTTTTCCTACCACCCAAACCCCCCACATTGCATCTCCACTTCCTCATATCAGGAAGATCATATGATAATTGTCGTTCTCTGATTGACTTATTTTGCTAAGCATAATACCCTCTAGTTCCATCCACGTCATCGCAAATGGCAAGATTTCATTTCTTTCAATGGCTGCATAGTATTCCATTGTATATATATACCACATCTTTTTTTTTTTTTAAAGATTTTATTTATTCACTTGACAGAGAGATCACAAGTAGGCAGAGAGGCAGGCAGAGAGAGAGAGAGAGGAGGAAGCAGGCTCCCCACTGTGCACAGAGCCCGATGCGGGGCTCGATCCCAGGACCCTGGGATCATGACCTGAGCTGAATGCAGAGGCTTTAACCCACTGAGCCACTCAGGCGCCCCTATACCACATCTTTTTTATCCATTCATCTGTTGATGGACATCTAGGTTCTTTCCATAGTTTGGCTATTGTGGACATTGCTGCTATAAACATTCAAGTGCATGTGTCCCTTCGGATCCCTATGTTTGTATCTTTAGGGTAAATACCCAGTATTGCAACTGCTGGGTCATAGGGTAGCTCTATTTTCAACTTTTTGAGGAACCTCCCTGCTGTTTTCCAGAGTAGCTGCACCATCTTGCATTCCCACCAACAGTGTAGGAGGGTTCGCCTTTCTCTGCATCCTCGCCAGCATCTGTTATCTGCTGACTTGTTAATTTTAGCCATTCTGACTGGTGTGAGGTGGTATCTCATTGTGGTTTTTAGTTGTACTTCCCTGATGCCGAGTGATGTGGAGCACTTTTTCATGCGTCTGTTGGCCATCTGGATGTCTTCTTTACAGAAATGTCTGTTCATGTCCTCTGCCCATTTTTTTGATTGGATTATTTGTTCTTTGGGTGTTGAGTTTGATAAGCTTTTTATAGATTTTCGATACTAGTCCTTTATCTGATATGTCATTTGCAAATATCTTTTCCCATTCTGTCAGTTGTCTTTTGGTTTTGTTGACTGTTTCCTTTGCCGTGAAAAAGCTTTTGTTCTTGATGAAGTCCCAATAGTTCATTTTTGCCCTTGTTTCCCTTGTCTTTGGCGATGTTTCTAGGAAGTTGCTGTGGCTGAGGTTGAAGAGGTTGCTGCCTGTGTTTTCTTCAAGGATTTTGATGGACTCCTTTCTCACATTGAGGTCCTTCATCCATTTTGAGTCTATTTTCATGTGTGGTGTAAGGAAATGGCCCAATTTCATTTTTCTGCCTGTGGGAGTCCAATTTTCCCAACCCATTTGTTGAAGAGACTGTCTTTTTCCCATTAGACATTCTTTCCTGCTTTGTTGAAGATTAGTTGACCATACAGTTGAGGGTTCATTTCTGGGCTCTCTATTCTGTTCCATTGATCTATGTGTCTGTTTTTGTGCCAGCACCATACTGTGAATACAACACTTAACCAACTCAGCCATGTAGGTGCCCCTATTGCTTTGTTCTTTGTTCCTGTTTTTGTCTTCCACCTTTCTCCCCCTTACCAGTTATGACATTATGGTTTTAATTAGGCATTTTATATGATCCTATTTTTTCTCCTTTGTTAATATATAAATTATGTCTTTTTTTTCTTTTTACTTTTTTTAGTGGTTGCCTTCAAATTTCTGATCTATATCAATTTCCTTTTCTCTAAAGAACTTCTTTTAACATTTCTTGCAAGGAAGGTAAACAGGCAACAAATTCCCTCAATGTTTGTTTGAGAAAATATTTCTTGAAGGATGATTTAATAGGATAATGAATTCTAGGTTAACGTTTTGGGTTTTCTCTCTCAATAATTTTTTTTTTTTAAAGATTGTATTTATTTGAGAGAGAGTGAAAGAGAGAGAAGGAGCAGGGGGAGGAGCAGAGAGAGAGAGAGAAAGAAGCAGACTCCTTGCTGAGCAGGGAGCCTGATGTGGGGCTCCATCCTGGGACTCTGGGATCATGACCTGACCTGAAGGCAGATACTTAACTAACTGAACCACCCAGGTTCCTTTCTCTCAATACTTTAAATATTTCCCTCCACTCCCTTCTTGTTTGCATGGTTTTAGAGAAGATAGATGTAGTTTTTATCTTTGGTCCTCTATCTATAGCTGTTTCCTTCTGTTTTTTTCTTTTGTCTTTTATTTTTATAAGACTTTTTCTCACAAGACTTTTATTTTCTGCAGCTTGAATATGATATGCTTAGTGTAATTTATTTGGCATTTATCTTGCCTGGTGTTCTCTGAGTTTCTTGTGGTTTTGTGGTGTTATATGCTGAATGTTTGCATTCCCCTCTTATTAAGAGGTGGGGGTCTTTGGGAGGTGATTAGGTCACAAGAGTAGAATCTTTATGAATGGGAATTAGTGCTTTTATGAAAAGGTACATGAGAGCTTGCTCTGACTTTGTGAGGATGCAGTAAGGAGATAGCCATCTACAAACCAGGATACTGGCTCTCACTGGAACCAAATCTGCCTGCACCTTGATCTTGTATTTCTCTGCCTCCAAAACTCTAGAAATAAACCAGTCTGTAGTAATTTGTTGTAGCAGACAACTAAGACATGTGGTTTGACCTTAATTTGGGGGACATTCTCAGTCATTATTGCTTCAAGTATTGCTTTTGTATCTTTGTCTCTTTCTTCTCCTTATGGTATTCTTATCATGTGTATGCTGTGTGTTTTATAGTTGTACCACAGTTCTTGGATATTCTGTTCCCTTTTTTTCCTTCAGTCTTTTTTCTCTTTACTTCCAGTTCCCATTGACATATTCTTTTTTATTTTTTTTTAAGATTTTATTTATTTATTTGACAGATAGAGATCACAAGTAGACAGAGAGGCAGGTGGGGGGTGGGGCTCCCCGCTGAGCAGAGGGCCTGATGTGAGGCTCGATCCCAGGATGCCGGGATCATGACCTGAGCTGAAGGCAGAGGCTTTAACCTGCTGAGCCACCTAGACACCCCTCCATTGACATATTCTTAAGATCAAGGTATTCTTTCCTCAATTCTGTTCAGCCTACCAATGAGCCCATGAAAGGCATTCTTCATTTCTCTTACAGTGTTTTTATGCCCTAACTTTTTTTTTTTGATTCCTAGAATTTTCATCTGTTTACATTATCTATCTATTCTTTCAGGTTTACTTTACTTTACTTTTATTTTTTTAAAAAAGATTTTATTTATTTATTTGAGAGAGAGAGAGAAAGCATGAGAGGAGAGAGGTCAGAGGGAGAAGCGGACTCTCTGCCAAGCAGGGAGCCCCATGTGGGACTCCATCCCAGGACTCCAGGATCATGACCTGAGCCAAAGGCAGTCGCTTAACCAACTGAGCCACCCAGGCGTCCCTTAGTTTTATTTTTAAAAAGATTTTTAAATCTATTTATTTGAGAGAGACAGAGAGGCAGAGAGAGAGAGAGAAAGAGCATAAGCAGGGGGAGCAACAGAGGGGAGGGAGAAGCAGACTCTTCGCTGAGCAGAGAAGACCAATGCAGGGCTTGATCCCAGGACCCTGGTATCATCACCTGAACCAAAGGCAGATCCTTAACCAACTGAGTTACACAGGTGCCCCATCAGGTTTACTTTCTTCATGAGAACACTTACGAATTGGGGTGTTTAGGTTTCAGCTCAGGTCATGATCTCAGGGTCATGGGATCAAACCCTGCACTGGGCTTTGTGTTCAGCACACAGTCTGCTTGAGACTCTCTTCCTCTCCCTCTATCCCTCCCCCTGCTCACATACACTCTCTAAAATAAATTAAATCTTAAAAAAAAAAAAAAAAGAACGCTTACTGTATTAATCATAAGTTGTTTTAAATTAATGATCTGGGGACACTTGAGTGGCTTAGTCAGTCAAGCCTCTGCCTTTGGCTCAGGTCATGAGCCCAGGGTCCTGGGATTGAGCCCTGCATCAAGCTCCTTGCTCAATGAGGAGCTTACTTCTCCCTCTTCCTGCTGCCTTCCCTGCTTGTATTTTCTCTCTCTATCTCTGTCTCTATGACAAATAAATAAATAAAATTTTTTTTTTTTTTCAAAAGATTTTATTTATTTACTTGACAGACAGAGATCACAAGTAGACAGAGAGGCAGGCAGAGAGAGAGAGGAGAAAGCAGGCTCCCTGCAGAGCAGAGAGCCTGATGTGGGGCTCGATCCCAGGACCCTGGGATCATGACCTGAGCTGAAGGCAGAGGCTTTAACCCACTGAGCCACCCAAGTGCCCCAAATAAAATCTATTATGGTTGCAGAAAGGCTCTGAAATAAACCTATTTCTGCATTTGTTTTGGTTGTACGTATTGAGAAAAATAAGATTTGCAGACAAGTAGTGAGAAATAGTTTCAGGTTTTTGTATTGTTTGGGCCATCTTAATAATTTTATGATTTTTCTTTGATTAAACAGATGACAAGAGAGGATGTATTCTGAAATATACATAAGCACCCATAAGTTAGCACAAGGGCTTCCAACTTGTTAAACTTTGGTAGAGAGTGGATGAAAGAGCACTGCATATTTTTGTAAACTTTCTTAAATGTTTTGAATAAATAAGGAAATACTTATCTTTATATTTAGGATAAACGCATTATTGGCTTTTTAAAAAACTGCTTTGTTGAAATTTAGATACCATAAATTTTAACTATAAAATCCAATGAATTTAGTAAATTTATAGACTTGTGTAACCATTACTAATCCAGTTTTGAAATCTTCCTATCACCTCAAAAACCTAGCTGCAGTTCTATGCTTCCTGGTGCCAGTTACACCTCCTGTACTCCCTTCCCTTATTTCCCAACCTTCCAGTGAAAAGGGTAGTTGGTCTCCTGGAAGCTGATGTGCTAGTGTCTGGGTAAAAATATCCATGGTCTGTGTTCCTATAAAAGTGACCACTATGGGGATGCCTGGGTGGCTCAGTCATTAAATGTCTGCCTTCAGCTCAGGTCATGATGCTGGGGTCCTGGGATCGAGTTCTGCATTTGGATCCTTGCTCAGTGGGGAGCCCACTTCTCCTTCTCCCTCTGCCATCTCCACCTGCTGTGCACACTCTCTCTCTGACAAATAAATAAAATCATAAAAAAGTGTCCAATATAGCTATAGAACTTGTAGTGAGAGGTAAAAGCTAGAAGTGATTTTGTCACTGGGAGGCCTGTGAGCAAATTCATTTTATGCTCTGTGTAATGTATAATTGGTGCTGAAGCGTGTTACATTTTGAACTGGAATGTTACTGTGGTATCAGAGGACCATTCTTCTGATGTCCAGCATTTTCAACATCTAACGAAATCTTATTGATTGGCAAGTTGCAGGTGACATTGTCTATGGCCTTTGATGTCTACCAGAAAGGAGACTTAAAATCCCAAAGGAGGACATACTTGCCAGTTTTGATACTGAAACTTCTGCTAGTGGTTTCACACACAGAATCCCATGTGTAGTCAAAGAATAATTGCTGTCTTTCACAAACTCTCATAGTGTTTGTTTCTGAGAGAACCCTTGTTGCTCCTTTGAAACTGCTGGAAAAGTTGGCCTATTTGTCCCTCAGCGAAAGAGGCAACACTACCCAGGACTTTTGGCATACTGACTTCCTGGGATTTAAAACTTTCCTTTTGTGGAGATGTTAAGGTGACAAGGCTCTTTCAGAAAAATGCAGATGACATTTGTCTGGTATGCTCACTAAGCCAAGTATGGAAAAAGCACTATAAGAGTAGTAGACCTTATTCATAAAGTGTTTGGTGACAATGGGGATCTGGTTATATTGAAATGTACCATGGTTTACTAGTAAAGAAGTCATATGGATAGGTTTGGGTAGAAGCTTCTTGCTCAATTAGCAAATGAGGGAGATCTGCCAATTGTCTGGGAGGGCCAGGAGTGGAGATCACACAGTTCTCCATAGCTGACTCCATGTTGCAAGACCATATTGCTGAACAGGGGGACCAAGAGGAAAGACCCTCTTGCTGAGATCTGTGCAGTGTGGACTGCTGTCACCTGATGCATTTGATACCACCTCCTACCTAATCCTTTATCCTTTCAGGAACAAACAGGCCTGGATTCTTAATGTGCCCCTGATTTAATGCTGGCCCAGCCACAAGCTTTATTCCTTGTGTTGTCCCCCAAACATTCATGCCCTCAGCCCTGGCCCCCAGGGGCCTTAGCCAACATGAAGGGCCTGAGGGCAGGGGGCCAGTCTGAGCCCAGGAGCCTGAGGTTGTGTGCTTAACCCAGTTCAGATCTCTGAGACCTGCAGGCTGGCACACTCTGACGCAGCTCTGGTGAGGCCAGACAGCCCTGGTCAAGTCCATAACATCTGCTTTGCTGAAGGTGCCACGAGGCAGACCCTCTGTCCCCAGGTCTTTAGGCCCCTTGCACACCATCAAGCTTTGTCTCCTCCCCACCTCCTGTTGGCCTTCTCACTAAGTGCCTTTTCCATGCTGCCATTTAGATGGAGGAAGACCTGGAAACTTTGAAACCTTGTGAGCCACCCCCACCGCTGCATCTGCAAGCACCAGGACTGCCCCCCACCCCGCCCCTCATTGGTGGGCAATGCTGATGGGTGATGCTGATGGCATCATCACCGCAGGAGCAGTTAAGACAGGGACCACACAGGTTATTTAGGGAAGGTTGGTATGTGGCATTACCACTTAACGAGGACCCAGAGCTTCTGCCCAACTATTGACCTTGATAAACAGTGGATATTGATCATTGACGTAAGCAGGTAAATGCAGCCGAAAACAAGACAGGAGCAACTACTTTCAGTGACGTGGTGCAGTCAGGCTACTGCAAAGTTCTGGAGAAAGGAAAGCTCCCAAGGGAGTCTGTTATCAGGAGGGCCAAATTCTTCACAGGAGAGCTAAGAAAATGAAGGTTATCTATCGGGGAGACTAGATGGGAGTGGGTGCTGTGTCTGGTAGCCTGAAGCCACATGGAGGGGGTTCTTAATGCTAACAAAGGCTAAAAAGAAAAAAAAAAAAGAATGAACGGACCTAGGGCAGGGATTCAACCCCCCTTCTCTAGCTGACACTGATCAAAGTTTATTGGGAACTTGATGGAACTTAAAGTTGTCAGTACCATCAGTCCTTAGTGACCATGGGGCACAGGTTAGCGTGGTTCCTAGAGTATCCCACTGGCATAGTCCAAATCTAGTTTGGAGGTGGAGACAAATATCGGATTGGACCATGGACTGATGCGAGCATATGGCTGAGCTCTTTTGAGCCAATATACAGAAGATGTAACTGAAAATGCTGAAGGCATTATAGGAAGTATATTTTTAAAAAATTCCTCAAGCGGATTTGCAGTCATTCCCCCTTCCCACCCCAAGCCCCAGACAACCACTAACCTGCTTTCTGACTTTATACCTTTGCCTTCTCTAGGCATTTTGCTAAATGGAACCTTTTTTTTTGCCTGGTGTCTTTCACTGAGTATGTTTTTGAGGTCCATCTGTCTTATAGCATGAATCATTCATTTTTATTCCTGAACAGTATTCTATTGGATGGTTATACCAAATTTTGTCTATCTTCTTGCCAGTTGACAGACATTCGGGTTGTTTCCAGTTTTGGGGTATTGTGAATAATGCTACTCTTAATACTTGTTTACAGGTTTTGTGTGAATATATGTTATTATTTCCTTTGCATAGATTCCTAAGAGAGAAGTTGCTGAGTTATGGTAAATTTATCTTTCACTTTTTGAGAAACTTCCAAACTATTTATCCAAAGTAATTGTTCCATTTTACATTCCCACCAGCAGTGTATGAGGATTTCAGTTTTTCTACATTCTCTCACTAACACTTGTTAATTGTGTCTTTTTGATTATAGACATTTCTGCTGTATGCAGTGGGATCTCATTGTGACTTTAATTCGTATTTCCGTGATGACTAATGATGTTGAACATCTTTTCATGTGCTTATTGGTCATTCAGATATTTTTACTGAAATGTCTACATAAATCTTTAGCCCTTTTTTTTTTTAAAAAAAAAAAAGATTTTATTTATTTATTTGACAGAGAGAGATCACAAGTAGGCAGAGGGGCAGGTAGGGAGAGAGGAGGAAGCAGGCTCCCTGCCAAGCAGAAAGCCCAATGCGGGGCTCGATCCCAGGACCCTGAGATCATGACCTGAGCAGAAGGCAGAGGCTTAACCTACTGAGCCACCCAGGTGCCCTTTAGCCCATTTAAAAAAAAGATTTTAATTATTTATTTGGGAGAGAGAAAGCAAGAGACAGAGCACGAGCAGAAGGGGAAGGGCAGAGGGACAGGGAGAAGCAGCCTCCCTGCTGAACAGGGAATCCAACTCGTCTGCTGAAGGCAGACGCCCAACTGACTGAGCCATCCAGGCACCCTCTTTTGCCCATTTTTAAAACCAGGTTTTTTTTTTTTTTATTGAGTTGTAAGTATTCCTTATAAATTCTGGATATTAAATTATTCTTCTATACTACACTTTAAAAAAGAAGCAACTCACTTCTACCCTCCATATCCCAAGCTCCTCTGTATTATTCCTTGTGCTCCAGAAGTAAGTGAAGCCATATGATAATTGACTCTCTCTGCTTGACTTATTTCACTCAGCATAATCTCTTCCAGTCCCGTCCATGTTGATACAAAAGTTGGGTATTCATCTTTTTTGATGGAGGCATAATACTCCATTGTATATATGGACCACATCTTCCTTATCCATTCATCCGTTGAAGGGCATCTTGGTTCTTTCCACAGTTTGGCGACTATGGCCATTGCTGCTATGAAAATTGGGGTACAGATGGCCTTCTTTTTCACTACATCAGTATCTTTGGGGTAAATACCCAGTAGTGCAATTGCAGGGTCATAGGGATGCTCTATTTTTAATTTCTTGAGGAATCTCCACACTGTTTTTCAAAGTGGCTGTACCAACTTGCCTTCCCACCAATAGTGGGAAGGCAAGTTGGTGCATTTCTCCCCACTTTCTCCACATCCTCTCCAACACATGCTGTTTACTGTCTTGTTAATTTTGACCATTTTGGCCATTCTAACTGGTGTAAAGTGGTATCTCAATGTGATTTTGATTTGAATCTTCCTGATTGCTAGTGATGATGAACATTTTTCATGTGTCTCTTAGCCATTTGTATGTCTTCTTTAGAGAAGTGTCTGTTCATATCTTCTGCCCATTTTTTGATGTGATTATCCATTTTGTGTGTGTTGAGTTTGAGGGGTTCTTTATAGATCTTGGATATCAGCCCTTTGTCTGTACTGTCATTTGCAAATATCTTCTCCCATTCCATGGGTTGCCTCTTTGTTTTGTTGACTGTTTCCTTTGCTGGGCAGAAGCTTTTGATCTTCATGAATCCCAAAAGTTCATTTTTGCTTTTGTTTCCTTTGCGTTTGGAGACATATCTTGAAAGAAGTTGCTGTGGCCGATGTTGAAGAGGTTACTGTGTATGTTCTCCTCCAGGGTTTTGATAGATTCCTGCCTCCCGTTGAGGTCTTTTATCCATTTCGAGTTTATCTTTGTGTATGGTGTAAGCTTAAGGGACCTTCAGACACCATCAAGTTGACTAACGTATGCACTGTAGGAATATAAGAAAAAGAAGAGAGGAAAATGAGCAGAAAGAATATTTCAAGAAAATGGCTGAAAAAATACCAAAATTTGATACAATATATAAATGTACAAATTCAAGGAGTTCAAGTCCAAGTAAAATAAATCCAAAGACCAGCATCAAGATCTAATTTTCAAAAGAAAGGCAAAGAGAGAATCTTGAAAGCAATTAGAAAGAAACAAATCATCACATGTAAGTGATCCTTTGTAAGAGTCTCAGCGGATTTCTCAATAGAAACCTGGGAGAACAGAAGTAGTGTACTGATATATTAAAAAAGATAAAAGAAAAAAACTGTCAACAAAGAATCTTATATCTGGAAAACTGACTTTCAAAAATGAGAGAGAAATGAGAATATTCCCAGATAACCAAAAGCTAAAGAGATCTGTTACCATTGGAACTGCCCTGCAGGGGGCGCTTGGATGGCTTGGTGAGTTGGGCCTCTGCCTTTGGCTTAGGTCATGATCTCAGGGTCCTAGGATGGAGTGCCCCAGCGGGCTCTCTGCTCAGGGAGAGACTGTTTCCCCCCTCTCTCTGCCTCTCTGCCTACTTGTGATGTTTCTCTCTCTGTGCCAAGCAAACAAATAGAATCTTAGAAAAGAAAAGAAAAAAAAAAAAAAAACTGCCCTGTAAGAAATGCTAATTAGGAAATCCTCCCAGTAAAAATAAAAATGTTCCAGGGGCACTTGGATGGCTAAAAAAAAAAAAAAAAAAAAAAAAAGCATATGCAGTGTTTACATTTTTAATTTCACTGCAGAATGGATCTATAAATGTATGAATGTTATTTATTGATTTGGGGGGAAAAAAATCCCTGCTATGGATACAAGTTGTTTGTCAGATTTTCTCTAAATGGCTAAAGTATCTTAAAAACAACATTTACATGAAAGGTTGTGGAGTCCCTGAAGCCTTTCCTTGGTACCCTAGGATTATCAGACCACAATTTGAAACCCTCTGCTAGTGAGCAAGCTGAATAACTGATCTCCAGCTGAGTCAAAGGGACTTTACAACTAACCAGACACCTTTTAATTCTGTAAATGAACTCAATGACTTAGTTGCATTGCCTGTATGCAAGATGTTTGGAGCACTGGAGGCCGAGCTTAAATTGAAGAAAAACAAAACCATCGGGAATCATCAAGTTCAGGTAAGGCAACAGAACAAAGAGAGAAAGTCATTATTTCCTGATAAGATTGAGGTTTTATTTGCTGGCTCCTGATAAAGCAATTTAAACATCAAAGAGAAGTGAGGAAGAACTGAACTCTGCAGAAACCCAGGCTTTAATAATAGAAGTCTACCTCAAGGATTTTTGTTTTAAATAACAGCAGCAACAACAAAAAACTCTTGCTGTTAAGGGAATTAGATTGTTCTCAGTGTATAAGGGCGAACTTTGCACATTTCCCTCAAACCACCCCCTGCTTCCTTTGCATTTATGATTTATATACATTTCTTTTTTGTATACCTCATTAAACTAACCTCATTTGTTCATTTAACAGTGAATTTACTAAGTACCCATTAAAAAGCTAGAAACTGGCTTTAAAATGTAATTCACAATCTTTTAAGGAAAATATTTAAGGAAGCATTTATAAAATCATGGACATATTTTATAAGTACGTATATTTATAAGTTTAAAATAATACCATGAAATAAAAAATTGTTTCTTTGAACAGATCAACAAAACTGACAGACCTTTAGCTACACTAACTAAGAACAAAGAGAGAAGACTCAAATTACTAACAACAGTTGGGACATTACTACTGATTTTACAGAAATAAACATGTTATAAAAGAAAACTATAAACAGTTGCCCATCAACAGATTAGGTAACCTAATTAAGAGGGACAAATTCCCAGAAATGCCAAATGAACTCATGAAGAAATTCAAAAGCTGAGGCACTTGGCTGGCTCAGTTGATGGTATATGTTACTCTTGATCTCGGAGTTGTAAGTTCGAGCCCCATGCTCGGTGTAGAGACTACTTAAAAATAAAATCTTAAGGCAACCCTCTTGGGTCCTCTTCTTCTTCAGGAGCTTTGTACTATTGTTCAACAAACTTTGCTTTGCTGCCCACCAAAAAAAATTTAAAAACAGAATAATAAGCAAACAAACAAATAAATAAAATCCTAAAAAGAAAAAGAAATAGAGAACCTGAATAGACCTACAACTGGCAAGGAGATTGAAACAGTAATAAAAACCTCCCAACAAAGAAAAGCAATGGACCAAGCTACCAAATATTTAAAGAACCAACACCAATCCTTCTCAAACTCTCCAAAAAATTAAAGAGAAAGGAACACTTCCTAACTCATTCTGTGAAGTCAGCATTCCCTGATACCAAAACTACATAAAGACACTACAAGAAAAAAGGAACTGTAGGCTACTATCCTTTGTGAATAAAGATGCAAAAATTCTTAACATAATACTAGCAAATCAAATTTAGCAACTTATTAAAAGGATAATAAACCATGACCAGATGGGATTTACCCCTGAAGTGTTAGGATGGTTCAACTTATGAAAAACAATCAATGCACTATACCACGTTATTAGAATGAAGGGAAAAAAAAATTATAGGATAATCTCATGTAGCAAAGATATAAGCAAAGTATCTTTGTAAAGATACTTTAAAAAATCAACACCCTTTTATGATAAAAAAAAAATACTCAATAAGCTAGGAATAGAAGGAAACTTCCTTAACATGATAGAGGCCATATATGAAAGATTCACAGCTAACATCATACTTAGTGGTGAAAGCCTGAAAACTTTACCTTAAAATCAGATACAAGACAAAGATGCCTCCTTTTCCCACTTCTGTTCAACACGGTATTGGAAATTCTAGCTGGAACAATTAGGCAAGAGAAAGAAATGCATCCAAACTGGCAAGTAAATAAATTATCTCTATTCAGATAGTATGATCTTTTCTTTCTTTTTTTCTTTTCTTTCTTTTTTTTTCTCCCAGAAGAGAGAGAGAATGTGCACACATGGGGGTGTGGGAGAGTGGGGGGTAGAGGGAGAGGGACAGAGAGAATCCTAAGCAGGCTCTACTTTCAGCATAGAGGCTGTTACGGGGCTCAGTCTTACAACCTTGAGATCATGACCTGAGTTGAAATCAGAGCTGGATGCTTAACCCACTGACCACATAGGCACCTGATGGTATGATCTAATACATAGAAAACCCAAAAGATTCCACACACAAAAAATTTTTTAGAGTTAATGAATGAATTCAACAGAGTTGCAGCTATAAAATCAACCTGCAGAAATCACTTGCTTTTCTATACCACATCAATGAAAATCTGAAAAGAAAATTGAGAAAACAATTTTGTTTACAATAGTATAAAAAACAATAAAATACTTAGCGGTAAATTTAACCAAGAAGGTGAAAGACTTGCACACTGAAAACAACAAAATATTGCTGAAGGAAATTAAAGAAAACATAAATAAGTGGAAAGACATCCTGTGTCCCTGGATTGGAATATTTAATATTGTTAAGATGACAGTGCTACCCAAAATGACTTACAGATTGGGTGTAATTATCAAAATCCCGATGGCATTTTTTGCAGAAACAGAAAAACCCATCCCCAAAATGCATCTGAATCTCAAGGGACTAGCCAAAATACTCTTGAAAATGAAGATCAAGTTAGAAGTCTCACACTTTTTGATTCCAAAACTTACTTCCAAGCTAGTATAATCACAACAGTGTGGTGCTGGCATAACGATAGGCATATAGACCAATGGAAGAGAATTAAAAGCTCCAAAATAACTCCATGCCTGTATGCTCAATTTTCAACAAGCATACAAAGGTCATTTAATGGGGAAAAGATAGGGGGTGACACCATGGCTCAGAGGGTTTGGCCTCTGCCTTCGCCTCAGGTCATGGTCCCAGGGTCGTGGGATCGAGCCCTGCATTGGGCTCTCTGCTCAGCGGGGAGCCTGCTTCCCCTTCTCTCTCTACCTACCTGTGCGCTCTCTCTCTCTTTGTCAAATAAATAAATAATTTTTTTTTAAATGGGAAAAAGATACTATTTTCAAGAAATGGTGTTGGGAAAACTGTATATTCACATGCAAAAGAATAAAGTTGGATCTTTTCCTTACACCATGGACAGAAAACACTCAAAATGGATCACAGACCTAAAGGTAAGAGCTAAAATTGCAAAATCCTTAGAAGAAAACAGGTGAAAAGAAGAAAACTAGGTGAAAGTCATTATGATATTGGATTTGACAGTGATTTCTTGGATGTGACACTGTTGCTTATTTTATGGGACGATTTTCATCCTTGGCTCATGACCGTTACATGACAGTAACAACCCTCAAACAAGACCACAAAAAGGCTACTGGACATTTGTAAACATCCTCTATGTGTGTGGGGAGAACATTATGAAAATATTTATGAAATACATATGATAATATTTATGAATGAAAGTATTTGCTTTCTGAAATTTGTTTCAAAATAATTTGTGGGAGGGTAGCTGGGTGGCTTAGTCAGTTGAGCATCTGCCTTCAGCTCAGGTCATGATCTCAGGGTCCTGGGATTGGAGCGCCGCATTAAGCTCCCTGCTCCGTGGGGAGTCTGCTTCTTCCTCTCCGTCTGTCCCCCCACTTGTGCTCTTTCTCTCTCTCTTTCTCAATAAATAAATAAATAAACAAAACTTGAAAGCATTCTTCAAAAAAATAATTTGTGGGAAAGGAAAAGAAAAGGGGAATATGAATAAAAATTAAGATTGGCCGCTAGTGGCTGATCAGTGCCTTGGGCCTCATCATATTTTTTCCTACCTGTGAAATGTTTGTAATTTTCCATAATAACATGAAAAAGTAAAAAAGATGACATATATTTGAGGACTTTTGTTTTCAGCATGTTTTCCCCGTTAGATACTCTGAAACTGTGCAGCTATATGATATCTAAAAATACTTCATTAAATATTAAAAATCACTTTAAATGATTAAGTCCACTAGCATCAGTAATAGAGCAAAGACCAAGCAGGTAAGCTAATTCTTGAGGCCCCTGGGTATCTGAGTTATACAGTGGTCTTTGTGATCTGAACTGCATTGCACAGAGGGCACAGGGCCAAAGCCTTGAGTTTGCATAAAATGGAAGCATAATGCTAGACCTAGGAGAAGTATACCTTCAGAGAGGTCAAACTAGAAAAGAAATCCACCCTGCAAAGGCAGGCCACAAGAAAACATTGCTATCTTGGCCTATACTATGAATGGACATTTTAAAAAGAAGTAGAAAAAAAGTCCCCTGAGAATTTGTAGCAATGGGCCAAATCTTAAGGTACTTGAGAGCTGAATCTATATTCTTTACCTGGCCAAAAACATGCACCTATAATGTAATTATGAGAATGTCTGAGAGAAGGAAATCCAGTCTTTTCCAAATGAATGTACCCTCAACTAGGCCTCAAAAAATTCCTACAGGTAGATTGCTCAAAAAACTTAAAAAATTAGAGAACGAACATCAGTGAGCAAGCCATAGGTAACAGAGCCAGAACCACAAAGACTTCATAGATTATAATTATCAGAATTAAAATGAAAAATAATTCTGCTTGAAGTGCTGTAAAAGGTAAAAATATATATATATATATATACTGAAAACATGAATAAGAATAGGAGACTATCAAATAATTAGGCCAGTTTGAAGAAGAACTGAAATGAAAAGAATCCCTAATCATTGAAGTTAAGAATTTGGATAGAAGATAAATACAACTGTACAGAGAATAGAGAAGATGTATCTGTGAAGAAATTATCTAAGATACAACACTGGGAGATGAAGATGTGGAAAACATGTGAGAGCTAAGAGACGTGGAGGAGTAGAAAGAAGGCCCAGCAGCGTGTACATGGGTCTTCCTGTTTCCTATAAATGGAGCAGCCTTAGCCATAGCTTAGTAGTGACTTTTTTTGTAGGATTAACATGATTTAATTCAATATCAGATTTTTTAAAAGAATTTATTGATTTGACAGAGAGAGAGAGAGAGAGAGAGAGAGCACGTGTGCACCCAGACAATCGGGGGAGGGGCAGAGAGAGGGAGAAGCAGACTCCCCGCTGAGCCGGGAGCATGATGTGGGGCTTGATCCCAGGACTTTGCGATCATGGCCTGAACTGAAGACAGAACTTAACTGAGCTACCCAGGCACCCTCCAAATCACTCAAAAATTTCTGAGTTTGGGAAGGCCAGGATAGTAGCTTGAATCTCACACACTTCTGTTGAGGACAAATGTAATTTAGGGAAGCCCTGTTACTGAGCAGGGAGCTGGGGAAGCACAGAGCTTATCCAGTAGTGTTGAAGACCTTCCCAGAGGCAGCCCATGAGACCAAGCACTTCCCAGTCAAAGGACCACTTCAGTGGCTCTCAGTGCCTACTGCCCCCTTTACTGTGGGGAGACACAGAGACCTCTAACAGGCACTAGGGAGGCAAGGAGGGCTGGAGGAGCTTCCCCACCAACATGCTGTGTCTCTGCCTAAGTCTCCCCCTCACACAACACAGCCACACATCCCTAGGCAGAGCTGAACAGCCCTGTCTCTCACCACCTCCACCCTTTTTTAAGTGGCCACCCTCAACCCTGTCTTGGGCTTCAGACAGTGAGCCTGACTCTGGCCCTCTGCTTTGTGTGGTTTGAATTCCATTGACCAAACTCCTTACCACCATTCCCTGCTTCTAGACCTAACTCCCTCAACCTGCAAGCTTTAGTACAATTCTTACCATTTGGGGTTTCTTTCATGGAGATCTCTATCTTGGATTTGCGACTGCCTAGACTTTCTTGTTTTTCTTCTTTTATGTTGATAAGTGTGGTTCAGGGGGACTTTGAAGGGTGAGCAAATTCATTCTACTTTTTTTGTCCAAACTTTTTTTCTTAGTAGTTTCTTTTCCTTTCTTTCTTTCTCTCTTTTTTTTTTTTTTTTAAGATTTCTATTTATTTGTTCGACAGAGATCACAAGCGGGCTGAGAGGCAGGCAGAGAGAGGGGGAAGCAGGCCCTCCGCTGTGCAGAGAGCCCAATGTGGGGCTGGATTCCAGGACCCCGAGATCACCACCTCAGCCGAAGGCAGAGGCTCAACCCACTGAGCCACCCAGGTGCCCCTTCTTGGCAGTTTCTATAGGAAATAATGGTGTAATTGTTTCTTATATCACTCTAATGCAGAGCCAAAATGTGAGCCTAAGTTGTTTACTAGCTTTATCACCTGGGGTAAATTGCTTAATCTCATTATGCTTCAGTTTTGTCTGCAGCATAGAGATATTATTTATTTATTTTAAAAAAAAGATTTTATTTATTTATTTGACAGACAGAGATCACAAGTAGGCAGAGAGGCAGGCAGAGAGAGAGGAAGGGAAGCAGGCTCCCGGCTGAGCCTGACGTGGGGCTCGATCGCAGGACCCTGGGATCACGACCTGGGCCGAAGGCAGAGGCCTAACCCACTGAGCCACCCAGGTGCCCCGCAATATAGAGATTTTAATAGAATCCACCTAAGGGTATTATTATGAAGATACAGCAAGGTTTAAAAACAAAACAAAACAAAACAAACCCTCACAAAACTTAAAGGCATTGAGAACAATCCCCAGCAAGTAGCAAGTACTTAATAAATATTAGCTGTTATGATTGGCATTGGGTAAAAAATTTTCCAAATACGCATGATTTTATTTTTATCTTTATTTAACCCTGTAACATGGGTATTATCACCCCTAATATGAAAAAAGACATTGAGACACAAAAGGGACAAATAGCAAAAACTCTCAAGGTGAGATAAAACTTGAGTCCATCTAGATCGGCGATGGCTTTGTTACTCAGAGAATAATGGGTGTATGTTTCCTGCTCTAATAAGGGTTATGGGCGAAGTGTTTGGCTTTGCTGACGTCATCTATGATAATATTAAGCATGACACCCAGATGTGAAAAAATTCTAAGTATAATGAATCATGTGTCATTTAATGCTCGTTACACTTTGACTTCATTCACAACCAAGAACAAATTCTTCCCTCTGCAGGCAGTAAAGTGTTTATAGTACTCAGTAATGTATCATGTGAAAGGGGTCAGCCACTGATGAAATCCTCGTCCAGTTTTATAGCCTGGCAGATTTAGGTTAAGGGTGGAGAGTCCCCTGAATTGCATATGATAAACTTGCTTTTATTATTAAGTTGATAAATTTTTATCAGTTACCTATTGTGTTCAAGACTCTGAGAGAGGCAATGTGTAGGACATACACAAAGGGGAAGGGCATTACTTTCTCACAATTTCCTTTACTGACCATAAGTTCTTTAGCTTCTCAGATTCAGGGTCTGAAGTCAGCTCTAACTCCTATATCTTTCACCTTCAATATTCTATCAGTTACCAGGTACTGTAAAGTCCTCCTTCACAATGTTTCCCTCATGCCCCTTCCCTCAAAATTTTTTCCTCCTTTGTTCTAGCTCAGTGGTTTTTTGGTTCATTTCCAAACCGATTTCTGCCATAACCCCCATGCATTCTATATGTGGACAGATCAATCTTTTTAACACTATTTTGACAATATCATCCCTTTACACTAAACTTTCATTAATTTCTCACGCTCAAGATTCCCTTTCGACCTGTCCTTTCCTGGCTTCACTTTTCCTATGACGAATCATTTCGCACACTGAAGTCCTTACTCCATTTTTCTGTGCCTTGTCCACCTGGCCAAACCGTGTTTTCAAATTTATTCGACCTTCTAACCTCTCTCTCTTTATGAATGGGAATTCTTTGTGGATGGGAAAGCAATGCCCACTTGTGGCTTTGATCCTGCTACATTTGCAGAATGCAGTCTTAGGGGTCCCTGGTGTTGCTGTGCGCTCCTTCCAGGTCCCTTACTGCTATTGGGAGGACAAATTTTCCCTCCACCAATTCAGATCCCGTGGGGTAGGGGAGGAGCTTGAAAGTTACCTGACAACAGATTAAAGTAGAAAAGATAAGGTTTGCAAGGTTTATATACCAACTAATGGGGCAAAGAGGGGCAGGAAAGAGGACTTCCACTGGATAACAAAGGGCTTTTAGAGAAACAAATGAAAGTATGACTGTTTGTGATAGTGCTTGTTTATGCAATTTCTTATCCAGGTGTGAATGGTTGGTCTTTTTCCTAGCAGTGAAGCTCCCCTGAGAGGGGATTTATGGTGTTTTACTCTCTGAAGGCCTTGCCTTTAGTCAGATAAGGGAAACTCCAAGAAGGCAGCTTTCAGCATCAGTTGTCTCTCAAATGTCTTCAGTTTAAAATAATATTCATAAGAACTCTGTGGGCTGAGTGGTGATGTGGGGAACAAAGGCCAAAAGAAATGTAGGTAAAATTAAATTTTCTTATAACCTGTAGCCCACTGACAAATACTTGGGGCAGGCCGAGTACAGCAGTCTTCCAGGAACTCCCATGTGAATGCCTTGCTAGAGGGAAAAACCAGCTTAGCTTGACAATAGCTAGGCCACCAGGATTCTGGGAGTCTGCATGAAAATCCTTTTGGAAACCACCTCTAGCTTTACCTCCCCCAATTCCATAGTATATAATCAGTTGCTCCTCACAATCCCTTGGCAGTCCTCTCTGCCTGAAGCTCCTGTCCCCATGCCTTAATAAAAATACCTGTTTGCACCCAAGACATTTCAAGAATTCTTTCTTGGCCTTTGGCTCGGAACCCCAACATTTCCACATTAGGTATTAGCATCCTCTTTGTTTTCTTAGGGCCTTGTATTAGGCAGAATAATGGCCTCGCAAAGATGTCATGTCCTTTTTTTTTTTTTTTTTAATTTAAGATTTTATTTATTTATTTGTCAGAGAGAGATAGAGAGAAAGAGAGAGAAACCAAGAGAGAGCACAAGCAGGGGGAGAGGCAGGCAGAGGGAGAAGCAGGCTCTCTGGAGCCTGAGCAGGGAGCCCAATGCAGGACTCGATCCCAGGACCCCAGGCTCATGACCTGAGCTTAAGGCAGACACTTAACGGAGCCACCCAGGCAACCCAGATGTCATGTTCTAATAGTCAGAAGGTAAATGTGTTAGTTTGCCTGCTAAAGGAGAATTAAGTTTGACAATGAAATTAAGGTTGCTAATGAAATGACTTAAAGTAGAAAGATTATCAGGGCTTATCCAGTGTGTCTAAAGTAATCACAAGAGTGCTTTCAAAGTAGAAGAGGGAAGCAGAATGAAGATACGGTAACAGAAGCAAGGTCAGAGTGATGCTCTGCTGTTGGCTTGGAAGCAAGAGGAAGGGGACCATGAGCAAGGGATGCATCTGGCCTTTAAAATCTGGAAAAAGTTCCAGAAAGGAATACAAACCTGCTGGCATCTTTGATTTTAGCCCAGTCAGGCCCGGTTTGGACTTTTGACCTATGGAAATGTAGAAAAACACATTTTGTTGTCTTAAGCCATTAAGTTTGTGGGAATTTGTTATGGCACCATAGGAAACAAATAGAGGTCTATTTCAGGGTTAAGTCCCTTGTCTTTGCTTTCACATGATACCTTCAGCAGATCCTCCAGCTTCAGAGAGAAAGTGTACTTCTTTCCATTTTCTTTCTTTCGCTTACTAAAACACTCATCTGCATGAGGACTCATCCTCACTCCCTTTCTTTCTGCCATAATTAAAAAAAATTTCCTTTTCTAATGCTAATTCCTCTGGATTCCATTTCCATTCCCTTCATAAGGGACCTGATTATACCAGTTAACTACCATTTCTTCTCTGTGACTTCCTCTTGGTGTGCACACATATTCCGGCCTGCCTAACTTAACCAAATAAGAAATATATTCTTTGAACCCCAAGATGGTTTTTTTTTTTAAAGATTTAAAAAATGTATTTATTTATTTGACAGACAGATATCACAGGTAGGCAGAGAGAGAGGAGGAAGCCGGCTCCCTGCTGAGCAGAGAGCCTGATGCGGGCCTCCATTCCAGGACTTTGGGATCATGACCTGAGTCGGAAGGCAGAGGCTTAAACCCTGAGCCACCCGGCTGCCCCCCAAGATAGTTTTAAGAGACGCTCCTTTCTCTTACCTTCTTGTTATAGTGAAACCTTTGGTAAGAGTTATCTACACCCTGTTTCTACTCCTTCACTTACTCATCAGTGTTCAAGACCTTTATAGGCTGATCTTTCTCTTCTGGAGTTCATCAAATGTCTCTAGTGGCTCTAAAAAGAGCTGTTTTTTTAATTTGCTGTTTTATTACTGTTTTTTATTTGCTTTTTTAAAAATGGTTTTTATTTGTGAGTAGTGAAAATAAATATACTGGACCCATTACAGGTGTTATATACAAATGCCCCCAGGTCCATAATAGGTCCTGTCTGAAACCTGGACTTGTAAGGGGAAAATTGACCCTGAGAAGTTCACCACTTGGAATAAGTGCTGAGGAAGGTACTGAGTCCTTACCAGCTCCTTGCTCTTGGTGGTCAGGCTGGAGAATAGACTGAGAGCTCGGGGCAGCTGGGAAAATCTAGGAAGGTATTAAAACTCCTAAGAGAAAGAGGAAGAGAGCTTCTCATTTGGTCTGTATGGGAGCTTTGATAGTAGAGTGACTGTTTCATGGCGTTACAAGTCCAGGAGGTTTGCTCCTTTAATGAGAATACTGTTTTTGATTTGGCTTTGGTTGCCATTCTTACAAGAAGCCATACCGTTTATCAGCATTAAGCGAATTTGTAGCCTTTGCCTGTGTCTGTTGCTGACTTTCCACCAAACATGAATACCCTGGCAAAAACCACACAGGCAAGTCCCTCACTGGTGTGATTATTGAAAAGGTGTATTATCACCTCCTCCTCCCCCACAGAAAGAAAAACTTCCCATTATTTTTGGAGTTTTCAAGAAGTGAGGCTTCATTGATTACATGAAAGAGTCTGTCTGCTCCCTTCCCCTGAGGGCATCTTCCCTATTTGTTTGTCCTTACCTGTCACAAAAGCACTTGGCGACACCTTACTCCTGTCAGGGGCGCATTTGAGATCTTCAGTGTGTGTTTCACAGGTATGGACTCCAGATGGCCCCAGAGCTTTCCATTAGGATTGTAAAGAAATCGTACTTTTGATAATTCTGTGGTTTGATAGGAAGGCTTGTAAAATATGACAGTGACTTCAACTAACTTGGAGACAGCCCAGCAGATCAACGTTCTTCAAAGAACCAGTCTCCTCCTTCCTTGTTCTGCAACCTAAGAACTTTAGAGAAATGGGAAAAGGCCTTACATAGGAAATTTATAAATAAACCACAAGTGATCATTAAACATTAAAAAAGTTTACTCTCACTAAATCTAAGAGATGTAAATCGAAACACTGCCATTTGTTATCAGATTTAAAGAGATTAAAATTATTACTCTATCCAGTTTTCGTGAGAGCTCAGGTGAACATGCGACCTTTTTTTTTTTAAGACTTTATTTATTCATTTGAGAGAGAGAGAGATCACAAGTAGGCAGAGAGGCAGGCAGAGAGAGGGGGAAGCAGGATTCCTGTGAGTAGAGAGCCGGATGCAGGGCTCAATCCCAGCACCCTGGGATCGTGACCTGAGCCAAAGGGAGAGGCTTTAACCCACTGAGCCACCCAAGTGCCCCAGGAAGGTCATCTTTATGTTCCTTCTTCCCTATAAAACACTCAAACACTAAAAGAGAAGACAGGGAATTTGAAGATGATTAGCCCAAAATAAAATGCTAACTTATAAGCTAAAATGACGCATTTCTTAATAATGCAATGCATTCATGGAAGGCTGACTCTAATCTGAATTTATCAAACAGAATTTGATGGCAGTGATCAGCTTTAGCGAGTATTAGAGTGAGAATAGGAATTAATGTAATTTTAGCGAGCATATACACTGATTTATCAATATGAAAAAATCAAACTCCTTTAAAAATTCTACTAAAAATAAGGTAGAAAATTTTTTGTTTTAGTGATTTTTAGCCCTATTTTAGGTGAGGTTCTGTCTTTAAGTATTGTCATATATTTTTTACTGACTAAAACACTGGCATGTTATTGATTTACTTTAAAAAAAAATTTTTTTTTTTAAGATTTTATTTATTTGCCAGAGAGAGAGAGAGAGTGTGTGTACACACAAGCAGGCAGAGAGGCAGGCAGGGGCTGCGAGAGAAGCAGGCTCCCTGCCGAGCAAGGAGCCCCATGTGGGACTCGATCCCAGGAACCTGGGGTTATGACCCTGGGATCATGACCCGAGCTGAAGGCAGCAGCTTAACCAACTGAGCCATCCAGGTGTCCCTGATTTACTTTTTTTTTTTTTTTAAAGATATTTATTTATTTATTTGACAGAGATCACAAGGCAGAGAGAGAGGAAGGGAAGCAGGCTCCCCTAGGAGCGGAGAGCCTGACATGGGGCTCAATCCCAGGACCCTGAGATCATGACCAGAGCCGAAGGCAGAGGCTTTAACCCACTAAGCCACCCAGATGCCCCCTGATTTACTTTTTTTAAAAAGGTTTTATTTGGTTGGGGGGAGAGAAATAACACAAAGGGGGGTGGTAGGCAGAGGGAGAAGCAGGCTCCCTGCTGAGCTAGGAGCCCCTCTTGGAGATTCGATTCCAGCCCCAGGACTATGACTTGAGCCTAAGGCAGATGCTTAACTAACTAGCCACCCAGGCATCCCTTACTGATTTACTTTTAAACAAAATTCTTTTTTTCCAAAATAAAAGTTGTATATCTGCACTAAAAAATTTTAGAAAATTACACTAAAATAGAAGGAAAAAAAGAACCATAATGTCACAACCCAGAAAAAAAAATTTTTTTCTTGTATTGCCAGCTATTTTCTATGCATAAGGTTTTGGTTTGTTTTTGTTTTACCTATTACACAGTGTTATATTCAACCTATTGTTCTGTTTCTTTTCTAAATGTGCTTTTCATCAATTTTATGTATATTTTCCCCCCATTTTTACAATTCCTCTTGGAATTGCCTTTAGAATTTGCTAGCAATTTAAAAAATCTTTACTGACATCAGTAAAATTTTGTTCTTTAGTGGGTGTTTTTAAATTTTGCAAGCAGTTACTAAAAGCCGTCTCTGAAAAATTTTTCTCAGTCCTGGCCTAAAATGACAAATATATTTGTATACAGGTCTTTAAATGTCTTTTAAAATTTATTAATTTATATTTTTAAAGATTTTATTTATTTTTTTGACAGAGAGATCACAAGTAGACAGAGCAGCAGGCAGGGAGAGAGGGGAAGCAGGCTCCCTGCCGAGCAGAGAGCCTGATGGGGGGGGGTGTAATGTGTGTTCCATGCAGAGCTCCATCCCAGGACCCTGCGATCATGACCTGAGCCCAAGGCAGAGGCTTAACCCACTGAGCCACCCCTGAAACTTACCCTTTTTAAAGTAGTCTCCACACCCAACATAGGGCTTGAACTCAAGACCCTGAAATCAAGGGTCACACACTTCACCAACTAAGCCAGCCAGATGCCCTGTGATTAAAGATTTCCTATAAGGGATTAAGAATTAACAGTTAAGGGACACCTGGGTGGCTCAGTTGGTTAAGCAGCTGCCTTTGGCTCAGGTCATGATCCCAGTGTCTTGGGATCAAGTCCCACATTGGGCTCCTTGCTTAGCAGGAAGCCTGCTTCTCCCTCTGCCTCTGCCTGCCACTCTGTCTGCCTGTGCTCGCTCTCGCTCCTCTCTCTCTGACAAATAATTAAAATCTTAAAAAAAAAAAAAAAAAGAATTAACAGTTAAAAAAGAGTTAACAGTAATTCCTGGTGTTGCTTTAAATAATTTGATTTTTGTTTGTAAACGCAAATCAGAAAGTAGATGTAAGTATTAATTTTCAAGGGTATCTGCAACAGGCAAATTTTAGGAAAGTCATAATCACTCATAAAGCCTGATAACCAAACCCTTTCTTGAATATGCACACTTTCCAGCTTTCTCACACAGTATTACAGAGAAGTATTTATTACAAGAGCGTGCAGGTACACATGGGTGGCTCAGGCGGTTAAACCGCTGCCTTCAGATAGGTCATGATCCCAGGGTCCTGAGACCAAGTCCCATATCAGGCTCTTTGCTCAGCGGGGAGCCTGCTTCTCCTCTGCTTCTGCCTGCCACTCTGCCTACTTGTGTCCTCTCTCTCTCTCTGTCTCTCTGATAAATAAATAAATAAAATCTTTTAAAAATGTGTGCAGAATACACTCAAACCGTTCGAAGTAATATTTTCATTCAACTTGTCCCTCACCCTACCCCTATCCCCGTATTAGATTCAATTCCTTAAGTTACTGTCTTGGGGAGTAATCACCTAATTTCTCAGAAGCTCATTCTATAGAGACCTACTTGCTCTCGGGGTGGGCAACGTGTTTGATAGAAAAAAAAACCCCTCGGTGTCAGCGTCCCTCGGAGCTTAGGGCGCGGGACACAGTGAGCAAATCCGTCCAGGTTCGAGCTCGTATCCATCAGCCCCGGTAGCGTCCTGTGATTACCAGGGCTAATCACCACTGTCCCTTTCGTACGGACCCGGCAAGGCGGGATTTTGGGGTTTGTCCATGCGCGGTCTGGGTGAGTCAGCGCTGTGACCTGGGTCCCGCAAGAGGATGGCCCTCGAGCCAATGTCCTGTTTCGTTTCCTGGCCGCCCACCCGCGCGCTGCTCCGCGGCGGCCGTAGGGCGCTTTATCGCGGCCAGGCAGGCGGCGCTACTCCTCTGGTCCGACCCGAGGGAGCCGCCGCCCTGCGCTCTCCCGGCCTGCGGCGCGGGGATAACGAAGGCGAAGCCGGCGTCGGCGCTGCCGGCGCTCGCCTCTTCGCAGCCCTGGCCGCCCTGGCCCGCCGCTCCCGACAGTTAACGTGCCCCGGCCGGGCGTCTTCCCGGGCCGCTAGCTGCGCGTGTGAGTGCCGGCCAGGCGGGAGCGCGCGGACACCGTGGGTGGGCTGTCCGCCGAGCGGAGCGCCTGGGTCAGGGCGGGTCGCCCGGCGCGGTGGGGGATGGGGTGCGCTGTGCGCGCCGGCGGTGTCCCGAGTCCCGCGCGGTTCGACCTGGAGTCCAGAGCGCGCGGGAGGCAAGAGGGAGTCCCAGACAGTCCTGCGGAGACTGGGAGTCGCGGGAAGAAAGCAGCCTGGAAAAGAGCCAGGGAGATGTTAGAAAAGCTCTTCCCGATTTAGAAAGCACGGTACAGATGCTTGATGCTATTGTTAAGAGCTGCTTCCTTAGGGTACGTTTGGAAGGTTTGGCTGACTCAGCTCAGCGTCTATATAAACAATTGTTAGGGCTCTGCCTCTGGACACACGGACTCTGAGATCGAAGACCTCGGTGGAACTGAACCTCTACTACGCTGAGTGAGTACATGGTGAAAGCCATTTGGGATGTGTGCCTTGAAAGATCTGGTGGGTATTGCACGGACATTTGGTAGAAAATAGAAAACTTCAGTTGAGACGACTAGGTTTTAGTTAGTCCTTCCCAATTTCACTTGGAAATGAATGTGAAATCCAAATCGAGATTTCAGACCGTTTTTTTTTTTTTCAGAAATCAGTGCCTTGGTGCCAGTTGATTTTGTGTCTGGTTGTGTGTGTTAAGAACTAGACGGTAAACTGCCTTTCTCCAAATGTATGGAACAAGAGTTCATAGATAGTAAATGGGTAAAAACTTAACTAAGCACAGAAGTTACTACAAGGTAGGAGAGAAATTTGTTAATATTAGTACTTTTAAAGGGATTAACCAATACATTTTGTCTTTTTTTCTTAGCTCCAGGGTAGGTATGTGTATATATATGTACCTATATATGTATATATACTTTGAAAGATTTTATTTATTTATTTGACAGAGACACAGCGAGAGAGGGAACACAAGCAGGGGGAGTGGGGGAGGGAGAAGCAGGGTTCCGGCCTAGTGGGGAGACCATGCCGAGCTGGATCCTAGTACCCTTGGATCATGACCTGAGGGGAAGGCAGGTGCTTAACCCACTGAGAGACCCAGGCGTCCCAGGACATAAAGTTTTGTCTACAACTTTTGAATGGCTTGCTAAAAGTTACTGAGCTCCCTTTTGTAATTGTGTGTGTGTGTGTGTGTGTGTGTGTGGATAGTGGGTTTTTAATGATTGACTTCAAAAAGTTAACCAGCGTATTACAGTTATTATTAAACATTGTACTAGAGCAGGGCACCTGGATGGTTCAGTTGGTTAAGCGTCTGCCTTTGGCTCTGGTCTAGTCATGATTCCAGTGTCGTGCTCAGCTTAGAGCCAGCTTCTCTGTCTCCCCCTGACCCCAACACATGCTCTCTGTATCTCAAGTAAATAAATAAGATCTTTGAAAAAAGTAATACTGAAGAAGTTACAACAATAAAGAAAAATACAAGATCAAAAAAATTAGATTGTAAATTTACAGTTACAAAAGTAACTAATGTTGCCTAGTTTTATTTTCTTGCCTAGCAGTGGAAATATAGAAGCTCATTCCACTTTTAGAAAGAAACAGATTTATAGTATAAATGTGTGTTGGTTATCTTTTTTCCAGCACCAGTGCATTCAGCAACAACTCCCTTAGGAAACACGTTCTTTTGTATTAAGATGCTGTTAAAATACACTTAGAGCCTAGATCTATTTCTGCATTTATTTTTATTAAGCATCCATGAAACATTTGAGGTGAGCATTAAGTATTCCAAGTGGAAAATAAAATAGTGTAAGGAAAGCACGTTAAATTGGACTTGGACAGATGCTGCGCAAATTAATGTTGCCTCTGGAAGCCATAATAAAAAGGGATGATCAGTCACACAAATCAATGAGGATAAAGGGGGAAACGTATCAGCTCCATAGAAAAGCTTTTCCTAACATTTACAAAAGATGCAGAGGAGACTGTAAATGGCGTGGGAGAGCATCCTGTGTGCGCATCCATGTAGTACATGCAGTAGTGCATTTTCTAGGACCGTTCACTGTAGTTGCAATTTTCTTACCCTAAGGGTAATAAGAAACCTTTGTGGTGTCTGAGACCTTTGGTCACACATGCTGTTGTTTGATGGTTTGGGGTTTATTAAGGGATAAATCTTTTATATTTTATAGATGGATGATTTTATAGATGGATGGATGGATCTAATGTTCTTTAAATACACCGTATTTAGGGTGCCTGGGTAGCTTAGTTGTTAAATGTCTGCCTTCAGCGCACGTCACGATCCTAGGGTTTTGGGGTCCAGCCCCACATCAGGCTTCCAGGAAGCCTGATTCTCCTCCCACTCATCCTGCTTGTGCTCCCTCTTTCGCTGTGTCTCTCTCTCTGCCAAATAAATAAATAAAATCTTTAAAAACAAAACCAAAATACCCTATATTTCTCTCTGTCGGGAGTTTTTGATAGAAGTTTGGCAGCAGTTAAAGGTTATATCAATAGGGAAGGCTTAATCTGTGTTGCTTACTGGGGTGATAGGTTAGGGTTGAGATTTTTTTTTTTTTAAGATTTTATTTATTTATTTGACAGAGAAAGATCACAAGTAGGCAGAGAGAGAGAGAGAGGGAAGCAGGTTCTCCCCTGAGCGGAGAGCCCAATGTGGGACTCGATCCCAGGACCCTGAGATCATGCCCTGAGTCAAAGGCAGCAGCTTAACCCACTGAGCCACCCAGGCGCCCCTAGGGTTGAGATTTTTTTAGTGAAAATTAAAAGAACCCGAATGACCATCGTCTCTATAGGATATAGGATACATGGGTCTATCCACAGGAAGCTAAAATTTGTCCTTTAAAATATCAGTTCCCAGTTCACTCTAGGTTGTGAATCAGTGATAATAAAGTGTCTTGATGGTTCGGACTTTATTTTTTTCCTGCATCACAGAGCTCACATATCCCACAGTTCATCTACTTAAAGTATGGTGTGTAGAACCATCACATTTCTTCATCCTCTCCCCTCGAAACCTACTGGCAGTTACTCCCCCTTCTCGTGCCAGGCTCGCCCCCATCGCTTTTTGAAGCAGGTATTCTACGTCGCTGAGAGACCGTTAGAAAGTGGGTATCTAATTTTTGAGCCACACTATTAGCTTATTCATAGAGATGAATAGTCATTCAAAGAATCCTAATGTGGGACGTTAGTAGTGTCCTGGTTGTTTAAAAACCCAGGTAGGGGGCTTGTGAGTAAAGCAAAACTGCAGTTCTCATCACGATTCCAACGACGTTCTGTTTTTGATAGAAGGGTGGAGCAAAATCTTGGCAAGGTCCGAAACTCCACTGAAGGAGGTTTCTGGCACTTTACTGATCACAAGCCCGATCTTTTTGGGTTTGCAAGTGAAAAAAATCTTACTACTCTTCAGACAGGAGCTGGCTGGAGATTAGTACTTGGGGTCAGGTTAGCATGAGGTCGTTGTCATTTCACTGGTATTAAGTTCTTCTAGTTAACTGGAAGCGTAAAATTGGAGGAATGTTCCCTGGAGCTACAAACCACCCATTGTATTCAGACACAGGTAGATACGCATCTCCCCACCCCTCGGGGAGATGTGTTCCATCTTACCTCATAGAGTGCTGTCCCAACCCAGAGGCAAATTAAAGTGTTTTGAATTTTTCAACAAAAAGCAAATTGCTGTTTTTCCCCCTTCACTATTTCCACCCATATAAGTGATGTGGTTTTGAAACATAGGTGAGGTTTGCTAGGATGAGGTCTGGAGCCAATGACCAGGAAAGAATTCGTGAGACATCTTTGGTCCAAAATGGCAGTTTTATGAAAGCAAGGGACCCCCGGGGGCAGAAAGAGCTGTGCAGGGGTTGTGAGGAACAATTGATTATGTACTATGGGGTTGGGGGAGATAAGGAAAAGTAAATGAGGTTTTCAAAAGAACTTTCATCTACTAAAGAGGACCTACAAGATCCCGGAGGCCTTGCCATCATCAAGTTAAGGTTTTTCCCTCTAGCAAGACATAAACATTAAGAGAGTTAGGGCTTTCAGAAAGAATGTCACACAAGTCCCTCCATGAGTGGGGGGCGGGGGAGGGTTGTGGTTTGCAGGATATCAGCTTGTGTTTTGTCCTCAGCTAGTCTTCTGCTCCCTCAAGGAAGAGGGCAAATCACTTCTGGAGAACAGTTTTACAAAAGGGAAGCTTCTTGCTCTTCCTTCTCAGTGTAAAGTGATATAGCCGTTAAAGCTTGGCTTTTAGGAGTCTCTCACAACCTTCATGTCGTTTGAATTTCAGCTAATCATAAATATGCCAGAGTAACAAGAAAGAGATGTTATTGTTGTGTCTATAAAACACAATAAATGTGTCATAAAACACATATAACAAATGTATTATAAAACAATGCTTTCCAGAATGCCTCCAGCGGTGGTTGGGTTTGTATAGCTCTTGCTGAAGTTTTCAAGAACACAGATGACATTTTTAATTTAATTTAATTTTTTAAAAGATTTTATTTATTTGACACAGAGAGAGAGACAGTGAGAGAGGGAACACAAGCAGGGGGACTGGGAGAGGGAGAAGCAGGCTTCTGGTGCAGCAGGGAACCCCATGCAGGGCTTGATTCCAGGACCCTGGGATCATGACCTGAGCTGAAGGCAGACACTTAACAACTGAGCCACCCAGATGCCCCCAACAGATGGCATTTTTAAAAAAAAGTTTTGTTTTGTTTTGCTTTTGCTTTGTTTTGTTTTTTTCAGAAAGAGAGAGAGAGAGAACAAGAGAGCACAAGTGGGAGGGGAAGAGGGAGAGAGAATCTCAAGCTGACCCTGTGCTAAGTGCAGAGCCAGACGCTGGGCTGGATCTCACAACCCTGAGATCATGACTTGAACTGAAACCAAGAGTCGGACGCTCCACGGACTGTGCCGCCCAGACAGCCCCAAAGATGGCATTTTAAGTCTGACATTATGCTTCTGTTATAAATACTGAAAAAAGATTGGGGTTTTTTGATTACCGATTTTTATGTGCTGTTTTGAAGTAATTTTTTAGGCTTTCTGAAAAGTTGCAGAAAAATATGGTACAGAGAGTTCCTGTAACATCTTGTGAAACTGTAGTTAAATTGTCAAAACGGATAGATTCACATTAGTGCGAGATTATTTTACTGTTATCGAAACTATAAACTTCTTCGGAGTTCAGTGGCTTTTCACTATCCTTTTTCTGTTCAACATCCAGTCTATGAACTTGTGAAGAGTACTGGTCAGTTATTTTGTAGGCTGTTCCTCAATTAGTACTTGAGGTTTTCTCATGATCACATTGAAGTTACGCATTTGGGGAAAAAAATACCAGAAGGAATCTCAGTGCGTCATGTCCGGGGCCTGTGATGTCTTTTTGCTGATGTAAACCTTGATTAAGGTGCTGTTTGCCTGGTCCCCAGTGGAAAGTTATTTTTCTCTTTGTAATTAGTAGGTATCTTGGAAGAGAAGCTCGGGCTGTATGAGTATTCTGTTTCTCCTTAAACTTTTATTCACTAATTTTGCATCCATTGGTAGAACTGGATGTACATTGGACTATATTGTTCTTATTTATTTAAAAGATTTTATGTATTTATTTGAGAGAGTGTGAGCTTGAGCATGAGTGGGAAGGGGTAGAGGGAGAGGAGAGAGATAATCTCTGAGTTTAGCATGAAGCCCCTGACGTGGGGCTCGATCCCACACCTGTGAGATCACCACACAAGTCGAAACCAAGGGTCAGCTGCTTAACCCACTGAGCCACCCAGAAGCCCCTGTAGTTTATTGTTCTAATGGTGGTCAAACATTTTTTTTTTTCTCATTCTTCTGTGTTTACTGATTAGAATTTTTTCCCCATTTATTTGTTCAACTATTTGTATCAGTACAGATGCATGGATAGTTGTTATTTTATGGGTTGTTATTTAACTTGCTGCTCAAACTCTTCCAGCTTTGGCCACTAGAACTTTCTTTCAGGTTGGCCTCTGTGCCCTTCTAACGTTCCACTTGCCCCCTTATCCCAAATCTAAAAAGCTTTAATCTTACTTGCTGGTACCACAGAATGCTCTAGGCTCGTTTTGTATTTTTTGTGTCCTAACCCTGGAATCAACCATTTCTCTAAGACACTCTGGTTCTTTATTTGAGAAACCAAGATCTGGGCACTAAGAATGTTACTGGAGTTACTTTGGGCTTTTTAAGTTTAATAAATTTGTGACCTAGCAAGTGCATGGGTACAAATGGGATAATGCTTTTTATTTTTTTTAAAGACTTTATTTATTTATTTGACAGAGAGAGAGACACAGCAAGAGAGGGAACACAAGCAGGGGGAGTGGGAGAGGGATAAGCAGGCTCTCCACTGAGTAGAGAGCCTGATGCAGGGCTCAATCCCAGGACCCTAGGATCATGACCTGAACTGAAGGCAGCCACTTACCGACTGAGCCACCTGGGTGCCCCCAGATAATGCTTTAAATATCAAACATTATAGAAGACCTCAGTGTAGTTGACAGTTTAGGGTTAGTCTCTTATGGGAAATAAATAAAATTGTCAGGGTTTCGAGTTTTTTAAAGTTCCCAGTTTTTCTCAAATAGTGACCTGTAAGTGCTTACAAAACAAACAGAATGAACACAAAACTTTAATTTATTAGGCTCTAAAAGGAAAGCAGGAATTTAATTGTTGTTGTTAAGTAGCTTAGTTAAATTACATTTTTGACTAATGGCTGAATATATGTAAGGGGGACATCTGCATAGGTCCTATCTTTGTAATGTGAAAAATGTCTTTAAATCATAAGGAGAGTCGAAGGTTAACTTTGGATGTGAACAGAGGGGGTCCTAGGGGTGTTGTCTTGAGATAAATAGAAGCAGTAGGCTGGAAGGATAGGAGGTGGATAAAAGATGAAAAAGACAGGTGGGTGAGAAGACAGCTCCAAGGTTGTGGGTCTGCAGGACTTAGATAGTAGGGAGCACGACATCAAGGGGCTGAGGAGACCAAGGACAAAGATCCTCTATTTGGATTTTTGAAATTTACTGCAGCTGCCAAGATCCTAAACTTTACAATTGTGTGTGACAGTGTAAATTCATCAGTGCCTCTTGGAAAGAGTTTACACTTGGGTGATCCATCAAATGTGGGTCTGTAGTGTTTTTTAAAAAATCAAGAAGCAATACGTTATCGTATTATGAAGACCCCAGGAGGGTGGGGTTGTTTGCAATCCACAAGAGTCTTGTTTATGGTTCTGAGTTTTCTAACCGAAGATTGATCTCTCTCTCTCTCTCTCAGATGTCTTACAGGCTTCTAAAACTTACCACGTTGGAAGCGAGTCCTTGAGTTTTTGATGTCCCCTCTGTTATTACCGCGGCTCATCCTCTTGTCCAAGCAGGTCTCACCTGCTTTCTTCTAACTGGCCCCTGCTGCTCTGCTCGCCATACACCTGCCAGAATGGCAATTTAAAAACTTAGTTCAGGGGGTGTCTGGGTGTCTCAGTGTGTTAAAGCCTCTGTCTTCGGCTCTGGTCATGATCCCGGGGTCCTGGGATCCAGCCCCTCGTCAGGCTCTCTGCTCAGCAGGGAGCCTGCTTCCTCCTCTCTCTCTGCCTGCCTCTCTGCCTACTTTTGGTTTCTGTCTGTCACATAAGTAAATAAAATCTTAAAAAAATAAAAAATAAAAACTTAGTTCGGGGGCGCCTGGGTGGCTCAGTGGGTTAAAGCCTCTGCCTTCAGCTCAGGTCATGATCCCAGGGTCCTGGGATCGAACCCCACATCAGGCTCTCTGCTTGGTGGGGAGCCTGCTTCCTCCTCTCTCTCTGCCTGCTGCTCTGCCTACTTGTGATTTCTGTCTGTCAAAAAAATAAATAAAATCTTTAAAAAAAAACCAAACAACTTAGTTCAGATCAGACATCCTGCCTAAAAGGCCTAGGTAGCTTCTCACTGATCGTACATGCCTTCCATGATGAGTTAGTTCTCTGTTGCTCTGTCTGGCTGACCCTGTGCTTCACGCCATGTTTCCCAGATCACTCTGCTGCAATGCTGTGGGGTCCTAGACTGCCATTCTGGGCTTGTTTCCTTGTCCTGAAGACTTGAGCAGTCTGATTCCAACTCTGTTGCTGAGCACACTTTAGACCTGAATATGGTGTCAACGTTGGATGCCTCAGGTTGGATCTGTCAAATCACAGATCATGTGAATACCCACTGATTGATAGATGACTTTTGAAATGCAGGGGGTAATTTATGGAAGTTAAAAGTCAGATTTTAAGTTCCCTTTCGAACAATGCTCTATCCTCTTCCTACTTCTGTTTTCTGTCCATAAGTTTTATAGTAATCACCAGACAGTGATTGGAGACCCCCTAACTCTTTGTCAGGATTTTAGTCCTTTGGCATCGTAGTAAATAGTTGAAGGAGGTTTGCCTACACAGCCTGTCCTTGTGACTGCGAGGCAGTGTTGAAACTCTCCATTTACTAGTGTTAGCATGAAGGAAAGAATGTAAGAGGAAGGCCCTGAATTCTTGACCTGAGGCTCTCCTGACTTCTCCTAGTGTGAGCATTAGTCATAATTGTGGGCAGGTGTCTGGCTGAGGACTTTAGAATTAACCTGTGAACTTTTCTTATCTCTCTGCAACTTTTATTGTATTATGCATTCTGTTTACAGTAGACTTTCAGATTTTAAGTATGGTGAAGAGTGACATAGAGGAGAAGGTCATTTAAAAATGCAGGTTATCATCCTTATAGTCAATATGGCAACATCTATGGCAGAAGACTGTTTGAACTTTTCAAAAAAGTAAAAATGTGGCTTCACTAGTAGAAAACAAGAAGAGAGAAAAGGTGGCATCGGTCCGATCACCAGAATAGGGACAGCTGGAAAGGGGAAAAGAATCTCATTATTTAAAGCCCTTCGATCATGCTTGAAAGGATTTTTCCAGCTGACTAAGTGATATTATCAGGCCAGATAGCAGAATAGGCTGGGTTCGAGTGACTTGTGAAGCCATTTGGATGCTTCTCTTTACTTTATTATGTTATTGTACCCATTATTAACAGGGTATTCATAATTCAATTCATATTTTGTGTGTCTGATTATAAATTTTATAGCATCTGATTTGATATTTAATATAAATCCATTTGATTTGAATACGGTGGGGTGTGTGTGTGTGTGTGTGTGTGTGTGCGCGCGCGCCGTGTGTACAGTTTAGTTCCATTGGTCTTGGGAAACTAACTCTACAGATATATGTAGACATAAATGTATAAGGGCTGTTTTTTTTGCAAAGTGTTACATACTTGCCTCTTATTAAATTGCTGACTTCAGTGTTATGTAAAGATATTTATAGACTAATTTCAGAACAGAGTTAAAATATTGTGGAAATTGCAGCTTAGTAAATGTTTTGGGAGACATCTGGCTGGTGTAGTCAGTTGAGCATCTGACTCCCGGTTTCAGCTCAGGTCATGTTATCAGGGTCATGAGATTGAGCCGAGCCCCATATCAGGCTCTGCACTCTGCATGGAGTCTGCTTGGATCTCACTCTTCCTCTCTCCTTGCCCCTTCCCCCTCACACTGTCACTCTTTCTCTCTCTCTCTCAAGATAAATAAATAAATAAATAAACCTTTAAAAATAAATATTCTTGCAGTAGGTCTAGGATACAGAAAGGGATAAGAATGCGATGAGGACCAGCAGATGTTCTGGGAGGAGGGAAGGAACAACAAGGTGGGAAGGTGTTTTTTGCGATAGGGAATTAAGTGTTTTTAATACAGTTTTTAATAATTGTTTGATACAGAGAAAGAGATCACAAGTAGGCAGAGAGGCAGGCAAAGAGTGGGGGGAAGCAGGCTCCCTGCTGAGCAGAGAGCTTGATTCAGGGCTCAGTCCCAGGACCCTGAGATCATGACCAGAGCTAAAGGCAGACACTTAACCCACTGAGCCACCCAGGGGCCCCAATTTTGGTTGTTTTTTATGTACAAAAGAAGATAATGCTAATCCAATGGTAGCAACACGTATGTACAGAAAGCTTCTGACTATAGGGAAAGATTAATGTTTACTTGGAGGCAGTTACTTTTGGTGATTCCTCTTAACTGGAGATCAAGCCCTTTGAGGTTAATATGGTGCTATGGTTGTTGTATTTTCTTCTTTTGTAATTATTGCTATATGTTTTTTGTTTCATCTTGGAGTAATGCATTGTTCCATATTGGTGTTAGAAATAAAAAGTTAGTTGTCTTTTTTGTGTGTATGTGTATAATGTACCTTAGCTGGATGGTGTGCCTTGGTTATAGCTATCTAATCTCTAGATGTGTGACTCATGAATTTTTGAAGCCCTGCCATCTCCCTGAGGAAAATGGTTGGAATCCTCTTGAGCAGCTCCTACAAGTGTGAATCGCAAACTTAATCCCATCACAATGAAGGCCCTCTTTGTATGCACACACTTCTGAAATGTGATCACATGGGTTAAATTTTAGCCATGTTCCTTGCATGGGCATGGGTGGTCTTTGGGGTACTTTAGCTCCAGTTGGTGCCTTTTACTAGCAGAAAATCTCACAAAAAAAATCTTATTAGAGGATTTCATTTTGAGCCAATGTCCTATTTAAATTTGGTTATGTTATTTGATTTTCTGTATGAGTCTTAAGGATTAGTGGCTTCCTCAGTGCTAAACCTCCAGTGGGGATGGTTATAGAAGTGATTGCTGGTGTTAGAACTGGCATATTTTGGCTTCTGAAGACATGGAGACATAGCTTAAGAAATTTATAAAATCAAGATGTAAGTGTTATAAGTTACTTGAACCCCGTATTTTTGTTTTCACCTATTTAAGAGAACAGGATTTTGGCTAATTATTTCCATTCATTGTGTTCACAGATTAGAACTAATATATTTAGGGGCACCTTGGTGGCTCAGTCTTCTGCTCAGGTCACGATCCCAGATTCCCTCTTCTCCTCAGCCCGCTCTCATCCTCTCTTACTTTCTCTCTCTTTCAAATAAATAAATAAAATCTTAAAAAAACCACACACAACTAAGCTATTTACCTTTACTTTCCTGGGTGCCAGTCTTTGGGTTGTTCCTACTTTTCCAGTATCTAAAATTGAATCAAATGTTATACCTGTGACAGCAATAGAGCAGGTTTTGGGTGCAAAAACATAACTTAGTTAATACTTTGGTTTCTAGCAATTTTACTACGAAATGCCCAGGTGTGATTTTCATTTATTTATCCTGCTTTGATGTTCCTAGAGCTTCTTCAATTTGTGGCTTAATAACTTCATCAGTTTTAGAAAATGCATGCCAGGATTCTTAAAATTTGATTCTGCTTTAGTTTTTCCACTCCCAGGTTTCTAGTCTCATGTATGCCAGAATGTTTTCATCATATCCCGTTTGTTTCTTAGGCTCCTTTATTTTTAAGAGATTTATTTATTTATTTTAGAGGGAGAGAAAGAGAGAGCATGAGCTCCTAGGAGGGGCAGAGGAGAGACAATCTCAAGCAGACTCCATGCTGGGCATGGAGCCCAACGTGGGGCTCAATCTCATGACCCTGGGATCATGACCTGATCTGAAACCAGTAATTGGATGCTTAACTGACGGCACCACCCTGGCACCCCTTTTGGCATCTTTTGTGGCGTTTTCATCCTTTTCAGTCTGGAGGACACCCCCCACTACCATGATGTTGATAATTTTCATCTATGCTTCATTCTGGATGCTCTCTGCATACAAGTCTCCCAGTTCCACTGATTCTCTTTTCTAAAATGTGCCTAAATTGCTGTTAAACTCATCTATTGATTTTTGTTTTTTTTTTTTAAATATAAATTCTAGTTTTTGGTCATTATCTTTTCATTCATTTTCTTAAAGATAAAGATATTACATATCTATAAAGATATGTCAGTGTCTGATTAGTCTGCATTACCTGTGGGTATATTTCTATTTTCCTGTTTTCGGAACATTAGGTCCTATTTTCTGGCATGTCTGGTTATTTTTTATTGAAAATTTGGATGATGATAACTTTTAAAGTGGATTTTTTTTCTTGCACACAGATGAAGTATGAATGGGTCACTTTGATTGTGTAGAAGTTGATCTGTTTTTGGGTTGCCGATATTCTCAGGGCATAGCCCTTCTGGAACTGCAAAAGCTTAAGGTTTCCAGTTGATAACTTGCAACTCCAAATTTCACATTTATAGCCCTGGGACATGTTGACGGAAAATGAACAAACTTTTTAAAAATTTGAAAGAGAGTCTTGTCTGGTTTTGGAACAGGGTAATGCTAGCCTCGTAGAAGGAGTTTGGAAGTTTCCTTTCACTTATAGTTCTTGAAATACTTTGAGAAGAATAGGTATTAACTCATTTAAATGTTTAGTAGAATTCCTAAGGATGTTTTAGTAGAATTCCTCTGTAAGGCCACATGAAACCATGCTCAATTCATTGGCTCAATTTTTCATGACATTCTCTTTTAATTGTTTGCATTTTTGTGATGGTTGTTATTTCTCCTCTCTCATTTGTGATTTTATTTATTTGGGTCCTTCTCTTCTTTTTGATAAGTTTGACTACAGATTTATCAATTTTATTAATTTTTTTTTCAAAGAACCAAGTCCTGGTTTTATTGATCTGTTCTCCTGTTTTGTTTTTCTCTTTGCTTCTATATCATTTATTTCTGCTTTGATCTTTATTATTTCCCTTCTTCTGCAGGCTTTAGGCTTCATTTGTTCTTTTCCAAGCTCTTTTATGTGTAAAATTAGGTTGCATATTTGAGATTTTTCTTGCTTCTTAAGGTAGGTCTGTATTGCTATATGCTTCCCTCTGATGACGACTTTTGCTGCATCCCAAAGGTTTTGGACTGTCATATTATCATTTTCATTTGTTTCCATGTATTTTTTCTTTCTTCTTTAATTTTCTTATTTTTCCATTCTTTAGTTTGAGGTTCTTTAGCCTCCATGTATTTGTGGTCTTTCCAAATTTTTTCTTGTGGTTGACTTCAAGTTTCATAGCATTGTGGTGTGAAAATATGCATGGTATGATCTCAGTCTTTTTTGTACTTGTTGAAGCTTGATTTGTGACCTAGTATTTGATTTTTTCTGGAGAATGTCCCATGAGCATTTAATTTTAATTTTAGTAAAATTTTTATTTATTTATTAAGATTTTATTTATTTATTTGACAGACAGAGATTACTAGTCGGCAGATAGCCAGGCAGAGAGAGAGGGGAAAGTGGGCTCCTGCCAAACAGAGAACCCCATGTGGGACTCGATCCCGGGACCCCGGGATCATGACCTGAGCCGAAGGTAGAGGCCTTCACCCACTGAGCAACCCAGGTACCCCCCCCATGGGCACTTTAAAAGAATGTGTATTCTGTTGCTTTATAATAAAATGTTCTGAATATATCTGTTAAGCCCATATTGTCCAGTCTATCATTCAAAGCCATTGTTTCCTTGCTGATTTTCTGCTTAGATGTAAATGGGGTGTAAATTTCCATTGATGTAAATGGGGTGTTAAAGTCCTCTGTTATTATTATTATGTTTTTATCAATGAGTTTCTTTATGTTTGTTAATTGTTTTATATATTTGGGTGCTCCCAAGTTGGGAGCATAAATATTTACAATTGTTAGATCTTCTTGTGAGATAGAACCCTTTATTATATAATGCCCTTCTTTATCTCTTGTTACTATCTTTGGTTTAAAATCTAGTTTGTCCACTAAAAAGAGAACTACAAGCCAATATCTCTGATGAACATAGATGCAAAAATTCTTGACAAAATGCCAGCAGACTGTATCCAACAGTACAGTAAAAGAATCATTCACCACCATCAAGTGGGATTTATTCCCAGGTTGTAAGGGTGGTTAAATATTATAAATGAATCAGCATGATAGACCACATTAATAATAGAAAGAATAAGAACCACATGATCCTCCCAATAGACGCAGAAAAAGCATTTGACAAAGTACAGCATCCATTCTTTTTTTTTTTAATTGAATTTCTTTTCAGTGTAACAGAATTCATTGTTTATGCACCACACCCAGTGCTCCATGCAATATGTGCACTCCATAATACCCACCACCAGGCTCCCCCACCCTCCCATCCCCCGCCACTTCAAAACCCTCAGATTATTTTTCAGAGTCCATAGTCTCTCCTGATTCATCTCCCCCTCCAATTTCCCTCAACTCCCTTCTCCTCTCCATCTCCCTATGTCCTCTGTGTTATTTGTTATGCCCCACAAATAAGCAAAACCATATGATAATTGACTCTCTCTGCTTGACTTATTTCACTCAGCATAATCTCTTCTAGTCCCGTCCATGATGATACAAAAGTTGGGTATTCATCCTTTCTGATGGAGGCATAATACTTCACAGTGTATATGGACCACATCTTCCTTACCCATTCATCCGTTGAAGGGCATCTTGGTTCTTTCCACAGTTTGGCGACTGTGGCCATTGCTGCTATGGAAATTGGGGTACAGATGGCCCTTCTTTTCACTACATCGGTATCTTTGGGGTAAATACCCAGTAGTGCAATTGCAGGGTCATAGGGAAGCTCTGTTTTTAATTTCTTGAGGAATCTCCACACTGTTCTCCAAATTGGCTGCACCAACCTGCATTCCCACCAACAGTGTAAGAGGGTTCCCCTTTCTCCACATCCTCTCCAACACACGTTGTTTCCTGTCTTGCTAATTTTGGCCATTCTAACTGGTGTAAAGTGTTATCTCAATGTGGTTTTGATTTGAATCTCCCTGATGGCTAGTGATGATGAACATTTTTTCATGTGTCTGATGGCCATTTGTATGTCTTCATTGGAGAAGTGTCTGTTCATGTCTTCTGCCCATTTTTTGATGTGATTATCTGTTTTGTGTGTGTTGAGTTTGAGGAGTTCCTTATAGATCCTGGATATCAGCCTTTTGTCTGTACTGTCATTTGCAAATATCTTTTCCCATTCCGTGGGTTGCCTCTTTGTTTTGTTGATTGTTACCTTTGCTGTGCAGAAGCTTTTGATCTTGATGAAGTCCCAAAAGTTCATTTTTGCTTTTGCTTCCTTTGCGTTTGGAGACATATCTTGAAAGAAGTTTCTGTGGCTGATATCGAAGAGGTTACTGCCTATGTTCTCTTCTAGGATTTTGATGGATTCCTGTCTCACATTAAGGTCTTTTATCCATTTTGAGTTTATCTTTGTGTATGGTGTAAGAGAATGGTCGAGTTTCATTCTTCTACATATAGCTGTCCAATTTTCCCATCACCATTTATTGAAGAGACTGTCTTTTTTCCACTGTATATTTTTTCCTGCTTTGTCGAAGATTATTTGACCATAGAGTTGAGGGTCCATATCTGGGCTCTCCACTCTGTTCCAATGGTTTGTGTGTCTGTTTTTGTGCTAATGCCATGCTGTCTTGGTGATCACAGCTTTGTAAAGCTTGAAATCAGGTAACGTGAAGCTGCCAGTTTTGTTTTTCTTTTTCAACATTTCCTTAGCAATTCACGGTCTCTTCTGATTCCCTATTTGCTACAAATTTTAGGATTATTTGCTCCAGCTCTTTGAAAAATACCAGTGGGATTTTGATCAGAATGGCATTAAAAGTATAGATTGCTCTAGGCAGTAGAGACATTTTAGCAATGTTTATTCTTCTGATCCAAGAGCATGGAATGGTTTTCCATCTTTTTGTGTCTTCTTCAATTTCTTTCATGAGTGTTCTGTAGTTCCTCTAGTATTGATCCTTTACCTCTTGGGTTAGGTTTATTCCCAGGTATCTTATGGTTCTTGGTGCTATAGTAAATGGAATCGATTCTCTAATTTCCCTTTCTGTGTTTTCATTGTTAGTGTATAAGAAAGCAACTGTCTGTACATTGACTTTGTATCCTGCCACATTACTGAATTGCTGTATGAGTTCTAGTAGTTTGGGGGTGGAGTCTTTTGGGTTTTCCATATAAAGTATCGTGTCATCTGTGAAGAGAGTTTGACTTCTTCTTTGCCAACTTGGATACCTTTTATTTCTCTTTGTTGTCTGATTGCTGTTGCTAGTACTTCTAATACTGTGTTCAACAATAGTGGTGAGAGTGGGCATCCTTGTCGTGTTCCTGATCTCAAAGGGAAGGCTGTCAGCTTTTTCTCATTGAGGATGATATTTGCTGAGGGTTTTTCATAGATAGATTTTATGAAGTTCAGGAATGTTCCCTCTATCCCTGTACTTTGAAGTGTTTTAATCAGGAACAGATGCTGGATTTTGTCAAATGCTTTTTCTGCATCAATTGAGAGGACTGTGTGGTTCTTCTCTCTTCTCTTATTGATTTGTTCTATCACATTGATTAATTTTTGAATGTTGAACCATCCTTGCAATCCAGGGATGAATCCCACCTGGTTATGGTGGATAATCTTTTTATTGTGCTGTTGGACCCTATTTGCTAGGATCTTGTTGAGAATCTTAGCATCCATATTCTTCAAGGATATTGGTCTAAAATTCTCCTTTTTGGTGGGGTCTTTGCCTGGTTTGGGGATCAGGGTAATGCTGGCTTCATAAAAAGAGTCTGGAAGCTTTCCTTCTGAAAAGTTTCCTTTTGAAGTTTTCCTTTTTGAAACAGCTTCAGGAGAATAGGTGTTATTTCTTCTTTGAAAGTTTGGTAGAATTCCCCAGGGAATCCATCAGGTCCTGGGCTCTTGTTTTTTGGGAGGTTTTTGATCCTGCTTCAATCTTACTAGATGTTGGTCTACTCAGGATGTCAATTTCCTCCTGGTTCAATTTTGGAAGTTTATAGTTTTCCAGGAATGCATCCATTTTATCTAGGTTGCTTAACTTTTTGGCATGTAACTGTTGATAATAACTTCTGATGATTGTTTCTATTTCCTTGGTGTTAGTTGTGATCTCTCCCTTTTCATTCATAATTTTATTAATTTGGGCCTTCTCTCTTTTCTTTTGGGTTAGTGTGGCCAATGGTTTATCGATCTTATTGATTCTTTCAAAAAACCACCTTCAAGTTTCATTGATGCGTTCTACTGTATCTCTAGTTTCTATCTCATTGATTTCTTCTCTAATGGTGATTATTTCCCTTCTTGTGTGTGGAGTTGGCCTAATTTGTTGTTGATTCTCCAGTTCTTTAAGGTGTAGAGACAGCTGGTGTATTCTGGATTTTTCAGTTTTTTTGAGGGAGGCTTGAATGGCTATGTATTTCCCCCTTAGGACTGCCTTTGCTGTATCCCATAGGTTTTGGGCCGAAGTGTCTTCATTGTCATTGGTTTCCATGAATTGCTCAAGTTCTTCTTTGATCTCCTGGTTGATCCAAGCATTCTTAAGCAAGGTGGTCTTTAGCTTCCAGGTGTTTGAGTTCCTTCCAAACTTTTCCTTGTGATGAGCTCCAGTTTCAAAGCATTGTGATCTGAGAATATGCAGGGAATAATCTCAATCTTTTGCTATTGGTTGAGCCCTGATTTGTGACCCAGTATGTGGTCTATTGTGGAGAAGGTTCCATGTGCACTTGAGAAGAATGAGTATTCTGTTGTTTTAGGGTGAAATGTTCTGTGTATATCTATAAGGTCCATCTGGTCCAATGTGTCATTGAATGCTCTTGTTTCTTTATTGATTTTCTGCTTGGATGATCTGTCTATTACCAAGAGTGGCATGTTAAGATCTCCTACTATTTATGTATTCATATCAATATGACTTTTTATCTTGATTAACAGTTTTCTGGCTGCTCCCATATTGGGGGCATAAATATTTACAATTGTTAGATCCTCTTGGTGGATAGTCCCTTTCAGAATTATGTAGTGTCCTTCTGTATCTCTGACTACAGTCTTTAGTTTAAAATCTAATTTATCTGATGTGAGAATCGCTACCCCAGCCTTCTTTTGAGGCCCTTTGGCATGGAAGATGCTTCTCCATGCCTTCACTTTCAGTCTGGATGTATCATTAGGTTCGAAATGGGTCTCTTGTAGACAACATATGGATGGGTCCTGTCGTTTTATCCAGTCTGCAGCCCTGTGTCATTTTATGGGCACATTTAGGCCATTCACATTGAGAGTAATTATTGAGAGATATGTTTTTATTGACATCATGTTACCTTTGAAGTCTTTCGTTCTGTAGATTGTTTCCATATATTTCTGTTCAATGATATTCTTAGGATTTTTCCTCTTTTATAGAACCCCCTTAATATTTCCTGCAGTGTCACCTTGGTCATTGCATACTCTTTTAAACCTTGTAGGTCTTGGAAACTATTTATCTCTCTATCCATTTTGTATGTCAGTCTTGCTGGATAAAGTATTCTTGGCTGCCAGCCCTTTCTGGCTTACCAGGTTTCTGTGGACAGGTATGATGTTATTCTGATGGGTTTTCCTCTGTACATAAGGAACTTCTTCGTCGTAGCTGCTTTCAAGAGGTCCTGTCTACAATTATGATTCCTCATTCTTACTATCAGGTGTCTTGAGGTCTTTCGAGATTCTGTAATCTTGGGGGGAGGCCATTCTGCCTCTGGTACATGAACGCTGGTTCCATTTGTGAGATTGGGAAAATTTTTATGGAGAATTTGTTCAACTATATCTTCTAGTCTTCTTTCTTTCTCCTCCCCCTCAGGGATTCTAATAATTTTGACATTGGAACGTTTCATGGTGTCATTTATTTCCCCAATTCTGTTTTTGTGGCTTCTAAACTGTTTGTTCCAAGCTTCCTCCTGATCCTTTCTCTCTGTTTGTCCTCCAGATCACTAATTCTATCTTCTGTCTCAGTTACCCTAGCTTTTAGAGAATTTAGATTAGATTGGAACTCATTGAGAACATTGTGAACATCATCCCTGGTGGCTTTCACTTCTGCCGTAATCAATTCCATTTAGTTATCCATGTTTTTCTCCAACCTAGCTATTGCCCGGATAATTGTTAGCCTGAATTCCCTTTCCGACATATTGTCTATGTCCATAGCCATCAGCTCTGTTGCAGAAGGCCCAACCTCTGAATTTTTCTTCTGTTGGGCATTCCTCCTCCTAGTCATTTTGGTGAGAGATGGCTGAACGGATGTAGCTGAATGTATTGATCGTGGTGCAGGCAAGGTGCACCCTGGAACGCTTCTGAGCAATCAAGAGTCCCCACCCAAAAGAAGGAAAAAAGAAAGAAAGAAAAAAAGAGAGAGACAGGAAAAAAGAAGAAAGATAAAATAAAAGAGAAGGCCCAGCCCAAATGGGCTCCAGGGTAAGATTTATGAAGTATACAAACAAAAAGACTGATAAAGTAGATGACAAGAGAAAAAAAATAAATAAGTAAAAACAAAACAAAAAAAAAGAACCTCGTCAAAAAGAACCCCAAGTATAAGATTTATATACTACCAGGACAAAAACAAATACACAGAAACACTGGCGGAAGAAAAAGATGGGAGAGTGGTTATAAATTCTCAGTGTGGGTGAGGAAGTTTATTTTGATTCTTCCTGGATGTATCTTGATATATTTGTTAAAGGACTCAGCTTTCCTAAGATAAAGGGGTATTAAAAACTGGTTTACCTATAGGGGTAGCATTGACTGGGGAAAGGGGATTACCTTGAAGTTTAATGCTATATGAATATTTAAAAATAAAAATAAAAAAATAAACTAAGCTAAAATCAAATTAAATTGAAAAAACTTAAAAATGGAAAAGCAAAAGAAAAACAGGTATATCTATCAAAAAGTTCAGGTTAAAAGATTATTATGAATTTGATGTACTGGACATCTCACTGTGATGGTAAATAGGTTAAAAAATTATCTATAAGAAAAATGAACCAGAATAGTGGAACAAATTAAAAATAAAAGTTGTATCTATGAAGTAGTGGTGGTTGTTCTCTTGTTGTTGTTGTTGCTGTTTCTTGGCTGGCTTTCTGGAGGAGAGTCCTGCCATGTGGTTTTTCAGGCAGTGATGTTCCCTGTGTTAAGTCCTGCCCCCATCAAGGGGGTGGGCTCTGAGGAAACCAGTTATTCAGGCTTTTGATCTCTGGAGGGTTTGTTTGTTCGTTTGTTTTCTCTTGCCTTGGCACCTTTTGATGGGTTTTGGAGGTTTAGAGGAAAGCAAACAGCCCCCAGACCTCCCTTTCAGAAAGAAGCCTCAGTCTGGTCCCCTCTGGGTGCTCCAGAGCACATAAATTCCCCCTTGGCTCCTGACAGAGCACGTTCCCAGTCACAGTGTCTGGGGTCACAGGAACTCCCGCTTGTATCCAAAACCATGATAGCTGTCGCTGTCTGGGCAGTTCCAGACTGCCAGAGGGGTTCCAAGCAGCGATAGCATGCTGAGATTTTCCCGCTGGCCCTGGGCTGGGAGTGCTCAGATTCTCCGGTCTGAGAGTGCTGGCTGGTGCCTGCATGCACCTCTCTGGGATGTGTGTGTGTGGGTGGATGTGTGGGGCACCACTCAGCCTCTGGTAGCATGGTGCTCACATGGAGAGTGCAAAAGGCTGTGGTTCTTCCCGCTGGTGAGGCTCCCTGCCCGCCACGGGAGCCGCCACCCACACACTCTCAGGCACGCTGGTGGCTCAGGGACCAAGACCTGGCTTCTTCGCCCGCACTCTCTCTGGCTCAGTGCCAGGGGTGGCTGTCCTGGGTCCGGGGACTCAAGCCCCTGTCCCTAACTGCCTTGATTTCCACAATTTCCCCCAACGATCCTTTGCTCTTTTTGAGTGCTTTCAACCAGACTCCAAGTTAATGCTGGTCCCCAATGGTAGGGCACTCTCATATTGAGGTATTACTTTCCAGTGGGCTTTTTTTCTGGTGGCTCCCTCCCCTTTTGTCTATCTTCCAATATCAGTCCAATGTTCCCATTCTGCTTTACCTGCCCACTGGCGTCTTCTGCCCCCGTAGAGATCCAGAAGTGTATAACTCTAATCTCAGGCTGATTTCATGGTTGATCAGAGTTCTTTGGTAGGTAATCAGCTCACTTTAGGGTACAGGTTGAAATGGCTCCTCCTCCTGCTTCCCGCCGTCTTGTCTCCCACAGCATCCTTTCTTGATAAAAACCCTCAGCAAAGTAGGGATAGAGGAAACAAACCGCAACATTAAATAAAGGCCCTATATGAAAAACCCACAGCTAATGTAATCCTTAATGAGGAGAAACTGATAGCTTTTTTCCTTTGGTCAGGAACAAGATGAGGATGTGCACTCCCACCACTGTTTTTGTTTTTTTTTTTTTTTAAGATTTTATTTATTTATTTGACAAAGATCACAAGTAGGCAGAGAGACAGGCAGAGAGAGAGAGGTAGAAGCAAGTTCCCTGCTGAGCAGAGAGCCCGATGCAGGGCTCGATCCCAGGACCCTGGGATCATGACCTGAGCTGAAAGTAGAGGCTTTAACCCACTGAGCCACCCAGGCGCCCCTCCACCACTGTTCTTTAATAGTCCTGGAAATCCTAGCCTCAGCCATCAGACCACAAAAGGAAATAAAAGGCATCCAATTCAGCAAGGAAAAAATCAAATTTTCAGTCTTTGAAGACAGCATACTCTATATAGGAAACCAAAGACTCCACCAAAAACTTGCTGGAACTGATAGACAAATTCATTGAAGTTGCAGGATACAAAATCAATATAGAGAAATCTACTGCATTTCTATATACCAGTAGTGAAGCGGCAGAAAGAAAAATCAAGGAATTGATCCCATTTACAACTGCACTAAGAACTGTAAGATACCTAGGAATAATTGTAATCAAAGACCTAAAATATTTGTACTCCGAATACTACAGAACACTTATGAAAGAAATTGAAGATGACACAAAGAAATGGAAAAACATTCCATGCTCATGGATTGGAAGAAAAAATATTGCTAAAATGTCTATATTATCCCAAGAAATTTACACATTTACTGCAATCCTCTTCAAAATACCAACAACATTGGGTGCCTGGGTGGCTTAGTGGGTTAAGCCGCTGCCTTCGGCTCAGGTCATGATCTCAGGGTCCTGGGATTGAGTCCTGCATCGGGCTTTCTGCTCAGCAGAGAGCCTGCTTCCTCCTCTCTCTCCCTACCTGTGTCTCTGCCTACTTGTGATCTCTCTCTGTCAAATAAATAAATAAAATCTTAAAAAAAAAATACCAACAACATTTGTCACAGAGCTAGAACAAACAATCCTAAAATTTGTATGGAACTACAAACACCCCAAGTAGCCAAAGAAATTCTGAAAAAGAAAAGCAAAGTTGGAGGCATTTTGATTCTGGACATCCAAGTTATATTACAAGGGGATAGTGATCAAAACAGTATGGTACTGGCACAAAAACAGACACAGAGATCCATGGAATAGAGTGGAAAACCCAGAAATGGACCCATAACTATATGGTCAGCTAATCTCTGACAAAGCAAGAAAGAATGTACAATGACAAAAAGACAGTCTTTTCAACAAATGCTGGTCAGTAAACTGGACAGCAACATGCAGAAGAGTGCAACAGGACCACTTACTTACAGCAGACACAAAAATAAATTCAAAATGGATGAAAGACCTAAATGTGAAACAGGCAACCATCAGAATTCTGGAGGAGAACATAGGTGGTCACTGCTTTGTATTGGCTATAGGAAAATTTCCCTAGATGTGTCTCCTGAGGCAAGGGAAACACAAGCAAAAATAAACTATTGGGACTACATTAAAATAGAAAGTTTCCGCATAGTGAAGGAAGGAGACAACAAAACTAAGAGCAGCTTTGGGAATGGGAGCATGTATTTGCAAATGACATATCTGATAAAGGGTTAGTAGCCAAAATAAGAACTTACCAAACTCAACACCCCCAAAAAACTGCACAAACAATCCAGGTAAAATATGGGCAGAAAACATGAATAGACATTTTCCCGAAGAAGACATCCAGATGGCTAACAGATGCATGAAAAGAAAATTTCAAAGAGAAAGGAAAAGAGTTTTATTTAAGCCCAAGTTAGGACAGCTGCCTGGTATATGTAATCTTCACAAAGAAGATAGTGCCTTGGGGAAGAAACGTTTGGTGCAGAGTTATATATGGGTTTTACATAAAGGGAAACAAATCATGGTGATGAAGGATATTCCTTAAATGTTACAGATTCTATGTTTTTAGCATGTGTATGGCCATATGACTTTATAATCTTATGGGAATCAGGAAGGTTTGTTTTGTTTTTCTTATTTTTATGTTTGGAATACTCCTTGGTAATTTTTTGAATGATGCAGATACGCAGTGTGCGCCCTAGGCAGAAAGGGAGCCTATGCTTTGTGATTTTGCTGAGTCATTTTGACCTTGGTGGCAAATGTTAAAGTGTAGCTTCCTGGAAGCCTAAGAACAGGGCCAGCAAACAATAAAAGGTAAAATTTTCCTTTATCATTTCTGCCTTTAAAAAGATTTTTTTTTAAAAGTGAGCTCTACACTCAATGTGGGCCTTGAACTCATGACCTCAAGATCTAGAATCATATGGTCTACTGGCTAAGCCAGCCATGCACCTTACATTTCCCTCTTTGATCAATAATTTTTCCTCAGGAATCACCGATGGTCAGCTTTATATATTTATGTCTCTTGGTGCCAGGGTTCCTAGCTTGTCTGTCCTGGGTACCTTAAGTCCTTTGTTGCTAGGTATGAAAAAATAATTATATATAAAGTAGTAATAATAATAATAATAAATAAAAATAATACATATATATTACCCCCCAGGGGTCCTTCTTGCAGGGAACTTATTGTAAAGAATGGTGGGAAGGCTTGAAATTTATATATGTTCTCTATTAAGTCCAGTTAACAAGCAGATATAGTAAGTGTGCTTGGCTTAGGTTGTCTGGTTTTGCATTTGGTATAGCATTTATAACAAAGATACATGGACAGTAAAAGAATTCACTGAGTACAATTTGAAGGCACCAATGTGACACATTGTCAGAGAAAGCTAGTGTGCACATCAGGTAGAGTGGCAGACAGAGGCAGAGAGAGAAGCAGGAACATGTGCACTGAGGAAACACATGTGTAAAATAGATTCCCATGTTTACTTTGGGGGTGGGCAGTTAACTTTAGAACGGGGGGGGGGGGAAATTCTGTCCCTCACCAGGAGGTTATCTTGGGGCTCTGGGTATGCTCTGAGAGAGCTGGGGTAACCTGGGTGGACCCATTGTCTCAGGAATGGAAGGTAGGGCCTTGTTCTACATAGGCTGGAGCCACACCAGTTGCCCTGGAGTCGGGGCTTCTGCAGAGACGGCTAGTGAGTTTGTTAGTGGGGTCTGAAAAGACACGAAAGCTGATTGGGGTAACAGTTCTCTGAAAAACAAGCTTTAAACTTAATGCTAGTTTTAACTGCATCAACCGTATGGGGAACAGTTTCAATTCTACCTTGAACTGTGGTCATTTCTCAACCTTGGATTGGGACGATGAATTGTTTGGGTAGTTTATCTCCTCAGGTGAAGTAAATTTCCGATAGAGAGCAGTTTTGTAAATCTCAGCTGTATTATGCTTGTGTGCAGGGTTAAGCAGAAGTTTTTTGAAGTTGTTTTGTTTTGTTTTGTTTTAACATATGGGTCACAGCAGCATGAGAAATAGAAGCAACATGGATTCAGAACGCTAAATTTTTCTTTGTTGTAATTCCCCATTGTCCATGTTTTATTTCATTTTTATGGAGCATGGACAGAGGTCTGTAACTGCTTCAGGCTGATAGAGGGCACAGTAGGGCTTTGGAATAAAAGGATTTGACATGGTGTAGGATGTAACTTGGTTCCTTGTTTTAATGGAGGGGATATTGGAGGTAGTTGGTCATCTGAGAACTTCGATGTTTTCCTGCATTGTTTGGCACTATATATAACATCATTGACTTTATCCTGAACTATATTCCAAGCTACAGTAACAGTAGAGTTAAACCCAATGTTTTCATTCCCTCTAAAATTGATCTGATACCAATGGTTATCTAAGATAATATCACTAAACCAGTCCCAGCCACCTTGAAACAAAAGTTGGTGGGAGGGGTTGGGGAGTGGTGGTCAAGAGCCTGTTGTGGCCAAGTGGTTCCCTGTTTGATTCTATTTATATGAATTCTTATTTCTGAGGAGGAGCTAGTAGAGGTGTAACCATTGGTATTGGCTGCCAGATAGACTTTGCCTTGTTTAGCAAGCAATCAGGTAAATTACCAAGAGGCATTTCTATGGAAACCAGAGAAAAACCCAGGTTAAGGGTTGGAACAACTTCGAATCCCAGTGTCTGAGTCCTGAACACTGCCAGTGAGATTTCTAGATATCAGGCTCAAATGGAATGGGAACAGGCAGCAGCAATCTGACGGATTTTTCTGCTTTGTTGTTAGCATGTGTCTGGTGATCCTTCTGTGTGGCCCATAAAGCAACAGGCACTAAGATGGTCTATATATGTTATAGTGTATATATTATACTGTACAAATACAGCAACCTCTTTAAAGTTTATCTCAAGTTGTCCAACTTCAGTTTGCCAAGCTTCAGGAAAAAGGGCAATTTTCATTCCTAATGATTTTAAGGCTAGAAAATGGGAGGAGATTAGGAACCTTGGTTTGGAGAATCATAGCCAGATGTTGGAGGAAACCAGAATCCACCCCAGTTTCATAGGCAAACAACAAACACTCAGATATTCAATCAAAACTAAATCTAACATTCCAAGGTGTGTTGTTAAAATACAGTCTCAAAAGTGATCTTCATTCCTGTCAAAGATAGCCAAATTAAGACCAATTTTAACAAACTTGGCCAAATTATTTACAGAAGTACAGCAAGAATAGTAATCAAACATATAGGTTCTTTTAAATACATCTTCTTTCTTGGAACTTTTATAAGGAATTTCAGATTGCACCTTTAATACTTTTCAAGGCCAAGAGCTCAGCCAAGTGTTTGCCATCAGATTCTACTGCAGTGTCGATAGATATCAGTGAGTTCCTCTCCTCTTGAGGTTCTCTGAATATCCTGAGGTTTCTTGCACCTGCCAGGAGTGGCATTCTTTACTACTTGGTAAGGCTGCTAGGAGGTCTGTAAGCAAGGTGTCAGGCCAACATCTCCAAGAGGCTCTTCTGGTACCATTTCAGTCCACTGTACTTCCTTAAAGTTGTCTGGTCATATCTGAGTCTATGCATGTGTCTCTCAAATAGGACATTCCAGTCAAAGCCTTGGTAGTATAACCAGTGTTTCCAGTGGTGTCCTGTAACATGGAGAACAGATTCTTACTGAACTTATATAAATAACTGTCATGAAAGCAAGACTCATCACTGAGAGTTTCTAAATTCTGGAGTTTTCGGGTAGGGAGAAAAGAGAAATGTTTTAATATGTTCACGAAGGAATATTTTACCCTATTTTTGTAAGTCATAGGTATCTTAGGAGAAGTTTCCTTAAATCTGGAAGAGCAGAGAACTGGCAGTTTTAAACCAGAGTTATAAAAACCATAATTATTTTTTCTTAATTCATTTAGTCCCTTGTAATTAATTTCAGTTTTGTCTGAGAGCACTTTCTTTGTTAGTGCTGGAAATTTAGTTGTGTTCTGTGATCTTAAGGGTATCAGAAACTTATATTTGTCAAAAGTCCTTTTTGTGAATCTTCTTGGAGTTGAAACACATTTGCAAGAGTATCAGAATAATAACTGTCAATGACTAAAGACTCAACAATGGATAGGGTTAAAGCTCTGAGGAGAGCTCGTTATAATGCAGTCAATAAGTAAATCTGGTTATTTTTGAGATACCTAAAATTTTAATATTTCAGTAATTGGAATTTAAAATGATGACATTATTCTGCATCATATTAAAGCTTTAGGAATTTCATATAATTTCTGGAACAGTTATGTAGCATTTACCACATAATATAACCTAAGAAGGTTATGACAGTGTTTCCCATGTAACCTAACATAGCAAACAAACAAGCCTAATTAGTCAAAAAACCTTTATTTAGAATTTTAAAGTTTTGGGGAGTTTGTTGAGAATATAAAAAAATTTTAAAGCACATGCCTAAATAGGATTGGAGATCATTGCAAAACTTAAACTTTGTGATCTGTTTAACTAAAGTGGCAATAAAAGCTTCTATACAAGGTTTATCTACCTCTTAGCAATCATCAGCTTCTTTAATACTGACACATTTTAGTTTTCTCAAGTAATTAAAGACCTGATAAAAACAAAAACCCTTGGTTTTACAGGGCAGATTAAGAAAAAAAAAAACTGTAATTTCTTATCAAGAGCAGACCAACAATCCAAGAAAACCTTGTCTTTTTAACAGAGAAAAAACCCAGATTTTCATTTTATACTAGTGTACTTTTTTTTCATTTTACATTTTTATTTCAATTCCAGTTAGTTAACCTTCAGTGTTATATTAGGTCTCAGGTGTACAATATAGTGATTCAGCGCTTCCATACATCACTGGGTGTTCATCACTAGAACTGAAGCCCTTAATCCCCATCACCTATTTAACCCAGGCCCACAGCCTTTTTCATCTGGTGACCATCAGTTTGTTCTCTATAATTAAGAGTCTGTTGCTTGCTTGCTTGCTTGGTTTTTTAAGATTTTAGTTTTAAGTGCTCTCTACACCAAGTAGGGCTTAAACTCTCAATCCTGAGATCAAGAGTCGCACACTGCACTGACCAAGCCAGCCAGGATGCCCAAGAGTCTCTTTCTTTTCTTTCTTTCTTTTTTTTTTTTAAAAGGAATTATTTATTTATAAGGGAGAAAGAGAGGGAGAGGGAGAGAGAGAGAGAGAGAGAGAGAGAGCACGAGCAGGAACATGAGCAGGAGCCGGGGAAAGGGTAGAGGGAGATAATATCCAAGCAGACTCCCGCCGAACGCAGAGGCCGATACTGAGGTAGGGGGGTGCTCAGTCCCATTCGTCATGAGGTCAGGACCTGAGCTGAAATCAAGGGTTGGACACTTAATGGACTGAGCCACCCAGGCACCCAAGAGTCTATTTCTTGGTTTCTCTCACTCTCTCTTATTTTTTCCCCTTTGCTCATTTGTTTTGTTTCTTAAATTCCACATATGAGTGAAATCATATGGTATTTGTCTTTCTCTGACTGATTTATTTTGCTTAACAATACTCTCTTGCTCAGTGTCATTGCAAATGGCAAGGTTTCATTTTTTATTGCTGAGTAATATTCCATTGTGTACATTTATCCATTATTCAAATGATGGATACTAGGACTGCTTCCATATCTTGGCTGTTATAAATAATGTTGCTGTAAACAGAGAGGTGCATGTATCCCTTTGAATTAGTATTTTTGTATTTAAGTAAATACCGGTAGTGTGATTTATTGGGTCATAGGGTAATTGTATTTTTAACTTTTTGAGGAACCACCATACTCTCTTCCAGAGTGGCTGCACCAGCTTGCATTTCTTTCAACAGTGCACAAGGGTTCTTTTTTCTCCACATGCTCGCCAACACCTGTTGTTTCTTCTGTTGTTGATTTTTAACCATTCTGACAGGTGTGAGGTGATAAAGCATTGTAGTTTTGATTTGCATTTCCCTGATGGTAAATGATGATGAACATCTTTTCATATGTCTGTTGGCCATCTGTATGTCTTCTTTGGAGAAATGTCTGTTCATTTCTTCTGCCTATTTTTTAATTGCATTGTTTGTTTTTTGGGTGTTGACTTCTATCAGTTCCTTGTATATTTTGGATACCAACTCTTTATTAGATATGTTAGTTGCAGATATCTTCTCCCATTCTGTAGAATTGCCTCTAGTTTGTTGATATTTCCTTTGCTGTGCAGAAGCTTTTATTTCAATAGAGTCCCAATAGTTTATTTTTCCTTGCCTCAGGAGACATATCTAGAAAAAGGTTGTTATGACTGATGTCAAAGAGGTTACTGTCTGTGTTCTCTACTAGGATTTATATGGTTTCAGTTCTCGCATTTAGGTCTTTCATCCATTTTGAATTTATTTTTGTGTCTTGTGTAAGAAAGTGGTCCAGTTTCATTCTTTTGCATGTTGCTGTTCAATTTACCCAACAGCATTTGTTGAGGAGACTATTTTTTTGCCATTGGATATTCTTTCCTGTTTTGTTGAAGATTAGTTGGCCATATATTTGTGGGTTCATTTTTGGGTTTTCTATACTATGTGTCTTAATTTTGTGCCAGTATCATACTGTTTTGATTACCACAGCTTTGTAAATATAACTTGAAGTCTGAATTGTGATGCCTCCAACTTTGCTTTCCTTTTTCAAGATTGCTTGGACTATTCAGGGTCTTTTGTGGTTCTATACAAATTTTAGGATTGTTTGTTCTAGTTCTGTGAAAAATGCTATTGGTATTATGATAGGGATTGTGTTAAATGTCTAGATTGATTTGGGTATAGACACTTGAACAATATTTGTTCTTTTTTTTAAAAGATTTTTATTTATTTGACAGAGAGGGGAGGGACACAGTGAGAGAGGGAATATAAGCAGGGAGAGTGGGAGAGGGAGAAGCAGACTTCCTGCTGAGCAGGGGGCCCAATGTTAGGCTTGTTCCCAGGACCCTGGGATCATGACCTGAGCTGAAGACAGATGCTTACCTGATTGAGCCACCCAGGCGTCCAGTATTTGTTCTTCTAATCCATACGCATGAAGCATGGAGTATCTTTCCATTTCTTTGTGTGTCTTCAGTTTTTTTTTTTTTTTTTTTTTTTTTTTGGTCAGTGTTTATAGTTTTACAGTATAGGTCTTTTATCTCTTTTATTAGGTTTATTCCTAGATATCTTATTATTTTTGGTGCAGTTTTAAATGGGATTGTTTTCTTAATTTCTCTTTCTGCTGCTTCATTATTGGTGTATAGAAATGCAGCAGATTTCTGTACATTGATTTTTGTATCCTGTGACTTTACTGAATTTGTGTATCAGTTCTAGGAATTTTTGGTGGAGTCTTTTGGGTTTTCTACCTAGAGTATGCTGTCTGCAAATAATGAAAGTTTAACTTCTTCCTTACCAATTTGGATTACTTTTACTTCTTTTTGCCATCTGACTGCTGTGACTAGGACTTCCAGTACTATGTTGAATGGAAGTGGTGAGAGTGGACATCCTTGTCTTGTTCCTGACTTAAGGGGAAAAGCAAACTGGTATAGAAAAAGAACAACAAACAAAAGTTAAAACCAGCATAAGGAAGAAGATAATAAAGATGAGCACAGCAATACATGTTATAGTAAGAAAAAAAGAACAGATCAATGAAACCAGGAGCTGTTTCCTTGAAAAAATTAACAAAATTGATAAACCTATAGCCAGACTTACCGAAAAAGAAAAAAGAAAGGACCCAGATAAGTAAAATCACAACTGAGAAAGGAGAAATAACAACCAACACCACAGAAATAGAAACTATAAGAGAATATTATGAAAAACTAGAAGTCAACGAATTGGACTACCTAGAAGAAATGGATAAATTCTGATGTTCATCAGTGCTGACCATGCATGAAATTCTTTTCCAAAGATTCCCCTTCACAAACCTTCTACAACTTTCCTTTTCTTTCAGACTTTGTTGTAACCCTTTCCTTTTTTTGTTTTGTTTTTATTTTTGTTTTTGAGAGAGAAAGCAAGAGAGGGAGAGAGAAAGTGTAAAAGTGTTGCAGGGGAGAAGTAGTGGGAAAGAGAGAGAATCTCAGGCAGGTTCCATGTGCACAAAGCCCATTGTGGGGCTCAATTTCAGGACCTCGTGATCATGACCTGAGCCGAAATCAAGAATGGGTCGCTTAACTGACTGAACCACCCAGGTGTCCCCCCCCTCCCCTGTAAGCCTTCCTGTGTAAAATAATCAGTCTTTTGGGGACAAAATTATTTTCTTTTCTCTCAATAAAAATATTTTTTCATTCTGTATACATTTCTCCCATGTCTTCTGGTTTCCTACATACAGAGCTGTTTTATCATTTTTAGCAGTCTCAATTACATTTAGCAGTTTTTTGTTTTTTAAAAAAATATTTTATTTTTAAATAATCTCTATACCCAACGTGGGACTCAAACTCAAAACCTCTAGATGAGATCAAGAGTTGCATGCTTTACTGACTGAGCTAGCCAGGCACTCTACATTTTGAAATTTAACTTTTTCCTTTTTTTCCTTAGAGAGTGGGGCTGGGGCTGGGAGAGAAGGAGAGGAAACGAGATAATCTTAAGCAGGCTCCACACTGAGCCCCACTCAGAGCTCCATCTCATGACCCTGACATCATGACCTGAGCAGAACTCAAGAGATGGACACTTAATTGAGCCATCCAGGTGCCCTCAGAATTTTAACTCTTAGAAACCTTATTCTCCAGTGAAAGCTAAGTAGTAAATAGGTGTGAACTGTCTATTACACTAGAATTCTTTAGACTGGCAAATTTATGAATACATTTCATAATTTTTAGAAATTTTTTCGTAGTATAATTTTTAATAAAGTGTAAAACATGTTTACTGACATGATACTTACAAATATCTTAGTTTCTCTGTAATATATAAGACAAAAGCAAACAGACCTTATGTTTAGTATTAAATGTTTCTGTATTTTATCTTATTTGGAAAAACTTAAATATCCAATGAAGTCAACCCAATTTATCATATAGATGAGCAAAACTTCAAAGTTTTAATTTACCAGAGATTTTGAAGGCTATAAGCTTTGTTTTGCCTATTTGCTCTTGACAAGTGCCCATGAAAACTTCATGAGACAGACAAGTTTAGCTATCATTTTAAGTTAAACATGAATTTAATAAATTCAGGTAGAATAAAGGCTGATTTTCTGCTTTATATTTGATGTCGATAACTACAAAAATGTCCATTTTAGTTAAGCCAACAACTTTGAATTAGCTTTAATACTGAATATGTTGCACCTGTGTCCACTCAACAGTTTGTTCCCTGCTGTCAGTCTTCCTGCGGAGGAAATATGAAGTGAGCGGTTTAAGTTCAGGAGTTCCCTCAGGCCTCGTCATGCTGATGTGGGATTTGCTCCAGTTTGAACTTCATAAGGAGGAGGCCCAATAGCCTGGGGGGCTTTGGGCTCCTGGAGAGTGAGGGTGGGAGGAGCAGGAGTTGATGGTGGGGAAGGCGCCGGGGATGGTCTAGAAACCGCAGCTTCAGCGGCCCAGGTGGTGGTACCAGAGCAGGAGGAGAGGTGGAGGCAGAGGTGTTAAGGCTGCTGCCTGCGAGGCCAGAGACAGATTCCAAGTCTGGACTCACTTGCTCTTATCTTCATTTCCTGTCTCTCACTCCTGCAGAAAGGTCTTTTTCTCTGCTTGCTTCTCAGGTCCCTGGAGGAGGTGGAGGAACTGGCAGTGGGTTGGGCATTGGTCCTTGTGTCTGTGTCTGGCTAGGTGGTTGTAGGATTTCCAGGGTCTGCCTCTCTTCCTCCCCCATTCCTCATTATTTTGACTCTTGGGAAGGGGGTCAGGTGTCGGAAATTTTTGTCTACTCTCATCTGTTCAGATCATCAGTTGGGTTCCTTCCCGTGAGGTAGCTTTATTATGGAGCAACATAAAAGCCTGAATGTATGGAATTTTATCCCAGATTGATGTGAACCTGAAAAGCATTAGAGTTGTTTTTACCTTTGAGTTTTAGAATGCCCATTTCTACAAGCTCTTGCCTTTAAACTTCATGAAATAGAGCTCCTTCACAAATTAATTCTAGCAATACCATCTGGAAGTAGAGAAAATAATCTCATTGGTAACAGATATGGATATACATACACAAAGGAGCTGCAAACAAAATTGAACTTCTGTTTCAGTAATATGTGTGGAGAGGACATGAAATTCCCACTTTCCAAATACCCTCCTTTGATTAAAGCAAGTCTGATGGCAAAATAGCACTATACCATTTATGATCCATTAAGTAGTTATTTTCCACTGCCAGTTAGAACATGGTCAATTTTGGCCACAGATAGCAACAGAGAAACCAAATGAAGCTCAGAGGGAAAAACAAAGCAGAACAATACAAAGCAAATGAAGCCCAGAGTACCTTCTCCAGCATTGGTTCCTCCCCCAAAACCAGGAGCTTTGCTGATTCAACCAGATGGCTTGTTAGTTTCTGCCTGCTTAGTCTTAGAGCTGGCTTTCTTTAATTTTGTGCACAAGAAAACTAATCCTGACATATCCAAAGAACTGCACTTGGGATCTGAGACTCAGGTTATCCTTAAATTTTCCCAATAGTACGCACTTGCAAGTACACGGTCTACAATGTATTGTACCTCTAGCCTGCCGGAGTTTCCTGTGGGGATGATTGTTTTTCCAGGGGCTGTGCAGCTTATGAAGCATGGTTCCCCATTCCTTTTGGTTTCAGTTTTATTTCTAGAATGAGGCTTGAGTAAGAGCTAAGGGTATTAAGTGTGGTGCATCGAGAGGGGACTGCTTGTGAGAGATACTTTCAAGACTTGTGATACACCCTCTGGTGTGTCTTGGATTCTCTCAGTGAGGTCTAGGACCATTAAGGGGGCTGGGATCACTGAATGATCAGTCTTTATGTGTGTGTTCTTGGATTAGCCAATGATTAATTACCTTATGAGACAGGACATTTCCTATGGGACCCCTACAGTTCTCTCTCTGACACTTCTACTAGGCTTTCTGTCACCTGAAAGCCTCATTTGGCCACAAGGGGCAAATGTCCCTATTCTTCAAGAGCTGAGTGAATCATTCTCTCATATTTCTAGCCAGAAAATTTACTCAAGCCTTATGTTAGTAGTAAATTGATAATATAATGCCAAATTAAAACAGCCCACCCATCAACTCCAACTCCTCTAGATTATGCCCACCTTGAGAACATTCCCTGTAACGCTCAACAATTTGAATAAAAGTCAGGACTATCAACTCAAATTAAGGAGGTCCAGATATCAGGAGAGCTCATCTGACACATCTGTGAGGTGCTGAGAAGTCAGAGGGCCATAAACCCAGCTGGTACCCAGGGCCAAGTTACAGAGGACCCCCAGGTGATCTCACGAGAGTTGCTCTCATATCCAGCTGAGTGCACCAGGAAATGTCAATGCAAAATGAATAAACCTTTTAAAAATTTTTAAAGAGAAAGGAAAAGAGTTTTGTTTGAACCCAAGTTAGGACAGCTGCCTGGGATATATTATCTTGACAAAGAAAAGAGTACTTTGGGGAGGAAACGTTCGGTGCAGGGTTATGTATGTTTTCTACATAAATAGTTACAAATCATGATGTTGAAGGACATTACAGAAAGTTCCAGACTTTATCTTGTGATTTTAGCATTTTAAGGCTGTATGACTTTAATCTTATGGAAAGCAGGGAGGTTTGTTTTGTTTTTCTTATCTTTTTGTTTGGAATACTCCTTTTTGGTTATTTTTTGAACACGCAGACATATGTGCTCCAGGCAGAAAGAGAGCCTTTGCTTTGAGGTTTTGCTAGTCATTTTGACCTTAGTGGGAGATGTTTAAGCACAGATAGCTTCCCTGAGGGTCCATAAACATTAAAAGTTGGGAATTTCCTATATCGCTGGCTGCTTAAATATTTGCTCAGCTTTTTAGCCTCTAGCAACTTCTTTCTGTTTTTTCTGAATTTTACCCCACAAATTGTGCGGAATTTGCCTTGATAGGAAAGGGCACAGAATGCTGGGTTTGCCTTTGTGTTCCCTGCTTTCCAGGAACGTGGCCCTGCAAGTTCTGCTTTGCTTACTCTCATCAGAGAGAACTTTTCAAATAGTTGCACCTTGTATTTTATTTATTTTTATGGTTGTTCTTAGGAGAATGCTTGGTTTGGAACAGCTAATCCATCATAGCTAGATAAAAAGTTCTTTGTGGATAACTCTGATTTTTAAAAAAAATTATAGCTGGGATTATCAATTATACTTCAATTAAAAAACAAAACAAAACAAAAACAACTGAAAACAAAAATGAAGTTTATGGACATTTCACATTTCAAACCTACTTCACAAACTATTAAGTATCTCAATCTAAATCTTTTATAACTTGTCCAATGAAACATTTTTAAACTCCTTTTATAAATTTAATACTGTTTTTGTTTTAAATTCTTTACCTGCTTCACTATTAGTTTGATTTTCTAAATCATTTTTATACCTAATTCTAAATCTTCATAGAGTTTAAATATATTCACCCATATGGAAATGATTATGTCATCCTGAGCAATTTTGTTGGAGATTATTTTCTTGGCTAATTGAGTGAGTATAACAACCAGGGGTATAAAGTCTGGAGCTATAAATTCAGAGAAATTTCTCTTGTCCTTGACTGTCAGAATTAACCCCTTTTTTTGTAATAACTATGTCATAAGCAACTAAATAAAACGAAAACAAAAGCAGGATGATGGTGATCATGTGGTCTTCCCCTAATCTTGAGTTGTCTCGTAATATGCTTTTCAAACCAGGCAAGTTTGTCTCCCATTCATCTTTCTTCTGCTTCATGAATTTTGATTAATTTTCATATTCTATATTTACTTACTAAATGTTTAATTGACATTGAGGAGTTTATACATTTAATTGACATTAGGGGAGTTTATGCGTTCAGAGTTGTGTCTGCTTCCCTAATATAGCTCCTATGTTTGTTCTTATCATAGCAAGATGGACTGTTCATTGCAAATGGAAGCATATATTGCATTGCAGTTTAAAACAGACTTATTTTTTAAAAATGCTTAATAACATTTTATTGAATCCACTGTATCAAAAAAATTTTTTTTAAAGATTTTATTTGTTTATTTATTGGAGAGTGTGTGAGCACAGGCATGCATGCTGGTGGGAGGGTCAGAGGGCAAGGGGGAAGGAGAGAATCTCAAGCCGACTCTTTGCTGAGCACAGAACCCATTAGGCTCCATCCCAGGACCACAGGATGATGACCTGAGCCAAAACCGAGTCAGATGCTTAACTGTCTGAGCCACCCAGGTGCCCCCAAAAAACATTTTCAAAATTTTTATTTATTTGTTTTTTATTTTTAACATATGATGTATTATTTCATGGGTACAGGTCTGTGATTTATCAGTCCTACATAAAACACAGTGCTAACCAGAACACATGCCCTCCCCAGTGTCTATTACCCAGTCACCCCATCCCTCCCACCCCCTCCATTCTAGCAACCCTCAGTTTGTGTCCTGAGATTAAGAGTCTCTTATGGTTTGTTTCCCTCTCTGGTTTCTTCTTGTTTTGTTTTTTCCTCTCTTCCCCTATGATCCTCTGCCTTGTTCCTTAAATTCCATGTATCAGTGAGATCATAAAATTGTCTTTCTCTGATTGACTTATTTTGCTTAGCATAATACCTTCTAGTCCCATTCACATCATTGCAAATGGCAAGATTTCATTTTTGGTGACTGCAATATATATATATATATATATATATATACACACATACATATACACACACACACACACACATATCACATCTTCTTTATCTATTAATATATCCATGGACATCTGGGCTCTTTCCATAGTTTGACTATTGTGGACATTGCTGCTATAAACATTGGGGTGCAGATGCCCGTTTGGATCACTGCATTTCTATCTTTGGGGGAAATACCCAGTAGTACAATTGCTAGGTCATAGGTACCTCTGTTTGCAACTTTTTGAGGAGCCTCCACACTGTTTTTTAGAGTGGCTGCACCAGCTTGCATTCTTACTAACAGTGTAGGGAGGTTCCCCTTTCTTCCCATCCTCACCAACATCTGTTGTTTCCTCACTTATTAATTTTAGCCTTTCTGACTAGTGTGAGGTGGTATCTCATTGTGGTTTTGATTTGTATTTTCCTGATGCTGAGTGATGTGGAGCACTTCTCCAAATGGTCTGTTGGCCATTTGGATGTCTTCTGCCCATTTCTTGAATGGATTATTTGTTCTTTGGGTGTTAAGTTTGTTAAGTTCTTTATGGATTTTTGGGTACTAGCCCTTTATCCGATATGTCGTTTGCAAATATCTTTTCCCATTCTGTCAGTTGTCTTTTGGTTTTGTTGACTGTTTCCTTTGCTGTGAAAAGGTTTTTGTCTTGATGAAAAAAAAGCTTTTTGTCTTGATGAAATCCAAGTACTTCATTTTTTGCCTTTGCTTCCATTGCCTTTGGTGATGGTCTAGGAAGAAGTTGCTGTGGCTGAGGTTAAAGAGGTTGTTGCCTGTGTTCTTCTCTAAGATTTTGATGGACTCCTGTCTCACATTGAGGTCTTTCATCTATTTGAGTCTGTTTTTGTGTATGGTGTAAGGAATTTGTCCAGTTTCATTCTTCTGCACGTGGCTGTCCAATTTCCCAACACTATTTGTTGAAGAGGCTGTCTTTTTTCCATTGGACATTCTTTTCTGCTTTGTCAAAGATTGGTTGACCATAGAATCGAGGGTCCATTTCTGGGCTCTCTGTTCTGTTCTGTTGATCTATGTGTCTGTTTTTGTGCCAGTACTATACTGTCTTGATGATGACAGCTTTGTAATAGAGCTTGAAGTCTGGAATGGTGATGCTACCAGCTTTTCTTTTTTTTTTTCAACATTCTTCTGGCTGTTCAGGGTCTTTTCTTGTTCCATACAAATTTTAGGATTATTTGTTCCATTTCTGTGAAAAAATTGATATTTTGATAGGGATTGCATTAAATGTGTAGATTGCTCTAGGTAGCATAGATATCTTCACAGTATTTTTTCTTCCAATCCATGAGCATGGAATGATTTTCCATTTCTTTGTGTCTCCTTAGTTTCTTTCATGAGAATTTCATAGTTTCTGAGTACAGAGTCTTAGCCTCTTTGGTTAGATTTATTCCTAGGAATCTTATGATTTTGGGTGCAATTGTAAATGGTATTGGCTCCTTAATTTCTCTTTCTTCTGTCTTGCTGCTGGTGTATAGAAATGCAGCTGATTTCTGTGCATTGATTTTATATCCTGCCACTTTACTGAATTCCTGTTTGAGTTCTAGCAGTTTTGGGGTGAAGTCTTTTGGGTTTTCCACATATAGTATCATATCATCTACAAAGAGTAGGAGTTTGACTACTTCTTTGCTGATTGATATGTCTTTTGTTCCTTTTTGTTGTCTGATTGATGAGGCTAGAACTTCTAGTCTAGACACATTGCCAAACTGCAGTGGTGATTGTGGACATCCCTGCTGTGTTCCTGACCTTAGGTGAAAGCTCTCAGTTTTTCCCCATTGAGAATGATATTCGCTGTGGGTTTTTCATAGATGGCTTTGATGATATTGAGGTATGTACCATCTATTCCTACACAGTGAAGAGTTTTAATCAAGAAAGGATATGGTACTTTGTCTCATGCTTTTTCTGCATCTATTGAGAGGATCATATAGTTCTTGTCCTTTATTTATTAATATAGTCTATCACATTAATTGATTGTGGATGTTGAACCAAACTTGCAGCCCAGGAATAAATCCCACTTGGTCATGGTGAGTGATCTGTTAGTATTTTGGTGAGAATTTTTGTGTTCATCAGGGATATTGGTCTATAATTCTCCTTTTTGGTGGGGTCTTTGTCTGGTTTTGGAATCAAGGTCTCATAAAATGAATTTGGAAGTTTTCCTTCCCTTTCTGTTTTTTGGAATAGTCTCAGAATAGGTATTAATTCTTTAAATGTTTGGTAGAATTTCCCTGGGAAACCATCTGGCACTGGGCTCTTATTTGTTGGGAGGTTTTGATGACTGCTTCAATCTCCTTGCTGGTATGGTTTTCTATTTCTTCCTGGTTCAGTTTTGGTAGTTTATACGTCTCTAGGAATGTATCCATTTCTTCTAGACCGTCTAATTTGTTGGTATTCTGTGCTCATAATATGTTTTAATTTTATTTTTAAAGAGATTTTATCCTTTATTTTTTATTTTTTTAAAGTTTTTTAAAAAATTATTTATTTGACAGGGAGAGGCACAGCAAGAGAAGGGATAAAAGCAGGGGGAGTGGGTGAAGGAGAAGCAAGCTTCCCGCTGAGCAGGGAACACGATGCAGGGCTCAGTCCCAGAGTCCTGGGATCATGACCTTAGCCCAAGGCAGCTACTTAATGACTGAGCCACTCAGGTGCCCCCATAATATTTTTTTTATAATTGTTAGTATTTATCCAGTTGGTAGTGATTGCTCCTCTTTCATTCATGATTTTATTAATTTGAGTCCTTTCTCTTTTCTTTTTGTTTAAGTCCGGCCAGAGGTTTATCAGTCCTATTAGTTCTTTCAAAGAACCAGCTCCTAGTTTCATTGATCTGTTCTACTGTTCTTTTGGTTTCTGATTCATTGATTTCTGCTCTAAACCTTATTATTTCTCTTCTGCTGGGTTTAATCTTTATTTGCTGTCCTTTTTCTCCAGCTACTTTAGGTGTACGGTTAGGTTGTATATTTGAGATCTTTCTTGTTTCCTGAGAAAGGCTTGTATTGCTATACACTTCCCTGTTAGGACTGTCTTTGCTGCATCCCAAAGATTCTGAACAGTTGTGTTTTCATTTTCATTTGTTTCCATGAATTTTTAAAAATTCTTCTTTAGTTTTCTGTTTGACCTATTCATTCTTTAGTAGGATGCTCTTTAGCCTTCATGTATTTGAGTTCTTTCCAACTTTCCTCTTGTGACTGAGTTTGAGTTTTAAAACACTGTGGTCCAAAAATATGCAGGGAATGATTCCAGTCTTTTGGCGGTTGAGACCTGATTTGTGACCCAGGATGGGATCTATTCTGGAGAATGTTCCATGTGCACTCGAGAAGAATGTGTATTCTGTTGCTTTGGGATGGAATGTTCTGAATGTATCTGTGATGTCCATCTGGTCCAGTGTGTTATTTAAAGCCCTTATTTCCTTATTGATCTTTTGCTTAAATGATATGTCCATTTCAGTGAAAGGGCTATTAAAGTCCCCTACTATTATTGTATTATTGTCGATGTGTTTCTTTGATTTTGTTATTCATTGGCTTATATAATTGGCTGCTCCCATGTTAGGGGCATAAATATTTACCCTTCTTGTTAGATCTTCTTGTTGGATAGACCCTTTATTTTTAAGTATGATATAAGTGTCCTTCCTCATGTCTTATTACAGTCTTTGGTTTAAAATCTAATTTGTCTGATATAAGGATTGCCACCTCAGCTTTCTTTTGATGTCCATTTGCATGGTAAGTGGTTTTCCACCCCCTCACTTTAAATATGGAGGTGTCTTTGGGTCTAAAATGAATTTCTTGCAGACAGCATATTGATGGGTCTTGGTTTTTTATCCATTCTGATATGATGTGTCTTTTGATTGGGGCATTTAGCCCATTTACATTCAGGGTAACTATTGAAAGTTATGAATTTTGTGCCATTGTATTGCTTGTAAGGTGACTGTTACAGTAAATTGTCTCTGTTCCTTTCTGATCTATGTTACTTTTAAGCTCTCTCTTTGCTTACAGGACCCCTTTCAGTATTTCTTGCAGGTCTGGTTTGGTGATTGCAAATTCTTCTAGTTTCTGTTTGTCCTAGAAGCTTTTTATCTCTCCATCTATTTTCAGGGACAGCCTAGCTGGATAAAATATTCTTGGCTGCACATCTTTCTCATTTAGTACCCTTAATATATCATGCCAGTCCTTTCTTGTCTGCCAGGTCTCTGTGGATAGGTCTGTTTCCAATCTAATGCTTGTACTGTTGTAGGTTACAGACCTCTTGTCCTGAGCTGCTCTAAGGATTTTCTTTTTGTCTCTGAGATTTGTAAGTTTTATTATTAGATGTCGGGGTGTTGACCTATTTTTATTGATTTTGAGGGGGGTTCTGTGTGCCTCCTTGACTTTGATTCTTGTTTCCTTCTCCAAATTAGGAAAGTTGTCTGCTATAATTTGCTCCCATATACCTTCTGCCCCTCTCTTTCTTCTTCTTCTGGGATTCCAGTTATTCTAATATTGTTTAGCTCTATGGTATCACTTATCTCTTGAATTCTCTTCTTGTGATTCAGTAGTTGTTTGTCTCTCTTTTTCTCAGCTTCTTTAGTCTCCATTATTTGGTCTTCTATATGACTAATTCTCTCTTCTGTCTCATTTAGCCTAGAAGTTAGAGCTTCCATTTTAAAAAAAATTTTATTTATTTATTGGACAGACAGAGATCACAAGTAGGTAGAGAGGCAGGCAGGGTGAGAGGGGGGAAGCAGGCTCGCCACTGAGCAGAGAGCCCGATGTGGGGCTCGATCCCAGGACCTTGGGATCATGACCTGAGCTGAAGGCAGAGGCTTTAATCCACTGAGCCACTCAGGCGCCCCAGAGCTTCCATTTTTAATTACACCTCATTAATAGCCTTTTTGATTTTGACTTGGTTCGATTTTATTTCTCCAGAAAGGGATTCTTTACTGTCTTATATGCTTTCTTTCAGGCCCAGGTAGTATCTTGATAATCATTATTCTGTACTCTATTTCTGACTTACTAATGTTCTTTTTTTTGAGGTTAGTTTTTCTGTTTTGCCATATTGTCCCGAGAACAGATGACTGAGAGAACAAAATACTAGAAGGGTAACAATGACCTCTGAGAAACATTCACTAAAAAGATCAGAAGAGACATGAAACTGGGGGGAAGAAAAAAGAATATAATCAGGTTCATGAATAGAACAGAGCCATACACTAGATTTTGAGTGTGCTTTGGTCTGTTAGAAGAAACTGCCTCCCAAAATTTAAGAAAAGAAAAAAAAATACATATATACACACATAAAAATAAGGTGAAATACTATGAGGGGATGGAATATGAATGTAGAATGAAAATTTAAACATAATTTGAAAAAGGAATTGATAAGTTGGTTGAAAACAGAAAGGAGAAAATTTTTTAAAAAGGAGAATGTGATCAGGTAGGTGAATAGAACAGAGCTATACACTACACTTAGGATATTTTGGTCTGTTAGAAGAAACTACCTCCCCAAATTTTAAAGCAAGAACAAAAGATACATATATATGTGTCTTTTTTCTTTATATATATATATATATATATATACACACACACACAGATATATATCTGTATATATATTTGTATATCTATCTATATCTATATCTGTATATATATATCTGTATATCTATCTATATTTTGAGTGTATATATGTAGATATACAGATATACTGTATATCTATATATATACATCTGTGTATCTATATATCTATACATATTGTATAGATATATACACTCAAAATACAGATATAGATATAGATATATATACACTTAAAAAATAAGGTTAAATACAATGAAGAGAAGATCTGACATAAAAATGGAAATTAAAAAGATTTTCTAAAAGGAATTGAAAAGATAAGTTGGTTGAAAAAGGAAGGAAGAAAATTTCTGAAAAAATAAATTAAAAAAAGTTAAAGTTGAAAAACTAAAGAATCACGGGGAAAAAGCCATGAATTCTATGTGCTATATTCCCCTAGTGCTGGCATTTTGTAGTTCTCATTGATTGGTAAACTTGGTCTTGACTGGATGTTCTTGCTGATCTTCTGGGGAGGCACCTGTTGCACTGATTCTCAAATGCCTTTGCCAAAGGCAGAATTGCACCACCCTTTCCAGGGGCTAGGCTTGGGGCCCCTCTCCTCAGTGTGCCCTCTGAGAAAAGCAGTCAATCCCTCCTGTCTCCTGGGTCTGAACACTCCGTGCTCACCTGGCCTGTGACCCAGCAATTCTCTCCCTGGTACATAGCCCTCTTTGGAGTCTCCAAACCCAGAAGATTGCTGCAGTGCACTCCCATGGGGTAGTTGGGGAGTCTCCCCAGATCTGCCATTTGTTGAGCCCCTCTTTGAGGAGAACTGGCCCAACTGTGCCATGATCACGCTTTATAGCCACCCTGAGCTGAGAGCCACTCCTCAGCTCAGTCTTTGCAGTTGGCTTCTCTGCTCTGATTCCTGGGAGCTCTGTCTCACTCAGGCAACCCCAGTCTTTCTGTGACCCCAAGTGTCCTGAGACCACACTGTCCCACTGTCCCACCAAGGGTTCCAGCTCCCCACTCCTGCTTATCTACCAAAGGAATGTTCTTCACTGGAGCAAACTTCTAAAAGTTCTGATTTTGTTCTCCTCTACTATCACTTGCTGGGAGCCAGCTGATGGAGGCTCCCTTCCCCCATGGTCTATCTTCCCATATATCACCTCGGATTCACTTCTCCGCACATCCTACCTTGAGGAAAGTGGTCGCTTTTCTGTTCATAGAGTTGCTGCTATTCTTTTCTTTGATCTCCTGTTGAGTTCATAGGTGTTCAGAATTGTTTGATAACTATCTAGCTGAATTCCTGGGACCAGACCAAATTAGGTCTCCTACACTTCTGCCATCTTGGACCACCTTTGCCCCCAAAATATTTTTCTTTAAGCATGTAATCAGTGTAAAAGTGACTAATGAGGTATTTTCCATTCTTTTAAAGTTTAGATCTTCATTTTTTTAAAATTGTGATATAGTTGACATATACCATTATATTGTTTCAGGTGTGCAAGATAATGATTTAATATTTGTATATATTGTGAAATGATCACCACAATAAGTCTAGTTAACATCTATCACACACAAAGTCACATTCTTTTTTCTTGTGATGAGAACTTTCAAGATCTGCTGTTTTAACAGCTTTCAAATATACAATGCAAATTATTATTGATAGCCACCATCCCAGGACTTATTTATTTTATAGTTGGAAATGTGTACCAAAATGGACTTGTTTTAAGTGTCCTGTTACTGGTGTTTACAGTCTCATTTATCTAGACTATCAACTTACTATTGCTTTTCCCTTTGCAGAAAGGCGTAAACTCTCCAGATGTCTTCCAAAAATGACCAAGTTTTTATCCCAATGCCACGAAGAAACACCAGTGACTTCTCCAAGATGACCTCCAACAACCAGAAGACCTTTACTGAAGTAGCGGTGTTAAGTTTTCATAACATTTACTATCGAGTGAAAGTGAAGAGTGGCTTTCTTTTTGGTCGAAAAACAGTCGAGAAGGAAATACTAACAAATATCAAGTATGTGCATGAACGTATTAAAATAGCTTTATTGACATACAATGAGCTTTATAGGTTTTGCTTATTGCAAATAAAGGTCTTACGAACATTTGTGTACAAGTCCATACAGACATACAGACAAATGCTTTTATTTTGTGTGGCTAACCTCAGAGTGAAATGGCTGGGTCACATCTTAGGTATATGGTTAACTTTTTTTTTTTTTTAAAGATTTTATTTATTTATTTGACAGTTGGAGAGCACAAGTAGGCATAGAGGCAGGCAGAGAGAGAGAGAGAGAGAGAGGAAAGCAGGCTCTCCACTTAGCAGAGAGCCCGATGCGGGACTCGATCCCAGGACCCTGGGATCATGACCTGAGCTGAAGGCAGCAGCTTAACCCACTGAGCCACCCAGGCGCTCGGTATATGGTTAACTTTAAAGGAACTGCCAAACTGTTTTTAAAGTGGTTGTTCCATATCCATTGACTTTTGTTTGAGAAACCAAACAATGTGTTGTTTGTTTTTTTCTGGGTATGAGCTCGGGTTCTCTAGAAAGCGACTGGCTGTATGATTTACTAGTTCTTGGTCGTCGGGATATAATTGTCCTCTCGAAGCTTCCATTTACTGATCTGTGAGAAGAAAAAGAGAAATATGGCTGTACCTTACAAGCCAAATATTTTTAGGTCCTTATGCACTTTATGTCCTTTATGTTCCAGATGCTAGAGTGAGGTAGTTGAAATGACAGTTGAGGTTGTTGAAATGACAGTATGTTGTAAAAGTACTTTGGTTTTCAAATACACTTGTTTCAAATGAGTGGTCTGTTTATATAGTAGTTTATGCCATGTACTTAATGCTTCTCTCCATTACACAGGCAGAGATTATTTAAATATAAGACAACTATAACTTTGCTTAAGCTGTGTAGCTGAAGTCCAAAGTGATAAGAGAAGTCAGGAATTGAATCAGGTCTTGATTAGAACCAACTGACCTTTCTGAAAAGCTGACAAGTTCTTTGTGGAACATATTAATCAAGGAAATATTGGTCATTTTGGATTTTGTGCTAATGAATGGAAGATAAAGGATTTGAATACACACAGGTGGAATAGATTTAATCATACTATGCGAGTGTACATTTCTCCTGCTTATGTTTTAAAGCTACTAGATTAGTAACTTGGTACAACACAAGTGTTATCTGATCAATGCTTTTATGGCCCCATGGTATGCATTTTAGCAACAGATGAGTTCATTCTAGGTTGAATGTGCATAGCGAGGTTCATAAAAACTCAGTCAAATCTTGCAGTTCTTTCTGATTCTATAGTTAAAGGGACAGGAGGTATTGGTTTCCTTGTTAACTCACATTTCTGGTTTAGGCATCTCTGAGAGAGGTCATCGCTGTTTTTGCTGCAGTATTTCTAATCTTTCCCCTATCTGCTGACTTTACCTAAGTAGAATTTCTGGGATGGGGGAAGATTGCTCTCATATGTGTTATTTTTTATTTGTGTTTGATAGTGCCAGCACCATTCATAATAGTTACTGTATTTCAAAAAACCTGGTGAGAAGCTTGGTTTTTGTTTTTTTCTGTGGACATTTTGTAATCTCATTTATAGAACTGAGTAACTAGAACCTGATTTCCTCTTGTGGGGGGGGCGTGAAGAAGATAGAACAAAATCTTTTTTTTTTTTTTAAAGATTTTATTTATTTATTTGAGAGAGCGAGAGCATGAGAGTAGAGAGGTCAGCAGGAGAAGCAGACTCCCTGCAGAGCAAGGAGCCCGATGTGGGACTTGATCCCGGGACTCCAGGATCATGACCTGAGCCGAAGGCATTTGCTTAACCAACTGAGCCGCCCAGGCGCCCAGATAAAACAAAATCTGACTATGAGAATTCAAAAAGATGAGACCTTAATTCCTCATGAAAATCTTTCTGTTATACTTAGTTTGTCTCCATGCCCAGCATTTGAGCTTTCCCTCATCAATACTGAAGATATATGGAAAATATGGTCCATTCCATTAGATCTGTGGATCCCCACTGGTCATCATGGAAATTCAATATACCATTTGGGAATTTGTTATATTGATAATTTATTTTGACATAATTTTAAACTTAGACCTTGAAGTTTTAACCTCTATGCCTCACCTGTTAACATTTCACTGCATTTGCTCATCACATTTAGTTTTTTTATACCCATTATTATTGGTATTTTTCTAACGGCAAGCTTCCATATGATGTTTTATTATCCCTAACTCTTTTGGTGTATGTTTTCCAGAAATAAGAGTCCTCTTTTCTGTAATCACTCAGTCATTGTTTTGGATCAGCCAAGGGGGAGTGCAGCCTCATAGTGAATACAGTGGTGGGTGCTACGAGACCCTCGGTCACCTGTGCTCTTAACATAGTTGATTGACTACCACATCATGTCTCCTTTGTCTCATCCAACCTAGTATCTCTGTCTCATGCCTTAACCTTGATTACTTGGTCATGTTGGTGTCTACCAACTTTCTCCACCATAATGTTACCATTTTCCACTTTGTAATTGATAAATGCTATGAAGGGAGATAAGACATTATCCCAAAACAGGATTCCTCGTTAATCTTCACCCCACCAGCTTTAGCTCCCATTGACTCTTCCCGCCCGAAGTGACAGTATTGATCACTATGATAGTTATCAAAGGGTGGTTTTCTCTTTTCATTCATCTCTTCTGCATGGATCAATTTGAAGTCTACTGAAAGGAAAAAGCTTTATTCATCATCTCATTCAGTATAGACTCATGGATTTCATATTCAGTGGTAATGCACTATTATCATTATTCTTCTTGATACTCCCATTGTTCCTGATTCAGTTAGTGGGAGACTTTCCTTTTTTTTTTGCTCATTCTTTTGAGATGTCCTCTTATTTGAGTAGTTTTTGGCACAGCAAGAAGTTTCAATCTCCCTGAATACTTATCTTGCTTCAGACCTGGAATCAGCTGTGGTTCCTTTTTGTGGAAGATGGTATTTACAAACCAAGATCTGGGTGCTTGGAATATTGGTTGCTGTTGGGATGCCATATGTTCTTAGCCCTCTCAGTGGGTAGACCTAGCGAGCACATGTCTATATATGTGTACACACGTATGCCTATACTTTTGTCTCTCTATCTGTGTATATAGATTAAAACCTAGGACTTCTCATTAATACCGCCAATTGTAATCTAATACCCCACGGTTCTTTCCACATTTCTATGTTTGTAAAACATCTCAAAAAGTGAAAACCCTGGCTCTTGTTATCCTTGATACACTTACTGATTTGCTCATTTTTCTTATTCTTTAATACAAGGAATTAGCCTACCCTTCAGCTGTCACCTCTCTTCCTCCCATCTCCCTTCACAGCCTGTGGTCTGTTATAGCTGTTGAGTTTTTCCCACTTCTTCACATTTTTTTTGCAAGCTTGCCTTTTTGTTTTCCTGTAATTCTCATTTATAAAAATGCAGAGACTCATTTATTCAACAAGTTTTAGATGCCTGCTAGGTGCTTGACATTGTGCAAGATGCTATGACATAGATATATCCTCTGCTCTCAGAAACCTTCTAGTCTAATGGTGGATTCAGACAAGTAGAGCATGACACTGTGTTATTCTACCATGATGGAAGCCCCTAAACTTAAATTGGAGGGCCAGGGGCATGAGAGAGAGTGTCTGTGAGTGCCTGTATGTGTGTGTCAGGTAGGGAGGGAAGGTGAACCAAGCAGTGGAAATGACATGGACTTCTCCATAAAATGAGACCAGAGGATTAACCATTATGCACTAAAATGTAATAGTTGGGACCTCAGTCTGTTAGCTGGGTTTCACCTGATGTGTTCAGCATTTAATAATCTATTTAATGATCTACCTTGTAGACTGCTGTGCTGCATGCTATGGTGGGGTGGGGGAACCCGAGATGGCACCATTCTTGTTGACAAGACTTTATAGTACAAGACTTCCCTGGACGCAAATGTGTAAAGCCATAAATAAGGGTGGAAAATGACTTTTGAGGGATGATAGTAGAGTGGAGGGTGGGTTGAGGGAGCAAAGGGATTGTAGACCATAAACCAGAACAGAGGTCAAAAGCCTTTCTGTGAAGGGACTGCTAGTAAATATTTTCCACTTTATGGGCCACACATCTGTGCGGCAGCTCCTTGGTTCTGTCACTGCAGTGTGAAGGCAGTCATGGATGTAGACGAATGAATGCAGCTCTGCTCTAATAACACTTTATGAACAGAACAGGTGACTAGCCATTGGCCGGTCCCTGGCCTAGAGTGCAAACTCCACAAATCCTAGGCTTTGTTTTATCCTCAGCTCCATCCCATGTCCTAGAAGAGTGTCTTAGCACCTGTAGTAGTTACTGGATAATTGTGCTAAGTGAATGGAGGGAGAATTAGCCCCTTCTCCCAGCTATAACTCTTTCTTGCATTTGTGATTGGACAGTACTATTGTTTTCTGTAATGCTAGGGTCTAGTGCCAAAGGAAGCCCAACTCAGGGAACGGAAAGATTGTCCTAGTCTATTCACATTCACTTTTGGGTTAATCATTTAGGATTGTTGGTCTTTATTTGAGTAGATATTTTAAAAACCTGGAAAAGTTTCCTGACAATGACATCTTAGTGAATATCAAGCTGATTTTTGGTCATTTTAGAAGAAGTTACTGGGTAGCTATTAATACAGTTCCTGGGTAGCTTTTTTTTTTTTTTAAGATTTTATTTATTTATTTGAGAGAGAGGGGGAGAGCATGAGCGGAGAGAAGGTCAGATGGAGAAACAGACTCCCCGTGGAGCTGGGACTCCAGGACTCCGGGATCATGACCTGAGCTGAAGGCAGTTGTTTCACCAAACAAGCCACCCAGGCACCTACTGGGTAGCTATTAATAAAGAAGATCCATCAAAAGCTACAGATAAATGCATCTTGAAAGTTCACATAACCAGTGTGTCTTTTTATACTGTGGGGGGTGGGTGGGGAAGATAGCACTGAAAGCACAAGAGATCTTTCTGTTCTACAGCTTGCTCCCAGTTTATCAAATTCGTTTTTTTGTCAGGTCTTTCAGTGAGAGGCACCTCAGTTCATGAGAAGAGTGAGGGCTACCTTCCCTCTTAGCCTCCACCAGCCATTCTATACTTGTAACAGTTTAAGCACAAGAGTCAGTAAATGCTGAGGTCCTCTGTGGTTGAGGAACTAGGTTACAACTGCTTTGTGATGTTCGGCACTCCTGGTTATATAACCTTAGGATTGGTCTCTGAGAATCATTGCCTGGGAATGAAATAGATTTCAGCTTTGGAATAGATATTATTTTTATTTTGGGATAAATTTTGATTTATCTGTTCCAACAGAGATTGGGCATAGACACCAAGGTTTTGAAAAGGCTTTTCCAGCTTTTCCAGGTCTCTATTTTATCATGCCTGTTGAGCTGGAAAGACCCTACTTTTTTTTCAAATTTAATATATTTAAAAAATTTTTTATTTATCCTTTTTAGAGGGGAGATGGGGCAGAGCCAGGGGGAAAGAGTATTAAGCAGATTCCACACTGATCATGAAGCTCAATGTGGGGCTCAATCCCATGACCCTGAGATCAGGCCCTGAACCAAAACCAAGGGTCAAATACTTAACTGACTCTACCCTGTGGGTGCCCCTGGAGAGGGCATAGTCTCCATTCTCCCTTTTCTAGTCCATTTTTCCTTGCCAGTTTACTGTTTACCTTCAGGATGAAATTCAAACTACTTACCTTCTTTTTGAGTCTCAGCACAGTTAAACCCTGCCTTAATTTTTTCTATCTTCTTGCTCTCTATCTGGATATTCACTGCCCTTAAACATCATAGTTTGTCTGGGACATGCTGTGTGTACTCCCATGCCTCTATATCCTTAAAGGTTGTTCCCTACAGAAAGCGGCATCTACCAGTTCTATGCTGAGAATTTTCCAGTCCACCTACCTGATACTTTATAAGGGAGAGAATAGTATATCCTGAGGGTACATATTTTACTTTTCTAATTCAGTAACAATTTTGTGACAGTTAAGAATTGGTATTTTGTATTTTACCCATGAGGTGCTTTATTCTTAGCCATTGAAATTCTATTTCACATATATTGTTTCTTAATCTGATGAGTTTTAAGTGGTGAGAACGCTACTGGTGATTCTAGAAATCCCATTGACTTATTAATTGTGTAGAACTTAGAGTAGGTAGCCACAGAGGTGACTTGAAGTAAATCAGTTAATGTCATCAAACATTAGTTAAGACTTGTTACATTCTTTACACTGTGTTAAGAGGGGTAAGTGTACAAATATGTTTAATCAGAATCTGTGACTTTAAGGAAACTTGAAATTTCTTGTGTTCTTTTTCAAAGACTATAAATGGTTTAGAGAAGAAGTAAAAAGAGCTTAGAGGGACCCAAGCCATTTTTCTTATAGGTCTTGACTAGTGATTAAGATCCTTCATGTGGGGGGCGCCTGGGTGGCTCAGAGGGTTGGGCCTCTGCCTTCGGCTAGGTCCTGGTCTAAGGGTCTTGGGATCGAGCCCCACGTTGGGCTCTCTGCTCGGTGGGGAGCCTGTTTCTCCCTCTCTCTGCCTGCTTGTGATCTCTCTCTAATGAATAAGTAAAATCTTTAAAAAAAAAATCCTTCATGTGCTGGACTTACGTTAATTGACATACATTAATGAACATTATGTTAATTGTCTTTTTCCTTTCAGCATTGGTTTGTGCTTGCTTTCCGTCTATAGTTTAATCACTTTCATTGAGCGTATTAGATGCAGACTCTAAATTTATAGAACCAGTTTTGAAGTGGGCTGATAAATTGATGTGTTCTGTGCTTACAGTGGCATCATGAGACCTGGCCTCAATGCCATTCTGGGACCCACAGGTGGAGGCAAATCTTCGTGAGTATAATAGTAGAAGTCAGCTTTTCCTTTGGGGTTTTAATGTGCTTTTCAAGATGCCTTTCATGTGAGCAGGTATGTGTCGAGCGTTTGCTGCCTTTCTAGTGTGGTTCTAGGTGCTGTGGATAACATGCATGATGCCAGCTTGGGGCTGGTTGTCCCAAGGACTGGGAAATCTTGGTCAGCTTACTAACAGCACACGATAACAAGACATGACTGGCATACAGCTGTCGGCTCTGATTTGAGCTAATGGGGAGGGAAAGGAGAGAGAAAAAAATTGAAAGTGGGTAGATAGAGCCAAAGGCCCAAGTGAAGACTTACTTCTTAGACAAAGGAGCGCATTGTCTGACTTGAGAGACCCCCCCAAGGTCTCTGCTGGAAGGCTGCTGGGGAAGTCTGTGCTGGAGCAGCCAGCGGTGACTTGGTTCCATGTTTTTGAGTTATACTGTAATATAAACTAAAAAAGGAAGGTGAGAATTGAAAAATATAAGTAATTTTATGATGAATCATGAAATTCTACACCTGAAACCAATTTCATCATATATGTTGACTAACTAGAATTTAAATAAAAATTGAATTCAAGGAAGTACCTGAAAAAACCAGAAAACCATATACATAATTTTAGGTAATCCATGGAATTTCTTGATCGGTCAATATTCTAACTTGAGCAGAATTTGGATTTAGAGTAGCTGAGAGATACAGCCTGAATTGGAGAAAAACAACAACGTAATATGTCCTCTCATAGGTTGTTAGATATCTTAGCTGCAAGAAAAGATCCAAAAGGATTATCTGGAGATGTTCTGATAAATGGAGCTCCTCGACCTGCCAATTTCAAATGTAATTCAGGTTATGTGGTACAAGTAAGTATTTGTGGATTTGTATTTTAGCCTTCTTCTATTTCTGTATGGGCAAATGTCTTGGTTGATAGATCAGTGTACTTCCAGCTGACCAAAGGACATGTTCATGGAACCAGTTTCCTTCACACCAGCTTTTCATCATCCCTTGTTTAGATTCGGAGTGGTGTTAAATGAAGAGGCAGGAAGAATCTGGAATCTAACCGCTGTAAGGGCAATGATATCCATTCCAGTTATGATTTCCACAAGACACGACTAGCCTTCTTTTTTGCCCTACCTTCACCTCTCTCCTTCCCCTAGCTTAGAAAGATGTTTTGCTAAATTTGTATAAAGCAGACTGGACATGTCTGGTAGTAGTAATCGTAATTACAACCTGTGTCGACTTGGATGTACAGATAGGGAATGAAAATTATGCCATCTGCTTTTCCAGCTGTCTGTATTTGGAGTTGCTGTCATTTGTCTACCTGCAAGGTCATTAGCTAGAACTTTATGTTGGATATGGTATTCTTGGGGATGAAGTTACATGTGCTTAAGTGTGATGGTATTAGAAAAAACCTAATATGTCTTGTTAAAATGCCATTTTGCTTCAAGGATGATGTTGTGATGGGAACTCTGACAGTGAGAGAAAATTTACAGTTCTCAGCAGCTCTCCGGCTTCCGACAACCATGACGAGTCATGAAAAAAATGAGCGAATTAACAAGGTCATTCAGCAGTTAGGTCTGGATAAAGTGGCAGATTCTAAGGTAATGTGGAAAAACCAGATGGGGTCATAGCCAGCATTAAGATCTCATCTGTGTGGATAGCGTAACTCTTACTCAGAAGTTTTCTACAATGTGCGTGCTCAGAAGTGGCTGCTTTCTGTAATATAGGGAAATGCGACTTGTTACATAATGTGAAGATGGAAATTAAAGAACAACCTAAAAATGTTTGGATCCTGGAAATGAAGTGTGGCAGGGTGGTCCAGTGCATAGAAGTGCCCTTGAAAGGAACACAGGGCCCTTTCCCCATGATTATAGTTCTTGATGCTCTCACACTGTTTGCCAGGTCTCAGCTGTAGCTTTCCACTAACTTTCCTTCTTCCTGCTTTCTTTCCCCTTTTAGCTCTCCTTCCTCTTCCTCCAGGAGACTTTGTGCCGTTGATTTTGAGGTATATTTCCGGAATTCTTAAATGACAAAAATCCAAGGGTTCTGGCTCTATGTTTCACTTTGCTGTAATTTGGCTTTCAAAATTATATTTCCTCAAAGTGGAGTTTCTTTTCTTTCTTTCTTTCTTTCTTCTTCTTCTTCTTTTTTATTTTTAAAGATTCTTTATTTATTTATTTGAGAGCTAGAGCAAGAGAGTACGAATGAGAGAGGGGCAGAGGGAGAGGGAGAAGCAGATTCCCTGCTGAGCGAGAAGCCTCATGCGGGGCTCGATGTGGAGCTTGATCCCAGGACCCTGGGATCATGACCTGAGCCGAAGGCAGACACTTAAGTGACTGAACTACCCAGGTGCCCCAGTAGCGTTTATTTCTAACTTGTGTAGCATCTGAGTTGTTTCTCTATAGACTTTTCTTTGGCACTTTTGTTTCTCATTCCTCTCTCTCTCTTCCTATCTTCCTTCTTCTGCCAGTACTTACTTACAGGCTGTGTGTTACGTGCTGGGTTCTTAGGTTTTAGAGATACCAGTTGTGGGCAAGAGAGACAAAAATAACTCCTTTTTGTGGTAATGTAGAGTCAGGAGGAAGAAACGAGATGAACAAGGGAGTTTTATAGTTGATGACTAAGGATGAAAGATTTGCCTGGAAGACTTTTGAAGCTTTGGGTGAAGATGAGCTTTTTCAGATTATGGTGACTATTGTTTAGCATTCTTTTTTTAAGATTTTTTTTTAAAGTAATCTCTACACCTGAGTTGGGGTTCGAATTTGCAACCCTGAGATCAAGAGTTGCATGCTCTGCTGACTGAGCGTGTGGTGGTGGTAGTTTAATTCCCCTGGATATATATACCTTACTTGGAGATAATGAAGAATGGGGGTTTCTGCTCATTATTGCTTCATGTCATACTGTCTGACATTTTAGAAAAACATAAAATGTATTTTGCTTGTATTTCGTTCGAAAACATAGTGCTGAGATGCCACCATTTACCATTTATTTTTGTTTTAGAAGTTTATGAGTTTAGGTTTCCTTTGTCTTGGCTCTGTTATTTGATTTTGTCTTTTTCTTAAGGTGCATTCCAATCTTTGCCTTTAGGTTAAAGTTCTTTACCAATAAGCAGTCAATTGCATATAATTCCAGGAAAAATGAGCTGAAGATAGTTGTTGACTTCTTGGAATTTATTTAATTGACTGAAAATAAGTTTAAAATTGTTTACTTTTTATGAAAATTTAAATATAGCAGAAATATAGTGAGTAGTCTAATTACTATCATAATTACATTTTTATAGTATAATGGTATGATTACAAATAATATTCACGTAGATTTCCCAGTTGTTAACATCTTATCCCATACTAGCTTTGGCTTTTTTTTCCTGAAATATTTTAAGGAAAGTTGTAAATATCATATTTTACTCCTGACTACTCATTTTGCATCTTTTTTTTTAAAAAGATTTTATTTATTTATTTGAGAGAGAGAGAGAGAGATCACAAGCAAGCAGAGAGGCAGGCAGAGGGAGAGATGGGGAAACAGGCTCCCCGCCGAGCAGAGAGCCCAATGTGGGGCTCAATCCCAGGGCCCTGAGACCACGACCCAAGCTGAAGGCAGAGGCTCAACCCACTGAGCCACCCAGGTGCCCCAACTCATTTTGCATCTTAAGAAAAAAGACATTTGGGACGCCTGGGTGGCTCAGTTGGTTGGACGACTGCCTCCGGCTCAGGGCGTGATCCTGGAGTCCCGGGATCGAGTCCCACATCAGGTTCCCAGCTCCATGGGGAGTCTGCTTCGCTCTCTGACCTTCTCCCCTCTCATGCTCTCTCTCACTGTCTCTCTCTCTCAAATAAATAAATAAAATCTTTAAAAAAAAAAAAAGAAAAAAGACATTTGCCTAGGTTACCATAGTGCTGTTACTAACCAACAAAATTAATAGTATCTTAATATCAGCTATGTTAAGCCATATTCATTCACATTTTCCCAGTTGTCTCCAAAATATCTGCTATAGCTCATTTGTTATAGGATCCAATCAAAGGCATTAGGAACACTTCCTTGTTATCTCTTTGAAGACTCTTTTTTTTTTTCTAAGATTTTATTTATTTATTTGACAGAGATCAGAAGTAGGCAGAGAGGCAGGCAGAGAGAGAGGAGGAAGCAGGCTCCCCGCTAAGCAGAGAGCCCGATGTGGGGCTCAATCCCAGGACCCTGGGATCATGACCTGAGCCGAAGGCAGAGGCTTTAGCCCACTGAGCCACCCGGGCGCCCCTGAAGACTCTTAATATAGGAATTCCTTTCTACTTCCTGCCTCTCCCCAAACCTTCTTGTTTTCCCTGCCCCCCTGCCCTCCACACACAATGACATTGACTAGTTGAGAAGACTGGGCCAGTTGCCGTGTAGAATATTCCAGCTTCCGGATTTGTCTGAAAGAATGGGTCAGGAATTCTGTAGTGAGTTGGGATACAGGCAGGGTCAATTTGGGAAGCCTTTTGATCATTTAAGAGGTGCTAATGTGGTGTGATAGAAAGTGAACTTTCCCATTTGCATCCCGCCCCCAGGACTTTTAGAGGGTTGGTGAGGGAGGGTGTAAGAATACTAATAAATTCTAGATGCTTTCCCCTTTTCCTCTCCTACCTTTGTCTCCCTTCTGCTTTGTGATTTCATTATGCCAGGGCCATATGTTTTATTGTTCCAATTTAACTATCTTAAAACTAACTATTTGACTTGATAGGGAATGAGAAGTACTATTAAGCATGGTGTTCATATCAGGCTTGGCCACTTCCCGACCTGAGCCTCAGTTTGCTCATGTTATTAGAAACCTACCTCTTCTCCCATAATTTCATTTATTTGTTATTTGGAATAAGTGAGGACAATGAGATAAAGTGCCTCTTATAGGGCTGGCATGTTGTAAAGACCTCAACAAATGGTAGTAGCTGTGGTTGTAATTGTTAATGATGTTATTTGTGCTTTAGGTTGGAACTCAATTTATACGTGGTGTATCTGGAGGAGAAAGAAAAAGGACTAGTATTGGAATGGAGCTTATTACCGATCCAGCCATCTTGTTCCTGGATGAGCCCACCACTGGCTTAGATTCAAGCACAGCAAATGCTGTCCTTTTGCTCCTGAAGAGGTAAATGCGATGGGAACATTTTTCTTCCACTCATCCAATATCAGATCCCCTGCGATGCACCAGGTAGTATTCTCAGTGCAGGAAGTTCAAGAGTGAGCAGAACAGACAAAATTGTCTTCCTTCTTTGTTGGAGGGGAGTAGTCAACTGACAAATAGAAGTGTTTTAAGAAAAATGAAGCAGGGTAAGAGTGTAGCAAAAGATGGCTGTGGTGGGAGTGGGGGTGCTCTATTATATAGCAGGGTGGTCAGGGAAGACCTCACTGATGTGACATGTGAGCTGGGAGCAAGGGAATGGGGCCTGGATGTCTGGGGAAGAGAGTTCTTGCTGGAGGGAAGAGCCGTGGGTCCTGAGCATGTGTGATGTGTTTGGAAACATCAAAAGAGTCGGAAGGAACTGAACCCCAGAGAACTAAGGGTAATGGAGACTGCTTACTGATTTGTTTGCTGGGGCTGCCATAATGTAGGACCACAGGTACACAGTGACTTAAACAACAGAAGTTTCGTTTTTTCACTTGTTTGGGAGGCTAGGAGTCTAAGTAAGATAAGAGGTCAACAGGACTATTTCTTCTGAGGTCTCTCTCCTTGGCGCAGGTAGCTGTCTTCAATGTGTGTCTTCATTTCATTTTCCCTCAGTGCATCTGGGGCCTCCTCTCCTGTTCTTATAAGGACAATGATCCTTATTAGATTAAGGGCCACTCATATGACCTTGTTTAACCATAATTACCTCCTTAATGACCCTATGTCCAACTGTAGGTATATTCTGAGGTACTAGGGGTTAGGACTTCAACATGAATTAGAGGGGAGGACAAAAGTTAGTCCATAACAAATAGAATAGGACATGAGATGGAATTGAGAGGGTGGCAGATTATGCAGGCTTTGTAGGCCACAGTAAGAACTCAGGCTTTTATTGTCCCTAGGTAGCATGGGAGCTTTTAGAGAGTTCTAGAACAGAGGAGTGGCAGCTCTGTAGGGAAAAGAACTGTATAACTGGGCAGGGTGAGTACAAGGAAACCAGTCAGAAGGCTGTTTGTATTAGCTCGGTTGAGATATGATGCTGGCTTTGAGTAGGGTGGTAGTGGTGAGGTGGTGAGAAGTCATGGATTCTGCATCTATTCTGAAGATAGAACCAACAGGATTAGTTCATGAATTGGCAGTGAGGTGTGGTTATCGAGAAAACAAATTTCTAAATTTTAGGGCCTGAATAATGGAAGAATGGAGAAAATAGTTGCATTTACTTTTATTCTTCCAGTGGGAGGAATATGTCGATAGGAGAAATTTCAGAAGGTAAATTTTGGACATCTAAAAAAATTAAAAAAAATTTTTTGACCTTAACAGAAGAGTTATAAGACTAGTACAAAGAAATCTCATGTCTTCTTACTGATATTTCCTGTTACCATTTATCTGCATTTGCTCTCTCTCTAACCCTCCACCCCACATAGTCTTTTCCTGACATCATATACCTTCACCCCTAAATACTCTGGAGTGTAACTCCAGGAGGCAAGGATGCTCCTCCTACATTACCACAGTCCACACCTCCCAGCCACAACATCTCCATTGCTGCCATTACCACCATCCAACCCATAGACTTCAATTGGACTTCACCAGTTGTCCCAGAAGTATTTCTTTCTCCTTTCTGACTCAGAACGTTCTCTAGAACCTCTTGTTTAAGTATTTTCTAATCCTGAATAGTTTTTCAGTCTTTCCTGGCTCTTGAGTCCTTGTCTCTCTTCAAGAGTCCATTTCGTAGAGTGGCCTTCAACTTGGATGCCCCCAGGGTTCTCTCAGGACCAGACTCAGGCCATGAGTTCTTGGCAGGGCTACCACAGAAACGATGCCATGTTCTACATAAATCAGGGGCTAACTGATTTTGACTTCTCCCACTGTGGGTGATATTCATGACCACCACCTCATCGTGTTGGTGTCTGCTGGGTTTACCTGCTATGAAGTAACTTTTTCCCTTCATAACTGGTTGGTATTGGAGATGATCAGATAATATGTCTGTAGCCTATTCCTCAACAAATCTCCACCCACCAGTTTTAACATATACTAGCAATTTCTGCCTCTGTCAATTACTGGTATGATAGTTGCCAAGTGATTTTCTATTTACATCTTTCCTTCTACATATATTAGTTGGCATTCTACTGTAAAGAACTTTTCCTCCTTCCCCATTTATGTTTTCTCATATTCTTTTTTAAAGATTTTATTTATTTTATTTGACAGATAGAGATCACAAGTAGGCAGAGAGGCAGGCAGAGAGAGAGGGAAGAGGAGGCAGGCTCCCTGCTAAGCAGAGAGCCCGATGCGGGGCTCGATCCCAGGACCCTGGGATCATGACCTGAGCCGAAGGCAGAGGCTTTAACCCACTGAGCCACCCAGGCGCCCCTCATATTCTTATTTTTGTTAATGGATCAGGGGATTATATAACTTCTATATTTTATGATTCGATTAGCCCTTATTTAGCCATTAGAAGCCCTTCCAGTCTGACTTTTGTGTCCTTTTGACATGTTCCCTAATCATTCTTCAAGCAGTTCTTTACTTTATGGTCAACAAGGTGTTCTAGGCTCATCTTGTACTTTTCCTGTGTCAGATATTTCTCTGGGGAGTCCTGGTACCTTCTGTTGTAGTCAGAATTTAGAAACCAAGATCTAATTACTTAGTGTGCTCACTGCTACTGTCATTTCATTGCTTCCAGACCAACTTAGCTGACATACCTAGGAAATACTTGTGTACATGTGTGTGTACATGTGTACATGTGTGTGCTTTATGTCTGTGCATATATAACACAAATATATATCTGTATTTTTTTATTAAAGATTTTAAGCAATCTCTACACCCAGCATAGGGCTCAAACTCATAACCCCAAGATCAAGAGTCGAATGCTCCATGGACTGAGCCAGCCAGGCACTGCTAGTTCTATATTTTATATGGGAAATATTTAGAATATTATTTTATTATGTATTCATGTGTATATAGTTTGAATAGAATGATACATGCAAACATACATCTATAATTATTGCTCTGTTAGCCTGTGTGTATCAAAAAACCCATGAGTGCATAATATTTCCAATCCAGTCTAACACTTGAATGTTCTTTTTAGTCTTTGCCATTTCCATATTTGTAAATGGTATTTTTAAAAGATATTATTTATTTATTTGACAGAGAGAGGGAACACAAGCAGGGGGAGTGGGAGAGGGAGAAACAGGCTTCCCTCCGTGCAGGGAGCCTGACGTGGGCCTCGATCCCAAGACCCTGGGATCATGACCTGAGCCGAAGGCAGACGCCTAACGACTGAACCACCCAGGCGCCCTGTAAATGATTTTTTAAACAGGCAAAAACTTAGCTGCCATTATCTCAATACATTTACTTACTGTCTAAGCCAAGTAACTTAATTGTTAAATATAACTGATGATCTAGTCACGCTGGCCATGCTCTCTGCCCACCACCTCTGGGACTGCTCCCTACCAACCCAATTTTTTAAAAGCTACCACACACATTCTCTTCCTGTGGCATCCCCTCCTTGTCATTGCTGTGCTTCCTCAGACGCTCATGCCCTCCTAAGCAGATCTCTGTGCCAGGATAAGAAGAAATGGGAAGATCTTAGACACCTTAAGTTTGAGATGGCAGTTACACAAAAAAGTGAAGACGCCAAGTAATGGGTCAGGTTCTGTTAGAGAATGAATGTTATCTTTCAGTGTGTTAACAGTGTTCATTAGAGGATGGTGGAATGCTCTGGGCTCTGTTGTGTTTTATCCTGTTTTGCACTAGTTAGCACATAGGCATCTTTCCCTGGGCTGGAGGGCTTTAGCCTAGAATTTCTGACACACCACTGTGCACACTGATCACTTGGATCTTGTTAACATCAGATTGCTTCCATTGCTCTGAGATGGAGTTTGAGACTTCCTGTCTCCAAGGAGATACTGATATTGATGCCATTGGTCCTTAGACCACAAAGCTCTCATGGAAGCACTTCTTTGCTTCCGGTCCTTCACTGGCTCTTTCTTGCCCTCTGACAAAAGCTGCAGCTTCTGAGTGAAGGGACTCATCCTGGGCTGATTTTTTGGGGCAGTCTCTTTTCATAGCTTCTTCCCCTCCCCCTGGCCTCGATCCCCATGCACACATCCGGGCTTTGCAATGACGCGGAAGTACTTGTAGCCTCCTTAGTAAACCTTGTTATTGCATAGTCTGTTTGCCATCTTCCTTCCGCTGACCACATTTTCTCTTCTTGGCTTACTCTGGTTGGCCCCATTGATGCACTACTTATGTTATCTTAAGACTGGGTTACGGTCTTGCATTTAGCTTATAAGGAACCCTCAGCTTCTTTTATTCCACACTGTACTGAAATGGTTGAATCTACTGGCCTGTTCCTTTTTGAGGCAGAGTAACCTTGTACCCACTGCTAACATGCAGTAGGTGCTTAGAAAATGCTTAAATTGGGGGCGCCTGGCTGGCTCAGTGGGTTAAGCCGCTGCCTTCGGCTCAGGTCATGATCCCAGGGTCCTGGGATCGAGTCCCGCATCGGGCTCTCTGCTCAGCAGGGAGCCTGCTTCCCTCTCTCTCTCTCTGCCTGCCTCTCCGTCTACTTGTGGTTTCTCTCTGTTAAATAAATAAATAAAATCTTTAAAAAAAAATGCTTAAATTGATATGATACCGCTTATAAAATATTTTCAATAATGACAAGTTTTCAACAGTGATTATAGCCTTTTGTTTCTTCTATCCGTGAGTAGTACCTCCCATGTAAATGTAGTTTATCAATGTTTTGGCCTTGGAATCAGACCAGGGATCAAATCCCAGCCCTGCCCCTTACTGTGACCTTAGGGTCAGTCGTTCAACCCTCTACATCTCATCCCTAACATAAAGGTAATAATATTATTGGTACTGCCTGGTAACAGTATTGTGAGAATTAAGATAAGTATGAAAGTATATAATAGCAAAGACATAGTAAGTACTCAGTAATGTTAATTGTATCATTAGGGCAAAAGAATGAAAACCAATTCCTACAAAGCGAGGAGATTTAAATGATCAGTGAAAATCGGGCATACAACCATCATTTTAACATTCAGTCCATGATATGTTTCCAAACTTGAAACCCAGATTACCTGGGTGCCTGTTAGAAATATGGACTCATTAGGCCCAGTATGTCTGAGAAGACTGTCCCGGGATCTGCATTTTTCATGAATATTCTGGTTGATGTCAACTGCCTGTGGAACTCACTTTAGAAACCCTAGTGTTTCATAAAAGCACTGCCTTTAAGTCCCCTAACAATCAGATAATATGAAATGAGGAGTTAGTAAGAGAAAATCAAGTCGAACTAAGAATAGGTGATTAAAGTTGCCATGATGTTCAAGTTTTAGATGTTTGATGACTTTTATTTTTTCGCTTTTAACTTAGGATGTCTGAACAGGGACGAACGATCATCTTCTCCATTCATCAGCCTCGTTATTCTATCTTCAAGCTGTTTGATAGCCTCACCTTGTTGGCCTCAGGAAAACTAATGTTCCACGGGCCTGCCCAGGAGGCCTTGGGGTACTTTGCGTCAGTAGGTATGCTTGACTTTTTCATACAATAAGATCCTTTACTAAAAGAAACCTGAAAGAGAGCAATGGAGGTCTCCAGGAGTGCTGTTTGTTCTTTGAGTAGACATACTATGGCTTCCACCACTCCAAAACATCTTTGGTGAGTTTGGTGCTAGAATTCTTCTTCTCTTTACAGTGCTACCTTGTTCTTTAGGTCTCTTTCCTGTCCTATTCGACTATGTCTGCATACATATGTATGAATATTTCTACTGGGCCTATATCTGACCCTCTTCCCAGTTCTGGTGACCTTTCACTAACAGTTCAGTGAATGTGTTGGCCTCATAACCAGTTATCTGTCAGTCAAACGTTTTTGAAAAGGTCTCATAATATCCCCCAATATTTTGTCTTCTTGTCCAGATTATGGATCAGGCTTTCTCATGTCATTCCTTTTTATGGGATGTTGATCTGCTGTGGTGGGGATTCATGAAGATGCTACTTTAAATTTTCTAATAACATTAACAATAACATTACAATAACATTAATTAACAATAACATTATTTAACAATGTTATTGTTAACTAACAATAACATTAAATTACAGATTTAGGCTTTGAGGGGATATAAGAGACTTACCAGTCAATAGAATGACTCATTGTAAGTCTTACTTTGAGGGGCCAACACTTCTGACAGTTTTGGACTGCCTGGTTCTATTTAGAATGGAAATATATAATTTTTTTTAATGACTCATGCAGTCTGTTTCATTTTAGAGGTATTTGGATAGGATTACAGATGGTGCTCCATGACTCCAAATATAGTTTTAAATATTCAGTAGCCATCTTCTAAGATTTTTGTTTAATCTCTCTCATTTCAAGTTAATAAGCACACAAGGTCTAGGGAGTTTAGTTGAACCTAATAGACTACAGGTCAGTTTGAGTCAGAGGATCATGCCACAAGGAGTTGAGATAAGCATTCACCTGTGCCAGTCACATTCTCCTGGGAGTGCTGCTCTGGGGATTTGTTCTCTATATTGGAATTATGACAGCACAACGCATGATCATTTGGCAGGTGAACTGGGAGAACCGAACGCACCCCTGGCCTCTTCCAGGTTCTATCTTGCTGTGCCCTGGCATTCTTGCTTTGAGGAACTTTTGTTCTAGCTACAGCCTTTTTTTTTTTAACTTAATTTTTTCCTTTTGGACCAAATTAGATTTTTTTTTTTTAAAGATTTTATTTATTTATTTGAGAGAGAGAGACAGTGAGAGAGAGCATGAGCGAGGAGAAGGTCAGAGAGCGAAGCAGACTCCCCATGGAGCTGGGAGCCTGATGTGGGACTCGATCCCGGGACTCCAGGATCACGCCCTGAGCCGAAGGCAGTCGTCCAACCAACTGAGCCACCCAGGCGTCCCCCAAATTAGATTTTTGAAGCAGTTCTGATAAGCATCAGAGCATACTGATAGCTGTTTCAGGTCTCATGAATTATGATGAATAAGGACCAGCTAATAACTTCAGACTTTTGGGGAGTCTAAGGTTGGCTTTTAGTACATTGTTTTTCTGGAAGACGGAGTATTGTTGAAATTTCATGTGATTAAATATATAAAAAAGAAAGGGTAAATCAGTGAAAGGAGAAGAGGGGAGAAAAGTAAGAAGAGTTAAGGGAGAAGTTGTTCTCTTCCCCTGCCTCACCTCTCTCACCCCTGAAAGTGAGTTTTTACTTTCCAAGACCATCAAGTTTACGTAAGTTGCCTTCTTTTTGTAGGTTATCAGTGTGAGCCTTATAATAACCCTGCAGACTTCTTCCTGGATGTCATTAATGGAGATTCCTCTGCTGTGAAACTGAACAGAGAGGACCAAGAGGGTGAAGGTGTGTGAATCTGTTGAGAGTCACAGATTATTGTGAATGGAATTGGCCGAAGTTTAACCATGTGGCAGCTCAGGAAAACATGGCTTTGTGAATTTACATTAATGCTGTCCTCTGGTAATAGTTGTCTTAGTCCATTTGGGCTGCCTACCAAAGATACCATACACTAGGTGGCTTAGACAATAATCATTTATTTCTCACAGTTCTGGAGCCAGAAGTCCGAGGGGAAGGTACTAAAGACTCAGTATCTGTGGAGAACCTGCTTCCTGGTTCAAATATGGGTGACCATCTTCTCGATGCCTCCTCACATGATGGAAGCAAGGAGGGGCCTCTTTTATAAGGGTTCTATTCTCATTCATGAGGGCTACACTCTCATATGACTTAATCACCCTTCAGATACGATCACATTGGGGATTGGGTTTCAGCATATAAATCTTGAGGGAACATAAACATTCACTCTATAGCACTGGTTAACATAGATTTTGTTTCCCGTGATTGGTGTATTTTTGACTGAATGTATACATGAGTATTCATGTGATAGTGTCACTTTTAAGGGGAAATTTCATTAAAAATACCCATTTATATAATGTTTTGAAATAAGAAACTTGGCAATTTATATATTTGCATATAGAAGAAAACAAGGACCAGGTTTGTATATCAGGAATTATAACTCCTTCTGGTAAGAAGTCTATTTTAAAAGAATTAGGGTTCAAGTGTTATAGTTAGGAGAAGGCAGTAGGTTTGCTATATTCATAGGTTTATGGAAGCAGTCGGGCAATTAACTATTTTTCTAATATTGTGAAGCAATGACAGATCTAATAATTTTTTATACTCAAGCATTAGAATTATGATGTTAGGGAGGAACCAAAGAAAGGGGTTACAGGAAAATGGACTAAATCAGTTGTTATTTTATGAATAATGTTTCCCTTCTTTATCCACCTTTATTCCAAAGTCAAGGAGACTGAAGAGCCTTCCAAGAGAGGTACTCCACTCATAGAAAAAATAGCTGAGTTTTATGCCAACTCTGACTTCCACAGAAAAACGAAAGATGAGTTAGATGAAGTCCTAAAGGGTCAGAAAAGGAAGAGCTCAGCCTTAAAGGAGATCACCTATGCCACCTCCTTCTGTCATCAACTCAGATGGATTTCCAAGCGTTCATTCAAAAACTTACTGGGTAATCCCCAGGCCTCTATAGCTCAGGTAACCTGGCAGATACTTTGGATTATGCTGGGACATAATCATGTGGGAGCATTAGATTCTGATATAATCTATTAGGGTTATGCTTATCTTCTCCTCAAGTTTCCATTTATTTATCTCCACTCCATTTGGGATATAAAAATAGCTAACAGCATAAGTGAAACACCATGAAATTTTTACTTATGGAAAACTTTTTTGGTGTTTTTTTTTTTTTTGACTACCTAATTAAGACTTTTTGTTGATTTAGACTAGCTGTAATGGGTAATCTTTGTTGAAAAATCTTTTCTTCAAAGATGGTGAAATAAAGGAAGTGTTTAGCCACATTTAGGGTTTTCTGGTGGCTGCACACATTCGTTTCCTGACTCATTGACTATGTGTGCCATTTTGGGAGCTTGTATACAGGGGTGAACAAAATCGGTGAAAATAAAACTCCTGTTCTCATAGAGCTTGTTTTCCTATGAGGAGTGACAGGGGACAAATTCATACAGTAATGAACGAGATAGCAAGTCATATGGTAAAAGGAGCTATGGAGAAAGTTGAAGCACAGTGGGGGAGAAAGGAAGAGAAGAGAGGGAGAAGGGGAGAGAGTGGAAGGGGGTTGATTGCATTTGAAGTCAGGAGGTCAGGGAAGCTGGCATCTAGATTCACTGAATGCAGCTGAAGGTCATGGGGGTCATCTCTCTCAGGGAGGAGCCTGTGTGCAAGTGGTCTTTCTCATCAATGACCTCCGTCATTTAGGAGTTCTCATCTTAGGAAAGCACTAGGTACCTGAACAGTCGGCAATTAACACAACATAGTAAGCAGGCTTCAATTCTACTAAATAAGGCTATTGGCTCTCTCATTAACTTTCTTTTGATGAAGAGGAAATCATGTTCTTTTCCCCTTTGGCTGGCTCTGTTGGTAGTTGTTGATTAGTACCCCTTTATTGTTGTTATTCTCAGGTGCTCTGTTCTACAAACCCCTAGTATTCCCAGTTCGTTAGTCCATTTTTTAAAAAATTTGTATTAATATATAATGTATAATATGCCCCAGGGGTACAGGTACAGTGCACATACCCTCCCTAATGTCCATCACCTGCCACTCTATCCCTACCCCCCAACAACCCTCAGTTTGTTACCTGAGATTAAGAGTCTCTTATGGTTTGTCTCCCTCCCGATCCCATCTTGTTTCATTTTTTCCTTCCCTACCTCCCACAACCCCCACCCTGCCTCTCAAATTCCTTGTATCAGAGAGATCATATGATAATTGTCTTTCTCTGATTCACTTATTTTGCTTAGCATAATACCCTCTAGTTCCATCCACATCATTGCAGATGGCAAGATTTCATTTCTTTTGATGGCTGCATAGTATTCCATTGTGTATATATACTACATCTGTTGAAGTGGTCCATTCTTTTTAAGGAAATCAGTTTAACCAGTTATTTGGGGGGTTGTTGATTTTATTTATTATCAGTCATTGGATTTCTGTTGAGTACCAAAAGATGGCATGTTGTTGGCACTACACTAATAGAATATTACTCGTTTCCTGGGGCACTTGGGTGGCATAGTCAGTTGAGTGGCCGACTCTTGGTTTCAGCTCAGGTTGTGATCTCAGAGTTGTGGGACTGAGCCCTGAGTTGGGCTCCTTGTTCAGTGTAGAGTCTGCTTAAGACTCTCTCCCTCTGCCCCTCCCACCCCACCCCATGGGTGCATGAGATCTTTATCTCTCTCCAATAAATAAATGAATCTTAAAAAAGATGTGACTGACTTCTTAACCATATGAGCAATAATTTTTGTACATTGGTGCTGTTGCCTTTTAAGTATTAGTACTCAGAATCTCTGTCCCTCTTTAAGATATACTGCTAATTGCTCCAAACATTTTTGCTATTATAATTTTTTATTTCTCTCAGAATATGAACACTTCTGTGTACTATCAAAGTTAAATTTTTCTTTTTTTTAGAGTAGATTTGATACCATTTGGAAACAAGTCTGATAAATTAGGTTAGCCTTGTTTACCCATTTTTTTCAACAGTGAGATAATGTACTGGAGTTGATTCTTTAGTGTGATCTATACATTATGTTTTTTTACTTGGAAAATAATGTAAATTTCTCTTTTTTCTAAAAGTGATTTTTAAGTATCTTGTCCAAGTCACACATACAGTAGTGCTAGGCAGGATGTGATTAGAATGTGGAGTTCTTTCTTTCTAAGTTTTTATTTAAATTCTAGTTAGCTAATATACAGTGTATTGTTAGTTTCAGATGTACAATACAGTGATTCAACACTTTGATACAAACCCTGGTGCTCATCACAAGTGCCCTTCTTCAGCCCCATCACCTCTTTCACCCATCCACCCACCCATCTTCCCTCTGGGAACCATCTCTTTGTTATCTATAATTAAGAGTCTATTTCTTGATTTGCCTCTCTCTTTTTTCCCCTATGATTGTTTTTGTTTCTTCAATTCCACATAGGAGTGAAATCATATGGTATTTGTCTTTCTTGGACTTATTTTGCCTAGTATAATGCTCTCTAGCTCCATCTATGTTGTGCAAATGGTGAGATTTCCTTCTTTTTTAGGATGAGTAATGTTTCATTGTTTATACACCACATCTTCTTTATTCGTTCATCGGTCGATGGACACTTGGGCTTTGTCTATAATTTGGCTATAGTAGATGATGCCTCAACATAGGGATGCATACATCCCTTTGAATTAAGTAAATCATTTGTAAATAATTACCTTTGGGTAAATAATAATAGAGCAATTGCTGGGTCATAAGGTAGCTCTATTTTCAACTTTTTGAGGAACCACCGTACTGTTTTCCAGAGTGACTGCACCAGTTGGCATTCCCAGCAGCAGTGTAACAGGCGTCCCCTGTCTAGAATGTGGAGCTCTTTCTAATACAGCATAATTCTGCATCTTCTGTTGCTGGGCTTCCTTCAGCTGCAGACCCAGCCTAGTGCTGTCGGGCTGCGTGTTCACCCTGCTTGCCTCCTCAGTGAACTGTTTGACAGAAGGAGTCCTAACAGTGCTCAAATTCATGGAGCTCTTGTAAAACAAAGATAGAACACTGTGTCTCTCTGAGCATCTGCTGTTCTGATTTGTACATACTGGCATGTTAGGATAGGAGCAGGCAAATCTTTTTTGTAAAGGGGTAGATAGTATATACTTCTGGCTTTGTAGGCCGTGTGGTCTTTGTCTCAGGTAGTCAACTCTGCCATTTTTGCAAGAAAGGAGCGATAGATAATACATAAACAAATGATCATAGCTATGTTCCAATAAAACTTTACTGATGGACACAAATTAGATTTTCATCTAAATTTCATGTGGCAAGAAATAGTCTCCTTCTCCCACTCTTCGAGAAGAGTGGTAAAACCTGTTCTTAGCTAGAGGGCTGAACAGAAGTAGACCCTAGCTTACCGACCTTTGGTTTAGTGTTTTTAATCTGGTATGTATGTTTACTTCTTTAAGTGTTTGAATGTGAGGCTATTAAACTGCTTTATAGCTTCCTGCTGATAAATCTCATGTTTGTAATATTACAGCCATGCTTAGATTTTAAGTAGTCATTTATGTGGTTCAGACTTTGCTTCTGATAATGCCATTTAACTAAAGGTTGTATTTGGATGACCTGGGAGTAAATGGATCATCTGTATAAAAGGATTTAATGTTTGTTTAATGTACCATGGGTTTTTCTCATCAAACCAGTTTGGAAAACACTATCATAACTCTTGGAGATTCATCTTTACATTGGGATATTTAACGTGTGACTATAGATTAGTTTTTTTTTTTTACGATTTTATTTATTTATTTGACAGAGAGAGACCCAGCAAGAGAGGGAACATAAGCAGGGGGAGTAGGAGAGGGAGAAGCAGACAACCTGCTGAGCAGGCAGCTTGCTGTGGGGGTTGATCCCAGGACCCTGAGATCATGACCTGAACTGAAGGCAGACATGATTGAGCCACCTAGGTGCCCCCATTTTGTCAGTCTTAAAAACAAAAGTGGTGTTTATGTAGTGTTCTTAGGAGTCCCCAAAGCGAGTAAGTGAATGCAGGTAAGAATGGCTAAGAAGCTTAGTTCTACACTGTTGGCTGTAGGTCCTTGGACTAAGGCTGCTAGAGGAGCTGTGACATGAGAAAGGGCAGTGGCAGCATTTGAGTGCCCTCAGAGAGAGCTGGCTGAATGCTTTGGTGGCTATGACTTTGCACTTTTCCAGTGCAGGCAAGCCCTGTCCTCTAGGTCGGGTGGGTGGTCAGCTAACCCCTGTTTCCTTATCATGCAGAATAACACTGTTAGAATTTTTTTTATGTGTGCTCAAAAAATTGTATTTATTTATAATAGTAAGAGTAAAGATATCCTGTTTTTACTTGTACTTCTTGAAATATAAAACTGCATGTTCACCAGAACAAAAGGTTGAGAGTTCAGGTCAGAACTCTTATCCATTTGGACTTTACTCCTCCAATGACTTAGCCAGATGCTTCCATTGTTCTGCTGGCCTTCCCAGGCCTCGTAGCCTGAACTGGACCTTGAATTGGCCTGGTGAATCACTGGGAGGATCCTTGGCATTCAGGGGGTTCTATTGTGTTCTGTCAGCCTCTCCAACATGGATCAATTATTTTTTAATTTAGAAAGCAGTCTCATAACATACACTGTTTTATATTCACCCAAGGACTTTGAACCACTGGAAGCATGTATCTTAATGGAGAAATTTGATTACATATCTTATAATAATAAATGGTGTATTAAGTTTTTATCTTGCATTAAAACTTGTTTTTCTTTTTCTTTTTGAAAAGATAATTGTAACAATCATCCTGGGATTGGTTATAGGTGCCATTTTCTATGATCTAAAAAATGATCCTACAGGAATCCAGAATAGGTAAGTAAATTTGGATCTTGATTGTGAGAAAGTGCTGTTACATCTTTCAAGTAATGAAAATTCATTAAGAATTTGGATTTGAGACAAGTAGAGTCAACTGAGGATCAGGATAAGTCAGTGAATTGCAAGCTGAATGTGTGTGTGTGTGGGTGGGTGTGTCTCTATACATATATATATATATGTAATTTGTATAGATTATACAGGTTGTTAATTTTTACTGTCTTGACCAGTTTTAAGCATATAGTTCAGTGACATTAAATACATTCACATTACTTTGTAAAAGAATTTATTTATTTAGAGAGAGCAGGTGAGCATGGGGAATGGTAGAGAAAGAGAGAATTTCAAGCAGAGTCTGCACTGAGTGCAGACCCTGATGTGGAGCTTGATCTTATGACCCTGAGATCATGACCTGAGCCAAGATCAAGAGTCAGATATTTAACCGACTGAGCAATCCAGGCTCCCCAGTACATTCACGTTATTGTACAACTATTACAACCATCCAACTCCAGAACTCTTCATCTTCCCAAACTGCATCTCTGTACATATTGAACAACAACTCCTCATTCTCCCTTTCTTTAGTGCCTGGAAATGGCCATTATACTTACTGTCTCTGAGTTTGACTACACAAGGTACTCATATAAGTGGAATCATACAGTATTTGTCCTTCGGTGACTGGCTCATTTTCCTTAGCATAGTTATCTTCAAGGTTCACCCATATTGTAGCATATGTCAGGATTTCTTTTCTTTTAAAGGCTGAATAATATTCCATTGTATGGAATACCATATTTGTTTATGCATTTCTCTGTCCTTGGACACTTGGGTTATTTCAGCCTTTTGGCTGTTGTGAATGTTGGAGAGGAAGAATTTCCTCTGCCATTCAGAGTCCTTCTAGTAGGACTAAGCATCCCATTAACATGAGACAGATTAACAGGAGAAAATCAAATTTAATAGCATGTGTACAGGTAATCCACACAGACATGCAAATTCCAAAAGCAGTGAGATAACACGATGCTTATATGAGTTAAGGAGAATGGTGGTTAGGGTAAGGGAAGAAAGACCTTAGCAAAAAGTTGGGAGATGATGTTTGGAAAACAAAGGTTGCCCTCTTTATGCAAATAAGTTTCTTAGGCAAAGAGGCATCGTTCTTAATAGCTCTCTTCCTGGTACAGCTTCTCCTTTCCAACGTAAATTTAGGCAGTTGAGGGGAAGATAAGAAGTTTTTTTTTTTAAAGAAGATTTTATTTATATATTTGAGAGAGAGAGAGAGAGAAAGATGAGAGATAGAGAGTATGAGAGGGGAGGGGTCTGAGGGAGAAGCAGACTTCCTGCTGAACAGGGAGCTCAATGCAGAACTCGATCCCGGAACTCCAGGATCATGACCTGAGGCAGTTGCTTAACCAACTGAGCCACTCAGGCACCCCATAAGAAGTTTTTTTTTTTCCTTTTTTTAATTTATTTGACAGAGAAAGCACACAATTTCATGCACAAGTAAGGGGGAGAGGCAGACAGAAGTAAAGGGAGAAGCAGGCTCCCTGCTAGGAGCCATACTCAGGGCTTGATCTCAGGGCCCCAGAATCATGACCTTAGCTGAAAGCAGATGCTTAAATGACTGAGCCACCCAGGTGCCCTGAGGTGAAAAGTTTTCCTGAGTCTGCAGGCCTTGAATGCTTTTTTTTTTTTTTAATTGCTTTTAACTCAAAATAATTTTCATGTTGCTGTGACCCCCATCTTGGAGTGGCCTGCCCTTTGCCCCTCCTTGAGCAATGCTGCTATGCACATGGTTGTACAAATAAATATGTCTCAATCTCTGCTTTAAATTCTTTTGGATTTATACCCAGAAGTAGAGCTATTGGATTATTTGAAATATTTTGTCTTCCACAGCAGTTGTATCATTTGACATTCCTACCAGCAGTGCACAAGTATTTTAATTCCTCTACAACATTACCAAACAGTATTTTCTGCTCTTTTTCCTTTTCTTTTCTTTTTTAAATAATAATAGCCATCCCAGTTGGTGTCAGGGGATGTGGTTTTTGATTTGCATTCTCCTCATGATTAGTGATATTGAGAACCTTTTCTTTTCTTTTCTTTTCTTTCTTTCTTTTTTTTTTTTTTAAGATTTTATTTATTTATTTGAGAGAGAATAAGTGAGAGAGAGCATGAGAGAGGAGAAGGTCAGCGGGAGAAGCAGACACCCCATGGAGCTGGGAGCCCAATGAGGGACTCGATCCTGGAATTCAGGGATCATGACCTGAGCCTAAGGCAGTCACTCAACCAACTAAGCCACCTAGGCACCCCATTGAGAACCTTTTCTTGTGCTTATTGGCCATTTGTGTATCTTCTTTGGGGAAATCTTCTGTGGAGAAATCCTTTGCCCATTTTTTAATTGGAGATTCAAATTATTGAACTATAAGTGCTCTTTATATATTCTGGATATTAATTCCTTATCAGGTCTAAATTTGCAAATATTTTCCAACATTCTGTGGATCATCTTTTCACTGTTGAGAGTGTCCTTTGAAACACAGAAGTTTTAAATTTTGATGTAGTCCAGTTTATCTGTTTTTTCTTTTGTTTGTAAATAATTTTTTGTCTATTTTTTTTTATTTGTTTGCTCGGGGGAGGTGGATGACACTCAGGTTTTTCTGTTATATGGTTAGCGCTTACGTTCATTTACCTTACCGAGTTTTAGTCATCATGTGCCCTTAAAAATATTTTTTCATGATGAGATTTTGTAATGGGCTCTAGCATGTTCTGAATGTCTATGCTCAGCAGTGTCAAAGACTGCAGACTTCTCCTTATACTTCATGTACAAAGCTGTTCTGTGCCAGGCACTATGCTCTGTGTTTTAAATCATGGATACGGATTTCTGCCCCAAGAGATGGGGGTGTTATCCCCATTTTGCCAGAAGGATATGAGGAAAGTTGCAGTAGCTTACATTGAATCTGTTTTGATGTCGGATTGTTTACAAAAGAAAGAATAAGCATAAAATTCAATTCCTCACTCAAGTAAAATAAATTATCTCCTGTATGGGATCAAATAGTGTTACTCCAAGTTGAAATTATTATGGAGTTCCAGAGTTATATCACTGCTATTCCCTTTACTTTCTCTGAAGGGTGTGGGGTTCTCTCACTTGCTTCCAAGCTTTCTAGTCATTGATGATCTGTACCCATTGCAAATGCTGTATTTTTACCAAGCACAGAATATAGGTCACAGGATCTATTGCCCATGGACTTTTTGTGTTGTGCAGTGGGAAGTATTTGGAAAAGTATTGAAAAACCTGTCCTCAACTGGAATTTTAAAGAGGAATTGGGTATCTACCCATTAGAATTCTTGGTAGAAGAATCCAGAGAAATAAAGAAGAGGTTTAGCAGTTTCTTCAAATGTTTTCTGGAGAAATCGTTCTTTGGATTTATTTTAATTTGTATTTTTGATATAAACTTGCTGCCACTTTTTTGTCATTTGAAATTGCTTAGGAGGCCAGTGGTTTGGTTCTCTTTGGGAATGAATTATCCCAAAGACATGCTCTTGGCTCCTTTTCTTTCTTTTTCTTTTTTTTTTTAAAGATTTTATTTATTTATTTGACAGAAATCACAAGTAGGCAGAGAGGGAGGAAGGGAAGCAGGCTCCCCACTGAGCAGGGAACCCGATGTGGGGCTTGATCCCAGGACCCTGGAACCATGACCTGAGCCAAAGGCAGAGGCCTTAACCCACTGAGCCACCCAGGCACCCCTCTCTAACTAACAAGCTGGGTTTAATTTGTATGTAGTGTATGAGCTTCTGTGGTCTAATATTTACCTTACAGGCTTGTGGTGGTTGCTAAACAAATTAATATAAACAGAAAAGATATTTTAAAAAATATTTGGATCAATAAGTAGATATTACAGTCATGGATTACCGGTGTGAAAAGAATTTGAATACCTTGTATTATTTAGCAATAAAAACTATTTACTATAAAACAAACCATATGATTTAGAAGTAATAGCAGTATCTCCTAGTTCAAAATCATGATGAACATAACAGTGTTATGGATATAAGTCTTAACAAATTGAGCTAAATTGTTGCATGTCCCATCTTTCTTTCTTTCTTTCTTCTTGTTCTCTTTCTTTCTTTCTTTCCGCATGTTCCTTGTTTCTGAAATTAGCTTTTACTTTGCTAGTAGACTTACTTGTGTGGAAAAAGTTACATAGCCTCCTGTGTACCAGTTCTGGCTATTTTCTGTTCATTAATTATTGTATAAACATTTACTTATAAAACAGTCTGTTCTCAAAGATAAAAAAATAAATAAAAATAAAACATTCTGTTCTCTCAGTTCTTTCTTTCTTTTTTGGTGTTAAAAACAATTACTAAGTGTCTATGAGCTTTTTTTTTTTGAGAGCCTGTACACTTGGGTTTATATATTTTAAAAAATGTTCTCTTACATTCTTGTGTCATTTAAATGATGGGTCACTTTAGCTCTTTCAGTGTCAACTCATGTCCTCAATGTCAGTGAAATGGTTTGGTTATAAAGGGAAGCCCAACACCAGTTTTTGGAATGTTGGCATGCTTTCATAACATGCGTTTGTGTACCAAAGTGTAGATTAACTGTGACTTTCCTTTTAAAGCCTTAATTATTTTACTGAGAAAGAAGCATTAGTAGTCTTCCTTTTCCTACAGGTACACAGATTTTTCCTTTATAAACATCATTTTGTTTTCTCTCTTTTTTTTTCTTTTTAAAGTTTTTATTTATTTTTTTGACAGACAGAGATCACAAGTAGGCAGAGAGGCAGGCGGAAGGGTGGGGGAAGCAGGCTCCCTGCTGAGCAGAGAACCTGATGTGGGGCTGGATCCCAGGACTCTGGGATCATGACCTGAGCCGAAGGCAGAGGCTTTAACCCACTGAGTCACCCAGCTGCCCAAGTTTTCTCTTTTGAGCATGTTGGAAACCATTTTGGTGTGGCTTGTCAAGGACAACATCAAGGCTCTCGACAGTTGTGGGCTGATATGATATGATGTGATCTCTGTCTGTCAAATAAATAAATAAGTCTTTTAAAAAAAAGGTGGCTGATAGAGGTTTTTAAGCTTTGCAGGCTTTATTTGGTTCACTCTTTCTCCCTTCATACATTAGGAATGGTATTTGTTGCTGCTGTTGTCTTTTTTTTTTTTTTTAATGATTTTATTTATTTATTTGACAGACAGAGAGAGAGAGATCACAAGTAGGCAGAGAGGCAGGCAGAGAGAGAGGGGGAAGCAGCCTCCCTGCTGAGCAGAGCCTGATGCGGGGGGCTCAATCCCAGGACCCTGAGACCATGACCTGAGCTGAAGGCAGAGGCTTAATCCACTGAGCACCCAGGAGCCTGATACTTGTTGATTTGTTAGTTAAAATTCAAGGTGATAATATTTTTATGACGTACATATTCATCAGCACAGACTGCCATCACAAAGAACCATAGACTGTGTGGCTTAAACAATTGTCTAAACAACAATTTCGTATACTTCCAGAGATCAGGATCTAGAGATCCATGGTCAGATTCCAATGAGAGCTATCTTCCTGACTCACAGGTGGCTACCTTTTTGCTGTGTCCTCACACGGCAGAGAGCGTGCACTCTGATGTCTCTCCCTTGCCTTTTAAGGGCGCTAATCCCATTGTGAGGCCCTATCCTCATGACCTCATCTAAATCTAATTACCTCCCAAATACACTGTCTCTAAATATCACATTGAAGGTCTGGGCTTTAACGTAGGAATGTGGGGGAGAACCCAGTTTAATCCATGGCAGCCCAGGACAAAGACTTCCAGACTGTGCTTTGTGGACTCTGAGGGGTACCACTGTGGATACCCAGAGATGGTGGGGAGAAGGCTGATGGCGCGTATACTTCCCTGTTTTAACCAGAACAATTTCTATTTAATGTTATGAGGTATCCTTTGAGGAGAGCATTTTGCAGTTAGAAAATTGACCTAAGAATGTTTCACTGACTGCAGTGCTTCTCCCCCGCCCCCCACTTTTCTTTCATTGCAGGTCAGGGGTGCTCTTCTTCCTGACGACCAACCAGTGTTTCAGCAGTGTGTCAGCTGTGGAGCTCTTTGTGGTTGAGAAGAAGCTCTTTATGTGAGTAGGTCTCTGTTCCAGGAAGGGGACTCTCTGGTATCAGGGGTTGTTGGTCAAACTGGTCATATCCAATGTTGGGCCACAGCTTGGTTCCTGGGGATTGCCCACGTTAATTGAGAAAAAGCAGCCAGAGGTTGTGAGGACAATCGTTGAGCATGTAGGGCTTGATACTAAGGGGAAAAGGAGTTCAAGATTAAGGCAGAGTCAGCAAATCCAAATGCTGCAGAAAAAGCAAGCGATAAAGGGGCAAAAAAGGATTTTTTGTTTTTAAACAGATGAGAAGTCATGATGGCTCACACAGGCAAAGTCAGTGGGGCTTGGTAGAGAGAAAGTAGTAGGCTGAGCAGTAAATATAAGATGTGGAAGTCAAGCTGACAAAGAATGTGGACCCAACTTAGCCCTCAATGGAAGGGAAATGGAAGGAGCCAAAGGGCAGCCTTAAAATAAAGTAAGGGCTCTTTTGTTTCTTGTGTTTTTCAAAGTTGGACAGGATTTGATCATATTCCCATACTGAAGAAAGGAATCATTCTAGAGGGAAAGAATGATATTGGTGGAGGAGTTTGGAATTACAGGAGGAAGATGCCAGGAAGAGGAAGGGATCTAAAACTGCAGAGGAAAGGAAGCAGGATTTGACAGGGATGTGTGGTTGAAAGGTGTGATTGTTGAAGGAAGAAGTGCCATTTTCTTTTTGTCATGAGAATTGACTAAGTGATCCAGGGATGCTTTAGGAAGCTTGGAGGATAGCAGAGCCGCCACCTTCATAATCAGAAGTAGGAAGAAAGTAAAGCCTCTACCATAACTGAGCTCAGCTACTGGAGTGCTATTCTTCAAGGAGAGCCAGTGTTGGAAGAGAGGAAGGAGATGCAGATCTGCTCACTGGGAGTGGGTGCTCAGGGAGCAGAATGGATGGCATCCAGAGGGAGTTCTGTAATGAGAAGAGGGGTATTGCACAGACTCGTGTGCGGGTGACAACACAGGTGATGCTCACACCCAAGATGGTGCCTGATGCTGACAGGATGGAGGTTCACCTCAGGGATGTGAGAAGCTGTAGTCATTTGACCCTTGGTGGTGGCGGAAGTCTGTAGATAAGCAAGCAGCTCAATCTGGTTTCTGCCTTCCTTAACTAATGTAGGATGAATTTTTCTTTTTTAGACATGAGTATATCAGTGGATACTACAGAGTGTCATCTTATTTCTTTGGAAAACTGTTATCTGATTTACTACCCATGAGGATGTTACCAAGTATTATATTTACTTGTATAATATACTTCTTGTTAGGTAAGCAGTATGACAAAAGGTTTGTGTCTTTACTCTTCAATATGAGGGCAAGCCAATTTCTTTTTACCAGCTACATTTTGGTTCTCAAACTCTAAACCAAGCCAGTGAGATAAGGAGACATCTATCCACATGCATACTCTGAAATAACTGTTCCCTGAGGACATTTTTATCAAGACTTGCCCTAAACTAACTTTTAAAACTACTTATAAAACTCAATTTTACTGAAAGATGCTGTGTGTCATTTATCAACATGGAAAGAATTCACAAAACTATTTGAGACTATGATAGAGGAGCTGGGATACTTACTATGTATTTGTATTTTTATTATTATATGTGTCTGTGTGTTTACACGTAAAGATAGCGAAAGACAGTGACTTTCAGGGCTTCCCGGTTTAATACAAATACTTGTTCGATAGGTGTAGTTAGATTCATTTGTGTGCTAGGCTCATTGTATCATAATGTCCTTATATTTTTACTGAGGCAAAAACACACATCAGAAATACATCTTTTATTTAAAAAATATATATAAGTAAAGCACTACAGAAGAAAACCAACTGATTGAGTTTAAACTTCCATTTTATAAATAAGAGGTATGTCATGAAGAATTAGGCATAGAACCTAGATCCTCAGACTTTTTTTTTTTTTTAAAGTTAATTGAGCTGGCATTTTATTGAGAAAAAAATTTTTTTTTCCAATTTATTTATTTTCAGAAAAACAGTATTCATTATTTTTTCACCACACCCAGTGCTCCATGCAAGCCGTGCCCTCTATAATACCCACCACCTGGTACCCCAACCTCCCACCCTCCCCGCCACTTCAAACCCCTCAGACTGTTTTTCAGAGTCCATAGTCTCTCATGGTTCATCTCCCCTTCCAATTTACCCAAAAGCACATACCCTCCCCAATGTCCATAACCCTACCCCCCTTCTCCCAACCCCCCTCCCCCCAGCAACCCACAGTTTGTTTCGTGAGATTAAGAGTCACTTATTAGATCCTCAGACTTTTGACAGCTGTTCCAAAACCTTCAGATTGTATGATCCATAGTATTAGTCCATTATCATTTATAAAGTAGTTTTAGGAAATTTATTTAACCCCACCCTCAATCCCAGAATTATATGGTGCTTTGTCTTGGGGGACTTGGAATGTGGAGACATTCCCCCAGATATTGAAACCACTGGGAGGTCACCTAATCTTCCCAGTTTCTTTACTCAATGCAGTGATAGCAAACAGTCATGTGGTGATGTTTGAGTAAAAAAAATGTGCTCTTGACAAGTTTTGTTCTTAGAAGAAAAGGCAGTAGAATTGGGGCCAGTTGTGTTGCCTGGAGCTCTCCATCTCAAATACTCAGAAATTGTTAATAATTATAAATAAAGGAGGAGCAGAGATGTTACATGGAAATGTACTTATGCAACAAGTATAAAAAAGAAACTATGATAACTTTATACAGTAATATGGAGGTAGGGACTGGTAATGAAATTGGTGACCCAAGGTGGTCGAATAGAGGATGAATATTCTTCATTTTGGCATTAGTTTCTCCAGATATTATAGTGCTTTGCATAGGAAGCAATCCCAAATACATAGTTACTTTGGCAGGTGGATTCAACACCTCTTTCCTTCCCAACTAAGGCTTGAAACCAGTTGTGGAGGCCTTCTTCGTCATGATGTTCACCCTTATGATGGTGGCTTATTCGGCCAGTTCTATGGCACTGGCCATAGCAGCAGGCCAGAGTGTGGTATCCATAGCGACACTTCTCATGACCATCTCCTTTGTGTTTATGATGGTGAGTAGGAACTGAGCTTCTCTGAGAAGTAGTTATTTCCCCTTGTTCCTTCCCACAGATTTGCCTGTTACCTAAACCTGCTTTGAGGATTCTGTAAATGGGATTCTGTGCTTTAAGGAGATCATGTATTGAGGGATAGCTTATATTAGAGAATATACAGATTTTTCTTGGCATTACCCAGCCTTTTTGGCTACTGTTCTAATATAATTGCTATAACTTTAGTTAACATTTTATTACACATGAGTTCTTAAAAGATGCTTCTTGGGTGACATATAGTGAAACCTTGATAAACTGAAACTTCAAAAACCAAACTGGACTTTAAAACCAAAGACTGTAACAGGAGATGAAAGAGGACACTGTATCATGATAAAGGGGACAGTTCAACAAGAAAATCTAACAATTGTAAATCTTTATGCCCCCAATATGGGAGCATTCAAATATATAAAACAATAATAGACATAAAGGAACTCATTGATAATAATACAATAATAGTAGGGGACTTTAACACCCTACTTATAGCAGTGGACAGATCCATCTAAGCAGATAATCAGCAAGGAAACAATGGCTTTGAATGACACACTGGACCAGATGGACTTAACAGATATAATCAAGAACATTTCATCCTAAAGCAACAGAATGCACATTCTTTTCAAGTGCACATGGGACATTCTCCAGAATAGATCACATACTAGGTTATAAATCAGTCCTCAATAAGTACAAAAAGGTTGAGATCATACCATATGAGATCATACCCTACATATTTCTGACCACAACACTATGAAACTTGAAGCCAACCACCAGAAAAATTTGGAAAGACTACAAATACATGGAGGTTAAAAAACATTCTACTAAATAATCAGTGGGTCAATCAGGAAATCAAAAAATTAAAAAAATACATGGAAACAAATGAAAATGAAAACACAATGGTCCAAAACCTTTGGGATGCAGCAAAAGCAGTCCCAAGACGTATATATAGCGAAGTATATAGCGATATAGGCCTACGTCAAGAAGGAAGAAAAAATCTCAAAACAATCTAACCTTATACCTAAAGGAGGTATAAAAAGTACAACAAATGAAGCCTAAAGCAAGCAGAAAGAAGGAATATTAAAGACTGGAGCAGAAATAAATGATACAGAAACTAAAAAAAATCCCAATAGAACAGATCAATGAAATCAGGAGCTGGTTCTTTGAAAAAATTAGTAAAATTGATATACCCATAGCTAGACTCATCAAAAAGAAAAGAGAAAGGATCCAAATAAATAAAATCACAAATGATAGAGGAGAAATAACAACACCACAGAAATACAAAGAATTCTAAGGGAATATTATGAAAAACTATACGCTAACAAATTGAACAACCTGGAAGAAATGGACAAATTCCTAGAAACATATGACCTACCAAAACTGAAAGAGGAAGAAATAGAAAACCTGAACAGACTGATAACCAGCAATGAAATTGATTCAGTCATCAAAAATCTCCCAACAAACTAGAGTCCAGGGCCAGAGGATTTCCTAGGGGAATTCTACCAAACATTTAAAGAATAGTTAATACCTATTCTTCTCAAACTATTCCAAAATATAGAAATTAAAGGAAAAGTTCCAAACTCATTCTATGAGGCCAGCATCACCCTTATTCCAAAAAAAAAAAAAAAAGACTCCACTGAAAAAGAACTACAGGCCAATATCTCTGATGAACATGGATGGAAAAATGTTTAGTATAACACTCGCAAACTGAATCCAACAGTACATTAAAAGAATCACTCATCACAATCCCATGGGATTTATTCCTGGGCTGCAAGTGTAGTTCAGTATTTGCCAATCAGTCTGCATGATTCACCACATTAATAAAGGCGAGGATGAGAACTATATGCTTCTCTCAGTTGATGCAGAAAAAGTATTTGACAAAGTACAGCATCCCTTTTTAATAAAAAGCATCAACAAAGTAGGGATAGAGGGAACATATCTCAACATAAGAAAGGCCATATATAGTAAACCCACAGCCAGTATTGTTCTCAATGGGGAAAAACAGAGCTTTTTCTCCAAGGTCAGGAACAAGACATGGATGTCCACACTCACCAGTGTTATTTAACATAGTACTACAAGTCCTATCCTCAGCAATCAGACACCAAAAAGAAATGAAAGGTACCTAATCAGTAAAGAAGAAGTAAAACTTTTACTGTTTGTAGACATGATACTCTATAGTAAACTCGAAAGAACACCAAAAATTGCTAGAACTAGAACATGAGTTCACAGGATACAAAGTCAATGTACAGAAACCTATTGCATTTCTATACACCAATAATGAAGCAGCAGAAAGAAAAATCAGGGAATTGATCCCACTTATATCTGCACCAAGAACCATAACCATCCAGTAATTGCACTACTAGGTATTTACCCAGAGGGGGAAGAAATACTAGTTTGGAGGGATACATGCACCCCTATATTTGTAAACACATTATCAACAATAGCCAAATTATGGAAAGCGCTCAAATGTCAACTGACTATTGAATGGATAAAAGGATGTGATATGTAGACAGAATGGAATATTACTCAGCCATCAAAAGAATGAAATCTTGCTATTTGCAATGATGTAGATGGAGCTAGAGAGCATTTTGCGAAGTGAAACATGTCAGAGATACCACAAGATTTCACTCATATGTGGAACTTAAGAAACAAAACAAACGATCTTAGGGGGAAAAAATGAGGTGAACCAAGAAACAGACTTAACTATAGAGAGCAGACTGAAGTGGTTAGGGGGATAAAGGAGGGCACTTGTGATGAGCACCAGGTCTTGTATGGAGGTGTTGAATCATTAAATTGGGCACATGAAACTGATATTACACTGTATGTTAACTAATTGGAATTTAAACAGAAACTTCTAAAAAAAAAAAAAAACCCACAAAACCCAGAAAAATTTTGATTGTAAGATTCCCTCATAAAAACATCAGGTTAATTGCCCAACTTCTATGCTCGTGTTAGAGAACCATTGACTTCTTTAAGCAGTGGCTTAATGGTTTGGCTGGATATACTCCCCTCCAAGGGAGTAGCTAAGCTCCATGAGAAGTGGAACAGTTTGCAGTGTGGGTAGACTATCTTGGTTCCCTCCTGTATTTTGAAAAGGGGTGTTTTAAAAACACTGAAAAGGGGCACCTGGGTGGCTCAGTGGGTTAAGCCTCTGCCTTTGGCTCAGGTCATGATCTCAGGGTCCTGGGATCGAGCCCCATATCGGACTCTCTGCTCAGCAGGGAGCCTGCCTCGCCTTCTCTCTCTGCCTGCCTCTCTGCCTACTTGTGATCTCTCTCTTCCTGTCAAATAAATAAATAAAATCTTAAAAAAAATAAAAATAAAAACACTGAAAAGTTCCAAAGTCCACACAGTACTGTGTCTCCTCCCTTCTGGGTTCCTGACATTCTCTTATACCAATATATTTCTGCCTACCTTTTTTTAAATGGTTACTGAAGCCTAACCTTACGTGTCCCTTAATTTTCCCTGTACATAGACGAATCAGTAAGCGAATCAGCTAGTTACCACCTTGCCCCTTAACGTCAAGTGAACAGGAACGTTAGCCTGTTTACTTAATCCATGTGTTTTTTTCTGCTAGAGGAGGAGAGATGTCTTTAAAAGGAGCATAATTAGCACAAATTTTTGTCAAAGTTTAAGTCTTCCATTTCTGAGTTTGACATCTACCAATCTAATCGTTTATTGAGAAAGTGATAAACCTTCCCATATGTTTTCTATCCTGTTATCCAATAAATAATGTGTCATCAATTTATAAAAATGTTCTGGATAATGTATTAGATGCTTCACCTTATTGTTATTTAGAAGTTTGTATATAGATCCTTTAAAACCAGTCATAACACCGCATTTTCCTCAGAGATGCAGTGTCTCCTCTATTAAGCACCTGGTTAAGTCAAGTTCAGGAATACGTAGTCACTCCAACATTGTCATTGTTAGGTCTATCCCAGCATACCTACTGCCAGTTAAAAGTTAAATATAAACCTTCTCTCATGTAGCCATCTGTTGCCGGCCTCGGTCCTTCACCGTAAGACGGCTTTTCGGTAGCTTTAAGTGAAGGTATTCACCATATGTTAGGCTGTACTTCTCCGTGTTATTCTGTGTATCCGTTCCAGGCTTTGGGTCATTTTAAGCCTGCATCCCGAACGCCAGATTATTTCTATAGTCACGCGGAGATAGAATGCAAGCCCTTGTAAATAACAGCTATTACGGTGTTAGAGAAGCAGAGAGGGGCAGGAGATGTTCAGGATCTGCTCTGGGAAGTTTCTTGGTGAGAGCATAGAGTGATGGTATCGCTGGGACAGTCAGTACTTTATTGATCTTTCATCGTGCGCAGTCACCAACAGTAAAAGCCTTGACAATGAAGGGTCTCGCAATTAGATGACGTAGGGATTAGCGATATGTTGGCATTCCTTTAGAACCACGAATAGCCTCAGCTCAAGCGGGGCATACGTAAGCAAAGGGAAGTCTTAGAAGAAATGTTTGTGAAGGTTGTAGGGGACTCAGAAATTATTCTCCGTAATTCGCCATGAAATCCCGTCACCAGGTCTGATTCTTGGCATGTGCTTTCCGTAGATATTTTCGGGGCTGTTGGTAAATCTCAGAACCGTTGCGTCTTGGCTCTCCTGGCTTCAGTACTTCAGCATTCCTCGATACGGCTATGCGGTAAGTTTTCCTCATCTGTCCTTGTGACTGCTTCATTGTTCCCAAGCTAGGATCAACCGGAATAAAGCCTGCCAACGTCATTACCCCAGCCATGAACTGTGAAAGTCTCCCAGGGGTTTCATTTTCCGAGCGATGAAGAAGAGTTTCACCTCCAGCATCCCCTGCGGTTTCCCCAGTCACGCTGCTGTCCGAGGGTGCTGAGGGGTGGAAAGAGAACTCCACGGAAAGGAGAAAGATTGACTAATGGATGTGAAAAACTGTCGTTGTATTTCAGTTCCACACGAAAATAGAGAAGGGGGGGCTAGAATATATACTTTATATTGAAATTAGAAGAAAAAGAGCATATAATACAGCTACTCTATTGGCTTTAGAAAAAGCTCATCAAGTCCACAGAAAACTGTGTCTTAGTATAGTACGACTGGGTTTCTAACTCCCAAGAATTAGCACTGGTTTTGATGAAAATAAACAGGAACAATATAAAACGTTCTTAAATAGATGCTGTAAATTAACAACAGTCATTGACTACCGTTTTATGATTTTAATCCCACTGTTTGTGGGATTATAAAATTAGGAGGAGGAAGGAGCTATGGGTAGGATAGCCACAGGTCTCCCCTCTTTGCCAAATACTTTTTAAAGCCTTTGTTTTAGAAGCCAAAAGCCCGACATAGGCCACCCAGTTAGTTGCCAGGGAAAAGAATTTTGACTGTTCTGATGTGACCAAGACCATGAATGTGAAGCTTGGTTTGTTTTTAGGAATAGCAGTAAAGATTAAAGTAGGAGGACATGATCATTCTCTGGAGACTTTTTGAAATTTAAAACCATTTACCTTGTCCCATCCCCCCTGTGTTATAGGCTTTGCAGCATAATGAATTTTTGGGACAAAACTTCTGCCCAGGAGTCAACGTAACAGGGAATGATACCTGTAGCTATGCAATGTAAGTTTGTACTCAGTGTCAGAATGGATTTGCTTACTCTTGGGGTGTCATGTAGAAAGGCCACTGGACCATGTGGCTGCTGAGGGTCCTTCTACTGCAGACCAGTGCACAGTGCACGTCTCCTTGATGTTCTACTACAGTCCAAGTTATACTTAAGTTGGGGAAATGTTTCTGATGAGTTGTTCATTTGGGACCTTTTTAAAATGCTGTTTTGAATTGTGGGTTTTAGCTTTCATTTTCAGAACACCTGAGTTTGAAATGAGCTGCTTTGATATTTTTGCAAAGCCTTAGGATATTGGAATTTATGGATTATGGCAAGTGTACAGATTCATGAATTTACAGCTTCTTGGAAGCCCAACCCGAGGCCAGGAGCAGAACATTTCCCTGGCGCACTCGAGGCACCTGCCTCTTCTTCCAGCACTTAAATAGGAGGCATGATGAAATTGAAGTCTGCACAGCTATTTTTTTTTCTTTTAAACTGACTTGGAATACCCTTATTAAAGCATATGCCTCTAAAGAAGGAAACACATTTCAGTCATGAGAAAGAATTTGCATTTATTGCATAGTGTCAATAAAACAGAAATGCAGATTTCCATAAAATCAAGAGGATGTTTTAAAAACTGAGTAACACTTCTTATCCATGATTGTTGTTAACGGTTTGACTTTGATACATTAACTAATGAAAGAAAAGAGGATGCTGGTATCCAGAATCTTATGGACCTTCATGAAATAATTCTTAGTAACAGGACACATTGCTAGTTTGAAGTATTTCTAGAAAACCTCTGCAAAGAGCAGCTTTTATTTTTATCCTGCCCACTCTCTGTCTTTTGTCTGGGCATACCACTTTTTTTTTTTGAACTGCCAGATTTCAAGAGTTGCACAAAAATGGGGTAACAGGGAATAATTAAGGCTGTACCAGGTGTTTTAGAAAAGCCAGGTGCTTTTCTAAACGGTGCCAGGGCTACCCCACCCTGTTCTGCTTCAGCTGCCACTGAGGCTTTCCCCCTCAGTAAGGGGCCTGCTGGTGACAGCTTGCAGCCAGGCATCTGCTGGGCTCATTCCAGTCCTGCTGCAAGAGTGGATGGAACTGCAACGGTGCCAGGAAGCCCTTGCTCACCTCTCTACCCAGTTGCAAAATTCTTAGCTTGTGTTCGTTTGCATGGCTGATTTGTGGGTGATGAGTTCTAGAAAGAGCTTTGACTGTCTTGGTAATAATGTCATCTGTTATCTGTTGATGCCTTCTGTTAAAACTGAGGTTTACCCCATCAGGAGTGAGGGCAAAATTACTTGATTAATGTTTCTGCCCTTCAAAGAGCAGCATCGTAGATCTGGAAACAAATGAATTTGCAGAGATTAGCAACTTGGTTCACAGTGTGAGTCTGTGGTCTTGGACCTAAGTTCCTTAAACCTTAGCCTCTTCATCTTTTACAGGTATATCCGAACACCCACTGGGTTGTTTTAGGGATTAACTAAACTGTTACATGTGGGTTGCTCAACATAGTATCTAGCAGATTTGTAAGCACTCATTGTCTGTTACCTACTATATATAAAGGCATAGTTATTTGACCCTTGGCAACCAATGGGAGGAGTGAAATAATTAATAATTAATTTTGGTTAAAGATTTTATTTATTTATTTGACAGAGAGAGAGAGAGATCACAAGTAAGCAGAGCAGCAGGCAGAGAGAGGGGGAAGCAGGCTCCCTGCTGAGCAGAGAGCCCAATATGGGGCTCGATCCCAGGACCCTGAGATCATGACCTGATCCAAAGGCAGAGACTTAACCCACTGAGCCACATAGGCACCCCGGGAGGAGTGAATTTAATTGAGTAGAATTTGGCAAATGCTAAGAATGAAGTCATATTCTTTTTCTGTTGAATTTCAGATGTACAGGCGAAGAATTTTTGCTCAACCAGGGCATCGATATCTCCCCATGGGGCCTGTGGAAGAATCATGTAGCCTTGGCATGTATGATTGTTATCTTCCTTACAATTGCCTACCTAAAATTGTTATTTCTTAAAAAATATTCCTAAATTCCCCTTTAATTTACATGATTGATCCACACATTAAAAAGGGAGCATCTTGACATTTTAAGTTTTCAGACGTGTTTCTGTTGTCTTTTCCTTGGGCATTGTACCGTTCAGCAAGAATTATTTTCAGCACAGACAACCACAGACACCACTATGAACCGAGTTATACACAAAAGAACCCAGGTCATAAACTAGTGCTGTGAGGAACTGCATATCAGTTCATCTAATCACACAGTAACCACGGGGGAAGCATCTAGGTTAATTTGACGACCTAAAAAAGAATTGAATTCTAGAACTAGTGACGGGTTCTGAACATCTGTGACACCAATTTCCTCATCTTTAAAACAAGGAGAGGTTCGTTGCCCTCCAGCTCCACCAGTGTTCAAATCTAGGATCTGCCGTTACTTAGTAAACAGTAACAACAAACACAGAGATGCAGCGGTGGAAGTATGAAGCCTAAACAGTGTTGGGAAAAACCTGGTGTGATTCATGGGGTAAAAACAGCTGTTATGAGGGGCGCCTGGGTGGCTCGGTGGGTTAAACCGCTGCCTTCGGCTCGGGTCATGATCTCAGGGTCCTGGGATCGAGTCCCGCATCGGGCTTTCTGTTTGGCAGGGAACCTGCTTCCTCCTCTCTCTCTCTCTGCCTGCCTCTCTGCCTACTTGTGATCTCTCTCTGTCAAATAAATAAATAAAATATAAAAAAAAAAAACCAGCTGTTATGAGAGAAGCAGCTTTGCTGAGCCTTTGAAGGTTGTAAGAACTTAATGCGATGGCTTTGTTGTGGAATCAGAACACAACAGGGGGCTCAGCTAGCCTCTGGACCAGGTGTGGAGGGCCTGCGGTTCGCAGTCGTGTTGGGGCAGGTCAGGGGTCTGTGACCTGCGTGCGTGTCACAGCGGCACCCTGTGCGCCTGGCTCCGTCAGCGCTTCTGGGGCTGCTCCAGATAGAATGGTCTGCGCCAGGACCTGGGGGCCACCAAGATCCTTCCCGGCTCCGAAAACTTGAATTTAGAATACCCTAACTGTCATAACCACCCCCATGCAGATGTCTGCATTCCCACATAGACATCTCCTAGTCCCAGATTCTCCCTTCATTCTAACCTTTATCGGTACCGGGGAAGTATTTCTTCACTTTTTTAATGGCAGGGTAACATAGGGAAAGGTCGAGTCCAGTGAATTATCATAAAAGGAACACACCGGTGCAACTACAGAACCTAGGGGCAGAAACAGAACATGATGGGCCCACGGGAGCCCCCTCACACCCCGTCCCCATCACCACTTCCTTCTCTCTGGGCTGTTTCTGAAATGACGCTGGCATACTCCTCTCTGTTGCTGTTATCACACGTCGTGACAGCTGAGTTTCGTGGCCCTGTGTGCACAGTTACATCCTTATTTTAAGTTCCTCCTGCCCCCCTTTAGGGAAATGTTAATTTTGGAATGATCTTAATTTAGAGAAAAGTTACAAAGATAGTATGGAAGAGTTCCCATGGGCCCTTTGCCCAGCTTTCCTTAATGGTAACATTTATAGACCACTGGCACATACCAGAAGAAAGAAATTAACATTATACGTTGTTACTATTTAAACCACGCTCTTTATTCAGACTTCACCACTTCCACAATAACATGCTTTATTCCAGGATCTGTTTCAGGAGATCACATTGCAACTAACCCCCCTTTTATAAAAAGTCAACACTAGTCAGTATCCCTAGGAATTAAGTGAGCCTGAGGATCACCGGTGCAGACTCGTCGTGACTGCTCATCTTCGAGTATCAGTCAGTGTTAGTGGGAGCCCTGCCATATTGGCGCGATGTCAGTCTAGGGACATAGCATATTTCTAAAGAAACTTTTTAAAAATGACATTTGATTGATGCGTCATCTTGTAACATATGATAACGTACTCTTTTATTATGTGACCATCAGGGTTAATCAGTTTTTCCTGTTCTTGGTATAGAACCCTAACTTCTCAGACTTCTCTGTAAACACTCTTCCCTCATTTTACAGAGAATAATATATATCTGTATTTTATGAACAAAATACACTTGAAGAAGAAACAGCCAAATATATTGGTACCTCTTTTTAAAAAGAATTTAAATGCATCCTATTATGCTTATCTATTACAATATACTTTTTTACATAATTGTTTTTAATTACTATGATAAGAAACACATAACATGAAATTTGCCATCTTCACCATTTTTAAGTTAAGGAAGATTTTTTTAAAGTAAAAGTAAATGTAAGTCCTATAAGACAGGACATATTCATTTAAAGATACTTACTTCAGACTATGTCTATATTTTGAATTTTGTTTTTATTTTCTTGGATGTCAGAAGAACTCATCTATAATGGAGAGGATGAATTAATTTGGTTTAAAATAAAAGAAACCTCAGGAATAAATGAAAAGTGTTAGCTACTACTTAGACTCCTTCCATTGCTCTCATGGTGGCCTAAAGTGAGTTGTTGAAGAGGCCGCGTACCTACTCATCTGTTTCTCCATCTTGGAAGCCATTCTTCATGGTCATGATAATACGCAAGAACTTTATGACTGTCCCAGAAATATGTGAGGATCAGTGTCTTGGAGTAAGAGTCCTACTGGAGGTCTTTGTAGAAATTCTGTACTTTGTGTCTTATCTTGCATTTCATGGAAGAACTGTACAGTGTCTTATGATACCTCTTGCGCTACTATGTCTAAGGAATTTTCCTTTGGGCGTAGCAGTAGCATTATTAGAAAGCCATCGGCTTGTGAGTACTTCCAAGTCATTGCAACATTCACACTTTTGGCCGGCATCCATGGCAAGAAGTATACTTCACTTTACAACCCATTGCTTGTGTATACACAGATAATCCAAACAAGCTTCATGGGGTGCATTCCGAAAGTTATTTTTGAAAATAAAGTTTGAGTAAAACAATTTTATAGGCCCACTAATATGATACAATGAATATGCAATCAATAAATATTTTCAAAGTTACACAATTTTATGTGTCCTTGTTTTTAGTGTCCTGGTTTGATCAATTCTGTGTTTATGGTGGTACTATTGCTTTACCTACCTTGGATAGAAATAATAAAGATTAAGTAATTCTTGCTATTTATTTTTCATTTTATGTTTTTTTTTTCATACATCCTTACATTCTCTGAATTCCTCTGGCAGCTGTAAAATGAGAATTAGCTTTAGCATTTTAAATTACATGGTTGTTTATATTGAATTGTCCGTTTTCCAACTAGCTTCAAGAAGAGCAGCTACCCAGCTTGCTTTTTTCAACTTCAGCCATGTGCTTTGGCATAATAATGTAATTTCTTTCATATGAATTGTTACCAAAATAATTGGAATCTTATTTATGCGGATTTATACTCAAAGTTGCTAAGATCGAGGAGGGCTGCCTTCTTTCTGTTTGAAAGGTTGGCCTTTGACTTGTTCTCCTGGTTAGCTTTGAGTATTTTCTTTTTACATTTCGTTGGGGTAGGACCAAGCAGCATGCTCTCTTCTGAGGGGTGACAGGCTTTATCTGTGAAGGGATCCAATAAACATTTTGTAGTCTTTGTCTATTTTTTTCTCTTAAAATGACCTCTTAAAAATGTGAAAGTCGTTCTTGAAAAATGTAAAAACTCTTCTTAGCTTGAGGCTATCCAGTATGGGCAGTGTGAGCCAGATGGGCCCGCAGGCCAGATTTGCAAAGAGCCTTGGTGTGAACAGTTGTCACTCCTGCGTCATGTGAAACCATACTTAAAAGTGTTGATGAACCAGATTTCTAAGAAATTTGCTGGTAATTTTGCTAAGATATTTTTCAAGGTATTATATTGAGACTCTGTTTCTGCATAATAGGACAAATATATTGCTTCTTAGTACTTGGCTCTCCCTTAAGAGATCTGGCCACCAGTTGAGATCAGGCCTCACAGAGTCTATGGGAGGGCCTGTTTTGCATGTTTAGGAATTGGGCTTTTTTCCCCCCAGTGCATGTAAGTAGTAGTGTTATGTTCCGAGGAATTGATTCACACTGGCCATCCTCAGAAGGGGATTGATAAGCCAGAGGACTGATTCATTAATTTAAACAGTAAAATGTTATAATAGCTGTTTACTTGTGACATTCTTCTCTCAGGTGTGAAACTGAGATCAAAAGCTTCCTTGGTAAATACAGAATTAGGATTTCAGATTAATTCAAATAATGTCTACTACATCTGTAGGAATGTGTTGCAAGCTGAGCGGAATAGTTGTGAGAGCTCTTTGTCACCAAGACAATGCAGGAGACCATCAGTACCCTCCTCACCATCACATGTTTGATTATTCTCAGTGGAATAAAGATCCCAAGGAAAGAAAACCTGGAACCTCACCAAACCTAGTTCTCCTGTCTTGCTGTACCTCCTGGCCTTCTGTCTCTTGGTACATACATTTTAAAAAAATGGTTGACTCACATATTGCAGCCTGCTTTTTGTCCCCACTGAGGACTATGAACACAAGATACTTACATTCTAAGTTGAAGTAACTCTTTTTTTAAAAGATTGATTTATTTGACACAGAGAGAGAGCAAGCATAAGCAGGGAGAGCGGGAGAGGGAGAAGCAGGCTCCTGGCTGAGCAGGGACCCTGAGGCGGAACTTGATCCCAGGACCTTGGGATTGTGACCTGAGCCGAAGGAAGGCAGACGCTTAACCGACTGAGCCACCCAGGCATCCCTAAGTTGAAGTAACCCTTGTTTCCTAGACACTGAGCTTCCACATTTCTTTGCTGTTACCTAGGGTTTCCCAAGCTTGCCTGGTAAGAATCCGTGATCATCTGGGATGCTTATGTGAGGAAGGAAGGCAAGGAAAGGCTATTTTTTCCCCCAGCTGTTGAGAAATCTTTGAAGATTGAGGACTGGGAGTGAGGACTGAGCCTGGGAATTCCAGGTGATTCTTTGTGATATACTAATTTAGGACTGTAACTGGGTAAGGCCAGGTAAGGTCACTCTAATTTCATTGTAATTTGATCTCAATCCAATCACTGTGAGAGCCTCATTCAAAGCCGTCTATTTTGTATCCACCTATATATCGGAATCACATTTAGAACCAGGTGAGCTCATTAACATCATCTGATGTTTCAAACCGGCAGGATCGTTCTTCCCCTGGCAACCCCACATGACAGCACTGTGGGTCTCTGAAAAGTGACAGCTCTGATAGTGCCGTCGCTGATGGAGCAAGGGTTTGGCCTTCTTTCTTTGCCAGGCCAACAGACCCCAAGGCACCATTTCTCAGTAACAGAGGGCTTGGCAGTACAGCATTTGGAAGACTTCAAGCTGTTCCCAAGTTTTTCATTTTGCAGATGAGGAAACTTGAGTTTCAGAGGCTGTGACCCGCCAAAGGCCACATAGATGATTTTGTTGCTGAGATTTGGAACCTACTGCACTCGTCCCAGGGTAGCCTGACAAATCACCTGTGGTGGGTCCCTCATGCAAATGTGCAGCAGTCAGGATGCAGGATGGGCATAGTGGGTCTCCGGTAGAAACCGGGGAGTTGTGCTTTACAAAAGTATTCCAGGACCTGTGACACCAACACGGGGCCTTTTTTTTTTTTTTTTTTTTTTTTAAGATTTATTTATTGATTTGTCAGAGAGAGAGAGAGAGAGTGAGCACAGGCAGGAGCACTGGCAGACAGGCAGGTGGAGGCAGAGGGAGAAGAAGGCTTCCTGCCGAGCAAGGAGCCCAATGCGGGACTCGATCCCAGGATACTGGGATCATGACCTGAGCCAAAGGCAGACGCTTAACCAACTGAGCCACCCATGCATCCCAACATGGGGCCTTTTTATCTCTACAGTTACTCAGGTAGATGTCCTGCCTTCCCTCCTTGTCATGTTCCATTCACCAGGTTTGTGACTTGGATTCAGACTGACTTCACGTCATCTGTATGTAACTTACTCAGCCTCTTATCCATAAAATAGGCTTGTTAGTTACCTCTGTGGAGGTATGACGGTGGAATAGTGGAATGCATGTAAAGGGCCTAGAAGCACTTGGCTCCTACGATGCCCTCAGTACACAGTAGCTATTCCTGCTACATCCCACAGGACATCAATACAGGTTGTTAGCATCATCTCAGTGCCTGTTGATGCATGACACCCTTGGCGGGGATGAGAACACCATCCTCTGGAGTATGTTCCATGCATTAAACCCAGGGTTGCCAAACCATGGCCTGCAGGCCAAATCCGGCCCACCACCTGGTTTTGTAAATAAAACTTTATTGGAACACAGTCACACACATTTGTATTTGTATTGTCTATGGCTGCTTTTTTTTTTTTTTTTGATTGCTGAGAGTAATTTTATTTTTTTTTTCCTTTTTTTTCCAATTTATTTATTTTCAGAAAAACAGTATTCATTATTTTTTCACCACACCCAGTGCTCCATGCAAGCTGTGCCCTCTACAATACCCACCACCTGGTACCCCAACCTCCCACCCCCCCGCCACTTCAAACCCCTCAGACTGTTTTTCAGAGTCCATAGTCTCTCATGGTTCACCTCCCCTTCCAATTTACCCAAATTCCCTACTCCTCTCTAACGCCCCTTGTCCTCCATGCTATTGGATATGCTCCACAAATAAGTGAAACCATATGATAATTGACTCTCTCTGCTTGACTTATTTCACTCAGCATAATCTCTTCCAGTCCCGTCCATGTTGCTACAAAAGTTGGGTATTCATCCTTTCTGATGGAGGCATAATACTCCATAGTGTATATGGACCACATCTTCCTTATCCATTCATCCGTTGAAGGGCATCTTGGTTCTTTCCATAGTTTGGCGACTGTGGCCATTGCTGCTATAAACATTGGGGTACAGATGGCCCTTCTTTTCACGACATCTGTATCTTTGGGGTAAATACCCAGGAGTGCAATTGCAGGGTCGTAGGGAAGCTCTATTTTTAATTTCTTGAGGAATCTCCACACTGTTCTCCAAAGAGGCTGCACCAACTTGCATTCCCACCAACAGTGTAAGAGGGTTCCCCTTTCTCCACATCCTCTCCAACACATGTTGTTTCCTGTTTTGTTAATTTTGGCCATTCTAACTGGTGTAAGGTGATATCTCAATGTGGTTTTAATTTGAATCTCCCTGAGGGCTAATGATGATGAGCATTTTTTCATGTGTCTGATAGCCATTTGTATTTCTTGATTGGAGAAGTGTCTGTTCATATCTTCTGCCCATTTTTTGATGTGTTTGTCTGTTTCGTGTGGGTTGAGTTTGAGGAGTTCATTATAGATCCTGGATATCAACCTTTTGTCTGTACTGTCATTTGCAAATATCTTCTCCCATTCCGTGGGTTGCCTCTTTGTTTTTTTGACTGTTTCCTTTGCTGTGCAGAAGCTTTTGATTAGTGCTGGGAAAACTGGACAGCTATATGTAGAAGAATGAAACTCGACCATTCTCTTACACCGTACACAAAGATCAACTCAAAATGGATAAAAGACCTCAACATGAGACAGGAATCTATCAGAATCTTAGAGGAGAACATAGGCAGTAATCTCTTTGATATCAGCCACAGCAACTTCTTTCAAGTTACCTCTCCAAAGGCAAAGGAAACAAAAGCGAAAATAAACTTTTGGGACTTCGTCTATGGCTGCTTTTGCATTATGACGGCCAAGCAGTTGTGACAGAGACTGTTATGACCCATAAAGCCTAAAATACTTACTCTCTGGCCCGTTACGGAAAGTTTGCAGGCCCCGGAGTAAACCAGGAGTTCTTGTTCCTAGCAGTGATGGTATACCGGTCCACACGCCAGTGATCTTGGGTTTTTTCAGCATCATTCCTTGGGACCATTTGTACAATTTGTGCTTCCTGTCTACAGCAGTCAGCTCTACTGTAGAGCAGCTCCCAAATCCTCGGGGCGGGGTGGGGGGCGGACACTCCTACTTGGGAATACAGTGAGGGTTCCACCACACCTGAAACTGTCTGTCATGTACACACTTGGAGATTTGCACACTAGTGAACAGTAGGCAAAGAAAGCGGGTATCACACTGGTCATCTGTGTTGAGAGGCGAGACTTAACTGCATCTAAAAGGACAGAGAATTCGCAGAGATAACCTGGTGTTTCCGTGCTCAGTGGTTTCCCTCAACAGGCAGGCAGAACCACCACAGCTTGATAAAGGATGAGGGCTTTGAACCCTCAACAACGTGGGTGTGATCACTGCACCAAACCCGCAATGCAGTACAGGTGAAGTACTGGCCAAGAATGAGGAAACTCTAGGAAGTCTGGGAGAGGAGGTAAATAGTTATGGACTTGTGAGCAGCAGCAATGGGGACCGGCAAGTTCCACTAACCCTCTTGAGTTATACACTCTAGAGATGAGAGCGTATAATGGCCTCCCTCAAAAAAACCCAGGGTGGACTTAACATTGTCATGAGTGGATCTGAGTGGTGCCAGGAGTGGATGAGAGATGCGTTTGGTGCCCTGTGGCAGGTCTCCTCTGCACCTCCGATTTTGGCTGTGATAGCTGCGTGTGAGCTCGGATAATGCTGCCAACACCCCGCCTCAAGCCTGCACCATAGATCTCTTCGCTTTTTGCTGCTGTCAGGCTTCCAAAGCTAAGAACTTGCTGGCCCGCGTGCAAGCAGAGCCAGAGGGTGTGGGGGGTGTCTACCCTTCCACCAACAGGGACCAGAGCCCATGGATTAAACTCCGGCCTTGGGCTCTTCAGACAGAGAACTATGGGAGGCATTCTGTAGTGCCCTCCGAGGTGGAACTGAGCTCCCGTTGCCTCCAGAGGCACCTTCCATAACACACCTGTACGTAAACTGTCATTTCCTCCTTTCCTGGCTCACTCTCCGTCTCCTGCTCTAGTTGTGTAGTATCACCTCCCCGGTAAACTACCGGGACTCGAGTCCTTTCTTGGCTTTTGTCTGAGGACCTCAAACACATTCCCATGAATACCAGAAACAAAATAAGCATGACTGCCCTCACTGCTACTCTGCAACACAGGACTGTCCTTACTGACAAGTAAGCGGCTCTCCTCCCCAGAAAACCCACAGAACCAACACGGAATCCATTAGAGTTAGTAAAGGAGCTCGACACGTGTGACGTATGTAAGATTAGTTTACAGAACATCTGTAGTTTCCCTTCACATCAGCAATAAGCAACTAGAAAATAGAATAGATTCTCATAGTACCAATAAAACTTTTAAAAATGCATAAGATCTTGTGCCATGGAACACCACAGAAGTGTTGAATCACTAAATTGTGATTTAAATTGCAATATTTGTGTTACACTGTATATTATTATACTGTACGTTAATTTACTGGATGTTATGCTATTTAATGTATGTTATTACACTGTATGTTAACTAACTGGAATTTAAATAAAACCTTAAAAATTAAAAAAAAAAGTTTAAAAAGACACTTAAAGGACACTAAGGAAGTTTCGAATAAAGAAAGAATAGTTTCTGATAGTGTTAAGATGTCAGTTCTCCCTAAAATAATCAATGAATTCAGTGCAATTCTGGGGTGCCTGGGTGGCTCAGTGGGTTAAGCCTCTGCCTTCAGCTCAGGTCATGATCTCAGGGTTCTGGGATCGAGCCCTGCATGGGGCTCTCTGCTCAGCAGGGAGCCTACTTCCCCCTCTCTCTGCCTTCCTCTCTGCCTACGTGTGATTTCTCTGTCAAATAAATAAGTAAAATCTTAAAAAAAAATAAATTCAATGCAATTCCAATAAAATTCCAGTGGGAACTTTTTCTCTCTGTACACCCTCCGCCTCCATAGGAACCCACCAAATTTGTCTGGGCACTTGCATGGAAAAATAAAGGTTCACAATAATAGCACAATTTTGAAAAAAAAAAGAAAAGGAAAAAGATCTTACCACATACAAACACATACTATAGAGTCCTAATAATAAAAGTTGTGCAAGAACATTCATAGATCAATTTGTAAAAGGCTAAAAAGTTAAAAAAAAACCCACATATTTATACATGAAACAGAAAAGACAACATGAACTAACAAGGTAAACTAACAAGGTAAACTTACTTAATAGAGAATATTGGCAAAAATGGCTCACGGTATGGAGAAAACACCTGCGGGCCTTACACAAGGTTACCCTTATACAAGGTATTAAATGTGAAAGGTAAAACTGTAAGTAATAAATAAAAGCTTTTCACCATACAAAGGTCTCAAAACCCCTAACACAATAAGGCAAAATAAACTGATGGATTTTTTTTAAATATAAAAACCAAGGAAATACTGACAAAGTTATCAGTTGGATGAGAGATACTAGTAAGTGTCCAAAACTGGTAAGGGATTAATACTTAAACCATACAACAAGGAACTTGATTTGTTGATTGGCAAATCAACAAAAAGGCCATGACCCAGTAGAAAAATAAGCAATGAACAAAAACGTAACGTGTTTCCCAGTAGATCAAAGTGTAAGATTTTAAAGTTTGAACAGGCAACTTACCAAAAGGGAAACCCAAATGTTGAACAATTATGTGAGGGAATGTATAACCTTAGGAATTAGGAATCAGAGAAATGCAAAATAAAATGAAACCTTACTTTAAAACCATGCCATTAACAAAAAGTAGGAAGCTAGACGATAGGGATGCTGGTGAGGGTATGCATAAAACTGGTTATCTCATGCACGTTGTGGAATTGTAGACTGGTGCAGTCATTCAAGAGGGGAATCTGACAGTTCTGAATAAAATTAAGTATTTATAGGGGCGCCTGGGTGGCTCAGACTGTTAAATGTTCTACTCTTGATTTCGGCTCAGGTCATGATCTCAGGGTCCTGGGATCAAGCCCTGCACTGGGCTCTGCGCTCAGTGCAGAGTCTGCTTGAGATTCTCTCCCTCCCTCTCCCTCTGCCCCTCCCCCCTGCTCACGCACTCTCTCTCTCTTTGCCAAATAAAATTAAAAAAAAAAAAAAATTTGTAGACCTGGCATTCAACACTCCAACTCCTGTTCTATACCCATGGAAGAACTCACAAAAAGCCAATGAGGGAATTATGTTCAAAGTTTTCAAATAACAGAAATATTAGAGCCAACTCTTCACTACAGAAAAGCATTAAGTAAAATGTGGTAGCTGCACAGTAGGAAATACTACACAATCCTCAGAATAACCTCCTAGAAGCACATTCAGCAGAAGAAGTCATGTGTCAATCATACAGTTCTTGGGATATAAAAAAACGAAGATGCCTTTTTCAAAGTCTAAGCCTTTACTAATAAGTCTCATGTGATATACCCAGATGCTTCTACTTAGGAAACAGACCACTATCACATCTGTTATTATACCAAGTCTTTATTGAGAAGTAAAGTGCTCAATATTACACATTAATGAAGTTCTCAACTGTCGAGAGACTTGCGCATGTAACATCTTAATAACACAAATACAGAGGGGAGGTTGATAGGAGAGGGATGAGAAGGGAATGCTCCATGACTAAAGAGAAAAAAATATGTAACTTACAGTAAAAGGGATTTTGTAAAATCTTACAGGTGAAATGAGGAACAGTATAATAAGTACATAAAAAGACTTTCTAGTGACCATAACTGACTTATGGCACATGGTCAATGCACATGGATACCACATAATGGCTGCACTTCAAACTGAAGTTTGTTTACATGTGACAACACGGTACATGGACATAAACACGTGCATTCAGTATCCCTAGAATGCAAACTTGAGTACCTAGTAATAAAGAACTTTGTGTAGCATATTCGAAAGAAAGCCAGGAGAAATCCTGTTAAAGAAACCCAATGTATATCACTTCTCTGGAAGCTAGCTTTAAAAGGTTTGTTCGCTTATGTTTTCATTTTGACTGACATATTCTACCCATTACATGAACAATGTGCAAATTCAAAACAAGGCACTAAAACATGGGCCTCTCTTCTCCTGTTCTCCGAGTCAAAGTTAACTCACCAACGTTGCATTCTCTCTTGCTTGTCCCATTAGCTCACAGTCACCTCATTCAACACTTTTGAAAAATAAGATCTTTATTTTTTATTGAGAAATAGATTTCTTCTCCATTAATTTGGTGAGAGATCCTCTCTTAATGGGGGAAAAAAAACCTGCTGCAAACTTGAACTTTGGCTGATACGTTTTGTTAATGAAATTTTCAATACCAGAAAATTGATTAAACTGAGCTCCATTTAGATGAAAAATTCTAGTTCTGAGATGCAGGATCAAGAGTATTTGAGTTCTAAGGGTGCCTGGGTGGCTCAGTTGGTTAAATGTCCAACTCTCGATTTTGGTTCAGGTCATGATCTCAGGGTCAAGAGACTGAACCTTGTGTTGGGCTCTCTGCTGAGCTTGGAGCCTGCTTAAGGTTCTCTCTCTCCCTGTTGCTCTGTCCCTCCCTCTCTCTCATAAAAAAAAAAGAGCATTTGAGTTTTATATTCTCAAAACAGCATAAAACTCAAACTTTAGTTTTATAATATTTATGTATGCATTTCAAAACTCCTTTAAATTTTTGTGTAAAATGAACATATCTGCTGAGCTAAAACCTTCGGTACATACTTAAAACATTTAGTAAGTTGGCCATCCTAGATTAGTTACAACATTAAAATCAGTTGCAAATAAGCTGGGCCACCTGGGAAGAGAATATATGGACAAACCTTCATTTAAAACTAATTATTAGACTAAGTAAAACTCAGTGATTGGGCTCTTTCCAATTTTCCCACGTTATGGTTAGAGATGACATATGAACCCACAATCAATCACTTTTGGCTTCATGCCGTTCAGAGCAAAAATATTGTGAATAAGTCAAACAGTTATTCCCACAGACATCAGATACAGTAACAAAAAAAAATAGCACATTATTCAACATTTATCTTAACCATTCATACAAATTCTAACATAATGACTACATATCCATTCTCTGGTTTGGAGTTCTTTTCCAGCTCATCTTTTAGAAAAGTTTACCCCAGGAAGGTAGTTGAAATAAAAGGCTCTTTCTTAAAAGAAAGTGATATATTACGTCCATGAGCTAAGCCTGAGTGGGAAAGAATGCCCCTACTTTCCCTCCACACACTGGACAAAAATGCCAATACTGATTTCTGAGATTGGAAATAAAACTCCGACAGGAGTTCCAACAGGTCTCTCCTCGCTTTAAAGTCTACTTCATTGTCAACTGAGAAGACTCACCCACGGGAGCAAGTAGGCGTACCGCTCCATATACTTTACAAAGACTTTTTTTCTAGACTCAATATTTACACCCAGATTTCTTACATGAAGAAAAAAAATCTTCATTGATCCATGGGCAAGGTTTATCTAAAATAAATTAAAGTGCAAAAGCATTAACAGCTGGTCACAAAGACCAGCATCGCATGGTGGGTGGGGCATATAAATAGTGTACTTGTTCTGCCAACGCAACACAGCCCCTTTCTCACCAATTAGGAACACATCCTAACACACGTCCTAGACGTGGATATTGGAACTCCCATTTGCACCTGCACCTTCTAATCCTTCTACAGACTGGGAGGAAGAAGGGCGGGAGCTTCTGGGACGAGGTGGACCATTGGGTCCCAGGGGTGTGCCTAAACCATGACTTATCTGGGAAGCCGCATCATCCGATTCCCAGCGTTCCAGCTCTTCCCGCACCAGCCGCTCCATCTGCTCCCTGTGGACCTCACTGTCACGACCCAGTCTTTCATCCTAGGAAAGGAAAAAGAGACCACCATGTTGGGTGTAGGATGACGCATACTTTTGTGCTTAGAAGTTGCCCTTGGAAAGTAAGGAGCCAAATTATCTCTCATTAAGTGACACCAGCAATTTAGAGCATACATAGCAATTCCCTGAGCTACTGGAATAACTTTTTTGCTTCATTCTACCATTCAGGGAAGGCAGAAGCCTCAGTGCCTGCAGTATTATGTTAACAGCTCCAGATTATCATCTGATTGCCCTGTTCTGCAGTTACACAGACATCTCAAAAAACATCTCAGATTAAAGGTTACAAGATAGGATACCCTGATATTTTACTGAATCAGTGTTTCTGTGTCACATGACCACTTACCTCTGCTACCCCATCCAGCAGCCTTCCCAACACTTCCCTTCTCTTCAGTTTGGCCCGCTCCATGATCTCCAGCTTCACGATCACGGCATCTATCTTGGACACGATGCTGCCGATGGAGTGCTCCATGCGGTCCACTCGTCTCACTAGGCTGTGGGAAACCGCAGGGGAGTGGGTCAAAGCCACCTTGTGCCCTTGGTTACCTTTTCGGCCCAGTTGGCTTTTCAGGTGGAAGTGCTAATGTTTCTTTTCTTAAACAATATGATAATCTGAAACACATTCTAAGCAGTCTCAGACTTTAGCGATAAACTCATATATTGCTGACAGGAATGCTAACTGGCACAACTTTTCTGCAAGTCAACACTGTATTAGAAGTTTTAAAAATATATGCCTAACTTTTATTCCGATGTTCCATTTTTGGGAAAATTTCCAAAGGAAATATGTATATGTGTGATTTTTTTTGGGCTATCAGCATACTCATTAGAGTTTTGCTTATTAATAGTAGTTCACTGAAAATAGTTACACTGAAAATAGTTACCTGGGTGCCTCTTGGTTAAATGTCTGCTTTGGAATCAGGTCATGATCTTGGGGTCCTGGGATTGAGCCCCGCATCAGGCTCTTTATTCACTGGGGAGTTTGCTTCTCTCTCTCCCTCTGCCCCTCCCCTCTGCTTGTGTTCTCTCTCTTGCTCTCTCAAATAAATAAATAAATAAATAAAATCTTTTTAAAAAATGATCATAATTAACAGACAATCATTCAAATATGTTCTTGTTCATCCATAAAATGGAATTCCAAGGAGACACCAGAAATTATATGGTGATGGAATATTTAATGAAATAATAATGTTCACAATATATTAAGTAAATAAAGTAGCTAGAAAACACTGCTCACTAATGATCTGAATAAAAAGTTATGTAAATGCTTTAAAAACACAGAAATAGGAGACAACTTCTGGAATGATGCCATGAGGGCTCTATAGGTACTCTCCCCAGAGAAACAACCATAGCTATTGAAAATTCTTTAAATTTTTTTTCAAAATTCTGTAAATCTTCTTAGGAGTATACAGCAAATGAAGAAGTATTTATCTAAGAAAATCCACTGGATTTTAGTAAGAGGAGTGAGAGTCTATGACATGTGAGCTACAGTCTGCTCCCTCTCTGTCTTCCCCAGTTCACTGTGACAGAAGTGTCACTCCAGTTTGGTTTGGCAATGGACACAGGGCCCCCACTCCCTTCAGCTCCCAGTTGGGGGGCTATGGGATCTCCCAGGGAGGGCGGGCTGTTGCATTTCTCCTCTCCAAATCCATGTTGCAGAGGATCTAATCTAAGGCAAGAGTGGCTGAGAGGAATGAGGTTCTCTTTTTTGACCCAACTGCCAACTGTAGGGTGGAGTTTCCATGCCAGGACAGGAAAGCTGAGAAGACCGAAGGCTGCCGTCCTAGCCCAGTGGCTTATTCATGAAACAGGGATATCACTTTGGGAAGCAGACCACTGTCCCTGCCCCTAGCTCTGAGGCTGTGGTAGAGAAGTTTTGCCCGGGAGGAGAGTCAGGTCACAGAACACAGGGCTCCAAAGCTTCCTCCAAGAGAAATGGCTTTATGGGGAACAAAGTGCTAAGCCTAAGAGTGTTCCTCAAAATGGAGATTGTTAAGACGAGGTTGGTCACCCCATGAGATAAAAAGGTAAATTGTTTACCAGCTAGTTTACCAGAAAGAACCAGGGAAAAAGACAGCTAAGAAGACTGCTAAAGACTGGCTTCAGTAACTACCCCTGCAAAGGGGCCTGGATTGAATTGGGTCAGAGTGTGGAACAACTTATATCCTGAGGCATTACTGAAAACAGACCAACCAGCCAACAGTGAGTGGAAGCTAAGAGTTGGAAGTAATATCAACAGAGGTGGAAAGCTTCACAGAGAGATCGGGAAAGACAATGAGAGGAGCCCTGCTAAAAGCACTGTCTTTTCAAGAGGACTGTGTCTGGTCACATGGTCACGACTGTGCCCTCTGAGAAGCAACATCAGAAGTCTCACAGGGTGGGGTCGTAGGGAACAGACTTCATTAAAAAACAAGCATGCAAACAGCAAATACAATAAGCCTGGGGGTAGGGGGGAAAGAAAATTAGTATTCTAAACTGCTGTTAATATTTATTTAATATCTCCAGTTTTCAATTAAAAAAAAGGCATGCCAAAAAACAAAAAAAACAAAAAAAAACAGAAAAAATGTGACCCATACATATACATAAGAAAAAGGAGGCAATAGAAACTGCCTATGAGGGGGCCCAGATAGATTTAGTAGACAAAGAGCTCAAAGTAGCTATTATAAATATTTCAAAGAACTAAAGGAAATCAGGCTTAAAAACATAGACAATATGATGTCATTGTCTCATCAAATAGAGAATATCAACAAAGAGATGCAGATTATTTCAAGGAAACTAAGATAAATTCTGGAGTTGAAAAGTACAATAAATGAAATGAAAAAGTCACTACAGGGGTTTCAACGGCAGATCTGACCTGGCAGAAGAAAGAATCAGCACTTCAAGACAGATGGTCAGAAACTATGTAATCTGAAGAGCAGAGAGAAAAAAGAGTGAAGAAAGACGTGGGACAGCAGTACATACATAGGACAGGACTCCCAGAAGGAAAGGAGAGAAAGCAGCAAAAAAATATTTGAGGACTCGGGACGCCCAGGTGGCTCTGTTGGTTAAGCGGCTGCCTTTGGCTCAGGTCATGATCTCAGCATCCTGGGATCGAGTTCCACATAGGACTCCTTGCTCGGCAGGGAGCCTGCTTCTCCCTCTGCTTCTGCTGCCACTCTGCCTGCCTGTGCTCACTCTCTCTCTCTGGCAAATAAATAAATAAAATCTTAAAAAAAAATTGAGGACATAATAGTTGAAAACTTCCTAAATTTGATAAAAATATTATATATCCCAGCAGCTTAATGAACTTTAACCAGGATAACTGCAAAGAGATCCACATCCAGACAGATCATGGTCAAAATACTGAAAGACAAAGACAGACAAAATCTTAAAAGCAGCAAGGAAAAGTGACCCATCACATACAAGGGAACCTCAGTAAAATTAAGTTATAGTCTCATCAGAAATAGTGGAGACAAGAAGAAAAGGAAGGCGAAATAAAATTATCCCTAGATAAAGAAAAACTGAGAGAATTCAAGCTGGTGGGCCTGTTTTATTTTTTATTTTTAAAGATTTTAAAGAGAACTAGAGAGCACAGAAGCTGTGGGGAGGGGCAGAGGGGAAGGGAGAAGCAGACTCCCTCCTGAGCTAGGAGCCCAACACAGGGCTTGATCTGAGAACACTGAGATCATGATCTGAGCCAAAGGCAGAAGCCTAACGGACTAAGTCGCCCAGGTGCCCCAGCAGGCCTGCTTTAGAAGAGATACTAAAGGAAGTTCTTCAGGCTGAAAGCAAGTGATCCAGATAGTAATTAGAATCCCCATGAAAACACAAAGAGCACGGGAACATGTTACTGTGTAACTGTAGAAGACAATATAGATGCATACTCCTTTTCCTTTTTTTTCTCATTCACTGATTTCAAAAGGACTGTGTAAGACAATATGTACACAATTGTATTGTTGGGCCTACAACACATAGAAATGTAATAAAATATTTGACAATACCAGGACAAAGGAGGTGGGTAAGATCAAAGTTGTACTGTAATATGAAATGACACCAGATGGTAACTTGAATCCACAGAGACAAATGAGGAGAACCAGAAATGGTAAGTACGAAAAAGAATATGCTAAACTCTATAAATATATACTTTCTCTTCTTGTCTCAGCTCTTTTAAGGGACATAAATTTATATGAAGTGGTAATTCTAAAAATGTGATACTGGATTTCTAACATATATAGATGAATGTGTATAATAATGGCACAAAAAGGGGAGGAATTAACAGAGTTAAATAGGAATTATATTTCTATATCTCCTCAGATTAAGTTAATATAAATCTGAGGTAGATTCTGATAAATTGATTTGTGTAGGTTAAGTCCTAGAGCAACCACTAAAAACATAACTGAAAAATGTAATGAAAAAAAACTATTAAAGGAATTAAAATGTTACATTAGAAAATATCTACTTTATGAAAAGAAAGCAATAAAGGGGAAAAAGAGGAACAAAAAAAGACATAAGGCCTATAGAAAATGAAAAATAAAATGGTAGATGTAAGTCCAGCCATATCAATGATAACATTAAATGTAAATGAAGTAAACATTCTAATCAAAAGGCAAAGACTATCAGACTGGATAAAAAGACCAGATCCAACTAAATGCTGTCTACAGGTGACACACTTGAGATTCAAAGATACAAACAGGTTGGAAATGAAAGAATGGAAAAAGATATATCATGCAAAAAAGCAACAATAAGAAAGCTGGAGTTGCTATAATAATATCAGACAAGAATGACTTTAAAACAAACAAAAAAAATCTTACTAGAGATAAAGTAGGACATTTTATAATGAAAAGAGGGTCAATCTATTAGGAAGAGGTACCAATTGTAAACATATATACACCTAGCAGCAGAGTTCCAAAAAACACAGAGCTAAAGCTTACAGAAAAGAAAGAAGAGGCAAGTTAATAATGATAGTTGGAGACTTTTTTTTTTTTTTTAAAGATTTTATTTATTCATTTGACAGAGAAAGCACAAGCAAGGGGAGCTGCATACAGAGGGAGAGGGAGAAGCAGGTTCCCTGCTGAACAAGGAGCCTGATGCAGGTCTCCATCCCAGGACCCTGGGATCATGATCTGAGCCAAAGGCAGACACTTTAATGATTAAGCCACTCAGGAGCCCCAATATAGTTGGAGACATTAATAACCCACTTCCAAAAGTAGATAGAACAAACGGGTGGAACAAAAGGAAATAGGAGATTTGAGTAACACTATAAACCAACTAGACCTAAAAAACACCTATAGAACACTCCACTTAACAAGAGCAGAACACACATTCTTCTCAGTAGCACATGGAACATCCTTTAGGATATACCATGGGCCACGGCAATAAAAACATAAAAAAAAAAACCCCCACATGTAAATAGAGATACAAACATCAAAATGTTAACTGGCATTTTGGTTTAGTGGGAATAGGAGAGATTTTAATGTTTTCTTTATTTGCTGATTTTCCTATAAGGAATTTTTTTAGTATGGAAAGGATCAAACTGAGAGGTAAGAGAAGCTGCTTGGTCTCCTTTGAACTCGTCAGCCCAAATTCTGCCAATTCCTTAATACTTACACTTGAAATTCTTCATAAGAAACCCCACTGGAAATGCTTCCCCTCCTTCTGGAGCTATGCCCACTGTCTTCATCATCATCCTCCTCAGAGTCATCCAGGCTTCGTGGGAAACTTCGGCTGCTCATGGGCCGTGGTAAAGAGCTATGATCCAGATCCAGGTCCTCCTGAAGAACAAGGGGTCACTGAATGAGGAGCGAGAACAGCGAGTCCCACAGAGCTTCACTGTGGGCTCAAGCAAATGGCAAATGGGCATGTACCATTTAGCACCAGACTGTGATTCCCACTCTTCTAAATTTCATGGACTGGCCAGTTTTCAAAACAGATTTTTAATGACCAGCATGGAACTGCTAACTTGTTTGGACAAGAAAGAATATTAAAAAGTAAAACAACAACAAAAGTAAATGAAGAAATATATTATCCCCTTTTCATAAAAGAGAGAACACATTTAATAGCTACAAAGTAGGGAGGATATAATCTTAAATAAAAATTTTAACTAAATACAGCCTAGTGAAAGATGATTTTACTCACTGTCCGTTCACATTTCACTATACCTGGTAAAGTTTCCCACCTACTGACACTGCTCTGTGGAGCAGTTTGGAAACTGCTGTTCAATACTATCTCCTTATAGAAAAGGGACTTTTGTGTAGAATATTATTCACCTATATTCTCTGTACCTCAATTACCATGGATGTTTTTGGTTTGTTTAGCCATTTTTTAAAAAGATTTTATTTATTTGACAGAGAAAGATCACAGGTAGGCAGAGAGGGAGGCAGAGAGAGGGGGAAGCAGGCTCCCCGCTGAGCAGAGAGCCCGATGCAGGGTTTGATCCCAGGACCCAGAGATCATGACTGGAGCCGAAGGCAGAGGCTTAACCCACCGAGCCACCCATGTGCCCCTGTTTAGCCACTTATTTTTAAAGTTAATTTTAAAAGCTTTTAATTATCCTTTCTGATTATGAAAGATCATTTCATGGTAAGTACTCAGATGGAAGGCAGCTGCTAGTTTTATTTTATTATAAGTGTTAATTTATAGAGCAACTAACTTTATATCTCCTGAGCAATCTTGTTTTCCTCACTCTCATGGACACTGTGAAGTATGTAACTCCTAGGTTTCCCTTTTCAAGCTGATGACCAGAAAGCTTATTAGGGCCGAATTTGTAGCTCAGTCTTTAACAAGCATATATGTATTTGCATTTTTAGCTTCATAGTCTAGTTTTAATTTCACTTTTGTTTCACCTCATTTTTTTCATTTTGATTTTTTGCATTTTTTGCCAATCTACTCTAGTTTTACATATTATTACGTTATATATCCTTTTTGGAATATGCCGGGTACTACTACATACACTGAGATAGAGAGACAGAGAAAGAGGCAGAGAGACAGAGAGACTCTTGGTAACCCGCCACGTAGCATGGTGTCTGGAACACGGTGGGGGCTCAATCAAACCCAGCTCTAAACTAGACCCACCCTCTCTCTTTCCAAGTCGTCTCTCATCTGCTGATGTTCGTGTTCGGTCAGTTCTTGATCTCCATCTTGGTCATACTTTGTGAATATTGCCTCGATCTCTGCATCAGTATGGCCCTTCCTGAAATTATTGAGAGGTTACAGATGAAATCATTCATGTACATGGTCCAACACAAGCACAGAGACATGATGCAGAACAAGGAGAAACTGCTGAATCAGGGCCAGCCCTCCTCTGAGGATACGTTCCAGAAAGACACCTCCTTTGAAAAAAAGAGCATTTCTCTGAGTCCTCAGGCCAGATAAATCTGTGTCACCAAGAACTTATGTTTATATAGGAATTTTCCAGGGCCTCAAAATGTGTGATTCTCACCCTTTGAGATCTTGTCGAAGTTCATCAAAGTTTAACTTGCCTCCCCCTTGCCTCAGACTCTCAGAAATGTCATCCACAGTATTTTTTTTCAGTTTGAGTTTGACCAAGGCTTTATGGCAGCCCTGTTGAAAAGAAACGACTGGGTTTAGTTTATTCTCTTTTTTTGCATGTGCTTTCCCATTCATTTACACTAGTAACTACTAGTGTAGATCTTGCTTTGCACGGACATGCAGGACTGTCAAAATGATCACACAAGGCGAAACTGTGCAAGTGATGTTAATAATCAACAGGAAAACTTGTGACTGCTCCGTGACCTTTGAAACATCTTATCGGGGCACCTGGCTGGCTCAGTCAGGAGAGCATGCGACTCTTGATCTCGAGGTCATGTCTAAGCCCCACGTTGGGCGTAGAGATTACTTAAATAAATAAACTTAAAAAAAAACCAAAACCTTTTATTCAAAGCGTTAAAAACTCCCTTGGCATTCGTTATAAATTTATAGGGAGATTAAAAAAAAACATAAAATGAATATTTATTTAGTACACTGAAATTTAAAACACTAGAAACATTAAAAAATAAAATGTCTTCTTTGTAACAATTTTACCCAGAGTAGTTTGAATAGTGCTTCCCTTCTTCCCGTGTCACAGGATATGCAGGAAGCCTCTTTTCTGTCTTGAGGAGCTCTGATAATCCCTTCTTAATATGGATCAGCTCCCAACATTTTATCCTTTGCCCTTTTAATGTTGTAAAATATCTCCAGAGTTCCTTGTATGTGACGCTGTTTGCCAGCGTCACTTCCTTGGAGACGCTGTCGGAACTTTCCAACACAACCACTACCCTCATTCACATTGATAAATTTGCCTTTACTAGGTTATTTGACTCCTTATCAGTTTTTCTACAGATATTCAAGATTTTGAAGGGTAGCAGTGTCCACATTCCCACAGCTCCCTATTCTAGAACTCTCTTACATTTGTTTTGAACTTCACTTTCCGTGTTACCAGTCTTGGTTTCTTTGCTCTGCTTTCCTCTTTGTTGGCCCATTCTCCCTTTGAGGTGTTTTTGTAAAACATCACATGGGGGTGCTCACAGGGAGAGAGAGGGAGAGAAGCAACACAAGTACATGTTTTATGCCTGCACTGAAAGGCAGGTGCTCCTTGACCTAGCCTAGGCTTTGTAAGAAGGGATGTTATCGCTCACTGACTGTGATACACATCTGTTATTTATGTAACGATTTGTAGACTGAAGAGCTAGCTGTGAAGTTTATGTTATGCCAGTACAGTTAATATACTGTGGTAACTGAAATGTTCTGTGAAAATTGGAAGTTTGCACTTTATAGTATTATTCACAGTCAAGATACTGTGACAACTGAAATGGGGAACTGTGTGGAGAGGCTAGCCATATTTAACATGAAATAATTGAAACCTGTGCATCTCAGAACTGAAGTGCAAAGTAAGGACTGCTTGTGTACACCTTGGAGATTTGCTAAGATGTCATAAACTGTTTTTGAAAAAATCAGGATAACCCAAATTTTAGGTCCCATCCAAGGGTTGTTTTGTTTTTTTGTGATCTGAAAAGATTTTCATAGTATTTATTTATTTGTTTAGTGTGTGTTATTTCTTTTTTAATTTAATTTTATTTTTTTCCAGTGTTCCAAAATTCATTGTTGAAACAAGGGGTTTTGTTTAAGAACTGGAAGTTCTCTGTTTCAACATGATTCACAGACAACACAGTCTTAGGATTTGAACCAACAGAAAAAGATCACACAGTCCAGGAGCCACTGGTCTCTTAGCAAAATGATGTTAGGGAACAAGCTGTGTGCTTTAGATGTAGTTATTTGTTGTTGCTTAAGTTTTATACTTTAAACCAAATAAAGAAATCACACTGAGAAGAACAAAGCTACTCAGCTTTCCTGTCCTGCCCTTCCATTTACTTAACAACTTCCTGAGAAGGTGCATAAGTGAAAGTTCTCAGGCCCTTACTCTGTGGCCTTTTTCCTTTGATTATTTTAAAACTTCCCTGGAAGGTCAAGGATAAAGGGTGAACGACAAAATATTCTCTTCTAAAACTTTTTTTTCTTCTTTTTGAAAACTGTATGTGAGAAAGAAAAAGTAGAAATGTCTTTAGGTTCTTCCCTTCCAGTTTATTCTGAACTCTGGATCTGCACATGATAGCCTACCAGAGGTGTCCTCAAAACAATAAAGGTAAAACCAGCAGCTCAGCTCTCAAGAGTCAAAAGAGATTGTTGAGATTTTAATTCTAGGGCAAGAGACTGTTGAGAATTTAATTCTAGGGCAATAAAGGATTCCCAGAATTTAAGTCCAAGCTAGCAGCATACCCATCTCTACCTCCAAGACAGAGAACATTTAAATTATTGATGACATGTAGCAATCTACTCTTCACTTTAAACCCTTACAATGGATCAACTTTGATGTGGAAATCTGGCTGAAACAATGCTCATTTTATGTAGAAAATAAAACAGTTCTGAGAATTAGGGCTTGTCATACCTTTCTGATAAGATCTGAGAGTTCCATTTCAGCTTTCTGCTGGGCCAAATCAGATTTAACTTCAGAGTAAGTATCATTGATGATAGCCAAAAACATATTCTGTTTATAAATCAAAGGAAAGTTGAAATTAAAGAAGAAACTAAATATACTTTCTAAACATCAATCCGAAATTTGACATATGCATTTTTGTTTTTTAACAATCTGATTTCTTAAGAAGACATAAATTAATAGTTTTGCTACTATATACTTTGGGAAAATTATTTTTTTCACTAAGTCTTGCCAAAGGAAAATGCAATGTATATTCTTATTTACAAACCATATATTGTGATATATTTTACAAAAAGAGACAAGAATGAAATACAACAAAATACTGATGTATTTACCTATGGATGGTGGTATTATTTTATTATTTTTGCTTGTCTATGTTCTCTACACTTTTTTCACCTGACAGAAATTAATAGAAATGTAGAACTCTACAGAGCTCTTCAAATTTCAACAGTCAATACAGACAAGGGGAATTCTATGCTTCTTCCAAATACTGTTATATTATATTATTTGAGATTTACAGAGTGCATTTTGAAGAGTTAAAAAGATCTCTGCAAATGGGAATACAGTAGGCTTCATAGAAAATAGTCAAAAGAAGCTTAGTGAAAAATACAGACTTTGGAGTCAAACACGCTTGGGTTTCAGTATTAGCCCTGCCAAGACTATATTGTTTAAATGTTCCAATCTTTAAAACTCATTTGTTCTTACATTAATAAAATGGGAGAAACAACAGTTCCTCCACTACAGATCTGTTGTAAAAATTAATGAAATAATCTATGTCAAGTGCTTAGGACAGGCCCTCACACGTGATAAGTGCTACATAATTTATAGTTGTTATTATTCAATAATGGTTAGTTCATTTTTCCTAACTTTCCCCTCCCCAAGATAATGATTTATATTTCCAACACCTGTTTCCCACAGTTTTTTTTTTTTTTTTTTTGAAACACCACACCCAACCCATCAGTTCCTTCTTTAACACATTCTTTCTTTACTCCTCTTTCTGGCATACTGATATGGTTTGTGACTATAGTTATTTATTTATTTTTTTAAAGATTTTTATTTATTTGAGAGACAGACAGAGAGAGAAAGCACGAGTGAGGAGGAGAGCGATGAGCAGAACCCGCCTGACACAAGGCTCCATCCTAGGACCCTGGGATCAGGGCCTAAGCCAAAGGCAGACACTTAACTGACTGAGCCACCCAGGTGCCTCCAGAATTATGTATTTGACTAAGTCTGTTGTCTCCACAAGTTTGTGGAATCTCCCTGAGGGCAGGGCTGGTCTCTTATTTTCCTTACCACCGTACCCCCAGTACCTAGCACCCTCCCTGGAATACAGTGGAGTGGCTCAGTAAATACTTATTAAATGGGGAATGAATGAAAGAGAGCTCTATTATTTTAGTGTGCTACTAAATTGCTACAAATAAAGGAGGAATACTCTTTAAGATCCTGTAGCAAAAATGAGAATAAAATATAAAATGCACGTAAGTTCCTGGCTTAATGCTCAATTCCAAAGGCAGTCAGAGTAACATCTCCCACGTTTTCCCTCCCAACCCCGGCAATTAATGTTCTGTTTTTAAGTTTCCAAATGGCTGGTAGCTAACACCTGTAAATATCTTAGTTATAGGATTAAAGTGTGGGTTCTCTGAAGAGATTTAAAAAAATTAAACGTGGCTGAGAAAGGCTATTGAGGATGTGGGGAGAGAAGCTCCCCCTCCTTCTTTCCATTCTGTCTCAGAAGGTTTGCTTGATATGTAATCAGAAGGCTTTCCCTAGTGATGATGGACTTTTGCTTCCATTGGACCAGCTCACATCACAGTGGCTTCCTTCAAAGCCAGGGCAAGGCCACCTGGGTAGCTCAGTCAGTTAAGCATCTGAGACTCTTAATTTTGGCTCAGGTCATGATCTTAAGAGTCATGAGATTGGGCTCTGTGTGGAGCCTGCTTGGAATTCTCTCTCCCTCTGTCCCTCTTCCACTCATTTGCATTCTCTCTCTCTCTCTAAATAAATAAATAAAATCATGAAATAAATAAGTAAATAAATAAATAAATAAAATAATAACAAAATAAAGTCTGGGCAATAAATTAACACCTTGCAGTCATCTCAGACAAATGGCCAACTCTGCACTTGGCTTGTCATTTCTTTAAAGAAAAATTTGAATTGACAGTAGCATCTTCCTCTCTCTCTGTGGGGTGCAGGGAAACCATTTCCTTTTTTGTAATAGCATGAAAAATTACTTCAGCATAAAGACAGAAGCTAAAAGCTTCTTTTCATGTTCTATTGATGGATTTGATGAAATGACCAGTTTCAGAGCAGAAAACAACCTTCAGACAAGTCCACATTTGACCATTTTGAATTGCTACAGGTCCGTCTCTCATGCGGCAGACGGACACACAAAGAAAACTTAGGCAACCTGCAGTTAACTAGAGGGTCTATGGTGGAGCTCTCAGTTCCTGGTTTTGTTTTCTTAGTAGAGATTCAGGAGCTCCAGAATCGAAAGGGCTACCAGTGTTAGAACTGAAAAAGGCTAACTGTACCCTCTATGTTTCCCTTAACATATGACAGGAAAAAGAAACTAGAGAGGTTTCACTTTAAAACTAATGATATGGGGGCACCTGGGTCGCTCAGTCAGTTGAGCATCTGACTCTGGGTTTCAGCTCAGGTCATGATCTCAGGGTCACGAGATGGAGCCCTGCGTCGGGCTCTGCGATCGGCAAGGAGTCTGCTTGAGAGTCTCTCTCTCGCCCTCTGCCTCTCCCCTTGCTCATGTTCTCTCCCCTCTCTCTAAAATAAATCAATCAATCCTTTAAAAAAACTCAATAAAACTAATGATACATACATATAAGATACAAATGGACTTATTTGATATTCCTGACTCTTTCCATCCTACTAAAGTAGTTCTGATACTCAGTCTATAAATAGTGCTTAACCATATACAAAACCACTAAATTCTTGGAACAACTTTGGGGATAGTACACTGAATTACTGAACTTTACAAAGCATCTTATAAAATCTATTGAAAATGGAGACAATTTTGTTGTTTTCTTACAATGATGACTGATGTAAGGGAAGACTTAAGTATTTTTTTAAAAGATTTTATTTATTTATTTGACAGAGATCACAAGTAGGCAGAGAGGCAGGCAAAGAGAGAGGGAGAAGCAGGCTACCCGCGGAGCAGAGAGCCCGATGTGGGGCTCCATCCCAGGACTCTGGGATCATGACTGGAGCCGAAGGCAGAGGTTTTAACCCACTGAGCTACCCAGGCACCCCAGGAAAGTCTTAAGTATTAGTGTTTAGATGAAAAATACCCACTGCCTAGATTAAGCTAACTTACTTGAATAATTTCTTGGTAATTTTTTGGTAGACAAATAAATGTGTAAATGCTAAGATGAAGAACAAAATGCCTCCTAAAAAAATCTTAATTAACTTAGGGTCAGAGTGTTAAAAACGCCTGGGTGGCTCAGTTGGTTAAGCAGCTGCCTTCGGCTCGGGTCATGATCCCGGGGCCCTGGGATCGAGTCCCACATCGGGCTCCTTGCTCAGCAGGGAGCCTGCTTCTCCCTCTGCCTCTGCCTGCCTCTTTGTCTGCCTGTGCTCGCTCTCTCTCTCTCCCTCTGTCTCTGGCAAATAAATAAATAAAATCTTTAAAAAAAAAAAGTGTTAAAAACGTTAATTTGTACAAAATCAAGAGAATGAAAAATTATTTTTGAAAGTAACTTTTAAAGCAATTTCTACTCATTGTTAGACTTAGTTTTATTTTGTATTTTCTAATTTTTAAAGGTTTTTATTTGTTTATTTAGAGAAAGAGCAAGAGCTGGGGGTGGGTGGGAGAGAGAGAATCTCAAGTATGCACTGAGTGTGGAGCCTGACACAGGGCTCAATCTTAGAATCCTGAGATCGTGACCTGAGCTAAAATCCGTCAGTTGCTTAACCAACTGAACCACCCAAGTGTCCCTACATTTAGCTTTAAATTTAAAATCTGAATGTTCTTTGCAGGCAGTCTCTAGATGTGTTCATATTATTTTTTTAAAAGATTTTATTTATTTATTTGACAGGCAGAGAGGCAGGCAGAGAGAGAGGAAGGGAAGTAAGCTCCCTGCTGAGCAGAGAGCCTGATGTAGGGCTCAATCCCAGGACCTGAGATCATGACCTAAGCCAAAGGCAGAGGCTTTAACCCACTGAGCCACCCAGGCCCCCTATTTTTTTAAAAAAGATTTAATTTATTTATCTGACAGAGAGAGAGATCACAAGTAGGCAGAACAGCAAGCAGAGAGAGAGGGGGAAGAGGCTCCCTGCTGAGCAGAGAGCCCGATGCAGTGCTCCATTCCAGGACCCTGAGATCATGACCTGAGCCAAAGGCAGAGGCTTAACCCACTGAGGCACCCAGGGGCCTCAGGATGTGCTAAATATTATTAAGTTAAAACAAAAATATCTTAACCTTTACAAGCAATAATTCACTCGAATATTACTCTTGACATCCTGGATCTAGCTTGCTTTGTCAGTTCCTTTTTTCTTTTTAAAGAAAAGAGGAAAAAGATGAATGAAAGTCATGCTAGCAAGTGATCATGAAAGTGCTGACATCTGTGTTTAAAAAAAGCAGGGGCCCCTGGGTGGCTCAGCCGTTTAAAGCCTCTGCCTTCAGCTCGGGTCATGACCCCAGGGTCCTGGGATTGAGTCCCACATCAGGCTTTCTGCTCAGCGGGGAACCTGTTTCCCCCTCTCCCTCTGCCTGCCTCTCTGCACTTGTGATCTGTCAAATAAATAAAAATCTTAAAAAAAAAAAAGCGCATACACGTGTAAGCATTCTATTTTTTCGGCAAAGCACTATTTTAAGTGACTTTATAAATCTGCATGTAATCTTATTTTTTTTTACATTGAACAGACACTTATATGTAGATGAATGAAAGACCATGGAAAAGGTATTTGGTGACGACTTAAACCTGAATCAATGAGAAGTAAAATAAAAAATGTCTTCTGGTATCTACAGTTATTCCTGGGTCTTTTAACCCACTGAGCCACCCAGGCATCCCATATTCCTGGGTCTTTTAAAAAAAAATGATAAGGACCCTAGAGAGTGACAGAAAAAGGAAGATGGTGATTTTATGATGGTGATTTATGAAGTTTAAATCACCTCATTATAAACAAAAGTGTACATACCAAAAGAATGAAGAACATAAAGAACACAAATGTAGTGAAATAAATTGGTCCCAAAACTCGATTAGCTTCCTCAATCTCTGCGAAGTTGATATCACCCAAAATGATACGGAATTGAGTGAAACTATAAAAACAAAACAAAACAAAACACCACAATACAAAAACAAAGAATGGCCAGCATTGACGTAACTTTCCTTAAAGATGATCTCACACTTTTGGACCTTTTATATATAGATATATATATATGTATAGATAAATATGTATAGATAGCTGCCAAATAATAGAAAATTGTCAATCCCTTTGGAAAACTCCTGCTACTTATATGACCAATTGAAGCCTCTGGAATAAAAATAATATGCTTTCATGCTAAATATGTTATTTCCATTTAGTTAGAAGGAAAATAATAATAATATTATTAGGTGACACAAAGCAATCAGCTATAAGAACTTAACACATAATCAGGCTAAAACATGGCAACTCTAAACTTCACAACAGTTACCCTGGTTCTGAATTTAAAACCTCTTTAAAAAAAGACTTGAAGGACAACCAAAATTGTGTGCATTCAAAGATCCAATATCCCCACATGTACTCAAAGTGGTACTGAGTGGCCATGGGTTGCCAATTCTGGGTCTTAATCAGCAAAATCATTTCCGTTCCTGACATCCATCAAACAGTGACATTAATTAGCTGTCCTCCAGTACAAAGCCCTATTAACTTCTATTACCATAATCCTCTTCTTTCCTAACTCCTTTCTAAATGGTATGTAAATCTAATAATGTTATTTATTTATTTAGTCTTCATATCATATTTGAGAACTCTGGATGACTGAAAATTCCTGTATCGATTTGAATTGCTCTTAGAATATTAGAAATACTATTTTTTTCTTAGGAAAAAACCTCCAAATTTAAAACATATGGCAACAACATTGAGTAAGAATGAAAATAGAGGCAAATGTCTCTTAAAAGCTGCCATCTGCACTCGGTGCTAAGAAGCCCTCCGTCTTTGTAACAGTACTGGTTCACTATAGCTGTTCTACTATGTCTCATTACTTTAGAGCTGCTTTCTGAAGCTTTTCGGCATTATGCACTGCCATCTCTGCATGGGTGGGCCATTGCTTCCAGGAAAGATAATAAATTCTTATTTTTAAATAACTATTTAAAAATACTTGTTGATTAAACAGCACCCATGAAGATTTCTTTAAACTTCAGAACACAGTAACATCTCTGATTAAATTTTTCTTTTTAATTTCATATATACTTACATACACTCTTGGAAAGTACTGAAGTCATCAACCTGAGTGCCAAAGACGAGGTAGGCCAACTGAGCATATGCTAAGAAAATAATGAAGAACATAATTGCAAAGCCAAAGAGGTCTTTGGCACACCGAGACATGGTTGTGGAGAGCTGACTCATTGTCCTGTTAAAGTTGATGAATTTGAAGAGCTGTAACAGAGGGAAGGTATCAATAGATGAATAGGTAAACAATATGTGGTAGATATGCACAATGGAATGTTATCCAGCCCTACCAAGGAATGAAAATTTGATACAGGCCACAACATGAATGAACCCTGAAAACACTATGCTAAGTGAAATAAGCCAGACACACACAAAAAACCCAACTATTGTATGACTGCACTAACATGGAGTAGCTAGAATACGGAAATTCATGGAGACAGACGAGGTGACCAGGGCCTGGGGTGAGGGGGGAATTTGGAGTTAGTGTTTACTGGATACAGAGTTCAGTTGGGATGATGAGAAAGTTCTGGAAATGCATATGGTGATGGTTGGACAACACTGTGAATGTAATTAATGCCACTGACTTGTACACTTAAAAATGATAAAAGTGATCAGTTTTATGTTATGTTATTTTACAACAATATTTTTGGATGAGAGAGTGCTTTTTTGACTTGCTTTTTTTCCCCCCAAACCCAGCAGTTTCTATTTCTCGTTCAAAAAGTATTTGTTGAGTGCCTACCATGTGCCAGGCACTGTTCTTGGAGCTGGGAACAGCAGAGGACAGAACAAAGGTCTGCCCTGATGTTGCTAACATTTGACATGATGGTGGCAAGTAGAAAAAGGTTCAAATCATAATTAAGAGGACTGGGGATAATCCTCCCCTAAGAAAGATTAAAATAAAAGAGGAAAAAAAACCCCCAAAAAGAAAGTTAGTAAAGAAAAACAAAAACCTCCTCCAGGAAATACTTACTGCATGTTATTAACTACCATTCATTGTTTAGTGACTCGTGCCAGACATTATGGGAAGGGCTGGACATTTCTTTTTTTTTTTTAAAAAGATTTTATTTATTTATTTGACAGACAGAGATCACAAGTAGGCAGAGAGGCAGGCAGAGAGAGAGGAGGAAGCAGGCTCCCTGCTGAGCAGAGAGCCTGATGCGGGGCTCGATCCCATGACCCTGGGATCATGACCCGAGCTGAAGGCAGAGGCTTTAACCCACTGAGCCACCCATGCGCCCCCACAGTGAACATTTCTGTAGGCAAAACACTAAGGATGGCTGTTCAGGTTGCTGATCACAGCCCAGAGGCCCGACAACCTCAGGAGCTCTAGCGCGAAGTCCTGAGGGAAGACCCTTAGGGGGATACATTAGAAGTCGAGTCACAGGCCCTGCCCTAAACAACTTTAATGGTTCTTCAAGTTTCGGAAGCAGAATAGTTACAAGCAAAGCACTAAGTAAAATTCTCAGCCCGAAGCACAAATTGGAAGGAAATCTCTAGAATTTTACGTAAAGAGCTCTTATACATTGATTCGGGCCACAAAAAACATTTTTTGAGGGTTGTTGCAATCACATTACTTAATTCCTATTGGACTTGGATTATTATTACTATTTTGTGCTAAAGGTTGGGTGTGTGAGGGGTGGTTTTTCCTGAATAAGAATGTACCTAAATAAACAGCACAAGAGATAGAGGATGAGGCCTGCACCCTCTGATAAACCGCAGGCCTTCCAGGTGTGAATACCAATTCAGGGGAAAAAGTAACTGTTGGTGAGTAGCTTCTAAAACAGTGCTGTTTAATAAAACTTTCTGTCACGATGGAAATGTTCTTTATTTCCACCGTCCAGTATAGTAGCCATCAGCCACATACAGACGCTGAGATCTTAAAATGTGGCTAGAGTGCCACAGGAACTGAATGTTTAATGGTATGTGATTTTAACTAATTAAAATTTCAATTTAACAGCCAATTGTGGCTCATAGCCGCTGCCTAGATAGCAGAATCCTAGATCTTCACAGGTGACATGCTGGCAGTTGCCTCATTATTACTAAAATTTCCTGCGTATCCAGCATTGGGGCTCATTTGCATATGAGATGCCCTAACCTTTCACATACATGGAAATGCACATTATGTTTCAAGAAAGAAGGAAACGAGTAATTAAGGTACTATTGGAAGAGTATGTATCTGTCCCAACCTCAATTCTAGGTAAAACTTCTGTAAGTCCTCCACCCAGGAAAGAGGGTGGACCCCTTTTTTACCCCACTGTAGACCATTTCCATTGCATCTTCCCATCCCTTCCCATCTGCATTCCTCATTCTTAGTTTCTTTTCCTTTCCTTGGTCACACCACATCAGGTGAAACTCAGACCAGTCCCTGTGTTAGTGTAGCCTAGGGCCCCAGGCCAAGATGACCTTGAGAAGGGCTCTTAACCACATCTGTTAAACAAACCTGCAAGGACAGGTCTTGCAAGACAGCAGGCCAGGTCATTTACAATTAGAGGAAGGATCACATGGATTCTGCTAATTTACTTGTAAGATATGAAGCGGCTATAGCTGGCTGTCCGAATTTGGCCACAAAAGCAAATTCAGGTCCTCCAGCATTTTGTGTTAACTCTTGTTAGTAAAAAGAAGAGAAAAACATTATCAAAAATCCAGGACATGAAATTTATAAATTACCTTAATCCAGACAAAAAACACGATGACAGCAGCTATATTGTTGAACTGTATTTGCCAGTATGCCGGATGCTCAAAGTTGGGGAAAGTATTTTGATCTTCTAGAAACTGTAGCAGCACCTCCACATTAGATGCTCTATGTATGTTAATTCCTATAGCTACCATTGACAGCTGGAAAACAGAAGATTTATGTATCATTACAGTGTTTTAGAAACATGTAACTTACCTTCAAACAACTATTTTTCCTCACCCATGTATTAGTCCTAGGGTTCACCCATCTACTTATCCAAATCATTCATACAAGTGACAGGTGTTGAGCACGGCCCAAAACAGGTATAACAATAAACCACTTACATTCCCTTAGCTAGGAAGAGAAATCCAGTGAGTGCACATGTACGTGTGTGCACGTATGCACACACACACACACACACACACACACACGATATGTTGCTCTATTACAAAATCAAACAGGAATGCCTTTTTTTTCTGCCACCCTCATCCAAATCACTTTCCACCCTTCTGCTTTCTCAGCCTCATCTTGCTTTGTTTTTGTTTGTTTTCAACCACCAGCCATACATTCTTTCCACTATTCAACAAATATGAGTACCTACATACACAGTACAGTGCCAAGGCTAAGACGTAAGTAAGAAGTAAGATGCACAAGCTGTTCTCAAGAAACTCATGCTCTGGTTCAAGATGAGGCACACATGCAAAAATAAGTAACACAAAGACCTAGGAAGGAACCGACATCACACTACATAAGGTGAAGTATGAAATAAGACCTATCGGAAGAGTGCCCTTAAGAGGAAAGAAGATCCTTGGTCTTGAAAGATGGTGGGGATGATGGGTGTGAGAGAACTCAAGATTTGCTGTGGGAATATACGTGAGCCAAGGGTTTCCCTCCTGCTCACTTCTCTCCCTTAATTTATGACCATGCAACTTTTCACATTGGCTTGAGTTCTGGGTTCTAAAACCACATCTCAGGAGAACACTAGGCCCTACTCCCATCCATTGCCACTGGATTAATGTGTAGATGTGGAAACTGTTAGAGGTTCACCATTGCAACCTGGGCCTCCTGTGGTGCCTGAAGCCACAGCAGGTGGGCTGTCACAGGTGCTGAGACCTTTGCTGTTCATTCCCTTTCTCTCCTCATGCATGATGGTCAAAGGCCACTTCACTAGTCCTTCTGGAGATGGCTGTCCAAATCATGGCTCCGGGGGGGTTATCATAGCAAAGACCTGCCTGGCTACCAACCACAGCTGAAAAAAGCCAACCTCACCACCTTTTCTTTTTCTGTGAAGGATCCCCAGAGCAAATCTTGGACTTCTGTGCTGGTGGTGGGAATATTTTGGGTTCTCTGGAATACGCCGAAAATATTCTGTTATATTAACTTAGTTGAGAGGGAAGGGTTGACTGACTTAAACAACAATAACCCTTTATCCAACTCTCACGAGGGACAACTGCCTTGTACCCAAGATGTGGTCATTTAAACAACATTAATATCTTATCAACACACTGAATTTCCTACAGAATTCTTCATCAAAATAGAGAATGAGAGAAAAGAGATGAGGGAAAGAGATTCTGTAAGCACTTGAGTTATGTCCTCCTGCGTTTTCTTTGGGATTCTCCATCCCCATCTACCAAAGAACTTCCCTTCCTTAATGTAAGCTTCCTAAGGGCAGAGGTTTGGGTTGTTTTGTTCAGTCCTATATCCCTAATGCCTAGAACAATGCCAGGCACATAGTACACACTCAGAAAATATTTGTTGAATAAATGAATTAATCATTTTCACCCCTGAGCCTACCAATCAACAAAATAATTTGAGTTTAGACCTTATTTTTTTTTTTTTAAAGATTTTTATTTATTTGAGACTGAGACCGGGCAAGAGACAAAAAGCACAAGCTGAGAGGGAGAGAGAGAGCAGGAACCTTGCTGAGCAGGGAGTATCCTATACAGGGCTGGATCCCTGAACTCTGAGATCATAACCTGAGCCAAAGGCAGACGCTCAACCAACTGAGCCACCAGGCGCCCTGATTTTAGATTCCTTAATAGTCTTCTTTTTATCAGTAACTCTGCTAGAAAGACTGTTTAGGTCAAATAGGTTGACTAAAGTAAGTCCACAGATTTCAGAGCCTTTGTTAAAGAAACAAAAGGATGAGGGTTGGGGGGGGTAGTAGGGAGAAGGTGGTGGGGTTATAGACATTGGGGAGGGTATGTGCTATGGTGAGTGCTGTGAAGTGTGTAAACCTGGAGATTCACAGACCTGTACCCCTGGGGCTAATAATGCATTATATGTTTATAAAAAATTTTTAAAAATTATTTTTTAAAAAAAGAAACAAGAGGATAATGGGGAAAATGATTTCAAAGTGATTCCAAGATGTTATATTTATATTTAGGGTAGAATTACTTTTCAAGTTTCAGGTGTGCCTTAGCCTGATAAAAATTCCTTTGCTTTTTTCATGGGGTTGAAGGTCCTGTGCATAGGGCTTATTTTGGAGGGTGAGCAGAGGGCGTGCCCTTGTTTCTGCTGGGTCAGAAGGTTTCAAAGGAGAAGGAGGATTCCAGTAGCCTTTCCTTATTCTTTATAAAAGCACACTGTCTGAATTGTTGTCTTGGCAGTACTGAGAGTTTAAAAAAAAGAAAAAAGAAAAAAGAACAATAGAACAATGAAGCAAGTTTTCAAAGAAATACTTGCAAAACTGAGCCAAAAAACTACCCTCAAATTCCATGATATCAATAGCTATTTTCTCTGAAGTGGGTACAAGGCCATTCCCTAGGGTGTGAAGAGAAAATATGAAAACTTCTATCCAAGTGAAAAGAAAGTATTAAGAGTTCTATTTGTATTTTTTTACCCAATCTTTCAAATTCTATGTTGTGTGTGTTTTCACAAATGTACCTATTATACCACACACACACATGCACACACACACAAACACAGTTTATAAATAAATGGAATACATTAGGGTGTGTTATTAAAGTTTTCACTGATAGGTACATAATCGAAGAGGCGGATGGCCACCGACTGACTATTCTTTTGCTGATATTGAAGGTATTTGGCTAAAACCCAAACAAACCTGCCATTAATTAGCATAATATCACACTCACACTCACCTTTTTACCGTTATTCTCAATGACTTAACTATAAATACATCCAAATAAACTAAAAAGGCAGTTAGAGTTCCAAACGTTAATTGTCTTCTAGAATAATTTTCATGTGTATGGACCCACACTCTTCCATCATGCAGTACAGAAATATTCTGGAAAATTACTTCCAGTATCCTTGCCTTCTTTGCCTCCCTAAATGGTGAAATTCTTTTGTTACAGTTATTAATATACTGAGAATTTGGGGATGAAGAGTTTACCTCCAGGAACAGCGTGATGTTACACAGCCATCATGAGAGAAGGGATGCCCTTCGGAATGCATCCGGGCCAAATGGGTTCTACCCCATATTCTATAGGAACTTTTACTTTAAGTAAAAGCTCTTTCTGAATTACATAGGCATGTAGCTTGAGAGGCAATGGCAGAGTGGCTAAGGTTACTCTGAGAACTCAGTGTACATCTGGATATGAAAAGCACTTGGAACTGTGTCTGACACACACCATTTCTAAAGCATTAGCAATTACTATTAAATTATTGCTCCAGTTAATGTTATCGTCACGCAGTACAGATCTGTATAGTTCTCTTCAATGTCTTGAGCATTCTTTTACTCACATGTAAGTAACATTTTCCTATATTTAAAACATCTCAATAATATATTTCAGAACACATTTTCTATATTTTGCCAGCTAATTCTAGTGATGGTTTGATAATGACTTGATGTAAAAGTTTCACAAAGCCCATATGAATTTTTGGTTGTTAGGGGCAGGAGGAGAGTAATGGCCAAGAAGTAGGGTGACAGAAGACAGAAACCTGATAGGGTAATGCACCCCTTATTGAGACTTCGGGGGGCATCTCTGTCAGCGGACAGTGGGGAGGATGGACTTTGAGGCATGTGACAATTAAGCATGTCCTTATGTGCTTCAGTGTGTAAGAGGACTCAGCAAAAGATTATGTGTTCTTGGTCAAGGGAGAAAGACTGGCAAAAATGCATGTCTGCAGTGGGGACCCTGGAAGAAAGTGATGAGGATGATGTGGAAGGCAAACCATGTTGAACAAGTGTAAGATGTTATAATAAAGTCAAGGGCAGATAGGGGATCTACAAAGTGTCCTAGTCTCGGCTCTCTCCTCACTGACTTCTGATTTCTTGTACCTGATACAGAAAACCCTGATGGTCCCTCACTGGTATTTTGTACACTGGACTATTTGCGGGAAATTTCAAACTGCAGGGAGGCGTTCTCTGCCACCCCAAATATTTTCAAGATGTTTCTCCATACTAGAACTTTACACATGTGCAGAAACATACAAAATGATTTTTGCTAGTAGTTGGAAAAAAACATTATTAACAATAACAAAAAAAGAATAAACAAAACATTCTTTTCTCCCTGTCTCCCACGGCATGCCAAAGGCAAATATGAATTACTAAGTTCTTCTTCTTCTTTCTTTTAATGTCTTAGAACTCCTGCTGAATCAGCACATATGGATCTCTCATTTAAAAAAAAATTATTAGTTCATTAATTTTTAAGTAATCTCTACACCCAACATGGGGCTCAAACTCATGACCCTGAGGTCAAGAGTCACATGCACTTCCAACTGAGCCAGCCAGGTCCCCCACTAATTTATTCTTGTTATTAGTGTGGCTAACTGACAACTTAACGTAAACAACTCTCTACTTCTATATTCAGAAGGGTTACTCTTGCGCAAAATGCAAAAATAATTAGTAACACTGAAATTGAAACAGCACAGCAAAATGTTCAGATTCTCCTTCAGGAATATCAGGATCCACAGTACTGAGGAGATACATCAAGGACTCTAATTAACATGTTTTTATAACAGAGGAGGGAATTCAGTGGTGTTCTCAAACCTACCACAACGATCACAACATCCAGACAATTCCAGCAACTCCTGAAATAGTGTAGCTTGTGAATGCGAATTTCCAAGATCTCTTCCACCACATAGTAAAGGATAAAAAAACAAAAGATAATCTCACAGGCTGCCAGGAAGAAATCAAAAGTTGTGACATATCGGGTCAGCTTTACAGGCTGAAATTGCCAAGATGGAATCACACCGCCTGTTGCTGGGAATTCAACCAATAACCTGCGTTGCAATAAGAACAATTAAAACAGTAACAACAACAACATGGACGCAGCCAGGAAGGGACAGCCGTCTAGTCTGTCCCTGCACTCATACGGGATTCAAACTGTAACCACGAGTCACCCCAGGCTGGTGGCAGAATATTTTTTATCACAGCTAGTAACTACGCACTTGTACCATTCTGTGCCCCCAAAGGGAACAAGGCTTCCCAAGTCCTCCTAAAGAGATTATTCCTTCTCACTCTCGCCTTTACTTTTCTGGTATTTATACTGCTCAAAATGCTCCATAGGTTTTTTTTTTTTTCCCTTAATGTAGAAGCTAATCAACAAACAAGCCTTTCTAGGACTTCTATTAAATGCAGGTAATTCAACTAGGCAATGAAGAACATAAGAAATCTAACTCATGCATTCAAATGTGTATGGCCTATTGAGAAGCAGGATATGTGTTTGTGTGTGGACGTGTACATGTGTGTGTGGATGTACATGTATGTATGTGTATATATGCACAAACTGGGTTTCTATTACATTCATTTGGTATCACCTAACTAGCACTGAATGATTTGTCCTAGGGGATATTCTTGCTACTCTTCCCAGAGCCTTATAGTTAATAGGTGTTCAGCAAACGTCTGATGGTCTGAAACAGTAACATTTTTTACATTCATTCTGATGGCACTGATGTGTAGTGTTTTAGTATAGTTGAAGTGAGGATGTTTCTTGACAAATTCCCATTTTGGAGGTGTCACAGTGAGAAAGTTAAATGATTCGTTTAATCGTACAGGTTCCCTATCAAACTAGAAATAGACTACCTAGCTCCTTCACTTTAAGACTTTCAAAAGACCTTCAGTCAACTAGTAGGTATAACCGTCTCTCTCTCTGCAGGACTGGTAGCCGCACCTGGAGCCCGAGTGTCTAGGACCCAAGCATGAGCAATAATCAGGTCCAGGCAGAGACAAGGGCAAATTAGAATTGGTCAAGGAAGGGCAGAAAGTAGCCTCTGTGCGCCAAGTCCTCTCTCTGTCCTGCTCTGGCCCTGTGTCTGTCAGTCCCTCCAGAAACACAGACAGCAGCATCAAGAAATGAAATAATCGCCTTGAAGATATTCACTCGTAAAGTATGGGGAGGACGTGGAAGCCATACTCAGGGCCTTCTACAGAAATTCCCTGAAATGTCAATCAGAGTTTAGTGCCTGTTTTTATCCTCTTTCTATTCAGACTGAAATCACGAAGAAAAGTTCAATAATAATTGCAATTGGTTTTCATTCACTTCTAGTAATAACTCTTATTTGACTTATGATGATACTATTTCCTTCAAAAGTTGTTAAATACACAGTCTGGAAAAATCCAACTGGCCATGTAAAGCTGACGTGCGTTTAGCCTCAAAAATAATCACAAAATAAGGAAAGTATGAGAATTTACCCTTCTTTTTGGTTGGTAAATATATGTGCAAGAAATTCACACCAGCTACGTCTGGGTACTGACACGTTTACCAGGAGGAGTCAAGCGGGTGAACTCTGGATCCCTCTGGACCTGTTCTACTTTTTTCCTTTTTTATATTACATATTACATATACCTTCTAATATACCACTTTATTAATTTGTTTCTTTTGCTTATTGTCTATTATCGATCTCCTCCTGGATGAGCACAAGCTCTGGAAGACGAGGGATCTTTACTTTGTTGACTGCAGCATCCCCAGAGCTGAGAACTGTGTCTCGCACATACTAAGTGTCCAATAAATGTTTCCCAAATAAGTGAATAAATGAACACAAGGCTCCAGACAAGTCCGCAGGATTTTTGTCAGTTTTCTCATTGCTAACCAGAGTGATCAGGATGGCAATGTCACAGGATCTGAGAAGGAACTTTATGTGCCTTTGGTGAATCTCGTGTGTAAGCAGATACCTGGGTATCCTCCTGAACCCAGGCATAGCCCCTGATGGCTGTGCTTGTGTTCTTAAACAGTATCATCTGAGAGTGGGAAACTTGGAAAGGAGTCGAGGTTTGATGGCCAGAGGTTATGGTAAAGGAGCATAGAGCACCCATCATCTTACAACAAGTAAGAATAGATACAAAACACGGTGCTTTTTCTGGGGAGGTTTCAGCTTTGGGATGAACTTGGACCAGACTTACGTTTCTTCCCAACTCATAATATTCTAGGATCCTAACTCACCTGCACCAAATATATTTATCTCACTAAGCCTTTGGTTTCCCCCTTCACTTGCTATAGGCTCTGACCCTTGGCATTCTCTTTTAGCCAAATGCAGCAATGGTTTCCTGGTCTCTCTCAGGACTGGGATGTACCTACAAGTACACAGACATGGGAGGGATCAGTGCCCTTGGTACACACCTGATCACACAGAACAGGTTAATGTTGGCGTTGTATACTGAAAAATCAATAAAAGTGGCCCTGGTTCCTCGGTCCAGCCAGCCGTTTTTCTTGAGGCTGGCAACCTGAGCCGCTGTCTCCTCTCTTGTTCTTGACAAATCCAGGTAATAGCCAGCTCCGCTATAGGTTGCAATCATTCCCCAGTGGCTACTCCCATTCAAGTCTTTTTCACTTGTGTAGATCCAACTAATTAAAAGACAAAAGGAAAACAAAACAATCAGTGGAACACTTAACGGCAATTACAAAGCCAGCTGGTTCCCCGCATAACAGAGTATGTAATATATCAAGTTAAGTCTTATCAAGTTGGGTAACATGCTTGGTGGGGGCTTCGTGTTTTCTTATTTAACTCTCATACACTTATTATCTCCATTTTAGGAATGAGGGCCCTGAAGCTTAGTGAGGTCCACTCAATCTCACAGCTTCTGAGGTTATTGTCAGGAACCCACACCAAGCCAGAGTCTCTAGAATCTGTGCTATTAGCACTCAGTCTATATGGGTAACTATACTTAGGAGCTAGATGACTCTAGGCTCTCAGAGAAAATTGCAGACAAGTTCATCAAGTACCACTAATGGCAACTGAACCAAACAAGACTCCACAGGGCATTTGGGAATTAATTAATTAACTAATTAACTTGAGAGGGGGAAAGATAGTGGTGGGGAGCAGAGGGAGTGGGGGGAGACAGAGAGAAAATCTTAACCAGGCTCCACAGCCAGTGCAGATTCCAACATGCGGCTTGATCTCAGGACCTTGAGATCATGACTGGAGCTGAAATCAGGAGTTTGACACTGACCAACTGAGCCACCCAAGCTTTCCAGGGCATTTGGGAATTTAATCCACAAATATTGGCAGAGGCTCTTTTGGGAACCAGATGCTTCTCTGGCATTAATGAGGATATAAAGATGAACCAAGTTCCTTTCCAGTTCATTTATAAAAAGCGGGGAGAGAAAAGACATGAAACAATTCAAATACAAGGTAAATGGATGATGTCCAAGAGAAGAAAGAGAAATTTCTCAGGCAAATCAGAGGAAAGCTGTTCTTGTCCAGGCATCCAGTGACAGGGAAGGTGCCTCAGAGAAAGCTTTTGGAAGAAGCTGCAGTGGACCTGGGTTGTGAAAGGTAAACAGAATTCAGGCAGGCACCAGTGGATGGGAAGGGCCTTTTCAAGCCTGAGGCAGGGGGTAGGGGGTTGGGAGGTGTGGAGGGAGGGGGGGAAGTACAAGGCACCCGGCTAGTAGCTGAGGTCGGCTCACATACATGAAGAAAGAAGGCTGAAAGGTAGACAGTGATCAGACTGTGAGGGAAGGGGTCACGGAGGGAAGTTTCTGAGAGGCACAGAACAGGGTTCCTCTGGTGGCAGCAGGAAAGACTGGAGTGGTGAGAACAGGAGGCTCACATGTAGGAAAAAGTGGCCACAGCAGGTCTAAGACCGCTTTTCCTTAGGAAGGCCTGCTGGCAAGGCTGCACCTTGGCTGGCATCTGGAACTTGATAAAAAACTCCCTATGCTGATTCAAAACATATCTGACCAACTTGTCTGACCGGCTGCTTCTCCCTCTCCTCTGCCTCATCGCCCCACCCCACCCCAACCTGCTCATAGGTGTGTGCTCTCAAATAACTAAAATCTTAAAACAAAAACAAAAACAAAAACAAAACAAAAAAAAACATTAAGTGACTGGGAAGAGTGATTGTGCCTAGACTGTCAGCACAAACACAGTGGCTTATGCCCAACGACTGCCTGCCTTCTGGGAGCCTGGCATTCTGCCAGGCAGTGGCCGCCTATGTGACCAGCTGCCAGCAACTACCTCGGGCACTAAGTCTCTAATGAGCCTTTCTGATACACAACAGTTCATACATGTTGTCATAGCTTGTTCCGGGAGGAATTCAGTGTGTCCTATGTGACTCCGCTGGGAGAGGGCTTCTGGAAGCCTGCGTGTTGTTTCCTCCAAACCTTCCCCCATGTGCCTGGACCCTCTGCTGCTTTTGCTTTTATCCTTTCATTGCGCTGAAGATAGCCATGAGCATGACTGGATGACGAACGCTGTGAATCCTTCCGGCGCACCCCTGAGCCTGGGAGTGGTCCTGGGCACTGACACAGCTCGGTTAGCAGTGGCTGCAACTACTCAGAGGAGCCGATGAGGCCTGAGCCAGAGCAATGAGAGGAGGACAGGATGACGGACAGGAAGGATGGACAGAGGACACTGTAGAGACTGTCAGCAGAATGTGGCCTCTGACTTGGAAGCTGGAGCGAGGGAGAAGGGACATCTGAAAAAAATGGAGATTCTCCTTTTGGATAACGCAAAGGAGCTGGTAGGACAAAGGTAGGAGATAGATTTGGCTTTTGTTTCCTGTCACTAGAACATAAGCTCTGTAAAGACGGGGGATTTGTTTCTGTTTTGTTTCCTGCTGCTTTGTTACCCCAGCCAGCACCAAGGGTGTTTCTAGAAGAGGGAGACTTCACTGAGAAAATGCTGGCACATGTTAACACTCTGTATACTTGTTGAAGAAACGATAAATTATCAAACAAATTATCTCTCAAACATGAGAGAGGAAGTCACTGGAATGCCAAGGGCAAGAATGTAAAGAAAGCAAAGCTAGAGATCTGAATACAGAACCCGGGAATAAGAGAGAAGTGGGAGAGTTAAGAAAGGCATTAGAGAATGAAGGGAACCCCAAGTTTAGTGTCACTCTCAGAAGTCAAAAAAACAGGAAATCAACATGGCCGAGTTCTGCAGAGGTTGGACGGGATGAAGATCAAGAACTGGTCACTGGGGGGCGCTGGGGTGGCTCAGTCATTAAGCATCTGCCTTTGGCTCAGGTCATGATCCCAGGGTCCCATCCGGCTCCCTGCTCAGCGGAAGCCTGTTTTCCCTCCCCCACTTCCCCTGCTTGTGTTCCTGCTTTTGCTGTGTTTCTAATAAATAAATAAATAATCTCTAAAAAAAGAAAAGAATTGGTCATTGGGTTGGCAAATTCAACAAATCCACCGGTGGCTTCCAAGAGAGATGTCAGAAGCACAAATTTTAAGCTTTAAGGAGTGAATCAGTGTTAAGGGAATGGAAGTGGCAAGTGAAGGCTACTCTTTCCAGACGCTTGTGGAGTTGAACGGAAGGAGAAATAGGAGTAACTTGAGAATAGGGCAGAATCAAGGGATGGTTTGGATCCACGGCAGTCCATCCTGTAGTGGAAATCACGTACCCATCTACGCCCCGGTGGGTATTTACGGAGCAGTGTTAGATACCAGCCAGCGGTCAAGGCTGTAAAAATACAGCAGTGAATGGAATATAGTCCCCGTGGTCCAGAAGCCTGAATACTGACGAGGAGCTGAGGGAGACCAAGAGCCACCCTAACAGCGTAATTGCTATGGAAGGCGCAATGTGGTTTAGTGGAAGAATCACGGGTTTTGGAGTCAGGCTGGTTAAATCCCAGCATGGTTCCATTTGTGAGCTGTGACGCTTTGGGTAAGTTAGCCTCAGTTTTTTCATCAACAACATAGAGATGACATGTATTTCAGGTTGTTTTGTGAAAGCAGATGAGACAACGCATGAAATCCCTTCTTAAATAGCATCTGGTAAGTGGCTGCATCTACTTCTCTTATTAATGATATGAAATAAGTAAAATATTAAACCTGGACAAAACATCTTTTGGGATGATTTGATCCCTTTATGCTGAATCTTCTGACCTTTACTTAGTGTGTTCCTTAGGGACTCTGGTCCTAAATAAGATATCTACTGGATATCTTATTTAGGCAAAGAATCTGATCACAGGAAGGCTGGCTGCCCCACTGTCTATGAACAAATCTGGAGTCTGGCTGTCTCAGTTCAAGAGAGGAATCTAGATGAACTGAAAGAATTAATTAGTAAAGTGTAGAAGACAATTCTAACCACAGTGACTCCCCCAGGGGCAATGACCCTAAGAGGCCCACCTTGGGACAGCTTGAGCATTCTTCTTATTTCTTTATAATAACTGCAGTAATTCTAAAAATAATGACTATCCTTCCTTAATACACAAGATGTTATAGGTGTGGTTACGAAAGAACACCCCAAATCTGTGCCAATATGCACAGGAACAATACCTACTCAAAATCAGAATCCACACATTTGAGAGGACAGGCTTTCAACCAGACACAAAACTGCCTCACAAGCTTATTATATACTTTAAATACTTGTAACTTTGAACCAAAATGTATTTGTAAATGCTAGTAACATGAGAATTTCCGCACCAGACCAGTTCTCAGTAACAACCCAGTGAATGTCATCCCCGGATCTAGAAAAAAAGGATTCAGGCATCTTCAAAGAAGCCTCCAAAGGCCCAGGTAGCTGCCTTCTTGGGGGCCATATGGTCAACAATTTAGCCTTTTGAAAAATACGTATGCAGGAGCCAAAGGGGGTAAAAAGTAGAAAAAACCTGAGAAACCAAAGACCAATTTGGCCATGGTCTTAAGTCTAAGCACTGAAGACTCACTTAAAGCATCTTCTCTCCTTGGTTAAGGGGTTAGAGGATGAATGAATGAACGAAGGAGTGAGTGAGAAGCCAGGGCACTGATACTTACGCAGTTCCATTTCTTGGACCGAAAGGAGCCCTGTCTTCACTACTGACCGAGTAGACATCATAGCACTCTTTAATCTCATCTCTCAAGTCCTGGGGGATTGAACAGGACCCATTTCTGACTTTGAGTTGCCGGATACGTGGCACCCCTAGCAGGAGGTTCTCGTAGTAGATGAAGCTTCGGTTGTCAGCTTCCGTTCTGTTGCTGGGCTGAGTCTTCCAGTAAAGCCCATCCAGTAAGGCACCTTCTGTGAACTGAAAGTGAAGGAAACATTGTGGAAAAGTTTTTTGAAGAGCCCCAAGCTTAATGGCTGTTTTGCTCTTTCCTGGAATGTTTGCATGACCAACAGTCTGGGAACTCTGTAAACACGGCAGAGTGACAAGTGATCGTTATATCACTTGCTAGCTGTGAGGCCTTGAGCAGGATCCAACTTTTTTTTTTTTTTTTATAGATTTTATTTATTTATTTATTTGATAGACAGAGAGGGATCACAAGTAGGCAGAGAGGCAGGCAGAGAGAGAGGGGGAAACAGGCTCCCTGCTGAGCAGAGAGCCCGATGTGGGGCTCGATCCCAGGACCCTGAGATCATGACCTGAGCTGAAGGCAGAGGCTTAAACCACTGAGCCACCCAGGCGCCCCGAGCAGGATCCAACTTTGAGCCAAGGTTCCTGCATCTATAATATCCATCCTCTGCATGGCTGCTACCCTGGTCTCCAGTAGGTGCTTAACAAAGGGTAACTCAGATTTTTATGCTAGGACTAAAGGTGTGTGTGTGTGGGGGATTCATATAAGTCCACAAGTATGAACAATTTTACTTTCCCTTATTAAAACAGCATCCTGGGGGCACCTGGATGACTCAGTCGATTAAGCGTCTGCCTTCAGCTGGGGACATTATCCCAAGGTCCTGGGATGGAGCCCTGTACCGGGCTCCCAGCTCGGTGTGGAGCCTGCTTCTCCTTCTCCCTCTGCTTACCACTCTGCCTGCTTCTGATCCCTGTCTCTCTCTCTCTCCTGGATAAATACATAAAATCTTAAAAACAAAACAAAACAAAACAAAAAACCCCACAGCGTCCTACATAATCCCGGTTCCAAACTTGTCTGGAGAGGAAAACACTAGTTTTGGTTACCAGTCTGCCATCTGGTGGATCATTTAAGTGTCTGGATTATTTTTTTATTTTTATTTTTTTTATTAACATATATTATTTGCCCCAGGGGTACAGGTTTGTGAGTCATCAGGCTTACATCTCATAGCACTCACCATAGCACATACCCTCCCCAATGCCCATCACCCAGCCACCCTCTCTATAACCCCCCACCCCCCAGCCCTACCCCTCAAATTCCTTGATTCAGAGAGATCATATGGTAATTGTCTTTCTCTGATTGACTTATTTCACTCAGCATACTACCCTCTAGTTACATCCATGTCATTGCAATGACAAGATTTTGTTTCTTTTGATGGCTACATAGTATTCTAAAATACACACACATACACGCACACACATACACACACACACTTTTTTTAAAAATTTTTAAAGATTTTTATTTATTTATTTGACAGAGACACACCGAGAAAGGAAACAAAAGCAAGAGGAGAGGAAGAGGGAGAAGCAGGTTTCCTGTGGAGCAGGGCGCCCAATGCAGGGCTTGATCCTAGGACCCTGGGATCATGACCTGAGCCGAGGACTCTTAACCGATGAGCCACTCAGGCGCCCCTACCACATCTTCTTTATCCATTCATCTGTTGATGGACATCTAGGTTCCTTCCAAGTGTCTGGATTATTGTGGCCTATAGTGAACTCTGTAAGTGCCCCGACCCCTGCCACTGCCCCTGCTTTTCGAGCTTGGCATTCATTACCATGGAACTGTACATATTGGAAAAGTCTCTCATTAGTTTGCCTTAGGGGATTAGATAATCAGTAGAGAGCAACTGATTTGCTTTGCTGAGGCTAGGAGAGACGGGGTTTGGATGCCAAGTATTTTTAGGTGTCAGCATTAATGGGTTCATATGGTCCGGGTTCCTCTATCTTTACAACCACCAGCTCTGACCCCAGGGTTCAGTAAGAGCTTCAGAAAGCATCTCTGCTGGAAGAAACAAGTCTTTCCTCTCCAGTTTCCCTTTCGATTTTCTTAGGTTCTGAGCACTATACCTCCCAGATCAGTCTAACATTTCTCCTACAGTATCACTCAAAATTTATCCTTGGTTACCATGTTGGATTTTGTGACAATCTGAGAAGGGCCTGGGTTGAACTTCATATAACGATCTCTAAAAGAACGTGCCTGCCTTGTATCAGGCGCTGTTCTAGGCTACATGCCAACATTAACAAAGAGACAAAAGACAAAAAAAAAAAAAAAAAAACAAAACCAAAAACAAAAAGAAAACCCAAAGCAAGTCAGAACAACCAAATCTTGCCCTTATAGGCCATACAGCCTGGGAGATACTCAACAGACACTTACTGAATCATGAATGACTGAGTGAATTACATACTAGGGAGAGGAAGTGCCTGTCAGGCTGGAAACAAGGCCATTTTCTCCCTCGCTGACCATGTGTAAGCAAGCTGAATGACTCCTCGTCCCTCACCTACCAGCAGGGTGTAATGTGAGCCCTTGCCTCATATGGTTGCTTGGGATTAAAGGCAGGAAGGTATGAAACACACAGCAGGGTGCAAGACACATACATGGTTCTCAGTCTAACACCTCGCCATAGCCTTCACCTCATACAGCTTCACAAAGTAGGTCCTACAGATGGATACTGCTGACTTAAATTTATGAAACCCAATGAACAATTTTCAACAGTAAAGAGGTACGTTGAAAGTCATCTGCAAATACCTTCCAGAAGTCTTCCATCGAAGAAAGTGTTTTAAAATTTGTTTTCTCTGTTTTGGACACTGGGGTATCCAGGAAGAGCTGTGACATTATCCGGGTATAGTAGTACGCACTGGAGCTCATCATCCCATAGGTCACTGGAACACAGAAAAAGCCATGTGAACCCTGTGGGGAAACCCGCACACTCACTTGCACACTCCCAGTGGACAGGCGGGTAGCCACAAACATTCTGCTGTGTCCCCTGCCTTCCTTCCCTTTACCATTCTTCTAGGATCTCTCCCTAGCTCTTGGGCCTATAAAAGAAATAAATTCACATTGGCTTATGGGAAACAAAACTGGCTCACTACAGGGAATGAAGTTAAGATCAAGAGCCTCTACTTGACATCTGGGACAGGCCTATTCAACCTCACCCTCCACCCCCCACTAGCCCCTCCACGCAGTGAGGCTGCTCCTGGATCAGCCCCTCCACACGGTGAGGCTGCTCGGCACAGGCGCCTACAGAAGCCATGCTGCACTCCTTGTCCTGCAGCTGGGCACACACTGTTAGGCTCCCTACAATAACGCGGGCGGCTGCTCTCTGTTTCGCATCACTTCTCCATTCTTCTCTGCTCCGCACCTTGAGGCTGACCACTACAGACTGTACCACATGAGCTCCCTTGCCCTTGGATTGCCAAGTATTTGGCCCAGAGGAGGCTGAGCAGGAAATCCGGGGACCTGAGAAGAGCGAGGCTGGGTTTGCTTCCTCTATCTGTACTCTATTCCTCCACTACCTGGATGCAGTTTGGCAGGGCACCCTCTAACCTTGGCCATAGCTGCCGGGGGAAATCTCCCCTCCCGCAGCCACACTGGGCTCATGCCATGCCATTCGTTCCCTTGTCCCCTCAGGTCTGGCGGTGGTAACTGTTTCGAGGGCCTTACTCCCCTTGCAGGTTCCCATAACCCTCCCCCTAGTGGAAACAGTTCCTTCATTAAATGTTCTTTAATTGCCACTTTGAGCTTTCCATCTCTTTCCTTCCAGAATGCCAATACAGACACATCTGCCTCCCATCTACCTATCACATCTTCTACAGAACCCTCTAAAGCCAAGCTACACCCCTGCCATGGAGATTTGCTGATTATATCAGCCCATTCTGGTCCCAGAGGGAGATGGGAAGATAATTTATAGGCATAGTAGGTTACAGGAGATCAGAGGTTGAATCTTGGCCATGTCTGCTACTTACTATGTGACCTGTGCAAGTTGTTTAAACTTTCTTTTCTTTTCGTTGCTTTTTTTTTTTTAAGTAGGGGCTTGAACTCAACAACCCTGAGATCAAGACCTGATCTGAAATCAAGAGTCAGATGCTTAACTGACTGAGGCACCTGGGTGCCCCAAGCTGCTTAAACTTTCTGAGCTTTGGTTTCCTTTTCTGTAGGATGGGGATAACTAGCTATCCCATGGGAGTTTTGGGTGCTTACATAAGAACAGTAACTAGTAGGAGTGCCTGGGTGGCTCGGTGGGTTAAGCCTCTGCCTTCAGCCTGGGTCATGAACTCAGGATCCTGGGATCAAGCCCTGCATCAGGCTCTCTGCCAGGCAGGGAGCCTGCTTCCCCCCCACCCCCGCCTCTCTGCCTACTTGTGATCTCGCTCTCTCAGACAAATAAATAAAATTAAAAAAAAAAAACAACAAACCAGTAACTAGTAACTAAAAATTGCCCAATCTAGTGGTTGAAATTTATGAGTCCAATAATGATGGTTCTTTCTCCTTAATGAGTTGCTCTAACACATGTATTAAAAATTTCAGTGCTTTTATCAGGGCTGTCTTACACTGGACGCTAACGATTGTGTGTACAATATGCTATAATCCCTCTCACTGACAAAAAGCTTCAAGGGAAAACACTTCTCTTTTATACTTCTTTCGACCACAGAGGTTTTACACTTCTTTTAACATTGTTCTCAACATCCAGTGGGTGATTAATACTTAGCTGACTCTGTAATAATCTTCAAGCATCATAAAATGCATTTTAAAACCTTGTATTATATGATTTGAAGATAAAGTGCTACTGGGTGAAATCTCGTCCCCACCTGTGCAGCAGAGAAAATCATTTAAAAAGAGGAGTAGACAGTAGTGATTCAAACCCAAGTGTGTTTTAGAATCTACCTTGAGCAGTCAATGGATGAAACACACAGTCATGAGGCTTCTGTGCTCTATCAGGAGGGGAAGGAATGTTTTTCTGTCCCCTTAGTTAGGCTCTCTCTCCCCCCTGTCCCTAGGACCCACAAATTAGGATAAGAACATGCCTCTTCAAGTGTTACATGACCTGCTACCTCTCAAAACTAAACTGGGCCAGAGTTAGGGGCTTAGACTTAATCCATTCACATTTATGAGACAAAGTACTTAAGAAGATAAGCAAGGTGTGATCTCCATCCCTAAGAAGAAAAGCCAATAAGCTTCCCTGGGAACAGCACTGCTCGCTTGGCTCCCACAGAGGGATGGGCAAGGTACAGTGAACTCCAGGAAAGCTTTCTGTGGATCCAGAGACAGCTAAGGGAACAAAGCTGATATCACGCAAAAGAGGACACGGGAAGGATCCCCAAAACCTAATAAATAATTACTAAGCTGATTTTTTCAATGAACTTGAAATTAAAATTGGCTTTGGATTGGTTGATTCCAAATGTTTTTTACCGTGTGGTTTTTTTTAAAAAAATTATGACAAATGATTTAAAGATTTTGCTTTATAAATTATGCTAGTTCTATCTATACACAAATGTAAGTGTTTGAGCCACTGATTAAAAATTGTAACTCTTTTGTTTTCCTATTTTTCCTATTTTTAGTATCGATTGCTTTTGAAATTCTCAGGACCTTGTATGAAATTTCAAGGCTTCACTAAAAGGGAAGTGATGCACTCCCTTGGCTATTTAGCACCATCTGTTGGGCATCCAGAGAAACAATGTCAACTAGCTTTGAAGGGACAATTATTCTAATACATTCAATCAGCAAATATTAACTCAGTCCCTCCCTTGTGCTAAGTCCTGGGTTGGTCCATGGGATATCTCTGAGTGCCAGTGCCACACATTCCAGGCATCATCTGCACCATGAGTCCAAGTAGGATGTAGTTAAAGCACCCCCGGGATTTGGAAGCAGAATGATCTGGGTTTGAGTTTCAGCTTTGCTTTATCAAGAATATCTGCCTCTGTGGTTGTGATAGTTGGCCTTGGTGTTTTGGGATCTCAGACAAATACTTCTCTGAGCTTGAGTTTCACCTACAAGGAAGCGGGTATAATAATATATAGGGCAGGGTGCCTGTGTGGCTCAGTCAGTTAAATGGCTGCCTTCAGCTAAGGTCATGATCCCAGGGTCCTGGGATGGAGACTTGCATCCCATGGGGCTCCTTACTCAGCAGGGAGCCTGCTTCTGCCTCTGCCTCTGCCCTTTCCCCTGCTTATGCATGCACTCTCTCTGGCAAATAAATAAATATCTTTAAAAAAATAATGTCTAGGGTTTCTGCATAGTTTAATGGGAGAAATGTATGTGAAGACATTTTGGACAATGTCAAATGCAGTAATACAAGACTGTTAAATTATTTTCTCTTCAGTCCCAGATGGAGAAAGCCCACTTGCAAAATAGCATTCACTCTTTAAATGATATGAATCATGAAGAAAAAAAATATAGGATGAAATAGATAACCTTAAATGAGGAATAGAAAGGAGGAAAATGTTAAAAAATATAAGCTAAAGGAGAAATATATGTCCAATGTGTATATATTTCTTCTACTATATAACCCTTATCTTAACTTCCAAGTTCCCTTTGCCATAAAATAAGGCAGAATAAAAAATATTATCACAGCATCATCAACTAATCAGCATGCACTATAAGTAAAGCTGTTTTAAAAACATGCCTCGGATCAGAGTGGCAAGATGGTGGAGGAGGAGCAGACTGAAATGACATCAGATCCCAAGAGTTCAGCTAGATAGTTATCAAACCGTTCCGAACACCTACAAGCCCAACAAGAGATCTAAGAGAAGAAGAGCAGCAATTCCAAGAACAGAAAATCGACCACTTTCTGAAAGGTAGGATGTGCGTTGAAATGAATCCGAAGCAGCGGGAAGATAGACCATGGGGGGAGGGGGCGGCTCCTGGCAAGCGGCGGAGCAATGGAACACTAAATCAGAACTTTTAGAAGTCTGCTCCACTGAGGGACATTACTCCAGAGGCTAAGCGGAGCCCTCGCAGGGACAGTGTGGTCTCAGGTCCCATGGGGTCACAGAAATGTCGGGGGTGCCTGAGTGTGGTATCAGAGCAGGGAAGCTGGCTCCAGAAGTGGAGCTGAGGAGTGAGCTCTCAGCTTGGGGTCACCTTAAACCATGATCCAAGGCACAGTTGGGCCACTCACTGCTTTTTGAGCACAGACCCCACAAGTGGCACGTTCAGGGAAACTCACCTTTCTGCTCCAGGAGGAGCAGTGCAGCAGGGATCTGCTGGATTTGGAGACTCCAAACAAGGCTGTGTGCCAGAGATAGAAATGCTCAGTACCAGGCCAGGTGAGCTTTGAGTGCAGCCAGAGACCAGGGAGACAGCAGTGATTGACTACTTATCTCTGAGGGCGCACTGAGGAGTGGGGCCCCGAGCTCTTGGCTCCTCTAGGCCAGGGACTGGGAGACTGCCATTTTCATCCCATCCTCCAAAGCGATACAGAAAGCATTCAGGGAACAAAAGCTACCAAAAGTGAACCCAAGCAGATTACTTAGCTGGTCCCTGGCGAGGCGGTACAATTCTGCCTTGGCCAAAGACATCTGAGAATCACTGCAACAGGCCCCTCCCTCAGAAGATCAGCAAGAACATGCAGCCAAGACCAAGTTCACCTATCAAGGAGAACAGCAGAACTCCAGAGCTAGGGGAAAGCAACGCATAGAATTCATGGCTTTTCCCCCCGTGATTCTTTAGTCTTGCAAAGTTAAATTTCTTTAAATTTTGCTTTTTTTCTTATTTTTTAACTTCTCCTATTTTCTCTTTTAACATTTTTAAGTAGTTTATCTTAATAAGACCTTTCTAAAAAAAAAAAAAATCTTTTTAAACCTTCATTGTCATACTCATGCTTTATCCCTTCACTGTATTTAACCTTATTTTTTATATACATATAGGTTTTTTTTCCTAAAAAATTTTGGGATACAATTTCTTCTAATAGATCAAAATATACCCTAATCTACCACATGGCTTTGTTCTAGTCCCCAGCCTGAGCACATTCCCTCCTCTTTTTTTCTCTTTTTCTTTTTCCAACCAACTTATCTTATCAATTCCTTTTTTAGAATTTTTAAAAATTTTCACCTTTACAGTCATATTCCATCCCTTCATCGGGTTTACCCTTATTTTTGTATATATGTAAGTTTTCTTTTCTTTAAAACTTTGGGAGGTAGTGTCTTCTAAGAGACCAAAATACACCCAAAATGAAGTGGATGGCTCTGTTCTATTCACCCATCATATATATATATATATATATATATGTAATTTCTTATTTTTTAAAAAGATTTTATTTATTTACTTGACAGACAGAGATCACAAGTAGGCAGAAAGGCAGGCAGAGAGAAAGGAAGGGAGGCAGGTTCCCTGCTGAGCAGAGAGCCTGATGCGGGGCTCAATCCCAGGACCCTGGGATCATGACCTGAGCCAAAGGCGGAGGATTTAACCCACTGAGCCACCCAGGTGCCCCTATAACTTTTAATTTTTAAATTTTTATTTCTTTTTCCTCCATTCTTCTCCCCCAAGTTTTGGATCTCTTCTGATTTGGTTAGCATACATTTTTCTGGGGTCTTTGCCACCCTTTTAGTATTTTATTCTCTGTCCGTATATTCTTATCTGGATAAAATGACAAGGCAGAAAAACTCATCACAAAAAAAAGAACAAGAGGCGGTACCAATGACTAAGGACCTAATCAATTCGGACATTGGTTATATGTCAGAACTAGAGTTTAGAATGACGATTCTCAAGGTGCTAGCTGGGCTCAAAAAAAGGCATGAATGCTATTAGAGAAACTCTTCTGGAGAAATAAAAGAACTAAAATCCAACCAGGTTGAAATAAAAAAAGCTATTAATGAGGTACAATAAAAAAATGGAGGCTCTTACTGCTAGGATAAATGAGGCAGAAGAGAGAATTAGTGATATAGAAGACCAAATGACAGAGAATAAAGAAACTGAGCCAAAGAAAGACAAACAATTACTGGACTGCAAGGGGAGAATTCGAGAGGTAAGTGATACCATAAGATGAAACAATATTAGAATAATTGGGATTCCAGAAGGAGAAAGAGAGAGAGAGACAGAAGGTATATTGGAGTGAATTATAGTAGAGAATTTCCCTAATATAGCAAAGGGAACAAGCATCAAAATCCAGGAGGCACAGAGAACCCTCTTTAAAAATCCATAAAAATACGGCCACACCCCATCATTTAATAGTAAAACTTACAAGTCTTAGTGACAAAGAGAAAATCCTGAAAGCAGCTCAGGAGAAGAAGTTTGTAACATACAATGGTAGAAATATTAGACTGGCAACAGACTTATCCACAGAGACCTGGCAGGCCAGAAACAACTGGCATGATATATTCAGAGCATAAAATGAGAAAAATATGCATCCAAGAATACTATATCCAGCTAAGCTATCACTGAAAATAGGAGAGGTAAGAAGCTTCCAGGACAAACAATAATTAAAGGAATTTGCAAACACCAAACCAGCCCTACAGGAAATATTGAAAGGGGTCCTCTAAGCAAATAGAGAGCCTAAAAGTAGTAGGCCAGAAAGGAACAGAGACAATATACAGTAACAGTCACCTTACAGGGAATACAATGGCACTAAATAACCCTGAATGTAAATGGGCTAAATGCCCCAATCAAAGACAGAGGGTAAGAGAATGAATAAAAAAAACCCCAAACCCATCAATATGGTGTATTCCAGAAACTCATTTTAGACCCAAAGACACCTCCAGATTTAAAGTGAAGGGGTGGAAAACAATTTACCATACTAATGGACATTAAAAAGAAAGCTGGGTGGCAATCCTTACATCAGATAAATTAGATTTTAAGCCAAACACTATAATAAGAGATGAGAGGGACACTAAATCATACTTAAAGGGTCTGCCCAACAAGAAGATCTAACAATTTTAAATATCTATGCCCCTAACATGGCAGCAGCCAACTATATAAACCAATAAATAACAAAATCAAAGAAAGACATTGACAATAATACAATAATAGCAGGAGACTTTAACACCCCCCCACCACTGAAATGGTAATCCAAGTAAAAGATCAACAAGGAAATAAAGGCCTTAAATAACACACTGGACCAGATGGACATCCCAGATATATTCAGAACATTCCATCACAAAGCAACAAAGTATACATTCTTCTCGAGTGCACATGGAACATTCTGCAGAATAGATCCTGTCCTGGGTCACAAATCAGGTCTCAACCAGTACCAAAAGATTGGGATCATTCCCTGCATATTTTCAGACCACAATGCTCTGAAGCTAGAACTCAATCACAAAAGGAAAGTTGGAAAGAACTCAAATACATGGAGCCTAAAGAGCATCCTACTAAAGAATGAATGGGTTGGGGCGCCTGGGTGGCTCAGTGGGTTAAAGCCTCTGCCTTCGGATCAGGTCATGATCCCAGAATCCTGTGATCGAGCCCTGCATCAGGCTCTCTGCTCAGCGGGGAGCCTGCTTCCCCCACCAACCTGCCTCTCTGCCTACTTGTGATCTCTGTTTGTCAAATAAATAAATAAAATCTTAAAAAAAAAAAAAGAATGAATGAGTCAACCAAGAAATTAAAAAAGAATTGAAAAAATTCATGGAAACAGATGAAAATGAAAACACAACTGTTCAAAATCTGTGGGACACAGCAAAGGCAGTCTGAGAGGAAAGTTTATAGCCATACAAACCTTTCTCAAGAAACAAGGAAGGTTTCAAGTACACAACGTAACCCTACACCTAAAGGTGCTAGAGAAAGAATAGCAAAGAAAGTCTAAACCCAGCAGCAGAAGAGACATAATAAAGATCAGAGCAGAAATCAATGAAATAGAAACCAAAAGAACAGTAGAACAGATCAATGAAACTAGGAGCTGGTTCTTTGAAAGAATTAATAAGACTGATAAACCCCTGGCCAGACTTATCAAAAAGAAAAGAGAAAAGACCCAAATAAAATCATGAATGAAAGAGGAGAGATCACAACCAGCACCAAAGAAATACAAACAATTATAAGAACATATAATAAGCAACTATACGCCAGCAAATTTGACAATCTGGAAGAAATGCATGCATTCCTACAGACATATAAACTACCACAACTGAACCAGGAAGAGATAGAAAACCTGAACAGACCCATAATCAGTAAGGGGATTGAAGCAGTCATCAAAAATCTCCCAGCAAACAAGAGCCCAGGGCCAGACAGCTTCCCAGGGGAATTCTACCAAGCATTTAAAGAAGAATATATACATATTCTCCTGAAACTGTTCCAAAAAATAGAAATCAAAGGAAAACTTCCAAACTCATTTTATGAAGCCATCATTACCTTGATCCCAAAACTAGACAAGGACCCCACCAAAAAGGAGAATTACAGACCAATATCCTTGATGAACAGAGATGCAAAAATTCTCACCAAAATACTAGCCAACTGGATCCAACAGCATTAAAAGGATTATTCACCTCGACCAAGTGGGATTATTCCTGGGCTGCAAGGTAGCAAATCAATTAATGTGATAGACTACAAAAATAAAAGAAAGGACAAGAACAATATGATCCTCTCAATAGATGCAGAAAAAGCATTTGACAAAGTACAGCATCCTTTCTTGATTAACTCTTCACTGTGTAGGCATATTGGGTACATACCTCAATATCATCAAAGCCATCTATGAAAAACCCACAGCGAATATCATTCTCAATAGGGAAAAACTGAGAGCTTTTCCCCCAAGGTCAGGAACAGAGCAGGGATGTCCACTATCACCATTGCTATTCAACATGGTATTAAAAGTCCTAGCCTCAGCAATCAGACAACAAAAAGAAATAAAAGACATCCGAATCAGCAAAGAAGTAGTCAAACTCTCACTCTTTGCAGATGATACAATACTATATGTGGAAAACCCAAAAGACTCCACTCCAAAACTGTTAGAACTCATACAGGAATTCAGTAAAGTGTCAGGATATAAAATCAATGCACAGAAATCAGTTGCATTTCTATACACCAAGAGCAAGACAGAAAAAAGAGATTAAGGAGTCAATCCCATTTACATCTATACCCCAAACCATAAGATACTTAGGAATAAACTTAATCAAAGAGGCAAAGAATCTGTACTCAGAAAACTATAAAGTACTCTTGAAAGAAACTGAGGAAGACACAAAGAAATGGAAAAACGTTCCATGCTCATGGATTGGAAGAAAAAATATTGTGAAAATGTCTATGCTACCTAAAGCAATCTATAGTTTAATGCAGTCCCTATCAAAATACCATCAATTTTTTTAAAAAAATGGAACAAATAATCCTAAAATTTATATAGAACCAGAAAAGACCCCGAATAGCCAGAATAATGTTGAAAAGGAAAGCCAAAGTTGGTGGCATCACAATTTCAGACTTTAAGCTCTACTACAAAGCTGTCATCATTAAGACAGCATGGTATTGGCACAAAAACAGACACATAGATCAATGGAACAGACTAGAGAGCCCAGAAATGAACCCTCAACTGTATGGTCAACTAATCTTCGACAAAGCAGGAAAGAATGTCCAATGGAAAAAAGACAGTCCCTTCAACAAATGGGTTGGGAAAATTGGACAGCCACATGCAGAAGAATAAAACTGGACCATTTCCTTACACCACCAAAAAAAAAAAAAATAGACTCAAAATGGATGAAAGATCTCAATGTGAGACAGGAATCCATCAAAATCCTTGAGGAGAACACAGGCAGCAACCTCTTTCGACCTCAGCTGTAGCAACTTCTTCCTAGAAACATCGCCAAAGACAAGGGAAGCAAGGGCAAAAATGAACTCTTGGGATTTCATCAAGATCAAAAGCTTTTGCACAGCAAAGGAAACGGTCAACAAAACCAAAAGACAACTGACAGAATGGGAGAAGATATTCGCAAATGACATATCAGATAAAGGGCTAGTGTCCAAAATCTATAAAGAATTCAGCAAACTCAACACCCAAAGAACAAATAATCCAATCAAGAAAGGGCTGAGAACATGAACAGACATTTCTGCAAAGAAGACATCCAGATGGCCAACAGACACATGAAAAATTGCTCCACATCACTTGGCATCAGGGAAATACAAATCAAAACCACAATGAGATACCACCTCACACCAGCCAGAATGGCCAAAATTAACAAGTCAGGAAGCGACAGATGTTGGCAAGGATGCAGAGAAAGGGGAACCCTCCTACACCATTGGTGGGAATGCAAGCTGGTGCAGCCACTCTGGAAAACAGCATGGAGATTCCTCAAAAAGCTGAAAATAGAGCTACCCTATGACCCAGCAATCGCACTACGGGGTATTTACCCTAAATATACAAATGCAGTGAATCAAAGGGTCATGTGCACCCAAATGTTTATAGCAGCAATGTCCACAATAGCCAAACTATGGAAAGAACCTAGATGTCCATCAACAGATGAATGGATAAAGAAGATGTGGTATATATACACAATGGAATACTATGCAGCCATCAAAAGAAACGAAATCTTGCCATTTGCAATGACATGGATGGAACTAGAGGGTATTATGCTTATCGAAATAAGTCAATCAGAGAAAGACAATTATCATGTGGTCTACCTGATATGAGGAATTTGAGAGGCAGAGTGGAGGGTTTGGGGGGTAGGGAAGGAAAAAATGAAACAAGATGGGATCAGGAGGGAGACAAACCATAATAGACTCTTAATCTCACAAAACAAACTGAGGGTTGCTGGGGGAAGGAAGGTGTAGAGAGGGTGGTTGGGTTATGGACATTGGGGAGGGTATGTGCTATGGTGAATGCTGTGAAGTGTGTAAGCCTGACAATTCACAGAACTGTACCCCTGGGGCAAATAATACATTATTATTTAATACAACAATAATACATTATTATTTAATTATTATTATTTAATAATATTATTTTAATAAAAATAGTAAAAAAAAGAAAAACAAAAATGAAAAAAAAAGCCTCATTTCAAAATAGGCAATGGACACTATTTTATCCTTAATATTTTTGAAAAAAAATGTAGGCTCAAAGACTAAAAACAAAGAGGATTGTACTCCAAAAACTCCAAGTCATTAGAATTAAAAGAAGAAAAGCAAAGGAAAAAAAAAAAGAAGCAAAGGAAAGAAGAATTTTCCAGTGTAACAAGATAAACAGAAACACGGAGAATAACAAAAAGTCCCCCACAAAAAATGAAAAAGCAGTATTTTTAAAACCACAAATGCAGAAAGTTAATTTAAAAAGGATTAAGCAAACACAGAGATAAAACCAAGCCATCTAGAAATGAAAAAAAAAATTTTTTTCTCTTCATAACTCTTGGGCCAAAGACGAAATCAAAATGGCTCCATAAATATAAATATGCCAGATGTAAAGACAGTAGAATCCAGTATTCCAAAGCCATCTGCCACAAGATGAAGCCATAATCCTGACCGGGAAGCTGATGTCCTTTGCTAGGTCTGTGCTGTCCCACATCCTCACAGAAATACAGTAGAAATAAAATAAGAATACATATTTGAAGAGACTCTATAAACAAAATGTACCAAATACAAAGCGATACACATAATTCAAAGAATGATTAGGCTTGAACTCTTGCAGTTGTCCTATTAGGAACAGTTCCGGGCTGGTGAGCAAGAAGGACTAAGAAACAGAAAACGATAAATGTCAACATTTAGTAAGAACATCCATGTGGCATCTATTGAGATGCACCTAACAGGACCCCTTTTTCCCTCCCGGTGCTGAGGGACACGGATGCATGAGCTAGCCTGACAATCCTGGGGGAGGAGTGTGGTGGCTGAGGCGGATTCGGGATTTCACCACAGCTCAGGGGAGGGCCTGGTGGATCTGCCTCTCCAGCTCCTCTTGAGGGATGAGGAAGAGCTGAGCAGACCAAGAAAAGGGGACAACCAAGTAGGCCAAGGCCTTTCTGAGACCCAGAGTGGACTGATGGGGCTGAAGTAACACGTGTTCATTGGGAGTGGCTGGTGTGAAGAAGTAAGCCAAGACGGAATAATGAAGTGCGCTTTATTATGCAATGGTTTTAAACTTCATCCTGATAGCATGTTCAATGGAAGAGTGACCTGGGTTAATCTGGTCTTAGACAGCAGTTTGGAGGCAGTGCTGGGAACCCTACTAAAAGATCTAAAAAGATGTCAAAAAAGGTGAGGGGGGCACCTGTGTGGCTCAGTTCATTAAGCATCTGCCTTCGGCTCAGGTCATGATCCCAGTGTCATGGGATCAAGTCCTGCATCCAGCTCCTTGCTCTGCAGGGAGCCTGCTTCTCCCTCTGCCTCTGCCTGCCACTGCCAGCCTGTACTTTCTCTGTCTCTCTGACAAATAAATAAATAAAACCTTTAAAAAAAAAAAAAAGGTGTCAACCAATCTGTGGTCTAATGGCACTGAGGCACTGTAGTTTTGTTCAATTTGAGACAGCTTTCTCGCCATAGGCAGTCTTTAAAAGTTACTTTCCATGGGCTGCAAGCTGTGATCTTCAGACTAAATGTGCTTGCTGTGGGAAGCTGTTGGAATGTTTGTCACCGGAAATTGAATAGCTTTCCACCAACGTGATGATTAACCCCCGGACTTTGACTTTCTTGACCTAGTTTATCAACAGTTCATCTGCATGAATTCTCTTGCAATTGGGGAAACTATCTTTAGATTAGACAATCATCTTCGCAAGATTTTTACAAGTAAAATAAAATATTCATTTCTTTTTCATTGCAATATAACTGACATATAGTATTGTGTAACTTTAAGGTATACAATGTGTTGATCTGATACTATTCATTTCTTTTTTTTTTAATACAAAACAAAGCCTCCTTTTTTCATAAATAAAAAGATGGAGACATACAGGTCTCTTCTTATAAGAGCTCTTCCTGCCCTAGGACATACCATGCTGTATTATGGTATTATGACTGTGTTGTTCATTTCTCCAGTTTCATTACTTCTTTGGACACTAGTGAGTTTAAGGTTAAAGACATTCTTGCACTAATTGATTGTATTTTTTACTCTGTACAATATTTACTGGGGATGTGATTTTTTTTTCTCAGTGCTTTGTGGGTTATAAATGTGTTAAAATATTAATCCTTTGTAATATTTTTTTCTAAGGATTCTTTACAGTTGTTTTCTGCCTTTTCATCTTATCTATTTCTTTGACATGTAGAAATACCACATTTCTATGATGCTAACTCAACCAACTCTTAGGATTTCCATTATTATGTCTAAACAGGAAATTTGAGAAATTTTAATGTAGAGCACCAAAAAAAAAAAAAAGAAGAAAAGGCAAATGTATTTTTATCATAGATTCACCAAAGACTTTGTTAGGCTTTTCCAACGATCTTTAGCAATACTACTAATCCCCTTCTTTAAATTCAGCATCTAAGTCACACCAAGAAATACCGTTGCTATTTTAACAGTAACCATATGTAAGTATGTACTTTGATGGTGATGGTGGATTCATGGCAGTTTAGGTTTCACGTAAGAATAAATTCTAAACTGTACAGAAAGTGGGATTACCTAGTTCCCATGTTATTTCTCTCCTCTGGGTTAATCAGACTAATTTTAAAGACAAAGGGGTTTAGAACTAACACTGATAAGATTGAAAATAGGTTTTGATGGGCACTTAATTGCTTCAAAAGAATGCCCAAGCAGTTTGAACCTACAAGTTTTTAGAATCTACTGATGAAACAATTCAGCCATTGCCAACTATCTCTGGGAGGAATTCTGCTCTTACTATTCTTTATATGATAGACAGTATCCTAGGGTCTTTTGGTATATTAATCCCAATCTTCAGAAAATATTTCTTTTTTTTTTTTTTTTTACAGATTTTATTTATTTATTTGAGAGAGAGAGAGAGAGACTGAGCAAGGGAATAAAGGGGCAGAAGGAGAGGGAGAAGCAGAGTCCAGCTGAGCAGGGAGCCCGACAACTCTGGGCTTGATCCTAGGACCCTGAGATCATGATCTAAGCCGAAGGCAGACGCGTAACTGACTAAGCCACTCAGGCGCTCCACAAAATCTTTCAAAATAAGTATTTCACAGATGGGAAAATAAGGGCTCAGAAAGGTTAAATAACTTGCTCAAGCTTACCTAGCACATAAGTAGTTGAGCTGGGATCTCTGTTGATGCAAAAAAAATCTCTACTTTTCCTACTATGCCAACTGCCTTACTGAACCTTATCTATTTTGTGTCAAGAGCATCCAATATGCAAGGCATACAACTAAGTATATTATCTCATTTACCCACAAAGTAATGGGCTTGACATTATTGGTCATTTGATATTGATACTGCTGACAAGATTTTAAAACTGGTAGTTAAAAAGATGGTTTTTGAGCAGTGGGCAAGGGCTCAACCACTAGAAGCCAGTAACGCTTTGTTAGGAATAAGTCATGTCTGCTTATCCTCACAATGTCCATTTTTAATTTGGTCAACAGCTGTGACAGCAGAGGAAGCCAGAGCTTTATTCCGACAAGCTTTTGAAAAGGTCTTTCTTATCATTCTGTTTCTTGAACATTCTGAGCTAGATGAGGATCGAATTCAGTGAACTCCACTCAGAGAGCTTTGACTAATTCATGATGTTCTTTGACCAATCTTTTTTTATTTATTAATCAGAATAAGGACATGGAGATAGTATCAACTCTGTTGATCCAGTGAAGCCAAGAGGAACAGATGAATGAACCTTGATCCAGAAAAATTTCAACAGATGGAATGAATGACATAAAATTTAACAGAGCTGAAAGGGAAGTCCTCCACTCTGTTCCAGGAAAAAGTGTTCATATGCTAGTTGGTGGGACACAGTACTTTATAGTTTTTGGTGAAGAGACTGAAGAATCATTTATGTGAAGACTCAGGGACTGGGAAGAGGAGAGACCCACAGCCGTGTATCTGACTGAGGACACCCACCCATGGCACCACTTTTGCAGTCTTTCCTCATGAGGCTCCTACTGTGCTTTCAAAGGGACCTGATAAACACAACAGGTGCTGGAGAGAGTTTCTGTGACATGGGTCCTCAAATGCATGTCTCCAATTACACAACCAACAGTTGAAGGAACTAGAAAGGTTTAACTTGGAGAAGACTTAAGGGAGACTGAGTGTTGGTCTTCAAACTTCTGATGGGCTAAATTGGAGAAGAACATGGGCTAAATTGGAGAAGAACACGTACTTGGTATACGTGGGCTTGGAGGTGGGGTAGTTAACAGAGGAAATTAGACAGGATAGACTTGGCTTCATATAAAGAAGTACTTTCTGACATAGGCATGGAAAAACAAAATAAACTATTTCAAATAAGTCAGTCCCTTAACTTGGACTCTTGCTCAATCACATAGGAAGACTGACCATTTGAGAGGGATGCTGCAGGGGAATTTTACCATTCAGTGGAGGTTTGATCATATGGTTGCTAAGATCCCTTCCTAGCCAGAGATTCTACAATATCCTGAAAATGGCCTATGTAAAATATGTAGCTAATGATATAAGAAAAAAAAGTGACTAGTGTGAAAAAGAAAAGCATTAAAAATTCCAAAATAAACAAGAAAACACTAATTATATGACTTAAGGCATGTTTCCTAGAACTCTAGCTATTTGGTTTATTTATCTGGCCTAGTTCCCAAACTTGTCAGTGTATGGGAACACTCACTTTCCTGGGCCACATCTGGAAGGCTCTGATTTAGCAGATCTGGGTAAACTATTTTTAAAAAGTAATTAAAAAAAAATTCTCTTGGTGATTCTGATCCTCAAGCAGTTTGAGAGGCCACTGAAACCTAAACTTACTATAGGGGTACCTATATTTTGCATAAGAAATATGTATGTATATATGTGTCTGTGTCATGCTTGAAAAAAACTTGATGATTTTAACCAATCTGTTAATATTTAAAGCTACTGTAGTTTAATATTCAAGTGCCTATGCAGGGAGCAAACTCTACTTCAGTATCCTAAGCTCTAATAGCTTAGGACATAAAAATTTAAAATACCACAGCTTTTAATATTATGAATAGATCTTTTGTATTTTTTTAGCATTTCTATCTTAGATAGAATGTTATAAAAAGTAATGACATTCCTTCCTAAACAAGTAACAGAAAAAAATAAAGAAAACAGATATTATTCACATATACATACATTCTAGTTTAAATACCTACTTTTTTTCTTTCTTTTTTTTTTTTAAGATTTTTTATTTATTTATTTGAGAGAGAGAGACAGTGAGAGAGAGCATGAGCGAGGAGAAGGTCAGAGAGCGAAGCAGACTCCCCATGGAGCTGGGAGCCTGATGTGGGACTCGATCCCGGGACTCCAGGATCACGCCCTGAGCCGAAGGCAGTCGTCCAACCAACTGAGCCACCCAGGCGTCCCGACCTACTTTTTTTCTTAAGTTCCCACTTGGATTGGCAAAGTCTCAGAAAATGCAAGAAGTCATCACTCCCTGTTAAAGCTCATTAAGAGCTTACTAGTATTAATAAAAAAAAAAACCAAAACAACAACTGTGGGTAGGATAGTAAACAATCAATACTCAATTTCTTGATATTATAAATATTGAAACTTAAGTGTTTCCTCAATATTTTATGTTAAACTTACAAGTTTATAGAAAAAATTTTTTATAAATCTAATAAATTTTTAAAATGTTTTTAAGGAAGCTTTTTTTACCTAGTCAATTAGATTCAAGGTGATCGACTTTAATGTATTAAGAATAACCTTATTAAATCATTGATTAAATTTTGATTCTCTCCATAAAGAAAAAAGAGGACTCTTTTTCAGATTGGTGTTAATTTTTTAAGCATTTCTAAGTGTACACTATGTGAATGAAGTCCTTTCCCAGAAGTCTGGGAAGAGGTCCTGGTTGTCATAAAGCTGCTTCCTTGTCTGTTTTCATAAAGGGCTTTAGCAAGAATGTAACAGAACTCCCATCATCCAACAACCTTTGATTCAGGACATCAATCCACTATCTAAGACTTCCTGGACTTGGAAGTAAATGGTTTCTAAGACTTGTCCTGGCTAAGGCTTGACTCCCCTCCCCTCGCAGAGGATGCAGGGACATACCGAAAGAAGAGAGGAAGAAGAAAGAGATGAGTCTGTAGTAAGTTTCCTGTAGAGTACAAGACCGGTGATTACCAAAGATTTGGAAAACTTTATGAATTAGAACGAAGGAACCCCCCCACATGGGAACAACAAACACATCCAGATCCAAAAGAGTGGGACTTATAAGTAGGTAAGTAAATAAATAAGTTAATTAATTAATTAATTAATTAAATCCATAAAAGCAATATTAGGAGATAATTATTTGTATTTCCTCAGTGTTAAACTTTGAGTGTCATTTTGCTAAAAATAATTCCTACATTCAACTTTATGTTGATGGATGTAAAAAATAGTGACAGTATATTTATCAGGAAATCTAATAAAAAATACTTTTACTTGTTTTTTCGCTATCTGGCAGGCTGCCCTATGCATCTCATAGTAAAAAAGGGTCATGGTAACAATGACCTGGCCAATCAGGTTAATGCTGAATTTTCATCGGTGTTTGCCAGAGGAGAGAGGAGAGCTTTATCATATTCTCAACTGAAACTGAGAACAGAGAGCTTCTGAATGAATCCCTCTGATGCACATACAATTCCTTTCAATTATGGTTTGGACAGGTCAAATATTTTCACACCTTTTCCTTTAGTAGGAGGAAATGTTCTACTTACAGATGCACAAGACTATGAGAAAAAGGAGGTATGTGGTCAGCTCCCGTAAAACACTTTTAAGATACTTCTCTCGGTTAGTGCTGCTTTCTTCCATGAGTCTTGTTCCCCAGAGACCTTTAAAAGAATAATGAAAAGTATGAATGGCAAAGAGGAAACATAAAATAAATATCACCTTTAAGGGGGATTCTCCTGTATTTTTTTTTTAAATAGGCATTCTTCACCTTTTTTTTTTTTTTTAAGATTTTATTTATTTACATGAGAGAGAGAGAGCATGAGAGGGGAGAGGGTCAGAGGGAGAAGCAGACTCCCTGCTGAGCAGGGATCCTGATGTGGGACTCGATCCCAGGACTCCAGGATCATGATCCGAGCTGAAGGCAGTTGCTGAATCAACTGAGCCTCCCAGGCGACCCTGTATTTTTTTTTTTAAGCAGGAGTGCCTTTTAAGAATACATCAGCCTCTACTGTCCCCCCAGATGCATCAAATACAAGATGACAATCTGATCATTGTCTAAACGCCCCATCCCATCAGAAAATGTCTTAGAAAAAATTTATAAAGAGAAGAGGAAATAAGGGCGCCCCAGAAGAATGTATTAAATAATTGTGCACACACACATGTGCTCTTCCTGGGTGGGGGAGGACACAACCTGTCAATTATCCTCTCCCTAAACCTAGTTAGGACATGCGTAATTCTATGACACAAGACACCTTTTGGATCACCCCTGATGAAAAGAAAGCCTGGTTGGAGCATCATTTCACTATGGAAATATCCACCAAACTTCTATCACACTGGCCCCAAATTTTGCTACTATGTAACCCTCTTTCTCCTTTAAGAAAATCAATGCAGACTGACTACTCTCAACCTGGATAGCTTAACAGATTTGAGAAATGCTAAGTAACATATCATCTTTAAGTTAAAAGCAGCAATCATCCGATTTCTCTCTCTTTGGAGAAAGAAGAAAATCAGCAACCATGTTTCATATTTTAGCAGATGGAAAAAGTGCTGGGCTGGCTGAGCGGGGATGACATAACCCTCTGTGAGCTTGCTGGAGGCCGTTACCGCAGTTTTGGACTCACTCAGCAGACAGACATGGTGGCCATCCAAAACCCCCATTAATGAACAGTGCGGTAAAATCACATTGCTGGCTACTTGGAAGAGCCTTAACGTTTGCCAAAAAGGACAAACTACTCAATCCTTTCAGTTAGATTAAGTCGGCTGTGAATGGCAGCCAGCCTGGCCCTGGCGTTCTGCCTCACACGTTCAGTCCGCAGACTTTAACGCCATCCATCACTGAAACTCACACAGCTACTTAAGCCACCAACAAGCCACACAGAGGACAGGGAAAAATGGCATCAATCCTTTCACTTCCTGGAAATGACTCCATCATCAGAGTTTATGTATTTTTAAAGTCTAATAATAATACATTAATTCTCCTCCTAAATTTCAGTATTCCGTGTCCTTTTCTTTTTTTCTCCCAAATTTCCTTTAGGAAAAACAGCAACTGAAATCAAAGACACTGTGTTACGCATCACAGGTTTCAGCACACGGAAAGTGGAGCAGGACTTATGACCAGGTTTGCTTCTGCCAAGATCTGGTAGTTGTCAGGGAATTACTCACTCAGAAGAAATGCAGCAAGCAGAATGTTTGTTCACTGAAACTCTATCATATTTAGAAATTATTACAAATTTAGACGACATGGAAAATTACAACTCAGAATAACATAGAGGCAGCCAAACATTAGGCTCAGTAGCCCTGGACACAATCACGCTATTTCTTCAGTTATATTTCTTTTGGAGACCAGGCCTAAAATATACACATAAATGGAAATTACTAGTCTTTTTATCATCAGGAAAGATTGTTGTCTTGCCTCAGTCAGTGATTTCACTCTTTCCCATGGTTTATAAACAATTATGCACTAAGGAAGGGTCATGGTTCTTAATATTTACAAATGGTACTGCTTGACCTATAAGCAGAAAAACCAAACTCTCATCAAATTTTATTTAAGTAAATGTGCAATGGTCTACTGCAATTTAATCCAAGCCCTCAAATGAAACATTTCAAATAAAAAGAAACAAAGTCCTCCATTTATATTTTTATGTATTATACTTTACACATTTCATTGACTTTCTAAATTAGTTTTTCTACTTCCTCAAATATTTATCACTTTAAAAATTTCAACCAGTTTCTGCACTGGGTGCGTATGTAGGATCTATCTTAGGACACGGGGACCTCTTTACATTCTGATGAGTGAGAAGTGTTCGTGTTCACAAATAGAAAAAAATTGCTGTCCTATGGCTAGCTACTTCCCACGTTTAGCAGAGCTGACAGACTGAGAACGGTTAAAGACAGAGTTCTCGTCCTAAGTGTCAGCATTCTTCAAAATCAACTGTTGTCTTTTCCCACAACTGTCCTCACCGTGGAGGGAGAACATGCCCAGCATTTAAGGCACTCACTCACACTTAGTACATAAAGTGTCCCCGGCTGTTAGGGAGAACATGGTATAAGGGGGACACCAGACAATATCCAGCTTCTCTCATGTTTAAGAAGGTGTTTGGTCAAAGCCACAGCCCAAAGTTGGAGTATGTCATCTCAACAGTGTGTATTCCCCTAGTCAGTGGTACTTATGCATATGAACACAGGGGAACTCTGAGATAGATCATCCAAAACACAAAAGATGTCTCAAACATAAATAATTGTGAAAAAATGCCATTTTTGCAACTATCTTATTCACCTACTTCCTAAAGTGTTATTTTTGCAATACACAACAAATATCACAGAGAGAATGATATAATGATGTCTATATCTCTCACTCAGCTTCAACAATTATCAACTGAACACCTGCATTCATTGAAACCCTCACTTGCTTCTTCCCAATTTTGAAACTAATTCCAGCTACCGTATCATTTCATCTTGAATGTTTCAGTTCCATGGTTAAAAGATTCTGTGTGGATCATTTGCCTCATACTAACCCTGTCCCTTCTGATGGACACTAAAGCCCCATGACTCCTTGATCACGACAGGGTGCAATGTGGAATTTTGGAGTCAGTTGCGTTCAACTGCGGGATTGGTCACATAGGAACTGGGGGACCTTATTGAACATCATGAGCCTCCATTTCCTCAGTTGAAGATGGGATAAAAGTATCTCCTTGTGGGGTTGCTCTGGGAATTAGAAATATTATGTGTAAATTGAATAAAGTACTTGAAAGAGGCCTGTCTATATCTCCAGAAATAGGCGCAACTCTGAAAAATATCCTATTTCTTTCTGACACCTAGTTGGCTTAAATTTCAGAACAGTGTAAACACTCTAATCCAAACGAACCTCGATTTCACTGTGAACAGCCTAACCAAATTCTCACTGCATTTCTATCATGAAAGGAGTCTGCTTTTTGTGCCCAGACACAGGGGGCCTTGTTGAGGAAGACAAACACAATCTTTCCAAGTATTTATGTGAACTGCAGGCCCAACTTTAAAAAGGGAAGTGACCTTTTCCCTACTACTGGCCTATTTAGTATAGAATATTCGGTTGTTACCTTATATGTTATTGACTCCTGAATCTTCAGTTCTCAGTCGGGCCTCTCCTGAGGTACAGACAGACAGATGCCACAGCTAACAGCCAGTTCTACCTGCATATTCCACAGACAGCTCATACTCGCAGGCCCCACACTGAGAGTTTTTTCTTTCTTTGTCTAGAAACCTACTTGCCCTTATGGGTTAATGGTACCAAGTCAGAAACACGGGTTTCATCTGAGAAGAGGCCCTTTTCTTAACCCTCATATGGAGCTGGTCCACAATTCTGACGGCTTCTGTCTGTCTCCAGTCCAGCTTCCCTCTATCCCAGCACACACACCTTGGTTGCAGTCGTTGTTACCCCATCTCTTGGTTAGCCCTCTCCTGACCTATTCTCCCATCAACCAGCACCATGCACTTCACTCCATTCTCCACATTCTCGCTAGAATCATCTTCAGATGGACATGTGACCCTATCAGCCCTCTTCCTGAAGCCTCTATGAGCTCTAACTTTTTAGAGGGAAAAACCTACCAATAAGCTCAAGGTTTGCCTCATCTGACTTCTACTACTTTTCCCTCCTTAAATTCCTCCTTCATCCTTCAAGATGTTAACTCAAGTATCACTTCCTCTGACCTCCTCCCATAGAGTTGGTCCTCTCTTCTTTGGGTCCCTCCCAACCCTGGGACCCTGCATTGCAATTATTTACTTACACCTGTTTCCCCTACTAAGCTGAGCTCCTTGAAAGCTGGAACCTTGTCTTATTGATCTTTGTATCCCCAGTATCCACCACAAAGGAAACTCTCACAAATGTTTGTCGACTGAACAAATTCTGTTACTAGCATAACCTTCCCACATACCCCACAGCAGCAACACTCCCTCAAAAAAATCCCCAGAGCTACAGAAATACAAAATCTTGTTTGTTCAAAATTATAGTGCAAATAAAAAAAAGGAAGAAGTGATGGAGTGAGGTTTGGATTTAAAACAAAGGGAAACTCACAACAGCCAAAAGGTGGAAAGAACCCATGTGTTCATCAACTGATGATGGATAAAGCTTGAAAAATTATGCTAAGTGAAATAAGCCAGATGGTAAAGGACAAATAGTGTATGATTCCACTAATACAATGTACCTAGATTAGACAAATTCAGAGATGGAAAGTAGAATAGAGGTTGCCAGGAGCAGGGGAATGTGGTAATGGGTAGAGCTTCTGTTTGACATGATGAAAAAGTTCTGGAAATGAGCAGTGATGATACGACATAGTGAATAGGAGAGGAGGTATGTATTTGTTATAGCAGTTTAGCCCACCCTACCAATTCAGCTGATACTTTAGGATTTCTCCAGGAAAACAAAACCCCAAGCACAGACGTTTAAAATAACAGGGGATGACTTTACCAAGTTGATACATCCATAGAACATACTCAATTCTGGAAATTCAGATAATTTGATTACTCATGTAAAGTGTCAAATTTTATTTTTGCACTAAGAAGAGGGTACTAAGGAAAAAGTAAAGATTACTGGGGCTATCTTTTAAGTTTGGGCTCAGTCTTTACATCCTTCAGCTATCCTTCACTTTCTTTGGTTCAGACTTTCACTACTTCTTCCCTGACTGCCTGCATGGTCTTCCTGCCTCTCTGCTTCTCTGCCTCTCTGTGTCTCTGCACAAGCTTTTCTGCATAGCACACTGCCTACTGATATCCTCTATTTCTGCATGTTTCTGGTCTTGTTAAAACTTGCAACTGCTTCCTAATATTTACGGCTAAAATCTCAGTTCCTTGGCTGGACATAGTGTTTCCACAACCCTGCCTCAAATATTTCTTCTTTACCATCTTACTCCTGCTAAGAAGATAGATCGAATTATTGTACCAAGAGCAAAAAGGACCCTTTGTTGTCTATCTTGGATTCATGTCATTAAAGAACATCACAGAGTATGCTGAAGCCAGAAAAGACTTTGGAGATGAGATTATGAGGAACGGAGGCCCAGGAAGTAAGTGAGTTGTATAAAGTCAAGGAGGAAGGCAGGAGACCTCCAGGGAAGCTCCTGACCACTCCAAGCTTGAGTAATCTTTCCTACCTTTAGAAATTGCAAGTTACTTTCTGTTCCAATCCTAGGGAACTATTTACAAAATGCATGTAAGATTTTTGTCATTGGTATCTCATGAGGGGAAAAAAAAATCACAACTCATTGATGGTTATTTATTTTAGTTTACTTGATTTCTGTCCATAGGAAAATGGTGATGGTGCTATTTTAGTTGGTTTTTTTTTTTTTTTTTTGGTGGTGGGTGGAGCACCTAGTACAGTGCTACAGTGCTAATTTCATAGTAGGTGATAATTATTCAATGAATGTCACTTATTTAATAAGTGATAAGTATATGTTTAATTTTTGATATATTTAATAAAACAAAATTTATTCTAATATTTTCTTTTTTTTTTAAGATTTTATTTATTTATTTGACAGACAGAGATCAGAGAGGCAGGCAGAGAGAGAGAGGAGGAAGCAGGCTCCCTGCTGAGCAGAGAGCCCGATCCCAGGACCCTGAGATCATGACCTGAGCCGAAGGCAGAGGCTTTAACCCACTGAGCCACCCAGGCGCCCCTCTAATATTTTCTAAGATAACATTTTCCTGAGTGTCTTCCCCTACTAATTAGAGCATTGATAAGGTTTGACTAGAAGTTCACTATGAGCTTATATGCTATAAATTTTTTGAAAAAAAAATTTTTTTTGAAGAACTACACTTATAAACTCATATAAAGATACAGATTTCATTTCATTACCTTCAATTATTGAATTTATTCAAAAAAGGTTAAAGGATTATTATACTTATTCACTAACTTGTAAAAAACTTCTCTTACTGCAGTGAATATTTTTTAAAGCACATTTAAAACAACATAAAATAATAATTTGTTTGCATAATTTTGAACCTTAAGAAGCACAAGGGTTTTTTACTAACTTATTCACATAGGTTGCTCAAAAAGGACCTTTTGTTCTCCACCATGACATGAATCAAATTTACAGCATAAATACTTATATAAAAGAAATACAAAAGTGTACACTATTAAAAATCTATCATTTACTTTATAGTTACGAAGCACTCACATGTCAGACATGCTATGCATTTCACATGTTTCATCTCATTTAATTCTCCCCACTCAGGAACAAAGTATCATGATTCTCTCTTTTTAAGAAAAGCAAAAATTGGGGATCAGAGAGATTAAGCAATTTGCTCAAGGTCATAGGGCCAACGTGTGGTAGAACTGGAATTTGGGTGTATGGCTGACTTGGTCTTAATCACATTGCTATAAAAACACCTGGCTTTTTTTTTGTACAAGATTTGCAAAACTGACGGGGAAGAGTAGGGAAGGGAAATTTTCAAAAGAACTGAGAATGGAAATTCTTAAAAGTGGAGATTAAAATAATTTGAATGTGAGAGCAAAAGCAACGCTTTTCCAAGGATGCCTCTGACAAAACCTTCCAACACAAGATCCTCTCTGCTCCTGGAAAATCTGTGTCCTCTGAATAGGCACTGGCAAATTTGAAAATTCCTTTCCTGCTTTTGGAAAGTTGGGTGCACTGAACTCTGACACATGTACACACAGCTGGTATCTGGTGACTTCACTGTTTTGTTGGAATTTCAAAGAACGTTACGTTAGCTATTTAAAAACATACTACCAAGTGTTTAAACAATGTTACTTTTTCTTTGCAATTGTTTTAGAAAAATACCTAGATTAGAAATGGCTAAATAACTGTTTTCGAAGACATTATTTCTTCTGTTTGTGGCATTCTAAATAGCTCGCTCTCCCCAAAACAACCACACACATCACCAAAACAACATCCGTGACAACTCACTGACACTTCTCCCACAACTTGGATAACAGTACAGATACCCTTTCCAGAATGGAATGCGGGGTGAGAGGGCATCCAGACCAGCGGAAGACCCGATATACAGGTGCAACCACCTTCAGTTGTATGAGAATATTCTTCCTTTTTTCCCCTACAAGAAAAAAAAAAATCTTCAGAGGCACCCTTTCATTTTAATACGGCTTTCACTGATATGCAGAGGTAAAAATATGCTGACCCATGTTCTTCTGTTAGAAGGAGGTATCCCATAAATTTGCACAAACAAGGGCGCAGTGGAATTCCGCCACGGGTACCGGAAGTAGAGCGCAAGTAGCAGAGGTGGGGACGCGCTTCTAAGGGACGCAGGGACGCGAGGGCGATGCGAGCTGAAGCCCCGGGAAGCTGCCCACAGCGGGCGATGGCTCTGGCCGGCGCCCGCGGCTCCGGTTTGTGCATCAGCCGCTGCGGGTCGCGCTCTTACCTCGCAGCCCGCGAACCAGCCTCTCGGCCCAGGCCACTCGGGGCGGCTGCCCGTCCAGGGGGAGGTGGCGATGCAGCGGGTCCCCGCCGCCGGCCGGGCTGGGGCTCTGGGGGCCCTGGTCCTCTCGCCTACGGCGCCTCCCGCTCGGGTGGCCAGGGTCGTGGTAACCCCCCAGCCCCCGGCCCCGGGCGCCCACGGAGCTCACGGCGGAGGAGGCGGCCGACCTCCGGCTGCCCGGGCGCCACTCCACGTCCATCTCCACCACCATTCCTCCTTCCTCTCCTTCCACCTCCTCCTCCTCCTCTTCCTCCTCGGCCTCGAAGCCCGGGTTGTCACGGCTCCACGCCTGCCGCGAGCACGACGAGAGCGGAGGAGAGGGGGAGGCTGAGGCTCCGGCCGGGGGGTCCCGCGCGGCCGCCTGCCGGATACGCTCCATCTCGATCTCCAGGCCCCTCTGTTCGCGGAGGCCGCCCGGAGCCGCGAGGCCGGCGCCCACGGCCGCGCCGCCCGCCATCAGCCGGCCGGGGCCTGGCGCTCGGGATGCGGGCGGCCGCTTCGGGTCCCCGGGCTGCTGCGGCTGCACGCGGCTCGAGTTCACCATCGCGGTCACTGGCGTCCGGCGCGCCTTCGCCCCGCGCCGCGGTCGGCGCAGCCCGCCGCAGGAGCCATGTTCTTTTCTTCCCGGGGCCCGCCGCCGCCTGCTCCCCGCCCCCGACTCCCCGCAGACCCGCGTCCCTCGCCCGCCCCCTCGGCCCGCCTCCCCCTCGCCTCGCCTCGCCTCGCCTCGCCCAGCCGCTGTGGCGCGCTGCCGGGGGAGGTGCGAGGAAGCCGCCCCCGCGGACCGCGCGGTGGGCTAGCGGCGCCCGGGCTCGCGTTCCAAGTGGAGCCGGGGCGGGTGCGGGCGCCCACGTCCCGTTCCGGTGCAGGGGCTCCGGTAGGAGGGGTTCGCTGCCCGCCCGCCCGCTCGCGTGCGGGGAAGGGGCTTCTGGTGCTGTCCCTGCCTGTGGGACCCTGACATAATGCTTGGGTCCCAGTTAACCTCCAGGCTCTTCTGCCTCGACTTCCCAAGTGCAGGGAGAGCGAGAAAACCATTTTGTGGGATGGTGTGTACTAGCGAAATCCAGCCTGCGCTGGTTTGCCGCAGGGGCAGAGAAATCTTAACTTCATCTGAGAACTACCAACAGGCTGCTAAGGCTTCCTTGCTTGGCCTTTGGCGGCCCCCTTGTCCCCACTTCTGCTGCTTTTTGGATGGTTTTTTCAACGTCTGGTCGGCTCCTCTCTCCACACACTGTGGGGACCCCAAGGATTCCGTCCCGGAGCCTTCAGATCGCGGGTGCTCTGAGCTGGAGCTCGTCCCCGGCCCCCTCCCGCTGCCGGCTCCGGCTCGGGCTTCCGAGGCACAACCCCACGTCAGCCCCGGGGCCAGAATTTTATTGCCACTCTGCGGAGCGCATCCGACTGGATGTTCTGCAGTTGTGTCACACTTACCCTGTCGCAAATTAAATCTCCGTCCCCTTCCTCTTTTAAGTCTGCCTCACCTCCTGTGCCCCCAGTTGAAATTTGAGGCAGGCTGTCGTCCTTCTCAAGCTAGGCTTCTCCGTGATACCCTCATCCGTCTGCTCGTCTCCTACACCTCTTCTCCCCAAATCTTGTTACCTCTGCCCCACAAATCTCTCTGATAGAATCGTTGTTTCTCATGCCTGTTGTCAGCGTTTTCGTCCAAGGCCGTTGGTGTATGTTAGTTTTATTCCTCATTGGAACATCAAACCTATCAGTTCCACCTCCATTCGCCACTTTCAAGATCCCCAGCGTTCCCAAATTGTATTCAGAACCAAAACTGCTCCTGTCACATTGATGCTTGGATACGTCTGGGGGCTCCTGACAGCTTAATAGATAAAATTTAGTTTCCTTAGGTCTGTTTAGTAAATTTTCTTCATCCGCCTTTGTATTTATTGGTTTGCTACGGCTGCCATAATGAAGTACTCCAGACTGGGTAGCTTAAACAACAGAATTCATTTTTTCACAATTCTACAGGGTGAAAGTGTGAGATCAAGAAGTTTGCAGAATTGGCTTCCCCTGAGGTCTCTCTTCTTGCCTTGTAGATGGTGGTTTTTCCACTAGTGTCTTCACATGGTGATCACTTTTAGGGGTCAGTGTCCTAATCTCATCTCATAAGGACACCAGACACATTGGATTCAGGCCTATTCTAGTTGCCTCACTTTAACTTAATTACCCAGAAAAAAATAAAAATTAAAAAAAAAAACCCAACCCTGTCTCCAAATACAGTCACATTCTGAGTTGTTGGGGATTAGGACGTCAACCTACGAATTTTTGAGGGGGACACAGTTAAGCCCATAACGGCCCCTGCTCTGGTTTTCTAGCATTGGTTCCCGTCTTGTATGTACATCAGAGCAGCATCCTTTGTTGCTTCCCTATGTGCTCCTAACAGGCTGATTTTATTCAGGTAATCATGGCCACCTATCATCAGTTCTGTGGTTTATTTATTTACTTATTGGTGTCCTTTGCCTAACTTTGAGCTTTTTTAAAGACAGGGCTTGTTTATCCTAACCTACTACCTCAGCCCAAATTCCACTTAGAATTCTTTATTAATTAAAGCTCTCAAACATCTGTTGTCTTTATGTCTGTCAGTTCCTTAGAAATTTACTGTCTCTTTGTCTAAAAAATATGAAAACTGCTTGCCTTGGTCATTTGTTTAGGCCCTAATTTCATTATTAGCCCTCTGTGTGCACATAATAAAATTTTAGGGTTTTTTTTCCCCCTCATTAATCTGTCCCATGTACATTTAATTCTAAGTTCAGCTGGAAGACCTTGAAGTGTAGAGGAACAACTTCCCTTCCCTACAGTACTAAATTTATATTCTCTTATCTGTTGTTATTTAGACTTAGGGTATGTATCTCGACAATGACATAACTCCCTACAGTTATGTCCCAAGAGTGTTTTATCCTGCATATTCTATTAAAATGATAATGTTTCTTACTATGCATAGCAAAAGCACAGAACTTGAACTCAATAAATAAATAGTAATTGAATTAATTCTATTATTCCTTGGTATTATTGTTTTTCCACTCAGTATTCTCTTCCCTGTATCTCTAGACTATAGACTTGCTAGCAAAAAAAAAAAAAAAAAAAAAGGAAGAACAAAAAAGAAATGGATAAACTAGGGGAGTAATTTGCTGTGTTCTCAACCTTGAACTGTGGAAAATCAAAACATCTTTGGGAAACAAATATCACAAAACTAAACATAGCATTTGAACAGTGACTTAAGAATGGTTTCACCTGGGGGACGTCTGGGTGGCTCAGTAGGTCAAACATCCATCTTCCGCTCAGGTCATCATCTCTGGATCCTGGGCTCCAGCCCTGAGTTAGGTTCTCTGCTTGGCAGGTAGTCTGCTTCTTTCTCTGCCTCTGCCCCTCCTCCCTGCTTGTGCTCCCACTCTCTCTCTCAAATAAAAAAATCAAATCTTTAAAAAAAAATTTTTTTTTCCTGGGGGCATAAGCTATTCCAAGGCCCCTTATACCTCAGAGGAGAAATGGTGGCATGTGAAGGTTAGAAAGGCCTCTACACAAGGGGCACCTGCAGGGCTCAGTGGGTTAAAACCTCTGCCTTCAGCTCAGGTCATGATCTCAGGGTCCTGGGGTAGAGCCCCACAGCTGCCTCCTGCTCCCTGCCGAGCAGAGAGCCTGCTTCCCTTCCTCTCCCTCTGCCTACTTGTGATCTCTGTTTGTCAAATGAATAAATAAAATCTAAAAAAAAAAAAGAAAGAAAGAAAAAGAAAGGCCTCTATGTGAAGAATTAGGAAACCCCAGTTGTTTGTTTGTTTGTTTTTAAAGATTTTATTTATTTGACAGAGATCAAAAGTAGGCAGAGAGGCAGGCAGGGGGGCTGGTAGCAGGCTCCCTGCTGAGCAGAGAGCCCAGTGCAGGACTGGATCCCAGGACCCTGAGATCAAGGGCCTGATCTGAAGGCAGAGGCTTAATCCACTGAGCCACCCAGGCACCCAGGAAACCCTAGTCTTAACCAAAGGTGTAATGGTGTGACTGAAAATGATGCTGCCTGACTAGGCTCATACAGTCCTTCAACAATTACACAGGGAATACAAACTCCTTAAGGCTGGACTTTTGGCCTGCTGAACTGATTGCTTTCTTTCATAGTGTTGTGCCCCGACACATAGCAGGTATTCAGGAACTATTTGTTGTAGGATCCTCTGGGCTAGGTAGGGAGTGTCTGGCCTTAAGAAGCTCATAATCCAGGGACGCCTGGGTGGCGCAGTTGGTTGGACGACTGCCTTCGGCTCAGGGCGTGATCCTGGAGTCCCGGGATCGAGTCCCACATCAGGCTCCCAGCTCCATGGGGAGTCTGCTTCGCTCTCTGACCTTCTCCTCACTCATGCTCTCTCTCACACTCTCTCTCTCAAATAAATAAATAAAATCTTTAAAAAAAAAAAAAAAAAAAGAAGCTCATAATCCAGTTGTGACAAAAACCAAAAGCCACAGAAGTTATTGTAATAGATGAAAATATTTACCATATTTAAGACAGAGGAGCATGGGGCACCTGGGTGGCTCAGTCAGTTAAGCATCGGACTCTTCATTCCAGCTCAGGTTATGATCTCAGAGTTTTTTCTACGGGTTTCTCAGCTTTAAAGATCCTGTCTGGTGATAAGATGAAATCTTTGTACTTCTTAGTACAGGAAGGATGCCTTTCATATGAGAAACTGATTTCTTGCTTGAGGGGGTTGGAGGTGGTTATAAGTATACTTACACCTTAAGTAAATTTGATTTAAAATAATCAGTATGCTTAAAGTGCACTTTTTGGGGTGGCTTGCCCTTGGACCCTATGGTATCAAGTCAGTATGAAGTCTTTCAACACGGAAAGGGGTTGAGGAGAAAGACTACTCAGGCTGGCATGGGAGGGGAATGTAGGGCTAAATCACAGAAGACCTGAGATGCATGTTAAAGAGTATAGCCTTTATTTAATAATAATAATAATAATAATGTACCTTCTTTATAGTGTCAGTGATTTAAAACAAAATCTTAAACATTCTTTTTAAGACTACACCATTGTCTCCAAAAGAATTTGGACTCACCAAAAATGTATCCACACATACATAATTCAGAATTAAATGTATGCTTGCTCAAAATTTTAATTACAAATCTTCACAAGCTATGTGATTTTTAAAAACTTCAGAGAAGTACTGTGTACATGGATAGTATTTAATGTACCACATCCTAAATCTTACATTCCAAGAATTTCACTACCACTTCCAATCTTAGTTTTCATAAACCCATCACCAGCCATGCAATGTATTTCCTGTTCAAGTACCTAGTCATTCTTTCTGGCTTCCTAATGTTCTCCCTTGCACTTTTACCTTGGCATGTTTTCTTCCTTTGGAGCACCTCATTTTTCCTCAAGTAGGCCTTGAAGCTGTAAATTTCTCTCCTTTCCCACAGAATTCCTTCCTTTGATATTCATCTTATTATTCCTATTTCTCGTAAGAAGTATTCTCTTATTAAATAAATGAGAGGCACAAACTCATATTTTCCTTCACCTGGTTACCATAATCCTGTGACCATACTATAAATTTCGATAATCTACAGGGCTTGAAATACTGTGTGGGATAGATAACATGGCTGGATGCTATTTAGTTTTATTTCAACTGTGTGGTAAGTTTTTCTGGAACAAGCTACACAAACCCCATCCCTTTGTCTCAGTGCCATGGTGGATACTCTGACAAACCCTTCAAAAGGCAACTTAAAAACTGTCCAGTCTGATTTAATACTTTGTATTCTCTACACTTCTGGCTTCTGCATTATTAAACTTGCCTATTTGTTTCCTGTTTTGTTTTTATTTCCCATGTGAACAGATGAAGCAGACACAAGCAGAAGGACCCATCAGTCCTGCAGATTCCACCTTCTAAAGGAAATTCAAAAGGACTCTCTGGCTTGTGTGGTGTTGCTTAGCAACCCACCCAAACAAACATGTTTCCCTCTCATTTTTTTCCCAGTCCTTATTTATTCAAGAACATTGTAAAATAAATTTTTACCACTTGACATCTGAAATCATTAGAAAAATATTTGGTGTTTTGGGCTTTGTAAGAACTGCTAACTGTACTAAATTTTTTACTTGTTTTTATTTCTCAATTTACTACACTAATAATGCAAGACCAGGATTTGTGATATTCTACCTTATGTCTAGAATTTGGTTTGGATGTGTCCCTGCCTCTGTGGGAATTACCCTGGCACTGTTGTTGGCTGGCACTGTGATTTTGATGACCTAACCTCTGTATCTCAGTTTCCTTCTGTGAATAATGTGGTTAAATATCTACCTTACAAATTCCTGAAGGATTTTTGCTGAACACATAGTGAGGGAATATTAACAAATTAATCAAACACAGTGTCCACTAGACACCAGGTTCCATGTTGGATTCCAGTGGGGCAAGGATAAGACATAATTCCTACCTGTAAGGGGATCAATTTGAAAATGCCTGGAAACATTGTTACATCATCCCCAAGCCCTTTTCTACACCTCCTAAAGACTTGGAATCTTTCTAGACTCCGGCATCACCTTCTTTTGAAAAGTTACTTAGCCACATCCCTGGCCCCTAGCTTGAATTTACTTGCCTCTCCTCCCCGTCAAATTTTATCACAACATTTATCTTTCTTTTTTAAAGATTTATTTATTTATCTGAGAGAGGGAGTTTGAGTTAGTGGGAGGAGGGGCAGTGGGAGGGAATCTTCCAGTAGACTCCCCACTGAGCGTGGAGCCTGATGAGGGGCTCAATCTCAGGATCCATGAGATCATGACCTGAGCCAAAAACAAGAGTCAGATGCTTAACCAACTAAGCTACCCAGGCATCCCAACATTTATCATTTCATATTAAAAATATCTGTTAACAGAATTGTCTTCCTGAGTAGAATGTAAGGCAGAGAACTTGGCTTATTTGGTTTATTGTTTAACAGTTCAGTAGCCATTCTCCTTTCTTACCAACACAAAAATGAGATTTTTGTGGGGAACCACCCTCCCCTGTTCTGAGTCCCTGTGTGCCTCAGATGTGGCTGACACCACCACTAGTTCCCAAGTGATGAGTGTGGAACTCAGGGATGGCCAATCAGAGCATCACGAACACTTGGCGCCTGGGAGTGGTATTTACAAACAGGCGTGGGCTCTGGTTCTGTTCAGTGGAAATCAGGACAGAACTTTTTTTTAAGTTGTGGAAAAGAAAAGTGTTTCTTCCTGCTAGATTTAGAGTCAAAGGATGTGAGTCTAGACAATCTGGCAGCCAAAACGTTGATGCTTAGGGGTAAAATGGAGCCAACAATATATATATACACACACACACAAATGAGTATAATGTGAGGACTGGAAGAATATCAAAATTGATCTAGTGGTAATGTCTGGGTGGCCATGCTATTCAAGAACATTGTGAAATACATTTTTATCATTTGACATCTCCTGGTTTTGTCAATCGCAGATAAGATATTTATCATCTATATCTTTATTCAAGTTTAAAAGAATTTTGAACAATGCAGGGCCAAGAACAGAGTGCTTTAGAATACTGCTCTTTACTAACTCAAGTTTATTCACTAATTCCATCTGGATGTAGATGTTCAAAAATTTTGAATTCAACTGTATTTTCACGAGCCCAGATTTTTCAAAAGAATGTCAGATTTCTTTTCAAATGCCTTCTGATGCTTATAGCATTAAACTTTAGCATCCCTTGATCTACCAGACTCTACAGAATATCTTTCTAATATCCATCGAGCACAATCTTAGATATGATTAGGGTGCAGAAGAAATTTTCCTTGCAGGCAAGAAGCTTATAATTAGCTTGCAAAGACAAGCTGTACACAGATAAAGCAATTAACTGATAAGGGCTTTATGGTACTCGTCTGGAAAGGGCTTTCTGTTGTTGGTTTTAAGATTCTGGAGTCTGACTCCTAGGGATTCTGATTTATTATGTCTTAGGTGGGTCTTAGGAGATGAAGAAAGATCAGCTTCTGATGATATCATTTGAGTCCCTGAGCCAGCACTAATTGAAGGCAGATCTACCCCTGGACTTCATTAGCTCAAACATTTCCTTTCTAGTTAATTTATTTTAGGTTAGGATTTCTGTCCCTCCAATTAAAATAGTACAATAAATTTGAATAGAAGTGAATCTACAGAATGGCAAAAACTTGTGTTAGTTACGTGCATAAGAATCTATATGGCCACGGGATCAGGGCCCCTTGTCTGGGCACATAGGGTGGCTGGTTTGGCTTCCCAGTCTCCAAGAATTAGGAGACCAGAGACTTTAGAGGATGCTGAAGCTTACTTTACTTTTTTTATGTAATTAAGCTACAGCTTTGAAATCTTTGCTTTAATATTCCAGAAGTCCTTTTTAAAGTGGACTTTCTGGAGTGCCTGGGTGGCTCAGTGGGTTAAAGCCTCTGCCTTCGGCTCCGGTCATGATCCCGGGGTCCTGGGATCCAGCCCTGCATCGGGCTCTCTGCTCACAGGGGAGCCTGCTTCTCCCTCTCTCTCTCTCTCTGCCTGCCTCTCTGCCTACTTGTGATCTCTGTCAAATAAATAAATAAAATATTTTAAAAAATGTTTAAAAAAATAAAGTGGACTTTCTTAGTAATTTTTAGTAGCAGTTCTTAATTTTGACAAAGTCTAATTTATGATTTTTTTTCTTTTACAAATTATACATTTGGTGTCGTATTTTTAAGAATCTCTTCTTCACCCAAGGCCATGAACATTTTCTCCTATATTTTCTTCTAAAAGTTTTATAATTTCAGGTTTTACATTTAGGCATATAATCCATTTTGAGATAATTTTAGCATGGTAGGTGGTATGAACCAAGGTTTTTATTTTCTTCCCTCATTGCTCTGGCATCATTTTAAGTTTCTCTCTGGAATTCTCTTTGCACTATTTTTGAAAATCAATTGACAATGCATGTGTGAGTTTATTTCTGCATGTTGTATTCTCTTTTCTTGATTTATGTGTTTAAACTTTTATTAATACCATCCTATTTTGGTTGCAATAGCTTCCTTCATATTCTTGCTCACTGACTACATATTTTAAATTCATAAATTTTAATGGTTTAATTTTATTTAATGATTCTGTCTAGTCATAGTCCTTACTTTGGCCTGACCTTCAAAGGGCTTCTCATCAGTTTATTAGAGAGGATCAGTGAACTATGTTGAGTTTCTGTCTGAATGTTATTTAGAAATTATTTACAAATGTAAATTTTAATATCAGCATCAGTTTTCTAAATTAAGCAAGCAATTTTGTTTTGATCTGTCAATTTTTTTCAGTAGGTTTTGACTCTTCTGAAAAATAAGGTATTAACAAATATGTACTCCTGACCAACACTTTTAAAAATTAATAACTTTGAAAAAAAAATTAATAACTTTGCCATTGTCAAATTCTATAAGCTTTTATTTTCCTCTAAAATAATAAATATAATATTTCATCTTATATTTAGATATATTCAATTCTTATAGCCCATACTTTTTAAACATGAGTTCCCCTTCCCTGAGTCTTCTTGATTCAATCCTTTTTTGGGATAGATTTTTTTATTAAGTGTTCTTTTTTTTTTCTTTTTTTAAAAGAAGGACTCATTAATGCCTCATTACTCCCAGAGTCTGTACAAAATTGAGAGTGCCTTTCTGTTGCCATAAACATAAAACAAATGGACTGGGCATAGTATTCTTGGCTCAATCTTGTCTTCCTTCTTTTCAAGATTCTGAACACATTGCCCCCACCTTCCTCTGTCATTAAACGTTCATGCAGAAGTAAAGTTCAGATTAAACCCAATCTTTTCTCTCAGCTATGGCAGAGGACTTGATTTTTCTGCCAAAAAGTTACCTGCTTAGTAAATTTCTTATTAACCTGCTGTAGAATACATCATTGTGTTGATTATTGTGCATAATTATTTTTCTGGGAAAAATTATATGGGTTGAATCAGCAAATTCAATTTGTCATTTATTTAAGGTTTTTCCTTTTGTAATATTGAGATATTTTAAATTTTGCTTTTTTAATTCAAGAATACCAATTTTGCATATTTTGGAGCTACTGTGTTTGATTTCTGTATTATCTTCTTTCTAATTATTTCTTTTTATCATTTTCTTTTTTTTAGCAGAATTTTCACAAATACTGCCCTCCATGTTACAGTATCTTTCAATTTTTAAAAAATGTACTTGGTGGGAAAGAACTGAAATTAACAACAGATTAAGTTGATGCTAATTATCCCTGGAAATTGAACATACTGTTTCACAAGATCAGTGTAAAAGATCTATGCATGCAGATATGGCCTTTAGAATCAGACTTTTTATTCTATAGGATGCTGCGTATATAAGGAAATGAGATTGGATTGGTGAAAAAAAAAATATATATATATAATTTTTAATTACCTTAACTTGGGCACTCAAATGAATGTTGTCTATGAAGCAAGGGTATACCCTTACCTAAAGGTTATTATTGATACGGAGTATGGATATGGAAGTCTTTTGGAATAAAAGTTATCTCTCCTACCCTTGAAAAAAAATTAAGATTTTATTTCTTTATTTGAGAGAGGGGAGGGTAGCGCACAAGCAGAGGGCAAGTGGGGTATAGAGGGACACAGGGCTCAATCCAGGACCCCAAGATCATGATCCGAGACACCGAAGGCAGAGGCTTAACCATCTGACCTGCCCAGACACCCCTGTATCTTTTTATAATTTCGAATGTGGCTTTTATTTCATTATTTATTTATTAAGATTTTATTTATTTATTTGACAGACAGAGATCACAAGTAGGCAGAGAGAGAGAGAGAGGGAGAAGCAGGCTCCCCGCCAAGCAGAGAGCCTGATGTGGAGCTCAATCCCAGCATCCCGGGATCATGACCTGAGTCGAAGGCAGAGGCTTTAACCCACTGAGCCACCCAGGCGCTCAAGCAGTCAAGTTTTATAAAGAATGGTTTGCAAACATCAATCAGCAGTGATGAACAGTAATCCTTGAAAGAAGATAAACAAAGGAGATGAACAGAGGATGACAGTTCTGTATTTTCCCAGTAATTCCCTAGAGGGGATTCCCAGGCTGTAGCGCAGTCTCTCCCAGTTGAGAAGACTACGTTGAGAATTTGGGAAGGCCAGGGTGGCCAAGGAGGCCAAGGTGCAAGGGAGGCCAATTTGCAAACAGAGTACCGCAGGGGAGAGAACTGCAGAAAGGGCTCCAAAGATCTCCAGAGCTGCCCTTGGGTCTTCAGACTATGCACGTGAGGAATATGCCTGAGGACAGAACTGCCTGCCAGGAAATCTGCAGGGGAAGGAACTACCCCAAAAGAGCAAGTGGGAAAATTTCTGATGCTCTCACAGAGCAGGAAAATTTTCTAGTTCTCAACATCCAAAGAGGGGAAAGTTTATAATAGATGGGGCACTGAGTAGAAGACTCAGGAAGATAATGCCTCAGTTGTGGGGCCAAATTAGCCTAGAATAAAAACTGGCCCATTCTATATAACTCCTAGTCAGATCAGCTGGTTGAGTATGCTATCTGTTTCCTAATTGAATCTAAGTGACCTTAGATGATATGCTACAATTTTTCACTACTATTGTGGGCTCCCTCCCCCATATTTAAAGACTGTTTTTTAAAAGCAGTTTTACGTTCACACGAAATTGAGGGAAAGGTACAGAGGTTTTCCATGTACTCCCTGTCCCCTGCATGCATGGCTTTCCCCATTATCAACATTTCCCACCAGATTGGTACATTGGTTATGTCTGATGAGCCCACATGAACACAACATAATCACTCAGAGTCTACAGTTTACATAAGAGTTCACTCTTGGTGTTGTACCTCTGTGGGTTTGGACAAATGCATAATGACATATATCCGTTATTATAGTAACACTGGCCTTGTAAAATGACTTTGGAAATGTTCCCTTCTCTTCAACATTTTGGAAGAGTTTGAGAAAGATTGGTATTAATTTTTAAGTGTTTGGTAGAACTTGGCCTTAGAGCCATAGAGCCATTTCGGCCTGGGTTTTTTGTTGTTGTTGTTGTTGTTGTTATTGTGGTTGTTGGGAGATTTTTGATTATTAATTCAATGTCCTTACTTGTCATTGAACAGTTCACATTTTCTATTTCTTCATGATTCAGGCTTGGTAGGTTGCATGTTTCTAAGAATATATCCATTTCTTCCAGTTTATCCAATTCATTGGCATACAGTTGTTGTTAATAGTGTCTTATGATCCTTCACATTCCTGTAGTTTTAATGTCCCCCTTTTCATTTAATTTATAGTTTCACTTATAGTCTTATTTATTTGAGTCTTTTCTCTCTCTTTCTGTCAGTCTAATGAAAGGTTTGTTGATTTTATCTTTTCAAAGAACAAATACAATTTTGTTAACTTTTCTATTGCCACCTACTCATTATTTCATTCATTTCTGCTCTAACCTTTCTTATTTCTTTTATTCTGCTAATTTTGGCTTAGTTTTTTCTAGTCCCTTGAGGTGTAAAATTAGGTTGTTTATCTGAGAGCTTTCTTTTTTCTTAATCCAAGCATTCTTGTTATAAACTCCCTACTTAAAATTGCTTTTATTGGATCCTATAAGTTTTGCCATGTTGCCACTCCATTTCAAGATTCTTTCTGATTTTACATTTAATTTCTTCTTTGACTCATAAATTGTTGAAGAGTGTGTTGTTTAATTTCCATATATTTGTGAATATTCCAACTTTCCTTCTGTTACTGATCTCTAATTTTGTACCATCATGATTAGAAAAGATTGATATCATTTCAGTGTTCCTAAATTTGTTAAGGGTTGTATTGTGGCCCAACATACAGTCTATCTGAAGAACATGCTTGAAAAGAATATATATTCGGCTGCTGTTGAAAGTAATGTTCTATAAATGTCTGTTAGATTCATTTGTTCTATATGTTATACAAGCCCATCATTTCCTTTTTGATTTTCTGTCTGATGATGTATCCATTGTTGAATGTGGAGTATGAAATCCTCTACAGTTGTTTCACTGCTGTTTATTTGTTTGTTCTTCTTTGTTCATATTTGTTTTAAATGTTTAAGTACTCCAATGATGAGTGGATATTTACAATTGTTTTATCTTTCTGATGAATCATTAGTGATTTTGGATAAATCACTTCCTTATCCAAACTTCTCTATCCAAACTTCATTTGGCTAAATACCCAGAAGTAGAATTGCTAGGTCATATGGTAGCTCTATTTTTAATTTTTTGAGGAGCCTCCATCCTGTTTTCCCTAGCCACTGCACCAATTTACATTTTTACCAATAGTACCCAAGAGTTCCCTTTTCTCCATATTCTTGCCAACACTTGGTATCTCTTGTCTTTTTGATAATAGCCATTCTAACAGGTATGAGGTAATATATCTCCTTGTAGTTTTGATTTACGTTCTCTTGATAATTAGTGATGTTGAGCACCTTCTCATGTCCTAGTTGGCTATCTGTATGTTTTCTTTGGAAGAATGTCTATTTAGTCTCCTGTCCATTTTTAATTGGATTGTTTGGGGTTTTTTTTGTTGTTGTTGTTGTTTTTGTTTTTTTTTGTTTTGTTTTGTTTTTGCTCTTGCATGGTGTGAATCCCCAAGTATTTAATTGGATTGTTTGGGGGGTTTTTTGCTATTGCATGGTGTGAATTCCCAAGTATCTTTGTGTGTGTGTTTCTTTTTAATCACCATTTTATAACTTTTATCATACAGATCTTATACCTATTTTCTTAGATTTATACCTAAACATTTCACCTTTTTTTAGCAAGTATAAATGACATAATTTTAATTTTGGTTTTACCTTGTTCATTGTCAAATATAAGAATTCAGTTGATTTTTCTCTGCTGATCTTGAATCCCACAATGTTATTGGACTCATTGTTTAGTTCTAGGAATGTTTTGTAGGTTTCTCGGAATTCTTTACATAGAGAATCATGTCTAAAAATAGTTTTATTTTTTCTTTTCTGATTTGTGTGCTTTTTACCTTTCAAAATCTAATTTAATTTATTTTTTCCTTATTGCAATGACTAGAACTTCCAGTGCTATGTTGGATAGAAGTGATGTAAAGGGACATTCAGTTTGTTTTGCTCTTGTTTGTCGGTTTTTTTGAGGTAGATTTGCTCACTGATTTGATAGCTCCAGAGGGGCTCTGGAAGCACTGCCAAGAAGAGTCTGCTTGTGTTTTGGCGCATTTCCAAATGGTTTGAGGCTGGAAGGTAGGTGCTGTAGACTAATTCTTTGTGTGTCCCTCACCCAGCCCAGTTTCATATGTTGGAGTCCTAACCCTGATGTGATGGTATCAAGAAGCGGGGCTTTGGGACATGGTTAGATCAAGAGGGCACAGCCCAGAATGACCCTATAAAAGAAGTTCCAGAGGGATCGCCAGTCCCTTTCATCCCATGAGGACACAGCAAAAGATGACTGTCTATGAACCAGAAAGTGAGCTCTCACTAGACACCAAACCTTCTTGCACCATGATCTTGGATTTCCCAGGCTTCAGAACTATGAAAAACAAATTTCTGTTCTTTATTAACCATCCGCTTGTGGTATTTTTGTTATAGCAGCCTGACCAGACTGAAACAATGGGGGCCTTCTTTAGAAGAACATGTCAGCATCAGCTTTTAATCCCCTTCCTCTCCATCATTAGTGTCTGGAATGAGGAAGAAGGTGATGTGAAGGGAAAGTCAGGTATTTGAGCTTTACTAGGGTGAGGCCTCCCCTCAAGAAATCGGATGTATTATTTCCATGCAAAACTTCTGGGGGCACCTGGGTGGTTCAGTGGGTTAAGCCACTGCCTTCAGCTCAGGTCATGATCTCGGGGTCCCGGGATTGAGTCCCGCATCGGGCTCTTTGCTCGGCGGGGAGCCTGCTTCTTCTCTCTCTCTCTCTCTCTGCCTGCCTCTCTGCCTACTTGTGATCTCTCTCTGTCAAATAAATAAATAAAATCTTAAAAAAAAAACTTCTGTACTTTTACTCAATAATTTCTAAATAATAACTTCAAAGTAGTACCTTGATATGTTATAAACAATATTAGTAATACTTAGGGCACCTTTAGGACCCTTCTTTTGGATTTTTCTTTAGGTCTGCCCCACATTCTTTTGGTGGTTCCTCAGAGGCAACTGGTCTTTTGCCTTTTTGGTTGCCAACCTATCCTTTCAATTTGACCAGATAAGTATATTCAGCCACATAGTTCTCCCAGATTTGTTTGCATCTTGGGGGTGAGGGCATCTAGATATTGGGATCTAATATGCAATGTGTAGCTGCACTTCAGATTAAAATAACCACACTAGTCAGACATAAGTCTTTACGGTATCTGGAATAAGAGAGGTCAAGTCAAAGAGACTGCAGGGAACAATACTGCAGTCGAACATGTAACATGTTACACAGTGTGTGCTTTGGGTCTGGGTGTTGCAAGTGGAGAACATAATTCATAATACTTCAATATGGGAATTCACTAAATTGAGGAAGCATAAAAAACTGCCTCATGATGTTGTGCCGTAGAAGATAGTTCTTTCTTCCTCTGCACAAACAGGGTTTTTAAGTCCTTTTCTGCATGCTCACTACAGATCAGGAACAGAACTGCTTATTTTAATTATTTGCCTCTCCCCTGCTGCACAGGCAACACTAACTCACAGGGAAGTTTTGTTGTTACTATTACAATTGCAATCAAACAATCTTTGGAGCCACTGTTACTAAAAGCCTGAAATATTAGGTGTGGGAGAGGGGAAGAGGCCATGCCAGCGACCAGTAAACAAGGACTCCGAATCACGGTTAGGTTATACTACCAACATGGAAAAAGGATGAAAATATTGCCAGACTGCATTTGAAGTCAGCAGCTACAGGGTCATTAGGAGATACTAGGTGATGGGTCATAATTTAAACATTATTTTTTGTTGTTGTAAAAATGTATTAATTCTTTCTTCTTGATTTTATATAAGAAGTGAACCATAAAGGAATTGCTCTGAGACTTTTATATTAATGGATGAGACATTATTTTAAGGACATTATTTATCATACATTCTTGTATTCTGCCAGCCCTTTCTTTCTACTCCCAATTTTGGGAACATTTCCAAACCTTGAGAAAAGTTGAAAGAATAATACATTTTGCCACATTAGTTTCTCTCTCCTTGTGTACCCTGTGTTTTCTGAATCATCAGAAAGCAAATTACAAAAACCATGGTACATCACTCCTAAATATTTCTGAAGAACAAGGACATTCATTTCATAAATATGATGCCATGATCACACTTAAGAAAATTAACTGTAATTCTGCAGTATCATCTAACATACTGTGTATATTCCAATTGTCATAACTGTCCCCAAATGTGTTTTATAGTCTTGTTTCTTTTTCAGTCCAGGTGCCACTCAAAGTTCATGTTTTGTTCTTGGTTATGCCTCTTTAGGCATTTAATCTAAATAAGCTAACACCCTTTTTTTCTAGGGTTGAAAGATTTAAAAAATAAAAATACAGTTAATTTGAATATCAGATAAATAATGACTCATCCTTTAGTATAATACATACCATGCTTACGCTAAAAGAAGATTTTGTTGTTTATCTGACATTCAAATATAACTGTGTCCTGTATTTCATCTGGAAACTTTTTAGAAAGTTCAGGCCAGTCGTATCATTGAGTAACTCAATGTCTGTGTTTGCTTGTTTTCCTAGGATTTGATTCTGTTAAACATCTTTTTACAAAAACGTTTCATAGGGGATGTTGTATGTTTCTTACTGTGTAACATTAAGAAGCAAATGTCAAGTCATCCCATTTGTGAAGCTAAGTTTGATTACTGGATGAAGATGGTGACCACCAAAACCCTCTAGTTAGAAGTATCTTCTTTTGGAATCACTAATTCATGGAGGTGATCTTCTTGGACAAGGTGAATATTCTGTTGCCAATAACCTTTTGTGCAATTATTTTAACACTCATTAGTGATCATTTCCCGAGTCAATATTATACTGTGGGTTGCAAATTGATTTTCTAATTTTATCATTCCTTCTACATTTACTATTACCTGGCATTTATCTGTAAAGAAGACCTTTCCTTCTTTTATGCCCTATTGTATAGTATCACTATGTACTAGTGAAACTAAGAAAAAAATTTAATTTGTTATAATTGATTATTGCCATTATTCTTTTTATTCTCACATCCCTCCAGTTTTACTGAATGGAAATCCCCTTCAAGTTTGGTTTTGGTCCTTTGGTTATGACCCTCTTTTGTCTTTGAGGGCTTCCTTGCATTCTATCATTAAAGAGATTTCCCAAGCCCATTTTTTACTCGTTTTGCCCAAGGAGCGGGAATCAGCTTTTTTCCCCACCTGTGACACCTCTCAGTTTCCTGCTGTCCTGCTTCATGGTACTGGCATCGGACCTGTGCATAGGGCCAGCTGGAATGATGGCCAGCTTTGTCAGTAGATGGCACTGGAGGGACGCTGCAGGAAATGGGCTCTTGCTGTCTGTGTCCTATCTCTCTGCTGTTTCAGTGGGGCCACCCCTAGGCCAACACAAGAACACCCAGGGTCCCTTACTCTCCCTTGAGCTTTCCTGACTCCTTCCTGACTCCTTGCTCTGCAGTCGTGGTGCATGGTTTCCTGCTTGCCAGCCTCAGCCTCCCGGTGCCCCAATGGGACATGTCCCATTGACCAGCGTCCGCCCGCCAGCTATAAACCGGCTGCGGCCCAGGATAACGTGACAAACTTCTCCGCCATCCCCTAGGCTACCAGCCATTCTCTCTCACGAAGTCTGAACCTTAGTTTTGAGGATTCATTGGATTAACCTGTATGTCCTTGGCTTTGAGCCCAGTGTGGAGCTGCTTGCCAGGAGGAAATGGAATGCTTGTATTCTATGGCAGGCAGGGACAGCATAATTAATAAAGCTATCGCCTGTGGCTGATTGTGATGAAGTGGCAAATGAAGCAAATATAATGGGAGCCCAAGGGGCAGCCCACTGATGATGAGTTCAAGGATCGGGGTGTCTTAGCTTGTTTGAGTTACCATAACAAAAATACCAAAAAGACCTGCTGCTTTATATAAACAATAGACACTTATTTCTCACAGTTCTGGAGGCTGAGAAATTCAAGATCAAGGCCTCCATAGAGTTGGTGTCTGGTAACAGCCTGCTTCCTGGTTCATAGACAGCCATCTTCTTACTGTGACCTCCCATGGTGGAAGGGGCCAGGGAACTCTTGGGGTCTCTCTTCTAAGGACACTGATCCCATTAGTGAGAACTGCACTCTCATGACCTAGTCACTTCCCGAAGTCCCTGACCCTAACACCCTTGTTTTAGGGGATTAGGTTCCAAATTACAAATTTTGGAGGGACATGAACATTTAGTTTATAGCAGTTGATGTGGGATTGAGTCTTCTCATAGTTAGGAAAGCTTCCCCACACCCAAGTTATAAAGTAACTTTCTCACGTATTTCTCTAATGTTTTTATAGTTTCCTTTTAAATTTACATTTCTGGTCTATTTGGAGATTATTCTGCTGTGTAGTGTGAGATATGGATCCAATTTTACTTTTTTTCCAAATGAATATCCAGTCACTCAACACCATTTATTTAAAAGTCCATTTTTTCCCCCAAATTATCTTGGATGCCCTCTAGTAGTTTCCATATATATTTGGGTCTATTTTTGGATTTTCTATTCCCTTCCCACTCTATTTGTTTGCCCATACCACAGTGTTTTTATTAGAGAGGCTTTATAGTCTGAGTTAATATGTGTTAGGGCTAGTCCTCTCTTACAGCTTTTATTTTTCAGGATTTTTTCTTCCATTATTACATGTTTATTTTTCCATATGAACTTTAGAATTAGCTTGCAACGCTCTAGGAAGAAGTTTACCTTTATTTTAATTGGAATCACATTTATGTATTACTTGAAGAGGATTGTCATCTTTATGGTGTTGAGTTGTTTTATACGAGAACAAATGATGTCTTTCAATTTCTTCAAGCCTTTTTTAGCTTCAAGCTTATTTTTTTAGCTTTTTCACTTACTGAAGTTTTTCTAATATAGTTTTGGCACATTTCCTTAAGTGTTTTATTCTTTTTTGTTTCTATATTGAATGACATTGTATCTTTTAAATGGTTACTGTTTGCATTTTTGTGTATATGTTTCAGGTAAACTTTATATTATGGTACTTTACAGAAATTGTTATCTTTAGTACTGATTCTTTGTTTTCTAAGTGTAGTATTACATGATCTACATAGAGATATAATTTATATCTCGTCTTTCTCAAGTTTTATGCATCTGAATGTTTATGATTATTAACTTATCTCTAATACTTTGCTACATATCAAAGTATATCAAAGGACATAGAGGACATCAGTGGACATAACTGCTTTGTCCTTGATCTTAATGAAAATTTTTTCTCCATTAAGTAGGATGCTGGTTTTTAAACTGAGGTATAAAATATTTAATTTTGTTAAGAAAGTGTATCTTAATTTGTATGTTATTTTTCTGAAATTAAGAATGAGTGTTGAAATTTGTCAAAGGCTGTGCTACATTTTACTATGTGTTCACAATTGTTTCTTTTTTCCCTTCTTCTATCATGATTTATTGTTGGGAGAGAATACTTCACCTGTACACTGGTTTTGCGTGTGAGCATGTGGCTTGCTTTAAACGATCAATAGTCATAGTGTGTCAAGTTCAGAGTCTGAAACATTCTATGTTTCTGCTCACCCCTCTTGTGTTTCCACCTCTACCATCCGAAAGACAGGCCCCTGATAGTTGCTGATCTCAAATGGAGAAGCATGGGGAGCAGACCTGAGTCCATCCTGAAGCCAGAAGCATAAGCATCCCTGATAACCCACAGACTGGTGAGTGAGAACGAGAAAAGTATTCAACCCTGTAAGTCACTGAGCTGTTGGGGCTGTTAATTACTATTTTCATCCTGGTAAAAGCTCATTAACGCAAAGTCCTTTTTGTCATCTCTACATCTATCTAATTGCATAACATCTTTGTTCTTAGATCTAACTACATGATGAACTATAGGAATGAATTTACAAATATTGAAGCTTCATTGTCTGGGGATGAGCTCTTCTTGATTATGATGCAGTCTTTAAACTTGATTTTAGATTCTGTTTGCTGAGGTTTTATTTAGAATTGTTCCGTTGCTAGTCATGAGTAAGACTGCTTTATAATTTTCATGTGTATGCGTGTGTTTATAATCTAACCAGGTGTGGGTGTCAGAATTATATTTGTTTCTTAGAGATCATTTGAGAGTTTTCCTCTGTGCTATAATTTAAATGGGATTGGGCTTATCTGGTCTTTGAAGTTTTCATAGAATTTCCCTGTAAAATCATTTGGATCTGGTCTTTATAGTTAGTTCCTTGGTAACTTTTTCTCTTTCCTCTATGGAAATCTGTCTATTTATGCTTTCTACATATAGCAAGGCCAATGGTGATAAGTTGTATTTTCTTAGAAAATAATCCAACTTACTTAGGTCTTCCATTTTATTTGTATGGAGTTGTGTAAAGTAGTCTCTTTCAATATTTAAAAACTTACCAGTGTCATTGGTTATCTTCTTGCTTGTATTTCTTATTTGTTTTTTTCTGCCTTCCTTCCTTTACTAGGTGAGTTAAAGGTTTATCTATTTTGCTGTTGTTGTTTTTACAAAAAGCTAGCATTTTCATTTATTAGTTTCTACTATTTTTCTCTTCTCTACCTCATTACTTTTGCTTTTAAATTTATTATTTCCTTCCTTCCCTTTATTTTGTTTTACTTTTTTTTCTTTCTTTCTTTTTTTTTTACTTGTTCTTTTCTAATTTTTAAGATGGGAGCTCAATTTATTTCTTTTCTTTTTTCTTTTTAAAGATTTTATTTATTTATTTGACAGACAGAAATCACAAGTAGGCAGAGAGGCAGGCAGAGAGAGAGAGAGGGAAGTAGGCTCTTGGCTGAGCAGAGAGCCAGATGCGGGTATCGATTCCAGGAGCCTGAGACCATGACCTGAGCTGAAGGCAGAGGCTTAAACCCCTGAGCCACCCAGGCGCCTCTTTATTTTCATTTTTTAATGTGCCTGTTGCTGCATGAATTTAAGACCATGGCTTTTCTGATTTAACTATAATCAGTTGAACTGATTTAACTATAATCAATTGATTTTGTGTTTTCATTATGATTCTTTTTTAGAAAATCTGCCCCTTAATTTTTCCCCTTTTGTCCTAAAAGTTACTTAATAGAGAATTTTAAAATTTCCAAGTGAAATTTCTAGTTTTAGAAAGAGCAGAGGAGTAAGACATGGAAGTAAAGATTCTTGTCCCACTTCAGGCTTCCAGAACTTCCAGTTTTGAATGAAATTGAAAATCTTGCTTATTACCTGAAACTGCATTTTAAAGTTTTCCAGTACAAGAGGACTGCTTATTATCTATGGTTGATCAAAATAGCTAGGGAAAAAACTGCTATGGAACCTATCAAATTTTCATCCAAGGACAAAAAAGCAATAAATTTACTGAGCAAATTAATGGTGAGTGAAGAAAAACAATAAAATTGATTTGTGATTGCAGCTAGGATTTCGTTACCTTTTATATCAGCTTTGTAAAAATGAGAAAAAGGTGTTTTCCTGCGTTAAAGAGTCCGGCATGATTGGAGGATTTCTGGCTGAATATCAACCCCAACTTGAATTCTCTTTCTGTAACTAGGAACTTTAACTCAGCCAGAATCTGTACGGTTGACCCGTCAAACCCCGGATTGCTCTCTACTAAGCTTAGCCGGTTCGCTAAAGTAGTAAGTGATTGCTAAGACAGTATATCTTGAATGCTCTCACCACAAAAAAGAAATGATGGTTATGTAACAGGACTGAGAAGGTGACAAGTTAGCGGTGTTAGCTAGTGCAATGGTGGTGATCATTTTCAGTATGAGTGTATCAAATTGTCATGTGCTATACTTTACACTTACACAATGTTATAAATCATTTATATTTCAATAAAGTTGTGGGAAAATAAAAAGAAGAAAAGAAAAAGAAAAAAAAAGAAAAAGATACCACTAAAGTCATTATATTTGAGACTAAGATTTATTCACACACACACAAAAAATAATCACAACCAAATATACACTAATTTAAAAAACAAATGTTATAGTGACGTAAAGTTTTATATTCTCTTTTTATAAGTGTGTAAAAGTATTTTGTTTCTACATACATTTCTATTCATAAAAGAAGAGCAAACATTACAATGCCGTGACAGCTTGCGTTTCTTATATGAAAAGAACATAGACCAAACCCTGAAGCTTTTAGTTTACAAGGCTGTTACCGTGAAGCCACACACTAAACTAATGATCAAAACTGGTATCTCTTTCCAGATCCATATACATATACCTTCACCAACTAAGCTGAGAAATAAGCATTTCATATTGTCTCCCATCCTGCTACAGTGTATTTTTTCTTTTTACTAAAAGCAGAGTAAGAAATTGCATTTTCTCCATCTAATTGACTTCAGTAGATGCACTGTCTAGTTCACGAGAGATGTGAAATTTCAGGTGTTTATCTTCTTCCACACTCCCGGAGTCTAGAACCTGCTTATTTTCGTGGCTTTGAACAATTTGGCTGCTGAGTTCACTGCTGACTTCAGAATTTTCCTGACTACCAATCTCATGGGAATGCTTACTGCTCTCATCACTTGCTCTCAGCTTATACTCCCTGGTGTGCCTGCGGCCCTTGGTTTCCATACTATGGTCATCCATCTGACTGGTTTCCTGACTGTATCTTGCGTGGCTGTCCCTGTCAGAAGTTCCCCGCACTGTCTGGGAAAGAAGGACGGCATTGAAGTCATCTTCCGTACTCTCACTTTTCACAAGTGATGTCAAGTCCTCCTCTGTAGAATCAGGATACTGAATCACAGAACAAATGGAAGAAGAATTAAATGAAGAACCAAGGATGGGAATAGTCTAATTCTGCTTTCTAACTTTTAGACCAATTATACTGAAAATTGTCTAAATTTGGCTGCAGCAGAAAACAGGACTAGCGTGTTACTTTGTTTTTAACCGAGTCTTTTCACATATTCATCTCCTTTAGTTTAATAGATACATCAATTATGCATATGATAAAGACTATGATGTAGGTCTCATGATCTCTGTTTTACATAAAGGGAAAGTGAAAAAAGTGAAAGAGTAAAACGATTAGTAAGTGGCAAGGCTATGTGTCAAATTCAGATCCTTCAACTATAGATTAAGCAAAATTTGCAACCCTACAGTTCATCTCAGGTATTTAACTTCAAAGCATGACCATTATATTGTGAAAATAGTTGCTGTTTTCCAAAGTTGTTTTCTTTAATCTAAAAAAGTGAACAGAATAAATGCTTTAGAGCCAGGATTTGGGAAAAGATCATTGTTATTGAGAGACAAAAGTAGGGAGAAATTGCATGAACTTAAATGTAAAATCACCAAATGAAAAAATGTTTCGTGTTCAATAGTCATAAATTAGAGGCACTTGGGTGGCTCAGTCGGTTGAGCACCAGACTCTTGATTTTGGCTCAGGTTGTGAGCTCAGGGTAGAGCCTGCTTGTCTGTCTTCCCCCCCACCGCTTCCCCTCCTCCTGCTCTCTCTCTACAATAAATAATGTTTAAAAACTTTAAAAAGTCATAAATTAATAATTCCTACTGAATGAATGAATGAATAAATGAATGTGAATAGACACACTCTGGTTTCCTAGAATAGGGCTCAAGTCATAAATATCTTCTGTGTCTGTTTAAGGATTTACCTGGACTTCATATGTGTAGGACTTCTTCGATCTGGACCTTAGTCCATGAGCCACACTATCACCTCGGCCATCATTTGAGTCTCTTGTGGGGACAGATGGAGTGAAAAATTGGGTTGCTGGAATGTCAGTGGGAAAATCAGTGACCACTTCATCAGACTCATCAGACTGCTTCGAGTCATCATCTACGTCATCGGAATCCACAGAATCCTGACTGTCCACATCATCTCTGTCATCGTCATCCACGTCCTCATGGCTTTCCTCGGACTTGCTTGAGAGGGTCTGAAAAACAAGATGGCCAGAAAAATTGGGGTAATAGTTTTTATTTTCCCTTAGTCTTTCCTGGTGCATTTGTCTTACAGACTAATTTGGTTTCAGAATCTTTGCATTTGTAACAGTGTATTCAGTGGTTTCTAGGAGCAAAGTGAGTATCTTCCAACTTCTTTTTTAACACCAGGATGAATGGATCATAATCTGAGGTATTTTTCTTGCTCTTCCACAAATAATTACTTTCATAGACATTTTCAAGCCATATATGTGAGTATAATGTTTCCATGGATAACATTGCTTTTCCTTATTCATATTAGACATCATTTAAATTACCAAATTCAATGATGAAATGAATACAGATACATAATTGTGAGATTACTTTTTATTTGAAATGAGAATTCTCAGGAGATTGGAGCATCCATGTATTAATGCATATACCAAAACCTAAAACCACCCCCTTATCAGCAGGCATAAGCAAGAGGTGACTCCATTATGCTTGTCTGTCAACTGCAACTCAAAGCTGTCAACCAAATTAATCACTGAATATCTATTAAACTTCTGATTAGCAAATAAACTGGATTATTTATCTAACTTTCCTACTTAGAGATTCTTTGCATATTTAAACAGATGTTAAGGAAAACAAATTTAACTTATCTCTTTGTTTAGCAAATATATCAATAGTCTTAATAAAAAACAATAGCTGTCACCTAAACCATTATGTTAGGAACAGAAATGTTCCCCTGAGATTAAAATCTTGGCTTTCGTAAGGCATTATTAGATGCTTATCAGATAGTTGATAAGACATTTACAAAATACCTTAAAGAAAATGTTAAGAGGCTTACTATTTCAAATAACAGACATTAGTAAACATTTCCTGCTACACTAAACTTATCTGAAGAAACCTGGTATTTCTTTCTTTTCTTTTTTTTTTTTTAATTAACATATAATGTATTATTTGCTTTGGGGGGATAGGTCTGTAAATCATTAGTCTTACACAATTCACAGCATTCACCATAGTACATACCCTCCCCAATGTCCTTCACCCAGCCACCCTAACCCTCCCTCTCAATCCCCCAGCAGCCTTCGGTTTGTTTCCTGAGATTAAGCGTCTCCTATGGTTTGTCTCCCTCCCAATCCCATCTTGTTTCATTTTTTCCCTCCTTACCCCCAACAGCCCCCTGCGCTGCCTCTCAAATTCCTCATATCAGAGAGATCATATGATAATGAAAACTGGTATTTCTAAAGGTTAGTAAATACATTTTTTTTTGGAGCAGGTTTTAAATTGGCAATTTACTGTAACTTTTGCTAATAGAATATTGTCAGAATCAAACTCAGGCCTTGTCATTAGGAGAAAGAGTGGCTTCTTTCATCTCTCTATGGCATGGACGGCTTCTGACTCACGGTGAGGACTCACCTTCTGTTGAAAATCATCATTTTCTTGAGAGAGCACAGTGTTCTGAAGAAGGAGGGACACATATCAGTTTATATCAAAAATATCTCATATTTTAATTCAAAAGTTAGCCTTTACTATCCAAAGCAGGTCTTATTTTTCAGCCTCATAAGTGGGTGGCTTGAAGTGGGGAAAAGCTGACATAACCAGATCAGTTGCTATCTTAAGCTCACATTTACTGACAGGCAGGAAGGTCTGTTTAATTGGCCCGAGTGGCCTGCATGATGGCTGCTTTTTGTTGTTGTTCTTTAATTGTGAGAAATTTAATTCTTAAAATTAGTTAAAATTAAAAATACCTGTAGCGCTAGGAAAGTCTGCTTCTGAGATGGGTCAGGCTTTAGCCATGTAGCTACAGCACCTGGGTATTTGTGGTAAAGCTACAAAAAATGTTGCATATTTGTCATTATTAAAGAAAGAAACATAAGGATCTCTAAGTGATAAACTGAAAAAACAACTGTACTTCACTGATCTTGATAGATAAGCGTAATATGCCTCTCTATGGTCAACCAGAGCCTGAGACACCTCACATTTCCTTTCTCCTGCAGATTCATTTAATACACTCTTATATAGTACTGCCTTAGATCAGGCATCCTTTCAAAGTGATTTACAAATATTCATTTAATCCTCTCAACCCCCTGTGAGATAGGTATCATTATTCCCATTTTACAGATCAAGAGAAACTCAGCCACAAAGAAATTAAGTGGCAGAGTCGGGGTTCAAACCCATGCAGACTAGCTCTTCTCAAAGAGGCATTGTGTGCCTGCTGGACACCAGGCATTCCTGTCCTGTGCTTGCTAGCTGAAATATCCCCTCAGATAAAGCACGTCTAAAGCAGAGGTGCCCTTAATTAGTGGTGATCTTCACTGTTCCCTCTATGGAACAAGGAGGAACTCTCTGAGGCTGGTTGTCTGATACAGTATCCTCCGGTCGTATAGCATATGGTTGTTTAATTAAAATGGAATATAATAAAAAAGTCAGTTCCTCAGTTGCAGTAGCTACGTTGTGAGTTCAGTAGCCACATGTGTCTAGTTGTGCCCTGGGTGGATCATGCAGAACTATAATATTATTATAATATTAACATCATGGCACAGAAGTTCCATTGCTCCATGGTGTCAGAGGTGTGAGTGGAATGGTCTTTCCTTTAGCCAAGTTATGTATCTGGAAAATGACTATCCTAGTACAGAGGAATGGAAATTGCTCTGAGTAAGTGTCATCTGTTAGGCTGTATCACCCAGAGCCAATCCCTTCCCTTCCCTGTCCTTGAGAATGAGAGCCCTGGCCAGTTCCATGGGTCCCTTTCACAGCCAGCCACCGGGTGGGGGAGGGGCAGGGAGGCAACCAGTCAGTAGCACTTGGTCTTTTCTCCAGGGCTGGCTCCAACGGGAGCAGCGTCCTAGTGGGCTTCTCTGAAAGCTTTTGCTGGAGGAAAGGGTTCATTGCCTTAAAAGAAGTGAAACTAGAGTTCTAGAGGAGTTCCAAGTTTCCCTCTCTCTTTTTTTTAAATTTAAAAATATATAAAGAGGATATGTAAATATGTTATAATTTATATATATTTAATATATATATTTCCTGCTGCTACATGTAATATGCACTCAGAGAGAAGGCATTTGTAAGTTAAATTTATGATTTAAAACAAGGTACCATGAGGACAATATAGGTGAACAAAACAGATTAAAGCCCCCTGATAGTCGTAACACTCACAGACAACAATGCTCATCTTCAGAGGGATAGCCTTATAACTTTCACATATTTCCGACTAGCTCTAAATTTCTAGGATGCTGGAAGGTTGAGCTCTTCACTTATCTCCTCAATGGAACTGAATAATTTTATACTGTTATGGCTTTATGTGCCACATTAATTCTATGAAAAAGTCACCAATTCTTGCCTCATATAGTGTGAACTCTATCTTCTCTGTAAATGTTAATTTTTCTGTCCTATTGTTTTCTCAAATCAGTTGGAAAACAGACATGCCTCTACCTACCTAGTTGCACATCCAAACACATGCAGCAAACTTCTCCTAATGTCTTCATTCAGCAATCTCTTTTCAGTGACCCCAGGCAACTCTATACAGGCCTTTATTCTGTTTATCTGGGATTGAACTCTGTGTGCCTTTTAGCCTGAGCTTCTCAGAACAATGCCCATTTGTTATTTGGCTGGCACAGTTTCACCCATTTTGGAAGGGCATGTACATCTATTGATTTGCTCTTAGGTTTGGTTAGGAAATTGTTAAAGTCAGCTGACAAGCATAACAGATCCAAACAGCATAAAAACCTTTCTTTTTATAATGGGTTTCTTAGCCAATATCTTAGGAGATATTATGAATCATACAAACTGTCCAATGTGTGAGACAGATTTTAAACTCAGTAAGCAAAGGATGGAATTTTCTATGTCTAGTACAGTATGTTGACTCATGGAACAAAAAAGTCACATGACTTCATAGAATTCCTTTTACATAAATGATAATGGCCCAAAGAACTAGTTTGGTGTTAAGAGTGTGTATTTACTAAAGGCTATACAGATCCTCCTCAACTTGCAATGGGGGTATGTCCCAGTGAACTCATCACATGCTGAAAATATGGTAGGTCAAAGATGGATTTATTACACCTAACCTGCTGTGCATCATAGCCCCTCTTAGGGCTTAAACATGAGCTTAAACATGCTCAGAGTGTTTACATTAGTTGGCAGTTGGGCAAAAGGCACATAACACAAAGCCCATTTTATAATAAAGTCATGAACATCTCATTTAATGTATTGAATACTAAAAGTGAAAAATGGAATTGTCGTGTGAGTACAGAATGGTTGAAAGCATATCGGTGTTTACCCTTGTGATGGCCTGGCTGATTGGGAGCTGTGACTCACTACTGTTGCCCAGCATCCCAAGAAAGTATTGTTCCATACATCGGTAGCCCAGAAAAAGATCTAAATTCAAAATTTGAAGTATGGTTTCCATTAAATACATATGGCTCACCCACCATGATGAAGTTGAAAAATTGTAAGTGGAACCGTCGTTAAGTCGGTGACCATCTGTAACTGTGCTTAGTACTGGCCTAGGTTGAAAGCCGGTAGTCAATAAATACTTATGAATTAACAGCATGACTATGAAAATAAGTAAAATGGCAACAAATATGTATGTAGTGCCTCTCGTGCAGCTGCATAAATCATCTGACTGCATGATAAACCTGAAAGATGCTTACCTGCTTTTCCTCAGAGCTCCCAGAATCGGCCTGCTTAATCTTTGAAACAGAAAAGATTAAGAGAGATTATAATGTGAATGTGTTCCTAGCACAGGGGAGCACACAATTCATTTATTTTGAGAAATATCCTTTAAGATTCAGTTGTACTCACCGGAATCGCATAGGCAATGCCTAAGAGGCAAAAGCAAATCACTGCAATTTTCATGGTGATTTTTCCTGCAAAATATTTTGTAAGGAATATTTGATTTCTTTGTAGGGTAAAATGGTGATACCTGTTTATGCTATTACACTACAAAATTATTACAAATAAAATACATTTCCTGTAGAATATTTTCTACTTTTTGGAGAAAACATATGTTTTAATCACCATGGCCTTTTTTTTTTTTTTAAAGACTTTATTTATTTGACAGAGAGAGATCACAAGTAGGCAGAGAAGCAGGCAGAGAGAGAGAGAGGAGGAAGCAGGCTCCCTGCTGAGCAGAGAACCCAATGCGGAACTCGATCCCAGGACCCTGAGATCCTGACCTGAGCCGAAGGCAGCAGCATAACCCACTGAGCCACCGAGGCGCCCCTCACCATGGCCTTTTGAGTTGCTATTTGTAATGCCTCCTCTTTACTCCATCTCTCACTATTAGGCAAGGGAGAGAGGAATCTCACAAGGCTATATTCAACTTTAAGATTTAGAATTCCAGGGACACCTGGGTGGCTCAGTCAATTAAGCACCTGCTTTCGGCTCAGGCCATGATCCCAGGGTCCTGGGATGGAGTCCCACATGGGGCTTCTTGCTCAGCAGTGAGCCTGCTTCTCCCTCTTCCTGCTCTGCCTGTTCTCCTGGAGCTCTCCATGTGCTTCTGCTCTCTCTCTGACAAATAAATAAATAAAATCTTAAAAGAAAAAGAAAAAAAAAGATTTAGAGTCCCAGGGATTATACCATTACTATGTGACAGCTCAGCTATCCTAACCTAAAAACAGATCATTAGTAATTGAATTAAAATAATAAGCTGCTGTTGGAATGTTTATTTCTCAGGGAAGAAAAACACAAAGAGAGAGAAAATAAAACTATAGAAAGCAACTTGCTTTCTTCACTTTTCCAGCATGTATTTTAAGTGTGATTTTTAACTTAAATTATTGAAAAGGTACTATATTTTACCCATTTTACTTTGGGTAAAATGAAGCTGTCTCAATGCTCAGTTATTTAAGAAAGGCATTCTAGAAATTTGAAACAAAACCCAAAACACTGAAAAAAGTCAACAGCTTTTCTATTCATGATAATAAGTCTGCATAATGTCATACAGGTATCTTGGTGAGGAATTTAACAGCTAAATACAGAAGTGAAATATTCAGAAAGGGTTTTTTTTTTCCTTGCAAATAGGATGGATACATTTTATCATTGAAACATAGCATAATTATTAGTTTACATTGCCACTAAAGATCCTTTTCCTTTTAAATGCTTCCACACCATCTACCCATTAAAAATAATATATATAGTCATTCAAAAGGGGCATAGAATTTTTCTTTTTTTCTTGTTTGGAAGAAATCTTTCAGTTCTTTTGAGGACTCCAAGCATTTTTGAGTTATATAAATGACTGGCTTTCAAAATTCCCAGTTACCTTTCTTTCAGGAAATCTGTAAAACATCTGGCGTGCTCAATTAAAAGACTAAAACGGCATAAGTCTGCTTAACAGCTTTACAGTTCAGCTCTTTTCCTTACAACTTGCCGTTCCCACCCTGAAATGAAGCGGAATGCCTGGGACAGCGAGGTGCGGGCTTACCTTGCTCTGTGACTGGCTGAGAAGAGAGCCCAGTCCTGGATGATGCTGCCTTGCTCGCCTTCTCCTCCTGCTGCTGACAGTCAGGACCTCCCAGAATTTAAATGCTGCTGCAGACATTCTCCACCAACACAGGGAGGCGGAGAAATGTGTCATGAGGTTTTTTTGCCACTGCCCAACCCACTTGCTCCCACACTTCCCCCTCTGGTTTTTGTGGTTAAAAAACAAAGAAGCAAACACAGAGAAACTACTCTAGAGTTCAAACATTACTGATGTACAATATCATTAACTAGGTGTTTCATTTATGGGATTAGCATTCAGCATCATGGAAGGGCATGTAGGGGTCCTGTAAAAAAGTGGGGAGGAATGACTAGTTCTTTGGGTTTATAATGTTTGAATTAGAAGGAAAAAAAAAAGAATATAAATCAGTCTTAAATGAAATGGAATAGATTTTGGTTTCTTTCAGGTTAAATAACAGATAAGATAATATATGCAACCAAATTTGCTTAATTTGCTTAATAGGTGCAAGGCTTTTTTTCAGGCAGAAGAAGAGTTCAGAGAGGCTCCCTGCATCCTTTGCTACTCCAGGCTCAGTGTTTTGATTTCAAGTATGTAGCAGTTTGTCATTTAGACAAATGACATTACTAACACTAAATTCCATGTTTATGACCCTTAAGTTGGATTTACAATGACTGTTCAAGGACACAGATTTTTGTCGCACCATTTGAATTGTGTGGAGGTGGTGAATCGGGTAATTTGCTATATAAGACAGGAGAATGATAATTTACTCTATATGCTGCGGAAGTAAAGCAGCTTCTGACGAAGTGTTACTGCTTGAGAAGGCTGCTTCTGGGGCCAGAGTGTGGCTCTGAGTCCCACACTGACATCCATTAGCTGTTTGACCTTGAGCAAATCTCTTAGCCTGCCTGTGGTGAATCGGGTAATTTGCTATATAAGACAGGAGAATGATAATTTACTCTATATGCTGCGGAAGTAAAGCAGCTTCTGACGAAGTGTTACTGCTTGAGAAGGCTGCTTCTGGGGCCAGAGTGTGGCTCTGAGTCCCACACTGACATCCATTAGCTGTTTGACCTTGAGCAAATCTCTTAGCCTGCCTGTATTTGTTTCTTCTTCTGTCAAATGAACATGATATTACGTTGCTCATGGGGGTTGTGAAAAGTTTAAATGAATCATGTGTAAAACTAACAATGCTATTACATGCATATTTTAAGCACTGTGTATGTTAACTATTCCTGAAATTTTTAGAAGAGCACGTTTCACCATTTGTAATATCTTTAAGTGGAATAGGTTATTAGGATGAGGTTAGATTATCAAAAGGGTAATTTGCACATCTGTACAGGAATGGATTGATTTACGAATCATCTTTTTTTCTAGTTTTTCTACCAAATATATATAAAGTTTGTTACTTAATAAATAAAATGAAAAATATTTTTCTATATCAAAAAAAGCTTTACTGGGTATTTAAAAGGTATTTAAATGAAAGAAAATTACAGATGAATTTTGAATATGGGACTAGAGGAACTAGGGGTAGCAAAGCTCTGAGTCCATTTAAAATATTTAATATTTTAAATATTTAATATTTGATATGTAATATTTAATACTGTTTTGAGATTACTTAGCTTACTTAACTTCATCTACTTCTCTCAGTTGTGAAATGGGGGTCACACTATTCATTTACCTCACATCTCACAGTGTAAGAATTATATGAGATTAAAGATAAATGGTTTTATTTATTATTAGTTCTATCTATGGTGCCAGCTCCTGTGTACTAAATGCTGCTTTTAATAGAAATATGGATTAAATAATTTCTTGCAGTGTAATCCATAGGTTTTGGGACATTTGGTGGTGGGGGTATGTCTATTTTGGATGCATTCCAAATGAGTTGGTATTGTTAATCGGTGGGACCTAATCACACATTTTAATAATTCAGATGGGGGCACCTGGGTGGCTCAGTGGGTTTAGCCTCTGCCTTTGGCTCAGGTCATGGTCTCGGGGTCCTGGGATGGAGCCCCACATCGGGCTCTCTGCTCAGCAGGGAGCCTGCTTCTCCCTCTCTCACCTTCTCTGCCGACTTGAGATCTCTCTCTGTCAAAAAAAAAAAAAAAAAACAAAAAAAAACTCAGATGGCAGCTATCTATATAAAACATAAAGCATACAGGTTATAAAGTTTCAAAATAGATTTCTTAGTTTTGCTTTTTAAAAAATTGTTTTTTCCCTTTAAACATATTACCCACATAAATTTGTCATGTTGTCCATTTAGTGTGGAGGGGAGGCGGAGTTCACAAATTCTAAAAACAAGATTTCCACAGGACTCGCTATGATTTACTTTGTGCCCACGAGAATGACTTAATACAAATTTAGAGAGTTATAGGAATAGGTTTTGCTGCAGTGGAACCATGTTGAGATGAACCCTATGACCCACGCCAGGACTCTTCCGGTCATAGCTCCACAGTGCCACACGATGGCAGTATTTCTGAAAGGGATTTCGGACCATAAATCTGGTTGTTTTCTCATTCCGGCCGCAGGATAAGACCTGTCACATATATAATGACAGAACTGTAAAACAGCTGTGGGGCCTTCCATTTCTTGGAACGCCAGGTGAGAAAATATTTCCCAACAATGCTCCACTACACAATAATAAGGAACACAGAGGCCAAGAGAATGAAAGCATTCCTGTTTTGCTATGTCATAGTTTACAGCAGTCCCAGGTAGACTCTATTGTCTCCTTCCCCACTTCCCACACTCACTCAAAATGTTACTGATTCCGAGATCTCACTCAGAGGAAACACTTGCTAATTCACAGTTGAAGAATGTGTCTGGGATGCTTCAGAGATGAGAAGATAAAGTGATTTGTAATGGAGGCTGTTGTGCAAAGTATGAAATGGATAGCGTGTTCATTCTGACATTTTAAAAGGCTCCTTCTTCTTGCTTTTTGTAATTAAACATGCCACTGACACTAATTTTTTTCTGAATAAGATTTTCCAGCTGTCCGAATTAGTGTGTTAAATGATTAAGGTCAGAAAGTCTTAATTGGGAGGTTTGATCTATTTCCATTCTTGTTTAGGCTAATGAATGCTTGGTTGTTAGAGTCAAAATGTCAAATCCATCAAATTCCTTGTAAATCTTGTACGGGGAAAGGAAAAAGTTTAGTTGTTAAGCCGCAATACAAAGAAGGATTTATGATTGTAAAATATAGACACTATAAGAAGACATATGGGACATATAAAAAAGTGTTTTTTTCTTGAATAACATAAAAATTCTCAAGTGGAAAAATTGAGGTGTCCAGATGTCACTGTTTTGTGGAGATTTGTGTGTGTGTTTTTGTTTTGTTTGTTTTTCTTTTTTAAAGATTTTATTTATTTATTTGACAGAGAGACAGAGAGAGATGCAACACAAGCAGGGGGAGTGGGAGAGGGAGAAGCAGGCTTCCCGCTGAGCAGGGAGGCTGATGTGGGGCTCAATCCCAGGACCCTGGGATCGTGACCTGAGCTGAAGGCAGACAGACACTCAACGACTGAGCCACCCAGGCAACCCGTTGTGGAGTTTTTAAAATACCGACTTCCAGTTTATTTGGGTATTTCTTTTCTTTTCTTTTTTCATTTTTTATTTTTTATAAACATATATTTTTATCCCCAGGGGTACAGGTCTGTGAATCGCCAGGTTTACACACTTCACAGCACTCACCAAAGCACATACCCTCCCCAATGTCCATAACCCCACCCCCTTCCCCCAACCCCCCTCCCCCCAGCAATCCACAGTTTGTTTTGTGAGATTAAGAGTCACTCACATTCTTGGTAAGGTATAATCAACTACTTAAACTTTTTCAGCTCTGCAAATAATGCTTTTTTCATCTGAAACAATGTTCAGGTAAAAATCCAGTGTCTTGGGTACCATCACTAATCTGTCAGAGAGAAGTAAGGAACTATAAGTAGCTAAGCAGAAACCTCTCACAATATTCATCATTTGTTGTCTAAGGAAGAGGGTCATTATTTATTAGAGGAAAGGAAACAAGGGAGGAAGAAAAGAGGGTGCTATTTTTAAGTTCAGATACGAAATTAGAACATTTCAGAAATAGAAAAAACACCATAAAGCTTTTATCTTATTGCTCAATAACTTAAATAATGTTCAGCTCCTGAAGAAAGTGGCCCTACTATTGGTAAACATTACTTTCGCTTAAAACAAAAGAGAGAAGTTTCATTTTAGGCACATAGAGTTGTTATAGAGTAAATATTCAACAAGTTGTTAGAGATTGACCACTCAATTCTGCTTCCTTAAAAAATTTTGAGCACATAGTTTGTGCTTATCAATCCCATGTACTGGGCTTGAATTCAGTATATCATATGTGGTTATCTAATATTTGCTGGTACTCAAGAATCAGATAGTGTTTTTCTATTAAAGTATTATTACCAACTCTGAGAACATTTTAACACTCTTTAAGTGGTAGATTCTTTGAAGTGGACTTAACTTCTTAATTTTTTTAAAGATTTTATTTATTTATTTGATAGACAGAGATCACAAGTAGGCAGAGAGGCAGGTGGAAAGAGAGAGGAGGAAGCAGGCTTCCTGCAGAGCAGAGAGCCTGATGTGGGGGTTGATCCCAGGACTCTGGGATCATGACCTGAGCGGAAGGCAGCGGCTTTAACCCACTGAGCCACCCAGGCGCCCATAATTTTTTCTCTTAAAAGGACATCATTCTTACCTTCATGGAGTCTCATGGAGACTTTTATTCATGAAAATCAACTAAGAAATTTGGAACTTGTATAGCCAGTGAGGTTTAGGGAATGCATTAAATAGTAAACTTAGTGGGACTGTAGATAGGGAAAGGCATATGGTGGAGCCACTGTGTCTACACTGGAGTAGGGTGGGTATTTTGGGATTGAGCTCAGACAGGAATTCTCTCTTTCCACCCAACATCAATCACAGCAGCATAGAGGCCTATACCTATAGCAACATGGGGAACAATAGAGAAGCTCATCATAAGATAGGACCCAAAATGTGTTGTGGGGGGGCAAAGCTGCAGAAATGTACAAATACAAAGTTTAGCAGCTCAGGCCCCTATTAGTACAGAAACAGCATTTAGCCACAATAAGCAATCAGTGATCAGCATTCTGTGAATGTATTTGAGGGGAGAAAAGCATTCTTTGGAATTCGTTGATCAGAATTCTTAAAATATGATGTTTGAGGGTGCCTGGGTGGCTCAGTTGGTTGAGTGTCTGCCTTTGGCTTGGGTCATGATCCCAGGGTCCTGGGATCAAGTCCCACATTGGGCTCTTTGCTCAGTGAGAAGTCTGTTTCTCTCTCTTACTCTCCCTCTGTGCTCTCTCTCTCTCAAATAAATAAATAAAATCTTATTAAAAAAATCTGATGTTTGAATAATTTTTGGTAGAAAATCCATTGTAAGGTTAATATGAAAAAGTGACCACATTATATGTTAATAAAAAGATCAAAAAATTATTTTTAAAAAAGCGACCACTTCAATATAGAACAGAAGAAAATCTGAAGAAAGAGGACAAAACTAGAAAACAAAAGAAGTGGCCAAATTGGTTCTTTTTCTAGCCATATTTGGCTGAGTTTTTTTGTTTTGTTTGCTTTGCCAGTTCCTATTAAGGAAGAACTCACATTAATGTCTCTAGTCTTTGAAACAGCATTTATGATTTTAAAAATATAGTAAAAAAATAGTACTTAAAATTTGAGTCCTTTAATGTTTGAATTTTTTAATAAAATGGAAACCCATGATATGCTTATCCCATAGTTTATGTGTCAACAAATATTTATGAATGAAGAAAAAATTAACTCTATTGCAAAATATAAATAATTTTTATGTAAGCTGATTCATTCATGATTTTTTCTGATGCTTCTTCCTTCAAGACCCAAACTGAACATCTCCTCTGGTACCTATTAGAAGTCACTATTAGGCAGAATGGATTACACCTGAGAACTTTAGGCAAGATTCCAATGTCCAAGGAGGGCAGGCCAGGTGAATGCTATTTTTTTTTTTTTTTTTTTTTTACAGAATGTGAGGTCCTCTGAGGTCTAGCATTCTCCTGTCTCTACAGCCTTATCTTTCACTGACTCTCTTTCTCATAGTCCATGCATCAAGCACACGGAGCCAGTTGGAGCTCCCCAAAGTGCCATGCTAGTTTAGGTCTCCACGCCTTTGTTCACACTGTGTGACACCCGTGCCTGGGATATCCCTCCAGTCCCATCCACTCCTCCATGTGAAATATTTTCTTTCCAGACTTAATTCACATTAAGCATCAAGGCATCCCCTATAAAGCCTTTTTTGACCTTGATAGAAATAGCCACTTCCACTTTTTGTAGGCACCTTGCCCAGGATCTAGCACAGCACCTATGGGAACTTTATTGCCATTACATGCTTGTCTCCTTACACTAAAGTAATCTCCCTCCAGGCAGGGCCTCCCTCTTACTCATGTTCGCATCCACCACTTCCTGTGAGCAAATCAGTAAGTGTCTGAGGAAGACGTGAGTGAAGGGACACACCTTTTATTAAGGCTGAGTCCTATGGATGCTCCACATAACGCTAACATTTAGCATCAGTTTCAGGGAATGAGAACAACTAACTGCTGGGTTCTCAGAATAATTTGAACAGGAATCTCCCGCTTATCTGCAGTTTCGCTTTCCGCAGTTTCGCTCCACGGTTTCAGTTATGGCTAACAACTGGGCTAACAACTGCATCTGAAAGCAGATAATCCTCCTTCTGTCGAATCGTCAGAAGGTCAATAGTAGCCTGACTACATCATAATGCCGCCTCATTCCCCTCACTTCATCTCATCACGTAGGCGTTTTATCATCTCACATCATCACAAGAAGGGTGAGTACAGTACAAGATGTTTTGAGAAAGAGACCCATTCACGTAGCTTTTCTTTGTTATAATTGTTCTATTATTATTACTGTTATTACTTTCCTACAGTGCCTAATTCATAAATTAAACTTTGTCATAGGTATGTAAGTATAGGAAAAAAAAATAGTATGTGTATAAGGTTCAGTACTATCTGTAGTTTTCGGCATCCACTTGGGATCTTGGGGTGTATTCCTTCAGGTAAGGGAGGGACTGTAAATAACATTTTATTTTATTATTATGTATTTATTTGACAGAGAGAGAGAGGGGAGGAGAAAGAGAGAGAAGGACAGCGAGAGAGGGAACACAAGCATGTTGGAGTAGGAGAGGGAGAAGCAGGCTTCCTACCTAGCAGAAAGCCCAATGCAGGGCTCGATCCCAGGACCCTGGGATTATGACCTGAGTCGAAGGCTGACACTTAACGACTGAGCCACACAGGCAACCCTGTATATATGTTTTAAAAATGCCATTCCAGAATCTGAAGAACCAGGATCTTTCCCCCTTATCTATGGGGTTCTGACAAGCCCTTTAGCTTGCCTGGGTCTCATCTCATGTTTCTTGATCGAGTTAATCTGGATTATTTTTAAGGTCAATTTTGGTTCAAAGTATGTGATTTTATGTTTCTTTTTAAAATTCATGGGGAATGAGGTATCGATATTACAACAGGAAGAGCAAGTAAGTTATAGAAATAGAGATGGCATTCAGACTGTAAGAGAAAGGAGAAGTTCAGATTAAAAAAAGACTTTGACACAAACATTCTCTAATGGGCTAGGAGTCAGGTGAGAGTTGAAGAGTCTTCAAGATGTTTTAAAGTAAACTGTCATGTGTTTTTTTTCTTTTTTTATATTTTAAATCATAGATAAAAATAATGAATATTATAATAATATTAGCAAAAATAAAACATATTTTAAGAGGCCAATCACTTCCAACATATAACTCTGATGAGTCAATCTTTAAGGTTCTGAGAATTTTTTTTAATCCTTACTTCCCCAAATAAGGGTTTTCTAAAGGTGTTTTCTCAATGCGGGTCAATGAATTTCTTTTGGATTCTGTTACACCAAGAGTGGGAGATTGAAGAGAAAGTGACTGAAGAAGTTGGCTTGTTTCTTTCCTGGAAAATGCTGCTTGTGGTTTTTAGGAGGCAATTTCATTGCCAAAGAGATCAAGAATATCAGGCTTCTCCATAATCTGGAGATGTTTTTAGATTTTTCTTTCCCGCATTCATATCCTCTTCATTTCCAAGCATCTGCAGATGTTACTGGTCTAGACAACCTATTAATTTCACTTTGTATGAGATGAAATAATTCAAGAGTTATCTAAAATCAAAGTTTGTGATAAAATTCTTTTCTCTTTGTACCCATTCATATGTAACAAATTTCTACTGCTTGTTTTTTCCCTAAGAAACACTTCTTCATAACTATTATGACCTCAGTATTTACCTTTTCTATGGTAATAAAGAGTGAGCTCAGAACTTTTGCTTTTACTGTTAAAAAGAGAGATATTCACAATAATAATAATAATAGTTATTATTATGTTTATTATGTAGTTATTATATATGTTTTCATGGAAGACCTATAATATTCTAGATTTTAAAATGTACATTGTGTCTAATATTCTTAACAACTACATGAATTCAGTATTAGGATCTCCAATTTTCAGGTCATTAAATGGAAGCCATTTACTGTGTGTGCAGTCATGTCTATATAGATGATTTTATTCACTCCTTGCAAAAATCTTTAAGTATATATTTACAGGGTCAGTAGAGGTGCAGAGAAGGGAGTGACTAGTTCCTTCTGTCTAGGTTGGAAAAACTCTCTAAAGGATGCTGGGATGCAATACAGAGGAGGAACTGGTTTTAGAGACTAACCTCTAAGATGTGAATCAAAAGAATAAGCATCCAACTTTGACCAAACTTGACTGAAAACAAACAAGCATACAAAAAAAGCTGTAAGTGACAATAATATTGGTGAGAAATTTTGTTGAGAGTGAGTAGTTTTGTTTCTCATAGGCTCAAATCTAATAAAAATGCAGAGCTTTATTTATCCACAGGCCACACAGCTAATGTCATGCTATGATTATGAGCCACCCAGGGTCAGAGAGTGTTAATACATCCCTGCCAATCTTATGCTGCTATAAATCACTAACTCAATACACAGATTAGTGATTGTGGGTTAATATCATTAGCATCATGCTTAATACATACAACGACCTAAAATATTAGTTGTCTTGATTAGCTGAGCTTGGAGTGAATTGCTTGTCGTATATATATATATTTTTTTAAGATTTTATTTATTTATTTGACAGAAAGAAATCACAAGTAGATGGAGAGGCAGGCAGAGAGAGAGAGGGAAGCAGGCTCCTTGCTGAGCAGAGAGCCCGATGCGGGACTGGATCCCAGGATCCTGAGATCATGACCTGAGCCGAAGGCAGCGGCTTAACCCACTGAGCCACCCAGGCACCCCTGCTTGTCGTATATTAATGGTCATCGTATACCTAGACAAAGGAACAATGCAAAGGCACAAATTCATAGTTAGCCTTATGTTTGGCTACATTTGGATTCATTATAGCACCTACCATAATAATTGTGACAGGCATTGCTAAATGCACGCCAAAAATTCTTCTTCAGTGTAGTTGCTGGGAAGCAGCTACCCAGATGAAACTACATTTTCCAGCTTTTTTTTTTCTTTCTTTCTTTCTTTTTTTTTTTTAAATCTGGGCGTGGCTGTGTGACTAGTTCTTGCCAACAGAATATAAACAAAGTGATGAGTTTTTTACCTCTAGGCTATAGTGCCTAAAAGGTTAATTGTGCCTCCTCCATAGCTTTCTTTCTTATCCGTTGGCTGAATGAAGAGGACTATGAAGGATTTCTGGTGGGTAAAGACCCAAGGGGTAGATAGTTTGAGCTGTCTGCTGACTAGGGACCCTGGTATTTTAAAATCAAATGAACCAGAGATAGGCTCTATGGCTTCAGCTCCCTGATAGCTCTTACAGTAGCAGCTCTTACCTTAATTAATGCAACCCCTGACATTACATGTTCAATCAGTTTTTTTAAATTTAATTTAATTTCTTTTCAGTGTAACAGAATTCATTGTTTATGCACCACACCCAGTGCTCCATGCAAGCCGTGCCCTCCATAATACCCACCACCAGGCTCCCCCAACCTCCCACTCCCCACCCCTTCAAAATCCTCAGATTGTTTTTCAGAGTCCATAGTCTCTCATGGTTCACCTCCCCTTCCAATTTCCCTCAACTCCATTCTCCTCTCCATCTCCCCATGTCCTCTGTGTTATCTCTTATGCTCCACAAATAAGTGAAACCATATAATAATTGACTCTCTCTAATTTTTGAAGGTTAGCAAGTAGGCTCCAGATTCTAAACTCATGAGACCAGATTTACATTATGGTGCCATAACTTTATATATGTAATTTCTGTATTATAATTTCTACCTAGATAGTGAATTTTCTATTCATTTTTGCTTCCTCATTCCTAAAACCCTGAATTAGTCCATGTGAAATAACTAACAAAATTAAATTAATTAAAATTGTGAGATAACTTAGTTAAATTAAAACAGTTAAATTAAAGTTAGTGAGATAATGAATAAAATTAAATTAATTACAATTGGAGTTGATTATTTTATACACTGAGTATGTGACTCCTTCAGCTCCGAAAGGAGATCGTGTGTCATTCATTTGATTCCAAAAGGTAGCAGAAGTTATTTTAAATAATCAGGATAGCAGGTTACTCTTGGTCCTTTGTTTTTGTTTTTCTCCCTTTTACCAGAAGAGAATTAGCCTTGGTACAGGTTTTTGTGGATAGTGTCTAATGTTGGAAATCGGGAGCCTGACTTTGTCTTGACTATACTACAAACTCCACTAGATATTGTTAAATTAGCTTGCCTCTGAGAAGAGAGAGGCTAAGCTGTCTCCCAATAAATAATAAACTCATCTTGAAACTTCTCATTATTCACACAGCATCATTTACTTTATCTCTTAATTAGGCCTCTTATTTTTCAGAGCTTTTTGCTTTTCACCAGGGGTCAGACAGGGGAAGGTAGAGATGAAGCTAAAATCAACCTACCTGGTTATATTTGAAAACTTAAAGTCATGTTCTCTAAAGGTTTTGGTTGATTTCTGTTTCTTGGAAGGAATATGTTTATTGATTAATTTTAATCTTAGGTGACTTTTACCAGATCAAATACTGAGGGTAGTGAATTCCAAGGCACTTGAAGAATTTTTAAGCACTTATCATGGTTCCTAATATGGAGATAACCATAAGGTAGATTACATTAGAAACTGTTTATGGTGGGGGAGCTGGAGTTTTGACCCCGTCCTGCATATTTCCCTATCAGTGAAATCCTAAATATTTCACTTTCTCCAACCCGTGGTGGTCTTTTTGTTTGGGGATCATAGCTTGGCAAGGGGGTTAGCCAGGGCTCTTCTTGAAGTAAAGAGGTCATGTTTGACATATCAGCAGAGCTGGTACACCCACTCGTCTGGGTTGGGGAGGAAGTGGAGGCTGGGTTCAGGCAAGGGACCTTTTTCTGCTTTTAGACCGTGGCAAAGCATCTCAGACTGGGGTTTCATTTTATTTTTGTTTATGTGGAGTTGGTTCAGACACAAGTGAAATTGCGGTGTCTTAACCTCCAGTGATTTTAAGCACATCTTGCTTCACCAAGGTTGGTCTCTTAAGAATGCATTTTAAATCTCAGTGATGATGGTGTTCTGAATTTAGAAGGAAAAAAGTGACACACTTTCATTTCAATCTCACAATCTGACTGTTTGGGAATGGAAATTACTGAAAAATATTTTATATTTCTTTTTAAGAAGATAGATAAGAATCCATACACAGGCAGTTAATTTTCCTAAGACATTTTATTTTCATAGTGTTTGTATAAAATTGGGAAACTGATTTATTTCTTGTGGTTCTAGCTTCTATCCCAAGTTTTATCCATGGGGGCCAGAAGATAAGAACTGGGAAATAAAATCAGTTAAACTTTTATTCCATTGTGACATGTGTGTGTGAACACATGACTAGCTGAATGTAGATCTTTTTCTCATACAAAGGATTTGCGGTTTGTTTGTTTTGTTTTAACAAAAATCTATGAAACACATGAATTTCTGTTACACTGAAAAGAAATAAAAATCTATGAAGCACAAAGGCATATAATAAATAGTTGAGGAATTGGGGAAGAATGCTTAGAAATCAAGAAAATTTATAAGCATTGGGATAAATTTAGTATAAAATATAAAATGCCTGTTTCTATACATTGGCTTAGAAATATTAATCTAGTTGTTTGAAACACCATAATTTAGTATCAAATGCTTAAAAACACTAATTTCAGTCAATATACTTAAAAGTATAGATTATATTTATCTGGTTGGCTATTAAGGATTGACATGTCCCAATTTGGTACTATTGTTTAAGTTCTAGAATGTCCCAAGAACCTGGAGGAGAGATGGTAAGAAGGCAGGCATTGAGAAAAGAAGGGGTGTTTTTGACTTGGGTTTTATTTTGGCTCTAAGGCAACTCAGGTTATAGGTGGAAAGAAACTCAGTAAGACTGGAGATCAAAGCAGAAGTTTTGCTTCAAATAAAAATCCATGTCTTCAATAGTAGTATAATCAGTGTATTCAGAAAGCAGCACTGGAATTGAGCTAGGGGATTTCTTCTTGGGTCTTTTTTTTTTTTTTTTTTTTAATTTCTTTTCAGCGTAACAGTATTCATTGTTTTTGCACCACACCCAATGCTCCATGCAATCCGTGCCCTCTCTAATACCCACCACCTGGTTCCTCCATCCCCCCCCTTCAAAATCCTCAGATTGTTTTTCAGAGTCCATAGTCTCTCATGGTTCACCTCCCCTTCCAATTTCCCTCAACCCCCTTCTCCTCTCCATCTCCCCATGTCCTCCATGCTATTTGTTGTGCTCCACAAATAAGTGAAACCATATGATAATTGACTCTCTCTGCTTGACTTATTTCACTCAGCATAATCTTTTCCAGTCCTGTCCATGTTGCTACGAAAGTTGGGTATTCATCCTTTCTGATGGAGGCACAATACTCCATAGTGTATATGGATCACATCTTCCTTATCCATTTGTCCGTTGAAGGGCATCTTGGTTCTTTCCACAGTTTGGTGTCCGTGGCCATTGCTGCTATAAACATTGGGGTACAGATGGCCCTTCTTTTCACTACATCTGTATCTTTGGGGTAAATACCCAGTAGTGCAATGGCAGGTCATAGGGAAGCTCTATTTTTAATTTCTTGAGGAATCTCCACACTGTTTTCCAAAGTGGCTGCACTAACTTGCATTCCCACCAACAGTGTAAGAGGGTTCCCCTTTCTCTTCATCCTCTTCAACACATGTTGTTTCCTGTCTTGCTAATTTTGGCCATTCTAACTGGTGTAAGGTGGTATCTCAATGTGGTTTTAATTTGAATCTCCCTGATGGCTAGTGATGATGAACATTTTTTCATGTGTCTGATAATCAGGTGCTAACTGCTGTCTTGGATATCCTTTGTTTTAATTTTCTAGATAAGGGGTCAGTAAGCTCTTGGACCAATCCAATGGAAGTTTATTTTTGTTTTTGTTTTTTAAATATTTTATTTATTTGACAGAGATCACAGGTAGTCAGAGAGGCAGGCAAAGAAAGAGGAGGAAGCAGGCTTCCCACAGAGCAGAGAGCCCAATGTGGGGCTTGATCCCAGGACGCTGGGATCATGACCTGAGCCGAAGGCAGAGGCTTTAACCCACTGAGCCACCCAGGCGCCCCGGAAGTTTATTTTTGTAAATAAAATCTTATTGGAACATGGCCTTGACCATTTATTTATATAGTGCTACAACAGTAGAGTTGAATTGTTGGGTCAGAGACCATATAGCTTGCAAAGCCTAGAATATTTATCATTTGGCCCTTTTATAGAAAAGGGCCCCACCTCTTCCAGATGAAAGGTCTTTCTTATTTTAGTCTATTTATTTAATTAATTAATTAATTAATTTTTTTATTTTAGTCTATTTAACTCAAGTATATGAGTCAGACTCTCACCCTAGTTCCCACTCTGTCATATCTGATTACATCAAGTCATTTTTGTGGCTTGATGAACAGTATTCCATGTATGGACCTGGCTTTGAACCATGCAATACAATGCTTTCTGTTTTGTTTCATTTAACCCAATAATGCTCTGCTTTATAGTCAACATATGACACTGAATCAGTGATATTAAGGATAAGTGGTTAATGACTCAGAGATCTCTTTCTGGTTATAAGCAATAGCTCATTAGATACAGTTTTGTAAAGGTAGTTAGAAATTCTGCCGGATATAAATATCCTTTTTTATCTGGGCTATTCTTACATTTATCTGTGACTTTTTCTGGTGTTTCCAGTTAGTCCCATGTGAGAGAATTGTTTAATTATTCCTGTTGTTCTTACCTTCCTCAAGGATCTTAGTATGATTTGCAAAATCTGGGAATTTTAGTATGAATAGCGATATTAATACCTTTAATTTGTTTATTTTCTTTTAAGCATTTAAAGTGCTTTGAGATTGATGATCTCAGTTGATACTTGTAACAGTGTTTGCCCCTGGGAAATGGATCTGATTAGCTAGAGATAAGAATGGGAAGGACACTCAAATTTATTGGCTTTTAAATTTTGCATCATGTATGCATTTGTTATCTATTACTGTATAGCAGCCTTACCCAAAACTTAGCAGCCTGAAACAACACACATTTGTTGACTCAGAGTTTCTGTGGGTCAGGGATCCAGGTGTGGTTGGCTGGGTCCTCTGCATCGGTCTTCATATGGCTGTAAGTGAGGTGTTGGCCCAGACTGGAGTCTCCTCTAAAGGCTTAATTGGGGAAGAATCTCCTTCCAAGCTGTGTGGTTGTTGTCAGGATTCAGTTCCTTGAGGACCGTTGGGCTGAGAGCCTCAGTTCCTAGTTGTTTGTTGGTTGGAGACCTCCCCAATTTCCTCTCCAACATGACAGCTAGCTTCATCAAAGCCAGAAAACTGAAAAGGCAGTAGAAGTCTGCTAGTAAAATGAAAATCAAATTTTATGTAACCTCATCATGAAAGTGACATCACATCATCTTTGTCCTATTCTGTTTGTCAGAACGAGTGTTTAGGCCATCCCACACTTCAAGGGAGGGTATTACACAAGGGCGTGAGTATCCGCAGTTGGGGATCATAGGGGATATATTTTAGAGTCTGCCTGCCACAAAGTGCATGAATTTTACCTATTTAGTAAAATTAAATAAATAAAAGTGTTTGTAGACCTCCAAGACTAAATGAAAATGAAAATTGCAGTGTAATAGCTGATTCATTTTTGCAAATAAGAAATAGCATGTGCATATATGCATATATATGTATGTATAAATGGATACAAAATGATAGCAATGGTATAAATCAAATGGTTAGTGTCTTTACTCATACAGGCTGCTGTAATAGAATATCATAGACTGGATGGATGGTTTATGAATAATATTTTTTTAAAGTTTTTATTTAAATTTTAGTTTGTCAACATACAGTGTAATATTAGTTTTGGGTGTTCAATTTGTGATTCAACACTTACACACAAAACCCAGTGCTCATCGCAACAAGCACATTCCATGAAAAACAAATACTTGTATCTCACAGTTCTGGATGCTGGGAAGTCCAAGATGAAGGCATTGGCAAATATGATGTCTGGTGAGCACCCATTTCCTATTTCACAGACAGCCATTTTCTTGCTATGTCCTCATGTGGTGACAGGGGTGAGGGAGCTTTCTGGGATCTCTTACAAAGGCACTAATCCCACTCATGAGGGCTCCATCCTTATGACCTAAGTACCTCCCCAAAGGCCATAACTCCTAATGCCATAATTTTGGGGAATAGGTTTCAACACATGAATTTCAAAGAGATACAAACATTCAAACTATAACAGTTAACGTGATTAGTTCCATGAAGAAATGAAAAAAAAGGATATAAAGGAACTTTTGTAGTTTGGTCAAGTTCTTTGTTTTCTTCTCAACATGACAGGAAAGTAATTAGAATCATTTTGTAAAGTTGAGGTGGATAACTGGCTTTCCAATGGCACGTGGTAACTTAAGGCAGGAGCAGGATTCAAAATAATTCTGAACATCAAAGTTTATTTTCCTATTTATTTATTGGATTATTTATTTACTTCGAAACTAATTATTTTTTTGCTCAGAAAAATTATTTAAAAATTTAAAAACTACTTGTAAGAATTATGAGTATTTGTTCCTGTGGTGATGTCTGGCTAACTGCATTGGGTGGCCATCTCTAGTAAATATTTCTGGCAATTAAGCTATTTTTAAACCATGATAAAATAGAAATTTGTATTTAATCCTATGGTAGGGTTGCCAGATCTAGCAAATAAAAATACAGGATGGCTAATTAAATTTGAATTTCAGATACACAATGAAGAGTGTTTTAGTATAAGTATGTCTCAAATATGCACATATTTTTATATGTACAATATTTGGACATGCACTACAAAACTGCTCATGTTTATCTGAAATTCACATTCAGCTGGGTGTCCTGTATTCTATCTGGAACTCTATCCTGGGCAATGGATAAAGCAGTGTAGGTTCTTGAGCAGAAGGATTACATATTAAAATAGAATTTTAACAGGATCACTCCCTACTTCATTAGTGCCTATGATACACCAAGATCCTTATTCTTTTCTTTCTGAACCAAGGACTAATCCATTGAACAAACATTAATGAACTCCTGCTAGGTATGAGACACTGCACCTGCTACTGGGGACACAAAATCAAACAAGCTTCCATCATCACTCTCAAGAAACTCAGAGCCTTTTTTAGCTCATACTTCTTACAGGATATTTTCTGGGGGTGAGGAGGGGGGAGGTTACTAAAGGTAAGAATATACCAAATCTGATAAAAACAGATCAATATGTTGTGTCTCTTAACTCTCAAAATTTAGTATTTTTTGGATGGTTTTAATATACCTTAAGGCTTTTAAAATTATATGCTATAATGAATGTTTATGACAAGAATATTTTTGAAAATTGAGAAATTAAAAAAATAGTTTATAGAGTTTTATTTTCTTTGAGTCCTCATCATCATTTCTATTCTTCTGAAACAGTCACTGAAATATCTCTGTGGAAGCATAAAGAAGTAATATAATTTTGCAGAATGTGATTTACCAATGTAAGTTTGCTAAATTTGACTTTATGACTATATTCCAGGAAAATAGGAAAGCAAAACTCAATAAGGAAATAATGCACAACTAAATTTTAATAAATGTCCCAGAGATAGAGCTTTGTGTCAAGTCCTTTGTACATTGATTTAGATTCATTTATTTTCTTCCTTCCTTCCTTTCTCTTTCTCTCTCTCGCTCGGTTTCTTCCTTCCTTCCTTCCTTCCTTTCTTTCTTTCTTTCTTTCTTTAGCACATTATTCCCTGAAGTTTATCCCTGTGATGTAACACAGTTGGATGACTGACTAGTTAGTTACTACATAAATTTTAAAGTTCCATATTTTTTGATTGAATAACAGCCCTCTGGTGTGGGGAAAGGATGACTGTGTAGCCACAGAAAAATGGAAGAGAGAATTGGAGTGTGCCATCCAAGCCTGACTGCTGTCAGATCCAGTTCTCACATCCTCCTTGTTGGCTGTGGATCAGAGGGAATGGCCTGTGGTCAGCTCACCTTTGGCTAGTTTTAGTCAATGGATAGAAGTGACAGGAGAGAGGCAGGCAGGAAGAATGGAGAAGCCAGGGTTTTTTGTTTTGCTTTGTTTTTCTCCCCATTCTCTCTCTTTCTGTATCCTGCAGCCTCTCTGACCATGCCTGTGCCTTTTCCAGGGCCCCAACTTTCACCTGGTCCTCACCCCGGCCCTGTGCTCTGCCATTCCCTTTCCTTTCCCTGATCCAGGGAGGGCAGTGGCTAGCTGATGATGTTGACTCATGGAGCCTATTTGGTTTCTCAAGTCCTCCATCTTCCATGGTACCAATTCCCTGAGTTCAACTCTGTTATATGTACTTTAAATGGTTTCTAGTTTTCCAGATAGATTCTGGGGACATGGGAGTTTTTAGGAGAATATCCAGACATCAAGGATCCATATTTCTCACTCCTTGACATCATCTTCAGGGAGTTTCAATTAACCAAATGAACAGCTGTTCCTTTACCACTAATGCTTTCTGTGTTTCAAGGATGAGAGACTGCTCAGGGTCTTCGGAGCCGGGTTCCTCGGGCGAGGATTCCTGAGAGCTTTTAGCTAGTAGAGCATGAATCTGTGCTTTGCCTCCAACCAAGTTCTTCTTTATTTTGTGAACACATACAGTTTCCTCTTTTTTTTTTTTTTAAATAGACAGACATTGGTATCATTTCTAGATCAGTAATTCTTAAAATGCATATGTAAGGGAAAAGGGGGATAAAGGAAGGCAGAATGAAATGGGAAAAAAAAGGAGTTTTAAAGTAAGGGAAGCCAATAGGGAAGATGATAAGGAATCAGGTCATAAAACTGTTTTCTTGGAGAGGGGCAATACCTTTGATTAAAAGGGGATTAAGGAGGGGCGCCTGGGTGGCTCAGTGGATTAATCCTCTGCCTTGGGCTCAGGTCATGATCCCAGAGTCCTGGGATCCAGTCCCACATTGGGCTCGCTGCTCAGCGGGGAGCCTGCTTCCTCCTCTCTCTCTGCCTACTTGTGATTTCTCTCTCTCTGTTTCAAATAAATAAAAATCTTAAAAAAAAAGGGGGAGGGATTAAGGAATCTTTTTTCTCAAAAAGGTTACTCTGAACCCTGAAATTCATTAAACACTTTGCAGATTTCATACAAATATGAAATCATAAGCCATAGTAAATATAGGAAATGATGTTTACTATCTACATGGTAAATAGTAGTAATCACGGTCTCTCAGTGAGCTTTGCAGCAAAGGAAAGGAAAATATTTCATAGTTAAAGCAGTGGGCTTGACAAATGGGCAGCAGTAGCAGAAACACAAAAGAGGGGAGAGGCCATCACATGTCCTTGCTTTGTTACATAGGTGTAAATGCCTTACTCCAGAACACTTGTAATCTGGTGAGCAAAGAGCCTTGTTAGCTGACTTGTTGAAAAGATCAGACACTGAAGTAGGATTTGTATAAATCGTAGGTCTCACTGCTTTCTCGCATCAACTATAAAAAGACAAGGTGTTTCTTAAATGTCCGAAGGCATTACTGCTGTACAATATTATAACATCACTCTTCAGAGCAAGGGCTTTGCAGTCAGGCTGCCTCAGTTCAAACGCAGCTTTGCTGGTTTCTTATCTGAGGCATCTTGCGCTAGTTAACCTCTCTGGGCCTCTTTTGTAAAGTAGGGTCAGAAACAGCACCTCCTACATAATGTTGTGAGGATTCCACACACTTGTAAAACTTAGCCCAGTACCTGGAACTTAGGAAGCCTCCGATAAAGGTGAAATATTATTATTATTATTTTAAGATTTTATTTATTTATTTGACACAGAGATAAACAGCGAGAGAGGAAGCACAAGCAGGGGGAGTGGGAGAGGGAGAAGCAGGCTTCCTGCTGAGCAAGGAGCCTGATGGGGGACTCAATCCCAGGACCCAGGGATCATGACCTGAGCCAAACGCAAATGCTTAATGACTGAGACACCCAGGAACCCCAATAATGAAATATTATTATTGTCAAAGGTGATACCTGTGATTTTGGAGCTTGTGTTAAATTCAAAGTATGGGAAATACATTTAGAAAAATGCATAATGTTATATACTATATTAAATGTAAGAAATCCTGTTGATTTATAACTTGCTGCATCTTACAAGAAGACAAAAAAGAAAAATAAACTCCACAGTGACAGCAGGGAGATTTGACAAACAAGAAGCAATAGTAAAACATTAAACATTGAAATTCCTTTCTTCAGGCACATTCTGCACATACACATTGAAGAGGTAGTGACTGTATGTTATAAAAGCAAAAAAGCAGAATAGTTGCGATTGGGAAATCTGCAGCAGAATAAAGTCACTGTACTTAGATGGACAATACATTACGAAATAGGTCTGAAAATGTAACCATTCAGCTTATGTACCCTTTGTTTCCTAACAATTTTTAGCTTAGTGAAGTCAAATGACATTTTTTTTGACAGATGGAAATTTATGAGCTGTTTAGGGAAATAAGCACGTCTTAATGGGCAACCTCACCTTTTCCATAAATGTAAATGGAACTTTAAAAAATAGTTTAGATTGAAAACAATTGATAGAAACTTTCTTTCTCTCCCACTCTCTCCTGCTCCGTTTTCCCCTTCCTCTCTCTCTCCCTCTTCCTTCCTTCTGATGGATAGTGGTCCCAGTCTTCATATTAACAAATATCAAACCAGCAATAAAGACTGGAAGTTGCAGTTTTGAATGGACATCCATTTTGTCACGTTCACTGTTGGAACACCAGTTTTGTGACAGGTTCTGACCAAGTCCTGCTATAATGACTTTGATGACTGATGGGGTCCATGTAGGATTTTCCACATGAGAACTCTGGAAACAAAAGACTTAAATAGCATTATTTGTAAGTTCAGTCAGGTTTAGGAAAGTGTAAATGATCATGCATATACTTCCAGGGACCTTATGATCATATTCTTCCCCTCCAGAACAAAGTAACACTTGTCGACCCAGATAAGTTAGTAGTCCATCTCACCCAATTCATTTGGCTGGAAAAAGCTTACATGATGGTGTGGGGAAGGCCACATGATTCTTCTTGGGAATGATAGGAGTATATCATGTGATTTTGAGTTCATCAGGATCAAGTAATGTTGCTTCATAGTGAATCCATTGATCTACCTGTGGCAGTTTGTGCCAAACATATGCTGTGTTTTGACACCAATCCTTCCTCTTTAGAATTTGGAAACATTTATGGGTTTTGAATAGTTTAATGCCCTCACCTACTCATGTGTGAAAGGTAGCTCAGAACATTTATTAAAGATGACCTTACAGCAACATTTACAGAACTAGAAATAAGAGCACATGGTTGTGAGTAAGAAAATGGTCACTCTGTGCCCAGTCCTGAAGGACGATGAGTGGGAGACTCCAAAGCCCAGTTTGCAGTCTCTCTCCTGGTTTTATTTGTATATTCTGTGAAATTGCGACCACGTCACCGCCCCTGGATTCCCTCCTACATGAGACTCTCTATCATTCTGGAAACACTCAGAAGGATGAAGGGCCCAGAGCAGCTAAGGCAAAGTTAACCACAACTTCTTGGTCACTAGTTTATGGGGACACCTGGCTGGTTAAGTTGGTGGAGCATGTGACTCTTGATCTCAGGGTTGTGAATTTGAGCCCCACATTGGGTGTAGAGGTTACTTTAAAATCTTTTTTAAAAAATTGCTAGTTTATGAGCAGAGGAGAGGCAAAATGAACATAGTAAAAGCAATCAAGTTTGACAAATGGGCAGCAAATAGCACAAAGCTTATAGAGGTTAGGAAGCTGGAATCAAATGGGACAACTATTCCTTTTTTCCTGAATGTTCTGCTTGTATGAGCCACCTATACAAGAAGGAATGCTATCTCTTCTACTATATTGGGAAGAACAGCATCTCTTCTGCAAAGTTTTCCCAGGTCACCCCAAAAGAAACACAACCTCTCTTTTGCAGATTACCTTAGAACTTGAAATGTGCTCCTTTGCATGGTAATTAACATCTCATCTCCTCTGGGTTGGATGAGACTGGAAGAAAAGGAAACAAAATAATACAAAAATGAATTTAGATAAACAGATTTGATGATAACAAATAAGTTATTTTGATAGTGTGGTCATGGAAAGGATCTTTGGGGAGATGGTAGATAAGCTGACACCTAAAGAAAGAGCAGGAACTGGCTATAACAGCAGGGAAAAGAATATTCCAGAGAGACAGAACAACATGGGCAAAGGTCCCAAGAAGAGAAAGGACCTGGGGTGTGTACTGAGGGAGCTGAATGTAGGCCAGTTTGACTAGAACTTGGGGAACATTCTGTTGCAGAAGAGAGCCTTAGAGAAGGCAAATCCACGTACAGAATATGTGTCTGTTCCAGTAAGGACAAAACACTGCGCCTTCCATGGTAGAAGGGGTATCAAATATAATAAACTTCCCACCATGTAACCAGCCAATCACCTGGGGAATGGTGTCATATGGGAGCTCAGTATTGGTCTCTGCTGCTGGCAGATCAGGCACTCAACATTGGCCAGAGTCACGCTGGCCTTGATGAGCCCATGCATAACCTCCCTCCCTGCCACCATGGTCATTTTGTTCATGAGTCCATTGGGCAATGATAAGTGTGGTTGGGGAATGAAGCTGATTGGTATCCACAAAATAGGTCACACTTTATTATTAAGATTCTCCTCTTCTGGCATTGCCCTTTGGTGAGCATTCACACGAGACAGAAACATCTTCACAGTTTTTGCCCATTTAGATAGGTCTATCCACAAACCTCTTCCCCAAATATCTTTGTCTCCAATTTTCCAGTTGTGTTTCTTCTAAGTCTCTGACTATCCAACAACACCATTGGCCACTGCTCCCCCCTCCTTCAAAAAAAGAAAAGAAAAAAGAAAACCTGACTAGTACATCTAATTTCATTGGAAAAATTGGTTCTTAAGAATCATTTCTTTGTGGAATATATTGCTTGATCAGACATAGTAAATTTACCCATATAATTTAGCATACTCTGTCCAATGGACAGAATGCAGTAATTATTTTTTACTTAATTACTGGAAAGCTTGACTCATAAAAAGTAGTTGTCTGGTAAAAATATTTCTACTTAAACTTTGGTTTTGCTCATAATATGTATGAAAATTCATGAGTGCATTTACATTTAAAAACATACTTAAAGCCTGATACAAAGTCATCACTTCTTTTTGAAAAATGCATCTTTTTGTTATCCCTTGAGGGATGAGGGAAATATGATCTTGCTAAGTATCTTTATTACTATGCCTTCCATATTCCACTCTTGTATCTGAAAATCATGGAAATCATGAAAATCATGGAAAATCAAAGCTAGAGACAAAAGAAGTAAGTAATATACTACCCAAAGCAGTCATAAAATATTTTTTATTAACTCTGTTATGAAGTGGCAGAAATATTTAATTTGTATCTTAACATCATGGTGCAATTAATTATTTTTCTGAACAAAACAAATATGATACAAAAGCATGTGCTGGTAACTATCAGGAATTTATTCAGTTAATAAAATTGCAGTGAACCAAACAAAGCCCCTGCCTTCAAGGAGTTTGAATTCCAGTGGCAAGGCTAACTGTAAATAAATTAACAAATAAATATATAACATCATGTAATGAAAAATGTATTAAAATAATGGATTGTGTTTATAGCATTGATTACCAAAATGCTTATATTCAAATTTGGCTATAATGAAATCTTTATTTTTGCCTCTTCAGAAAATCATGGAAAGCATGCTCCTTTGTAAATACAATCAACAGAGTTTGCTTCCTGTTATAAAGAAAAATTTGGAAGGTAACTTGGAGCTAAAGAAGGTATTGAGCAGTTATTTTTGGTTTTAGTTTCTGTAATTTCTTTCCAATATGCAAAGTTAGGTTTGTGAAGAAAGCTCTCGTCTCTTTTACTTCCTGTTTTAGTAGTAAAACAGAAGTCTAGGAAAGTCAACTATGACCAAGCGATAATGACAGTTTATTCACTGGAGAACTTTGTTTTTCTCCTGCCCATAAGCATAGCCTTAGGAAGATGAAACCCTCACCACAGCACATGTGTACATTTTGCTGAATTGACCAAAAATTGCACAATCCAAATCCCAGTCTAAAAGTTGGGAATTACACTGGAAAACCTAACTGAAACTGACAAAAGATGATAACTATAAAAAAAGATGAGTATCTGAGACCCCAAAGTCAGTTGTTTAGAATAGTAATTACTAGAAACAAAATTCGATAATATTTTTGAAATTTATTCTTCAAAAGCCAGTCACTAGATGGGCCAATAGAAATCCTTCCTTAGCTGGCTGGAAAAGTAAAGTCCTAAAATAAGTAGGCCTGTTCCATGGTAGTTTGTTTTGCATGTTAGGTAAGTACCTTTAGAGGTACTGAGGTATTTAGGATACCCAAGAGGAAACTTTTCAGTCTACTTTCATTCTTTCCAGTATCTTTCACATTAACTTCCCAAGGCATTTATTCTTGGTTATGTACCAGGGTGTTTATTCTTGGTTGTATGGTGATCTATCAAGACAAAGATGAGTACTGAGACACTAGTCTAATCAGGATTACTTGCCATTAAATTTAGAAGCAGGTGCAACACATACCACCCAAGCTCCTGTTTTCTGCTCATGTTCAATCAGCACAATATTGACTATTTTCTTCACTGGACCTTTTCACAAGGAATCTATGCTCAGTCTTGGTGGGTCTCTACAATTGTCTTGCCTTAATGTGAGATTCAGTGTAAACTAATAGGTCAAGTGATAGCTATCTATTAAAAATGTTCCTTTCTTCTATCTACTTAAGATTCACTTTCCAGGAACTTCAGAAGCCTTAAGGGCAGAAACTATACTAAGCATTTGTTTAAGACTGTCTGCTTATACTAGGTGCAGCTGTTTGGATTTCTTCAAGTCCCCGAAGTCGCCTCCTGAGCTGTATCTGTATCTGGTGAATTTTTAGCTTTTACCTCCCTCTTGATTCTTGAAACCACTATCCTTTTTCTAAATCACTCTGCTTTACTGTGAACACTGCCTTGACTCATCTTCATTGACCAACAACACAAGGCATTTGTATTTAACAGACTATGCTGAAGTTTGGAGTTGTACAGTGGCGTTCCATGCAGTATTATCGACAAGCCAAAAGTTAAATTTTTAATAGTAGTTATCATGGTTGTACCATGGCCTCCATTGGCCATCCATCCTGGTTTTCCTTTTCTTTTTGGTTGTCTCTCCTTAGGCTTTTTGTCCTCACTTGTGGTTAGAGTGCCATCCTCTCTCCTGCCCTTTCCTTGGAACCTGTTGGATTAGTTTACTTGGGCTGCCATAACAAAATACCACAGACCAGAGAGCTTAAACAATGGAAATGTATTGTCTCCCAGCTCTGGAGGCTCAAAGTCCAGGACTAAAGTGCTGGCTGGTTTGATTTTTCCGGAGGCCTCTTTCAGCTTTCAGATGGCTGTGTTCTCTCTGTCGCTGCATGGCCTTTCCTCTGAGCATGTATTCTAGCCCTGATACCTCTCCTGTGTCTGAATTTCCTCTATTTTTTAAAAAAAGATTTTATTTATTTATTTGATAACAGAGGTCACAAGTAGGCAGAGAGACTGACAGAGAGAGAGAGGGGGAAGCAGGCTCCCTGCTGAGCAGAGAGCTTCATGCAGGGCTCGATCCCAGGACCCTGAGACCATGACCAGAGCGGAAGGCAGAGGCTTAACCTGCTGAGCCACACAGGTGCCCCTGAATTTCAGAACAGATTAAGGCCCACCCTAATAGCTTTATTTTAACTTAATTACCTCTTCAAAGGTCCTATCTTGACTATAATCACATTCCAAGGTACTAGGGTTTAAGGCTTTGACACAGGAATTTCATTGAGGACACAATCCAGTGCATAACATCTCCCAAGTACTTTTCTTTCTTCTGTTTCATTGCCAGCCTCCAATCCTCAAATTTCAGTTTCATTTCCTTCTTTCTTTCTTGAGAGAGAGAAGGGAGGGGGAGGGGGCAGCGGAAGAGGGAGAAGGAGAGAATCTTAAGCAGATTCCATGCCCAGTGCAGAGCCCAACATAGGTCTTGATCTCATGACCTGAGCGGAAATCAAGAGTCAGACACTTAAGTGACTGAGCTGCCCCAGTGCTCCTCAGTTCCATTTCTAAAGCAGAGCAACCTTGTTTTCTATTAAATACTCAGTATGTTCCAAACAAAATGTTATCTACTTTTGGAGATCATTTTTTTTTTTTTGAAGCAATATAGCTCAGGTGGAAGTTTTAAAATTACAGTTTCTCCTACAATATAAGTAAATTCCATGGTCTGATTCCATCAGTATTTGTGCATAAGGAGGAAAAATACTATGAGTTATACTTCTTGTCCTGAAGTTCCCTAAGAGCCACTGGATGGGTGGAATTGGCTGAGATGCCTGGTTTTCCTTTTGGAACTCATGTATTTTCTCTTGAGTTTATCACTTGACTTATGATAAGAACTTGTAGAGACATTAATTCAGAGGAACCATCTTGTCAGCTGCTAGTATCAACCTCAAGACTTTTTTCAAACAAAAGGTATCTAGTGCATAACTCTTAACCTTACATTAATAAGCCAAAGGAATAGACCTGAGTCTCCATACCTCTCCTTCCCCAGTCTCTCCCGTCCTGACAGCCCCTCCTCCAATTCCATTCTTTTGGGAACTACTTTTCCAATTCAAGCACACTCGCAGCACTCATTCATTCCAAGAAATCTTTATAAGCAGTTGGTCTATATTGTCTTTAATCTTTTAGATATTTTTCAAGGTAGCCATTATTAAACATATTAGATAGATGAAAGGTCATAGGTCAAGGCCTCATGCAGCATCTTAATTACATGCTATTTATTAACAGAATATGAATTTGCCCTATGTCTACCAAGTTTGAATGTCCCTGCTCTTTTCACTGCACAAGAATAGCAGATATAAGAAACTTCTGTTTTTGAAACTGCCATAAGATTTTGGAATTCTCAACATTCATAGTCCCGTCTTCAAATATCTGGATACGTAAGGTCTATCCCTATTTATATTCCTCTTCCTCTCTTTTAAAAGTTAAAGAAATTTGGGGGGGAGATTTTTCCCTAATCCCATAGTCCCCTAAGATTACTCTCATTGATTTTACATTTTACCTTCCCATCCTGGTTAAAATTAGTTAACATTCTGACTAGTCTCCTCAGCCAGCCAGCCCTGGTTGAGGCAAGGAGAGAATTGAGTCATGCCTGTCAAGGTCATATACAGCAGTAGATGGGAGGCACTGAAGGGAAGAAGTCCTGGGTCAATGCCAAAAGGGAGTAAATTATTGAGACATCATTCCAGGAAGCAGAAAGCTGGTGAAAGTTTTGGGAAATAAATGCAACTTCATGAACCAGGAAGTTGTTCAAAAGGTGAATCATGAAGAAAAACACCGAAGAAGAAACAGACTAAAACAATGTGGCCAAGGGCACATAATAAACATAGGTTGAAGGTTAGTTCAGGAACAAAACCTTTGATTGTGTTGATATTATCCTTTATGAATTTCTTAGCTATATCATTAAGGCCCAGTTAAAATGCCACTAGGACTGGAATTTTAGATCTACCTCTCTATAATAAGAAATTATCGTAAAAAAATTATCGTGTTATAAATATTTAAGTTAACTGCTTGGTGAGTATTATGTGGTTCTTCTGAATTCCTTTTTTTTCTAAAGTCATCATGATGGGGAAGAGAGACACAAACATGATCAGTAATAAATTTTTATTGCATGCTTAAATCATCGTAACACCTTTATGACAGAAACGTATTATTTTCATTGCACAGGTGAGACAATGGAGGTACAAGAATGCTGAGTAACTTTCTCATGTTTATACAATGAATAAGTGGCATAGCAAGGATTTGAACTGATTACTATGCAGTGAGGTAAGAGATAAAATAATGATATAGTATAAACAAATGAGGATCTAATGATTTCTTCTTGGATGAAAATCAGAGAGTTCTGCTAATGGGATGCCATATATTCTATGAGTCATCCCATGACTTGGTGCCCATGTAAATATTACATCTGTGCTCTCACATTAATATTACCCTTGATACTGTTCTCATTACCCAAATGCTAAAAGTAATACATGAGAAAGGATTCATCCTGATTTTTCTTTTACCAAACCCCTCCAAGTTTTATTTATTTTTATTTTCTTTAAGATTTTTCTGACAGACAGAGATCACAAGTAGGCAGAGAGGCATGCAGAGGTGGTGGGTGTGGGGGATTCAGGCTCCCTGCTGAGCAGAGAGCCCAATGCAGGGCTCGATCCCAGGACCCTGGAATCATGACCTGAGCTGAAGGCAGAGGCTTTAACCCATTGAGCAACCCAGGCACCCCTCCAAGTTTTAAAGACTTTCTCACTCTACAGAGCTGGGGGTGTTCTATTCAAGTTAATTTTTTTAAGCCTGTATTTAAATTCTAGTTAGTTAACATATAGTATAATATTTGTTTCAGGAGTATAACTTAGTGATTCATCACTTACATATAACACACAGTGCTCATCACAATAAGAGCTTTCCTTAATGCCCAACACCCAGTTAGTCCATCCCTCACCCACCTCCTCTCCAGCAACTCTCCATTTATTCTTTATAGTTTAGAATCTTTTATGGTTTGTCTCCCCCTCTTTCTTCCCCCTTCCCCTATATTCATCTGTTTTGTTTCTTAAATTCTACATATGAGTGAAATCATATGGTATTTGTCTTTCTCTGACTGACCTATTTTGCTTAGTATAATATACTTTAGCTCCAACCACATTGTTGCAAGTGGCAAGATTTTATTCTTTTCTATGGCCAAATAATATTCCATTATATGTATAAACCACAGCTTCTTCATCCATTCATCAGTCAATGAACATTTGGGCTCTTTCCATCATTTGGTTATTGTTGATAATGCTGCTATAAATATTGGGGTGCATGTGCCCCTCTGAATAAGTATTTTTTTATCATTTTGGTAAATACTTAGCAGTGTGATTGCTGGGTCATAGGGTGGTTCTATTTTTAACTTAGTTTTATTGATTGTTTCCTTCACTGTGAAGATTTTTATCTTGATGAAGTCCCAATGGTTCATTTCTGCTTTTGTTTCTCTTGCCTTCAGAGATGTATCTAGTAAGAAGTTGCTATGGCCAAGATCAAAGAGATTACCACCTGTGTTCTCCTATAGGATTTTGATGGTTTTGAGTCTGATATTTAGGTCTTTCACCCATTTTGAATTTATTTTTGTGTCTAGTGTAAGAAAGTGGTCCAGTTTCATTCTTTTGCATGTAGCTGTCCAGTTTTCCCAACACTATTTGTTGAAGAAGCTGTCTTTTTTCCATTGGATAGTCTTTTCTGCTTTGTTGATTAGTTGACCATATAGTTGTGGGTCCATTTCAGGGTTTTCTACTATGTTCCATTGATCTGTGTGTCTGTTTTTGTGCCAGTACCATACTGTCTTGATGACTACAGCTTTGTAATATAACTTGTAAATCAGGAATTGTAATGCCTCAGAAATAGTGGTGTTTTTCTTTTTCAGGATTGCTTTGGCTTTTTGAGATCTTTTGTGGTTCCACAGAGATTTTAGGATTGTTTGTTCTAGTTCTGTGAAAAATGTTGGTAGCATTTTGATAGAGATTGCATTAAACATATGGATTGCTTTGGGTAATAGAGACATTTTAACAATATTTGTTCTTCTAATCCATGAACATGGAATGTTTTTCCATTTCTTTCTGTCCTCTTCAATTTCTTTCATCAGCATTCTATAGTTTTTAGAGTATAGATCTTTTACCTCTTTGGTTAGGTTTATTCCTAGGTATCTTATGGTTCTTGGTGCAATTGTAAATGGGATCAATTCCTTGATTTCTCTTAATTCTGCTTCATTACTGGTATATAGAAATGCAACAGATTTCTATATGTTGATTTTGTATCCTGTGGCTTTCCTAAATTCGTGTATCAGTACTCAGAGTTTTGGATGGAGTCTTTCAGGTTTTCTACATAGAATACCATGTCATCTATGAACTGTGGAAGTTTGACTTCTTCCTTGCTGATTTGGATGTCTTTTATTTCTTTTTGTTGTCTGATTGCTGAGGCTAGTGCTTCCAGTACTATATTGAATAACAATGGTGAGAGTGGACATCCCTCTCTTGTTCCTGACCTAAAGGGGGAAAGCTCTCAGTTTTTCCCCACTGAGAATTATATTAGCTCTGGGTCTTTCGTATATGGCCTTTATGATATTGAGGTATGTTTCTTCTATCCCTACTTTGTTGAGGGTTTTTTTTTAAATCAAGAATAGATGCTGTATTTTATTGAATGCTTTTTTTGCATCTATTAAGAGGATCATATGGTTCTTACCCTTTCTTTCATTAATGTGGTATATCACGTTGATTGATTTGCAAATATTGAATTACCTTGCAGCCCAGGAATAAATGCCACTCGATCATGGTGAATAATTCTTTTAATGTACTGTTGGATTTGATTTCCTGGTATTTATTGAGAATTTTTACACCCATGTTCATCAGGGATACTGGCCCGTGTTTTTCTCCCTTTTAGTGGGTTCTTTGTCTGGTTTTGAAATTAGGGCAATGTTGGCCTAGTAGAATGAGTTTGGAAGTTTTTCTTCCATTTCTATTTCTTGGGAACAGAGGAGTAGGTATTAACTCTTCTTAAATGTTTTGTAGAATTCCCCTCAGGAGCCATCTAGCTCTGGACTTCTGTTTGTTGGGAGATTTTTGATTACTGATTCAATTTCTTTGTTGTTATGAGTCTGATCAACTTTCTTATTTCTTCATATTCAGTTTTGGTAGTTCATATGTTTCTAGGAATTTACCCATTTCTTCCAAATTGTCCAATTTGTTAGCATAAAACTTTTCATAATGTTCTCTTATAATTGTTTGTATTTCTGTGGTGTTGGTTGTTATTTCTTCTCTCTCATTTGTGATTTCATTTATTAGGATCTTTTTTTTTTTAAAAAAAGATTTTATTTATTTATTTGACAGAGAGACAGATCACTAGTAGGCAGAGAGGCAGGCAGAGAGAGAGAGAGAGGAGGAGGAAGCAGGCTCCCTGCTAAGCAGAGAGCCTGATGCGGGACTCGATCCCAAGACTCTGAGATCATGACCTAAGCCGAAGGCAGAGGCTTTAACCCACTGAGCCACCCAGTGCCCAAGGATCCTTTTTTTTTTTTTTTTCTTTTCGATATTCTTGGCTAGGCATTTATCAATTTTATGATTTCTTTCAAAGTACCAACTCCTGGTTTCATTGATTGGTTCTACTGTTTTTGTTTGTTTGTTTGTTTGTTTTCTCTATCAGTTATTTCTGTTCTAATCTTTATTATTTCCCTTCTTCTGCTGGCCTTAGGCTTCATTTGCTATTCCTTTTCTAGCTCTTTTAGGAGTAAGGTTAGGTTGTGTATTTGAGACTTTTCTTGCTTCTTGAGGTAGGCCTGTACTTCTCTCTTATGACAACTTTTGCTGTATCTCAAAGATTTTGGACTGTCATGTTTTCATTTTCATTTGCTTCCATGTGTTATTTCTTCCTTAATTTCCTGGTTATCACACTCAGTCTTTTGTGGGATGTTTTTTATCCCCCATGTATTTGTGGTCTTTCCAAATTTTTTCTTGTGATTGACTTCAAGTTTCATAGTTTTATGATGTGAAAATATGCACAGTATAATCTCAGTCTTTTTGTACTTGTTGAGGGCTGATTTTTGACCCTGTATGTGATTTATTTTGGAGCATGTTCCATGTGCACTCAAAAAGAATGTGTATTTTGCTGCTTTAGGATGAAGTGTTCTGAATATATTTATGAAGTCCTTCTGGTCTAGTGCATCATTCAAAACCATTGCTTCCTTGTTGATTTTCTGCCTAAATGATCTGTTCATTGCTGTAGCAGGTGTTTGATTACTACTATTATACTACTATACTACTATTATCATATTATTACCAATGAATTCCTTTATGTTTGTTATTATTTGATTTATATACCCAGGTACCCCAAATTTGGGGGCATAAATATTTGCTTATTAGATCTTCTTGTTGGACAGACCTTTTGATTAAGATGTAATACCCTTCTTCATCTCTTGTTGCAGTCTTTTCTCTAAAATCCAGTTTTTCTGATATAAGTATGACTATTCTTTCTTTTGAAATACATTAACAGATAAATGGTTCTCTATCCCCTCACTTTCAATTTGCAGGTGTCTTTAGGTCTAAAACAAGTCTCTTATAGGCAGTGTATGGATGGGCCTTGTTTGGTTGTTGTTGTTGTTGTTGTTCTTAATCCATTCTGATACCCTATGTCTTTTGATTGAAGTGTTTGGTCCATTTACATTCAGAGTGATTATTGATAGATATGAATTTAGTGCCATTGTATTAACTGTAAATCTGGTGTTTGTGGAGATTTTCTCTGTTCCTTTCTAGTCTTTGTTGTTTTTGGTCATTCTTTCTCACTCAGAGTCCCTTTTAATATTTCTTGTAGGGATGGTTTGATGGTCACAAACTCCTTTAGTTTTTGTTTGTCTTAGGAACTCTTTATCTCTCTTATTCTGAATGAGAGCCTTGCTGGATGAGGTGTTCTTGGCTATATTTTCCTCATTCATCACATGGAATGTATCATGCCACTCTCTCTGGCCTGCTGAGTATCTATGGAGAGATCTGCTGCTACCTTATTTGTCTTTTCTTGTAGGTTAGGGTTTTCTTTTCCTTTGCTGCTTTAGGGACTCTTTCCTTATCTCTGTATTTTGCCAATTTTACTATGATATGTTTTCACATTTGTCTGCTTTTATTCATTTTGATGAGAGTTCTCTGTGCCTCCTGGATTTGGATGTCTGTTTCCTTCCCAGGTTAGGGAAGTTTTCAGCTGTAATTTACTCAGATAAACCTTCTGCCCCTTTTTCCCTCTCTTCTTCTTCTGGGATTCCTATGATATAAATTCTATTTTGCTTTACGGAGTTCCTGAATTCCCTACATCTATATTTGTGACCCCATATTTTTCTTTCCCTCTTCTTTTCAGCTTCATTATTTTCCATAATTTTTTAAAAGATTTTATTTACTTATTTGACAGAGAGAGATCACAAGCAGGCAGAGAGGCAGGCAGAGAGAGAGGGGGAAGCAGGCTCCCCACCAAGTAGAGAGCCCGATGTGGGGCTTGATCCCAGGACTCTGGGATCACCACCTGAACCAAAGGCAGAGGTTTTAACCCTCTGAGCCACCCAGGCACCCCCATTATTTTCCATAATTTTATCTTCTATCTCACTAATTCGTTCCTTTTCTTCTTCCATCCTATGGTCATTACATCCAGTTGGTTTTGCACCTTGGTTATAACATTTTTAAATTTCAGCCTGACTAGTTTTTAGGTCTTTTATCTCTGTGGTACGGGAGTCCCCGGTGTTTTCTAGACTTTTCTCAAGCCCAGCTAGTATCCTTAGTATCTTTATGATTGTTGTTTTAAATTCTCATTCAGGCATATTACTTATATCTATTTTGATTATATCTCTGGACATGACCTCTTCTTGCTCTTTCTTTTGGGATAAATTCCTCTACCTTTGCAATCTTGGCATTTTTATCCAGGTCTCTGTCTTCTCTGTGTTATGAAAGCCTGTTATGTTTCCTGCTCCTGACAATGATGGCTATATTAAGAAGAGGTTCTATATGGTCCAGGGCCCGATATTCAGGAACTGTTTTTGGTGTATGCTGTGTACATGCTGTGGTTGTGTTTTGGCTGCTCTTTTACTCAGGTCAGACCTCTGCAGAATTTCTTCTTGCCTGCAGTAAGGAATGTATGGGCCTTGTCAACAGTGTGTAGCAAGTTTCAACTAGGTGTATTTTGATCTGCTTATTAAAAGAGGCTTGATCCTCTTTCCATAAATCTTGTGCTTACAGCACTCTAAGTCAGTAGACTTGGGAGGTGCAGGGCAGGGGGATTGTTTGTGCTCATCTTCTAGGGGAGGGGCCTACTACTGCTCTGACTCTCAGGCACATCTGCCCTAGTTCAGAAGCACCTGCAGAGTACAAGGTGGTGAGGCTTGATCTAACCGGCTCAAGCTTCCATTGTGGGGTGCTGTGCTGCTCACTGGAGGCAGAAATTGGTGATGGGTCAGGCGGGGCAAGGAATGGCACCAGCCTGCTTTCTCATCCTAGGGAGGGGTGTTCATGCCCACCACTTCAGTAAGCCCTCACAGAAGAGTGAATAATTTCTCCTTATTTGTCCCAGACATCCCTCAGATCCCTGCCTTCACCCTGTCTATGTCTGACAAATAGCAGTGCAGTGTTCCTGTGTTTTATCTCAGGCGTGCCAGCTGGGTTTCAAAACCTTGAACTTTAGGGACCAAGCATAGTGTGGGCCCACACTGATTCTTTGGGGGAGGGTTTCGCTCTACTATGGCTAGTGCCGATTTTTCCCAGAAGGGCAGTCACACGAATATGCAGGGGCTTGGAGCTCATGGTAAAGCACGGAATAAAGCAGGTATCCTCGTTAGCTGCCTTCAGCAGACATCTCTGCTTATATGCTAATGAATAGGACACCTTAATGGTGTCCACTGGCACTTTTGTCCCTGGAAAGGTAGTGCTACCTCTCCCAAATGCAACCAAGAAGGAGAACTGTCTCTTCCAGTGTGATTCAGGGGGTCCTTAGGCCATACTGTCTGCCCCTGGGCCTCTGCCCTCCTTCTTCCCAGGAGCACCTCTATGTCCAGCAGGCTCCACTGGGTGAGGGTGTGGACTTTTAAAACTTCAGACTTTAAGATCTGTTGCTCGTAAAATCTTACAATAATCAACCCCGTCACTGTTTTCTCCATCAATGGTTTTGGGGAAGTGTGTGTGTGTGTGTGTGTGTGTGCAATGCCCTGTGCTCTTTTCTCTCTCTCTCTCTCTCTCTCTCTCTCTCTCTCTCCCCTCTCTCCTTGGTCAGGGATTCCTTTGCTCTGCATCACTGGTGATTCTGTTCTTCCCCAAATCATTTCTCTGTATCCCCTGCCTTCTACAAGGTGTCCTCTTTTCTCCTTCTAATTGTGCAGTCTGTTTTCTCAGTCCTCAGATCAATTTCCTAAGTGTTCAGACTGATCTAGCTGTCTTAGAGGGATGAGGCAACCATGGAGTGCTCCTTCTACTCTTCCATCTTAACTCCTCTCCTCAAGTTAATTTCAGAAATTCTAGATATCAAGTGCTATAATTATTCATTGCTTGCGCTGAATATTTGGTAAAAAATAGAGTCAGGTAACATGATAAAATCCACATGACAATTTTTGTGCTTCAAGAAGTTTGGATATAAGAAATTACTTTCTGAACAAAATGTTCTCTTGTGAATAGTTCTTTCTGTAATTATTATCCCAAGCATAAGAATAGACTGGCCTAGAAATATTAGTTAAATTCCCTTTTCATTGTCATGATTCTTTAATAGAAGTTCCCATAAGAAAAGTTCAACAGATCAAGGAAAACTATTTCCCAAATATTTTAAATGATTATTTATTTATTTATTTGACAGACAGAGATCACAAGCAGGTAGAGAGGCAGGCAGGGGCGGGGGTGGGGGGGAAGCAGGCTCCCGGCTGAGCAGAGAGCCCGATGTGGGGCTCAATCCCAAGACCCTGGGATCATGACCCAAGCCGAAGGCAGAAGCTTTAACCCACTGAGCCACCTAGGCACCCTATTTCCCAAACATTTATCAGTTAATGTGAAAAGTCTAGTTTCTCCATATTTTCCACTTATTTTTAGGTTGTATGATCATAGGAGTAAAAAATATCTCTAATAATGCCCACAACTAATGAAGTTAAGGGGAAACCATAGCTAATTCTAGTGCTCAGGAAACGGAGGTTTTTGAAAAATGATTTTGCCATTTGAATAATTCTGTAATTATCATTACACCTGCCTATAGTTGTAGAAAATAATGACATTGAAAGGATTAATTAATAATACATCATATTTCTGGACTGGATTCTATTAAAACAGAATAAATATATAAAAAATAGATTTCTGGGGCAGATGGCAGAGTAAGAGATTCCTAAACTCACCTCATCCCATGGATATGCATAGATAGCGCCCACATCATATGAACACCCACCACTGTAAATAATCCAGAAAATGACCAAAGATTGGCAAAACAGACTCCATAGCTACATGTAGAGAAGAGACCACACTGAGATGGTAAAAAGTAGAGACATGGTGAGAAACCAAAGTGACCCTTGAGACTGCCCGCTGGAGGGAGAGACACCATGAGTTCCAAGAAGGGAGAGGAGCAGACTGCACACTAGGCACCCTGGGTGTGGGGGACCTGCACTGGGAGATGGATCCCCATAACATTTGACTTTGAAAACCATAGGGCTTAACTTTGTAATGTTTACACTTCTTTTCCTGTAAGGACAAGAGTGCTTATACAGATTTTCTAGCTAAATACATTTATTAAATATTATTAATCATATGAAGAACAGAATCTTTAATGCTGTTTTAGAACCCTTTTGGTGAAGATTCAAATAGTGATTACTCGAAGCACTTGCTGAAACAACTCTGGAATGTGGACTCCTGATTATGGTCTTCCAAATACTTAAAGTACATGAGTGTGAATTACTGCTCAGAGTATTATAAATATTAACTAACTGCCCTCAGGGTGTGGACTAAAGTTAAAACACACACACACACACAGACACACACACTCTGTTTAGGTGAATATTTAAAGTGTATTTCTGACAACTGAATGGCATCATATGCACGATGTAATACCAAATTCTTTCGTTGTCCTTATATCACCTATTTTGTATTATCTCATCTATAGTATCCTCTAGGTTACAGTCCAGGCATACTTATTTCTGTGCCATTTCTCCATTATGCTCTGCCTAATTTTGCACAGCACCTTTGCATCTGTAGTTTTTTTGCTTGGAATATTTCCTCAGATAGTCATATGGCTAGCTCCTTCACTTTACTCAAGTACCTTGAACAGATGTTACTTTCTCAAGAGAGCTTTGCTGATCACCTTAGTACTTCTCACTCTTTATCCTCTTCCCCTTCTTTCCTTTCCATAGAACTTACCCACACTTGAAATCTTGTTATTAATTAATTAATAATTAATAAACAAATTAATTAATTAATTTGTTTGTCATCTGTTTCCCTCACCTGAAATAAGGTCTACGAGAGCAGGACATTTCCTCTTTGGTTCATTATTTTATCAATAGTGCCTGAAAGATGGTAGTGCTTAGAAATCTTCACCAAATTAATGGGCAACTCTATATTCATTCAAACTGTAATATCTTTACCTATATTCTATCATGATATAATAGATTTCTTAACTCATTGAAAGTCTGTTGGATGATGCTTAACCGATTCTTTGAAATGGGATCCAAATCACACTGCAGGCTAAGTGGCAGCTGGAGTGAAAGTGGCCCAGTGTGGAACTTGTGGTATTCATTTCTCCATTTTGTTTTTTTATACAACACATATTTCTGGAGCATTATGTGGCAGACACCATGATAGCTCACCAGCAGGTTAAGAGTCTGTCTTTATCAGGTTGAAAGTCTATGAGGGAAGACAGACAATGAGATAAGCAATTAAAATCAACAATAGTAGGTGCTATTATAAGATAAACCAGGATGCTATGTTCTTATCTGTTTGGAAAAGCTGATCACTAAATTTCTAGGGACTTTGCAAGCTGTTATTAAATTTAGCCTTTATTAAAAATTAAAATATGTAAACTTGCAATTACATGAACTATATTAAAAGCAAAGCAAAATCAAAGAATTACATATAAAGCAAAGCATTAAAATAAATGCTTAAAATTAATCATTTCTTAATTATCTGGCTCTTGAAGTTATTTACATCTATTGTATCTGTTTCGTGGAATCGTCATATTATGATGGTTACTATGCATCTTTCCCCAACTCTGAATTCAGTGATAATCACTTTAGTAGTTTGAAATTAACTATGATATGAGTATCTATACCAATGAAATTGCTGTAAATCCAATTTTTCCCCTCAGAGAGCCAGCTATAAACATTTATTAGTACACCGTTGCTATAAGGGCACCTAACCTTGCTTGGTGACATCAGGTAAGGGACCTGAAAAGGAAAGCAGGAGTTAACCAGTGCAAAGTTGCAAGAGTGTTGGAGAGCATTCCTACCAATATCAAGGACAAATAGGTGAAATAGTTCTTATCCTCATTATTATACTCCGTGCCTCTCTAGAATCATAACTTCTTCCTAACTTAAAAAATAGGTATACAATGCATAGTTATAGGAAGTCCACTGTGTGTTATAGAAAGAAGACTGTCTCTTGCATCTTGCTTCCTTTCTCTGTCCTCTCTCTGTTTGTGTCTTTCTTTGTTATTGGATGATCTTCTGAAATGGTTGCTTCCTGCTACCTGATTAACATTTCCTGGTGTTTAATAAGAGCTAGTTTGCAGACTTCTTATTTGCTTGGCTTAGCCTGGGAGAGGAGACCAGGAGTCAGGGGCAACTGTGCAGTCAAGCAAGGTCCTATGCCTGGAAGGGCACTGCCACATTTGGTTTAATGTTCTACTGGTATTGCTTCTCAGCCTTTTGGCTAAGACCAAGTATTCTACTGTTGTTGTATGGTATTGAAATTCTTGATACTCTTCCTACGGGGGACCCCCATATAACTATTCTATATATAACATGTATATAATAAAATACTAAACTTTGCTAATCATATGGCCAGTCCTGCTAGAGTTCAAATAGAGATGACGCCTAGGTTTCTAACAAAAACAAAATCCTTACCAGCAACTTGGTATGTTGTGCATGAACTGACAAAATAGAATTTCTTTAAAATTTTTAATGAAGGGCGCATGTGTGGCTCAGTCAGTTGGGTTCTGCCTTCAGCTCTGGTCATGATCTCAGGGTCCTGGGATCTAGCCCAGCATCAGGCTCTGTGCTTGGTGGGCAGCCTTCTTCTCCCCTCTCTCTGCCTGCCTCTCTGCCTACTTGTGATCTCTTTCTCTGTCAAATAAATGAATAAAATAAAATCTTTAAAAAAATAAAATTTTTAATGAGTGTGCAATTTAGTCATGAACTACAATAAAATTGATATGATAAAAGAACACATTAAAAAATTATTTATTACTTTGACAGAGACAGAGAGCACACAAGCAGAGGGAGCAGCAGGCAGAGGGAGTGGGAGAAACAGGCTTCCCACTGAGTAGGGAACCTGATGCCGATGTGGGGCTCTATCCCACATCATGACCATAGCTGAAGGTACTTAACTGCCTGAGCCACCCAGTTGCTGCAATAAAAGAACACTTTAAACAAACCAGGTTTGAAGGTTTAATGGGAATTTTTGTTTCATAAGATTAACAAGACTAGGGGCACCTCGGTGACTCAAATGGTTAAGCGTCTGCCTTCACCTGAGGTCATGATCTCCAGGTCCTGGGAGCCCCACACTGGGCTCCTAGCTCAACGGGGAGCCTGCTTTTCCCTCTCCCTCTGCCTCTCCCCCTGCTTGTGCTCTCTCTGTCTCTGTCTCTCTCTCAAGTGAAATCTTTAAAAAAAAAAAAAAATTAACAAGACTGTGCCCATTTCAACATATTTCATGAATCAGTTATGATGTGAAATGAAAGTGTTTCTTTTGACAAGAAAAGTTTTGGTAATATTAGGTTGACCAAAAACATCATCAAAATAGAAACTACAAAGCTTTTTCAAACACAAAATGCCTTATACTACAAAAATCTAAATTCATAGGTGATGCAGCACCAATAAGTGTCATTAAGATAAATGTCAAAGGAGTCATGTGCAATGGCATTACGTGACCTAGTAGCATCTAGTAATTTTCACAACTTTGTATTAACTGAATTCTTATTCCTTCAGAATTGTATTATATATTTTTCTTTGATTTCAGATTCTTGAAGCAAATCCAAAGAAACATCTAACATGACTGAAAAATTTTTAACAATCTGAAAATTACTTTATTTGTTTCACTATTAAGCCCTCCTCTGGGAGAACTTCTGGTAATATTGGTGACTAAGCTGAGAAGAGACCCCTCTCACTACAGACACAGAAATGTTGGTTAAAACCTAACAACAAAAGCAAACAATAAAACAGAGCTAAACTTGAGATCAAGAAAGGAAAATCTGTGATAACTAGAAAACAAGAAGGAACTCAAACACATAGTGGTAAACAATAGATACTGCAAAATACCTCTTCAGTACTTTCTGAGGTAAATTGTTAAAGAAAAATTTATAAATCTTTATAATCATAAAGCTTATAAGAAAATTTACAAAATATTTATAAATCATGTGAGGAAATGATATACATAGAATGAAAACATTCAATAGTTAAGAGAATTAACCCTCCAAATCTGAGAAAATAAAACAATGAGATAACAAAATGCATATACTAAAACTATAAAGATGAAAAATTATGTTTTGCACGAGTGAAGAGATAAAACAAAGACTAAACATCTGTGGTGAATGCAGCAGTGTGCTGCCCAGAATAACCCCTTCCTCCCCTCCTCATGCCCACTTTGGAACTGAAGTGCTTAATCCCCTGCTGCTTAAAATGTTGGCAGTTGGTAGCTCTCCACTGGGCCCCTCTCTTAGTACTGGCAGTGACTGGGAAGAGCTGCCACACCCAAGGTCATTTCCCCTTCCTGGGGCCAGCCCACAGCCAATAACAATCTGTGTGACATTTTAAAGCCCAACTCTATTAGTCCAATTCAGGACAGTTCTGAGGGGCCAGCCCAGTCTGACTTGCCAGTGGGAGTGAAGTGAAATGTTGGAGTCTGGGAGCAAATGGTCAAGAAAGAATTCTTGAGACGTCTTGGGTGCAAAAAGGTGATTTTATTAAAGAACAGGGACAGGAACTGTGGGCAGAGAGAGCTGCACTGGGGTTGTGAGAAGTGACTGATTATATACTTTCCAGTTGGGAGAGGTTTGGGGATAGCATAAGTGTCTAAGGAATTTGGAAGCAAGGTTTTCAGGACCTTGAGGGGCTAGCTGCTGTTAAGATAAGGTCATTTACCACTGTCTAGTAAAACCCTAGTCACGAGACCCTTTAGATGTATATCAGTAGTGGACTATATGCTTGAATGATTGCTAACATATATCTTGGGAGGTAGAGATAAAGGAACTTCCCAAAGGGATTTTCATATGTCAAAGAAGACAGAGATCAGGCTAATTCAAGCTAAGGTTGCCTTTGCCTTTAGCAAAGTATTAAGATTAAGGCAGTTGAGTTCCTGGAGGAAGGTTACCCTGTCTCAAGTACTAATCAATGGGTTCTAAGTTATAAGGAAGTTTAATTTTTTTTTCCTTTGCAGTTGTTCTCCACATTAGGATCTGCTGGGTCTTTATTGTCACTTCCCTATAGTTCAACTTCTCTCTCTGCCAGTCCTGCTTCTTTCCCTCCCCTCAAAGATGCTGTGCCCATGAGAACTTTTCCAAAAACCTCCTGCAAGAACACCTTTATCTGTTGGTTTGATCCTCTGATTTTCTTGTCTTTTCTTCATATTGTCCATTACTTTAGACTAGTCTTTTCTTATTAACTGCAATACCTTCACTAATTCCTCTAACAATGTTTATTATATTTTCTTTGACCTTTTCTTCTCTGAGCTGTCTCAGTTTATTCCAAATTCTCTCTTTTAAAAAATATTTTTTGGTCTTAGTCTTTCAAGTTAGAGGCCCCGCTGAGACTGCAAAGTGATTTTTGACCATCAGTTCCTATTTAGGAGTGAGACATCAAAAGGATATTAGATAGCACTTACTGTGTATTAAACATTGTCCCAAGCCCTTTGCATAATTAACAAATTTAATCTTATCAGCTGAATTGTGTCCCCTCAAAATTCATTCGTTGAAGTTCTATTTCCCAGTACCTCAGAATGTAACCTCCCTGGTGGTCTAGTGGTTAGGATTTGGCACTCTCACCCAGTATCTCAGCATGTGAATATATTTGGAGCTAGGATTTTTAAAAAGATAATTAGGTTAAAATAAAAAAAATATGGGTGGGCCCTAATCCAATATGACTGGTATAAGAAGAAGAGATTAGAAATGGACACAGAAGAAAACCATGTGAAGATACAGAGTGAAGGCAGCCATCTACAGGCCAAGGAAAGAGGCCTCAGAGGGAATAAATCCTGCTGACTGCTTTATTTTGGACTTCGAGTCTCCAGAACTGAAAGACAATACATTTCTAGTGTTTAAGACGTCCAATGTGTGGTACTTTGTTATGGCAGCCCTAGCAAACTAATATGTATCCCAACAATAGCCACAATGAAGAAACTGTTACTATCCCCATTTTATTCAAACATGAAATAGTAGCCCAAGGCCAAAGGGAGGCATGGGTAAAGCCTGGATTTGAACCTAGGCAGTTGTCTCCAGAGTCTGAGCTCTTAACCAAGGCCTCCCCTGCCTCTCTGGTTGAACACTCTGCCTTTGGGTGGGTCTCATTTTCTAATGGATGTTATCACTGTAAATTGGCCCAGGGTTGAGCTTGCTTTTTTCTTTGGGACATCCCTCAGGGTCTGTGTCTCTAGCTCTTCTCTTTACGGCCAGTTAATTTCTCCAGAGAGGGGTCCTTCAGTCTCTTGTATGTGATGGTAAGGGAGAAATCAATGAAGCCCTGCAGTTCACCATACACACTTCACTTAATCTCATTTTCAGCCTCAAGTTTCTCCATATTCCTTCCAGCCAATATTTCCAAATCTGGAGCCTTTCTGATTTAGTGCCTTCAGGAGCTGTATCTGTGGTCCGCACAGTGGCTGCATGGGTGGTGAGGAGAATGAGGGTTAGTTGCCCTAATCAACAAAGTGGAAGACATTACCTGATTTCTTCAGTCTAGGATTTTGTCTAGCCTGTTGGATTCAGCCTCACACGTTGATCCCACCGTCAGAAATACCTAATGCTTCAAATCATGGGCCCTTCTAATCTTCTGCAGGAGTATCTCATTTCTTCCTCTGTGCCCTGGGGTTTCTATTTCCTATATCAACCATCTCAGTTACTATCATTCCTTCTATTTCCCACTTTCCAATGTGCTGACATCTTTGGTCCACTGTTGTTTCCTTTTCTATTTTCTCTCCTTGAGTTAACAGGCTTTGGTATTGTTCTATGGCCATGTTACTGAGCTTGGGAAGAGAAAGAAGATAAACTTTCAATCTGAACTATTTTCCCAGATCTTCTCATACCACCTGTTCCATGAAGTTGCTCAGGTATTGGTTTTTGTACTTCCTTCTGTTATTGGCTTGATTAAAATGGTTATGTAGATGGGAAGAACACAGTAAGTGGATGTTTTGATTAAATTTAGACTTGCTTTGCCAATATTGAAAGTAGGATGGATCATATGTGCTGTTCTTAGAACCACACAGACATGATTCTGAGGAATGCTGTTCTATTTGAAGTAGATTGCCTATACACACCAGGCTTCCCCAATCAATAATATTATTTGACTTTGGAAGAATATCTTATTTTTCTTTTAGTAAGTCTTTTAAAGTAAACTAAACAACCCAACCAGTCAACCAATCAACTGACACTTTCCAGGTTTGGCTTCAGACTGGTAGGATGAAGCACACCCTTAACTCACCCTCCTTTTCCCAACCAGACAGACATACTTTTGAGTTTGATTACTTAATTTCTTCATTAATTAACAACAGGAATGAGAAACTTAACAGGAGTGATGTGGCTAGAGATGGAGCAAGTTATCATTCCTTAAGGCAGTAACAGCTGGCTTGTACAATCCCTTTTGTTGGGGAGGAGATCAGGGATTGCAGGCTGTTGTCAGTGATGCTGTAGTAGGGTATGGTTGTGCTGCCATTGAGAAACTGGAATTCTGTGTCTGCTCTTCCCCCCCCCCCCAGAGGATTACATCACCCATGCAGAAAAAAATAAAATTTGTGTGATTTCATTTAAATCATAAAATATTTGCTAACTTGGGGTTATTTGTGGGTCTTACATCAACTTGAATCAACATTGTTACTCTTGGAGAGAAAACAGAAAACTCCCTAAAACACTAATCAGCTGCTACCGTCATCACTAAAGTTTTTTTTCTTTTCAAAGACACTGTTTAAAAACCTGCAACATACTATATTTACTAACAAGAGTACTACAGAGAAGACAAACATTTAAAAGAAGGAAGTAGCTTGTATCCATCTACCAACGGTACATTTTATATTGTTAGCGCCAAAGTAAACTTTGAGGATCTCATTTTTTGGCTAATAAGCCAGGCGTAATGATGTATCTGGTGTTGGTTCTACTACATTTCAATAACTTAAGTTGATTTGGGATGATTTTTATTCTTAAAAAAATCACAGAAGTTCCTTAACAGGTCATATTTTCCCTGTTCACTCAGTTTCCTTCTTGGTAGTAGATTCAAAGCTCCTCTACCATTGATTTCCATTGTACTATATTTGGTGGTAATTTTTCTTTTATAACATTTAAGGGCTATAAAATCCTTCAAATTTTGGCTGAAAGAAAGAAAAAAAATTTTTTTAAACACTGATTCTGGATCCTGGGAGAAATAATACTTAGACCTGCTTATGTGTAGCTCTAATGCACTGGCATCTGGATGACAAGCCTAGACTATTTACTGAGTGCTTGAAAAAGCTGTAAATGTATTAAAAGACAAACCCCTCTTAGAGGTATTCAGGACTGGATCTCTTGAATTTTTGGAAAACATCCTAGAAAACACCGTTTCTAGGTGTTTTGAACATTTGTGATCTACAGAAGTCACCAGAGTATAATATTCTAAGAGTTTAATTTTTTTCCTTAATTTTTGAAAATCATAAAACTTGGAAAAACTTTCATTTGTCACTTTGATGAATGATGTATCCAGATTCTATTACATCATTATTAGGCCACAAGTGGAAAAGTAAAAACAAATGGGAGTAAATTAAAGAAACTGTGTTTACAGAGGTTATTTTGGCATTTCCAGTCTCTCCTTTTTCCTTTAAAACTCTGAAACTTCCAGCATGTGCTATGTAATGACAATGATGCTAGGTTTTCAAATGTTTGTGGAAGGCATGGCTCTTGAATAGTTTGTGCCCATGGCTTAAATGTTCTTGGAGTCCCATGAATATCTTGCAGTATGATTAAAAAATACTTTTTATAGAATTGTTTTTTGGACAGTTCTGCATTTTTTTAGTATGCTTGTGCTAAGTGTTCATTGGCCTAGAACAAGAAAATTTCTCTAGGGATTTGTTTCATTTCAACTTCCTAAGACAAGAGTGTGGACAGGCAAATGGATTTCCAGTGTTAACATTTATTGAGTTAAATAAGGTGCCATTTCAAGGTAATCATTAAGATTTGAAGGATAGATAAAGAGTTTCCCAGATAAAAGATCACTAAATCAGCCTTATAAGAAATGTTAAAAAAAGAAATCTTTAAGTAGAAAAGATATGGCTATAATTAGACATAAGGAAAAATATGAATAAAAGATGTAAAATATGACAACATACACATAAAAGGTGGAGAAGGGAGCAAAAGGGAAGAGATGAGGGAAAAGAAGATAAAAAAAGATTTTTTTCTTTTTCTTTCTTTTTTTAGAATGAGTTTGAACTTCAATGACCATCAAATTAATATGGACTTCTATTTATGTAGGATAAACCCAAAATTTATGATAAATCCACAAAAAATAAAGAGAAATAAAGCCAAATGAAAAATTATAGATACTCATTAATCACAAAGAAAGAGAGCAAGAGAAGAAGGAGCAAAGAACTACAAAAACAACCAGAAAACGAATTTTAAAAATGGCAAGCAATACATAGCTATCAATTATTGCATTAAATATAAATGGCCAACCAAAAGACATAGAATGGCAGAATGGATAAAAAGACCAATCTATAAGCTGCCTATAAGAGACTCACCTCAGACTTAAAGACACATATGGACTGAATGTGAAAGGATGGGAAAACATTCACTGTGTGAATGGAATTGAAAAAAAGCCAGGAAAGCAGTACTTATATCAAAATGACTTTAAAACAAAGATTGTAACAAGAGACAAAGAAGGGTATTACATAATGATAAAAGATCAATCCAACAAGAGAATACAACAATTATAAATATTTACTCACCCAACACTGTAGCACTTAAATACCTAAAGCAAATATTAATGGGCATAAAGAGAAAACCTGATGGTAATACAGTAATAGAGGACTTTGACACTCTAATTACATGGATAGATCATCCAGAAAGAAAATCAATAAGGAAATAATGTGTTTGCCACATTTGACCAAATGAACACAACAGATATACACAGAATCTTTCATCCAAAAACAACAGAATCACATTCTTTTCAAGTGTACATGGAACATTCTCCAAAACAGATCACATATTAGGCCATGAAACAAGTCTCAATAAATGTAAAAAGATTGAAATCATATCTTGCATCTTTCCAACCACAATGGTATGAAACTAGAAATAAATCACAAGAAAAAACTGGGGAAAACTCCACAAACATGTGGAGACTAAACAACATGATACTAAACAACCAGCGGGTTAATTAACCAATCAAAGAAGAAATAAAAAAATACATGGAGCCAAATGAAAATGAAAACACAATGGTCCAAAATCTCTGGCACACAGTGAAAGCAGTTCTAAGAGGGAAGTATATAGCAATACAGGCTATCACAAAAACAAAAAATTCAAATAAACAATCTAACTTTATGCTTGAAGAAACTAGAAGAAGAGGAACAAAGCACAAGGTGAATAGAAGAAAGGAAGTAATAAAGATCACAGCAGAAATAAATGACACAGATAGAAGAAGAAGGAGAAGGAGAGGGAGAAAGACAAGGGGAGAGGAGGAGGGAAAAGGGAAAAAAGAAATTAAAATCAATGAAACCAAGAGCTGGTTCTTTAAGAAGTTAAACAAAATTGACAAATCTTTAGCCAGTGTCATCAAGAAAAAAGATAAAAGACCCAAATAAATAAAATCAGAAATGAGATATAAGTAACAATACCACAGAAATACAAAGGATTATAAGAGAATACAATAAAAAATTATATGCCAACAAACTGGACAGAAGAAATGGACAAATTCCTAAAACATGTAATCTTCCAAAACTGAACCAGGAGGAAATAAAAAACATGAATAGACTGATTATAAGTAAACAGATTGAACTGGCAATTTAAAAATTACCAAAAAATAATAGTCCAGGATCAGAAAGATTCACAAATGAATTCTACCAGTCATTTAAAGAAGAGTTGGGGTGCCTGAGTGGCTGACTCAGTTAAGCATCTGACTCTTGATTCTGGCTCAGATCATGATCTTATGCAGGAGATTGAGCCTTGAGTCAGGCTCCTGGACATGGAGCCTACTTAAGATTCTTTCTCTCCCTCTTCTTCTGCTCCCTCTCTGCTCTCTCTCTTAAAAAAAAAAAAAAAAAAGTTAATACTTACTTTCCTCAAACTACTAAAAAACTTGAAGGAAAGCCTCTAGGTACATTCTACCAGGCCAGCATTACCCTGATACCCAAACCAAAGACGACAAAAAAAAGGAAAACTACAGGCCAAATCCTTGAAGAATATAGATACAAAAATTCTCAATGAAATATTAGCAAACTTCATACAACAATACATTAAAAAGATCATTCACCATAATCAGGTGGCATTTATTCCTGGGATTCAAGGATGGTTCAATATTCACAAATCAACCAAGGCCATATACCACATCAACAAAACAAATGATAAAAATTATATGATCATCTCAATAGATGCAGAAAAGGCGTTTGACAAGATTCAATATTCATGATAAAAACTTTCAACAAAATGGAGTTACAGGGAACATACCTCAACATAATAAAGCCCACCTATGAAAAACCCACAGCTAACAACATCCTCAAGGTGAAAAACTGAGAAGTTTTCCTCTAGGGTCAGGAGCAACATTTTTCTAGGTATGTCTCCTAAGGCAAGAAACAAAAGCAAAAATAAATTATTGGGACTACATCAAAATAAAAAAGGTTTTGCATAGCAAAAGAAACCATCAACAAACAAAAGACAACCTAATGAATGGGGGATATTTGCAAATGATATATCCAATGAGGGGTTAATATCTGAAACACACAAAGAACTCATACACCACCACCAAACGACACTACTGTTTTTAAAAAATATTCAGATCAGAGGCTCTGAATAGACATTTTTCAAAGAAGACATACAGATGGCCAAGAGAGACATGAAAAGATTCTCAACATCGCTAATCATTATGAAAATGCAAATCAAAACCACAATGAGCTATCAACTTACACCTATTAGACTGGCTAAAATCAAGAAGACAAGGAACAACAAGGGTTGGCAAGAGTGTAGAGCAAAAGGAACCCTTGTGCACTGTTGATGGGAATATAAATTGGTACAGTCATTGTGGAAAACAGTATGAAATTTACTGAAAACATTAAAAATAGCAGTACCATATGGTCCAATAATTCCATTATTGGGTATTCACCAAGGCAGAATGAAAATACGGACTCAAAAAGATAAATGCATCTTGGGCGCCTGGGTGGCTCAGTGGGTTGGGCCGCTGCCTTCGGCTCAGATCATGATTTCGGGGTCCTGGGATCGAGTCCCACATCGGGCTCTCTGCTCAGCAGGGAGCCTGCTTCCCTCTATCTCCCTCTCTGCCTGCCTCTCCGTCTGCTTGTGATCTCTCTCTGTCAAATAAATAAATAAAATCTTAAAAAAAAAAAGATAAATGCATCTCTACATTTATTGCAGCATTCCTTATAATATCCAAGACATGGAAACAACCTAAGTGTCTATCAGGGGATGAATGGATAAGGAAAATGTGGGATATATACACACAATGGAATATTAAACAGCCATGAAAAAGGATGAAGTTGTCCCATTTGACACAACATGCAAGCACTTAGGGGGTATTATGCTGAATGAAATAAGGCAGACTGAGAAAGACATATACCATATGATTCCACTCATATGTGGAATCTAAAAAATGAATAAACAAAAAGCAGAATCAAACCTATAAATCCAGGGAACAAAGAGATGGTTGCTAAGGGGACAGGGGAGGAGGGTGGTTGGGCAAAATGGGTGAAGGGGAGAGGGAGATATAGGCCTCTAGCTATGGAATGAGTAAGTCATGGGTCTAAAAAGTAGAGCACAAGGAGAACAGTGATATTGTAATAGGGATGTAATGGGACAGATGGCAGCTATGCTTGCAGGAAACATAGCATAATGTATAAACTTGCCAAGGCATTAAGTTTTACACCTGAAACTAATGTAATATTGCATGTCAACTATACTCAAATTTAAAAATAAAAAAATAAAGAGGGTGTCATTGGTTTTGCTAATTAGAGAAAAACCGTTGTCTTTGTTAAAACACATAATGCTTAGGTGTTTTAAAGTTTGTTTTAAAAATCCAGTGAAACAGGGGCGCCTGGGTGGCTCAGTGGGTTGAGCCGCTGCCTTCGGCTCGGGTCGTGATCTCGGGGTCCTGGGATCGAGCCCCGCTCGGGCTCTCTACTCAGCGGGGAGCCTGCTTCCCTCTATCTCTCTCTCTGCCTGCCTCTCCGTCTGCTTGTGATCTCTGTCTGTCAAATAAATAAATAAAATCTTAAAAAAAAAATCCAGTGAAACATAGCTTCCAACTTCAGGCGGAAGAAAATATTCTTTATAGTTTTTTTTAGCTATCATGCCACTGGGAAAGAGAAGCAGAGAATGCTTTCTTTGTGTCATGCTAGAATAATGGAGCAAGCCACAGATCTTGGGCAAATTACTGTTGTACGTGTGTTGAGAAGTCTGCATGTATTTAAGAGTTGATGGAGTGAGCTGCCCTATTCTCATAGCAAGGGTGATTTTAAAATTATGTGTTGTGAAAACATCACATGAAAGAAAAATTTTAGTTTCAGTTTTTGTTAAAGTAAAATTTTGTTGACTTTCTGATGTAAGAAAGTGGGGCAGCAAATTTTCTTCGAATAATCTTCCAATAGTGGTGCCCTTCAAATAATATTTAAAACTTGATATGTTGACATGGTTGTTAAGACTGTTATAAAAGCACTTGTGAAGAAGCAGCGTGAAAGCAAGCGTGACAGACTTACACAGAGGGAAATGAAGTATAGGCCCTTGTCAGAGCTCATTTCTGCATGAGATTCAATAGGCTTGCATCATTGTTGGAATACGGTTAGGCTGCTGCTTTCTGTGTACTTTTACATCCAGGCTTCAGTGGGCCTTATAAATATATACACCAGAATGAAAGTACCCATAAGAATCCTACTGAAGAAATGTAATTTGTCTCAGCTGCCTGAATAATGGAATATCCAGATCCAGTAACTTCTCATGGACTTTCCTTTCTTCTCTCTTAGGATTGTGCAAGAACTGGCTTCTGCCTTGGGCGTACCCTAGTCACCACAGAAATCCTAAGTGTGCAAGCTCTTAAGAATTTTTTCAGGTGGGTAACTTCACTGGCTCTTCTATGTCAAGCTTGGCCATTAGCACCTTCACCATGTGAGGTAAGGGTACTTAGGGGCTCTATCCCAGATCCATGCTGCCACTCCAATCAGAGGTCTGGCAGTTTCCCAGGGTGCTGCCCTGAACAGGCCATGAACTCTGCTTGTTAGGAAAACTGCTACCTCTTCATCTTTTTAAAATGAATTTAATTTAAATTTAACTAAATTTAAAAGGAATCCAAATCTCTCCTGGTGTAAGTCCACGCTTCCCTCTGACCTCAAATCCCAACAGCCCGCACCAACCACAAATAGGACAATTTATTTTATTCCTACTGTGGCCCTGAAGTCCCCAAACTATTAACACTTCAGTGGACAAGGGAACCCAGCATTCAGAAAAGGGAGGCCAGGTATTATTTCTATTTGAGGAGATGACTTTTTCATTCTTTTGCTAATGAATCCATTTAGCAGTGGAAGAAATTCATTAAGATTTATTTATTTGGGGGCACCTGGGTGGCTCAGTGGGTTAAAGCCTCTGCCTTCAGTTTGGGTCATGATCCTGGGGTCCCAGGATCGAGTCCCGCATTAGGCTGTCTGCTCAGCAGGGTGCCTGCTTCCTCCTCTCTCTCTGCCTGCTTCTCTGCCTAGTTGTGATCTCTGTCTCTCAAATAAATAAATAAAATCTTAAAAAAAAAGATTTATTTATTCATTTGTTTGTTGCTGTTTATCAAGGACTGTGGTTGTTCACAGATCTAACAAATGGTAACGCATGTCCTAGTTGAGGTTCTAGGTGTGGCATCTTCACCAAACCAGCAAATAAGCATAGCCCTCATCCTGGTGTATGACTCTTCATCTAGTAAATGTTTTTTTGACATCTCTATCAGCTAAACAACAAGTTGTAGTTTGCTTTCAAGGGTTAAGGATAGCAGAATACTGAGCCACCCACTGTCTATGTCAACTCACTTCGTCTCTGTTATAATGTGGTTTAGAGGAAACTCAAACATCTTGATACTCCAGAGCACGTTATTCTACTGCATTCCTTTAATGCAGTTACACTAAGGGACCTGGTGAGCAGGAACTCTCAAGTACCCATGTGGCTTCCTAAGACGTACATGTGCTGAAGGGTAAGAGATCTCAAGGATATGTCACTGGTGAAGTTTGTGGGTATCTAGGCATCTTAGGTATATTGGGAATATCCCTTTTAAACGGAGAAATAAGTTTCTGCATCTTGTGTGCCCACCACAAAGAATGAGCACAACATGTCACGAGTCTCTGGACATGGGAGGCTGGGGATATTGGGGTTACCATCTGTTCCAGACCTTGTATAAGGCTGCCGGATTTGGAGCTTGGAGCAAGAAAAGCAGCAAAGGCTAAAGGCTCTTGGCAAGTCTCCACTGTTCACACTAATGACCTATTAGATCCAATGGTGTTAATCATTTGTCTCAGAGATACAGTATGGAGCTTCGGGCAAGCTCACAGTATAGGCCCTAGGTGTTTGGAAACCCTTGGACGCCTATTCTCTACTTGAAAAACACCTTTTAGCTTGCTATTTGGCCTGGCAAAAACTGCATGTCCAACCTTTGAATATAAGTGAATATGTGACCCAGACTGCTCATTATGAACTGGGTGTTACAGTTTGCACCATAAATTGAGACATGTGCACACCATTCCGGTATAAAGTAAAAATGGTGTATGTGAGACAGGGTCCAGGAGAGTCAGAAGGCAAAATAAATCACATGAACAAGTGGCTGAGTCCATGCACAGACTCCCATGGCAGCTGCTCTTACTGCTTTCCTGCAGACTACATTTACAGTCTCATGGGGGAATTCTCTATGACCAGCTGACGGGAGAGGAGAAGGAATGCACCTGGTTTATGAGCAGAGAGCATGTGGGCATTAAACATACATGGAGAGCTGTAATGTATTAGAACCTCACTTAAGGGTAGCAGTAAAAGACAATGATGAGAGAAAATTTTCTCAGTGGGCAGAACTTTGGGCAGTCATCTGGTTACCTACTTCAGGTAGGAGAGATCATCTGAAGAATTAATTTACATAAACTGTGTAGGTCAGTAGTTAAGGCTTTGTAACGGAAAAATAGGAAGATTGATGGCAAGGTCTAGGGGAGAGGTATGTGGATGGGCCTCCCGGGATGGACACAGGGTGGAAAGATATGTGTGCTCCAAGTAGATGCCCATTAGAGAGTATCCCAATGGTGAAGAAATGCTTTCAACAATTAAATGGACAAGATTATTCTTTCTAAGGATGTCTGCCAGCCTCTTCTCCTAGCCATTCATATGACTGGCCAATGGAAGTATATATCAAGTGGGCATGGTGGCAGCAATCGATGCTATGCATGGACTCACCACCACGGCACACTCTCACCAAGGCTGATTCATCCACACTATGCAGTCCACCTGTAGCAGAGGCCATTGCTGAGCTCTATGACACCATTCATGATATTCAGGTCAGTCTCTTAGAAATGTGAAATGGCATCTGAAGGCTCACTTTTTTTTTTTTTATTTCTTTTCAGCTTAATAGTATTCATTGTTTTTGCACCACACTCAGTGCTCCATGCAATATGTGCCCTCCTTAATACCCACCACCTTGATCCCCCAACCTCCCACCCCCCACCACTTCAAAACCCTCAGATTGTTTTTCAGAGTCCATAGTCTCTCATGGTTCACCTCCCCTTCCAATTTCCCTCAACTCCCTTCTCCTCACCATCTCCCCTTGTCCTCCATGCTATTTGTTATGCTCCACAAATAAGTGAAACCATATGATAATTGACTCTCTCTGCTTGACTTATTTCACTCAGCATAATCTCTTCCAGTCTCGTCCATGTTGCTACAAAAGTTGGATATTCATCCTTTCTCATAGAGGCATAATACTCCTTAGTGTATATGAATCACATCTTCCTTATCCATTCATCCGTTGAAGGGCATCTTGGTTGTTTCCACAGTTTGGCGTCCGTGGCCATTGCTGCTGTAAACACTGGGGTACAGATGGCCCTTCTTTTCACTACATCTGTATCTTTGGGGTAAATACCCAGTAGTGCAATGGCAGGGTCATAGGGAAGCTCTATTTTTAATTTCTTGAGGAATCTCCACACTGTTCTCCAAAGTGGCTGCACCAACCTGCACTCCCACCAACAGTGCAGGAGGGTTCCCCTTTCTCCACATCCTTTCCAACACATGTTGTTTCCTGTCTTGCTAATTTTGGCCATTCTGACTGGTGTAAGGTGGTATCTCAATGTGCTTTTAATTTGAATCTCTCTGATGGCTAGTGATGATGAACATTTTTTCATGTGTCTTATAGCCATTTGTATGTCTTCATTGGAGAAGTGTCTGTTCATATCTTCTGTTTGTGTGTGTGTTGAGTTTGAGGAGTTCTTTATAGATGCTGGATATCAACCTTTTGTCTGTACTGTCATATCTTCTCCCATTCTGTGGGTTGGAAGGCTCACTTTTGACACCATCAAGAGATAAATCCTATGAGGACAGAGTATTATCTACAGAATGGAACACCAATATAAGAAATCATCTTCCCTAGTACTGAAACCACTTATGCAGGAGCCAAGGGCTAGAAGTGAAAATGGACTTTCCAATTATTATACCAAGTATTGGGGGCACTTTATTTTTTTTCTATCTATGTGACCTTGGTCTTACTGCACTTACAGTACTGGAGGGTGGAAATTATCCATTAGGGAATTAAATAAGAGTTCCATTGCATTAGAAATAGAAACTGCCAACTGGCAGTTTTAAGCTAATGAAGCAATAGACAGAGAAGAAGTTATTGTACTGGCTGGGATAATGATCTTGATTATCCAGGGGAAATGGAGTTACTGCTGTACAGAACATAGGTGGGGCTCCTAGCTACTTAGGATTTTATTACTCCAATGGAAAACCCTGGCAACACAATAAAGATAAGGCCATCAAAGGACTCAGCTCCTATAAGACCTACAGATTTGACTCAGATAACTAGGTTGAGAAGCTATCCAGCTAATGTGCTTTGGGAAAACAAGGAAAATATGGAATGAGAATTGGAAGAAAGTCACTAGGGTGACAACTTGGGCCTACTAACCACCTACAGAAGCAGAGATTGGAGCAGCTTTGTTTTATAACAATTCCTTCTTTTCCCCATATCTCCTCTCACTCCTTTTATGAAGAATACTGCTGGTGGTTAACAATTTAGGTTAGGAATGGTGATATGACCAAACTGACTGTGATGATATGGTAGCTGATTGGAACAGAAATTTTTCTCCTAGGCAAAGAATGAGAATGGATGCTGAGAAGCAAAAGATTGAAGTGTGCTGGACCCTTTCTGCTGCTCCTCTGGCTCCTTTCTCCACTATTCCTGTTACTCTCTGCGCATATCTTCATTAGTGGATTTCTGAGCCTCTTGGTTGAGTTCCGTCAATGGGGGTGCAGAGGAGAGTGACGTTGTCCCTCCCCCCTTCACAAAGCTGCAGGTTGTCTTTATCAATTTCCTGAATTTCATTTGGCGTTCTCCACATAATTACTTTCCGAGATTGGACAGTTACTCCCTTCAGGTTTAGACTGTAATAGAGTCTCTCTTTTAGTAGTCCATGGGTACTAAACTGCTTCTGGTTTGTTTCCTAAAACCTGTGGCTCAGTCGGTTAAGCATCTGACTTTGGCTCAGGTCATGATCCCAAGGTCCTGGGATCAAGTCCCATATCTGGCTCCTTGTTTAGTGGGGAGACTGCTTTTCTCTCTGCCTGCTGCCCTCCCCCACCCCCCACTTTGTGCTGTTTCTCCCTCTGTGTCAAAGAAGTAAATAAAATATTTTTAAAAAACTATTTATGGCAAATATTTTTTTTCTTTCTTTCTTTTTCTTCTTCTTCTTCTTTTTTTTTTTTTTGCAAAGACTTTATTTATTGAGAGAGAATACAAGCTAGGAGGAGGATCAGAAAAAGAGAGAAAGAGGGAGAAGCAGGCTTCCCACTGAACAGGGAGCCTGACATGGGCTCGATCCCAGGACCCTGGAATCATGACCTGAACCAAAGGCCGACGCTTAACTGACTGAGTCACCCAGGCACCCTGGCAAATAGTTTATTTAAAAAGTTCTCCTTAAATTTCCTGTCTGAGTGCGGTCAGATTCACATACATTTCATTTGATCTTTACAATTATTCTGTGATATAGATCAGGTAGATCCTGTTGCTTCCATGTTTGGAATGTTCCAGTGGCTTTTCATTAGACTTGGAATAAAACCCAAATAGCATGGTTTGAAAAGCCATACTTGATCTGGTTTTTGCCTCCTTCTCCAAGCTGATCTCTTACCTCTACCCAGGATCCCCACCCATTGCACTCAGGCAATTTAAGACCTTTCACTGCTCTTTCTCCTGAGATCCCATCATAAAGGTCTGCCTGCCTATAATTCAAATTTCAGCTTATATAACACCTCTTCAGAGAGTCTCTCCCTTGCCTTTCTCATTCAATACAAGTAGTCATCCCAATACTATCACATCATCCTATATTAATTATTTTCACATAACTTACCACTTACTGATATTTCCTTGTTTATTTTTATACCTATAAAATCTTTCTTTCCCTACTTCCGTCCCTCCTTCCCTCCCTCCCTCTTAGAATGTAAATTTTCTGATAATTGGTTTTTAATATTTGTTGGTATTGAATAAAAAGCAGGATTAACTCCATTGTATCAATAAAGAAGCTCAGAGGTTTTAAGTTCCTCAAGATCTCACAATAATTAAGGGCAGAATGAGCATCTGTGACCTCTGATATCCATATACTGGGGACCATTCTCCATCTGGTTTACTGAATATTAATGGGGCACCTGGCTGGCTCAGTCAGTAGAGCATGTGACTTAGTCTTGGGGTTGTGAGTTTGAGCTCCTCATGGGGTTATAGAGATTACTTAAAAATGAAATCTGAAAAACAAACAAATAAAATATCGTGGGAGATAGAATGGCATGAGGAAAAGGGTAGTGAGTACAGCTTGAATTTTTGTCAGACACAAAACTCATGGAAAAATAATGCTGGGTCTCCTAACTTCTTAACCCATTTCTGGTTTGGAAATGAATTATTTCCTGATATTACATTACCATTCCCCAACTCCCAGCCCCCAAAATTCCACTGAGCAATTCAGTAAGATGTTGGAAGTGTTTCATGATTGAGTGGCCAAAATAACTTTGTTAAATGCTGAGTTAAGCATGTCTCTTTATTATAGGAATTCCCAGAGCACTTAAAATGTACATTGTGAGTTTCCAGGAGGCAGATGTACTATGCAAAACTACCTAAATTGATTAGGATAGAAAATACTTTTTTGAGAATTTTATTAACATCTCATAGAATGAATATTTCCTGGAACACAGTGGGTGAATATTTAATTAAGTCCTTAGTAATAGGCATCATGTTACCAGAACAATTTTATTGCAATGATAAATCTATTAATGGATTATTTTGTGTGTGGGAAAGGAAGAGTAAGTGTGTTTGTATTGGCATCTTCTGAATTTGTGCTTATATATGGCTTATTCAGTTCTGTGAAAGTCTTATTCTTTTCTTCCAGTATGAGGCTGCCAATTTTTTATTTCTCTGGTCAAACCACATATTATTTCTGACAGCCTATTCTGGTAGAAGCATTGAAACAATTTAAGCCTATTACAGTGTCTTCCGTCCAGGTCCAGACAATTTTTAAAGAAGTCTGATATTTGTAACTTCCCCCTACAGTGCACTGCTATAGTGGGTAGCCCATTTTGCTATAATAAGAGTGATATAAAAACATGAGTAACACAGATGTTTCAATGAGAAAAAGGAACTTAGCACTAGGATATAGAAGAGTAGCAATAATAAAATTATTTTTCCCAGGGCACCTGGGTGGCTCAGTGGGTTAAAGCCTCTGCCTTTGGCTTAGCTCATGATCCCAGGATTCTGGGATCGAGCCCCGCATCAGGCTCTCTGCTCAGCGGGGTGCCTGCTTCCCCATCTATCTCTGCCTGCCTCTCTACCTGCTTGTGATCTCTCTCTCTCTGTCAAATAAATAAATAAAATCTTTAAAAAAATTATTTTTCCCACAGAAATTTCGATAAAGTGTTTTCCAAACTATAACATGATTTTATTACATGCTAAAACAAATTAGATTATTGAAACCAACAGAAACAGACTTAGCAACATCCTCTTACCTTTTCATTAATATAGTTAGCAGCTGCTCAATGTCCTCTGTTACCTCTAGCTTTGCCTCACTCTTGTGCTTGCTGCATGCTTTATAATCACTACCAACTCTAAATAAAAGAATAAAAAGCAAATACATGGATAAAGAACAGGTGAGGAACCGAGTAGCATGACACTTGCATAGTTCTTTGTATTTGAACCCCATGGCCAGCCAGAGATCCCTGTCACCTTTAATACTCAAGAAAGATTTCCCTGAGAACACTTACTGTGTGAGCACTGAGTAATGCAATAGAATTGTATCATTATATTGTATGCCTGAAACTAATATAAACTCTATGCTGATTATACTTCAATTAAAGAAAGATTTTTTAAAAGCCTGCCCTGAGGATATTCAAAATACTCCCCATGATATTTGTGAGTTCTCAGGGCATCTGCTGTTTCTGCATGCTCCGCACCACAACAATGCAGATGTGAAATTTCATCCTTTTGTCAATTTATGCTACCTTCCTCCATATACACCCATGTCATTTGTGAGGATAGTAGATTTTACTACCAAAATGCAGGAGAGAGGAATCACATAATCTTTGAAGAACCATGCAACTTAAACTGCATTTTAGGTATTTCTGTGTATATTTGTCTGTCTATTCCATCTAAGAAACTTTTACTTCTGGAAATGGCAGAATAATTCATTTGGACCAATCCATGCACTGAGAACAACTAGGTTATTTGAACAAAATCTTAAAAAAAAAATAGCAGCTTGCAGGCGTCAGGGAGCTTAAATAGCAGTGAAGAACTAAAATACTGTTGAGAGATTCTTCTTCTAGGGGGAGATTTGCTGATTCCTTAAGAGGCAATTGAGAAAGATTCCAAGCAGCACTTTTGACACCATTACAGAGCTAAGGGGTACAAAATTAAATCTGGCTCCTGCTAAATGAGAGGAAAACTCATGCTTTTTTGATGAGATTCAATTAGAATCTACTCACCTGTTTTGTAATTAAGAAATTAACTTTGAAATTACTTATGGTTAGAGAAGGAATCACGATTGAAATTAGAGACTATTTTGACTGAATGACAGTAAAAAAAAACTATGCATGAAAACTTGTGAGATGCCTAAACCTAAGACCTAAAACTATAAAATTTCTAAAAGAAACCATGGAAGAAAAGTTTTATAACATTGCTCTGGCAATGATTTCTTGGCTATGACACCAAAAGTACAGGTGACAAAAGCAAAAGCAGATAATGAGACTACATCAAACTGAAAAGCTACTGCACAGCAAAAGAAATGATCAGCAGATTGAAAGGCAAGCTGTGGAATGGGAGAAGGTATTTGGAAACCATACATCCGATGAGGAGTTAATAATGAGAGAATATAAAGAACTCCTAAATCAACAACAAAGAATCAAATAACCTGATTAAAATATGCTTCTAAGACCTGAAAGGACATTTCCCCAAAGAAGATATACAAATGGGCATATGTGCATATGAAAAGATTTACAATGTCACTAATTAATAGGGAAGTGCCAACCAAAACCATGATGAGACATCACCTTATACCTATTAGGATGGCTGCTATTAAATATAACACACACACTAAAAAATAAGTGCTGGTAAGTATGAGGAGAGATTGGAATCTCTGTGCACTGATGATGGGACTGTAAAATTGTACAGCTTCTATGGAAAACAATTTGGAGGTTGAGGAAAAAATAAAATAGAATTACCATATGATCCAGCAATCTAACTTCTTGGTGTATATATAAAAGAATTAAAAAACAGGATCTCGAGATAATTTCACACTATGTTCATTGCAGCATTATTGACTATAGCCAACAGGTATATGCAACTTAATGGCCACTTAAATGGCCATTAATGGCTGAATGGATAAAGAAAATGTGGTATAAACACCCACTGAAATATTATGCAGCCTTAAAAAAGGAAATCCTGTCACACTTGACAACACTGATGGACCTGAGGACATTATGCTAAGTAAAATAAACCAGGCACAAAAAGTCAAATACTATATGGTTCTATTTTAGAGGTATCTAAGGTAGTCAAACTCAAAGAAACAGAAAGTAGAAGGTGGTTATCCTTTTGGAATATCTATATATATCAAATCATTCTATTATACACCTTACATTTTTTATAGTTTTAAAAATTTTATTTTTAAACAAAACTATTTTGAAGCTTTCAGTGATATTTATGAGTGCCAAATATTTTTCACTGAAAGGAATTGGCATTATAATAATACATTTTTAAATTGTGTAGGTGTCACACCTACAATGTTAGATTTTATAAAATACACATTGCACAATGTTAAAATACACATAGACCCAATGTTAGACTTTGCAAAATACACATTGCACATAAAAAGAAAATGATAATAATTGGGGAAAATTCTAATCTATTAATATAACCATCTCCAAATCAACATTATCAGATTTACTTAGATTGTTTTGTACATCTTAAATTTATACAGTGTTATATGTCAATTATATCTCAATAGAGCTGGGGAAAAAAGAAAATTTACTCTTAAAAAAAAAAAAGAATATGGTTACCAGAGACAAGAGGGGAAAAAAGTGAGTTGCTGTTTAATAGGTGCAGATTTTCACTTTTGCAGGATGAGAAAGTTCTAGAAATCTGTTGCACAACAATATACATATAGCTAACACTACTGTTCTGAACATTTAAACATGGTTAACATGGTAAATTCAATGTTATGTGTTTTTTACCAAAATTAAAAAAAAATCCTGTGGGGTGCAGCTAAAGCTATGGCTTAAATAGAAATTTACAGCATGGAATGTATATACTAAAAAAGAATAAAGACTGACATTTAATAATCTAAGCATCCATCTCAAGAAATTAGAAAAGAGACAGTAAAAACAAAACAAAACAAATAACAAACATAAAACCCCAAGTAAAATAAAAGAAAGTAATGAAAAGACCATGAATTAATGAAATTATTTAGAAAACCATAAAGAGGTGTCACAAAGGCCAATAGTTTGGAAAAGACTAATAAAATTAATAAACCTCTAGAAAGACTGATGAAAAAGATAATAGAAATAATCAATATAGGAATAGAGGTTCACCAAAGAGGTGAAAGACCTCACTCTGAAAACTTTGATCTATGTGTCTATTTTTGTACCAGTAGCATACTGTTTTGATTAATACAGCTTTATAATATAATTTGAAGTACAGAATTGGGATACCTCCAGCTTTGCTTTTCTTTCTCAAGATTGGTTGGGTCATTCAGGATCTTTTTTGGTTTCATACACATTTCAGGATTGTTTGTTCTAATTCTGTGAAAAATGCTATTGGTATTTTGATGGGGATTGCATGTAATGTGTAGCTTGCTTTGGGTAGAATGGAAATTTTATGTATTTATTAATTTATTTGTTTATTTGACAGACAGAGATCACAAGTAGGCAGAGAGGCAGGCAGAGGGAGAGGGAGAAGCAGGCTCCCCGCTAAGCGGAGATCCCTACTAGCGGCTCCATCCCAGGATTCCAGGATCACAACCTGAGCCGAAGGCAGAAGCTTTAACCCACCGAGCCACCCAATTGCCTCAGTATGGACATTTTAACAATATCTGTTCTTCCAATCCATGAGCATGAATTGTCTTTCTGTTTCTTTGTGTCACCTTTAATTCTTCATCAGTGTTTTAGAGTTTTCAGAGTGAGGTCTTTCACCTCTTTGGTTTGGCTTATTCCTAGGTATCTTAATGGTTCTTGGTGCAATTATAAATGGGATTTTTTTCTTAATTTCTCTTTCTGCTGCTTCTTTATTGGTGTATAGAAATGCAATAAATCTCTGTACATTGATTTTGTGTTGAGGGAGTTTACTGAGTCCATGTGTCAGTTGTAGCAGATTTTTGGTGGAATCTTGTGGATTTTCTGTATATGGTAAGTTACTGGCAAGTAATGTTACTGGCAAGTAATGAAAGTTTAACTTTTTCCTTACTGATTTGGATATCTTTTATTTCTTTTATTGTCAGATTGCTACGGTTAGGACTTCCAGTACTATGTTGAATAAAAGCGGTGAGAATGGACATCCTTGTCTTGTTCCTGAACTTAGGGGGAAAGCTCTCAGGTTTTCCTTATTAAGGGCAATGTTAGCTATGGGTTTGTCATATATGGCCTTTATTAGATTGAGGTATGTTCCCTCTAAACCTCCTTTGTTGAAGGTTTTTACAGTGAACAGATGTCAAAATTTTGTTAAATGCTTTTTCTCTGTTGAAATGATCATATGATTTCTATCTTTCATTTTGTTACTATGGTGTATTATGTTGATTGATTTGTGAATATTAATACTCTTGCAGCCCAGGAGTATATCCCACTTGATCGTGGTGAATGATTTTTTCTTTTTTCTTTTTTTGGCTGTATCTTGAACACAGTTTGCCAGTATTTTGTTGAGGATTTTTGCATCTCTGTTCATTAGGGATATTGGCCTATAGTTCTCTTTTTTTAGTGGTGTCTTTACCTGGTTTTGGTATCAGGCTAATGCTGACTTCATAGAACGAATTTGGATACTTTCCTTCTTCTATTTTTTGGGATAGTTTATGAAGAATAGGTATTAATTCTTCCTTAAATATTTGGTAGATTTCACCTGTGAAGCCATCTGGTCCTGGACTTCTATTTGTTGGGAGTTTTTAGATTATTAATTTAATTTTATTACTAGCAATTGGTCTGTTCAAATTTTCTATTTCTTCTAGATTCAGTTTTGGAATATTGTATGTTCTTGGAATTTATTCTTTTTTCCAGGCTGACTAATTTATTGGCATGTAATTTTTCTCAGCATTCTCTTATAATCCTTTGTATTTCTTATCCTATTTGTTGTTACTTCTCCTTCATTTTTAATTTTATTTATTTGGGTATTCTCTCTTTCTCCTTGATGAGTCTGCCTAAAGGTTTATCAGTTTTGTTTATGTTCTGAAAGAATCAGCTGTCACTTTCATTGATCTTTTTAAAATATTTTTAGTCTCCATTTCATTTGTTTTAAGTATCTTTTGATACATAAGTTCTCCCAGCTTTTTGCCCCTCCCCATGTACCCCTTGTAACTCTAGCCCTGAAATTTATTTGTTGAAAAAACTGGTCCAGTGGGTTAACAACCTGGATTTTGATAATTGAATCCCTGTGGTGTCTTATTAGTCCTCCACTTCTATACTTCCTGTAAATTGAGAGTTAAAGCCTTGATCGGTTTCTGTTGTTTAAGGCACCCAAGTGTGTGGTATTTTTGTTACCACAGCCCTAGGAAACTGATACACTCAGTATATGAGTGCTCTATAGGAAATGCTAGGGGGATTACTGCTTTCAGCCTCAAGTGAAGTATTTGAGACCAAAATGACTTAAAAATTAGGAGTGGGTATAAGTAGTTCCAGGGTTTTTCAGTGTCTTGATGATGCCATCAAGGACCCAGCCTCCTTTCTACTTTCTTTAACTGTCTGCACTATGATAGCAACAAGTCTCTTCATGGTTATAAAATGGCAGCATTTGCTCCAAGTGTTATATCCTTATATGACAAAGTGCAAAAGTGGAAAAGGATGGCGTGGTGTTCTACTTAGGGCTATCTCAACAAAGTCTCCCTTTGTTTCATTGACCAGAACCAGGTCACATCACCATTCTTAGCTGCAAGGAAGACTGGGGGAGTGAGAACAGTTTATTCTCTACAGCACCCATTTCCAGGAAATAACATCGTTCATACACACTGGTAAGTAGGAGAATAATGTCAGTACAATGTGGAAGTTGTGATGGTATAGCAAAGGAATAGTATATAGCAATTTAACAGGAGAAAACTAATTATCTTCAACAAGAAAGGTTAAAGTCTTTAGTCGTAGAGACAGGAACACTTTTAACAAGAAAATTGAAAATAAGTGCCTGCACTTAGAGATCCCTCCCCCAGAGAGGCATCTCCTATCTTCCAGCTGTAGATGGCTCTAAGCTTGTGGTGGTTTCCACTGCTACATTCATTTTATCAGCAGTCTCACTGGCTCAGAATTCCACAATGTTTCCCATATTATTTTTTCTTTTTTAAAGTAATTTTTTAATTGCAGTATAACATATATAGAGAAAAATGCACTAACCATAAGTGATTAGTACATGTTGTTTTAATACATTTTGATTATATCTTGAGTAGCTCCAGTTATACTGAGCACCCCTGTTACTTTTAGGGTCTAATCTTACGGAAAACAAGGATTTCCAGTAATGATGTCATAGCAAAAAAAGCTGAACCTGACATTTTTTTTTTTTAAAGATTTTATTTATTTCTTTGACAGACAGAGATCACAAGCAGACAGAGAGGCAGGCAGAGAGAGGGAGAGGAGGAAGCAGGCTCCCTGCAGAGCTGAGAGCCTGATGCGGGACTCGATCCCAGGACCCTGAGATCATGACCTGACCCGAAGGCAGCGGCTTAACCCACTGAGCCACCAGGCGCCCTGAACCTGACATTTTCAGCCTCTGTCTGAAACAGGGCTCCGCCAGCTGGAAGAAAGGGGAGGCATTGATTTTGGGGTAGGAGATAGCAATATCTGTCCCATAGCACATATGAACCTAATTAACTTTGCTGCTACAGGTTTAATGTTTAACATGATGAGAACAATTCAGAAAAAGTATAAATTACTACACTGAAATGTGAGACAATAAAAATTAATTGAGATTAATTTAATTGAGATTGTCTCTCAATGCAATTTGTATTGTGACTAATAGGTTTGTGTAAGAGGCTTGTGGAGGCTTTGTGTTTCCTCCCTGACATCATGTGGGTGTGTGAGAAAGTAACGAGTGGCTAGTCAACAGGGTTAGCAAAGCACTTTTGCCTCTAGATGCAGATCTTTGAGCAGCCCCGGACTATAGAAGCTGTTTGGAAACGTGGACATGGGTATCTACTGGCCAATGATAACACATTCTAGGGCAATTTTTAGAGTGCAGGATAACTGCTAATACCCAGGCAGGCTACAAACTTCCAGAAATACTTTTCTTTGCAGAAAACAACATATTGATGAACTAGGCCAGACTGAGAAACATGAGTCACACAATCGCCTCCATCTGACCTGCTCCTATGCACTAGTGTCCACACTGTGGGACCAAAGAAGAATGATTGTTAAGTTCTTCACAGGCACTTCTCCACATAACAGCGGACTGGGAGGAGGAGAGAAAGAACATCAATCAGCTTTCAAATAGCAAAATACCTTTCACATCTTCCTAACTAGGAGTCACCTAGATTTTTCTTAAATATCACCAATGACAGCTAATGCACTCTGTATAGAATCTGTAGTATGTAGTTAAAGAGAATGGATTCTGGAGTCAGACTGCCTGGTTTCAAATCTATTATTCTACTCAACCAAATATCTGAACTTGAACAAATTATTCAGTTTCTTCCTTAGTAAAATGGATGCAAGAGTAATATGCAGTATAAGGTTATTGAGATGATGTATATCTATATCTACATCCATCTATCTACTATCATCTATCTATCACCACACAGGTGTTAGGCTTATATTGTTATTACTATTACTACTATTATTATTATTATTATTAAGAGCTGGATTCTTACCTTCCTAGTCTCTCTCTTGTCCTAGGATATGTGTGTTCTTTAGCTCTGTTAATCGGACCCACCCTTGCCAGTATTTTATTAAAAAAAAAAAAAAAGCCAGTGAAGCAAGAAAAAGGACTTCCATTCTGCGAAGGCACTGGCAACTTTAGCCCATCTATAGACACACTAACAGCAGTGGTTCTAGCAAGAGTTCCCAGTGCCTGGGATTAAACTCTTGGGTCCCATTGTGCTGGCAGCGGTGTCTCCAGTGGGCTGAGTCATAGTGTGATTTGGGGTTGTGTCTCTGACTACAAGCCTCCAAATCTAGTTCTCAAGTCTTTCTGAAAATGTAGTGAGTTAGCTAAAATCACTTAGTAAATTAATTTTTTCTGCTTAAACTAGCCACAGTTGGTTTCTGTTGTTTACAGTTGAGGACATTGAGTCATAGAATTAAAAATGAAGAAGAGCAAATTTAGGAGATGGAGAGAGACCAGGTGTTTGTGACATCGTATGGATTCTTAGATCCAGCTATAATTGAAAGCCAAAACTCCCCTTGATTTTTCAGTTGTAGGAGCCAATGAATTCTCCTTTTCTTTAAGCCAATTTGGGCTGAGTTTTTGAAATTCCACCTGTTACAATATTGTATTCTTCTCTGTTCTTATGTCCTTTATCTTTTTATGCATTTGTGATAAAATTTAAAATAAATAATACTTTTATTTATTAAAATAAATAATAGTTAAAAAAAAAAACAACCCAACCTACATATTCCTCATGGAGGCTGTTCATTACTGTGATCCCAAGTTCTATGAACAGGACCAGGCCATGTTTTTCTTTTAACATCAGTTGAAGTCAGGAAAGAATTTGACACTGTGACTTTCATTTTTCTTCCCTATAAATTCTTCAGTTGTTTTAGCTTTTATTTTCTTCATAAAATTAACTCATAAGAAGTAAAATAAAGGGGTGCCTGGGTGGCTTAGTGGGTTAAGCTCTGCCTTCAGCTCAGGTCATGATCTCAGGGTCCTGGGATCGAGTCCCGAGTCGGGCTCTCTGCTCAACAGGGAGCCTGCTTCCCTCTCTCTCTCTCTCCCTGCCTTTCTGTCTAGTTGTAATCTCTCTCTGTCAGATAAATAAATAAAATCTTTAAAAAAGAAAAAAAGAAGTAAAATAAAATGCATGGTTTTTCTATCTGATTTCTGGGCTCTGTTAACTTAAAAACACACTTGACACTTATTATTGATATTTAAACATTAAGAACTCACACAGCTGCATGCATTTTTATAACAATCCGCCTACACTGCATTGTAAAAAACAGAAAGTACACATCTATTCAAATTGATGGTCTCCTCCCAGTGAAAGTGTTTCTAGACTACAGAGTATAATTTGCTGAAATGTTTGACATCAGGGTTCTTTTTTTGTCATAATTTTTGGCACATGCATTTTACAGAAATGTTGGTCAAGGGATGCTGCTCCCCTCTTCCCAAAGTTATTGCTTCTCAAATGTTTGTGAAACACAGACATATACCTTTAAAAAGCTTTTATGGAACCGGATTATGTGGGTCAATGAGTTTACTCACTGGCATGTGATTTGGATTTTCATCAAACCAGTCAATCAAGATGAAACCAAAATGAAAATGTCAACTTATTTGAGTGGATACAACTGTGTTATTTAGAAAAATTTAAGAGCATGTGGACATAATATACTGACACAAACATAATATTAGACTTCTTTTTATTCTTTAGGTTTAAAAATGTAGTTGATTCTTATGATTACAAAAAAGTAAATATATGAACTTTGTTAAACTTCAGGCTAACAACTTCAGGAAAATTCAAAAGGAAAAAAGTATTCATGACATCACCAACAGATATAACTAATATTTCGGAATAGTGTATTTAAATCTTCTAACTGGGCATAGATTTTTTTAAATATATTTTTTCTTTTTTTGAGATAATTACCTCTATATAATTTGGTACAATGCTTTTTTTATTAACCTCATTACAAAATAACTTAAAAACATTTATTTTGCATCATCTGCATTTTTTTTATTATGTTATGTTAGTCACCATAGAGCACATCATTAGTTTTTGATGTACTGTTATCATCTGCAATTTTGATAAAATTACTGCATTGCCAGACACTAACTTTGCTTTCAAATATGGGAAGGTACAAAATTATTGAACTATAATCCTAGTTTATAATCATTACAGATATAAAGTCTTAGTTTTTACAGTCTTATTCTGTATTTAGTATTGTCAGGTTTAAAAAATATAAATAATCTTCTTTATTTTTCTCTATTACCTTGAATAGTATGTAAAAGAAGGAGCGGTAGCTTGACTGACATGGAGCTGAGTCCAAGGGAGTAAGATTGAATGTGTACCATAGGAAGTCAGGAAACCTGACCAAGCAAATGAATCAGCTCTGTGACTGTGAGAAGCATTTCTTTGTGTGAATTTTGCTAGGCTTTGGTGCCTAGTTGTTTGATCAAATGCCAGTCTAGATGTTGCTGTAAAGGTATTTTTAGATGTAATTAACATTTATACTCAGTTGACTGTAAATAAGTCAAATTATCCTCTGCTTATATGTGGGTGGACTTTATCCAATCAGTTGGACTTCATCCAATCTGTGGAAGGTCTTACGAGTTTTCCTGAAGAAGGAGAAATTTTGCCTCAAGACTGCAAAATGGTAATTTTGCCAGAGTTTTTTTTTTTTTTTTTTAAGATTTTATTTATTTATTTGCCAGAGAGAGAGTGAAAGCACAAGCCAGGAGACAGAGGGATAGGGAGAAGCAGGCTCCCTGCCAACGATGTGGGACTCGATCCCAGGACCCCAGGATCACCACCTGAGTGCAAGGCAGCCGCTTAACTGACTGAGCCGCCCAGGCACCCCTTGCCTGAGTTTTAAGTCTTTTGACTCAAACCTGCTACCCTATCCTATAGATTTTGGATTTGCCATTCCCTATAATCATATGAGCCAATGTCTTATTTTATTTTATTTTTTTATTTATTTGTCAGAGAGAGAGGGAGAGAGAGCGAGCACAGGCAGACAGAGAGGCAGGCAGAGGCAGAGGGAGAAGCAGGCTCCCTGCCGAGCAAGGAGCCCGATGTGGGACTCGATCCCAGGACGCTGGGAACATGACCTGAGCCGAAGGCAGCTGCTTAGCCAACTGAGCCACCCAGGCGTCCGTGAGCCAATGTCTTAAATCAATCTCTCTCTCTCTCTCTATCTATCATTCTATCTATCTATATATATAATATAGTAGTTGTTTGTTCTGTCTTGTTTTTTAGTATACCAGACAAAATATAAAGTTGGCAACTTTAAACCAGTTATTAAATTTGGGAAATTTTTACTAGTTAACATAATTTAAAAATCAGGGGGCCACCACCTTAGATAATCCCTTCCAATTCTAAAATTGTAAATTCTAGCATAAGATATTAGGGATTCACCAAGTTAGAAAGAAATCAAAATGATAAAAAAGAACATGAAACATTATAAACACAAGAAATTCGTTGTTGATTTTTTAACCATTTTGTATTTTTTTTTAATATTTTATTTCATTTATTTGACACAGAGAGAGAGATCACAAGTAGGCAGAGAGAGGGGGAAGCAGGCTCTCCGCTGAGCAGAGAGCCCAATGCGGGGCTCGATCCCAGGACCCCGGGATCATGACATGAGCTGAAGGCAGAGGCTTAACCCACTGAATCACCCAGGCACCCCCCCATTTTGTATTCTTAATGTCACCCTGTATTCTATACATGATAGTGGCCAGTGACTGTGAGTTCCTAAAATGCAGTTACCTGTTCTACTGGTGAACATCACAGCCTCAATTCTTGGTAAAAGTTAACATTTATCGGAAGTTGAGCCTTCAATTTTTTCATGGTTAGATAAAAGAAATTATTTGAACCAGCTTCACTATTACCAATTTTTTATTTTAGTCTGATGGAGCAAGATCACCAGAAAGCCAGGTCCTATGAAACGGAAAGAAGAGATGTGTCCTTTTCCTTTCAAGTAACTTAATGTCCTCATATATGGACAGCCCAAACAACTAAGAAAATCAGGTTTTCCCTGTATACCTAGTATTCAAATTCAGCCTTTGCAGCTCATTAGGTAGTGAAAACCAATCAGTAGTCCTTTGACAGCTGACTCTTCAGTGGGCGTAAAGGTGAAATTATAAGTAGAGTGATTTACTTGTAATCCAACAATACGTGTGCTGAAAGAGCTGTGCAACCAGAATTCAAATGGGGCCTGGAGTGGCTGCATTTGTGTAGATCAGCCACTTGTCCAGCATAACTCTTATGGATTATCCCTGATGTTCAGGGAAAATTCATTAATTCATTTAGATATAATAGTCTTCAGGAAAATCACTGAAAAAGAAAAGATTTATAAGCCTCAAATAGAGTTTAAGATATTTTCCAACTAAAATATATCTAATTAACTATGGTGTTATATTTTGAGGGGTCTTCCAAATATTTCCCTCTAATTGCATTTGTGCTGAATTCTTCAATTTTGTTGATTTGATTGAATTCCATATAAAAGGCGTTATCACTATAGACTTAGATATATATTGAAAAAATATAGTTGATTTTCATTTAAAAGTTCCAAGTTTCATTTTCTCATTCATCAGAAATACCTCATCTTCCTACTCAGCTTCTGTTTTAGCATCTGCGCAAAATAAATAGGTTTTGATTTTCTATTTTCTTTTTAAAAAATACAGGCGATAGGCAGCACATGGATGGCACAGTCGGTTGAGCATCCCATGCTTGGTTTCGTCTCGGGTCCTGATCTCAGGGTCGTGGGATCAAGCCCTGCACTGGGCTCCATGCTAAGCAGGGAGTCTGCTTGAGGATTCTCTCCCTCTTTCTCTGCCCCTTCTGTTCGTGCACTCTCCCTTTCCCTCTCTCTCTCACTAAAATAAATAAAATTTTTAAAAAATATATAGGCAATTGAATATGGGTTTTTAATTCTTTCTTGTCCCCATTTCCTTACTCACTCCAGGGTTTCCATCTCTATTGTTGTTCACAAGCATTCAGACATATCTGGTGTCAGGGTATAAATGTATTCATTACTCAGCAATAGAAATGACTTTTCTTTCAACAGGAACAATAGAATCAATGGCTCTGGCTAAATGAAGTCTTTGTCTGAATCTTCCTTTTTAACATTTATGTCAGTTACATATCCATGACCTCCAGCTAAGTTGCAGAGCACCTTTGAGCAAGAACACTTAAGTAGAAGTAAACACCTTTGGCTGGAGGTAATTAGGAGAGGTGATATCATAGTGAGTCATATGTCTAGTGTTCCAACTGCTGTGACGTTCATGATGTAAATTCCCAGAATGGTTCAATTTTATCAGCATTTGAGAGAGTAAAGAAATGTTTTAAGATGCACAGAAAATCTACCTTCAACCTGTTTTGTTTACGGCAAGGGGCATTCAAGAAACAGGCAAGACAAAGCAAGTGGTGAAGCAGTCAGCTATAAATAGTAGAACCTGTGTTTATTCGAAAACAGTCTGTTCTGTAAAGAACTGTGGATATCTGGATTCTTCCAACCTTAACCTAAAATTTGCAGGTGCAGATGAAAAAAGAAAAGGAAAGAAAAGAAAAAAAAACATACCCGAGAGAACAAAGCTCATCATCCTGGTGTTTAGGGTTCTGTATTCGTTTTGTTCTAGTCACAAAATGGAAAATTTCTATTTTGCCTCCATTGTCTGCTTTTGCAGGGCAGCTCCACAGACTCCATTAATACCCATTCATTTATGGACCAGTGGAAGGTATAAACAAGCCCTCCATCTCCAGGTTACTGAGTACAACGCACTCCCTTTATTTCTCCTATGAGGGGTAAAGTTTGTTTGGGATAAGCATGATGAGAGGATTTGAAAGCAGACATATGTGCACATGCATTTTCCCCTCATCGAGGTTGAGTGAGCTCACCAGAGAAGAGAGGAGGTGACTGGGTGCCACTGAGGTTGTAATCTCTAGTCCTAGATCCTGCCTGGGGGCTTCCATAGATGTCACAGCATTCGAAGGACCCTGCCTACTCAGCATTCTGGTCAGCAGTCTGCATTCATAGACCGGACAGTGTGTCCATTTCCATGCCAGGCCAGCAGCAACAGCACTTGTATTCCTGCCCTGTGGGAGAGCACAGCGGAGTACCTCAGACCCTATAGGCCTGTGCGATGTAGTGGTTGCATCTGTTTTTGTAACCTTATGGAAGCCCTTGCATGTGGCATGCTGCTCAAGAAGGAGAGTTCTCACCCAAACCTGTTATATTTTTTTATTATTTTTTTAAGATTTTATTTATTTATTTGACAGAGAGAGAAATCACAAGTAGGCAGAGAGGCAGGCAGAGAGAGAGGAGGAAGCAGGCTCCCTGCTGAGCAGAGAGTCTGATGCGGGGCTCGATCCCAGGATCCTGGGACCATGACCTGAGCCGAAGGCAGAGGCTTTAACTCACTGAGCCACCCAGCCACCCAAACCTGTTTGAAAGGTATTCGATTTCTTAATTTCTTATCTTGAAAAGCATTGAAGTGCATACAATTTAAGTCCTGTCTGGGTATTTCTTGGATCCCCATTCTTTCACATCTCATACTCTTTGACAGTCTAGATTCTCACTTGCCCACTCCAAGTTCCTCTCTTGCTAGGCCTTTCCCTTCCTCTTGCCTCTTGGGTTCTGTAGTAGTCTCTGTTTTCCAAGTCTGCATTCCCCAAAAGTTTGGCAGAGATAGACTAACTCCAGAGAAGTGGATGGAAAGTGGCCTGATAAATTCAGAGTCAAGGGAGAAGCTGAATACTCCCTTTTGAATATTTGTTACCATACTTAACTTATAATGCTAATACTTCCCATCACAAGTGCAGGTGTTTGGGCTGCTTTCCCTCTGTTGTTTGAGATGTTCTATCCATTTTCCATTTCCCCACTATCCTAGCACCCGCCCATTGCCAAAGTATTTGTTGGTTGTGGTGGTTGTTAAGATTACACCTTTTTTAGTTCTCCCATATCTCTGACCTCTCTCTATTTCACTTCACTGTTCTCTTGCTAATTTAGAATACCTCCTAGATTCAGGCCATATATCCTCTCCCCATATCCTGAATTTCCTGAACTCTGGGGAAGGGAGAAATAGATAAGACAAGGACAGAGCAGAGGTTAGGAACAAAATAAGGGAAGATGCACCAGTTTGGGCAGGAACAGTTCAGCATGCAAGGTGAGGCAGATGTAGATGCGAGGAGCAGGAGGTAAGGTAGAGGGTTTGCCTCTAGGAAAGAAGATCATTTAAAAACTTCATCACAGGTTCCTGGAACAGTTCAAAGAGAAGGGTTCTAAAAACGACTTGAATAATGGAAGCACCATTGGAATAATCCTACGGCCTTTCAAGGGCATTATTTTGAAGGTGACAAAACCATCTCAAGTTTTACCTTATACCATGTTTAGGAAAGAATCACTCTCATGACTTCAGAGCTATGCCTCCTACATTCTGTGATATTGTCCTTAGCATCTCTGAAATAAAGGTTGGCCATCATCACTGATCATGCTGATGTGGCCACCTTTCTTTCTTTCTCTTTTAAACTGAGGTACTAGACAAGGGAGTAAGGCACTAATATACTTCCAAAATGTGAATCGTTTAGTAACTATCTGGGAAGCCTAAATGCTCTGTCATTTTGCTTTCTCATGGAGGCCACTAAGAGCTGTTTGTTGCCCTAATGCAAAAACTATGGGAAACTTCCAGCAAGAGTAAAGAGATTAGAAAAAATGAGCACTGGGTGTTAGATACAATGATGATTCCCTGAACTCTACCTCTGAAACTAATAATACACTACATGTTAATTAAATAATTTTTTTAAAAAGAAAAAAAAAAGAATAAAGAGGTTAAAATAGGCAACAAAGGGGCTTTCAGAGAAGGTTCTTAGGAATCTGAATAAATAAGCCTTCATCTCTTCAGCCCTGCCTCTCTGTTTTTCTGATACAATAAGTCTATTTCTTACCCTTTGCTTTCACATCTGGTGCTAATGTTTTTCAGCTTCCTTTTAACCATCCCTACCCATCCATCATTTAAGGATCAGATCAAGTCCAAACTCTCCCAAGACTCTCTTTGCCCTCCAGATCACATTAATATTTATATATTCTCCAATTTCCTAATGAAAAATTTTGGTTCTTGCATCATTTGGAACTCACTAGTCCTGTAATGCTGTCATAGATGTTGGTTTTGTTTCTGTACCACACCACAAAGCTTTCTGAAAACTAGAATTATTATGCATCTTTTGTATTTTCTACCCATCTAAATACACACAAAGCATAATGAATCTTTGGTAAGAGCTAAGTACAGTTAATCAACAAGTAAATACCCAAAAGTTCAGGATAAAAGACTGTTCTCTGTCAGTAAAGTGTTAATAAAAGTCAAAGTCTTGGGACAACTGTTTAAAATCTGGAGAACGTTAAGTATCTTATGGAATCCACTCAATGTATACATAGGTCAGGATATATTAATTATGGTTATTTTTTAGAAATATTTTAGAAATTTTTCACACATGCTTTATGCTGAGGAATTGTTATACCAAATTATTGGTTAATCTGTACAAGAAAACAAATTTGATACCTGCAGAGAATTTGTGTGGTCAACCTCCCATAACATGACTGAATTTTTCTCATTTAAGTGGCAACTTCTACCAACGTTTTAGATCCATAGCTACCCCCATTTCTTAAGCTGTTAAAACATTGTGTTTACTCATAAAAATGATCAAATGGAACATTAATCAGCTTAATGAGTTAAATGCAAGCCTGGCCAAGATCTAGAATGCAACATTAACCACAACAGGATTGAGTCAACTCCAGAGTTAAACAGATAGATAAAAGCTACAGAGTTTGCATATATAAAGGGCTGAAAATGTTTCTTAGATCATTGGTTAAAAATATATCTGTGTGGGAGAGCAGGCAAAAAGGTTTGCTCCCCTTTTTTTTAATTTAAAGGTTAAAGCTGAAAGGGAGCTTCTGAAGCACTGTGTTCATTTTTGTTTTGGTAGGTGGAGTTCACTAACCAAAATGACAACAAACATTCGGAAATGGGGACTTACTCTATGGCATCTGTTCAAACCTCCTCAAACCAGAGATGTTTTCCTGTCTGATGTATAAGCCAACCAAGCACAAATTAAAAGCAGATGCTCTGTAGTTCCCTGAGAATATTTACAGCTTAGAGTCTATACTTCCTGGTCACCTCTCTACAGCAGAACATCCCGAAGAGTGGTGGACATTTTGCAATAATGAATGCCCCATCATAGCAGAGTTCAACTTCTCTGTTTTGAAATTAGGTTACATATTTTCTTTCCTCAGTGGAAAAAATATCTTTGCAAAAGGAACTTGAAGCATTTTCCGTACTACGTATGTCCTAATTATGAAATCACAGAATTTGATGTGTTAACTAAAAATAAGGACAACTTTACTTTTTGGTACCGAACTCCCTCCCTTGGTAAACTTCATTTCAGTATAGCCTGTTTCTCAGAACAATAGGTTGAAATATGGAGAACAGCAACATTCATAGAAATAGAATGCAAAACATTAGGGTTTCCACTGAAAGATACAAATATGCCTTTGGATGTGTAAATCTCTGCAATCAGTATTTATTATGTGCAAGTGCACAGAGCATATATTATGGGGATTCAACGAAGAAGCACAGTTGCTGCTCTTTGGCTTCATTGAACTTGACAGGATTGGGAAGAGAACGTTTCAGTGCATAAAAGTGGAAATGAACAACAAGAAAATAATACAGCAGCTATTGCCTCTATGTATACAGAAAATAGTAATACAAGAGAGAGATTTTAACTTAGCCTGAAATTGTCATTCTTTAATACAAAATACGGTAAGAGCAATCTCGCTTAGGAACAGAGTATGGAATAATGGAAAAGGGAAATGTATTCATTGACTCAGAAAATATTACCCAATATTCTAAAATATTTTAAATCCAATATTCTAAAAGAAATAAGAGTAAGAGTAGGGACTACGAGAGGAATTAGAGTCCCCAGAGAGGTAATATAAAATGTGTCCGACCCCTTTGCTTCCTGAAGCAATCTCAGAGTTCCCATTCTACAGAATAATTATTGTTCTCTGTCTCCTTGAAACTTCATTGTAAGTGGCACTTCATTCATTGGATGGGTTTCTTCTGACTCTCCTTTTCCTTTCTTAAACTCCACCTCCCTCCATGAAGTACTTCCTACCAAATAAAGGAGAGAGGGTAATGAGGCCTTCTCTATGCAGAAGTAACTGATTGAAATCAGCACGTCCTCAGCTTGCTTCACCCACCACAACACAAAACGCTCTTGCCGCTTGTCTTAAATACAGTATAAATGGGAGGGTATTTAGTTCGTGTGGTGTTCCTGTTTAGTTGTCTTTCTCCTTTTTCTGTCCGTGTTAGTGTTTCTATCCAAGACAACCATGAGATCCAAACAACATTTAACACGGTTCTGTTAAGCCGATTAATGCTTCAGGTCATCACACATTCAGGTTAAGAATATAGTGCCTTGGACATTTAAAAAGGAAGTTTTATCTTAACATTTGTAAGTCATAACAGGGCTTATGGAGAAAATTTCCAACCCTTAAGTAAAATACACAGATGTCACCATTTTAAAAAATGACGCATTTCAAATCTTTTCTCTTTACCAACTCATAATTGTTGAGGTGTTAAAAATGATTCGGCAGAAGTGAAAAATTTGGTAAGGTAGGAATACAGAGGGAGTAATGGAACCTAGAAGGGTTCTACGAGGATAAATGTGACAGTAGGACCATAAAACTCCCTATAAATTACCTAGAGATTTCAGTGACCCCCAACACCTCCATTTCACGGCACTGAGATGCCTATTCTGTTTCTTCTCATCAGATAATTATGTTTTCTTGAAAGGCAGGGCAGTTGTTGCTCTTGTATCCCCTCCTCCACACTCCATTTCTTGTTAGCTATAAACTATACCCATAGAGTTCCACAGAAAGAATAGCCCCTGAGGTATCTGCCCCTTTTTTGTTTCATTGAATCTAAAACCGAAGAATTTCTTAACTGAACTTACTCTTCCACTGCATTTAATCTGTTGAAAGTTACTAGTAACAAATTCCTGCCAACCAAAAAATCAAACATTTTGCTCTTTGTGTTGAAATTGTATAGGGCCTGGGTTCAGTTTATAGATTTATATCCAATTTTTGTTTCTTCTGAGCTATTTCATCATAGACAACTAACTTGTTCTTGCCTCAGTTTACTTATCTGTGAGATGATAGTAAAGTAATATAAAAAGGAATCATTATATTCACCATCAACACTAAACTCTAGCCTCTCTTGTTAACCTGTAATCTGTCTTTAGAAAATATGGATTACTCTGGGATACCTTGGATAGCTACTCATAGGGAGCATTATTTTCCTGAGATGATCAAGCTCTAAAGATAAAGTTGATAATGGGTCTCAAGACACACGGATGGCATCAGTGTGAATTGCTAGGTACCAGGTTCTGTCATCTGCCCAATGGGTAGCCCAACTAGCAGGGAGAAACAAATCCTCTCAGATACACCTATTCTGAATTATGAATTCACCTTGGACATTGGTGACTCCGTTGTGTGGGCCCCCTAAAACTGTCGGCATGTTTCACTGACTATACTCTATTCAAACCATTGGTACTTCTGGGTCCACTATTCGGCCCCTACAGAATTTTTTTCTCTCATTTGGAAGGATCCTTCTTAAAAAACACTGCTAGGTTAATTTTCCTTTAATAATTTTCCTTGTCTCTCAAGACTTCAAATCCCCAAGAATAACAGTGTTCTAATAGTAATTGTTAGGTTAGTAATAGTAGTTGTTGCTGTATAATAATACCAGTACTCTAAGTAGCTGAGGTTAGTAATAGTAGTTATTGTTGTATAATAATACCAGTACTCTAAGTAGCTGAGTTGTACATATCACTTACTGGGTGCCAGATACAGTGCTTTACATATATTTACTTTTTGAATCCTTCCGACAGCCCTCTGAAGAAGGTACTATTCTAATCACCATTTTACTGATGAGGAAGCTGTGGCACAGTTTGGTTAGCAACATGCCCATGTCTTAGAGCTAGAAAGTGGTGGAGCTGGGATTTGAACCCAGGCAGCCTGGTTCCTCAGTTCTTACTCTTTGCCTCTATGATGTACAACTTCTTTATTAATTAATTATAAATTAGAAAGTGACAGAACCGGTATTCCTCAAAGCCCCTAATCTTAATCTATGTACAAAATTTTCCCATATATATATGCTCCTAGCTTCTTCCAAACTGGATGGAAAATTCTATTTAAGTTTTTGTTACTTTTTATAACCTTTCCATAATGTCATATCAGGAAGATGTCTTTAAAATAATCTGAGACAAACAGTTTTTAAAAATTCAAGTAGTTACTCTTAATTTATAATTGGTGAGAAAATACTTTCTGGATAGGGAGGGATTAATATGTTCATAAATCAAATTTCGGGCTGTGTGTGGAAAACAGTGAGCTTTGTGTTTTGACTGGAGACTACGGGAGAGTAATAAATCTTGAAATTCGACAGGAAATAAGCCTGGAGGTAGAATGTGGCCAAATCATGGAGGTCCTTGAAAGCCTGGTTTGAGATTATAACAAACTCTATAGACAGCAAGGGATCCTCTGAGAGCTCTGTGGGGAGCCACAGTCCAAGCTGACTTAGGAGATCCCTGGAATGTTAGCAACTGAGGTAAAGAAGCATAAGTAGGAAGATTAGGTAAAAGGTCTTTGAATATTTCAGTTCTATCTAACAAAAAACATGAATGTTTGTAGCACTGTATTCATAATAGCAGCTTTATTCATAAAATCTATAAAGCAGAATAATAAATAGTAATTAAAAGAGCCTGCTACTGTACACAATATGAATGAATCTCATAGACATAATGCTGAAAGAAGCCAGGCAGAAAAGAATATAATGCTACATAGCATGACACGACATGTCCAATGACAAGAAGTTCAAGAACAAGGAAAGCAAATCTGTGCTGAAAGAAGTCTGACTAGCTACCTCTGTGGAAGAAGATGGTGTTTATATACTGAGAAGGGGCATGGGTCTTCCTCCGGTGTTGGTAACATCTTATCTTTTGATCTGGGTGGGATTATCTGGTTTATGTGCACACACCCTGCATATGTATGTGAAAATTCATTGCATTCCACAGTATAATTTGTGCACTTTACAGTATATATGTTATACCTCAGTAAGAAGATTGTTAAGAAGATTTTCACAATCATCTCTACTAATGATTATAGAAATTTCCCAATGAAGAGTTCCCTTTATTTTTCTCTAATTAAAAACAAACAAAAAACCAAAAAAAACAGTGTATTTCTTCTTCTCCTACTTTAGATTTTCTTCCTGGTTTGTTGGGTGATCTCTGTGTGATTCACTTTATCAGCAGCGAGGGTAGAGGGGTTCAGGAAGAGGTGGAGAAAGGAGAAAAGGCTTTGGAGGTGATGGAGGAGAGGGGAGGAAATGAATCAACCTCTTTGGGTGTGATACATGGCAGGCTGCCCCCCTCAGAGACAGCTTCTCTTCCTCTTACAATGATTTCAACATAGCTTCTCTGTTTTTGTTTCCCTCCACCAATGCCACTGTCCCATGTGAATGAAACAAGGCAGGTCACTGTGATTAACCCATTTTTTTCCACATAAAATAACCAGGGACTGGGGCGCCTGGGTGGCTCAGTGGGTTAAGCCTCTGCCTTCAGCTCAGGTCATGATCCCGGGGCCCTGGAATCGAGCCCCGCATCAGGCTCTCTGCTCAGCAGGGAGCCTGCTTCCCTTCCTCTCTCTGCCTGCCTCTCTCTCTGCCTGCCTCTCGGCCTACTTGTGATCTCTCTCTGTCAAATAAATAAATAAAATTTAAAAAAAAAAGAGTCTGTTTCTCAGTTTGCCTCTCTTCTAAAAAAAATAAATAAATAACCAGAGACTTTTTTTTTTTTAATGGAAACAAATGGATACTGTGTTTGTAGAGCATACAAAAGGTTTGTAGTAATTGGACTCTACAAATACCTACTAATGTGTAAATGGAAAATAAGCTGATGCTCTTGCAGATTTACCTATATGGAAATTTGCAGCTCTGAGATGATCACATGGTTTTGTGAATAAGCTGATACAAACCAGACTCAGATGTATTTATATTTTTTAGAAGTAGTGCGTTTGAAAACTCTTTCAACAAATATTTGCTGAGCAGGTTCTATGTGTAACACAAGGCACTGGTGTTGTGGGGAAACCAAAATAAATGAGGTGTGGTTCCTGTCCCCAAGGAGGCTACAGTCTAGCAGGGAAGATTGCTGCCAAATCACTGGTGGGCAGGAAAGTACATGATAACTACCAAAAGAGAAGTACAGAGTTCTTGGGAGTTCAGAGACAGATGGGTGGGATTTCAACAGAAAAAGATGAACAGAACTCTTTGGAGAGAGAAGGGAATCATGGTACTAGTAGCTATTATTTTTATCCTACACTGCACAAGATGCTGTCACATAATTTCTCATTGAGCCCTTAGAAGAGCTCTGTAAAGTAGCTATTGTTCACCTCTTATCCCCAATGAATAAATTGAAACATGGGGAGCTAGTGACTTCCCCAGTTTAGAAGACCCAGACTTACACCCAACCCTCTGACTCCATGACTCTTTCTTATAGAAACAGGTAATATGCCCTAAAGTTAAGAATGCAAACTCTTGACCTAGACTGCCTTTGAATCCCAATCTCCTTACTTCCTAGTTTGGGGATTTCTTGCAAGTTAATTCATTTTTGTGTATGTCTGTTTCTTCATTTGTGAACCAGGGACGCCTGGGTGGCTCAGTTGGTTAAGCAGCTGCCTTCGGCTCAGGTCATGATCCCAGCGTCCTGGGATCGAGTCCCACATCGGGCTCCTTGCTCAGCAGTGAGCCTTCTTCTCCCTCTGCCTCCGCCTGCCATTCTGTCTGCCTGTGCTCGCTCTCTCCCCCTCTCTCTCTCTGATAAATAAATAAAATCTTAAAATAAATAAATAAATAAAAATTTACTTCAATAAGATTAAATGAATTTACCTACATGAAGCATTTAGAACAGTTCCTGTATGTATGAATAGTATGTAAATGTTTGCTACTGTTATTTTTGGAAAAAAAGTTTATTTTAAAAATAATGTATTGGGGCGCCTGGGTGGCTCAGTTGGTTAAGTGCCTGCCTTTGGCTCAGGTTGTGATCCTGGTGGTCCTGGGATTGAATCCCACATTGGCCTTCCTGCTCAGCAGAGAGACTGCTTCTCTCTCTCTCTCTCTCTGCCTGTCCCTTGGCTTGTGTTTTCTCTCTCAAATAAATAAATAAAATATTTTTTAAAAATGAAAATAATATATAATCTGTAGTAAATTGCTGAAAGACCTAATAAGAGTTTGACACACTTGTTAGAGGTGGTAATGTTCTTTATCCAGGAATGAACTATTTGAAAATATATTAGAAAAAAAAGGATATATTTCAAGGTGGCAACAAAAGTTATCAAGTATTAAGGGATAAAACTAATAAACATGTGCAAAATATTTATGGAGAAGATTTGGAAAATACAGAAAAAAGGTCAACAAAAATGCCTTTCTGGGATGGGGAAAGAAGACATTGTATGTACGGGGAATACCATAAGTAAATAAGTGAATGGGTGTTTGAGGGACTAGTTTGATACAGAGTGAGATACATGTAATAAGGAGTGAGATTAAGGCAGAAATATTCATTTTGAGTAAGGTCATAGATGGTTTCAAATGTTGGACGAAAGATTTTGCAATTAATGTAATAGGTGTCAGGGAACTATTGCAGACTTATGAATAGGGAATAAGACTGACCTCAGAAAAGGAAGATTCTCCAGGAGAAAAGAATTTAAATAGGCCTGAATTTTCCTGGGACGAGGAGGAAGATGAAAATGTATGGATTTTAGGATGGCAAAAAGGAAAACAAGTCTTTAAAAAATCCCAAATAACAAATCAATCTTTTTGACAGTATTTTTTATCTGTGAATTACTTGGTGACTATTAGAAATGTATTTAATGTGAATAAATTGCTACTTGGTTTACCATCTGAATATCTATTCTGACAATAAGGAAATGGTAAAATTCAGAGTTTGCATTTATCTTGGTGTGTTTTGGGAATATGACAATGCAATAGATACATATTGTCATGCTCTATATGAGAATATGAATAGTCCTACTCAAAAAAATTTCTTGGCAAAAGTTGATAAGCTTTATAGAGGTAGCAATACTAAGGAAGAGTATTAATAATTTGTTATTTAATGGGATGGAGTGTGAAACACAGGTGTTATGTAAAGGCAAAAATGGAAAGAAAATGAAAAATTGAATGGCTACTGATGCTCTATGTTATGGGATTCGTAATTTAATCCGGATTGACAATAATACTGTAAAGCAGGAATTATTATCCCTATTTCACTTGGCATAAAATTCCCTCTTCATTACTTATTAATAATCAATATAGGTAAGTTACTTAACCTTTTTTATACCTTAGCTTTCTCAGTCATTAAAATGAAGGAATAGGGGCGCCTGGGTGGCTCAGTGGGTTAAGCCGCTGCCTTCGGCTCAGGTCATGATCTCAGGGTCCTGGGATCGAGGCCCGCATCGGGCTCTCTGCTCAGCAGGGAGCCTGCTTCCTCCTCTCTCTGCCTGCCTCTCAGCCTGCTTGTGATCTCTCTCTGTCAAATAAATAAATAAAATCTTTAAAAAAAAAAAAAAAAAAAAAAAATGAAGGAATAGTAATGCCCAAGTCCCAGGGTTGTCTGGACTAAATACAATTATGTACATTAAATCTTTAGCCCAGTGCCTGACTCATAAGAGCTAACACGTACTTACTTACATGCACCAGAATTTAAATTCATCTCATTAACTCTTCACACAAATTGCCACACACTTTATGGTAACTCAGTTGTTATTGTTGTTCTTCTAAGAGGTAAGTTTTTTTATTATTTTTTGTAACTCAGAGACCTATGTGTCCAAGATCAGGAAAATAACAAGTGGCAAAATGATACTCAAATTTAGGTTTGTCTGGGGGCAAAATCCTAAAGTTTTAAGAATACCCCACATCAGAAAATGATAGGTTTGCTAATAAATTACCCAATTTTTTTTTCTCTGTGGAGCTTCTGATTTGGACTCAGGTGTGAGAATAAGACATTTATTAAGTATGAGATCACATTTTTATGCTTTAAAATGGACTTACATGAAAATGTGATGCAGATTGGAAGAATGTATGTGTGAAATTAATTAATGTTGCAGTTAAAGGAGAGACTATACTAGCAATGGTTCTTGTACATCTACAACTGTGCTCACCCATTCAGTGTGGTATTAGTACAGAGTAGTGGGTGTTTATGTCCCAGCAGAAGGGATCTGTGTGATATTAGGCCCATCCGGTGGGGGATAAAGTCAGGCAAGTGAGAAGATATAATCACTTTACTAATTTTAAATTCCCCATCTGATTTATAAACCCAGATCTCCCCAAGCATGTGCTCATAACACAATTGTAAATCTGTATGCAGTGATTTACATTTAATAAAAGTGGATAAATCCATGACTTTGGGGTGAATATTTTGCAATCTACTTGGTGTGGAGGGATGAGGAAGAAATTTCTGAGACCATGATGAAAGAGCAACAGATTCTTGCTCAATTACCACTGGGCTCATTTTAGGACTCAGGATTTCACATTTCTGATTAGGTTTGCAAGTTTAGGGACAGAGCTGAACCTCTAGAGGAGGTTTTAAAGATGGTCTAGTGGAAGGATTGAGATGGGGGAAACACCTGAACTTGGCATCTGACAAGGAATTGATAGGAAAATAGAAATGTTTAGTGGGAATTTCCATCATGTTTTGCTGTGTGGTATTTATCAACTTTTAAGTGTCTCCCTTTAAATCTTTGGTAAAAATTGCATTTGGGGGGCTATTGCTTAAAAGAATGTGGGTTTTTTTTTTTTGTTTGTTTGTTTGCTTGCTTTTGTTTTTATATAATGGGAGGATAAGGATCTGAGTACTACTTTAAGATGCAGAGAGCACACTTGCCAATGCTATGATTTTTTTCCAGCCTACAGAAATGATGGCCTTGAACTTTAATTTACCTATAGCATTCTCAGTTTGTGTTTCATTTTCTTTCTTTCCTTTTTTAATATTTTATTTGTTTATTTGACAGAGGGAGAGACAGCCAGAGAGGGAACACAAGCAGGGCGCGTGGGAGAGGGAGAAGCAGGCTTCCTGCTGAGCAGGGAGCTGATGCCAGCGGATCCTAGGACCCTGGGATCATGACCTGAGCTGAAGGCAGAGGCTTTAACCCACTGAGCCACCCAGGCGCCCCTTGTGTTTCTTTTTCTTAAATAATTTTCTGTTCTATACAACATCTTGATATCTTTGAAAAGGTGACACAAGTTCCCTGGGCTAGTTGGGACATGTTGGGCAAAACGCCTGGTCCGAATATCAAGGCAGTGACACAACAAAATGTGGCCCTGTAATGAAGTAAACAGACCTTCACTGGGTCTGGTATATGTGGTTTCTTTTTTTATTTTTTTAAAGATTTTATTTATTTATTTATTTATTTATTTGACAGACAGAGATCACAAATAGGCAAAGAGGCAGGCAGAGAGAGAGGGAGGGGGAAGCAGGCTCCCTGCTCAGGAGAGAGCCCGAGGCAGGGCTCAATCCCAGGACCCTGGGATCATGACCCGACCCAAAGGCAGAGGTTTAGCCCACTGAGCCACCCAGGCGCCCCTGGTATATGTGGCTTCTTGAGTGGATTCTGTCTTTGGTAATAGAACAAGAGTTTGCGAGAGTCTCTGATCTGGGAGCTAGAACAAGCTTCTCTTAGGAGATCCATTTACTTGTCAGAGAGCCAGGCATCCGAAAGTCTACACTGACACATTGTCACACGTGTGAAACGGACGTATGTAAATTCCCTAGATTAGTGAAAGTAGGTCCTTTTGGGGGATTTTTCTCACATAACATCAATTATACTTGGCTACAGAACTAATTTGCTTAGTTAAAGCAAGGGAAGAATCCTTACCCTCTACTATGTTCCTTGCACTGTCCACTCGGGGCTCCTGTTGTCCTCTTGAAAAAATCTGCAGCTGGTGAATTTGTGACCTATGCTCTCAGCTGGATCAGGACCCAGTGGTCTTCCTGGGCTAACTTGGCCTTACTTTGACTCTTGCTGACATTACAAATCTCTTGAATCTCTGCCATGCCATCTGTAGTCTTTATCTTGGATATATCCTTAGTCTTTATGTCTTGGAGACTATATATATATATATATATATATATATATATATATATATATATATGATATGTGGGATATACATATACCCTCATTCACTATGGCTGTCCTTTGGCAAGATTTCCAGCTCTCTGATGAACTATTTCTTCTGTCCTACTCTGTGGCACACTGGCATTTTTGGATTCCTCTGATATGCTTAAGAGCCAGGGGAGGAGCACAAGTGCTCACTGGTCTGTCTGTCTGTCTGTCCAATAACAGCACACCACTGCATTTCTGTCACTTCTGAGGGAGCAGCTCTGTGGACATTGTGCTTCCCTGTGAGTCTTTATGTCTTCTTGCCTTGTTCCCTGGAAAACCAGGTGATTGTTCATTCAGCTCTAGGAGGTCTCCCTCTCTTCATGAAACTTCTCTGAGTTTTTTTAGCTCTTTGCCTCCTGGGCTGAAGTTCAGAGACATCTGGACCATACATCCCTGACTTCCTGTATTCTTATTCCTCTCACCGAGGTCTTCCTTCTTGCTTCCTTCCTCTGCTGTCCCTTGCAACTACACATTTCTATTTTCCTTGAATCTTTCCTATTCCAGCCTTATTTTTGGCTTTAAAAGCATGTGGTGTATGCGGGAGAAGGGAGGAACCTAGCTCACGAATAAAAGAACACACATTAAATATAACTATATTACTAAATGAGCAGTATGTGTAAACCTCCTGGAGGTATTTGCATTTGGAAGGAAGAGGCATTAGCGGTGAAGGGATTGTTGGTGTATGTGTATGTGTGTGTGAACATGCATGCGGGGCTGGGGGTGTTTGGGACTGAAATCTGTTTGGGTCCTTTCTGGGTGTTTCTTCAGGAGAAAAAGCCCCACTCTTCCCTAAACAAACCCTTGACTCTGGGTAGACTGATCTACTCCCCACTCCCATTCCTTGTCCTCCTTGGGTGTTCTCCCCAGCTGCTGGCCTGTTCCCCATCTATCTACCTAGATGTTGTCCATGGGTGCCTGCTTTTGCTTTGGTGCAAATAAGGGTTTGTGTGGTATTTACAAACTTGTCTGGAGACCCATTTGGCAATTACCTTATACTATTAATTAGCCTTTTCTGTACATATGTGCTTTAAGCAAGATTGAAAACATTATAGGACCAGGAATTCTCTCTCTCAAAAAAAGTACAGACATTAGAAAGAATTTAAAATATGTTGTTCATGTGTTCATGTCAAAGCACATGAGGGAACTAATGGATAAGAAAAGACAGATTCATCATTCTCAGACTTTTCTACAGTGTGGTAGGGAACATGCCCCCAGCTAACATTCAGAAGGAAAAATGAGGGTAAATGATATATAGAAACATAAAATACTTTGGGAAAATTGGAGAGAGAATGCCCTTTGTGGTTGAAGGAGGATGGGAGTGGGGAATTTCTCAGGGAAGGAAGGAGAAGACATGGGGAGCAGATGTGATGAGGGAGGAGAGCAAGGCAGAAGCAAAGACATGGTAGCTGCGATGTAGAGCGGAAAGGCAGAGTGTGGCATTCTGTGCTGGGCGATAATGTTGGGTCGGAGACAGGCTGGGAGCCCAATTTGACCCCCAGCTCTCTGGGCTCTGTAGTGCATTTTCACTGGAAGAGGAAAAGTTGGCAAATCATTACCAACCCAAGTATACTTTCTCTGCAGATCTTTTATCGCTTTCAAATAAGCTCTGTTTACTTGTCTAATTAATAATTTCTACCCTAAACTTGCATAGTTGGATAGTTAGAAACTTTCCCTTCTGACTCAGGAGGGAGTGAAAATCATAATTTAGTTGACTTTTACAGAGCTATTTGTGCAACTGTCTGGTTTGACTGGAATAATGGCTCTTTTCTTTCTTTGTTTCTCACTAGCCAGTGTGGTTTGTGATTTAATAAGTAGGCAGAGCACTGAAATTAATACTGGTAATATTTTGAGCTTGAATGAGGAAAAGGGAGGCAAGAATTTTAAATTGTTAGTTTTTTTTAATGTGGGCAGCTTTCTGTCTTCTTTGGAAAGAGTTTAGGCCAAGCAAGATCTCACCATCAGTTTAAAAAAAATGAGCATGAAAAAGGAAATACCCCTGCTCCTACTTTATTTTTCCTTTAATACAGTTCAGTTCCTAGATGAGAAGGTAGTTTTCGCCATTCTGTATCCTTTAAGAAGTATCCAAAGGAAGGGATGACTTGTGGAGATGGATTTACTTAAAAACAACAACAACAACAACAAAACCAAAATGAAAACAACCCAACTATGATTCTGGGTTTTTTGGGCAAGTGATCTAAGGTATTTTGTTTTTCCCTAAAATTATATCAATGGAAGATAGATATAATCTTTTTGCGTGTGTAGGTAGCATTGGGAAGCTGAGATAGAAGTAAGTGTGAAAGATAAGACTTAAATACGCTATCTAAGCAGGTGTGCTTGATGAAAATAAGGTTCACAGTCACCTTATTTCCCCTTTTCCCCTAATACCTTTGAAGAGAAGCTTTTTTTTTCTTTTCTTTTCTTTTTTTTTTTTTTTTTCCTGAAAGAAAACATTTCTTTGTCTTGCGCTGGTAGAACTGGGACAAAAGAAACATTGGCTGGTCTTTATTTTTGGCAGGACTGCTCTTTATTTCTAGTGTTTCCCAGGAAATAGTCATAAGATACAAAGTACACATTTTGGAAAAGTGAGGGACTGTGCTGAACAGTCAGTATTAAAGAAATTGGAGGTTTTCCCACTATTGTTTTTGGTGATATAAGGTGTATATCATGTTAATGGACTTGTCAGAAAACTGAAGGGATGATTGTAAGGATTCTTTCAGTTAACATCTCAACTGTAAAATCCCCCCCCCCACTTTTTTTGGGTTAGTTGCTTAGTTTTTTGTTCATTTCTAACTTAAATCAAAATTTCTGTCACTTAATGTATGTCACTTGATTTCATCCCAGTAATCACATGAAATTTGGTATGAAGATATTCAATATATCGATAATGAAAGTGAGTTTCAGAAAGGCTAAATAATTGATGGAAGAGGGACCCAGGGATTTCTAATTCTGAACCACATGTTCTTAACTAGTACCTTCTACCCTATTTTTCCTAAGGCCACTATGTATATAGTAGAGCCATTAGCGACTACTTCTTCATGATAAAAATAATTTGGAATCTTTTAAGACAGAAAAATTAAGTAAGCTGATCCAAGGTGTCTTTGGGAATCTCCTGTTTAATACTCAAATGGCCCATGCTCCCAGAAAGCGAGACCTTAGAAATCCGATTATTTCATTAGATTCTTTTTTTCTTGGTATCTCTGTTCTAACTATTCTTATCCTCTTTGGTCATTTCCCAACCAAGGAAGGTCACTTCTAACCACTTGAGAAGCAGCTTTCCAGTATTCTCCTCTTCTCTTCTTACAGATTTTCCCAAATGTGGATGTGAGCCACTTCCTTACTTCCCCAAACCAAAGTACCACCAGGTTGCAGCACTTAGAAAGCTTTTCAAAAGTCTCAAGAATTACAGAAGGAAGTTATAATGCAGAAAAGGAAGAAAACCATGAAACTCTATACTAGATTAAATAGCAATAGATACAAGTCCAGGATATTTGTAACATTTACGAGCTCATGCCTTTGCTGAGGGTCATCTATTTTCATGCCCCACGTGCAGCTGGTGGGGGGCCAGGTACCATTCCAAGGGGGTGCTTCTATTCATAGGTTCCAGATTCACCACTCAGGGAAATCAACTGTCCATGACCACCCTCAAGTTAGCATTGCTGAGTCACAGAATCCTCATGTGGGAGGTGAAGACCACCTTCCACATGAACACTTAGAGCTGTTTGACTCCCCAACCCCTCTCTTCTTCCTCCAGCAGAATGCTTACATTTACTTTTGCATAACAAATGACCCATCATTTGTTTTCTGGGTTTTGTGCCAAACCCAGACTTTCCCCAAAGAAAGTCTGCCTCCACATAGAGTTAACAGAAAACTACTGGTACTACTAAGCACTTCTCCTGCTTTCCTTAAAAGTGTAAAAATATTGAGGTCCAGCTCTGAGAACCTCAATACCCAAAAACAGTTGGAAGTCTCTTTTTCTTTGTTACTCCTTTAGGTAAGGTTAACACTTTTGTTGTAAGACATTGTGAAATATCCAGGTTATTCTTTATTTGCCTATGAATAGATGAAATGACTTTCTAGTATTTTTAAGTAAAGAGCAAATTATTGTGCGGAATACAAAGTGCATTGGGAAAAATGTGCAAAATTTGTCATCATTGGGTACTTTGTAGAGGTCTTAGAACTTGGCCACATTTGGAACACTGAAATTTTCCCATTGACATGTCTTATAAATGATTGTCATTAGATCCGTCTTCAGGATTTGTCAAGAACTAGTTCACTTAGCTGGTTTAGGACATAATACACCAACTAATGACATAATACTCTCAATACAAACATTTGTATTCAGTGTTTCTTGAATGGGTAAGCTTGATTTCTGTTAATTGACCATAGACTCTCCGTGAAAATTTTATTATTTAAAAAAAAATTTGATAGTACTAGAATTATACTTCCTGGATTAAACCAATTGTTTGCTGTGTAACCTTGAGCAAGTTACTTACTTTCTCTGCTTCTTGGTTTTCTTGTTTCCTAATTGACTATACTAGTAATAGCTGGCCTCATAGAATTGTTGCAAGGATTAAATGGAATGATAGGTGTAAAATCTTCATCCAGTGTCTGGCACATAAGTCCTCACTTGGTGTTAATTATGATGATTAGGATTAATAATAGTAGGAGTAGTTGCACCTTATAAGGGCTATTCGCTGTTCACTCTCTCAAGAAGAATATACCTTCTGGGTGACCAAAGGATGTCCCACCCAACAGAGCTAGTATTTTGAGTCTCTGGAGTCAGGAAACCTGGTCAAATCTGCATTCTCTCACTTTCAGGCTTTGTGACTTTAGGCAAAGTGCCCAGCCTCTCTAAGCCTCAGTTTTCCTGTCTGCAAAATGACAATAATGGCACCTACCTTGTGGGTGTTGTGAGAATTAAATATTCATGCAAGGAACATGGTCTAATGCCTGGCAGAGAGTAAGCCCTCAAATGTTAGCTCCTTCTCAGTTCGTTTTCTTCAAGTTATCTTTCTTATGTTGTTATTCTAATTACCTGAACTTTTTTCCTATAAATATGTCAACATCCTGAAAAGATTACCTCCCCCAGGGTGCACAGAGGCATCTCAAAATATGAGGGCTGAGAAACACTTGTAGGTCAAGAAGTCAAGGAAAAGGTATCTAGTTAAAATTCTCAGAAAGGTATTTTGCTTCAACCAAAAATGGCAAGTTTATGCCAAAGAAAAATTCCTGAGGAAGGTAGTAGGGGAACTCTTCTAAACGCTCACACAAGTAGTCAAGGATGTGGCTTATTGCCTCACCTGAAGGGTGGGTTTCCCTGACCTCCAGGCTCCAGTCAGTTCTGAGTCATAGCTGTGTCACCCCCTCTTCCCTGCCCAGTGCCACTTCCTGAGGCTGGTGAGGATTTTCCTCCAATTCCTTAGGCTGGGATGACCTTGTTGTTTTATAGGGGCACCAGAGGGAGTCTGATATTGTGAAACATAACTCTAGCCTGGAAATTCAGGGATTTGTCTTTGACCCTGATTTCAGCCTCAGTTTGTCACTTGACCTTAGGAAAGTCATTAACTTTTTGCCATTTTAGTTTCATTAAGAATAAAGTAAAAGACTAATGTCTGCGCTTCTGAACTCATAGGATCATTTCAAAGATTCCATAATACAACATATGCAGAAGACATTTAAAATTTTCAAATATCTTTATACATTTAAAATATTATTATTTGCCTATGTACTATGGTTTGGTGTAATGAAGAATGCAGGGACTTAGGGGAAGATCTAATTTCAGCTCCATACTCCTAATTTTGTGACTTGAGGATAAATCCCTTACTTTCTTCAGTCTCTTTTCCTCATGAAACCACTTTTTCATGGTGTTTTAAATTATTTAATTATATATTCTGATATTTGATGAAAGATTTTTGCATCTATATTCATGAGCTATTATGATCTGTAGTTTTCTTTTTTTGTACTATCTTTGTCTGGTTTTGATATCAGATTAATACCAGTTTTGAAATGTTTTCTCTTATTCTACTTTCTGGAAGAGATTGTGTAGAATTGGTGTTAATTTTTTTTTAAATGTTGGGTAGAATCTTCAGTGAATCCATAATTTTTGCTTTAATCATCAAACATTATTTAGAAATTATGAGGGGAGCATAAGTCAATTATATTTAGCCATATTTTTGTTTACTGTACTCATTCTTTCTTCTTGATGTCTCAAGATTTCTTCTTTTACTGTTCTCTTTTTGTTTAGATGTCTTTCTTTAGTCCTTATTTGAGGGTGTGTCTTCTGGTAACAAATCCTCTTAGTTTTCCTTCATGTAAGAGTATCTTGATTTCCTCTTCATTCCTCAAGGATCTTTTCACTGGATATAGGAATTCAGGTTGACAGTTACTTTCTTTCAAGCCTTGAAAAATATTGTGCTCATGAATTCTGATGAGAAACCATATACCATTAGAGTTGTTTTTCCTATACAAAGAAATGGTGGTTTCTTTTTCCTCTGGATGCTTTTAATATTTTCTCTTGTCTTTTCTTTAATTTCCAGAATATTTTTGTTTTTTTTAGAATTCCAGTTGATTAACATATAGTGTAATATTAGAATCTGGTATACAATATAGTGATTCAGCACTTCCATACATTACCCAGTGCTCATCACAAGTGCACTCTTTCATCCGCATCACCTGTTTCACCCATCCTCCACCCCACCCCCTATGGGAATATGTCCTCTATTTTTTTCTTTTTTCAAGTAAGTGATGAATCATTAAATTCCACACCTGAAACTATTATTACACTGTTTGATAACAAATTGGTGAGCTCAACATATACTTAATGAAATAGAGAAGTTGAGGGAGTAATATGATGATTGAATGGAAATTAAAGGCGCATTTGAAGGTCACTTGATGTTGAGATTCAATTGAAGAACAAACCAAAAACTATGGAAATATGGTTACTATTAGTAACCTTGTAGAGAAGCACTATTTTCAGCCTTCTGATAAACTAGTCAGTCTGGGCTTTGACTGCTACAAAGACTTCATTAATAAGACTGGTCAGAAGCAATCCATTGTATTATGTATTTAAAAAGTTATTTCTTGCAGGGATATGTTTGAATAGCTAGGCATAGAAAATAATACGTTTTCTTTCCTTTGGTACAGGTTGGAGGGGGTGACGAATACATAAAGTGAAAGAGGAAAAAGAGGACCCCCTAAGGAAGGATGTGGTGAGATGGTGCAACTGAAGAAATTCCATGTGAAGGAGATGACAAATTCTACATGGTCATTGTCTACAAGAGCATCCATTTGTCTTGGCCAAAGATTACACGTTTGTGTTGGAGTGCTATACATGCCCCTTTCAGAGTTCAAAACATTTTTAAAGCTAAAGAGGACTGTTGGTTCCTTCCCTTAAATTATAGCTTTCATTTGGCTCATGAATCTGCTTGTAAGTATGTTTTCCATACTATCTGGCTCCTGTTTTGTTCTTGTCTAAAGTCACAGGCAGAAGGTTTGGAAGCAAGCCTCTGGGTATTCAGTGAGCTTATGGGCATTATGTAGGAGCTTTCAAGTTTCCTAAAGCTGTTCTCTTTAAAGGGATATTAGTAGTTACAGAGGAACATTTCAAAACATCTTAATGAAAATCTTTTTTTGTTTTGAATATTTAATTGTGGAGAATTTTAAACATAGAAAATACATAGGGTAATGCAGTAAACTTCCATGTACTTCTCAACCAGTTTCAACAATTAACAACTTTCAGCCAATCTTATTTTTTCTATACTTTAGTCCACTTCTCTTCCCACTCAAGGTATTTTTAAGCATAACCCAAACATCATATAATTTCATTTTAAAATATTTCACTATGTATTTCTAAAAAAAAAAGACTTGAAAAAATCACAATAATACCACTATAATACCTGAAAACAACAATACTTAATTAACTTCATGAATTATCTAGTCAATATTAGCATCACCTGGGTGACTTAGCTGGTTAAGTGTTCAACTCTTGACTTCAGGTTGATCTCAGGATGGTGAGATCAAGTCCTGCGTCAAGCTCCATGACCAGCATGCCCAGCATGGAGCCTGCTTGCAATTCTCTCCCTCTACCCTTCCCTCTGCTTGAGTGCTCCCTCTCTCTTTTTCTAAAATAAACAAATAAAATCTTTTTAAAAATCATCTAGTCAATATTAAATTTTCCCAGTTATATTTTATTTTTGTAGTGTTTGAATAAGGATCCAAATGCTGCCCATACATCCCTGTAAGTCTCTTTTAATGTGTATGTTCTTTCTTTCTTTCTTCTCTCCCTCTCTGTAGTTTGTTTAAGAAAATGGGTCATTTTTCGGATTTTTGCTGATTGCATCTTTGTGTTAGCGTCTAATATATTTCTGTGTTTTCTGTGAATTGTGAACAGATCTAGACTTTAAATCTAGGTCAGATGCAGATGTGACTTTTTGGTCAAGAGTATATCATAGGTCGTTTTATGTATTTTTATCAAGAGATACATGCCATCTGAGTGTCTTTTTTGAGGTTAACAGGGATTGATAAACATTGTTTAGATCTATTAATTCATTAGGAGTGCCAGATGGTAATATTATCTTTTTTCATTGACTTTTAATCTCCCCATTACAATAGAAAGACTTACATCCATTTTTTCCTTCTCCTAACAAGAACCAAGCCCTATTCATATTTCCTTAGTTACTAAGAAGTTCTCAGTTTTTTCACAAATCTTCAAATGCAACTTCCAATTAATGTTTGTAGACTTTTACGAACAAGTTTATTGACACTTCTGCATGGATTTAGAATTAATGTCATGTATTCCTAGACTACAAGAACTAAAGTAATACCTTTCTTCTTAATAAAATGGTGCAATAAATAAATGTGGTGCATTAATATTTTTAAGTCATAAGAAAAGTTTCTGAATTAGTCATTTATTTCAACTAGTAAGTACCAAAACAACTTATAAGTTATTACTTGCAGAGTTTGTTAGCGTTGTTTTTAAAGTATAATTTGGCAAGCTCTTTCTAAATTAAAAATGTCAAAAACCCTATGAGCCAGTAATTCCTCTTCTAGGAAATATATTCCAGAGATAATTTCCATAAATTTCCAAGGATATATGAACAAATTGCTCATTAAAGTACTACTTAAAATAAAAATTCTGGGGAAAAAACCCATATTTCCTTTAGCAGAAGATTGATCAAATAGTTTTTAATACATATGATGAGCTACTATGTAATTTTTACAAAATATCAAGTAAATCTCTATGTATTGATATAGAGAATTCATAATCGGTGAACTCAGCTTTTGTGGCTAGGCAGGGAATAGGATTCTAGTATAATGAACTATATATAATTCTACAATAAAAAATGAAAAAGCATTATCTTTTAAACAGAAATAAAATCTAATCAAATTATCTATAGCTTTAGATAAGATGTGGAAGGGTTGCTGGGGGGAGGGGGGTCAGGAGAGGGTGGTGGGGTTATGGACATTGGGAGGGGTATGTGCTATGGTGAGTGCTGTGAAGTGTGTAAACCTGGCGATTCACAGACCTGTACCCCTGGGGCTAATAATACATTATATGTTTATAAAGAATAAAAAATTAAATTCCAATTAGTTAACAACAACAAAAAAGATAAGATGTGGAAAAATAATTTGATGCAAATTCAGTATTTCTATGAGGGTATTTAATTTACATGCAGGATCTTATTGTTGGCAATTGCTAAGTCATGAGGGATACTTCACTTTTAACCCTGAATAACACTAACCAATGGTGGTGGACAACAGTTAAGAACTTTGGCTTTTAGGTAAATGATCCATGTCAGTTGGAAGGAGCTCAGGACACTGGGTTAGGGCATGACATGTAAGTGATAGAGGACCACTGAATTCTAGTTGGGATAATCAGAGATGAGATGGAGAGATTTGAGCCAGACTTTGGTACATTGGGATAGACGAGACAGATGAGATTAGCATTCCAGACAAAGATGACAAAGATACAAAGGTGTGTTGGGGCGAAGGTATACAGAATACTTTGGTTGAAGTAAAGGGCTAATGTAGGCAAAAAGTGCGGGTGTGGTTAGAAGGATATATCTGGACCTTGAAGTCTGGTTTGGGGCTGTGGGTTTTATTCTGTAGGCACAAGAAGTCCCTGAAAATTTGCAGAGTTGATCTGGGGAGGCGAGACTCCCTGAACTTCATTCATAGAGTCACAGAAGAGTGATAGCCAGTCATATTTTATAAGGCTACAGGCATGAAATCATCCTTGAGGCCAGGTTTCAGCAAGAGAAGACCATCCCCTTTCCAGCTCTCAACTAGAGCTTTTAACACCTGCCTGATAAGCGAAAACAGTGGGAAGAAGGCTGTCACCTTTTGCCTTTCGCTTATTGCACTAATTAGCCATTTTAATGAAACTCCATTCTGTCTCTCAGCACCTCTAGTTGTTGTAAATTTTTCCACTGGAGCAAGAAGAGATATCAGCTGACCGTTTTATTCATAGGAGTGACAGTGTTAGCTTTCCACCTTCCTAATGAAATTCTCCAGTCGGCTGTGAAAAGAGCAGGAAACCAGCTATATTTAGCAAAGGAAAGCAACAAGTCTAAGCAGTGTGTAGAGAAGGGGAAAAATAGAAGCACTGAGTCTTATGATTAGTGCAACCAACAGTGCTGCTTACAATTTTCCCTATTTTGAAACTGGCAAAACCAGAGTGTTTTGTTTCTTAAACGGAAGTGCAGCCTACAGGTTCCTTCACTCTTGTGTCTAAATAAAATATTTTATTAATTCAAGGAGCAGGGTGCTTTTAGATTTCAAAAGAATGACAGAATAATGTACTTTTTGAAATAAACCAACCAGTAAATATAATCATGTTCCTATTCGTCACTTTCTTGATGAGAAACCTTTCAAATCCAGGAACTGGCAAGAAATGTATTTTCAATTTCCTATAAAGCTTCTAGTCTCCCATAATCCTGTATTAAATTTTGTCCAATTCTATGAGTTCAGCAGCTTCACTTGAGCTAAAAGTTTTAGATTGTGTTCATAGAATTTAATGAGACTTGGAATATAAAATTTTTTCATGCTTCAAATTTCAGATCCTTAGCGCTTCTGATGTAATTTTCCATCAGCACTCTGGTATTTCCTGAGAGGCATGCATTCTTAGCTCAAACCTATAGTGTTGTGTTGGAATTCAGTATTATGAGAGCATTTCTGCTCATTAAAAAGTTCTTCTCTCTGTTGAGCTGAAATCTTTCCTCTAATCTCTACTTACAAGGGCTGCCCTCTACATAAAATAGACAATGTCTACTCCTAATACATATTAGCTCTTAAAATTTTTGAAGTCACTGCCACTATTCCTATGATGATCTTTTTTACAAAGAGAGCAACCACATCACTTTCATCTTCTTCATGCACTTGGCTTTCCAGCCCATCAAGATACAAGTATTATCTGACTAGAGGATATATTTAACGAACTAAGATAATTCCTAGCCTTTTAACACATGTGCAACCTTTGGTTCATACTGAGTTTACAGTCAACTCGTCGTCTTATGTTTTAAATTAAAGAGCACAGTTGTGATAGCTGTGTGTTCAATTAGAGGAAAACATTTCTGCTATCTTTCTAGGGCATCTGCTGTGTGAACACAAGACCTGTTGCCCAGAGCACCTGGTTGACTCTCTCATGTGGACTCACATTAGGCACATACAGAAAGTGTTTGCTTAAACCTTCAAAGGGTTGATGTTTCTTCTTCATCTGTGGTTGTACTCTGAGTCTCCGAAGTAAATAACTAAATTAAAAAGATAATTGAAAGGCTCTTCATTTACTCCAAGGCCAACAAATTGTTAGTTGATCAGTTGATGGTTTGTCTAGCTATTAATATTTTTAAGTATGTTTCAGAGTAATTTTAGATATATACATACTATATTTAACTGCAAATTATCCTCCCTAGCATTGGGTTTGTTATTTTTCCAAATCATTTCCTCTTTGGTGGGCCGCTGTGTTGTCAACTTCAGGAGGTCCCCTGAAAACCTGATCGAAGGAGGAAAAATTGAAAAATCAATATAATAATGCTTAGTCACTAGTCCCATTGTCCTTGTTACTCTTGTCAAGGCTCCAGATGTCACCAGGGGACAATTATTAATAGAAATTACCTTCTTGGGTAATATAAAACACCAATCTTTCTTTAAGACATTTCTACTCTTCCAAAATTCTAGCACAAAGTGGGAACAAAATTTGGCAGAAACAATTGGAACAAATCTTGAACTTTTACTTAGAATAGATTTAAATTATATTTGCGTACCATTGGTAATGCTAGTGTTCATTTTAATATGTAAACCTCTCACTTCCTCTGTAACATTTTTTTCAGTGTTTACATAATTATAACTGGGTGTTCTGAGCTATCCAGCAGGAAAGACTGTGTCATATTTTAACGTGTCTAACCTCAAATCCTAAATACACAACTACTATATTTAAAAAGGGAGGGAATTGTGTGGATCCTAAACGGATGCCAGAGTGGCATCCACCGACTATAAAATATATAATTCTTCTCCAATTTGTAAACAACAGAAGTCATCAGAATTTTCAAACACTTCATTGCCCTATTATGTCCTAGGTCTAGTCAAGGGTTGAGTTCGTAGTGAACCTAATACACTCAGTAACCCTTTAACTAATTCCTCCTGGCAGGGGTTTAGACAGGTAGTGCTAGTCCTTTTCCACAGGATGACTGCAGAGAGCAGTTGGTGTCAAGTCTTAAATTTAACACTCTCCTAGCATCTTCATCCACAGCAATCTTTCCCTCTTTTGTTGAATCAGCCATGCATTCCTCTGTGATGTCTCTCATGTTGTCTCAACATATTATTTAACTCAATTTGCTAATGAAGTTTACATGTATTCATCTTAGTTGTCCAAGTACATGTTAATTTCTTGAGCACTTAACTTTTTAATCCTCCACAGTTTTTAGTTGATGTGTTCAATGAATAATTATTGATTTTACTCTTTATTTATATCAGCTTTATTACTCATTATTTATATCAGCTTTATTTTACTGTTTTATTATTTGTATAAAATGCATTCATAAAAATGCATTTTTAGTATAATACAGTGTCATATTCTTCCCTTCGGGAGTAGTCTTGTTATACCTTTGAGCATAGCAAGATAGGGTTTTGTAATTTTCAGAAACTGGTTTTCAGTTTTCCTACATCAGTTTGGAATACCGCTTCCTGATTTATGAGGGCAAAGCAAGTGGAGAGTACTTGTTTTCATAAGACATTTTCACTCTAAGTGGCACTTCTCAAAAACACCATGATTCTATGATTTGGGCTTCTCATATTTATTTTAAGTTACTGTTTGGGAAAAGTTCCATATTACAGTAATGAAAACTATCTTCTTTTAAGATAAATTTCAGCCATCGTTGGAGGTATTAATGCGCAGTTGCAAGTAATTTACCTTTTCTCCACTCCTTAATCTATTTTACATTACCGTTTTCCTTTACATGTTATAAAAATCATTTGCAAAAAAAGCAGCTAGATGAGAACTTTAATAGTACTTGAATCTCAGCTCTGGGTTAATGCTACATGCAGTAGAAGAAAAACTTTGAGGAGTTCCAGTGTAGTTGTAACAGCTGAGAAGACAAGATTTATAGGCATGTAAAATTACTGAATGAATTAAAGGCATAACATTATAGAACTCAGTTGGTTGAGCACCTGACTCTTGGTTTTGGCTCAACTCACGATCTTGCGGTCCTAATATCAAGCCCTGTGTTGGCCTCCTAATTCAGCAAGGGGGTCTGCTTAAGGAGTCTCTCCCTCTTCCTCTGCCCCTCCCCCCTGTTCATGTCCTTTATCTCTAAAATAAATTAAAAAATCTTTTGAAAAATGGTAGAACATAGTTAACCACACAGTGGATGAAACAAAAGTATTCTATGTTGCATTTACATAACTTCTTTTTCCAAGTTTCTCAAAAGAATTCAAAGAGTGAATAATGAGAGCTAACAATTATTAACATTTATTGCATGTCTTACGCTGAACAAAGGGCCTTTGGATGTATTATTTAATCTCCTACAACACTCTTTCTAGGTAAGCATTATTGTTACTTCTACCTTAAAGAGAGAACACCGAAACCTATAGGGACTAAATCATTTGTTCAACATCAAAGTGCCCAAGTTTGGACCCATTTCAGATTCTGACTCAAAACCCTGAGATGCTCTCAACCTCTTCGAACTTCAGATCACAGCCAACTTTCTAGGTCTTGAGAATGATTCAGTGGGTCATAACTATGGTGTTAAGAAATAAAATAGTAATTAACAGGGTACCTCCTACATAACATTGTTTTGTGAAACTTCTTTGTGTGTGTGTGTGTGTTTCTGTAGAATGGGTCATGATGTGAAGTGTAATGCTTACTTTTTGTTGGAGGCAAAAATAAGCTTGGATATACAACCACCACACTACTGTCTCTCAGTAAGAAATCTTAATTAAGCATATAGAGAAGATAGAAAGAGGGATTTTTTTTTTTTTTAGCTGAGGGATGAAGGCATTGAGACCCCAGAAGCCAGACAGGACTACTTCTTAAAATGAGAAATATATGGAATTAGGAATTTAGTTTGGCTTCACTGAGTGACAGCAATATGCAACATACTGTGCTAGATGGTATAATGACTACAAAGCTATTAAAGATGCCCTCCCTTCCCACACAAGCTTCAGGTCTAGAGGAATAGGTAATATTATCAGGGAGAGCGGTGATGGGTAAGAGAGTCATCCTGAGTAGTGTGAAGAGGCAGAGTAGGGGTCACCTCAGTGATTTATTCTTTTATGATTTAAGGGATATTTAGAGAATATTTTATTCCAGGTCATCTCCCTGCTGTTTTCTATGGTATCTGAAATACCAGCAAAACTTAATGCTTGTGGGGAAGGGAGATGGTTTCCTTTTTGAGGGAAATGTAAATGATTTCCAGAGGAGTAGATATCAACTTTGTGGGATTAGTCTATAACATGCAAAATATTACCCCAAGTATAGCTAGGAGGTGAGATTCCAAATGCCTTGACATTCATTGGGTGCAAAAGTAAGAATGACTTTTTAAAGATTTTTATTTATTTATTTGACAGAGAGAGAGATCACAAGTAGGCAGAGAGACAGGCAGAGAGGGAGGAGAAGCAGGCTCCCTACTGAGCAGAAAGCCCAATGTGGGGCTGGATCCCAGGACCCCTGAGATCATGACCTGGGCCAGAGGCAGAGGCTTAACCCACTGAGCCACCCAGGCACGCTAAGAATGACTTTTGAAAGAAGTCTTGCTGGGTACTAGTTATCCAAGAAAAGTAAAAGAAAACAGAAGCTAAGAAGGGAGACCAGATTATACAGTTTTACTTAGGACAGACCTGGGCTAGAGTGGTACACCCAAGTGACTAAAAAGTAGGCAGAAAGGGAATAGAATTGGGATTCTCTTGAAAGAACTTGCAGTCAGCTGGCACTGTTTGCCCATCAGTTCCCGCTCCCCTTTGCTGTCCCACCCATGTTGTAGTTATGCATTCTCAGCTGAGATGAGAAAGAGGACCGTTTTTCCATGGGAAAAGGGAATTTTTAAAATGATGTGGATTGTGAATTGAATTCCCTTTGATGCTTGTCTGAAGAAGCAAGTAAGGATTAGAATTACACCAACCTAGTTTTGACTTTTGAACTTTAGTGGTTTCATCAAGAAAGTCAATTCTCTGAGATGGATAATCTGATCTTTTTCAATCTTGTGTAAAATGCCACAGAAAGGGGCACCTGGGTGGCTCAGTGGGTTAAGCCGCTGCCTTCAGCTCAGGTCATGATCTCAGGGTCCTGGGATCGAGTCCCGCATCGGGCTCTCTGCTCGGCAGGGAGCCTGCTTCCCTCTCTCTCTCTGCCTGTCTCTCAGTCTACTTGTGATTTCTCTCTGTCAAATAAATAAATAAAATCTTTTAAAAAAATGCCACAGAAATATGGCTACCATAGGCTCTCTAGCAACCTTCCAATAATTTAATTCCTTAAGTCTGTATTATTTAGAAGACACAACAATTGTGTCTCTTTGAAAGTAGCACCCAAAGAGACGAGGCCTCATGAATTCTGGATTTTATCTGGGTTATGAAGTTCATTTAATTATTCCAGAACCCCTTTAGTAAGGCTGCATGGTCTCGAGGGAGTGTTTCGGTTCCTTGCTGCGTCAAAGGCATTAAACTGTGTTTTGTGCAACTTTAAACATCTATTTACATGAATGCTACTGGTTCAGGGAAGTCCAGAGATCTAGTACCTACATAGGAAACAAGAATCCTAAGTATTTTTTTGGCCTTAGGAAGGAACTCTGTCTTCTAAGGGTAGAGAAATGATTCTTCAGAGAGATCTTGCTACAAATCAATGTCATTCTTGGGAAATGAGTAGAAGGCCACCTTATTCCATTTACTATCTTAAAACAACAGGATCCTCCCTCAATGAACAGTAATACAGGCCATTTCCCACTGTCTGTGGTGGACTCAAACTTGTTCATTGTATTGTGAAGAAAGCCTTTCAGTTGTCAGGGGAGGTTTACTGCTCTGAACTATAGTGTGAGGATGTGTGTTAATCAGTTACAGTACAAATACCCAGTTGGACTTCTCAAAAATAATGCCAAGTCCCAAAGATCAGAAAGGCATAGGGGTTTTGCATTAAATTAGGAGCACAGATGTTCCAATTCATTTAAGAAGGAACACCTTACCAGTGATGAATGTCTGAATCACCTGAATCAATTTTACCACTTATGAAGCAAAATTTGGCTAGAATTAAATGCAATTGAGGGCTTCCTTACTACGTTTAAAACAATTTAGTAAGAGCATTTAATATGAGATCTACCCTTTTAAACAAATTTTAAGTGTACAATATAGTGTTGATAAGTATAAGCATGATGTTTTACAGCAGATCTCTAGAAATTACTTTGCATCACTGAAACTTTATACCCATCAAAGAGCAACTCCCCATGTCCACCGGCCTCTGGCAAACCACCAATCTACTCTGTTTCTATGAGTCTTTTACTATATTAGGTACCTCATGTCAGTGAACTCCTTACTACCCTTAAGGTGGCATGAGTGTGGTAAATGAGAAATGAGATATAAGAGGGAAAATTGAGCAATATAATGGTCAAGGGCAGGCGGACATTTCCCAGATGTAGCTTGGAAACATTCCAAATTTATAGTTAAAGATAATTAATGTTTTTTGTAAATTCCTTGTTCCCAGTTGTGAGCTGTCTGATGTGATCATGACCTTGTCAGCAAATTCTATTTTCATTGTGACTGGAAAATCTTTTACCTCATGTTCACTTTGGGGAAATTTTAGTCCTTACTGTTCTAATTTCTTCCTTTACTGATTTGTCTTCTTCTCTTTTGTCTGAGAACCTTCATGGAAAGTTCCACTCATTGGTCTAAGAGTTTCTTCCCCAATGTCATCCTAAAGTGCTATTTAGTATATTATAGAGACTTTATCTTAGTAATTGCTATTTCCCTCACATAAAAAGATACTGTTCTTTATTGCTGAGACCTAAGTTGTGTAGCTGGCACAACCTCGATTCAGTATTAGTATTAATCTGAGTGAAGTAGTGACAGAAGAATTCTATGTAAGTAGAAAGAATACCTGATATTTTAAAAATGGATTTTATGATATCCTCACTTTCTCCTAAAACTATAATGTGATTAATATCAGTAAAGATAGGGACGCCTGGGTGGCTCAGTTGGTTGGACGACTGCCTTCGGCTCAGGGCATGATCCTGGAGTCCCGGGATCGAGTCCCACATCGGGCTCCCAGCTCCATGTGAAGTCTGCTTCGCTCTCTGACCTTCTCCTCGCTCATGCTCTCTCTCACTGTCTCTCTCTCTCAAATAAATAAATAAAAAAATCTTTAAAAAAAAAAAATATCAGTAAAGATAAAGTTTGTCCTGGTGGTGGGTATTATGGAGGGCACGTATTGCATGGAGCATTGGATGTGGTGCGTAAATAATGAATTCTGTTACACTGAAAAGAAATTAAATTTTAAAAAAAGATAAAGTTTCTTTTGTTATGAGACCCTTTTAAAATTTTCAGAAAATATTTCCCAATGATTTAAGTAAGTCTGTGATGTGTCATAAATGGGCCTAGAAATTGATGGATTTATATGGTGTGTAGGCAGAAATACAGTAACCTCACTCCAATACTCTTACCATTGGCATATACCGGATTTGAGTAACACTGTAAATTGTCCTGTACTGTAGTATTTAGGGAAATAAATCAGGGTTAATATCTACATTTCTTCATTTATTAGAGAAAGAGTGAAGAGTTTCTGGGGAAAGGGGCAGTGGGAGAGGCAAAGAGAGGATCTTAAGCAGGCTCAATGCCCATCATAGAGCCCAATCTGGGGCTCAATCTCACAAACTGAGATCATGACCTGAGCTGAAATCAAGAGTCAGATGCTTAACTGACTGAACCACCCAGGTACCCCAAGATTTATATTTAAAATTGGATGCAGGGCATGCGGGGGTGGTTCAGTCATTAAGTGTCTGCTTTTGGCTCAGGTCATGATCTCAGGGTCCTGGGATTGAGCCCTGAGCCCCACATCTGGCTCTCTGCTAGGCAGGAAGCCTGCTTTTCCCTCTCTGTCTGTCCCTTCCCCTGCTTGTGTTCACTCTCTCTGTCAAATAAACAAATAAAACCTTTAAAAAAATACTAACCAGAGGATAAACTTACATGCCTTCTGTTTAAAACAAACAAACAAACAAACAAACAAACAAATAAATAAAACAATCTGCATTTGGAGAAGAGAGAAAAAGGGGAACATTTATGTGTAGTTTCTATACATTTTATCCAATTATGATATATAGTTAAATCTATTCAATATATAATTAGTCCTATGCTTAGTGCTATAATAAAGGATGTAGGAGATATAAAAGAACTAACTGTTCCACCTCGCCCTAGGGAGAAAATTACCATTGACAAGACAGTCCTCATAGGAAACTGCACTGTATCAGGGAATTAGAGAAACTTGGGTTCAGAGCTTACCCCTTTAAATCACTCAGGTGTATTTTTGCAGAAACCTAGAACATGATGAGATTATGAATGAACCTTAAGTTGTTGAAGAGCCCATATTTTTGTGGTTGTCTATTGAATTAGACATGGCAGCCACAGGAAGCTTAGGAAATGAGGTCGGACAAACAGCGAGTGGGCAGGGGTGATGCTTGTTTTGTCCCACTGTGTTTCCATGAAATTTTGTATTAAGTGGCCTTTAGGATGTTTGCTGAATCCCACCCACAGGGGAAATGTTGTTGTTTTATTGGAACTTGAGGTAAAATAAACTTCCATGTCCTGGACTTCCTGACTTGTCTCAGCAAGCCAGCCCGGAAGGTACTATGTCCGGGTAGCTCCCTGCCTCTCACCCCACTGTAAAGGCCTTGCTTTTGTTGCCCTAACGAGTACACCTCTTCTTGACATTCTGAATCTTCTTACTCTTTTAGTACAAGGAAACAAAGATTAAAAATACAAGAAGTTTTCTATCTGAAAGGAGGGAAAGACAAAGTCTCTAACTTTCCTATCAGGGGAAACCACTAGTATCTAAATAGCAGTGATCCTGCAGGGCTGGCTCCACGGGCAGGTTGGCTCGTGGGTGAGTGGCCTGTGTTGCCACGTAGACGCCATACTCGGAAGGGACCCACACTGGGACTAATACTCTGCGGATGCCGTCTTTAAATTAATGATTATCTTTGAACTGGTGTTCTCTAAGTGAAGTCTGGTGGGTTAGGGAGCGTGTGCTTGAGCAGCTTTATAATTTAACACTTCTAACAACACCTTCCCCCTGCTCGCTGAATAAGAGGCCCTGCGTTTGTACTGGGCTTTGCAAATTATGTGACTGCTCTTGTCTCTTTGGGGAACTCTATAGTTTTTTTTTTATTCTACTAATAACAGCATGCCAATTGAGAGTTTTCTCCAAGAAGTGGTTATATTCATCTATTAAACTTGTATCATAACATTTCGTTGCAAACCTTCTTGAGGCTGCTCTGTAGAGTCATCTTACACTAATAACTGACCTAGTCTGTTTAGGCTGCTATAGCAAAAGTGCCATAGAGTGAATGCCTAAACAACAAATATTTATTTATCACAGTTCTGGAGGGTAGGAAGTCCATGGTCAAGGCACCAGCAGATTCAGCGTCTAGTGACAGCCTGTTTCCTGGTTTTGGGACAGCCCTCTTCCTATAACCTCACATGGGGGAAGGGGTAGGATAGTTCTCTGGGCTCTCATTTATAAAGGCACAAATTCCTTTTCAGAGGGCTCCACCTCCCAAAGGCCTCACCTCCAAATGCCATCTTATAGGGGTTAGGTTTCAACATATGAATCTGGGGGCACACATTCAGTTTACAGGAAATCATGAAAAGGAGTTAACTATCATTAGTATCAGTATAAGTAATTCTAAAATCAAACGTAGTTGTCAGATGTAGTTGTCATGGATACTGAGGGTATTTCTAAAGACTTTCAGAAATGTAGCATATGGCTTCCTAAGAGGACTATCTTCAAGGACATTTCACTTGGATGTATAAATACTGATAATTTAACAACTCAGTATTATAATTATTGGTCATGATTACAAAAAAGTTACTTGTAGAATTAAAGTAAGCTGAAATCTTGCTCTCTGATCTGATTTCACATCTTAAAAAGACCCAAATTTTATATAGACCTGTTTGGGGTAAATGATCTAGTTCAAGAATGTGAAACACCTAGCAACTAACATTATCGACTCTGGATAACCTCAATTACAGAGAAAAAGATCCATATTTAGCTAATTCAAAATTGTGAATAGATATAACCTCTAATTATAAGGATACAATATGCTTAAGTAGCAGGATGAGCTTTAGAGAAGTCAATTTAAATACCCACCTATAATGTTGGGAACTCACCAAGAAAGAAAAAAGGCTTATCTGTGCCATGCTAGCTACACCACAACTCCCCCTCCCTGCCAAAAAAGAAGCTAAGAGTTTCCCTTTCTTTCTTTTTCTTTTTCTTTTTTCTTTTTGCTAAGATTTTTATTTATTTATTTGAGAGAGAGAGAGAAAGAGGTGAGGGGCAGAGGGAGAAGCAGACTCCCATGAGCAGGGACCCCAATGGTGGGGCTTGATGAGGGGCTTCACCCTGGGACTCCAGGATCATGACGTGAACTGAAGGCAAAGACTTAATGGACTGAGCCACTCAGGTGTCCCTGAGAAGATAGGAGTTTCTAAGGTTCATTGTTTCTTGAATCTTATTGTATTTAAAAAATACCTGATAGGGCTTCAAAACTGCAAGCTTCCTGTGTGAACTGAGAGAGACCCTGGTTCTTTTGATCTGCAGTGAGACCCAGGAATCAGTACTATTAATTCCTGGAAATATTTTCTTCGTTTGCCCAAGTTTCTTCTGACCTCCCTGGCTGCTGCTGCTTTGCATTTTTTGCTGGTTCCTCCCCAGTTCTCCTACCTCTAAACTTGAGCGTGACCAAAGGTTCCAACCCATTCTTAGACTGCATTTCTATTTTTACTCACTGTTAATGATCTCATCCTCTCTTATGACTTCCAAACTATCTATATGCTGATGACTTCCAAATTTATATCTCTTGCCTTATTTTTCCATAAGTTTTAGAGATTGGGTGTCCAGCTGCTGCCATGACATTGCCTTTTGGGTGTCTAATAGGTATTATCTTCAGTTCAGCTCTACCAGAAAGGATTCATATACTAGCAGATTTTTTTCTGTTGTTATATTTTTGTTGTTATGTTTTATAGTAGGGGAAATAAAGGTAAGGAAATGGGGAAATGAAAAAAAGAAATGAAGAAATCCAATAAAGGATTCATTATCAAACCAGCTACCCTCTGGGCAAATGGAATGCTGGGAGAATTCTGGAGACCAGTGTAAAACACAAGTCTCACTTAGTCCTCTTAAAGGGTGAGGGAACTGGGGTATTTATACCCCAAATCCTGTCAGTTACTGGTTGACAGCTGCTCTTGGAGGATATTAATTCCCTAGCACATCCAGCCACTTTTGGTGGAAAGCAGACTCCTATGGCAAAAGAGCATCATCAGGCAAAGATGTAAATTTCTGGAAATGGAAGTTGGGCAGGTATACAGTGGAGTGGATAAGAGGACAGATGAGGACCATAAACCACTTCTGCCACAGACACTTCAAACTTAACCTGTCTTCTGATAGTCACTGCTTCCGAACCCACGCTTCTAACAGAATTGCCAATCTCAGAAGTGCAGCAACTTTCTTCCATTGCTCTGACTGAAGACCTTGGAGTCATTGCTGAGTCTTTTCTGTCCTTCATCTTCCAGATCCCATCAACCAGCAAATTCTGTCCTCTCTACTCTTGGAATGCACCCTGAATCCAAATCTTTCACTCCACGGCTACTCCAAGCCACCATCACCTCTTGTCTAGATTGTCCCAATAGCCACCTTAGCTGTCACACTGCTTCTACCTTTTCACCTGTCTTAACCAGACAGCCAAGAGGTCCTTTTAAAATGTAGGTCTGGATAATGGAGCTTCCCTGCTCAAACACTCAGATACTTTTGCATTCCACTTAGTGAAAGCCAAAATACTTCCTATGACTTAAACAGTGTTATGTATTGGCATTTTCCTGCCCTAAATTCATTGTCTCTCTGACTTCCTCTCTTACTCTGACTACTCTCTTTTTGCCAATCATATAAGTCATACTTAATGCTCCTCAAACATGCTAGGCAGGCACAGTCCTGCCTTTGTATTTGCTGTCACCTCTGCCAGTGGTGTTCTTTTACCTGAAATCATTTTGGCTTGCTTCCTAACCTCCTTCATTTTTTAGTCAAAAGTTATTTTTCATTGAGAATTTTCCTTGCCGCCTTATGTAAAATGTTAGCCCTTCCCACACATTCCTAACTCTCCTTCCTGAATTAGTTTTTTCCCTTAGTATTTGGTGTTATATAGAATACTATATATTTTAATTTATTTAACTTATTTATGACCTATATCTACCCTAGATCTTAAGCTCCTAAAGGCAGGAATTTTTGCTTACCCTCAATGTTTGGTATTTTTTCTTTTTTTGGCTCTCAATAGATATTTGTTGAATAAATGCATAAAATTCATAGTACTCTATGTTTTTTAATTAAAAAATTATTAATTGAATTATAACATATACAGTTTTATAATAGTTTTAGGTACATAATATAATGACCCAACATTTCTATACATGAATCAGTGCTCAACACAGTAAATATACTCTTAGTCCTCTTTATCTATTTTACTTATCCCCTCACCTACTTCCTGTCTGGTAACCACAAGTTTGTTATCTGTATGTAAGAGTCTGTTTGTTTGTTTTTTAAGTCCTTTTTGTTTATTCATTTGTTTTGCTTCTAAAATTCCACATATAAGTGAAATTAAATGGTATTTGTCTTTCTTTGACTTATTTCACATAGCATGATACTGTCTAATCCATCCATGTTGTCACAAATGGCAAGATCTCATTCTGTTTTATGGCTGAGTAATATTCCAATGTATGTATATATCACATCCTCTTTCTCCATATATCTATCAGTGAACACTTAGGTTGCTTCTAAATCTTGGCTACTGTAAATAGTGCTGCAAAAACACAAGCGTACATATACCTTTTCAAATTAGTGTTTTCATTTTATTTGGGTAAATACCCAGTAGTAAAATTACTAGATCATATGGTAACTCTATTTTTAATTTTTTGAGGAAACTCCATACAGCTTTCCATAGTGGTGGTACCAATTTGCATCCCCACCAACAGTGCACAAGTGTTCTTTTTCCACCCCATCTTCATCAACACTTGTTATTTCTTGTCTTTTTGATTCTAACCATTCTGACAATTGGAAAGTGATATCTCATTGTGGCTTTGATTTGCATTTCTCTGATGATTACTGATGTTGAGCATGCTTTCATGTGTCTTTGTGCTACCTGTATGCCTGCCTTAGAAAAATGTCTACTCAAGTCCTCTGCCCATTTTTAATTGGATTATTTGGGTGGGGTTCTTTTGGTGTTGAGTTATATGAGTTCTATCTATCTATCTATATATATATATTTATTTAATTTTCAGCATAACAGTATTCATTATTTTTGCACCACACCCAGTGCTCCATGCAGTCCGTGCCCTCTATAATACCCACTACCTGGTACCCCGACCTCCCACCCCCTGCTCCTTCAAAACCCTCAGATTGTTTTTCAGAGTCCATAGTCTCTCATGGTTCACCTCCCCTTCCAATTTCCCCCAACTCCCTTCTCCTCTCTATCTCCCCATGTCCTCCATGCTATTTGTTATGCTCCACAAATAAGTGAAACCATATGATAATTGACTCTCTCTGCTTGACTTATTTCACTCAGCATAATCTCTTCCAGTCCCGTCCATGTTGCTACAAAAGTTGGGTATTCATCCTCTCTGATGGAGGCATAATACTCCATAGTGTATATGGACCACATCTTCCTTATCCATTCATCCGTTGAAGGGCATCTTGGTTCTTTCCACAGTTTGTCGACCGTGGCCATTGCTGCTATAAACATTGGGGTACAGATAGCCCTTCTTTTCATTACATCTATATCTTTGGGGTAAATACCCAGTAGTGCAATGACAGGGTCATAGGGAAGTTCTATTTTTAATTTCTTAAGGAATCTCCACACTGTTCTCCAAAGAGGCTGTACCAACTTGCATTCCCACCAATAGTGTAAGAGGGTTCCCCTTTCTCCACATCCCCTCCAACACATGTTGTTTCCTGTCTTGCTAATTTTGGCCATTCTAACAGGTGTAAGGTGATATCTCAATGTGGTTTTAATTTGAATCTCCCTGATGGCTAGTGATGATGAACATTTTTTCATGTGTCTGATAGCCATTTGTATTTCTTGATTGGAGAAGTGTCTGTTCATATCTTCTGCCCATTTTTTGATATGATTTTCTGTTTTGTGTGTGTTGAGTTTGAGGAGTTCTTAATAGATCCTGGATATCAACCTTTTGTCTGTACTGTCATTTGCAAGTAACTTCTCCCATTCCGTGGGTTGCCTCTTTGTTTTCTTGACTGTTTCCTTTGCTGTGCAGAAGCTTTTGATTTTGATGAGTTCTTTATATATTTTGAATATTAACCCAATACACTTATCAGTTGTATCACTTGCAAATTTCTTCTCCTATTCAGTAGGTTATCTTTTTGTTTTGTTATTGGTTTCCTTTGCTGCAAAAAAGCTTTTTATTTTGATGTCATCCCAATAGTCTATTTTTGCTTTTGTTTCTCTTGCCTTAGAAAACATGTCTAGAAAAATACTGCAAGGGGTGATCTCAAAGAAATTACTGCCTGTATTCTCTTCTAGTAGTTTAATGGTTTCAGGTCTTGCATTTAGGTCTTTTAGTCCATTTTGAGTTTATTTTTATGTATGGTGTAAGGAAATGTTCCAGATTTATTCTTTCATACGTAGTTGTGCAGTTTTCTTAGAACTATTTATTGAAGAGACTGTCTTTTTCCCATTGTACATTCTTGCCTCCTTTGTCATAAAGTAATTGACCACAGAAGTGTGGGTTCATTTCTGGGCTTTCTATTCTGTCCCATTGATCTATGTGTCTGTTTTTGTGTTGATACCTTACTGTTTGGTTATTATAGCTTTGTAGTAGGTCTTGAAATCTGAAATGGTGATACCTCCTGTTTTGTTCTTTCTCAAAATTGCTTTGTGGTTCCACACAGACTTTAGGATTATTTGCTCTAATTCTGTGAAAAATACTGTAGGTATTTTAATAAGATTGTATTCAATTTGTAGATAGCTTTGGGTAGTAGGGTCATTTCAACAATATTATTTCTTCCAATCCATGAGCCTGGAATATCTTTCCATTTTTTTGTGTCATCTTCACTTACTTTCACCAATGTTTTCTATTTTCCAGAGTACAGGTCTTTCACATCCTTGATTAAGTTATTCTGAGGGATTTTATTCTTTTTGGTGCAATTGTAAGTGAAATTATTTTCTTAATTCTTTTTCTGCTACTTCATTATTAGTGTATGGAAATGCAACAAGTGTCTGCATATCAATTTTGCATCCTACAGCCTTACTGATTTCATTTGTCTGTTCTAGTAGTTTTTTGGTGGAGTCTTTTGGGTTTTCGATATAGAATATCATGTTACTTGTAAATAGTGGAAGTTCTACTTCTACCTTGTCAATTTGGATGCCTTTTTTTTTAAAAAAAGATTTTATTTGTTTATTTGACAGACAGAGATCACAAGTAGACAGAGAGGCAGGCAGAGCGAGAGAGAGGAGAAAGCAGGCTCCCTGCCGAGCAGAGAGCCCGATGTGGGACTCGATCCCAGGACCCTGAGATCATGACCTGAGCCGAAGGCAGCGGCTTAACCCACTGAGCCACCCAGGCGCCCTGGATGCCTTTTTTTGTCGTTGCTGTTGTCTGATTGCTGTGGCTAGGACTTTCAGTACAACTTTGAATAAAACTTGTGAGAATGAACATCCTTGTCTTTTTAAAAATTTTTAAAGATTATTTATTTTAGAGAGAAAGAGAGAGAGAGCATGCAAACAGAGGGAGGGGCAATGGGAATGGGAGAGGGTGAGAGAGAATCCTAGACTCCCTACTGAACATGGAGACTGATGTAGGGCTCGATCTCTGGACCCAAGATCATCACCTGATCCTAAATCAAAGTCAGATGCCCAACAAACTAAGTCACCCAGGTGCCCCATGGACATCTTTGTCTTGTTCCTGATCTTAGAAGAATTCTCAGTTTTCACCACTGAGTATATATTAGCATAGGCTTTTCACATATGGCCTTTACTATGCTGAAGTATGTTCTCTCTACTCCTACCTTGTTTAGAGTTTTTAAAATCATGAATAGATGTTGTACTTTGTCAAATGCTTTTTCTGCATCTAGTGAGATGATCATGTGGCTTTTTTCTTTTATTCAAATCTGAATCACAAAGCCTTTCAAAATTAATTCATATGCCATATCTGACAATGAGAAGAAAATTCCATTTCTCCATGGCAAGAAAATTATTTACCAAGACAGTAGAAGAGATTAACATTACTTGGTATAACATGTACAGTGGCACAAGTTGGCACACTCTTTTCGAGAATGATGAAAAATGGCTACAATATTTCCCCTTCTTTAAACACAACCTTAGTTAAGTAGTTGTTACTTGGGAAGTTGTGTGTCTCAGGACTTGACTTTGTGATTTGTTTTTGCCAATGCGTCTTTAGCAACCATGAGGCAAGCAGGGCATTGGAAAGGACTTACATGTAAGACTTTCAGGAGAATATGACAGAGGTAGCCTGCTGGAAGACACAGGGTGATGAGGAAGAGAACTAAGCAATATTGCCTGCCAAACACCAGACACATGAGTAAGGCTGTATCAGATCATCCGACACTCAGCTAATAAACCAGCTTACAACAGTGGCCTGAGAGAACCCAGGAGAGAGGCGTTGAGCAGTCTAATATGAAAGAGCCACCTAGTCAAGTCAAAGGTCTATGAGCTAAGTAAAACTGTTATCGTTTTGAGCCCATAAATTTTAAGGTAGTTAACAATATTTATTGATATATTATCTTGAATCAAATTAAAATTTTCCTTTGGTTCCTAACACTTTTTAATTTCACATTCCTAAAGGGATTTCTACTGAAGTGTATATGTCCCTAATTACTATCCATATATTTAAGAATTAAGCCCTACCCTTAGGGCTTAATTATATTTGATGAATATATCCTATCCCTTCCTCCATCTAAACCACATGATTTGACCTTCTTATTTAAGATTTGCTGACAGTAATGTTATCATTAAATAAAGAAGATTAACTTAATATGTTCTAAGTATGTAACCTATAGAAAATAGCCTACTTATTTAGGCTGCTTCCTATAATAGGTGTGCTTTGTACCATGTTGTGAATGACATACATCAATTCAGCTAGTCATAATTTTCAAGTTTTCCTAAGTATTGGTAGTCTTCAATAACTAGGAGTGGCTTGGAGTTACAGGACTCCTTCTCCAGAAACTTGTTACCATAGTACTATATAATAGTGAAAACAATCTCAGATAGAAATTGCAACATAATTAAGGATGGATTAGCAAACAGACAAAACAACCAAGGCACAAGAAGACCTCACTGTCTGTTCTTTTAGGTGTTTCCAAACAAAAAGTACCTTGCATGAAAGATTCACTCTTAGGCAAATCCAATAACATTTTGAGGACAGGGTCAGCCTACCTTCTACTTGGGTTAGGAAATAGAATACCCATTAATTGGAAGGCTTTTTCTAGACCTTCGTCTAGATGAACTAAGCTACTGGGTATATCAGACTCTTTCACTCTGTTCACTTAGAAAAGAGATACTTGAATGATCTTTCTAGCTTGCTGTATGTTTTTGTGGGTTTATTTTGTTGGTAGTTCACTCAGCTTTTTTAATCTGTTAAGTTTTGTCTTTTGCTAAATTTGAAAAGTTTTCTGCCTTTATTTCTTCCAGTACTTTTCCATCCCTGGCTTTTTTCTCTCCTCTTCAACTTCTATGGCATGAATGTTAGAACTTTTATTACAGTCCCACTGGTCCCTGAGGCTTTTTTTTTTTAAAGTCTTTTTTCTCTTTGTGTTGAGATTCGGTAATTTCTATTGTCCTATCTTCCAGTTCATGTATTCTTTTGTTTATCTCTTCCATTCTATTGAACTCATACACTGAGTTTTTTACTTCAGCTACTATATTTTTCAGTTCTAAAATTTCCATTTATTTCTTTATATTTCTGTTTGTTTTCTGAGACTTTCTTTCAGTTGTTTGGAATATGTTTATAAATTTCTCATTGAAGAATTTTATGATGACTGCTGTAAGGTTATTTGTTAGATAATGCTAACATCTTTGTCATTTCAATGTTGGCATCTATTGATTATCTTTTTTCATTCAATTCAAGATCTTCCTCTTTCTTTTTATGAGAGTGATTTTCAGTTAAGTCCTGGATATTTTTATAATAAACTATGAGACTCTGGACCTTATTTAACTTCTGTTTTGGTTGACTTTCTCTGACTCCGCTCCAAAAGAAGAGAAGTATGCCCTGCCTCATTAGGGTCAGGGGAAAGTAGAAGCTCCAGTTTCCCACGTGGGTTCTGATAACATCTAGTGCTTGTGTGTCTGTGGCTCCACATTACTCCAGGCAATGAGATTTCTGGCTTCCCATGTGGTCTCCACTGGCACCATAGGTGGGTGGCATCATTAGCACTAGGTAGTGGTGAAAGTTCTAACTCTCCACTAGATGTTCTCTGACATCACTTCAGTAGAGAGGTGCAGGATGGAAGTGGATCTATATTCCCCTCATGGTTCCCAGGGATACCACAGGGGAAGCTTCTCACAGGCTGGCTAAATCAAAGTCTCATTTTCCTTCTTAGCCTTCTCTGATACCACCCCAGTGGTATGGGTGAGAGCATGGGACACCTTCTTATAGCCTCTCCAATATGGAAGTCTAGAATCCTCACTTAGCCTTGGCTTGCATCTGTGGGAGTAGGGCCACACATTTTTCTGTAGTGTTTGGAAGAAGTAGAGTAATTATTATCTATAATGTTCAGTCTTGCTAGGTTTCCCTATTCCTGTTCTTTTGACTAGAGGGTGCAGGGTTTTGTTGGGGCTTATATTTAATTTTTTGTCTACTATTATTGGCATTTCTGGGTTGCCAGTATCTCCAGCTCCAAGTCTGAAATGTATGAGGTAAAAATAAAACTGAGAAAACTTAAAACCTTGTCATTCCTTGGATTTCATGGTCCCTGGCCAGTCTGTTTAATTCTCCCCATTGTTCAGAGTATTGTTTGGTTTGTTTTACATATATGTCCAGGGATTTTAGTTCTAGTAAATGGAAGGAATAGGGGAAGATACCTGTACTCCATCTTCTCAGAAGTGAAAGTCGTCTATCATTATTTTTAAGAACAGTTTTAAGCTCACAACACAGTTGAAAGGAAGGTACAGAGATTTTCCACATACCCATTTCCCTTACACATGTATTGCCTCCCCTATTGGCAACATCATTCACCAAAATGGTACATTTGTTATCAAGGATGAGTTTACATTGACACATCATGATCATTCAAAGTCCATAGTTTATCTTTGTGCACATTTCTGTGGGTTTGGACAAATGCATAATGACATATAGCCATAATTATAACATCATACAGAGTATTTTTCACTCTAAAAATCCTATTTATTCTGGGGCGCCTGGGTGGCTCAGTGGGTTAAGCCGCTGCCTTCGGCCCAGGTCATGATCTCAGAGTCCTGGGATCGAGTCCCGCATCGGGCTCTCTGCTCAGCAGGGAGCCTGCTTCCCCCTTCTCTCTCTCTGCCTGCCTCTCTGCCTGCTTGTGATTTCTCTCTCTGTCTAATAAATAAATAAAATCTTTAAAAAAAAAAATCCTATTTATTCTGCATATTCATCTCCCCTTCTCCCACTGGTCTTTTTACTGTTTCCATAGTTTTGCCTTTTCTAGAATGTCATATAATTGAGATCATATAGTTCAATAGGCTTTTCAGATTGGCTTCTTTCACTTAGTAATACGAACTCAAGTTTCATGCATATCTTTTCATGGCTTGATTGCTCTTTTTTTTTTTTTTGTGATAAATAATATTCCACTGGCTGGATGTAACGCCATTTATTTATTCATTGTCCTCCCGAAGGAAATCTGGTTGCTTTCGAGTTTTGGCAGTTATGAATAAAGCTGCTATAAATATCCCCTGTGCTGGTTTTTGTGTAGATATGTCTTCAACTGCTTTGGGCAAACACAAAGGAGAGTGACTGCTGGCTGATAAAACGAGTATATTTAGTTTTGTAAGATACTGCCAAACTATCTTCCAAAGTGCCTTGGACAAAATACCATTTTGTATTTCTATCAGCAATATATGAGAGTTCCTGTGGCTCCACATGCTGGCCAGGAATTGATATTATTAGTGTTCTAAATTTTGGTCGTTTTAATAAGTGCATAGTGATATCTCATTGTCTGAATTTGCATTTCTTGATGCCATACGGTGTGGAACATCTTTTCATATGCTTGTTTGTCACTTGCATATCTCCCTTGGTGAAGTGTTTGTTAAGATCTTTGACATATTTTCTGATTATGTCATTTGTTTTCTTATGTTGAATTTTAAGGGTTCTTTACTTATTTTGGATAACAGTCCTTTATTTGGTATGTCTTTTTGTAAAATTTTTTTTCCCAGTCTGTGTCTTGTCTTTTAACTCTCTTGACAGCTTTTGTAGAGCTCAAGTTTTTAATTTTAATGAAGTCCAGGTTACCAATTGTTTCTTTCATGTATCATGCCTTTGTTGTTTTATCTAAAAAGTATTCACCCTACCCAAGGCCATCTGGGTTTTTTCTTGTATTATCTTCTAGGAGTTTTATTGTTTTGCATTTTACATGTAAGTCTCTGATATATTTTTGAGTTAATTTTTGTTGAAGGGTATAAACTCTGTGTCTAGATTCAATTTTTTATATATCGGTATCCAAATTTTCCAGCCTCATCTGTTGAAGAGACTATCTTTGCTCCACTGTATTGTCTTTATTCCTTTTCAAAGCTCACTTGACTATGTTTATGTGGGTTTATTTCTGGACTCTCTATTCTCTTCCACTGACCTGTTTATTTATTATTATACCACACTGTCTTAATTACTATAGCTTTATGGTAAATTTTGAAGTCAGGTGGGGTCAGTCCTCCATTTTGTTCTTCTCCTTCAATATTGTGTTTGCTTTTCTGGGTCTTTTGCCTCCCCATATAAATTTTAGTATTGGCTTGTTGATACCCATAAAGTAGCTGACAGTATTTTGGTTGACATTGCATTGACTTTATACATCAAGTTAGGAAGAATTGACATCCTGACAAGATTAAGTCTTCCTACTTATAAACATGGAATATTTCTCCATTTATTTATTCTTTGATTTTGTTTATCAGAGTTTCATAGTTTTCCTCATATAGGTATGTACATATTTCATTAGGTTTACACCCAAATATTTAATTGGGGGGGTACTAATGAAAATTGTATTAGCATTTTTAATTTCAAATTCCATTTTTTCATTGTTACTATATAGGAAAGCAGTTGATTTCCTGTATGTTAACTTGTATCCTGCAATCTTGCTAATCATTGCTTATCAATTTCAGCAGTTTATTTTTTTGATATTTGGTTGATTCTTTGGGTTTCTATATAGATGATCATGGCATCTGTGAACAGAAAAAGTTTTATTTCTTTCTTCCTAGTGTGTATATATATATATGTATATCTTTTCCTCCTTTTTGTTTTATTGCTTTAGTAAGGACTTCCCATATGATGTTGGAAAAAAAGTGGTGAAAGAGGATATTTAAATCTACATTATCACCACTTTTTTGCATAGTTTTGTCACGATTCTGATTTTGCCATTTTTTTCTTTTCTTTTCTTTTGCCATTCTAATTTTAATACTAATACTGGTCGTATGGATTTTAAAAATCTGGAAGAGCACAGAGGAGCCAACATTAGCATGTAATAGGGCACTGCCCTAGCCTCCACCTTGTTCAAAATTTGTACAAATAACTGAGATGAATGTTAAAAGACAATAATATATTTGGTAGAGCAGGTGGCTCCAAGAGGGCCTCTTTGGCATGAAGATTACTTTGAGTTAAAATGTAATCAAGACCCAGACGATTCAGAAAAAGCTCTTTGCTTCCTCTTCAACTGCCTAAAAAGAATTGAGATGTATAGGACGTACTCTAGGAAGAGGGCTATCACAGTAGATAACTACATTACATTATGAACTACACATGGTAGACAGAGGAACCTAGCTACACCTGTTTGGTCAAAGTCCTCTATGTGCCATTGTTTCTCGGTGGCCCAGCAAACATTTGTTTACCAAACATTTACTCTTTTTCATCTTCTTGCAAATTGCATTCCTTCCCTTTGAAGTCCCAGATACCTACCCCCATACCCTCATGTTACCAGACTCTCTTTGGAATTTCCATGTCTGTGTGGAATCCCCATACGTACAAAATTAAATTTGACTTTCTATTGTCAATATGATTCTTAATCCAGCTAGAAGGACCTTTGAAGGGGGCAGGAAATTCTTGCTCCTTGACATTTGCATCTCAAAAAACTGGCAGCAGTAGTTAATACATAGGATCATAAAATCAAGATTCAAAAAAACGTTGATAAAACAATATCATAAATATTACACTATGCATCTTGATTCAGAAAATAAATTATATAATATAGTATAAAGAACAGTGTTGGTCTGGTATTGGTTCTTACAGAGCAAGTAACAAGCAAACAACAAATGGAAGGAAGATAGTGCTTAGATAGTGATTAGAAATTTAGAAAACAAAGGAAACCATTATTAATTCAGCTTGCATTTGGGGACAAGCACTGGCATAGCATCTTGTAGATGCTACAGAATCTATATTAACAGAAGGGAGTGGCCAGAATAAGGGAGGTAATTATAACATTGTATGCTAAGATGTGTGGACGATATGTGGGCATTGTGCACAACTAATTGGAGGTGACAAACCTGGTGACAAGTGACATGAAAGACCATTGAAAAGTGTTTAATTTGATGAGGAAAAGGGTAGAGAACATGAAAGATGCCATGTGGAAAAAGAATAAATCATTCTGCCTAGAACCAGAAGTGCAAGATAGTGAGTTCCCTGCTACTATAAGCATTTAAGCAATGGCAAAAGGACCAGCTATCAGGGATTTAATTAAAAAAAAAAAAAAAAAAGTGATCCTGCTTTAGGTGAACACTGGACTAGATGACCTCTGAGGTCATTTCTTCCATGAATCTATGGACCTTTATAGGCTGAGTTAAGAAGAGAATGGCGAAGTGTTAATCAGGGCTTTAATCTCACAAAACAGAGCACAGCTGGTCTTTGCCTTTAATGAGATCCAGACATTAATACAAATAACAGGTATTTTTCATTAGGATAAGTAATGGGATATGAGCATTGTAAAAGAGAGGCACCTGCTCATATATTTTAAAAAATAACTTCCTATAGGGAGATGTCTGCAAATTGAAACACGAATAAGAAGAAAAAAGACTCTTCATCTCAAGTATTCTGCTTAATTTTGCACCAGTTTAAAAAAAGAAAAAAAAAAAAGTGAGTGAGGTTGCCATCTAGTGACTGTTCTCTGGTTTTCAGTTTAGGAGGCTCTGGGTTCTCACACCTGGTTGTTATGTTAGTCTTGCTTGGAAGTTTCCCCAACTATGGATTCTGGACATCCACCTGAAGCTGGAATCAGAATCTTTAGATATGGGGCTCCAGAGGTTCTGCTTGATTTTAAATATCTTCAGATGATTACTCTGAGCCTAGTTTACCACCAGTGTTTGGAATTAATTGCCCTGGGAACGTGCTGTGTGTGGGATGAAGGGATGCAGGAGCAAATTTATGGGAAGTGCAGTATTTACCTACTTGCTCCAAAAACCAGGTTTTAGGCATATGCAACTTAGTGTTGCATCTCTGTATTTCTGATCCCAAAATAGTCTTGGCACAGCTAGAATTGACCCTCCTCTATACCTGAAGATACATAATCAAAGATGTTTACTGTAACACTAGTTTTAATAACGATTGACTAAAAACTAGGCACATGTTCATCGGTAGGGTTTGCCTAAAAAAAAAATGACAGTAAATACAAGCACTGAAATGACCATTTAAAAAGAATGAGGTAGGGGCGCCTGGGTGGCTCAGTGGGTTAAGCCTCTGCCTTTGGCTTAGGTCATGATCTCGGGGTCCTGGGATTGAGCCCCACATCTGGTTCTCTGCTTAGCAGGGAGCCTGTTATTCCCCCCTCTCTCTGCCTGCCTCTCTGCCTACTTGTGATTTCTCTCTGTCAAATAAATAAATTGAAAATCTTTAGAAAAATAAAAAGAATGAGATAGTTCTATATATGCTGATACCCTTGATGTATTATGTGAAAAAAGCAGCTGTATTTTTAGCAGAGGTGATTCTGAGTCAATGATCTGGAGTCAATCTTAGAAACACTGCATTAGTGAGTAGAGAGAGTAGTATTTGTGACCTAAGGCCATGGATGGAACTTAAGGATTTTCATTTTTAACATATTCCTCAAGTGATTCTAATACAATCAACGTTTGAAATTACCAGCATAGGCATCTTCCCAGGTACCCTCAAATCAGCTTCCTCTAGGTCTGTGGCCAGTCCAGCTCTTCCTCTGTAATAATCTGGCATTGCGGGAATGTTTTCAGTCTCAATGGAAGAGATAGCATGCCCATGAAAATATGATTTAAAGTCAACTTCCAGACACTCTTCAAACATGGAACTTGAGACAAGCTCTTGTGAAACTCAACTTGTTCCCAGTGTGTCGACGTGGCCACCATGTGGAAAGTAATCTGGTGGCTTTAGAGCTATGGCAAGCCATCATGTCACGTACAAATCAGTCATTCTAACAGGATGTGACTGCACCCTATGTCTCTGTAAAAGAGAACAGAAAGTGCAATAAGGAAACAAAGAAGGAACCAAAGATGGAAAAGTTGAAAGTGCAAAAGGAGCAAAAGCTCACGATGGGCTGATCTGAGATGTGTTTGCTCCTTTCCGTTTCCCAAAGTTTGGAGTTCTAGGCAGCTATCTCCTGTTAATAGAATCTTCCTTTAGCAGACTCTGTAAGCAATAATCTGTGTCTGTAGTGTTCTCCTACAGAGTGGACTTTCACGACCTGTTTAGCATTAGAGTTCTCTCTTCACAGAGACCCAGACTGTTGAAAGGAATGAGTCTCCTCTATGGAAGGCCCCTCAACGGAACAAACATCTTCTAGGTGGGAGACTGAGGAATCATTGAAAATAGAGAAAGCTGTGGGTGAAAGCCCCCCTCGGGCCTACCCAAGCCTCCCTATAGCCAATGGAAATGAGTCTCCACTCTGACTCTCCAACTTATGGTTTACAGGGATCATGTAGTTTCGAGTAGATGAGATTTTATTATTTTAGCTTACTCTTGATCACTTACTAGAAGCATCTGAGAGTAAGCCTTAAATCAGTTTGCATGTGTTTTTTGTCAAAATAATGTTTATAGTTTTTCTAATCATAAAAGAAAAGAAAAATTCGGGGAGTTGGGGTGGCTCAGTTGGTTAAACATCTGATTCTTGATTTCAGCTCAGGGCATGCTTTCAGGGTCATGGGATCGAGCCCTGTATTGGGCTATGTGCTTACCGTGACATCTGCTTGAGATTCCCTCCCTCTCCCTTGGCCCCTCTCCCTACTTGCACGTGTGCATGCACACACACACACATACATACACACACACACTCTCTTTCTCTCTCTCAAATAAATAAATAAATAAATAAAATTTTTAAAAAAAGAAAAGAAAAATTCAAAGGAAAAATCACAGATGCATCAATACCTTTTCCCTTCAGTCCTTTCTGTAGGCATACATTTATATACATTTTAAGAAAACTGGTATTAACTCATGTCTTTTTATCATTAAATAAAATATTTGATTGTATGGATGTGCCTAAGTTTCTGTATTCATTCACCTGTTGCGGGACATCCTGTTTGCTTTGGCAACGTAAATAAACTACTATAAACACTAAAAAAAAGAAAAGAAAAGAAAAAAAGCTGATACAAGACTTTATATTCTGTTTGGTATCCTGTTCTGTTAACTTAAGGTATCCTTTTACCACAGTATTAAATATTTTAAGCCATTAAAAGTTTCATTATGTAACTCTACCACAATTTGTTCAATCTACTTATGAAGGATATTTGGTGTTTTTTGGGGTTTTCTCCATTAAAAATTCTTTTTTTGGTTTTTAAAATTAAATCTGAATGCCACTGGTATTTCACTGTTGTTCATAAAATTATTTGTTTTAAAATACACATTCTTTATATTTAAATGTGATATATCATATTTATGATATATCATATCATATCATATTTATCATTCTTTATCATATCAAATACCAGGAAGTATACTACTTCCTTGTATTTCTTGTTTACTAATAATCTGAAAACCAGAAATTGGTGTGGAGTATTTGAGAATGGCATTTTGCAATTTTCTAGTTTCTCAGTTCAAAAATTTAAATCGGTTGTGCCCTTTTTCTTTCTTTTAAAACCTCATATCCAGTTATCTGTGAATTGTGTCTACTTCATCACACACACACACACACACACACACACAGAATTTGACTACTTCTCACCACCTCCCTCACCTAGAACAGCCTTCAGACTTTAACCTGCTTCTATCTTTACCAGACTACATTGTGTTCTCCATCACAGTAGCCAGAGTTATCCTTTTAAGATAAGTCTGGCCATCCGCTTTTTGTCCGCAATCTCTAACTAAATTCCTGTCTCATTCCTTAGTCTACAAGGCTCTGTCTTTTATGCTCCCCTTGCTTTGACTTGCTCTCCTACCACTGCCCATTTGTGCATCCACTCAAACCATGTTTGCTTTCCTCAGTACACCCAGCAGGATACTGCCCCAGGGCCTTTATACTTGCTATTAATTCTTCCTGGAAAGCCTCTTTCCTTCATATCTACATATGTGCTCCCTCCTTTTCCTTCATTCTGCTTGAATGTCAGCCAGTGCAGCCTTCTCAGACTATTCAGTTTAAAAATGGCAATTCCTAATACCCTTCCCTGCTTCTTTCTACAACATTCATTATTATCTAACATACTTTTCCTTTTTTATCTGTATATTGCTTGTCTTTCTTTCATTAGAATATAAGTTCTGTGAGGGCATCCTCAGCACTGATGACAGTATCTGGCATATTGTAGGTGGTCAACAGATCTGATCTGAGCTCAACCCAATTCAACCATCTGTTGAATGAATAACAATGTCATTGTTTTTTGGTGGAAGTGGAGCTACTGATGTGATATATTATAGAATTAGATTTTATAATATTAAAAATTAATATTTTAATATTATAATACTACATATTAATAATTTATGTTTAAAATATTTTATTTATTTTTATTTTAGAGAGAGTGAGAGAAAGAGAGCACTGTTGGGGGGAGGGGTAGAGAGAGAAGGAGAAGTAGACTCCCCATTGAGCAGGAAGCTTGATGTGGGGCTCCATCTCAGGACCCTGGGATCATGACCTGAGGCGAAGGCAGATGCTTAATTGACTGAGCCACACAGGTGCCCTATAATATTATTTAAAGAAGTACTTTTGCACATCCAGGATTAATTCTTTTGGGTCGTACTGAATGACTCTATAAGGGCACTTGATGTAATGAGCACTGAGTGTTATATACAACTGGTGAATCACTAAATTCTACCTCTGAAACAATTTTTAAAAAGTACTTTTGGGGGGAATTGGAAAGGAAGGTGAACCATGAGAGACTATGGACTCTGAAAAACAATCTGAGGAGTTTGAAGTGACGGGGGGCGGGTGGGAGGTTGGGGGAACCAGGTGGTGGGTATTATAGAGGGCATGGATTGCATGGAGCACTGGGTGTGGTGCAAAAATAATGAATACTGTTATGCTGAAAATTTAAAAAAAGTACTTTTGATACATCAAAATAAAAAGCTTTTGCATAGCAAAGGAAACCATCGGCAAAACAAAAAGACAACCTAGTGAATGGGACAACATATTTGCAAATGATATGTACAATAAGGTATATCCAAAAAGATAGCCAAAATACATAAAGAACTTATACAACTCAACCTAAAAAACAAACAGTCCAAGCAAAAAATGGGCAGAGGACTGAAAAGACACTTTCCCAAAGAAGATATAAGATGACAGACACATGAGAATATGCTAATCATTGGGAGTGCAAATCAAAACTAGAAAAAGATATCATCTTATATCAGTTAGAATAGCCACGATCAAAATGATTAGAAATAACAAGTGTTGGCAAAGATGTAGAGGAAAAGGAACCCTCACACACTGTTTGTTACAATATAAATTGGTAGAGAGGTGCCTAGGTGGTTCAGTCTGCCTTCGGCTCAGGTAATGATCCCAGGGTCCTGGGATCAAGTCACTCATCAGGCTGCTTCTCCCTCTCCCTCTGCCTGCCGCTCTGCCTACTTGTGCTCTCTTTCTGTCAAATAAATAAAAAAAATAAATAAATAGGTATACCCACTGTGGAAAATAGTATCAAGTTTCCTCAAAAAATGAAAACTAGAAATACTATATGGTTCAATATTTCCACCACTGGGCATTTACCCAAAGAAAATGAAAACACTAATTGGAAAAGATATATGCACCCTATGTTTATTGTGGCACTATTATAATAGCCAAGACATGGACACAAATTAAATGTTCATCAACAGGTGAATGGATAAGGAAAATGTGGCATATCTATTATTTACATATAGATACATATAGACACACAAACACACACAGAGAGTCAAATATTACACAGCCATCAAAAAAAGGATGAGATCCTATCATTTGAGACAACATGAATGGACCTAGAGGGTATTATATCAAATTAAATAAGTTAAACTGAAAAAAACAAATACTGAATCATTCTACTCCTAAGTGGAATGTAAAAAGAAAAAAAAACAAATAAATAAACAAAAAAGTAGAATCAGACCTCTAAATAGAGAACAAACTGATGGTTGCCAGAGAAAGAGGGGGTGGAGAGATTGCAAAATGGGTGGAGGGGAATAGAAGATACAGGCTTTCAGTTATGGAATGAATAAGTCATGGGAATAAAGGTACAGCATAAGGAATATAGTCAGTGATATCATAATAGCAATGTAACGGGACAGATGGTAGTACATGGGTGGTGAGCATAGCATAATGTATAAACCTGTCAAATAACTAAGTTGTACATCTGAAACTAATGTCACATGTGTCAACCATACTCAAATTTAAAAAGGTAAAACAAATTTTTAAGTACTTTTGCAATTAAATTTCCTTGGACTTCCCAATTTGTGCTCATAAGTGATATCTGTCTTATAGTTTTCTTATTTTGTTCATTTTTTAAGGGGTCGATATCAAGATCATTTTAACTTTACTTGATGAAGTGGGCAGCTTTCCATCTTTCTCATTACTACCAAAACAGTGCACAGTACATGTATCATGCCATTTATCTATTCATTGAAATTATGATAGAATATACTAGCAAATCCATTTGGCAATAGGGATATTTTGAGAAGTAATTCTTTGATAACATTTTCCAATTTCTTTCCTGGTTAACAATAGATTCAGGTTTTAAGATTTCTTTAGGATTTGTATGTTCCCAGAAAAGGCTACTTCATAGAAATATTCTAATTTATATTCACAAAATTGTTTTCATTTTTATCTTCTATTTTACCCAGTGTTATATTCTTATTTTCGTTAGCAGTTTTCTTTACATTTTTAATCTTTTCTTTGTCTCTCTGAGATCTTTCAGAGGCTTCTCTCTATCTTACTGCTTTAAATAAAAATTGTAAAATTATAGTTGTTTAAATTCTATTACTAATCTGTTAACCTAACAATAGTAAAAATCTACTTAATATTAAATATAGCAATGATCACATTCCTAATTAGGGAGTACATATGCTATTCTACACAATCCTCATGAATTTATAAGGTATCGTCCATTCAATAAAACAGCCCACTTGTAGCTCTTCCTGTTCTTTTGTAAAGCAAAAACCACATATGTTCATGTAGATTTTCTTACAGAGGTTGGGTTAATCCACTCATCATTTTTAGTTTTTTCTCATCGGGTTTTTGGCCTTGAGATTACATTGGAGTTTTGTTTTCCTTCTTTTCAGATTTCTCCAGTAAGTTTTTTGTAAGCCTTTATTCCTTACTTACCCTTCTGTTCCCAATTTCCCTTTCCATGACTTTTATCCAGACCCATCTATTTCTTCTCTTTTTTCTTTGGACTGTTTAATATTATTTATTTTTTATTTTTAATTTATTATTATTTTTTTAAAAAAGACTTTATTTATTTGACAGGAAGAGACACAGCAAGAGAGAAAACACAAGCAGGGGGGTGGGAGACGGAGAAGCAGGCTCCCCACTAAGCAGGGAGCCTGATGCAAGACTTGATCCCAAGACCCTAGGCTCAGGACCTGAGTCAAAGGCAGACACTTAAGGACTGAGCCACCCAGGTGCCCCTATGTATTTTTTTTTAAATATTTATTTATTTATTATTTGAGAGAGAGAGAGAGAGAGCAGGAAGAGGGGCAGAGGGAGAGGGAGAGACTATCCAGCAGACTCCATACTCAGTATAGAGCCTGATGCAGGGGTAGATTTGACAACCCCGAGACCATGACCTGAGTCGAAATCAAGAGACGGACACAACTGACTGGGCCACCCAGGTGCCCTTAATATTATATTTTAACACCTGTGATTCCAGATATCAATATCTCGACTAGCAGGGTTTACCTTATTAGAAGTTGGTTTTTGAAATCTGGACTTCTATGAAAGCATCATAATGTCTTTGCCACTGTTGTCATCTTGAGTACCTACTTAGTTCAAAGTAGGTCCTAATATGCTGAGTGAAGAGATAATATTATGTTTTTTCTAGACTATAGCAATAGTTCATGGATATTCTTTTTTTTTTTTTTCTTCAAATACTTATTTGACAGAGAAATCACAAGTAGGCAGAGAGGCAAGCAGAGAGAGAAGGGGGGAAGCAGACTCCCCGCTGAGCAGAGAGCCAGATGCGGGGCTCAATCCCAGGATCCTTGGACCTGACCTGAGCTGAAGGCAGAGGCTTAACCCGCTGAGCCACCCAGGCACCCCGTCCATGGATATTCTTACAGCCAGTCTTCTGCCTTCCAATTCATCCTACACCTCTCACCCACCACCACTTCCCCATCCTATAGTTGAAGTGATCTTTCTTAAGCTCTAAAATACATACAGTATCATTTAAGGTCATTGACTATCAGGCCCTCATTTGTCTCTTGGAACTGATTGTCTGCAGCACCTCTGAATGTATAATACCTTAAGGAGAATGGATTTTACTTTATGTTTGCTCTCACCTTCAGCCAGAGTCATCTCTTCCCTCAGAACTCCTATAATTTCTTTATTTATGTTTCTATCATTAAATTTACCACAGTTATCTTGTGTCTTTGTAGGCCTTTCTCCTTGACTAAATAATAGTCTCGATAAGGGCCAGGAGCATCTCTTCTCTCCTTTTGATCCCCTTGGAATTTTGTAAGATGTAGTCATTCAGTAAATGTTTTACAACAGAACTGAATGTTATGTCAAGCAGAATCAGATACATCGTCCTGACTAGCTAGATTGCTAAAAACAGAGGAACTCTAGCTGCAAAATCAAGGTAGATATTTTTAAGCAGAAAAATGTAGGATGGTGAGGTCGGAGGGAAGTAGCCAGCATTGGAATAAATGCCAGAACCTAGAGCAGTTTTTTTCTTTTTGGGCACAAGGTGGCAGAATATGCCCATTTTATGCAATCAATCATTGCATAAAAGGCCCCTTTGTGAAGCTGGAATTTTCTGCCCTGTTTTGGAAATCTATGTTTGTTTTAAAACAACAACAACAACAACAAAGAGAGAAAGAAAAAGTGAAGCAGTAGAGCTTGATGGCTGAAATCTGTGTTTGGATACAACGCAGGCCCATGGCCTGACTGCAGGTTGTGCTTCCGGATCTGTGGTCCTTCAGTTTTGGTCTCAGCCCTCTATGTCTGGATCCCTTGGCTAGGCATCGAAGAAATTGAAACTTTTCCAGTTTCCCTTAAATGGATGAAAATCTGAACATTGTCAGTATTTTAAGTGACTGTGCACCAATATTCAAGCTTGATGAGAGGAAAATCTGAGAGAATTGAAATGTGCAATTTCTCCACTAGATAGCAGACTAAGACTGATGGCCTTTGGAAACTCCTGCCTGCAATTACCCAAAGAAAACATCCATTTTCTCTACCAGTTCATTTCTTTTCTTTACAACACCAAGTGTTTTTCATGTGAACAGTCCATTTACTTGTAAAAGTCTGATATAATCTGGGATATAAATAGAGGGTTGATTTCAATTAATTTTTCTGCAATTTAAATTCTGAAGTAGTTTTCTTCATTTCATTAACTGCTCAGGGTTTGTGTGTGTGTGTGTGTGTGTGTGTGTGTGTACGTGTGCACCAAAATTGTCTTTTATCTTTAAAAAAACCAAAGTACGGGGCACCTGGGTGGCTCAGTGGGTTAAAGCCTCTGCCTTCGGCACAGGTCATGATCCCAGGGTCCTGGGATGGAGCCCCCACATCGGGCTCTCTGCTCGGCAGGGAGCCTGCTTTCCTCTCTCTCTCTGCCTGCCTCTCTGCCTACTTGTGATCTCTGTCTGTCAAATAAATCAATAAAGTCTTTAAAAAATAAAAATAAAAAAATAAAAAAGCAAAGTACTAGGAAGAGCTTACTCTGGAATTCTGTTGGTGAGTAATTTATTAGGAGATATGTTAACTTTTCATGGATACTATTACTGTTGTACCTGGAAGATGGAGACTAAATGAGGGAAAGAAGATATTTCTTGTTTTCACGTTCAACTTGCAGGTTCTCTCTTGTTGTGTGTCTTTGTGTGTACACGCATATGCATATGGATATGGATATGTACACACACTGTCCATGTGTATGTGTCTGTATATCCATCCATCCATATATTGAATGCATATTCTGTATTATATCTATCTTTCTATGTGATGTATGACAGTACAGTGACTGTTTAAGAGCAAAAGACTGTTTAAGATCAAATCCTAGCTTACTGGTTGGGACACTTACTCACAGTTCTGTGGCCCAGTTTCCTCAACTGTAAATTGGGGATAGTAATGGTACCCATATAGTCAGACGGTGTGCAGATAAATGATTGTAACAGAGCACAGCACATTTAGCGATTATTATTTGGGTGTATGTGGAGAATCTGATTTTTTCCATAGCTTATATTGCAATTTTTATTTAGCAAAAAAGTACCTTCTATCAACCTAATGTACAGTTTAGATTTTTTTTAAGGCACCATGGTGTTGTATTGACACTGCTGTTTTTCATTTGTGTTATGTACGTTATTCAACTCAATAATTTAGGTGCTGTCCAGAATATACCAGTCATGATTTCTGCTTTTTGGAAACTCGTATCTTAGAGAGACAAGAGAAGTAGTAGGTACTTTTCTCTACCTTCTACCTTTCTTCTTCTCTTGGTCCTTCTCATTTAGAAGAATATCAGAATAAACAGAAAGGTATATGAATTAGTAATTCAATTCAGCTATCAAAAAAAAAAGAACAGTTGCTTAACACAGAGAGAATTGTTTTATTCACAGAACAAGCATTCTCGGGGCAGGAGGCTGATGGAGCTGGGGAGCTAGTTTAGTGGTATCTCTGTGATTATTTTGTCTTTTTGTGTTAGAAGACCTAAATTTCTTCTGTGTGTCTCTTTTACTCTCACACTTCTACCACACTCACAATACCTCTGACACAAGCCAGGTGAGTTTTCCCCTCACACTAAGCACTTTGTGACACCAGCTGTGTGTCCTACGACTTATCTCAATTTTGACACTATCTACCTAGAGATAGCCTCAGATCCCACAGGTTAAGACCTCAGTCCCATAAGACTGCCCCCTCCCCAATTCAGATGCCAGTTGTATGTCCAGGTTGTCACCTATGGTTCTGACCTATTGGACATAAATCAGACTTTCCCCCAAACCCCACCTCTGTTTCAGTTAATTGGTTAGAGCAACCCACAGCATTCAAGAAAACAGTTTACTTCCTGTTTGCCAGTTTATTGTAAAAGAATAAGATAAATGATACTGATGGACATCCAGATGGAGGAGAGGTGAAGGGTAAGGTACGTGGGAAGAGGTACAGAGCTTCGACGTCCTCTTCAGGTAGGTTACCTCCTGCCCCCTCCATGTGTTTGCCAGCCTGAGAGCTCTCGGGACACCAGACATTTGAGGTGTCTCTAGAGGCTTCATCACATAGGCATAACTATTAACTCCATTGCCAGCCCTTCCTCCCTCTGAAAATTTCAAGTTTTTAATCTGGCCTCTCTGGTGACCAGCCCCCATCTAGGAGCCCACCAAGAGCCACCTCACTAGAACAAAAGTCCCACGAAATTCCAAGGGATTTAGGAGCTCAGTGTCAGGAACTAGGGTCAAAGACCAAATATTAGAACAAAAGATGCTCCTAGTGCTCTTATCACTTAGGAAATTACAAGAGTTTTCAGAGTCCTGTGCCAGGAACCAGGGGCAGAGACCAATATGTATATTTTCTGTTGTCTCACACCTTTTTTTTTTTTAATTTTTTCAATTTATTTATTTTCAGAAAAACAGTATTCATTATTTTTTCACCACACCCAGTGCTCCATGCAATCCGTGCCCTATATAATACCCACCACCTGGTACCCCAACCTCCCCCCCCCCGCCACTTCAAACCCTTTTCTTCATGGTTACAAAATGCTGCTCTGCCCATGAGCATCATGTTAATGTCAAGTGAAGAACTAGGGTAAGAAAGGAGGAAGCACGGTACTAGCTGTAAAAGCTTCTCTTATCAGGAAGAGCAAAAGTCCTCCAAGAACCTCACTCCCCTCCCTTACCAGGCAGCTTGCGTCTAATTTCCAGAAGAGTGTCAGAAGGCCATTAGCTGGAAAAGCATCTATATGAAAGACTGGGGAAAAGAGAAAAACTGGAAGTGATTTGGGATCAGCCAATGAAAACTCTCCACCAAAGTAAGTTTTGGTCTGGTCCTTGCACTTGCACTTCTCCTTCTCAAATTATCCTTGTTCCTCCCATTCCCTTCACCCCTGTTTATTCTATTTCCTTCTTTGTCTGGAAAAGCGATAACATAGACCTTGGTTTTAGGAAAGAAAGCTTGCCTTACAAGAAGTTATAAATGTGCAACACAGGAAGGAAGTGTAGAAAGATACAAAGCAGGATCTGGTACAGCACAGGGAGGTCAGATGAAGAAGGAAATGCGGGCTTAAGCACAGTGGGATGAGGGAATGTGGTTAAGTTTTATTCAGCAGATTAACTTCGCAACACTGCCTTTGCCAAAAGGAGAACTAATCTTGTTGCCTCTGAAATAAAGCACCACAGACAACAGACGTTTTAATAGATTATTTAATTATAGATTATCATATGAACAATATTATTGCTTTTCATATCTATAAAGCAAGCAAACAAAGGCTTTTGTGACATTTACAACTAGTTTTGATGACATCTATTCAAATGTTACCTATTCCACATATCCTTAATTAATTTTTCTTCTTGAAAAAGATCATGGTAATTTTGAATAGAATCTCATACTGTGACTTTTACAATAGCAACAAATCTCCCCAGGAGGCCAGGTTTCTTGGCTTACTCAATTCTCTGCTCTGCCCTTTCTCACCTGGTCTGCTCTCAGGTGGCCCTCCTTTTCTGTCAGGTTACAGATGACTAGATATTTGAACCTTAATCCTGCTGGGAATTTCTAGTAGCTAATCACCATCACTCTCACTGGAACTGCCACTGTCAGATGATTCACTACTGTCATGCTTTCTAGGGGGGCTAAACCTTCTCCTGGAATTGGGTTTTCTGTAACCCCAGGAGCCTTTCCTTTGTGACACGCCCTTATTCCGTGTAGAATTTTGTCTGTGGGGTACATAATGATTTTTTCTGCTCTGTGTTATTATAGTCTCCTCATTATTGAGGCCATTATGGGAACCTATTTCATTTTTAATTTCATTATCAAGATCATGAGAAGGAGCAAGCTGGCCCCGACTTTTGCCCTTACTGGGAAATCTTTGTTTTTCAATTGAGATTACTTGATTCCTATTAGAATGCTCCATATCTTTCCGGCTACCACCTTTGCCATTTTTGGGAATTTCATTATAATTAGTACTTTCAGCAACATCCCTACTGCCTTCTTTCTTTTTCTCTTTTGAGGGTAGATGAGGATGAGGGTAATGAAACTCTACTTTCCCTTGGTGAGCATTTTGGCTGTTGGCATCTACTCTGTTTCCTTCTTTTCCAGGGAGTTCCTTAAAGTTGGTGCTACCTATGATATCATTGCTGCCTTCCACTAGACTTACATCAGCAGTGCTTGCCTCTTTTCTTGTTTCATCCCTGGTTCCAATGGTACTTCTGCCACTTTCTTCTTTCTCTGGAATCTCATTATAACCTGGCCCTCTTGCATCAGGACTGATGGTATTGGCTTCAGTTGGGCCAGAAAACTCTGTTTGAATATCTGCACCTTTTAAGTCAGGACCAATAGGTTCTCCTTTACCAGAAATATCCTTAAAAGGTTGACCATCGCCACTGAAAAGAGAGAGATCATTGTCGCCCCTTTCTTGAAGATCTGGGTAACCACTGCCTTCGAAATCACTGGGGATTTTTTTGACTTTTGGGAGCTGTTTTGGATAGTCAATGTTGTGTTGGGTATGGTAGGTACTTTGGCTTTTAACTGGAATATTCTGGGCTTGGGGATCTCTTTGATAATTCTTTCTATCTTTTGAGGAGACTTTAACATAGTTCATACTTGCTGGGATTTTGCTTAGAACATTCTTGGGTTTGTTCTCTTTGTTTTCCTCTGCCAAGAGTTCAGTCACAGTCCTTGGCTCCATTATATACTGCAAATTATTTCTGATGAGAGTTGCACCATATTCTTCTTGGTTACGGAATTTGTTCACAGCATTGTCTTCATCCTCAGCCCTGTTATTCCCAGTGGATTCAGGATAAATGGACATCTTTAGGTCACTGTGGGCATTTCCTTGGTTATTAATACTATCATCTTCATTTGTTTTCTGTCTGTTCTCAAAAAGAGTTTGGGTTTTGTTACTTTGGTAATTTTCATTGGCTCCAAGAATGGAAGAGTTTTTCTCTCTTTCCTGGGCAATGTTTTCTTTAGGTGCTGGCTCTTGATTTCTTCTTTTACCAAAATTTTGAAGAGCAATATTGTCTTTATTTTTTTCTTCCTGCTAAAGTGTAATTTTCAATATAAATTATTATTTTATGTTAGATTTTAAAAAATTAATAATTCCTAAGCAGTTTAAAAAGAATTACCCACCAGATACGTAAGAGAAAGACTATTAACTCGATAGAGGTTTGTTGGTAGGGATAATTTAGAAATGATCAGAGCAAGTTTCATGGATAAAGAATGAGCAAGCTTTGAAGAATGGGTAGGATCCAAATATGTGATAGGATAATAGTGAGAATATTTTAAGAATAAGTGGCATATTCAATGTCTGGAAACAGGAAACATTTGAAAGATAATACGAATAAAACTCCATGGTTTGAAAAGAGAAATCCTAAAGAAGCGAAAAATAAGTAAGTTTGGAAATATGGATAAGGGTCTGATCTTGAAGGAGGATCTGAATTTAAGGAGCATATGATTCAAGAGTGGTCCCCCTAAACACAGAGACATATTTGCTAAAATAAAAGAAATTGAAACCATGATTAAAGTCTCAATGACAACATCATTTGTTTTTGAGACAAAGACAAATATTTGGACCTAAAGTGGAAAGTTCACTACTAAAATTTTTATGATTACTGCTCTAAACAATAAGATGTTTAAATGAAGATTGATAATATTTTTAGCAAAAAAAAAATGCTGTCCTCATCTTGCGTAAGCCATTGCAAGTGAAATGGAGTTCATATTTTAAAAAATAATTATTCTCTCTCTCTGTCTTCCTTTCTCACTCTCTCTGTGTGTGCATGTGCGTGCGTGCGTGTGTTCTTGCCCTGGTCTTCAGAGATATTCATCTGCCTAGAGTGAAATTTCCTTTTTCTTTTCATTTATTCTCCCCCAATCCTCATTTTTAGAAAACAGACCAATAGATGAATCTAGATAATACTCAGCTTCTGACTTCAAACAAAGGATTTGCAGCAAGTGTTACAAACCCAGCTGTTGTCAGAAAAACGATTCATTACCTTTCTTTTCTTCCCTATTTGTCATGTAATAAACTAAATTTGATAGTTTAGATAAATAGTTCTCAAATTTAGCATTTATCAGAACTGTTTGGAAGGTGATAAAACAAAAATTGTTGAAACCAATGGCCAGAGTTTCTGGACCAGTAGATCTGGGGTGAGACTCTAGCATTTGCCTTCAATAACATTTCCCAGGTAATGTTGATAGTTGCTGGTCGATAGACTGTATTTGAGAACTACAGTTCTAGATCATAAGGTGAAATATGGAGATCTAGACAAGGAAAGTCCCTGAGTGATAATGGGATGAAAAAAAGAAAGTGAAGAAGAAAAGTGAAGTGTTTATACATGTATCTCCATTTGTCCTTTTTGGGGGGAGCCCATAAAAAGGCTTCATAGGCTGTACTTTACGAACTTGAGGTGCAGCCAAGTTGCAATAAACTTGGCAGAACAATGTGGTCAAAAAGAAAAAGGGGCTGACAGCAACTTTGCCCATGACACTCACAGTATTTCTATGGCATAAGCTAGATATGAAAGTGTCTGAGAGTCTCATCGGGAATTTTCCAGAGGGTATCCTCCACAGTGATACCCTCTGGAATCAGAGGAGGCTCTAAATCAATGAAAGGTGGCTCTAAAGGGAGTCACGTAGAAGGAACATACACACTATGGACAAAGGTGAGTCATACTCAAACACACAGGGGTCTAAATTGTCTACGAGAGCCAAGAGAGACTGAAACACCACTGGGCCCCAACCAAGACTGTACTGTGCTGATCCTAAGCTATGGCAGCCAGAGACTTCATTTTATAATACAAGCAGGCGGGATAGCACACAAGTGGTCAAGCAACATTGCCCATGCATGTCTGAGGATTCCACATCTTCCCTTCCACTGTGGTGGGAGCCATGTTTGTACAAATGGTATATAGTATGTAGTGGATGATATAAGCCATCCCCTATTGCCTCATATATCTGTATGCCATCTTAGAGAAGAGAAAGAGAGTATCTGAGTGTTTTTACCCAAACTAAAGGACTTACTTAAAGAACTATTATAATGATTTGATAACCTTAAGTTTAAACAGGCTGAATTTAAATTAATTTCTGTGGACTCCCCCCTTCCTCTCATTACCCTTTGGGTAGGAACTCTTGAGCAACAGAACAATTATAAACAGAATAAATAAGATACTTTCTCTCTACCTCCAAATTGTAAGGTGAGGTAAAATTGACAACACCGTGACATAGGCTTTTGAACTGGTGAGTAATATGAAATGGAAATAAGAGGCATTAATTGAGGGACGGGGCAAGTTGGAAATGTGGCTGGATGCCCCATGTACTAAGCAATACTTGATGACTCATGGAATGGCAGAGGCAGTAGACCTGCAGGACCAAAGACGGGGGTGTAGAGCGGTGGGACAGGGACCCTATATCCAACTGGGGTTCTCACAGACATACAGGGTGCTGGAGCATTCTAGAACCTGAGACTCGAGGGTAAAGAATTTGGTTTTATTTTGCAAAGAGTGAAGAGCTAGTGAAGGTTTATGAGCAAGGGATTAACAAAATAAAAATCAACAGCTCAGGAGGAATAGCGGTAAGAAAGAACAGTTAGGAGGATTTGCAGCGTTCAAGGCTGAGATATAATCGCTTGGATTTAAATTATGCCAGAGAAAAACACTACAAAGGAAAAAAAACCCTTCTACTGGTGTTCAGCCAGAAGGTGGGTTAATAACTAAAATGGACTGGAAGATTGATTTGCAAAAATGAAGACAAGAGAAAAAGAGAACAACTCTAATATCGGACAGATTGATGCTGTGAGAATGTAGCACCCGAGCTCAAAAAACAATACCTAGTTAGAGAAAGGGTCAGGATTCCCAGCCTCACAGGGTCACCCAGGGCAAGTCCTTCCCAGTTTCATGACCTATGGTCAGCTGTTCCTTCCTTGAAGACTTTACAGGCAAATTGCTTGTTACGTTTTATGTGAGACCTTTTCATTTATATTCTAATTTTCATTATGTTTTATTTTTCAAGTTTTTTTGTAACCTGCACCTAGTAACTGATGCAACAATTATTAAGGTTATTTCCTCTTTCATATGCATCCTTTTTAATATTTGGAAAAATTAAGATTTTCTCTAAACTCACTGGAGGCTTTCTTTTTCTTCTCCAAGTTGACACTTGTGGTTCTCTTTTATTAGGTCACTATGTTCAGGGCTGTCATCTGACTACAGATCTCCTTTAGCTTGTGGGGTTCCAGATGGCCCCAGACTCTGATGTGGCCTGGGTAGCCCTGAGCACACAGCTTCTAGTAGCTTCCTTGCCCTGGCCACCTATTTTTACTAATTTTTACGAATTTTTTTAACTATTTTTACTAATGCAGCTTAATTTTGTCCCACCTCTTTTGGCCACCACTTTGGTCTGTTGGCTGCTATTGAACATGTAGACATTTTCTTGAATGTATTAATTAAATATGTGCAAATACATAAATGCTCCCAGATGGAGGAAGAAAGTATAGACAGGTTGGAGGCTTGCACTCACACAGCAAGGGTATAGGGAAGGTAAAAGAGATGGAAAGCCCACATTCAGGGAAGTCAGGATAATGGGGAATCATATTTAGTGGAACAGCAGGCAGGAGGAGTCAAATGGTCTTTCTTGATCCGTCAGTCAAGGGTTCATTGAAAGTAGGTGTACTATGGAAAGAGCACGGTTACTGGATGCCCTACCCTGCTATTGATGAGCTATATGATCTTAAAAACCTTATTTTACTTCTCTGTGGCTCAGCTTTCTTAATAGGAAAATAAGAAAAATGATAGTTATCTTTCAGGATTGTTGGGGGAATTAAATGGTTTTATGAAATGTTATAATGTGTATAAAGTATCTAAAATAATGTCTATGTGTAAGATGAATTCTATATAAATGATGGTAACTATGATTTCATACAGAATCATATACAGCCCTTTATCAAATGGCTGTTTGCTTCCCTATCTAGTGTGAGTGATGGGAGTGATGGTGGTTTGATTATTGGAGGCACAGCTGTTTTCCCAGGCTCTGTCCCTCCTTAACTGTTGTGGTGGTAGGTGGAGATGGACGAATCTGGACCCTTCTATCCATATACTACCTGAATATCACCCTCTGGGAGGGTTCTGCGAGCTTGGGACCTCTGAGACGATGCTATCCTAAATGTATTTTGCTTGATCTTCCTTTTTATCTCTTTCTTTGGTCTGAAAATAAGAATACCATTTTACCTGGAGGACTGCTTGTTTTCACACATGTATCTCACTGTTGCAAGCGGTGGGGAAAGTGTTGAATCAGCTCATTCTTGAATCTCAAGATTAAAAATACCTTGTGAAAATGCCTTCTACCTTTAGGAAACTGCTTACATACAGCATGCAAAAGTTAGAACTTGTAATATCTTTAAGTTACAGTTTGAAATTATTTATTTGTGGGAATTATGATATTCCCTGATCTTTTATAGCAGCAGAATGTTCTGAAAATAAGTAAGATTTTTCTGTGGGGAAAAATATAATAGAAACAAACTTTATAGTGAATTATTGCTGAATTAAAAGTATTTTAAACGTTTGACTTCTTTTAAGTCATTGAGTCTTGGAAAGTTTCACGTGGACGTTTATATTTTCTTTTGAAATCAAGTTCATTTGCTCATTGTGAATATAGCCTTTTGAGTTAAACAGATGCGTTAACAAATCAGTAGATTGGGATCATCCCTTTTAATTTTGTTTCTCCCCTTACTCTGCGGTGGGAAATTTCGTTTTCTTTCTGGCGCTTCAACTGCTTTAAAAACAGTAGCATGTATACTAATGAATTAAGTGCATTTCACTAAGGACTGAATAGAGTTCTTTTATAGATGAAAACATGGAGCAACTTTTAAACTGATGTGATGGTCAATCTTTTTTGTATTTGTTATTTTAAATGATTTCTGGTCGCATCGCTAACTGCATGGTGGTCCTTCTATCAGTTGGCTGGTCTGATTTCCTGTGTTCTTTCTATCTCCACGCCCTAGTTCATATTATTCTTTTCGTCTGGAATGGCCTCTCTCATCTACTTGTTTGCTCAGATTTCTCTCATCCACTTATTTGCTTAAATTGTACTCAACCTCCAAGGCCCAGCTCAGTTATTTCCATTATGTAGGCGTTTCCTAAACACCAGACTAAGAACTAATCTTTTTCTACTCTAAGCCCCTAAAATCACATTTTTTGGGTACTACTCTCACAGCACTTTGCACATTCTGTCTTGAGTTTTATAATGATTTTATAAATGCATTTTTTTTTTTCTTTTCTAACTCTAAGTTCCTGGAGAGAAAGAGTTAAGTTTTCTCAATCATTTAATCTCACATAGTGTCTTGCACAATAGGAAGAGCTCAACATACATTTATTACACCAAAAAGCTTTAACTTACTCAATGTAACAAATTAGCTGAACAGGCAGTTAGTCTTAGAGATGCCATCTAAAGAATAATGAGCAGAACAAAATAACATTCTGAAGAGGAGCTACCACTTTCATGGGAAATGAAGCCAGATTTGGAAAAAGTAAATAGTCCTTTTGCTGATGGCATTTTAAGCTGTTTCCAGCTCTTCGGCCAATGAATCTGCAAAAAAGGGCTGAATGAAAAGAATTATTGTCCTATTCCAGGGACAAGGCCCTTATTCTTTCTCTTCCAAGCATTCTGACCCAGAATGGAGTCATCAGTGGAATGAATTTAAGGGACACTAAAACATGTCACTCTTTAGGCTAAAATGATTTCTCCTGTTAGTCTTCTAATCCTCATAATTAGAACACATGATAGATGATGTTCAGAAACCCTCCTTATAAAAGACCAAACATTACTTGGAAGCAATAAGCAAAGGTCACGGGCATTAGAGGTCCACCAGCATCACACCTGCTAGGGCAGGTCCCAAAGCGGGGCAGGATTTGGGCTAAGCTGTAGGGTGGCCTATCTCTGTGAGTTCTATAACAAAGTTGTTTAAGGAGCCAGGGACTATAGAAAAAAAAGGGCAAAAGCACCCACCAGACAGAAACCCAGAGTAATTAAAATAAATTTGTCTCCTCTACAGTTTCCCCTGGGGTTAGTCCAGATTTTGGCTCATGGTAAGGATCTTCTCTCAGAGATTTAGCTTACCTTTATGTCACTTTGATTTTTCCTCCCAGATGATGTGTAAACATACTTAAAAATATAATACCCGTGTTTCTCATGGTGGCCTTTGTACATTATCTACAAAAACATAACATTGTATTAAGATGTGTTTATATCTTATTAACTTGTCTGGCTCTCCTTTTGATTGTACAAGATATTCTTTAACTTAAGTAAAGAATTCTGCTTCTGACAAATGGTAGTTCTTCTTATAATCACAAAAGAGCACCTATAAACCTTGTCCCTTTCTTTTCTACATGTCTGTAAGTCTGTTTGCTCTAAGGATGGCTATCAATGGCTCTCTCTCCCAAGGCGTATTAATTTTATTAACAAATTTCAATGGACAGGGAGCATGTGGAGATATTTGCAGGTGGGAGGGGCTGTAAGGAATAGGAGAAATGTGGGTTTTACAGTATTCATGTCTGATGTCAAATTGGAAAGACACAGCATGAACATTCAGACTCTGCTGTTTGCCATTCAGACTCTGGGTTTGCCTTTGTAATTTTCAGCTGAGATAAAGAACAGAAGATTGTTAGGTCCTAGAACAGAATTTCTGAGGCTGCCAGGAGAAACCATGGTAGGCTGCAATTTGGTGACATGAAAAGCTGAGGATACTTGTTTTACTTTCTACATGCATATGGAAAAGTAACTCCATGCGAACAGAATTCCACATTAAGATTCGTTAACTCGCTTTCCATTGTTTCCTCCCTCATTTGTTGTTTTGTTCTCATGTATATGTGTGCGAAAATAGCTTGCTAATAATACACCAGGATTTTTATTCACTTCTTCTGGACAAAGAAATCACAGTGAAGAGAAACAAATCCCCATTCAGAATGTTTCTCTTTTCTATCAAACATTGTCTGAATTAAGTGCTAAAATTATGTTGTGTAATTTTGCATTTCCATTCTAAGTGCACAGGAATATTTTGACAGTTAAAAATTTCCTCTCCTGAGTTTTTTTCTTTAAAAGAATTGAAATAGATTTATCTGAGAAGAATAATTCTGTTTACCCTCTGTTCTTCCACACAGTCTTCCTTAGTTTTCTCAGTTTGTGGCAGAAATGTCTGGAAGGAAACAAGAAATACAACTTCACAAAACATTCATTCTTTCGTCCATTTCTGCCAACAATAAATGTCTCATTTATTTTTCTCTTACTGGGTTGTATTATTCAATGTGGAAAAATCATTCCAACCAAAGAAGATGGATACATTACAATAATATTTGTTTTAGTCTTACAAAAGAGGGTGCCAGCATTCGTCCACCAGAGGGAGACAATGACATAAGCATTAGAACCACACTCAAGCACAGAATTGCCAAGTTGGGGAGGGGTGTCACTCCAGATGTGGAAGCTTGGATGTTACTGATATCAACTGAAAAATAAATTTTCACTGGCACATTGGAAGTTGTTTAGTATCAATGAACCAAAATCAGAGTCCTGTGATGAGAATTATAAGTTTGCATGAATTGCATGAATTTAGAGTTTGCTATACAAGCAAAGACTTGATGCTGCTGGTGGTCCAGCAAAAGTAAAACCATAGCTCTGTCCATAAGGTGTAGGATCATGTCCAAGGATGAGACTTTGTTGTTGCCAGTCACCTGATTTCTGTCAGGGAAAGGAAAATGGAGTGGCCTACGGATTGGGACAAATACTCTTCTTGATCTGCAACAGACATGTCCAAAGATCTTGAGAATACCTGGGGTGAGAGGTACCTATTGAGGTGGAGAAAGGCCAGAAACTAGGAAGGAATAGATCCAGGCTGCATGTTCTAGGTCTTTAGGCTAAAATTTTGGCACACAGAAGATGACCTGAGAATTTTGGAGCAAGTTTGCTGTAGAAGAACAGACACAACAATTCTTTTGTTCCCAGTATTTTAATTTTTTTAAAAAAGATTTTATTTATTTCTTTGACAGAGAGAGATCACAAGTAGGCAGAGAGGCAGCCGGTGGGAGTGGGGCAAGCAGGCTCCCTGCTGAGCAGAGAGCCCGATGCGGGGCTCCATTCCAGGATCCTGAGATCATGACCTGAGCCGAGGGCAGAGGCTTAACCCACTGAGCCACCCAGGTGCCCCTGTATTTCAATTTTGAAATTCCTAGTGTATCTCAGATTTGGGAAGAGGAACCAGTGGGTGGGACTTCTTTGTGTTTAATGCACGTGCTAAAGTAGAAACAGGAGTCATGTGGTATCAATCATAGAAAAGAGAGAACCCCTCAAGGGAAAGCTGAAAGAAAAAGTTCTTAATCACCTAGAGAGTATTCTTCCTGAAGAAACCTTAATGTTCTGGGTTTTTCTGCAATAAAATATAGGCAATTATCCTTTCAGATATTGTGCTTCTGCTCTCTCAGGAATGACCTCTACAAACTACATTTCTTGAGCAACTTTGCCATCTGGCTTCAGTCTGGGTTGGCTGACAGGAGGCCTACCCTGAGATTGGAGGGTAGAAGGATAGAGTGAACAAGTATGTCTTTTCCTGCTCTCTCTGTTTGGGGCTGCAGCTCTAGGACTGGACACATCTCTTTTGTGGTCCTGCCTCTCTGCTGGGTCCCTTCCCCACTCAGGGCACTGAGAACACCACTTCCTTCCTTGTTTCTTCAGCCCAAGGGGTGGCAGTAGTTTTAATCTTTGGGTTGCCTCACTACCCATGATTTGCTCTTTCTGTTTGTCCTATACTTAATAACTATTCTCCAAATAAAATCCCTCTACTGAACTCCCTGTCATGGGAATTTTATTTTATTGTCCTGACTGGATCCTGACTGATGAAATTGTCTCAGAAATAAATACAAAACTTTAGTAAAAGTGCCCTATTGGCTTGGCTCCAAGGCAGACCTGCCTAACAGTCCATTACATCCTAGAAACAAAAATAGTTTGTGAATAACACCTTCTGTTTACACAGCACTTTACAGTTTATAAGCTGTTTTTGTATACCTAATCTCATCTGATTCCCATAATAACCCCTATGAGTTAGGCAGTAGAATAAACAAAATTATCTACACTTAAACATGCAATAGCAGTTGTAGAAGTAAAGGAGATATTTTAACCAAAACCTTTATCTCAAATTCCCAGGGTTAAAATAATAAATTTTTAAATGGCTTGCTACCTGCCAAAAAATATTAATAATAAGAGGAAATGTTTCTAAATTTTACATTAAGTACCTTCAAGGTATACATTTTTTTTTAAAGCTTTTATTTATTTATTTGACAGACAGAGATCCCAAGTAGGCAGAGAGGCCGGCAGTGGGGGGGGGGGATAGGCTCCCCGCTGAGCAGAGAGCCCGATGCGGGGCTCCATTCCAGGATCCTGAGATCATGACCTGAGCCGAAGGCAGAGGCTTTAACTCACTGAGCCACCCAGGGGCCCCTCAAGATATATTTTATAATTCCATCCATTACTGACTTTTTTCTTATGCTGTTTTTTATTCTCTTATGCATGTAAATTTAGATCACTGTATCATTTCCCAAAAATATCAAAACAGTGAAAATACTTTTGAATATGGGGTTATAGGAAAAAGAAAACATAAAAATAAGGTGACTAGATACTAAGTAAGAAAAAAGCAATTGTTTGGGATATTCAGCATCTTCTCATAGAACACACACACACATGAATTAAAAACATCCTTGTTAGTATCGAGTACCTTAATGAAGCTGGCAGTAATAAGTCATGAGCTTACAACAAAGTAAATTTTAACAGTGTTTGTAGTCTAATTGCATGTTGATGAATATTAATTGAATTGCATGGCCCAATATCCATCTTTTGTTTTCTTCCACTTCCAAATTTTGTCTTTGAAGGAAACCAGAATGTCACTCCCCAAATATGCTTCTTTAACATAAGAATTATTTTGAACTGAAGGCAGTTAAGTCATAAATGCAGAAAAAGTTCCCCCTTTTCTGCCGAAAGGTAGGAAACAAAGTATCTTGTTACTGGTGGCCAGCTCTTAGCAGTTCAGAGATGACACTGGAGGAATCCACAAATCTTGTGAAACTAATCCTCATCTTTCTCAGTAAGGAATATAAGGACTACCTAGACCTGGTTGGATTACCTTTAGCCCAAATCCCTTTGTCTTATCAATTTTTCACAAATTTGTTGTTTCTTCGTCTAAAAGGTATAAAAGCTTCCTGCTTTGGTTACCTTTTTGGGTCTTCATTCTCTTATGACTGCTCCCATGCACATGTAGAAATTTAATAACATTTGTATGCTTTTCTCCTGTTAATCTGTCCTTATCAGCTTAATTTTCTGACAGAGCCATGAACACAAAGAGGATTGAGGAAAACTTTTTTTTCTCCTACAGTTTGAATTTAGAATATAATTCCAAAACAGATGTAAGTGACTCAATATATTCCAATTTCTGATACCACAATCTATTAATAAATAATTTAGGTAAACATCACATTTAGTCATTCATAATTCAAAATTTTATGTATGTCCTTGCTGAGCCTTTTTCATCTGAAATATGCACCCCCTCCCACCACCCCTCACACCCACTTTTCTGTTCTCCCACGCTTGAGTGTGGCCTGCTGGCTCCTTCTCTTGACCATTGGTCACTGAATTGATATTGACATAACAGTTACTGGAAAATGGTCAGAAGGTGCCACTTCAGCTGCTCCTTGGAATGTGTTGCTCAAAATAGATTCATCCTCAGTGGTGGGTTTGAGCTGGGTCAGCAAGACCCACTCAACCTCTGTCATGCTTAAGCACATGCCCCTGTGGTCGTGGTTGAGCTGAGTTGTGTGAATTGGGCCTGGCAGATGTCTATTTTTAAGCACTATGGCCCACTGCAGGACTGTCAAAGGATATGTGCTAAGAGGGGCCATACTTTCCTCAACTTCTGCTGTCCTTACTGGATGGCATCATTCATGCTCATCACCGGGTTTCCCAACTGGTCACTCAACTGGCTCAGGACCTATATTTAAGCACTCCGGCAACAGAATGACTACTTGTTTCCATGCTCTCCAACTGAAATGGTTGTTCTGAAAGGCTAGGATGCTTTTCAGACATTGGCTAATTAGCACTGTGTCTGCACAGCAGAAAATATCGGTAACACTCAGCATTTTCACAAGATAATTTAGTCACATCCTGAATACTCATCTGGGTGAATCAGAGGGAGAGAAAAAAAAAAAAAAAAGAAATTGCAACTCAATTTATGTTAAGCTTAGGGGTCCTTCTTCCCATCTTTAGCCTTGCACATGAAGAGAAAATCTTTAGCAGGATTTCCGTATTGGTGGGTTACAAGAATAAGAGAAAAGGTCTGGTTTCTTTCTATTGCCAATGTATTTACAAAATCTAGTTGGTCAGCTGTAAAACTGTCAAGTCAAATTTTTTTCAGTTTTTAGTAAAATATCAAGAATCTCTTTAGATGTGTTAAAATTTGGGTCTCTGAGCATTTACTCATTAACAGTTGATTTGAAACACTGTGACTGGTATTAGTTTTCTCAAAAATATACTTTTTGGCATTTCTTAAAAGGCAATATGTTGACATTTATAAGTCAGCACATGTTTATTGAGGTCCTCCTTGGTGATAGACATTTGTATCAAGTGCTGGATGCTTTCTTTTTGTTTGGTACTTTATTGCAACTGAACTAGGTAAGGGTTACTAATTAAAAAAAGAAAAAAATATTGCTTAGAAACAATAAAGAGACCAGAAGATAATATGATGCATAAATGAGTTTATAAATGCTTACTGGTGCTGCCCAGGTCACGCTGAAAAGAAGCAGTCCCAAACAGACAATTTGCATCTTTGAGACTCTGCAAAAAAGATAATAATATTTTACCCTAAAGCATTGTCAAGTTTGAATTATATTCCTAAGAATAAATAAAACACAGAAGTACATACAAACATCCTTCTCCCAGTAGTTCATTTCCTTGTTTTAAAAAAAATCATGTATAATATATATCCAAGTATAGATACTTTAAGAGCCTTCATATGTCTAATTATTCTGATGTGAAAGTGAAAATTGGCCAATATTATTAAAACAATGAGGTCAGTTGATAAAAATAAATTTTATAGATATAATTACTTGTTATATTGTCAGTCCAAACTTTTCCCTTTTGTGTTTAGAGATAATTTAATTTAATTATTTCTATAATTCATAATAATATTAATCTAATGTAACAACTCATAACAGACTCTTTATATGGGTGCCAGCAAAGCAGGTCTCACTGTGAGGAATAAAGTCTTATCTGCTACCAGGATAGTTCCCCAATATATGTCCTTATATTCATTATATTCTGAGCTAGTAACCATCCATGAGCTGGAGAGTGAAACAATTTATGTAATCCATATATTAATAGCTAAAATTTATTGAGTACTAAAATACCTCTGTGCTAAAAGTTTTACATATATTCAATTATTGAGCTTCATGACAACCCAATGAGTTTGATGGTATTACTCTTCCTGTTTTTTTTTTCTTTTTCTTTTTAATTTTTTATTTTTTATAAACATATAATATATTTTTATCCCCCGAAGTATAGGTATGTGAGTCACCAGGTTTACACACTTCACAGCACTCACCATAGCACATACCCTCCCCAATGTCCATAACCCCACCCCCCCTTCTCCCAACCCCCTTCCCCCAGCAACCCTCAGTCTGTTTTGTGAGATTAAAAGTCACTTATGGTTTGTCTCCCTCCCAATCCCATCTTGTTTCATTTATTCTTCTCCTACCCCCTTAACCCCCTCCCCCCATTGCATCTCCACTTCCTCATATCAGGGAGATCATATGATAGTTGTCTTTCTCCGATTGACTTATTTCGCTAAGTTTGATACCCTCTAGTTCCATCCACGTTGTCGCAAATGGCAAGATTTCATTTCTTTTGATGGCTGTTTTAGAGTATGAAATAGATAGAAAGTCAAATAACTTGCCCTAGAACTCCCACGTATTAAGAGGCAGAACTGGGATTAATATCCAAGCAATTTAACTACAGAGCCAGTAGTCTTAATGATGACTCTATGCCATCTTGAATAAGTTTTTATTCTTTTGTCTTATTACAGAAAAGTCTACATGTAGTTGATTTAAAGGCAAATAATATTTCATATTGAGCTCAACAAAATTAGGTGTAAACATTAACATTTAGCTATGGATAAATGTATATATTTATACTTTGGTGAATATTCTAAAAGGACCTAGTGAGCTCATTTAAGTCAAGTAGCCATTATAGAAAAAGAATGTCAGTATGACTGTGAATTACTAATCTCGTGGTTTCGAGTAATATTAAGCATTTACCACATAGACATATAGCAACCAATATGAGCATAAAAAAATTTACACCACTTTTTGAGATTATCTGAGGAAAATGCTTTTAATGGCAATAATCTAAATACTGTTGCTATTGTGAAATTTTTCAAGGTAAACATTTTTATTTGAAGAAATAATGTAACTGTTAAATATATTCTAGAGCTCTAGTCTACTCTCTTCTAAAGAATATAATTTTCAAGATCTTAATTTTAACTGTAATTTAGCCATCCAAGTATTTTAGAGATCAGGACATTACAAATAATTTATCAAATGATTTAGTGTTGCTCAGTAGAAATGTCTGCACAGATGAGGTTTAAAACTATGAGTATGATCACATTATCCTTATTTTGGTTTGTAAGTGAAGGCAGAGAGTAAAATTAGTAACTTTAAATTATGGTGAATCTTGATAATGCTAAGACTTAATCAAAGAAGAAGTTGCTATCAAGCTATCAGTTTTAGTTGATGATTTCCAGAACTCGGCAACACATTTTATATTTTACAAAACAAAGCACTAAATATTACACAGTTGTGCTGAGCAGAGAATATTTTCAATATACATTTATTTTCAAAAGCAATCTCCCTACCAGATGACATATACCTTGAAAATGTAAACTATGTTATAAAGCTATTTGCTATCAAAAATATCAAGAGAGCCAAATTACCTGGTATCTTTTACCTTCAGAATACCTGGCTTCTTCCACAGGATTAGCAGTCTCTGGGAAAATTTTGCTGAAATTTAAAGTTTGTTAGAGTTCCCAATGGCCAATCAGCATAGACTCACTTAGCACTAGCAAACAATTTGTTACCAGTGCCCACAGATAACCATAGGGGGCAAAGTAATTTTAATCTAAAAATGTTTTTGTGGTGAAAAGCTGCTATCAAATGTTCCAGAAAGTAGGATAAACAGAACATATAAATACCTCAGTTTGGTGTATGATGTTGTCAGATAATTCAAATTGATTTCAGAACTATTAATTAGGACTCTCTGAATAACAAGTTTGTAAGTGGAAACATTTTAGCTATCCTTTTGTGTAGAAAGTTTATAATTTCAATTTTTTCTGTATTAAACCCAGCAACACTTAACAAATATGTATTGGGTACCTAATATGTGACAGACACTGGGGAAACAGCAGTGACAAAGCAGACAGAAAAAAAATAATCTGGTGGGGAAACTGACAATAAACAAAATAAGTAAAATATATTGTATAGATAGTGACAAAGACAAACTCTAAGAAGAAAAAGTATTGTAAGGAGAGGGGATGACAAACACTGGGGGTCAGGACATAGAGACACTGAGTTGAAATACTAGAAGGCCTCACTGAGAAGGTGACTTTTGAGCCATGTAAACACATGGCATCTAGGGGAAGAGCATTCTAAGTAGAAGGAAGGGAAAGATGAGAGTCCCAGAGACAAGACTGCTGACTTGTTCCAGAAATAGAGAAGAGGGCATTTTGGTTAGAAAGACTGAATGAAGTGAGTAGCAGGAAATGTAAAAAAAGGTCATAGATGGCAGATGACATAGGGCCTATAGATCATTGCAAGGCTCCTGACTTTACCCTGAGTGAGAAGGATCCCTTGGAGGTTTTAGACAGAGAAGTAACTGTAGAGTAATTGAGGTAGGAAAAGGCAGACATGGGCTAGGAAGCTCTCAAGGTAATCCAGGCAAATGGTGATTAGGAATCAGAGTGATGACAGAAGGGATTGGGTAACTGGTCAAGTTCTGTATATATTTTGAAAGTAAAGCCAGTAGGATTTGTTGACATACCAGATGTGGAGTATGAGAGAAAATCAAGAATTAAGGGTGACTCCAAAGTTTTTTGCTCTGAGCAACCAGAAGAATGAAGTTGTCTTTTATTGATATGGAGGAAACTGTAGAAGAAGTGGTTTGGGGAGAAACATTGAGAGTTTTGGTTTGGATATGAATATTACAGAATGGTCAATTTAGGACATTGACTTTCTCAGTGAAACAGGTAGTACACCCATATTAGAATAAGCCTTTCTGGGGCAATTGCCTGCTCTCTCCTCTTTTGCCCATTCTGTGTGCCAAAATAATGATTGCAATAGTTCGGGTTAAAAATACTACAATACCTGAAGGGATAATTTACATTAGAACTATATATGAAGCCTTAATGTACAATAATGTAAGAATTATTTAATCCATACCAAATGATAAGAATTGGTTAAACACAATCTTAACAAACTGTAAATAATATATAATGAGATTTAAATGTAAACTTCCCATTTCTCCCAACTTCTGAAACAGACAAAAGCCAAAATAGAGAGGAGAAGGGAGTCGGGGGAAATTGGAAGGGGAGGTGAACCATGAGAGACTATGGACTCTGAAAAACAATCTGAGGGTTTTGAAGGGGCCTGAGGTGGGAGGTCGGAGTACCAGGTGGTGGGTATTATAGAGGGCATAGATTGCATGGAGCACTGGGTGTGGTACAAAAACAATGAATACTGTTATGCTGAAAATAAATTCAAAAAAATTTTTTAAAAAGCCAAAATAAAACAAAAAAACAACCCTTGGACAGCTTTAGCTGAGAGAATGGTGTCTTTTCTAGTTCCGGCTGAATCCCTATTTTTGCTCTGTCAAGATTCTGCAGATCCTTTTTGAGTTCTGGAGCTGGTTTTTAAAACACTTGCCAGGACTAGAGTTTAAGCAATTGGGCTGGAGCTATTGTTGATTCACCATTCAACCATGGATTTTAGAATATTTGAGTGTTGTCATTAATGACAGAGACATTTAGATCTAGTAGATTTGGAGTCAAACAGACCTGAGTTCAAAAACTGACTCTAGAGGTGCCTGGGTGGCTCAGTGGGTTAAGTCTCAGCCTTTGGCTCAGGTCATGATCTCAGGGTCCTGGGATTGGGCTCTCTGCTCAGCAGGGGGCCTGCTTTCCCCTCTCTCTCTGCCTACTTGTGATCTGTCAAATAAATAAATAAAATAAAATAAAATAAAAAACTGACTCTACCACCTGTTTGTTATGGTCAGTTGCCTAAGCATCTAAATGGGATCTTTCTGAACTTCCATTTCTTCATCTGAAAATGAGGAGCATAGTCACAAGCTAAACTTTCATTGAATGATAACTTTGCTGTGAGCATTTTCCTTAAAAACATTTTCACCACATAAGGAATTGGCTGTAAGGCAATTTTGTCATAAAAGATAAAAAAATTACTGTTTGACAGTTTGGCTTAACCATTTGGTTTGATTTCTCCATTGAGAACAGTACTCCCAGTTTTATATGACTTAAACCTTACCCTCATAATTGTCTATACAATGGTGCAGAGTTTTGAACCTACATTTCCCACAGAACTTAATAGACATTTACCACCGGACATGTGACAATATGCCAAAACAAACAACAGTGTAGAAGGCTTTCACAAAGGGACACAAAGTTTAGTTATAATATGCATCCTAGTTTTTGGAAACTGATACGTCTCTGTTTTATTTTATTTTAAGATTTATTTATTTATTTGAAAGAGAGAGAGTAGGAGTGCATGTGCATAGGCAAGCACAGCAGGGAGGAGTGGAAGGAGAGGGAGAGAGAGAATCTCAACCAGACTCCCCCTGAGAATGGAGCTGGTGAGGGGGAGTGTTCCTTCTCACACCCTGAGATCATGACCTGAGCCAAAATCAAGACTCAGATGTTTCATATGATATGGAACAGCTGCACTGAAGTGTTGGTTTTCAAATCACTAGTTTCTGATGTGAAAAAAAATCTGAGTATCTTCTGAAAAAATTTTTTTTATATCATCTCATTTAGAAAAGTAAAAGTTTAAAAAATAAAATCTTTTAAGGGAACACAATTATCAGTATTGTGATGACACTAATGATTTACTTAAATCAATCTTTTTTTACATTTGATTGGATGCTTGTTGACGGTTCCATGTTTAGTATTACAAACATGTATCTATCCGTTTTGTTACAGCAGTACCTCATAATAAACCACTCCAAACTCAAACAAAGAAAAAAAAGAAAAAGAAAAAGAAAAGGACTAGGATGCTTAACTGACTGAGCCATCCAGGCCCCCTTATACTTCTCTTAATGGAGGAAAAAATTTTAGTGAGAAAAGAAAAGATGTGATGCCAATGAGATGAATCTTCAGGCAAAAAAAAATAGAATTCTATGAATGGAAGACTTTTTGATAACATGGGCCTAGATATAATCTATAGAATAAAATCAGTTATTTGTGCACTATTACCCCAAATCTGCACTATACATTTTGAATGTACTCAATATTTTATATTTTGGAGCAAAGTGTTTTTAATGTTGTTATTCATTTTTCACGTTTCATTATGCCCCCTCTAATGAATGCCCCTTTTATTTTTCGTGATTGTATCTTTTACGGCAAAGTTGCTTTACGGTCAATTAGGTATGCAAGGAAAATGCTTGTGGTGGACGTGCTTGCCGCAGAGATGTTCCGGGTGAAGCTGCCTAGAACCTGTGAGGTATTTCTCCTATATGTCACTGACAGGAAAATGTTTACTTCTATCTAAATGTATCGTGTTTAATAAGAGAAAATTCTTTGAATTTTAAGAGAAAAAAATTGCTTAGCTACTAGTCCTAGCAAGGTGTAAACTGGCAGTAGCTAAATATATATGCTCCCAAAGTTAAAATGAATTCAGAGCTTCAGGGGAAAAAAAAAATCAACTTGGGCCTTAAATTTAGAACCTACAATTGACAAAAGAAAAAAAAAAAAGAGCCTATTCCGGTTTTAAGGTTGCAGAGAAGAAACTGCAGCGGCGGGGGGTGGGGGTGGGGGGACAACCAAGAGCGATCATTTGCAAAAGTTTTCTGAGGTGGAGTTGTTACTTCTACCCTCTTGACTTGCCCCGGAGTTAAGCTTAAACTACAAAAATTCAACGTAAGTTTTCTAAATGTTTTTGTGTCATAAACAGTTTTGCTATAACATTTGTTAGGAATAAATAACCAGAGATAAAGAGCAGTGTTCTATTAAAAAAAACATTATTTTCACACCATCCCTATTTAACTGGAAAACAAAACAAAACTAGGAAGCAATAGAGAAGGCAAGAAATGGACGCTTGGATTTTCTTCTGGTGTTTGGCTGACAGTTGAAGAATGGAACTGAGTTGAACCTCCACAGATTATGTACCTAGCCTGGCTTTCCTGGGTCACACTGACCCAGAGTCGCTCCTCGAAGAGATTTTAAGATGAAAGGAGCCCATGTCAATGTTGCATTTTGTGGTGGCTTTTTCATTTCTTACCCTTCACTTGAGTGAGTGCAGTCATATAAAATGTTAGTTAACTAGGAACCTACACTATCAGTTCCAGCTATTGGACCCTCATCTGGGAGTAAGGTTTTAGTTGTTTTTTCTTGTGTTCTCATCTATTTCGGGAATGTTCCACCCGTCTTCCCTGTACTTGTGCTCTAAGCCCAATTGCTTTGATAGATATTTTTAAAAAAATATTACAGGAAATGATTTTATCTTCTGGTATCTTGATCCCCAACTTATTTTTTTCCCTAACTTATTTTTAACACTATTCTGCAACACATTTCTCTGTATCATCTTAGGCAATTAGAGGTAAACATATTATTACACCCAGAGAGAGGGAGAGGGAGAAATTATATATAGTATATAAATATATATATATATAGTAATTCCTTTTTTTCTAATTTACTTACACAGCACATGTACATTTCCTCTTCAGACTCAGTGGGGTATCAGTACAGCGTTGTGATTAGAAAATAGGGGCTGTGTTGAGTAATTTCCTTTTTACCTATAAATGTCTATAAGAAGACATTTTAACGATTTGTCAAGGCTTTAGGCTTTTCATAGAAGTATTTATTCCCTCTTAATCTTCAGAATGGAGTCCAGAATGGGTGTGCTGGGAGTCTTAAACTGTGTTTAGAGAAGAAAAGATTTTTGTTTTAAATATGTTAATTCATGTGTATATCAATATTCATCCTAAATTAAAGAAAAAAAGTCACTTTTTCTAAAACATCACTTGCAACCAATTTTCTCATCTACCCTAAAATTATTTTTATTTTTAGTTTTTATTTTTTTTTCTCTCAGTATTTGGGAATTTCAACAGAAGTACATAAAAATTTCAGCCAGATAGGGAAACATGGAGGGTCACAGAGCAGCATGAAGCTAGCTGTGTTCATTTCTCTAGGCTATTTGTTTACTCATTCAGCTATTAGTAGCAAAGAGAAGACATGTCAATATAATTTACTTTTATTTTTATATTAGAAAGATGTCTTATTACACCTTAAAATGTAACTCAGAGGATGTAGTTAAAATATAATTATAATGATACCAGTCTTTTCCTTCAGGACATGGTGACATTGCTGGAAGTGGTTGTAAAACTTTGTTGTTACCTCAAGGAGGGGAAATGTCTTTCATTCTCAAAATAGAGTTTTTCAGAGGTTGCCGTTTTGTTTTTCAGGACTGAGAATCTTGTCCTTAGGAGACAGAATATGACAACATTTACCAGCTAGTTATTCATTGCATTGGGCACATACTAATATTTTCTTACCAAATTGGAGCATATGCCCTCTTCTCAGTTTTTAGTTTTCTGTGTTAGTATTTCATTTTAGCTCTTCTCTTATGACTTTCTTACTTCTCATGAACCCAGATTTTCTCTATGCTTGTCAACTCCTGTTCCAGTTATTTATTGGTTATCTACTGGTCTTTAACATACCAATATAGGGGTGCCTGTGTGGCTCAGTCAGTTTAGCAACTACCTTTGGCTCAGGTCATAACCCCAGAGTCCTGGGATTGAGCCCCATGTCGGGCTCTCTGCCCAGCAGGGAGACTGCTTCTTTCTCTCTGTCTCCTGCTCCTCCGGCTTGTAATCTCTCTCTCTCTCTGTGTCAAATAAACAAATAAAATCTTAAAAAATATATATATATATTATATTCTCTCAAGGTTCTGTAGTGTGATTTGGTTTAGCTATGAGATCCTCACTTGGGATCTTTCATTTGGAATATTCAGAGAGGAGAAAGTGCAAAGTCTTATCCAAAGTTATCCAAAGACTTGACTGAACTGTCCATCCAAGATGGTGCCTTCTCCATATGACCTCTCCATATGACCTCTTCTCTCTCTGGTAGAACAGACTGGACTTCTTACATGGTGGCTCAGTACTTTAAAATATTCAGTGGGCTAAAAGCTCATTAACTGGATTTGTTGGCTTAATAAAAATTCCCATGCAAATAACATTCTATCATATTCTGTTCTTTCTCAGGTGGGCTCCTCTGTCTTTTTTATTTCATGAATTCCAGGTCTCAACCAGACAGAAGAAGTTGTTAAGCCAGTTTTGTGAGTTAAGCCTGGAATTGTTATGGAGTCATTATCATTATGTTGGTCAAAATCATCAGATCCAGAGGACTGCAGAAGTAGTTTTTCCATGCCTTGATGTAGAGAAGTGACAGTGTTCCATTGCCAAAGAGCTTGTAGAATGGGGATACCATAGGAATCATTTTTGGAGACTACAGTGTGTCCAAGTCAATCTCTGATAACAGTGCAGATATTGAGCTTTCAAAAGACATTCAATTCAGAATGTTTGGTATACCTGTATTAGTGAGGGTTCCCCAGAGAAACAGGACCATATAGGAGATATATATATATATATATATATATATATATATATATATTCATATGAATGTGAGCCCATATATGTATGTATGTGTCTGCATGTGTGCGTGTGTGTTTGTTTGTTTATTTCCATATATCCTCACATGATTATGGAGGCTGAGAAGTCCCATAGTTTCCCATCTGCAACCTGGAAATCTAGGAAAGCCAGTGATATAAATCCAGTCTGAGTCAGGAGAACAGATGGCATAAAACCCACTCTAGGGGCAGGAGAAGACAAATTTCTTAGTTCAAGCAGCCAGGTAGGAACCAAAAGCTGCAAATTCCTCCTTCTACTTTTTGTTTTATTCTGGCCCTAAGTGGGTTGGGTGATGCCTACCCATTGAGGGGGACAACCTACTAAGTCCACATATTCAAGTGCTAATCTTACTGAGTTTTACTTAGAGATAATATTTCATTTGGACACCTCTGTTGACTCAGAATTGCTGTATCAAACACCAGAAATTTTACTGAATTTTAAAGTAGAGTTGGAAATAAAGGGCCAAACTTCAAGTTAAAAAAGAAAAGATCATCAATTTACTATATTTTGTTTATATCCTAAGTGATAAAAGCAGATAAATTTTAAAATTAAACAGGTTTTAAAAAAGATTTTATTTATTTATTTGACAGACAGAGATCACAAGTAGGCAGAGAGGCAGGCAGAGAGAGAGGGGGGAGGAGGTTCCCAGCTGAGCAGAGAGCCTGATGCGGGGCTTGATCCTAGGACCCGAAGGCAGAGGCTTAACCTACTGAGCCACCCAAGTGCCCCAAAATTAAACAGTTTATCATGATTATGACTTTATATAATCATCTAAAATAGGAGTCAGTAATCTATGGGCTGTGGACCAAATCCGTTCCATCATCACAAAGTTTTATTGGAACACAGCCGTATCTGTTTGTTCACATACATCTATGGCTGTTGTTGCTACAATGACAGATTGGAGTAGTTGTGACAGAATCCATGTGAACTGCATAGCCAAAAATGCTTACTAACTGATCCTTTAAAGAAAAAGTTTACTGACTTTTGCTTTACAGAAAGGTTTGGTGACCCCTGAGTGAAATAGTGAGGGTTAAATTTGTATTTTAAAAAGAGATGACATGTTCTCACACTGATGCATGTCTTATCTTTTATTTCTATTAACATATAATGTATTACTTGCCCCAGGGGTACAGGTCTGTGAATCATCAGGCTTACACATTTCATAGCACTCACCTATAGCACCTACCCTTCCCAATGTCCATAACCCAGCCGCCTTATCCCTCCCCCCATTCCCCAGCAAGCCTCGTTTGTTTCCTGAGACTAAGAGTCTCTTATGCTTTATCTTGCTCCCAATCCCATTTTGTTTCATTTTTTTCCTCCCTAGCCCCCACAACCCCCCACCCTACCTCTTAACTTCATATCAGAGAGATCATATGCTAATTATCTTTCTCTGACTGACTTATTTTGCTTAGCATAATACCTTCTAGTTGCAAATGGCAAGATTTCAGTTTTTTTGATGGCTGCATTCCATTGTGTGTGTGTGTGTGTGTGTGTGTGTATACATGGATACACATGAACAGATGAATGGATAAAGAAGATGCAGCATGTGTGTGTTTGTGTGTGTGTGTGTGCAGCACACATGCTGCATCTTCTTTATCCATTCATCTGTTCATGTGTATCCATGTATACACACACACACACACAAACACACACATGCTGCATCTTCTTTATCCATTCATCTGTTGATGGACATCTAGATTCTTTCCATAGTTTGGCTATTGTGGACATTGCAGCTATAAACATTGGGGTGCATGTGCCCCTTTGGATCACTACATTTGTATCTTTAGGGTCAATACCAAGTAGTGCAGTTGCTGGGTCATAGGGTAGCTCTATTTTCAACGTTCTGAGGAACCTCCATACTGTTTTTCCAGAGTGGCTGTACCAGCTTGCATTCCCACCAACAGTGTAGGAGGGTTCTCCTTTCTCTGCATCCTTGCCAACATCTGTCATTTGATACAGGTCTTATCTTTTTGGTAGTCTAGCAGTCATAAAATTGAAGAAGGGAGACCTGAGAAAGACCAGAGTAATTTGCATGGGAACTTTTACAATTAAACCAACAAGTCCAGTTAATGAGTTCATAACCCACTGAATAGTTTAAACAAGGGCAGAAATATTTACAAATATTTGCACTCGGATAAACAAAAGTCTGAGTGATTGCTTCATGGTTTTCCTTTAACTAGTATTAATTCTTTTTTTTAAAGTGAGACTCATATTTCCCAACATTATATTATCCTTTCCAACAAAGTGTTTTTATATTTTTCTGCTTTTTTCCCACTTTCATTATTTCTTCTCTTGGTCATTCAGAGGGATTCACTTACCTAGAGATAGACTGGGTTTTGTTTGTTGTTTGTATTTTTAATGAAAGAAATCCAAATGGAAAGTTAAAGTTTGGTTTTTCGGTTCAGAAAGGGTAATAGAAAATCAGCAGGGTTAGTCATGAAAGAAGCAGGGTGTAGAATATGTCACAATAGTAAATTGAAAAGCGGGGCAGGGTGATATTTAGTGTTCTCCACTGATTAAATGTGGGTTATCTGACTGCCAGCCGGGGAGGATATTGATTGAGAGGCATCATGTTGAAGGAGATAGGAAGGGCTTGAAATGAGGGGATGGGACCTAGAGTGACCACAGAGAGAGGGACAGAGTCCCTCTCTGCCCTGTGGCCACCGTAATAACCACAGACCATGCACCCCCACAGTATGGCCTATGCTGAGAAGACTTTTAGTGTACCGTTGCCTGGTGAGGGCCCGCATGTTTGCTCATCTTGTAGATATTCCTCCTCATGTCCTAAGACCTATCTTAATTTACCCAAACTCCTTTATGTGGCCAGCCTTCTTTATGTGATCCAAGAAACTTATAAACCTCCCAGACTTTGGGATCTGGAAGAGATGTGTAGGTGAAGAACTCTACCGCCACTTCCTGAGAACCTGGCATGTCTCCATATGGACCACATGGGCAAAGGTTGACTATAGTCTGACCTGAGGCTTGGCCAAGTACCCTGTGATTCCTTCTGGAGCAAGGAGGGATAAGCAGCCTTGAGCAGAAATTCCAGAGACAGTTGCTCTCCTACCTCTCCATCTTCTGGGAGTTGGTCACGAAGCTATTTCTCATCCATCTCCCTGGTTTCCATTGATCATAAGACTTTCAGCCTCTTCCTCTTTAAGGTTCCACTGCAGATTTCCTTGTAAGTCTCTCTACTTAGCCATATTTGAGAGCTGGCTCCTCCACAGTGGAATGACCTACTTCCCTGTGCTGTCTGTCATCTGGACATTTCGGCTCAGTGATCATCCTCTGGGCCCAGAGAGCTGACACCATGCTGATCCTGCTTTTGTTCTCTGTGAAAGTAACAAACTGTTTAACTTCATTTGAGCTTGGTATCTCCCTGCTGGCTGAATCAGTGGTTATGACATGGAAACCTAGCAGCTGCAGTTGCGATCCTTAGGGCCCTGTTACACATCACACTGCCTTTTGGGCAGTGCTTGACAGTTTTGTCCTATTTTGACAACAGCATTAAGGGGTATTTTCCTTGTTTACTCACAGTCTCTGTTCTCAAAAAGATCCTTTTTGGGGGGCACCTGGGTGGGTCAGTGGGTTAAAGCCTCTGCCTTCAGCTCAGGTCATGATCCCTGGGTCCTGGGATCAAGCCCCTCATCAGGCTTTCTGCTCAGCAGGGAGCCTGCTTCCTCCTCTCTCTCTGCCTGCCTCTCTGCCTATTTGTGATCTCTCTCTGTCAAATAAGTAAATAAAATCTTTAAAAAAAAAAAAAAAAGATCCTTTTTTGATCACCTGAGCATGACATGAAACCTGTAACATTATATCTTTTTATTAATACCGAAGGACAAAGAAGTAAAAACATAGAAGGGTTACTGCATGCGCTCTTATCCAAAATTTCCTCTTTTGATTCCCAGTTAAGTTCACCCATTTTAAAAGGGTGACTTTTCTCTATAAAGAAAGAAGCTGTGAGAGATATATGGGATGTGGACTTTGGAGCAGATTGCTTTCCTCCACTTCAGAGCTGCATCATCTCAGGCAAGTTACTAAATGTCTCTGTAACTCAGTTTCCTTACCTGTAAAATGTGGTAGACTTATAGTATTTGTTGAGAATGTGGTAATGTATGTAAAAATGAGGTAATATATGTAAAATGCTTAGAATAGAAGTGGCACACAGTAGGTGTATAATAAGCATTAGCTACTATATCAATGAAAATCATGGTACTCGGGGCACCTGGGTGGCTCAGTCATTAAGCTTCTGCCTTTAGCTCAGGTCATGATTCCAGGATCCTGGGATCAAGTCCTGCATTGGGCTCCCTGCTCAGCGGGAAGCCTGCTTCTCCCTCTCCCCACTTCCCCTGCTTGTGCTCCCTCTTTCATTGTTTCTCTGTCAAATAAATAAATAAAATATTAAAAAAAAAAAAAGAAAATCATGGTACTCAGACTTTAAGGTGCACAAGAATCACCTGTCCACTCCTAGTTTCTCATTGAGTAAGTCTTGGGTGGTGCTCCACAATTTGCATTTCTGATGCTGCTGATCAGATGACTATACCCAAGGCCTCAATCTCATCAAAAGCTTTTGTTTACAAAGATGCATTAGGGCAAGAAAAAAAAATGTTCCTTGAGTTTCGGAAGGACCAGGTAATTATACAACAATTGGATGCACCCAAGTGTTAAGATGGAGAAAGGAAGGGGAGTGGAGAGGAGAGAGATGACGATCCTGAGCACCTCATTAACATGTTGGGCTCTGAACAGCAACTACAGAGTACACACCACATGTAAGAGATGAGGTGATGAGGACTAGAGGAAGACATTAATTTACTTTCAATAATACCATTACTCAAGCCCATCTAACTTGAGAGTTCATGCACTTTGCACAATATGTAAAAACATATGCCAAAATATGAGAAGACCCTTGGTTTGAAAATACTCTTTCGGGATGCCTGGGTGGCTCAGTGGGTTAAGCCACTGCCTTAGGCTCAGGTCATGATCCCAGGGTCCTGGGATCAAGTCCTACATGGGGCTCCTTCCTTGCTCAGTAGGGAGCCTGCTTCTCTCTGCCTCTGCCACTCTGCTGGCTTGTGCGCGCTCTCTCTCTCTCTCTGACAAGTAAATAAATAAAATCTTTAAAAAAAAAGAAAAGAAAAAGAAAATATTCTTTAGGGCTCAAGTCATTAAACCTGGCTAAGAAAATTGTGATATAGGACAAGCTTACTTTTCACCAGTGTTCCCATCATTAAAGATTTCCTGCTCACTTATGGCTCGACATCCATTACTGATAAATATACACTAACGAATAGAATATATGGTAAGGAGCGCAGATCCTAAAACCAGTCTGCCTTTGTTTTACCCTCAGCTTTGCCACTTGTGACCTTTTGCAAGCTGTGTATCTCTATGTGCCTGACTCAGTTCCTTCATCAATAGAATGGGGGATGACAAAAATACCTACCTGTTAGAGTTCTGTGAGGATTGAATGAATTATTAGAATAATTGGAAAAATGTGAATATGATCCGTATATTACAAAATACTATCATAGCAATGTTCAGTTTCTTTAGAATGAGAATGGTATTGTAGCAATTTAGGAGAATTTCTTCTTTTTATACTAAATACTGAAGTATATAGGGGTGAAGCATTATGATGTCATGATGTTTGCAACCACTCTATAATGGTGTGCGTGTGTGTGTGTGTGTGTGTGTGTGTGAGTTTTCTACTTCATCCTTCTCCCTACCCCACCTAAAACCAGATCAAATCAGAGTAGGGTTGCCAGATACAAAATAGGATGCTCCATTAAATTTGAATTTTATATAAATAATGAATGATTTATTTAGTATAAATATGTCCCAAATAATTCACAGAGGCCAAATAGTGCATGGAACATACTTAAACTAAGAAGTTTTTCATTGTTATCTGAAATTTTTTTTTCTTTTTTTCCAATTTATTTATTTTCAGAAAAACAGTATTCATTATTTTTTCACTACACCCAGTGCTCCATGCAAGCCATGCTGTTATCTGAAATTTAAGTTTAACTAGACATTCTATAGTTTCGTTAAACCTGGCAACTCTAATAAGAGCCATTTATTCTCCTGATATATATGGTTGATTGACCCTAATCACACAAGCATGCCAAAATCTTAGTTATATTGATTTATCCATGACAAAATACTTACAGTTCTTCTGAGTTTTAAACCATACTGGAAATAAGCTTTTTCCTTTAGCTTAGTTGTCCCCCATTGGATTCATCGTTTTCAATTCTGAATCTTTCTCTCTCTTTTTTAAAATTATGACATATTTGAAAGACTGCATTTTTATTTGTGATACAACCCATGGATAGAATATACATAAAGATCACATAAAAATACATGAAGCTGATAATTAAACATAATATACAGTGTTGGGTAGGTAGGTGATTAAAGAACTACACATATTTTATATATAGTGTCATTAATGTTAATTCATAGAAGCATGTCTTGCATGAAGAGTAGTTTTAGCAGTTAATAATAGTACAAACATGTTAAAAATACTATTTATAGAACTACAACCTCAAAACAGGTAATCGAACTCCATCTCATGGATTGGTTTAAATGGCCCTGATTTACAATAACCTTTCAATAATAAACCAGGGAAAAGCAGTAAGAAGCCCATTACTTGCAGAAGCAATTACAGAAAATTACTTTGGAACAGTAGCACCATTCCACATTATAATATGCACATTTGTTATATTGCACCTTCCTGAGTAGAACTTTGAAAATGGTAGCCACATGAAATGCCAGAATGGAGGAATTCATCCCAGGCTGGGCCTTCACTGATGGCGGTAGTAATAATCTTGACCATCATAGCCATCGTAGCTACGCCCTTTATAGTAGCTGTACTCATCCTCATAGGCTCGGTAATTATCCCCACGAGGTTCCCCATTTTCATTTTCATAGACTTCATATCCATTGTCATATTCATTAGTGCCTGTTTGTTCATACTCTTCCTCATATCCGGTGGGGGTGGCTTCCCCAGACTGTCGGGTGGTAGTCCCATAGAGCTCTGGTGGTGGAGTCGTAGGTTCAAATCCACCATCTGGTGAGGTTGTTGTCTTAGAGCCACCATTGTCCTGCTTTCTAGCCACCGTGGTTCCTTCTGCCTGGGCTTCAGTGACACTTTCTTTTTCACCTTCTTCTCCATTATCTCCATCACTGCTGCCATTACCATTTTCTGCCTCTGTGCTGTTGCTACTGGTGCCATTTATGCCTTGCCCATTTTCATCCACTTCTGCTTCATTTTCTTCATCTTCTTCTTCTTCTTCTTCATCACTTTCCTCCTCTTCTGTAGCCTTGTGTCCTTTATCCCCAGCCTGTAAGGAAAAGTTTGAAAGAATCCAGATCTAGGTGTGAAAATGTAAAAACCTAAGACAATTAACTTCATTCAACTCAGGCTATACTAAGGCCTTATTCTAGATGTATTTTTGAATTGAAGCTAGCTTAATTTATAAAAGAATTAGTGGGTGTTTTAAAAATTCAAAAACACCTTCGGTGGGTGTTTTAAGAATTCAGGATTAGTACCTCTGTCATTGGGTTTTGACGGAGAAGAATGTACTTGATAAATAAGGCTTTTCTGTGGGAGATGCTTCTTATAGCTTTGCTCTTGACTTTGTCTTAGAGTCCTCTTCCCTGAAATACAGTGGCATCTTGCAGGACCTTTTATCCATTGCTAAGATGCTTGCTTATCCTTAGTTTTCTGCTATAATGTAGGAAGTCAGTGTAATAACCTGGGATGAGAACTTGCGTGGGAAAAGAGCTTTCCTTATTTATAAACAGAGATATTGAGTCTGCTCTTGCTTTTTCTTTTCTTTTTTTTTAAGATTGTATTTGTTTATTTGACAGAGATTGCAAGTGGGCAGAGAGGCGGGGAGAGAGGCAGGCAGAGAGAGAGAGAGGGGGAAGAAGGTTCCCCGCTGAGCAGAAATTCAGGGCTCCATCCCAGGACCCTGAGATCATGACCTGAGCTGAAGGCAGAGGCTTCATCCACTGAGCCACCTAGGTGCCCCTGCTCTTGCTTTTTCAATGAGTTAATGAAGATAATATAAAACATCCTGTTTGGTGTCTAAATAACATTTGATTTCAATAAAGAAGTGAAATCAGATTTAAATTTTTGAGGAATGATTACCTTCTTGGGAAGTTGGATTGCAGCTAAACCTATATACCCTGTTCCAGGTGTGGTCTCTCCATAGCCAGGTGTGGTAGAAAGGGTGGTATTCTCAGCTTCATCTTCATCTTCATTTTCATCAGAATTTGCATTCTCTTCATTGTTTTCTTCTTCATTTGAAGTCTCCTGGTGAAAATATCCAGAGCAAGAGAAGTTATTTTTGTTGGAAGAGAACTCAAAATTTGTTGATGTCATGATGAGCCACAATTGAGAAAAACATTGTATTCCTCCAGCAGCTCATCACCTAATGCTAACAGTTTCTTCCTCATGTGCCATTTACACTTCTCACTTCTTAGAACTCAACTCAGTTAACTCTCTGTTTATCTCACTATAGTCTGTTTTAGACATTTCTGTATTCTATTTAATAAAGAAAATATGCTTTTATAATAATTTCAGCATAACTGACAATATCCTCATATTATATCCTGGATGCCTTAGGCTCTTAAAGTCTTTTTTTTTTTTTAAAGATTTTGTATTTATTTATTTGACAGAGAGAGAGAGACACACACACACACACAGTCAGAGAGGGAATACAAGCAGGGGGAGTGGGAGAGGGAGAAGCAGGCTTCACGCTGAACGGGGAGCCAGATGTGAGGCTCCGTCCCAGATCCATGGGACCATGACCTGACCTGAAGGCAGATGCTTAATGACTGAACCACCCAGGCACCCCAAGGCTCTTAAGGTCTTATCAGTACTGTTAAAACATGGTAGCAAATAGATTCTTACATTTGCTGACAAATCAGCTGAGAGCTTAGACCTGTTTTTCAAGGTAGGATTATTATTCACTTTAGAAAGGGAAGGTGAGCTCAGAAAAGCTAAATAACTTGCTTAAGTTCTTATGTGTGATGAAGCTGTATCTTTCTAATTTAAAAAGCTGAGCCCTTTGTAATGCACTGTGATGTTTTTGATGAGGAAGAGGATTTATATGAATGTCCACACTACACCTAGGATATTTTTTCTGAAAGGAATTCTTATGGAAATGCCTCTCTTCAAACAAATTGATTGCATTGTCTTACTTACTGGCAAAAAAAAGTGAGCATTTTTCATAATGCTTTCAAGTGTATTTAGACAAAAAAGAATTTAACTCAGAAGTCATCTGCCAACATATAAGCTAGTTCTGTATTGTATGCAATATTCAGAAAACTTTAGGCATTTGACAATCAATTTTACCATGCAATGAGGAAACTAAACACTCCAATAAATTTTTAGTGGTATATAAAGTTATTGCAGAAAGATGTTTTAAAAGAATTAACACTCCTCAAATCAAAGCTTATTATAATCTTATAATATTACTATAATCTTATTTAACATTATATTCTTGGCCTTTATGTTGTTAGGCAGTTGTTTGTTAATGGAGTTAGTCTGATGTGATTCATAGCTAATATTAAAAGTCAAGACTTTAAAACATGCATGGATGAAGAGGATGTGATGCATACACATATGCATATACATACATGTATACATATATATAATGGATTACTATTCAGCCATGAATAAGAATGTAGTCTTGCCATTTGCAATGATGTGGATGGAGCTAGAGAGTATTATGCTAATGAAATAAGTCAGAGAAAGACAGTACCACATGATTTCACTCATATGTGGAATTTAAGAAATAAAACAAACAAGCAAAGGGAAAAAAAGAGAGAGGGGCAAACCAAGAGACAAACTCTTAACTACAGAGAACAAACTGATGGTTACCAGCGGTGAGGGAGGTAGGAGGATGGGCTATATAGGCAATGGAGATTAAGGTGGGCACTTGTGATGAACACTTTTCACTGGAAGAGTTGAATCACTGTATTGTATACCTGAAGCTCATATTACCTTGTATGTTAACTAATTGGAATTCAAATAAAAACTTAAGGTAATCCACAGATTCCAAAACAAAATACTAGAAGAAGAAAATGAGTTTATATAAAGAATAAAAATTTAAAAATAAACACAACCCAGATTTATGCTGCCTTATTACTAAAACAAAGTGACTAAAGAAGAATATGTTTTTTTCATCAAATTTGTAAATTCCACTGTTCCAGTAAACTTTTGGGATTGCTAGAATCCACCCCAAAACAGTCTCTAAACTAATTATGTCAAATAACTCACACCATGCTGTTTATTTTTTCACATTTATGCTTTATTCCAACAGACTAAACCTTTCAGGGGAGAAAGAGGAAAGATTCTTAGACTAGAACATACAATTAGGGTTCTGTACTGTCTTATTACACATGAAAAACCCATCAAATAGATGGTAGTTCATTAGTGGTGAGGTCATGATTAAAGATCCAAACTCTCAACTCATGAACTTCTGTATTTTCTCCTATAAAGCCCTTTCTTTATTAGATACTTTATTTAAGGATATCCTGTTACAGTGAATTAAAAAGGAAAACAGGTCAGTCTATTAATGGGCATTAAGCATCAAATGTCTTTCTGAATAGAAAAATTAGCAATAATTTTTTAAAAAAGATTTTATTTATTTATCTGCCAGAGAGAGAGAGAGAGCAAGAGCGAGCGAGCACAGGCAGGCAAAGTGGCAGCAGAGGCAGAGGGAGAAGCAGGTTCCCCCCAGAGCAAGGAGACCGATTCAGGACTTGATCCCAGGACGCTGGGATCATGACCTGAGCCGAAGGCAGCCGCCTAACCAACTGAGCCACCCAGGCATCCCAGCAATAATTTTTTTTAAAAAAAGTATTATTAACCTATTAGAATGGCTACAATGACTGAAAGAAACAAGTGTTGGTGAGAATGTGAAGCAACTGATACACTGATAGAGGGAGATCACAGTATACCTGCTTTGGTTGCTTCTACTAAGATTGAACATAAGCATACTTTTTGACTTAGAAGTTTAACCTCTAACTAAAATGGTCTCCAGAAATAAATGCATATGTTCACTAGAAGGAGTAGTAGAATGTTCACAATAGCCCAAACTTGGAAACTACCCAAATGCCCATCAACAGGAGAGTAATACATTTTGGTACATTCACTTCATGAGATACTGACAATGAGAATGAATGATATACAGTCATAGAACAATTCAGATCAGCCTTTGAAGTTGAGAATAGAAGAGAAAACACACAAAATAATGTACAATGTGTGATTCCATTTACATAATAAACAAAAATAGGCAAAGCCAGTATCTTGTTAGGACTTAAAATAGCAGTTACTCTTGACAGTTTTGGTTAATGAATGAAATGGAGCACAGTGTATGTGCTGCTTTTTTATATGGGTTACACTTGTGTGTTCAGTTTCTGAAATTTCAGTGACCTTTATACACATGATAATTGTGTATATTATATTTAAATAAAAGTTTTTTTAAAGTGAGGCTGAGGGTTTAAGAGTGGAAAAAAATGTTTGATTGCCAAATAGAAAACATTCCCTAGCATCCTCTCATATGAATACAATTCTTGGGGATTCTATGTATTTAACCTGAATTGCCAATGAAATTTTAGGGAGGAAATGGGGAAAAAGGAAGTTCTAGAATCTCTTCAGGACAGAAGCCTCCAGGCTTATTTAACCACTTTCCTATGGTCACTTTCCATAAATGGTGTTTGGAGTATTTATTCTCTGAAGTTTTCAAAACCAAACTCCCAGATATTTTTGGATACCATATATTGTATAAGAAACTGTGCTAGGTAATGTGAGGAGGTGTAAGGAGAGTACAGCACTGCTTCTCCCCAAACCAGAGATGAAACATATGGTCTCTAGTCCTCTGGGTCATGAGAAGTTTCAGATTACTTTTGGGAAGATGATAAATGTGCAGAGATTGTTGGCAACATTCTGAGTATGCATGATTTTATCACAGTTTTAAAGGAGTCCTAATCTTCCTCCATTCCCAACCACTGTCATAGCAAATGAAGAACCTTTGCCAAAAGGTATGCAATCTAATTGGGAAATCCAGCTGGCAAGGCAATTTTGTGATCACTGTACAGCAAACAGTTGTAGTAAATGGATTACCTCAGCTTAGTTGTTGTGTAAGATTACTAAATGGAACTCTGGGTAAAATTCTGTGGGATTTTGTAGGTGGTATTTTTCCTGTACTGGCTTGATATTCTTGTAAGGTCTTCCTTAAGCTATTAGGGTAAATTATAGTACTGGAGATGATACTTTTTAAAACTATCATATCATATCAAATCATATAAAAATGATTTTTATGGTTAAAAAAATCAAACTAATTATTTGTCACATTTTAAGTTCCCATACCATTTTATTTTCAAGATAACAGATGTTTATATATGATCCATTTTTGACTGTCACTGCCCATTCATAAGCAGTACTTAAGAATACCCGAATTTAGAAGGTCCCCAAAGAAATGGATAGCTATAATTTACTCTCCAGGAAAATATACCTAATTAGCATATTGAGCAAGTGTGTCAGTTATAAACATGTTAACACAATTTCCACGATATACAGATGAATTTTAACTGTGAACTCTACTAATTTGTAGTACTATAGAGAACTGTGCAGTACTATGTGTAGAATCTGTAGTACTATACAATGCTATATATATTTAGACATCTTGAGTATTCATATTTCTATAAGAACACAAATTTTATTAGACAAAAAGACATATGAAATTCCCATATAATTCCCACATAAGAACATTCCCACATAATTACCACATAAGAACAACCCTACTTTGTGGGTCAGAAAGACCAATGAATTGCAATATCATTGTAGAGGATATAAATTAGCTTTTCATATACTACCCACTTAGTAAATTGAGTTTAAATTTAATCCTTAATACAAGTATTGCACTGAGTTTAGGTACTCGTCTTTTACCATCATGTTCTGTCCACCTAAGTATAAATAATACTTTCTTTTCTTTTTAACAGAATTTATAAAGTATAATTATAATTTATTATAAGTTAATTATAAATACATTATAATGGTGATATTATAATGTAATTATAATTACACTTATAATGGAGACATTTTTGGTTTTGTGTACAGCTTACAGGTTAGTTTAATGTCAAATTGCAGTAGTATTTTAAACAAGTCATTTAGTTGATTCTAATTCAATAACATTCCCCTTGTCCAAAATAGAAAACTGTGGGTAGCTGGTAAACTGGCAACGGCTGTTTGCTGAATCCAGGCTACAGTAGACCAGTTTCCTATTTGTTTTTATGGTGCCTGCTTTGTTATGAAAAATCCTGCAGAAATTCCTTACCTCCTCTTCTTCCTCCTCTTCTGAGCTGTCACCATTTCCATCTTCTTCAGATGAGTCACTACTGCTCTAAAAAAAAAGTGTATATATATGTGAATTCATATATATGGATATCTATGTACATATTTATGTACACATACTTTCAACACCAAAGAAAATTTCTTGCTGATTGAATTAAGATAAAATATGTACAAATATTTATCCTAATGAGAATTACCATCTTGATTGATTTATTAGAACAGTTCTCATATGAATCTGAGAGATAAAAGGAGATTAGGGATATATAAAATAAGGTTAGAAAAAGGCATCTTTAGTGATCAAGATATGAAATGAGATACACAGGAAATATGTTGAAACATTTTGTAGAGCAATGAATCACAGAATTATCTAACTCTTTAAGAACAAGAGGATTATCTGGTTCAATTTGTTTTCTAGAGAAGGAATCAAGCCCAGAGCAGTTGTGACTTCTCCAGCCCCTTCAAAGCAAGTGAACTAGCACATAGATCATGTTATTCTATTTTCTTTATAAAATGTAAAGGAAATGATGATCAGGCTTATTGTAAAATAAATGATTTATTTATTTATAAAAGAACGATTCTTTTAAATAATGAGCTCTTGATGAATTTAAATTAGAATTTGATTTGAAATTAGATTTACACATAATTTTTAGTATCTTTCAGTCTAATTAAAACTGCTTCATAAAATAAGCCTCTCTCTATATATAAATGAGATTTTATATATACATGAGGTAAAAATTATATAAAAACAAAATTAATTCACTTACTCATTTAGGAGAGTTATAGAGTACCATCCCTCTAAAGAGCTCAATATTGAATGAGAATATATTAAACCAAGGAGTCTGCATATAAAAATATAAGTTAACAAGCTTCGCTTCTTTTTAAAAGGAAATATAAGTCTAAACACCTGTTATCAGAAACTTTAAGATAGTAGAGGAGATTTTTCATCTTGATAAATTAAATTTTCTTTTTCTTTCTGCAACTACCTCTAATGGTACCAGGTAGATAAATGGGCACCTGATTTAAGATGCTTTTTTCTGCACCTCAAATCTTGGCTTTGATTCTGATGACCTAGTTAAGTTCTGTGAGTCTTAGAAAATATAGCTGCAGAAGAACCTCAGGGTTAGAGATCAGATATGAGGAAATACTCATGTTCCAGTCCTGCCCAGGGCTGTTCTGTAGGGCTCATTCTTCAGTGGCCATGCCATCCACCCAAGAAAAGGGAATGCTTGTCCCCTTGAGCCAAGAATAACCTTGGGTGGAATAGAGAATAATTAGACCTGCTCTTCCACGTCCATGACCTTAATTGTTGTACTTTCCCAGCCTAGAGGGTAAATAAAGCATGGTATTACAGTAAACTATTTCTCCTTATTAGTTAATAGAGAGGACAGCATATTTTTGCAATGTATTTTGTCTCAGTGGAGTGTTTGAATCTTTTTACAAGCTTCCTGACCCCTAGCCTTCTTGCTGTCCCAACCACATGACTCTTCAATTAGTGTCTGCAGTGAGAACAATTTTAAAGCTTCATGAAATGCCCGGGAGCCTTAACATTTTCTTTTTTCCTTTCTTTTATTTATGCCAATTTGTAACTAAGACATATTTTTCTTCCAGAAGTCAAATACACTTACACACACATATATGTATGTATATGTATTTTACCATTACTCCTTTCAACTTCTGTCATTCCCATTTATTCAATCCCAAAAGATATGTTTCAGGCATTATTTTGAGAATGAGGATGGTAGCAAGAGAGAAAGATGGAAACGTGGACAATTTCCCTATGTCGGACACTATGATAGCTGAGATCAGTACAATGAAAGAAATTTAAAGTTTCTGCCCTCAAAGAATTCACATACAATTCAAATAGCATATGATTCCTGAAAGAAGGAATTTCCTTAATTAAAAATGCTTAGGTTGTTAAGCTTATTTATGCTTCCATTTCTATAGCCAAGCAGATAGATAAGCTATAGGTAGACTGTTTATAGCTTTATAATTGATATGACATATTTCATGGAAGTTGGCATTTTAGAAATGATTATATGTAGGGGTGCCTGGGTGGCTCTGTCTGTTAAGTGGCCAATTCTTGATTTCCTCTTGGGTCATGATCTCAGGGTCATGGAATCAAGTCCCATGTCGGGCTCCATTTCAGCAGGAATCAGCTAGAGGATTCTTTTTCTCCCTCTCCCTCTGCCCCTTTCCCTACTTGTGCACATTCTCTCTAAAATAAATAAATAAACCTTAAAAAAATAAAAGAAAAAAAGAAATCATATGTAAACACAGATTTGTTTGAATAAAACAAAAATTTCAAAGCCAATACAGCTTAATGCATTTTGGGGTGACAATCTGAGCACCAAATACTTGATAGATTTAGCAGAATAAATAATACAGAGCTATGGGAAATATATAAGTAGACATGTAAGGGGAAAAAATTCTGGAAATCAAGCTTTGTAAAGTAGGAGAATAAATCATCAATACTAGGTCAGACCAGACTGTTGGATTGGGGCATATATTTTATTGAGTATTTTAATTTATTTATTTGACAGAAAGCAGGAGAGCACAAGCAGGGGGAGAGGGAAAATCAGGCTCCCTGCTGAGTAGGGGAGCCCTATTGTGGGGGAGCTCAATCCTAGGACCCTGGGATCATGACCTCAGTGGAAGGCAGATGCTTAATGACTGAGCCACCCAGGCATCCTGCCCACAGATATTTTTAAAATACAACTGCCTTACTAACAAATTCTATATTACTTGAAATGAGTTTGTCTACATATAATTTCTCTAAATATTGTATATTAAAAATCAGAGATTTTTGAACTTTGAATTTATCAGTAATGAAAAATATAACATCTCCTAATATCTTTTCACTATGGCTGTTTTAACTGGATCACATTTATATATCTATAAAAATTTATAGATGGGAATATCTCTATGTGATATTTTAGAAAAATTGTGGAGCTAGCCAGAAATTTAAATTTTTATCATTTCCATTTAGTTTAAGAAAGAGAATGAGGCAAACATTCAAATGAGCACTGTTTATTTATGGGTCTGAAGTGTACCAAAGAATGGAAGACAATTCTGAAAACCCACAACTCTTGTATCATCTGTGTTCATATTTCTGTGGCCACACACATTCCCCATAATTATTATGGTGCTATAAATACTTTAAGATTATCATTTCCTATCATTGTATGAGTTAGAAATGGGTTAGCCCAACATATGGTAGGATGCTCTGCCAAGCCACTGTGCTGAGGCATCGTTTTCAGCATCTTGACTGCTTTTAGCATCTCAGGAGTCCCAGGTCAAATGGTGCATAATTGGTGCCCTGAACCCAAACTGTATAGTAGTAAAAATAGCACAGTTCTGGTTTGTTGAGTATTTTAAATCAACACCACACCCTCAAGTTTTCAAAGGCTTTCTTCACTAGTAACCTAGTAAAAACACAAATTCTTATTTTTAGTGTTTGTTATTTTCTTTTTTTGTTTACAAATTTTAAGGATGTTTTATTTTCTCACAGACACTCTCATAATTCACTTCATGAATTTCTCTCTCTCCTCTACAATTCTTGAGCCACACTTCTGTTATCGTGACCAACACAGGTCAGAGGTTCCAAGAATCCTCAGCAGTCACCACTGATTATCAGCAATGTTTTTAAAAATGGTCTCTGCTATTTATGAAGTTAGTCTTTAACTTACCAGTTAAAGGGCTCTAAATTATCAGATGTTAACAGCTGTATGACAGTATTGTCTCAACTATAACATGACAGTTAGTGACCTCATTACTGACTTAATTGTCAACAATAGATAAAGTGTTCATTTCATCAATGTGTTAACCAGAATACCTGAACTCTGTACCAAGATGTTTGCTTTTATTATATCATTCTAGACTGGGCCCAAATGATATGTATATCTCTGCTTTAAAAGAGAACTTAGGAATAAATTTTATTGTATTGTATTAAAAACAAATTTTTTATAATAAGTAAATCTTCCTGGCTGACTTTCAGTGAGGATTGAATTTAGTTGTTTTATAGATAAATTTGATCCCCTTTAAATTGTAATGGGTGGGAAAGAAAATTATTTTTTATGCTTACCTGAGCTAGAAATCGTTTTAGAGGAGGATAAAAGTAGGCATGCTTGTAAAGAGAATATCGTGGCCGGTACTTAAAGACCTGCATAACCAAAATAAATGATATATTCATGTTTAATGTATAATAAATCTAGAGGAAGTATATAGTCAGACCAAGAATGTATGCTAAACATAATTACCCCATTTTCTTCAGAATCCTGTAATTTGGCTCTTCGATGCAAATTTTTCATCTGTTTGAAAGAACATTTAATTATTACATAATCTATCTTTTACATAAAAAGGCAAAAAAGGAAATAACTATAGGTTTTTAATATAGAACTTACTGAGAAAGCACAGGCCATTCCCAAAATGCTGAGCAAAATTAAAGCAGTCTTCATTTTGGTGATTGCTTCTGGAATTAATGAAGCGGTAAAGTTAATAAATATTAAAACTAAGAGTGTAACTTTTTTATTCATACTAGAAGGTGAAATATTTGTTTTCATTTCTGTCCAGTTATAGTTTGACTAAGACCAATTTCCTGGCTTTTATTTTTAAAATTGTTCCTTTTTTAAGTGGTAGAAAACTAACTTTACCTGTCTGTTTAAGTAATCTTTAGTTCTGTACTTGGTTTTACCCTATCAGCTGTGATTTGTCAGTGGCAGACCATTTCATTACTATAAGGGGCTTTAATGCTTGATGTACTTCACATTGGGGCAAAGAGTCTTCTTAATATCATTGATATAGGAATATCAGCTAAGGAATTGAATCGTTAGTATAGTTCTGTGACCTGGGTGTGTGTGTGTGTGTATATATATATATATATATATATATAATTGAAAACTAAGCAAAAATTGAAATCATTTAAATGATTGCTTTTACACCAGTGGTTATATATATATTCTATATATTGGTTCTATATGGGTTTTGAACCAAAGTTTTATTTGTAAGATGGAAAATAGGAGCCATTTTCCTATGGATACCTTAGAATACTTTGTATTTTTTTGTGTGTATGAAATGATCCATAATATGTGAAATTCTATTCTCATAGCATGTAGCACCAGACAGCCATGTTGAAGGATAACTCTGAGAGAAGAGTTCATCAGAGTTTCACCTTGAGATATCAGGGGCAGATTTCCTCAAATCAGGTTATTCTTCAGTGCCATTTACGCTTTCCGTCACTAGTGGGGAGACTGTCACAGGGTGGGTCAAGGGCTTTTCAGGGTCAGAGCAGAAGTCATCATGGAGACTATGGAATTCTATGGAAGAATTCACTTCTATGGAAGAATTCTATAGAATTCAATTCTGTAGAAGAATTGAAGATGGACTCTCAGAATGGGAATAGTTCTCAAACAGTCCTGGGTTTTGTGGCCATGCAAAGATCTCACTTCCACATAGATTCCTCATAAATAAAAAGAGAGAGATAGTAAAATCCTATCCAACTTTAATTTCATTCTATTTGATAGAACCCTGTTTTAATAGAGGTTGAATAAACTTAGCTAAAAGCCTACTAATACCCACCCATTTGCACTGACATATGTTTAACTGAGTGTTTAACTGAGAATGACAGCTCTGGCAACATTTTAGAAGCAATATGTAACAATGATGGCAATTTCCCCATAAACACACTTGAAAAAGTAATACTTAAAATGTATGTATGAAAGCCATGTCATATGCTGTATTCTGCAGTTCGATTTTGCATTTTGTCATTAGCCACGTTTATTGCTTCCTTATTGAATAATCTAACACTAAAACATTACACAGAGTACAATTTAAGGCCTGGAGACAGTGTCTTGGGTCCCAAGTCACACTCTATTTGTGGCAGACTGGGTTTTTTTGATTTTGGTGTCTACAGAGTTCCTCACAGTTCTGTCTACTTTAGTAAAAGTTCTTGATGGCCACAAAACGATAAAAGAGGCTTTGCCCCTGAAGTGGACCCATTTGTCTAAGAAGTTTTTACTGCTATTGGGGTGCTTAAAGTAATACTTTGAACTTTGTTACCCATGATCAGGCTTGCTAGCAAGCAGGGAGATTATTTCCTTGCAACTTTATTAAAAGAATCCAATGTTTATGATGTCTTAAAGAGCTAAAAACTTAAATACATGGAACTGTAGAAAGGGTTTTGATTGCATAAATTTCTCATAGCACACCGTCAAAACAACTAGGTGAAAATATAGCAGGAATAATATAAAAAGAACCAAGTGATTCATGTAGGCAGCAATTGGCTGCCTCCATAAATCTCATTTTATTTACTTTGTGATTCATAAAAAACAAAGACGTCTATATTGACTACTACTAACCCAGACAACAATTAAAACATTCTTAAAGGATAGTTTTAAAAGTCTAATTACAAGTTTTCATTGGGAAAAGTATGATGAACTACCATTATTTATTTCTTTAGTACTATGTACTTTTCTATACTGATTTTAGAGATACGGGATATTTACACTTTGAAACAGAATGTATTGAAAAGACATTGTATATAACCGAAGTATAGATTAGGCATAATTTATGGTGAAATATGCATTCATTACGGCAGAGTTACAAGTGAAAAATAGTATTTCAGTCAGGTTATCTTGAATACATCACAAGGAGAAAACAAATAGTTATTTGTGAGGTGGAGACATAGAAAGTAGGCCACAAAATTTTCTAGTTTATGTGCACAATATTAAGGATTTACTTACATGCTTAGGTTAATAAGCTTAACCTTTTGGAAAAAATCTAAACTCTGAGGTACTAGTTTAATGATAAACACGTGTTAAATTACATAGCCATTCTATACAATTCAGTAACATCAACATTAAAATAAAAAATTAAAAGCCAGGTCTAGAGGTGTAAATTGTGGAGTGTTCAATTTTAAGAAAATGAAGCCGTCATAGTAAATCTTACCCTTTTGCAGTTCTGGAGTGAGGAGACAGTCTCACAGGAGTGAGTGACACAGATTGAATATTTCCTCTGCTGTCTCACTCACTCATTTGCTTGCTGTGACTGGCTATAAACTCTTCTTTGCTTTCCAGCAGCCAATCGCTGTCATGGGCAAGGTGATGTCAGAATGTGGATTCTCACCAGAAAACCCCCAAACTTCAACACTTTTTCAAGACACAGTCTCAGTTGAATAAACATGAAATGTGATTCTAGTGCCAAGAGGTTTGCATTGTGGAATTTAATTGAAGGTTCAGATGAAGATGAATAGTTTGAGTTCTGAATATATATAATAATATACTGGATTTGAATTAAAATAAGTAGCAAAAGATTTAACCATTTAAAACTTTTATAATTATACAAACTTTTCACTGTTGAAAGGAAACGTACTGTCATCAGATACAATCCTACATTATTAATTTAGTAAAAAAAGAAATAATAAGGTGCCTCGGTGGCTCAGTTGGTTAAATAACTAACTTCGGCTGAGGTCATGATTCCAGGGTCCTGGGATTGAGCCTCGCACAGGCTGCCTGCTCAGCAAGGAGCCTGCTTCTCCCTTTCCCTTTGCCACTTCTCCTGCTTGTGTTCCCTGCTCTCTGACAAATAAATAAATAAATTGGAAGGGGAGGTGAACCATGAGAGACTATGGACTCTGAAAAACAGTCTGAGGGGTTTGAAGTGGCGGGGGGGTGGGAGGTTGGGGTACCAGGTGGTGGGTATTATAGAGGGCACGACTTGCATGGAGCACTGGGCGTGGTGAAAAAATAATGAATACTGTTTTTCTGAAAATAAATAAATTGGAAAAAATAAATAAATAAATAAATAAATAAAATCTTAAAAAAAAAAGAAATGACAAAGGAAAGGAGCTGATGAGCAATTAATATTTTAATGTCAACTATTTTATATTTTTCCTAAAATATGCTTCAGTGACTCAGAAATTTAAATTGATATAATTGAAGTCAACACCATCAATTTTGTTCAACACCATCAATTTTGTTCAGTTCACCAATCTTGAATTATTTAGCTTTCCATTGAAGCAGGACAGTGGAGAGCCTGTGTCCTAGGACATGAAGAATCAGATATGAGAAGGATCTTGTCCCTGTCTAAAATTTTCAGTTGTGTAGAGAGACAGACTTACAGCCATAGGGCACAGCAATGCAAATATCTACAAGGTTTAGAAATCAGAATTAGAATTTTATAGATTATTAATAAGGGGGTGGTTATCAAGAAAGAAGAGTAAACTGTTCTTGGGAATAGATTTAAAGGATACAGAAATGAATGAACAACATAATGACATCAACACTATCCAGTTATGCACTGAGTGCTCTTTTGCTAGTTTTTTACTTGTGCTATTTCAGTCCCCCTACACACACACACACACACACACACACACACAGTAATTCAGTGAGACTATTCCTATTCTACAGGTGAGGTAAGTGGGACACAGAGGTGGTAAGTAAGTTCTGGGTTGCATGGGATAGTAAATGGGGGAATATAGAGATTAAACACAAGTCTAATTCTAGAGTCTACTTTTAATCACTACATATCCTTGCTGGCATATTCAGAAAGCTTCAATGATTCAATAAACTGGAATATAATGAATTGAATTAATGAAGATGAGGATGGTTGGATAGATAAGCCTTGGTGATAGAGGGTACTATAGGTTACATTAATAAATATAGACTCCATCTCGGAAATGAGAGATTATTAAAGGGGTAAAGCAAAAAAAGAATATATTTAGACTTGTAACTTGGAACAATCTTTTACTGACAAGGTAGATCTTGGTTGAAAAAGACAAGATAACTGTGAAGGAGGGGGGCTTCAAGCAGTTATTTTAGTGATTCAGGAAAGCAATGAGAAAGGTCCAAATAGCAGCTGTGGGGGTGGAAAGGATGGAACAAATGAGAGCGATATTAAATAGATAAAATTAATGAACTTAGTGAAAGTAAGAGAAGTGAAGAAACCTAGAATGACTTGTGGATTTATGGCTTGGGTAATAAGTGGTGAGTGGTGAGACCTTATTTCATATAACATGTAGCAGAGTAATTGGTGTACTATAATCACTCAGCAAGATGTTAGCAATATATGACATAATGAAAGGAGTAGACAACAGAAAATGAAAAGGCTGGGGTTTTGTTCTTGATTTTATCACTGTATGAAGTATTTAACAATGCTGGGGCTTCAGTTTCATTCATATTTTGAAAATAAGGAGGGTTTGTGGGGTGCCTGGGGACTCAGGTGAGTGTCTGCCTTTAGCTCATGTCATGATCCCAGGGTCCTGGGATCAAGTCTTGGGTTGGGCTTCTGCTCAGCAAGGAGTGTGCTTCTCCCTCTGCTCCTCCCCTGCTCATACTCACTTGTGTACATGCTCTCTCTCTCTCAAATAAATAAAATATTTTAAAAAATAAAAATAAGGGAGGTTCTAGATCAAAAAGAGCCAGCCATTGTGTGCCTCTATCACCTGTGGAGCATTCTTTTTTTTTTAATTTTTATTTTTTATAAACATATATTTTTATCTCCAGGGGTACAGGTCTGTGAATCGTCAGGTTTACACACTTCACAGCACTCACCATAGCACATACCCTCTCCAGTGTCCATAACCCCACCCTCCTTCTCCAGCCCACCTACTTGTGAAGCATTCTTGCCAAATAATTGGATTTGAATCTGATGAAGCCTATATATACCAGGTTAGAGAAAATTTTCATCCCTGTGACTTATTCATTCTGTAACTGGAAGCCTGTATTTCCCATTGCCCTTCATCCATTTTATTAATCCTTCCACTCTCCTCCTCTCTGGAAGCTAGTTCTATTTATGAGTCTGTTTCTGCTTTTTGTGTTGTTAGCTGTTTTGTTATTTAGTTTTCACATATATGTGAGATCATATGACATACATCTTTCTCTGTTGGACATATTTCACTTAGTGTAATATACTCTAGGTCCATCCATGTTGTCAAAATGGCAATATCTCATTCTGTTTTATGGCTGAGTAATATTCCATTGTGTTTATATACCACATCTTCTTTATCCATTCATTCTTCAGTGGACACTAGTAAATAATGCTGCAATGAGCATAAGTGTGCATATGTCTTTTTAGATTAGTGTTTCTGTTTTCTGTGGGTAAAGAGCTAATAGTGGAATTACTGGATCATATGGTATTTCTAATTTTTTGAGGAACCTCCATACTATTTTCCACAGACCTTCCACCAACTTACATTCCTACCAACAAATTCCTACCACCCTACTGGTGGCATTCTCTTTACATCCTTGCCCACATCCTTGTCTTTCTGATATTAGCCATTCTGACAGGTGTAAGTGAGATCTCACTGTGATTTTGATTTGTATTTCCCTGATAATTAGTGATGTTGAGATCTTATATGTCTGTTGATTATTATTTGTATGTCTTTGGAAAAAGGTCTATTCAGTTCCTCTCCCCATTTTGGGGGTGTGGATAAAGACAAAACAAGAGTGGCTATAAACTGGTAATTATTGAATTGGTAATAGGTTACCCTAGGGTTTCATTATACTGTTCTTTTCACTTTATGTATGTTGGAAATGGTCTATAAACGGTTTTTTTTTAAATGGAAATAATTGAACTAAATCTTCAGCACTTTTTCAGTTTCTAATATTTTGTAATCTCTTAGTTTCAATCAGTTATATGAGGCTGATACATCCTTTCCAATAACCCTCTAGCCCAGTTAAACTCTACCTCTCACTTGATTACATATATTCATGCATGCTCATTGGAGCGTTTTTTCTAAGGAGTAGTGTTAGAGAAGAAAAATAATAGATCCTTACTAACTCTGCTTTTTCTATAATCAAGCCTGTCTCAACAGTGCTTTTTGTTCAGCCTCATTGTCATGATAATCTTTATTTAAGCAGGTTGTTATGAATTGATTCTCTTAGATGACATATGGACACATATTCATCTCACTGGCATGCCACAACCAAGTTGCACTGTGTGGTGAATCATTTCTGAGGAAACCCCATATTCATTATGATGTATCCTTCTTTCTTACCTACCCCATGTAGTCGTCAAATTCTATTAACACAACCTCCACAGTTCTTTGGAATCCCAAACCTCTCTCTTTTTTCTTGTCCCTGTTTGTTCAAATCCTCATTACTTCTTGCCAGGTTATAGTAGTAATATTCTGATTGTGGGCATGTTGCCTATTTCCCCTTCCAAAATATTCTGTGACCACAAGATTTAGAATCAAAGATTAAGGTGGAGTCTTGGTGCTTTCTCTTGCTAGCGTTTGACTTGGATAAACTCTCTCAACATAAAAAGTCTGACCCCAGCTTTCTTTTCCAATATCATTTATACTTCTTGCCAGCTAGAATTGCAAATTGCTCTATATGAGACTGAGGAATAGCCAAGTCAAAAAAGTAGATACTTTTAAAACATGTTTTCATGTGAGTCTCTTTGTAGCTCTTAATTGAAATCTTAATAACCTAGAATTTTCTAGAATAAATGATAAAATTTTTCCCCTCCATTAGAAAAATGCTATAAACTTGGCTATGCCAACATTCTGTTTATTACTGAATTCTTCTATTATTACTTTCATATCCATGCCTTCTCTCTGAAACCAAAAGTTAATAGTATCTAGTTTGGGTACCAACACTCATCTCTACAATATTCTCCTGAACTGTCTCATCAGCCTGATTGCTCTTTGATATTCCATTCCTGGAAACATTTACCAGTCTAAGATTTCATACCCCTTTAATGCTTTGATTTCCAGAATGCATTCTGTTTTCCATCCAGGCTTATCTGTTCAACCTTAGTTGAACCTAGTTGAAAAACCTAGTTTTTCCGTTAATGAGTCTTTGGATCTAGGACTTTATAGAATCAGTGAATTGCTGTCATTTACTGAGCATTTACATACAACAGGTTTTTTTTCCTCAGAATTTATAGATCTGTCAAGCTCTCCCTCCCCACTTACTTCCCAGGCCTCCTCTGTTTTTGTGGAAGTCCAGTAATGCTTTTCCTAACCCCACCCAATATTCCAATAAAACTCTCATGTAATCCATAGCCAGAAATAACAAATATCAAACTCTTACCCAATATAAATTCCTATTTAAGAAGTGTCATGTTCTCGGGCCGCCTGGGTGGCTCAGTGGGTTAAAGCCTCTGCCTTCAGCTAGGGTCATGATCCCAGGATCCTGGGATCGAGCCCCACATTGGACTCTCTGCTCCATGGGGAGCCTGCTTCTTCCTCTCTCTCTCTCTGTCTGCCTGCCTTTCTGCCTACTTGTGATCTCTATCTGTCAAATAAATAAATAAAATCTTTAAAAAAAAAAAAGAAATGTCATGTTCTCTTACTGTAATATTGTGACCTCATGTGGTAGTGGTGGTGTCATCTGTTTTTTATTGTGAGCTTCTTGAAGGCAAGGAGTGTATCTATTTAGATTACCGTATATAGAATCAGGGAAACCACATCTGTGGTTATTTACGTAAGACTGGACATTCTCATAGAAACTGACATCAGGTGAACATAAGTGAGATCCATCAATTGATTCCTTGCCCTTTCTAAAAGATAAGGCAGAGGTTAACACACAATGCTGTTAGTAGATGGTAGTTTTAAGGACAGACTAAAAGACTGTTCTCTTGAGGTGGTCCTGTCTCCAAGGGAAAGCTCCTGAATTTGTTTCTCTCTCTCTCTTCTTTATTCAAGATTTGGGAGGAATGAATAATAGTTAAGCCTTGTTGGATCTTTCCATAGCTTTCTAAGGTGTCTTTCTCTCTTAATCATATACTCACTTTCTCCGTTGACTCCCTTTCATTGGTACTTAATTTTCAAATCTGTTTAATAAAACAGAAACAAAAATCCTCCTTTGTCCATACCCATTCCCATCCAGCTACTCATAAACTTCTTTTTCCTCTTCACAAGTTTCTTGAGAGCTGTCAACTTTACCTTCTGCTCATTTCTCAACCTACTGCAATATGGGCTTTTGCCCCCAAAGCTTTGTGGAAACTTATCTCATACAGATTACCAATAACTTCATTCTGGTTAATCAGTGAGTGCTTGCTAGTTAGCTGGAATGAACACTTTCAGTCACTTCTCTGCTAGCAGGGTTGCAGTTGATGCCACTGACTGTTTTCTCCTCTTTCAAAAGCTCTACCTACCTACCACTTGCATGATACTGTATTGTCTGGTTTTCTTCTCAATTGCTTTTATTTTTTTTTTAAGTTTATTTATTTATTTGACAGAGACACAGCGAGAGAGGGAACACAAACAGGGGGAGTGAGGGAGAGGGAGAAGGAGGCTACCCATGGAGCCTGATGTTGGGCTTCATTCCAGGACGCTGGGATCATGCCCTGAGCGGAAGGTAGATGCTTAACAACTGAGCCACAGGCACCCCTCTTCTCAATTGCTTTTATGTACTGCTCTTCCTCTAGCATATTTTAAACGTTTTTGTTTTCAAGGTTCTGTCCTTGTCCATCTCCTTTTTTCATTCTCCAGGGTCTCTCTGGATCTCTTCCATTTCCATGGCTCCATTTACTCATTTGGATTTTAATATGGGTTTTCCTCCTGCACTTCAGGGTAGAATATTATACTTACAATGGAAATCTCTACGTGGAAGTTCCAAAATTACCTCAAATCCTCAACTGCTTTTCGTTCTATTTCTGTTTGCTTAAGCTAGAAATCTGGATATTATCCTTATCACCTATCTGTCCTTTTCCTCTTTCATCTCACTGTAGTCCTATCGATTCCTATCAGTCCCACAGTCCTCAAATCTTACTTTCATCCAACACCCCACCACTACCACTGTTATCTTATTTGAGGCCAGTATTGTTTCAACTGGACTAATATAAGAACATCTTTACTTTCTCTCCAATCTGTTTTCTATACCATGACCAAAATAAATTTTCTAAAACACCAATAATATATTTTCAGTCTTTGCTTAAAATCTTCTATGGCTCTAATACCTTCATGATAAAAGTTAAACTCTCAGTGTTATATAGAAAGCCCTTAAGGGGTGCCTGGATGGCTCAGTTGGTTAAGCCACTGCCTTTGGCTCAGGTCATGATTCCGGAGTCCGAGGATTGAGTCCTGCATCAGGCTTCCAGCTCTGCGGGGAGTCTGCTTCTCCCTCTGACCTTCTTCCCTCTCATGCTCTCTCTCTTCTCTCAAATAAATAAATAAAATCTTAAAAAAAAAAAAAAGCTCTTCAGTTTCTTGCTTTTACATAAGACTTCAGCCCCACCCCTTACACTTTTTTGCTTCACACTAAGCTTAAGTTACGCTAATGTATTGCATTTCCTTCCCTGTGCCCCATGTCTTTTTCTGGGAGCCTTTATACATGCTATCTTTGTCTGTCTAACTTTGACTTGTTATTCAGAACTCAGTCTGAAGTTACAGCCTTCAGGAATCCTCTCCTGATTCTTATTTCTGCCTTGGCTGAGTTGGATACCTCTTCTGTGTTTCTAAGCACTCCTCCTCTATCGTGGCTGGTTGCTTATCTCTTTTGCTGTTTGGATGGATTGGGACTTGTTGAGGACAGGGAAAGGACCTTATTTACCTCTGTATCTCCAACCACTCATCACAGTGCCTGGAGTAGGGCATTTATTCAATAAATGTACTAAAGAATGGCTGATTGACTAAGAACGAATACCTAAAAGACTAACACAGTATTTCACAGTATTTTTTCATTATTGCCCACTTAGGAGAAAAATTTAATTTAAATTAATGTCTCCCTAAGGAGAAAAATCAAATACTAAGGAATAAGATTTTGTTGGAAAGAGTTGGGCTTTGAAAGGTCACATACCACTGTAATATCTAAGAATGGGAAAGGGAATCTATAATGAATTCTAGAAGGCAGTTATCATGTCTATATCTGTACCAACCCAGGTTAAGGAAGGGAAGAAACAATCAGAAACTCTTTTCTACATATAGACAGATTAGGGACTACTTTTTAAAAAAATTTTATTTATTTGACAGACAGAAATCACAAGTAGGCAGAGAGGCAGGCAGAGAGAGAGGAGGAAGCAGGCTCCCTGATGAGCAGAGAGCCTGATGAGGGGCTGGATCCCAGGACCGTGGGATCATGACCTGAGCTGAAGGCAGAGGCTTTAACCCACTGAGCCACCCAGGCGCCCCAGATTAGGGGATACTTTTAATCTTGCTCTTTATTTAATAATTTTCATCACCCTTTTTTTTTTTGCTAGCAAATTTCTACTTACCAGAGTACAGTGATAGAACCTTCTGTTTCATGCTATTACCGAATTATTCACTTACTTTGTAAAGAACCAGATTGTTTCCTGAATGTTCACTTTGCAGTGTTAAATATCTAATATCAATAGTGTGTGTGTGTGTGTGTGTGTGTGTGTGTGTGTTTATCAAATCAGCACATTCTTTAGTGAAAAACTGAAAAATGTTTTCTCAGAAATAATTTCTGAGATTTCACAATTCACAAACATAGTCTTTCAGTTACTAGCTGGGGTTATATTTTTGGTATTTCATAGGTTTTTCATTGTCTTGGACCTTCTGCAATGATCCGCAATAATAACAGTTTGTGATTCCACAGAAAACAAGTCACTGCCAGTCTTTAGTTGTGGTCTTGCTGTAATTTTGTATGATATGGCTCATTGCATTGCATCAGCCATAAAGTTTACAACACTCATTGGAAATCCGAGGCCAGCCTGCCATTTGATGGACTTTTATTGGGATTTACTTTGATATTTTTTGCTTGAATGTGTCCAGTGTAGATTCTTCGAGATACCTTTGGCTTAGCACATTCCAAGCAAATGTCTCCCCTTCGGAAGAATAATTTATCTATGTCTTATTTTCTTGAACCCATCTAGATTTTCTGTCCTAAAAATTTTTGATTTTAGAGTTTTTTTTCTTTTTCTTTTGATATTTTCTAGTTAATTAATTGATTTTTTCTATATCCTCAAGTAACTTCCTCTATTGCTATCATGGTACTGTAAGTATAGAAAGAACTTATTAAATATTGCATGACTGACTGAATGATTGATTTTCTTGTATATGACTCTTATTACTGAGGGTGAAGTCTTCCTACTATTCCAGAATTTGAGCTGCAGATGTGAGTTTCTTCCTCCTCCTAATCCTACCTACTTTTACCCTAAAGAATAAGATGTCAGTTATTTAGATTCAAAATTATAAATGCCTAGGAAATGTATATCTTAGAGGGATTTTTTTTTTTTTTGAGAGGGAGAGAGAGAATGGGGAGAAGGACAGAGGGTAAGGAGAGAGAGAATCTTAAGCAGGTTCCACACCCAGAGCAGAGCCCTAGGCAGGGCTTGTTCTTACAACGCTGAAATCATGACCTGAGCCAAAATCAAGAGTCAGACACTTAACCAACTAAGCTACCCTGGCATCCCTCTCGGTGGGATTTTTAAACTCAAGATGGTTTATATATATGTTTTCATATTCTCCCTGTAGAGCCATGTCTCCTCTATTTTTAAAATATAAAAAAATTTAAAACACTATAATAAAATTAGATGGAATAAAGTGATGGTGTGTTAAATGGTAGACCAACTCAGAAATAAAATAAATCAGATTAAGCAAAAAATATAACAACTCTGGAAAACATGATCTTTTGTTACTATCATCACTATTACTATAAAAAATGTTGAAATGTCTATTTTTACCTATCTTCCATCTTGGAAGAACAACATCTATATGTAAAAAAAAGTCTGATATTCTTTTTCATTTTTAGGTAGAAATATCTAAAGACCTAGAACTTGTCATTCCTTGATAGAAATATAAAATTAAGTGACAGCCCAAATAGGCGAGATTCAGTATTTCCATCAAAAAAGGAAAATAGTGGGGTGCCTGTGTGGCTCGGTCATTAAGCATCTGCCTTTGACTTGGGTTGTGATCCCAGAATCCTGGGATCGAGCCCCACATTGGGCTCCCTCCTTGGTGGAAGGCCTGCTTTTCCCTCCTCCAAGCCCTCTGCTTGTGTTCCCTCTCTCACTGTGTGTCTCTCTGTGTCAAATAAATGAATAAACTTTCAAAAAAAAAAGAAAGAAAGAAAAGGAAAAGAGTAAATACAATTACGGGATGGTGGACTGGAGAGCCCATTAAAAGTAATTTTGTAAACTAATTCTACAGTGTTAGAAAATTTGTTAAAACACATGGAATTTTTTATTTTTCTTTAAATCTGATGAGCTGGCATCAGGAGATGATGTCTTTCCTTGGTGTTGTAGCTTTACATCTAGGGTGAGGGGTCAAAGGATTTACCTACAATTTCAGGCTGATTCAAACCAGAGCCTGGTCCTCCTTGTAATTATGTTTTCCTATAATAGCTCAAAAGCACCTGCTCCACATTCAAGTTCATACTTAATTAAGGTAAACGGGTAGAGTGTCTGCTTCTGTTGGTGCTACGGTGCCAAAGAGTGAAAAGCCACCACCCATGGAGACCAGACATGGTCTTTGTGGTGGAAGGCGTGTTGGCCACCATGAGAGACAGAAGTTCCCTATGGATTGGGATGTTTTAGGAACGAAGTCTCTCATGGTGGCCAACACGCCTTCCACCACAAAGACCATGTCTGGTCTCCATGGGTGGTGGCTTTTCACTCTTTGGCACCGTAGCACCAACAGAAGCAGACACTCTACCCGTTTACCTTAATTAAGTATGAACTTGAATGTGGAGCAGGCGTTTTTGAGCTATATTACAGGAAAGCATAATTACAACATGGATGAAACTAGAGAGTATTAGGCTAAGTGAAATAAGTCAGAGAAAGACAAACACCATATGGTTTCATTTATATGTGGAATTTAAGAAACAAAACAAATGAACATGGGAGGAAAAAAAGAGAGGAAAACCAAGAAACAGACTCATAACTATAGAGAACAAACTGATGGCTACCAGAGGGGAGGTCAGTGGGGAATGGGTTAAATAGGTGATAGGGATTAAGGAAGGGACTTGTGAAGAGTGCCAGATGTTACATGGAAGTATTGAGTCACTAAATGATACACCTTAAACTAATATTACAGTGTATGTTAACTAACTGTAATTTAAATAAGCACTTAAAAAATGGTAATAGTTTCTATTTAGTACTAGAGGGGAACTTCACAAAAGAGTAGTTTATTTTGGAACAATCAAATCTAAAGGACTTAAAGATGGCAGTGGAATATATCAAATGAAGTACTGGATTGCAAGGGCACGACTGTCCATCTCAGGGTCCCTGTGGGGACATTTTGTAAGAAAGGGACAGAAAATTCAGAGCTTAAAGAGGTTCTTCTATGATACTAGTGGAGAAAAATTTTTTTTGCCTCATTTGTTTTCTAAAGTAAAATTCGTATTTCAAGTTAGACTTTGATTAACACAATCTAGACATTTATCCCAAAATATGAAGAATTAAAGATTATAACTTTCTAAAACACATTTTTGCTAAGTAATAGTATTCCTCTACTGCCTCTTCATTATTCTCTGTACCCTTTTACTTGTACTTTAATGTAACTATTTAATTTGTAACTAGATTCAATGTTATATGATTGTCATTCACTTTACAGTAAATGTAAAAGACATTTTAAACTCTCCTGAAGTAATCTCTATATGTCAATAACTCTAATTTATTCTTTATAAATTAAGTAAATTTTATAAAATAAATGCCTTTGGTCATGATGTAAAGACCCTCTTCCTACTGAGCCACTTAGAGTGTGAAGGAATTAACCCCAATTTGACAAAATAGTGTACTACTTACTCTTAAGACTATTAATCACTGAGCAGAATAATGAAGGAAATTGAAATTGATGTAAATTCCCACCAACAGTGTAGGAGGGTTCCCCTTTCTCCGCATCCTCGCCAGCATCTGTCATTTCCTGACTTGTTGATTTTAGCCATTCTGACTGGTGTGAGGTGATATCTCATTGTGGTTTTGATTTGTATTTCCCTGATGCTGAGTGATACGGAGCACTTTTTCATGTGTCTGTTGGCCATCTGGATGTCTTCTTTGCAGAAACGTCTGTTCATGTCCTCTGCCCATTTCTTGATTGGATTATTTGTTCTTTGGGTGTTGAGTTTGTTAAGTTCTTTATAGATTTTGGACACTAGTCCTTTATCTGATATGTCGTTTGCAAATATCTTCTCCCATTCTGTCAGTTGTCTTTTGATTTTGTTAACTGTTTCCTTTGCTGTGCAAAAGCTTTTGATCTTGATGAAATCCCAACAGTTCATTTTTGCCTTTGCTTCCCTTGTCTTTGGCGATGTTCCTAGGAAGATGTTGCTGCGGCTGAGGTCGCAACAGAGAAAGACAACTATCATGATCTCCCTGATATGAGGAAGTGGTGATGCAACATGGGGGCTTAAGTGGGTAGGAGAAGAATCCATGAAACAAGATGGGATAGGGAGGGAGACAAACCAGAAGTGACTCTTAATCTCACGAAGCAAACTGTGGGTTGCTGGGGGGAGGGGGGTTGGGAGAAGGAGGGTAGGGTTATGGACATTGGGGAGGGTATGTGCTTTTGGGTAAATTGGAAGGGGTGGTGAACCATGAGAGACTATGGACTCTGAAAAATAATCTGAGGGGTTTGAAGTGGCAGAGGGGTGGGAGGTTGGGGTACCAGGTGATGGGTATTATAGAGGGCACGGCTTGCATGGAGCACTGGGTGTGGTGAAAAAATAATGAATACTGTTTTCTGAAAATAAATAAATTGGAAGAAAAAAAAAGAAATTGATGTAAATTGTACATCTGGGGTTTCACAGAAATATTGTTTTTAAGAACACTTCTGAGAAAAGTGAGAGAAATTGTTTCCTGGAGCAGAGTGAGTTAATAGTGTTCTTTGATCAAGGCAGAACAATGAGTTACATTTTCTGGTTAATACTCTACTCTGTATTAATTTGAAGTGTCTTTTCTTCTACTCATCTGATTTTTATTCCATTGATTAGTTTTTCCTTAAATGGGATGTTCTAGTTAAGGTCATAGAAAATTTAATTTGTATAAAATGTAATCAGAGGTATCATAATTTATGTATCAAAATTAGACAGAATATATTGATAACATAATTTGAGTGCTGGCTCATATCCTATAGATAGTGAAAAGATTTAAATTAAAAACATTTTTTGCATTGTTTTATGTAGATGATTCTGTGGTTGAACTTACATAAGGCAAATTAATGCATTAAACTGGGCATACTCTGATGGATAAAACCCCCTAATGTTTTTGGTTTAATAAATAAAATCGCAGTCTGAGTTTTTCTGTCTGGTGGTGGAATTGGCGCCTCTACTCCATACCATCCTAAAGGCCCAGGCAGATAGAGGCTTTGGGATATATAGTATATATATAGTATATGAGTTTTTAAGTCATGCTGGTTATAAGGAACCAACTAGCAGACGGGAGAAGTAAAGTAGATCATACAGTGGGAGATTTATTTTGGAGAACAGAACTAGAAGTGATGTATATCATTTCCACTCTTGAATATAGAGTACAGACTGGTGATTGCCGGAGGGGTGGGGGTGAAGGTGGCCCCCCACCTTTGAGCAAAATAGATGAATGGGATTAATAAGTACAAACTTCCAAAGTGGCTGCCTCAATTTACATTTCTACCAACAGTGCATGAGGGTTCCCTTTTTTCCACATGCACACCAACTTGTTATTTCTTCTCTTTTGATACTGACCATTCTAATTTTTGTGAGGTGATCATAGAGTAAGCAATTAGTTAGACTTCGGCTGGAGGCAAAGGTGGTAATAAATAGGTGACATGTTAGAATGCTGACGCACAACACCCTGACTTTGTGGCTTTTACCGTCCTGACCTCATGGCTTGCAACACCCTAGGGCTGACAGACCAAGAGCCCCAGGTACAGAACATGTGCTTTCCTCTTCAACCTCTGCCCAGGGTAACCTGTAGCTTCATTATAGTATATTTACATTGTGGTTTCAACACTTCTGCCCTCCAAGGGGGGAAGATCGTCATGACCCATAACTTCTGCAAATATTAAAAGGAAAAACAGCCCTAGCCCCAGTGCAGTTGCCACCTCTGGGCCTACCCATTCTCCCTTCTTGACAGTGTAGTGTCCATAATAAACTGCTTTATACTTGCTACCTTCCTCTAGCTGTCTTTTTTTGAGCATGGATCCTCACTTAAATCTTTCATGGGGAATCCAAGAACCAAAACCTCCATTCACACAATGCAGACTCTACCACCAGTAACAGTGATAATTTCATTATGGTTTTGATTTCTATTTCCCTGAAGGTTAGTGATGTTGAGCATCTTTTCATGTGTTGTCTTCTTTGGAAAACGGCCTATATAGATCCTCTGCCCATTTTTTAATCGGATTGGTTTGTTTTTGGTGTTGAGTTGTGTAAGTTCATTGTATAGTTTGGATATTAGCCCCTTATTGGATATATTATTTGCAAATATGTCCTCTCATTCAGTAGGTTGCCTTTTCATTTTGTTGATGGTTTCCTTTTCTTTGCAAAAACCTTTTAGTTTGATGTAGTCCCAGTTGTTTGTTTTTGCTTTTGTTTTTCTTGCCAGAGGAGACAAACCTAAAAAAAATATTGCCAAGACTGATGTCCAAGAGTCTTCTGCCTATGTTTCTTCAAGGAGTTTTATGGTTTCAGGTCTTACATTTAGGTTTATAATCCATTTTAAGTTTATTTTTGTATGATGTAAGAAAGTGATCCAGTTTCATTCTTTTGCATGTAGCTCTCAACTTTTCCCAGCAGCATTTATTAAGGAAACTGTCTTTTCCCCCATTGTATATTCTTGCCTCCCTTGTCATAGATTAATTGGCCATAGAAGTGTGGGTTTATCTAGGCTTATGTTGATCTATATACCTATTTTTGTGATAGTCTCATACTATTTTGACTACTTTAGCTTTGTAGAATAGTTTGAAATCTGGGAGTATGATACCTCCAGCTTTGTTCTTATTTCTCAAGATTGCTTTGCCTATTTGGGGTCTTTCATGGTTCCATACAAATTTTAGGATTATTCTCTTTCTGTGAAAAATGCTTTTGATATTTTTATAGATTGCTTTGAATCTTTAGATTGTTTTGGGTAGTATGAGTTATAAATTAAAGTAACAATATTAGTTTTTCCAATCCATGAGCCTGGAATATCTTTCCATTTATTTGTGTCATCTTCAGTTTTTTTTATCAGTGTCTTCTAGTTTTCAGAGTACAGGTCTTTTATGTCCATGATTAAATTTACTCGTAGGTATTTTATTCTTTTTGGTACAATTGTAAATGGGTTTGCTTTCTTAATTTCTCTTTCTGCAAGTTCATTATTAGTGTAGAGAGACAGAACATATTTCTGTATATTTTGTACCCTGGAACTTTACTAATTCATTCTTTGTTCTAACAGTTTTTTGGTAAAGTCCTTAAAGTTTTCTTTCTATAGTATCATGTCATCTGCAAATAATGACAATTTTACTTATTTACCAATTTAAATATTTCTTTCATTTTCTTGTCTTGTTATTGTGGCCAGGACTTACAGTACAGGTGGCAAGAGTAGACATCTTTGTCTTGACCTCAGAGGAAGAGCTTTCAGCTCTTTACCATTAAGTATGACGTTAGCTGTGTGTTTGTCATATATAGTCTTTATTATGTTGAGGTATGTTTCCTTTATACCCACGTTGTTAAGTTTTTATCATGAATGGCTGTTGAATTCTGTCTTATACTCTTCTGCATCTATCGAGATGTTCATGTGATTTTTATTCTTCATTCTGTTAACTTATTTAGCATGATGGTTGATTTCTGGATATTAAACCATTTTTGCACATCTGGAATAAATCCCACTTTTCACAGTGAATGATCCTTTTAATGTATTATTGAATTTAGTTTGCTAATATTTTCTTGAAGATTTTTGCATTTATATTCATCAGGGATATTGAATACTAATTTTCTTTTTTTGTAGTGTCTTTGTCTTGTTTTGGTACTGGGGTAATTCTCCTCTTCAATTTTTTGGAATATTTTGAGAAGGATAGGTATTAACTTTTCTTTAAATGTTGGTAGAATTCACTTGCAAAGTTGTCTGGTCTAAGACTTTTGTTTGTTAGAAGTTTTTGAGCACCGATTCAATTTGGTTACTAGTAATCAGTCTGTTCAGATTTTCCATTTCTTCTTGATTCAGTTTGGAAATTTTTATGTTTTAGGAATTTGTTATTTTCTTCTAGGTTGGCCAGTTCATTGGCATATTATTTTTTTGTAGCAGTCTCTTAAAATCTTCTGTATTTCTGTGGTGGTGCTTGTAACTACTTTTTGTGTTTTATTTATTTGAGTCCTTTTTATTTCTTGACTAGCCTTGATAAAGATTATCAGTTTTGTCTTTTCAAAGAACCAGATCTTAGTTTATTTTTTATTTTTTAAATCTTTATTTTATTTATTTGTGTGTCATCTTTATAATTTCTTTTACTAACTTAGGGCTTCATTTGTTCTTCTACTTCTTTTGCTTGTAAGTTTAGATATTTATTTGAGATTATTTATTTATTTATTTATTTTTGTCACCATAAATTTTTTAATTTCCTCTTTGACTTCTTTGTTGACTGGTTGTTTAAGAGCATGTTGTTTACATTCTAAGTGTTTGTTTTTTCCAAAACTTTTTTCTTGGAATTGATTTCTGTTTTTATATCTAGTTGTGGTCAGAAAAGATATATGATTACAATATATTAAAAATTAATTTTTTCCTTCAAATGTCATTAACATATAGTGTTATATTAGTTTCAGGCATACAATATAATGATTCAACAATTCTATACACTATTGAGTGAACATTATGATAAATTTACTCTTAATCCCTTTCACAAATATCACCCATACCTGAAACCACCAGCTTATTCTCTGTATTTAAGAGTCTTGAGGTTTGTTTTGTTTGTTTCTTTTTTTTTCCCCAGTGTTCCAAGATTCATTTTTTGTGCACCACACCCAGTGCTCCATGCAACACTTGCACTCCTTAATACCCACCACCAGGCTTGCCTATCCTTGCCTACCCCCACTCCCCTCCAAAACTCTCAGTTTGTTTCTCATAGTCCACAGTCTCTCGTGCTTCGTCTCCCCCTCTGTATTGCCCCAATTCACATTTCCTTTCCTTCTCCTAATGTCCTCCATGTTATTCCTTGTGCTTCACAAGTAAGTGAAACCATATGATAATTGACTTTCTCTGCTTGACTAATTTCACTCAGCGTAATCTCCTCCAGTCTCATCCATGTTGATATAAAAGTTGGGTATTCATCCTTTCTGATGGAGTCATAGTACTCCATTGTATATATGGACCATATCTTCTTTATCCATTCATCTGTTGAAGGGCAGCTTGGCTCTTTCCCCAGTCTGGTGATTGTGGCCATTGCTGCTATGACCATTGGGGTACATATGGCCCTTCTTTTCACTACATCTGTATCTTTCAGCTAGATACCCAGTAGTGCAATTGCAGGGTCATAGGATAATTCTATTTTTAAACTTTTGAGGAATCTCCACACTGTTTTCCAAAGTGGCTGCACCAACTTGCATTCCCACCAACAGTGTAAGAGGGTTCCCCTTTCTCCACATCCTCTCCAACACCTGTTGTTTCCTGTCCTGTTAATTTGAGCCATTCTCACTGGTGGAGGGCGGTATCTCAATGTGGTTTTGATTTCAGTTTCCCTAATCACTAATGATGATGAACATTTTTTCATTTGTCTGTTAGCCATTTGTGTGTTTCTTTGGAGAAGTGTCTGCTCATGTCTTCTGCCCATTTTTTTGACATGATTATCTGTTTTTTGGGTGTTGAGTTTGAGGAGTTCTTTATAGATCTTGGATATCAGCCCTTTGTCTGTGGTGTCATTTACGAATATTTTCTCTTGTTCTGTGGTTTGTCTCTTTGTTTTGTTGACTGTTTCCTTTGCTGTGCAGAAGCTTTTGATCTTGATGAAGTCCCAAAAGTTCATTTTTGCTTTTGTTTCCTTTGCCTTTGGAGACATGTCTTGAAAGAAGTTGCTGTGGCCAGTGTCAAAGAGGCCTATGTTCTCCTCTAGGATTTTTTTTTCCAATTTATTTATTTTCAGAAAAACATTATTCATTATTTTTTCACCACACCCAGTGCTCCATGCAAGCCGTGCCCTCTATAATACCCACCACCTGGTACCCCAACCTCCCACCCCCCTGCCACTTCAAACCCCTCAGATTGTTTTTCAGAGTCCATAGTATCTCATGGTTCACCTCCCCTTACAATTTACCCAAATTCCCTTCTCCTCTCTAACGTCCCTTGTCCTCCATGCTATTTGTTATGCTCCACAAATAAGTGAAACCATATGATAATTGACTCTCTCTGCTTGACTTATTTCACTCAGCATAATCTCTTCCAGTCCCGTCCATGTTGCTACAAAAGTTGGGTATTCATCCTTTCTGATGGAGGCATAATACTCCATAGTATTATGTATTATACTATGTATATATGTATATATGTATTATAGTATTATGGAGTATTATAGTAAAATCCTCTAGGATTTTGATAGATTCCTGCCTTACATTGAAATCTTTCATCCATTTCGAGTTTATCTTTGTATATGGTGTAAGAGAATGGTCGAGTTTCATTCTTCTATACATAGCTGTCCAATTTTCCCAGCACCATTTATTGAAGAGACTGTCTTTTTTCTACTGGATATGGTTTCCTGCTTTGTCAAAGATTAGTTGACCATAGAGTTGAGGATCCATATCTGGGCTCTCTATTCTGTTCCACTGGTCTATGTCTCTGTTTTTGTGCCAGTACCATGCTGTCTTAGTGATCATAGCTTTTTAATATAGCTTGAAATCAGACAATGTGATGTCCTCAGTTTTTTCTTGTTCAACATTTCCTTGGCAATTTGGGATCTTTTCTGGTTCCATACAAATTTTAGTATTGTTTGTTCCAGCACTCTGAAAAATGCTTGTGGAATTTTGATCGGGATGGCATTGAAAGTATAGATTACTCTGGGCAGTATAGACATTTTAACAACGTTTATTTTTCCGATCCATGAGCATGGAATGCTTTTCTATCTTTTTGTGTCTTCTTCAATTTCTTTAATGAGTGTTCTGTAGTTCCTCAAGGACAGATCCTTTACCTCTTTGGTTAGGTTTATTCCAAGTTATCTTATGGTTCTTCATGCTATAGTAAATAGAATAGATTGTCTAATTTCCCTTTCTGTATTTTCATTGTTAATGTATAAGAAAGCAACTGATTTCTGTGCATTGATTTTGTATCCTGCAACATTACTGAATTGCCGTATGAGTTCTGGTAGTTTGGGTATGGAGTCTTTTTGGGTTTTCCATATAAAGTATCATGTCATCTGCAAAGAGAGAGAGTTTGACTTCTTCTTTGCCAATTTTAATACCTTTTATTTCTTTTTGTTGTCTGATTGCTGTTGCTAGGACTTCAGTACTATGTTGAACAACAGTAGAGCAAGTGGGCATCCTTGTCGTGTTCCTGATCTCAATGGGAAGACTGTCAGTTTTCCCCCATTGATATTGATATTTGCCATGGGTTCTTCATAGGTAGATTTTATGAAGTTGAGGAATGTTCCCTCTATCCCTATACTCTGAACAGTTTTAATCAGGAACAGTGCTGTATCTTGTCAAGTGCTTTCTCTGCATCAGTTGAGAGGACCATGTGGTTCTTTTCTCTTATTGATTTGTTCTGTCACATTGATTGATTTGCAAATGTTGAACCATACTTGCATCCCAGGGATAAATCCCATCTGGTCATAGTGGATAATCTTTTTTGGATCCTGTTAGCTAGGATCTTATTGAGGATCTTGGGATCCACATTCATCAGGGTATTGGTCTGAAATTCTCCTTTTTGATCAAGTTTTTCCCTGGTTTAGGGATCACGGAAATGCTGGCTTCATAGAAAGAGTCTGGAAGTTTCCTTCTGTTTCTATTTTTTGAAACAGCTTCAGGAGAATAGGTATAATTTCTTCTTTGAATGTTTGGTAGAATTTCCCAGGGGATCTGTCAGGTCCTAGACTCTTGTTTTTTTTTTTTTTTCCAATTTATTTATTTTCAGAAAAACATTATTCATTATTTTTTCACCACACCCAGTGCTCCATGCAAGCCGTGCCCTCTATAATACCCATCACCTGGTACCCCAACCTCCCACCCCCCTGCCACTTCAAACCCCTCAGATTGTTTTTCAGAGTCCATAGTCTCTCATGGTTCATCTCCCCTTCCAATTTACCCAAAAGCACATACCCTCCCCAATGTCCATAACCCTACCCCCCTTCTTCCAACCCCCCTCCCCCCAGCAACCCACAGTTTGTTTCGTGAGATTAAGAGTCACTTATGGTTTGTCTCCCTCCCTATCCCATCTTGTTTCATGGATTCTTCTCCTACCCACTTAAGCCCCCATGTTGCATCACCACTTCCTCATATCAGGGAGATCATATGATAGTTGCCTTTCTCCGCTTGACTTATTTCGCTAAGCATGATACGCTCTAGTTCCATCTATGTTGTCGCAAATGGCAAGATTTCGTTTCTTTTGATGGCTGCATAGTATTCCATTGTGTATATATACACATCTTCTTTATCCATTAGAGTCTATGGAAAGAACCTAGATGTCCATCAATAGACTCTTGTTTTTTGAGATGTTTTTGATCACTGCTTTAATCTCATTACTAGATATTCATCTATTCAGGTTGTCAGTTCCTTCCTGTTTCAGTCTTGGAAGTTTACAGGTTTCTAAGAATGCATCCATTTCGTCTAGGTTTCTTAACTTATTGGCATATTACTGTTGATAATAATTTCTGATGATTGTTTCTATTTCCTTACTGTTAGTCGTGTTCTGTCCCTTTTCATTCATAATTTTATAATAATTTTATAATTTATTAATTTCTCTTTTCTTTTGGATTATTTTGGCCAGGGGTTTATCAATCTTATTAATTCCTTCAAAGAACCAGCTTCTAGTTTTGTTGATGTAACTCTAGTTTCTAACTCATTGATCTCTGCTCTAATCTTAATTATTTCCCTTCTTGTCATGGGTTAGGCTTAATTTGTTACTGATTCTCCAGTTTTTTAAGGTGTAAAGAGAGTTGGTATATTCAGGATTTTTCTATTTTTTTGAGTGAGGCTGGAATGGCTATGTATTTCCCCCTTTGGACAGCCTTTGCCGTATCCCATAGATTTTGATGTGTCTTCATTCTCATTGGTTTCAATGAATTGTTTAAATTCTTCTTTGATTACCTAGTTGGTCCAAACATTCTTGAGCATGATGGTCTTTAGCTTCCAAATGTCTGAATTCTTTCCAAACTTTTTCTTGTGGTTAAGTTCCTGTTTCAAAATATTTTGGTCTGAGAATAAGCAGGGAATAATCTGTCTTTGGTCTTGGTATTGTCTTTTGGTATTGGTCGAGCCCTGGTTTGTGACCCAGTATGTGGACTCCGGTATTCTAGAGAAAGCTCTATATGCGCTTGAGAAGAACGAGTATTCTGTTGTTCTTGGGTGAAATGTTCTATATATGTCTATGAGGTCTATCTGGTCCAATATGTCATTCAAAGCTCTTGTTTTTTTGTTGATTTTCTGCTTGATGATCTGTCTGCTGAGAGTGGTGTGTTAAGATCCTGTACAATTAATGTATTCATATTAATATGACTTTTTGTTTTGATTAACAGTTGGTTTATGTAGTTCACTGCTTCCATGTTGGGGGCATAAATATTGACAATTGTTAGATCTTCTTGGTGGATAGACCCTTTAAAAATGATGTAGTGTCCTTCTGTATCTCTGACTACAGTCTTTAGCTTAAAATCTAATTTATCTGATATGAGAATTGCTACCTCAGCTTTCTTTTGAGGCCCGTTGGCATGAAAGATGGTTCTCCATCCCTTCACTTTCAGTCTGGATGTAACTAGGTTCCAAATGTGTCTCTTGAAGATAGCATATGGATGGGTCCTATCGTTTTATACAGTCTACAACCCTGTGCCGTTTTATAGGAGCATTTAGGCTGTTCACATTGAGAGTGATTATTGAAAGATACATTTTCATTGACATCATGTTGCTTGTGAAGTCCCTGTTTCTATAGATTGTCTCTGTAAATTTCTGTCCTGTGTCACTCTTGGGTTCTTTCTTCTTTTACAGAACCCCCTTAATATTTCTTGTAGTGCCAGCTACATAATCTTTCTTGTAGTGCCAGTCACATAATCTTTTAAACCTTGCTGGTCTTAGAAGCTTTTTATTTCTCCATCCATTCTGAATGTCAGCCTTGCTGGATAAAGTATTCTTTGCTGCATGTTGCTCTCATTTAGTGCCCTGAATATGTCTTGCCAGCCCTTGTTTGCTTGCCGGGTTTCTGAGGACAGGTCTGATGTTTATTCAGATGGTCCTTCCTCTGTACATAAGGAATCTCTTCCCCCAACTGCCCTTAACACCTCCCCTCTGAATTTATGATTTGTGTATTTTGCAATTAAGTGTCTGGAGGTCTTTCTAGACTTGTTGATCTTGGCGGTGTCCTCTCTGCCTCTAGGACGTGAACACTTGTTCCATTCCCCAGATTAGGGAAATTTTCATCCAGAATTTGTTCAACTATATCTTCTAGTCTTCTGTCTTTCTCCACCTCCTCAGGGATCCCAGTAATTCTGACATTGGAACATTTCATGGCATCATTTTTTTCCCTAATTTTGTTTTCGTGGCTTCTAAGATGTTTGTTCCTGGCCTCCTCCTGATCCTCCTTTTCTATCAGCTTGTCTTCTAGATCACTAATTCGATCTTCTGCCCCACTTGCCCTAGCTGTTAGAGTATTTAGATTAGATTGGATCTCATTGATAGCATATTTAAGTACTACCAGATCAGCCCTCACTTCCACCCTTAGAGATTCTATTTGCCACTAACAGTCTTCTCCAACCTAGCCATTGCCTGGATAATTGTTACCCTGAATTCCATTTCTGACACATTGTTTATGTCCATATCCAGTAGTTCTGTGGCAGAGGTCACAGTCTCTGAATTTTTCCTCTGTTGGGTGTTCCTCCTCCTAGTCATTTTGGTGAGAGGTGCTTGAGGGGATATAGCTGAATATATCAACCACAGTCCAGTCAAGGTGCACCTTGGAAAGCTTCAGAACAATCAAAGTCACCACCAAAAAGAAAGAAAAAAGAAAAAAAGAGAGGAAAAAGAGAAAAGAAAAAAACCCAGCCAAAATGAGCCCCAGAAGTAAGATTTATAAGGTACACTTATAAGTTATATACAAAAATGAGCAAACAAAAGGACCAACAAAAGTAAAAAAAAAGAAAGAAAGAAAAACTCAGCCAAAATGAACCCCAATAATAAGATTTATATAGTACAAAAACAAATACACAAAAACACTGACAGAAGAATAAGATGGGAAGGTAGTTATAAACGCTTGATGTGGGCAAAGATGGTTATTTCAGTTCTTTCTCGGTGTATCTTGTTATCTTTGTTAAAGAACTCAACTTTCCAGAGATATAGGGAAATTGAAGCTGGTTTATATATAGGAGTAGTATTGAATAGGAAAAAAGGACTACCTTGAAGCCTATATATATATATATATATATATATATATATATATACTTTAAAAAAAGAAAAAGTATATGTATGAAAAAAGTTCATATTAAAAACTTATCATGGTCTTTTATCCATTTTGAGTTTATCTTTGTATACAGTGTAAGAGAATGGTCGAGTTTCATTCTTCTGCATATAGCTGTCCAGTTTCCCCAGCACCATTTATTGAAGAGACTGTCTTTTTCCCATTGTATATTCTTTCCTGTTTTGTCAAGATTAATTGGTCATATCGTTGAGGGTCCATATCTGGGCTCTCTACTCTGTTCCACTGGTCTATGTCTTTGTTTTTATGCCAGTACCATGCTGTCTTGGTGATCACGGCTTTGTAGTAAAGCTTGAAATCAGGTAACGTGATGCCTCCAGTTTTATTTTTGTTTTTCAACATTTCCTTAGCGATTTGGGATCTCTTCTGGTTCCATACAAATTTTAGGATTGTTTGCTCCAGCTCTTTGAAAAATACCAGTGGAATTTTGATCAGAATGGCATTAAAAGTATAGATTGCTCGAGGCAGTATAAACATTTTAACGATGTTTATTCTTCCAATCCAAGAGCATGGAATGGTCTTCCATCTTTTTGTGTCTTCTTCAGTTTCTTTCATGAGTGTTCTGTAGTTCCTCGAGTACAGTTCCTTTACCTCTTTGGTTAGGTTTATCCCTAGAGACAGGAATCCATCAGAATCCTAGAGGAGAACATAGGCAGTAACCTCTTCATTATCAGGCACAGCAACTTCTTTCAAGATGAACTTTTGGGACTTCATCAAGATCAAAAGCTTCTGCACAGCAAAGGAAACAGTCAAGAAAACAAAGAGGTAACCTATGGAATGGGATGAGATATTTGCAAATGACAGTACAGACAAAAGGTTGATATCCAGGATCTATAAAGAACTCCTCAAACTCAACACACACAAAACAGACAATCATATCAAAAAGTGGAGAGAAGATATGAACAGACACTTCTCCAATGAAGACATACAAATGGCTATCAGACACATGAAAAAATGTTCATCATCACTAGCCATCAGGAGATTCAAATTAAAACCACATTGAGATATCACCTTACACCAGTTAGAATGGCCAAAATTAGCAAGACAGGAAACAACATGTGTTGGAGGGGATGTGGAGAAAGGGGAACCCTCTTACACTGTTGGTGGGAATGCAAGTTGGTACAGCCTCTTTGAAGAACAGTGTGGAGATTCCTCAAGAAATTAAAAATGGAGCTTCCCTATGACCCTGCCATTGCACTACTGGGTATTTACCCCAAAGATACAGATGTAGTGAAAAGAAGGGCCATCTGTACCCCAGTGTTTATAGCACCAATGGCCACGGACGCCAAACTGTGGAAACAACCAAGATGCCCTTCAACGGATGAATGGATAAGGAAGATGTGATTCATATACACTAAGGAGTATTATGCCTCCATCAGAAAAGATGAATACCCAATTTTTGTAGCAACATGGACGGGACTGGAAGAGATTATGCTGAGTGAAATAAGTCAAGCAGAGAGAGTCAATTATCATATGGTTTCACTTATTTGTGGAGCATAACAAATAGCATGGAGGACATGGGGAGATAGAGAGGAGAAGGGAGTTGGGGGAAATTGGAAGGGGAGGTGAACCATGAGAGACTATGGACTCTGAAAAACAATCTGAGGGTTTTGAAGGGGCGGGGGGTGGGAGGTTGGGGGAACCAGGTGGTGGGTATTGGAGATGGCACAGATTACATGGAGCACTGGGTGTGGTGCAAAAATAATGAATACTGTTATGCTGAAAAAAATAAAAATAAAAAAAATCATGGAATATGTTGTATTCCATATCTAGTTGTAATGGTAAGTAGGTTAAAAAAATAAGAATCATGAGAACAAGCTTAAAAGAATGTTTTGTTTCTTAAATCATGTGGTATTTGTCTTTCTCTGACTTATTTCACTTAGCATTATATCCTCTAGATCCATCTCTATTGTTATAAGTGGCAAGATTTCATTCTTTTTTATGGCTGGTAGCATTTTATTATATACATATATATCACATATTTATTCATCTGTTGATGGACCCTTAGGTTGCTTCCTTATAGTGAAATGAACACAATGCATGTATCTTTACAAATTAGTGTTTTTGTTTTCTTTGAATAAATGCCCATATAAATGAATTATATGGTAATTCCATTCTAAATTTTTTATGTCTTATATCTCATGTCTCTTTATGTTCAATTGTCCAGCATATAGTACATCATAAGTTTGATGTAGTGTTCAGTGATTCATTAGTTGCATATAACACCCAGTGCTTTTCACAACATGTGCCCTACATTCTTAATTTTTTGAGGAACCTTCATACTGTTTTCCACACTAGCTGTACTAGCTTGCATTTCCCCAACAGTGCACAAGGGGTCCATTTTCTCTATATCCTCTTGAATACTTGTTACTTCTTTTGTTTTTTTATTTCAGTCATTCTGACAGGTGTAAGGTGATATCTTATTGTGGTTTTAATTTGCATTTCCCTGATGATGAGTGATGTTGAGCATCTTTTCATGTGTCTGTTGGCCATCTGTATGTCTTTAGAAAATGTCTATTGAGATTCTCTCCCCATTTTAAAATTGGATTGTTTGGTTTTTTTTTTTTTTTGGTATTGAGTTCTATAAATTCTTTATTTATGTATTTTGGATGTTAACCATTTATTGGATATATCATTTATAAATACCATCTCCCATTCAGTAGGTGGTCTTTCAGTTTTGTTGACTGTTTCCTTCTCTGTGCAAAAGCTTTTTATTTTGGTGTTGTCCCAGCAGGTTCATTTTACTTTTGTTTCCCTTACCAAAAGAGACCTATATAGAAAACTTTCTATGACTGATGTCCAAGAAATTACTGCCTATGTTTCCCCCCCACACCTAGGATTTTTATAGTTTCAGGTCTTACATTTAGGCCTTTAATCTGTTTTCAGTTTTTGTGTGTGTGCGGTGTTAGAATGTGGTCTCGTTAGTTTCATTCTTTTGCATGTAGCTCTCCAGTTTTCCCAGCACAATTTGTTGAAGAGATTGTCTTTTTTCCAATGCATATTCTTATCTCCTTCATCATAGACTAATTTACCTGATAAACATGGGCTTATTCTGTTCTATTAATCTGTGTGTCTGTTTTGGTGCCAGTACCATACCATTTTTCTTTTATTATACCTTTGTAGTGTATCTTGAAATCTGAAATTATGATACCTCCAGTTTTGTTCTTTTTCAAGACTGCTTTGGCTATTTGAAATCTTTATGGCTCATACAAATTTTAGGATTATTTGTTCTAGTTCTTTAAAAATGCTATTTATATTTTGATAGGGATTGCTTTGAATCTATAGATGGCTTTGAGTACTATGGACATTTAAACAATACTAATACTTCCAACCCTTGAGCATGGAATAGCTTTCCACATGTGTTGTGTCATGTTCAGTTTTTTCCATCAGTGTTTTATAGTTTTAGTTGTACAGGTCTTTCACTTCCTTTGTTAAGTTTATTTCTAAGCTTTTTATTCTTTTTGGTGCAATTGTAAATGGGATTGTTTTTTAAATTTCTGTTTCCACTCCTTCATTATTAGTGTTTTAGAAATGCACATATTTCTGTATGAAAATGTTGATTAACTTTGTATCCTGTGACTTTGCTGAATTCATCTATTTGTTCTAGTAGTTTTTTGTTGGAGTCTTAAGGGTTTTCTATATATAATATCATATCATCTACAAGTAGTGAAAGTTTTACTTCTTCCTTACCAATGTGGATGCCTTTTCTTTCTTGTATGGTTGTGGTGGCTAGGACTTTCAGCACTATGTTAAATGAAAACAGTGAGAGTGGACATCCTTGTGTTGTTCCTGATCTTACAAGGAAAGCTCTCAGGAATCCTGGGTGGCTCAGTAGGTTAAAGCCTCTGCCTTTGGCTCGGGTCATAATCCCAGGGTCCTGGGATCGAGTCTCACATCGGGCTCCCTGCTGAACAGGGAGCCTGCTTCCTCCTCTTTCTCTACCTGTCTCTCTGCCTACTTGTGATCTCTGTCTGTCAAATAAATAAATGAAATCTTTAGGAAAAAAAAGAAAAAGAAAAGCTCTCCTTTTTTAGCCATTGACTATGATATTTGCTGTTGTTTTTTCACAAATGGACTTTATTATGTTGAGGTATGTTCCCTCCAGACTTATTTGTTGAGCATTTTTATCATGTATGGATGTTGTACTTTGTCAAATGCTTTTTCTGCATCTATTAAAATGAGTGTATGGTTTTTATCCTTTCTCTTGTTAATGTGATGTATCATGTTGATTGATTTGCAAATATTGAACCACACTTGTATTTCTGGAATAAATCCCAATTGGTTGTGGTGAATCATTTTTTGAAAGTATTGTTGAAAACAATTTGCTAATATTTTATTGAGGATATTTGCATCTATGTTTCTCAGAGATGTTGCTTATAGTTTTCTTTTTTTTTGTAGTATCATTATCTGGTTTTGGTATCAGGGTAATGCTGGCCTCATAGAATAAATTTGGAAGCTTTCCTTCCTCTTTTATTTTTTGGAATAGTTTGATAAGGGTAGGTTTTAACTTGTTTAAGTGTTTCGTAGAATTTACCTGTGAAGCTGTCTGGTCCTGGACTTTTCTTTGTTTTAAACTACTAATTCAATTTCATTGCTATTAATTTTTATGTTCAAATTTTCTGTTTCTTCAGATTCAGTTTTGCGAGATTATATATTTCTAGAAATTTATTCATTTCTTCTAGGTTGTCCAATTTTGGCATATAATTTTTTATAACTTAATGACTTAATCCTTTGTTGGTTGTTATTTCTCCGCTTTCATTTCTGATTTATTTGAGTCTTTCTTTTATCAGTCTGGCTAAAGATTTATTAATTTTATTGATCTTTTCAAAGAACCAGCTACCAGTTTTATTGATCAGTTATGTTGTTGTTGTTGTTTTATTCTCTGTGCCCTTTATTTCTGCTCTTAAATAGTCAAAAGACACTTTTAATCTCTATTTCATTTATTTCCTTTTTTCAGCTGGCTTGGGGATTTGTTTGCTCTTCTTTTTCTAGGTCTTTTAGTTGTAAGATTAGGTTATTTGAGATTTTTCTTTATTCTTGAAATAGGCTTGTATTGCTATAATCTTTCATCCTAGAACAACTTTTGCTGCATCCAAAGATTTTGGGCTATTATGTTTTCATTTTCATTTGCCTCCAGGTATCTTTTATTTACTCTTTGATTTCTTCATTGACCCATTTCTTGTTTAGTAACATCTTATTTAGCTTTCATGTGTTTGTTTTCTTTCCAAAACTTTATTTTTTTATGATTAATTTCTAGTTTCTTACTGTTTTGGTTGGGAAAGATGCATGATACGATGTCTTTTTAAAAGCAGAGAGAGTCAATTATCATATGGTTTCACTTACTTGTGGAGCATAAGGAATAACACAGAGAACATTGGGAGATGGAGAGGAGAAGTGAGTGGGGGGAAATTAGAGGGGGAGATAAACCATGAGAGACTGTGAACTCTGAGAAACAAACTGAGGGTTTTTTTGGGGGGATATGGGGGGGCTGAGTAAGCCCAGTGGAGGATATTAAGGAGGGTACATATTGCATGGAGCACTGGGTGTGGTGCATAAACAATGAATTATGGGTCACTGAAAAAAAAAGCAATTAAATGAAGAAAAAGAGACTTGTTTGTGGTCTACTATGTGATTTATTCTGGGGAATGTTCCATGTGCATTTGGAAAGAATGTATATTTAGTTATTTATGATGGAATGTTCTGAATTTATCTGTTATATCCATCTGGTTCAATGTGTCATTCAAAGCCACTGTTTACTTGTTGCTTTTCTGTCTGGATGATGTATCCATTGATGTAAGTGGGATGTTAAATTCCCCTACTATTATCGTATTACTGTAAATTTATTTCCTTTTTCTGTTAATAGTTATGTATTTAGGTGCTCCGATGCTGGGTGCATAAGTATTTAAAATTATTAATTCCTCTTGTCGGACTGTTTTATCATTATGTAGTATCCTTCCTTGTCTCTCGTTATAGTTTTTGTTTTAAAGTCTATTTTGGGGGGGAAGAGCCAAGATGGTGGAGGAGTAACAGGCTGAAATGACCTCAGGTGACAGGAGTTCAGTTAGATGGTTATCAAAACATTCTGAACACCTACAAATCCAACAGGAGATTGAAGAGAAGAACAGCAATTCTAGAAACAGAAAATCAACCACCTTTGCAAGGTAGGACATGTGGAGAAGTGAATCTAAAGCAACAGGAAGATAGACTGCAGGGGGGAGGAGCTGGCTCCAGGCAAGTGGCAGAGCAACGGAGCACAAAAACAGAACTTTTAGAAGTCTGCTCCACTGATGGACATTGCTCCAGAGGCTAAGCGGGGGTGGAGACCTCGCAGGGACAGCAAGATCTCTGGTCCCACAGAATCACAGAAGGATTGGGGGTATCTACAGAGACGGAGCTGAGGAGTGAACTCTCAGCTTCGGATTACCTTAAACTGTGATCCATGGCAAAATCAGACCACTGCTCTTTGAGCAGGGACCCCACAAGTGACAGATCTGGGGAGATTCACCTTCCTTCTCTGGGGGCAGGAATCTGCTGGGTTTGGAGACTCCAAACGGGGCTGTGTGCCAGAGACAGAAACGCTTGGTCACAGGCCAGGTGAGCTTGGAACGTGGCCGGAGACCAGGGAGACGAAAGTGATTGAGTGCTTTTCTCTGAGGGCACACTGAGGTGTGGGGCCCTGAGCTCTCAGCTCCTCTGGGCCAGAGATTGGGAGGCCACCATTTTCATTCCTGTCCTCCAGAGTTCTATGGAGAGCATTCAGGGAACAAAAGCTCCCAATAGCGAACCAAGCAGATTACTTAGCCTGGCCCCTGGCAAGAGCGGAGCAATTCCACCTCAGGCAAAGACATTTGAGAATCACTACAACAGGCCCCTCCCCCAGAAGATCAGCAAGAGCATCCAGACAAGACCAAGCTCACTGATCAAGGAGAATAGCAAAATTCCAGAGGAGGGGAAAGCAAAGCATGGAATTCATGGCTTTTTCCCCATAAGTCTGCAGTCTTGCAAAGTTAAATTTTTTTAATTTTATTTTTTCTCATTCTAATTTTTTTGACTTTTACTCTTTCCTCTTTTAACGTTTTTTTAACTAGTTTATCTTAACAATACCTTTCTTTAAAAAAATCTTTTTGAAGTTTCATTATTATAGTCACATTTTATCCTTTATTGTATATAACTTTACTTTTTGTATACATAAAGGGCTTTTTCCTTCTAAAAAATTTTGGGATACAACTTCTTCTAATAGATTAAAATATACCCTAAATCTAGCACAGGGTTTTGTTCTAGTCTCTAGCCTGAGCAGATTCTCTCCACTTTCTTTTTCTTTCTTTTCTCAACCAACTTATCAACTCCTTTTTAAGGATTTCTTAAAATTTTTCATCTTTACAGTTATATTCCATCCTTCTTCGTGTTTACCCTTAATTTTGTGTGTGTGTGTGTGTATGTGTGTGTGTGTACACACACACATAAGTTTTTGTCTCTTTAAATTTTGGTGAGGTAATTTCTTCTAAGAGATCAAAATACACCCAAAACCAAGTGGGTGGCTCTGTTATTCACCAGTCTAATTTATATATATATATATATAAATTAAGTCTAATTTATATATATATATAAATTAAGTCTAATTTAGACTTAATTTATATATATATATATTTATACATATTTATATATATATATAAATTAGACTTAATTTAATTAATTTATTAATTTAATTTAATATATATATATAAAAAAATTTTTTTCTGAACTTCTTTTTACCCCCTTTCTTCTCCCCATGATTTGTAGTCTCTTCTGATTTGGTTAACACACATTTTTCTGAGGTCTTTGCCACCCTCTTAGTATTTTATTCTCTTGTTCATATGTTCTTAACTGGATAAAATGACAAGGCAGAAAAACCACAAAAAAAAAAAAAGAAAAAGAAAAAGAGGCAGTATCAAAGACTAGGGACTAATCAATATGGACAATGGTAACATGTCAGATTTAGAGTTCCAAATGATGATTCTCAAGGTGCTAGCTGGACGCAAAAACGGCACGGAAGATATTAGAGAAACCCTGTCTGGAGAAATAAAAGCCCTTTCTGGAGAAATAAAAGAACTAAAATCTAACCAAGCTAAAATCTAAAAAGCTATTAATGAGGTGCAATAAAAAATGAAGGTTCTTACTGCTAGGATAAATGAGGCAGAAGAGAGAATTAGTGACATAGAAGACCAAATGACGGAGAAAAAAGAAGCTGTGCAAAAGAGAGACAAACAGCTACTGGACCATGAGGGGAGAATTCGAGAGATAAATCACACCATAAGATAAAACAATATTAGAGTAATTGGGACTCCAGAAGAAGAAGAAAGGGGGGAAGAAGGTATATTGGAGCAAATTATTGTAGAGAATTTCCCTAATATGGCAAAGGGATCAAACATCAAAATCCAGGAGGCACAGAGAACCCCCCTCAAAATCAGTAAGAATAGGTCCACATCTAATGGTAAAACTTACAAGTCTAAGTAACAAAGAGAAAATCCTGAAAGCATCCCGGGGTAATGACAGCAGACTTATCCACAGAGAACTGGCAGGCCAGAAAGAACTGGCGTGATACATTTAGAGCACTAAATGATAAAATCATGCAGCCAAGAATACCATATCCAGCTAGGCTATCATTGAAAATAGGAGAGACAAAAAGCTTCCAGGACAAATAAAAACTAAAAGAATTTGTAAACACCAGCCCATCTCTACAGGAAATATTGAAAGGGGTCCTCTAAGCAAAGAGAGAACTTAAAAGTAGTAGATTAGAAAGGAACAGAGACAATATACAGTAACAGTCACCTTACATGTAATACAATGGTACTAAATTTATATTTCTCAGTAGTTACCCTGAATCTCAATGGGCTAAATGCCCCCAATCAAAAGACACATGGTATCAGAATGAGTAAAAAAACAAAACCCATCAATATTCTGCCTATAAGAAACTCATTTTAGACCCAAAGACACCTCCAGATATAAAGTGAGGGGGTAGAAAACCATGTACCATGCTAACGGACATCAGAAGAAAGCTGGGGTGGCAATCCTTAGATCAATTAGATTTTAAGCCAAAGACTATAATAAGAGATGAAGAAAGACACTATATCATACTCAAAGGATCTGTCCAACAAGAAGATCTAGCAATCTTAAATATCTATGCCCCTAACATGGGAACAGCCAACTATATAAACCAATTAATAACAAAACCAAAAAGACACAACGACAATAATACAATAATAGTAGGGGACTTTAACACTCCCTTCACTGAAATGGACATCATCCAAGCAAAAGATCAACAAGGAAATAAAGGCCTTAAATAACACACTGGACCAGATGGACATCACAGATACATTCAGAACATTATATCCCAAAGCAACAGAATGCACACTCGTCTTGAGTGCACATGGAACATTCTCCAGAATAGATCCCATCCTGGATCACAAATCAGGTCTCAACTGGTACCAAAAGATTGGGATCATTCCCTGTATATTTTTGGACCACAGTGTTTTAAAATTCAAATGCAATCACAAGAGGAAATTTGGAAAAAACCTAAATACATGGAGGCTAAAGAGCATCCTACTAAAGAATGAATGGGTCAACCAGGAAATTAAAGAGGAATTGAAAAAATTCATGGAAACAAATGATAATGAAAACACAACTATTCGAAGTCTGTGGGACACTGCAAAGGCAGTCCTGAGGGGAAAATATATAGCTATACAAGTCTTTCTCAAGAAACAAGAAAGGTCTCAAATACACAACCTAACCCTTCACCTAATGGAGTTGGAGAATGAACAGCAAAGAAAGCCTAAACCCAGCAGGAGAAGAGAAATAATAAAGATCAGAGCAGAAATTAATGAAATAGAAACCAAAAGAACAGTAGAACAAATCAACAAACTAGGGGCTGGATCTTTGAACGAATTAATAAGATTGGTAACCCCCTGGCCAGATTTATTCAAAAGAAAAGAGAAAGGACCCAATAAATAAAATCATGAATGAAAGAGGAGAGACCACACCTAACACCAAAGAAATACAAACAATTATAAGAAATATTATGAGCAACTGTATGCCAGCAAATTCAACAATCTGGAAGAAATGGTTGCATACCTAGAGATGTATAAACTACCAAAACTGAACTAGGAAGAAATAGAAAACCTGAACAGACCCATAACCAGTAAGGAGTTTGAAGCAGTCATCAAAAATCTCCCAACAAACAAGAGCCCAGGGCCAGAATCTTCCCAGGGGAATCCTACCAAACATTTAAAGAAGGTTTAATTCCTATTCTCCTGAAACTGTTCCAAAAAATAGAAATTGAAGAAAAACTTCCAAACTCATTTTATGAGGCCAGCATTACCTTGATCCCCAAACCAAAGACCCCATTAAAAAAGAGAATTGCAGACCAATATCCTTGATGAACACAGATGCGAACATTCTCACCAAAATACTAACCAGTAGGATCCAACAGTACATCAAAAGGATTAGTCACCCCGACCAAGTGGGATTTATTACAGGGCTGCAAGTTTGGTTCAACATCTGTAAATCAATCAATGTGATACAATACATTAATAAAAGATAGAACAAGAACCATATGATACTCTCAATAGATGCTGAAAAAGCATTTGACAAAGTACAGCATCCTTTCCTGATCAAAACTCTTTAAAGTGTAGGAATAGAGGGTACATACCTTAATATCATCAAAGCCATCTATGAAAATCCCACAGCGAATATCATTCTCAATGGGGAAAAACTGAGAGCTTTTCTGCTAAGGTCAGGAACACAGCAGGGATGTCCATTATCACCACCGCTATTCAACATAGTACCAGTAGTTCGAGCCTCAGCAGTCAGACAACAAAAAGATATTAAAGGCATTCAAATCAGCAAAGAAGAAGTCAAACTATCACTCTTTGCAGACGATATGATACTATGTGGAAAACCCAAAAGACTCCACTCCGAATCTGCTAGAACTTGTACAGGAATTCAGTCAAGTGTCAGGATATAAAATCAATGCACAGAAATCAGTTGCATTTCTTTACACCAACAATAAGACAGAAGAAAGAGAAATTAAGGAGTTAATCCTATTTATAATTACACCCAAAACTGTAAGATACCTAGGAATAAACCTAACCAAAGAGGCAAAGAATTTGTACTCAGAAAACTATGAAGTACTCATAAGAGAAATAGAGGAAGATACAGAGAAATGGAAAAATGTTCTATGCTCATGGGTTGGAAGAACAAATATTGTGAAAATGTTTATGCTACCTAAAGCAATCTACATGTTTAATGCAATCACTATCAAAATACCATCAATTTTTTTCAAATAAATAGAACAAATAATCCTAAAATTTATATGGAACCAAAAAAGATCTTGAATAGCCAGAGGAATGTTGAAAAAGAATGTCAAAGTTGGAGGCATCACAATTCCAGACTTCAAGCTCTATTACAAAGCTGTCATCATCAAGACAGTATGGTACCAGCACAAAAACAGACATATAGATCATTGGAACAGAATAGAGAGCCCAGAAATAGATCATCAACTCTATGGTCAACACAAAGCAGGAAAGAATGTTCAATGGAAAAAAGATAATCTCTTCAACAAATGGTATTGGGAAAATTAGACAGCCACATGCAGAAAAATGAAACTGGACCATTTCCTTACACCACATGTGAAAATAGACTCAAAATGGATGAAGGTCCTCAATGTGAGAAAGTAATCCATCAAAATCCTTGGGGAAAACATGGCCTCAGCCACAATAATATCTTCCTAGAAACATCGCCAAAGACAAGGGAAGTAAGGGCAAAAATGAACTATTGGGACTTCATCCAGATCAGAAGCTTTTGCATAGCAAAAGAAATAGTCAACAGTACCAAAAGACAACTGACAGAATGGGAGAAGATATTTGCAAATCACATATGAGATAAAGGGCTAGTATCCAAAATCTATAAAGAACTTATCAAACTCAACACCCAGAGAACAAATAATCCAATCAAGAAATGGGCTTAAGACATGAACAGACATTTCTGCAAAGAAGACATCCAGATGGCCAACAGACACATGAAAAAGTGTTCCACATTACTCAGCCTCAAGGAAATACAAATCAAAACCACAATAAGATACCACCTCACACCAGTCAGAGTGGCTAAAATTGACCAGTCAGATAACGACAGATGCTGGCAAGGATGGGGAGAAAGGGCACTGTTGGTGGGAATGAAAGCTGGAAACCACTCTGGAAAATAGCATGGAGGTTCCTCAAAAAGTTAAAAATAGAGCTAATCTATGACCCTGAAATGGTAGTACTGGGTATTTACCCTAAAGATACAAATGTAGTGATCTGAAGAGGCATGTGCACCTAAATGTTTATAGCAGCAATGTCCACAATAGCCAAACTATGGAAAGAACCTAGATGTCCATCAACAGATGGATGGATAAATAAGATGTGGTATATATATAATGGATTACTATGCAGCCATCAAAGGAAATTAAATCTTGCTATTTGCAACGATGTGGATGGAACTAGAGGGTATTATGCTGAGTGAAATAAGTCAATCAGAGAAAGACAATTATATGATCTTCCTGATATGAAGAATTTGAGAGGCAATGTGGGGGGTTTGGGGTGTAGGGAAGGAAAAAATGAAACAAAATGGGATTAGGAGGGAGACAAACTGTAAGAGACTCTTAATCTCACAAAACAAACAGAGGGTTGCTGGGGGGAGGGAGGTAGGGATAGGGTGGTGGGGTTAATGATAACCACATGGGGGGAGGGTATGTGCTATGGTGAGTGCTGTGAAGTGTGTAAACCTGGAGAGTCACAGACCTGTACTCCTGGGGCTAATAATACATTATATGTTAATTAAAAATAAAAAATTAAAAATAAATAAAAATTTTTAAAAAAAAGATTGGTTTTGCAAAACCTATATGCCAGACTCAAACTAACACAAATTTTGTCCTCAAACCTAAAAAAATTGATTTGAGTTTCATGTTACTCATTTTTAACACTATCATTCCAGCCACACACATTGATCTCTCAAGTAGTATTGTTACTTATTCTAGTCAAATGTAGGATATGGTTGAAAAATATTGAAAATATCCCCATAAAATATTAAAGTGAAGAGAGTTATGAAAAAAACTTTAAAAATCTATGAATTACTTTTTGACACTTTCTCTGAGAGCAAAAGAAACCATTGCTTTATCAGTTGAAGGGAAATGTGTTAGTCACAAATAATATGCACGTCTTCATATAAAAATATTTTTCTATTCAAAACAAATTATAGCTTTAGATATGTTTCACAAGGATATCTTGGGAAAATTGATTGTGAAGGCATGAGTCCAACAAAATATTCTATTTTAAAAGTACTTTGAAAAGAGGAATTTTTTTTATTTCATCTTTCCATATAACATTCTTAATATTGGCTAATCAACAAGGACATACAGCATTTTGCAAAAGGAAATGTACACTGCTTGAATATATACATTTTTAAAGTTGTTTTTTTTTTTAATTTGACAGAGATCACAAGTAAGCAGAGACACAGGCAGAGAAAAAGGAGGAAGCAGGCTCCCCGCTGAGCAGAAAGCCCGATGCAGGGCTTGATCCCAGAACCCTGGGATCATGACCTGAGCCAAAGGCAGAGGCTTTAACCCACTGAGCCACCCAGGTGCCCCTGCTTGAATATATTTAAATAATAAAATATTTATTTCTAATTCTCTAAAAAAAATAAAAATTAAAAAAATAAAGTCTATTCTGTCTAGCATGAGTATTGCTATTCCAATTTCCATGGTAAATGTTTTCCCATTTCTTCATTTTCAGTCTGTATCTGTCTTTAGGTGTGAAGTGAATCTCTTGTAGGCAGCATATTGATGGGCCTTGCTTTTTTTTAGCCATTCAGTTATTCTGTGTTTTTTGTTGGAGCCTTTAGTCTGTTTATATTCAAAGTAATTAATGATAGGTATGTTTATTGCCATTTGTTACTTATTTTACAGTTGTTTTTGCATTTCTTTTCCATTCCTTTTTTCTCTTTTTCTCTTCCCTTGTGGTTTGATGGCTTTCTTTAGTGATATGCTTGAGTTCTTCCACTTTATTTTTATGATCTGTTAGTTTTTTTTGATACATGATATCATTAAGTTCATGTATATAACATGTATATAACATCTTATGCATCCAGCAGCCTTTATTAAGTTGATGATTGCTTAAGTTTAAACCCATTTTAGAAGCATTAAATTTTTAATCCCCCATGTTTTATGTATATGAAGTTATTCTTTACATCCTTTTGTCAGAAAGGTGATTTTTGAGTGATTTTTATAAATATAATTTATTTTACTGCTTTTGTGCTTTAACCTGTGTACTGCTTTTATAAGTGATTAATCTACTAGTTTTGTTATGTTTATATATAGTTGTGAAAGTTTTTCCTTTCCTAGTTTTCTTGCCCCTTACTATGGCCTTTTCACTCAAAGAATTTTCTTTAATGTTTCTTATAAAGCTGCTTTGTAGTGATACTTTCTTTTAACTTTTTTTTTGTCTTGGAAGCTCTATCTTTCTATTCTGAATGATAGACTTTCTGGATACGGTATTCTTGGTTGCAGGTTTTTTCCTTTCAGCACTTTGAATATATCATTTCACACCCTTCTTTCCTGCTGAAAGCTCAGCTGATAGTCTTATGGGGTTTCCCTTGTATTTAACTGTTTTCTTTTCCCTTCCTGCTTTTGAAATCCTCTCTTTATCACTACTTTTTGCCATTTTAATAATTGTGTTTTGATATGAACCTCCTTGGGTTGATTTTGTTGGGGGTTCTCTGTGCCTCCTATATCTGGATTTCTGTTTTCTTCTCCAGGCTTGGGAAATTTTTAGTTATTATCTCTTCAAATCAATTTTCTCTCTTTTCTCTTCGGATCCCTATAATGCAAATGTTACTACACTTGATGGTGTTGCTGAGTTCTCTTAACCTATTCTCAACTTTTATTTATTCTTTTTCCTGTTCAGCTTGGGTTTTTCCATTACTCTGTCTTCCAACCTCCTAATTCATTCTTCTGATTCTTCTATTCTACTATTTATTCCCTCCAATACATTTTGAATTTCATTTATTGAGTTTTTCATTTCTAATCGATTCTTTTTTATATTTTCTCTTTGTTGAAGTTCTCGCTGAGATCATCCATTCTTTTCTCAAGTCCTGTAAAGATCTTTATGACCATTACTTTGAATTCTCTATCAGACATGTTGTTTGTCTCTATTTCATTTAGCTCTTTTGCTGTGATTTTGTCCTGTTCTTTCATTTGGGACATATTCCTCTTTTGTCTAACTCTCTTTTTTCTATGTATTAGGAAAGTCCACTTTGTCTCTTGATCTTGAAAGTAATTCCTTATGAAGAAGAGGTCCTGTGGTACCCTGCAGTACAGTGTCTTCTGTCCATTAGAGCCATGTTGTTCAAGGGTATCTCTCGTGTGTGTTTTGTGCACCCTGCAGTTGTGGTTGAGTAAATTTTTCCTTCAGTACAGTCTATTGCAGTAGTCCTTTTTGTCTATTGTGGCAGTGTTTGGTCTCTTTGATATTAAAGGGCCAGTCTGGGGCTACCTTAAGCTTGTTGTTGGGTCAGACCACATACCTGCCCTTGGCCTCTTTGCTATAACTGTGGTTACACCAAACTGCAGGATCCTTTCCCTACATTGTCCCCTGAGAGTCTTTTGTTGTTGGGTACAGCCTGAAGTCGGGCCAGATGTCTGCCTCAGTGTCTTTTGGGTTTACAGTGACTCTAAACTATAGGGATCTATCTTTGTGATGCCCCCCGGTAAGGTTTTTGTTAGTGAGCAGGGTCAGTAGTCATCTCAGATGTCCATCCCCAGCCCACTGCTGGGGCTCCAGTTACATTGATGTGTATGGTTATCTTCCCCTTTCCATAAGGCAAGAGTCACTTTGGAGTGATTTTGGCCACTATCTGGACTTCTTGCACTATCAGGTACCACTTTATATGGACTCTTCCAGAGTGGGTTGGGTTGGGTGGGGTGGGTCTGCAGGAGAACAAGGGGGTAGGGTGCATGGTGTCAATATGCTAGGTGATAAGTGTTTGTTCTGGTTCCCACAGATGTCTGAGTATCTAGGCTGGAGTGGGGCAGGGTGAAGAAATGACACCCATAAGCTCTTTTATTCTTAAAGAAGTGTCCTAAAGATTTCTGCCCCTCCATTGCAGTTTCTGAGATTAGGAAATTAACCTCCTTCCTGCTTATCCCAGGTGCTTTTTAAATTGCTGCTTCTATGTTGTATCTTGGAGAGGTTGTTGGTTATGCTGTCTTTTTAAGGGCAAGGACTATTTTCTACAGCCCACTGGCTCTTCCTAGAGTCAAGCCTACTGATTTTTTAAAATTCTGGGTGTTAAGTCCCACTGACTATAAAGACTCTCAAAGTTAATGCCCTCTGGTTTTTCAAAGCCAAATGTTATGGGGACTCGTCTTCCCAGTGCAGGTCCCTCATGTCTGGGGTGCCTGGTGTGGAGTCTATTCCTCTCCATTTTCCATGCTTGTGGGGATTCTCCTTTTTGTGGTTAGTCTCACAAGTTAATTTGGTTACCCTCCATCTCCCTGCCCTTACTATTGTTCTTTTGGTGTGGCTTTCTCTCTATGATTAACCATAGAGAGTCTATTCTGTTCAGTCTTTGGTTCATTTTCTGGGTTAGTTACAGTGATGTGGATATTGCCTTGGTGTTTCCATGGGATGAAGTGAGCTTGGCATCCTCCTATTCCATCATCTTCTCAAACTCCTATCTGTTATTATTTCAATCTTTTAATCGAGACTTGTTTTGTAGCCTCGTGTGATCAGTCCTGGAGAATGTTCATGTGTACTTCAAAAGAATGTGTATTCTACTGGTTTTTAAAGAAGATTCTGTATTATGTATCTGTTAATATACCTGGTCTAATGTGTTGTTCAGAGCCACTGTTTCTTTATTGATTTTCTGTCTGGATGATCTATTCATTGATGTAAGTGGGGTATTAAAGTCTGCTATTATTGTATTACTGCCAATTTTTCTCACTATGTCTGTTAACACTTTATATACTTAGGTGCTTCCATGTTGTGCAGAGGCAATTGTTATGTTGATCTTGGTGGATTGATCCCTTTATTGTTGGATAATGTCCTTCTTTGTTTTCTTTCCAGTCTCTGTTTTAAAACATATTTTGTCTTATATGAGTTTTGTTACACCAGTTTTTTGTCTATTTCTGCTTGTATTGAATATTTTTTGATTATAGCATTTAGTCTCTTTACATTTAAAGTAATTATTATTAGGTATGTATTGTCATTTTATTATTTTTGTTTTATTTATTTATTATTTTATAATTATAATTATTATTATTATTATTATTGTTTTCTGGTTGTTCTCATAGTTCTTTTCTGTTTTCTTATCTTGTTCTCTCCCTGTAATTAATGACTTCCTTAATGTTATGCATGAATTCCTTTTTCTTTACTTTTTATGTCCCTGTTATAGATTTTTGGCTTTGGTTACCATAAGTTTCGTTTATAACATTCTATATATATAGCACTCCATTTTAAGTCCATGGTCACTTAAGTTTGAGCACATTGTAAAAGCACTGTATTTTTACTTCCCCCCATGTTTTATGTATTTGATGTCATGTTTTCCATCTCTTCATTTTGTGAATCGTAAATTTATTGTAGGTAGTGTTGATTTTACTACTTTTGTCTTTTAACCTTCATACTAGTTTCACAAGTGACTGATCTGTTACCTTCACTATGTTTGCTTTTACCAGTGAAGTGTTTTCTTTATTCATAATTTTTTTACTTCTACGTATGTCCTCTTCTTTTCCACTTAAAAAAGTCCCTTTAACATTTCTTGTAAGGCCTAATTCATAGTGATAAACTCCTTTGACTTTTGTTTGTGTAGGAAACTATTTATCTCTCTTTCAATTCTGAATGATAACCTTGCTGGGTAGAGTATTCTTGGAATTAGTTTTTTTGTTTTTTTGTTTTTTTCTTCTGACAGTTTGAATATATCATGCTACTGTGTTCTGGTTTGCAAAGTTTTGCTGAAAATTAAGCCAACAGTCTTATGGGTGTTTCCTTCTGCATAAATATTTGCTTTTATCTTGCTGCTTTTAAGATTCTATATTTGTGATTTCACATGTTAATTAGTATGTGTCTTGATGTGGGCTTCTTTGGATTCATCTTGTTTGGGGCTTCCTGTGCTTCCTGGACCTGAATGTCTTTTCCCCTCCTTAGGTTAGGGAAGTTTTCAGGACTTCTTTCTTCAAAGAAGTTTTATGCCCCTTTCTCTATCTTTTTTCATTCTGAGAACTCTATAATGCAAATATTAGTATTCTTGTTGTTCCAGAGGTCCCTTAGCCTACCTTCACTTTTAGAAATTCTTTATTTTTTTTTGCTGTCCAGCTTGATTTCCATTACTCTGTCTTCCAAATCATTAATCTGTTCTTCTGCATCTTTTAATCTATTGTTGATTTTCTCTAGTGTAATTTTCATTTCAGTTACAGTGTTTTTCAGCTCTGCTTGTTTCTTTTTTATATTTTCTATCTCTTTGCTGAAGATCTCACTGTGTTCATCCACTCTTTTTTCAAGTTCAGTGAGTGTCTTTATAACCATTATTTCAATCTCTTTGTCAAGTAGATTGCTTATCTCCATTTTGTTTTGTTCTTTTTCTGAAGTTCTGTCTTATTTTATTTGGCATATGTTCCTCTGACTCCTCATTTCGTGTGACTCTTCTATATTTGTTTCTATATATTAGGTAGGTTCAGCTACATCTCCTGCTTTTGATATTCAATGGGGCCCAGAGGTACAATCCCCCGATCACCAGAACCAGGCAATTCAGGGATATGCTCTGTATAGTCTGTATGTACCCTCCTCTTGTGATTGGCTATTACTGTTTTGGGTGTGCTGGTGATTGGCTGGCCCTAGCCCAGCTGGCTGTAATACCCACTGTCTAATGGTACACTGGTGGGTAGAGCTACTCACCAGCTTGACTGGCTGAGAGTTCGAGCTACACCAAATACTATAATTAAAGAACAAAAATTTCAAATTGGATAAGAAGTTAGAAATCCACATCAATGTCAATTAAGTCTTTTTTCTTTTTTGAAATACAAATTATGCATATTTCCTTTAAATGTTATAAAATGTTCAGTGTTAGTGTTCTCTCTCATTGAAATTGATTTCAAAGATACATCAGTTAATGAAATGAGATTTTGCATTTTTTATCTTTGAAAATGTCTTTTTATACAGACAGGTCCTTCTAATACTGATATCAGCCTGTTAGCATGTTATTTTAATTGAGCATATTTGCCCATTTGGAAGACATTTATAGAATTCTATTAGATTAGAACTTTGATATTTGCTTTTTAGCCTGCATTATATTATAGACTTTTTAAAAGCAGGTGTTAACAGACAAATCTGTTAATTTTCTTTTGTTTTTGTTTTAAATCATCAACAGATATAAAATCATAAGCAACAATATTACCCTAGTAATCTTAATTAAGATTCTATGACCCAAAGCTGTGAATGCACAGATATTCAGCTAATAGTCACATAAAGCCATAACATTAAGGGGCAAACCAAAACAAAAGAATATAACAAAAACAAAATCTAAAGCATTCACAGATAGCATTTGTCCGTCATTTCTACTTATTTCTTTGTATGGTAAGCAAATTAATGAAAGAATTGAAGGTAGTGACCATCTCCTCTTTCACTCTCTATTTTTCATTTCAGTCCTCTAAGAGCCATGCTTTACTCAAAGACCTTAAAAAGTAGATGAGGTTAGAATTCATCACTGATGATGATTTCATCTTGCTAATATTGATTACCTCTCCTGTTGGTAGTAATTCTGTGAATTAGTTCCAAAGAGTAATTCAAATTTGTCCTCAAATTATTAACTCCAGATAGGTGGAGAAAAAGCTGGCCTTGGTCCTCTCATTCTGCTTGAAGTTCAGTAGGAACAGGAAAAACTAGATTAGCTTTTTCACTTACCCAACAGGCTTTTCTTTTGTGCTGAGTTAGAGGTGGCTCAGAGAATCCATTACATTATAGGTTAATTACATTCAATTGAAGGTTAGATAGAAGCTCTTTAGCTGCTTCCATTAAAACTCAGTTCAATTTTTCATTTTTACTCAGTGAATGTTGAAATATGAAAGATCTAACAAACACTGCTGGAATTATCATTTGAAGGTGGGAATATATCTGCTGCAAATTTGGATGGAAATGAAGATCTCACTTTTTTTTTTTAATTTATTTTTTATTTATTTTCAGCATAACAGTATTCATCATTTTTGCACCACACTCTTTTTAACTTTGCTAGCATAGGAAATGTATAAAGCATTTCAGGTGTAACTAAGAATTTTTTTTATCTAATAACTTAATTGTCATTTATCTAAGTGGCCAGTTATTACCAATAGCACTTGTTAATTGGTCTCTTGCATTAAACATAATATGGGGCTCCAAGGTAGTGCAGCTGATAAAGCATTCTCTTGATTTCAGCTCAGGTCATGATCTCAAGATTGTGAGAGTGATCCCAGCCTGAGGTTCCATGTTGAGCATGGAGTCTGCTTGAAATTCTCTCTCCTCACTCTGTCCCTCCCACTCATGCTCATGGGCTCTCTCTCTCTCTAAAATAAATATATATATTTAAATATATTTATATAATAAATAAATATTATATATATATATATTTAAATTTAATAATACTATTCTAGGGTACCTAGGTGGCTCATTTAGTTAAGTGTCTGTTTTTAGCTTGAGTCCTAATCCCAGGGTCCTGGGTGGCTCATTTAGTTGTGTCTGTTTTTAGCTTGAGTCCCAGGGTCCTGGTTTTAAGCCCTGTGTTGGGCTCTCTGCTCAGCAGGGAGCTTGCTTCTCCTTCTCCCTCTGCCTACTGCTCCCCCTGCCTGTGTGTGCTCTCCCTCTCTCTCATTCTCTTTCTGTCAAATAAATAAATAAAATCTTTAAAAAATATAAAAAATATTCTTACATTAAACAACTTTTGTATTTAATTACTTTTACTTAGAACATGATTTACTGAATGACTCTATAAAACATTTATTCTCACACATAATTTGTGATACTTATTTTTCACAGCTCTATACCCCTTTGGAGTATCTCTTCCTTTGTTCTCCTGATTCCAGGACCTTTCTTTTCAGCCTGCATTAACTCCTGGTTTGGGACTTCCTATTAAGGAATTTTGAAACTAAAATTGACTACAGAGCATTACTCTTATTCAAAATACTTATGTCACTGATTTTCACTACATTGTCACCTTTAAATAATATTGTGAGAGAAAATAGTTAATTTAGAAATTGATGAAATAACTCTTCATACATCTTTTATTAGAATTAAAATTCATTTTAGCTTCTTTGGTCCTCAGCTTCCATATTTTTAATATGGGGATTTTGATACCTATTTTAAAGTCCTTATGAGAAATGAGTGGATAGTGTCTGTTATTGTAAGTCTTTACTGTATTTAACTTCTGGTATGTTAAATCTTTTATAATTTTTGCATAATATATTCCTTTTATCTTGGAACATCTCAAAGAATTTGTTGTTCCTGTATCATTTCACTTTCATCATGCACTGGGGAAATGTTAAAGTACAGTTTTCTGAATCACATGTGTATGACTTAAAGTATCCTTTAAATATATGTGTGTGTATATCTAAATATAACATGTTGTGCATATATTTAAAACAGTTCTTCCTCTACTGTTTTATTATATCTATAAATATGTTGCCTTTTCACTAATTAAACATTTTAGTGAGAAAATTAGGGAGGAAAATGAAAAGAATATCAGTCACCATTCCTTGAGGCATATCATTCCCAGACCATAGAGTAAGAACAAAACAGTTTGTGGAGCACTGCAGCTTGAAACCAACCATTAGCAAACCAATGACTTTCAAATTTAAAGGGTCACTTTGTGGGAAGAGGAGGACCACTACATTCTGATGTTTCCAAGGATCTCAGAAGCAACACCCCATGAAGCAATGTTTTCTTTGGTGGCATCTTGTTAACTCATGAACCACTCAGTTTTGTGCTTAAAAATGTGGTTGGAAATTTAAGCAGAAAACTGTAAATGAATAGCTTTGTGTTTTAAAAACCATATATTTAACCAAATGGAGTTGTGATCCCATGATGTTTCTCTTTAGGTGCCCAAACTTTAAAGAGCAGAAGGTTGGATCACTTTTAGGCATTTCTTACAAGTGTGTAGAGGCTTCTTTCCTCTTATTTTCTGCCCCAAATATTATGTTCATAGTGTAGTAAAGTAGTTACCTTATATAGTTGTCACATTTGAATGTGAAGACTAGTGGTTATTTTAATAACTCAGGAGTATTCACATGTTTCCACTCCAGAGTTAATTCTAGAGAGAAACCACAATTCCAGAAATAAGCAGAGCAAACAAAACAAAATAAACTAAAGTAATGATGTCTTTTAGATTGCAGGTAGTAAGGTTACTGGTAAAACAATGTTTGGTTCTACAAATATATTTTCCCCTGCCTTTAAAATGTAAATATAATTAGATATTTCTGCTCACTTTTATTTTGGTACCCTTTGAATGTCAATGGCAGGTCAGAAGGGGATATTAAATGCAGAGACCTAGAGTGCTAGAAGACCATTCCTTCCTGTCTCATGCTTTGACCTCTGTTGGCCTATCCTCTCATTCCTTCTTTGGAATTTTGGTGGAAGTAATTTCTTTCATTTTTATTCATTTGTTTCTTCCTCTCTCATTTCTTATCCTTTCTGAGCACTAAGACTCTAGAGCTTTTTGCTATTATCATCTTTCTGAAGATTAATAATGAGTGAGTCATTTATTTATTTATTTATTTATTCAGGAAATATCTAAAGATCATCTACTATAAATATTGTCATAGAGTTCAAGAGTATACATTTACTGGCATAAAAAGAAATGAAATCTGCAATTTGGAACTTGCAATCTAATGAGAAAATACTAACAGACACATTTAAAAACTTATATCATAATGCAAATACATGGGCTAGTTGAGAAAGTGTTGGCCAATGGAAACCATATTGCCCAGCAGAACAAACTTGGGTGCAGTCAGTCTGGCAGGTATAGAAACCAAAGTATCTGTAAAGTTAGGTCCATATTTTATAAGAGTCATATATATATATATATATATATATATATATATATATATATATATTTAAGATTTTATTTATTTGACAGGCAGAGATCACAAGTAGGCAGAGAGGCAGGCAGAGAGAGAGAGAGGAGGAAGCAGGCTCCCTGCTGAGCAGAGAGCCCCATGTGGGGCTTGATCCCAGGACCCTGGGATCATGACCTGAGCCGAAGGCAGAGGCTTTAACCACTGAGCCACCCAGGTGCCCCAAGGAGTCATATATTTTGAGGATAAGTCTTCTCAGGTAAAAATCTTCTCGAGGTACCTCAAAAAACAGGAGATGTAGGGCAACATAGTAAAACTGAAATGTCAGGCAGCCCCCTCTGCCTTTGACTCAGTCAACACCTCTCTTTCTATGTGATCTCCCCTACCTGTCTGTTCTGTTCTCCTCTCTGCAAATAGGCTTCCTCCACAAGATTCTTAGTTTCTGCTTTTCCTTAACCTCAGCTTAAATGTACCTTATTTGCCAAGATACCAATTCCAGTTCTAACAATGGACAGGTGGTTAACATAGACTCATGAATTATAATGATACCAGCCTGTGCTTTTGTGTTACTTTTTCCAGAAGCACTCTAGATAAAAGAATGGGGAAGCCAAATATATATTAGATCTAGGATTGGCTGGAATAGAATGTATGGGATAAAAGGAAATAGAAACTAGGATGTTACAAATATGCAAAGAAAGGATATTAGCTAATGGAATCAAAATGTATTAGGAAGCTCAAAAGGATAAAAACATTAGGAAAAAGAAAGTCTAAGAATCCACGTTGGAGTTTTTGGATCAATTTTCCATTTACCCTAAAATTTCTTTTAAATTGGCTCACACAAGCTATATTTTCTTGCTGAAAAAAGTTACTACATGTAGTAAGTTGATGTGTAAAAAATATTTCCCAGGAAAATCATCTGTGTTCAAGGCAGTGGGGTAGAGTGAAAGCCAGGAAGTATTATGATGGCTATTGTAGTGTTTGTGTAGGAATATGTGGATTTATTTTAAGTTAATGCGGTGTAGGAGGAAGCAATATCCAGTTGGCATGGAGATGAGGAGCGCTGAAGGGACTATTCTCTTTTTTTCAAATATTTTATTTATTTATTTGACAGAGAGAGAGAGAGAGATCACGTAGGCAGAGAGAGGGGGGGAAGCAGGCTCTTCGCTGAGCAGAGAGCCTGATGCGGGTCTTGATCCCAGGACCCTGAGATCATGACCTGAACTGAAGGCAGAGGCTTTAACCCACTGAACCAGGCAGGTGCCCCTTAAGGGACTATTCTGAGACTGAAGTGCAGTTATCCATTTTATCTGACTGTTTGTCTAAGAAGGTCAGCTAAGTAATGAACTGGATACAGAAGAAGCATAATTCAACATAATATAGGCCATATATGACAAACCCACGACTAATATTATACTCAAAGAAGAAAAGCCAAAAGCTTTTCCTCTAATGTCAGGAACAAGACAAGGATGCCCACTCTTGCCACTTTTATTCAACAAAGTACTGGAGTCAGACAAGAAAAAGTAAAACCGTTGCTGTTTGCAGATGATATAATACTATATATAAAAGCCCTGAAGCCTCTAGCAAATAATTATTTGAATAATAAATGAATTTGGTAAAACTGCAGGATATAAAACTAATATATAGAAATCTGTTGTAATCATATACAATAATAATGAACCAGTAGAAAAAGAAATTAAGAAAATTCCATTTATAATTGAATCTAAAAGAATAAAATAGCTTGAAATGAATTTAACAAAGGAGGTGAAAAACCTATACCCTGAAAACCATAAGACACTGATGAAAGAAATTGAACATGACACAAATAAATGGAAAGATATTCTGTGTTCATGGATTAGAATAATTAATATTGTTAAAATGTCCATACTGCTCAAAGCAATCTACAGATTCAGTGAAATCCCTGTCAAAATATGAATAGCATTTTTCATGGAACTAGAACAAATAATTCTGAAGTTTGCATGGAACCATAAAAGACCTCAAAGAGCCAAGCCAGTCCAGAGAAAGAAAAACTAAGCTGGAGGTATAACACCCCCAGATTTCAAACTATACTACAAAGCTATAGTAATCCAAATGGGATGTATCCCATTATGTGTTGGCACAAAAATAGACACAGATCTCAGTGTAATAGAATAGAGTCCAGAGATAAACCTATACTTCTGTAGTCAATTAACTTACAACAAAGGAGGCAAAAATATGCAATGGGGAAAAGACAGTTCTTTTCAATAAGTAGGTGTCCAATTTGGGACAATACACGTAAAAGAATGAAACAGGACCACTTTCTTAACACCATACAGAAATGAACACAAAATGCATTAAAGGCCTACATGTAAGATATGAAACCATTAAACTCCTTAAAATAAAGGCAGTAAACTCTTGGGTATTAGTCTTAACGATATGTATATGTATATGTATATCTATATCTATATGTAGATTAGATATAGATATATTTTTTTCTTTTGGATCTGTTTCCTCAGACAAGGGCAACAGAAGCAAAAATAAACAATTGGAACTACCTCAAATTAAAAAGCTTTTTCACAGAGAAAGAAACTCTCAACAAAATGAAAAGGAACCTACTGAATAGGAGGACACATTTACAAATGGTATATATAATTTTATATATATATATATAAAATACATATTATATATATATATATATATAGTAAAGGGTTAATATCCAAAATGTGTATTTAAAAAGAAAACTTCTACAGCTGAACACCCAAAAAACCCAAATAATCCAATTTAAAGATGGGCAAAGAAACTGGATGGACCTTTTCTCCAATGAAGACATACAGATGGCCTTCAGGTACTATAAAGATGCTCAGCATCCCTAATCATTAAGAAAATACAAGTCCAAACCACAATGAGATGTCACCTAATACCTGTCAGAATGGCTGGTATCAAAAAGACAAATAATAGGTGTTGGCAAGGATGTGGAGAAAAAGGAACCCTCATGCACTAGTAATGGGAATGTAAATAGGTGCAGACATTATGGAAAATAGTATGGAGGCTCTCAAAAAATTAAAAATAGAAATATGGCATGATCCAGCATTTCCACTTCTGGATATTTACCTGAAGAAAACAAAACGCTAATTCACGCAAAACATAAAAAAGACACTTGCACCCCTGTGTTCATCACAGCGTTATTACAGTAGCCAAGATATGGAAACAACCCAGAGGTCCAGTGATACAAGAATGGATGAAGAAGATGTGGTACATACATATATATATATACAATGGAATATGATTCTGTCATAAAAATGAACGGAATTTTGCCATGGACGGACATAAATGGTATTATGCTTGGTGAAATAAATTAGAGAAAGACGAATTCTATATGATTTCATATTTAGATAGAATCTAAGAAAACAAAACAGAAACAGACTTGTAAATACAGAGAAAAAACTGGTGGTTTGGAGGGGAGATGAGGTGGAGGGACAGGCAAAATAAGAGAATGGGATTAAGAGGTAAAAACTTCCAATTGTAAAATAAATAAGACACAGGTAAAGTACAGCATAGGAAATACAGCCAATAATACTGTAATAGAATCATATGGTGACAGAAGGTAACTATACTTAATCATGAACATAGCATAATGTATAGAATTGTCAAATCACTATGTTGTACACCTGAAACTAATAAAATACTGTATGTGTACTATGCTTCAGTAAACACATACACACACAATATTGAGGAGTCTATGTAGATGTAAGAATGTCAGTTCTGTGCATAAATTTCTACAGGCTTTTTTTTTTTGCACAGTTTATTCCCTAATAAAGTAGGAGCATGGTCATTTTGAGCAAGCATCAGTAGCCCTTTCTTGGGTATGAGCTCTTTCCACCCTTCCACCTCCAAAGTCTGTACTTAATTCCCATAGGTTTTTCTGTGTGTCTTTTCAGGAGTGCTAAGACATAGGACTTGAACTGCAAGACCCATGGACCAGGAGAGCTGCTTGTGGGTTCAGGGCACTTGTGCTAACACATGCTTTTCAGAAAAAGATGAGTGAGGAGTTTATATGGACAGAGGATGTAGAATTCTTGAATACTGGGGATCTGTCGGCTAAATACATTAACACTGCAGGGATAATTATGTGTCTTCTAGTCACTTGGCTACATTTTTTGCCATGAAGGTGAGCTAGTGTCTTTGAAAGATTCAAGAACTAAATTTCAAAGGTAAATTAGAAAATAATTAAATTAGATGATCTCATACCTGTCTACATATATCTGGCATAAGCTTCCAAGTGACTGTGAATTTTGAGTTAAATTCAGAAATAGTATCCCAAAATGTATTTGTCCATAACATTCTTTATGCCTTTTTATTAAGACAAATATTTACCTTAGATAAAATAAGCCTTTTTAAAGTGTACAGTTCAGTGGCATTTAGTACATTTACAGTATTGTTCAGTCGTCACCTCTATATAGTTCCAGAACATTTTCTTTACCCCAAAAAGGAAACTTCGTACCATTAAGCATTTAATTCCTTTTTAGATTCACACCATTACTACCCTGCTGGAGGTATTCCCATTTCCTACCCATTTGTGGAAATTTAAACCACATTGTGTTGGAACTCAAAACTCAGAAAAATGAAATGAGGCAGAAATGAGGCCAGGGCTAGAACAAGGAGCTGGGATTGTTCTCAGGTGGACCAAATGCCATGTTTTGCCTACAGCTGGAATTTCTCCTGCAAGACCTGTATATGGACAATAAGCACTGAGTTTGTTGTTGTTGTTAAACATGGCAATGATTTTACATAAATACATCATATAGAATATATTATAAGTGCTGATTATTTTAAGTGCAATCTTTTTAAAAGATTTTTTAATCTGTTTTTTAAATTATTGACACATTTTATTGTTTAATTTTAAAGAATCATTTTTGTTACTATTACTACTTATTTTATCAGAAAAGTGTTTGAGTACTGGGAGGTTGTCAGGTTTACAGTTGCAGATACAAGTTTTCCAAGATTCTAATTTTATCTAAAGGCTTAAATTTTATCATTGGCAACAAATACTGTCACTGTTTTCCTTGGTACTTCAAGATCATTTTATTTTTTTTATTCAATTAACATATAGTGTATTATTAGTTTCAGAGGGAGAGTTCAGTGATTCATCAGTCTTATATAATAGCCAGTGATCATTATATCATGTGCTCTCCTTAATGTCCATGACTCAGTTACCCCATCCCCCACTCCTTTGCCTCCAGCAACCCTCAATTTGTTTCCTATGCTTAAGAGTCTCTTATGGTTTGTCTCCCTCTCTGATTTTGTCTTGTTTTATTTTTTCCTCTCTTACCCTATGATCCTGTGTTTGTTTCTTAAATTCCACATATCAGCAAGATCATATGATAATTGTCCTTCTCTGACTGACATATTTTGCTTAGTGTAACACCCTCTAGTTCCATCCGTGTCATTGTAAGTGGCAAGATACCATTTTTGATGGCCGAGTAGTATTCCATTGTATATATGTATACCACATCTTCTTTACTCATCTGTCGATGGACATTTGGGCTCTTTCCATAATTTGTTGTCAGCATGCTGCTGTAAACATTGGGGTGCAGATGCCTTTGGATCACTGCATTTCTGTCTTTGGGGGAAATACTCAGTAGTGCAATTCTTGGGTTGTAGGGTAGCTCTATTTTCAACTTTTTGAAGAACCACCAAACTGTTTCCCAGAGTGGCTATTCCAGCTTGCATTCCCACCAACAGTATAGGAGAGTTCCCCTTTCTCCCCACCCTTGCCAACACCTGTCATTTCCTGACTGGTTAATTTTAGCCATTCTGATTGGTGTGAGGTGGTATCTCACTGTACTTCCCTGATTTTTTACTTTGTACTTCCCTGATGCCAAGTGATGTTGAGCAATTTTTCATTTGTCTGTTGGCTATTTGGAGAAATGTCTTCTTTGAAGAAATGTCTGTTCATGTTTTTGCTCATTTCTCGATTGGATTATTTGTTCTTTGGATGTTGAGTTTGATAAGTTCTCTGTAGTTTTTAGATACTAGCCTTTTATCTGATATGTTATTTGCAAATATCTTCTCCCATTCTGTTAGTTGTTTTTTGGTTTTGTTGACTGTTTCCTTTGCTGTGCAAAAGCTTTTTATCTTGAAGAAGTCCCAATAGTTCATTTTTGCCTTTGTTTTTCTCACCTTTAGAGATGTGTCTAGCAGGAAGTTGCTATAGTCAAGGTCATAGAGGTTGCTGCCTGTGGTCTTCTCCAGGATTTTGGTGGATTCCTGTCTCAAATTTAGGTCTTTCATCCATTTTGAGTTTATCTTTGTGTTCGGTATAAGAAAATGGTCCAATTTCACTCTTCTGCATCTGGCTGTCCAATTTTCCCAAATCCGTTGGTTGAAGAGACTTTTTTCCATTGGACATTCTTTCCTGCTTTGTCAAAGATTAGTTAACCATAAGTCATGAAAGAAATTGAAGAAGACACAAAAAGATGGAAGACCATGCTCTTGGATCGGAAGAATAAACATTCTTAAAATGTCTATACTGCCTAGAGAAATCTATATTTTTAATGCTATTCCGATCAAAATTCCACCGATATTCTTCAAAGAACTGGAGCAAATAATCCAAAAATTTGTATAGAATCAGAAGAGACCCCGAATCGCTAAGGAAATGTTGAAAAACAAAATTAAAACGGGGGGCATCACATTACCTGATTTCAAGCTTTACTACAAAGCTGTGATCACCAAGACAGCATGGTACTGGCATAAAAACAGACACATAGACCAGTGGAACATAGTAGAGAGCCCAGATATGGACCCTCAACTCTATGGTCAAGTAATCTTCGACAAAACAGGAAAAAATATACAGTGGAAAAAAGACAGTCTCTTCAATAAATGGTGCTGGGAAAACTGGACAGCTATATGTAGAAGAGTGAAACTCGACCATTCTCTTACACTGTACACAGAGATAAACTCAAAATGGACAAAAGACCTCAATGTGAGACAGGAATCCATCAGAATTCTAGAGGAGAACATAGGCAGTAATCTCTTCGATATCAGCCACAGCAACTTCTTTCAAGATATGTCTCCAAAGACAAAGGAAACAAAAGCGAAAATGAACTTTTGGGACTTCATCAAAATCAAAAGCTTCTGCACAGCAAAGGAAACAGTCAAGAAAACAAAGAGGCAACCCATGGAATGGGAGAAGATATTTGCAAATGACAGTACAGACAAAAGGTTGATATCCAGGATTTATAAAGAACTCCTCAAACTCAACACACACAAAACAATCATATCAAAAAATGGGCAGAAGATATGAACAGACACTTCTCCAATCAAGACATACAAATGGCTATCAGACACATGAAAAAGTGTTCATCATCATTAGCCCTCAGGGAGATTCAAATAAAAACCACATTGAGATATCACCTTACACCAGTTAGAATGGCCAAAATTAACAAACAGGAAACAACATGTGTTGGAGAGGATGTGGAGAAAGGGGAACCCTCTTCCACTGTTGGTGGGAATGCTAGTTGGTGCAGCCTCTTTGGAGAACAGTGTGGAGATTCCTCAAGAAATTAAAAATAGAACTTCCCTATGACCCGGCCATTGCAATCCTGGGTATTTACCCCAAAGATACAGATGTCGTGGAAAGAAGGGCCATCTGTACCCCAATGTTTATAGCACCAATGGCCACGGTCGCCAAACTGTGGAAACAACCAAGATGCCCTTCAACGGACGAATGGATAAGGAAGATGTGGTCCATATACACTATGGAGTATTATGCCTCCATCAGAAAGGATGAATACCCAACTTTTGTAGCAACATGGATGGGACTGGAAGACATTATGCTGAGTGAAATAAGTCAAGCAGAGAGAGTCAGTTATCATATGGTTTCACTTATTTGTGGAGCATAACAAATAGCATAGAGGACATGGGGAGATAGAGAGGAGAAGGGAGTTGGGGGAAATTGGAAGGGGAGGTGAACCATGAGAGACTATGGACTCTGAAAAACAATCTGAGGGTTTTGAAGGGGTGGGGGGTGGGAGGTCGGGGTACCAGGTAGTGGGTATTATAGAGGGCACAGATTGCATGGAGCACTGGGTGTGGTGCAAAAATAATGAATACTGTTATGCTGAAAATAAATAAAAAAATAAATTAAAAAAAAGATTAGTTAACCATAGAGTTGAGGGTCCTTTTCTGGATCTATGTGTCTGGGTTTTTTGGCCAGTACCATACTGTTTTGATGATTATGTTGATATGCTGTCTGCAAGAAACTTATTTTCCACCTAAAGACATGTTTAGATTAAAAGTGAGGGGGTGGAAAACCATTTATCATGCCAGTGGACACCAAAGGAAAGCTGAGGTAGCAATCCTTATATCAGACAAATTAGATCTTAAACCAAAGAATGTAATAAGAGATGAGGAGGAACACTATATCATCATTAAAGGGTCTATCCAACAAGAAGAGCTAACAATTGTAAATATTTATGCCCCTAACATGGGAGCAACCAATTACATAAACCAATTAATAACAAAATTAAACAATTGATAATAATATAATAATAGTAGGAGACTTTAACACCCCACTCAGTACAGTGAACAGATCGTCTAAGCAGAAGATCAATAAGGAAATAAGGGCTTTGAATTACACACTGGACTAGATGGACTTCACAGATATATTGAGAGCACTCCATACTAAAGCAAAAAACACACATTCTTCTTGAGTGTACATGGAATATTCTCCAGAATAGTTCACCTACTGGGTCACAAATTGGGTCTCAAGCAGTATCAAAAGACTGGGATCATTCCCTGCATATTTTCAGACTACAGTGCTTTGAAACTTGAACTCAATCATAAGAGGAAATTTGGAAAGAATTCAAATACACGGAGGTTAAAAAGCATCCTACTGAATGAAGAATGAATGGGTCAACCAAGAAATTAAAGAAGAATTTAAAGAATTTATGGAAGCAAATGAAAATAAAAACAACTGTTTAGAACCATTGGGATGCAGCCAAGGTGGTCCTAAGAGGGAAGTACATAGCAATACAATCCTTTCTCAAGAAAGAAGAAAAGTCTCAAATACACAAGTTAACCTTACACCTAAAGGACAGCTGGGGAAAAAAAGAGCAAATAAAACCTAAACTCAAGAGGAGAAGAGAATTAGTAAAGATTTGAGCAGAAATCAATGAAATGGCAACCAAAAGAACAGTAGAACAGGTCAGCGAAACTAGGAGCTGGTTCTTTGAAAGAATTAATAAGATCAATAAACCCCTGGCCAGACTTATCCAAAAGAAAAGAGAAAGGACCTAAATAAGTAGAATCATTAATGAAAGAGGAGAGATCACAACTGACACCAAAGAAATACAAACGATTATAAAAACATACTATGAGCAACTATATGCCAACAAATTAGGCAATCTAGAAGAAACAGATGTGTTCTTAGAGACATATAAACTACCAAAACTGAAACAGGAAGAAATAGAAAACCTGAACAGACCAATAGCCAGGAAGGAAATTGAACAGTAATCCAAAACCTCCCAACAAACAAGAGTCCAGGGCCAGAGAGCTTCACCAGGGGAATTCTACCAAACACTTAAAGAATTCATACCTATTCTTCTGAAGCTGTTTCAAAAAAATAGAAACGGAAGGAAGGTTCCACACTCCTTGTATGAGGCCAGCATTACCTTGATCCCAAAAACCAGACAAAGACTCCACCAAAAAGGAGAATTACAGACCAATATCCCTGATGAACATGGGTGCAAAAATTCTTACTAAAATACTAGCCAGTAGGATCCACCAGTACATTAAAAGGATTATTCACCATGACAAAGTACGATTTACTCCTGGATTGCAAGGGTGGTTCAACAATCGCAAATCAGTCAAAGTGATACACTACGTTAATAAAAGAAAGGACTAGAACCATATGATCCTCTTAATAGATGCAGAAAAAAAACATTTGACAAAGTACAGAATCCTTTCTTGATAGAAACTATTCACAGTGTAGGGATAGAGAGTACATACTTCGGTATCATCAAAATGATCTATGAAAAGCCCTCAGTGGGGGTGCATGGGTGGCTCAGTTGGTTAAGTGTCTGACTTCAGCTCAGGTCATGATTGCAAGGTCCTGGGATCCAGCCAGCATCAGGCTGCCTGCCCAGCAGGGTAGTCTGCTTTCCTCTTTTCCTTCCCCTGATTGTATGCTCACTCTCTCACTCTCTCTGAAATACATAAATAAAATCTAAAGAAAAAGAAAGAAAAGAAAAGATAAACCCACAGCAAATATCATTCTCAATGGGAAAAAACTGAGTTTTTCCCCTAGAACACACAAGGGATGCCCATTCTCACCACTGTTGTTCAACATAGTACTAGAAGTCCTATCCTCAGCAATCAGACAACAAAAGAAATAAAAGGCATTCAAACTGGCTAAGAAGTCAAACTCTAACTCTTCACAGATGACATGATACTTTCTGTAGAAAACCCAAATGACTCCACCCCAAAATTGCTAGAACTCATATAGGAATGCAGCAAAGTAGCAGGATATAAAATCAGTGCACAAAAAACAGTTGCAGTTCTTTAAACTAACAGTGATACAGAAGAAAGAGAAATTAAGGAGTCAGTCCCATTCACAATTGCACTCCAAACCATAAGATACTTAGGAATAAGCCTAACCAAAGAGGCAACGTGTCTGTACTCAGAAAACTATAGAACACTCAAGAAAAAAATTGAGAAAAATGTGCTCATGGATTGGAAGAACAAATATGGTTAAAATGCCTATGCTATCTAGAGTAATCTATACATTCAGTGCAATCCCTAACAAAATACCATCAACTTTTTTCACAGAGTTGAAACAAAGAATCCTAAAATTGGTATGGAACTAGAAGGGACTCCAAATAGCCAAAGGAATGTTGAAAAAGAAAACAAAGGTGATGGCATCACAATTCTGGATTTCAAGCTGTATTTATCTATCTATTTGGAAAGAGAGCATGCAGGTCGTGGGAGGAGGAGAGGAAGAGAGACTCTGCAGGTAGACTCTGCACTGAGCAAAGAACCCAACATTGGGCTAATCCCAGGACTCTGAGATCATGACCAGAGGGGAAACCAAGACTTAGATGCCGAACTGCCTGAGCCACTCTGGCACCCCTAAGTACAATCTTTTTAAAATATTTATTTTTCATTTTTGGTTCTCCTTTTCCCTTTACACTGATAACTTGCTCCCCTTTTCCCACACATACCATTACTTTATTCACAAAATGTTAGTATATATCCTTCTACTTCTTCACCATGGCCATAGAATCATATACAGACATTTAGCTACTATAGAATACATATAATTTCTTCTTCTTATTTACCTTTTACAAAAATTATTATAAAATGAATACTTGTTGAGCCAGCCATTTTACACAACAAATACCTCATAGATAACATTTTAAGTCAGTTTAGCTCTGACTTCTCCTTTCTAATTTAAGTAGGCTCCACACCCAGCATGGAGCCCAGTACAGGGCTTGAGCTCATGACCCTGAGAGCAAGACTGGGCTCGAGCTCATGACCCTGAATCAAGACTTGAGCTGAGATCAAGAGCTGGTTGCTTAACAAACTGAGCTACCCAGGAACCCCTCTGATTTACTCTTTTAAAATAAATACTACATTGTGTGAATGTGGCATAATTTATACTACAGTTGATAGTCATTCACTGTTTCCATTTGTTCTCTGCCTGCTATTAATGAAGCTATGATAGACTTCCTTACACACATGTCATTATGTGCCACTGGCTTAATTTATATGGTATAGATTCTCAGAAGTAGTATTAAATTTAGAAATATACATTATTGTAAAAAATTTTATAGCTGTTTCCAGATAGCTTTTCAGAAAAGAAGTATCCATGTAGATTTCTACCAGCAGTTCTGAGAGAGCCCTTTTTATTGCATATTTATAGTGTGCAATAATATCTATTACTTTCACTAGTAAATTTGAGCGTGTTCTCATATTTGTGGGATACTTGGATTTGCTAAAGGGAACATACTGCCCTTTTTAACATCTTTTAGTGGTCCATTTTTGTTATAGTTATCAACACCTTATCTCAGTCTGTGCCAAAATTATCTTCTTCACATCCATTGTTCACTTTTATAAAAAAATGTGGGTTTTTTTCCTTTTTCAACTCTTAGTACATAAGCACTCCAACATCTGTGAATTGATAGTAAGTCTCCTGGATTTTGATTTTTCTGTAGGATTTGTATTATTCCTTTTCTCCATTTAATTTTTTAATTCACTTCAGTTTTTGATTGGAGAGTGTTTCATTATTTCTTTAGATTTTATTGAATTATGCTAATCAAATATAAACTATAACATCTCCAAGTTTTTAGATTTTAAAATCTTCTTTGTGACTAATAAGAACAATATATTTTTATAAATGTTCTATGGATATATTTTAAAAAATGGGAATCTCTATTGGAAGGATACCCAATTTCTCTATGTCTTTGTTTAATTTTTTGCTATAGTAACCATCATAAAGTAGTATGTTAAAGTTTAGCTATAATCATATATTTACCATATTTTCTTAGTTTTGTTAGTAGTGCAATTTAATATATTTAGTTTCTAAATTGTGTGATGCAGTCATACAATTCCATATTTTTTTTTGCTTTTTATTATTAAAAAATTTCCCTCTTTATATGCCTTAATGTATTGGGGTTTTGAGGAGCTACCCAATAAATAACATCCCTTTTCTTTACCTAAGAAGAACGAGTTTAAGAAATAAAAGCTAAAGGACAGTATATTCAGGACAATCTTCATAATTGCAGGGCCCAGTACAAAATGAAAATGTGAACACCCTTGTTATATAATCATTAGAATTTTAAGACAGGAACAGCAGAGCATCAGCCTTAGTCCAGGGACTTCTCTAAGAATAAGGACATTCCAAGCATGGGGTCCTATGTGACTGCTCAGGTCAAAAACCTATGAAGCTAACCTTGGGTGTGTGGAAATTTAAATGTCAACTTTATTACTAATGAAGCTGATATAGGAGAACATGTGAGAATTAAAGGTGTGTGCTACTCAGACTTACCCTGCTGGTGATTGACTAGTGCCTCATTTTACTAATCAATAGTCCAACTCTGACTACATACTCAAAAAGTTAATAATTTATAAATCCTATAGTTTTGACATATTGATAATTGTATGTCATAAAAGAAAATTCTGAATAATGTTATTGAGTCTTCCCTTGCCTATTTTTTTGGCATACTTTACCTTCTTTTAACTTTTGCAAACAGATTTGCTGCTGAGTCATTGATGTTAGATGTCCCAGAATATTATATTGCCCTCCATCTCCACACACTGGGAATACTATAGGCATTGGCCCTGTACTCTTATCCCACACCAGGCTAAACTTCAACCCTGTATTGAAGAGGCCACCCCCAGTGATGAGGAGTTTCTTCATAGCAATTTCATTCTTGGCTTGTCTTCTGAGAAGACACAAGTGAAGGACACAATTAGTGTCAACAGTGATGGGTGTGTTTATTTTTTCATGGTGTGGACACCCAACTTCTGGGACTAGTTTTGAGGTCAAACATCCACCCAGTGGTTTCATTCCTTTTATTCATTGCTATCCTAGAGGAATAAGAACTAAAGAAATAAGGGTCATGACATGCTGGTAATATAACATGTTATACAAAGGGATAAAATAGGTATGTAATACACCAGTTGCGCATGATACATTCCGATTCCTCACATTGAACAAATTGCTTGTAGCAGTTGCAGTGAATAGACTCAGACACAGCCTTGAGATTTGCACAATCTAATCAGATTAAGAGTTGTATTCAATAAGTCAAGAGAGAAGGAAAGAATTAAAAATTCTGCTAATGATTTTTAGCTAGTGGATAGGCAGACATTTACATATCTTAAAATGCACTGAAATACATATTCAGGTAAATGTGTAGCTGCTAAATGAAGGTTTCAGATTAACTTTATTTGAAAATTGGGAGTAAAATGACTTAAATTGAAGGGAATAGTTAACATACCCAACTTTTCTGTAATGTTCGGGATCATTAATATAGCAACTATAAAAGGGTTCAGTGTGACCCTTTGACATCTCAAACAAAGATCTAGTGGCATTCTGTTTATTCATTAATTTTTTAGCTCTTCTTGTTTTCTATTATATGTATATAAAGCTATAAGTTCTTTCCATGTACAGATTAAGCTGATAAAGAGTATTGTCATTATTTTGTTATTTAGTTAATATTTTCTGAGCTTTACTATGATTTTTTTTCTTTGGATTAGTCAAAAATATATTGCATAATTTTTTCAAACATATGGATGTTAAGTTTTCTTTTTGTTCTTATTTCTAACTAATTTCCACCATGATCAGAAATTGTACTCTGATTTCAGTCCTTTGAAGTTTATTGAGAATGCTGCATGTTCCACATTTGGTTAATTTTTTTTAAGGGAGAAAAAAGTCTGTTTATTTTTTTTATTTAATTTTATTTTTTCAGTATTCCAAGATTCATTGTTTAATTTTGATAAATGTTCTCTATGTATTTGTTAAGATCATCTCTTCTGGAGTTACTGGGTGTAGGGTTTTATATATGTCAATTAGGCCAAGTTTGTTAAGGCTGCTATTCAAATATTCAGAATCCCCCCCCTTTTTTTTTGTCTATTTCTTTTATCAGTTGTTGAAAGAATTGTGTTAAAATCTTCTACTAAGAATATGAATTCATTTATTTCTATGATCTGTCATTTTAAAATCTGTATTATTTCAGGTTAAGTTATTTGGTCCATACAAGTTTAGAATTGTAAGATCTTGAAAAACTGATTTTTTTTATTGTTAAGTACTTCTCTGTCTCTAGAAATGGTTTTTAACTTAAAGTCTACTTTGATATTAATACTGCTGTATCAACTTTCTTTCTGGATTGAGTTGGCATTGTGTACATTTTCAACCTTTACATCCAACATTTTGGTATTCCTATGTTTTAGGTATTCCTCTTGTAAGTCTCTACTCTTTTTTTAAATTTTGCTTTCTTTTCTTGCTAATTGTTCTGTAGTCCATTTTTTCCCTCTGAGCCATATGCTTTCTGTATACCAAATTTTTGTTGATACGTTTCATGTAATACCATCTGTCCTGTTTGATTTGCCTTTCCCTTCCTCATGAGACTTGGAGAAAAAAAAATCTAGAGGTTGTGACCTGCACCCTCCCTGAGGTTCCCATGGTCATTACACAAACTTTATTATTATTCCTCCATAACTATAGTCCCTCCATAAACCCTATCTCATGCATCCCATTCTGGGAGCTGTCACCCCTTGGGTTTCCAGCTCATTTTATCCAATACTCCAATCTCAGTAGTTCTTTAAATCTGTCTTTATACTGTTCCTCCTTACACAGCTTAAATCCCAAGGCCTTTTATCTTAACCAACATATTATTTATATACTTGTCCCCTCTTACCTGGCTGAACTTGGCAAGGTGAAACCCCAAGTTTGTTTATATCCACCTTCTGCCTGCTTTGTCCCTCGAACTAAATGTGGCTAAAGAAGAACCACGCTAATAATGGGTCTTGCTTTATCGTCATGACCATGAATTTCAAGTAGCCTGCTAATGCTGTCTCCCAATCGTACTTTCTAAGTTTTTCTAGTCATTCATTCTCTATGATTTCTTCCTCTCTTTGATTCATACTTTCTACTGATGTTGTAGAACATCAGTTCTTGTTAATTGTTAATTCACTAAGAAAAAACAAAGCACTTAGAAGAAAACTGGCACAGACTTACAGTACCCCTCCTGCCCACATACTAGTATGTGTGTCCTTGTACTCTTATGTTTCTTGTCACTGTAGATGAACTTTCTGTGATTTTGAGTAATAATGTGTGCTTAATGTGCACTAAGATCTACCAGCTCTTACCTGCTCAAGGCACCACTCCAGTAGACTTACCTTCTCCTAATTAAGAACTTTCCTGCTGTTCCCGAATCATTCCCAGTAGTACGTAAGTGTGCAGTTTTCCCCATACTCTTTCAAAAAAAACTAAAAAAAAAAACCCCTCTGACCCCATATCAATGACATATGAATCAAATGCTTATGAATGATGGAAAAACTATATTAAGAGGATTGAAAAGTAAGGGACAATTTTTAGGAAGTATTTGCCGCCCATATCACTCATATCATAAACAAAAGGCTGATATTTCCATTATAAAAGTTTTCTGTAAATTAATGAGAAAAACAGTCATATCACAGCATTGGTAAATGACATGAAGGACAGAGAAAAGTAAATTATAATTTGACTCTTAACGGTGTAAGCAGATACTGTCCCCCACTTATCAGAGAAATCAAAAAACAAATAGGTACAATTTTCACCTCTTGTATTGGCAAAAGTATAAAATTTGTTTATTCTGTATGGAGTATTGGCTGGGAGACTGCATCTGGAGCCAGACTATAAGGATCTGACTCCAAATAGAGAGACTTTGAACACATTTGTTAACTTCTCTGATCCTCAGTTTTCTAATATGTAGAATGGGAATCATAATTTGACCTATATCATAATGGGATTATTTTAAGGATTACATGTGTAAATTTGTGTAACATACTTACAATAGCTCCTGGCACTCTGAAAAACTTTTACCACTAAAACAGCATTTTGGGGTGGGGGAGGCTTTGAGATCATAGGCAACTTCATCCATTGTTGGCAAAGTCTAAATTATTACAACTCCTATGAAGGGGCTATTTGGTAGAACCTAACAAAATCACAAATGAATATGATACTTGACTAAGCATTTTCACTCCTATGATACACTTGCACACATTTTCAGATATATTTCAGATATATATACAAATATATCTGAAAATGCACACATTTTCAGATATATTTCAGATATACTTGCACACATTGGGAATGATGTGCATACTAATTTAGACATTGCAGAACTGTCTGAAATGCCCATCAGTAGGATACTAGTTAAATAAGTTAGGTGATTCATTTCCTGAGAAGTCACCTCTAACTCTCTGTGTTTGGATAGTTCCTTAACTTGATTTTCAAGTTATCATATATGTATAAAACAAGATTTCTTTTCAATAAAAAAGCATGGGACAGAAGTATCACATAGAATACCACGATTTGTGTAAAACTGAAGGATAAAAATAGCAATAAAATAGACTTGCATATGTATAAAAAGCTCTGGCACCATTCATAAGGAACTATTATAGGCCAAAGGAGTTTAAGAGTTGGAAAAAGTCTTTTTGCTAAATGCCTTTTCATACTTAATGACAGGTAGGTTTATATGCTATAATAGATAGATTGAAATAATGTCAGGACATATCAGTCCTTTGCCTAAACTTTCCAGAGAAGGCTTTTAACCTTTCTTAGAGAGCAGGCTAGTCCTGACTGACCTACATGGCTAAGTTGTTTGCCTCTGTTTTTCCCCTACCTTCTCATCTCTATGGGTGTGCTCACTCTCATACAGTCACATTGCCTTCTTGCCATTCCTTGCAAATGTCAAACATGCCCTTGCTTCAGACTCACTGCTATTGTTCTCTTACTTTCATTATATCCTTTGATATACTTTGGCTTGAACCATCATTTCCTTCAGGTGTCTGTTCACTCTGACAGAATATCTTCTCGTGATCATGATCATCCTAGAAAAAGAACATTCCTCTGTCTCATTCATTCTTCAACAGCACCTCCCTCCTCTGCACACACACTTCATTTTTCTTCATGCATTTACCACCACCTGATACTATAATGTATGCATGTGTGTGTGCACACATACACATTTGTTTGCATGTTGATTTCTGCTTCACTCCTCAATAGCATGTGAACGCCACAAAAGCAGGAACATAATTCTTTTTGTTCACTGTTGGAACCCGTAGAGTCCAGGAGATGAAACACTGTTAATGAACAGGTCTCTTTCCTCATAATAAGATAACAATTTCTTGGCTTTTTTTCTATAGTTTGGCCCATTTTTTTTTCTATTGCTGACAAGCTTTCAACAATTGGCTGCCTGAAGTTTCATATTCAGATTCTGCCCTGTGAGGAACTCCAAGCTTAGTAAAAGTGCTGATTAAAATAGAATTACTTGGCTGTTTCCTTTGCTGTGCAGAAGCTTTTGATTTTGATGAAGTCCCAGAAGTTTATTTTCGCTTTTGTTTCCTTTGCCTTTGGAGACGTATCTTGAAAGAAGTTGCTGTGTGGTGAAAAAATAATGAATACTGTTTTTCTGAAAATAAATAAATTGGAAAAAAAATAGAATTACTTGGAGATTGGGCATAGTTGCAAGAAAGGGAAAGCAGCATTGGCCCTCAAGGACACATTCTCTCTTGTCTGGAGCATGAAGGTATTTTTAAAAAGTACTTACCAGATTTTTGCTTTTGATAATTATTTTCTTTGGGTTGGCCATAGTTTGTAATGTATGAATTCTTCAAGGAGACCTTAAGGAGCTTCTTCTTGAAGGTTGTGTTTTTCCTGAACCTTTGTATTTTCAAAATAGTTCATCTTTTTCCTTTATACATGACATACATTTTGACTATGTATGAAATCTTTGGATCATATTCTCTTAAGAATTTTATAGTTATCTTCTGACACAACTTTGTTGTCAAGATATCTGAGATCATTCTGATCTTTTTTCACTTCATAAATTAACTTTTGTTGTTTGCCTGGATACCCAAAGATTCTTTAGAAGTCTAGTAAACTTAATATTCTTTAGGGTTGATTGTTTTTTATCAACTTTTTATAACTCATGATGTCTCTTTCCAATATTTAGATCAAGTTTCCTTTGATACCAAAAAATGCTTCCTTTAAAATTTTTTTTCTGCTCCATATTTGTTTTCTTCAATAGTCATGATTATGTCTCTTGACCATCTAATGCTTATTTTCTAGAGCTCTCATAGTCTCTTTAATCCTTTTAAATTTTCTACTTCTGGTTCAATTTCCTCTTTTCTCATTTTTTTCTTCTATATCACTTACTGCATTGTGTTTTTTTTTACAGTATCTTCTTTAACATTCTTTCAATTTTGCCATAGTTTTGTGATGATTTTTATTTTATTCTTTCACTTTTTTCTTAGATGTTGCCAGATAATGTTTCAAGTCCAGATCTTTCCATCTCTTCCACAGGTTTTTGTATGTGTATTTTCTTTGTTGCTTCATAAAGGCAGTAACTGCATTACATTAATTTAATTTAATGGTAAAATAGTGTTCACAATATTAATCCGCTTCATGGCAGCCATTTTCTGATGAGTATTCTTCATCTGTTATTTTCTTTGCTTTTTTGTTTTTTTCCCTTGGAGAATTTTTGTATAGGTTCATACTGATCCTTTTCAATTATTCATTATTTTAAAAAAATATTTTATTTATTTATTTGAGAGAGAGAGAGCTCAGGAGCAGGGGCAGGGGGAGAGAGATAGAGAAGCAGGCTCCCCACCGAGCAGGGCTTTTTTCTAGGATACTTGGGATTTGTCTTTTGATTTAGCAATTTATGAGAGCATTTATATAACCTTTACTATTTCCCAAACATTTGAGATGGGCAGTGTTTTTTCCTTCACAATTCATATGTTGTATTCTTCCCTGCTGCTATAGAGAAACACTACTTTCTTAAAACATGGCTTATCTATGTGACCTTTCATTCAGCCCTATTTGGTCTGCTTCTGGAGTCAAGTAAAGTGGATGAGGTTTCTGGCTTCTAGCTATAGCCCACCCCTAACCTCCTGCATCCTTGCAAACTGGGGATACTGTTTTTGCATTTTAAGGTGTTCATATATGTTTTACAAAGTATAAGTTTGCAAAGTATAAGTTTGTATTTTTAAATGGTATCTATAGCAACTAGATTCTATCATCAATTAGTTCTCTCACCGTGTTATCTTCTCAGAATTTCCTCCCTTGTGACACTGTTTTCTGTTCATTTTGTGGTTTTGGACGATTTTTTGGCTAAAAAGGAGGGGGGTGTGCTGATTTCATATCAATATGTTCAGTTTGGGGCGCCTGGGTGGCTCATTGGTTAAGCCGCTGCCTTCAGCTCAGGTCATGATCCCAAGGTCCTAGGATCGAGTCCCACATCGGGCTCGATCCCAGGGTCCTGGGATCGAGTCCCACATCAGGCTCCTTGCTCAGCGGGGAGCCTGCTTCTCTCTCTGCCTCTGCCTGCTGCTCTGCCTGCTTATGTTCTCTCTCTTTCTCTCTCTGACAAATAAATAAATAAATAAAATCTTAAAAATATATATATATTTATATATAAATAAATAAAATATTAAAAATATATATATGTTCAATTTGAGATTCCTTTTACTTTAACTTTCTTGAAGCATTCTAAAATAGCATAACTTTTTTGAAGCATTTTAAAATAGCAGTCCAGTAAGGTGAGGATAGAAGTAGAATGTAGAGGTAGTACCTCTACATTTGTCATGTGCCTGCTACTTTGCTAACATTGGTAATAAAACATTGAAGTAGATAGACATTGTCCCATGGAGCTTATATTCTAGTTATAGAGATAAAAAATTAATAAAAGGGCTTAAATAAAGTGGTTGAAATAGTAAGTGCACTGAAGGAAAGAATATGCCAATTACATCTTTGAATCTGACAGACAGCATTGCCAAGCTCAGGTTAGTTTGGTTTTTGTTTTGCTTTAGAAATATAGCTACAGTGCTTTCTTATACACTAACAATGAAAATACAGAAAGGGAAATTAGAGAATCGATTCCATTTTAAGGTGTTCATATATGTTTTACAAAGTATAAGTTTGCAAAGTATAAGTTTGTATTTTTAAATGGCATCTATAGCAACTAGATTCTAGCACCAAGAACCATAAGATACCTGGGAATAAACCTAACCAAAGAGGTAAAGGATCTGTACTCAAGGAACTACAGAACACTCATGAAAGAAATTGAAGAAGACACAAATAGATGGAAGACCATTCCATGCTCTTGGATCGGAAGAATAAACATTGTTAAAATGTCTATACTGCCTAGAGCAATCTATACTTTTAATGCCATTCTGATCAAAATTCCACCAACATTCTTCAAAGAGCTGGAGCAAATAATCCTAAAATTTGTATGGAATCAGAAGAGACCCCGAATCGCTAAGGAAGTGTTGAAAACAAAAATAAAGCTGGCGGCATCACGTTACCTGATTTCAAGCTTTATTACAAAGCTGTGATCACCAAGACAGCATGGTACTGGCATAAAAACAGACACATAGACCAGTGGAACAGAGTAGAGAGCCCAGATATGGACCCTCAACTCTATGGTCAATTAATTTTTGACAAAACAGGAAAAAATATACAGTGGAAAAAAGACAGTCTCTTCAATAAATGGTGCTGGGGAAACTGGACAGCTATATGTAGAAGAATGAAACTCGACCATTCTCTTACACCGTACACAAAGATCAACTCAAAATGGATAAAAGACCTCAACGTGAGACAGGAATCCGTCAGAATCCTAGAGGAGAACATAGGCAGTAATCTCTTCGATATCAGCCACAGCAACTTCTTTCAATATACGTCTCCAAAGATAAAGGAAACAAAAGCGAAAATAAACTTTTGGGACTTCATCAAAATCAAAAGCTTCTGCACAGCAAAGGAAACAGTCAAAAAAACAAAGAGGCAACCCATGGAATGGGAGAAGATATTTGCAAATGACAGTACAGACAAAAGGTTGATATCCAGGATCTATAATGAACTCCTCAAATTCAACACACACAAAACAGGCAAACATATCAAAAAATGGGCAGAAGATATGAACAGACACTTCTCCAATCAAGACATACAAATGGCTATCAGACACATGAAAAAATGTTCATCATCATTAGCCCTCAGGGAGATTCAAATAATTGAGATATCACCTTACACCAGTTAGAATGGCCAAAATTAACAAACAGGAAACAACATGTGTTGGAGAGGATGTGGAGAAAGGGGAACCCTCTTCCACTGTTGGTGGGAATGCTAGTTGGTGCAGCCTCTTTGGAGAACAGTGTGGAGATTCCTCAAGAAATTAAAAATAGAACTTCCCTATGACCCGGCCATTGCAATCCTGGGTATTTACCCCAAAGATACAGATGTCGTGGAAAGAAGGGCCATCTGTACCCCAATGTTTATAGCACCAATGGCCACGGTCGCCAAACTGTGGAAACAACCAAGATGCCCTTCAACGGACGAATGGATAAGGAAGATGTGGTCCATACACACTATGGAGTATTATGCCTCCATCAGAAAGGATGAATACCCAACTTTTGTAGCAACATGGACAGGACTGGAAGAGATTATGCTGAGTGAAATAAGTCAAGCAGAGAGAGTCAATTATCATATGGTTTCACTTATTTGTGGAGCATAACAAATAGCATGGAGGACAAGGGGTGTTAGAGAGGAGAAAGGAGTTGGGGGAAATTGGAAGGGGAGGTGAACCACGAGAGACTATGGACTCTGAAAAACAATCTGAGGGGTTTGAAGTGGCGGGGGGGAGGGAGGTTGGGGTACCAGGTGGTGGGTATTATAGAGGGCACAGATTGCATGGAGCACTGTGTGTGGTGAAAAAATAATGAATACTGTCTTTCTGAAAATAAATAAATTGAAAAAAAAAAGAAAGAAATATAGCCACAGTGGCCTTTAAAACTCTGGGCAGCTTCTTTGTTTATTTCACAAATTTGGAAATGTATGTTCTATTCATTTCCCAAGATTGGCTTTGTGGCTACCCAGAGATTGAAGAGAATGTTTGAGTAGCCCACAGTTTCTTTTCCTTGGAATGTCACAGGGTTAATGAATTATCTTTCTCTTTGTGGGGAGTTATTTCTGAATTTAAAAAAAAAATGAAACATGGTCTTTCTAATTGAGTAAAAATATCAAAGGAAAGATGACAAGCCTTAAAATCAAGAGCTCCTATGTCTATGATCTTAGTTAGCTCATGTTAAAAATATTTTCTTTTCCATGGAGAGGCACTAAATTTTTTAGCTAGACCTTAATTATATTTGAGACATCATATCCCTTCTTGATATAAATTACATAAGTGATATTATTTTGATTTACAGATTAAGTAAGTAGCCCTAATCTAGATATTTGGATGTTAGGGAGAATTTTAGAAAAATCAGTCAAAGACTTTTGAAGGAGGAAATGTAAATATACTAATGTAAAGGTACAAAGTCTAAATTAAGATCTATTTTCTCTTGTTCAATTAATTGTCTGGGGATTTTGTAAATTTATGTTCACCTGTATTGAGTTCCCTCACAAAAGCAAATAATTAAAGATATTTTACTTAGTATTTCTTACTAGTTCTAGGGAAGAATTTATAGACTACTAAAATATCAGTTACCATGTACTTTCTATTAAAGCTAGTCTGTTTGGGGAAGAAAATATTATAGATAATAATAGAAAATATTTTTCATAACTTTTGTGTCCTCTTTTAATAAAGCAAATTCATTTTCACTTTACTAGCATATGGTGACATTGAAAGCCAAAGAGTTGTCCACTGAAGTTTAGCATCAGAGCACTGGATAGTAAGCAGTGCAGTGGATTATCAAATCTAGTTAAGTTAAAGGATTCCAAAGAAATTAGGCTATATTCTAACACTTATTATTTTAACCCTCTTAACCTGCATACTTTTTCATTACATATCATATGATTAACTAAAATACCTTCAACTTAGTTTCACATTGTTAACAACCAATTATATCTCAAGCTCTGAGTGTAACTCACAAGAGATGCCACCTTAAACTGAAATTACTGATGTGCTGTCACTATACTCTTATGAACTTAGTGCTATTGTTTATTTTTCTTACATAGTTAAAGAAATATACTTTTCATTAGGTTAGATAGCGTAAGGTACAAAGCTTTCTTGACATCATGAAACTCAATCTAGCTTTTATTTTTCCATAGAATATTTATTCTTCTAACATCATAACAAATCTGTGCTGATGCTTTTAATTCCACTATATTACATTCAAACCTTACCTCCCATATTAGTGCTAAAAACAAAGAGCTCCTGGTTGCTCTCGGAAACTGGAAAATGATGTACTATAAAATAGGACATGAATAGAATCTTATCTTATGGTCTTGCTGGGCAAGAAAACAGAATGACTTAATGTCACTAATTTTATGGAGTTTGATAGTTTCAGTTAGTTTTGCCACATATAATTCCAATTAAATTCAATTGAGACAGAACTAAAAGTAAAATAACATGTGCAGTGACTCTTTATATCAGTTGATATTTGTCTAGTCAGTCTGGACTGCCATAACAAAATACCATAGATGAAGTGGCTTAAACAACAGGTATTTATCATAGTTCTGTATATTGGAAGACCATGATCACAGTGCTAACAGGGTTGATGTCTGGGAGGAGTTCTCTCCTTGGGTTGAAGATGGCTACCTTCTCACAGTGTCCTCACATGGTCTTTCCTCAGTGGATGTGGGTAAAGAGAGAAAGGAAGTAAGCTCTCCTGCATTTTTTCTTATAAGGGCACTAATCCTGTCATGAGAACCCCATTCTTCTGCCCTCATCGAAACCTAATTACCTCCAAAGACCATATCTCCAAACACCATTTCATTGGGAGTTAGGGTTTCAATAAAAATTTTGAGAGGACGTAATTCAGCCTACAGTAAGATTTAGGCAGATAATCAGTCATAGAATATGTACACGCAGTCTCTTTCTGACTATACAATTAATGATCTAAGGTATTTTCATTTATAACCTATACAATTTAATCGGATCATAAAATCATCTAGAAGAGGTGAAAGGGAATTTTCTCTTGTCTATAGCATGAAGATATTTTTGAAATATTGACCTTCCCTTTCATATTCCCCTACTTCTGTTTGAGGAGCTAAGTTATTCTGAGCTTGTTTCCTTAGAGATAGAAACAAATGAGGTGGAAGGAGAAAAAGAAGTCTTCCTTGCTTTGGTTTTCAAAAGCCAAAACCCTGAGGAGAAACAGGAGTATTTCTGTTAAAGACCAAGGTAGTTTGAAGACTATTTCACAAGTTGCATGGAGGAAGAGATCCAGAGTCAGATCCAGGAGAGTGAAATTATGAATGGGAATTAGAATTGAGCCTTGTTCTCACCCATTTTATGGGTGAGTGATACAGGATTCTTGAGAGTCTTTGGAGAGACTGTGTGAGAAACTGTTTCCTACTTCCTGGTTTAAAGTTCTGGTAAGGTGGGAAGACTGCAGAAATTTGAGGTACCTGAGAGCAGAGGGCATGTATTACCTACTTCCTATAGGAGAATCCTGATGAGGTGACAAGAGCTGAATGTTGAGTCTGGGTCCAGTGAGGCAAAGAGAAAATTAGATTCCTGTGCTGCAGACCATGACAGAAACAATGGGATAATTTTTGTGTCTTAAGTATGATGAGCCAAAACCAAAAAGAGTTGTTATACCTGAAAAATCATGTGGACAGCATGAGCGACATCTCATTGTAACCTGACAGACTGAGGACTAAGGACTAGGGAGAGAAGCAATGTGTCTGTGGATAGTTGTGTAGACAGATGACATTCAAGAGCATGTGCCTCCCCACAACGGGACCTGGTACTACTTAGCCCTCCCATTTAAACACAGCCCTGGAGAAATTCCCAGGTTTCTGACTGTGGTTAAGTTTGGGCCACCCAGTGGATTAGAAAATCAAAATAGAAATTGTAAGGGAAGAAAGTATGATGCATTAGGCCATTCCCAGGCACAAGCTCTGAAATCCAAGAGATATTGTCAGGTTACAAAATATTCTCTTACATCTTTCCCTCAGTGCAATGGATGCCTGATGGCCTCATGGTTACGTAAGTTTCCTGCACCATATACTCATATGCCGGACAGACAATTTGGACATTTTCACTTGTCTCAAAGGAATCTAATACAAAATATATTCAAATTACCCTCATAATATTTCCCCAGGCTTTCTTCAGTGTGGCCAGTCCCAATCAGTGAGACCCTTTCTAACCATAGTACAAGTTACCCACCTGTTCCTCATCCTTGACAGCTCCTCCATCACCACCCATCTTCAGCCTGTTCTCTCCATTTCTACTCAAGTCCATGCTGCTATGGTCTCTTCCTCTAGTGGAGTCTACCCGCATTCACACAGCACTCCATTAGTCATTCTCCACACTGCAATCTGAATGATTTTCAAAATAAAAATGATCATTTTGTACTCCACAACTCACTCCTAGCACCTCACAGAGGTTCCATTGTGCTAGTAACTAACAGGGTAACAAAGTTGTGTGTGAGTTGGCTGCTGTGTTTTTATACAACCTCATCCTAAACCATGCTGCTCTTACTTTGTGTCCCCAGGTACACCGGCCTTCTTTTCCTTTCTTAAATGTACAACACCCTTATTGCCTCAGGGCCTTTGAATGTGTGCTCCTTCAGTCTTGAATGCCGTTTTTCACATCTAAATTAGCTAGTGTCTACTGATACTTCAGATCTTAGTTCCTTATTCCTGACCCTGCCAACCAGTTAAATCCCCCATTCATGGTCTCAAAATACTGGATATCTCTCCTTCATAGAAATGATTGTGGTTGAACTCTTCATTTATTTTGTGATTATCTAATACCCTCTGCTTTCTGCATTAGGCTGTCAGTTTAATGAACAGTGGGAGCAAATCTGTACCCTCACTTTATCCACAGTGACCTGGATACATTGTAGGCATTCAATAAATTATTGAATGACATTAGAAGTCTTCTCAAGTGACCCTTCACCACAATACCAGTTGGTACTCTGGCTTACTCTATGCTAGGCACTATTAGAAGCATTTGTTACATATGTTAGCTCATTTAACTCCCACAACAACCCTGTGAGGTGGGTAGTACTATTATCACCTCTGGTTTTCAGATTGGGAAACAGGCACAAGCCTCACACAGCTGGCATAAGGCCCAGAGACTGTGCTTCCACAGCCAGCCTGCACTACCTTGAAAGTCTATTCCACACTGAGGTACTGTACCCACCTAAGACAGGTAGCTGCTGACATCCTGTTTCACAACAAATAATGGACTTAATCTATACCAAATTATATTAATTATAAGACCATGGAAATCTTGCATACATTAAATTCTCATTGAATTATGCACATTCTCCATGCATTTGTTTAATTGATATATATTCAGCACTTATCATGTGCCAGAATTTGTGCTAGCAATTAAGAAATATAAAGGAGAATGAGATGGCCCTTGCACTTAAGGTGCTCCAGGTCTGGTAAGCTAAACAAAGACAAAAATAAATCATTCACTACAATTCGATGAGAGCTGTTATGAAGATGTCTGAAAAGTGCTAGGGTAAGGAAGGGAGAAACAAAACTTGGTGTTTCTTCTGAGGAAAACCTCCTCCAGGAGGTGGGGTGGTCAAGAAAACAATTTGTTACCTCTTGGATTTCCTATATGGAAAATGACTGGTGTGAGATAAGCCCCTGTTCAGGATTCCCAACACTTAACTCTCTTACATTTGTCAGAGAAAAATATATTCTCTTCAAATAATCTTTTTCATGTATTCTCTTTCACTCACTTCCTGCCCCATCTCTTCCTGTTTTCAATCCATGCCTAAACCTCAAACCCCCCAAACATGGCTGATCTGCTTCAGGCTACTTTTATTAATATATCTGTAAAAAGCAAGAGCCAAGCTATCAGGAAGCATGGGTTCAAACCCTACTAAGCACCAGCTGTCTGTGGCAGTGGCGGGCTCTCAGAGGCAATCTCTACTATCCAGGTGCCAGCCTGGATGGCCTGGGCTCACTGCCAGGTACCTCTGCTGGGATGGGTGTGAGCCTAGTGTTTCCATCCATGGAACCTCAGCATTAAGATCCAAGACCCACAGCAGCCAGCCTTGCCCTGCTTCCCCCATGCTTTTGAGCGGCACCACACTCTTGTGCTTTGGTTTTCCTCTCCTGGTCATCAGGCCTTGCCCACATAAGGGGCCCACTTACAAGGCACTTGAAGCTTTTTATTTTGTTATTTTTATAAAGGTTTGTGTATTTATTTTAGAAAGGCAGCGAGAGAGAGTGGGGGAGGGGCAGAGGGAGAGACTCTTCAAGCAGAATCCCCACTGAGCGTGGAGGCAACCTGGGGCTCAGTCTCATAATCCATGAGATCATGACCTGAGCTGAAACCAAGAGTCAGACACTCAAATGAGCCACCCAGGTGCCCTCACCTGAAGCTTTTTAAAATGTCTGGCTTATTAAGATATAACTTAGATCCAGTAACATGCAACTGGATGTTTTGGCAAATGCATTCCATCTTGGAACCATCACCGCAATCTAGGTATAATATTTTTTCACCCTGAAGAGTTTCATCAAGCTCTTTTGCAGTCAATCCCCTCCCCTATGCCTGGACATATAGTAGGTAATGAATATTTGATGAACAATTTTTAGTTACCTTCTGCACACAGTGAGTTCTAAACTCCAATAACTAGAACTCAGCCCAAGTACCACAACAACAAGAAACCAGTCGTTTAATCCAGAAAACACAAAATACATTAGAAAAAAAGAAAATAACAATAACAACAACAAAACAAGAGTGCAACAAATGTTCTAATGCTCTTGAAAAAATCGGGAAGTTCAGTTTAGAATACCCAAAGAAGGGTCTCTCTAACTATTTATCCTGCTCTGATTATAACTATTTTTTTCTAAGCAGCAATATTTACAATAAGATTTTTATAAAGTTATTGATTTGGGGAATTAATAACCAATATAGTGAGTATTTAGTTTTCAAATGGGTTGTGGTTCACAAGTTCAGTTGTAAATTAGATGCTTCTATCTCAGCAGGTATTTTTTAAATAAAAATAATATTCCAAAATACGAGTATTCAAAGATTGTTTAGCAAGACTATTCCAAAATTTATTACTTGCCTGAATTCTAGATTCGTTCCCTAAGGACCAAGCAATTCAGAATCGAGGTAGAGATACAATAAATATTTAGGAGAGAAAATGATCAGGATTTCTAATATCCATCTGGAATATAGAAGATGAAATTTATGGAAGTATTAAATAATGGCTTCTGTGATCCAAATTGCAATAACTAGGTGGATGGCAATGCTGCCAGTGGAGAAGGGAACACAGGATGAGGAGCAGAGCTGGAGTGAGAGTTGGATTTGATGTGTCTATGGACCATCCAGGTGAAGTCTAGTTGCAGTTGGATAGGGAAATCTGAAGTTTAGGAAAGAGGTCATCTGCATATAGGTGGTCATCGAAACCATGAGATTTAATGAGATTTGCTGAAGGAGTATGAAGAGTGAAAAATGTAATTCACCAAAACTCTGAGGAAACTTTGATATATGAAACATGGTCAGATTAAGGAAACCCATAGAAAAATCAGAGAGACTTTTTGGAATATTATTATATTATTCTCAAAAGAAAAACAATTTTTAAAATACACCTGGATGGCTCAGTTAGTTGAGCATCTGCCTTCAGCTTAGGTCATGATCCTGCGGTCCTGGGATCGAGTTCCGCTTTGGGCTTCTTGCTCGGCAGGGAGCCTGCTTCTCCCTCTGCCTCTGTCTGCCGCTCTGTCTGCTTGTGCTCGCTCTCTCTCTCTGACAAATAAACAAATAAGATCTTTTAAAATAAATAAATAAAAAATAAAATACTCTAAATAAATCTAATTGAAGTGCCATATAAACCTGAATTTCAAGGATGTCATGAGACTGAGGTGTGAGGTGCTATCCAATCTTCCCTGAGCATTAAAATCTGCCAGTCTGCCAGCCAATTCACTATAATCACCTGAGAAGCTTTTTAAACATTTCAAACCCCTTGCCTTGCCTGTATATTTTGATTTAGGAAGTGTATCTTGAGGCTGGGGTATTTTTAAGAGCTTCCCAAACCTAAAATTCTACCAGTTTTGGAAACTTCTTCTTAACACTGTCACCCCTCTCCACCTCAAGTTGCACACTTTACATTTTTTTCATACATGAGAAAATAAGGTTCAATGTATTCCTTGAACTTGGAGGTGCATGGCTGAAGGCAGAAAATGCCTTCCATTTTCCTTGTAGTCACGAACTTTTGTGACTTAAGAGAAACATGTAATTGTCAGGCTCAGAAACACCTGGAAATAAAAAAGGTGGTTATTATAAAAATAAGCACCTGTGGACAGTATTTATTTTATTGAAAAATAATGGTTTAGAGGAAGAATCCAAGCTATAATAAAATTAAATATTGTTCTGCGGACTATTTTAAAGGAGGGTTTCCAATGAAGGGGATCCATTGTTACCATTCAGCTATGCATATGGCTGCCCGTGTGCTAACTGCTACAGCTACTTTTGACCTGAATCATCTGATAACCAGAATGGTTCCAGTTTCGCTCATGCAGGGGTACACAGGATGCTGATTTTCCTCAAGATGTTACTAACTAGGGACACCTGGGTGACTCAGTGGGTTAAGCCTCTGCCTTCAGCTCAGGTCATGATCTCGGGGTCCTGGGATTGAGTCCCACGTCAGCCTCTCTGTTTGGCAGGGAGCCTGCTTCCTCCTCTCTCTCTGCCTGCCTCTCTGCCTACTTTTGATCTCTGTCAAATAAGTAAATAAAATCTTAAAAAAAAAGATATTACTCACTAGTCCATTAAGTTAGTATTTGTCAAATAATTTTAAAAACTACTATTCACACTTCCCTTTTGGGATTTCACAATGAATATTAGCATATTAAATGCCATGAAGAGCCCTATAGTCAAGAGCTCATTAATTTTGTTTATGCTTTTGTTTATTAAGTTTATTTGACACACTTTGCTTTTTATACAAAATACAGCCTTAGAAATTGATATTGTACTCCTAGGCTATGCAATGATAAAATTTACAATGAGTTTTTTTTTTTTTTTTTTTAAGTAAATTAGTCATTGCCTGTTGATCTATTTGGGCCGATGTGGAGATCTTATTTATTTATTTATTTATTTATTTTTGAAGATTTTATTTATTTGTTAGAGAGAGAGAACAAACAGAGGGAGGATCAGAGTGAAAGGGAGGAGCAGGCTCCCTGCCAGGCAAGGAGCTTGATGTGAGACTCAATCCCAGGACCCTGGGATCATGACCTGAGCTGAAGTCAGATGCTTAACTGACTGAGTCACCCAGGCATCCCTGGAGATCTAATTTATAATAATTTGTTGGATCCTAGCTGTAAAACATTGAAGAGGCTCAACATGTAAATCCACTAGACACATAGGGTTGGTTAGGGATGCAGAAGCTTTGGCCCAGTGATAACACTTTCTGTCCTTAACGCAGAACATAAAATTTGACAACAGGTAAATAACGACAGCAATAACACAGTAGCAGTGCTCAGCACTATTTTAAGGTATTTACATGTATTTATTCATGTTGTCCTCAAAATTATCCCCAGGAGATAGTCACCATTTTATTATCCTTCCTAGTCAAAGGAGATGACACAGGCACAGAGAGGTTTAGTAGTTTGTCCAGTGTTAGACATCTTGAGGAGTAGAACAAAAATTCACCTTCTAGATTCATCTTGATGGTCAAAATAGAACCAGCAAATGCAATGGGTGGGGGTTTATGGAACTAGATTACCTGTGTTCGTAGCCCAATGTCTTGAGTAAGATATTTTCTTCTTTCTGTGTTCTCATCTCTAAAAGATATCTTAGAGCAGTTTCAATGGCCATGTTCTTTGCTGAGCCAGTCTGGTTGCCTTGGGCTCTACCTGCTAGGATGAGTTAGCTTGTCCAGTCTTTCAAGGTAATTTCTGGGAATAGAGAAGGATTTATTTTGTGGAGGTACATTCCACCTTAACAGTCCACATCTCATTGGTCCCAGGAGGTTGCTTTTGGGATGAGAACTCCCAGTCTCCCCTGTGCAAGGTGTGAGGTTTTTTGCAATACAACTCCAATAAACTGTAGTTAGCTGCTTATTTGTCTTGTTTTTAGGATACAAATCAATGTAAGAAAGGTTTCTCATCTGTACTTTTAGGATCTCTAGTTGAGTCAGGGCTCTGTACTCATGACTTCTTTACAGTGTAAATGAATACTCTGTTTTTTGAGCTTTACAGAATTAACCTCAGGATTTGGTGACAGCCTGGGGTGGCAAGGAGTGCTGATGTGGAGCTGATCTGTCCTGGAGTTCTGTGCCAACCAGCAGGCTGAATTCCTGTCCACAGGCTGGTCAGTGGGAAGCATTGAGTCTTTTGACTAGCAGTGGATTTTCAGCAGAGGCTCTTTTGAAGGAGGATTAGTGCTTCCTGACTCCTCTGGCTTCCCCCAAGTATCTCTACTTCAAATACCAAAAAAATCCCTTATTATCTTCAATAAATGCACTTACTATTTTTCAGATCTGAGTGAATTTGGTGGTTGCAATCCAGAAAGGCTTTGATCATCTCAAGCTTTGCAGACTCTTATAACTAGCCTTAGACAGAAAACAGCTTTTCTTCACAAAGTTATGCACTTAATCTCTTGTCTCATATTTGCTTTCCAACAGGTTCAGCTCCAAAGGGAGCTAATCATTCTTTGTAGCGCTTGCTGAAGACATTTCCTACAGCTTCTAAACACATGGGCATCCTACCAAATTGCCATCAGGCCTTCCTGCTTCAGCTTCATGGGCCTGAAGTCTGAGTCCCAACCAAGAGACAGCAGCATGTTTTAGCTGCCTGTTTTGCCCCCACACAGTATCTGTAGTTTCTCATTCTGGCATAAGGGGGAGCAGAATCCTCAGTTTTCCTCACATGAGCTACCAAGCTCTGCATACTAGGGTCTATCTTTTGCAGTGCCCCACTTCTTCCATTAGTTTCTAATTAGTAATGTCTATTCACAAGTAAGTGAACCAAATCTAGCTTGCTTGAGTAAAAACGAGAAATTTATTGGAGAATATTAGTATAATTGATAAAACCCAGTGACATAAATGCTTCTGGACTTCAGGAACAAACTAAAGCTTGGTAGTAGTTTGTCCAGTATCTAACTCAAAATTGTTAAAATTTTAAAATTACCAAAAATGTTAAAATTTTCTTCATCTCTCTTTTCTGTCCATTTCTGTAGGTCAGCTTTATTTATCTTTCTGTCTCTCTGCATCCCAGTTTTCTGTTTCCCAATCTACATTTCAAAAGAAAGAATTCAGCTTTGCGTTTTATAAAGTATAGTCTGACCACCTTTCTTCTGGCCCTGCGGGTGCTACCCAACAAAGGTCACACGACTCAATAAGCCAGTCAGTTATGACCAGGGGCCACAGTGCAGGAATGGGACAGCAGTCATAAATGGAGAAAGGCCGGTAGGGCGTGGTTTTTAGAGAGGAGATAACTGAGTAGATAAAAATATGTCCCTAGTTATTGAGTTCCTGTAGTGATATTTTAACCAGTGCTGTCAAAACAGGTAGAAGAATCTTACATAGATTCACCTCTATTTAACTTGCTTATTATAATAATGTGTTTAGAATAGTGGTATCAGGGAGAAGTGGTAATTCACAGAAAATTACTTAATGAATTTTTTTAAAACCACAACAAATAGAGGTCTCTCTCAATTCAGAAGAAGAAATTAATTTTAAAGCACTAGGACATTAGGCGTACTAAAATCCTACTTAATTGGCAGAGATAAGAAGGATCTTAGGGGTAGGGTTATGGACATTGGGGAGGATATGTGCTTTTGGGTAAATTGGAAGGGGAGGTGATCCATGAGAGACTATGGACTCTGAAAAACAATCTGAGGGGTTTGAAGTGGCGGGGGGGTGGGAGTTGGGGTACCAGGTGGTGGGTATTATAGAAGGCACAGCTTGCATGGAGCACTGGGTGTGGTGAAAAAATAATGAATACTGTTTTTCTGAAAATAAATAAATTGGGAAAAAAAAAAAAGAAGGATCTTGGGATTTGCTCAGAATTTCATTCTCCCCAGAAACCAGAGTTCTAAATTTATATTCCAACATTTGGGAAACATGTATAGAGGTATTTCTCATCATATTCATGGAATACAATGTACTTGCTGCTTTTTTGCTCTACCTTGCTCAGTCTCAAAACATCTATGCAAAGGAGAATCCTGCTAAGCACTGATACAACTGGTATTTCTGTAAGAAACTGAGGGAAGTTTTAGGTATCATAAACTGTATTAAGAAATCCCCTCACATACTAATGTGGTTAATATAAAAGGACAGTTATAAGTTATTGACAAAGATTCTTGCACCTGTAAATTTAGGAATCTACTATGGCATCTCTCATATTCCATCCTTCCCTCCTTCCACCCTGCTTTAAGAATGGGTGTGAAAATTCTCACTGGTTATAGACAGACACATGGGAAGGAAATTCATTTTCAGCATGGTTGGTAACATCAGGGAATTCTTCTATAGCTATTCAGAGTGAAAATACTGCTCAGATTGGAGCTCAGCTAGAATTCTGAGCTCTTGCCTGCTTTGGATCTATGCTCCTTACTAAAGGTGCAGTGATGCTGTATATGGGACTACACAACATCAAGGAGAGATCCTTTGAAAGGAAAGTGGAGTGGATAAATTTTACATAATTGTGTCTTGATTTTTTAATCATTTAGTTTTTTAAAGAAACTCTTATATCTTAATCTCAAACTTGCAGATGAGTTATGAAATGGTGCAAGAAAGACTGTTTTATGGTGAACCATTTGAGAGTAAGTTTCCAAAATGTCCCCACCACTCTTGAATACTTTAGTGTGTAATTCCTGCCAACAAGATTGATTTCCTATATAACTATAAAATACTATTGATATTAGGAAATTAGTATTGATATATTACAACGTCTAATCTCCAGAGTCTAATACAGTTTTCCAGTTGTTCCAATAACGTCTTTATAAAGATAAAGAAAGTATCCAGGCCAAAGTCTCATGTTACATTTAGTTGTCACATCTGTGTAGATGCCTTTAATTTAGAACAGTTCTTTAGTTTTTCCTTGATTTTCATTACCTTGATACTTTTAAAGGTGACAGAGCAAGTTACTTATTGTAGAATGTATTTCAAGCTGAGTTTCTCTAATGTTCCTTCAGGATTAGAGTCAGATCATAGAAGTGATGCTGTGTGTTCTCATTGTTTATCAGGCGGCATATGCTTTAATTTATCTCTGCTGTATGAAATTCCAACAAAGCTTGTATGGTATTTTAGTGTTTTTTTAATTGAAGTATAGTTGACACACAGTGATACTCAGTTTCAGGTGTACAATGGAGTGAAACCACTACTCTGTACGTTATGCCATGCTCACCAGAAGTGTAGCTACCATCCATCACCATACAATGCTATTAAAATATCTTTGACTCCACTCTAAAACTGCTAGAACTTGTACAAAAATTCAGTAAAGTGTCAGGATATAAAATCAATGCACAGAAGTCAGTTGCATTTCTCTACACCAACAACAAGACAGAAGAAAGAGAAATTAAGGAGTCCATCCCATTTACAATTGCACCCAAAACCACAAGATACCTAGGAATAAACCTAACCAAAGAGGCTAAGAATCTATACTCAGAAAACTATAAAGTACTCATGAAAGAAATTGAGGAAGACACAAAGAAATGGAAAAATGTTCCATGCTCCTGGATTGGAAGAATAAATATTGTGAAAATGTCTATGCTACCTAAAGCAATCTACACATTTAATGCAATTCCTATCAAAGTACCATCCATCTTTTTCAAAGAAAGGGAACAAATAATCCTAAAATTTATATGGAACCAGAAAAGACCTCGAATAGCCAAAGGAATATTGAAAAAGAAAGCCAAAGTTGGTGGCATCACAATTCCGGACTTCAAGCTCTATTACAAAGCTGTCATCATCAAGACAGCATGGTACTTGCACAAAAACAGACACATAGATCAATGGAACAGAATAGAAAGCCCAGAAATAGACCCTCAACTCTATGGTCAACTAATTTTCAACAAAGCAGGAAAGAATGTCCAATGGAAAAAAGACAGCCTCTTCAATAAATGGTGTTGGGAAAATTGGACAGCCACATGCAGAAAAATGAAATTGGACCATTTCCTTACACCACACACGAAAATAGACTCAAAATGGATGAAGGACCTCAATGTGAGAAAGGAATCCATCAAAATCCTTGAGGAGAACACAGGCAGCAACCTCTTTGACCTCAGCCGCAGCAACATCTTCCTAGGAACATCGCCAAAGGCAAGGGAAGCAAGGGCAAAAATGAACTATTGGGATTTCATCAAGATCAAAAGCTTTTGCACAGCAAAGGAAACAGTTAACAAAACCAAAAGACAACTGACAGAATGGGAGAAGATATTTGCAAATGACATATCAGATAAAGGACTAGTGTCCAAAATCTATAAAGAACTTAGCAAACTCAACACCCAGAGAACAAATAATCCAATCAAGAAATGGGCAGAGGACATGAACAGACATTTCTGCAAAGAAGACATCCAGATGGCCAACAGACACATGAAAAAGTGCTCCATATCACTCGGCATCAGGGAAATACAAATCAAAACCACAATGAGATATCACCTCACACCAGTCAGAATGGCTAAAATTAACAAGTCAGGAAATGACAGATGCTGGCGAGGATGCGGAGAAAGGGGAACCCTCCTACACTGTTGGTGGGAATGCAAGCTGGTGCAACCACTCTGGAAAACAGCATGGAGGTTCCTCAAAATGTTGAAAATAGAACTGCCCTATGACCCAGCAATTGCACTACTGGGTATTTACCCTAAAGATACAAACGTAGTGATCCAAAGGGGCACGTGCACCTGAATGTTTATAGCAGCAATGTCCACAATAGCCAAACTATGGAAAGAACCTAGATGTCCATCAACAGATGAGTGGGTAAAGAAGATGTGGTATATATACACAATGGAATACTATGCAGCCATCAAAAGAAATGAAATCTTGCCATTTGCGACGACGTGGATGGAGCTAGAGCATATCATGCTTAGCAAAATAAGTCAAGTGGAAAAAGACAACTATCATATGATCTCCCTGATATGAGGAAGTGGTGATGCAATTTGGGGGCTTAAGGGGGTAGGAGAAGAATAAAATGAAACAAGATGGGATTGGAAGGGAGACAAACCCTAAGTGACTCTTAATCTCACAAAACAAATTGAGGGTTGCTTGGGGGAGGGAGGTTGGGAGAAGGGGGGTAGGGTTATGGACATTGGGGAGGGTATGTGCTTTGGTGAGTGCTGTGAAGTGTGTAAACCTGGCGATTCACAGACCTGTACCTCTGGGGATAAAAATATATTATATGTTTATAAAAAATAAAAAATTAAAAAAAATCTTTGACTATATTCTCTAAGCTCTACCTTTATCTTAGTGACTTATGCATTTTATAATTGGGAGCCTGTATTTCCCACTCTCCTTCACCCATTTTTTCTATATCTCTGCACCCCTGCTCTCTGGCAGCCATCAGTTCTCTATCTTTATGGTATGTTTCTGTTTTTTGTTTGTTTGGTTGTTTTTTTAGATTCCACATGTAAGTGAAATCATATGGTATTTATCTTTCTCAATTTGACTTATTTCACTTAGCATAACACCATCTAGGTCTACCTGTTTTGTTTCAAATGATAAGTTGTCATTTCTTTTCATGACTAAATAATACTCCATTGCATATATTTATTTTACAGTTTCTTTATCCATTCATCCATCAATAGACACTTGGATTAAAATTATAAAGAACTCATCAAATTCAACATCTAAAGAATAAATAGTCCAATCAAGAAATGGGCAGAAGACATTTCTGCAAAGAAGACATCCAAATGATAGATAAAGAAGACGTGGTGTATATATACAATGGAATACTATGTATATATACAATGAAATACTATGCAGCCATCAAAAGAAATGAAGTCTTGCCATTTGCAATGATGTGGATGGAGGTAGAAGGTATTATGCTTCGTGAAATAGGTCAGTCAGAGAAAGACAGCTATCATATGATCTCCCTGATATGAGGAATTGGAGATGCAACATGGGAGGTTTGGGGGGTAGGAAAAGAATAAATCAACCAACATGGGATCGGGAGGGAGACTAACCATAAGAGACTCTTAATGTCACAAAACAAACTGAGGGTGGCCCGGGGGGTACTAGGGAGAGGATGGTGGGGTTATGGACATTGGGGAGGGTATGCGCTATGGTGAGTGCTGTGAAGTGTGTAAACCTGGCGATTCACTGACCTGTACCCCTGGGGCTAATAATACATTATATGTTTATAAAAAAAATTTTTTTTAATTATTTTTTTAAAAAAGACATACAAATGGCCAACACACATGAAAAAGTGCTCCACATCATTTGGCATCAGGGAGATACAAATCAAAACCACAATGAGATACTACCTCAACCAGTCAGAATGGCTAAAATTAACAAGTTGGGCAACAACAGATCTTAGTAAAGATGCAAAGAAAGAGGAACCATCCTACACTGTTGGTGGGAATGCAAGTTGGTGCAGCCACTCTGAAAACAGCATGGAGGTTCTCCAAAAGGTTGAAAATAGAGTTACCCTACAACCCAGCAATTGCACTACAAGTATTTATCCAAAGGATACAAATATAATGATCTGAAGGGGCACCTGCATACCAATGTTTATAGCGGCAAGGTCCACAATAGCCAAACTCTGTAAAGAGCCCAGATGTCCGCTGACAGATGAATGGATAAAGAAGATGTGTTATATATATTCAATAGAATACTATGCAGCCATCAAAAATGACATCTTGCCATTTGTAACAGTGTGGATGGAGCTAAAGGGTGTTATGCTAAGGGAGATTAGTCAAACAGAGAAAGACAATTATCATATGATCTTGCTGATACACAGAATTTGAGAAACAAGGCAGAGGCCCATGGGGGAAGAGAGGAAATAATGGAACGGGACAAAACCAGAGAGGGAGACAGACCATAAAAGACTCTTAGTCTCAGGAAACAAACTGAGGGTTGTTAGAGTGGAGGGGAATGGGAGGGATGGGGTGGCTGGGTGATGGACATTAGGGAGGGTATGTGCTATGGTGAGCACTTTGAATTGTGTAAGACTGATGAATCACAAACCTATACCCCTGAAACAAATAATTCATTATATGTTAATGAAATTTTTAAAAAAAATAGATACTTGGATTCCTTCCATATCTAGGGGGTGCATGTATCTTTTACTGTTTTTATTTTCTTTGGGTAAATACCTAGCAGTAGAATTACTGGAGCAATGGTTATTCTATTTTTAATATTTTGAGGAACCTCTATACTGTTTTCCACAGTGATTGTAGCAGTTTACATTTCCACCAACAGTGTATGAGAGTTCCTTTTTCTCCACATCCTTGTCAACACTTATTATTTCTTATCTTTTGATACAAGCCAGTCTGATTTCTCACCATGGCTTTGATTTGCATTTTCCTGATGTTGAATAGTGTTGCGCGTATTTTCATGTGTCTTATTAGCCATCTGTATATCTTCTTTGGAAAAATGTCTATTTAGGTCTTTTAATTGTGGGGTTTTTTTTCATGTTGCATGATTTTTTATGTATTTTGGATATCAACCCTTGTCAGATATATCACTTGCAAATATCTTCTCCCATTCAGTATGTTGCCTTTTCATTTTGTTAATGCTTTCCTTCGTTGTATAAAACTTTTAATTTTTATGTAGCCCCAGTTAGTTTTTTTGTTTGTTTGTTTGTTTTCTCTTTCCTTAGGAAACATATCTAGGAAAAGGTTGCAAAGGTTGATGTCAAAGAAATCACTGCCTATGTTTTCTTCTAGGAATTTTATTGTTTTAGATTTTACATTTAGGTCTTTCATCCATTCTGAGTTTATTTTTATATGGCATTAGAATGAGGTTCAGTTTCATTCTGTTTCATGTATCTGTCCAGTTCCCAGAACCATTTGTTGAAAAGACTGTGTTTTCCCCCATTGTATATTCCTGCCTCCTTTGTCATAGATTAATTGACCATTCTGTTTTGTTGATCTGTGTGTCTGTTTTTGTGCCAGTACCACATTGTTTTGATTACTACAGCTTTGTAGTAGTATATTTTGAAATTGGGACTATGATATCTCTAGGTTTGTTCTTTCTCAGATGCTTTAGCTATTTGGGTTTTTTCATGGTTCCATACATATTTTAGGATTACTTGTTCTAGTTCTGTGAAAAATGTTGGAATTTTGATAGGAATTGCATGAAATCTGTAGATTGCTTTGGATAGTATGGATAGTTTTTAAAGATTTATTCATTAAAGGGGGGGAGGGACAGAGGGAGAGTATCTAAGCAGACTCCCCACTGAGCACAGAGCCCATGAAATCGTGACCTGAGCTGAAACCAAGAGTTGAATGCTTAACCATCTAAGATACCAAGGTGCCCTAGGTAGTATGGACATTTTAACAATATTCAGTCTTCCAATCCATGAGCATGGAATATCTTTTCATTTGTTCATGTTGTCTTCAATTTCTTTCATCAATGTTTTTATAGTTTTCAGAGTACCAGTCTTTCACCTCCTTGGTTAAGTTTATTTCTAAGAATTTTATACTTTATGGTATAACTGTGGGACTGTTTTCTTAATTTCACTTTCTGCTACTTCATTAGAAGTGTATAGAAATGCAGCAGATTTCTGTATTTTAATTTTGTATCCTGCAGCTTTTTCTGAAATCAGTTATTGCTTCTAATAGTTTTTAGGTGGTATCCTTAGGGTTTTCTCTGTCTGGTATCAAGTCATCTATAAATAGTGACAGTTAAACTTTAAAAAAAATCAATTTAGATGTGATTTGCTGTTTTATCTTCTTTAGGTAATAAGTTATTTGCATTCTGTGACATACACTATTTGCTTAAAACCCATTAACTATTTTATTGCCTGTACAAGCCAAAGGCAATGCATCTCTCTCTCTTTCTGGGGATCTTTTGAGCTACAGGAGCACGGTGCCACCCTTTCTCAGGGCAAGCTGTAGTACTGGGGAGGTAATGTTCCAGAGGGCAGAACTCATTCAGTGAAGGATGAAAACTCATTGGTCACAGCCTCTGCCAGCCTCCTTGCTCCATAGGTTAGATAACTCTGAGCATGTTCCACCCTGTCCCCCAGAGTTTTTCAGAGGAATTGAGCCTAGTTACCTATATCAGTACATTGCTGGGTAACATACCCTTTATCATTGACTTCTTTCTTTTCTTGTCTGAATTTCCTACCCTCCTCCCTCTGCTGCCCAGGGATCATCTCCCCAAAAGCTACATTCACTCAAATCCTTTTCTCAAGATCTGCTTCTAGGATGCTTATCCTAAGACATGTGATAAGTATATTATGCTAAGTGAAATAAGTCAGTCAGAGAAAGAGAAATTATTTCACTTATATGTGGAATTTAAGAAACAAAATAGATGAACATATGGAAAGGAGAAAAAGGGATGTGGGGAAAAAGTCATAAGAGACTCTGAACTATAGAGAACAAACTGAGGGTTATGGGAGGGGAAGTGAGTGGGGGATGAGCTAAGTGGGTGATGGGCATTAAGGAGGGCACTTGTTATGATGAGTACTTGGCGTTATGTGTAAGTAATAAATCACTAAATTCTACTCCTGAAACTGATATTACACTATATGTTAACTAGAATTTAAATAAAAATTTGAGACAAACAAAAAAGACACATGTCATTCCTACACTATAAAAGCTTTGATGCTATGTTTCCATCAAATTCATGATCTGATGATTTGGGTATTACTTAGTCATTCTTTTTTTTTTTAAGATTTTATTTATTCATTTGACAGAGAGAGATCACAAGTAGGCAGAGAGGCAGGCAGAGAGCGAGAGAGAGGAGGAAGCAGGCTCCCCGCTGAGCAGAGAGCCTGATGCGGGACTCGATCCCAGGACCCTGAGATCATGACCTGAGCCAAAGGCAGCGGCTTAACCCACTGAGCCACCCAGGCGCCCCTTACTTAGTCATTCTTTCAAAACTTTGTTTTCTCTATCTGAATGAAGGAGTACCTACCCATAACACCAGTTTCCCCACCAAAGTGTAGAGTCAAAACATGGACAGGATGAATCAGTTATATTAAAATGTTCTCTGACATCAGACCAAACTTGTATTTTTTTATAACATTGTTAAAACAAGGTGTGCATGTGCCTTCTAGTCATCTCTTTAAAGTTAGAATGCTGTGCAACTATTTTCTTATTCTTTTGTTTCCATGTTATGTTACAGTCAGCCCCTGAGTCTGACCAAAGCATCTGTTTCCCATCCTCCACAGTGTGCCTCTACCGGGAATTGCCATTTTTACTTCATAAAAGTAAATGCATACAGTGCGTGGCACTTCTTTTTTTTTTTTTTTTTGAAGAGAGGGCTGAAAATAATAATAATGTACTTGTACTTGCTATTCTTAACCCCCCCTCAAAACCACTCAGTACAAACAACTTCTAGACCAACTCTGTCTGGGAAGAGCAGATTTAGAAAGAAGGGAGACACTATAGACAGTACCACATACAAGAAAGAAAATATAATGTCTCAGACTGATACATTGTGGGATGTTGCAGGATGTTGACTCACTTTGAAACTATAATCCTTCCTGAGCATAGAAAAAAAACCCTAAATAGTCTTTTATGCAGTGAGTTCAGTTTAAACAAATCTCTCCTGACCCACATTGCTACAGGAGTAGTTGTCACCAATGTTAATATCTGTGTCAGATGCTCATGTGTAATTATTTTTCTAAAAGAGCAGGCCAAACAATTTCTCAAGTAGAGAAAACTCTGTACACAGTACTCTTCTGTATGAGTAATGAGGATAGTCGGACAAATGAAAATAAGCATGAAATATTGATGACATTCAAAATATAAACACATAGTTCCTCCCCAAAAAAGAATATATTTGCAAATAGCACAACCTGCTTGCTAACTCTTGCTGGCAAATAGGGTAGATCCAAACTTTCCATGAACCTCTCCTGAGGGAACTTTGAGTTTTCATGAAGTTTCATATTTATAAATAAATGTTCCAAACATCTCCATAATTACTTCTTACTTCTAAAGTATTATCTGGGCAGAAATTCATTTTACCTAAAGCATATTCTATAACTTACTAGTTGTAAGGAATTTCATCCGAGAAAGGCACATTTTAATTTAGGTAGAAAAAATTGTAAACATGCCACCCCCTTCTTCAAAGTGGGGAGCATTTCCCTCAGAGTTCTACTTCTTCATCAGAGCCAGCATAGGTTGAAATGTAGGACCACATAGGACTACAAATCAAATAAGTGCCCTCTACACCATTCACTTCTCCACAAAGTCTGCAATTAAAGGACCCTTCCTGCTCCAACAAAAGTGCCTTTCCCAAAGAAATTAGTTTGAAGAAACTAATACCCAAGTCTTTTCCTTCAGATCCTCATTCTTGGCTTTAGTAGGATGTATGTAGTTTCAATGAGGGAATCCTGGGAGGAAATAGAAGAGGACTTTTTGTTTGTTTTCATGGTCTGAATAGCCTGGATGCTTCTACATTCATTCATACCAGGAATTCAGAGGGTGAAATGCTGGTTTTCCTGGACTTTCTGGTTATATCTAAACTGCCAGTTCTGATGATTTGGCCTTGTGAAAACATCATCTCCCTCAGATATTCTTTTTCCATAACATTAAAAGCAAGTGTGTGCAATGACTGAATCACACTTTTTTTAAAAAATTTTTTATTGTTTATAAACATATATTTTTATCCCCAGGGGTACAGGTCTGTGAATCGCCAGGTTTACACACTTCACAGCACTCACCAAAGCACATACTCTCCCCAATGTCCATAACCCTACCCCCCTTCTCCCAACCCCCCTCCCCCCAGCAACCCTCAGTTTGCTTCGTGAGATTAAGAGTCACTTCTGGTTTGTCTCCCTCCCTATCCCATCTTGTTTCATGGATTCTTCTCCTACCCACTTAAGCCCCCATGTTGCATCACCACTTCCTCATATCAGGGAGATCATATGATAGTTGTCTTTCTCCGCTTGACTTATTTTGCTAAGCATGATACGCTCTAGTTCCATCCATGTTGTCGCAAATGGCAAGATTTCGTTTCTTTTGATGGCTGCATAGTATTCCATTGTGTATATATACCACATCTTCTTTATCCATTCATCTGTTGATGGACATCTAGGTTCTTTCCATAGTGTGGCTATTGTGGACATCGCTGCTATAAACATTCGGGTGCACGTGCCCCTTTGGATCACTACGTTTGTATCCTTAGGGTAAATACCCAGTAGTGCAATTGCTGAATCACACTTTTTAAAGCAAGGAAAAATGACTTTTTAAGAAAAGATTTTCTAGGTACTTGATAAAATTTTAGGAAAAAATTTCTGTAAACACAAATTTTTAAAATCTATCATGAAAAAATGAGGTTAATATAATAAATATTAAAGTCACATTTTATATTGAGTTCATCTATACCTTCTCTTATAATAAGTATTTTTAGAGATGAAGTTAAGATCTGTAATAGTATTTTTAGACCAGTACTGCTTCAGAGGAAAGGACTATTTTCCTTAAATATCCTGCCATCTAATTGGACTCTACTTTGCAATTTGAAACAAAGAACTCTAATTCTAATAAACATGAAAGTTGACAAGTAGAAGAATATGTAACAGAACTATTATGTATAATTTGCTTATTTGCCACTCGGTTATTTATTTATTTAAATTCAATTAGCCAAGGTATAGTACATCATTAGTTTTTGATATAATGTTCAGTTATCCATTAGTTGAATATAACACCCAGTGCTCATCCTATCACATGCCCTCTTTAATTCCCATCACCCAGTTGCCCTATCCCCCCACCCACCTTCCTTACCACAACCCTCAGTTTGTTTCCCAGAGTCAAAAGTCTCATGGTTTGTCTCCCTCTCTGATTTCTTCCCATTCAGTTTTTGCTCCCTTCCCCTATTGTCCTCTGCACTATTCCTTATGTTCCACAGAGGAGTTCCACAGATTATCATATGGCTATATGACAATTGTGCTTCTCTGATTGACTTATTTCACTTAGCATAATACTTTCCAGTTTCATCTGTTTCAATGTAAATGATAGATATTCATCCTTTCTGATGGCTGAGTAATGTTTCACTGTATATATGGGTCACATCTTTATCAATTCTTCTGTCAAAGGACATCTCAGCTCCTTTCACAGTTTGGCTATTGTGGACATTGCTGCTGTGAATGTCCACCTGACTATTTATTAAATACTCTTTTTGTCCATGTTTATGCTGAGTTTTTATGAAATATGAAAAGTACAAAAACTTCAGTGAACTTGCTGTGTTGTGTAATTGGAGGAGGGAAGCAAAGCTCATTTCTGATTTTCTCACTTCAAAAACTTCTTATGATCTCTCTCTTACCTACATCATTGCACTCTTCCACAGTTTTAAGGGCCTCCACCATCTCTCCTTTACCCCCACATCTCTCCTCAACACACTCTGAAGTCCAGTCAAGCCATAGCTTTTTATTACTCCTTGGCAGTGCCCTCACTAAGCTCTGTGTCTCAGGCAGTACCTTCCAGTTGGGATACCTTCTCTGTCAGTACTTTTTACAAGACTCTTCTGCCTCAGTACAGTGGAACCATCTTTTCTCATTTCCTTCTACATGGAAGTAATTTTTCCCTTGTCTGAATTCTTTTAGCTCTATTTCTCACACTGCTTTTTTTATTCAAAACAACACTGTAGATACTTGTGTGCATTTATTTGCCCTACTAAAATTACCTTAAGTCATTTCAGGTAGTTTATCTTTGTATTTCCATATACATTGCCTAACACAGTGTTTAATTCATAATATGTATTCAAGTAAATAGTAGTTGAATAAATGAGTGAATGAGTGAGTACTTGAAACAATTAGGGAATAACTAAGAATAATAATTGTGTGGCAATGGATGCAGAGTAATGGGAGAGTAAAAGAAATTTGGAAGAGGCAATAAAATAGGTTGAATGTGAGCTGGAATAGTCTAAGAAGGTTAAATGGAAGATTTAAACTTCGTTAACTTGATTTGCCCCTTTAGGGATGACCATGTCAAATAATGGAACCAGAGTTGCTGAAAAGAACTTGGAATAGGATCCTTACTGACAGATTAGAAGAGGAGAAAGAATGAATCAAAAGGTAAGGCTGTAAGAGGACGGTTTCAAGAAAGTTCCAGGCTGAGCAGGAAATACATAGGCTATAAGATGTGAACTTTTTAGCTGGAATCCCAGAAGTTTTCAGGAAACAGGTTTGCTTATTTGCGGCTTGGCTATTTCTGTAAACATGCTAGAAAGTAACATGTTAAAAGCAACATGCTCAGGGACAAAGATTGGATTTTGAGTTAGGAGGGGCTGGGTTTGATTTCAGGTTCACAGTCTATTGTTTTTGTTGGGCATGGGATTCTCTACTGTTCCATTTCTCTCATCAGTAAAATGGGAGTTGTAATTCTCATTCAACTTGGTCACAGTGGAGGTTAAATAAGATAATGTTTATTTGCAAGGTGCTTGACACATAGAAAGAGCTCAGTAAATGGCATTTTGCTCCAGACTCAAATTTGAATACAGATCCTTCTTGATTTACAGTGGGATTATATCCTGATAAACCCATCATAAATTGAGAATATCTTCAACTGATGATAATACTATGCATTTCTCTTCTATGTTTGCTAGCCATAATTTCCCCTCAGGTGAAGCACATCTAAAGCAAAGATGCCATGTCATAGATTTATGTGCAATATTTATGGTACTAACTCTCGCCTCATATAGTCTGAACTCTGTCTTTTATGTAAATGTTAATTTTTCTGGCCTATTATTGTGCGTCAGTACTTGTTTTCTCAAATCAGTTGGAAAATAGACATGCCTATACCTACCTAGTTACGCACCCAAACACATGCAGCAAACTTCTCCCAATGTCTTCATTCAGCAATCTCTTTTCAGTGACCCCAGGCAGTTCTATACAGGCCTTTATTCTGTTCATCTGGGATTGAACTCTGTGTGCCTTTTAGTCTGAGCTCCTCATGGCAATGCTCATTTGTTGTTTGGCTGGCACAGTTTCACCCATTTTGGAGGGACATGTATATCTATTGATTTGGTCTTAGATTTGGTTAGGAAATTGTTAAAGCATAACAGATCCAAACAGCATAAAAACCTTTCTTTTTATAATGGGTTTCTTAGGCAATATCTTAGGAGATATAATGAATATTATGGTCATACAAACTGTCCAGTGTGTGAGACAGATTCTAAATTTAGTAAAGCAAAGGATGGAATTTTCTACGTCTAGTACAGTATGTTGACTCATGGAAAGAAAAGTGACAGAACTTCATAGAATTACTTTTAAATAAATGATAATAACCTGGAATATTATTTTATTAAATAAAAAATCTAATTTGGTGTTAAGAGCATATATTTACTAAAGACTATATAACTCTTACTCAACTTGTAATGGGGTTATGTCCCAAAAAACCCACTGCAAACTGAAAATACAGTAGGTCAGTGGTGCCTGGGTGGCTCAGTCAGTTAAGTAGCAGACTCTTGGTTTCAGTCAGGTCGTGATCTCAAGGTTGTGAGATTGAGTGCCTTGTGAGGTTCTGTGCTCCATGGGGAGTCTGCTTGAGATTCACTAATTCTCTCTCCCCACCCTCTGCTCCCTCCACCCTGCTTGTTTCCTCTCTCTCTCTCTCTCTCTCATAAATAAATAAATTTTTTTTAAAACAAAATACAGTAAGTAGGTCAAGGATGCATTTAATACACTTAACATGCTGGGCATCATAGTGCCACTTAGCCTGCCTTAAACATGCTCAGAATGCTTACAGTAGCTTGCAGTTGGGCAAAAGGATATAACACAAAGCCTATTTTATAATAAAGTGTTGAATATCTCATTTAATATATTAAATACTGAAAATGAAAAAACGGAATGGCTGTTTGGATACTGAATGGTTGAAAGCATATTGGTGTCTACGCTCATGATGGCCTGGCTGACTGGGGGCTGTGACCGGGGGCTGTGACTCACTGACCGCTGCCCAGCATCCCAAGAGAGTGTTGTACCACATATCGCTAGTCCAGAAAGAGATGAAAATTCAGAATTTGAAGTGTGGTTTCTAGTGACTGTGTATCACTTTTGCCTTATCATAAAGTCAACAAATCCTAAGATGAACCATCTTTTTTTTTTTTTTAAATAGATTTTATTTTTTAGAGCAGCTTTAATTTCACCGACAGCATAATTCAGCAGAAAGTACAGAGAGTTCCAATACACTTCCTGCCCCCACACATCCACAGCCTCCCGCACTTTCAGCAACCCTCCCCAGAGTGGTGCATTCATTACCACTGATGAACCTCCACAGACAAATCATTATCATGACCAGAGATGGTGGTTTCTATCAGTGCTCACTCTGGTGTTATATGTTCTACGGGTTTGGGCAAGTATGACATGGATCCAAAGTTATAGTATCACACAGAATAGCTTTAGTGCCCTCAGCACGTCCTTTGTGCGCCATAAGATGAACCATCTTAAGTCTGGGGCCATCTGTACTTGTTAGGTATGTTTGTCCCTAGGCTTTTTTGTGGCCAGAGGGTCTCTGAGACTTGAAGCCTGTTCCTAATTACTTCAGAAGGACTTTTTCTAGAATTGAGATAGAGATCTTAATAGAAGTGATGAGGCTTTTAATAAAAATAGAACTTACAGCAGCTAATATTTTTAGAGTATATATTATATGCTAAGAACAATACTAATTGCCTCATAAGAATTGCTGCATTTAGTCCTAACAGAAATGGGTACAGCAGGGATGCCTGGATGACTCAATTGGTTAAGCATCTGCCTTCTGCTCAGGTCATGATCCCAGGATCCTGGGATGGAGCCTTGTGTAGGGCTCCCTGCTCGGTGGAGAGCCAGCTTCTCCCTCTTCCTCTGCCTGCTACTCTGCTTACTTGTTCTATCTCTTTGTCAAATAAATAAATAAAATCTTCAAAAAAATGCATACAGTAAATACCACTACTGGAACTGATATTGGGGGGTTTTAGCGGGAATATTCTTGAAACAAAATGTATCTGGATCTCAGGAGTTCTAATCACTGGGAATCAGAAGGCAGGGCAGGGTGGCCAAGGGCAGCAAAAAGGCTGATGCTGAGGCTTATCCTGACAGTGGAATCCAGGATACAGTAGTTAAAAGGTGTAATAGTCTCAGATCTGATCCAGGCAAACCTGTATTCTAGGAACCCCAGCCTGGCAATATAGGGCAATATAGGCAATATAGGGCAATATAGTCAATATAGGGTAATATGGGCAATATAGGGTAAGGGGAATTTCAGGAAGTGGGCACTACTTAAAGCCAGACAGGTGATGGCACTGTGAAGGACCCTTACTGGTAGCAGGAAAATACAGGAAGCAAGCAAGATACAGCTACCCTGACGAAGGAGTATGGCAAGAGCTGAGCAGGTTATGCAGATCCCATCTCATGAATTATGGCAAGAATGGCAACATTTATTTCTCTTGTACAATTCCTGAAAGGATGAATGGTTGCTGAAACTTTGTGCTTAAGACCAAATCTAGCCTTATCAATAAAGAATATTGTGGTCAATTAGTGATGTCTCTCCTGGGCACTAAGGGAAGAAGTGGCAGCCAGACTGGTTGATTCTTGGGTTTAATGGAAGAACCAGGGCACACTTGAAGAAAAAAGAAGAGGAGCTATTACATAAAGGGACTATGCACAACTTCTAGGAGAATGTGTTCTCATCATCAGTTCTGCTCAGAACTAAATGGAGAAAAGTATACCTATGGTAATTATACATACCTCCTTTCCCCAGTCTGTTGCCATCTTAGGAAGTGACCGGAGCATTCTTACACCCGTACTGCCCATGTCTCCCCAGAGTAAAGGCTTAAAGTTAGGTGTCCCATGTTGAAAATTTGCTATCTATAAAGATCCACGAGCTTCTTAGAAAAATTTCAGTATGCATTCTCAGGAAACAATTATATTGAAAAATAAATATTGATGGGCAAGGAGAAGTTAATCACATACTACATTTTTAAATAAATTCATAACAAAGTTTGGTGGTGCTGTTGTTTTGAAATACATCAAAGGAATAATTGTATTTTGCTTAGAGCCCTCTTTGAGAACTGTATTGAAGTTTCAATATATTTTGTTTGCTTTTTTTTCAATATATTTTGTATTTATTTATTTAAATAAGAAAGGACACAAATGCCAGCATAAAGAAGGAAACATTTTAAAATATTTCAACATATATTATAGCAAATTATTCTTTTTTTAAGTGAGGAAAAAGGAAGTAGATATTTGAACATTTTTCCTTCTTGAAACCACATTCCTGTGGCATTACTCAAATGAAATCTTTTGGTCATTGAAAGTGGAAAGAGAAAATGACTATATTAAAACCAAACAGAAAATGAATCTGGACCTTTTTATTATATTTTTCTAGGTCTCTAACTTCCCAACCTGTTCTGTTTGTGAAAATATAAAAATATAACTCTCCACAAGAAGAAATAGCTGTCAGTCTTACAAGTCCTGTTTTTTTAAAGTAGACTTTATTTATTTTGACTGAGAGCAAGGTGACTATATGTAGACATGCCTATTTGAAAACCCCTGTTCTATTTGTGTGGTACCTTCTCGATTTATGTCTTGCTTGAGGAGAGAGAAAGAGGGCCACATATGAAATAGACTTTTATTTTTTCTATTTTTTTTTGTTTGAGTATAGTTAACACACAATGTTAAATGGTTCAATATCTCTGCATATTATGCTGTGCCCAACACAAGTATAGCTACACTCTGTCATCATACAATGCTGTTGTAATATCATTGATTATATTCCATGTGCTGTACCTTTTATTCCTATGACTCATTCATTCAATAACTGGATACCTTTATTTTCCACTCTCATTTACCCATTTTGCCCATCTGTCCTCTGGTGTCCATCAGTTTGTTCTCTGTATTTATGGGTCTGATTCTGGTTTTTGCTTGGTCATTTGTTTCTTAGATTTCACATATGAGTGAAAACATACAGTATTTTTCTTTCTCACTGACTTATTTCACTTGGCATAATACCCTTTAGGTCCATGCATCTTGTCACAAATGACAAGATCTCATCCTTTCTATGGTTGCATAATATTCCATTGTGTATGTATGTATGTGTGTGTGTATGCGTGTGTGTGTGTGTGTGTATATATATATATATATATATGCCTTTTTTTTCTTCAGGTATTGGGGTTATTAGACACATTTTAAAAACCGGTTTATGACATTAACATGGTGATAAGCAACAGTTGCTTCAAAGAGTAATGCAGATTTAACAAAATAAAAAGAAAACATACACAATCCAAAATATAATAAATGGGCTAAATAGAAAATTAAACATGGCTTAATAACAAAACACATAAGCAGAAATCCTAAAACTTTTGATCCTTGGTAGCTAATACATTTTTTAAAAGATTTTATTTATTTATTTGACAGAGGGAGAGAGATCACAAGCAGACAGAAAGGCAGGCAGACAGAGAGGAGGAAGCAGGCTCCCTGACAAGCAGAGAGCCTGATGCGGGGCTTGATCCCAGGACCCTGAGACCATGACCAAATATGTGCCATCTTCTTTATCCAGACATCTATCTGTGGACACTCTGGTTGCTTCCATATCTTGGCTATTATAAATAATGCTGCAATAAAATATGGATGCATGTAGTTTTCAAATTAGTGTCTTTAGTCTTTTTGTAAAAATACCCAGTTGTAGAATTATTAAATCATATGGTATTTTAATTTTTTGAGGAACATCGATACTTTCTCCACAGTGGCTGAAACAATTTACATTCCCACCAACAGTGCACAAGAGTTTCTTTTTCTCCACATCCTCACCAACACTTGTTATTTCTTGTCTTTTTGATTCTAGCCATTCTGACAGGTGTGAGGTGATATCTCACTGTGGTTTCAATTTGCATTTCCCTGATGTTTAGTGACTTTGAGCATCTTTTCATGTGTCTATTGGCCATCTGCATGTATTCTTGGAAAAATGTCTACTCAAGTCCTCTGTCCATTTTTTAATTGGATTGTGTTCTGGTTTTGGTGTTGAGTTATATAAGTTCTTTATATATTTTGGATATTAACCTCTTATCAGATATATAATTTGCAAATATGTTCTCTCATTCAGGAGGTTGCGTTGTTTTGTTGATGGCTTCTTTTGATGAGCAAAAGTTTTTTATTTTGTTGTGATTACAATGGTTTATTTTTGCTTTTGTTTCCCTTGCCTTAGGAGACATATCTAGAAAAATGTTGCTATGGCTGATGTCAAAGAAATTACTGCCTGTGTTTTCTTCTAGGAGTTTATTATAGTTTCAGGTCTCACATTTAGGTCCTCAATAATTTTGAGTTTATTTTTGTGTATGGTGTTAGAAAGTGATCCAGTTTTATCCTTTTGCATGTAGCTGTCCAGTTTTCCCAGCACTGTTTATTAAAAAGTCTTTTTTCCCTTTTTGTATATTATTTTTTTAAGACTTTTTTTAATTTGAGAGAGAGAGAGCACAAGTGGGGGTGGGGTGGTGGCATGGAGAGGGAGAATGAGAGGAAGAAGCAGACTTCTTGCTGAGCAAGGTCCAATCCAGTGCTTGATACCAGGACCCTGAGATCATGACCTGAGCCAAAGGCAGACGCTCAACTGACTGAGCCACCCAGGTGCTCCTCCCCTTTGTATATTCTTGCCTCCTTTGTCATAGAGTAATTGACCACATAATCATGGGTTTCTTTCTGGGCTTTCTAGTCTGTTTCAGTGATCTGTGTGTCCACTGATCTGTTGTGCCAGTACCATAGTGTTTTGATTACTACAGCTTTATAGTATATCCTGAAATAAGGGGTTGTGATGCCTCCAGGTTTGTTCTTTCTCAAGATTGCTTGGTTGTTTGAGGTCTTTTGTAGTTCCATACATAAAATAATGTTAAAACATACTTTTTGGGAAAAATTATGTCGTAAAAGAAAGCAGTGTAGTTATAGAGATTATATGGATTTCCTAATTGTGTCTTTCCATTTAACAGCTTTAAGTTTGAACTTCTGTATTATTTAACATAACAGAATTCTGTCAAAGGGCAAAAAGCAATAAGCAAGATACATTATCTACAATGTGAGCTTACAAATAGAAGACAACAAAGAAGTAAAAACAAAATAATATTTCTTGTCCTCATCTTTTGTGTATGCAAATACATGTATTCACAGAGTTCATTTTTCCCCCCTTGTATTCATTTACTCATTTATTTTAAAGGCATTTTTAGTGATTGGAATTGTGGCCTCCACAAAAGATATCTCCAGAACCTATGATATGACCTTAAAAGGTCTTAACTGATCATCTTGGATTATCTGAGTGAACCCAAAATCCAATGACAGGTGTTCTTTTAAGGCACAAAAGAGGAGAGAGAGAGAGAGATCAGAGGAGAAGGCTTTGTGAACATGGAAGCAGAGATTAGAGTTACTCAAACACAAGCCAAGGAACTCTAGGAACCACCAGAAGCTGAAAGAGGCAAACAAGGATTCTCTCCTAGAGCCTTCAGAAAGAATGGCTTGATTTTCGGCTTCTGGCCTTTAGAACTGTGAAAAATTATTTCTGTTGTTGTACCCAATTTGTAGTAACTTGTTATGGCAGCCCTAGGAATCTAACACAGCATCTTCTTTGAGCACCTTTCCTGTGCAAAGTGTATTGTTAGGCAAACATAATCTGTGAATAAGATATCATCTTGTCCTGGAAATAATTACATCTGATATGGAACAGCCATTTAACAATGTGTATTCTTTTTTTCTCTCTGAAAAATTTTGTTTTAATTGAAGTATAGTTGACATACAATGCCCTATTTGTCTTATAGTGATTCAGTATTTATACATTATGAAGTGATTCCCCACAGTAACTCTAGCTGCATCTATCACCACACAAAGTTACTATAATCTTATTGACTACATTCCCCCATGTTGTACATTACATCCCCATGACTTACTGATTTTTATAACTTGAAGTTTTATCTCTTAATCCCCTTCATGTATTTTGCCTAAACCCCAAACTCCTCCTCACTCTGGTAACCAAGAGGTTGCCTCCTGTGTCTGTAAATCTGTTTTTTGTTTTGCTGTGTTTTTAAGAGTCCACATATAAGTTAAATCACATAATATTTGTCTTTCTCTGTCTGACTTGTTTCACTTTGCATAATACCCTTGAAGTCTTATCTATATTGTTGCAAATGGCAAAATTTCATTCTTCTTTATGGCTGGGTAGAATCCCATTGTATATATGTACCACAGCTTCTTTATCCATTCATCTATCCATAGACACTTAGGTTGCTTCCATATCTTGGCTATTATAAATAATGCTGTAGTAAACATAAGGGTGCATATATCTATTTAACTTGTTATTTTTGTTTTCTTTGGATAAATACCCAGAGGAAATGCTGGATCATATGGTAGTTCTATTTTTAATTTTTTAGGCACCTCTATGCATTGTTTTCTATTGTGGATGCACAAATTTACATATCTGCTGACAGTGTGTGAGGGTTCCTTTTTTCTCCACATCCTCACCAACACTTGTTATTTGTCTTTTTGATAATAGCCAGTCTGACAGTACGAGATGATATCTCATTGTGGCTTTGATTTTCATTTTCTTGAGAATTAGTGAATTGAGCATCTTTCATGTGTCTGATGGCCATCCATATGTCTCCTTTAGAATGTATATTCAGGTCCTGTAACTATTTTTTAATGCATGCAAACACGTGTACATCGAGTTCATTTTTCCCTTTCATTCGTTTCCTTATTCACTTTAAAATGCATTTTTAGTGGTTGTATTTGCCCCCACAAAAGATATATCCACCCAGAATGATATATTGGGTTTTTTTTATGTTAAGTTGTATATGGTCTTTATATATGTTAGATATTAACCTCTTACTAGGTGTATAATTTATAAATATCATATCCCATTCAGTAGGTTGACTTTTGTTTGCTGATGGTTTCCTTTGCCTGCAGAAGATTTTTAGTTTGATATAATCAGTCTTGTTTATTTATTTTCATTTTTGTTGCTCTGGTCTGAGGAGACTGGTACAAAAAGAAAATTATTGCTGAGAGCAGTGTCAAAAGATCTTACTGCCTATGTTTTCTTCTAGAGTTTTATGGTTTCAGGTTTTACAGTCAAGTCTTTAATCCATTTTGAATTTACTTTTATATATGTTATAAGATAGTTTCATTTTTTTGCATGTAGCTATCCAGTTCTCTTAACACAGTTTATTGAAGAGACTGTCTTTTCCCATTGTGTATCCTTGCTTCCTTTGCCACAGATTAATTGACCATATATGTGTGGATTTATTTCTGGGCTTTTTATTCTATTCATTGATCTATATGTCTTTTTTTTTTGTACCAGTGCCATACTGTTTTTTTTTTTTTTTCATCTGTGCACTGGTTTATTTTTTTTTTTTCCCAATTTATTTATTTTCAGAAAAACAGTATTCATTATTTTTTCACCACACCCAGTGCTCCATGCAAGCTGTGCCCTCTATAATACCCACCACCTGGTACCCCAACCTCCCACCCCCCCGCCACTTCAAACCCCTCAGACTGTTTTTCAGAGTCCATAGTCTCTCATGGTTCACCTCCCCTTCCAATTTACCCAAATTCCCTACTACTCTCTAACGCCCCTTGTCCTCCATGCTATTGGTTATGCTCCACAAATGAGTGAAACCATATGATAATTGACTCTCTCTGCTTGACTGATTTCACTCCGCATAATCTCTTCCAGTCCCGTCCATGTTGCTACAAAAGTTGGATATTCGTCCTTTCTGATGGAGGCATAATACTCCATAGTGTATATGGACCACATCTTCCTTATCCATTCATCCGTTGAAGGGCATCTTGGTTCTTTCCATAGTTTGGCGACTGTGGCCATTGCTGCTATAGTTTTGTAATGTAGCTTGAAATCAGGGAACGTGATACCTCCAGATTTGTTCTTCTTTTTCAAGATTGGTTTGGCTTGTAGTTTCATACAAATTTTAGGATTATTTGTTCTAGATCTGTGAAAAATGTCTTTAGTGTTTTGATCAAAACTGCACTGAATCTGTAGATTTCTTTGGGTAATATGGATACTTTAACAAATTAATTCTTCCAGTCTGTGACCATGGAATATCTTTCTATTTATTTGTGTCATCTTCACAGAGTACAGGTCTTTCATTTGCTTCATTAAATGCATTTCTAGGTATTTTATTCTTTTTGATACAATTATAAGTGGTATTATTTCTTAATTTCTCTTTTTGATATATCATTAATGTAGAGAAGTAGTGCAACTGATTTTCACTGACATTTTTTCTCTTTATGTCTCTTAATATTTGCCTTACATATTTAGGTGCTCCTATGTTGGGTACATAAATATCTATGAATATTATATAGTCTTCTTGGATTGACCCCTTTATCATTATGTATCACTCTTTATTTTTTGTTATAGTCTGTTTTGAAGTCTATTTAGTCCAATATGAATGTTGTTACTCTAGGTTGCATTTCCATTTGCATGGGATATCTTTTCCATCCTTTCACTGTCAGTCTCTATGTGTTTTTAAATCTGAAGTGAGTCTCTTGTAGGCAGTGTGTAGATAGGTCTTGTTTTTTATTGATTCAACCACCCTTTGTCTTTCTATTGGAGCATTTAGTCCATTAACATGTAAAGTAATTAGTGATAGGAATAACTCTATGTATTTTAAAGGAAGCATAGAATGAAGAATGGTCTGGAATGGGGAGGGAGGGCAGGTCTCAGTTACTAAGAGCCTTCTGTTTTGTAAGAGCACATTGTAGAGGTTTACCTAAAAAAGTACGCCAAGATACCTGAGATCCTAGGGGAAGCTTCCTAGGAAATACTATATCTCAGCATTCTATCTAGTCTTGAAGAGTAAGCAGGAATTTTCATGATGAAAAGTTGAAAAACAGGTTTGTTAAGGAAGATATCAAGCTGAGGGAACTGAAAGTATTAAAGGCACAAAAATGTGTCAAGGTTAGAGAAGTTTCATGTTGGCATAAGGTGAATCTGTAAATGCATTGGTTGAATCCAACTTGCAAGAAGTATATCCTCCTATTAAGGAGTAATGGCATTGAGTGAAGGAGGAACTGAGAAGTTTGCTGGAATGTCAGGGTTGGGGAAATGGCATGAGGAGACAGTGGAGAATTATAATTAGTAAAAGGACACAATCCAAGTTAATTTTAGAAAAATAACTGTAGCGGGGTTTTTCTCTTAGGTATTAACATGTTTTTACCCATATCCCCCCCCCATTCATATAGATCAAGGGATCTTCCTTGCCTTGAGGAAAGTGTGGGGCTTTGGGGATTCCTGGCTATTGTTTTCAAAATCTTAAATCTACTTAGAGAAGGGGTTTGGGAAAGGTGCCTCTTGACTGATGAGACATAAAGATAGATAACTGATTGATTCATTGATAGGTAGCTAAGTAGACAGATTTTCCAGGCTAAAAAGATTTTCACCCAGTTTGGAGAATTAGAATGAGACTGATGGTTTGAGAGCAGTACAGAATAAAGGTATATATGTTGCACCTGGGGTGTTGGGTCTTGGGTTTGAGGCTACAGCTTCAACTTCACTGTATACTGCCTGCCGTGGGAAGCAAGGAGCAGGGAAGTAGAGCATCAGATTGAAGGAACCCTACAAATGGGGCAAGAGTCTCAGCATGGTCTTAACGACTGACAGTCTGAGGGACCTCCTCAAGCTTTGGCATTACATAAGACAAGACCCTAAACGCTTGGTGTAAACCCAGAGAAGTGGATGCTAAGAACAAGGTTGAATTTTCCACAGGTCCAGCCAGGTGGGGGCTTGGCATTTAATCTAAATAAAAAGTAAAATGTGATATTTTAGTGAGTCTGTAGACTAAAATTTACCTCCAGTAATTGGCATCAGAGTTATGACAGAGACTACTAATTGTATCTAATATCTCTTCTTTTGTTTTCCCCTATTATTATAGAACTCCTGAGTGTAGCTAGGTTCATGGGCGTGCAGAATAAAAAGTCCATTTTTCAGCCCCCATTGTACGCCAGTGTGGGCATCTGACTAGGTCCTGGGATTTGAGGAGGGTAATGTGTTCTCCTTATGGCTCATGAGCTTTCCACAAATCTGAGTCAGGGCAAGGTAGTAAGCCCTCTTCGAGTACTTCAAGGCACAGAAAGGATAATCAGAGTAGTTATAGATCCACAGGACAGGAGGACTCCAGATTTCCAGCAACATTGCAGAATGGAATTCTCATATAATCCAGGAATTTATGTGAAACAGAAGTAAACTTCTGTCTTGTAGACCGCTAATTTTCATGTTCTGATCAAATAAGCTGAACCTGAATTCTCACTACTAGTCTGGAAAAGGAACAGAAATGGGGCAAGATTGCTGGTGAGGAAAATTGTTAATTTTTAGTTGTAGCAATGAGGGATTTAATGGCCTGAATTAGGCAATATGAGAACAAGAACAGGCCTGGACTGAAGACAGAGCTCATAGGACTTGAGTACTCAATTATGTGCAGAGGGCAAAAAAGAGGGAGAAGAGGGAGAAAAAATGTGATTCTAGTATTTCATCATGGGGAGTTGAGGTTAACGGTGATGGCATATATTGAAAAGGGTAATTCTTGAGAGGAAGATACATAACATAAGACAAAACAAGAAGCCATGGGGCCTGGCAGTGAAGAAAGCCTATTTTCTGCTCTTTGCTCCTTTCTACTAAGGAAAAAGTGAGTGAAAGTGAGTACATAGTAATAATAATAGTCACTGACAACATATTTAATATTTTTTTTAATTTCTAGGATAAGAGTTTTATTATTTTTTTTATTATGTTACATTAGTCACCATACAGTACTTCATTAGTTTTTGATGTAGTGTTCCATGATTCATTGTTTATATATAACCGTCAGTGCTCCATTCAGTCCATGCCCTCCTTAATACCTGTCACTGAGCTAGCCCATCACCCCACCTCCCACTCTGGCATCCTCAGTTTGTTTCCTGGAGTCCATGGTCTCTCATGGTTCATCCCCCATCTGATACCATCTCCCTTTCATTTTTCCCTTCCATCTCCTAATGACCTCCATGCTATTCCTTATGTTACACATATAAGTGAAACCGTTGATAACTGTCTTTCCCTACTAGACATATTTCCCTTAGCATAATCCCCTCCAGTTCCATCCATGCCAGTGCAAATGGTGGGATTCATCCTTTCTGGCAACCTGTTTAATATTAAGTGGGTGTTTCCACACAATTTCTTTAGTTTTCTGATAGCTTTTGCCAGAGACTGCAGTCACTTTCCCCATTTTCCTCAATAATTGAGCTCCCACAATGCTTTCAATGTGAAGGTAGAAGTGAGCCTTCTATGAGCTTAAGCATAGAACTATTGATTTTTTCCACTAATTTAGAAAATTATGATATTATAATGGTAGATATATGTTGTTATACATTTTGTCAAAACTCATAGAATATACAGCACAAAGAATGAACCCAAATGTAAACTATGGACAATAATGATGTGTGGATTTTGGTTCATTGACTCTAACAAATTTACCACAATGGTGCAGGGTGTTGATGATGGGGGAGGCTACCTGTGTGCTAGGAGGGGGTATGTGAGCACTCTCTGTATTTTATGCTCAATTTGGTTGTGAACCTAAAACTGCTCTAAAGAAATCAAGTATTAATTTTTAAAAATGTATTTGCACTTTTTTTTGACAGATAGTAAACTACATTTACCTTCCTTTCTTCCTATTCCTGTTTAAGAAAATCAATTCACTTTCCTTTTAGAAAAAAATCTAATGCAAGACTTCCAGTTTCTCCATTCTTGGATATGTGGGGGTATAATAAATATGATTTTGAAACCATTACATACATCAACCAGGCTTTTTAGAGGTAGTGAGCCCATACAGATTACTGCATTTTCCATTATGGAAAACAATTTTCACTGGAAGAACAGTTTTAGTTATACAGGAAGTTTGTTTAGGAATAGAACAATCAAGCTAGCATGGTTTTTAAGTTTGCTCTGGAGTTAAAATTCTGGGTTTAGTCTCTGGCTCAACCAATCATCAGACACAGATTCTTGGGCAAGTCTTCATTACACTCTAAATTTTATTTTCTTCCTTTTTAAAATGGAGTTAATAAGAATACCCATACTTAATTGACATATTTGCAAAATTAAGTGAGAAAATGTATATAAAGCATGTAGTAGAAGTCCTGGCATAAGAAACTGCTGAATGAATATATATTTTTGTGATCAAAGATATTTTCCAGTAACCAAATAACTCTCTTGGAGAACATTCAATCATTTGTTGAGTAAGAAATTGGACTGAGTTTTGAAAATCCCAACTTCTGTCTCTACCTAGTTGATGCAGGAAAATGGAGCCTGAATAGTCATATGAAATAGCCGTCCATATGAAACAGAGTATGAAGTTTGGGACTACTAAAGCAGCTGGAATTTGCATATCATGGTACCAGAAATAAGAGAACTTAGCAGAAAGGAAGTCCCAGAAATCTACATAGGTGTCCTCTTGAATCTTTGGTATAGTACCTGTGCATGCATATGGTCAAACTCAAAGAAGCCTAGTAAGGAGCAGCTACTTCAGGAATGTGAGCTGAATATAAGTACCAGAGATTACATACTGCTGGGAGACAGTCCGCTTCTCCAACAACCAGAAAATTCAAGATTTAGGAGGAGGATTACTCCAGCACTAGCTTAAAGGATACTCTGGACCCGCTCTAACAAAGTTTAAAACCAAGCCTCAGGAAATACATGTGGAGCTATCAATAAATCAATTCTCTGTCAGAATGAAGCCCAACATTCTTTATAGAAAGACAAATTCAGAATCTAAATAATAGCACTCTATTGTCCATCATAAATTTAAAAATTACTAGTCGGGGTGCCTGGGTGGCTCAGTGGGTTAAAGTCTCTGCCTTTGGCTCAGATCATGATTCCAGGGTTCTGGCATCAAGCCCCACATCAGGCTCTCTGTTCTGTGGGGAGCCTGCTTCCTCCTATCTCTCTCTGCCTGCCTCTCTGCCTGCTTGTGATCTCTGTCAAATAAATAAATAAAATCTTTTAAACAACAGAAAAAGACTCAGGAGATGACAGATGTGTTGGAATTTGTAGGCAAAGACTTCAGGCAGCTATTATAAATATAGTCAAAAAGCTTTTTTTTAAAAAAAAAAAAAAAAGAAAGAAAGAAAAACCCTGGGCTTTCACACTCAGAACTCCTCTTTTCCTATACATAATTTTAAAGTAATGTGATTTTACAGTGTTTTAAAGTATAGGAGTAAAAAAAAAAAGTATAGGAGTAAGTTCTAACATCTATTCCTTGTAAATTAACTCTTGAGCCAACCAATTTAATTAATCACTGCATAAGCTAGTAAATTTTAAGACATTGTTATAATTCTTTTTTTTTTTCCCCAATTTATTTATTTTCAGAAAAACAGTATTCATTATTTTTTCACCACACCCAGTGCTCCATGCAAGCTGTGCCCTCTATAATACCCACCACCTGGTACCCCAACCTCCCACCCCCCCGCCACTTCAAACCCCTCAGACTGTTTTTCAGAGTCCATAGTCTCTCATGGTTCACCTCCCCTTCCAATTTACCCAAATTCCCTACTACTCTCTAACGCCCCTTGTCCTCCATGCTATTGGTTATGCTCCACAAATGAGTGAAACCATATGATAATTGACTCTCTCTGCTTGGCTGATTTCACTCAGCATAATCTCTTCTAGTCCCGTCCATGTTGCTACAAAAGTTGGATATTCGTCCTTTCTGATGGAGGCATAATACTCCATAGTGTATATGGACCACATCTTCCTTATCCATTCATCCGTTGAAGGGCATCTTGGTTCTTTCCATAGTTTGGCGACTGTGGCCTTTGCTGCTATAAACATTGGGGTACAGATGGCCCTTCTTTTCACGACATCTGTATCTTTGGGGTAAATACCCAGGAGTGCAATTGCAGGGTCGTAGGGAAGCTCTATTTTTAATTTCTTGAGGAATCTCCACACTGTTCTCCAAAGAGGCTGCACCAACTTGCATTCCCACCAACAGTGTAAGAGGGTTCCCCTTTCTCCACATCCTCTCCAACACATGTTGTTTCCTGTTTTGTTAATTTTGGCCATTCTAACTGGTGTAAGGTGATATCTCAATGTGGTTTTAATTTGAATCTCCCTGAGGGCTAATGATGATGAGCATTTTTTCATGTGTCTGATAGCCATTTGTATTTCTTGATTGGAGAAGTGTCTGTTCATATCTTCTGCCCATTTTTTGATGTGTTTGTCTGTTTCGTGTGGGTTGAGTTTGAGGAGTTCATTATAGATCCTGGATATCAACCTTTTGTCTGTACTGTCATTTGCAAATATCTTCTCCCATTCCGTGGGTTGCCTCTTTGTTTTTTTGACTGTTTCCTTTGCTGTGCAGAAGCTTTTGATTTTGATGAAGTCCCAGACGTCTATTTTCGCTTTTGTTTCCTTTGCCTTTGGAGACGTATCTTGAAAGAAGTTGCTGTGGCTGATATCGAAGAGATTACTGCCTATGTTCTCCTCTAAGATTCTGATAGATTCCTGTCTCACGTTGAGGTCTTTTATCCATTTTGAGTTGATCTTTGTGTACGGTGTAAGAGAATGGTCGAGTTTCATTCTTCTACATATAGCTGTCCAGCTTTCCCAGCACCATTTATTGAAGAGACTGTCTTTTTTCCACTGTATATTTTTTCCTGTTTTGTCGAAGATTAATTGACCATAGAGTTGAGGGTCCATATCAGGGCTCTCTACTCTGTTCCACTGGTCTATGTGTCTGTTTTTATGCCAGTACCATGCTGTCTTGGTGATCACAGCTTTGTAATAAAGCTTGAAATCAGGTAAGGTGATGCCGCCAGCTTTATTTTTGTTTTTCAACGTTTCCTTAGCGATTCGGGGTCTCTTCTGATTCCATACAAATTTTTGGATTATTTGCTCCAGCTCTTTGAAGAATGCCGGTGGAATTTTGATCGGAATGGCATTAAAAGTATAGATTGCTCTAGGCAGTATAAACATTTTAACGATGTTTATTCTTCCGATCCAAGAGCATGGAATGGTCTTCCATCTTTTTGTGTCTTCTTCAATTTCTTTCATGAGTGTTCTATAGTTCCTCAAGTATAGATCCTTTACCTCTTTAGTTAGGTTTATTCCCAGGTATCTTATGGTTCTTGGTGCTATAGTAAATGGAATCGATTCTCTAATTTCCCTTTCTGTATTTTCCTTGTTAGTGTATAAGAAAGCCACTGATTTCTGGACATTGACTTTGTATCCTGCCACGCTGCTGAATTGCTGTATGAGTTCTAGTAGTTTGGGGGTGAAGACATTGTTATAATTCTAAGTCAACCTCACAACTATGTTCGAGGGCCACATGAGCCAAAGTGCAGCAGAGCTAATCTTAAGGGCCCAAGAGACACAATGCTTAAGTATGTTTTTGAGACTTAACCTATGCTTGGCATACCCTCCCCAATTACTCAGATGGCATCGAAGTGACAGGAGAAGAGGAAGGCCCACCTAGGAATAGGGGACACTGATGACAAACACAGGCAGGATCAAATTCCCTTTTTAGCTCTAATGTCTCCATGAGCCTCTCTGTTGGTATAGTACATCATTACAGTTGGGTCCGTTATCAAAGGAACGAGACTGAGACAAAGTTACGCAAAGCCTTATTCTATGCCAAGCATTAGAAGTCAGACTGACCGGCCAGGGCCGCCTCCAAAGAGAGTGACGCCCCTTGGTCTTACAGGCTAGTTTTGTTTTTGTTTTTGTTTTAAAGATTTTATTTATTAATTTGACAGAGAGAAATCACAAGTAGACAGAGAGGCAGGCAGAGAGAGAGGAAGGGAAGCAGGCTCCCCGCTGAGCAGAGAGCCCGATGCGGGACTCGATCCCAGGACCCTGAGATCATGACCTGAGCCGAAGGCAGTGGCTTAACCCACTGAGCCACCCAGGCGCCCCACAGGCTAGTTTTTATAGGGCACAATCACAGACCTCTACGTATGTGGGTTTGGCTGATTGGATGTCTTCTACCTGCGTGTTTTAGTAACAGTTACCTGAAACCGATACAAGTAACTGTTGAGGCATTTATTAAACAACAAAATGGCCTTGTTTTAGGTATGTGTTTTAGTAACAGTTACCTGGAACTGATATCAATAACTGTTGAGGCATTTATTAAACAACAATATGTCTACCTAGGCAACATGGAGTCACTATGGCTAAGTAGGCCCAGGCAGGCCCTAGGGGGTTAACATGTTTTAACGTGGAATCGACCCCAACATCCCCCCCTTTTCTTTCGAGATTAGTCAATTCTTTGACTTTTTAAAGAATCAGTTTGTGCTGGAATTAGGATGGGAACCACAGGTTTTGTCCATTTTATTTTTGCAGCAAGATGTTGGAATCCCTCGGGTCCTCTATAGGATGACAGTAAACGGTCCCTTCCAATGAGACTTCAAGTTTTTCACTCAGTGGTGGCATATCCAAACCAAGTCTTTGGGTTGGTAAGGATGTGGTCCCACCTTTGTCTCCATCTCAGTATAGACAGCTTGGATCCTTGCATGGGCTCTTTTTAAGACATACTGTAGTGCCTATAATGACTGGAATGCAGACTGATCAGTCATTTTTGTTAGGGTAACCTTTTGTAGCCGTGGGCAGAGTGGAGGGGGGGTCTCCTGAACTTTATTTTAAATGGGGTAACCTTGTTTAAGTAGGTTGTATATCACGCCCTAAGGAGGGAGAAGGGAAGGGGATCCGATCCACCCATCCACCGCCAGTCTCCAGAATTAACTTTGTCAAGGTTTCTTTAAGAGTCTGGTTCATTTTCTCTACTTGTCTGGAACTCTGAGACCAGTAGGCATAGTGTAGTTTTTAATTAGTGCCCACGGCCTTGGCCAGTGCCTGTAAGACTGAACTCACAAATGCAGGGCCGTTGTTTGACCCAATCACAAGAGGCAACCCAAACCTAGTAATTATTTTTTTAGTAGCTTTTGGCTACTATTCCTGTCGTTTTATGTTTGGCAGAAAAAGTTTTTAACTCAGTCTGAAAAGGTATCTACAAAAACTAACATATTTTTTATTTTATTTTGTAAAATCCACTTCCCAATAAACTCCTGGTTTTTTACCTTTTTCTCTTTTTTTTTTCTATCCTAGTTTTCCCACTTCTACTGCCTGACATTGAGCACATCTATCAACTATATCCTGAGCCATACGCCCTAATTTAGATACCTGAAATTGCTTGTCCATGAGTTCCTTAAGTTTGTGTGTCCCTAAATGAGTGCCCTGATGTATATGGTTTACTAATTTATTTTTTAATTATTATTTTTTTAGACTTTGAGGAAGAATTATTTTTTTTTGTCCTGGTCGTAGCTCAATCCTCTTCATAGTTTAATTTAGTCCATTTTTGTAAATATTTTAAATCTTCCTCTGAATAATCTGGTTTTTCTGGTAGGGCTGGAGCCAGGAGTGTAACCAGTTTTTGAGTCATTTTTCTGGCTGCTTGCTTTGCTGTTTGATCTGCTAATTTGTTTTCTTTTGAAACTAGATCAGTCCCCTTTTGGTGTCCCGGGCAATGCATAATGGCCACCTCTTTCGGGTCCCAAATAGTCTGGAGGAGAGCCAGTATCATTTTTTTGTTTGTTTTTAATTTTTTTTTCTGCTGTTAATAGGCCCCTTTCTTTATAAATAGCCCCATGTATATGGAGAGTAGCAAAGACATACCTGTTGTTCCTAGAGATGTGTGGCAGGGCCGCTTTTTAGAGTTCCTGCTCAGGAGAAACCATCGCAGCCCTCGTGTACCTCTTTTCATCCGCCATGTAGCTACCACCGTCTGTGAACAAAGTCATCTCCACATCCAGGAGGGGAGTGTCTTTGAGATCCGGCCTTATTCCTGTGACCTGGATTAGGACCTCCCCGCAGTAGTGTGGGTGGGGTGGAGGTATCAGTTGGTTACCTGTTTCCTGGACTCAGACAGTGAACGTACTCCTTCTTGGAGATCAAAGCCTAAATAAGTGGCTTGTCCCCCGCAAGCATGACTTATAGTCCTCAGTGGCTATTAGCAAGTACTGTGATTAGTCAGCTCCACTGGCAGCAACATGGCTGGATTTAGCACCTCCAGGGACCGGAAAGTCACTTTCAGTTCGTTGAGGAGGAGGGCCTGATACCCCATCTCTTGGGCATTTGTTCTTGTCCAGGTGAACTGGCCTTGGAACACTTTCTGTGGGTTGGACCACTCAAAAGCAAAGAGGGGCTGAGACTCTCTTGTATTCTTGAGATCTAAGACAGTATACATGGTTCTCTTGGAGCTCAGGAGGGGAGAGTAGGGTATAGCGGTTAGGCACCATTGGGTGGATATCTTTAATCCATTTGTTAACTTCCCACAAGTCCTGAATGGGTCGGTACTCCCCAGTTTTGGCCTTTTGACAGGAAGCAAAGATGTGTTCTATGGAGATCCCTTCCCTTGCTTCCCAGGAGAGGGAGTACTGATGCGAACAGCCGTAGGCCAAATTTAAGATTCTTTCTGTTGTTTATTTGTGTCTTTTTGTGCCATTTTCCCCCTCTACTCAGACTTCCTCTTCAGATCGTTTTTTCATAGGCTCTAGTAATGATGAAAATTGGGCTCCCATGTCCATCAAAATATCAACTGATTTTCCTCCACCTCAATTTTTACCTGAGGTTTGGGGAGGGGATCTGAACCATGGTCCCTTTAGTCTCTAGTGGCCAGCATTGTCATCTTCTTTTGGGGGCACTCCTTGGCCCAGTGTCCTCTTTTCTTGCAGTAAGTACACTGAACTGAAGCTAAGACTTCTCGTCAGTTTTTTCCTATACTTAGGCTTTTTTTTAATGATCATTTTTTTAACCTGCCTTTTTCCTTTTTATTGACCTCTTTTCCTTTGTCTTTTTCCCATCTCATGTAATGTCAAAACTTTAACTATTTTTCTAGTCTATTTTTCATCTTTTTGTGTTCTTTTGTGTTCTTTTTGTTCTTTTGTGTTCTGTTGTTAAACACCTTCTCTGCTATTCTCACTAACTCAGTCAAATTCTTCCCTTCAGATCCTTCAATTTTTTGAAGTTTTCTCCTTATATCTGGGGCTGACTGACTGTCAAAGGCAAGATTTATTGCCCTCTGATTTTTGGGCACCTCAGGGTTGATCGGGCTATACATTTTATAGGCTTTCATAAGTCTTTCTAGAAAAGCCCCTGGAGACTCATCCTTATCTTGAGTCACCACACTAATTTTAGATAAATTTATAGGTCTCCTTACAGTCGCATGGAGGCCTCCCAGCAGAGCCTAGACTCTCCTTACCTTTAACAGAGTTTGGGTTCCAGTCAGGGGGTTTCTTTGGGCGGTAGTTCTTCATTTGCTGGGGACTGAGATCCCATGTTACTAATTCTGGTTTAGTTTGAATGTAGTTTTAGTTAGTTCTGGAAATTTTTATCCATTTCAGTTTCAGGATTTCAACATTTCAAAGACCTGTATTTGTCCTGGAAGTCTCCCATATGAATTTTCTTTAATACAGAATTTATTTCATAAGAGAATTAAAATAATTATAAATGACAAAAATTCAGAATAGATATGGTTTTACAGTTTAACTGGCAAGAAAGCCAGGTTACTTCTGTGACACATAACATTTCAATAATTACAATATCAAGTTGACCTTATCAAAAGGTTAAAACTTTAGGAAATGCATAGAATTTCTATAATAGTTATAGCATTTACCCATGTGTAACCCAAGGTTTATCATTGGTTTAGCAGTTGTTTTTGAGTAATTAGCATACCAAGGAAAAGTTTTATGAGTCAAAGAGATCTTATTTACAATTTAAATCTTGTTGACAATTACTAAAATTTAAGTTTTAAAGCACATGTTAAATAGGATTACAGATAAAACAAAATATAGAAACTGGTTTCTCTGGGCAGGCAAAGAGAAAACCATTTATATTCTCTCCTTAACAGTAGATCAATTAATCTAAGAAAACTTTGGGTTTTTTTTTGAACAGAGAGAAAGCAGATTTTTTATATCAGTGGTTTGTTTGTTTTTTTTTGTTTTGTTTTGTTTTGTTTTTTTTAGTTTATATAATAGTCAACATTTACTTGAGTGGATCACCAATATAGATTTGCCATGACATAGGACTTTAGTCCTTTTTTTCTTAAGAACAGAAACATTATACAGGAAAAGATTTATTAGTCTTTTTTTTCCTTCTTGTGAATACATCCATCAAAATTGATCTAATATGGTTAAAATTCCAACATATTTCATTGTTTTCTTTCAAACCTATAAACTAGGGCAAATAAAGGTCACTTCCCCCAAGCCTTTTATGACTTACTAAATACTCTCAAGTTTAGTTTTTATTATTTTCTTTCAAGTTCTGGTACAACCAGATATTTTTATTTTAAGACAAAACTATTTACTCTCTTAACCCCTCTTTTTTGTGTGTGTACAATTTTTCTAAACTTACTATCAGTCAGCAATTAACTGCCTTTCCTCTGGGTTTTTTAGACAACATTCAAACTTTTAATAAAAACCTTAATGGCATTTTTCTTTTGGTAGTCTAGAATACATGGAGTCATTTCATGTGATTATTATTCTGATGTGCTACATTTTAAAATTCATTTTAATTTTAGTCTGTCCTAACCATACCTAAAATTTCTTTTTTGAAGATTTTTCTTCACAAACCTTTTACAACTTTTTTGCATTTAGGTTTTGTCCCAAGCCATTTTTTAAAAATAATTATTTAGGAAAAAATTACCTATTTTTTTTAATGTATCTCCTACTTTTTACATATAGGATTGTTTTTCTTACTTTTATCAGTCTTAGTTACAGTTAGTAGAATTTTTTATTCTTAGAAACACTTTAGTCTCTAGTGATGGCTAAGTATTAACCAATTGTGAACAGTTACAACAGAATTCTGTACATGGCAAATTTATGAATCAGTTAAACACAAAACTTGTTTACCAACAGATTTGGAGCTCCACAACCAGACAGACCAGATCTCACAGAATATGGAGATCTTCCCTCAGGAGGCTTTTCCCAGAAATTCTGATGCTGGCTCAGTTCTCATCATTTGATCCTGGACGAGCCCCCACATATTGGGTCCGTTATCAAAGGAACAAGACTGAGACAAAGTTATGCAAAGCCTTATTCTATGCCAAGCATTAGAAGATAGACTGATCGGCCAGGGAAACGAGGCTGAGACAAAGTAAAAGTTATGTAAAGCTTTATTCTATGCCAAGCATTAGAAGTCAGACCGGCCAGGGCCGCCTCCGAAGAGAGCAATGCCCGTTGGTCTTACAGGCTAGTTTTTATAGTGCACAATCACAGACCTCTATGTATGTGGATTTGGCTGATTGGGTGTCTTCTACCTGCGTGTTTTAGTAATGGTTACCTGGAACCAATACTAGTAACTGTTGAGGCATTTATTAAACAACAAAATGGTCTTGTTTTAGGTATGTGTTTTAGTAATAGTTGCCTGGAACCGATATAAATAAAATGGCCTTGTTTTAGGTGTGTGTGTTAGTAACAGTTACCTGGAACTGATATCAATAACTGTTGAGGCATTTATTAAACAACAAAATGTCTACCTAGGCAACATGGAGTCACTATGGCTAAGTAGGCCCAGGCAGGCCCTAGGGTGTTAACATGTTTTAACGTGGAATTGACCCCAGCAATTACCAACAGGGTAAAGAGTAATAAATTTTGGAGTCTAGACTATGCAAGGAGAGAGTCCAATTAAGCCTATCTGTCAACAGTAAACTCACCCCATTAATCCTTTGGATGCATAAAATGAAGACCATGAAATGTTTATCTGGCACTTCTAGCTGTGAGGTTTCACTTCTTTCTAGTGGTCTGAAGTAGGCCTTGTCATGTTGTTGCCGGGCCCAATAAGCCTTCCAATTTTTCAGGAGATTTTCTGGAATTTAAGAGGTCTTTTTTCTTTGCTCTTGCTCCATCTTTCCAAAGCTGCAGCTACTGCTCATGTGCAGCCCCACCACCTGGGGCAAAGAGAACCACTTTATGTTTAGTTGACAACAGAGACATCTACTCTAACTCACAGCTGGCAACCCAGACAGCCAGTGCCCATCTAGCTATTGTGAATAGCTGAGGTCTTGCTAACGCTGATTACTGCCGAAAGTTGCACAAAATTTCCTTTGCACTGTTTCCCTGCACTTTAGAACCATGTCATCTTCAAAACACCACCCTCTTCATTTACACTATGTTCATTTAATACTGGAGTCTGGGCTGTAAACAAAGAAACACTTCCCACAATACACCTATATGGTGTAGAATGGCAGTTTTAAAATGCTAAGAAATAAACTGTGAATTTAGAATTAAAATCAAGCAAAAATTTTCTTCAAAACTTAAACCCAATAAAAATATCTTCAGATGACAGAAGTGACTTTCACTACAAGAAATGTAAACAAACAAACAAACAAACAAAAACTTATTCAGGCTAAAGGGAAAAACTCAAATATAGATGAATAAAGAACACAACATATTTTTCGACTTACTTAATTTCTTTAAAAAGCAGTTGACTGAAGGAAAAGTAACAATGTGGCATGGAATTTATAATACATAGAAGATATAAGACTAGTAGCACAGGAAAGGTAAATGGAAGTATATTTATATATGGTTTTTACATTATATGGGAAATGTTATACTATCAATTGAAGGTTTATGGTGATAGGTTAAAGATATATATTGTGACCACCAAAGGAATCACTAAAGAAACAGAACAATGAGATAACAAGCCAAGAGAGGAGATAACATATAATACTGAGAAATGCTTAATTTAAAAGGAAACACAGAAAGATGGAAAAAGAAAAAGGATAGATGGGAGAAATGGAAAACCAATAGAATGATATGATAGTAGTCTTAAATTTAACCATATCAATAATTATGTTAAATGTAAAAGTACAAGACAACCAATTAAAAGGCAGAGAAGAGCCACTTACATGTTGTTTTCAAGATACATAGACATAGGTAAGGAAAGAAAGGAAAAGAAAGGAAAGAAAAACAATAAACATGATACACAGATTATAAGAAGGCTGGAATAACTGTATTGAATTAGACAAAGTATATCATTTGCAATAACATCAAAAAGAATAAAATACTTGAGAATAAATTTAATCAAGGAGATGAAAGATCTAAACCCCAAAAACTATAAGAAACTGATGAAAACATTGAAGAAAATACAAATGAAAAGATATTCTGTGCTTACAGATTAGAATTAATATTAAGTGTCGAAAAAATATTAAGTGTCAATACTACTCAAAGAAACATGCAATTCCTATCAAATTCAAATGGAAATTTGAAACAGTGCAATTCCTATCAAATTCAAATGGAAATTTCACAGAAATAGAACAAATAATTCTAAAATTTGTATTGAACCACAAAAGAGCCCAATTAACCAAAGCAATCTTTGTCAGAAAGAATAAAGCTGAAGGCATCATGCTTCCTGAGTTCAAACTATATTACAAAGATACAGTGATCAAAAACAGCATGGCAACCGGGTGGCTCAGTCGGTTAAAGCCTCTGCCTTCAGCTCAGGTCATGATCCCAGGGTCCTTGGATAGAGCCTACATGAGGCTCTCTGCTCAGTGGGGAGCCTGCTTCCTCCTCTCTCTCTGCCTGCCTCTTTGCCTACTTGTGATCTCTATCTGTCAAATAAATAAATAAAATCTTTAAAACAAAAACAAAAAACCAACACAGTATTGGCATAAAAACAGACACACAAATCAATGAAATAGAGTAAAGAGCCCAGGAATCTGAAATCTGAACCCCCCCCACACACACACATATACAGTCAACTAATTATCAAGAAAGTCACCAAGAACACACTACGGGAAAAAAAAATAGTCTCTTTAATAAATGGTGTTGAGAAAACTATATATCCACATTAAAAAACAAAACAAAACAAAAAAAAACAACTCTACCTCTATCTCACACCACTCACAAAAATGAACTTGGAATAGATTAAAAGACTTAAAGGTAAGACCTGAACATTTACGTCTCTAATCCATTCCTTTGGATCTTGTATTTTCTTTATAAATTCTCTATGGGAACATATATATTTTCAATATATAATACATATATTCAACATTTATAATATACTGTCTATATCCAAGTCATCTTCATTCATTATTCTTTTATTTATTCAACAAGTGAATATTTTCTATTATCTTAGCTTTCAGATAATACAGTGAGAACAGTAGAATGAAGAAATAATTATATAAATGGTTGATTAGCAAGGCCACATGCTGTTACTGAAATGACTAATTAAAAGAAGACTAAAGAAAAATAATCTTTATATTTTCACTTCATTTATTATAAAAAAATAAAAAATAGTAGTTATAAAGATAGTGTTTAAAACTTCATAAAAAACAAAACTTTTTGGCTAAAAGGTATGAAACTTTGTTAAAGAAGTTAAAATTCGGGAGGGGACAAGATGGCGGGGTACTAGGAAGAGGTGTCTTTTCAGCTGGTACCCCAAAGTGAGCTGATTACCTACCAAAGAACTCTGATCACCCATGAAATCAGCCTGAGATCAGAATTATACACGTCTGGATCTCTACAGGGGCAGAAGACGCCAGTGAGCAGGTAAAGCGGGATGGGAACGGCGGACTGATATCGGAACATAAACAAAAGGGGGAGGGAGCCACCAGAGGCGACCGGTGGGAAAGTAATACCCCGATACGAGCGAGAGTGCCCTGCGTCTGGGGACCAGCATTAACTTGGAGACTGGTTGAAAGCACTCCAAAAGAGCAAAGGATCGCGGGGGCAAATTGTGGGAATCGGGGCGGCTAGGGACAGGGGCTTAAGTCCCCGGTCCCAGACGGCCTCCCCGGCACGGAGGCAGAGAGAGTGCGGCGGAGAAACCGGCTCCTGGTCCCTAAGCCGCCAGCGCGCCCCAGAGCGCAGGGGTTCCGGCTCCTGTGAGGGGATGGGAGCCTCGCCGGTCTGCAGAACGCGCGCTAGCCCTACCACAAAGCTTGAGATGCGCACGCACGTCGCTCCAGCTCTCCTGGGTTTCTAAGGCCCGGGGGCACTTCTTGACCCGGGCCATTGTTTCAAAGTCTAAGCCGCGGCGCGCGCGAAACTCTTCCCCGGAGAGAGGCACGCAAAAGCCCAGCCTGCGGCTTACCGACCAGCGCCCCGTTCTCAGTGCCCCAGACGCGCGCCCGACCCACAGCCACCTCTGAAAAGAGGTGCGCGCAAGCCGGGGACTCCCAGCCCCGGCCGGCGGCAAAATCTCAGTGTGCGATCGCTGCTTGGAACCTCTCTGGCGGTCAGGAGCTCCCAGACAGCCGCCACTGCCTTGGCTTTGGGGACGAGCAAAAGATCCTGCGCCCCCAGGGTCTTTAACTTGGAACCTGCACTCCCAGCGTCCAAGGGGGAATTTATTCAGCTTCTGCACCCAGACTGAGGCTTCTCTCTGAGACGGAGATCAGGAAGTGTTCTTGACTTCCTTGACTGCACCAGAGTTGATACATCCAGCTACATCTGTTCAGTCTTCTCCCACCAAAATGACTAGGAGGAGGAATGCCCAACAGAAGAAAAATACAGAGGATGGACCTTCTGCAATAGAGCTAACGGCTATCAACATAGACAATATGTCGGAAAGAGAATTCAGGCTAACAATTATCCAGGCAATAGCTAGGTTGGAGAAAGCCATGGATGACCAAACAGAATTGATTAGAGCCGAACTGAAAGCGACCAGACAGGATGTTCACAATGTTAGGGAGGAGCTTAAAGCTACCAGGGAGGAGGTCCACAATGCTCTCAATGAGTTCCAATCCAATCTAAACTCTCTCAAAGCTAGGGTAACTGAGACAGAAGATAGAATTAGTGATCTGGAAGACAAACAGATAGAGAGAAAGGATCAGGAGGAAGCCTGGAACAAACAGCTTAGATCCCACGAAAGCAGAATTAGGGAAATAAGTGATGCCATGAAGCGTTCCAACGTCAGAATTATTGGAATTCCCGAAGGGGAGGAGAAAGAAAGAAGTCTAGAAGATGTCGTGGAACAAGTCCTTCATGAAAACTTTCCGAATCTCGCGAATGAAACCAGCGTTCATGTACTAGAGGCTGAACGGTCTCCACCCAAGATTATACACTCCAAAAAAACATCACGACACCTGATAGTCAAATTGAGAAATTATAATTGTAGGTATAATCTCTTGAAAGCTGCCAGGGCAAAGAGGCTCCTTACTTACAGAGGGAAGCCCATCAGAATAACGTCAGACCTGTCCACAGAGACCTGGCAAGCCAGAAGAGGCTGGCAAGATATATTCAGGGCACTAAATGAGAAGAACATGCAGCCAAGAATACTTTATCCAGCAAGACTGACATTCAAAATGGATGGAGAAATAAAGAGTTTCCAAGACCGGCAAGACTTAAAAGACTATGCAACCACCAAGCCGATACTGCAGGAAATATTAAGGGGGGTTCTATAAAAGAGGAAAAATCCCAAGAATAGCATTGAACAGAAATATAGAGACAGTCTACAGAAAGAAAGACTTCAAAGGTAACTCGATGTCAATAAAAACGTATCTATCAATAATCACTCTCAATGTGAATGGCCTCAATGCACCCATAAAACAGCACAGGGTTGCAGATTGGATAAAACGACAGGACCCATCCATATGCTGTCTACAAGAGACCCATTTTGAACCTAAAGATACACGCAGACTGAAAGTGAAGGGGTGGAGAAGCATCTTTCATGCCAATGGGACTCAAAAGAAGGCTGGGGTAGCGATTCTCATATCAGATAAATTAGACTTCAAACTAAAGACTGTAGTCAGAGATACAGAAGGACACTACATAATCCTTAAAGGGACTATCCACCAAGATGATCTAACAATTGTAAATATCTATGCTCCCAATATGGGAGCAGCCAATTACTTAAGAAAACTGTTAATCAAGATAAAGAGTCATATTGATATGAATACACTAATCGTAGGTGATCTTAACACGCCTCTTTCAGAATTAGACAGATCATCGAAGCAGAAAATCAATAAAGAAACAAGAGCATTGAACGACACATTGGACCAGATGGACCTCATAGATATATACAGAACATTCCACCCTAAAACAGCAGAATACTCATTCTTCTCAAGTGCACACGGAACCTTCTCCAGAATAGACCACATACTGGGTCACAAATCAGGACTCAGCCGATACCAAAAGACTGAGATTATTCCCTGCATATTCTCAGATCACAATGCTTTGAAACTGGAGCTCAATCACAAGGAAAAGTTCTGAAGGAACTCAAACACCTGGAAGTTAAAGACCACCTTGCTTAAGAATGCTTGGATCAACCAGGAGATCAAAGAAGAACTGAAACAATTCATGGAAACCAATGAGAATGAAGACACTTCGGTCCAAAACCTATGGGATACAGCAAAGGCGGTCCTAAGGGGAAAATATATAGCCATCCAAGCCTTGCTCAAAAAAATTGAAAAATCCAGAACACACCAGCTGTCTCTACACCTTAAAGAACTGGAGGATCAACAACAAATCAAACCAACTCCACACATAAGACGGGAAATCATCAAGATTAGAGCTGAGATCAATGAGGGAGAAACCAGAGATACAGTAGAACGTATCAATGAAACTAGAAGCTGGTTTTTTGAAAGAATCAATAAGATCGATAAGCCACTGGCTACACTAATCCGAAAGAAAAGAGAGAAATCCCAAATTCATAAAATTATGAATGAAAAGGGAGAGATCACAACTAACACCAAGGAAGTAGAAACAATCATCAGAAGTTATTACGAACAGTTATATGCCAATAAGCTTAGCAACCTAGATGAAATGGATGCATTCCTGGAAAAATATAAACTACCAAAATTGAACCAGGAAGAAATCGACAACCTGAATAGACCGATATCTAATAACGAGATTGAAGCAGTGATCAAAAATCTCCCAAAAAACAAGAGCCCAGGACCTGACGGATTCCCTGGGGAATTCTACCAAACCTTCCAAGAAGAAATAACACCTATTCTCCTGAAGCTGTTTCAAAAAATTGAAGCAGAAGGAAAACTTCCAGACTCTTTCTATGAAGCCAGCATTACCCTGATCCCCAAACCAGGCAAGGACCATACCAAAAAGGAGAATTTCAGACCAATATCACTGATGAATATGGATGCTAAGATTCTCAACAAGATCCTAGCCAACAGGATCCAACAACACATTAAAAAGATTATCCACCATGATCAGGTGGGATTCATCCCTGGGCTACAAGGATGGTTCAACATTCGTAAATCAATCAATGTGATACAACAAATTAATATGAGAAGAGAGAAGAACCACATGGTCCTCTCAATTGATGCAGAAAAAGCATTTGACAAAATCCAACATCCGTTCCTGATTAAAACGCTTCAAAGTATACGGATAGAGGGAACATTCCTGAACCTCATCAAATCTATCTATGAAAGACCCACAGCAAATATCATCCTCAATGGGAAAAAGCTTGCAGCCTTCCCGTTGAGATCAGGAACAAGACAAGGATGCCCACTTTCACCACTCTTGTTCAACATAGTATTAGAAGTCCTAGCAACAGCAATCAGACAACAGAGAGAAATAAAAGGTATCCAAATTGGTAATGAAGAAGTCAAACTCTCTCTCTTCGCAGATGACATGATTCTTTATATGGAAAACCCAAAAGACTCCACCCCCAAACTACTAGAACTCATACAGCAATTCAGCAGCGTGGCAGGATACAAAGTCAATGTGCAGAAATCAGTGGCTTTCTTATACACTAACAATGAAAATACAGAAAGGGAAATTAGAGAATCGATTCCATTTACTATAGCACCAAGAACCATAAAATACCTGGGAATAAACCTAACTAAAGAGGTAAAGGATCTATACTTGAGGAACTATAGAACACTCATGAAAGAAATTGAAGAAGACACAAAAAGATGGAAGACCATTCCATGCTCTTGGATCGGAAGAATAAACATCGTTAAAATGTCTATACTGCCTAGAGCAATCTATACTTTTAATGCCATTCCGATCAAAATTCCACCGGCATTCTTCAAAGAGCTGGAGCAAATAATCCTAAAATTTGTATGGAATCAGAAGAAACCCCGAATCGCTAAGGAAATGTTGAAAAACAAAAATAAAGCTGGCGGCATCACCTTACCTGATTTCAAGCTTTATTACAAAGCTGTGATCACCAAGACAGCATGGTACTGGCATAAAAACAGACACATAGACCAGTGGAACAGAGTAGAGAGCCCTGATATGGACCCTCAACTCTATGGTCAATTAATCTTCGACAAATCAGGAAAAAATATACAGTGGAAAAAAGACAGTCTCTTCAATAAGTGGTGCTGGGAAAACTGGACAGCTATATGTAGAAGAATGAAACTCGACCATTCTCTTACACCGTACACAAAGATCAACTCAAAATGGATAAAAGACCTCAACGTGAGACAGGAATCTATCAGAATCTTAGAGGAGAACATAGGCAGTAATCTCTTCGATATCAGCCACAGCAACTTCTTTCAAGATACGTCTCCAAAGGCAAAGGAAACAAAAGCGAAAATAAACTTCTGGGACTTCATCAAAATCAAAACCTTCTGCACAGCAAAGGAAACAGTCAAAAAAACAAAGAGGCAACCCATGGAATGGGAGAAGATATTTGCAAATGACAGTACAGACAAAAGGTTGATATCCAGGATCTATAATGAACTCCTCAAACTCAACGCACACGAAACAGACAAACACATCAAAAAATGGGCAGAAGATATGAACAGACACTTCTCCAATCAAGAAATACAAATGGCTATCAGACACATGAAAAAATGCTCATCATCATTAGCCCTCAGGGAGATTCAAATTAAAACCACATTGATTATGTAGTGTCCTTCTGTATCTCTGACTACAGTCTTTAGTTTGAAGTCTAATTTATCTGATATGAGAATCGCTACCCCAGCCTTCTTTTGAGTCCCATTGGCATGAAAAATGCTTCTCCACCCCTTCACTTTCAGTCTGCGTGTATCTTTAGGTTCAAAATGGGTCTCTTGTAGACAGCATATGGATGGGTCCTGTCGTTTTATCCAATCTGCAACCCTGTGCCGTTTTATGGGTGCATTTAGGCCATTCACATTGAGAGTGATTATTGATAGATACGTTTTTATTGACATCGAGTTACCTTTGAAGTCTTTCTTTCTGTAGACTGTCTCTATATTTCTGTTCAATGCTATTAAACTCGACCATTCTCTTACACCGTACACAAAGATCAACTCAAAATGGATAAAAGACCTCAACGTGAGACAGGAATCTATCAGAATCTTAGAGGAGAACATAGGCAGTAATCTCTTCGATATCAGCCACAGCAACTTCTTTCAAGATACGTCTCCAAAGGCAAAGGAAACAAAAGCGAAAATAGACTTCTGGGACTTCATCAAAATCAAAAGCTTCTGCACAGCAAAGGAAACAGTCAAAAAAACAAAGAGGCAACCCACGGAATGGGAGAAGATATTTGCAAATGACAGTACAGACAAAAGGTTGATATCCAGGATCTATAATGAACTCCTCAAACTCAACCCACACGAAACAGACAAACACATCAAAAAATGGGCAGAAGATATGAACAGACACTTCTCCAATCAAGAAATACAAATGGCTATCAGACACATGAAAAAATGCTCATCATCATTAGCCCTCAGGGAGATTCAAATTAAAACCACATTGAGATATCACCTTACACCAGTTAGAATGGCCAAAATTAACAAAACAGGAAACAACATGTGTTGGAGAGGATGTGGAGAAAGGGGAACCCTCTTACACTGTTGGTGGGAATGCAAGTTGGTGCAGCCTCTTTGGAGAACAGTGTGGAGATTCCTCAAGAAATTAAAAATAGAGCTTCCCTACGACCCTGCAATTGCACTCCTGGGTATTTACCCCAAAGATACAGATGTCGTGAAAAGAAGGGCCATCTGTACCCCAATGTTTATAGCAGCAATGGCCACAGTCGCCAAACTATGGAAAGAACCAAGATGCCCTTCAACGGATGAATGGATAAGGAAGATGTGGTCCATATACACTATGGAGTATTATGCCTCCATCAGAAAGGACGAATATCCAACTTTTGTAGCAACATGGACGGGACTGGAAGAGATTATGCTGAGTGAAATCAGTCAAGCAGAGAGAGTCAATTATCATATGGTTTCACTCATTTGTGGAGCATAACCAATAGCATGGAGGACAAGGGGCGTTAGAGAGTAGTAGGGAATTTGGGTAAATTGGAAGGGGAGGTGAACCATGAGAGACTATGGACTCTGAAAAACAGTCTGAGGGGTTTGAAGTGGCGGGGGGGTGGGAGGTTGGGGTACCAGGTGGTGGGTATTATAGAGGGCACAGCTTGCATGGAGCACTGGGTGTGGTGAAAAAATAATGAATACTGTTTTTCTGAAAATAAATAAATTGGGGGGAAAAAAAAGAAGTTAAAATTCTTAAAAATCAGGGATATATTCTATGTTTATAGATTACAAAATACAGATGTCAAGCAGATGCACAATGTTAGTGTCAAATCTCCCCAAATGAACCTATAGACTCAATGCACTCCCAAAGTCCCAGCTGATTCTAAACTATATAGGAAAATACAAATGATATAGAATAGTTAAAAAAAATTTCCTAATAGAAGAACAAAAATTTTTTTAGAAGAACAAAATTAAGGACTTTTATTGCTTGATTTCAAGATTCATTCATCAAAAGATAGTGTTAGATGAGAGAAGAAAGCAAGAAAGGAACAGAGAACCTCAAAAACAACCAAAAAACAGGTAACATAAAGGCAATATATACATATCTATCAGTAATTACTTTGAATATAAATGGACTATACACTCCACAATCAAAAGACAAAGTGTGAGGGATAAAAAAATAACAAGATCCTTGGAGCACCTGGTTGGCTTAGTCCGTTAAGTATCCAACTCTTGATCTCAGCTCCTGTCTTGATCTCAGGGTTGTTTAAAAAAAAAAAAAAAAAAAAAGCAAGACCCTTCTATATGCTGCCTACAACAGACTTATCAAATCTAAAGATACATACGCATTGAAAGTGAAGGAATGGAAAAGTATTTATCATGCAAATCGAAGTGAAAAGAAAACTGGAGTACCAATACTTAACAAAGATTGTAACAAGAGACAAAGAAGGAGACTAATGAAGGGAACAATCCACTAAGAATATATAACAACTGTAAATATTAATGTATCTAACATGGGAACTCCCAAAAACATAAAACAGCTAATAACAAACATAAAGAAAGTAATCAATAGTAATATGATAGTAGTAGGGGACTTTCACACCACTTACATCACTGGTTAGATCATCTAAACAGAAAACTCACAAGGGAACAGTGGCTTTGAATGACACATTGGACCAGATGTATCTAGCAGATATATTCAGAACATTCCATCCTAAAACAGTGGAATAGAGTAGAGAGCCCTGATATGGACCCTCAACTCTATGGTCAATTAATCTTTTCAAGCATTCTTTTCAAGCATATATAGAATATTCTCCAAAATAAATCACATATTAGGCAACAAAACAAATTAAAAAAGATGAAAGTCATACCATGTACCTTTTCCAATCACAATGCCTTGAAACTAGAAATCAGTCATAAGGAAAAAATCTGGAAAGAACAAATACAAGGAGGTTAGATAACATGCTACTAAGCAACAAATGGGTCCACCAAGAATTCAAAGGGGAAATTAAAAAATACGTGGAGACAAATCAAAACAAAAACACAATGGTCCAAAATTTGGGTGATAAAACAAAGCTGTTGTAAGAGAAAAGTTTATAGCAATACAGGACTACCTCAAGAAGAAAGAAAAATCTCAAACAACCTAACCTTACACCAAAGGTAGCTAGAAAAAGAACAAAAAACAAAACCCAAAACCAGTAGAGGGAAGGAAATCATAAAGATTAGACCAGAAATAAATGAAATAGAAACTTTTAAAAAAGAACATATTAATGAAATCAGGAGCTGATTCTTTGGAAAGATCAACGAAATTGATAGACTTTTAGTCACACTCATCAAAAAAAAAAAAGGGAGGACTCAAATAAACAAAATCAGAAACAAAAGAGGAGAAATAACAACCAACACCACAGAAAGACAAAGGATTATAAGAGAATATTATAAAAAATTATGCCAACAAACTGGACAACCTAGAAGAAATGGATAAACTCCTAGAAACACGCAACCTCCCAAACCTGACATAAGAACTAAACAATTTGAACAAATTACCAGCAAAGAAATCGATTCAGTGATTAAAAGATCCCAACAAGCAAAAGTCCCAGACCAGAAAGCTTCACAGGTGAATTCTACGAAATATTTAAATAATTAATACCTATTTTTCTCAAACTATTGCAAAAAATAGAAGAGGAAGGAAAGCTTCCAAATTCATTCTATGAGACCAGCATCATCCTGATACCAAAACCAGATTAACATACTACAGAAAAAGAGAACTACAGATGCGTATCTCTGTTGAACATGGAAAAACCCTCAACAAAATGTGGGCAAACCAAATCCAATAATACTTTTAAAAAATTATTCATCAAGATAAAGTGGGATTTATTTCTAGAATGCCAGAGTGATTTAATCTTTGCAAATCAATGTGATACATCACATCCATAAGAGAACAAATAAAAACCATTTCAGTAGATGATGAAAAAACACTTGACGATGTTCAGCATCCATTCATGATAAAAAACCCTCAACAAAGTAGGTTTAGCAAGAACATACCACAACATAATAAAGTCTGTATATGGAAAACCTACAGCTAATATTATACTCCGTGGTTAAAAACCTGAGTGCGTTTTCTGTAAGATAAAGAATAAGAGAAGAATGGGGCACCTGGGTGGCTCAGTGGGTTAAAGCCTCTGCCTTTGGCTCAAGTCATGATCCCAGGGTCCTGGGATCGAGCCCTGCGTCGGGCTCTCTGCTCAGCAGGGAGCCTGCTTCTCTGTCTCTCTCTGCCTGCCTCTCTGCCTACTTGTGATCTCTGTCTGTCAAATAAATAAATAAAATCTTAAAAAAAAAAAGAATAAGAGAATGATGTTCACTCTCACTGCTTTTATTCAACCTAGTACTGGAACTCCTAGCCACAACAATCAGACTAGAAAAAAGAATTAAAAGGCACCCACACTGGTAAGGAACAAGTAAAATTATCACTATTTGCAGATCACATGGTACTCTATATAGAAAACCTGAAATATTCCACCAAAAAACTACTACAATGTCACAGAGTACAAAATCAACATACAGAATTCCGTTTCATTTCTGTACACTAATAATGAAGCAGCAGAAAGAGAAATTAAGAAGACAATCACATTCACAACTGCACCAAAGAGAATAAAATCCCTAGGAATGAACTTAACCAAGGAGGTGAAAGATGAATACTTTGAACACTATAAAACACTAGTGAAAGAAATTGAAGATGAGACAAACAAATGAAAAGGTATTTCATGCTCATGGATTGGAGAACTAATAGTGTTAAAACATCCATGCTATCCAAAGCCATCTACAGATTTAATGCAATCCCTATCAAAATACCAGCAGCACTTTTCACAGAACAAGAACAAATAATCCTAAAATTTGTATGGAACTACAAAAAATGCCAAAATACCAAAACAATCTTTTTTTTTCCAGCATAACAGTATTCATTATTTTTGCACCACACCCAGTGCTCCATGCAATCTGTGCCCTCTCTAATACTCACCACCTGGTTCCCCCAACCTCCCACCCTGCCCCCCGCCACTTCAAACCCCTCAGATTGTTTTTCAGAGTCCATAGTCTCTCATGGTTCACTTCCCCTTCCAATTTCCCTCAACTCCCTTCTCCTCTCTAACTCCCTATGTCCTCCATGCTATTTGTTATGCTCCACAAATAAGTGAAACCATATGATAATTGACTCTCTCTGCTTGACTTATTTCACTCAGCATAATCTCTTCCAGTCCTGTCCATGTTGCTACAAAAGTTGGGTTCATCCTCTCTGATGGAGGCATAATACTCCATAGTGTATATGGACCACATCTTCATTACCCATTCGTCCATTGAAGGGCATCTTGGTTCTTTCCACAGTTTGGCGACCGTGGCCATTGCTGCTATAAACACTGGGGTACAGATGGCCCTTCTTTTCACTACATCTGTATCTTTGGGGTAAATACCCAGTAGTGCAATGGCAGGGTCATAGGGAAGCTCTATTTTTAATTTCTTGAGGAATCTCCACACTGTTCTCCAAAGAGGCTGTACCAACTTGCATTCCCACCAACAGTGTAAGAGGGTTCCCCTTTCTCCACATCCCCTCCAATACATGTTGCTTCCTGTTTTGCGAATTTTGGCCATTCTAACTGGTGTAAGGTGATATCTCAATATGGTTTTAATTTGAATCTCCCTGATGGCTAGTGATGATGAACAGACACATAGACCAGTGGAACAGAATAGAGAGCCCAGATATGGACCCTCAACTCTATGGTCAAATAATCTTCGACAAAACAGGAAAAAATATACAGTGGAAAAAAGACAGTCTCTTCAATAAATGGTTCTGGGAAAACTGGGCAGCTATATGTAGAAGAATGAAACTCGACCATTCTCTTACACCGTACACAAAGATAAAATGTATAAAAGACCTCAATGTGAGACAGGAATCCATCAGAATCCTAGAGGAGAACATAGGCAGTAATCTCTTCGATATCAGCCACAGCAACTTCTTTCAAGATATGTCTCCAAAGGCAAAGGAAACAAAAGAGAAATTGAACTTTTGGGACTTCATCAAAATCAAAAGCTTCTGCACAGCAAAGGAAACAGTCAAGAAAACAAAAAGGCAACCCACGGAATGGGAGAAGATATTTGCAAATGACAGTACAGACAAAAGGTTGATATCCAGGATCTATAAAGAACTCCTCAAACTCAACACACACAAAACAGACAATCATATCAAAAAATGGGCAGAAGATATGAACAGACACTTCTCCCATGAAGACATACAAATGGCTATCAGACACATGAAAAAATGTTCATCATCACTAGCCAAAACAATCTTAAAAGAAGAACAAAACTGGAAGCATTACAATTCCAGATTTCAAGATATACTACAAACCTGTAGTAATCAAAACAGTGTAGTACAGACATAAAAGCAACTGCATAGATCAATAGAACAGAATAGAGAGCCGAGAAATAAACCGACAAATAATATGGTCAATTAATCTTCAACAAAGGAAGAAAGAATATACAATGGGAATAAGATAGTCTCCTCAACAAATGGTGTTGTGAAAACTGGTCAGCTACATGCAAAAGAATGAATCTGAACTGAATTTCTGAATTTCTTACACCACACCGTACACAAAAATAAACTCCAAATGGATTAAAAACCTAACTGTGAGACTCAAAACTATAAAAACCCTATAAGAGAGCTTAGGCTGCAATATCTATGGCTTCAGAAACATTTTTTTTTTTTTTTAAGAAATGCCTCCTGAGGCAAGGGAAACAAAAGCAAAAATAAAAGAGTCTGGACCAAATGAAAATAAAAGCCTTCTGTACAACAAAGTAAAAAATCAACAAAACTAAAAGGCAGCTAAATGCGAGAAGATATTTGCAAATGACATATCTGATAAAGGATAGCATCTTAAATATATAATTAACTTATAGAACTCAACACCAAAGAACACAAACATTCTAATTTAAAAATGGGCAGGGGCACTTGGGTGACTTCGTCAGTGAAGTGTCGGACTCTTGATTTCAGTTCAGGTCATGATCACAAGGCTGTGAGATAGAAAGTCCTGCATCAGGCTCCCTGCACAGTAATTCTGAATCCCTGCTTGGGATTCTCTCTCTCCTTCTCTTGTCCGTCGCCACATATGCTCACTCTCTCTCTTCTTCTCTCTCACTCAAATAAATATATCTTTTAAATAAAATAAAAAAGGCAAAAAACATGAACATTCTCTAAAGAAGACATTCAGAGGGCCAACAGACACATGAAAAGATGCTCAACATCACTCACCATCAGGGAAATGCGTACCGAAACTACAATGTGAGATCACTTCACACCTGTCAGAATGGCTAAAATCAAAAACTCAAAAAACAACAAGTTTTGGTAAAGATGTGGAGAAAAAGGGACTGTTGGTAAGAATGCAAACTGGTGCAGCCGCTTTGGAAAACAATATGAATGTTTCTCAAAAAATATTAATAAATTAAAAATATTAAAAATATTTTCCAGTTTCCATATTATCCAGGAATTCTGGTACTGGGTATTTACCCAAAGAATATGAAAACACTAATTTGAAAAAAATGTATGCATTCCTATGTTCAGTGCAGCATTATTTATATTCGCCAAACTATGTAAGCAGCCCATATGTCCAACAATAGATGAATGGATAAAGCTGTGGGGGGTGTGTGTGTGTGTGTGTATAAAATGGAATAGCAGGGCGCCTGGGTGGCTCAGTGGGTTAAGCCGCTGCCTTCGGCTCAGGTCATGATCTCAGGGTCCTGGGATCAAGTCCCGCATCGGGCTCTCTGCTCAGCAGGGAGCCTGCTTCCCTCTCTCTCTCTCTGCTTGCCTCTCCATCTACTTGTGATTTCTCTCTGTCAAATAAATAAATAAAATCTTAAAAAAAAATAAAATAAAATGGAATAGCACTTGGTCATAAAAAAGAATGAAATCTTGCCATTTGTAACAACATGGATGGATCTAGAGAGTATAGTGCTAAGTGAAATAAGTCAGTCAAAGAAAGACAAATACCATATGTTTTCATTCATCTGTGGAATTTAGAAACAAACTAACAAAGAAAAAAAGACAAACTAAAAAAAAAAAGACTCTTAACTATAGAGAACAAACTGATGATTAGGAGAGGAGGTAGGTAGGGAGATGGGGGAAATAGGTGATGCGATTAACAAGTACATTTATCATGATGAACACTATGTAATGTATAAAATTGTTGTATCATTATATTGTATACCCAAAACTAATGTAACACTATATGTTAACTATACTGGAATTAAAATTTTTTAAGAGAATTAAATGAAAAAAGCTAGTTTTAGAATATAAAAAGTATTCACAAAACATATACCTGATGATGATTTGTATCCAGAATATATATATCTTATAACTCAATGATACAAAACATCCAATAAAATTAATCAGTAAAGGACTTGAACAGAGAGTTGCCAAAAGGTATATGCTGGCCAATATGCACAAAAAAAGTGCTCAACATAATAATAGTCATTGATAGAGTGCAAATAAAACCACAGTGAGATCCCACTAAGCACCTGCTAGAATGACACTACCAAATGTTGACAATGACGTGGAACAATTATAACTCTCATACATTGTTGGAGAAAGCGCAAAATGGTATGACTACTTTGAAAAACTATCAACTTATACACTGAAACATATGACTCAGTAATTTCACTCCTAGGTATCTACCCCGGGGTGGGGGGAGTATATTTAGTAAAATACTAGTGAATGTTTAGCCATCAGCTCTGAAAGAAATTAATTAATAAAAATTAAAAATATATAAAGCTCCATTTTGTACCATATGCACTATGCACTACTTATGTAAGAATACAAGTGAGTTTCAAAAACATTATACTGAGAAAAAAAGACATAAAAGAGTTTACTGTAGGATTCCACTAATTTGAAGTTCTAAATTTGGTGAAACTAATTTATGATGATAGAAATCAGAACAACAGTTACCTCTTGTGGTGGGGTTGACGGTTGACAATTGGCTGGCAAGGAGCACAAAAGAGATTGTGGGGTAACAAATATGTTGTCTTAATAGCAGTATGGCTTATATGTGTGTATATATTTGTCAAATTTCATCAAATTATACACTTAAGATATGTGCATTTACTGTATGTAAAGTGCACTTTAATAAAAATCTTCTTGGGGCGCCTGGGTGGCTCAGTGGGTTAAAGCCTCTGCCTTCAGCTCAGGTCATGATTTCAGGGTCCTGGGATCCAGCCCCGCATCGGGCTCTCCACTTGGCTGGGAGCCTGCTTCCCTTCCTCTCTCTCCACCTCTCTGCCTACTTGTGATCTCTGTCAAATAAATAAATAAAATCTTTTTAAAAAATAAATAAATAAAAATCTTCTTAAACTTTAGTTTTGCTTTTGTTATTCTTTTTCAACCAAGATTATGCTGAGTGAACGAAGTCAAGCAGAGACAGTCAGTTATACGGTTTCACTTACTTATGGACCATAAAGAATAATTTGGAGGGCATTAGGAAAAGGAAAAGAAAAGTGAGTTGGGGGAAAATTGAAGGGGGAGACGAACCATGAGAGACAGTGGACTGTGAGAAACAATCTGAGGATTTTGGAGGAGAGGGGGATGGGGGATTAGGTGAGCCTGGTGGTGGGTATTAAGGAGGAGCACTGGGTGTGGTGCATAAACAATGACTCTTTGAACACTGAAAAAGTAAAAAAAATTTTTTTTTTTTAAGTAAAATATGGGGACGCCTGGGTGGCTCAGTGGGTTAAGCCTCTGCCTTCGGCTCAGGTCATGATCTCAGGGCCCTGGGATCAAGTCCCGTTCCGGGCTCTCTGCTCGCTGGGGAGCCTGCTTCCTCCTCTCTCTCTCTCTGCCTGCATCTCTGCCTACTTGTGATCTCTCTCTGTCAAATAAATAAAGGAAATCTTAAAAAAAAAAAAAAGGTAAAATATGGCTGGTAAGATGATATGTGAAAATATAAATATACTGAAAACATAAAGGACTGGCTTTGGATTTGATGTTAGAAGTGGTAATTAGGCAGTTGGAATATGTGAAACTGTTAAATTGATTTGGAAATTTTAGGGTTTAGCTACTCTAAAGAAGGGGGAAAAGTGAGAACAGATTTGCCAGTTTCTAATACTATACATTTTTTAATGCTCAGTGTTTTTATTTTATGACTGGGTAAGACAATGTTACTATTTTAAGTAATGTCACAAGTATTGAAATATTGAATGATAAAATGTAATTTATGGGTTTCCCAATTAATCTGTGCCTTTAATACACATGTTCTTAGCCAAAAGGCTGAGAAGCGATGATCTATCCATAAAATAGACATTACTTTGTTAACAGGTAAAAGTTTTATATTTATGAAGTGGAAGTACAAAGTGGAAATATACTTTTCTCATCTATCTGAGATCCTTGGCTACCCCAGATATACATTTTCTCTTTAATCTTTTCCAAATCAGTCTTTCTCTCTACCTCATCAAAATGTATCTGTCAGTCAAGGTTAAGGAAAACAGCACAAGTCTCTATTTAGATGAGAGACTTAAAAGAGGTACTTGCAATAAACTATTATAATTACTATTGTTACAAGTGGTTTTGTTGGATTATAGAGGGTGAGCTTCTTGAAGTGTTTTTCAAACATGAATCAAATTCAAAACATGTTTTCTCCCAACTGATATATCTTAACTCCCTTAAACATCTGAGCATTTTAAGTGCAATATGAAAGTCTTTCAAGTTGTTTTATGTTCATTTATGCTTGTCAAATGTTATTTTCTAGTAATTACATATATGCAAATTTTCTCCTAAGCTTTTCCCCTTAAGGAAGTAAAAGTAAAAAAGGTCAAAGTTGTAGTCAGATTGTTTAATTCAGAGTTGTAATTTGATCAAATCTCATTTTAAAATGGATTTTTCCTGGAGCTTTAGAGTATTATTTCCTTTCTCCTACCTCTCTATTCTATATTGTTCTTCAAGATTTTATTAATCTATAAATATTGCAAATTTTCAACTAAAGAATTATAATAGACTTTGATGAAAATATATCAGGTCTTGTAATTTGAGAGTGTACCTAAAATATGTTCCACATATATAATGGAAGTTTTTGCCTTAGGAAAATATTTCAAGTGGCCATATTCTCCATTTCATCTTATCTGGAAATGTAAAAGAGATGAGTTGCCAATAATTGATAGTCTCTGCATCATCCTTGCTCTGTTATCATCTGGTTTTCACCAATGGGAAGCAGCATATCAGGGATCAGATGGTGAGAGAAGAGAGAGGTCAGGGTATTAATCTGCTTACATAGCCTTCTTATCTTGCTGAGGTTACCAAAACCTACCAGGTAACCCCTATCAGAGAGCCTCAGACATTTCAATCTCTTCCCAAGCTTAGCAACCCTATTTCCTCCTCTTGACCCTTCAAGTTCATGAGTGGTAACAACTTATCACTGTTGAAAAACCTGACTGCCTCACTATCCTTGTGTTTTACCCATGCCCACATCTCTGTAAAAAATCTTTTCGTTAAGTTCTTTTAAAACAGTCGCATCTTTTTAAGGTTGCTATTTCCTTCTTGACCACCGCCTGACACAGTGATTAGGCATGACCCCAGGAAACAGACCCTCAAAGTATAATCAAGTTTTGAGGGGAGAATCAGAATACCCCATGATGTCTTTTTTTTTTTTTTATCTTTGTCTCATGTAGCTGTAAGAAAAACATGGCTAAGGATCTACCCAAAGTCTAATTGTATAGGCTGTGGAGGTATAAAGCCAGTTACATAAGCAATTTTATCAAGTTATACAAGGTAATGGCCTTGGGTGGGAAGAAATGAATCTCTGGAATAAAATGGTAACATTCAGGCAGAAACAGAGCATGCTGAGAACTCAAAAAATCCCAGATCTCTCTGAATCTTCCTTGCCAACTGAAGCAGCCTTTCACTTTCTGTGAGGGAACAGAATTCCCCTGCATAAAATAATTCAAAGCATTTACACCTGGCATTTTCTTTCAAGAAGAGGTACTAATTTTCTTCAGGATCCCCCCTCCACCCCACCTGCTTCCAGATCCATAGTAGAAATAAGCATAGTCCAAAGAGAGAAGATCTGCTCCAGGAGGAGATAGCACAGACACTGAAAACATTGTAGGGCCTTCCATAAGAAGTTTTTAGGCTCTACTAATTTATGGTGGCGATTCTATAGAATTTGCATGGAAGTAGATTCCTAGGATGTTAGAAAAGGAGAATGAGATATACATTGGATTAGACCAAATTTGTCAGTATGGGCACACATCTCTTGGGATTTGGAATTTAATGTATTGCTTAAAGCATTTGGTAATGATGTCAGCAGTTTTCTGTTGTTAAATGAAACCTTGTCTCAATGGGTATAACTAATATGGCTGAGATGCCAGAATTTCCCTGACATACTTTAGAGAAAGGATTTCAGGGTTTAAAGATGTGATAATATTAGAATGTACCTATTATATTCAATCTGCTCACCCACTCTCAATTGATACTTTCCAGAAGGACTGGTAGATCCTTCTTCACCAAGACATTCATTGGTAAAGGCAGCCCTAGTGTCTTTGAAGAGTAGGTCTGATTTGCCACTAGGACTAAAAGAGAGCAAATGTCTGAGCCTGGCATACCAAGCAACTATGTAACCCTGATTTTCCTGTCATGAACTGATGTTAGTTGTTCCACAAATCATAAAGTTGGACTTGTAGAGCATCATTCTATTATTACATGGAAATGGTGTATGAGACCAGGTATAAGCAAATCCATAAAGAACAAATAAATTACGTAACCAGATGGCTCCAGATCTCACTGGGCTCTAGTAACAAAACTCTCTCCTTTGGAGACTTCAGACCTAAGAGTGACAATGGTGTCCCACTGTTGCTCGTCCCTGGATACCTCACCATCCTTTTGGGATCCTTAACCTTGCCCATACCTCTGTAGGTAATTTCTTTACTACATTCTTTTCAGTTAAATTCTTTTGAGTGAGTGGGCTTTCTGCTACTTGCTGGGATCCTGACTGAGTCACTACATAAAATACACACACACACATGAGCACGGGAGCACACACACACACATACATGCACACAAAGTATTCCCATTATCCAGGATTATTCATGCCAGAAGAAGGAAAGGAGCCTGGATGAGTTGAGAGAAATAATGTGCTGTTGTGGAAAGGAGATCATCTCTGGAATTACATAATCTGAAACATAAATCATTATCTGATTTTGAATAAGTTCCTTTCCTCTCTACACCTCAATTTATTAGTCTGTAATGAAGAAAATAACAGTATCTCATTGAATCATTATGATAATTAATGAAAAAAGTGTGATAATGTATAAAGCACCTAGAATACCAAGTGTGTAATAAATTTTATTTCATTAGCCATAGAAGACAGTAGAGGATCATTTATCTAGGAATCTAAACACTGTAAACATTCAAACTATAGAATCTTTGTCAAAGCATTTCCTTTATGATCACTCACTTCTCAAAAAATCACATCAGTATAATAACTGAAGAACAGGTTGCTATGTAATCTCACATGGTAATGGTGATTTTCTGCCAGACTTCAAAGGGCCATCCAGTATTACAACTCACACCACCCTCACAGCATGGTAGAAATCACAGTGGATGAAATCAGTGACATCTTGGTTATCTGGCTGGTACAGCATGACTTATGGGAGCATTTGTAAAGAATATGGTTGTTCCTTTACATGTTTTACTATGTCATTTTATACTCATTCTTCTAGGAGGTAAAATATCAAAATTCTGGCAATAACTAACTGGGAAGATGTTAGGTCCTTCACATTCCAGAAATCTTATGTGCTTTGCAATTGGCTGGCTGTTGATTAAGTCCATACTCCCTTTAAAGTATATAGCAGATTATTTTCCCTCTAAAAGAACGACAAATGCCCAATAAGATAATCGTACTTTTATTTAATTTGATTTAGCTCTGTCTTGATACTCTAAAAGGTTTTGAGACAGCTTATAAAAATATACAAATGGGAAAAAAAATAAATAGAGAATGAATCTGAGTGAAGGTAGTAAAATAAAATAAAGCCAAGGAAGTGGTTAGTGCATTAAAAAATCTGTCATGGGATGCCCATGTGGCTCAGTCAGTTAAGTGGCCAACTCTTCATTTTGGCTTGGGTCATGATCTCATGGTCTTGGAATCAAGCCCTGCGTTGGTCTCTGCACTTAGCAGGGAGTCTGCTTGAGATTCTCTCTCCTTCTACTATTGCTCCCCCCCACAACATGCTCACTTTCTCTCTCTTTCTAAAATAAATCTTCTTAAAAATCTAAGTCATAAATTACTATGCACCTATTAACATTGGGCCCTAAGTATTTCTCTAAACTTTCTGGTAGCAGTAAAGGGAGAGAAACATTACTGGTTACAGGATTCATAGAGTGGACAAATTTAAAATAAATGACTTGCTCAGGAGACAGAGCATTTCCTGGTAATGAAAACCAAGAGCAGTTTCTCTATGTATCAATATAAGGAGGACGACAGGAAATTATATCTTTCATAACATTCCTTACAATAAATATGAGTGAGTATCATTTCAAGTAATTATTTCATGTAACTTTCCTTTTTAGTTAAAAAAATTTTTTAAAGATTTTATTGATTTGACAGAGTGATCACAAATTGGTAGAGAGGCAGAGAGAGATAGGGAAGCAGGCTCCCTGCCAAGCAGAGAGCCTGATGTGGGACTCAATCCCAGGACCCTGATATCATGACCTGAGCTGAAGGCAGAGTTTTAACCCACTGAGCCACCCAGGTGCCCTATTTCATGTAACTTTCTTATATGTGTTCATTCAAAGTTATTCTCTGAAGGTCAAATGATATAATCAACTTTTATAGGATATGTATGGTCTTGTTTAGTAGGGGAGCAAAATTAGAATACCTAGAGAAAATTAATATAATACATATCCACCCTTAAGAATAAGCAAAGAATTCAAGTTGATATTCTTAAAATCTAATCTCTAACAACTTAGGGGATAGACATTTGATATTGCTGAACTAAACTGTATGCTTTGATTATCAATTAAATGGTGGCAAATGGGTTTTCCAGCATCTGTTAACATTAAGGCCAACCAAGACATGTGGCTGACCAATTGACCATTCTTCCTTTATAAGAGATAAATTGCAGATTTATAAGGAAGAGTCAAATTTAACATAAGAAACCTTGTAATGACAGAATTACTACAAATATTCTATTCCTCTTTTCCCTTATTTCCAATCTATACTCTTGTAAGAAGTTTTTTGAGTAGAGGCTGAACTGACATAATAGATTTCCAAAGTATGCAGTATTTCCTTTCTTCTTTCTTTCACTGACATTAATTAATCACCTATTATAACTTAAGCACTGTCTTGGGTAGTGGGAGTATAATGTCGAGGAAGACATAATTAGTGCCCAAAGAGCCTAGGTACACAGACATATATGTAAGCAGTCCTTCCAATATGGTCTATGATACTACATGTCAACAAAAACAATACTTTCTTGAAAAGAAATTCAGGGAAAACTTCATAGAAAAAGAGATGACTAAGATGAATTTCAAAAGATAGTTGAGACTTTGCTGAAGGAAAAGGAAGAAGTACAGAGTATAGAAAATAGCCCATGGAAAAGCACAAAATGAGAATACAGTGAACATAGAATATATGGCAGCAAGGCACAAATTGAGAAATCCATGGCAGATTTGGTCAATAGCTAATTAGCAAAGAGGATGTACAAGGACAGGTAAGGAAATAATAGGGACTGATAGTTGCCAATAGCCAGCAAGGAAGTAAACACTTCAGAACAACAACCTGTGAGGGACTGAATCCTACCCATAAGTGTATGACTGAGCTTGGAAGCAGGTCCTTCCCCAGTTCAGACCTGAGGTGACCGTGGCACACCTTCATCATGGCATGTGAGAGCCCCTAAAGCAGAGAACCCAGCTAAGCCAAGCCCAGGTTCCTGACCCACAGAAACTGTGAGATTGTAACTATTTTTGTTTTAAGCCTCTACATTTGGGGCGATTTGTTACTCAGCAAAAGATAACACTCAGAGGTTTTAAATTTCTGTTTCCAAAGTCTAAAGGCTCCTTCAAATAATTAAAAAAAAATTATCACATGTTCCCAAGTATTTTCTGTGGTGACAACAAAATAAATACATTGTTTAGGATGGTCAAGGGCAGGGTGGAAAATGGAAGAGTAGTTTAAAGGAAAAGTGAGTGGTATAAATCAGTAATCTCATCTCCATGGGAACCAATATAGGATATAAAATAACCCATGGGAGTAAAAGAGAAAAATAGGAGGGTTTTGATCAAAAGAATTGATGGGACCAAACCCTTCCCAACTTGCTATGTACTCAGTGCTTTTTGAAAGAAGAGCTGAATAAGTAATGCTTGCCATATATCGGGCAAGATTCCACAACATATACATTATTTGATTTTACAGTCTGTGAAATAGTAAATTGTGATGTGGAAGCAAGTCAGTTGCTCAAGATCACTCGGTGCCTTCCTGTTGGAATGGAGCTCTGGATTCAGTTCTTTAGGTTTAGTGCCTTTGCTCTGCTAAACCACAAGATCTTTTAGTGCAACAGGAACAAGATCATCAATTCTTTCAACTTTAATAGAATATATAGAGCATTTAGTATATCTACACATTGCATATAGTTATGATTCCTTTCTTTTATACTTAACCTGAGTGATATTGGTAATGTTTCTTGGTTTTCGTTTTTTCCCTTTTACTTCAGTTTACTGATAAATAATTTATATATATCACTGTATAAGTTTAAGGTGTACAGCATGTGAGTTTGATTTACAAATATAAAATGATTTCTACAGTAGGTTTTCTTAACATCCATCATATCATATAGATGCAGTAAAAAGAAAAAAAATCTCCTTGTGATGAGAATCTACCTGAGCATCTACCCTCTTAACAGCTTTCCTGTATACCATGTAGTAGTGGTCGCTGTAGCCATCATACTGCACATTGATTACATCTCTACTACTTATTTATCTTATAACTAGAAGTTTCTGTCTTTTGACCACCTTCCTCCAGATGTCCCCCCCCTCCTATGTCCTCCTCTTGCTTCTTGTAACCAGTAATCTGATCCCTTTTCTGTGAGTTTGGTCTTTTGTTCTGTTTCTTAGATTCCACATATAAGCAAAGTCATACAACATTCTTCTTTCTCTTATTTCACTTCACCTCATTTCCTTAAGGTCCACCAATATTGTTACAGATGGTAGGGTTTCCTTGTTTTTATGGTTGAGTAATATTCCAGTGTATATATATATATATATACCAAAACTTCTTTTTCCATTCATCTATCAAGGCAGTGTTTCTTAAACAAATACAGAGGTTCAGAGTTCAGTGGAGCCAAATTAGACTTAAATCAAGAACTCCTTGATTTAGTCCTCCATGTTGTCTGTATTTATGCAGGTAAAAGGACTTACCTTGCACTGAAATCCTGACTTCATTATATTTTCAATATTTAAAGGGACCCTATTAATCTCCTTTCTGAGTGTTAATTTCTTTATGATTTATTTTATGGTTTATGACACTGGGTTTGGCGAAAATTACTTATTAGAATTAATGCTCCTAGAAAGAAAATTGCCACTCTTGGGTTCTTTTTAAGGTTATATGATTCAGTATGGTGCTTCTGCCAGAAAAAGGAAGCCATTTTGTATCTGGCTTTAAGAAAATTAAGTTTCAAAATTTAAAGCAATTTCCCAAATTATTAATCTGAGTAAAACTAAATTTAAATCCTTTCTTGACCTATATCTGCCACAACAATCCTAGTGGACTTTCCAGGTCAGTTCAAATGGTCAGCATCACTATCATAATCATGGTCTTCCCCCATATTTGCTACTTCTCTCTTTTCTTGTTTGGATTTATTGGACTTGGGTTTTGTTTTGTTTTGTTGGGTTTTCTTGTTTTTGTTTTTGTGGGTTTTTTTTTTTATGCTTTTACCTTCTACCTAATTATTTACCTTGTATCTAATCATTCTCCATGTCCTACAGATTATTCCTTATCTATTCCCCTTTTCATTATTCCCTCAACATTACCATGGTTACATTCCACCATTACCTTATGCATAGGCCTCACTATATACTAGATGCATTATTAAGTCAGTGCATTCCAACCCCCATCCTCCAGAAAATGACCTGCTTCTCTTGTCTGCATGGCTGGGGCACATCTATTTTATACAATTTGATCCTATTCTACTGGGCACGGGTACTTGGTCTAGACTAGGCCAATAAATCTTTCCCTTTGGCTGACAAAAAGTCCGTTTCTATGGTGGTAGAAATGTAGGATCAGGATATGCTTCTCCCACATATACCAAAGAAAGAGAGAGACCCTGTCCTCAAGAGAGAGGCATAGAATCAAATACACAGGCAGGAGCAGAGACAAAAGTCAGAAGCAGAAGTCTGGGAGTGGCCACCTTCCTGGTTTACATAGTTCTTTAGGCCTGCTACATCCCAGTCCTTTGACTTCCTTATAGGGAATTCCTTTTTAAATTTCTTCAATAGTTTAGGGGCGCCTGGGTGGCTCAGTGGGTTAAGCCTCTGCCTTCAGCTCAGGTCATGATCTCAGGGTCCTGGGATGGAGCCCTGCATCTGCATGGCCTCTCTGCTCAGCGGGGAGCCTGTTTCCTGTCTCCCTCCACCCCCCTTACCCCCCCCCATGCCTCCTCTCTGCCTACTTGTGATCTCTGTCAAATAAATAAATCTTTTTAAAAAAATTCTTCAATAATTTAAATAGTCCTAACTACAAACTGTGGGAGTCCCCTAATTATTTTCTCTGTGTCCTGTCTCCCTGTTCTTATCCATCCCACATACCGGGGACAGACAAAGGGAACCATTGTGCAGTTGCAGGAGAGAGGTGACAGGGGTGGGAGGAATTACATTTTTCAGAAGTAAAGCTAACTGCAGTATAAGAAATACTTTGGAAAGTTATTAGTGGCAAACAAGGGAGTGCATCTCTGTAATGCAAGATCTGCCCACGTTTCTGTCTGGGGTTGACCTATGTTCTGAATTCCACGCTTCAGGCTACGCAGGGATCACAACAACAAGCAACATTGCCATCTTCTGGAAGTTAGAGAAATTACAGTGGGGGTTATCTCTTCAAAGACCCTTCAACTCCAGGCCTTGAAACTATCAGAGCCCTGGGAGTTTTTGGTTGTTGTTTTAAAGAAATGTAAACATAAATTCCACTTGTGTTTAATTATAATTATTCTCTTCTAGGTCATAAAGCTGTTGTTCAGTTATGACTCTCAGATCTGAACTCTGAAAAGTCTGCAATTCAGGAATTGTTCTTGTTGAGTAATTTACATTTTTACTCTAGTTGATTCTATTAAATTACAAACATTAAACCAAGCAGCTTGTAGCCTAGTTATATGTATTTTGCAATTGAAGGTGGTTAAAAAGACACATGCGATTCTCCATTCAGGCAGGTGAAAGAATATATGTAGTTAAATTAAAAGGCATCTAGCCAAAAGAAAGATTTTTCTGTAGCAGATTGAGAGTGGGTAATCTAAGGTTGAGAAGTAGCAAAATGATATTTGTGTAAACTTGTTCAGTGCTTCATTTCCATTAGTAAAAGGCAAAAAGTATAAAGGAAGATGTATAAGTAATTTAGGTAATTTATGATAACTTAAAAACTGTAAAACATTACAAATATGTAAGTTAAGTAAGAAGATTAAAATTCACTGTAATTGTGGACCCCTGGGTGGCTCAGTCAGTTGAGTGGCTGCCTTTGTCTCGGGTCATGATCTGGGGTCCTGGGATTGACCCCCACATTGGGCTCCTTGCTCAGCAGGGAACCTGCTTCACCCTCTCCTTCTGCCTGACACTCTGCCAGCTTGTGTTCTTTCTCTCTCTCTGTAATTGTAACTATGGAAAAATACGCATGCTTACAGAGTGGTGACCAGGCGGTCAGACTATGTACCCACTGATCATGTTAAGTCATATTAAGGTGAATTTCTAGAGCTAGTAAGTGTTTGCATTTTCTCTGTGGTACTGCTATTCTGTATCAGATTTTGAACTACATGAATATAGTTTTGGCCAAGGTGTGAAGCATTCTGTCCCACTTCCTTGAATACAACATTTCCTTGGCCTATGACCTTATATGGATTGGACTTTAGTTTGCCATAATCCCTCAGATTTGCTGCAGTTCCCTTACTCCTTTCCTTAATATTTGAAAAGTCAGGAAGGTAAACAGTCTACTCCCAGAAAGAAAACCTAAATATTTACTCTTCAAGTACACAAACAGTTTCTAGGAGATGGTGAAAACAGTTCTTTACTTTGCCCTGGACAATAATCAACCCATATGGAATCCAATTCTCATGGACATAAGGGGGTCCTTTCTTTCTGGTCTCCTTTCTCAGTTCTCCTCTTTCTTCTCTTCTTTCCTTTCATTCCCTCCATTATTTTAGCCATTTTTTTAATCACTTGGGGTCATTTGATTCCTTCAAGCTTTTCCTTTAGTGAAGCTGGAGCTAAGATAAGTGGAGATTACTTTCTTTTTATATTCTTTTTCATATTCTTAAAGTACTGTGTAGGGCAGAATAAAAGGCAAATGATACTTTGAGGTTCATCCTTAGAGTGAAACATCTAAAGGCAAACAAAACATCTTTTACTAATATTGTCACCATTTTAAAGCACAGCAAAGTTTATCCTTTACCTATGTGAACTCCTTATTTATCACCCTAGCTTGGTATCAACTTGGGGAGGGACAGGATGGGGTGGGAAGCAACCACCCCAGGAAGGAGATGAATGAGCCTTGAAGTTGTTTGAGGTGGATGTGGATAAGGACCTAACAATATCCCAGTCAGACTTCCTGCATTCTTCCTTCTGCTAGTTCTCTTCTTCCCCATGGGGGGCTTCCAGACAGTCTGCTACACCTATAATTTATACAGGATGGCTTGTGTTACAGAAAAGAAGAGTAATGGTCTCTTTCATAGCAGTTACAAAGTAAAGTCTTTGACCAAACACTACATTTATATTCAGTTGCTTAAAATAATAGTTATAATCTGTGCCAAAAGGGGAAAGCCAGAATTTCTGTTTTGTGTGTCTCACCATGAGATCTACAGTCTGTAGATATTTCTCCTGCTGTAATTTCTTCCATCTGTTTTATCTGTTATATTGCAGTGCAAGCACAGACGGAAACTATTCATGAGCTTAAGCAAGATTTATTTTAATGACAAGACACATGCTGATAGAAAGCCAGTGAGAGTAAAACTCAAGAGATATTATATTTTGACTGACCTTGGACTGGGCATTTGCCCAAAAAGCAAAAATATCCTTAGATATTTTATGATAACTTGTTGTCTTAACTAGGTACCATCCGGGCGGGGGGTTGATGATAAATATGTGCTCCAGTTACTCGAATGTGGGGCCTACTTATGTGTTGACAGAGGAGGCAGAGAAGCCTGTGTAGCTGATGAACAAATTCAACTTGTTATATGAGGTTGAAGTTTATTTAGTGTTTTATTTCAAAAATTAGACTACAACTGGGACCCAAGAATGGCCCAAAGTTTCCAGAATTAACTATTGTATTATTGCAGGAGTTCTCAATGTTGGCTACACTTTAGAATTACTTTGGACTTTAGAAACCTACCAGTCCCAAAGCTCAAAAATAGACCAGTTAAGTCAGAATAGATAATAGACTGGGATAGAACTTGGGCAAAGAATTTTTTTTTTTAACTCCTCAGGTGATGTGCAACCAGGGCTGAGAACCAGTACTGTTAGACAGTTTACAGTGGAATAGGAATACATCCTTACCTCATTTTCATTACATTCACCCATAATGGTCAGGTTTGAAAATTGTACTTGAATAATCAATATCTCAAAATGAAATTTTGACCAATAGTTTTAGTCCTTGTTGTAAACCAAATGTGTTGCAGTTTCATGAAGCATTGGTATAACTACCATTTATTCACAAGGAATAGTTATATGCTGGAGAATTTTCTTTATTACCCATAATAGCAAAGACTAAATATTTCATTTATTTTAACTGACTCCATTGTGTATTTTTCTATACCACATTAATTTATAGTCTAAAAAATTTCGTCTAAATAATACTAAAGCCTGTGGAGTACACATGAAAATATTATGAAAGCACAACTGAAGAACACTTTTTTTTTAAGTTATTAAGTAAAGGGAAGGTTACCCAATGTTTCTGGCAAGAAATCTAAAATATTATGCAATTAAAACTATTTTACATTGTGTGAATATATACATATATACATGTACTAGAATATGGATTAAGCTGCTGTAATGGGGAAACCTCCAAATATGGTGGATTGAATAAGATTAAACTTTATTTCTATCTCATGAAACAACCAAGATGAGGGCACCTTTTGTTACAAGAAGGCTATTTCAGTAGTTGCCAGTTTCCAGCCAGTTGGGAAGAGAGGAAAGGAAAGAGGCCGAACATACCACTTCTGTTTATTTTCCACTGGCCAGAACTTAGCCATAAGCACATGCCTAGCTGCAAGGAGGCTGAGAAGGCAATGGATTCTTCTGAGTGGCTACGTAACCAAATGAAAGCCAGGGATTTCTATTACTAACAGAAAGAAGAGGAGAATGGACACTGGTATATTTCTCAATCTCTGTAATATCTACATATAACACAGAATCTAAATATACCTGGAATATAAAGGAACCTTATGATTTAAAATTTTATTTTGAGTTTATTTCATTATGTATCCTATTAACATTTGAGAAATTTAGAATTTGTATTCCTTTGAGGGAAGGCAGCCCAAGATGATGGCATAGGAAGATCCTGAAACACTTCTCACAGACACACCAAATTTACAGCTATATATGCAACAGTTCTCCAAAAAAGACCTGAAAAGTAGCTGAAAGCTCCTTCACAACAAACAATAAAAGAATCATATTGAGATAGGTAGGAGAGACAAAGATGCAGTCTCACCAAAAATCCCATCTCTGATCACGATTAAGAGGGACTGCACAAACCCAGAGCTTCTTGCTCAGGAATGTGGGGTACATGTCTCACATCCGTCACCTCAGTCCTTGAGACCTGCACCAGAAAGACACATGGGTTTGAAAAGCAATGAAGCTTATGTCCAAGAGAGCCAGAGCACTCTAGGGCACTAAGATACTGTTCTTGAAGAAGATTCATTTGCCCTGGGGTCCAATGCAAAAGCAGCAATTTGAAAATTACCTAGACGAAGGAGCTTTGAAGTTCTGTTTGAAAGCACCTAGACTATATATGAAGGAGATTCATTTGCTAATCTTAAAGTGGCTATGGACAGGCAGGGCCTGTTGGGACTTTTCCAGGGACAGAGGTGCTGGTTTTTGCACTGTTCTTCTATCTTATTGGCACTTGTCGACATGCACAGTCACTGCATTCTCTTGCTACTCTGCTAAACTAGAGGGAGAGCACCCCAGTCTTTGCTCTTCCACTTCCCCACTAAAGCTGGCAGACACACACATTCCACACAGAGGACAATCTTTAATCATCTGGCTCTGGTTGCCCAGTTAGTGGAAGGAAGGAAGTAATAAAGATCAGAGTGGGAATATGGACTAAAAAGACAGTAGAAAAAAGATCCATGAAACTAGAGCTGGTTATTTGAAAAATTGGTGAACCTTCAGCTAGATTCATCAAGAAAAAAAAAAAAAAACACAAACAAACAAAACCAAGGACTCAAAATCAGAAATCAAAGAGAAGTTATAACATACCTCAGAAATACAAAGGATCACAAGAGACTACTATGAATAATTAGATACCAACAAACTGGACAACATAGAAGAAATGGATAAATCTATAGAAACATACAATCTTCTAAGACTGAATCATGAAAATCTGAATATATTGATTACTAGTAAGGAAATTGAATCACTAATCAAAAACCTCCCTTTAAACAAAAGTCCAGGACCAGATGGCTTCACTGGTAAATTCTACTAACCACTCAAAGAAGCTGTAATACCTATCCTTCTCAAACTTCAAATAATTGAAGAGAAGAGAATATTTCCAAACTCATTTCATGAGGCCAGCATTGTCCTATTAACAAAACCAGACAAGGGCACCACAAAAAAAGAAAATTACATGCCAATGTCCCTGATGAACATAGATGCAAAAATCCTCAGCAAAGTATTAGCAAACCAAATTCAACAGTACACTAAAAGGATTATACACTATAATAAAGTGGGATTTATTCCAAAGATGTGAGGATGGTTCAATACCTGCAAATCAACGTGATACACCACATTAACCAAATGAAAGATAAAAATCATATGGTCATTCCAATGGAAACAGAAAAAGCATTTGTCAAAATTCAACATCCATTTATGATAAAAAAAAAAAACCCTCAACAAAGCAGGTATAGAAGGAATGCAATGCAGCATAATAAAGGCAATATATGACAAGCCCACAGCTAACGTCATACTCGATGGTGAAGAGCCAAAAGCTTTTCCTTCCTAAGATCAGGAACTAGACAAGGATGTCCAGTCATACCACTTTTATTAAACATAGAATTGGAAGTCCTAGCCAGAGAAATTGGTGTGAAAAATAAATAAAAATCACACAAATTAGGAAGAAATTAAACTGTTACTATTTGTAGATGACATAATTTTATGTACAGAAAACCCTAAAGACTCCACTAAAAAAAAAAACCTGTTAGAACTAATAAATGAATTTATTCAACTTTCAAGTCACAAAATCACTGTACAAAAATCTGTTGTGTTTTTATATGCTAACAGCAAACTATCAGAGAAATTAAGAAAACAATTTCATTTACAATTGCATCAAAAAGAATAAAATACCTAGGAATAAATTTAATCAGAGAGGTGAAAGACCTGTACTCTGAAAACTATAAGACACTGATAAAAGAATTTTAAAAATATAAATAAATGGAAAGACAGTCTGTATTCATGGATTGAAGAATTAATGTTAAGATGTCCATAGTACCCCAAGAAATCTATAGATTCAGACAATCTCTATTCAAATATCAGTGGCATTTCTCAGAGAAATAAAGCAAAATAATCCTAAAATTTGTATGGAACCATGAAAGATCCTGAATAACCAAAGCAGCCTTGAGAAATGCATCCTGTGCATCATGCATCCTGATTTCAAACTACATTACAAAGCTATAGCAATCAAAACAGTATGGTATTGGCATAAAAAATAGACACATAGTGAAACAGAATAGAGAGCCTGGAAATAAACCCAGGCATAGATGGTCAGTTAATTTATGTCAGAAAATCTAAAATATACAGTGGGGAAAGGAGAGTCTGTTCAAATAATAGTGTTGGGAAACTAGACAGCCACGTGCAAAAGAATGAAAGTAGGCTACTATGTTATACCATACACAAAATTAACTCAAAATGAATTAAAGACTTGAAGGTAGAACCTAATACCATAAATCTCCTAAAGAAAAAAAAATCCAAGTAAGCTCCTTCACATGGTTCTTGACAATGAGCTTTTTAATCTGGCTCCAAAAGCAAAGCCAACAAAAGCAAAAATAAACAGGTGGGACTACATCAAACTAAAAAAGTTCCTGCACAGCAAAGGAAACCAACAAGAAAATGAAAAGGCAACTTAATGGGAGAAAATATTTCCAAGTGATATATTTAGTAAGGGTTAATATCTAAAATACATAAAGAACCCTTCAACTCAATATCAAAAATAATTTGATTAATGGGCAGAGGATCTGAACAGATACTCTTGCCAAGGAAGACATACATATGGCCAGCAGTCACATGAAAACACAAATCAAAACCACAGTGAGATATCATCTCATATCAGTTAGAATGGCTGTTATCAATAAGATAAGAAATTACAAATGTCAACAAGAATATGGGAAAAGGCAACCATCATACACTGCTTGTGGAAATGTGAATTAGTATAGCCACTATGGAAAACAGTATAGAGTTTCTTCAAAAAATTAAAAATATAACTGCCATATCATCCAGAAATTCCACTTCTGGTTATTTATTTAAAAAAAAAAGAAAATTAAAACCCTAACACAAAAAGATATATGCAACCCTATGCTCATCACAGCATTATTGATATTAGCTATGGTTTTGAAACAAGTCTCCATCAATGGATTCGTGGATTAAGAAGATATGGTGTGTGTATATATACAATAGAATACTGTTTAGACATAAAGAAAAGAATGAAATCTTGCCATTTGCAACAACATAGAGGATTAAGTTAAATGAAGTAAGTCAGGAAGGGCAAGACAAATACTATATGATTCTACCTATATGTGGACTCTAAACAAAATAAAACAAAATGCATAGATACAGAGAATAGAATGATGGTTACCAGAGTGGGGTGGATTTGTGGAGTGGGCAAAATAGGTAAAGGGGGTCAAGAGGTACAGACTTTTAGTTTTAAAACAAATAAATCCTGTGATGTAATAAATAGCAAGGTGACTAGTCAGTAGTATTGTAGTGCACATTTGAAAGTTACCAAATTTGGGGCGTCTGGGTGGCTCAGTGGGTTAAGCCTCTGCCTTCGGCTCAGGTCATGATCTCAGGGTCCTGGAATCGAGGCCCGAATCAGGCTCTCTGCTTGGCAGGGAGTCTGCTTCCTCCTCTCTCTCTGCCTGCCTTTCTGCCTACTTGTGATCTCTCTCTCTCTCTCGTCAAATAAATAAATAAAATTAAAAAAAAAAAAAAGAAGAAAGAAAGAAAGTTACCAAATTTTCAGTGGCCTGTCATTGAACAGAAATGGAATCAGACTTTGCTAATTCTTGGATTATGAGTAAGGTGCTTAACTTAGCTTTTCTGTGTTTCATTTGCTAATCTTTATTTGTTATATGTTTCTAAAGGGGGTAGAGAATTTATAATACCTATGTTAAAAGGTGTTTATGATATGTATATCGTATATGAAAACCTGGCTCCAGAAAGGTATTCATTAACAGTGAAGTCTGTTCTCCTTAATCTGGCATTCAGAAATCTTCATGTATAACTTTCTCTTTCTCTTCTCTTCCCAGTGCTTTGGTAACACCAGATTTTTTTTTTAATCATACATTAACATGCCATAAATAATTTTGCACATTTACTTCTCTGTTCCCTATGCTTGGAGTTGCTTCTCGCCTGTTTTTTATTCACTTCCCAAGGTTTACATTAGATGTCCTATTACCTCTTCAGCTCTCCAAACAGGTTAAGCACTCCCTTCCATGTACACCCATGGAAATTTAATGACAGCCCTATAACTACTCTAACCATCTATCACCATGCATACACTTTTGTCTCTGCCATAGATTATGAGCTTTTTAAAGGCAGAAATCAGGTCTCATTCATCATTCTATAGATCATAAGATGTGTTCCATAAATGTTTGAATGAGTCAGTGGGTAAATGAGGAATATTAGAAACCATCAATTTGTATTTATTTTGGAGTCACAGAGAGTGCCCACATCACATCAGGAACTAGGAGCAGTAAATTAAGATTGTAGTTTAGGAACTAAATTTTTAGATCTACATAAATACACAAAATCATCTGGAGAAGACAGAATGGCTCCAGGCCAACAGGACTCCACAGAAACCAACTCAACTGTACTAATAATTTATGTAAAGGAACAATGGGCCATTTAAAGAAGAGTGGGTTAACCCTAGTAATCTTAGAAAATCAGGGTCACTCTGGCAAGACTTGATCATGGCTCTTTGGAGTACTTTTCAGGAAAGAGTCAGCTTTCTAGAATTTGAGTCCCAACTGTAACATTTTTCATGGAACACCATAGATAGATCATCTTATTTTAGCCCAGTGCTATTAAGCATGCATGCCACATAGCTCTCATTTGTGTTCTCATTTGTGCTCATCTCACAGCCTTTAATTCTTATTCTCCCCATTATAAATTAAAAATTGATTTCTTTTTTTAATTTATTTTTTTAATCTATATATTTTTTACTTTGTTTTTCCAATTTATTTATTTTCAGAAAAACAGTATTCATTATTTTTTCACCACACCCAGTGCTCCATGCAAGCCGTGCCCTCTATAATACCCACCACCTGGTACCCCAACCTCCCACCCTCCCGCCACTTCAAACCCCTCATATTGTTTTTCAGAGTCCATGGTCTCTCATGGTTCACCCCCCGCCTTCCTATTTACCCAAAAGCACATACCCTCCCCAATGTCCATAACCCTACCCCTCTTCTCCCAAAAATTGATTTCTGATTGTGATTTGGCTACTCAAGTGGACTCATCCATTATAGACTTCAGTGAGGTACTCCATGAGAAAATTTATACACCTTCAAAGCTAACACCCCTGTCCAGTCAGCTTTCTTTTGGATAATATTTTTATACTAAAAATAGACCAGTGTCCATACCTAGTACGTAAAATGAGTGATGAGAACTTAAAACTCTCCCACATCTGCCTAAGATGATTTCTAACACCAACATAGATACAATTCTTATCATTATTCTTCTTCAAAAAGTCCTGTTAGTTAACTTGGTAAAAGGATTACGTGACCTGGGAGCACTGCTAAACTTAATACCTAAGGTTATGAGTCTGAGTTGATTAGGCATTTTGTCCTCAAGTCACAAAGACTGACTCATTTTGACTCAAGAAAGGTGAATGTATTGTAAGGGTACAAGTGGCACTTAAAAGGAAGGAGCATTATAAGAATCTATGAAGGCCTAGAGGACAGTAGGAGAGTCAAGATCCAAGCATAAGAGCAAGAGAATTCTGATTTTGCCTCTTCACATTGAGAGCTCAATAGTTTTCAGTTTTGTGCTTCACTATTAACGGACTCTCTCTAATGGCTATTTCTAGTTCTCTGTTTTTGTTTTGATTACTTGTTGACATCTGTCTTCATAAATATTCAAATATTCACAGAGGGAAATTCATATTAGACCTCAAGCCACTGTCATTTATGTTCAGGCAGAGCCTTTGCAACATGTCTCATCTGAGGCTGCTGTCCAGTCTATAGGCAAGTCCCCTGGGTTCAGGTTCTCATCAGAACACTCTCCTGTGGTGAGATCGGGCAGTTGAATGGTTAGAACCTGATCGACTATGCCTCAGGCACCTAGGAGGTCCAAACATGGGACAGTTCTCCTTATAAGAAGCTGTGGGTTGGCAAGAACTTACAGGTTAATAAAGTCAGTAATTTAATCTATTGAGACAAAGAACGCAAATGTAAGTGTATGGATGGGCTACATCAGAATCTCCTGGGATCCTTCTAAAAATAGAGAATTCTGGGTTTCACTTTAGACATACTAAATTAAAATCTCAAGGAGTAGGATTAGAGAATATACATTTATTCTCCAAGTGACAACAGCTCTAACATATTGATGGAATGGAATTATGGGAAGGATGGGAAAGCTCAGACTGAAAGAAAGTCTTTATTGGAGCATCTGGGTGGCTCAGTTGGTTAAGTGTCTGACTCTTGATTTCAGTTCAGGTCATAATCTCAGGTTTGTGATACAGAGCCCTACACTGGGGTCTGCACTGGGCATGGGGCATGCTTGGGATTCTCTCTCTCCCTCTACTCCTTCCCCATCTCACACATATACACATACACACATGCACACTCTCTCAAAAAAATGAAATGAATGAATGAATGAAAGTCTTCCTGATTCTCTTAATAAATTTGTAGGGGAATTCTGATGTACTCTAATGGAATTGTGGCTAAAAACACAAAGTAAAAGTGCCAAGGTATAATAGTTTCTTACAAAGAATTTAAAAATGTAAAGAATATGTTTCCCTGTAGATTCCAGAGTTTATACAAAAGAGAGTCTAAGAGACCAGAAGGAACTAATGTTAAACTCAACCACCATGAGCTTTTGAGATTGCTTTAAGCAATGTTGAGAGCTTGCTTCATTTTCTTTTTTCCTTATATGTAACAGGTATATTTGGTAAAATATCATGATGTATAAAGTAATTTTTTCAAAATGCTACCTAATTTATAAAATTTTCATGAAATAATTTAAGAAAATCTTTTATTTATTTTTTTAAAGGTTTTTTTTTTTTTTTATTTGACAGACAGAGATCACAAGTAGGCAGAGAGGCAGGCAGAGATAGAGGAGGAAGCAGGCTCCCTGCGGAGCAGAGAGCCTGATGTGGGGCTCGATCCCAGGACCCTGGGACCATGACCCGAGCCGAAGGCAGAGGCCTCAACCCACTGAGCCACCCAGGCGCCCCAGAAAATCTTTTATTTTAATGGAAGAAAGGAAACGATCCTTTAATGCTTTAAAGGAAGAGTTATTTAATACAGATATTCCCTAATAATATTACTATAAAAATAAGCACATACTACTTCTAGATATTATTATCTTTATTATAAAATATATTTTATGTTGAGGTAACATTTCAAAGGATATTTGGCAAAAATCAATTGAATTCTATATACACAATTTCATTATGTGCAATATATGTAAAGGACTCAATAATTTTTCTAGCATTGCACATAGACTGATTTTAGAAAAAAATAAAGCTAAAAGTTCTCTATTTAAAGAGGGATTTCTTTCTACTACTCTCCCCCACCCAGTCTTCCATATTGTATCACCAGTGTGGGTGAGTCAGTATTCATGGGAATTCCACAAAAAGCATCAAAAAGGGTAAATAAGTTGAGAACAATGTTTCCTTTATCCAGAATACCTCACTGTGCCGTAATTTGAAAGTGCTTTCAAAAACTAAATATTTAATCATATAGGATTCACTATTGTTTATCCCAGGAATGAATAGAATTCTCTTGTCTTCAACAAAGAAATGTTATGCAGAGCTCCAGCACTAGTCTTTTCTGCTGTGAAGACCTCCCTGATTTTCCAAGGCAAAGTTGGTCCCATCTTCTGTGCTTCCATATATTTTGTTCATACCTCTTACAGCACTTAACACACTGCATTGTAATAATTCTTGTTTCCCCCATATGTATCCCTGTTTAGCTTTTTTAAGTTTATTTATCCCTCTATAAGCTCCTCAGGAGCAAGAAACAAGCCTTAAGCTTCTTTAATATCCCAGCACCTAGCACAGTGCCTGGTACATAATAGAACCTCAGTAACTGTTATGTTAATGAGTTAGTAACTATTTCAGTTGTGAAGCTATAATGTACATCTTTCCTTGCTTCCAGTCTCATTTAGTGTGTTCTGGTGTCACCTGAGAGTATTTAAACCCTCTAAGTTGGTGACACCCTAGAACATTTAGGTGACACCCTACAACATTTCCTTTCAGAAAGAAATGACCTCTGGTTGTCCTTCTGATTAAAAAAATCAATAAATTATAGTTATAATGATTTCCCTGTTCTCCAACTCCCAAGATCCCTATAGGTGAGAGCCACTTCTTGGAGAGTTGACGCTAGTAGCCATCTTGGCAGTCATTGTCATCTTGATCCCCAATGGGTTTGTTGTGATAAGTATCAACTGTTAATTTTCTGCTTTCTATCTCAGTGTTTTTTGACTGGCCATCTTCCTCACTGCTTGATTTGCTCTCAGTAGAGTTGCTGTCTTCTTTTGATTTGCTGCTGTCCTGAGAATCACTGGCATCATCTTCCTCAGACTGGCTGTCTTGCTCAGACTGGCTTTCTTCACTCTGGCTCTCTGCTGAGGCACTGTGAGACTGGCTCTCCTGGCTAGAACTATTCTCCTCATCAGTGGACTCTGGGCTTTCCTCTGAGTCTTTGAGGCTTTCATTGGATTCACTGTCAGCTTGCTCCTCTGTGGATTCACTTTCTGAACTGGAGGGTTTATTCAAGCTGTTCTCTTCACTGGAATCACTATCTTCCTGATCTTCTGAGTGACTGGTGGTATTATCTGGGTTGTCACCCCTGGACTCACTCACTACCTCTTCCTGAGATTCACTACTGCTTTCCTGAGATGGCAGATCATCCTCTTGACTAGACTCACTACTGGGGTCTTGTACATCTTGACTGTCTTCTTGGGACTGATTTTCCTCACTCTCTTCAAGAGATTCACTCTTGCTGTTTTCCCTGGATTGACTGAGCCCAGCTTCTTTAGAGTTGGTGTTTTCTGTTGAGTCGCTCTGGATTTCTTCCATTGTGTTGCTATCATCAAACTCATCTATATCATCTTCCTCAGAAATGCGGGACTTTCTGAAAATTTTCCTCCTGGAATATTCTACTGATTGGCTATCACCTGAATCCTGAGTGCTTGCTTGTTCATCACTGTTTCTTTTTGATTCTTCTGATTTGACACTAGCACTGTTCATTCTGGAGTTACTTCTATCACTCCTGATAATGTCTGGATCATCATTCTGGATTTCTTCATCACCAAACTCGGAGCCATCCCCATGGCTACTATCCCCTTCACTGTCACCTCCCACCCAGTGCTCCTCACTCTCACTCTCTCGAGCAGAGTCACCTCTCTCAGACCTGCTGTTCACCTCATCCTCATTGTCAAGGTCCCTGCTCTCACTGGTGGTATCTTGGCCACTATCTTCCCCTTGAAGGGCACTGTCTTCCCTAGATTGTGTGGTGTCAGCTGAGTCCTCATTACTTTTGAGTCTGGAGTTTCCTCCTTGTCTCTCTTCAGGTCCTGGGCCATTGTCATCATCACCAAAAGTGTCATCACCACTGTCATCTTCTTCATCATCAGCTCCTTCTTTTCCTCCATTCCTAGAAAGGCCACCAGCTGGTCTATGTGTATATTGATGATCATCAAAGTCCTCCTCTGATTCAGCGCTGTCACTGGGGTCTTCATTTTCCTGGAGTTTGGGGTTAACAAACATGGTCAGTACTCCAGGAGCTGATATAGAGGGTGTTACCTAGGCTCTTCCTACTTTCTTCTTTTGTCCCTCCTTCTAAACCATGGTCAGTTTTACTGCTCAATAACATGTCTACTACAGGTTAAAGAGGAAAGAAGAGGAGTTGAAACTCAAGTCATTCCATTTTATATAGGCACAATTCACTCACTGCTACAGAAACTTTCGTAAAAAGCTCTATAGAAATCACATTCATGAAACTCAAATCATATTGTAAGTCTGATTCCTAGAAGAAATTCTCAGAGAATTTTTCATTTTTGATACATTAAAGAGATGTTTGAAACACTGTTCAAATTTTTTGGCTTAAAACACTTTTCAAAATTATTGGGTGACTTTAAAATGACCCAAATTTTTTTCTAACCAACTCTGGGCGGGTGGCAGGGGGGCAGCAGGAGGAATGTACTAGGGCAGTAGAATGAAACTTTTAGCTAAAATGAAAGTAAAATGTTATGGTAAGATATACATCTCACCCATACTATATTTATACTTCATTCACACAGGCAGAGGGTTGCCTGTAGAAGGCTTAGCTAGAAGAGTGCAACTAGTGGGACCACTAGGGAGTCTTAGTTCTAAGTGTGAGCTCAGAGAGATTATCCCCATAAATCAAACAATTGGAAGCTCTATATAGATAAAGAAGGATAGTGGGTCTTCATTCATTATGCTTTGGAAAAATCTGCTCTCTTTACCATATCCCATAGCAGAGCATTCTTGCTGACTTTGTTTTTATTTTTCCACTTGTCCCTACTGATCAATGTCTGATTTTGCAGTTAGGAGTACAGAATGATGACATCTCTTCCCATTGTTAGAGTTCACACTGCTATGCTGGACTAAGCATCTTCTTAGCTCCCCGTACCTCAATAGGTACATACTGCGCCCTTCTCAAACAAATACTATTACTCTTATTTAAGAGTTCAGAGAATATTGAGGCAATAAATCATAACATCTCCAGAAAACATCCCCAATTATGTGCTTATAAATTTCTAGAATGTTCCTCAGACCATCTTTAGTAATAGTAGTAAACTAATAATTCATCTTCCAACTAGTTGAGTATAAAATACACAATGGACCAAAGCCTCAGGGAGAAACCTGGTTCCTGGAATCTCTGGAACCCCACAGGTTTGAGTTTGGTCAAATGGTAGGACAACCAAGAAAGTAATGACATTTAGTCTTAAGAAAATAAAGAGTGCACACGTAAGAGGGAAAAAAGCCAGTTTTTTCTTAAAGGGTTATAATTACAAGTTAAGTCAGCTTTTCTCATTACCGGGGTCACCACTGAGACTGTTTTAAAGACAAATCATTACCAAAGAAGCTGTTTCAGTAAAGTTTCTTCAGGGCCTTCCTGTTCTCTCCTCCAATAAGATCCTTGACATGGAGGAGCTGTCTAGGCCCAGCAGGTACTTGATGGTAACCAGAAAGCTCTCTCCGCTTGATCTGAACTGCTCCAATTATAAAGGCAACATTTTTAAAGTGATAAATGAGCTATTACTTGTCTAACATAGTTTAGGACCATTTGTGCATGCGTGTGTGTGTGTGTGTGTGTGTGTGTGTTCTTTTTAATTAGAGGACATCTGGGGCCACAGTGTCTACAGTCTGGCCCCAGCGATAAATACGGAATGAACACTATGTCCACATCTGAATTCTCCCACTCATTTTTCTCTTCTTACTTTATGGGATGATTTAGCTAGCATAACTAATGGTTAGAAAATATTACATTTAGAATGGTTGCAGGTAATTTAATCTAACATCATTTCCTTCAATTTCTAAGTAGCCTGAAAAGTTAGGAAAGGTCTGTTTAATTACCTGTTCCTCTGAGCTAACTTTACTTTCTTCTGATGACTCACTGCTCTCCTAAAAGGAAAAGAAAACGTTGTTTATTTTCCTTTTAGTAATTTCCAAGGAAAAAAACATATTTTACATATAAATTGCTTGCAGTTTGGATTTACTGCTGTCCAAATGGCTTAAGGTGATAAGAAGAGTATTAAAGTAAATTTACTCTATGAGATGTTTATGGAAAAAAAAAATGAATGAGATAGTTACCAAAGGTGGTGTTGGTGTCTGAGCCAACTGTCCCTGTAAAAACAGGAAGGAAAACAAGTTACTCCTTTACAGATGGATCATGAGGTAGGATCTCGCGGATATTTAAAACAATTTTAGTTGAGGGGCGCCTGGGTGGTTCAGTGGGTTAAGCCACTGCCTTCAGCTCAGGTCATGGTCTCAGTGTCCTGGGATCGAGCCCCACATCAGGCTCTCTGCTCCATGGGGAGCCTGCTTCTCCCTCTCTCTCTGCCTGCCTCTCTGCCTACTTGTGATCTCTGTCAGTCAAATAAATAAATAAAATCTTTAAAAATAAATAAAATAATTTTAGTTGATTTTTTTCATTTCTTGATATATAGTTTACATTTATATGAGTAATAATGACATTTTATGGTGAAATGGCTAAAAAGAGAATATGATATGGCCTGATGGCCTAGACAGTTCTTGTGAGCTAAAAGACCTAGAAGATTTTTGTGTTTCTGATACTTCACTTAGGGAAAATATACTTTCTTTGGAGGTGGTTTTTTGTACAACCTAGATAAAATGTAACATAGGGGGAAAAAAAACCAGCATTGGAACTTAGAACCCAGATTTAAGTCTCAATTAGCTTCTTGGCTTTTGGTTATAGCCCTGAAAACCACTGTCTTGGTTTTAGTGCTGAAATTCACATGTTCCAGGAAGCCCCTAAGTCTTGGGTAAACTGTGATGTTTGGTCACTCTGTGTGAATCTGGGCAATTCAATTCACCTTTTCAATGTCAATTTTTTGTTCATAAATTAAGAATATTAGCAACCACTGTGCATACTCCACAGAATTGTTATGAGGAAGAAATTGGAAGCATCAATATGATATAAACTAAAGAAATAATCCATTTTGAGAATATCACTTTATAAAGTTCAGTGATAGATAAACTGAATTGAGAAAGCCATTAAACCTTTCTTGAATTACGTTAAGATCACACATACACAAAAACTAAGTCTGAAACTTAATTAGGCATAGTTCTGATGTATTTCACTTTTTTTGATTTTATAAGAACTCTTAAGATTGCCTGAGCCACCTCTTGTGCCTTCTCTGCATCTCCACTCCCCCTTCCCCTTAAACACAGTAGGATCCCCAAATCCCTTGTGGTTCAAAGCTGCTGAACCATGGGTGTGAAGGCCTGAGACGCACAGAAAAGGAGAGAGGAGCTGCTATCAGCATGTCTTTAACAATCCTCTCAGCATGCTATGCAGGGGTGTCTCCCCAGAGGAAGGAGCTATAATCACTTGGAGTCTTTGCCCTGTGACCCCACAGGCAAGCACAATGATAGATTCTCAGAAGTAACTATCGGTTATCATTTAGAATTAAAGGATAGAAGGAAGCAAGACATTGGTATTTTTCTAATGCCAAAGCTAAACGTGAGAACCTAACACGTTTGTGGTACTCTTAGAGTCTTTGGTTGAATGAGAGAGAGGATTATAGTGGCTGCTTTTCACTTAACCAGCCAAAGGACATCTCTGATGAAAGTTCATGAGAAATCCTGCAATGCCAATTCCATTCTCAGGCAGGGGCAGAACCTCCATCCCAAGCCTCTGACATTATGTGGCAACCACTAATAATGTTGTGCCCAAGCTCCATTATATGCAAAAGCCAGCAGGTAACAAGGTCATGAACAGAATACTCTGACTTAGTATAAGATTTCAAGCCTTACTTGTAGTTTCAGTCTTGAGAACCTGTTGCTCTCCTAGACTTGGCCCCTTCCTGAAAGGGTTATAATACCCTAATAGAGAATGTGGATTCTGGAGCCAGAGTGACCTAGGTTTAAAGTCTGGCTCTAACACTTAATAACCATGTAACCGAGACAAACTAGGTTACTCTCTGTGTCTCAGTGTTCTCTTGTAAAGCACATAGAAGAGCCTAACCATGGTTCTTGAGTTCTTAAGAATTAGTAACTGTTAGGTTATTCAGAGTTAACACTCAATCAACATTAGCTATTACTCCAGAGACTCTAGTATTCTCTCATCGTCCATCTTTTCTCACTTTCTAAGACTTGACCTCCTGCCTGCCGGACATCTCCTGGTAAAACAGATTTCTAGTCCTAATCCTTTAAGAGCAGTTTGGTTCACTGTCATCCATTCCCTTCCACTACTGTGGACATCCATTATGAAAATAAAGCTAAAGGAAAAAAGTACCTCCTCACTAATTATACTACCAAGTTGAAGTTGAAACATTATATGACCTGAATTTTTTCACATGAAATAGAAATTATAGCTCTTACTACCTATACCTTAGGTTATTAAGGTGTTCCTTAAAGCATTAACAGTTTCAACATCTATGGCAGAGCCAATATATTTAATAATATATTAAATTAATAATATTTTTAAAAACCTTATTTCTACTCACCTTCCATTCTTCAGAGCTCTCAGATTCAGTATTTTGATACCTGGCTACCTAGAAAATTTAGTGCACATGGTTAACACAGAAACTTTTCCAAGGCAGTAGCTATTAACACTTTGCATATGTAGGAGGTAATAGTCAAATTTTATATGAATCAGAATCAGCTGGACGTCTTTTAAACCACAGATTGACCCATCCTTAGAGAGTCTGTCTCAGTAGGTCTGAGGTAGGATCCAAGAACTTTCATTTCTAACAAAATCCTAGTTGATGCTGATGCTGTTGTTTGGGGGACAGCACTTTGAGAACCACTGATGATGAAGAAAAATGAGAATCATAGCTATATGACTCAACAGAATAAGGACTAACTCAGATAATATTTTAAAGAAAACAGCTTCCTAAGAAACTACTATTTTCATCTGACTGGAAGATATACAGCCACCTTGCTTATAGCCAATGAACATTGTGGAATTTTAGGTGTAAAAGATTTATTTCATATATCCCTACGCTGATACTTACTGGGACTGGAAGAGCACAGGACAATCCCCAAAGTAACATAAGCAGGATACTGGTCTTCATAGCTGGGTGTGACACCTCTACCTGTGGTGAAGGACAGAAGATGTTTTCTCTATGCTAAGGAAATATAGAAGTTTTAATTTTTTAACAGTTTTTTCCTATTAAAAAACACAACTTGTCCAAATGTCTGTCAGCTGATGAAAAAATAAAAGGTACTGTATTTACACAATGGAATATTATTCAGCCATAAAAAGGAATGAAGTACTGATACATGCTACAGAGTAGAGGAACCTTGAAAACATTATACTGAGGGAAAGAAGCCAGACACAAAAGACCACATACTGTATGATTCCATTTATATAAATTGTCCAAAATAGGCAAATCTAGAGACAGAAAGTAGGTTGGTGTTTGCCCAGGGCTGGAAGAGATAGGAGTTTGAGACAGTTAAGGATTGAATTTTGGAGGTGAGGAAAGTTTTCCAAATTTGATTTCAGTGAAGCTTGCACAGTTCTGTGCAATGGCTAAAAATTATTGAACTGTATACTTCAAGTGTGTAAAGTATATGTTGAATTATATCTCAATAAACAGGTTAAAAAGAAACCTTACTTCTAAGAGATAAATTGAAAATATTTCAATGGAGAGGTCTATAAACACTTCTCCCCTAACCCATAAAATTTGATAAATGGAGGAACAAGTAAAGAAAGAGGAATAGAGAGATTTCTGACTAATCATTTTTATGATAATTATGCACCTTAGTGTGGTATAGCAACTTGACAAATATACACATAACATGAAATTTAGGGATACCGTTGATGGATCATCTAACTTGTCTATACACACATACACACACAAATTGCTTCTCAATCACATTTATAACTTCATAATAATATTTAGACAAAATGGGTTGGTTTTGCACTTTTTTCCTTAGTCTCTCATGGTTCACCTCCTTGATCTGAAGAAGTGTACTTGGCAGACTTCATATTACAACTCCAGAAAGCTCTTAATATCTGCTGTGCTACAATTGATCATACCTGAAACATAGATTGTGTTAAATTCTTTAAAATGTCACTCATGTTACTGAAGGATCTCAGGAAGTTGAGAGGTTTGGAATATTCTTGTGAATCACGCTGAGTGAAACATATAAAATCGAACTGTATTTTCCTGGATGGTGGCTTCATTTCACACTTTAAGAATTGGTGATTTTGTGAAACAGCCTGTTCTATATCTAAAAATAGATGTACTACATGCTAATACAAAAAGTTACTGAAATGACTTAAAGGGAAAATTTGCCCTGCACTTGTAAGTCCTGTGGCTCTCCTAACCAATTTGTCAGATGAACTGCCAGGCATTTTGTGAAAAATCCTGCAAGTTTATTTCAGACTTCACTTTTGTTTTTAAGGTCCTGCAAATAATTTTAACCTCTGATCTAGAAAATAAGAATACATTGCTCACTAATGTCTGAATATGCTGAATAGCGCCTGTAACACGTCTCCAGAAATCATTTAATTTGTTTTTAAATTTATTCAAGAAAATAGTAGAAATCCTAAAAAGACTGAGAACATTCCTCATTTCTACTTTCATACAGCTCAAATAGCCCAATAGATATTCTCATTTTATGTATGAATGTTATCCCACTTCAACCTAGTTATTCTTCATTTGTATTATTTTCTTTATTCTGATTCAGCGTTGTTCATATTAGTCCTTATATTTTGATATTTTTGTTTCTTTTTCAAATCTTCTGCCTAACATTAATAGAGAAAACATGAAAGTGCTCAACTGCATCTAAAAAAGCCTGATTTTAAAAGATATTACTTATGAAAGAAGCCAGAATATCTTATATCCCCAAATATGCCTCTTTGACATAAAAATTATTTTTATGAGAAACAGCATACGTAAGAAAGATCCTGTGATCCTCCTTTTTCTTCCTGAAAGCAGGAAACTCCCATGTGAAAGGTGGCTTCCCTGTACCCAGAGGGAAGATGTACTCATCCTCAGAGAAGAGAGCTCAGGGCTGAGAGAAGTCTGTACAAACGAACCTTGTTAAACTAATCCTATCTTCCCAGTCACTTCCCTACAATTTACTGCCTCAGCCCAAACACTTTTGTCTTGTCAGTTCATCACATAAGTATTGTTTCTTTATCTAAAAGTTTAAAAAGTGGGACGCCTGGGTGGCTCAGTCAGTTATGTGTCTGCCTTCAGCTCAGGTCATGATCTCAAGGTCCTGGATAGAGTCCAGCATCTGGCTCTTTGCTCAGGGGGGAGCCCGTTTCACCCTCTGCCAGCAGTTCTCCCTGCTTCTCTCTCTCTCTCTCTCTCTCTCTCTCTCTCTCTGACAAATAAATAGAAATCTTTTAAAAATAAAAATTAAAAGGTTAAAAAAATAAAAGGTAGAAAAGCTTTCTGCTCTGGTCACTTCTTCAGGTCTTCATTCTCTTGTGAAGGCTACCATATACATGTAGAAATTTCAATAAAACTTACGTGCTTTTCTCCTGTTAATCTCACTTAGGTCAGTTTAAGTCTTAGCCCAGTGAAGACCCTACGAGAGTAGAGGAAAATTTTTCCTCTTCTCTATTTCTCCTTAGCCCCCACAATCAAAACATTGTGCTTTTTTAAGTTCTTAGGTTCATTTTTTAAGCAAAGGAAAGTTTCCCCTAAATATGATACTCTCAACTGCATGCCAAGTGGTTTTGGCATCACAAGTCAAATGAAAATTAGGCTGTTCACCATTTTAATTTTCAAACTGAAATTTTAATAGGGTGATAATCTCATGATGTTCTGAAAGCTAGCAATATTCCAGACTTGATATAAGGCCAGTAAATACTGAGTTCTTGTTTTTTTTGTTTTGTTTTGTTTGTTTTGCTTCTCTTTAAAAAAAAAAATTAGCTGATATACTACACTAATGAATGTTTGACTTTTTACAAACAAAGTATGTGCTTCCAGCATTCATGTTTCTTAGGGTTGGAATGCTATGAAACACAAGAGAGATGCAGTAACTTCCTTGTGCTTCTCCAAATACCATTTAGCACCCTGAGCTACAACAGTAATTTCCCAAACTAAAATAAAATGCACCCAGGGGTCCTGAGAGTGGAAAATGCCTCTCATAGAATGTAGTCTGCCATCAAGCATTAAAGAAAGTCAGATCTTAAATCCTCTATTAGGCTTTCAATTAGTATTTTTATAAGAATAATTATGCTTTTGTGAAGTATATTCCAAATGAGAGCTGCAAAAGTTTATACACTTTTCAGCTACCATTCTAAAAAGGGCAGAAGCAGGTATGTGGTAGCCTTATTTTGAGTAATTATTTGGCAAAATAGTTACAAGCCCTCTTGAAAGAGATGAGTCCAGAATCCCAAGTTCTTTTTTGGTGATTGGTAAATGTCATTTCTACATTGTATATGCTATCATTCTACAGTGAAAGCATGTGACAAAAAAAAATCAATAACCTCAACTTGTGTTCCACCTGCTTGAAGGGCAGTGGGTATAAAAGATTTTCAAACTTTCTCATTTTTTCCCCCAGAGTTGAAAACACTCAAAATGTTTAAGATCGGGAGTAGGGAATTTCAGTGTCTCTCTGGATACTCTCAAGTATAACCAGAAATTCTCTGTGCTTCCAAGAAGGGAAATTTGTTCTGAAACTTCCTCCAAGTTAAGATTCACTGTAAAGTATGTATCTTCTTTTATGTAAACTGAAATGAAAGCAATAAGCCAAAAGAAGGAAATAAAGGATTAAAAAATCACAGGCTCAATTTATTATGTTTGATGTGTTTATTTTTTACTTAGTGTTGTTAATCTTCAAAAGTACAATGAACAATGTATCCATCCATTAGCAGTCAACAAATGCTTTTTTAGAATATCCTATGAGGGGCACTTGGGCGGCTCAGTGGGTTAAAGCCTCTGCCTTCCGCTCAGGTCATGATCGTGGGGTCCCCGCATCAGGTTCTCTGCTAAGCAGGGAGCCTGCTTCCTCCTCTCTGCCTGCCTCTCTGCCTACTTGTGATCTCTGTCTATCAAATATATAAAATCTTAAAAAACAAACAAACAAAAAAAGGAATATCCTATGAACCAGGCACTGTTCTAGGTGCTGAGTATACAGTCTTTTGTAATAATGATACAGTAATAACTGTAATAACAATATGGTAGTATGTAATTAGCTGGTCCTACAAAAGTAAAGTTTTTCAAATCCAACTAACCAGAATCTCCATTAGCTACAACTTGCTTCATTACTACTCTTTAAAAATAAAATAGAATTTGACCAGGCTATGAATTCTGTCAGGAATTTGGAACACCAAACAAATAATGCAATAAAAATATCCAGTCTTTCCAACTGTAATGGTCTTAAGTCAGTTATAATTGATCCCACATCATATGCCTTCAACCATAGTAAAATAAGTCCAAGATGCTCTAAAATTAAACATAGATTTGGAAGGCCTCTAAGCATCTGAGGCACATTGGTCTACATTACCATTTTGGCATAGCTAAGTGGACCGATGCCTTTAGAATATTGTTCGTTCACACATTTTAACCAACTACATCAAACTAGGATAGTCTATTTGACCCTCAGGTGCATGGAGAGTATGGTTCACTAGAAGTTACTGCTCCTAAAGAAGGCTGGTTGCTTCAAGTATTGCTATTACACTTGGGATTTTCTAGATGTCATAGGGAGTGCATTACATGACCACAATTCCCATTTTCTATTATGGAAGATAGACACTTATGATACAGATGAAGTGAAATAAATGCAGCAAATAAAAATAAGGATTGGAATATATATATATATATATTCTTAAGTCTTCTACAATGGAAAGTGTTTTTAAAAGACAGTTATATTTAAAAAAAGACAGTTATATTCAACATTTTATTGAATTCTCTTTACAAGTCATCATGCTAACAACAATACCTACATAACCAATACAAAAGCACTGTAATTATCCATCCTTGGTTTATTTCAGTGGTCTTAGCATCTTCGTTTAGTTACTCAGTTCATAATATTATTGGATACTACCTAGATAAATAGCATAATGGTTTTTAATTTGAAAGACCATATTTTGGAAGGCCTGCCAGTCTAGTTTAAATTCTTTCATAATATTTTGTAGGCCATGAACATCACTATATACACGAAACCTAAATGTAAAAGTTTTATTTGTTTTGGTAATTAAAACTAACCTTCAAAATTACTTTCCATTTGCTTCCTGTTCAGTAAACTTTCCCTTTTAGAACTGCTATGCAGAGATCTAATTAAAGTAGTACAGAGAAAAACATCTGGCTCTGTTGACTTAATATGTCATTATCATATCATTATTTGCTATGGCATAACAACAGGCACAAAAATGGAAATCACTTTAACCCAAGGCTCAGCTCTCTCCATCTTTCTCTAGGTGGCATAATGCCCTTCAACATTTGCACACATTTAATATTTTCCAAACATAGCAGAAGTCATTTTAAAAATTTTCATAAAAAATAAAATTTCTTACCCTTTTTAGTTCACAAAGATTTTTCCCCAAAAGTCTCAACAATGAGGCTGAAGTTTTCAAAGAGGAAATTTATGCCCAATGAAGCCACTCTTGTGTTGATGTTCTGCTGTTCACTTCTCTGACAGTGCAAGAATTTAAACTCTACTTCAGCTCTTCATATCCAATCAACATCAGGCTGGGGGTGACTGACATCACAAGGTGTCACCGGGACTCCAGTACACCCACACTTCCTTAACTTGCAGAGGCAGATTTTCCCTAAAAAGCTCTTGTGGTTCTCAAATGACTAGACTAGTTTCCATTAAATTGAAGATCTTCCTAAAGCTTTATTTTGATTTCTAAATATATGTCATTCACATCCATGCAGGCTTATGAGCATTATAAACAATGACAGTGTCTTCCACCCCACCCACTGATAGATCCCAGCAGACACATGGATGGGAAAAGGAGAGTCAAGGAGTGGGTAGCAAGTTTCCTGTTAATATACATTTCCAGTTTGTACATGAAGAACTTCCTAAAATACTAGATTTGCCTAAATTGTTGGTGTTGAGAATATGAGCATTTATCCTTTCCCTTCTCATCTTTTAACAACCACTACTACTTCTCTCCTTTACCTCTCATCTCCCTACCCCCCATATACACAAAAAGTCCAAAATTCTTAGTAACCTAGTGAAGTATTACAGAATTCTGTGGTGATTAGAAATAAAGCAACACCCCAAGCTACTTTTGTTTTTAACCAAAAATAGTTTAAATCTAACACTTCATTATTCCTCCAACTGCTTGCCATGATTTAATTTAACTCCTCTCTTTGAAATCAGAATTGGTTTATGGGGAAGTCTAGTTGGGTGACATACAGAGAAACCAATTTCCAAGTAACTCTCTGCCATCACTGAAAATGTAATGAAACAGATATAATAGTATTTACCAGGGCTCTTCAGGGTATGTACTGAAGATTGTTGTAGGGAGCAGGAAGTGAGTTGGCACCTTCCAAGGAGCTTGCTCAAGTGACAATAGAATGGCCACTGAATATGTTACCAGGAGCTTTGGGTGGCTCAGTTGGTTAAGTATCCAACTCTTGATTTTGGCTCAGATCATGATGTCAGGGTTATGAAATCAAGCCCCTTGTTGGGCTCCACAGTGAGCATGGAACCATGCTGAAGATTCTCTCTCTCTCCCTCTCCCTTCACCCCTTCCCACTCTGAAAAAATAAAAAAAATAGAAAGAAAGAAAATGTTACCAGAACTTAACTTCCTCAAGAATGGGGATATTTGCTTTGTTTACTAATGTATACCCAGGGCCCTGGTACCCCATCTTCTGGGCCATGAAAAGCACTCAGTAAATACTTTTATAAATGACTGAATAGAATGGTTTCAAAATGGGCCAATTTATTTGTTTTTGAAGAACCTGTATGACTTACTCTAATTTTTATGAACGTGTTAATAATTGTTGGAATTTTTAACTGATACTCCTACCAACCTGTTCCAGAAGATTGGGATATCCAATTTCATCCAGGAAACAATATCAAATATATGGATTTTTAACTTATTCAGTGTGAACTTCAATGAGGTGGGAAGAGGCAAAAATGAGAAGAAAGGAGTCTACTTTTATATAAGCTTGATTAGAAGACCAGAGTTCATATGAGGAAACTAGAAATTCCCAATATTCTGCTCTGGTTCTCAATTACACTGCCAGGTGGTTTTATAGGTCTTGACTGAAAGGTCAATCATAAAGAACCTTTTAATCTTATGTCAGAGTGGATTTTGGGAAGATTTTAGTGGGGGATGTTATAGGACATTATTTTAGAATCTCTCTAAATCCCTTCATAAAAATAGTGCAACTTGGTGTGCCTGGGTGTCTCAGTAGTTTAAGCATCCAACTCTTGATTTCAGCTCAGGTCATGATCTTAGGGTCCTGAGGTGGAGCCTACATGGGGTAGTCTGCTTGAGACTCTCTCTCTCTCTCTCTCTCTTTGTCCCTCCCCCTGCTATAGCACATGAACTGTGCTCACTCTCTCTCAAGTAAATAAATCTTTTTTAAAAATAGTGCAACTAGTAATACAACAAAAAACAATGAACAAAATTTACAGCAAATATAAATGTTGTAGTTACCCACTGTTCTGTTAAAAACCATTCCAATACTTTGTGTCTTAAAAAAAACAACCATTTTATTATGGTTGGGGCTGCAGTAATCTGGGGACTTAATTGGAATAGAATATTCAGGATAGCTCTCTTATGTGGTTGTTGTCTAGGAGTTCAGCTGATACTGTTATTCTAAAAACTTCAGTACTATGGCCTCTTTTTTTTTTAATATTTTATTTATGTATTTGACAGAGGGAGACAGTCAGAGAGGGAACAAAAGCGGTGGCAGTGGAGAGGGAGAAGAAGTCTTCCTGCCAAGCTTGGATGGGCTCAATCCCAGAACTCTGGGATCATGACCTGAGCCGAAGGCAGACCCCTAAGAACTAAGCCTCCCAGGCGCCCCTATATGGCCTCTTTTTGTGGCTTGGACTTCTCACGTGTTGGCTGGGGTCCAAGAACTGCCCCAAATGTCACTGTCTACATTCTATGTTCAGATCAGTCACAGGGCCATCCCAGACTCAGAAGGAGAAAAAAAAGTCTCTGCCTATTGATGTGAGGATCAGAATGAATACAGGAAACAAGGAAATGTGAGGCCATTTTGGAGACTGGTTACAAGACTACATGACAGGTTATACCCACAAACTCCAAACAAAGTGGCTGAAGACAAACGGCCTAATGCCACAAGACCTACATAATACTATGCAAGAGTAAACAGAGGGAAGCATTCATAATAATACCAAAACCAAAACAATATCAAAAGAATCCCTAATTACCCAATATTGGAAGATGATAACAATTCATTATTTTTTTAACTGAAGTATAGTTGACATACAGTATTATATTAGTGTACAAACATGTGCACGAACATAAAGTATACAAACATAGGTGTACAACATAGTAATTCAGCATTTATATACATTATGAAGTCATCACCATAGTTTAACTACCATTGGTCCCCATACAAAATTATTACATATTATTAACCATATTCCCTATCCTGTACATTATATCTCCATGTTTTATTTATTTTATTTTATAACTGGAAGTGTGTACCTTTTAATCTCCTTCCTCTATTTTGTCCCTAAAACCCATTCCCCCAGCAACCTCTAGATTGTTCTCTGTATCTATTTCCGTTTTGTTTTGTTTGCTCTGTTTTTTAGATTCCATGTATAAGTGAAATCATATATTTATCTTTCTTTGATTTATTTCACTTAGCATAATAATATCTAGGTGCATCCATTTTATTGGAAATGGCAAGACTTCATGGGTGAGCAATATTCTGTTTTGTATATACACCACATCTTAATCCATTCATGTATTGATGGACACTAAGTTTGCTTCCATACTTGGCTATTGTAAATAATGCTTTACTGAGCATAATGGTGCACATATGTTTTCAAATCAGTGTTTTCATTTCTTTCAGTAAATACCTCAAAGTGGATTGCTGGATCGTATGACATTTCTATTTTAAATTTTTTGAAGAACCTCCATACTTTTTCCATAGTGGCTGCATCGTTTTGTTCCCACCAACAGTGCACTAGTGCTCTTTCTATTCCACATTCTTGCTAACACTTGCTGTTTCTTAGGTTTTTGTTTTGGGTTGGCTTATTATTATTATTATTATTATTATTTTTTGGTATTAGCCATTCTGGCAGGTACGAGATGATATCTCATTGTGGTTTTGATGTGCATTTCCCCAAGGATGAGTGATGTTGAACATCTTTTTATATGTCTGTTGGCCATTTGTATGTCTTCTTTGGAGAAATGTCTATTTAGGACATCTGCCCATTTTTTTTATTGAGTTACGTGAGTTCTTTACATATTTTGGATATTAACTCCTTAATAGATATATTATTTGCCCATATCTTCTTCCATTCAGTAGGTAGCTTTTTGTTATATTGGTTTCCTTCTCTGTGCAAAAGCTTTTTTAGTTTGATGTAGTCTCACTTGTTTATTTTTTATTTTGTTGTGTTTGCCTAGGGAGATCGATCAAAAAAAATATTTCTAAGACTAATGTCTAAGAGCCTACTATCTATGTTTTCTAGGATTTTTTTTTTCCCAATTTATTCATTTTCAGAAAAACAGTATTCATTATTTTTTCACCACACCCAGTGCTCCATGCAAGCTGTGCCCTCTATAATACCCACCACCTGGTACCCCAACCTCCCACCCCCCCCGCCACTTCAGACCCCTCAGACTGTTTTTCAGATTTTTATGATTTCTAGTCTTACATTTAAGTATTTAATCCACTTTGAGTTTATTTTTTATATGGTATAAGAAAGTTTCATTCTTTTGTATTTTATTTATTTTTTTTTTTTATTTTTTTTTTCCCCAATTTATTTATTTTCAGAAAAACAGTATTCATTATTTTTTCACCACACCCAGTGCTCCATGCAAGCTGTGCCCTCTATAATACCCACCACCTGGTACCCCAACCTCCCACCCCCCCGCCACTTCAAACCCCTCAGACTGTTTTTCAGAGTCCATAGTCTTTTGTATTTTAGATGTCCTATTGAAGATTAATTGACCGCATAAGTTTGAGGTTTATTTCTAGACTCTGTTTTGTTCCATTGATCTGTGTGTCTGGTTTCATGCAAGTACCACATCTTAGGATATTAGGGAACTATTGTATCAGCCCCTATTGTAGTGTTCTCAATCTCTGGAGCTTCATTTAATATTCTGTTGTGTTTTCTGCTTTTACCCCCTGACTGTAAACCTTGAGAGCAGTCTAGTTCAACAAACATTTGTCAAAAGCCTGGTGTGTCCAGCACTGTAGTGGGCATGAGATATAAGATGAATGTTATAGCCTGGACCCTGGAGCAACTAGCATTCTAGAACAACATATTAAATAGAACTTTCTGGGATAATGGAAATGTTCTATATTTGGATGGTTCAGTGTGGTACCCAGAAGCCATACATGGCTATTAAGCTTAAAATATGGCCAAGGGAACTGTGGAACTGAGTTTATTTAATCATATTTAATTTTAATTAATTTAACCTTAAATGGTGACATATGGCTAGTGGCTACCATATAAGACAGCACAGATTTAGAGCAAGAGTTGGCAATTCTTTGAGTCTCTGATAAGAGCAGTGATACAGATATGCACAGATGCTTCAGGAGCACAGAGGAGAGGCATTTAGCTCAGCTTGGATACGGAAAAAAGTAAGACCAAAGAAGCTTTCCAAAAAGAAATGGTGGTCAGACAGAATGCTAAATGTATGCAAATGTGTAACTCAGCAATTTAATTTCTAGGCATACACCCTTGAGAAATTTATGCTTCTGTGCAAAGACATATACATAAATGTTCATAACAGTATTTTTCATAATAATCAAAAAATGGAAAAAACATAATGTCTATCATCAATAGAATGGATAAAAAATTGTCATATATTTAATATAATAGAAAGTATATATTAATGAAAATTTAAAAAACAAGAACAAGATATATAGCAATAGCTATGATCAAAAACAAAAATGTTGAGTTAATCAATAGAAAAACAGAAGAAACCATATTGTATGATATCATTTATATAAAATTCAAATGTAGGTAAACTAAAAAATAATATTTTAGAATGATATTTAAGTGGTAAAAGCAAAAAGAAAAGCAAGAAAGCAATTACATAAGCTGAGAGTTAACCTTTGGGATCAGGGTGGGGATAGAGGTGAGAAAGAGGTGTGGGAATGGCGCCAGGTGAGCTAAGCAGTACTGTTTTGTAACTTGGTAGCTACATGTAAATTTTGTTAAAGTTGTACATTTGTTTTATATCTTTAGGTTTAAAAAAACATGCACACACACACATACATTCATATACATATATATGTGTGTGTGTATATATATATAATTGTAAAGTATGTGATAGTAAATAAATAGTAGTGTGCATATATATGTATAGATATATATAATAGTAAAAAGTCTTTAAATACTGTTTTAAGAAAATTAATATTGAGTGTGATCATTAAGATCAGCTCCTCTGTGAGCTCATGATGTAATTTCACCCTTCTTCTCTACAAGGGCTTATCATTTTTTTACACCAGAAATTTTTGAGTTTTTAAAAATATTCTTCTCTCTCATCTCTGTAATGGTAGTTAAATTAATTCTTTGTTTTGAGGTTCGAGGATGGATAAATTTTTTTAAATTTTTCCTGTTTGTGAGTACATTTGAAAATTGTATCTTACTATTTGGAGACTGTTTGGGAATTTACAATACCACAGCTTAGTTATTTGAAAGAGGTTGATTTTAGTCCACCACAGAAATTGATTCTTTTCCAATCTGGAGACCTCAAGATACTCTGATCTTAGAGAAAATTGCTAGTAGAATAAAAATGGATGGCACTGAGTACATCATGTCCTTCCTTATTCTTTGCCAGTCTTAAATAATGCTTAGAATAGACCACAGCATCAGTTCTCCAAGTTGTCCTACTTGGGACTTCTTTTTTACAACTCTCTATGAGCCAATGAAAGAATTACAAAAGAGTCAACTCTTAATTTGCAAAAGGAAAAAGATTGGCCTGGAAAAGAGTAACTGAATCTGAAAGTGAGTCTTTTAAAATACATCTTATTATCAGTGACAGACCAAGGGCAATCATGACAGAAGTGTGTGAAAACCTTCATTGACACCATCTAATAAGACAAGAGACAACAGATGCTGGCAAGAATGTGGTGAAAAGGGAACTCTTATACATTGTTTGTGAGAATATAAACTGGTCCAACCACTATGAAAAACAATGTGGAGGTTCCTCAAAAAATTAAAAATAGACCTACTATGGTGTCCAGCAATTCTACTTCTGGGCATATACCCAGAGGAAATCAAAACAGGATTTTGAAAAGATACATGCATTTCCATGTTTATCACAGCATTATTCATGATTAGCTAAGATATGGAAACAACCCAAATGCCCATCAGTGGATAAATGGGTAAAAAAGATGTGGAAAAGATTCCATATATACAATAGAATATTTTTTCTGCCATGAAAAGGAAAGTATCCTCCCATTTGTGACAATGTGGCTAGACTTGGAGCACATTATGCCAAATTAGATAAATCAGAGAAAGAAAGATTCGGTACTTGTCATTTGTAGTCCTGTCTTGATTGGGTGGTTCTAGTTTTCCACTGACTTTAATCACAGATTTCCTATATTCCAAACATAGTCTTCCATACCTCACACCGTAACTCTTCTTAACTGCTGTTTCAGAGGCTTGAGAAGCTCCAAGTAGCCAGGCAGCAGCATTAACTTCTAGTTCAATGCCATAATTGTGTCTCCTTGGTGAAAACATTCCTCCCTCTAAGACACTAAGATCTATAGGCCAGCAAAGCATAGAGTCACAGGAACAAGAAGCAAAAGTTTCACCAGGAGGTAACTAGGGATAATATCAAATGGTGCCACTCCACTTTCTACTTGAATGATTTCTAGACTCGTGAATCCTACAATAGAAATAGCACAATATACTAGACACTGATTGAGAGCACATGCAGCTTTCTGTGGAACCTTGCCCCAGTGCAAAGTATTGCCACTTGGCTGGCATTGTACTGAGTCTTCAAAAGGCCATTTCACCATTCTATCAAACAATCGCATATACACCACTTCCACTGATAATGGAGTATCACCGTGCATACCTAACTTTATGGCTTCATGGGTTAGATAACACCCAGTTCATGATAGGAAGATAATGGCACATGGTAAAACAGTAACCCATAGGCAAGTGTTCAGTCTCTACAAAGGCCCAGTAGCAGGCCAAGAGCTGTTTCTCAACATGGGTAGTTACCTGCAGATGATATCAGGGCTTTGCTCTCAAATCCTAAAGGCCTATGCTGCAGTTCACCTATAGGGGCCTCCCAAAGGCTCCAAATGGCATCCCTGCCAGTGATATTTCAAGTACCATTGGATCTGCCAGATCATATGGACCTTGTAGCAAAGCATCTTGCACACCAGCCTGTTGCAGAGCCTCCTCTTCTTTTGTCCCCCACTCAAAACTAGTAGCTTTTTGGGTAACTCAGTAAAATGGGTTAGAATAACACACCCAAAATGAGAAATATATTGTCTCCAAAATACAAAGAGGCCCACTAGCCTTGTGCCTCTTTCTTGGTTGTAGGAAAGGCCAGATGCAGAAGGGATATCTCAACATGCCCCAGAACACTGAAATGCTAGAAATTCCATGGAAGTAAAACGCCTTCAAATTTTAGTAAGATTTATTTCCCACCTTTTGACATGCAAATATCCACCAATAAATCTAGCATAGTTTCTACTTCCTGGGTCCAGTCAGCATATTATCATCAGTGCATCAATGTAATTGACCAGTGTGAAATCTTACAGAAGGGACAAGCAATCAAAATTCCTACAAAGTAAGTTATGACATAGGGCTAGAAAGTTGATAGGTATAGTGAAAGTAAAAAGTGAAGGCATATTGCTGCTTTGCCAGCTGAAAGTAAACTGCTTCTGGTGGTTTTCTTGGACAGAGATGGAGAAAAGGGCATTTGCCAAATCAGTTCTGCATACCAAGTACCAGTGGATGTGTAATTTGTTCAAGCAATGAAACCACATCTTGTATAGCAGCTGCAGTTAGAGTCACCACCTGGTCAAGTTACAGTAACCCATTGTCATTTTCCAAGATCCACCTGTCTTTTGCACAGGCCAAATAAGGAGAGTTGAATGGGAATGTAGTGGGAATCCCTACCCTTGCTTCTTTCAAGTCTGTGATGGTGGTCCTAACCTCTGTAAACCCTCCAGGAATGTAGTATCACTTTTGACTTACCAGTTTCCTGGGAAGAGTCAGTTCTAATGCTTCCACTGGCCTTTCTCACCATAAAAGCCCTCACTCCACAGGACAGGAAACCAGTGTGGAGATTCTCATCTGCTAGTATGTTCACTCCAGTTATGCATTTTGCAACTGAGAAAATAACCACAGGATGAGTTTGAGGACCCACTGGACCCACTGTGAGATGGACTTGAGCTCAAACTTAATTATTCACCTGACTTCTATTAGCTCCTGCTCTGTTAGGCCACAGAGACATTTTGGGTATCCTAGAATTTGTGTCATTTCAGAGTCAGTGTCCAGTGGTCCCCATAATGTCTCATTGTTTTATTTTTCACAGTGATGTACACTTACCCTAGTAAAAGACCATAGATCCCTTTGGAGAAGGCTAGGGAAAAAATTGGAAGTTTTCAGTAGTATCCTTCCTCAAGGGCTTTTAGGTCTGTAAACTGTTTCAGATCTGGGAATTGACTGAGGGACTGTCCATCTCTGTTTTTATGATTTAAATTAGACTTTTGACATAGAACTTTTGTGATTATTCAAATAAAGAATTTACTAGGTTTACCATCAATTTCACTTCTAGGAGCACCATGATTAACCAGTCAATGCCATAGGTCTGCACAAATCAGACTATTTCAATTGTTATTTTGACTTTCTATCCAATACAATAACCATGCCTTTGGCAGTTGAATGCCACCACTTGGCCCCTGCCACCTCGGGTATCCCATAATTATCTTCATTGCATTTAGGCTTCAAATGGAATGGCTGGGATTCCCACTATAAGGTCTGGCCTACAGAGAAGAATGATCATGCATCTTTTTAGTGATGCTGGGGCTCACCTCTCAAAGTTATTTCTTAAAGCATTGATGAAAGGTATGTCTTCTAGACCCTCTCAGTATAGGTGAGTGGGTCTTAAATGACAAATCCACTCCAAAATTCCAATCTCCCTGAATTTCTGAATCTCTCCCTCTACATCAAATCAAAGAAGGTCATTTATTTCCATTTCACACACTGTGAGCCACTTTTTGGTCCATGTTTCAGTCAGTCAACCGGCCAAACTCTTATTAGAGCCCTTTCTGACTCCTTGAAGTACATTAAATGCAGAATCTCTGCTTAGTGAGCCCATATCAATAACTTCAGCCTGATCCAACTTTATATTCCTTCCACCATTTTCCCCCATCCTTAGTATCCATTCCCACATGATTTCTGGATTTATGCTTACATAAATACAATGAAAATTACCAGAAAAATGATCACACTCAGATTTCATGGCAATGTCAAGTTGCTGTAAAGGTGATAAATGTTTATTCTCAATTCCTGTACTTCTGAACTCTAACAGTTTACAGGCTGTCAGTACACCCCTGGCCACATTTTGATTAGCATTGCCATGTGTACTGTAAACACCTAGAAGTGGATTAAAGATTATCTCGAAGTTCTAAAAAGTTAGAATTGCCAGTAGTGTTGCCAAAGCTCTAGCCATAATCCTGGATTGGGATATTTTTCCATCAGATAAGGGATTTCTGAATACAATAGTCCACATCCATCTTAACTTTGCACTTTCCAAGAACACTGGAACCTGGATCCACTTCACAGTCCAAACCTGATGATGAGTCCATTAGCCACAGTCCTGCCTTGCTTTGAGCCTTTTGAAAACTGCTTCATTTAACTATTACCTAAATTTCACCCTTTCCCAAAATCCTTTAATAGTTCTTTTTCTTTGTTTGCTGAGATACCTGAGGCTGCTCTTATACACGGTCTCCTTCTTTCATTGGGTCAGGAAGCCTAATTGTGACAGACGGTATGTTTGCTGGTGATCTTAGACTGATTGGGCTGGAACAGTTCTAATCAGTATACTAGAACGAGAGGAGAAATTTTGTGCAGAAGCCCAACTAGAAAGATCAATGCTGTCATCTGGGAACAGAGTAAAGGTCTACTGACTGGAATCAGGATAAGACAAGATGTAAATGTGCCACATCTGTTACAACCTAAGCATCTTCTGCCTTCAGTTAAGATTGGTCTGAAGATAGGGAGATGGAGTTGGGATAGCAAGGAAAGAGTCCATGGATTCAACTAAGGAGGGTACTAGGGAGTGGGAGTTGGGTCCCAGGTGGTTTTGACTGAAATCTGGGAGCAGGAGAAAGAGCCAGTGATGTTACAAGCTCAACTCTAGCAGTTCCTGACTCTGGAGTTTGCCAGGGGCCTCACATAGGGAGATACTCGGGAATTAAGTTCTGCAAAGCACAAAGCATTGCTTCACCACAGTTCATCTCTTTGAAAGGAAAAATACTAGGGAGGAAAAGAAGGAAAGTGTAAAGGAGGGCTATAGCCAAGGGCAAAGTCCAAAAGAACAGATTTGGGAGGAAAAGAAGCATCTTCTGGGGGCGCCTGGGTGGCTCAGTGGGTTAAGCCGCTGCCTTCGGCTCAGGTCATGATCTCAGGGTCCTGGGATCAAGTCCCGCATCGGGCTCTCTGCTCAGCAGGGAGCCTGCTTCCCTCTCTCTCTCTCTGCCTGCCTCTCCATCTACTTGTGATTTCTCTCTGTCAAATAAATAAATAAAATCTTTAAAAAAAAAAGAAGCATCTTCTAATAAAGCTATCTGTAAAATACAGTGTCTCAGCAGAGTTGGGACTATGCAAACTAATAGAAAACACACAACATCTAACATATTCATGATGTTTAGACTTTATACCATTTTTTAAAGCTACATGAGAGCCCTGTAGGAGTTGACTTTTATTTTTTACCATATGAACCCAAAAGCCCTATTGGGAACATTGTGTTGTTGACTTGTTTCATTCTCTAGAGGATTTGCTTGCTAGCAGCAGTGAATGGACTACTGTGAGAACACAATGATATTTTCATCTATGACTGAACTATTCTATTCTGTTCCTGCTCCTTTTAGGGAGAGGAAAATTGTTCCTAGCTATTTTGGTCTAAAATTTTTCAAAACTTCCATTACAAACCATAAAGCAATCTTGACTTCTGGGAAATCCCATTTCAGTTAATAATATAAAATGTATTTATATGGTTAGGTGTAACTCTCTAAAGGTTATCTTTTTATAACCTCTTTTTTAGAAATATATTTTATAAACAAACAAACAAACCCCTTACTACATTTCCTGATTTGTGGTATGAGCAGGTGGGGAAGGAATTCCTGGGTTAAGTGGTAAGGATAAGACACCTGATGAGAGTCAGTTTTAACAGCCAGATGTGGAGTAACCCATGCAACCAAAAAGAAATCCTGAACCCCCAGCACAGGCACCAGCACCACCACGATAGCCTCTTGCTTAAGAGTGACAGTGTTACCTAGGCTCTTTTTACTGTAGCACAAATAAATCCAGAAACCCATCCCCCAGCACCACTCTTTTCTCCCTAACTCCATATATACACCACTATTTCTTTCTTTTTTTCTTTGAACTACCTCTTCAAAAGTGGAAAAGAAACTTAAAGGTTTGTAAAGAGAAAAGGGAATGTGAAAATGAATATGAAATGACTTCTAGCAGGAATAATGTTTTATAATGCTTTCTAAACCAATGACTTTCATCTCTTTTTTTAGTACGAGTCAGAACAATATTTTACATATTTTAGAATATGCATACTAAGACATTGTGTAAGTATGTATGCATGCATCATGTAGAAGAAAATATTGTCAGGTTTCATACAATGCTACGTATGATGCACTAAGATTTTTCCTTTTTATTCTGTGATTTTACAAAATGTAGGGCATGAGTCACTAAACTGATCTCATGACCTATTAAATGAGTGACAACCTACAATTTAAAAAATACTGCTCCCATGGGAAATATTATCAGATACTTTACTAATCTTTTCCAGAAAATAACAAAACAGAATTTGTTTTCTAATACCAGATTTCTTGTATTTGAAGGATCTACTCTTGAGATGTCCTTTTAAAAGGTCATCCATCTTTATTTTTCCCTCAATTATCCAGAGGTCAGTGTAGATATTATATAAGAAAATCAGGATCATAGTCTTCCTCCATTGTTTCTGACATCAGTCCTAGATTCTGAGCATCTCCTTTTATCCTCCCAAATACTTCCTAAGGTGAAGACTTTTTAAGTACTGGTTGGGAATTTATCCGGTTTGAGTTATCATCTCATGCTATTTACCTGCAGAGACTCATTGGACCAGAAATGGCTTAGGAAGTGATGGAAAAAAGGGACAGATTAAATATCAATGGCAGTTCATAAAATGAAATACAACACAACTGTTGGGGGGGAAGGGCAGAATGTCAATCTGTGTGCTATGAACCAGTATTCAAGGTATATTCTTATGTTAAAAAGAGTAAGAAAAACACATAGTGTATAGTAGACTTCCATGTGTTTTTAAAAGGGGAACATATGTGCTTATATGTGCACAGACTATTTCTGAAAAATTTCACAAGATGTTAGTAATTGGAACTGCCTCTAAAGTAGAGAAATAGAGGACTAGGTATCTGGGATAATGAAGATTTAATATTTTTTAAACTTTTTCACAGTGTTTGAGTTTTTTTTGTGTATATATATATATGTTACTTTTTCAGTTAAAAGCAGCTAAATTTTAAAAATGTGGTGGAAGGAATACGTACTTGCAAACCCATTAAGATTAAGGGAGTTTTCCTTGTGAATAGTCATAAGTAGATGTTTATTACAACACCAAAATTCATTATCTCTTTAATTTACATATCTTGTACAATTTACAAAGAGTTGCACATCCATTGCCTGGTTTAAACTCATAACAACCTTTTAAAATAGGTGAGAAAGTTCCTAGAAGCCACACTTTACAAACTAAAAAAAAGACAAAAAAAAAAATCCTGAAGCCTAAAGGAGTTAAAAATCTAGAGCATATTTTAAGGAAAGAACTTTGGAGTCATTTACATGATTATGATATAGTAGAAACCTGAAATGTTACAGTATTAGGAGTTATCATATAATTTATAAATAGCAGTATTTTTAAAGCTTTCAGCAATATTTCTTGTAATGTTGATCCAACTAAGAAACTTGCATGAAACAAGAAAGAAGGTAGGGAAAAAAAACCTACTCAAACTCCATCTAAAATATGTTTAATATTAGAAAATAAATGGTCAACTGATGACTACTTGAAAATTAACATCAAAGAAGTTGTATTCAGAACTTCACTATATAGATTTTTACCTTTGAATTAGAACAATCTAAAATAACTGCCTAAATGGAAAAGAGGGAAATGACAAATCATCTCTGCTAAATCTTGTAAAATACCTTAAAGGCTTATGGTGATATCTGTTGTTATCTCCCAGTATCCCTGAACAATCCCAATTTACACTTCCTGTCCCCAAGTAATTATTGACAGTACCCTCTTCACGCTCAAAAGTATATTAGTTTGGATAATATATTTTACCTCCATCCTATTATCACACTCTAGTTGCATATGCCTTTAAAATCCCCATGTTCTAGGGTTTGAGCTTCATCTCAAAACTAAGAATTACCTCATTCATACAAAAGCAGAACAATCTATGCTCAGATTTTAGTTGCATTATATGACTCTCAAAAAAGAGTAATTTCCAAATCATCACCTACCAGCAGCTGTTGACTTTATGAAACAGATTAACAGTGAGAAGGGTGTCTCAGGGTCTGGTTTGGAAGTTTTGGCATGTGAGGATTTAAAAGGGTTATGCGAACAAAATTTGACAGAAGATGGGAAACAAATACCGATTCCATTTAACAGAGTTCTGAACATAGAGTTCAAGATGTAAACCCCCCCTTTAGAGTCCTTTGTTCATGTATCGTTTATTCATTAATATTTAGAAAGTGACTATTGGAGGCAAGACACTGTTCTAAGCACTGCATCAGATTTGTCAATAGTTTTAGGGACATTATGCTGAATTTCCAGTCCTTTGTAGGAATGTATACTGTATATGAGATTTTGTTATTTAAATTAGCATCTGTATTATTTTCTGACTAGCACTCTTTAAATTTTGTCTGATTTGTAATTACTCTCTTCAATAATTACAAAGATCATTCCCATGGTCCAGATAGGTTCAATTGTTGCTGTGTTTCTTTTTCATGTTACAAGTTTATTTCTTCCTTAGACCAAGCAAAAGAATTAGTAGCTAACCTGGATATCATGGTCACAACATCTTTTACTCAGCAGTAAGCAGACAATCATCTATCCAGAATGTGTAATTACTGAAAGATTAAGGCAATGCCACAGGTTGTTTATAAGATGTGTTTACTTGCTACATTCCCTAAAGCACTCAACATTTAAATCAGAGTTATCATATAGTACATTATTACTTGAGGTTTCTGTGTAAAGTATTAAAGAATATTTTAATTGTCCCTTTTTATGTTTAGATGTACACATTTTAAACATCTTTTCAGAATGTGTTTTAATATTCACATACCAAAGGTCCTGCATTCAGATTATCTCCTGAGAGTGTGGGGGCTTGGTTCCAAATCTGGCAATTTGACTACTCCTCTCATTGCTCCTATGAATGTAGGCATCTTCTGTTTATGTCTCCTCTTTCTTTCCTTCCTTGAAAATCTTCATTTCCTATCAATTACTCACTAGACTTTTCAAAAAAATTCTAATCATCACTGGTTGAGTGATTGCTGTCACTGCCTTCACTGTCACTCTCACTGTCACTTCCATTGTTGCCATTACCGGACTTAGTCTTGCTGTGACTCTTGGTCTTGCTGTGACTCTTGGTCTTGCTGTGACTGTCAGATGTACCGGTACTACTGCCATTGCTGTCACTGTTGCTGCTGTCACTGCTGTCGCTGCTATCACTGCTGTCACTGTCACTGCTGTCGCTGCTGTTGCTGTCACTGCTGTCACCATTGCTACTGTCACTGCTGTCGCTGCTGTCACTGTCACTGCTGTCGCTGCTGTTACCATTGCTGCTGTCGCTGTTGCTGCTGTCACTGTCACTGCTGTCACTGTCGCTGCTGTCACTATCACTGCTATCACTATCACTGCTGTCACTTTCACTGCTGTCACTACTATCTGATTTGCTATTGCTGCTGTCACTGCTGTCTGATTTACTGTCACTGTCACTACTGTCACTGCTATCATTGCTGTCACTATCTGATTTGCTATTGCTGCTGTCACTGCTTTCTGATTTACTGTCGCTGCTATCACTGCTGTCACTGTCACTGCTGTCACTACTATCTGATTTGCTGTTGCTGCTATCACTGCTATCTGATTTACTGTCACTGTCACTACTGTTGCTGCTATCACTACTGTCACTACTGTCTGATTTACTGTCACTACTATCACTGCTGTCACTGCTATCATTGCTTTCACTACTGTCTGACTTGCTGTCACTGCTGTCACTGCTGTCACTGTTCTCTGACTTGCTGTCACTGCTGTCGCTACTATCACTGCTGTTACTACTGTCACTACTGTCTGACTTGCTGTCGCTGCTGTCACTGCTGTCGCTGCTATCACTGCTGTCACTGCTATCGCTGCTGTCGCTGCTATCGCTGCTGTCACTGCTATCGCTGCTGTCGCTGCTATCGCTGCTGTCACTGCTGTTACTACTGTCACTACTGTCTGACTTGCTGTCACTGCTGTCGCTGCTGTCACTGCTGTCGTTGCTGTCACTGCTATCGCTGCTGTCGCTGCTATCGCTGCTGTCACTGCTGTTACTACTGTCACTACTGTCTGACTTGCTGTCACTGCTGTCGCTGCTGTCACTGCTGTCGTTGCTGTCACTGCTATCGCTGCTGTCGCTGCTGTCGCTGCTATCGCTGCTGTCGCTGCTGTTACTACTGTCACTACTGTCTGACTTGCTGTCACTGCTGTCGCTGCTGTCACTGCTGTCGCTGCTATCACTGCTCTCACTGCTATCGCTGCTGTCGCTGCTGTCACTACTGTCACTGCTGTCGCTACTGTCACTGCTGTCACTGCTGTCGCTACTGTCACTGCTGTCGCTACTGTCACTGCTATCACTACTGTCACTGCTGTTGCTGCTGTCACTACTGTCACTGCTGTCACTACTGTCACTATCACTGCTATCACTACTGTCACTACTGTCACTGCTATTGCTGCTGTCGCTACTGTCACTGCTGTCGCTACTGTCACTGCTGTCACTGCTATCACTGCTGTCGCTGCTGTCACTACTGTCACTGCTATCACTGCTGTCACTACTGTCACTATCACTGCTGTCACTACTGTCACTGCTGTCACTGCTATTGCTGCTGTCGCTACTGTCACTGCTGTCACTATCACCGCTGTCACTGCTATCGCTGCTGTCACTGCTATCACTGCTGTCACTGCTATCGCTGCTGTCACTACTATTGCTACTGTCACTGCTGTTACTACTGTCACTGCTATCACTGCTGTCGCTGCTGTCGCTGCTGTCACTGCTGTCGCTGTCACTGCTGTCACTACTGTCGCTACTGTCACTGCTGTCGCTGCTATCACTGCTGTCACTACTGTCTGAATTATCTTTGCTGCTGTCTGATTTGCCATTGGCATCACTCCTATTGTTACCATTGCCATTACTGTCACTATCATTAGCATCTGATGTGCTATCACTGTCATTATCACCTCCTCCATTTGAATCACTGTCATTGCCATTATCTTTTGATTCATCAGAGTTATAACCAATGTCTCCTTGGCTATTGCTGTCATTGTCACCTTCAGAATCAGCATCATCATTGCTGTTAGAGTCATCACTACTGTTGGGATCATCTCCTTGCATAGATTTGTCATCAAACTCATAACTGTCATATCCACCACTATTACTTTCACTACCTGTTTTGCTGCGTGTAACCTTATTTCCAGGTTCTGATTTCTGACCAAGCCCTTGTATGTTGTCAGTCTCCCCTGGTGTCTTGACATTTCCTTTTCCCATGACCATTCCTTGTTGTCTTTTACTCTCTTTATCTTCACTGACTTTCCCAGCTTCTTTGGTAATGTTTCTGTTGCCACTTCTGGGACCTTCCACTTCTATTCCCTGGGGAAAGATGGAGAAAAGAATGATTAGTTATTGGATGGTATACTGCAAAATTGCATTGGTCTGTGGAAGACAAGACTGCAGAATATGACCAGAAAAACAGAAGTTCAGCTTCTAGTACTTCACAAACTTCTGTTTGTAAAAACGTGCTTTATTCATCTGCAAGAATTCTGGTGTTTAAATCATATAACAACCCATTCACATTTTTACACAGTAGGAACTTGTGTGAACAGTTACATGGTGCATCAGTTATTAGGATTAGACTTATAGAATCCTAACCAAATTTTCAGAAATGCTGTTTTAAAAATTGTTCTGGGGATATCTAGGTGGTTTAAGTCAGTTAAGCATCTGCCTTTGGCCCAGGACATGATCCAGAGTCCTGATATCAAAACCCACATCAGACTCCCTGCTCAAGGAGGAGTCTGCTTCTCTCTCTTCCTCTGCTGCTCCTCCACGCCCCCTCCACTTGTGCTCTCTCACTCTCAAATAAATAAGTAAATAAAATCTTTTTAAAAAATTGTTCTGTATCAGAGTCTAATAGGACTCTAAATTTCCCATTAAATAGTCAAGTAATTTCTGTGCAAAAACAGATGAATGCTTATTATTATTGATTTTTGTGTTACCATCAATGAATGGAGGGGGAGAATTTAACTGCCATTTAAAATAAATCAGCTTTACAAACTAACCTTATTTTGACTCTTCCCAGTAGCACCTAGCTCTGATTCATCAGTGATTTTCTTTTCCACAGTATTGTTTTCTTCGTAATTGGGCTTTTGCATGTCCTCTATTATTGGGCTAACTTTGTCTTTAGAAATACCATCAGAATCCTCCTCACTCTTGGAGGTGTTGTCTCCATCAATGTCATGGGGATCTTCTTTGTCTTCTGGGTCATCATCTTCACTACTAATTGAATTTTGACCTAAGCTGTTATCGTTGTCATCTTTTCCATGAGGCTGACCCTCTTGGCCCTTCCTGTTATCAGTACCCTCTTTTCCATTCCCTGTTTCTTCACCTTCATCATCACCAGAACCTGTTACTTCATCCTCCTCTGCTCCATTTCCACTAGGACTCCCATCAGAATTATCCAGGCCAGCATCTTCTCCATTTCCAGCTCCCCTTCTTTCTGGTGTTACTTCTGCCTCCTGATTCCCATTACCCTCACTTTCTCTCTGATGTGTTATTTCACTTGTATCACCCTCATTTCTACAGGCATCCCTATTTATTTCATCCTCATGGCCTGTACTGTTATTGCTTCTACCTATTTGATGGTCTTCTTCTTGGACAACAGTGGCATTCTCACTCTGACTTGCATCTCCAACAACTCCTCCATTATTTAAATTTTTATCAGCATTTCTGTTAATATCGCTTCCATTTGCTATTCCAGCATTGTCGATGATGCTTACTTGTCCCCTGATGCCATTTGCTGTGGTGCTACCTTCTTTTCCATGTATCCCATCATAACCATATGTTTCTGGTTTTCCTGTGACCCCATTTTGGTCCACACTATTCCCCTCATCATTTACTAACATGGAATCTGTAGAAGAACTTTTCCCTCCTATTTCTACCCACTCAGAACCATTTCTTTCTTCTTTGTAACCATCTCTGGTATATTGTTGCCTTCCTCTTTGATTTTCATGGGGGTCACCACTTTCTTCAGTGGTATCATTGGCATTTAACTCATCCTGGAAAAGAGAAACAATTCAAAATAATTTGTAGATTTTATCTTGACGTAAAACAGACTTAAAAGGTAAGCATCAGTTTTCTGGAAGTTAATAGAATCGAGGGGCATCTGGGTGGCACAGTCAGTTAAGCATCTGCTGCAGTAGGTTAAGTGTCCTGGCATAGAGTCCCGTGTCAGGCTCTCTGCTAGGTGAGGGGTCTGCCTCTCCCTTTGTCCCTCCCCGACTCATGCTCTTTGTTGTGATCTCTCTCTCTCTCCCCCAAATAACTAACTAAATAAATAACCCCCCACCAAAAAAAGAATTTAAAAACAGCTTAGAAACACGTTTTGTACCCTATACCTGTATTTTCACTTTTGCTTTTTCCAGAAGATTTAAATTTGTAGATTTGTCAACAGCATGTCTCTCCAGTGGCTTGATTTGAGGAACCTACCAAAATGAAAATATTGGAAATTGAAAACATTCTAACTTTGTGTACATACATGCATGCACACATGCACACATACGTATAGACACATTTTTCTCTAAATGAAGAAAAATATATAATGCAAAGGCCAAAGTAATATCTAATCAAGCTTGCTACACAGCTTATGTAGAACTTAAACTGGGCACACAGATAATTCTCGCAATGATATTACTGATTTTATTGATATTAACCAGACCACTTATCTCAAGGAGGATTGTCTTTTATAAAAATAAGGAGATAGACCTTTGATGTTTCTGTACAAACCTCCCACACTAACGCAAGACCCACCTTAAGTATAATCCTGACCAAACCCATAAGAAAATACGAGGTATGACCAGAGCCAGTGAAGAAACAAAATAAAGTAATATGCTACTTCGCTCCTTCAGGAAGGCTTCTAAACTATTTGAAGGCTTAATAGTTGCATGAACTTGAGAAATTTAAGTAGTTTTATTAAGTTTATTAAGTTTTATTAAGCCTTCTAAACTATTTGAAATAGTTTAGAAAATTCCGAGCTGCATAAATACCAAGTTGTTTGATAGTAAGAAAACATACCAAAATGTTACCCATAGCAGGGTAACATAATTACAAATGGTTTAATTTTCCTAATTTTTTTGTTGGTGTTTACCTGTATATTCCAAATTTTCCCCAATGAGCATTAAAAAAAATTATCTGAGTGAAACATTAATTTTCTCCTACATTGAAAAAATCCTTATTTTTCCAAATCATTCCTTGAAAACTTCCTTTAAAATGTAGGCTTCAGGACGCCTGGGTGGTTCAGTGGGTTGAGCCTCTGCCTTTGGCTCGGGTCAAGGTGTCAGGGTCCTGGGATCAAGTCCCGCTTCGGGCTCTCTGCTCAGCGGGGAGCCTGCTTCCTCCTCTCTCTCTTTCTCTGCCTGCCTCTCTGCCTACTTGTGATCTCTGTCTGTCAAATAAGTAAATAAAATCTTTTTTAAAAATATGTAGGCTTCATTGATATTATAATGAAATTCATAGGGCATGAGCAAAGATGGCTGAAGTCTCCATGACTTTTGAGCATTGAATATAAATCTGAATGAATTTTACAAATTTGTGTGTTATCCTTGTATGGGGGCCATGCTAATATTCTCTGTATTATTCCAATTTTAGTATATGTGCTGCCAAAGCAAACACAAACTGAATAAATTTTAAAAGTAATAATCCATCTGACAAGATATTAGTTTCATTTAGAGGAATGGGAGCATGAATTGGAGTGCATATTTGGGTTTGTTGAGACCCCTAAAGATATCTCATAAAGCCTTTCATGCAAATTTAAATGTTTAGGCACAGTTTGTCTTCAAAGTCTTAAGGAAATACGTATTATTTAATGTTAGGTTAAAAGAGATAACAAAGTGAGGAGATTTTCTGAGGAATACATACTTACTGGAATAGCCCATGCTGCTGCCCAAATGCAAAAATATATAATTATCTTCATTTTTTAGGAATATTAATCAACCTGTTTTTAATGAAAAAAGAACAGCAAAAATTACTTATAAAGAAAAAGATGATAACCATGATAAGGTATTACTTTGACTTTTTCCTGGGCAGGGAGTATATATCCAACATGAGAAGAAGGCTATCAAGACTCAGTGTTACAGAACATACCTGGAGTGCTCCCAGAGACATACGGAGGCATCATCAGGCTCAGCACTGGGGTAGCTAACTAGACTTTTTCTGCCTATGTCAATGGAGGGACACAGCCATGTAGTTACAAAGGATACAACCATAACTTTGTTTTGCTATTTTTGATGGTGATAACATTTTTTCTGAATAATTTTAATCAAGTATTAACTAATTCTAAGATTATCACTAAAAGAGAAATCATTTATCATCCCCATCACAAATCCACAGAAGTGGGCTACAGGACACTGTGAAGGAAAGAAATTACTAACATCATGTAGCCTTGGCTAGTGGAAGGAACACGAAGTTTGGATTTAGAGACCTAGATTCAAGTTCAACCTCTCCTACTTGTTGCATGAACTTGAGAAATTTAAGTAGTTTTATTAAGCCTTTGTTCCCTCCATCTGGGATAATAATACCTATACTTTGAGATTATCCCAATTATGTTAGCAGAAGAGTCTTCTCTGAGGAGCATTCTCTGACTCCTTTTCAAAGGGCATTTGGTGTCTCTATCCTTTTTTACACCCAGAAACTTCTGCAAACCTCACTAGTAACATATTCTACCATTTTAACATAACCTGGCTACTTATATATTCTCTGACCTACTCCTGAACCTAAGAGAATGTGTTGTAATCACTATATTCTAATATATAGCAAGAAAGAGCTGTTTTATGAATATTGTTGGTGAATACTTATTAGTATAAGCATACTTAGCACTGTTCTGGGTATTTAGCAATCCCTTTATAAATGATAGCAATTATTATATGGAGCTTCTAAAAACATGATCCTTTATTCCTGTTAGAGTTCACATTCAGAAATGGTATAATATATATTTTGATACATTGGAATAGACATTGTATAGTCCATGTGAATCAAAAATTTAAATTACCATTACTGAAAATTAGATTTCTTGGTGTAATGATACTATTACCACAGAAAGGAAGAAAGAGTTTTACTCCTATTTCATGAACTCCCACTGAGTTTATAGATTAAAATAATGCATGTCATAAAATAGCTTTGATTGAATTTAATGTTGATAATGGAAACATAATAAAATTTTAGTGAATATCAACTGTCATAGAATTATTGGCACTTCCTTACAGGAGAGAGGATATGATTTCCGAGAGGAAAAAAAAAAATGGGCTTACTCTGGGACATAGACGTTGAAGGGCAACTGTTTAGTAAGCAGGTATCATATAGAACTTTACAGTACCAAGCCTAATTATTACATAGACTCTGCTGAGGGCTGGTACACTTATTTGGACCATGGTATCCATTTGGACAACCATGATGTCCTAGAAAGGTACCTGTGGTGAATGTCACAGTTATGTGCATTCCACGCTAAACCACAATCCTGCAATCTGACTACTTTGGTTCTCTTTCAGACCCACTCCAGAACGACTGCATAGTGCACTGTGATGCTTGCCACTATATTCTCAAGTAGGTAAAGAGCTCAAAAGACTGCTAAAGAAATGGCTCCAGTTTTGTCAGCCCAAAACCTCTTTCATTTTCTAAACCTGTTATGATATCATGAAACAGAAAATGTATGGGATAGAGGTCAGAATTTCCAGATATCTTAAGTAGACATATTTTAATCTAGCTTTAAAAACCCTCATGTCCGTTGGCAAAAAATACCTGGTATTTTAGGCTGAAGTTTGGTGATTCAGGGACCAAATAATAAATGTAAACTGGGATGCAGTCATTCATTCAACATTTGAAGACCTAACATGGACCAGATACTGAGGCCTGGAAATAGATATGAGCCCTACCCTCATGGAACTATCACTGAATGGATTAGCCAAGCTTTGAAGTAAATGTACTATAATGTGTTGACTGAAATTCCCAAATCCATGTTTATTTCCCAAGTCAGTGTTTAAATGTCACTATCATCACTATTTGAGATTGGAAGAGATTGTGTCTTTACTTATTTATGAAATGCCATCACATCTTAGATTGCAATGGTAAGGCTTAAAAATGTCTTTAATTAGATTCAAGATTCTTAAAGATGGTTTTGTAGATAAAAATAACAGTAATGGAGCTATCGTGAATTATGTGTAAAATATTCTAATTCCTTATTTCATTGTTAATATTTTAGATTTATAATATTTGCTTCATCTTATGTATTCTCTTCCTATTAGCAACTGATATTTTAACATAGCAACTGTAATAAAATTCTTATTCTTCAGTGATCCAATATTTTGCTAGATGGAATTAGCATCCCTTACCATATAATTTTCTGTTATCTTTTAACATGTAGTCTTGATTTGCCAAGTCAAAGGGGAAGGAAAAAGTCTAAGCATAAGGATTATTCACTTCATAAAATCAAGTCAGCTTCTTCTCTGAAATTAAAATTTCTACAGGAATCAGTTGGTTCTGAGTAAAGACGAGGTTTCATCTTACCTTAAAAGCCTTCAAAGGGACTTTGAAAATCCAGGATTTCTTATCTTTCGCATTGAAGACTGAGAGTGGCTCACTGTCCTGGACATTTACGTGACGATTTTGTACCTGCTGAAATTTAAACTCAGTTTGATAATTTTCTCAACCAATCACTGTTTAGGATCCCTGATATGGGGTTATAAAGTGTCACCATGTCTATGAAGCACATAATAACTTCCCCCACTTCCTTCACATACTGACATGTATTTGTTCACTGAACCATTTGGTTCCAAAGGGACTAGACTTACTTTCACTTAATTAAATAGCTCCTGGAAGGCTGTTTTGCATCTTAAATATAGAGAATCAGTGTAACATATCTGAAAAGAGCCACTTAAACTCTATCACCCTGACATTTCTTGTCTTACTAAGGTTGGCAATCTAAGAAAACTCTAGGTTTCTTTAGTAAATATGACTGCCTATTTAAGACTCCTATCATTCCTGAGGTAGGTATTAAAGTTTCTGTGCTATAATTCAAGAAGCTGTCCACATGCAACAGTCTGACATTGCCTGAGGGGTCTTTAGCATATAAATAGTAACTCATATGAAATCTCTCTGACCTAAATAAACAGTCATGTGAGGCTGAAAATGTATCAATTTCGTAGTATTCAAACTACAATTTAAAAATAGATATTCAAAATACCAAAAGTTCTTGTAAGGTAGCTAGATGTGCAAAAGTGCATAAGACAATAGATTTAGCTCTCAATTATCTCTGTTATTTGTGTCAACTGTGAGGGACAAAATAGAAAACCAGACAGTATTTTTAGCAGCAAGTTTTGCTACCCTGAACTCACCATTCTACTGAACTCCAGATGTGTGCCATAATGCAGGTATTCCCTAAACCATTTGTCCAATTTTTGTGTTCAAAAATTTGACAGTCAATGTCTCTCCATATACTTCTTCAGAACTTTCAAGAATAGTTCAGTATTTTTTTGTGTATTATAATGCTAAAGGATGTGAACCCCATAATAACTAATATACCACCACCCAACAGTGGAAACTCCAGAATTTATATATACAACTATTACATGGAATATAGTAAGGTTGAAGAGGAATGGAGGGAATGGAAAAAGAATTTGCCAGGAAGCTGTGTTTTCATAGCAAGCACCTTGTTTTTATTTAAACAACATGTTTATGTGGGTGCCTTAAAGAGTCTTCCCAAATGTTAAGGCATGCTAAGTCACTCCTGGGAGGAATTTTACACCTTCTCTCTCAAACAGACACCAGGGGAGATTAATGAACTAAACCTGTCTTCATTTTCATCTAACTTGAATTAATAATATGTCAATAACTGATAGACTACTAGGCAGAAAATCAGCCAGTTTGATCTAATTGACATTTGTTGAACACTTCATCCAACTATAGCAGAATAAACATTCTTTACTAATGCAGTCTGGAATATTTACCAAGATAGGCCATATTCTAGCCCCCCCCCAAAATCTCAATAAACTTTTAAAGATTTGAGTCATATAGAGTATGTTTACTGACCACAAAATAATTAACTTACAAGTCAATAACAGGAAAAAAAAAAAAAAAGAAGTCAATATCAGAAAGATCTTTGGAAAACCCCAGAATTTGGAAGCTAAATTACATAATTCTAAATAAGCAATGGGTAAAAGAGGAAACCAAAGAGAAATTCAAAATATATTGAATTAAATAAAAATGAAAACACAACAATTTATCGAAATTTGCAGGATGTCACTGAAGCACTTCTTATGGGAAAATTAACAGCACTAAATGCACATGTTAGAAAAGAAAAAGTTCTCAAAACAATGATTATGGCTTCCACTGTCAGTAACTACAAACTTTTTTAATTAAGTTCAAATTAAGTAAAAGAAAGAAATAATAAAAATCAGAACTGAAATCAACAAAATAGAAAAAACAATAGAGAAAATCAATGAAACCAAGAACTTGATTTTTGAAAAGTTCAATAAAATTTTTAAGACTCTAGGCAGACTAATCAGAGTAATATGAGAGAAAACATAATTATCAATATAAGAAATGAGAGAGATCAAAATACTACAGAGTCTATAGACATTAAAGGATAGAAAGGGAATACCATGAACAATTTTGGCCAATAAATTCAACAACTTTTGGAAATGGATAGACTCCTTGAAAACACCAAAGCTCACTCAAGAAGAAACAGATAACTTGAATAGCCCCATATCTATTATTAAAGAAGTTAAATTCGTAGTTAAAAACCTTCCCCCATCAGCTGTTTTTCATTTCATACTCTCTCTGGCACTTTTAATCTAAGCTGTCAGTGTCTCCACTGATACAAATTTTTGAAAAATTTATATTTCCTATAAATTCATAAGCGTTCACTCAGTCATACAAAAGTCATAGCCCCAGATCTTTCCACATAATCCTTTCTTTACCTTTGGCTTTTGCTAAGATGGCTGAAGGACAATGCCCTGAAACTACTTAGAGGACCTCTGGTTTGAGTAAAAAGATCTGTGAGGAACACTCTTAGTCTCTTATGAATAACTTGCCCAGATTTCAGCAAAGAGCTGTAGAGTCACACCCTCAGCCTTTTTCTTAGATCATGCTTTCCTGGCATTGACTCTCTTAATTTTAGCATCTTTTGCTATTGGGGAAGCAAAGAATTTTCAGTTATTGTCAGATGCTTGTTCCTTTTTGTATAACAATTCTCAGTTTATTTCTCTCCTCTTGCATTTATACAGCAAGAAGAAGCCAGGCCACACCTTCAACACTTTGCTTAGAAATCTCAATTGTTTATCCAAGTCCATTGCTTACAAGTTCTGCTTTCCACATAACTGGGGGGACACAATTCTGCTAAGCTTTCTGTCAAGCTTTCCTCCATGGAGATAACAAGAATTCCCTTTCCTCCAAATTCCAGTAATGCTTTTCTCACATCCTTCTAAGACTATACCAGCAACATTTTTAACATCTGTATTTCTACTAACAGTCTTCCAGCCTCTACTCACTGGCAAATTCTAAAGCCAATCCCACATTTTAGGAATTTCTTGTGGTAGCACCCATACTTCCATGTACCAAAATCTGTACTAGTTTTGTATTGCTGCCTAACAAGGTGCCAAAAATACCTCTGCTTATAGAGGGTGCATTTGGCTAGGTTAGCCTCATCCAAATAATCTCTTTACCTTAAGGTCAACTGATTAGTAACCTTAATTTTATTTGCCAAATCCCTTTTGCCACATAATGAGACATAATTATGGCAGTTATTTATCATCTTATTTATACATTCTCCTCACACTCAAAGAAGGGGGGATTATATAGGCAATGAGGATCATTAGAAGTAATCTTAAAATTCTGCCTACCATACACTTTAATCTGTAGTAAAAGAAAATAAATCAGTAGCTTCATGGGCCAGGGGTAAGGTGGAAGGAAGGGATTATAAAGAGTCTTAAGGAAATTTTGATGGATACTTTTTACTATCTTAATTGTGGTGTTGGTTTCATAGGTATACATATACGTCAGAACTTATCAAAATGTGCACTTTAAATATATATAGTTTAATGCGTGTCAATTATACCTTAGTAAAGTTGTTAAGGAGAAAGTAATTAACACATTTCAAATCCTATAAATTGATAAGTTAAAATTGTGGCTTTAAAAAGGACATCCTAAAATGAAACACAAACCCCAACTTACTGTGAAAACCAACCAACTGATTAAAAGTTAGGATCTGGGCTCAGAGAGCTGCATCAGTTTAGTAACTAAGCAAGTTATCTAAAAACGCTTAATTAGGATTGTTATTCTATTCGCAAGAGTTTGAAATGGAAGTCTTAGCCTAGTGGTACTCTACAACCATGACTTTGAATTCTCTGCCTTCCTGTTTTCTTAAATTTGTATAAACAGTAGCTGAGGCAAATGTCAAAACTAAGACAAGTACTATCTGTTGGCTAATTGAACATTAAGGAAAAAAGTGGAAGTTAAAAAAATTAAGTCAAGGATAGCAACAGAAGTATAGACAGACATAGAGAGAATCTTCCAAATCAGATTATTTTAAGTCAAACTGTTCAGAAACCGGCATAAAGGGACTTGAGTAGGGGTTCTCTGTGTGGGCAGACCATTGCAGTTGGCAACTGATATAATATTAAACTTTAAGAAACAACTATAGTTTTCAGCTGTGGGGAAAAAAAAAAAAAAAATATATATATATATATATATATATATATATATATATATATATATTAGTTATGTCTCTCCCAGCAAGGGAGAAAAAGCAAAACTGAACTGTTGGGACTACAACAAAATAAAAAAACTTTTGCACAAAGGAAACCATCAACAAAACGAAAAGGAAACCTACAGAATAGGAGAAGCTATTTGTAAATCATACATTAGATAAGGGGTTAATATCCAAAATATGTAAAGATCTTGACAACACAAAGAACCCAATTTTAAAGTGGGCAGAGAAACTGAATAGACAGTTTTCCAAAGAAAACGTCCAGATGGTCAACAGACACGTGAAAAGCTGTTTCACATCACTAACCATCAAAATGCAAATTTAAACCACAATGAGATATTACTGCATACTGGTCAGAATAGCTAGTATCAAGAAGACAATAACAAGTTTTAGCAAGAGGTGGAGAAAATGAATCCTTAGGCACTGTTGATGGAAATGTAAATTGATGCAACCGCTGTGGAAAAACAGTATGGAGGTTCCTCAAAAAATTAAAAATAAATTACCATGTGATAGAATTCTACTGTTGGGTATTTACCCAAAGAAAATGAAAACAGTAATTCAAAAGATAATATGCACCTCTATGTTTATTGCAGCATTATTTACAATAATCAAAATACAGAAGCAATTCAAGTATCCATCCATAGACTCCCCCATTTGTGTTCCCTCTCTTGCGATCTCTCTCTCTCTCTGTTAAAAAATTAATAAAATCTTTAAAAAATTTAAAAAAAATACACACACACATACATGCACACGCACACGCACACGCACACACACACTCTATTATTAGTTTCAGGGGTAGAATCCAGTGATTCATCAGTTGCATATAACATTCAGTGCTCATTATATCACTTTCTCTCCTTAATACCCAGTTACCCCATCCCCCCACCCACTTCCCCTCCAGCAACCCTCATTTTGTTTCCTAGAGTTAAGAGTCTCTTATGGTTTGTCTCCCTCTCTGTTTTCATCTTACATAATGATCTTTCTTTTTTTTTTTTCCAATTTATTTATTTTCAGAAAAACAGTATTCATTATTTTTTCACCACACCCAGTGCTCCATGCAAGCCGTGCCCTCTATAATACCCACCACCTGGTACCCCATAATGATCTTTCTAAATGCTAACCTAATCATGCTGCTGCCTTGATTCAAACTTACCAGTGGCTCTTTAATTTGGCTTAGAACTTCTCAAACTATCTCACCTTACCTTGGGCCACTACCCTTTGAGAACCCTTGAGACCCTGGAGCACAACCCATGTTGGGAAGATGACAGAAAACCAGGGCCAGAGATGTGGTTGGTATTGGGTTGCTAGAAGTGAATACACAGGACATTCAGTGTAATTTAATAACTTTTCTAGTTTTCTGTATTGACTTTATGAAGATTATCCAAGTCCTCTATTCAGTTCTCTCAATAATTGCAAAAAGTTGGCAACTTGCACTAGTTTTCCACCACAGTAATTGGTGATTAAATCTTTTAAATGGCAACACTAGCCGAAAATCACCTTCCCATAAATAAAGATCTGTATATGTTCTTTACTGCAGGCTTGGCTGACAGAAGACCAAAAGGGAGAACTTGGAATTAAAATATGTATTTTTTATATGTAGGAAAAGACTGCTCTTTGGCCAAAGCCCCAAATCATGAATAAGCAACCATCGCTAATTAGTGATAACAAATTGTACACATGCTCTGAAAATCAGCCAATCAGCAATAGCCTCACTCCAGTAATTACACTTCTGAAAGTTACCAAATCAATGATAACCCAAGCTTCACAAAGTCGGTTAGTGACAAACCTGTACTTCTGGACAACAGCCAGTCTGCCTCATTTCAGTGACCACACTAGCACATCTGCAAGTCCACCAATGCCTAAAAGCCAGCCTTCCCATAACATTGAATAATACTATGCTTTACAAGTACAAGTCTTCCTTGTAAGCGGGGAGTTTATATTTTTTATGTCAGATATTGAGTTCAGCTTATTTTGTTCACAAGTCTGCTGCACTTTAAACAGTTTGGCTCCTATTTACAGTTAGTTATGGATTCCAACTGCTGAGTGGCAAATACACTATCATGACTGTGACTTATCAAATTCAGTTTTTTGATTCTTGCTGTGGTTGCTCTTTGAGTATATTTGAACTCCAAAATGCTGAAATATAAGTGTAAATTTTGTGATAAGTTTTGTGAACAGGGAGTATTTATTAAATGAGGAAAAAGTACTTTGGAAACTCTCTGTACAGTTTCCTATTGTGGATTTAATCTTTAAAAAATGGTGAAAAGTCTGATATAAATTAGTATATAATAATAACAACCTGTGCCAAAATTATGAAACATTCAACTGAGGAAAATAAAATAATCACAGTAGAAGTTGTAATGGCTTTCCACACTGGATATCATCACTAATCTTCAGTTCAAATGACTGGATGTCCTGCTACTGGAAAGAATATCCCAATGGAAAAGTCAACAAATGATGTTGGAAAAAACAGACAGCAACATGCAGCATAATGAAACTGGACCACTTTCTTACATCATACACAAAATTAAATTCAAAATGGATGAAAGACCTAAATGTGAGACAGGAAACCATCAAAATCCTAGAGGAGAACACAAGCAACAACTCTTTGACATCAGTCATAACAACTTCTTACTAGATACATTTCCAGAGGCAAAGGAAACTTTCAAAGGCAAACATGTACTATTGGGACTTCATTAAAATAAAAAGCACAGCAAAGGAAACAATCAACAAAACTAAAAGGCAGCCTCTGGAATGGGAAAAGACATTTGCAAATGACCTATCTGATAAAGGGTTAGTATCCAAAATCTATAAAGAACTTAACAAACTCAACACCCAAAAAAAACAAATAATCCAGACAAGAAATGGGGTGAAGACATGAACAGACATTTATCCAAAGAAGACATACATATGGCCAATAGATGTATGAAAAAATGCTTCACATCATTAAGCATCAGGGAAACACACATCAAAACCACAATGAGATACCACCTCACGCCAGTCAGAATGGCTAAAATCAACAAGTCAGGAAATGACAGATGTTGGTGAGGATGTGGAGAAAGGGGAGCATTCTTACACTTTTGTTGGGAGTGCAAACTGGTACAGTCACTCTGGAAAACAGTATATAGGTTCCTGAAAAAGTTAAAAATAGAACTACCTTATGTAGTTTTCAGCAATTACTTAAAGAACTACCTTTCAGCAATTGCTCTACCAGGTATTTATCCAAAGGATAAAAAAATATTTATTCAAAGGGGCACATGCACCCTGATGTTTATAGAAACATTATCAACAATAGCAACATTATATAAAGAGCCTAAATGTCTATTGATTAATGAGTGGATAAAAAAAAGTTGTGGAGATATATATATATATACACACACACATAGATATAGATATATAGATATATATGAATATTACTCAGCCATCAAAAAGGATGAAATTTGCCACTTACAGTGACATGGATGGAACTAGAGGTTATTATGCTAAATGAAACAAGTCAGTCAGAGAAAGACAGATACCAAAAGATTTCAGTCATATGTGGAATTTAAGAAATAGAAGAGGGGAACTGGGTGGCTCAGTTGGTTAAGCATCTGCCTTCAGCTCAGGTCATGATCCCACGGTCCTGGATTTGAACCACATTGGTGATCAAAGAGCCTGATTCTACCTCTGCTCCTCCCTCCTGCTTGTGCTTGCTCTTGCTCTCTCTCTGTCAAATAAATAAAGTCTTGGGGCACCTGGGTGGCTCAGTGGGTTAAAGCCTCTGCCTTCAGCTCAGGTCATGATACCAGGGTCCTGGGATCGAGCCCCACATCAAGCTCTCTGCTTGGCAGGGAGCCTGCTTCCTCCTCTCTCTCTGCCTGCCTCTCTGCCTACTTGTGATCTCTGTCTGTCAAATAAATAAAATCTTTTTTATAAATAAATAAATAAAGTCTTTTAAAAAATAAAAATAAATAAGAAACAGAACAGATGAACATAGGGGCAAGGAAAAAAGAGGGGAGATAAACTGTAACAGACCCTTGACTATAGAGAACAAACTAAGGGTTGCTGGGGGCGGGAGTATACACTAAAAAGGTGATGGGTATTAAGGAGGGCACTTGTTGTGATGAGCACTGGATATTATATGTAAGTGATGAATCACTAAATTCTGCTCCTGAAGCTAGTATTACACTATATGTTAATTAATTAAAATTTAAAATAAAACTTGAAAAAGTTTAATGTTTCAATTTATTGTTTACATTTAAAAAAGAGAATGTGCTGCTATGAGAAGTATTTTCTGATCCCAAAATCACAAGCAAATTATTAAGATAAAATCTACTGCAGTAATAAAAAATGTAATAGTTCCAAATACTGTTAGAGAGCTTATCAAAGATATAAAGCCTTACTTTTTTATAATAACTACAGATGCAAGTAATCATAATATGAAAAACATGTTCCTTTTGCTTGTATAATACTTGTCTCATGAAAAAGTATTACTTATAAAGCTATTGTTAGTAAAATCTCTTCTAGATGAGATTTCATAGGGGCTCTATTACAGAGGTGAGAATGAGAAAAATTACACTGCTTTTGGTGATAATACAAATACAAATTTGGGTGGATATGTGCATGAAAATGCAGACAGTATTTATTCAAAGTTGAAGCAAACATAAAGGGAAGGTGTTGGGTGTCCTGTTACATTCTACATAATGTAGCTCAAACAGCATCTAATGTTCTTTCTACTGACATTGAAGTCATTGCTATGAAATTATTCTCCAATTTCAGCATTTATGCTTTTCAAACTGAGCAGTTAAAAGATTTTTGTGAGAACTATAAGAAAAATTAACCCCACATACAATTGCACCAAAAAGAACAAAATACCAAGGAATAAATTTAACCAAGGAGATGAAAGACCTGTACCTAGAAGACTATAATACATTAATGAAAGAAATTGAAGAAGACACAAATAAATGAAAAGATATTCTGTTTTCATGGATTGGAAGAATTAATACTATTAAAATATCCATTCTGCCCAAAGCAATCTACAAATTCAATGTCATCTCTACCAAAATTCTAATGGATGTTTCACAGAAATGGAATAAGCAATCCTAAAATTTTTGTGGAACAAAAAAAGACCTCAAACAGCTGAAGTAATCTTGAGAAAGAACTAAGCTGAAGGCATCACACTCCCTAATTTCATGCTGTTTTACAAAGCTAAGTGATCAAAACAGTTGATGTTGCCATTAATACGAACACTTAGATCAATAGAACAGAATAGAGAGCCCAGAAATAAACCCATGCTTATATGGTCAGTTAATTTATGAGAAAAGAACCAAAAATACACAGTGGGAAAGGGCAGTCTCTTCAATAAATAACATTGGAGAAGTTGGACAGTGACATATAAAAGAATGAAGCCGGACCACTAGTCTTACACCATACACCAAAATTAACTCAAAATGGATTAAAGACTTGAATGTAAGACCTGAAACCTTACTACTCCTAGAAGAAAACGTAGGCAGTAAGCTCTTTGATATAGGTCTTGGCAGGGACTTTCGGATCTGACACTAAAAACATAAACAAAAATAAACAAATGGAGGGGCGCCTGGGTGGCTCAGTGGGTTAAGCCGCTGCCTTCGGCTCAGGTCCTGATCTCGGGCTCCTGGAATCAAGTCCCGCATCGGGCTCTCTGCTCGGCAGGGAGCCTGCTTCCTCCTCTCTCTCTCTCTCTGCCTGCCTCTCTGCCTACCTGTGATCTCTTTCTGTCAAATAAATAAATAAAATCTTTAAAAAAAAATTTTAAAAAATTTAAAAAAAGTAAACAAATGGGACCACATCAAACAAAAAAGCTTCTACACAGCGAACTATCAAACAAAATGAAAGGCAACCTACTGAATGGGAGAATCTATTTGCAAATCATATGTCTGATAAGGTGTTAATATCCAAGATATATAAAAAAAACAGTTTACTCAATAGTAAATAGATAGATAATACATGGATAGAAGATAGATAGATAGATAATTGATTAAGAAATGAACAGAAGATCTGAATAGATATTTTTCCAGAAAAGACATATGGATGGCCAACAGGTACATGAATAGATGCTCAATATCATTAATCATCAGGGAAATATAAATAAAAACCACAGTGAGATAATCACCTCACACCTATCAGAATGGCTAGTATCAAAAAGATAAGAAATAGAAAGTGTTTTTGAGGATGTGTAGAAAAGGAACCTTCTTGCACTGTTGGGAATGTAAGTTAGTAAAGCTACTATGGAAAACAGTATGGAGGTTCCTCAAAAAAATTAAAGCAAACTACCATTTGATCCAGCAGTTCTCTGTGTAGTTAGCTAAAGAAAACATAAACACCAACTCAAGAAGATATATGCACTCCCATGTTTATTGCAGCATTATTACTTAGTTAAGATATGGAAACAACCTAAGTGTCCTAATATAGTAATGCTGATAATTGATGGATTAATGGGTAAAGAAATTGTGGAATATAAATGTAATGGAATATTATACAACCATAAAAAGAAAGAAGTCTTGCCATTTGTGACAGCATAAATGGACCTTGAGGGCATTATAGGAGAAATAATTCAGAGGAAGACAAATGAAGTATTATCTTACTTATATGTGGCATCAAAAATACTAGAAAAACAAAAAACGAACATACAAAACTAAACTCATAAATGCAGAAAGAAGATTAGTGGTTGTCAGAGGCAGGGGCCAGGGGGCAGGAGGGGCATAGGCAAAATGAGTGAAGGGGATCAAAAAGTACAAAATTATGGTAATAAAATACATAGGAAATGAGGAGGTAATGTATAGCATGCGACTATAGTTAATACTGCATATTTGAAAGTTGCTGAGAGAGTAGATCTTAAAAGTTCTCATTTTTAAAAATGTGTACAGTGATAGCCATTGCTGTTTGTTGTATTAGTAAAAAACCAGAAACAACTTAAATGCCCATCAGTAGAGAACCAGATGAATGAAGAATGATAAAGTTATAGGATTAAATAACTATATGGCACTTAAAAAGGAGTGAACTTAAACTTTACCTATCAACATGGATAGATCAAAAATAAATAGGAAAAAAGACAACTATAGTCACTGCTATGTTTTTGGTCCTTATAGTTTTACCTTATTCAAAATGTATGAATGAAATCATACAATATGTAGTCTCCTTTCCAGCTTCTTTCACTTAGCTTAATACATTTGAGATTTATCCATATTTTTGTACATAGAAGTAGTTCCTTTCCATTGTTCAAATATTTTGCCCAGTTTTTTACTGAGCTGTTATTTATGTAACACTGCTTTAAAAAATAAAGTTCTAGGAAGACTTTAAAAAAAATTTGTGTGATATCGTAGGCATTCAGTAGTCTTCAGGACTCTTGGATTCAGAATCCATTGGCTCTCTAAAACAGTCATTTGAGAAACTCCTCAGCTTATTTGAAGCACCTAAATCATACTTTAATTCTGAAGAAAAGACTCCCATATTAAAACAATCCATTGAGTGAAGCCTACTTATTTCTTGATTGTACTTTTCATTATCTCTTTAGTAATGGATAGTAATAGAAGAGCAAACAGTGTTATTGAGGTCTCTCAACTCTCAAAGAAAATTTTGGAATGTGTTAAAGAATTACAGAAAAATTCATCCTTTTAAGTGTCAAGACTGCTCTTAAGAGGGATATTACTTATGAAGAAGTAAGTAAGTTCTGACTTGAAATGGATTATTATTATGTCACATGTCATTACTATTTTCTATATGATTTAATCCCTTGAACGATTTGATTCTTTTACATGGTTGTTTCTAAATACGCTCTGGCATGGGAGCAAGTGGAATCATCATGTGCACTGTGGAAGAAAAGAACATTGACAGCAATGCTTTTGTCAGTGGACAACATTTTTAAAAGTCATTGATCATGGATGAATAGATAAGGAAGATGTGATCCATATACACTATGGAGTATTATGCCTCCATCAGAAAGGACGAATACCCAACTTTTGTAGCAACATGGACGGGACTGGAAGAGATTATGCTGAGTGAAATAAGTCAAGCAGAGAGAGTCAATTATTATATGGTTTCACTTATTTGTGGAGCATAACAAATAGCATGGAGGACATGGGGAGTTAGATAGGAGAAGGGAGTTGGGGTAAATTGGAAGGGGAGGTGAATCATGAGAGACTATGGACTCTGAAAAACAATCTGAGGGGTTTGAAGTGGCGGGGGGTGGGAGGTCGGGGTACCAGGTGATGGGTATTATAAAGGGCACGGATTGCATGGAACACGGGGTGTGGTAAAAAAAATAATGATACAGTTATGCTGAAAATAAATAAATTTTTAGAAAATTATATAAAAGAAAATTACCAAAAAAAGTCATTGATCAACAGTACTGTACCAGTGGAAGATGGCATTATATGCTTCAATAAACTAAATTTGAAAACTGATTTATGCCAGTGCATACCAGTTCATAATACTACTATTGAGTGTGTTTTTCCATTAATGAATGTTCAGTGAACAACAAAGGAAAGAAAAGAATTTTCTACAGACCACTGTGTGGAAACTATCTCACAATGTAAACTAAACATAAACTATAATAAAAAATTTTATAAGTAAATTCTGCAAGATAGATAAATGCTAAGGAGAGCCAAATCATGAGAGAAACAGATAATTAAAGAGAGATGTAATTTAGATATTTTTATAATTATTTCAAATAAACAATGAATATTTTAGTACAAGTAGGTCCCATTCAACATTTTTCTTTTCTCTCAATGTACATTAACATAAGTAATTAGAAATCACTCAAATTTAACTGGACATTCTGTATTTTCATTTGCTACATCTGGCAACCCTGGATTGGAGTTGATAAGCACATATAAGACTGCTCTCTAGGTGGTCATTTTGTGATTTTTTTTTTCTTTGCAAGAAAGTCAATTAGAAATCTGAAGAAAATCAGTGGTCCACAGTCTGGCACAAGTATTCCTAAGCCATACTAGGTTGCAGGTAATCTTCAATCTCATATTCTGCTGCCTCCCAAGATCAATTTAGAGGAGAAAAAAAAATCTAGGATTATACTGTAGAATTATTTAGATAAAGATGCCACAACTGAACTTCTCTGAATCTGAGCAGCTACTACAGGGGTAATAGAGCTCTTCTAATATTGGTTGTACCACCTTTGGCCACCATTCATATATTAGCAAATTTGTAGAGAAAAGCACTGGGCTACGGTTCCATGAAGAACACAGGCAATTTGCTCTAAGGAGCCTCCATTTCTCAAACCATCAGTGGTATTCTGCTAGTTACCTATTATGTTAACAGTCTTGGCATATCTGCATTTTTATTTTATTAACATAATACTCATATATTAACTTTGTGTATAAATTCATTAATAAAATGTTTATAAATTATTCTTTTAACTAAAGCAATCTCAATATCTTACAGCTTTTTTATTTAGGTATAATTGACATACAATGTTATATTAGTTTCAGGGATATAACATAGTGATTCAGAAGTTCTATACATTATTCAGTGCTCACCACAGTGAGTGTAGTCACCATCTGTCACCATACGACATTATTATGATACTATTTTTTTAAGATATAAGTGTTTTCATTTTATTTTTTCAAGTTTTTATTTAAATTCCATTTAGTTAATCTACAGGGTAATATTATTCTCAGGTGTGCAATAGTGTGTCAGGTCTCAGGTGTGCAATATAATCTCAGGTGTGCAATATAGCAAATATCAACACTTCCATATAACACTGGTGCTCTTCATAAGTGCACTCCTTCACCCCCATCACCTATTTAACCCATTTCCCTAACCCCCTCCCCTGTGGTAACCCTCAGTTTGTTCTCTAGTTAAAAGTCTGTTTCTTGGTTTGCCTCTCTCTGTTTCCATTTTATTCCCTTTCCTCCTTTGTTTTGTTTCTTACATTCCACATATGAGTGAAATCGTATGGTATTTACCTTTCTCTGATTGATTTATTTTACTTAACACAATGCTCTCTAGGTCCATCCATGTTGTTGCAAATGGCAAAATTTCATTCTTTTTGATGGATGAGTAATATTCCATTGTAGATGTATATCCTATCTTCTTTATATATTCATCAGTGTGTGGCTATATGGGCTGTTTCCATAATTTGGCTATTACAGATATGCTGCTATAAACATCAGGATGCATGTATCCCTTTGAATTTGTATTTCTGTATTCTGTGGGTGAATACCTAATAGTGATCAATTAATCTTTGACAAACAAGAGAGAATATCCAATGGGAAAAAGATAGTCTCTTCAACAAATGATGTTGGGAAAACTGGACAGCAACATGCAGAAAAATGAAACTGGACCACTTTCTTATACCATACACAAAAATAAATTCAAAATGGATTAAGGACCTAAATGTGAGATGTGAAAACAATCCCAGAAGAAAATTCAGGCGGTAACCTTTTTGACATCAGCCAAACAACTTCTTTCTAAATAAGTGTCCTGAGGCAAGGGAAACAAATGCAAAAATAAACTATTGGGACTTCAAGACTTTTCAAGATATAAAGATTCTGCACAGCAAAGGAAACAATCAACAAAACTATAAAGCAGCCTATAGAATAGGAGAAGATATTTGCAAACTGATATATCTGGTAAAGTGCTAGTATCCAAAATATATAAAGAGCGTAAAACTCAACACCCTGAAAACTAATAATCCAATTAAAAATGGCAGAAGACATGAATAGACATTTTTCCAAAGGAAACATAGATGGCCAACAGACACATGAAAATATACTCAGCATCACTGATCATCAGGGAAATGCAAATCAAAACTACAATGATATATCACCTCACGCCTGTCAGAATGACTAAAATCAACAACACAAGAAACAAACAGGTGTTGGCAAGGTTGTGGAGAAAGGGGAACCCTCTTTCTCTGTTGGTGGGAATGCAAACTGGTGCAGCCACTCTGAAAAACAGTATGGAGATGCCTCAAAAAGTTAAAAATAGAATTACCTTATGATATTATTGATTATACTGCATGCTGTACTTTTCATCTTCATGATGAAATTATTTATTCATTTTTTCATCATTATTTTATAACTAAAAGTTTGTACCTCTAAATCCTCTTTATATATTTTGCCCAGCCCCTTACCCACCTCCCCTCTGGCAACAACCAATTTGTTCCCTGTATTTAAGAGTGTGTTTTTTGTTTGTTCATTTGCTTTGTTTTTTTAGATTCCACATTTAAGTAAAAATCATACAGTATCTGTCCTTCTCTGTCTGATTTGATTTACTTAACATTGTACCCTCTAGGTCCATCCACGTTGCCACAAATGGCCAGATTTCATTCTTTTTTTGGCTAAAATATTCCATTGTATGTATCGATAGACACACACACACACACACACACACCCCACATCTTCTTTATCCATTCGTCTGTGGATGGATACTTAGATTGCTTCTGTATCTTAGCCATTGTAAATAATGCTGCAGTAAAACAGGGGTGCATATATCTTTTTGAAATACATTTGAATACATTTCATTTTCTTTGGGTAAATACTCAGTAGTGGAATTACTAGAGCATATGGTAATGCTGTTTTTAATTTTCTGAGGAACCACCACACTGTTTTCCACAGCAGTTGTTCCAATTTACATTCCCACCAATAGTGCCCAAAGGTTCCTTTTCTCCACTCTTGCCAACACTTGTTATTTCTTGTCTTCTTGAGTCTAACCATTCTGACTGATGTGCGGTAATATCTCACTGTGGTTTAGATTTGTATTTCCCTAATGATTAGTGATGTTGAGCATCTTTTCACTTGTCTGTTGACCATAAGTATGTCTTCTTTGGAGAAGTGTCTGTTCAGGTCCTCTGCTTATTTTTTAATCAGATTGTTTGGGGTTTTTTTGTGTTAAGTATATAAGTTCTTTATACATTCTGCATACTACCCCCTTACCCTAAATATCATTTGCAATAATCAGTAGGTTGGCTTTTTTTTTTTTAATTTTTATTTATTTATTTATTTGACAGAGACCACAAGTAGGCAGAGAGAGAGGAAGGGAAGCCGGCTCCCTGCTGAGCAGACAGCCCGATGTGGGGCTTGATCCCAGGACCCTGAGATCATGACCCGAGCAGAAGGCAGAGGCTCAACCCACTGAGCCACCCAGGCGCCCCCGTAAGTTGGCTTTTTGTTTTGTTGATGGTTTCCTTTGTTGTGCAAAAGCATCACTATCTAACAGCTTTGATAACAATCCTGATTATTGAAAGACTCCATATTTGGTAATTCACCAACTCACTAATGTTTATCTGTAACCCTCAAAGCAATATTACAGTTATTTTGTGGTTAGTTGAGGACATGAGCATGCATGGAGCAGCAGAATATCTGAGTTGTCTTACATGCAACCTCAGCTACCTGAGACCAAACAAGGTAATCTTTAGTCTTCTTGCTTCAGCTGTCATACTGTAAATAAATGTATTTTAGTTGTCTATTTAGTGCCATACTTTGGTATTTTATGCTTTTCATTGGTGATTTTGCTGTTTAAAGTCATGCTGAAGCATAGTACTGCAATGGTCTCTAGTGTTCCAAATACAAGAAGGATGTGGGGCGCCTGGGTGGCTCAGCGGGTTAATCTGCTGCCTTCGGCTCAGGTCATGATCTCAGGGTCCTGGGATCGAGTCCCGCATCGGGCTCTCTGCTCAGCAGGGAGCCTGCTTCCCTCTCTCTCTCTCTCTCTCTGCCTGCCTCTCTCTCTGTCTACTTGTGATCTCTTTCTGTCAAGTAAATAAATAAAATCTTTAAAAAAAAAAAAAAAGAAGGATGTGATGTTGTCAACATGGAAAAAACACATGTTTGGTAAGTTTCACTAAGGCATGAGTTATAGTGCTATTGGCCATGAGTTCAATGTTAATGAGTCAATATAAATAGTGTCTTTAAACAGAAATAAACAGAAAACAATATTTCCACTAAAAACAATGATTCGGTGTTCAAGGCAACTGAATAGAACATAACTACCTTGATAAGAATCAACTGTATGTATGCATGTATATGTTTATATCAGAATCAATTTTTGTGAAATATATTATTTTCTCTTATTATGTATGACACACTTTGATAATCTCTTATATTTCCTTTTAACGCTACTTATTATGGTCTCAACTCCCTAAATTATGTATGACCCACTAATAGGTCATGGTTGGCAGTTGGAAACACTTTCTATCTAAACACAGAAAAGCAGTTTTTCTAAGATTAGTAAATAGAGTCAGTATTCAACATTTATGGAAAAGATAATGAGACAAGTTAAATGATTGCATTCTGAAGAAATTTGAAAAGTGGTCATCCTTTCAGATCCCATGTTAGTTTTTATTTTCCCATTGGATAACAGCTGTTGAATATAAGAATCATTTAATTCATAGACACCATTTCTTTTTGACATTTGACAAGTTCATAATCTTTTAAAAATGAAGCAGTAAAGGTTGGTTTGTGATCAAATTTAATGCAGAAGTCCAGAAACTTTCCATATATGAACTAGTGCGTATTTATTCCTTGCATGCTAAACAAGACTGGCTTATACATTTCAGCAAATATTTGGTTGGAACTGTTCTATGTGGGATATTGGTTCGAAGGGGCAATGGAAAGATTACCCAGGCTTTGTTCTGCTTGGTTATTGGCCCAGTTCAGTTCAAATTAGTCTGTTCTGATAAAAGGAAGAATTTTCATTGTGATTATTAATTAGTTGTAATTTTCATTGTGATTATTATTTAGGATATGTTAAACTATGCCACCAAAATAAATAAGTTCCAATAAATAAGCAGCTTGGTACATAGAGGCTTATTTTTGTTCATGTCACAATTCAGTGAAGGCCTGGTAGCTCTCCTATGGGCAATAACTCAGGAATCCAGGCTGTTTCCTTTTGTTCTGCTAATCTGCAGCTTCAAGTACAACTTGGCATTACTTCTCTGAAGATGGAGAAAAGAAGACAAAGAATATAAAAGACTATTGTGGGTATTTTAGAGATAAAGTCTAAAAGTGATTCTTAATTTTTCTCCATATTCCATTGGCCAGGACCCAGACACAGGGCCAACCAAACTCAAAGGCAAGCTGGGAAATGGGGAGGAGCATTCAGATATGGGAGAGCTCTAATAGTCTCTACCCCAGGCAACAGTTTCTCCATCCTGCATGTTGGTCCTCACATTTGTGCAAGAAATCTGTATCTTGGTTGATTACATGACTGAGGACACTTTTAGATAGCTGTCTGTGTTTATGGTTGTTATTAATAAATATTTCTGTTAATGAAATAAACAAATAAATGTTTTTAAATATTTATTTATTTATTTATTTAATAAATATTTTCCTTTTTTTAATTAAGTTTATTCATTTTCAGCATAACAGTATTCATTATTTTTTCACCACACCCAGTGCTCCATGCAATCTGTGCCCTCTATAATACCCACCACCTGGTACCCCAACCTTCCACCTCCCGCTACTTCAAACCCCTCAGATTGTTTTTCAGAGTCCATAGTCTCTCATGATTCACCTCCCCTTCCAATTTACCCCAACTCCCTTCTCCTCTTTAACTCCCCATGTCCTCCATGCTATTTGTTATGCTCCACAAATAACTGAAACCATATGATAATTGACTCTCTCTGCTTGACTTATTTCACTCAGCATAATCTCTTCCAGTCCCGTCCATGTTGCTACAAAAGTTGGGTATTCGTCCTTTCTGATGGAGGCATAATACTCCATAGTGTATATGGACCACATCTTCCTTATCCATTCGTCCGTTGAAGGGCATCTTGGTTCTTTCCATAGTTTGGCGACCGTGGCCATTGCTGCTATAAACATTGAGGTATAGATGGCCCTTCTTTTCACAACATCTGTATCTTTGGGGCAAATACCCAGGAGTGCAATTGCAGGGTCATAGGGAAGTTCTATTTTTAATTACTTGAGGAATCTCCACTCTGTTCTCCAAAGAGGCTGCACCAACCTGCATTCCCACCACCAGTGTAAGAGGGTTCCCCTTTCTCCACATCCCCTCCAACACATGTTGTTTCCTGTCTTGTTAATTTTGGCCATTCTAACTGGTGTAAGGTGATATCTCAATGTGGTTTTAATTTGAATCTCCCTGAGGGCTAGTGATGATGAACATTTTCTCATGTGTCTGATAGCCATTTGTATGTCTTCATGGGAGAAGTGTCTGTTCATATCTTCTGCCCATTTTTTAATATGATTGCCTGTTTTGTGCGTGTTGAGTTTGAGGAGTTCTTTATAGATCCTGGATATCAACCTTTTGTCTGTACTGTCATTTGCAAATATCTTTTCCCATTCCATGGGTTGCCTCTTTGTTTTCTTGACTGTTTCATTTGCTGTGCAGAAGCTTTTGATTTTGATGAAGTCCCAAAAGTTTATTTTCGCTTTTGTTTCCTTTGCCTTTGGAGACATATCTTGAAAGAAGTTGCTGTGGCTGATATCAAAGAGATTACTGCCTATGTTCTCCTCTAGGATTCTGATGGATTCCTGTCTCACATTGAGGTATTTTATCCATTTTGAGTTTATCTTTATGTACAGTGTAAGAGAATGGTCGAATTTCATTCTTCTACATATAGCTGTCCAGTTTTCCCAACACCATTTATTGAAGAGACTGTCTTTTTTCCACTGTATATTTTTTCCTGTTTCGTCGAAGATTAATTGACCATAGAGTTGAGGGTCCATATCTGGGCTCTCTACTCTGTTCCACTGGTCTATGTGTCTGTTTTTATGCCAGTAGCATGCTGTCTTGGTGACCACAGCTTTGTAATAAAGCTTGAAATCAGGTAATGTGATGCCCCAGTTTTATTTTTGTTTTTCAACATTTCCTTAGCGATTCGGGTCTCTTCTGATTCCATACAAAATTCTGGATTATTTGCTCCAGCTCTTTGAAGAATACTGGTGGAATTTTGATCGGAATGGCATTAAAAGTATAGATTGCTCTAGGCAATATAGACATTTTAACAATGTTTATTCTTCCAATCCAAGAGCATGGAATGGTCTTCCATCTTTTTGTGTCTTCTTCAATTTCCTTCATTAGTGTTCTATAGTTCCTCAAGTACAGATCCTTTACCTCTTTGGTTAGGTTTATTCCCAGGTATCTTATGGTTCTTGGTGCTATAGTAAATGGAATCAATTCTCTAATTTCCCTTTCTGTATTTTCATTGTTAGTGTATAAGAAAGCCACTGATTTCTGCACATTGACTTTGTATCCTGCCACATTGCTGAATTGCTGTATGAGTTCTAGTAGTTTGGGGGTGGAGTCTTTTGGGTTTTCCATATAAAGAATCATGTCATCTGCAAAGGGAGAGAGTTTGACTTCTTCATTGCCAATTTGGATACCTTTTATTTCTCTTTGTTGTCTGATTGCTGTTGCTAGGACTTCTAATACTATGTTGAACAAGAGTGGTGAAAGTGGGCATCCTTGTCTTGTTCCTGATCTAAACAGGAAGACTGCAAGCTTTTTCCCATTGAGGATGATATTTGTTGTGGGTCTTTCATAGATAGATTTGATGAAGTTCAGGAATGTTCCCTCTATCCCTATACTTTGAAGCGTTTTAATCAGGAACGGATACTGGATTTTGTCAAATGCTTTTTCTGCATCAATTGAGAGGACCATGTGGTTCTTCTCTCTTCTCATATTAATTTGTTCTATCACATTGATTGATTTGCGAATGTTGAACCATCCTTGTAGCCCAGGGATGAATCCCACCTGGTCATGGTGGATAATCTTTTTAATGTGCTGTTGGATCCTGTTTGCTAGGATCTTGTTGAGATTCTTAGCATCCATATTCATCAGTGATATTGGTCTGAAATTCTCCTTTTTGGTAGGGTCTTTGCCTGGTTTGGGGATTAGGGTAATGCTGGCTTCATAGAAAGAGTCTGGGGACGCCTGGGTGGCTCAGTTGGTTGGACGACTGCCTTCGGCTCAGGGCGTGATCCTGGAGTCCCGGGATCGAGTCCCACATCAGGCTCCCAGCTCCATGGGGAGTCTGCTTCGCTCTCTGACCTTCTCCTCGCTCATGCTCTCTCTCACTGTCTCTCTCTCTCAAATAAATAAATAAAATCTTAAAAAAAAAAAAAGAGAGTCTGGAAGTTTTTCTTCTGCTTCAATTTTCTGAAACAGCTTCAGGAGAATAGGTGTTATTTCTTCTTTGAAAGTTTGGTAGAATTCCCCAGGGAATCCATCAGGCCCAGGGCTCTTGTTTTTTGGGAGGTGTTTGATCACTGCTTCAATCTCGTTACTAGATATCGGTCTATTCAGGTTGTCGATTTCTTCCTGGTTCAATTTTGGGAGTTTATAGTTTTCCAGGAATGCATCCATTTCATCAAGGTTGCTAAGCTTATTGGCATATAACTGTTGATAATAACTTCTGATGATTGTTTCTACTTCCTTGGTGTTAGCTGTGATCTCTCCCTTTTCATTCATAGTTTTATGAATTTGGGCTTTCTCTCTTTTCTTTTGGATTAGTGTGGCCAGTGGCTTATCGATCTTACTGATTCTTTCAAAAAACCAACTTCTAGTTTCATTGATACGTTCTACTGTATCTTTGGTTTCTACTTTATTGATCTCAGCTCTAATCTTGATGATTTCCCTTCTTATGTGTGGAGTTGGTTTGATTCTTTGTTGATTCTCCAGTTTTTTAAGGTTTAGAAAAAGCTGCTGTGTTCTGGATTTTTCAATTTTTTTGAGGGAGGCTTGGATGGCTATGTATTTTCCCCTTAGGACCACCTTGGCTGTATCCCATAGGTTTTGGACTGAAGTGTCTTCATTCTCATTGGTTTCCATGAATTGTTTCAGTTCTTCTTTGATCTCCTGGTTGATCCAAGCATTCTTAAGCAAGGTGGCCTTTAGCTTCCAGGTGTTTGAGTTCCTTCTGAACTTTCCCTTGTGATTGAGCTCCAGTTTCAAAGCATTGTGATCTGAGAATATGCAGGGAATAATCTCAGTCTTTTGGTATAGGTTGAGTCCTGATTTGTGACCCAGTATGTGGTCTATTCTTGAGAAGGTTCTGTGTGCACTTGAGAAGAATGAGTATTCTGTTGTTTTAGGGTGGAATGTTCTGTATATATCTATGAGGTCCATCTGGTCCAATGTGTCATTCAATGCTCTTGTTTCTTTATTGATTTTCTGATTCAATGATCTGTCTATTTCTGAGAGAGGTGTGTTAAGATCTCCTACTATTAGTGTATTCATATCAATATGACTCTTTATCTTGATTAACTGTTTTCTTATGTAATTGGCTGCTCCCATATTGGGGGCATAGATATTTACAATTGTTAGATCATCTTGGTGGATAGTCCCTTTAAGGATTATGTAGTGTCCTTCTGTATCTCTGACTACAGTCTTCAGTTTAAAATCTAATTTGTCTGATATGAGAATCGCTACCCCAGCCTTCTTTTGAGGCCCACTGGCATGAAAAATGCTTCTCCATCCCTTCACTTTCAGTCTGGGTGTATCTTTAGGTTCAAAATAGGTCTCTTGTAGACAATATATGGATGGTTCCTGTCATTTTATCCAATCTGCAACCCTGTGCCATTTTATGGGCACATTTAGGCCATTCACATTGAGAGTGATCATTGATAGATGCGTTTTTATTAACATCGAGTTACCTTTGAAGTCTTTCTTTCTGTAGATTTTCTCTATATTTCTGTTCAGTGCTATTCTTTGGATTTTTCCTCTTTTATAGAACCCACCTTAATATTTCCTGCAGTGTTGGCTTGGTGGTTGCATAGTCTTTTAAGCCTTGCCGGTCTTGGAAACTCTTTATCTCTCCATCCATTTTGAATGTCAGTCTTGCTGGATATAGTATTCTTGGCTGCATATTCTTCTTATTTAGTGCTCTGAATATATCTTGCCAGCCTTTTCTAGCTTGCCAGGTCTCTGTGGACAGGTCTGACGTTATTCTGATGGGTTTTCCTCTGTAAGTAAGGAGCCTCTTTGCCCTAGCGGCTTTCAAGAGATTATACCTACAATTGTAATTCCACAATTTGACTATCAGGTGTCATGATAATTTTTTGGAATGTATAATCTTGGGTGGAGACTGTTCAGCCTCTAGTACATGAACGCTGATTCCATTCGTGAGATTGGGAAAATATTCATGAAGGACTTGTTCCACTATATAAAAAAAAATATATATATATATATATTTATTTCATTAACAAAAATATTATATATATACGTATATATATATATATTATATATATATACGTATATATATAATATTTTTGTTAATGAAATAAACAAATAAATATTTTTAAATATTTATTTATTTATTTGATTAATTTCTTTATTAAATAAATAAATAAATATTTTCTTTTTTAAAATTTTTTTATTTTTTATAAACATATATTTTTATCCCCAGGGGTACAGGTCTGTGAATCACCAGGTTTACACACTTCACAGCACTCACCAAAGCACATACCCTCCCCAATGTCCATAACCCCACCCCCCTTCTCCCAACCCCCCTCTTCCCAGCAACACTCAGTTTGTTTTGTGAGATTAAGAGTCACTTATGGTTTGTCTCCCTCCCAATCCCATCTTGTTTCATTTATTCTTCCCCTACCCACTTAAGCCCCCATGTTGCATCACCACTTCCTCATATCAGGGAGATCATATGATAGTTGTCTTTCTCCGCTTGACTTATTTCGCTAAGCATGATATGCTCTAGTTCCATCCATGTTGTCGCAAATGGCAAGATTTTGTTTCTTTTGATGGCTGCATAGTATTCCATTGTGTATATATACCACATCCTCTTGATCCATTCATCTGTTGATGGACATCTAGGTTCTTTCCATAGTTTGGCTATTGTGGACATTGCTGCTATAAACATTCAGGTGCACGTGCCCCTTTGGATCACTACGTTTGTATCTTTAGGGTAAATTCCCAGTAGTGCAATTGCTGGGTCATAGGGCAGTTCTACTTTCAACATTTTGAGGAACCTCCATGCTGTTTTCCAGAGTGGTTGCACCAGCTTGCATTCCCACCAACAGTGTAGGAGGGTTCCCCTTTCTCCGCATCCTCGCCAGCATCTGTCATTTCCTGACTTGTTGATTTTAGCCATTCTGACTGGTGTGAGGTGATATCTCATTGTGGTTTTGATTTGTATTTCCCTGATGCCGAGTGATACGGAGCAGTTTTTCATGTGTCTGTTGGCCATCTGGATGTCTTCTTTGCAGAAACGTCTGTTCATGTCCTCTGCCCATTTCTTGATTGGATTATTTGTTCTTTGGGTGTTGAGTTTGCTAAGTTCTTTATAGATTTTGGACACTAGTCCTTTATCTGATATCTCATCAGGGATATTGGTCTATAGTTGTTTGCAAATATCTTCTCCCATTATGTCAGTTGTCTTTGATTTTGTTAACTGTTTCCTTTGCTGTGCAAAAGCTTTTGATCTTGATGAAATCCCAATAGTTCACATGCCTTTGGCGATGTTCCTAGGAAGAAGTTGCTGCGGCTGAGGTCGAAGAGGTTTCTGCCTGTGTTCTCCTCAAGGATTTTTTGGATTCCTTTCTCACATTGAGGTCCTTCATCCATTTTGAGTCTATTTTCATGTGTGGTGTAAGGAAATGGTCCAATTTCATTTTTCTGCATGTGGCTGTCCAATTTTCCCAACACCATTTATTGAAGAAGCTGTCTTTTTTCCATTGGACATTCTTTCCTGCTTTGTTGAAAATTAGTTGACCATAGAGTTGAGGGTCTATTTCTGGGCTCTCTAATCTGTTCCATTGATCTATGTGTTTGTTTTTGTGCCAATACCATGCTGTCTTGATGATGACAGCTTTGTAATAGAGCTTGAAGTCCGGAATTGTGATGCCACCAACTTTGGCTTTCTTTTTCAATATTCCTTTGGCTATTCGAGGTCTTTTCTGGTTCCATATAAATTTCAGGATTATTTGTTCCATTTCTTTGAAAAAGATGGCTGGTACTTTGATAGGAATTGCATTAAATGTGTAAATTGCTTTAGGTAGCATAGACATTTTTACAGTATTTATTCTTCCAATCCAGGAGCATGGAACATTTTTCCATTTCTTTGTGTCTTCCTCAATTTCTTTCATGAGTACTTTATAGTTTTCTGAGTATAGATTCTGTGCCTCTTTGGTTAGGTTTATTCCTAGGTATCTTATGGTTTTGAGTGCAATTGTAAATGGGATTGACTCCTTAATTTCTCTTTCTTCTGTCTTCTTGTTGGTGTAGAGAAATGCAACTGATTTCTGTGCATTGATTTTATATCCTGACACTTTACTGAATTCCTGTACAAGTTCTAGCAGTTTTGGAGTGGAGTCTTTTGGGTTTTCCACATATAGTATCATATCATCTGCAAAGAGTGATAGTTTGACTTCTTCTTTGCGGATTTGGATGCCTTTAATTTCCTTTTGTTGTCTGATTGCTGAGGCTAGGACTTCTAGTACTATGTTGAATAGCAGTGGTGATAATGGACATCCCTGCCATGTTCCTGACCTTAGCAGAAAAGCTTTCAATTTTTCTCCATTGAGAATGATATTTGCGGTGGGTTTTTCATAGGTGGCTTTGATGATATTGAGGTATTTGCCCTCTATCCCTACACTTTGAGGAGTTTTGATCCGGAAGGGATGCTGTACTTTGTCAAATGCTTTTTCAGCATCTATTGAGAATATCATATGGTTCTTGCTCTTTCTTTTATTGATGTGTTGTATCACATTGACTGATTTGCGGATGTTGAACCAACCTTGCAGCCCTGGAATAAATCCCACTTGGTCGTGGTGAATAATCCTTTTAATGTACTGTTGAATCCTATTGGCTAGTATTTTGGTGAGAATTTTCGCATCTGTGTTCATCAGGGATATTGGTCTATAGCTCTCTTTTTTGATGGGATCCTTGTCTGGTTTTGGGATCAAGGTGATGTTGGCCTCATAAAATGAGTTTGGAAGTTTTCTTTCCATTTCTATTTTTTGGAACAATTTCAGGAGAATAGGAATTAGTTCTTCTTTAAATGTTTGTTAGAATTCCCCAGGGAAGTCGTCTGGCCCTGGGCTTTTGCTTGTTTGGAGATTTTTAGTGACTGTTTCAATCTCCTTACTGATTATGGGTCTGTTCAGGCTTTCTATTTCTTCCTGATTCAGTTGTGGTAGTTTATATGTTTCTAGGAATGCATCCATTTCTTCCAAATTGTCAAATTTGTTGGCATAGAGTTGCTCATAGTATGTTCTTATAATAGTTTATATTTCTTTGGTGTTAGTTGTGATCTCTCCTCTTTCATTCATGATTTTATTTATTTGGGTCCTTTCTCTTTTCTTTTTGATAAGTCTGGCCAGGGGGTTATCAATTTTATTAATTCTTTCAAAGAACCAGCTCCTAGTTTCGTTGATTTGTTCTATTGGTTTTTTGGTTTCTATTTCATTGATTTCTGCTCTGATCTTTATGATTTCTCTTCTCCTGCTGGGCTTAGGGTTTCTTTCTTGTTCTTTCTTCAGCTCGTTTAGGTGTAGGGTTAGGTTGTGTACCTGGGACCTTTCTTGTTTCTTGAGAAAGGCTTGTACTGCTATATATTTTCCTCTCAGGACTGCCTTTGTTGTGTCCCACAGATTTTGAACCGTTGTGTTTTCATTATCATTTGTTTCCATGATTTTTTTCAACTCTTCTTTAATTTCCCGGTTGACCTATTCATTCTTTAGAAGGAATAAATATTTTCTTTAATGAAAACATTTGAGATCCTCTATGACTGTTGTAAAGATGGAACTAAAAAGGAGGCCGACTTGCAAAGTAGATTATTCATACGTATATTTTATAGTATCTGGAGTTTGCATTTTTCATAATGGGGCTCTTAGATGACTTGAATCTGAGTCAACTTGATTCAGATTGCTAAATCTAAATTTTTAAAAAATATTTTGTTTATTTCAAAGAGAGACAGAGCACAATCAGGGAGAGTGGCAGGCAAAGGGAGAAGCAGGCTCCCTGCTAAGCAAGGAGCCTCATGCAGGACTCCATCCTAGGATCCTGGGATCATGATCTGAGCCAAAGGCAGACACTTAACTGACTCAGCCACCCAGGTGTCCCAAATCTAAATTTTTTTAATGTAGATTTCAGGGAACTACCTCTGACCTATTAAACCAGGATCTATCTTATGAAGTTCAGGAATCTGCATTTTAAGCTGCTTCTTAGATTATTCCTTTGTACACCAGTATTTTAAAACCATTGCCAGACAAAAGAACCTAATTTTCTTCCACTTAAAAGCTTAATCTGCCTGTGATTATAAAAGAAGCTCAGATCTGAGAGCCAATTTCAATCTTTACTAAATGAGGAAAGCCAAAGATAGAAAATTCTAGGATTTAAACTGTTATAATTTTGGCTGAAACAGATGATCAGGCAAATCAAGTCCTGACAAAGAATAAAGCAGATCAGAGTTCACTTGGACACCAAAGGCTCTCAAAAGTTTATTTTTGGTGTGTTCCTGCATGCGTGCCTTTGTGTGCATGTAAACCTCATCTCTACCACGTCCTTTCTCATCACATGTTATAATTCAGCCCTCCCCTGGCCTTCTAAGTGTCTACTGAACAAATGCCACATGCAAACCTAGCCTTTTTGCTAATATAAAATGTTGTAGGGGCGCCTGGGTGGCTCAGTGGGTTAAAGCCTCTGCCTTCGGCTCAGATCATGAACTCAGGGTCCTGGGATCGAGCCCTGCGTCAGGCTCTCTGCTCAGGGGGGAGCCTGCTTCCCTTCCTCTCTCTCTGCCTGCCTCTCTGCCTACTTGTGATCTCTGTCTGTCAAATGAATAAATAAAATCTTTTTTAAAAAATGCTCTAATAACAATCTCATCACAAGGCTACTCTGAGAATGTGTGTGAGAAGGCTAAATAGATGCCAGCAATTATCAAGATCTAATATAACCATTGACTGACTGATAGTGTTTCTGGACTTTAAAAGTTATCCCATGGTGGCCCAAGAAATGTCATATTTCACATTAAAAGTTCTGATAGACCACTACCCAAGGAAAAGTTGTGAATGATTGACATAGATGACCCCATTGGTACATCATGGCATCCACCAGAGTGTGAGTTAGGAATGGCAGGCCACCCAAGCACACCCTGTCCTATGGAGTACTGCCAGAGTAAATGATACTAGCCCAACCCCACCTCTACCACTACCCAACCTACCCACTCAGAGAAGGTTTTGAGCCAAATGTAAATCAGTGGACATCTTGCCTACATTTGCCTCTTATAGACATGGCCTTGGAGTCTCCTCAAACAACAAACCGCCCATCGGTTCAGAAAATGACAGGGTTTGATTTTAATGGGTCTCTCTGCCCCCTCACAGGGATGTGGTCAGGAAGAGAAAGAGAGAGAAGGGGGAGGAGGAGGGGAATCTAAAGTGTCCAAGACCACAGGAAGAATCATTCTACAATGTTTTGCATGAGCTATTATGAATTTAAAGAAGCAAAGGCTTAGACAACATCTCCTTTAATTTGGTATGTAAGATCCAAGCAAAGCTGAAAAGAAGACTGTAGTTAGCAGTGAAAAGAAATATTTTTCCAAAATATTAATGGAATGGTGACAAAAAAGTGAAAATAGCATGCTTTGTTTTTTGAACTGTAGGTCAGAACCCATTATGAATCATAAAATCAATTTTAGTGCATTTTTAGTGAAAAAATGGAATAGAATAGAACAGGACAGATAGTAAGGATATTTTTACAAAGTTTTATTTCAATGTATGGTGTCTGTATTTGGGTTACAACGTTATATCTTTTTAAATTAAAAAAATTTTAATAAATTCAATTGGTCAACTTGTAGTATGCCAGTTTTGGATGTAGTGTTTAATGATTCATTAGTTGTGTATAACACCCACTGCTCATCAGAACACTATTAATAGTGGATTGAGTATAGTGGGAAAAGTTTGAATCCAGGCTCTTTCACTTTTTAATTTTATAACTTATAACAAGCCTCAATTTCCTCAGATGAAAAATAGGAATAATATCTATAAGAATTCTTGGAAGTCAATGAGATCATATATACAAACCCCTTTAGCACAGTGTCTACTATGAAACAGTCACCTAATAAACATCAGTTCCCTTCATTCTACTTAAGATATTTTGTATATAGGTATATTTAGGTACCACAGCAACAATCATTTGATTTTTCCCTTGACCTTAGTTTCTTTATCCTGGAATAATATAGTTTTGCCTGCTCTATAATTGTCCAATTTAATGAAAATGGTCATTCTATTATTACCTCAGAAGGATTCTCTTTTTTAAATTTAAATTCAATTAGACAACATATAGTACATCATTAGTTTCAGATGTAGTGTTCAATAATTCATCAGTTGTGTATGACACCCTGTGGTCATCATTTGACATGCCCCCCTTGATGCCCATCATCCAGTTACCCCATACTCCCACCCACATCCCCTCCAGCAAATCTCTTTTGTTTGTATAGTTAAGAGTCTATCATGGTTTTTCTCCCTCTCTGATGACTTCCCATTCAGTTTTTCCTCCCTTTCCCTATGATCCTCTGTGCTGTTTCTTATATTCCACATACGAGTGAAACTGTATGATAATTGTCTTTCTCTAATTGATTTATTCCATTCAACATATTACCCTCTTGTTCCACGCATGTTGATGTGAATGGTAAGATTTCATCCTTTCTGATGGCTGAGTAATATTCCATTGTACATACATTCCATGTATTATGTATGTACACTCATATATATACACATATACACACATATACATACCACATCTTCTTTATCCATTCATCTATCGATGGACATTTGGGCTTTTTCCACAGTTTGGCTCTTCTGGACATTTTTGCTACAAACACTGGGTGCAGGTGCACCTTCAGGTCACTACATTTCTATCTTTGGGGTAAATACCTAGTAGTGCAATTGCTAGGTCATAAGGTGGCTCTGTTTCTAACTTCTTGAGGAAACTTTGCACTGTTTTCAAGAGTGGCTGAACAGCTTGCATTCCCACCAACAGTGTGTGAGAGGGTTCCCCTTTCTCCGCATCCTCACCAACATCTGTAATTTACTAACTTGTTCATTTTAGCCATTCTGATTGACTTGAGGTAGTATCTCACTGTGGTTTTGACTTGTATTTCTCTGATGCCAAATAATGTGGAGAATTTTTCCATGTGTCTATTGGCCATTTGTATGTCTTCTTTGGAGAAATGTCTTTTCATGTCTTCAGTCCATTTCTCCTTTTTTTTTTTTCAATTTATTTATTTTCAGAAAAACAGTATTCATTATTTTTTCACCACACCCAGTGCTCCATGCAATCTGTGCCCTCTATAATACCCACCACCTGGTACCCCAACCTCCCACCCCCCCACCACTTCAAACCCCTCAGATTGTTTTTCAGAGTCCATAGTCTCTCATGGTTCACCTCCCCTTCCAATTTACCCCAACTCCCTTCTCCTCTCTAACACCCCTTGTCCTCCATGCTATTTGTTATGCTCCACAAATAAGTGAAACCATATGATAATTGTTCAGTCCATTTCTTAACTGGATTTTTTTTTTTTGGTATGACATCTGATATGTCATTTGCAAATATCTTCTCCCATTCTGTAAGTTTCCTTTTAGTTTTGTTAACTGTTTCCTTTGCTGTGCAAAAGCTTTTTATCTTGATGAAGCCCCAATAGTTCACTTTTGCTTTTGTTTCCTTGCCTTTAGAGATAATGTCTAGCAAGAAGTTGCTACAGCTGATGTCAAAGAGGGTTGCTGCCTGGGTTCTCCTCTAGGATTTTGATTTATTCCTATGTCACATTTAGGTATGTTCTCCATTTTGAGTTTATTTTTGTGTATGGTATAAGGAAATGGTCCAGTTTCATTCCTCTGCATATGACTGTCCAGTTTTCCCAGCACCATTTATTGAAGAGACTGCCCTTTTTCCATTGGATTTTCTTTCCTGCTTTGTCAAAGACTAGTTGCCATAGAGTTGAAGTTCCGTATTTGGGTTCTTCATCATGTTCCATTGCTCTATGTGTCTGTTTTTATGCTAGTACCATACTGTCTTGATGATTACAGCTTTGTAATATATTAGCTTTAAGTCCAGCATTGTGATGCCACCAGCTTTGGTTTTCTTTTTCAACATTCTTCTGGTATTCATGTCTTTCCTGGTTCCATACAAATTTTAGGATTATTTGTTCCAGCTCTGTGAAAAATGTCGATGGTATTTTGGTAGGGATTGCATTGAATATGTATGTAAATCGCTCTGGGTAGCATAGACATTTTAACAATATTTGTTCTTCCAATCCATGAGTATGGAATATTTTTCCATTTCTCTGTGTCTTCCTCAGCTTCTTTCATAAGTGTTCTGTAGTTTTAGATCCTTTCCCTCTTTGGTTACCTCTTTGGTTTTATTCCTAGGTATCTTATGGGTTTTGGTGCAATTGTAAATGGGATTTATTCCTTAATTTCCCTTTCTTCAGTCTCATTGTTATAGAAATGCAACTGATTTCTGTACATTGATTTTATATCCTGCCATGTTGTTGAATTCCTGTATGAGTTCTGTTAATTTGGGGGCAGAGTCATTTGGGTTTTCCAGAGTGTCATGTTATCTGTAAAGAGTGAGAGTTTAATTTCTTCTTTGCCAATGTGAATGCCTCTTATTTCTTTTTTGTTGTCTGACTGCTAAGGCTAGAACTTCTAATGCTGTGTTGAATAATGGTGGTGAGAGTGGGCATCCTGTTGTGTTCCTGGTCTTAGACGAAAAGCTTTCAGTTTTTCTTCATTGAGAATGATACACAGTGTAGGCTTTTTGTAGATGACTTTTGTGATATTGAGGTATGTTCCCTTGATCCCTACACTTTGGAGAGTTTTAATCAAGAAATGATGCTGTGTTTTGTCAAATGCTTTTTCTGCATCTGTTGAGCAGATCATATGGTTCTTGTCCTTTCTTTTATTAATGCACTATATCACATCGACTGATTTGCAATAGTTGAATCACCCTTGCAGCCCAGGAGTAAATCCCACTTGGTCTTGATGAATAGTCCAACTAATGTATTGTTGGAGCCTACTGGCTAGTATCTTGGTAAGAATTTTTGCATCCAGCTCATTAGGGATATTGGTCTGTAATTCTCCTTTTTGGTGGGGTCTTTGTCTGGTTTTAAGACCAAGGTAATGCTGGCCTCATAGAAAGAGTTTTGAAGTTTTCCCTCCAATTCTTTTTTAGAAACACCTTCAGAAGACTAGGTATTAATTCTTCTTTAAATGTTTGGTAGAGTGGCGCCTGAGTGGCTTAGTGGGTTAAATCCTCTACCTTTGGCTCAGGTCATGATCTCAGGGTCCTGGGATCGAGCCCTGCATCGGGCTCTCTGCTCAGCAGTTTCCCTCTCACTCTCTGCCTGCCTGTGATCTCTGTCTCTCAAATAAATAAATAAACTCTTAAAAAATAAAATAAATGTTTGGTAGAATTCCCTGGGAAGCCATCTGACCCTGGACTCTTGTTTGTTGGAGATTTTTGATTACTATTTAAATTTTCTTCCTGGTTCAAGATCTATTCAGATTTTCTATTTCTTCCTGTTTCAGCTTTGGTAGTTTCTATGTCTCTAGAAATGCATCCATTTCTTCCAGATTGCCTAATTTTTTGTTGGCATGTAGTTGCTCATAATATGTTCTTAAAGTTGTTTATATTTCCTTGGTGTTGGATGTGATCTCTCCTCTTTTACTCAGGATCTTATTAATTTGAGTCCTTTCTCTTTTCTTTTTGATAATTCTGGCCAGGGGTTTATTGATATTGTCAGTTCTTTCAAAGAACCAGCTTATAGTTTCAATGTTCTTTTGGTTTTCTTTCCATTGGTTTCTGCTGTAATCCTCATTATTTCTCTTCTGCTTGGTTTTGACTTTATTTGCTGTTCTTTCTCCAGCTCCTTTAGGTATATGGTTAGCTCATGTATATGAGGCTTTTCTAATTTTTTTTAGAAAGTCTTGTATTGCTATGTACTTCCTTCATAGGTCTTCCTTTGCTACATCCCAAAGGTCTTGAACTATTGTGTTTTCATTTTCATTTTCTTTCATGAATTTTTTAAATTCTTTAATTTCCTGGTTGATCCATTTATTCTTTAGTAGGATGCTCTTTTTTTATTTTTTATTTTTTTATAAACATATAATGTATTATTAGCCACAGGGGTACAGATCTGTGAATCACCAGATTTACACTCTTCACAGCACTCACCATAGCACATACCCTTTCCAATGTCCATAACCCCACCACCCTCTCCCTACCCCCCTACCCCTGGCCACCCTCGGTTTGTTTTGTGAGATTACGAGTCTCTTATGGTTTGTCTCCCTCCTGATCCCATCTTGTTTCCTTTATTCTTTTCCAACCCCCCCAACCCCCCACGTTGCATCTCCACTTCCTCATATCAGGGAGATCATATGATAGTTGTCTTTCTCCGATTGACTTATTTCGCTCAGCATAATACCCTCTAGTGCCATCCACATTGTCACAAATGGCAGGATTTCATTTCTTTTGATGGCTGCATAGTATTCCACTATATATAGATAGATAGATATATATCTATCTATCTATAGATATCGATATATATATATATATATATGATATATGATTTTGATATATGATATATATATATATGATATATGATTTTGAGGAGACTGTTCTCTCTCTCTCTCTCTATATATATATATATACATCTCACATCTTCTTAATCCATTCCTCTGTTGATGGACATCTAGGTTCTTTCCATAGTTTGGCTATTGTGGACATTGCTGCTATAAACATTTGGGTGCATGTGCCCCTTCGGACCAGTAATGCAATTGTTGGGCCGTAGGGTAGCTCTATTTTCAACTTTTTTGAGGAACCTCCATGCTGTTTTCCAGAGTGGCTATTCTAGCTTGCATTCCCACCAACAGTGTAGGAGGGTTCTCCTTTCTCTGCATCCTTGACAGCATCTGTCATTTCCTGACTTGTTGATTTTAGCCATTCTGACTGGTGTGGGGTGGTATCTCATTGTGGTTTTGATTTGTATTTCCCTGATGCCGAGTGATGTGGAGCACTTTTTCACATGTCTGTTGGCCATCTGGATGTCTTCTTTGCAGAAATGTCTGTTCATGTCTTCAGCCCATTTCTTGATTGGATTATTTATTCTTTGGGTGTTGAGTTTGTGAAGCTCTTTATAGATTTTGGATACTAGCCCTTAATCTGATATGTCATTTGCAACTATCTTCTCCCATTCTGTCAGCTGTCTTTTGGTTTTGTTAACTGTTTCCCTTGCTGTGCAAAAGCTTTTGATCTTGATGAAATCCCAATAGTTCATTTTTGCCCTTGCTTCCCTTGCCTTTGGTGATGTTCCTAGGAAGAAGTTGCTACAGCTGAGGTTGAAGAGGTAACTGCCCATGTTCTCCTCAAGGATTTTGACGGATTACTTTCTCACATTGAGGTCCTTCATCCATTTTGAGTCTATTTTCATGTGTGGTGTAAGGAAATGGTCCAGTTTCATTTTTCTGCATGTGGCTGTCCAATTTTCCCAACACCATTTGTTGAAGAGACTGTCTTTTTTCCATTGGACATTCTTTCCTGCTTTGTTAAAGATTAGTTGACCATAGAGTTGAGGGTCTATTTCTGGGCTCTCTATTCTGTTCCCTTGATCTATGTGTTAGTAGGATGCTCTTTAACCTCCAAATATTTAAGTTCCTTCCAAATTACCTCTTGTAATTGAGTTCAAGTTTCAAAGCATTATGGTTTGAAAAATATGCCTGGAATAATCCAGTCTTTTGCTACTGGTTGACACCAGATTTGTGATCTAGTACATGATCTGTTCTGGAGCATATTCCATGTGCACTAAAGAAAAATGTGTATTCTCTTGCTTTAAGATGGGATTCCTTATATATTTAATTTGTGAAGTCCTCCTGGTCCAGGGTGTCATTCAAAGCTCTTGTTTCCTCGTTAATCTCCTGCTTAAATGATCTTTCCATTGCTGTGAGTGGGGTGTTCAAGTACCCTGCTATTATTGTAGCATTATCAATGTGCTTCTTTAATTTTATTATTAATTGGCTTATATATTTGGCTGTTCCCAAGTTAGGAGCATAAATATTTATAATTGTTAGATCTTCTTGTTGGATAGATCTTGTAAGTATTATATAATGTCTCTCTTCATCCATTACTACAGTCTGTGGTTTGAAGTCTAATTTGTCTGATATAAGAATTGCTACCCCAGCTTCATTTGATGTCTGTTAGCATGATAAATTGTTCTCCACTCCTCACTTTCAATCTGGAAATGCCTTTGGGTCTAAAATGAGTCTCTTGTAGATAGCATATGGATGGCTCTTACTTTTTTATCCAGTCTGTTACCCTGTGTCTTTTAAATAGAGCACTTAGCCCATTACATTCAGAGTAACTATTGAAAGATACGACTTTAGTGCCATTGTATACCTGTAAAGTCCCTGTTTCTGTATATTGTCCATTTCTTTCTGTTCTGTGTTACTTTTTTGCACTCTCTTCACTTTTAGGATCTGTTTTATTATTTCTTGCAGGGCTGGTTTAGTGATCACAAATTCTTTTAGTTTCTCTTTGTCCTGGAAGCTCTTTATCTCTCCATCCATTCTGAATGACAGCCTTGTTGGATAAAGTGTTATTGACTTCATGTTTTTCTCAGTTAGTTCCCTGAATATATCCTGCCAGCCATTTCTGGCTTGCCAGGTCTCTGTGGATAGCTCTGCTGCCATTTAATGTTCCTACCCTTGTAAGTTAAGGAGTTCTTATCTAGTGCTGCTTTGGGGATTTTTTCTTTATCACCAATATTTGCAAGTTTCATTATTGTATGTTGGGGTGTTGATCTATTTTTATTGATTTTGAGGAGACTGTTCTCTCTACCTCCTAGACTTGAATGCCTGTTTCCTTCACCAGATTAAGGAAGTTCTCAGCTATGATTTGCCCAAATATACCTTCTTCCCTCTCTCTCTTCTTTTTCTAGGATGCCAATAATTCTAATATTGTTTCACTTTATGGCATCACTGATTTCTCAAAACCCCCATCATGGTCCGTTAATTGTTTCTTGCTCTTTTTCTCAGCTTCCTTCCTTTCCATCATTTTGTCTTCTTTATCACTGATTCTCTTCTACCACAATTACCCTACCTGATCCATTTTAGACTGCCTCTCAGTTAAAGCACTTTAAATTTTGTCCTGATTAGATTTTTAAGGCACAAAGAGATTCTCTAGGGGCACCTGGGTGGCTCAGTGGGTTAAAGCCTCTGCCTTCAGCTCAGGTCATGATCCCGGGGTCCTGGGATCGAGCCCCGCATTGGGCTCTCTGCTCAGCAGGGAGCCTGCTTCCTCCTCTCTCTCTGCCTGCCTCTCTGCCTACTTGTGATCTTGGTCTGTCAAATAAATAAATTAAAATCCTAAAAAAAAAGAGAGAGAGAGATTCTCTAGTGTCTTTTATGCTTTCTTCAAGCCCAGCAAGTTACTTTATAGTTACTATCCTGAAATCTAGCTCTAATATTATACTTATATCCATATCAGTTAGATCTGTGGCAGAGTATTACCTCTGGTTCTTTGTTTTGTTGTGAATTCCTCTGTCTAGTCATTTTGCCCAGAGGAGAATGGATGAACAAGAGGACAAAACCAAAAATATCAACTACAACCCAAGTGAAATGCACACTAGACAAATCCAAAGAGGTCAGAAACCAAAAATGAAAAGAAAAAGAAAAACAAAAAGGGGAAGAGAGAATATAATCTCAAAGGTGGATAAAACAAGGTGATCCACTTGGTCCTAAGTGTGTTTTGATTTGTTTGTTAGAAGACACTAAATCCCAAAATTGTAAAGAAAGCAAAACTTATATGTATTATATATATGTTAAGTATAATATACATATAATATAATATATATAATAATTATATATAGCATTTATATATTACATGTATAACATATACATATTTTTGAATTGAACATAGTGAAAAGAAGCCAAAGGTGCAGAATATATTTATAAAATCTAGATGTAAAAATAAAAATTTTTAAAAAGACTTAAAAACAAAGAGTTGATAAAAATAAACTAGTTGAAAAGGAAAAAAAAAGAAAAAGAAAACTTTAAACTGAAGACTAAAGACTCATGCAAAAAAACCTCTAGCACAGGAGTTTTTTGGTTCTGAGTGCTCTATAAACTTGGTATTCACTTGAGGATCCTTCTGGTCTTCTCAGGGAGGGACCTGTTGCACTGATTCTCCAGTGTCTTTGCCTGGGCAGGGTTGCGCCACCCCTTGCCAGGGGCCTGGGCTCAGTGTAAACTGCTTCAGGTTGCTCTATGTGGTTTTTACCCCCTGAAGTCTTTTGCCACTGCTTAAGAGGATAATAAAAAAGGTTGAAAAAAAATGGCAGCACCCTGATATCCAGCTCTGGAGCTGAACGGAGGTGGCCTCCACTCTTCAGTGCACCCTTGGGGAAAAGTAGTCAGTCTCTTTTGTCTGCGCCAAACTCTGCAGACTCCTACAGTGCACACCTGTGTCAGTCTTCTCAGGGGAAGGAGGAGAGTCTTACTGCAGCCCCAAGGCTCACTGGGTCTCTGCTCAGTGAGTGTTTGCATGATCCTGTGTGTACCCACACCACTCCTCATGGGAGAAGGAGCCAGATCTCACAGCAGTTACTGCTTGCTGAGCCTCTGCTTGGAAAGCAGAGGCCAGATCCTGCCATAGTTTGAAGTTTATAGCAACTCCTAGCTGAGAGGCCAGCCCCAAGCTCACTAATTGCAGCCAGCTTCCCCTCTGGAATGCTTGGGAATTCTGCACTTAAGCACCCCCCGTTCCTTCCATGACCCTGGGATTCTGAGATCACACTGTCCCACCTAGATTCTGGCCCATTTTACCACCTAAGCACCTTTCAGGCAGATATGTCCCTCACAGGACCAGACTTCTAAAAGTTCTGATTTTGTGCTCTACTGCTACATAACTTTATGGTAGCCAGCTGACAGAGGTGCCCTCCCCGTCTATGGTTTTCTTCCCACATATCGCTTCATATTCCTGTCTCCGCACTGCCTATCTTGCACAAAACAGCCATTTCTCTGTATGTAGAATTGCAGCAATTTTTTTTCTTAAATCTCAGGTTGAATTCACAGGTGTTCAGAATGATTTGATAGTTATCTAGCTGAATTCAAGGGCCCAGATGAAATGGATCCCTTACTCTCTGCCATCTTCCTTCCCTCATTAAAGCCTACATCAGTGATTCTCATTGAAATGTATTACAAATCCCAAGTGACAAATGGATTTTTTTAAGCTTTTCATTTGGCTATAATTGTAGATTCACATGCAGTTCTAAGAGATAATAGAGAAATCTTTTATACCTGTGATAATAAGAAATACACATTTTGTCTTTGTCCTTGTTTCCTGGCACACCGCTTCTAAAACCTTTGGTATCTCCAGAGGGACAAGAGTGCCTTTTTTTTTTTTTCCAATTTATTTATTTTCAGAAAAACAAGAGTGCCTTTTGTATGCTAATGAGATGGCTGAGTCTCCTAGACACCTTCAGGATGGGTGCTGGTCACCAGAAAGACCAAAGCATGCTAAGTCATGCTTTGAACAAACTTTTTTTTTTAGTTTTTATTTTAATTCCAGCTAGTTAACATACAATGTTACATTTGTTTCAGGTGTACAATATAGTAATTGAACAGTTCCATACATCACTGGGTGCTCATAACAACCTGTGCACTCCTTAATCCCCATCACCTATCCCCATCCACCTCCCCTCTGGTAACCATCAGTTTGTTCTCTATAATTAAGAGTCTGCTTCTTGATCTCTCTCTCTCTCTCTCTCTCTCTCAGGTTTTTCCCTGTTCTCATTTGTTTTGTTTTTAAATTCCACATATCAGTGAAATCATATGGCATTTTGTCTTTCTGTGAATTTCTCTTAGCATTATATGTAGCTCCATCTGTGTCATTGCAAATGTCAAGATCTCTTTTTTTTCCTGGCTGAATAATATTCTGTTATATATTATATCACATCTTCTTATCCATTTACCAATTGATGACCAGTTGGGCTGCTTCCATATCTTGGCTATTGTAAATGATTCTACTATAAACATAGGGGTGCATATAATCCCTTTTGAATTAGTGTTCTTCTGTTCTTTCCCTTGACCTCCTCCTCAGGTTTGATAATTTGCTAGAACTGTTCACAGGACTTTATCCACTAGTTTATTATAAACCATTCTTAGCCCCTGACCTCTAAGAATGGGAGTGGGGTGGAGAATGAGTCAATCACCAATAGCCAATGACTTAATTAATAATGCCTACATAATGGAACCTCCATAAATAGCACTAAATGACAGGGTTCAAAGACATTCCAGATTACTGAACAAATTGAGATACTGGGAGGTTGATATACCCAGAGAGGACATGGAAGCTCCAGTATCCCTCCCCTCTATACCTTCTCCTACACATCTTCCATTTGGCCGTTACTGTGCTCTATCCTTTATAATAAGCCAATAAGTAAAGTGCCTTCCTAAAGTTCTATGAACAGTTTTAGCAAATTATCAAAACTGAGAAGGAGATCATGGGAACCTCTGATTTACAGCCAGCCAGCCAGAAGTGTGGGAGGCCCGGAACTTGCAATTGGCATCTGAAATGGGATCAGTCTTGTGGAACTGAGCCCTGTACTTATGAGATCTGATGCTAACTTCATTTAACTTTCCCGAACCTCCGTCATTTCTGTGGCAAAGAGATGAATATAATAATGCCTTTTATGCCTACCTCACAGAGTTATTGTAAGAATCAAACAAAAGTATGCTTGTGAAAATACTTTGTAAACCAAAAAGAACTGTAAGTGCTTTAGTTATTATTATGGCTATAATATTTTTCCCTTTCCCTACAGAAAAGGTAATTATACCTAAATATCCTAGAACCTAGTTCTGTTATGATTCACGTGGTAGATACTGCTGAGTGAATCCACATGGTAGTATTTTCCAGTCTGCTGACTCCATGCTCTTCTTTCAACCTCTGCCACCTGCTGCTATTCCTTTTTCTTTTTTAAGAGAGGGAGAGAGCTGATGGGAGGGAGGGGAAGGATAGGACAAAGGGAAAGGGAGAGAGAATCTCAAGCAGGCTCCAGCATAGAGCCTGAGGCAGCACTCAATCTCATGACCCTGAGATCAGGACCCAAGCTGAAATCAAGAGTTGGACGCTTAACTGACTGAGCCACCTGGGTGCCCCTTCTGCTGCTACTCCTTCTGTTACTACCTTCCAAGAATTAATGAGTTGTCCATCTCTGCTGGGACTATAACCTTCCTCTGTTCTTATGTGGGGGTGGTAACAAGAGAAGGGTGGCAAATCACTGGACAGGGAAAAATATAGCAAATTCACATCACAAGCACAGTCTATATAGAGACTATACTATATCAAAGAACAATGAAAAGTAAATTATTCCCATTTAAAATTAAAACACTGTCGGGGCTCCTGGGTGGCTCAGTGAGTTAAAGCCTCTGCCTTCAGCTTGGGTCATGATCCCAGGATCCCAGGATCGAGCCCCACATTGGGCTCTCGCTCAGCAGAAAACATGCTTTCTCCTCTCTCTCTCTCTGCCTGCCTCTTTGCCTACTTGTGATCTCTGTCTGTCAAATAAATAAATAAAATCTTAAAAAAATAAAATTAAAACACTGTCAAAGTTAGAAAACATAAATCAGTATCTCAATGATAACATGTAGTCAAGGAAGGTATTAGTTTACACAAACTAAGCTAATATTGGACCTTTTGCTATAGAATACCCTCTCTCTGATGTCAAAATATGTGTTCTCTGTGGGGTACGGAATGGGGCAAAGAACAGCCCCCACAAAAGGTAGCTATTTAAGTTTAGTAGGCCTAGGTCTTCACTTGGAGTATTGTCCAAGTGCTCAGTCATAAGGGAAATTTACCATCCTTTCTGGGGTTTAGGGCCATAATTATGTCTGTATTTTGTCTAAATTGATGGCTGCTGTGTTTGAAAAGGCAGGAAGCTATACCACAGTCATCTTCAGAGTTTGAAGATGTATAATAATTAATGTCACCAACATGCCCAAGTTGCAAATCAGGACAGGATTGATTCATTATTCAGAAATGTTGATGCTGTTTTCAGCAAGGCTATATTTCATCAGTATCTAAAATCATGTCAGAGGATAAAGATAGTAAAAGGACACAAGAAGATCACAGCGTGCAGTTTGACTTAATCAGCACAACATAAAATTGCATTTCTAAAATAATTCTGGTTTGCACTGATGCTGGCAAATAAAAAATTTTTAAAAAAGGCATGCTACAGAATAGAAAAGAATATTCTTCATAAATAATTTTTTGAACTTCAAGTTTGAGTTACGTGTTTTAATCACAAATAAAATAGCTTCATAAGGGACACCTGGATAACTCAGTCAGTTGAGTATCTGACTCTTGGTTTCTGCTCAGGTCAAGATCTCAGGATCCTGAGATTAAGCCCTGCATCAGGCTCCGCACTCAGTGGAGAGTCAACTTCTCCTCCTCTCCCTGTACCCCTCCCCCAGCTCATGCTCTCCCCCTCTAAAATAAATAAATATTTTTTAAAAAGAGCGTCTTAAAAATAAGAAAACTAGGGCACCTGGGTGGCTCAATGGGTTAAGCCGCTGCCTTCGGCTCAGGTCATGATCTCAGGGTCCTGGGATCAAGTCCCGCATCGGGCTCTTTTCTCAGCAGGGGGTCGGCTTCCCTTCCTCTCTCTCTGCCTGCGTCTCTGCCTACTTGTGATCTCTCTCTGTCAAATAAATAAATAAAATCTTTAAAAAAAATAAGAAAACTAACTTTTCTACATATATTATTTATATTATAGGTTCAATATTATATATTGAAATAAGAGCATTTTAAGGTATAACTGGATTTCTTGATTAGTCACTGTCTAGATGAAAAAGTGAAACAGAATTTTGATAGACATCATCCAAAGTGCAAATGAGTGATCCCAAGAGATCCTACCCAATAGGTCACTTCATTCAGCTGCTTGGTTCACATTCTTTAGAAAATCCCAGCAGACCTTCATTTAGATGTTCTTCTCCTCAGACCCTGAGCCATTGTTTCTTTCATGGATGAGGCACGCAATTGTTATAATTATCCTTCAGACTCTCTCTTGTGGATTTGTCACAGTTGGACATGGGACTCTGAGATCTTCAGCAAGTTTTTGGGCAGACATTTATGCATATGCATAGATTCTTTTCTGAGAAAAGAGGCTTTCTGCTATATCTTCTGACATAGATAAGAGAATTGTTTAGATCATCAATTTTCTTACCTTTGCCCCCTCTTACTTGATAACTAAGCAGTGTAGATCTTTAACCAACTATGCACAGTAGCTACACTTCAAAACTGAGAATGGAAGCCTAAATTTAGAAATAACTATGACCAAGTACCTGTTCTCTGGTTAAAGAAGTGATACTGAGAAAGCCTGAGAATGATGTTAAATTTCCAGGCCTCTGGGGCCATCTGGATGGCTCAGTTGGCTAAGCGTCTGACCAGTTCAGGTCAGGATCTCAGAGTCCTGAGACTGTCCCTCTCCCTCTGCCCCTCCCACCACTGGTGTTCCCTGTTTCTTTCCCTCTCAAATAATAAGTAAAATCTTTAAAATAAAACTTCCAGGCCTCCGGATTGTTTTATCCTTTTACAAACTGAAGAAAGTAACCTTACCTCAACTAATAACACTAGCTAGATTTTTTGAGGTTTTAAACATGTGCTAAGCACTAAGAGCTTTATATAGATTAGTTTATTTAATTCTCACAATTCAATAGGTAATATATATTTGTATAGGTAATAATTATTTGTATCCTTACTTCACAAAACAGGAAAATGAGGCTCAAGGAGGTTAAGTGCCTTGTCCAGAACCTGAGCTACGGAATTGTGGGGTCAAGATCCAGACTTTTGACAGAGTCCTAGAGTCACATTTCTGGCTCAGTCTAAAGAGGTCTGTGAAGCACTTTGTCGCTTTTAATTTTTGGCTCAATTTTATGGTCTTATTCTTGTTTTTCCTTTCTTTCATCACCTATTTCTAACACCTTTTTTTTTAAGGATTTTTAATTTATTTATTTGACAGAGAGAGACACAGAGAAAGAGGGAACACAAGCAGGGGGAATGGGAGAGGGAGAAGCAGGCCTCCCGCCATGCAGGGAGCCCATCCCAGGACCTCTATCCTGGACCTCCATCTCAGGACCCTGGGCTCATGACCTAAGCCGAAGGCAGACGCTTAATGACTGAGCCACTCAGGCGCCCTATTTATAACACCTTAATTGTATATATTTTTGTATGTTTCCTCAGTTTTTTTCTCCTTAATGAAGTTTTTTTATAATAAATAAAGTGCCAATTGGGACGTTTATTCCAAAACATTATTATCTGTGATTAACCATAACCATCATTATCAATAGTATGAAACATGTATATTTGTTCAAAACATATTGGACTCTAAATGAGAAATATTGAACTTTAGTCAGTGGAAATTGAATGGGATTTGGCCAGACTGGTACCATGTAAAACTGAAAGTATTATAAATGAATTTTTTTTTCTTTTTTCTAGAGAGAGATAGAGAGTGTGAGTAGGAAGAGGGGGAGAGGGAGAAGGGGAGAGAGAACCTTAAGCAGAGTCCATGCTCAGTGCAGAGCCCAACATGGGGCACAGTCTCACAACCCTGAGATCATGACCTGAGCCAAAATTGAGATTGGACACTTAAACAACTGAGCCACCCAGGTACCCCTGTTTAATGAAATTTAAAAGGCAGTATCTCATACCTTCCCTTTCCTTTCCCAATGTGGAGAAGTCAGCAAGATAGCTGAAGGTGTTAGTGCAGCAACAAAGGGTTTGGGGCACAATAGGCCAGCAGGTGTATTGGCCAAGGACATGAGACAATAAGGAGTAGGGAGTCTAAGATAGCAATAGGAGGAGATGACCCATTTAGTTGGGAATTGGTTACACTGAGTGGACAAGTTGGTGAAAATGAGATCCATGTTTCTTAGTGCCAGAAAAGATATTTAAACCATAAGCAGAGGGAAATGCTAGGAAGAACCTTAAGATATGGAATAAGAATCAGAGGTAACAATGTGAACTCATGATTTTAAAATACGTATATTTGCATTGAAATAGAAATAGTTATGGATGTATATATGTGTATGTATATGCCTGCTTATATACCCTAGTTCTCTCTACTAAGAAAGTCCAGAAGCAGTGATAGTCCAGTAGTAGTGAGTACACCACACACCTGTATTTTGGTTTCTAAGTACCATTCTCCTCTGAAAGGAATCAGAACACTTTGGAAAAGTGGCTGACAATAAGACTGAGGCAAATAAAATACAAGAGGAGCCTGGAATATCTTTTTATATCAGAGAATATGTAAATACAAGAATGATAAGGACAAGTCAAAGGAGCACAGGAACCAGGCTGAAGGGGCCCCCACTGGCCAATTTAGGGACAATTTGAACATCAAAATAAATAATATTACAATCAATAGTAAAATAGGAATCCATGAGTCCATACAGATATAAAGGAATAAATAGAGTAGAAGAGAAAGATTTTTTTCTTTAAAAATATCATCTATTAAATCTAGAAAATAGAGAATAACCATTTTTGCAACCATTATAAAGAAGGTTGATTGCAACAGAAACTATTACTGGATCCTGCAACTGGTGGGCAGAGATTGGATGAGGTACATGATATTAGCAAAATATCAGAATAATTCCCTGCTTATATACTCCAAATACTAATCAGTTGCAAAAGGGAAAATGATGGCTTTAAGGTGAAGAAATCTGGTGGAGAGCAACATGGCAGGTAATCAAGATTAACACCACCAGCAGTAGGATGAGTTAACATCATGTACCCTGTATGTGAGGCACTAGAAAAAGCACAGTCATTTCAGCAGTACCCCTGCCAACAATGTGTGGCCTGAGTCTGTCATGAAAATGCCCAAGTCTGTCATGGACCCCACTGAAGATCATCCTATAAATGCAAGGCTTCTGCTCTAAAACTGTCAAGCACTTGAAAGGGAGATAAAAAGTAGAAACAAATTGAAGATAAGACAGCTAAATTTAATTCATTTTCCTGAGGAAGATCTGGAATAAAAAAGGAAAAAGAGACACTTGGGAAAATTTGAGTGGGGTCTTTCAATTAGACAGTTGTGTTGTACCAATGTCAACATGTTTATGTGGAGAGTGGTGGGCTATTTCTATATAAGTGTGTCATTAACTTTAGGAAATACACACCAGAGTATCTGGAGATGGTGGAATGTCATTTCTGCAACTTACTTTCCAAATGCTTAGAAATGGATTAATGATAATGGAGTGTGAATGATGCAGCAAAATTATACAGTATTATTATGCAGTAAAATAGAAACATTTGAAGAATATAGGAGAAAGATATTGCAGTTCTTTTATCTGTTCTGGCAACTGTTACATAACATTGGGGTTATTTAACAATAAATTATTTAAAATTTTAAAAGTATCTTCATTATATTGACAGAATCTTAAGACAATTTGATGAAAAGCAAAAAATTCAGCTAGTTATCTTGCCAATCACACTGTTGTAACAAATGTTTTTCTACTGAAATGATCAGTAGTGCATAGCTACTTATTCCGTCCTACAGAAAGTAACAGCAGGTTAGATTTCGTTTTCTGTGATTACCTCTTGACATAAATCTCCAACTTTGAGTCAAATGGTATGTCTAGTTTTAAAAGACAATGCAAAAATTGTAATTATCTGTCTATGAAAACACTGTTTTTCTATGAAAATACTGTTTTTATGGGAAACAGTATATGTGAAACATATAAACATAAAAACCTGTGGCATGAAACACAAAAAAAAGGCCCTTTTACAACAAGTAACTCTGGAGTTCAGACATAACAAGAAAAACTACTGTCAAAATATGTAATGTGAACTTAACTATTTCTTCAGATATTGATATCTTTATAACGCACATTAACCACATTATATGGTGTCCTTTTTTAATGTATATTTATTTATTCATTATTTAAGTATAGTTGACACACAATGTTACATTAGTTTCAGCTGTACAACTTAATGATTTGACAAGTTTATAGATTATGTTATGTTCACCACAGATGGAGCTATTATCTATCCCATCACAGCACTATTACAATATCATTGACTCTCTGCCTTAGACACTGCTTTTTATTCCTATGACTTACTAACTCCATAACTGGAGGCCTATATCTCCCTCTAACCTCTACCCATTTTGCCCAGCACTCCAGCTCCCTCCCCTCTGGGAACCATTACATTGTTCTCTATATCTATAGTTCTGATTCTACTTTTTATTTGTTTATTCATTTTTTACATTCCATTCATTAGTATAATTATATGGCATTTGTCTTTCTCAGCCAGACTTATTTCACTTAGCATAATACCCTCTAGGTGCATCCATTTTGTCTCAAATGGCACAATCTTATCCTTTCTTGTGGCTGAGTAATATTCCATCGTGTATATATACTGCATTTTCCTTATCTATTTGTTTACTGATGAACACTTACGTTGCTTCCATGTCTTACTTTTTTTTTTTCCATGTCTTACATATTGTAAATAATGCTACAATAGGGGTGCCTGGATGGCTCAGTGGATTAAAGCCTCTGCCTTCAGCTCAGGTCATGATCCCAGGGTCCTGGGATCAAGCCCCACATTGGGCTCTCTGCTCAGCAGGGAGCCTACTTCCCCATATCTCTCTGCCTGCCTCTCTGCCTACTTGTGATCTCTCTCTCTGTCAAATAAATAAATAAAATCTTTTTTTTAATGCTACAATAAATATAAGGGTGCATATATTATTTTGAACTAGCATTTCCATTTTTCCTGGGCCATACCCAATAGTAGGATTATTGGGTCATATAGTATTTTTATTTTTACTTTAATGAGGAAATTCCATACTGGTTTTTTTTAAATATTTTATTTATTTATTTGACAGAGAGAGATTACATGTAGGCAGAGAGGCAGGCAGAGAGAGAGAGGAGGAAGCAGGCTCCCCGCTGAGCAGAGAGCCCGATGTGGGACTCGATCCCAGAACTCTGGGATCATGACCTGAGCTGAAGGCAGCGGCTTAACCCACTGAGCCACCCAGGCGCCCTTCCATACTGTTTTTTACAGTAGCCATACCAATTTACATTCCCACCAATACTGCACAACAATTCCTTTTTCTCCACATTCTCCCCAACACTTGTTTCTTGTCTTTCTAATGTTAGCCATTCTAACATTAGTGTGAGGTGATATCTCATTGTTTTTATTTAATTTACCTGATGATTAGTGACATTGAGCATTTTTCCATTTGTCTGTTGACCATTAATATGTCTTCTTTGTAAAAATGTCTGTTTGGGTCATTTGCACATTTTTTTAAAATTTTTTATTTTTTATAAACATATAATATATTTTTATCCCCAGGGGTACAGGTCTGTGAATCGCCAGGTTTACACACTTCACAGCACTCACCATAGCACATACCCTCCCCAATGTCCATAACCCCACGCCCCCTTCTCCCAACCCCCCTCCCCCCAGCAACCCTCAGTTTGTTTTGTGAGATTAAGAGTCACTTATGGTTTGTCTCCCTCCCAATCCCATTTGCACATTTTTTAAGCAGATTATTTGTATTTTTGGTATTGAGTTGTATGAGGCTTTTTTAAATTTATTTGACAAAGAGAGAGATCATAAGTAAGCAAAGAGGCAGGCAGAGAGAGAGGGAAGCAGGCTCCCCGCTGAGCACAGAGCCCCATGTGGGGCTCAATCCCAGGACCCTGAAACCATGACCTGAGCTGAAGGCAGAGGCTTAACCCACAGAGCCACCCAGGCACCCTGAGTTGCATGAGTTCTTTTTATATTTTGGATATTAACCCCTTACTGGCTATATCATTTGTGAATATCTCCCATTCAGTAGGTTGTCTTTTTGTTGATAGTTTCATTTGCTGTGCAAAAGCTTTGTTGTTGTTGTTTTTTAAGATTTTATTTATTTATTTGATAGAGAGAGATCACAAGTAGGCAGAGAGGCAGAGAGAGGAGGAAGCAGGATCCCTGCTGAGCAGAGAGCCTGATGCAGCTGAAGGTAGAGGCTTTAACCCACTGAGCCACCCAGGTGCCTCTGTGCAAAAGTTTTTTATTTTGATATAGATCTAATTTTTATTTTTGATTTTTGTTTCCCTTGCCTTAGGAGACATATCTAGAAAAATGTTGCTTTGACTGATGTCAGAGAAATTGCTGCCTGTATTCTTCTCTAGGATTCTTATGCTTTCAGGTCTCACATTTGGGTCTTTAATTCATTTTGAGTTTCTTTTTGTATATAGTATAAGAAAGTACTCCTGTTTCATTCTTTTACATATAACTGTCCCATTTTCCCAGCACTATTTATTGAAAAGACTGTCTTTTCCCTATTGTATATTCCTACCTCTTTTGTCTAGATTAATTGACCATAATAATGTGGGGTCTCTAGCCTGTTCTGTTGATCTATGTGTCTGTTTTTGTGCCAGTACCATACTGTTATGATTACTGCAGCTTTGTATTATATCTTGAAATCTGGAATTGTGATACCCCAGCTTTGTTCTTCTTTCCCAGGACTCCTTTGGCTATTTGGGGTCTTCTACAGTTCCATACAGATTTTAGTATTATCTGTTCTAGCTTTGTAAAAATGTTATTGGGATTTTTTATAAAGATTACATTGAATCTATAGATTGCTTTGAGTAATATGGACATTTTGACAATATTAACCCTTCCAATCCATAAGTTTGGAATATTTTCCCATTTGTATGTGTCACCTTCAATTTCTTTCATTGGTATTTTCTAGTTTTTGGAGTACAAGTGTTTCAACCCTTTGGTTAGGTTTATTCCTAGGTATTTTATTTGTTTTGGTATGGTGGTAAATGGTGGTGTTTTATTTTCTCATTCTGCAACTTCATTGTTAGTGTATAGAAATGTTTCTGATTTCTGATTTCTGGGTATTAATTTTGTATCTTTCCACTTTACTAAATTTATTATTTCTAGTAGTTTTTTGGTGGAACCTTTAGGATTTTATATGTATACTATTATGTTGTCTGCAAATACTGACAGTTGAATTTCTTTACCAACATGGATGCCTCTTACTTCTTTTTTTTGTCTGATTGCTGTGGCTAGTGCTGAGTTCTAGTACTATATTGAAAAAAAGTGGCAAGAGTGGACATCCTTGTCTTGTTCCTGACCTTATAGGAAAGGTTCTCAGTTTTTACCATTGTGGATGATGTTAGCTGTGGGTTTTTCATATATGGCCTCTATATATATCCCTTCTAACCCATTTTGTTGAAGGTTTTTATCATGAATGGGATGTTTACTCTTGTCAAATGCTTTTTTTTTTTTTTTTTTAGATCTTATTTATTTATTTGACAGAGAGAATGTGAGAGCACAAGCTGGGAGACAGAGGGAGAACCAGGCTCCTTGCTAAGCAGGAAGCCCAATGCAGGGCTCTATCCCAGGACCCTGAGACCATGACCCAAGCCAAAGGCAGCCGCTTAACCAACTGAGCCACTCAGGCACCCCATCAAATGCTTTTTCTGCATCTGTTGAGTTGATCATACGATCTTTATCCTTTATTTTGTTGATGTGGTATATGATGTTGATTTGTGAATATTGAACATTTGCATCCCAGGAATAAATCCCACTTGATCATGGTGATCAATACATCTTTTTGATGTACTGTTGAAGTGTGTTTTGCTTATATTTTGTTGAGGATTTTGGCATCTATGTTCATCAAGGATATTGGTTATAGTTGTTGGGGGGAGGTGTCTTTATCTGGTTTTGGTGTCAGAGTAATGCTGGCCTCATAGAAGATGTTTGGTAGTTTTCCTTCACTTCTATTTTTGGAATAGTTTGAGGAGAATAGGTTAACTCTTTTTTAATTTTTTTAATAGATTTTATTTATTTATTTGCCAGAGAGAGAGCACAAACAGGGGGAGCAGCAGCAAAGGGAGAAGCAGACTCCCTGCCACATAAGGAGCCCAATGCAGGACTCAATCCCAAGACCTAGGATCATGATCTGAGCCAAGGGCAGGCTCTTAACCAACTGAGCCACCCAGGTGTCCCTCATTTCATTTTATAATATTGAAACCTTTGTCATGGACTAGCACCAACCTGAAGGCAAGCCCTGTACTAAGTGGAAACCTCAAATGATATTCATAGTATGGGGGACCACAAACCTCCTGCACAGTTTACCAGGGTTAAAATTCCACAAAGGCAATGAAGATTAAGGTTCAAAGCTCTCACCAGTAGAACTCCTTTCGGAGCTCTGACCATATTTATATGGTCATATGATTTTATAAAATCTGCAAACGTAAGAAATTTTAACCACAATCAGTAGACTTCTTTTTCTACTCTAACTTCTCTTTATGTCCACTGATGCAGGCACTATTCCAGTCCAAAGTGAAAGGTGGAATGGGGATGCGTTCAGTTTGAGTTGAGTGGGATATATTTATGTGGTTCACAGTCGTTTCCATATATAGTGAAGTTATTGCTAGTTGTCCCAGTGTAGGAATGGCTTCCAGGAATACCCCCACCACCTTCCGTGCCAACTAACATGGCATCATGAAGCTTCAGGACAGAGCCAGTTTAAGAAATGAGCCTCTCATATTGCAGTTGGCACTGGAAGCTTGTGGGTTGTCAATGAGAAACAGAGTTGAAATATACAGAGATAGAATTTAGTTTGTAAAAGTGCTTCCAACATCAGACATGCAAAATGGTTCTTATCTATAGCTTGTCAAAATGGAAATTCTCTTCTGTCAAGATTATATACTCAATGATTCAGCATACGTAGTTATTAAAACATCGTAATTTATTTTTTCCTTTTTCTTTTTTTTGTGTGAAAATGTCATACTTGATAAAGCTCAATTTCAATCTGGAAAAAAGTTGTTTTTTTAAAAACATTAAGAAATTGCAAACTCCTGGTTTGGTTTTATATAAAGCATACCCTCTTTTATAATTTAAATTTATTTAATAAATTTTTTAAAGTTAAGACTATAAAACAAAAGCAGTAAAGATGAGAGTAAAATAAGTTGAAATTAATGTTGAAAAGGGAACCATAAGATCTTTTTAAAAACATCTCAAAAGCAATAATTGATAAAGGAAAATTCATAAATTTCAAACAGTAATGATATGTAGATGCTCAGATTGTTTGAAAATATAAATAATAAAAAGATGTGAATCATTGGGAAATGTTTTCAATTTTATTTTTTGCTGACTTGACATCTACAAAGATACAGCAATAAATCAGTGTAATGAGAACATAGACACCAAATTAGTTAATATATCAGTTTAGAGTTAACATATCGATTCAGAGTATTGACAATCAATCACTGCAGAGGAAAAAATTTAATGTACTGAAATCTTTCAGTTCATAAATGAAAGAAAATTGAAAGACATTTCCCAAAATTTGACAATGTTGCAGGCAGAATTGTGTTCCCTCAAAATTCATTTATTGAGTCCCTAATCCCCAGTGCCTCAGAATATGACTATATTTGGAGATAGGGCCTTTGTAGAGGTTATTTAGCTAAAATGGAGTCATTAATGTGAGCCCTAATTCAGTATGACTGGTGCCCTGCTAAGAAGGCAATAGGACACAACAAAGAGGGACAACCACATGAGCACAGAGAGAGAAGGAGGCCATGTGTGAGCCAAGATAGGTCTCAGAAGAAACCAAACCTACTAACACCTTAATCTTAGACTTCTAGACTCCAGAGTTGTGTGAAAACAATTGTGTATTTTGTTATGGTGGCCCTAGCAAATTAATACAGACAATAGTCTAACGTTTTTCATTAACAGTTTATGAAGTCAGAAAAAAACTTTTCTCAACTATCATCAATAAAAAATAAACTTCAATTAAGTATACTGAAGGAAAGGCCAAAGAGTTGTATTCTCTCTAAACGTTAGTGTATGAATCTGATAAATATAATGAAAGTATTAAAGAAGCCATGTAAGGCAGTTAATTAATAAAAATATTTTTGTGGATTTATGTTCATGAGATTTGTCAGCTTTTTAAAACTTGTAATATAACTTGAAGTTTAGAATTGTGATGCCTCCAGCTTTGCTTTTCTTTTTCAAGATTGCTTTGGCTATTTGGGGTGTTTTATAGTTCCATACAAATTTTAGGATTGTTTATTTTAGCTCTGTGAAAAATGGTGGTATTTCAATGGGGATTGCATTAAACATGTAGATTGCTTTGGGTAGTACAGACATTTTAACAATATTTGTTCTTCCAATCCATGAGCATAGAATGTTTTTCCATTTCTTTGTGTCATCTTCAATTTCTTTTACCAGTGTTTTATAGTTTTCAAAGTACAGGTATTTCACCTCTTTGGTTAAGTTTATTCCTAGGTAGGATGCCTGGGTGGCTCAGTCTGTTAAGTGGCCGCCTTTGGCTCAGGTCGTGATCCTAAGGTCCTAGGATCAAGTCCAACCTTGGACTCCTTGCTCAGCAGGAAGCCTTCTTCTCCCTCTGTCTCCCACTCTCTCTGGTTGTGCTTTCTCTCTCTCTCTGACAAATAAATAAAATCTTTTTTAAAAAGTTTATTCCTAGGTATCTTATGGTTTTTGGTGCAATTGTAAATGGTATTGATTCCTTGATTTCTCTTTCTTCTGCTTCATTATTGGTGTATAGAAATGTAACCGAATTTGGTATGTTGATTTTGTATCAAGGGATTTTGCTGAATTTGTGTGTCAATTCTAGCAATTTTTAATTGGAGTCTTTTGAGTTTTCTATATAGAGTATCATGTCATCTGCAAATAGTGAAAGTTTGACTTCTTCCTTGCTGATTTGCCTTTTGTTGCCTTCTTTGCCTTTTATTTCTTTTTGTTGTCTGATTGCTGAGGTTAGACTTCCAGTATTGTGTAAAATAACTGGTGAGAGTGGACATCCCTGCCTTGTTTCTGACAATAGAGGAAAAGCTCTGTTTTTCCCCATTGAGGATGATATTGGCTGTGGGTCTTTCATATATAGCTTTTATGATGTTAGGGTGTGTTCCCCCCTCCCTACTTTGTTGAGGGTTTTTATTATAAACAGATGTTGTACTTTGTCAAATTTTTCTGCGTCTGTTGAAATATCATATGGTTTTTATCCTTGATGTGATGTATTACACTGAATAAATCTCACTTGATTGTGATGAGTGATTCTTCTAATGTGCTGTTGGATTTGTATTTTGTTGAGAACTTTTGCATCCATGTTCATCAGGGATATTGGCCTGAGGTTCTCTTTTTTAGTGGAATCTTTAACTGGTTTTGGAATCAGGGTAATGCTGGCTTCATAGATTGAGTTTGAAAGTTGTCCTTCTGTTTCTATTTTTGAAATAGTTTGAAGAGAATAGGTATTAGCTCTTCTTTAAATGTTTGGTAGAATTCCCCTGTGAAGCCATCTGACCATGGACTTTTGTTTGCTGGGAGATTTTTTTTTTTTTAGATTTTATTATTTATTTGAGAGAGAGAGAGCGCATGGGCAGGGGGTGTGGGGGCAAAGGGAGAGGGAAAGGGAGAAGCAGGCCAAACAAGGATCCCGATGCGGGTCTTAGATCCCAGGACCCCAGGATTATGACCCAAGCCACCCATGCAAAAGGCAGATGCTTAACCAACTGAGCCAACCAAGTATACCTGTTGGGAGATTTTTTTATTACTAATTCATTTTCTTTACTGGTTATCAATCTGTTCAAGTTTTCTATTCCTATTCCAGTTTTGGTAGTTGATATGTTTCTAGGTATTTATCTGTTTCTTCCAAATTGTCCAATTTGTTGACATATAAATTTTTCATAATATTGTCTTAAAATTGTATTTCTGTGTTGTTAGTTATTTCTCCTTTCTTACTTGTGATTTTATTTGGGTCCTTTCTCTTTTCTTTTTGATAAGTCTTGCTAGTGGTTTATCAATTTTATTAATTATGGAAAGAGCCTAAAATATCTATCGACTGATGAATGGATAAAGAAGATGTGAGGTGTCTCTCTCTCTCTTTCTCTCTCTCTCTCTCTCACACACACACACACACACACACACACAATGGAATAGTACTCAGCCATAAAAAATAATGAAACCCTGCAAACGACATATCAGATAAAGGACTAGTGTCCAAAATCTATAAAGAACTTAGCAAACTCAACACCCAAAGAACAAATAATCCAATCAAGAAATGGGCAGAGGACATGAACAGACGTTTCTGCAAAGAAGACATCCAGATGGCCAACAGACACATGAAAAAGTGCTCCATATCACTCAGCATCAGGGAAATACAAATCAAAACCACAATGAGATATCACCTCACACCAGTCAGAATGGCTAAAATCAACAAGTCAGGAAATGACAGATGCTGGCGAGGATGCGGAGAAAGGGGAACCCTCCTACACTGTTGGTGGGAATGCAAGCTGGTGCAACCACTCTGGAAAACAGCATGGAGGTTCCTCAAAATGTTGAAAATAGAACTGCCCTATGACCCAGCAATTGCACTACTGGGAATTTACCCTAAAGATACAAACGTAGTGATCCAAAGGGGCACGTGCACCCGAATGTTTATAGCAGCAATGTCCACAATAGCCAAACTATGGAAAGAACCTAGATGTCCATCAACAGATGAATGGATCAAGAGGATGTGGCATATATACACAATGGAATATTATGCAGCCATCAAAAGAAACAAAATCTTGCCATTTGCGACAACATGGATGGAACTAGAGCATATCATGCTTAGCGAAATAAGTCAAGCGGAGAAAGACAACTATCATATGATCTCCCTGATATGAGGAAGTGGTGATGCAACATGGGGGCTTAAGTGGGTAGGAGAAGAATCCATGAAACAAGAAGGGATAGGGAGGGAGACAAACCATAAGTGACTCTTAATCTCACGAAACAAACTGTGGGTTGCTGGGGGGAGGGGGGTTGGAAGAAGGGGGGTAGGGTTATGGACATTGGGGAGGGTATGTGCTTTTGGGTAAATTGGAAGGGGAGATGAACCATGAGAGACTATGGACTCTGAAAAACAATCTGAGGAGTTTGAAGTGGTGGGGGGGTGGGAGGTTGGGGTACCAGGTGGTGGGTATTATAGAGGGCACAGCTTGCATGGAGCACTGGGTATGGTGAAAAAATAATGAATACTGTTTTTCTGAAAATAAATAAATTGGAAAAAAAAATAATGAAACCCTGCCATTTGCAATGATGTGGATGGAGGTGGAGAGTATTATGCTAAGTGAAATAAGTCAGTCAGAGAAAAGACAAATGCCACATGATTTCACTCACATGTGAAATTTAAGAAACAAAACAGATGAACGTAGCAGCGGGGTGGGGGGGGAACAAACCAAGAAACAGACTCTTGATTATAGAGAACAAACTGATGCTTACCAGAGGGGAGGTGGGTAGAGGATGAGTTAAATAGATGATGGGGATTAAGAAGGGCACTTGTGATGAGCGTTGGGTGTTATATGTAAGTGACGAATCACTAAATTCTACATCTGAAACTAATATTACCCTGTATGTTAACTAATTGGAATTTGAATAAAAATTTTAAAACTAAATAAAATAAAATAAAATTTGTAATTTGTTGTGCTTTATTTTCTCACTCTACAGTAATATTTCTTATCTAATTTGTATTATGTTTCTTTAAAAGAACTCCAGAATTGTGCAAGCTTCAGGGTCCACAAAACCTGGATCCATCCCTGCACTTCAATTATCTCACTTCTCAGTGACAAGTGAACTCATTCTTGTCACTCCCCCAGTTCAGCTGTATTCCCAAATCTGTGAAGTAAAAAGTTTCAGCAACTTCTCTTAACTCCCTGGCTTTTCTGATTTAATACATCTTACATGAAACCCGGGCATTTGTACTTCTGTGGATTTCTGCAAGTTGTTCTGATGTGTGGCCCAGGCTTTGAAAACCACTATCCTGCAGTGCTTTATAAAGGTGGGCCATCACTTATTACGGGTTGTGAAGTCAATTTAGTGGGCCGCAATCAACACTGTTTTAACAATGGAATTTAAGTCAGCATGCATCACAGGGTATTAGTGGTATTTGTCAAATTTCTGTTTTGTTTCAAAACAAAACAAAATTTACATTATCTACATTGCTTTAGGGATTCTAATTCTAATGTCAGAGATAGTAGAAACTGTTTATGACAAAAAAAGAATGACCTGGATTTAACTCATTGTAAACAGCCTCTCTGGCTTATGCCCTTCAGGATAACTTTGTTACTGACTTATGGGGAAAACTCCAGGATAGAGAAATTATAAGCTCACAGAACTGTTTTTTAAAAAAGATAGGGATTGTGGTGTGTGTGTGTGTGTGCATGTTTTCAAATTCTGGAAATACTAAAATATCTATAGAAAAAGGAAAAGCAACTCGAGATATATATATTTATTTTTAAATTATTGTTTTACTATGGAGTGTGGTGAGGAAAGAAAATAGGACTTTGGAAAAGTTTCATTCCATGCTAGCAAAAGTTTCTGTCTCTGTACCTAAGGAATAATAACCACAGGCGAAAGAACATGGTATGAAAGCAAACTGTATGATACTTGCAGGGCACGAAGACAGTTCTTCCTACTAAAAATAAAAAGCTTCAGTTATGCTGTCTGGCAAAACCAACTAAGAGTTTGTAATGTTCTGGTACTTGGATATCTTTATTTCCTGGAGCCCTAAAAATAAAAGGACATATTCTATGTGGCATTTAGATTTAGTCATTAACTAACCCTGGACTTAGGTTTTCACTAAGAACCTGCTGCATTTAATTTGGTCAGCAATGACTCATCTTTTCTTCTAGCATTCATGAGCTGATAATCATGAACTTGGAGAACCTTGAAAATTCAAGGCAGCATGTTTTTCAAAGCACTTTAACAAGAAAGTTTAAAATGATGGGTCAATAAGAACTACAGTTTCCTATGGGAAAAAGTATTTTATGTGTTCTAGTTTGACTACTGTTGAGTGATGTTCAGACATTGTTCTATTAAATGTGTTGGTATTTACTGAAGATGATACTACAAATGAATTAAAACCAACAGCTCAGGAGTCAGACCTCTCGGTGAGAAAACAGCACTGTACTTACCTGCATGCCCTGTGCCTTAGTCTCCCCATTTGTAAGTGGAGATACTAATGAATATAACTCATGGGGATATTGTGAACATTCAATGAAATAATACATACAATGTGCTTAATATATTTCTGACATGTAGAAAGCATTCAATAAATTAATTTTAAACACAGACACACAGAGAAAGATCAAATAAGAGACTTTTGGGGTGCCTGGGTGGCTCAGTAGGTTAAGCCTCTGCCTTAGGCTCAGGTTATGATTCCAGGGTCCTGGGATCGAGCCCCGCATCGGGCTCTCTTCTCAGCAGGGAGACTGCTTCCCCCTCTCTGCCTGCCTCTCTGCCTACTTGTGATCTCTGTCTGTCAAATAAATAAATAAAATCTTTAAAAAAAAAAGAGAGAGAGAGAGAGAGACTTTTATGTTAACTCAACATTCATCTTATTATTTTGTCCAGTTTCAGTTCTAATATATTAGAAACAATGTCAGGGAAAATAGAGCTATTTTTAAAGAGAATCAAAAACTGATTTTTAAAATGGACTCTAACAGAGTGATTCTCAAATTAAGGCAATGAGGATTCTCACATTTCATTTAACAGTACTATTGTTTTTAAACAAATTCTCTGTTGGGTTTTTTTAGTTAAATGTGTCATCAATAAAAAAATTTTTATTTATTACTTTGTTACAGTTTTATAACCTGAGATTATTTGAGCTACCCTTAGATAACCAAACTAGGATCATTGTTGTATATAAGAAACATTCACCAATGGAGGTAGGAGAGGTTGGAGGAGGGGGTTATCTAGAGGCAGAATTACTTAGAAAACTTTTTCAAAGAGCAAATGCCTATGCTCCCCTCTACTGCTCCTCTAGAGTAAGAACCACTGATACAAAAGAAGGTAGAGAAACAACTTAATAGTTAAAATGTTGGAAGTATAATGGCAACGGTCACAAGTTCGCCAACTTTAAGAATTAACTCTTTCTTTTATTTACAAACCGAATGATGCAAACCACATTCCACATACAATGGGAAACCCAGAGCCTTTTCCAGTGTGCCTGCGATTTACTCTGAAAGAGATTTTTGTTCTCCAAGACATCTGCCACTGCAAAGTCCTGCTTCCACCAATTCTGAGTCCCCACTCACTGTGCCCTTTGCATTCTCAGCCCACTGCGTAAGTGGTCCTCTCTGTGCTTACTTTCTCTTCATTCACTCCAAATACCACTAATATATTTCTCCTTCATTTCTGGCTCTCCCTCTCCTTTACTCTTTTTCATCTTTTGCCCTAGAATTTGTCATCATCTGGGTAATTATACGTTGATTTGATGAGGACAGAGACTCAGTCTGTTGTGTTTGTTGTGATACCCCTAGTGCTATACCACATGCAGTAGGAATTCAGTAAATATTCATGTGATGAATGAGTGATCGAATGGAGACTTTATGATTATTATTTATTTCATCAATGCAGCAGACTTTTACTGTGAGCTTTGGATAATGGCATTTACTTAGATCGGAGCTCAGAACAGGAAAACAATTTAAAATGGACCCCTGAACATCTCTGTTTTCCAAGCTCCTGGACCATCTGCCACAGGGACTTCTCACAAGTCTTTCTCCTTAGGCCATGTTTGTGACCCTATTGGGCCTTCTTTCCCTTTATCTTTCAGACGTTATCGTATCTCTCCTCATGTCTCAGGTCCCGGGCTTTTCCTGCTTCCAGTGTTGATTCAACCAGGAATGTATGCACATAATCAGAAGTCCAGTTGTTGTGTTTCCAGTACTAGAATTTGATTAATCATCATCTTTGGCCTATGAACAGTCTCAACCGTGGTCCAGGTCTGGCCTTTATTTTATTTTATTTTTTTACTTAGTTACATATTTGTTTATTAAATAATAAGTATCTGTATACATGCCACCCAGCATGCAAATGAGAACAGTCAAAATTTCTAACTTTTATCTATGTTTTCCTCCCTATTTTATACCCTGCCTCTCTCCAGTAGAAGAAACCACTATCCTGCAACTTTTACTATTATTCCTTTCACTTTTTAGAATGATAGAATAAATGATAGAATAAATATTTCTTTAAAATATATTGGGCAGTTTTAGTTGTTTGTAACTTTTTTTTTAAAGATTTTATTTATTTATTTGTCAGAGAGAGATTACAATTAGGCAGAGAGGCAGGTAGAGAGAGAGAGGAGGAAGCAGGCTCCCTGCTGAGCAGAGAGCCCGATGCGGGACTCAATCCCAGGACCCTGAGATCATGACCTGAGCCGAAGGCAGCGGGTTAACCCACTGAGCCACCCAGGCGCCCTGTTTATAACTTTTTTAAAGGGGTGTAGGGCATTACAGGATATCTGATCTTTGGGAGCTTGCTTTTTACTTAAATTCTAGTTCTAGGATACATTTGCATTCTCTTTTCTTTAAGGTTATACATATGTAAGTAGAATTACAAATATAAGGTACATGAATCTCCAATTTTAAAAGATAATGCCAAAGTTTTTTCCGAAGTAGTTGAATCAATTTTACTCCTAACAGCAAAGTATAAGCTAGCCTGTTTATCCACATCTTCTCCAATATTTGATGATAATAGGCTTCTTTAGTTAACTAACTGCGTTTTAAATGGTATCTCATTGTGGTCTTCTTACTAGCTTATAAATGTTTTTTATGTATTTTTTAATTTTTTAAAAATGTATTTTTGTGAATTTTTTATATTTTTTTATACTTTATGTATTTTTTAATATTTTTAAAAATGTTTTTATGTATTCTTGCTATCAGTTCTTTGCCAAGGTGTTGAAATATTTGTCTTCATTTATTTTTTTTTACTTTTTTAAAGGTATCTTTTAATGTGCAATCTTTTTAGTTTAATATATCAAATTTATTATCAGAGAAATCAGCTATCATAAATATGAAAGCAATAGCCTTGAAAAACAGTGATAAAGGAAGTCACCACAATAGGTAGAGCTTCAGGGTATGTACCTAATCATCCATTTTGTGTGAAGAGACAAGGGACCTAAGCTTAAAGTATACGTTGAACTCTTAGATAGTAGCAAATTCTTGGCCAGCTGGTCAGGGACTGTGCTCTTTTCCTAGAACTGTCATACAAATTAGGCAGCTTAAATTTATTCCCTCATAGATCAAGAAAGCCAGAAGTCTGAAATCAATATGTTAGTAGGGTTAGTTCTTTTGGAGGCTCTTAGGAAGAATCATGGGAAGCCGTTCTCCTAGCATCCAGCGTTCAGCAGCAATCCTTGGCATTCCTTGGCTTGTGGGCTTATCATTCCAACCTCTGCCTTCATCATTAACACTGCCTTCTTCTCCGTGTACCTGTCAGTGTCTTCTCCTCTTCTTGTAAGAGCCCCAGTCATTGGACATAGGGCCTACTCTAAATCCAGGATAATTTTATCTCAAGATTTTTAACTAATTACATTTACAAAATACTAATTCCAGATAAGGTTACAATCTGAGGTTCTAGGGAGGCGTGAATTTGGGGGAAACACTGCTAAACCACTATGGGGGTCTAAAAGGAGAAGGACTGGAATATCAGGAAAAAAAGAGGTCTGGGAAATAGGCATGTAGTTGAACATTAGAGAATGAGCATAATAAATGAAGAGCTTTAAAACACTTAACACCCACCCAAGATCACCAACATGGAAAGGGCACCAAACAACCAAGTAGACAAAAGTGACTTGGCCAGTTGACATTATTCATCCTCTGCCAATAGCCACCTGCTGCTAGCACAATGGGAAAAGGATGAAATAGCTTTGTCTCGGGGATAGAGACTGTACATGTGCCTAACATATAGTCCCATTCACCAATGCTAATTTAACTATTGCACCTGCCAAATGTTCAAACTGCAAGCAAAAGAGATCAATGCTGAGTACCCCCACATAAGTATCACACTGCTCTGCATCTTATATTCCTCATTCAACATAATTTGTGGGAATTTCTGAAAGTCATTTGGATTAGCTCTGATTCATTATTTTTAATAGCCACACAATATTCTGTGATATTCCAAAGCTTTTTCAGCCATGGCTTCTTTCATATTATAACACCCTATTATTTTTCTCTTATGGTAGGTACCCAAGGAAAATAGATGGTGAGGATACCTGAGAAGACCCTATCTGACCTACCCACCTCCAGCCCCATCAAAGAACATGCTCCTGATCTAGTTTCACAGTACACATCCAAACTTAACAATTCAGAGAAGAATTGAGTTTCTGCAGCTGTAAGTTTAATTCTGGGAACTAACTATATTTTTTAAATCCATTTTTGGCCACAAGCTAATAAAGCTACTGTTCTTTCAAATGATGAAAGCAGAGAAACTCTTTGAAGAACTTTCCAGGAGACTTGGCAGTAAGATAATAGTGTTGGAAAAGTTCGCAGCAAAAACATTCTCTGAGTCCCTGTAAGTAGAGGAAGGTCAAAAGCAACTATCCAATGTAGAGCCTTTTGAGGATCACTGTATATGTACAAATTTTTCTTAATGACAGTCTCAAATTGATTTAGGAAGGGGAAGCAGAGATGGTGAAAGAGAACATGTCTACCTTCCAGCTGCCAAAAAGCAACAGCTGCTTCAGGATGCCCTTACATGGCATTTGTTTCCTGTTGTCCCCGAGTGAAGTCTGCCGGGACAAACTAAGGCAAGTGGTATTTGCCATTTCCTGGAAGACAACCACAAGGCCAACTCTATAATTACCCAGAGGCCCTGTCTAAGCACCACAGCCGTAATCAGGCATTGGTCACAGGGAGAAGAGACTGCCTGGGACTCTGGGTAGGTATGTTGGGCATGTAGAGTGAAGGGTCCAAACCACATCTGGTCAGATCCTACCAGGAAAGCTTTGCCTCTACAGATACTGCAAGAAACAGCTCGGCATGAGGTAGCTGACAACCACCTCACACTGTTTTGTTATCCAAAATATCTGCATGAGGGCAAAATTTCATAGGAGCAAATACAGATTGTTTTTGAATATTTAGAGATGCAGTTTATTTTGGCAACAAATCCTGTGCTAGGCCAAGCTGAAGAGTTTTGCAGCTGTTCTTGTCTTGCCTAACTGGGTCTCAGATTGAAAAATCACTGACCTACCAGCTAACTGCTAGTTTTAAATGACTTCTAGGAAAAGTCCACCAACAATTTCATTTCCTTGCAATGCAACAAGCAGTATGTCAGCTATGGTTAACATCAGCATCTGTAATTTCATAACGAACCAATTCTCGTCCCATGTCTAAAATATGTGACTACTTGTAATCACTTCCCTTGAAGCTATAACCCTTTGTTACCTAAATAATAATCAAATTGCCTTCTAAAGCATATCTACTTTTCTTGATCAAAAAACTAAATTATTTTAAAAAAACAACTAACTTATATGATTTGATTTTTATTGTCTCAAAACATTTCTATAACCTTTGAGAAGTGATTTTCAGACTGTATCCCAGGGACTCTGTCTTCATAAGAAGTCTTCCCAGGGGGATAAACAGATGAGAACAGAACGTTCTGATTAAGTGGTTTGGCATTCTCACCCCTCCTTGCATTACCTCCCATAAAATAAAATAATAAAATAAAATAGAATATGATCTAAAAATAGACTATAATAGTTGGTAAGTTAAAATAATCATTTCAATTTTTTTATTTTGAAATAGTTATAGAGTCACAAGAAGTTGCAAAAATAGTATAGGGAGGTCCTGTGAACCCTTCACCCAGCTTCTCCTAAAGTAACATCTCACTTAACTACAGCATATTATCAAAACCAGGAATACTATTAATTAGACTATAGAACTGCACTCAGATTTCATTGGTTTTCACATACACTCCCTTGGTATGGTTCTGTGAAGTGTTATCAGTATATAGATTTCATTACCACTGAACTTCCTCATGATACCCCCTTTATAATCTTACCTCCTTCCACCTCTATCCCTAACCCCATTAATCTGTTCTCCACTGACCTGATCCCTATCATTTTGCTATTTCAAGAACATGAGATTCTTGGGATCATACTGTAGGTAATATTTCAGGTTGGCTTTTTTCATTTAGCATGATGGCTTGAGATTTATCTAGGTTGATGTGTGTGTAAATAATTCCTTTGTATTTCAAAATAGTACTCCATTATACAGACTTACCTTAATTTTTATAATCATTCACCTTTGTAAGAACATTTGAGTTGTTTCCAGTTAGGTCTTTTACAATTGAATTTTTTTTTTTACAAATTGCTAAGAGCATTTGTATACAGATTTTTGTTCAATAAATTTTCCTTTTTCTAAGATAAATTTCCAAGGGTACAATTGCTAGGTTATACGATAAGTATATATTTAACTCTATAATAAACTGTAAAACATTTTCTAAACCAATTGTCCACTTCGTATTTCAGCCAGCAATATATGAAAGATCTAGTTTCCCTGTATTCTTGTCAGCATTTAGTACTATCAGTATTTTCCCTCTGGCTACTTGGTGTATAGTAGGGTAATCATTTATTTTTTTTTCTTTTTTCCAATTTATTTATTTTCAGAAAAACAGTATTCATTATTTTTTCACCACACCCAGTGCTCCATGCAAGCTGTACCCTCTATAATACCCATCACCTGGTACCCCAACCTCCCACCCCCCCGACACTTCAAATCCCTCAGATTGTTTTTCAGAGTCCATAGTCTCTCATGGTTCATCTCCCCTTCCAATTTACCCAAAAGCACATACCCTCCCCAATGTCCATAACCCTACCCCCCTTCTTCCAGCCCTCCTCCCCCCAGCAACCCACAGTTTGTTTCATGAGATTAAGAGTCACTTATGGTTTGTCTCCCTCCCTATCCCTTCTTGTTTCATGGATTCTTCTCCTACCCACTTAAGCCCCCATGTTGCATCACCACTTCCTCATATCAGGGAGATCATATGATAGTTGTCTTTCTCCGCTTGACTTATTTCGCTAAGCATGATACGCTCTAGTTCCATCCATGTTGTCGCAAATGGCAAGATTTTGTTTCTTTTGATGGCTGCATAGTATTCCATTGTGTATATATACCACATCCTCTTGATCCATTCATCTGTTGATGGACATCTAGGTTCTTTCCATAGTTTGGCTATTGTGGACATTGCTGCTATAAACATTCGGGTGCACGTGCCCCTTTGGATCACTACGTTTGTATCTTTAGGGTAAATACCCAGTAGTGCAATTGCTGGGTCATAGGGCAGTTCTATTTTCAACATTTTGAGGAACCTCCATGCTGTTTTCCAGAGTGGTTGCACCAGCTTGCATTCCCACCAACAGTGTAGGAGGGTTCCCCTTTCTCCGCATCCTCGCCAGCATCTGTCATTTCCTGACTTGTTGATTTTAGCCATTCTGACTGGTGTGAGGTGATATCTCATTGTGGTTTTGATTTGTATTTCCCTGATGCCGAGTGATATGGAGCACTTTTTCATGTGTCTGTTGGCCATCTGGATGTCTTCTTTGCAGAAACGTCTGTTCATGTCCTCTGCCCATTTCTTAACCAACTGAGCCACCCAGGTGTCCCAATATGTCCTCTGCCCATTTCTTGATTGGATTATTTGTTCTTTGGGAAGGTAATCATTTATTTTTAAGCTCAATATTACCTTTCTTTTCTTTGTCCAATTTAAAACTGAGAACTGTTTAATTATTAAGAATCGTGTTCCCCAAGCATAAAATTAGCATACAAATACCTGTGATCTCAAAGGCCCAAACCTCAGAGTGCATATTTACAGAAGGAAAGCACAGAATATGGATGTTCTATAGGCATTTTTATAAGGCTGTACTAGCTTGATGAAAGGCTGCCTTCACTTTAGATGTTCCCGGATGAATCACAATCAAAATGTATAGGATGAAATCATCCTTTGGCCATGGCTGTGCTGAAGAGAAAGGTCAACTTTTAATAACCTTTCTATGGCAGGGTCACTTATCTTATGGTGGATTTTATACTGCAGCATGAACTTGCTCCTTTCAATTTCCATTACCATGCTCATTCCCAAAAGTACTAATTTTCAATATTTTATAATACTGACTTCCTTATAAGTCAATGGTATAGTTAAGTGCTGTCTGGTGAGAGATGGGACCTACACTTATGGTGAGCATAGCGTAGTATATAGAGTTATCAAATCACTGTTTTGTACACCTGAAATGAACGTAGCACTGCGTGTCAGCTAAACTTCAATAAATACATGTGTGTGTGTGTGTGTGTGTGTGTAAAATGCTGACTTCCTAAGGGTGCTTAAACTCACTCTCATAGAGCAGTAAACTACTTCCACATTGTAGCATAATTCTAAATTTGTAAATAATCAATCGCAACCTTAGCATGTAATTTTTTTAAGATTTTTTTTAAAATATAAAAGCAGTACATACTCACAGTAAATAATTCAGATTTGCAAATCTTGAGCATGTCATTCCCTGATGTGATTGTATCGACCTCTTGCTGGCATTTTAGCGTACTTATCTTTTATCCTAAATTTTAGGGTCAATTTTACTTTGGTGTCTGCATCACTGTAATCCATAGACTGAATATGTTAAAACCCTGAATCTAGGCTATATAAGATAATAACATTGGTATTTGTTTGAATTCTAGCCATATTAAATCGTATCTAACCACAAACATGAAGAGCAAGGGTAATCGATACCGTAGTAGACATAACTGTGAGTTACTACTGGTCGCTAGAGCTGGACCTTTAGCAGGGCACTAAGTATGAGAAAAGGGCTTGCAAAATGCTTTGAAGTTCAAAACTTAATGTAGTCTCTTAGATTTAAAATGATCTACCTCAAAGGATGGTATTTCCTTTCTGAAATGTCTTCATTACACTCAAACTGTTTGACATTGTCTTCCTTTATGATTGTGGTTGAGTGGAGTGCCACTTTTTTAGTTATTTTAGCTGTATTAGTTATAAGCTATGAGATCCTAAAGTCTAGCAGCCAGTACAATATGGAAGTTTATCACTGTATCACATGTGAAAGTCCAGAGATAGACAATCCAAGGTTGGTAGGACATCTCCACATCTTTCCATCTCAGGGCACCTGGGTGGCTCAGTTGGTTAAGCATCTGCCTTCAGCTCAGGTCATGATCCTTGGGTCCTGGGATCGAGTCGCACATCAGGCTCCCTGCTCAATGGGGAGCCTGCTTCTCCCTCTTCCTCTCCTTGCCATTCTGTCTACTTGTGTGTGCTCTCTCTGTCAAATAAATAAATAAAATCTTTTTTAAAAAGTTAGAAAGAAAGAAAAAGAAAAAACCTTCCATCTCTTTGTCTAAAACGGCTGCTCCAACACCCCCATCATATATACATCCCAGGTAGTGAGAAGAAAGAAAGGAAAAGACATGTGTATTGCCCATTTCTTTTAAGGGTATAACCTGGAAGTGCTACATATCACTTCTATTGTCACTCTGTTGTCAAGAACTTAGTCATAAGAGCACAGCCAGCTGCAAGTGAATCTTGGAAAAAGAGTCTCCAACTAAAAATCAGAGTGCCCCACTATGACCCAGGAATTTTAATATTAGAGAAGAAAGACGAAATAGATATTCAGAGAGAACTCGCTGCCTCTCCCAGAGTGACCAGTTATCCCTCAGTTACAGCCAGCTCCTCATCCTTGCCATTATTTTCAGCATGCTGAAGTCCACGTACAAATGAAATGAACTGGAAAACAGGGACGTTTGCATTCAAAGATGCCTTTCAAATTACAACCCAAGGAACTCTGTGACCGCCTCCAGAGTCACAAATCTGAAGTGTCTCCCCTTATTCTAATATCTTGTATCATTCACCAATTTATATGGATAAATGATTGCACTTCAGTGGTAAACAAAGGAATACAGATAGGAAGGTGAGAGAAAATGTTTTCAAAAACATCTCAAAGAGTTTCTTTGAGAGTAAAATTTTGTGGGGTTTTTTCTAACCTCCTCCCATTGCCTAGTAATATAGTAGTAGCAGCAGCAGCAGCAGCACAGTGGTAACAATGGTAGTGGTAATTGTAGCGGGAAGTAAGAGGCAGAGAAGGTGATTTTTATGGCACAGTTGCTATGTGTCAGGTCTTTCCTAAGTTATCTCTCTAAACTATTTTGTTGGATTCTCATAACAATCCTTTGCAGTATTTGTCTCTTGAAAATGAAGCTGAAGCAAAGTGATATGAAGTATCTTGCCCCAAGTTGTATAGCAAGTGAGTAGCAAAGCCAGAATTTTAATACAGGCAATGTGACTGCCTGTATGGTACAATATGCCTGGATACCCTTAAATGGGGTACTGTGCTAGACACTTTATATCAGCTCATTTTTTTCAAGATTTTATTTATTTATTTGACAGAGAGGGAGATCACAAGTAGATACAGAGGCAGACAGAGAGAGAGAGGAAGAAGCAGGCTCCCTGCTGAGCAGAGAGCCTGATGTTGGGCTCGATCCCAGGACCCTGGGATCATAACCTGAGCCAAAGGCAAAGGCTTCAACCCACTGAGCCATCCAGGTGCCCCTATATCAGCTCATTTTATCCTCACAATAATCTCACAGTACTATTTACAGATGGGAAAACTAAGGATTTAAAAAATTAGATAGCTTTCCTTTAATCACGGCCATGAAGTAATGGAGCAAGATTTAAATCCAGGCAGTCTGATTCCTATCCTCCAAACTAATGCAGAGCTCATGTTCAAAGCTGTGCTCTCTAGCAAAATCCACATACTGGGGAAGAAAGCATAAACTAATATAATCTTATTGTTTTCTAATAAACTTTCCATTTTTGCCTTCTAATTCAGCTGGAGCACACTGGAATATCAAGTTAGAACAGCTTCCCAGGAGTGAACAGGTGGGTTTGTAAAACTAGATTTGTTTTGTCTGATGAGTCATCTTTGTCTTGTGTCTGGTAAAAATGAAGTTGTTTTGTCTCACTGTGGCCCTGAGAGGTATTTAAGGTTATATCCAGAGACATCTTGAGTTTGTCATCTTTGTCTGACTATAAAAATAAAAACCAGATGGCCTGCTGCAGGTATAAGCATGATGGTTGAGTGTATGGAGGTGGAAGGTAGGAGAGGTCAAGTAAGTGACAGGAAGTTCCTTAGCCATACTATTGTAATGCCTTCCCTACACACACACATACACACACACACACACACACACACTTTCTCTCTCATTCTCTCTCTCTCCCTCTCACTTAAATCCACTAGAAACAGTTGCCTATCTGCACCTATACCAAGCGCTTTCCTATTCCTCAGATACGTATCACTAAGGCCAATCCTAGAAAAAAATGTAAAATACAATACATATCATGCCTTCTCCACCATCTTTGTTTGTCTTCCTTTCTGCCCTTGTTTTCTGGTGTCTACACACTGCCCTTTTTGAGAAGATGATCTGTGTCAAGCATAGGAGGTTCCAACACTTGGAGCTTACCTATTGGGTCCTTGTAAATCCCTCACAGAGACCCCTGCCCTAACTACAGCTCTCTGCCCCTGTGTATGTTTAAACAACCTATTCATTTATTCAACAAATATGTATGGAATGACTACTATGAGCCAGGTCTTGTTCTAGGCTCTTGAGATACTTTGGTGAGCAAAACAGACAAAAATCCCTGCCCTTGAGAAGCTTACATTCTAGCAAAGGAAGGCAGAAAACAAGCATGTCACATTATAAATGAGTACATGATTTAGCCTATTTGTTTGTTACTAATACTGTATAAAACCAGAGAAAGTTGAGTAGGGAAGAAGGATCAAGAGAGCTGAGGGGAGAAAGCAAAGATGTGGTTTGAAATATTCAATAGTGTGATCAGAAGAAGCCTCAGTAAGAAGAAATTGAGTTCTTAAGAAATTAAGAAGAGACTTGAGTTCGGGAGAGAATGAGCAAGTGGATAAATTAGGAAAAAACATTCTAGACATAACAAGGAACAAGTTCAAAGGCCCCGGCCAGAATGTATCTGAAGGATTTGAGGAACTGCAAAGAAGCAGAGTTCTAGATCAGAGTAAGTGAGTGAGGGGAGAGTAGCAGGAGATGAGGTTAACAAGGTCAAGGCGGCCATAGCCTCTAGACCTTATAGACCAATGCAAAGACTTTGTATATTAAATTGGGAACAAATGTTACATTTTCTCTTAAATTTAATTGATGTAGAAAAAATATTCTCCTCTTTTAAGAAAACATATGGAAACTTAAGAAATAACATAGTAGGGTGGACCAATGGCCCATTCAACTCAGTCTTCTACATCTAAAGTGTTTCCAGCTTGCTGAGTGGAAGAGCCTTGTGCTATATCCCAATCATTAACCTCCCCTTAAAAATCTACTAGATATTTATGTAGAAGTGCACATAATTCCAGCCTAAAACATATTCTTCTAGCTTGCATAAGCTCTTGTGAGAAGATGATCTGTGTCAAGCATAGGAGGTTCCAACACTTGGAGCTTACCTATTGGGTTCTCATTTATGTAGCAGTCCCTACCACCACACCAGCCCTCTGCCACCATGAACCCAAGATTTCTAAGAAATTAAAAAACAAACACACTTTCTTCTAATAACAATTTGAGTATTTAGGTTCTCTAAATTATTTACACTTTCAAGAAGCATCCCTGAATCAATACAACCATGAAATCTGGAGACACAAATTAATCATAATAAATAGCACTAACTCTCTTCCTTAGGGTTTTTTTTCCAATTTATTTATTTTCAGAAAAACAGTATTCATTATTTTTTCACCATACCCAGTGCTCCATGCAAGCCGTGCCCTCTATAATACCCACCACCTGGTACCCCAACCTCCCACCCCTCCGCCACTTCAAACCCCTCAGATTGTTTTTCAGAGTCCATAGTCTCTCATGGATCACCTCCCCTTCCAATTTACCCAAAAGCACATACCCTCCCCAATATCCATAACCCTACCCCCCTTCTCCCAACACCCCTCCCCCCAGCAACCCACAGTTTGTTTCGTGAGATTAAGAGTCACTTATGGTTTGTCTCCCTCCCTATCCCATCTTGTTTCATGGATTCTTCCCTTAGGGTTTTTAATGCTTGAATGATTTATGGTATTGTATTATTTCTCCCAGTAATGGAGAAAATAGGCACCTATTAATTCTGGGTTGCATGTGATGACATCACTAATGCAACAAGAAAGCAAAAGGAAAAGGGAAAGTGTTAACTCTATTATAGGACAGGGTTTCTCAACCTTAGCACTACTGACATTTTGGACAAGATAGTTCTTTTTTGGGAAGTCAGGGGTGCCTATTCTGGGCATTGTGGAATGTTTAGAAGCATCCGTGGCTGGTGCTAAGTAACACTAAGATGCCAGTAGCACCTTCCCAGTCACGACAATCAAAAATGTCTCCAGGTTTTGCTAAACGCAGAATTATCCCCAGTTGAGGTTGACTGCCATGGGGTGATCCAGTTATGCCATACGTAACTCGTAGCTCATGCTCATCCTCAAATACTCTATAAAAAATAAGGAGGCTGATATGTCTGTGCATTTGGAATCTACAAGTGAAGTAGCAATTAAAAAGTCAACAGACGTCAAAAGGTAAATTTCAGGGCATCTGGCTGCCTCAGTAGGTTAAGCTGCTGCCTTCGGCTCAGGTCATGATCTCAGAGTCCCGGGATGGAGCCCCAAATCAGGCTCTCTGCTCAGCAGGGAGCCTGCTTCCTCCTCTCTCTCTGCCTGCCTCTCTGCCTGCTTGTGATCTCCGTCTGTCAAATAAATAAATAAAACCTTTAAAAAAAAAAAAGTAAATTTCAGAATCCTGGTTACATAGGATGCAACCTTAATGCCTTTGCAGTGACTGTGTGAATATCTTGCATAGACAAGAAACTATTTTCTATAAATTGGTATTTGTTGATGTGATCAAGAAATGTAGCCTATACAAAAAAATTTTTTCAACTGCTGAAAGAACTGGAAGGTTGAATCTTGTGTTTCCTTGGTCAAAAGGTGAGCTTATCCCTTCCCCTCTTCTTTTAAGTGAAATAAAGACAGAGTTTGAAAATGCACCTACCCATTTGGCTCGATAGTTAAGTCTTGTCTGGCTATAGTGTAAAAATAGACATTCTTCTGTCTGAACATGAAAATAGTACTTCCCCAACAAAAGCTAAATGTCTTAGAGCTGCAAAAGATGTTTACTTTTATAAAAAAGCCTTTTCCTCTAGTGTGTATTTTGGGATCATGTAGGTGTTTTAGTAGAAGTAAGCAGGTGTATAAGGCTTAGAGACAAACCCATAAGAGCGTGCTTCCCACTGTAGGTGAGGGAGTTTTGTGCTAGTCACAACTTTCTGCATGTTAGGTTGGGAATATATGCTGGTGTAATATTTATCCTCCCCTCTTGAAAAGTTGTAGATACACTGAAATAATGATAGTGACCATAACTGTCTAATCTTCCAGGAACACTTTCTATCCATTCATTCATTCATTCATTCATTCAACAAGCAGTTATTAAAAACCTACCATGCCCTTTGCAGGTCACATTGTCTCTCAACTCTCCTGTTATAGGGCAGAATTGGGCACAGTCAAGACATTAAAAAATGAATATGGTTGTGTTCCAATAAAAATTTTTGTTTGCAAAAAGGGGGCCATAGTTTGTCAACCTCTGAAATAGGGAAAAAGGAATCAGGAGTTCATGGGGGTCACCACTTCTAAATAGGATGACCTAGGTGAACTTCTTTGAGAAGGTAATATTCAGTCAAAAACTAGGAGGTAAACAAGTCAGACTTGTAGTTTATGTGGAGGAAGAACATCCCAGGTAGAAGGAGCGGTGAGTTCTAAAGTACTGCGGCAGCAATGTGTCTGGTGTGTTTTGAAGCATCGGGAAGGAGCTCTGTCTGGTTAGGACACGATGAGTGAGTTACCCCACTTGCAACCACTCTCACTAAATGAAACATGTTTCACTATAGTGAGGAAGGGCTCAGAAATAGGCCTTTTGGGAGCACCTGGGTGGTTCAGTCGGTGAAGCGCCTGCCTTCGGCTCAGGTCATGATCCTAGAGTCCTGGGATCAAGTTCCACATCAGGCTCTCCATTCAGCAGAGAGTCTACTTCTCCCTCTCCCTCTGCTCATGTTCTCTCTCTCTCTCTCTCAAATAAATAAATAAAATATTTAAAAATAAACAAATAAGCCATTGTGATATAGGAAAGATGAGCAACATTGATGTGTTTTGTGTTGTCCTCACTGAGGCCTTGGTTTAACTTAATAGTGAGAACAAAGGCAACCAGATGAAGGGAAGAATGCCTAACCATAGAGGTTTCCTTTAGGAATCTTTTACCAACACATTCTTATCCTCAGCAGAGCTAGCAAAATGAAAGTTTATAATCAGAAAGCAACTATAGGGGCACTTGGGTGGCTCAGTGGGTTAAAGCCTCTGCCTTCGGCTCAGGTCATGATCTCAGGTCCTGGGATCGAGCCCTGCATCGGGCTCTCTGTTCGGCGGGGAGCCTGCTTCCTCCTCTTTCTCTGCCTGCCCCTCTGTCTGCTTGTGATCTCTCTCTCTGTGTCAAATAAATAAATAATTTTTTTTTAAAAAAGCAACTATAAAATACTGCCTTTTTATTCACTTGGCCTGTTTATCCCTGAAGTGTTGTTGTTGTTGTTTTAAGATTTTATTTATTTATTTGACAGACAGAGATCACAGGTAGGCAGAGAGGCAGGCAGAGAGATAGGAAGGGAAGCAGGCTCCCTGCTGAGCAGAAAGCCTGATGCGGGGCTGTATCCCAGGACCCTGGTATCATGACCTGAGCCGAAGGCAGAGGCTTTATCCTACTGAGCCACCCAGGTGCCCCTCCCTAGAGTGTTTTTAAGAGGCAACTGATGGTAGTATTTACGAACCAGAAGATAGAGCTATTATTTCTAATTTGTCAATAAACCTAACTTCTGAGAAGAAAACCTAACTTCTGAGAAGAACTCTCTAACCCTTGATCTGGATGTGCTGTGAAGGTAGAATAATGTGAGCCTCCAGTTGCCATGAGAGCAAAGCCAGTCTGTGTTCTCAAGTCTACGGGCTTACCCAGAGTGGGCCAGCACACCTGGGTCTGAGTGTGAACCCGTGGACATGGGCGACCCTTGGTGGTGATGGATGTGTAAAATGGTTTTCATGCAGTGTTTGATGGAGCCAGCTTGTAGTGCAACTTGGAATAATAACTTGACATTTATACCCCATCCTTTCCCACAAAAATGCATTTATTATGAAAGGATAATAGACAAAAGATGGAGGGTAAAACAGAAGCCTCCGCAGAACCACTAAAACCTGACAGTCCTCTCGAGACTTGCACCGTACCTTCCTTATCTTTACCTGTACTTGAGCCTTGCTGGAATTCTCAGTTCCCAGAATGCTCAGTGCTGTCCCCTTCTGGTCAAGAATGTCTGTGGCCCAACCCTGTCACTCAGCTAACATATTCATCCTTATGTTCAAAGAGCACTTCTTCCCAATTAAGTCCAGTCCTCCAGTTGTGCACTTTCATGCTAGGACTCTTCCTTTCCTTCATAGCACTTCTCAGTTTGTAGTTCATACATTCATCTGAGTGACTGTATCAAATTGTGATTTTGGCATGTTATCCCAGGCCTATTACAATCCATCATAAACGACTCTAAATTTGAGAGGTAATAAGGTAATCCAAGAACACAGTTTTCTCAGGATTCTGGTTTAATGCAAAGGTAAAATGACATAGTGGAACTGAGGGAGAGGAATTGCATGTCCTTCAGCCCCTTCCCATAAATTTTTCTTCTAATCAGCATTGTGGTATGATTGGAGTTGAGAGTTGAAGATTATATTTTCTGTGAAGACATGAAGAGCAAGCCCACATTCATTCTTTGACAATCAGCCGGAAGGAATATGACTATTCAATTGACTGTTGTTCAGAATTGAGCATGCATTCAGCTGGAGAAAGAATGATTCATCAGTTCATGCCTTTGCAAAAAATGACTATGGTTCATACTCCCCTCTGGTGGCCACTTTCAAGGATACCGGCTTGTACATAGGAGTGTAGAAGGCAAATGAGAAATCAAATTCCTTTATTCAAGTCAGGAACCTGACAGTCACTCATTCTTTAGCCCTCCTCATTGTCAGACCAATTTTTATTAAAAAAAAAAAAAAAAAAAAAAAAAAACAGCATCTCCAAACAAGGGTCAGTAGACTTTCTGTTAAATCTTTAATGATAGAAGTTTTAAAATGTTTTAAAAGTTCAACATTTAAGCCAGTGGAGGGTTTGATGCAAATACCTGAGAGGCCTGATCATTTCTTGCGAATTACCTTTCCTTAATTACATATACCTTATCTCAGTTTGTTCCTCTTCAAGTAGCACATTAGTAAATTTGGAACTTTTGGGGAGCGTGGGAAGGAATCATCTGGCGGATGAAGCAATTAATAACATCACAAATGCTCACTATACAAATATTTATTGAGTATTTGCCACTGTAGGGAATCATAGTTATATAAAAATTTTCCCTGTCTTAAAATATTACCCAGAAGTGTGAAGGGACCTGTATATGTATCTTCATTACATGAAAAATGATAAATGCCAAAGAGATAAATTAATGTGCTCTTTGGCTATGACATAGGACAAAGACAGAGACAGGAAGTGAAGAGGGACAGTTGATGAACTGCTCCTTCTGAACCAACATATTCCAGTGCAGGACAAATATGGATGCAGCACTTACTCTGCATCAGGTGTTCTGAGCACCTTATCAAAGGTAATATGGTATTCACCTCTTACCCATTAGGCTGGCTACCTCTTACCATGCAAAAAGGAAAATAACAAATGTTAGCAAAGATGTGGGGAAATCAGAACACTTGTGCACCAAATTGGAAATGTAAAATGGTACGGCTGATGTAGAAAACAGTATGGAGGTCCCTCAAAAAATTTAAAATAAAATTACTATATGATCCAGCAACTCTACTTCTGGGTATATACCAAAATAATTGAAAGCAAGATCTCAAAGAGATATTTGTACACCCATGTTCATCGCAACATTTTTTATAATGGCTAAAATATAGAAGCAACCTAAAAATCCACTGTCAGATGAATGGCTAAGCAAAATGGGGTCTATACGTACAACAGAATATTATTCAGCCTCAAAAAGGAAGGAAATTCTGACACATGTTACAACACGGATGAAGCTTAAGGACATTATGCTAAGTGAAATAAGCCAGTCACAAAAAAACAATTACTATATGAGCCATTCATATGAGGTACTTAGAATAATCAAAGCCATGGAGACAGAAAGTAGAATGGTGGTTTCCAGGACTAAAGGGAGGGAGGAATGAGAGTTATTGTTTAATGGGTACAGAGTTTCCGTTTTACATGAAGGTTTTCTAAAGACAGATGGTAGTGGTGGTTGCACACTCTAAATGCATATAAATTCACTGAACTGTACATTTAAAATGGTTAAGTAGGTACATTTCATCTTATGTGTATTTCACCACAATAAAAAATTCTTTCAAAAAATATGCTATTGAAGTTCAAAGAATAACTTCCTATTAGAGGTAGCAGCGAAAGCTTCTTAGAAAGGAAGCATCTAGGTTGGACCTTGAAAAACTGGTTGGCTTTAAGCATGGGAATTTCAGGCAGAGGGAGCCACCTAAACGAAAGCACAGAGGCAGAAAATTACAAGGCAAGGAAAAGAAAATATAAGTGCTCATGAAAGTTAGTACATAATGTGGCAGATCGTTTTAAACACCTGGCTCACGAGTTGAGAATCAGCTTAGGAGGCAAAAAGAAGGTATTAAAAGCTTTTAAGCAGGAGAGGGATGTGATGTGAGTTACACTTTGAGAGGAATAAATTTTCAAACTACTGTTCAAGTTGGATTGGATTTGAAAGGGAGGAAGTATCCAGAACCAAGGTCGAAAATTAGTGTTCTATGGCTCAATCCAGCCCATAGACCTATCTTATTTTACTTAAAGAGTGTTGAGCACTATTTTTAAAAGTATTTTTATTAACATATAATGTATTATTTGTCCCAAGGGTACAGGTCTGTGAATCATTAGTCTTACACATTTCACATTTCACATTACACATTTCACAGCACTCACCATAACCCGGCCACCCTACCCCTACCCCTCCACCCCCACCCACAACCCTCAGTTTGTTTTGTGAGATTAAGAGTCTCTTATGGTTGTCTCCCTCTGGATCCCATCTTGTTTCATTTTTCCCTTCCCTACCCCCCACAACCCACTGCTCTGCCTCTGTTGAGTAGTATTTAACCATCACATAAAGTTTCAGATCTCTGGCTTCTCTTTAAAATGCTAAAACGATCTGGTGACACCAGCTGTCATTTCCTCATGACAGTAAGACTGCAAGAGTTGAACAGCAGCTACTATCTCTCCATGGACCACATATTATTTTCTGGCTTCCAAGTCCCAAGCACTGCCTCTTGTCTTCGGACACAAAAGCTTGGTGTCAGCTGCCAGTCCTCATTGTCCTGAGTGTTTTGTCTTCCTACTTCAGACTTTCTTTCTGAATGTATGAGACCTTCCTGACTCATTGGGGCAATTGCATTTGTGAATGTGAGTCCAGAGGGACATAGCAGTTGGATGTGAGGTGACCAGAGCTTTCATCAAGAATCTGATCACAGGGAATGAAGAAGGGCATTTGCAAGAGATCCTTGTCCTGCTGGTTTTTTCTAAATCTGAACCAGCTATTAACATGCAATGTGAGGAAAAAAAAAAAATACAATGTGAGAATTGCTGACTTGGATGCAAAAAATAATAATTATGAACAGTTTGACTACATTTCCTCAGAAAGTCAATTATAATGTCCCCAAAAAAGTTATTTTGCCTTTTTCCTTTCTAAAAATTTTTAGAGTAATGATTATTGTTATTATACAGAGTTAAACAGAAAAACAGGAATGACTCAGTTTCTCCCACCATAAAGTATGATAGTCAATTGATTACACCACAGTAAATTGTATTTTTAAGCATGAGATGTGTTTCAATCAGTTGATGAGGTCATTAGTCAAGGGGGCCAAACTGGCTCATGGGAGGGACAAAGAAATCCTATTTTTTTAAATATATAAAACACAGCTATGGATATAGCACATAAATGGATATACAGAATTATTTGTGGTATTACAGTTGCATAGGGAGGGGACACTTAGGGGAAAAAAGCTCAGAGGGCCCCTTGGGAGAGTAATATTGAAAAGAATATTTGAGAAATACTAGACAGAACAGACTTTGAGCAAATTATCTGTTTTGTCTCCATCTGTACTGCCTACCAGTTAATGCTGGGTAGACTCTAACCAGATCAAATCTGCTTACTTATCGTTTGTGAGAGATCAAGCCTCAGTCATAGCATCACCAGTGCCCCTGTGGAAAGACCTCATGAAAGCTCTGTAACAAACCCAGTACTGTTCACAACCGAGATATTGAATAAAAATACAGATGCCCTTGCTCAAAACCAAGAAGAAAAAACACAAGCACCAGAACAAATTTCCAGAATAAGATCACTTCATTACGCAAACAGTACTTCTTAGTCTGAAACATCTTGCCTTGGGAACTTAACACGACAGCCAAGAAAACATCAGACAGATTTGGAGAAGGGCGGCTGTTGGCGAATAACAGCAAAGTGACCTCACCCGTGAGATGGCCTGAGTGCAAACTCCAGTGTTGGTGAACAAGACACATCCTGCAAGTCAAATGCACAGAAGTATGAAGTCCAGCTGCATCTCACTTGGACAAGAGATCCACATGCGGGCGATCTGTGTCTGTCCCAAGGTGAGGTTAGAATAAGAGAGCAGCTAGCAGAGCTCACATTGCTGGTACACAACCAACCCGAACTCCCCCAAACTCAATGAGGGTTCTGTCTGAGAAAAGACGACATGGGACTCCAGGGATTGATGTGAGCAGCTGCTGTGTTTGCAGAGCTTGACTAAAAGGATGTGTTTCATCCCTCAAGAGGATACTAACAGTTTATGTGGAAAGAGGAGGCGTGCTAATTCTTATTACAGAAGGCTCCGGGACAATCTCCAGCAAAGTCTAGCTTCCTTATTGGGGGCCTACATCATCATCATCACCATTATCTTTTTTATTATTATTATTATTTATTGAGCCCTAGTCCAGACACACATTGGACAAAACATTATGCCAACATCCTCTCTTTTCCTCCAAATTACCTTACAAGATAGGCATTATTATCACCCTCATTTGAAAGATGAGGACATGGAAACACAGAGAAGCTAAATAACTTGCCCAAGGTCACACAACTAAGACGCATCAGAGCTAGGGCTTGAATTCAGGTCTGTCTGACTCATCAGCTCTCTGCTACTTCCTACTTCCTCCAGGGAGAAGAAGGATTTTGAACATGTGTTCCATCCTCTGAAGGCTTGATTGGTGTAATTTAGATTAGAGGCAATAGAATTTACTTCTGGTAGTATTCAATGTCATCAGCAAGATCCTTTCGAGCCTTTCTGATGTCCTTTGGTAATCTGGCACCTGATAGGAAGGTAGGCATAAAAGATTGGAGGTACAAGAAAACAGCAGGCATTTTAGAATTCACCAATTCTGAATCAAAGCAACAGATGTATGTACTTACATGTAACTTTTGGGGCTGGAACTCAGACATAAGTGTCTTGCACCTTGGTAATGGATTTGACAGTCCACATTCATAGCCAAGTACTACCAGAGTGGGTTCTTTTGGAAGCTTTCAATGCTGGTTAAAATTTCCCAGAGGAAAGAAAAAAGAAAAGAAAAGGAAGGAGGAAGGAAGGAAATATTTCTTGCTGTTGTAATGAAGGACTTCAAGAATACAAAAAGACAGGGGTGCCTGGGTGGCTCAGTCGGTTAAGTATCTGTCTTCACCTCATGTCATGATCCCGGTGTCCTGAGATGGAGTCCTGCATTGGGCTCCTTGCTCAGCAGGAAGCCTGCTTCTCCTTCTCCCTCTGTCCCTCCTTCCCACTCATTCTCTTTCTCTCTCCCTCTCAAATAAATAAAATTTTAAAATCTGAAAAAAAAGAAAAAAGGAATGCAAAAAGACAGAACTCATAACTACTAAATGAAAATCTGCTCCACACAGGTACGAAAATATCATGAACTGGCCACATAAAAACAGTTATAAATTTTCAGTGAACTGAGAATGAACTTAATTTCAGAAGAAATCTCCTATTTCCTTTCTCAGACCACAGCATCTTTCCTTCTTTTACTTCCAACTTGACTCTTTAAACTCAGCTCTCCAACTCAAAGTTGTGCTCAATCCTTACCTTCCTGATGTCCTCAAGGATTTCTCATGTATTCTAGACTCCTGGTTATCACATGATGTCTTCTTTCATAATCTCTTGCCATGGCTCCTCTGGGGTTATTTACTGCCTGGAAAGCTACATGAGATCAGCAGTCTGCTCTGAGGCCCATGATTGGGCCACCTGTCACCAACAGCGCCCCTTACCCCCTTTGGCTTCCACTGTGTTTGCCAGACCCACTACCTCTCGAGGGCACCACAGTCATTGCCTAACGCCACCAACCTCATCAGGCACCTTGTCCCTGCAGAGCACCACCATGCCAGTCAGCGTCACTACCACCAGCACCCCAAGGATCTACACTGTGCACTGTCGCCTGTGGCTGGTGCTGATGAGATGCCCTAGTAACTGTGCTCTGGAGTCAGCCATACACGACAGGCTGCTGTGCTTTCATTTCACTGAGTCACATGGGTATGAGCTCAAAACTGCTTATGCCCTGGTTTTTGAAGAGATTCGATGAAATGGCTTATCTTGTTTAAACCCAGAGCTTCCCCACCACCCTCCCCCCTTTCCAGGATGCACTCACATTCACTGAGAGCTGGGCTCAGGTCAAAACTAAGGGAAATAACATACAGGCATATCTTGTTTTATTGCACTCCGCTTTACTGTGTTCGCGGATACTGCGTTTTTTACAAATTAAAGGTTTGTGGGAACCCTGTATTGAGCAAATCTGTCAGCACCATTTCTTTTTTACTGAAGTATAGCTGACCCACAATGTTGCATTAATTTCAGGCATACATCATAGCGATTGCACAAGTCTCTACATTACCATGCTCACCAGGAGGGTAAGCTACCCTCTATCACATCAACACCATTTTTCCAACACTGCTCACTTTGTGTCTCTGTGTCACATTTTGGTAATCTTCATAAGATTTCGAACATTTTCATTATTATTTTATTTGCAATCTCAAGATAAAGCTCTCACGAATAAGGAGTTGCTTCTTACAGATGAGCAAAGAAAGAGGTTTCTTGAGATGGAATATAGTCCTGGTGAAGAGATTGTGAGGATTATTGAAATGACAACAAAGGATTTAGATTATTACATAAACCTCGTTAATAAATCAGTGCAGAGTTTAGAGGATTGATTCCAATTTTGAAAAAAGCTCTACTGTAGGTAAAATGATATCAGACAGCATCACATGCTACAGAGAAATCGTTCATCAAAGAAGGAGTTCATCACAGCACACTTTATTGTCATCTTATTTTAAGAAATTACCACAGCCATCCCAACTCCCAGCAACCACCACCGTAAGCAGTCAGCAGCCATCAACCTGGAGGCAGACCTTTCACCAGAAAAAGATTACAACTCACTGAAAGCTCAGATGATGGTTAGCATTTTTTAGCAGTAAAGTATTTATTAATTAAGATATATACATTGTTTTTAAAGATACATGGCATTGCACACTTAATAGTCTACAGTACAGGGTAAATATAACTTTTCTATGCACTGAGAAACCAAAAAAATTATTTGGCTTGCTTTAGCCTGTGGTATTTGTTTTATTACAGCGATCTGGAACCAAACCCCCAATGTCTCCATGATATGCTTGTGTCCCACTGCTTCACTGGCTAGGTAATTGAACTAATCATATCTGTTTAGCTTCCTGTTCCCTTAGAATGAGTCTTTCCCCAAAATCCTTGGCCCCTCCTAAAGGACCCACCCCTCTCATCCCTCAGTACATGTCCAAATGTTTTTAGTGGGGCATGAAACTAAGTTTAAACAGAACCCACAGAACAGAGATTAGAATGTGATCACAAATAGTGGTTACACGTGTTCCTGTAGATTTGTTAATGTCAGCGTTGAAGAATAAAAACCAAACTATCACAGATCATTTGCTACTGCCTTATAGAATTTATTTTACTTAATTGGACTTTAGCCCTTTCCCATTACCTTCTACCCAGGGGTGTTGTAGGAACCAGCAAAAAGAAATGTGATATTGCAAGAACACTGTAAGGGTACCATTTGCTGCTTCACATGGTGTCTCCTAGTTTTTTTCTGAAATTATTTTACTTTATGAATTTTACCACTAATCTTATTTTCCTCCTTCCTTTGGTTGCCCAGTGTAGAGTCAGATGTGTAGCCCACCTGGTAGTGGCTTGAATTGTGTCCCTCTAGAAAACAGGTTCAAGTCTCAACATACGGTGCCTATGAACCATATGTTCCTTATTTGGAAATAGGGTCTTTGCAGATGTAGTTAAGACGAAGTCATACTGGATTTGGGTGGGCCTTAGAGCCAATGGCTGATATCTTTATAAGAAAAGAGGACACGGGGCGCCTGGGTGGCTCAATTGGTTGGGTGACATCCTTCGGCTCAGGTCACGATCCCCGGAGTCCCAGAATTGAGTCCCACATCGGGCTGCTAGCTCCATTGGGAGTCTGCTTCTCCCTCTGACCTTCTCCCCTCTTGTGCTCTCTCTCACTCTCTCTCTCAAATAAATAAAATCTTTAAAAAAAAAAAAGAAAGAAAGAAATAAAGAAAAGAGGACACAGAGATTCAGAGGAGACACAAAGGGAAGAAGGTCATGTGAAGATGGAGGCACAGATTGATATAATGCTGCTCCAAGCCAAGGAATGCCAAGGATTTCTGGGAACCATTAGAGAAGCTAGGAAGAGGCAAAGAAGGATTTTTCCCTAAGGCCTTCTTACGAAGCATGTGCCTGCTGACACCTTGATTTCAGACTTTTAGCCTCCAGAACTTGGAGAAAAGAAAGTTCTGTTGTTGAAAGCCCCCCAGTTTGTGGTAATTTGTTATGACAGCCCTAGGAATCTACTACATAACTTACAAGTGCATAGAACCGTCTGGTCAGTATTGCTCCTCCCTAATTTAACCCCTTATATTTCTGCTGTCCCAGTTTTCTCAGTTATTTGTTTGTATCTTCAATAGAGTTGCCTCTGATTTTTTCCTCTCTCTTCTACCCCCATTCCCCTTTTTATTCTATCCCTTTTCCTCTAACTTTGTTTCTGCCCTTTTTATTTTCTTCCTTTTTCCTAATAATTTTTTCAGTGGGCTATCTTGTATTTCTATTCTGATTAAAATCTATTTTCTGGTTTTCTTGCCTATGGTTCTTCTTCCTTGGAGAAGGAATATACCTTCCCACATTGCTGAACTCAAGATGTGACCACATGATCTGCTTTGTTGGGTCGAATGTAGTCGGAAGTGATGTGTATCACACTTAGGCAAAAGCTTTAAAACTAAGCATAGTTGGCCCTATTTCTTTTCCTTCGGCCATGGGAACTGGTTGCACAGCCTGGATCCCAGAATGAAGACAAGGAATAGCACAATTACAGTAGACCTACAGTAAACATGTAGCATGAATAAAAAATAAACATTTGTTGTAAGTCCCTAATATTTGAGAGATATTTGTTATGATGGATTAACCTGTCTTTATAGATACAGGTTTTTTTAAAGATTTTTTTTTAAGATTTTATTTATTTATTATTATTTTTTTCCAATTTATTTATTTTCAGAAAAACAGTATTCATTATTTTTTCACCACACCCAGTGCTCCATGCAAGCTGTGCCCTCTATAATACCCACCACCTGGTACCCCAACCTCCCACCCCTCCGCCACTTCAAACCCCTCAGATTGTTTTTCAGAGTCCATAGTCTCTCATGGTTCATCTCCCCTTCCAATTTACCCAAAAGCACATACCCTCCCCAATGTCCATAACCCTACCCCCCTTCTCCCAACCCCCCTCCCCCCAGCAACCCATAGTTTGTTTCGTGAGATTAAGAGTCACTTATGGTTTGTCTCCCTCCCTATCCCATCTTGTTTCATGGAAGTGGTGATGCAACATGGGGGCTTAAGTGGGTAGGAGAAGAATCCATAAAGATTTTTTTTTAAGATTTTATTTATTTGACAGAGAGAGAGAGAGATCACAAGTAAGCAGAGAGGCAGGTAGAGAGAGAGGCTGAAGCAAGCTCCCCGGTGAGCAAAGACCTCGATGAGGGACTCGATCCCAGGACCCTGAGTTCATGACCCTAACTGAAGGCAGACGCTTAACCCACTGAGCCACCCAGGTGCCTGAAAGATTTTATTTTTGAGTAATCTCTCCACCCAATGTCGGGCTTAAATTCACAACCCCAAGATCAAGTGTTGCTTGCTCCACTGACCAAGCCAGCCAGACACCCCTAAATACAGTTATTTTATGTTAATTTCTTCCCCTTCTTCCTAACCTTCAGTGGGAAAACCTTTCAGAGCTCCCTTTTACCTAATGAGTAAAAGCTAAACTACTTAGACTGACATAAAATTTACCTGACTCTAACCAGTTTTTCTCCTTTTATTTATTTTTTTTTGCTTTGAAAGTTATTACTAGAAAAAGAGCAGTTAATCACATTAGCTACATTATATTTAGCAGAATATTGTGCATATTTTGCCACTCTCTTATTAATTGTTTCTGTAAGCCAAGCTGCTTAAGACCAACTAGAAAGTATGACTAAGCCACAGAAGAGCCAGCCTAGGAAAGGATGGCTAGAGTAAAGTCCTGCCGGAACTTGTGGTCAGAAATTGACCCAGTAGGTTGATGACAAAAACAGAGATGAAAGATCTGAAATCAGGACCAGAATATGTTGGTAGTGCTCGAAGGTGGGAGACATTGCATGAATAGAAGTCAGTAGCTAAACCAGAACTGAGAAATGAGTGTGGGTCCCAGGAGTAAGACCCACAAGGAATTAAATATCAAGGTATGAAAGATGATGGGGTGTTATGGACTGAATTGTATTCCACACACCCCCCGCAAAGTCACATGTTGAAGCCCTAACACCTAATGTGACTGAATTTGGAGACAGAGCCTTTAAAGAGGTAATTCGAGTTAGATGAGGTCATAAGGGTGGAGCTATCACCCAGTATGACTGGTGTTCTTTTAAGAAAGGGAAGAGACACCAGAAATGTGCGAGCATAGAGAAAAGTCCATGTGAGGACATAGGGAGAAGATAGCCACCTATAAGCCAAAGAGAGAAGCCTCAGGAGAAACCAATCCAGCTAGCACCTTGGTCTTGAACTTTCAGCCTCCAGAACTATGAGAAAATAAATTTCTATTAAGTAAATAAACCATCTATTCTGTGGTAGTTTGTTATGATAGTCCTAGCAAACTAATACCTGGCATTGCATGGAAGAAGGTCCTACGGGCCAAGCCCTGGACAAGATAATTATCAAAACTCTGCTCTCACCACAACTTTCCTTCATCCATAACCACTTCCTACCTGGAACTCTCCACTACTCCAAAGGAATCACGCCCCTTCTGAAAACGAGTTATGTGTTATGTCTTAGACTCCTAGGCGGGAACTACAATATTTCTCTTGTACCACCCAGAGATTTGTGCTATGTATATCACAAAGGCTTATTCAGTGCTTAAGGGTTGATTCATATGTTCTCTGTGTTTCCTAAATCAGAGGTTCATAACTTCATGGGAGCCCCGAGAAAGGGGGTAATTCATAGATGGAATTTAGAAGCTGGCCCACAGCTTTTGTCAGGTTCTCAAAAGAAAGCCTAGTCCTCAAGTGTTAAAAAAAGAAAAATACTTCAACTCTGATACTGGCTTTCATTAGACCCTTTTGACCAATGCCAATGTTATGTGGATCAGTTCCTATGCAGTAATGTAATCACTTGATTTGTCAAAGTTCTCCAATTACATTTAGACATTGGATAAGTTTCTAAATCTAATCTCCAGCTCCATCTGTTAAGTGGGTATTATAGGTTTATTGTCCTCAGCTTCATGAGCTGTAACTATTTTAGAAATGACAGCCTTAGAAACAATAAGAGTTTGGATATCTGCCCATGAACTTTCCCAAAGTAAAGCCATACTTAAAAGACATTGTAAGGTGGGTCTGGGTGACTCAGTCAGTTAAGCATCTGCCTTTGACTCAGGTCATGATCCCAGGGTCCTGGGGTCGAGTCCCATGTTGGGCTCCTTGCTGCAAGGGGAGTCTGCTTCTCCCTCTGCCCGTCTTCCTGCTAGTTCTTTTAATCTCTCTCTCTCTCTCTCTCTCTCGCTCTCGCTCTCAAATAAATAAATAAATAATCTTTTTTTTTTTAAAGACATTGTAGATTCAAGGTTTTTTTATTTTAAAAGAATCAGTTTTCTAGTTAGAAGAAATATAGTGGATCTTTTTAATCATTTTATAGATTAATAAGATCTAGAGAAAACCTCTAACAGAATCCAAATACCCAAGCTTTGCCACCTACAAATGAACTCTGTAGCTACATAATTACATTTAAGGGATAAGTCACATATCTTCACTTAAGATATAAATCCAGTTTGCTTTACCCAAGTTATTTCTGTGTTAATGTACCTTTCTATAAGAAATTTCACTTTGATCATTCATAAAGATATAAAAAATCGATGTTAGTATTAGAATATTTTTATTGGTCAAGTCTTTTTTCCATAGTCCTGCAGCTACAACTTTCTCCACATTGTCATTGGATTAATGTAATTACCTGAAATCAGTCTCATCAAGCTATCTCAAATAAATGGGGAATGTGGTTAGAATACAAAGTCAATTTTTCAGGTCCCAGAGAAAATTTCCATAGACAAACCAGGCAAAATCTTCAGAAATGCTTGTCCTGCATATCCTGCAATAGTACCACTATTCCTGTGGCCCTCAGGACATGCCAGAAAAAAATGGTGCCTGTGTCTCCTACACTTCGCAGACCCCGATGTGCACAGAGGCAGAGGAGAAGCAAAGTCAAACACAGCCCACTCCTTTGATCCTGCCTCTGAGGAGATGGCTCACACCCTAGACCTTGGCTAAGGAAAAACATCCCATTGTCTGAGGCAAAAGGACATCACGTCATTTCATCCTGTGCCTGCAAAGGCCGTTCAGAACAAGTAATCCTGATTTTAGAGACGTGAGACAGTTCCCAGCTGCACCGTGACTTGTTTTCGGTTCCTAGGCAAATTGCCCAGTTTCCTCTGCTTCCAAATTTCCCCAACTGCAAAATAGAGATAATTACTGTTACCTTTCTCTTGAGGAGTTCTGACAAAGAAAGAGGGCAAATGTCTCTGAAGTGGTTGGAAACAATTGTCTAAGGATAGACTTGTCTAGAACTATAGGTGGGGTTTTTGTTTATTTTTGTTGTTGCTATTTTGCTTTTGGCCCGACTTTGGTATTAAGTGTAGAAAAATCTAAATTATAACCATTCATGGGATGTCAATGGAATGCTTAGAGTCAACGGAGCGCTTCGAGTCAACTAAGCACTGTGCCAGTCAGAAGGAGCACATCCCTACCCTCAAGGAACTCACAGCTCGCTCACAAGGAGGTATTTTATGCCTGGAGGTTGGCTAATGCAAGCACAGCAATTGGCCAAGGTCGCTTGGGTTGGAATCCTACTTTATAACTCACGAGCTGGAGACCTGGAAAAATCACTCAGCTGTACTAAACCTTGGTTTCCTCACGCAAACCACAGTAGCCACCATTTGAGTGTCTGCTGGGTGGCAGGAGGTATTCTTGGCACTTGCGTTGACTTGAAACTCAGAGATAGAGATGATTATCATCCCAATATTTGTATCCCCATCTTACAGATAAGGATATTGAGGCTTAGAAAGGTTACATAATTTGTCCCAGCTCATACAGTTAGGGAGTAGGTAAGCCAGGATGCAAACCCAAGCTGCATGGCCTCAAAGCATGCAGACCTTACCATTTTTTTTAACATTTTATTTATTTATTTGACAGACAGAGATCACAAGTAGGCAGAGAGGCAGGCAGAGAAAGAGGAGGAAGCAGGCCCCCTGCCAAGCAGAGAGCCCGATGCAGGGCTCGATCCCAGGACCCTGGGATCATGACCCGAGCCGAAGGCAGAGGCTTTAACCCACTGAGCCACCCAGGTGCCCCAGACCTTACCATTTAAACAGCACTACCCCAAAATGGGATCACAGTTTGACTCGCCTCATATAGACTTATGAGGATCAACTGAAATCATGCATAAAAAAACTGGTAGCACAGTGTCTGACATGTAATAAATGTACAATAAAGGTAGAAGTAGCAGTAGAACAGAATAGACGCCTATATAAATAACCCTAAAGCCAAATCAAAAATAAATGGGTAGGGAAGCCTGGGTGGCTCGGTGGGTTAAAGTCTCTGCCTTCGGCTCAGGTCATGATCCCAGGTCCTGGGATCGAGCCTCACATCGGTCCCTCTGCTCGGCAGAGAGCCTGCTTCCTCCTCTCTCTCTGCCTGCCTCTCTGCCTACTTGTGATCTCTGTCTGTCAAATAAATAAAATTTTTTAAAAAATGGGTAACTCTAGTCTATTTCATGAGAAAACTTCATCTCCTAAACCAGTCCTTGTACAGAGGGTTTTAGTAAAGAGTCGTGTTGGGGGAATAATGATGCATGAACCGCACCATTTCTGAATTGGCATCCAAGTGATGTATAATATGAATAAGTGATGCTTCATCTATCCAGAAGTTTCTGAAGGTCGTTTAAAGAAAATTGAAAGTATCTGAGGTATCCCGCTTCTATTAAAACTGAGACTGTATTCGTGAGAACAGTTTCCAATTAAGCAGTGTAAAAATGCATCTGCTCTAATTATTCTTCTCCCCTTCCCCTACCCCCACCCCCCAATTTCCTTTAAGAAGAAATAACAGCAGAGTTTCTTTTCAAAGTCTTAAAATAAAAATCCCCAAAAAAGGGATCCTGTTTGCTCTTAGAGTTGTTTGAAAAAGGAAAAAAAATGCATAAAGAGCCACGTGCTTCTGTTCTGGCCAAGTTATTAGCCTCTGAGAACAAGAGCTAGAGGAGAGGACTGTTAACCCCATCCTCTCAGGGGGATGAGCTCGTTCCCGGTTGGCTTGCACAGCCTGGAAAGCTCCTCGCGCCCTCCGAGAGGCCAGCCTGCCAGAGAACTGCAGGAATCTGCAACAAAAACGGTGACAGCCTGAAACACACCCGCTGCCAACCTCCACATTTGTCTGTCACCTCAGACCCCAACTAGTTGACAGAGCAGCAGAATTTCAACTCCAACAGACTCAGTGTGCTTCTGGGAAGAGAAGCAGAGCTAACGAGAGAAGAGATTTTTTAAAGAGTTGGGCTATTTATCGAACTTTTACTTCCAGGCTGTGTGCAAAGAGGAGATTCAAGTCCAATTTTACATGAAGGCTCTGGGTCCAGTCACATCCCTGAAGGTAAATTTTTATAAGTTTACTGTATCATCTCATTGCACTTGCTATACTAATTTGTATGATCTGATGAAGATGTCTAAAATTTTTTTCCTAGTACAAAGCCATTTATTTACCAAAAAAACCACAAAAATCCTTTTGTGTGATTTACAGAAAAGCTAAATAGGCATGTTTAACTCTCATATTCATGTTTCCTTTTCTTCTCCAAGATTAAATAGTAAATTGTAATAAATGATGGTTTTTAATGTCACCCACAAACACAAATGTAGAACCATTGCTGGTCACATTAGCATTCAGATCTTGATGACGTCTGAATCTGGGAATGGGTTTTGTAGAAATATTTTGCTAAATATATTAAATAAATCATAAGGGATGTGGTTTCTTTTAAACTTTCAAATCAAAGTGTTTTCCATGTTTAAATTACCTGAAATTATTTCATCACCGTTGTCCTAGTCTGTACCTAATAGCAATGTAGAAATGGAACATTTTCCTTTTCCAAAAGGTAGGAAAATTCCTATCCTACTATGATCTTTGATTATTTTTTAATTATTATGACTATTATTCATTTCTTAACTCCCTTTTATACTTTTACAACTAATTATCTCTTGTCTCCTTCTACCATTTTTTAAAGATGCACACACATAAAATTTTTCTAATTCGTAATGATGTCTTATTTGGGGAGGGAGAGGGGAGCGAGGGGAGCCGAAGAGCTAAGGAGATTCTGGTAAGTCCTCTAGCGTGAGGTACTGTCATTTCTGGCTCTGTTGAAATGAAAAGCAATAATGCAAGTCACGCTCACTCATTCTCCCAGGTATTAGAGTCCCCCTGCAGGAGAAAACCATGCTTTCAACTGCAGATTGATGCTGCTGATACTCTAACCAAGAGGTACTGCGGAAAGAGTATCTCTTTTGCACTGCCTTTAATCTGCAAAGAGGTTAAGTATGTCACCTTGGCATTGTATCTGAGCTTTCTTCTGGCCCACAGCCTAAGTACACGGAATAGAAATGTTCACTCAGTCCAACTCAGCAGAAATCTTTTTTTTTTTTTAATTCTCCCCTTTCTCTTGGATGCCAACCTTTTTTCAGTTCAGAGCTTATTCACCTAAACTTTGATGGTAATGACTACTGTTAACGTTGACTATTTAAAAAAAAAAAAGACAGTCTCCTTAGGAAAGACTTAAGTTTATATTTCTGTTCATTCAGCAAGACCTAGCAAAGCAGAGCAGTCTATTTCATCCACTTATTGTCCAGTTAACCAAAAGAATACATACGTGTTATTAATGAATCTTGCCCTTTTCTTTCTTTTATGGAATTTCTGTACAGCCATTCAGCAGTTACTGAGGCTTCTTTTCCAGGTCTGTTGGGATTCAGTTCCCAGTCTTCCTCATGTGCAGCTCCACTTATCAACTACGTAAAAAAACAGTGATAATGGAAATGAAGGGCGATGTTTCTAGACAATGCCGAACACTATTCATTTCATTTCCTCTTGACAGCTTGTCATTTTTATTCCATTAATTTGTAACAGTACACAAGCATTGCTATTCAAGTTTAGCACAATTTCCAGAATGTATTAGGAATCATTTTCCACCAAAAAGAACAAAAACAACTACAGTTTTCCCTCCACATATCCTTCTGGAACAACCTTCAGTGAAGGAGAAAGGGGCCCCTTAAACCGAGAGGAACTTCCGCAGTTGGCCTGCCAGTCCAAGAGATGCCTGGCGAAGCTGGGGTGTCTGGCTCATACAGGCCCACCGGGCATCTTCCACCAAAGGCTCAGCTTGCAGTGGTAGTACCAGCTGGGGCCAGCCCGGTTTTTGTCTTGGGCACCGAAAGATGGACAGAATTCTGGGGAACAGAGTGTGGGGTCTTGACTGACTATAGGGACATGGTTTAATAAAGTGAGTCAGATCGGGGCTCTGGAAACATACAGACCTGGTTTCCATCTGGGCTTTGCTAGGCCCTGTGACTTCGGGCAAATGAATCTTTGAGCCTCAGGCTTCTCATTTGTGGAAATGAGGGTCATAAAATTAGTTGCCACCTCAGAGATCTGTGGTGACATTAAGTCAAGAAAACAGCTATGCCTGGTGCAATATGAAGTAATCAATCAGTCATAGCTAATAAGAACACACTACCCTATCTATAGGTCCCGAAGAGAACTCTGTAAGAAGGAAATTTACTGTAGGTTTTCCCTCAAGGTCTTTTACGGACTCATCTATTAAGCAAGTAGCAATAATAATACCCACAAATGTGGTTGTTGTGGGAATTAAATGAGGTATTTTTTAAATACTAAGTACAGCACCTGACAGAAGGGCATGCCAGGAGAAAGTGTTCAATTAGGCCCTTGAAGTGATTTTTCTGCTAACAAAATTGGGGATCAGGAAGGAAATATTCTTTGAATTCTCTTTTTTTACCCAAAGAAATACAAAAATAAATCTGACTCTGTTGTACTCCCCTGGGGTGTAGGGGCTCAATGTGAAGTATTTATTACTGTCTTTTACTCCTTCATCAATTAGTTGCTTCTTAATGGCCAGTCAAACGAAACCAAAGGGAGTTTTCTGTTTCAGAGTGCCATTAAGAGAGAGAGAGACGAAATGCTGCTTTGCAGTCAATTCTGCTTTGTTGGCCTAGTTGGACAGGGGAGAAGGCCCCCAATATTTCTCCTTTCTTATCTTTTCTAAAGGCGAGAATAGGGGTTTGGGCTTGTCCTGGGGTTATTTTTTCCCCTTTCTAACTGAAATTCAAATGAAAGGGTTTGGGTTTTGTTTTTTGTTATTGTAAACCTCTCCCCTATGCTCCTCGCATTGAAATGTCAGCTGCTTTTTCTGGCTACATGTAGCAGGAGCAGCCTGTCGTCATAGCAATGAAAGGGTATAGAGAGACTTGAGTTTCATGACCCAGTCTGTGAAATAACTCTTAGTTGGCTCTAAAATCCTTCTTTAGAAAAGAAGTCTCCAGTCCTGGCTTGTTTCCTTCCTATTATGCAACCCACTTATGTACACCAATTGCAGGAGCTAAATGTTTCCTTTAGAAGAGTCAATGAATCGATGCTAAGAAAATGAACAAGAAAGCTACCGAAACAGTGACCAGTTTCCTCTGGAGTGCAGGGGGAAAAACAAATGGGAAGGCAAAGGAAGAAAGAAATAACCTCCCTTCCTAGCACACACTGCACAGCCAGAATAAATCCATTTTCCTAGTTCCCACTGGCTCCTCCCATCTTCACGACACACCACAGCAGAATGGTTATCCGGGAGAATCCTGGGGCAGCCTGCCTGGGCTCATGCCTGGCACTCTAGTCTTCTATCCCTTGCCTCTGTCTTCTCAACCGTAAAACAGAGCTAATAATAGTCATAAAACTGTTGTGGGACTCGAATGAGGTTGTGCTTGTAAGGCTCTTATTCCAGGGCTTGACCAGTGGTCAAGGTTGACTACTGGGCTTCCAGGCTTCAATTTCCCCTGTTTGTTAAAGGAGCATAACAGCAATTCATAAGACTGCTGAAGGATTAACTGAAAGAATGGGTGTAAGTGCTCAGTAAGTCGTAGTTCTTTTAATACTTTTCATCGCTGTGTCTAACTCTGAGAGCAATAGCTTTTTTCCAACTCGGAAATTCCCAATGAGTAACTGTAATGAACACAGCCCTCAGAATTATCATCATATAGATGTGAACCACTGAATGCCCGAAGAGGAAAAAAAAAGAAAGAAGGGTTCTTACATTTATAAAGAATAAAGAAAATTCTCATTCTGAGTAGCAGTAGAATAAAAGGTTATTAAAATATCTTAGCTTTTATTAAGATGCTTTATATTAAAATTTCTGTTTTAGTTTCTCCAGTGTTGTCCATGCCATGCAATTATGTAAACAAGTAATCTTTTGTCTCAGACAATTCCTGTATTCAATGTTCCGTACCACGAGAAGTGCCAGAGGCGCTGCTGCAGGAGTGAGTCGAGAGAGAGGCTGTGCTCTGGTGGCTCTTACTGTGTGGGTAGGGAGACTGTCATTCAACAAATCATCACATTAATAAAAGTGCTTATGCCCAAGTGCTTGTGCACAAGGTGACCTCAAATACAAAGCCAGCTTTATTTTTCTAATGAACAGATCCTCAGCCAAAGGCCTAAATGCACGAAGGATCTAAATGCACAAATGGAGGGACGCCTGGGTGGCTCAGTTGGTTAAGCAGCTGCCTTCGGCTCAGGTCATGATCCCAGTGTCCTGGGATCGAGTCCCACATCGGGCTCTTTGCTCAACGGGGAGCCTGCTTCTCCCTCTGCCTCTGCCTGCCTCTCTATCTGCCTGTGCTCGCTCTCTCGCCCTCTCTCTCTGACAAATAAATAAATAAAATCTTTAAAAAATAAAATAAAATAAAATAAATGCACGAATGGAGAGCATGTTGTAATGTATACTTAAGATGCCTAAGATGTACTCACTGAACCCACTCTGTAATTTTCTAATACAGACTAGTGCATCATCAGTTTTCTGCAAGTTGTTTATAACACACTTCTCAAAAATCTGCCAATGCTGCAAATTGGATCCCCAAGCATGAATTCTTTCTATGGTAATGGTCTCTATGTGTTAATTACTTTATTGCTTTTCCCAGCCCTCTTTCAAGTGTTGTGGGAAAGATCTTAGGGTTGAAGCCAAGGGCCAAGAAAGAATTCTTGAGGCATCTTCAGTGCAAAAAGCTGGTTTTATTAAAGCACGGGGACAGGACCTTGGGCAGAAAGAGCTGCAGTGGGGTCATGACTAGTGGCTGATTATTATATACTTTCAGGTTGGGAGGGGCTTAAGGATAACACAAGCCTCCAAGGTATTTTGAAAACAAGGTATCCAGGACCTTGAGGGGGCCAGCTATTATTAGGAAAAGGTCATTTATTACTGTTTAGTAAAAACAAAGTCTCAGTCATGAGACCCTTCAGATGCATATCGGTGGGTCCATATGCTTTGAGTATGATTGCCAACATGTATCTTGAAGAGGAGAGATAAAGGAAGTTTCCAAAGGAATTTTTATATGTTAAAGTAGACTTACAGGATCCTGGGGGGGTCAGGCTAAGATTGCCTTTTGTCCTTACCAAAGTGTTACATTGAAGCAGTTGAGTTCCTACAGCAATGTCACTTCTGCCTGTTTCAAGGACTTGTCAATGGGCTGTAAGAAGTAAAGAAATTTAATTTCTCTTTTGCCTTTGTTTCCCACATCAGAAGTACTTATTTGAAACCACTTGAGTCTGTAAGGTGTGGTTTTCTAAAACTGCAGTTCTAACACTTGCAATAATGAAATCATACCTCAAGAATAATTACCACATCTGCTTGAAAGACCTTTATCTCCTTTTTTTATTGTGAAGATGACCGCCTTAAGCATGACAAAAATAAGCATTGCTTGAGATCATTTCAGGCTGTTTTCCTGAAATGGTACTTTGCTGTTCAAAATGAAGTCATTGAGACACTGGTCTTTAATGTGAGAGATCTCAGAAGCATTAGAATATAAGGCAAATCCCTCCTTTTCATAACATAATTCTGGGGGTGAAAAATTAACAGTATATTTGAATATGATATATATATATATATATATTATATGCTGGGCACCTGAGTGGCTCAGTGGGTTAAGCCTCTGCCTTTGGCTCAGGTCATGATCCTGAAGTCCTGGGATCGAGCCCCACATGGGGCTCTCTGCCCAGCAGGGATCCTGCTTCCCCCTCTCTCTCTGCCTGCCTCTTGCCTACTTGTGTTCTCTCTCTCTATAAATAAATAAATAAAATCTTTAAAAAAAAAAATTATGTGCTGAAATAAGTGTTAAGAGGACAAAGCACCTTTGTTCTAAGAAAGTATGTCAGCAGCCTGACCCCTGCAGAAGGTCAGTGATGGCTTTCCCTGATCTAAAGCTAAATGGGTGTTACTCTCTGGTGTCTCTGTGTGTGCTCGTATGCCCCTCTATGTGTGTGTGTTGGGTGGTAGTGTTGGGATGAGTGGGAGCTGGCAAGAGAATTCTGTGATACCTTGGACAAATACCCTGTAGCAAGGAGGATCATGGGCTATTTGAGGAACAGAGAGAAGGCCAGCTCCTGTGAGAGCAAAGAGTAGAACAATGGGAAATGCAAATCCTAAGCAACTCTCCTCATGATGCCCTCTTCCCTGAGCACTAAATGTTTTTCCCCCTGCTTGATTCATGTTTAATGCATATCTTTACCATCTCTGTCAAATTCTGGTTAGACTCAATGCCCCAACTGGCATTAACCATGTTTAACCCTCACTTGGCCCCACACGGTAGTAGATTGGGTTAGGAAGAATGACAGCCAGTTGAAAGTCAGAGCTCCAGAAAATCTGTATCATTCACAGGGCTGGGGCACCTTGATGCAGACGGTGACTCAGCAGAGAACTCAAAATAGAAGAGAATCTTTTTTTTTAATCCTTCAGATAACTGTAACGTCAAGCTACAGAGCTCTCCCAAGAGACTCATTAATACCTTAAAAGCCCTGAAACATCAGCGGTAACTCTGGATCAGGTAACCATATGCACATGTCAGCCAAAATGACTGAAGGGTAACTGAAGGGTAACTGAAGGGTGACTGAAGGGTTTCCTCTCTAATAACAAAGCCTTTGGCTATCTTATAAAGACTGAGTGAAGGAAAGGGGTCCATTCGAGTTTGATTATGAAATACCTAGGATAATCATTTTGTTTGCTACATTTCCCTGAAAGGAAATTCTTCTATTTTTTTTTTAATTTTATTTATTTGACACAGAGAGAGTGATCACAAGTAGGCAGAGAGAATGGGGGGAGGAAGCAGGCTCCCTGCGGAGCAGAGAGCCCGACGCGGGGCTCGATCCCAGGACCCTGGGATCATGACGTGAGCCGAAGGCAGAGGCTTTAACCCACTGAGCCACCCAGGTGCCCCTTCCATAGTTTTAATAATTACTAAAAATAGGAGCCTACAGTTTTCCTCTGACATAAGTGAATTCAGCAGAAGATCTACCTGGCCTTATCTAGAAGCATGGATGTACATGGCCTAAGAAACAACATGCCAAGCGTAAGAAGAAAAACAAAATAGAGAAAACAGTCAAAGCAAACCTTTCTTTTTTCTAGGGTATATATGATGTGTCTTTCTCAGTTTGTTGGACTTTAGACAAGGTAAGATGAACAGATCAATAGTCATAATCTGCCTTGAAAACCAGTAATGTTGAAGGAAGGTTTTTTTAGTTTCCTTGGCCTCGGGTAAGGGGAAGGACCTGTAAGTTTGGCTGAAGCTGCCTGTGAAGGAACAAACATCCTGGGGGAATAGGGAAATAGGGGCAGCTCAGCTGCCTGGGGACTTCCAGGCAACATGAGGAAAATTCACTTCAAACAGTTAACTACCGGCACTAAAATTTCTAAGGAGTTATTTACATGGTCAGCAGAAGAGATAGAAAAGAGTAGATTCCAACCCTGTTCCTCCCTTAGAGGAATGGATAGCTTATGTACCCGTTCCTAGTGCAGTGGTCAGACAGCTTGTTACTGCTTAAGAGAAAAGAAAAGAGAAGGGAGATAGAGAGAAGAAGTATATAGTGACACAAGGAGTACCCAGTGGAGAGAGATGGTTCAAACAGGTAGATTTAAGCCACAAGAGAACACGCAGAACTTCAAAAATACAATTTATCTTTTTAAGTTTTTTTAAGTTTTAATTTAAATTAAATTAAATTTTAATTTAATTAGTGTATCAAATGAATCAATTGAACGAATGTCCTACCAAACTATAGAAACTGAAACTGAAATACAAAAGTCTACTCTGACCCAATCTTATTCTAATTTAAAGCTCTAGAAAATATCCTAGAAACTGAAATGCAGCCAGTCACAAATAAGAACCCAAAATGAATCAGAGGACCCAGAATACATTCGTTGGTTTGTGTAAGTTCAGTCCTAAATCTAGATGGAGAGTGACATTCTAGGGAGTACCAAACTTTAGGCTCCCTTCCCTTCTCTAAGAGACAGAAATTTCTGGATATCAGGAGCTAGAGAGACCAAGAGTCGGAGAGTTCCATTCAGAAGTATTTCTTAACAAAGCAGCATTCCAAGCCATATTTAGCTATCACATGCACTGCTTTCCACCCTCCATCTAAAGGACCAGGCATTGGCGTAGAGGCCAGAGCTGACATAGCTCCATCAATCTGGGGTGGCTGACACACCCATGACCTATTTTGCTGTGCCTTTCAGTCCAGTCCCTTTGGGCTCAGCTGGGCTACCTTCCCAGCCAGAGGAAAGGATACCCAGGGCCCTTTCCTTGTTTTTCCAGTGACAGAGCTTGTAGACCTGCTGAGAAATCTAATTACAACCTCCTTTCATGCTAAAATCCAATTACAACCTCTCCCAGGGTGAAAGCCAATCCTTTTGATACAAGAGGAAGCCAAACAAAGAGGCTTCAAGCTGGGGGTGTGCTTGTGTTCTGCCTTCTCTTAGGCAACTGTGCAGAAAGGTTGCAGTGACCTTCTTTTGCCTTGAGTAGGAATGGTGGTCATAATCTATCATGACTCCCATCCTCATAAAAAGGAAAAATATTTTTATATCTGATGCTGGAGTTTCTCAGGATTTTCTCAAGCATCCATAAGTTGGGCAAAGCAAATTGTGAGCCACTCTGCACACACAGATTTTTGATTCAGCAAGATGACTTTTTTAATTGAATTTGGAATATGTTAAGCAAGAAAAAAGTGAGTTATTAAGCCCAGTATCCTCCTATAATCTGTTCCTGATATCTTCAGTGTCCTGTGCCGCCCTTTCAGGTACCTGTTCTCTTGTGGATAATGAGAAACTGCAGTGCTGCTGGAAGAAGGGTCATCCCAAATTCTGAACCCTAAATAAGATAAACAGAGACAGTTCTCAAAATAGTAATTTGTGGGAATACATATTTTCCAACTACCTGGTTGGCATAAATCTGTAATTGCTGAAACAATAAAAATTTTAACCACGTTCTAATCAAGTATCTATCACTACTACAAATCACTGTAGTCATAGAATATGTATAAAATCTAGATTTGCAGCTTACCCCCCAAAAATGGGCAAAATTTTTAGAAGGAGCATCCAGTTATCTATTGGGTTTTTCATTAGATATGAGTGGAGCAATGGGGTTTTTTTTTTATAAGATAAAATTACTATAGGCTCACTTAAAAGTGCCCCATCTATAAAGTTAATATAAATATATAAACAAAGATAAGAGTCACCATTTAATGACTCTAAAATACCTCCAACAGGAAAACATTTTTTAAAGGTTTTATTTATTTATTTGACACAGAGAGAGAGATCACAAGTAGAGAGGCAGGCAGAGAGAGGGGGGAAGTAGGCTCCCTGCTGAGTGGAGAACCCAATGTGGGGCTCTATCCCAGTACCCTGAGATCATGACCTGAGCCGAAGGCAGTGGCTTAACCCACTGAGCCACCCAGGTGCCCCCAGGAAAACATTTTTACTATAGTTGACTCAACTTCAGTTACCTAATCTAAATAATATGATAGGGAGCCAGTAGCAAGGATGACTGAGATTTACAAAAGTCAGAATAATTGATGGTGATTGTAGGTCAATGAAAACCTGTGACTAGTTTTAAGACACCATGTTTGCTCAGACCTTCATGTTCTCTTAGCTCACTGGAATCATTTTTAACTCTCAAGCCATTAGTTCAGAGGGTCTCCTCAACGCGTTATTGGGAACCAAACAACTTGGAGCTAACTCTAAATCCATGCAGCATTCTGCTGGAGTTCAGTAGACTCGAAACACGAATGCTGAACCCTCTTCTTCTTTCCCTCTTCTTTCCCTCTCTTTTTTCCCTCTCTTTCTCTTCCCTGATCCCCAATGTCAGCACATTACAGTAACCTTTGAGGACCTCATAGTGGAGTGCAGGTTAAGCTCTTCCCAGGAAACTTTTCAGCAATTTCCTAAAATATAAGTAGGTAGATTTTGGAAGCTTTTGTTTTAAACTGGGAAAACTTCTTTTTTTTTTTTTTAAGATTTTATTATTTATTTGACAGACCGAGATCACAAGTAGACAGAGAGGCAGGCAGAGAGAGAGAGGAGGAAGCAGGCTCCCTGCTGAGCAGACAGCCTGATGCAGGACTCGATCCCAGGACCCTGGGACCATGACCTGAGCCAAAGGCAGAGGCTTTAACCTAACACTGAGCCACCCGGGCATCCCATAAACTGGGAAAACTTTTGATTTAAACTCCCAGTGATCTTAAAAAAAGGGGGGGGGGCGCCTGGGTGGCTCAGTGGGTTAAGCCGCTGCCTTCGGCTCAGGTCATGATCTCAGGGTTCTGGGATCGAGTCCCGCATTGGGCTCTCCGCTCAGCAGGGAGCCTGCTTCCTCCTCTCTCTCTCTGCCTGCCTCTCTGTCTACTTGTGATCTCGGTCTGTCAAATAAATAAATAAATAATCTTTAAAAAAAAAAAATACTGTGGATAGAAGAGCAGAAGTTTACTATAGTCTGAGCTCTGGATATGATTAACTTCTTTTCTTTTCCCACAAGGTGACAGACAATAGTCCATGCTTATTTTATGTTTGGTTCTTTGTTTTATTTTTCCCAAATCCTCGGTATTTGGATGGTGGCCAAATAAGGCCTGAGGCTGTAATCCTGGCTGGAGGTGGCTGAGTCACCTCACACTTCCCAGCATCTTGATAACAGGGCTAATATCTCTAAAGATCCATAGCATAGTTATTGATGTAGTATGTACATTTTAGTGCCATGAAGCTATTGAAAATAGTCATTGTCCAAAAAGAATTAACAGCAGACTCCCTTATATAGTGTTATTCATCCAAAATACAACTTCGTTTCAATGTGGCTAATTAGACTACTCTTTTTTTTTTAATTTTATTTATTTATTTGACAGAGAGGGATATCACAAGTAGGCAGAGAAGCAGGCAGAGAGGGAGGGAAGCAGGCTCCCCGCTGAGCAGAGAGCCTGATGCAGGCAGGGCTCCATCCCAGGACCCTGAGTTCATGACCTGAGCTGAAGGCAGAGGCTTAACCCACTGAGCCACCCAGGCACCCCTAAACTACTCTTGATTAGGCAATTTTCTACATATTCGGACTAACTACCACAAAACAGTGGTTTTAGAACAGATGTTTACAATGTTTAGTCAGCCTCAGTTAATGAATTGGATTTCCTTTGGCATAGGAAAGGACTACAAAATAGAGGAGGAAAGAACAGAGAGACTAATTTACTTCCTAAGGTTCCAGATTAATCCTGGTGTCCTAACATTCTGGAGATTGCATGAAAAGCAAAATGGGAGAGTACTTTAAAGTGGAAAAAAAAAGTCGTGTTCCAATACAAAATACTCCCAGAACTACCGGCCCATATTTCTTTCTAAAACTCTTCAATCCACCTTTCAAATCTTATGATTATATCAGCAGAACCATCTTTATTGAGTGCTAATCACATTTGAATACCTTGTAGCTTTAGATTCTTTCCAAAGATGAGGACTGCTATGTTCCATTTAAAAAGAAGAATGTGCCCCAGGTAAGGCACTACAGAGGAGGAGACACGTTCTCCTCTATCCTCTTATGTTCAGTGTTTGGGGCCTGCAAATTAAACTGACAAAAGACAGGTTAACAGGAGAAAAAGATTTATCTGTATGCAACCAGGAGCTGGCTCCTTAAACAGTTAAAGTTTAAGGCTTATATAGGCTTATACTTACTTAGTAGGAGAAAGGAATGAGTGGGGGAAGAAACAGCTTCTATGAAAGGACAAAACATTTCTTTAGGAAAGACAAATGGCTTTGTAGAACAAACTGGAGATAAGAGAGTTTGTGAAAATGTTCTATTATGTAAGTGGTTTTTCTTCTTCAGAGCCATAAAACTCTCCTGGAGAGGAATTTATGGTAGGTTTACTCTTGGTCTCTCTCCCAGGAGTAGAAGCTACCCTGAAGAGGGAATTTATGGCATTTCTCATTTCTCAGAAGGTTCTGCTTTTATTCAGATAAAGGAAGTTCCAAGAAGGCTTCTTTCTGCATCTGTTGAATCTCAAATGCCCTCAGCTTAAAATAATCTTCATACCAGCTCAAGGGTTCCAAGTGGGTCCCCGCGCAACTACTAGACCGACTTGAAACAGGGCAGCACGGGGAAGCAGGAGGCAGCTTCATTGGCAGAGGATCTGAAAATATTCAAAACCGTGAATCCTAAATTTTGAATCAAGTGTTGTTTGGTCAAGGTTCCAGCAAGGACATGATAGATCCAGGCAGAAAAACTGAATTTGGGGATTTGAGAGAATGTATTAAGGGACTATTTATCAGGTGTTGATGAAGTTCTAGAATATACGTGAAGTTCGGTGGGGTGAGGTCCAGAGCCGATGACCAAGAAAGAATTCTTGAGACATCTTTGGTGCAAAATGGTGGTTTATTAAAGCTCAGGGACAGGATCCGTGGGCAGGAAGAGCTGCTGCCCTGGGGTTAGGAGGGGTGGCAGGTTTGTAACGTGGGGCTGAAGGATGTAAGGAAAAGGGATGTTTCCACAGAACTTTCATATGCTAAAGAAGAAGTGCGGGTGGGTAGGGGGGGTGGGGGGTGGGAGGTTGGGGTACCAGGTGGTGGGTATTATAGAGGGCACAGATTGCATGGAGCACTGGGTGTGGTGAAAAAATAATGAATACTGTTTTTCTGAAAATAAATAAATTGAAAAAAAATTAAAAAAAAAAGAAGAAGACCTACAAGATACCGGATACCAGAGGCATTGCCATTGCCAAGGTCATTTTGCCCTCTAGCAAGGTATTAACATTAAGATGGGTGGTAAGATTCCTAAAGAATGTCACAGATGTCCCACCCAGGAGTGGGGATGGGGTCAGATTGGAGGGTGTCAGCTTTTGCTTTGTCCTCAATGGGCCTTCTGTTCCCTCATCAGTGTGAGCAGGGTATAGAGAAGCCACAGGGGTTCTGAGAACAGGCAAATAAGAACTAAGTTTGTACATGCCAGGGGAGGGAGCATTTTCTACACTCAGACAGAAAATGCTGCATAGAGAGGGTCACTGAGGGGAGATGTGACCTTCAAGAGAGGGACATAGTCACAGAGAGGGAGCTGAGAAAATGCACTCCTCCTTCCCTCACATTTCTCCCGCAGTGCACCCCACCTGCTGAACCCAACAGAAACCATCAGGCAAGAGAACCTGAAGATGTAATTCACACAGGCTCTGGGAAAGCTCAGGTTGGAGAAGGCTTGGAGAGTGAATGTAGAGTGGATCTGGAGGAGCAGATGGAAGGTTTCTAGATACTCAGTTGGGGGGAAATCTTTTCCCAGTATGGGAGAGGTAGAATTAACAGCTGTAGACCAGCTGTGTCCTCTCCTTCCTAGAATGAATCTTCTGGAGCTTCCCTTTGAAAGGCATGAATATGCCCAGGCTTTTCATCCTATTTTCAAAGAACTTCTCAAACCTCAGCCATAAGATTCATTAAGGTTGTTGTATCTGCTTCTTTCAGAGAAGGCAGTGTGTAGTGGTGCACCATTGGGAAAAGCCATTGTTTTCCCTGTTTAATGTGTTGGCCCTCACCAAGGCACATGAGAGACTTCAACCATGTGCTGAATCCTGGAGGGACTTCTGCTTGGAGTGAGTCCTTTCATTAGTGGTTCTCACAAACACTACTCATCAAAGCCCACCATTGTTCCCCAGCAGATCCCAACACCATGAGAATGAGGCTACTTGGAACTGTTCTTAGGTATGATTTGCTGTTTTTCTTAATCCTGGAAGAGAACTACCCCAGTGAATAGTTCTTGGTGCATTCACAGAGCTGAAAGCACTTGAAATTCCTCTCCCAGCTAGCAGAGCTTAACAACCGATTTACTCTGTTAACAAAAGAGAGACAATTTCCATTGAATCCAAAGAGGTTTTCTATTGTGCTTGTTGAGTTTAACCAATAAGGGAAAGTCAAATAAGAATAGAGCAGAAAGCTAAGAACCCGACATTCAGGGGAAAGAAATTCCAGGGAAGTAGGGAATGAAATAATTGGGGCTAGAGTTTGGGGGTGGGTTGTAGAGAAAAGAGCTAAAGGCAAAGAAAGAATAGGAGTAATATATCTGATCATATCATGGGCTAGGCTTCGAAGGTGAATTGTCATGCCAGTAACAACATGGAGCAAATCATTCAGGTATTATTAAGTCCTGCCACAGGCCTTCAGGGGTGCCATACTCAGGAGTAGATTCAGAATTTGTGAACCAGAAGTTTACTCTACGTATTGGGTCTTCTTTTTTATTTTTTTTTTAAAGATTTTATTTATTTGAGAGAGAGAGACAGTGAGAGAGAGCATGAGCGAGGAGAAGGTCAGAGAGCGAAGCAGACTCCCCATGGAGCCGGGAGCCTAATGCGGGAGTCGATCCCGGGACTCCGGGATCATGACCTGAGCCGAAGGCAGTCGTCCAACCAACTGAGCCACCCAGGCGTCCCAGGTCTTCTTTTTTAAAATAGAAAAATCAAAATTAGGTACAAGGCTTTGTAAGGAGCACATTCAAGTGGGGAACTTTAAAGCTTAAGCTTAAGTATATGTGAAAAATGAGGGGAGGAAAAAATAAATGTAAATATGAGAAAACCCTGCATGCACAGAGAAACAAGGAAATAAGAGACCAGATATCGTGATATGATTCCGCAAATAAAAATAAATATGGCCAAAATAATTTTTCACAGTACACCACTCTCAAACAGCTCCCAAAGCAAAGCATTTTTACTATACTTGATTCAACTTCAGTTACAGAATCATCTATGTAATATGATAGGAGCCGGTGGTATCACAGCCCAAATTTTACAAAAGTCAGAAGAACTGACCTTGTCTATATGTCAGTGAAAACCTGTAACTGGTTTTAAGACACCATGTTTGCAGGGTGCCTGGCTAGCTCACACAATGGAGCATGTGACTCTTGATCTTGGTGTTGTGAGTTAGAGCCCCACACTGGGTGCGGGGGTAACCTAAAAATAAATCTGTTTTTTTAAAAAAAATAAATAAATAAAGATACCATGTTTGCTTAGGTCTTCATGCTCTCTTAGCCCACTGGAATTTTTTTTTTTTAAGATTTTATTTATTTATTTGACAGAGAGATCACAAGTAGGCAGAGAGGCAGGCAGAGGGAGAGGGAGAAGCAGGCTCCCCGCTGAGCAGAGAGCCCGACTCGGGCCTTGATCCCAGGACTCGAGGATCATGACCTGAGGCAAAGGCAGAGGCTTTAACCCACTGAGCCACCCAGGCGCCCCTGGAATCATTTTTAACATGGGCCATGGTAGAAACTTTCAGAAGGGCTAGCAAATGCCTGAGGGCAAGAACAGAGCACTGCCTTCATGGGTCCATCATGTATAGTTGTGAAATGAGACCCAGTGAGATTAGTGAGTGGCGAGTGGTACGATCAGATGAGGAGCTCGCGGAGGAATGATGAAGAGGTGCGGAAACATAGCTGTCGCACAGTCTTGCCTAAGATAAGCCTGTGGGATCCTCTAAATATAATTAAAGTAATCCTTTAATTATTTGTTGTAGAAGAGGAAGAATGTACTAATTTCTTCCAAGCTGGAGAGAGAGAGAGAAATCTTTGAAAATGTCCCTGAGAAACAATTCCTTTTGAAATCTTGCATGTTTGTCATTCGTGACTGGGCACAGTGGCACAGAACTCCAGAAGCTCTCACTTGGATGGGTACTCTTTATGAAGTGGAGGTGAAGTGACAGGAATAACAGACGGTTCACAGGTGAAGTGCTTAGCATAATAGCTGGCATATAGTAAAATCTCAAAAAATACAGGACATTATATTACCTATTATGTATAACAGTTAATGATAAAAACCTACATTTTCAATAAAGCTATAGTTAGGTGAATAAGTCAAAATTCCAAAGCTTCTTATGAGCTAAACTCCAGAGTCCTAGAACATCACTGCTACCTCAGTCCTTTGGTGAAGTAACTAAAGCCAATCCGATTCAAGTGGCAGAGAATTAGACCTCTCAATAGGAGGGACAGCAGACAACTGACAGCTATCTTTACCATCCTGTAATGTTTATGTGTGTGAAATAAGAAATGTTAGAAGTTGTCTCAAGACAGCTACCCATGCAAGTTAGAATAGAGTTGACATTCGTGGATGTTTGGTTCTTAAAGGGGAGACCTGTTTCCGTCATACCAAATGTTTCATCTAGATGTTTGTTTTGATGCAACATGGGCTATCCAGTAGAAGAATTTCAGGCATTTGAAATTTCAAATCCTAGGTTTCCCCCGAAAGGCCACTCCTATAAAATTCAGTCTAGCTGTCATCTTTTAAAATTCCAGATGAGGTTCTCATGAAAGTTTGATAATGAGACACTCTGTTTCTAACAGAAGGAAAAGATTCTCCTCAAAGTTCTCCACCATCTCTCATCCCTAACCTCTCTAGGCTCACAAAAAGAAAGAGTGGTGCAAAGAAAAAAACTCAAAAGGGATGAATTAAAGTCTCTGCAAAGTATTGATTGGACTTATTAAGCCATTTTTGCTTTATGAATGTTTCAAAGAAATGATATCCTTCATTTCATTTGTACAGGTCAAGTCACCAAAGGACTATATGATCACATTTGAGTCTCAAAACAACCCTAGAAGATAAATAGGAGAGGTACTATATTTTTTCTGTTTTGTAGATAAATCAGTGACTTGACAAAAAGTCTCTTGGCTGGCAAAGGCAGCTCAGTTCTGGAACTCAGATCTTCCAACTCAGTACCAAGTGTTCTCTCGGCTATGCCGATGGCTCTAAATAGACACACAAATTTTGGGCAAAATAACATTATCTAATTTCACATCAACTCTCCATATTTAAGTCCCTAGACTAATAACTTTGTATTCAAAAATTTGTTTTATTTCTGCATTTTTCACCAAGAGTTGTATTTGTTCTTTTTACAAAAAACAATTTGCATTTCGTAGAGCACACATACCAAATCTGAATGTCTCAAAATATATGACTTTTTACTGATCTAAGATTAAATGGTATTCGTCATGCTTAGCAAGGACATCATGGTTTCATTTTCAAAGTACTTTGCAAGCATCAGCTAATTAAGCCTCCCTGTCATCTTCAGTATGACAGTTGTTTTCAAAATATCTCTCATTTCCCAGGAAAGTTCTCCGCTCTGTCTTCTTTATACAAATCAGCACATTTGTTCAGTTCTTAAAATAAGCCAAAGGCTGTGAAATTATTTTGATCAGTGTGTGGCAAATACAATTAGCTCAGTAAGGAAAAATGCCCAGTGACTGGTCTGAAGGACAAAATGGCACACAAGCACAAGAACTCAAAGCCTTCTACATTCTGAACACTAGATTGTTCCACGAAGTCTAGTCTTTAAAAGTATAACACAGTCATCTGCTTTATAAGTGAAAATTTGAGGTGGTTTCCCACTTGGGTCATTCTAAATGACACAGTCATATTCTGTCTTTAAATTTTGTCTTTTATTTCAGGATGAAAATAAACAGAACTAAAAAAATGGAACTAAAAAATAGTTCCATTCTAGACACAGTAAATAATCAGGGACCATATAGGAAATATTGGGTTGACTCTCCAAAAGCCTGCACAACTAGTCACCATAGGTCATGTGACAAACCCTGTACTTATTTCATGTCTTAGTACGTCTTCCCACAGCTATGCCAGGATTCTCAGCATTGTAGTAGCTCCTTTGGGCTAAGAACAATGAGAAAATACCTCTTACCTGAGACCAGAAAGACATTAATTCAGGAATATCCTTATCTCCTAAGTATGGATTCGATGCATGTAGAAAACTAGAATTTACTTGTGTGGAATAGAGGACATGTCTATTTGAGTTTTTTTTTTTTTTTTTTAAGATTTTATTTTATTTATTTGAGAGAGAGAGACAGTGAGAGAGAGCATGAGCGAGGAGAAGGTCAGAGGGAGAAGCAGACTCCCCATGGAGCTGGGAGCCCGATGTGGGACTCGATCCCGGGACTCCAGGATCACGCCCTGAGCCGGAGGCAGTCGTTTAACCAACTGCGCCACCCAGGCGTCCCTATTTGAGTTTATTTTTAAAGAGTGAACTGCAAGTAGAAATGTTCCAAAACCAAGACACCCAGGAAGCTTGAGGTCACCAAGGGGAGGAAGACCTGGAAGGATGGAGGGAAGAAGGAAAGGAACATTAAAGATTCATTTTCTTTATAACACAATTAATACAAGACATAAATGACTATGACGGTAATATTGATGAGATGCACCAGGCAGAATGATGGAAATAACAATCAGTCACATGTATATGTTACTTCAGAGTTCGCAAAGAGCTTCTCCACCTCAGCAGCTCCCTCTGACAATGCAAGGAATTATTATTTGCATTCTGTACATGAAGTTTGGAGAGATGAAGTAATTTGCTCAGAGTAATATTTAGTACTTGACAGAGCCAGACAGACGGCTAGACTTGACAAAGCCAGAATCTCTGATTTCTAATCTGCAGCTTGTTCTGAAGCCATGGGAGAATGTTGGATTCTGAGTCCAAAGTACTGCATTCTAATCCTTGCTCACTTCTTAGACTTGCGCATTTAGCCAAGTAATTTAGATTCTTCAGGCTTCCATCTCTTTATCGTCAAATGTTGTCTACCTCCTTTCTTTATTGGATCAAATGAGACCACATACAAGAAAGTTTTTTATAACTGTGAAATGTTATATAAATGTAAAAAGAGGTATAACTAAGTGCAACTTAATGAATTCCTGGGGCCTTGCCTCAACATATCCTTATTGTTAAGCTTTCTTTCCTTTTGTCTGAAAGAACAAAGAATTCCTCTTCTCTTCAGAGTTAAACCTAACACCTGTGCTTTAATAATAGACCAGCAAATATTTAACAAATTCTATCATCTTCCTTCATCTTCATCATCATTGTACAGATAAACAATGAGCATCAAAAAGCTAAATATTTTATCCAAGATTGTGCAAATTAAGTGGTAGAGCTCTGAATCAGACCTTTGTCTTTAAACACTGTACATGCAATGTTGCCTTCACAATGACTCAGGCAACTTCTCTGTTTTCGGCCTATTTCAGTTATCTATGCATAACTGAAATCTACCCCAAATTTGGGGTGGTTGCATAACAGTGATGCATAACAATCCACCCCAAAATTAAATGGCTTAAAACCAATCCCCTTATTTTCACTAGATTTTGCAATTTGAACAGGACTCACCTGGGTAGTTCTTCTGGTGATTTTTGTCTAAAGTCACTCACGTGGCTCCAGCAAGCTGGGAACTCAGCTGAAGCTGAACCATCCAAGATCATCTTTCATTTCCCAGACTTCTATGTGGCCACTGATTGGACTTATTAAGCCATTTTTGCTTTATGAATGTTTCAAAAAAATGATATCCTTCATTTCATTTGTACAGGTGAAATTACCAAATGACTATATGATCACATTTGAGTCTCAAAACAACCCTAGAAGATAAATAGGAGAGGTACTATATTTTTTTCTGTTTTATAGATAAAGAAATCAGTGACTATGACAAAATCACACCTGATTCAGAGATCCCAGCTAGTCTCTAGTCCAAATTTTCTTACAACATGGTGAATGGCTTTCATAGGAAGACAAATCCCAATATGTAAGCGCCTACTAAGCTTCTGCTGGCATCATGCCTGATATTGTTCCATTAGCCAAAGCAAGTCATAAGACCAAGGCCAAAGTCACAGGGAATAAGGCCCAAAAGTTGTAGTTCACTAGGGTTATCATTGTTTATCACATCTCCTCCCTCTTTATCTTCTCATTCATTAGTTACGCTTTCCCTTCAGCACAGAAGATACTTTAATGACCACATTTTAATACAAATAAAAATTTCCAGTGACCACACATTCCCATTTAGCTACCATCTTACATTCCTCTCATAGTCAACTACCTTAAGTGAGTGGTCTACTTTCATTGTCTTCATTCCTTCTTCTACTCCCCAGTCACTGCAGACTGGCCCACGCCAACACCATTTCATCAAATCTACTCCTTCAATTCTCCAATAACCTCTGTATTTCCAAAGGCAGTGGATAATTCACTGGCCTCGTTTACTCTGACCTTTCTGTAACATTTAACACTTTCTTATGTGACTCTTTTCTCTGATCCTTTGTATCTTTAGCTTTTCTCATCCTCTAATGGCACTAAATGGTCTTCATTCACCAGGGTTGTAGCTCCTGCTCTCTGCCCTACTCACTATATAGCTTCTCATGCTAATAGCAGTCAAAACTATCTTTAGCCCCAAACTCTGTGCTTATCCCTAGACCTGTTTATCCAAGTATGTCACTACTCAAATGCAATGAATTTAAAACTAATTTATCATCTTTCTTCTAAAATCATATCTTCCTGTTATAATCCCTTATCTTGGTGATGAATGCCACCATTTACCCAGCTGCCCAAATTAGAATTGTGACAAACCAAGACTCTTCCTTTTCTTCTTCCAACAGTATCCAATTGGTCATTAACTCTTCTTTGTTCTGACTTTAAATAGTTCTCAGAACTATCCAGTGGTAAATGTTTAACAATCAGCATTGGACAGGATGGTCTGGGGCTATTGGGGTTGTTGGGTAGCATTATCTGATTTCAAATGCCTTTTATCCCTATTTCTGTTGCATTATGTATACATCACATTATATTAAATCAAATCATTGATTTACTTGACCTCCTTCTTTTCCATTCTTCAGATAGGAACCATGTGGCCCTGTGCTTAGGTAGTGTCTAGTAAGCACTTAATAAATGGATAAAAGAGTGAAAGAGTGATGTACTCCCTGGCCAACGTGACACGTTTCTTCTTGATCCATTCAGCTGCACTCCATTTAAGAAAACAAAGGGAATTATGTAAGATAATATGATCAAGTTAAAGGGAATTTTTTTTCTCAAATTTAATGAACTATACACATTGCTCTAAGAACTAAAATCAAGGGAAATTAGTCTTGAAACCCACAATACTGGTGCTGATTCTTCCTTGCTCTTTATGTTGCTACCATTTATAAGAAAATGTAGTAACAGTCTCTTAGCCTCATTTCATTGTTATTTGTGATGAATGTAGGCAAGAGTCCTGCATCCTGCAGCCCTGCTCGGCTGTCATCTAAAATTAACCATCACACATGTTATCCCCATTCTAGATAGGGACTCTGAGGCTCAGAGGGTTAAGTAATTTGCTAAAGATGACATAGATGGCAGCTGCGGGACCAAATTCAAATACACATCTTTCTAACCCCAAAGCACCATTCTCCTTGTACTAAACTGATAGTTCTCCATAAGGGCAATTTTATCCTCCAGGGGATATCTCGCAATATCTGGAGACATTTTTGGTGTCATAACTGGTGGGGGATGAGGGACTTGCTATGAAATCTAATGGGTAGAAGTCTCACAGTTGCTGCTAAACATCCTACACGCAGAAGAATGCTAAACATTCTACATACTACAAAGAATCACCCACCCAGAAATGTTCATAGTGCCAAGATAAAGAAAGCCGGCACTAAATTATATTATTTTGTATTTTTACCATTTCCTACTGCTAGTAGAATAGTAATATGCTGATCTAAAATATAAATTACTGTAGTTCCATAAATCTAATAAATACTGGCTAACTGAATGAATGAATGTTAAATTTTGAATATAGGGGAAGGAAACTGCATTTTTCAATGACTTTTCACATTAGCATTCACTAAGAGCATAAAATATTTTAAATTATCATCAATAATAGAAATGGGAAATAGATACCACTTATGTGCTTGAAGCATTAAATACCACAATATAAAATGTTTCATTTTGATACTATAAAATCATACAATATATTTTCAATGGTATTAGTAGTTTAAGGAAAAGAGATAACAGCAGTTTGTGGTTCATGAGAGTCATAGAATTATCTCGTTTTAAATATCAGAGCTGAAGGATCATCAAGGTCACCTGCTTCATTGTTCATCACTTAAGAAAACTGTATCTAGGAAAGGGTAAGTGAGTTACCCAAGGTCTCTTGGCCAGTGAAGGACAGTGTTGGAACCAGAATTCAGTTCTCCTGACAGTTACATGCTTTTTTCATTCCAAAGTATTTTTTCAATATTCCTGAAGTGTTAGAATCTGGGGTGTGGGGTGTTGCTGCATATTTTCATTTAAACATGCACTTCATCCAAAGGAAATTGAATTTCTATGTTTTTGCCTTGTTTAGACAATAAAAAGCATTATTGAAAGGGATTTTTGATATCAAATAACCCAACCAACATTCTATGATTAGACTTTTTCCTCAACATAGAAAAATATATTTGCTGTGTATGCAAAATGTTAAACCTTACGATATTGGAGCTCTTTTTTTTTTTTTAAGATTTCATTTATTTATTTGACAGAGAGAGATCACAAGTAGGCAGAGAGGCAGGCAGAGAGAGAGGAGGAAGGAGGCTCCCTGCCGAGCAGAGAGCCTGATGCAGGACTCAGTCCCAGGACCCTGAGATCATGACCCAAGCCGAAGGCAGCGGCTTAACCCACTAAGCCACCCAGGCACCCTTGGAGCTCTTTATTTAAAAGTTTAAAGTGAATTCTCAACTTGTTCCCATACTGGCTTAGGGTTTTTTTTCCTCCTTCCATGCATCTTTGTATAAGAGGTAAATGGAGATCTTGATTTGCAAAGGAGCTGGGAAAGCACCAGCACAGGAGCCGGGAAAGCTGGGTTCCAGTTTTCTTTCTTAACAGCTCTCTGGCCTCCAGCATGTCCTGTCACAGCCTTTCTAGCCCCGTTCGTCATCTCCCACAACATGAGGTTATTGCAAAGGTTGAAGAAGATACTCTCCCATTTGTAAATCTGTTTGGTAAACCCAGAGCACTTTGATAATATAAACTTCCAGTATTTGTTATTCATCATTACTAGTTCTAAATAATGTTTATTTAAGGATATAAACAGAACACACATTCCTCTGTTAGTACTCTGAATTCCTGAAGTTATGGACAGTCATTTTCAGAGGGGTCCTTTAGAGGAATTAAATTTAAGTCTCCAAGCTGAATACATACATGTTATTCTCATTAAAAATGGAACAGATTAATTTATTTGAGGTGATATAAGGTTACAAGTGATTTATGTTTTCCCCCACACTCAATCTTTAATCTCCATTCTTCCAACACACTATTCCCTAGTTGGAATAATGGGATAGGTGAAAAGTGTGTTCTTATTTTTTCTAACATGTTAAGGAAGTTTGTCCAACCACCTGTAGGCTCCTTTTCTTTAATAAAAACTTTATTTGCTAATGAAGTTAGAACCAAAGCCCTTAGTAATTCGTATTGTCCTAGAAATAGTAGTAGCAGCAGCAGCAGCAGTGGTAGTAACACAGATATAAATCAGATGAAGATATAGAAATCATCTATTCATTAGATAGTACAGATGAAACATATGCATATATTGGCACTCTGCTAAAATTCCAGTATAATGATAGGAAAGGAAAAATAATAATATAAGCCCACAATGACAAAGAAAAAAAGAGAGGGTGACATGATAAAAGATATTGGCAAATTTTTGGAATTTAGCAAGCAATTGGAAGAACAGGGAAAGCTTAAATCTAAGGATGTTCAGAGAAGGGTGCCATAAACCAATAAGCCAGTTCCCACTGCAGAACTCAAAAAAGTTTCAAAATTGGAGGTACCAGGTCATTTGGAAGTTGAGGCAAGGGTAGAAGCTGAAATCAGGGGGATTGGTTGAAAGCTTCTCAGATAAACTGATGCCAGTTCTTGCTCATGCTGGTAATTGACAGAGGACTCCCCATTTCACCCTAAACAGGAAAGAGAAGGTTATTCTCTGATCCTGGGCTTTAGAGAGGCACCATGGAGGGTGGGATGTGATGCCACACAGAAATCTGGGGACTAAGTGAGAGTCTGTGTATGCCCTGAGAGATTTCCAGTCCCTTCACTCCTTCATCTCACCGCATGGAGCAACCAGGCTTTTACCCCACCCTATGGGGTAGGAAGTATGAAGATCTTCCCTGGCTGGGGGGGGGAGCTCCCCAAGGAAAAAAACCTAACAATGACATCAAGGGCATCGCATCAAAAGTGTTGGGTTACTGTCTGAGACCCTCCATGGTAGCTCTCCAAAATGACAAGCCCTGACTGTGAAACGTCGAATTGGCTTTTTAGTGACTTGCTACTAAATATTACCATACAACCAAGACATTGCACATTCAAGAAAAGCTTTCGACATAAAAATCAAAGACCAAAGTAAACCAGAAAAACAGGGATAATATGGAAACAGAAAATACAGGGTTCAGAGAAAATTTTTTAAATATTGAATTAATATCTTCAAAAACAAGAGTATATATCACACTAAAGAAAAAAGATGGTAACATCTAAAAGGGGGAACATCAGGAAATAAATTTAAAGTGTGTGAGCAAAACATTTTAAAAATTAGTAGTAGAGAGAAAAGATAAAATTGAGGAACTTTCCCAGAATAATATGAACAAGATGGGAAAAAGGAGCAAAATTTGTAAGTAAATTAGAGAACCAACCCCAAAATTCTGCATTTAACTATTATGAATTCCAGAAAGAAAATACCAAAAAAAAAAAAAAGAGTAATAAAAATTATCAAAGAATTAACATGTGAAAATTTCTCAGGGGGCACCTGGGTGGCTCAGTGAGTTAAAGTCTCTGCCTTTGGCTCAGGTCATAATCTTGGGGTCCTGGGATTGAGCCCCGCATCAGGATCTCTGCTCAGCAGGGAGCCTGCTCCCCTCCCAGCCCCGCCTGCGTCTCTGCCTACTTGTGATCTCAGTCTGTCAAATAAATAAATAAAATCTTTAAAAAAAATAGTTTTTTGTTTTGTTTTGTTTTTTTTAAAGGATCCAAACTAAAGCAGAGATTGTAATACCTTAGGATACTAAGAACAAATATTGAAGCTTGGGGAAAAAAACTTAAAAGCTTACATAAAGAAAGAAAAAAAAAATTCTCATTTTTGGGACGCCTGGGTGGCGCAGTTGGTTGGACGACTGCCTTCGGCTCAGGGCGTGATCCTGGAGTCCCGGGATCGAGTCCCACATCGGGCTCCCAGCTCCATGGGGAGTCTGCTTCGCTCTCTGACCTTCTCCTCGCTCATGCTCTCTCTCACTGTCTCTCTCTCTCAAATAAATAAATAAAATCTTTAAAAAAAAAAAAAATTCTCGTTTTTAAAAAACTGGGGAAAAAACAACATTGGTATTCTTACTAGTGTTAGGTACATTATTAAACAAAATGAGACTGAGACAAGGTGAAAATTATTTAAAGCTCTATTTTATGATAAGTATTAGCAGTTAGACTGATCAGCCAGGGGAACGAGACTGAGACAAGGTGAAAGTTATGCAAAGCTCTATTCTACTAAGCATTAGAAGTCAGACTGACCTGCCAGGGCTGTCTCTGAAGAGAGGGACCACCCCCAGCTTACAGGCTCAAGTATTGACTGACTGACCAGTCAGGGCCGCCTCCGAAGAGGGCGACCCCTCCCCATCTTACAGACTACCTTTTATAGAGCAAAAGTCTGGCCACACATAGGTGGCCAATGAGATTGTAGTCATGTTAGGTCACACGCAGGTGGCCAATTGAATTACAGTTTACCCAGCTGTTTGACCTAACCTGTTACTCTGGTCAGAATTGGTGCTCAAGGTTGGCGCCCAAACGACGGGGTTTACATTCTTTGGTGGTTAAGGAAAAAGTGTGTGTGTTTCTTACTAATTGGATGTCTCCACATGGCCCGACTCATCCTTGTATTCTGGGCTCTGTTATTAGGAACTAGCTGACCATATTTTACTGGTTTCCCAGACTTGCTTCTAAGTAAGTTTCTCTCGGGGGAGGGGGGCAGGGTCAGTTTGAGTTTTACTGCACAAATAACAAAATGGCTTTTAACCAAGATGGAGTCTCTCTGGCTAAATAGATCCTTACACTAGCAATACTGGAAACTAAAAGAAAATGGAATATGTTTTAAAATTCTGAGAAAAGCAATGTTCTGATCTAAAAATTCTGTATCAAGTGAAGGATAAAATACTCGTGTTTTCTTAATGTGCAAAGTCTCAAAACTTCTGTCCCGTATATATTGTTTCTTTTGGAAGCTTCTGGAGGATATGCTCCATGAAATGAAGGAAAACACCAAAAAAAGAAAAACATATGGGACTCAGGGAGCAAGAACTGAAACCCAGGAAAAGAGCAAAGGAAAGGGGATTCCCAGGGAGGTGGTGACTAGCCCGCCAAGAGGAAAGCAGGCCGGCTGCCTGGGGTGCATCAGTCACGTGGAGCAAGACAACCAACACCTGGGAGACACAACTCCAAGGGGAAAATGAGCCTTGGGGAGTCTCTTAGGGGTTTGTTCTTGTTGTTCTAGTGTTGTCATTGTTGCCATATTAAAAGGAGTTTTTAAATGTTGTTGGAAAATTGGGGAAGAATAAGTATACATGGAAAAGTATATTAAAAGAGGAGGCAATTTCAGGGCACCTGGGTGGCTCAGTGGGTTAAGACTCTGCGTTCCGCTCAGATCATGATCTCAGGGCCCTGGGATCGAGCCCCAAATCAGGCTCTTCGCTCGGCCGGGAACCTGTTTCTCCCTCTCACTCTGTCTGCCTCTCTGCCTACTTGTGATCTCTCTCTGTCAAATAAATAAATATAATTTTAAAAAGAAAAAAAAAGAGAAGGCAATTTCTAGGGCCAGACAAAACAAAATATTGTTCAAGAAATAGATGTAAGTGTGGTTCAACATAGGAAATTACTAGTTGGCTCAGCTGTGAGGAATATACACATTATTTATAAATGTTATATAGTGATTTAAATAAGAATTGTGATGTTATTAGTTTAGGAAGATAAATGGGGAAGGAGAAGAGTATGTTTGTGCATTGTGTGCATGCATATGGTATGTGTGTTAAGCGATAGCTATTATAGTATTAAATCAATAGAATAATTTTTAACATTAATATGTTTTTAAATATGTATTTATTTTAAACATCTATTTAAGCATCTGTTTTGAAATACTGAGGTAACCAGCAGAAACTGTTTACATTCTTAATAAACCTCAAAATATTATTTAAAGCTCTATGGATACATTTATGTATAAAAGATTGCAAAAATAATTTAAAAGAGTCACCTACTATTTCTAGGAGACCCAGAGAATATCTTTTAAAGACTAGAAACTCTGTTCCTAATCCCAGATGGATTTGGATTGCCAGGTTTAGAAATACTCCACAGGGAAATGTGTATCACCCACTCCTTTTAAGAGAATTCCCCAGGAGGCCAATTTACTTCGCCTCTTTGAGCTTCTCTTGTCTCATCTCTCAGCTGAAAAAGTTCATTTAGTACAAACCAAACTCCAATTCAAAGCAAATAACAACTGAAACAGACCAGGGGCAAATGCCAGCTCTTCTTTTGGAGCAGAGCCTCTGCTCAGATCCAGCTGGCTGTTGCCAGGAAGACCAGTGGTTGCTAAGAGGCCCAGTGGTTCAGGAGAAACTGCAGATCTGGCGGGGGGAGGTTTGCGGGGGGTGCGGGAGGGTGGAGTTTTTGTTTTGTTTTTTTGTTGTTGTTGTTGTTCAGATCTGGGCTTTTACATGAACACTTTGGACTTTAAAATGCTGTTTTAAAATATGCAGTGCCTACCAAACCAAACCCATCTGCAGGCCCCCACCCACCCACACAGACTGCCAGTGTGAGACCTCTGAATTAGATGAACACTGATGACTGCTTTAGGCAGCACAATGTCTCATTCCTAAAACTCTGTATTGAATGTATGTGTTTCTTCACCACCGAAGAGGCGGGTTGTTTTGTCCCAGCCTGACATACTATACTATTTCACTTTGTCACTTTTATCTTCACTGTGAACACTCACAAATCTTAAGACCCAAATCTGCATAGCGCCTCTATTCAAGGAAACACAAGCATAAAGAGAGGTAAGTTCTGCCAAACACAGCTGGGCCGGAAAATCAAGGAGTCATTCTCACAGAGACACAATTGGGTAAAAACTCATTAATTCATTTTTCCAGATATGTTAGTGTACACAAAGATAATAATCACCTTTAAATGTAAGGATCAATATCAAGCTCAATATTTGCTGAGATTATCTTTTAATTTTTCACAAGGAAATTTTACCCACCACTGCTAATTATCTTCTTGGTTCACAGGCCTAGAAAACATGAAGACTGTGCTTTTTTTCCTATACATTTTGGGAACTGCAGCTGCAATCCCGGTAAATGTCCTTTTTTTCTGCTGTTACATCTCTCCTTCCTGACATTTCATTTAGACATCCTCCAGTTAAAAAGAAAATGTGTGCATACAGTGGTTTGAAATTCTCTTTTTAATTTTAATGTTATTTTTTCCCAAGCAGGGAACAAACAACTAGAAAAATTGAGATAAAATACTTTCTAAAAGAATATTTCTTTCAGAACTACCAGTTTCCACAAGATAAAATAAATCAAAAGCTGAAAATGTCGATCATCAGTTTTTAGAAAGGGGATATGCCAGGGCATAAATGCCAACGAGAACGGGAAGAAATAAATTGTCTTATGAAAATTCATCACTTAGCATGAGAAGCCCAAGAAATTAGTATGAGAAGTCTTGGGAGTGCGTACCCATACCCTTCAGCAGCATTTTCTTTGAGTTCAAATATATACTGGCTGATCAATTCTGAGTCTGTAATAAAACAGGAACCGATGGGTTAGGAGCAGGAAATGGAATCGTAACCATAAATCAGCTCCTAATTCATCGTGGGGGTGGTGTGAAGGTTGTTGAAAATAGAACTAAAACATTTTTTTTTCTTCATGATCAGATACACTGGCCCCACCATTCACACAGCAATAAATTGTATACACACAAACCAGAATCATTTGAGGCCATGTCAGCCCCCTTAAAATTACCTGAAAGTTTTTGTTGTTGCTGTTGTTAGCAGAACCATGGCTTGGATGATCATTTAGGTATCTTCCAAATGATCCACTTAATCTATAATCAAACCAAAGGATTTGTGCCATTTGTTTCTTTTTCACCAAAGGGAGGAATCAGTCTCCTCTAAAGAAACAAAGTAATTTCTCTCATCCCTTCTCTTCCTCATTCTCTATTCCGTCTAGGCTTCTGTCCTTGGTTTTTGGATAGCTGGTGGCTAACATTTGGTTGACAGATGTGTCAGCAAAGACAAACATCGTGCCTCCCAGACCAGGCAGTTCTTAGAAAACAGAGTGTATGACCACACTGCTAGGGTTTATGCTTAAGTAGCTGGAGCTACTCCAGCTGAAATTATACATTGTCCTCTGAAATTACAAAAGTGGGATAAATTATGTTCAGCACAGAAAGAAGCTTCCACAGACCCATTGTTTTCTCCTAAAAATGTGTTTTGCCCTTGCAGCTGTTGCCACTATGTAAACAGACATCAAAAGTGTCTTTCAACTAAATGTTTGAATAACACATCTACATGCAGACATATTTTAGATGTTTTTTCTTTAGGACAGTTCCTTGTGCAGGTCCAGTCAGATGCTAAAAAGCTAAATATCTTCTCATATGGTTTACCCATTAAAAATCTTGTATCATTTTCCTCACCTGCCTGAATTCTACAGAAGTAAGTCGATTCTGTGTGGTTAGGAGATTCCACACAAATTTCCAGATGTTATGTTGTTATTGCTGTGGGAATAATAATAAAATAGAATTTGATTTCAGAAAATTTCTGAAAGAAGAAAAGCTGCCGTGCTTTTTGTGCATTTCTTCCAGCTTACGGAGGCAGAGCAGAGGAAGAAGGGTGCAGAGAGGGGGCGCGGTTCCCCACTAATAAGCTAAAATCTCCTCCTTCCATTGCCTTCCATGATGTCTCTGCTGGCAATCTGCCAGACTGGCCACCATTCTTTCTCCTTTCTCTCTTATAAATGGCTTCTTTGGAAATTTTTTCAAATATCATTACTCCTTTTAGTTGAGAAGGTGGTAAGAAGCAAGAGAGCAAACAGCATCTAAAATGAATCTTGTATGCCATGTCTTTCCTTATATAATCGGTACAACAGAATGTAATCATAAAGACAAGTCAGTGCAAATAGAATCTGAGTTCTGTGCTTACACCTAGGTCTGCCTGACATCTGCGCATCCATAGTATCTCTCCGATAAAGATTTGTGGTGAATGCCTGCTTAACAGTATCAGACCGTTCACAGTGTGAGCACTGTATCATACCACTGCTAACAACAGTCATTTTTTCACTTGGGTAGTTTTTTACAATTTCCAGACTTTTATATATGTGTAAACTTATCTTTATATTTCTGCTTATTTCACCTTGATAGATGACAGGGTAGGGATTTACAGTTTGTCAAGTGACAGATTGTTAATAACAGAGTCAAGACTTGAAGGGAGATCTCTTCTAAATCCATTGTTAAACATCTCCATTGTATCACTGCCCGCTCTTCATCTACGCCTTTAGTCTTGCTAGAAATAGAGCCATCCCTCGAGTTGAAATAATACTCCATAGCTCTTCTTGACTAGAATGAAGTGTACTGTTTCACACAACTTTTGAATTAGTTCCACATTAAGTTATTTTTTATTGTAAGATTTCTTGTTGGATATAAGGCTGATAGTGTTAAGAAAATAAACATTGAATAAAAAGTTTATATCTTTTCTGCTAATTAGCAGCAGTTACTTAAAAGTTAACTTAAGGAAATGTAGTGCTATATCCTTTGGTTAATTTAATTTCACTTGGACTTTCTGCTAAACAACAGTTCTCAAAATTATAAAGTATGAATATTATATTTTTTAAAAGTTTGAAAAGCACAGAAAATACTTCCAAAACTCAAAGATGACTATTATTGAAATAATTTTTGCTCCATTTTCACCTAGTCTCTGCATATATAACATTTTCTTAAATATGTTTGTGATTCTGTTTTCATTTAACATTATAATATGGACATTTGCTTATATTCTTAAAAATTCTAGAGAGTTGTGGGTATTATAGAGGGCACGGCTTGCATGGAGCACTGGGTGTGGTGAAAAATAATGAATACTGTTTTTCTGAAAATAAAATTGGAAAAAAAAAACAAAAACAAAAACAAAATTCTAGAGAGTCTCTTTTTTTTAAAGATTTTATTTATTTATTTGATAGAAAGAAATCACAAGTAGGCAGAGAGGCAGGCAGAGATAGAGAGGAGGAAGCAGGCTCCCCACTGAGCAGAGAGCCCAATTCGGGACTCGATCCCAGAACCCTGGGATCATGACCTGAGCCGAAGGCAGAGGCTTAACTCACTGAGCCACCCAGGTGCCCCGAGAGTATCTTTTAAGTGATATTATGTATGAAGCATATTACTACTAATAATGATGACAATAAAAGAGTAACTGGAAATTTTAAATGTTAACATCTAGACATGAATAACATGAGCTAATTTCTAATTTTTTCAGACAAATGCAAGGTTCCTGTCTGATCATACCAAACCAACTGCTGATTCCTTGAGTTCCATCCAACAGGCTGAAATACTAGTAACACCTAACAACACTGCAATTCCCATGTTAAGGGTTGAAGATGCAGAAAATGAAAAGGAAATTGCAGGGTCTGTAGATCATCCAAACCATAAGGTAAAAGTAACATGGTTACACTGTTACAGTTTTAAAATTTTCCAAAGGTCTCAATTTCAAAGCATAGTCAAGGATATTATCTCATTCTCACTCATCTCAGTTTAATTTTTAAAAGACAGTGATCACATCAACTGTTTCCAATCACCAGAAGAACTGTGAGAGTAAGCTTTACACCTTCAGCCAAGGTGCTATATAATCATGTCATATCACAAAATTTGAATTCAGGTTAAACTTATAGCTATAGAATGTTGAGAGCATCATATATGAGTTTACTTGATATTATGTGATGATAAAGAGTAATAATATTAAGTGTTGGCTTATGAATTATAAATAAAATATAGATATTCCATTATCATTTGTTTCAAGAGTAAACTTCTTTTCTTTTAAGGCTGGAAAATCTTCAGAACTAAAGTCAAAGGAGGAAAATCATGGCCAGTCAGCAGATCAGGACCAGAGTTACAGCCCAGAGCTCAGATTACAGGATGAAGAGGAAAGTGAAAGTGACTTAAGTGAGAATTTGGAGTATATACCATCTGAAGGTACATTGGACCTTCAAGAAGATGGGGGTGTGCCTCAAAAGAAAAAAGTCCCAGAGAACATTGATTCCCTTGCTCCTAATATTAGTTTCACTATAGATCCTAACCAACAAGAAAGCATTACAGAAACAGAAAAAGAAAAGGAACAACCAATAAACGATTTACATCCTCAGCTGAGTAGGAGCAACAAAGATAGCCAAGATGTAAGTGATCAAGGAAACCAAGAGCAGGATCCAAATATTCCCAATGGAGAAGAGGAAGGGGAAGAAGAACCTGGAGAAGTTGGTACCCACAACGATAACCAAGAAAGGGAGAGAGAACTTCCCAAGGAGCATTCTAACAGCAAGGAGGAAGAAGACAGTACCCAATCTGATGATGTTTTGGAAGAGTCCAGTCAGCCAACTCAAGTAAGCAAGATGCAGAAAGATGAATTTGATCAGGGTAACCAAGAACAAGAAGAGGATAGTTCCAATGCAGAAATGGAAGATGAAACTGCATCAAAAATTAACAAGCACAATCAAGATGCTGAATGGCAGAGCCAAGAAGAAAAACCTGATGTTATCAGCAACCAGGAGGAGATAGATAAGAAGTCTATTTCTGAAGATCTGCCCATGGAGCCTACTGAAGCTGGTAACATCATGCCCACAAATCACGGAGCTAATGCTGATGCTGTTGATGACCCCAGACACGATGCAAGTGATGACTACGAATTCATCCCAAGTGAGACCTTCTTAGAGGCTGAAAGATCTCAATCCATTGCCTATAACCTCAAATATGAAGAAGAAAAAGAAAGACAGAGAGCACATGAGAATGGAAACGTAGATGCCAGTGAGCCTGGAGAATACCAAGAGGTGAGACTCTTTATAATAATGCTTTTCCGATAGAGCAGTTAGCTTTATCAAGACATAGCCATGACCTTTCTCTGTGCTCCCACAGTCTCCTATGCCTATCTCTATCAGCACATTATGAAAATACATCAAAATTTTTTATTTCCCTCTGTATCTCCATCAGTAGGCTGAAAGTGCCTGTTTTGTTTGGGTTCCCCTAGAAGCAGATCCTGATTTTAGTACAGTTTGACAAGTTCAGGGAACAAAGAGGAGTGGAACATGATACAGGGAAGGAAAGGAAGCTAATCAAAGGTACATAATTAAGCCACGTAAAGCACATTCCTCTGAATTACCCCATCTGGAAAGCGAGGGAGCTAGGGCTTTAAACAGACTGAGAATTGCTAGGAGAGGTATTAATTACCCAGCAGTTTAGGTCTCTCCTTTGAGCAGGCCAGATAGATTGCCATGATATTTTGGGCACAGAGGCACAGAAACAGGCAATTGAAAGTGGCTGAAGTGAACTAGAATGACAAACTCTGACAGATCTGAGGGTTGGGAGACACTGACAACTATTGCTCCAATGTCTTCAGAGTAGATGCAATGTAATATTCAAGTTGAATCACCAATGTCTAGCAAAATGCCTCTAACATAGTAAGAGATCCAGGAATGTCTGTTGATTTAACTATAAGGATTAAGAATAAAGACTTCAGCTATAACTTTATTAAGCAAACACACACCAAAATGATCATCAGAAAACCACAACAGAGTGGGAGTTGGGGAGAAGCATATTGTTATTGGGTTTTAATCATTCGGAGCTTTCATGCAAAACACTAGCAGCCACCCAGTAGGACTTGACATAGCTTTTGGTGGCCAAAGTCAACAGTAACCTTGCTTTCTGAAACCTCTGTTGCCATTTTACGGTAAGAGTTTTATTACCCCTCAGAAATCTGGGGCCCCTGGGTGTCTCCGTTGGTGAAGCATCTGACTCTTGGTTTCAATTCAGGTCCTGACCTCAAGATCGTGAGATTGAGCCCCATGTAGGGCTTCACGCTTAGCAGGGAACATGCTTGAGTTTCTCTCTCCCTCTCCCTCTGCTCCTCCTCCCCACACTTACTCTCTCCCTCTTTAAAATAAAAAAGTAAATCTCAAAAAAATAAAAAAAGGAAATCTGATGAGAAAACTTTATCAACAGCTTCATAGGGATTACTGATGTAAATGTGTCTTAACTATGGAATCACACGATAATACTACATTTCTACTGTTTTCCCAAAACCAAAGGGAAGGTTCCAACTTTGCTCCAGATGTTAGTTCCAACTTTGATTGAGTAATCCCCAGAGATATAGCACTGAATCCAGTTGAAGACACAAATGGCTCCTGTTCTCAAAGTGTTTTCACAATTACAAGTATTTTCACAATTACAGCTGGTACCTTTTTGAGATCTGAAATGATTTGGGTATGAAAAGCTTTGTGAAGGAATGCAGTTGGAATACAAATTATAATGGCTTTCCCCTAAATAGACTTCAGTTTCTGCTCTTGTTATTATAAAGGGCAAGAAAGCAGAAAGCTCATCGAAAGAAGATGAAAGTTCGTATGAAGACAACAGAATGGTGCATGGTAGGGGTGAGTACGGGCTAAGCAGGCGGCTTGTGGCAGTATCAAGGAAGAAATGGAATGGTTACTTAAGCTGTCCCCATTCCATCATTTGTCACTGCTTCACAGAAATTTCCTCTCCCAAATCCTCCCCAAGGAAATGTTCTCATAAGTTGTTGACATTCGCTTGCACACATCTGATATACAACTATGGGCAAATGTGTTTACAAACTGGAAGTCTTATTGTAATACTAGTATAAAAGCTAGATTCTTCTTTTTTCCAAAATCCTTTTGCTTCTGAGAAGGATGAATTCTACTTTATTTAATCTCAAATCCATAACTTATTAGTGAATTTAGACACCTTATTTAATTCAGACCTAATTCCCAATTGCATACCCCAATCACAAACATTTTTAATTTCAACATGATAAAAATTTCGTGATTTATTTAACTTCTGACCAACTTGGACAGCCTTGATTTATAGACTCCAGACATTGGCCATTGTAGGCAGGCCAAGAAGAGCTGTTTGTTCTTTTTAATTTTTGTTTGGTTGGTTTTGTTGTTGTTGTTGTTGTTTTTAAATTCCCAATTCAAACTGCACAAAAAATCTTAACTATTGTGTAAAACAGTCTAATGCCAGAGGGCCCTATCTTGACATTAACATGTCCATTAAAATGGTTTCTAATATTTTCCCAAATTTTTTCTCCTTAATGCAAACAGAGCTAATCATCTGGATGAATTGGAGATTGCATACTCAGTTCAGCTTTGCTCATGCTTCTTGTCCCAAATTTTCTGTTAGATTCTTGCATGAACTTCCAGTGTAAAAGAGGACATATCTGTAAGGCTGACCAACAGGGAAAACCCCATTGTGTTTGCCAAGATTCAGTGACTTGTCCTCCTACAAAACTCCTTGACCAGGTAAGTATTCTACAAAAGGGTTTCTAAAGGGTCCCAAATAGCGATTTGAATGAAAGTGGTATGGACTCTGAAAAACAGTCTGAGGGGTTTGAAGTGGCGGGGGGGTGGGAGGTTGGGGTACCAGGTGGTGGGTATTATAGAGGGCACAGCTTGCATGGAGCACTGGGTGTGGTGAAAAAATAATGAATACTGTTTTTCTGAAAATAAATAAATTGGAAAAAAAAAAAAGAAAGTGGTTTGCAATTGAAATATTTGGCAAAAAAAAAAAAAAAAAAAGGCAGATGTCCTGGTTATCATCTAATACTTGAAATAATGTTGAACAGGAACAAAACCCAGCAAAAACAAGAAGTTTCTATAGTGCCCTAAAAAGGTAATAATGGCATTGATCTTTAGAACTCATTTTAAAATTCATTGTATCCTCGGAACGTCTGCAGCTTGCATTCTAGTGAGCTTATCTAAAGCTAAATTCTTCACCCTGGTGTAATTTAATTGATTTTTTTTTTTTTTTTACCAAATGGGACAGTTATCATCTTAATAACTTCACTTACCTGACCACATTGTTGGCACAGTTGATCAGTCAGTCTATAAACTTTAAGGAACAGAGTCTTTCCCCAGTGTACATTCAGAAACATAAGCTTTTTCTCATGCTTGTCTGTCCTAGGTTTGTGGCACTGACAACCAGACCTATGCTAGCTCCTGTCATCTGTTTGCTACTAAATGTAAACTGGAAGGAACCAAAAAAGGCCACCAACTACAGCTGGATTATTTTGGAGCCTGCAAATGTAAGATTCCATCATTATTCTGCCAACCACCATTGCTGAGAGGATTGGGGTGAATCTCTGCATATCTGAATAATATATATACAAACTCATACATGCAAACGGAAAAAGGCTAATGTAGTTCTGAACCTCGGATGTTCCCTAAAATCTACTAGAGAGACTTTTAAAAAGAAAAAGAAAAATGCTCAGGGGCACCTGGGTGGCTCACTGGGTTAAAGCCTCTGCCTTCAGCTTGGGTCATGATCCCAGGGTCCTGGGATAGAGCCCCGCATCGGGCTCTCTGTTCGCGGGGAGCCTGCTTCCTTCTCTTTTTCTGCCTGCCTTTCTGCCTACTTGCGATCTCTGTCTGTCAAATAATTTTTTAAAAAAAAAAATCTAAAAAAAAAGAAGAAGAAGAAGAAAAAGAAAAATGCCCAGGTTTTAATTATAAGAGACTGATAGAGTTGGACGGGGTTGGGGCTTTGGCATTGTTTTTTCATTTGTTTTTAAAGTAACCTAGACAATTCTAACGTGCAGCCAGGGTTCAGAACCACTATGATAATGTTACCACTTAATAACTGAGACAAGTCATTGGAATTTTGCTAAATTACTTGTCCTCTTTCCAATGTATGTTAAGTCTCTGCCAAGAAGTTTTATAACAATATATCCTTCCAGAAGTTTTCTTAATTGTCTTCCTTCCCCCAAGATACTCTCAAGTGTGTTTGGATCTCCTTATCACTAAGTAATTCTCCACATTAACCATGCTCACTAATATTTCCAGTTCTCTTCTCCTTCCTTACGCACAGGAGTATTAAACTTCCCAGCCCTCTGGATGTTAAATGTGGCCAGATGAGCTGCTCAATGAAATTTCAGTCAAAAGCCTCCATGTGAGTTCTGGGCAGATGTATTTAAGAGCTAGTGTGTGGTTGTCTATGTTGCCCCAACCTTGTCTGGAGATGGTGGTGTCCTCATGATCCTGAGCCCCAGAGAGACTGCCATGAGCAGAGCCCTCTTGCCAACTTGTATTGGACTCAAATGTCCAAAACAGTGATGGTAGTTAACACTGCTAAATAGTACATCTGAAAGTTGCTCAGAGAGTAGATCCTGAAAGTTCTCATGCAAGGAAAAGTAAAAATTTTTGTGACTGGATGAGATGATAACAGTTAACTAAAATTATTGTAGTAGACCTAGCACAAAATATGGATGTCAGGCATTAGGCTGTACACCTTGAACTTACACAGTAAGCTTGAACTTAACTCACTGACATCTCAATAAAACTAAGAAAAAGAACCAAACCCTTTGTTCTTTTAAGCCACTGAGATTGAACATCATTTGTTACCACAGAATAATCTAACTTCCACTTTTGTCTTTTTTCTCCTAATGAAGAGTTCTTGTGTCCTCTACCTCTACATGCCCACTTTCTGATTCTAGAACAGTGGTTCTCAGCCTTGCCTGTGCATCAAAATTTTCTTTGGATCTTTTAAAACATCCTGATGCCCAAGCTCCACTCTGAAGCAATCACATCAGAATTTCCTTGAATGGAAGCCGTGTCTGGGGTGTTTATAAAGCACACTAGGCAGTCCTGCTTGGCCGCCATGGTTAAGCACACTGTTGTGCTGGTAAGACAGTAAGGGAGCGCTCAGCCACTGGATGTTGTTAGACTTCCTGTTTTGACGACTTGCCTTAAGATAGGAGTTAAGTTAAAATCTCTTTTCTTGGGGCGCCTGGGTGGCTCAGTCGTTAAGCGTCTGCCTTTGGCTCAAGTCATGGTCCCAGAGTCCTGGGATGGAGCCCTGCAACTGGCTCCCTGCTTGGCGGGAAGCCTGCTTCCCCCTCTCTGACTCCGCCTACTTGTGTTCCCTCTCTCGCTGTCTCTCTCTCTCTCTGTCAAATTAATAAATAATCTTTTTTAAAAATCCCCTTTCTTTCCTCTTGGAACAGCCATTCCTGTTTGTACAGACTTTGAAGTGACTCAGTTTCCCCTAAGGATGAGAGACTGGCTCAAGAATATCCTCATGCAGCTCTATGAGGCAAACCCTGAACATGCTGGATATCTAAACGAGAAGCAGAGAAATAAAGTAAGTTATCCAAAGTCATCCGGGGGCCAGATCCCTAAGTGTCTACCTAAAGGGTCTGAGGAAAAAAGATGTGTGGGTGGGGGAAGAGAGACCTACCTCCCTTTGCATATCAACAAGAGCCCACTTTGCCTCCCCCCCGCACCTGGTAAGTTCATTCATACTAACAGAATAGTAGGGGTCACCATTCATGCCACAAGGCTTGAGACATAGCCAAACCACCCCATTCCTACTCAAAGTGCGGTGGCCCGAGCAAGGACTCTTTAACTCACGCCCAGAGCAAGCCCTGGTTGAGCAAAGTAAACCTCAATTCAGCATTTCTAAGTTCAGGGCCAGACATAGTATTTAAATTTAAACATATTTTCTGCCTTCCTAGGCCATACAGATTTATGGTATAAGAGAAATTCCTTACTATGCTATATTACTTGCAAAGTCAGTAATATAGCAAGTTTTTAAAGTTTAGAATATTTATTCCAGAAGTTCTCAGAGAAAATTCTTTCATCAAACAGCTATTGAGTGCATCTTAGGTATCTGGAATTAATTTATGTACTGGAAATACAGCAGTAAACCAAACAAAATCTCTGCCTTTGTGACTTTACATTCTAGACAAAGAGACTCTGAACAATTGTGTGTGTGTGTGTGTGTGTGTGTGTAGATGTATGTATGTATATACATATTACAAATATGAACATATATGCACATATATAAAAATGTAAATAAACACACAAACATATGTGTAAGAAAAGTCAGATGGGATAAAACATGCTCTGAAGAAAAAGTTAAGCAAAAAGGAAGCTGTGAATTAACTGTCAAATGCTGTTTATAGGCTCTAAGATGAGGACTGAGTGGGCCACTGATTTGGCATGTGGTGGTCCCAGAGTTGACCTTGACAGAAGCTGTTTTTGCAGAATGGAGAGGAGAAAAGCCTGAGTGGGCAGGGTTCAAAAGAGAATGAGGAGAAAAGATGTGAAAGCAGCAAATACAGACAATATTTTCACAGCATTTGCTATAAAAGTGAAAAGTGAAATGGGGGGTGCAGATGGAAGGGAGTAGGAGTCCCATCTACCAGTGGGAGATGGTAGAGGATGTTTGTATGCCTCTCCAGTAATCCAGTAAAGAAGGAAAAACTAATGAGGGGTAGAAAAGGTGCCCAGCTGCCATTGAGTGTTCTTGAAGAGGTGAAAAGGGTTAGGCAGGCTCCTGAGCACCTGTGAAAGGTCGGGCTTATATTCAGTGCACAGGAAGTTCATCCATGATAACAAGGAGGAGGGTTGGTGGAGAAGGCCCTGGGAATAAGTAGAAGTTCTATTCAAATTGCTTCCAGTTAGTTCATGAGTAACATCACAAGTTGAGAGTTTTACATGAATTGCCTGGAAATAATGTCTGTCCTCTCTCTTTAATACATCATCATGAAAACCTTGAGAGCATTAGATACAAAACAGAGAAATTCTAATGAGAATGGCCAAGTGTTGTCACACAACAGCTAGACTGATTGTAAGCACACATTGGACAAAAATACACAGAGAACTAAGAATGGAGTATGCCACCAGGGGAAAGAGAAGACTTTTTACTAATCAGTAATTTTGCGTGAGTCAGTTCAGCCCCTTTCATTAAAACCTTTTCCTACTGTGATGAATAGTATCTGGTTAAAAGAAAAATCAAAAAATACTTAAATCTCTTCTGAAAACCACAGGTTGTGGGGTTTTGGTGTTTTTTTTTTCTTTTAATGTTAGCTGTTATTCTCTGTAGAACTAAGAAAATCAATAGTGTTGATTAGAAAGTATTTTATTTGGTCTCATATGATGGTCTGGGCCTATTTTTCTCTGTCATGTCACTATTATTCTTTAAGTAAAGTTTAGCAAATGGTAATTCCATTACACTTGTCTGATTCCCTGATGATTTTCTCCCTTCCCAATACCAGGTCAAGAAAATTTACCTGGATGAAAAGAGGCTCTTGGCTGGGGACCATTCCATTGACCTTCTCTTAAGGGACTTTAAGAAAAACTACCACATGTATGTATATCCTGTGCACTGGCAGTTTGGTGAACTCGACCAACATCCTATGGACAGGTAAAAACTCTTTACCTTTCCATTACTAGGTCATCGCCCTGACATAATGTCTTAGTTATCTGTACGAAGATAATTCTAAACAAATTTAGAAGTTTCCCAGCTCTGATTTAGAACACTGCAATCCTAAAAATATGTGGTTAGGTGTCTAAACACAAAACTGTTTTGAAAAGAACAGAATATGGCCACACCACGGTTCCCAAGTTTAGGTGTTAAGACCTAGCCTGCAACAGAGACTCCTTCAATTCTTTCTCATTCTTGATCCTAAATTCCCAAGATAATCTGATTGGCCTAACCTGGGTCAAATGCCTACACCTAGAATAATCAGCTGTGGTCAGTGGGTAAGAGCCAGGTTGTACAAACATGATGGCTGGTGGGGGCATCCCTGTAAATTTAAGATGGTGGGAGGATACTTCCAGTGAGGAAGGAAACCTGGTGACATCCCAAGCACTGTCTATCTTACCCCTAAATAGTTTGTTTCATTTGCAGTTTTTCATGAGTGTACTATTTATTTGGCCTACTTATCAACCTTGTGGAAGAAAAACGCCTTGGTTATCCTAAAGATTAGCTTTAATATATAAGCTACTCTTTAACATAGTGTCATTCACTTTATTGCAGAGTCTTGACTCATTCTGAGCTTGCTCCTTTGCGAGCATCTCTGGTGCCCATGGAACACTGCATAACCCGCTTCTTTGAGGAGTGTGACCCCAACAAGGATAAGCACATCACCCTGATGGAGTGGGGCCACTGCTTTGGAATTAAAGAAGGTAAATTCATCATCAGCCCGGGGAAAGGGGTGTCCTTTTCTCCAGCAGAGCCCTAAGCCCTGCAGCCCTCCTAGAGAGGTCCTGCAGCATCCTCAGATGGAAGCCTCCAGACAGGAAGGTGGCAGCACCACAGGTAGGACTCCTTTGGTGCACACACTGTCATGGCAAGGTTCTTGCCTACTTCCGTTACGATACTCTTTTTATCATACATCGAAGTCTTAGCAGTTGGCTAAACCAAAGAAAATGACATCAATCCCGAGAGCTGTGCCAAATATCAGAAGGCTACCCATCTGAGAAAGGAAGGATTTTATATCCTTTCTTAACCAGAGTATTGGTCCAAACTTCTAAAAATCATAGGTAAAGAGTAAAAGAACAAGTCTGATTCTGCCAGTGGGAGATGTCAGAAAAATCTTAGAATTCATAATGGATACACTAAAGACTGGGCCTCCTATCACAATAGAATGTGTCCAGATATTATGCTTTAATCCATGACTGCATCTTCAATGACAAAAATAATAGTAGTTGTAATGATAATAATATAAATGATGATAAGAAAATCATCATCATCATCATCATCATCATCATCAAAGTGTTCTTTCTTTACTCCTGTGATGGAGGAACTTATTTTAGACATTGGTTTTGCTAGGTTATGTCTTAATGTATTTCCTTTTATTTTCCTAAGTTAAGGCTGATTTTTATGAGCAAGCATGCTTTTAATGACCAAGATTTGATAGATGTTCAAAAAATGAAAAATCAGAACCACTTGCACAATGTAAATCAACAGTAAACATCAAATCGCTAAAGCAAGGGTTTTATACATATGTTTACAACATACAAGTAGGATGAATGTCCAGCCAATCAATAAAGAAAAGTAAGCTCATCAAAGGTCAGAATTCCCCAAAAAGGTAACTTGTGTGACCTTCACTTTAAAAATATTCTTCTTGGTATGTAGAATGCCTTGATATTAAAGAAAAGAGCTGAGAGTAGGAGAATTTACTTATTGATAAATAGGTAAGCAGAAAAGCTTAGCTCTTTTCTTCTGCAATTTTGTTCTGTGAAATAAACACAACTGTAATGAGCAAAGAATGTGTATTTCTGTGAGCACCAACTGTTGTGTATTGGTTGCCTATTGCTGCAAAACAAATTACTCTAAAGCTTAGAAGCTTAAAATCTCACAGTTTCCAAGATCGGGAATCTAAGATTAGTTTACCTGGATGGTTCTGGCTTGGGATCTGCTCTAAGCCCACCCACATGGCCACTATGTTGGGAGGCTTCATTTCCTCACCATGTGGTCTTCTCCATGGGATTGCTAACAGCACAACATCTGGTTTCTTCCGGAGTGGGTGATCAGAGAGAAAACAGAGAGTGAGAGAATCCAAGACTGAAGCTATAATGTCTTTTATAACCTAATTTCATGAGTAACATACATTACTTCTTCTATATTCTGTTGGTCAGACAGACAACCCTGCTATAATATGGGAGGAGCTCTTGGAGGTGGGCCATGACATACTATTTATATCCTGTTAACACTGATAGGAAATTAACAAGCTAGTAAGACTGAGACCGGCATTAATAATACCAATTTCCTTTCTAACATCTACAAACACAGTACTTATAAATTCAAATATATTCCTAAAAATAGCTGAAACTGCCTTTTCTAATTGCTGTGTTAAAAAGGACAGAATTTGAAACTAGCAGTTTTGGGGTGGAGTCTTTGGGTTTTCCACATAAAGTATCACGTCTTCTGCGAAGAGCGAGAGTTTGACTTCTGCTTCGCCGATATGGATGTGACATCCCAAGCACTTTTATTTCTTTTTGTTTTCTGATTGCTGAGGCTAGGAATTCTAGTACTATGTTGAACAGCTCCTGAGAATGGGCATCCCTGGTGTGTTCCTGACCTTAGGGAAAACCTCTGAGTTTTTTCCCATTGAGAATGGTATTCGCTGTGGGCTTTTCATACAGCCACTCTGGAAAACAGTATGGTAGTTCCTCAAGAAGTTAAAAATCGAGGTACCCTCTGGCCCAATGTTTGCACTACTGGGAATTTACCCCAAAGACACAAACATAGTGATCCAAAGGGACACCTGCACCTGAACATGTATAGCAGCAATGTCCACAATAGCCAAACTGTGGAAAGAGCCCAGATATCCATTGACAAATGGATGGACAAAGAAGATGTGGTATATATATATACAATAGGATATTACTCACCGACCCGAAAGGATGAAATCTTACCATTTACGTCAATGTGGATAGAACTGGAGGATATGATGCTGAGTGGAATAAGTCAATCAGAGAAAGACAATTATCATATGGTTTCACTCATATGTGGACTATAAGAAATAGTGCAGAGGATCATAGGGGAAAGGAGGGAAAACTGAATGGGAAGAAATCAGAGGGAGAGGAATCATGAGAGACTCTTAACTCTAGGAAACAAACTGAGGGTTGCTGGAGGGGAGGTGGGGGGGGGTTGGGGTAACTGGCCCATGAAGTGATGAACACTGGGTGTTATATGCAACTGATGAATTATTGAACACTACATCTGAAACTAATGAAGTACTATATGTACTATATGTTCGCTAATTGAGTTTAAATTTTTAAAAAAGGACAAAATATACCCAAGTAGAGCCACCCCACCCTACTCCCTCTACTCCACCATTATCAAGAGGGGGAAAACTTAGCTGGGACAGGACATATTTGTGTATGCCTTTTAATATTGCACTTGATTTTAACGGAGTGATGGAACTGGAACAGAGGCCATCTATTTAAGGAAATCAGTTGTGCTTCACTGTTCTGAAACTTCTGGCAGCTCTTCAGCGTGTAGTCTCACTCAGGCTCTGTGCAGAGTGGTTGTCTGGGAGGAGCCGGAAGGGCTTAGACTTCAGTGACTCGAAAAGCTCCTAATGATCTTGTTTGTTCACTGTGGTTTGGCCATGATTACATTATTTTGAAGCAGGGAAAGAATTATCACATAGTCAACCAATAAAGCAGATATTTAATATTCAGTCAGAATAAGTAAACAAGTTACTGCTTTGGGAAGTAGCTAGGGAAAACAAAACTAAATATTTCTAAGCACGTCCTTCCTTCCCTCGTGGCTGAGAAATCCACAGAAGGACGAGATAAATTTTAGCCAGTGTTTTCCTGAATTTTAACTGACTTTTATCTGAGCTAGATGTACTCAGATATTCCAGCTCTGTCATTCACTAGCTATGTGAATTAAGGCATACCACTTAACCTCAGCAAGTCTCATTTTCCTTATGTGTAAAAATGAGGTTTAATTAAAAGGTAAAGGAGTCTTACTTATTTAGTGCCCATGACATACCGTGTATCCACATTAATCTTCAGAAGAACCTTCCAAGTGAGACCAACAGAGCAAACGAGTCAGATCATGCAGGTCCAACTAAACCAGTTAAAGACATTATCCTAAGCGTACTGGAGGATCATGAAAGTGTTTTAAACAAGGGAGTGATTTCACTAGATCTGTATTTAAGAACGATTCTTTTGGTTACATCGTGGAGAAGCCCGAGAAGAGTTGAGAGGACTTGTGGTAAGTTCAGGCATTGTTGATGAGAACTTGAACTAGGCCAGTTACAGTGGGGGGAAAAGAAGGAAACCTATTCAAGATGTATTTAAAATATAAACATATTCTAGGTATATTCAAGAATATAAACATATTCAAGGTGTATAGATATTTCTGTATCTATATCTATAGATATTTTTATATCTATATCTATATATCTAAGACAAAGTTTGCTAGGAAATATGTGGGGGCAGGGAGCAGACAGTAGAGAAATTGAGAAGAAGAGAAGTATGACACTCGGGTTCCCTGCTCAGGCCAGGCAGGTAAACAGAGACACAGAAATAGAAAACGCAAGAACAGAAGCAGATTTGGGGAATATGGTAACTTCCATTTATGACATGTTGAACTTTTAAGTACGTGGGAGACATGTGCAGTTGATAGATAAATACATGGGTCAGCTTTTCAAGATGGGATTTTGGAACTTAAGTACATATTTGAGGATTATGAGCATACAGAAAGTAATTAGCACCATAGAAGAGAATTGCTTTCCTAAGAAAAATGTGTTGAGTTACATGGAGAAGGCTCTAGGGTTGAACACCAAGGAACAACATCTGGATGACAGATAGAGGAGGAAGAAGGAGCTCACGAAAGAGAATGAAAAGTCTCCTGAAAGGAAGAAAGAAAACAGGATAGCGCCTTGTCAAAGGAGGTTTTTGAAAAGGAGGAAGAGATCACAGTGCCAGACGCTGCTGAGATGTCAAGATAAAAGACTAAGAAGAATATTCCTTTTACACAGACCTAAGGATATCCTGGGTGGCCCTAGTAAGAGCGATTTTGGAGGAATGGGAGAGATGGAAGCCAGGTTCTATAGACTGAGAAAGAATATATGAGAAATGGTAAAGAGTGGCTGTTTGAAGGCAGGATAGAGCTAAAGAGGGATATAAAGTTGAGAGAAGCACTTCAGGGAATAAAATAAGCTTGAGTACTGGCCCATTCATTCATTCAACAGATGTTTACTGATGGTCCACATAGAGCCAGGTGCTGTTCTCAAGGCCGGATATGCAGCATATTTAAATGCTAATAGAAAGGGCCCCGGGAGGAAGGAAAGGTAGAAGATACAAGAAAAAGAAGCAAAAGAGGAAAATTAGGGGAGAATTTCGGAGGTCAGAAGAGGTCCTGGGCACAGGCAGAGAATTAGCCTAAAGTCAGCAGGAGGGACATCTCTCATCCAAACAACTAAAAGAAGACAAAAAGTATGAGCACAACAGTAAGTAAATTTACAAGTAGTGAGCCTAAAATGTCCATTTTACAAAATGAAGCCATTGTTCAAAAGAAATATGCCAAAGTTTATAATGTTTCCTATTCTTAGGCACAGACTTGTATTGGGCAGGAAAACTACCTGGTGTTCCAGACAGGGTATTAGTTTAATATACTCCAAGTTCATCTGCTTAAGTATTTGTTCAACAATTATTGAGTGAGGGTGGGCCATGTAGGAAGGAGTGGTCTCATAAACCCTAAGGGATGCTGTCTTCTTCCATAGGTGTGGCAACAACTTCTTTTATAATTACCCTGTTGGAGGGGCACCTAGGTGGCTCAGTCCATTAAGCATTTGACTGTCAATTTCAGCTCAGTTCATGACCTCAGGGTTGTGAGATCAAGCCCCGTGTTGGGCTCTACACTGTCTGTGAGGGCTGCTTAAGATTCTCTCTTTCTCTCCCTCTGCCCCCGCCCCCTGCCTGACTCTGGTACGTGCATTCTCTCTCTCTAACTCACTCTTGTGCATGCACAAAAAATAATAATTACTTGGTTGGAAATAGGATTTAATTGGTGCTATACTTCTACTTATTTCTATTATGTTTTAACAATCCTTGAAGGTTAGTATACTCAGCTCTTTCTTGGCTGGGCCTTTATCAGTGCTTCTCAACCCTACATTAGAACTACCAATGGAGCTTTTGAAATGTATACATGCCATTGGTCCATCCCTGGAAGTTCTGATTCAGGAGGCCAGGGTTAAGGCTTTGTAAGGACCTATTTTACTGTCCCTGCTCCCCTTCCCCCAGGAGACTTAAAAACAAGTCCTGGAAACCAGCTTCAGGTGTGGAGGCCAAGAAAAACAAAACTGTACCCACCGCGAGTCTAGCCCTGACATAAGTACAGCCATCTTGGCAAAGCAAAAGCTGGCACCCTGCACTGTAAGAGTGAGTTGGCATAAGAATGGCCATCCTGAAGCCGGGAAGCCATTTTACTGAGCGTCTCTAACCAGCCAGGCCTCACCGGGCACGTAACTTGCGATAAGAAAAAGTAGCTAAAACCTGAAAAAACAACTTAATCATATACCCCCGGGGAGGTTAGGTGGTGGTGCCAAGGGACCAAATGTTAAAGAAAAACAAATAGTTAACTTGCAGAGATCACAATCCTGCAAGACAGGAGTCTCCCTTGGTTTGCCAAAGTCCTGGTGATTTACAACAAAAAGGCTATTTTTCCAATGGCCCAAATTTCCAGAGACAAATGGTTCAGTATCTCGAGGCCTAAGGTCACCCTCCCCACCATAAAACTGAAGGAGGCTGAGGCAGAAGGAAATGTAAATAAAGTTAAATTTCTTCTACACCTAAAACTCACTTAATCGCCAGGATGGCTCCAGGGTGACGCGGGGGTAGCAAAAGGTTAGAGAAAGTTACACTGTCAAAGTGGGGCGCAAGATACGTATGTAGCTATGAAAAAGTGCCTTGAAAATGCTATATAAACCCTTGGCTTTGAGTGCTCGGGGTCCTTGTTGAAACCCGCTGCGCCGGGCAGATACTTGGACCCCAGCTAGCTGGAAATAAGCCTCGATGTGTGACTTTGCATTATCAAGAGTGTTCCCTGTCTAATTGAGGGGTGGTCAACTCCATACCCTAACAGCTTGAGGGCGTATCTTTTTTTTTTTTTTTTAATTGAGGCACAGTTGACACATCATGTTACATTAATTTCAGGTGTGCAGGATAGGGATTCAACAAGTCTGTATGTTACCATTATGCTCACTGCAAGTGTAGCTACCCTCTGTCCCCATACAAAGCTATTACTGTACCATTGACTGTATTCCTTACACTGTACCTTTTATCCCTGTGACTCATTTTATTTTATCCCTGTGACTTCTGTAACTGGAGGCCTGTACCTCCCACTCCCCTTCACCCATTTTGCCCATCTCTCCACCCCTCCCCTCTGGCAGCCATCAGTTCTTTCTCTATTTCTGCCTTTTGTTTGGTCATTTGTTTTGTTTTTTAGATTCCACATATAACTGAAACCATATGGTATCTTTTTAAAAGCTTCACAGGTGATGCTGATGCCCTACCAGCGTCAAGATCTCCTACAGTCTTATTAGATGGTTTCTCTAATCCCCTAGCTCTGACATTATTTGTTTATATTACTACTCTGGCTATTTTCTGAAAGTGTGTTTTGTTTTGTTTTTGCTTTTTACAGAAGACATAGATGAAAACCTCCTATTTTGAATAAAGATTTGAGAGAATTCAAACATTCCAGCATCCTCCCGTGTTCCTGACCACTCCAGAAAATATATGCAGCTGCAATACTTGTAGATTTATATTTAGCAAAATATATGAGAAGACAATGAGAGTAATTGCTTGCTAACAGTGTATGCACCAAGCATTTAACATTAGCTTTGGAAATAAAACTTTAAATAAAGTCAACGTATGCAAAATACTGTGTACTGTTTTTGAACAGGAGTTTAAGTCATCACTCTCTGCATCCACTTGAGATACTTACTAATCATAAAACTTGAAGAAAATTTTGTCATTTTGTCCGTAATATCATGTATACTTCAAGAAAATGGTATAATGTTCTTTTGTTGTTAAGGTGTATTATTTTCAGCATCTTGATGTCCTAATAAAAATCTAAATGCTTACTCAAATTTATTTCCAGTCATTTATTTAAACAACCATATGTGAAAGACCAACTCAGAACTCACCCTTCAAATCAAATTATAATTGTGCTTCCTAGATCCTACTACTTTAATGAAGTGAGTGTGGATGGGGGAGATGTTTCCTATGGGAAACAAATACTCAATTGCTAAATGGTAGATGTTTATTAATGTCCTTTGTCATGCTGTAAATTTAAACAGAAAAGAAATAAATTCAAGTGCTTTCTACTAAGTTCAGTTTAAAATATGATTATGCACTGCTCAATACAACTAATTCTAACTTTCCTGCAGCTGTTGGGAGGAAAGGGGACCCCACAAAATTTCTACACATTTCGTGTCCTCAAAATAAAAGTAATGTAAAGATAATGGAGGCAGTAAAAAAGCTCTGAAGTGTCTTAATGTCCAATGTAGTCAGAGATAAATATTACTACTGTAAATTGATAGCAAGAAATCAGTCGTAAGAGAAATTTTGTGTTTTCATTTGAACTCTTTCTTCTTTGATAACTGTTAATACAGTAAAGGCTAGATTGCAAAAATAATAAGACATCATGATAGAGCTTTTTCCAAGGTCTGAACCAAAGCAGTAAAAGAACCTGACACCTTCTATACTCTACTTAACAATATTTAAAAAGAAAATAAAATGGATTTTGGTACATATTTTCCTACCTGAAATGAAAGATAATCAATGCAATTGTCTTTTTTTTTTTAAATAATCAAAAATGTGTCATTGTGGTTGTTAAGAGCTTTGTCTATTGTAGTCACTGAGAGAATCTGCCCAAGAAATTTCATCTGAAGGAACTCCTGGAAAAGCTTGCCTTTTAACAGGATAATTTTCTCTGATTAACATCAAAATCATATTATCTATTTTCTTAGCTTTGTGAGTCACTTGTTCTTAACCAGACCATATCACACCCATCATTTCTAAATAATTAAGTTCAATTTGATTAATCAAAATATAAATATTATATATAATTTTCTCCAGCTACAGAAATAAGCTTAGAAATTATTCCAAAATTCAGAATGTTTTTATTTATAGCTGCAGAGAAATGACATGAGAAGTCTTAATTATAGTTATAAATTTATGAATTTGTTAGGAACTCTGAAATTATGTTTGGAGGTATTAATTAGAACTAAATTATCACTTTAAATGTTTTAGAATAGTGAAAAGTGATCTTAATTATAAAGGCACTACCTGTTTATTTAAAATGTTTCATTTGAAAATAAGGTCATTTTGGACTGACAAATATTATTTAATAGTAAAAAATTTTAGAACCTTAAATTTTCTGTCCACTAAGTCTCCCTTGTATATTGCCGCCCTACATGATATATTGTAGACATACTTTAATATTCTTGATGGTCACAATTTTTTTTTAAAGATTTTATTTATTTATTTGACAGAGAGAAAGATCACAAGTAGGCCGAGAGGCAGGCAGAGAGAGAGAGAGGGGAAAGCAGGCTCCCTGCCAAGCAGAGAGCCCAATACGGGGCTTGATCTCAGGACCCCGAGACCATGACCCGGGCCGAAAGCAGAGGCTCAACCCACTGAGCCACCCAGGCCATTGTGGTCACAATTTTTAACTGTGGTTTGTTTGTGATAAAGACATTCCTCTAATCCCAACCAAGAAGATGAAGTTATTTTCTCAGTCATCAGTCTTTAAGCCCTATCTCTGTGTGAGATACTTGAGCAGTTGGACTTCTAGTCTGAAACTAGTTATTCAGTTTAGCTTTAAATCTTGTGACTCACATTACCCATGACCATAAAGGCATTAGTAATACGACTTAAATACTAGATGGGGATACAGATTCTAGAAGATCACACTGCTCCTTGACTTCATTGCTCCGAGGGCCATTTGAAGCAAAGGTAATTAAAAAGATACACAGTATATTCTGGGCTGTTGCTATTGCATTAGGTAAAAGAAGGTAAAATTTTCTCGTGTCGGGTAACTTATGATTTCTAACAAGCTCACTGATCGAAGAAGAAAACTCAAGGGTTTAGATCCCGAAGGAAGAAAGGAGAAGGAGAAACCTGAAAAAGACGAGAAAGGTAAATAAGTTGCCTAATTCAGGCAAAGTAAATTAGCATGAAGATAAGTCATAGTTGAGTTTAAAATAAATATATATAAAATAGTTGATGAGTGACTTTTATAAAGAGATATACCTTGCTTCAGATGCTGAAGTCTTAATGAGAGTGTGATAAATCTGATTTTTCTCTCAAAATTCAATTCCAGAGCACTGTTTTTTGGTTTGAAACTCACATGGTAAATCAATTTGAATTAAATGTGATTTAAGACAGTAAAAATACTTGCTTTCTGAATCTGCTGGCCAGTAAAGACCACACTGATTTGCTTTTTTTTTTTTTTTAAGATTTTATGTATTTATTTGACAGAGAGAAATCACAAGTAGATGGAGAGGCAGGCAGAGAGAGAGAGGGAAGCAGGCTCCCTGCTGAGCAGAGAGCCCGATGCGGGACTCGATCCCAGGACCCTGAGATCATGACCTGAACCAAAGGCAGCGGCTTAACCCACTGAGCCACCCAGGCACCCCTGATTTGCTTTTTTGAATTACTCATATTTACTCATATTGTACTATATCTATCAACCCACTATGCCTTATAAGATTTTCCCCCTATCGTTTTCTTCTTGAGAAATTGTAATTGTCAGTAACAGCATCCAGCCTATGTAAAGGTCTAGTAAGTCTCATGTGGGTAGAAGCTCAAGGTGGATTTATTTGTATATTATATAAGAAATCTCATTTGAGGAGTACTTGGGTTAAGTGCCTTCAATTCAGGTCATGATCCCAGGGTCCTGGGGTTAAACCCCACATCCGGCTTTCTGCTCAGCAGGGAATCTGCTTCTCGAACTCTCTCTCCCTCCCATTCTTCCTCCCTCCTCACTGCTTGTTCTCTCTCTCTCTCTCTCTCAAATAAATAAATAAAATCTAAAAAAAAGAAAAAAGAAGAAAATCTCATTTGAGCCAGTGATGATATGTCCCCAATACTAAGCATGATGAAACGCTGGTGTTTAAAGATTGGTGGGTAGAGGTTACAAATTCAAATAACTTCAGGGACCAAACAGGTATAGGTTAAACTGTGAGATTATAGGGAAGAGTAGGAACTGTACGCAGTGTTATCAGCCAGAGAATGCATGTCTTCTCTAAAGGCATGCGAAGTTTTTTAAGGCATTAGGCTAAGCTTGACAAAACCTGTATCTGGAGGCAGATACAGCTTGACCACTGCTTCAACCCCTCTAACTAAACAGCCTATTTAGGACTTAGAAAAAAACTAAAATGATTTTCTAACCCTTCAATTCCAGACTCTTCCTTCAGAATGCAATTCCTTGTCTTGGCTGGCCTTTTGAGCGCTGCCACTGCCCTGCCCATCCCCGTGAGTACACCTCCTCCATTGTCCACTCCATTTCCAGTCTAGAGAGAGTACTTCTGGGCTAGTATTTCTGGCTAGTATTTCTGAGCCTTTCCTGTATCTTTTCATTTCATGAAAGAGAAAGGCAGAGTCCAGGAAAACTGTAGAGTCAGGAATTTATCACTCGTCTTCAGCCCAGTGGTCTTCTCAGGACAAATCTCAGTCCCATGTGCCATCTGCCATCTGACCTTGAGCAAGGGGCTGACCCATGGCTTCCCAGTCCGTAAAGTAAGTCGTAAGAGCGACCTCAGAGTAGTGCAAAGATAATAAAAATGCATATGAAGCCAGATTTCCTCTGGCTCATCCAGCTAGGACTGAAAAATAGGCAGCTCTCAAATAAACTTAGCAAGATAGAACTCCTATTTCACAGTGACCTAAGTCTTAATTATGCAGTTTGAATTGAGCTTCATTTACAGTATCTTTACCCCAAACCATCTCATGTTGACTGTAGCCATGCCTCGCACATCCATACAAATGATTTCTACAAGTGTCATTTGTGTCAGCTGTAGTCTGAACATGTAGGACACCAAGTAGACAAGAAATCCTCTTTCCTGCACTCTTTCTAACCAAGGAGCTTTCAAAGTGAGGGAGCATTCAAAATTTGTGTTTGGGGATACAAAATTTAAATTGACAGTACTACACTCCCTTCGCTTTGAACTTCTGAATGCTAAGAAGGAAACTGAGAGCACTGTTGATTCGAAGATAAAGAGACATGCAACATGTAATGACTCTTACGAAATGTAAATAAAAACATTATTCGGAAGTAAGCTTAAAGGCAAAAAGTACACCTTCTAAATCACTGGACAAAATTAATTCGACCTTTCCCCATTAGATAGGCAACCGCTTTTCATTTCGGAAGTGAAGGTGCACCACTGGTGGGCACACTGCCAAACAGTGGCCTGTTACTGACTCTCATAAAATCTCTTTATAACGAACACTCTATTACCACATGTTGCTTCACCTTGTTGCTGTTGTTGTTTTACAAGCTTGAACAATTTGGAGGAAGTACCAGTGAACAGGTAAACTTCTCATTGTATTTTCAAGTGCCGTGTTCATCATTTTTAAAGTTGACAGTTGTCTGAAATGACTGACATCATGTTTCTTTTTACAGAGATTTGGCTTTTACCCACTGCCAGGACCGCCATTTTTTCCTCCGATCCTGTTTCCCCCACCTCCACCTCCACAACTACCCTTGGTAAACATGGGTTTGAAGAATCTCAAATTCCAAAAAAAAATTTATTACTTAAATGATGGTTGTTAAATTTCCCCAATTTTCATACACTTATATGAGGCTTAATTTCAGGTTGCCAGACATCATCAGCTCTTCACACCCCCACACAGCATAACCTGTGGCAGAATGTGACAAGAACCAGCAGATTTCCCCCTCTGAATATTCAGTGACTTCTTCCAATGGCTCTCTCTCTCTACACTTACCATCAAAAAAGTGTTCATACTGAATTCCTTTGACTATGGAGAGCCTAGTTGCTCTTCATGAAGAAAATACCTCTTTTAGTATTTTTTCCTAAATCATCTTGCCGCTTTTTTTTCTCAAAAGTTTTTTTTTTTTTGAGCTCTTTGTAACTTCCTCTCCACAGGTGAAACAATATAATTATTTTGCTCTTCCTGTTAATTCCTCTCCAATCTCTCCTAATATCTGGATTCTTGTAACATTTTTAAATAAAGGCCGGAGAGTGCTAAATACATACTAGAAATTCCTTCACTCTCTATGGAATAGTTACACTGGTACAGATAGGTTACGTTCATTTGATTAATATTTACACGTGTCTACTGCATGATAGGGTCTCTGGAGGGTAGGAAATAAAAAAACTATGAGATATGTTCCCAGTAGGATGAGAGAGATGCATCAGTGTAAAAATGTATGTTGATAAGTGCTTCTAGATGTAAATACAGAGTGGATTTGGGCTGTGGATCCAAAGACTTGATTCACAGAGGAGACGTGATCTGAGCCAGGTCACAAGGGCTGAGGAGTGGCTGGGATGCCTCAGGCAGAGGGAACTGTAAGTGTGCCAGAGGGACCTGAGAGCGACAGGACAGTTTGGGCAAATGACCAGTACAATGAGGCTTTTGAAAAGTTAACACACATATTAAAATAGCATCTTGCTCAACTTCTTGTCTACCACCTATTTTGAAAACAAACATGATTTTGTATAATTTTATATCTAAATGAAATAAATGAGTTTTATATCTAAATGAAATAAACACCTTCCTTTTGCTTGTATTTAATTTAAACGGTTTATTTTGCAACTTTAAGTAGGCTTTTGGAAATTTGTCACTGAAGTTACAGTCCTCAATGGAACAGTCTTTCCCTTTAATGTTTTCACATATCCTAAATTTCTAAGTACTTGCATTTATCATCAGCTGCTAATTAATTGCTAATTTTGGTTCAGTCAAAGTTAGAGCATTGTTTTCCTTTTTTTTTTTTTTTGGCTGAAATTCAGTAAGATTTAAGTAATGCAAAATCCTGAAGTTTTGGGTTATAATCAGAATGTAGGAATCTCGGTTAACATCTTATGGGAAATCTGTGCGGCAACAGATCACTAGTATTTGAAATGAAAACTTCCACCAGATGGCAGAGTGGTATTAAAAAGCAAAGGAAAAACTACTCCAGAAAAACTGGTAAATTTGCAAGCACTATCTAATGCGTAAGATTCCTTGGCTTTCGATTTAACTAAGCAAAACAACAACAAAACAAAACAAAAACAAAACACATACCTCTTGAGAGAAACAAATAATTTAAAATCCGTTAGACTCTAAGCTCCACCAAGTTGAAAGTGGGCTCCTTGAGAGCATAATTGCTCAATAAATACTGATGGAGGATGGATGGATAAATGAGTTAATGAGAAAAAAAGCTAAAACAAAATTTTGTTTTATTCACAATTCACTTTCTTCCCCCTCTTTTTTCGTAGATTCCAATTCCTCTTCCTTTTCCTCTTCCTTTTCCTTTTGATCCAAATCAGGTAAGTATACTTAAAATTTCCTTTAAGAAAGTATTTAAATGAATGAAACAAATGAAACAAAACAATAGCTTGAAAATTCTTTAGATTTAATTGGAGAGAAACCTGATATCAAGAATTAATAGTCATCATTCTCTTTTGGACCTTCAGTTATGGGTATTTTATCAGGTTTGGGTTATTTTATATACAAATCTCATATACCCTTGCAGATTGAAATACCTAAGACCTGAAACTTTCCTTAATCGTGTGGAAGGAGCCCAGGAAACTAGTACAAAAATCATTTGAAGTCAAATATTCTAGGGATGCAAACTCTGTCATTTCATACTCTGGAGTGATCTTGAATTCCTTTGAGTCTTACTTTCTTCTAGAATATAAAATAATGAAAATGAATGACTTACAAAATCTATTTCCCCTCTAAAATCTTATGCTTATATCTACCATTAATGAGAGGAAAATGCATTCTTTTAAAATGAAATCCTTTAAACTGGATTTAAGATTGTGGCCACGTTATAAAAGGATTATTTAAATTTCATTTTTGACAGAATTTTGCTGGATGGGAGGACAATTACATATGATAAGATTGATTCAGTCATAAATCAAAAAATAAGTTATCTAAATTAAAGCATATTAAAACTAAATTTGTTAATCATACTCCTATTATAATGATGGGAAATGACATTCGTTAAGGTTTTCTTTCATAAAAAAGTGATCCTAAAATATAGTCTTTTTCCCAACCTAGTAAGCGTAAGTTTAATGACTTTTTCAAGAAGTCCCTGCTATGTCTGGAGACCACAAAAGACAAAGTGGACTATATGCTTCCAGAGACAGCAGGTCTGGCGGGAGGGAGAGAGGGGTTACTCAAAATATTAATGAATATGATTCTTAATGACAATTTTTAGAAATGTCAGAATTCTAAAAAGCATGTTTTCATTAATCAATCTAATATAAAATGATTAACATAGACAAGATAGACAAAATGCTGAATTACAACTCCTTCATTATTTGATTATTTCCTTTATTCTAGGTCCTGACACTTAATGACCTTATAACGGTAAATATATCTGCCCTATTAAAGTATAAAGTTCAAAAAATGCTACATGCAACTCCTTATATAAGATGAGAATTACTATCTTTATTAGTCTGATTCATTTGGAAACAAAATAAAGCCCAGCTGTTAAATTCAAAGCGAAAAAACAATCTCAGTGCATATGGACAGTTCTACAGTCAATTCTTCAATTCATCCAGACCATAAACTGACAAAACCACCTCTTTGATCACGGATGAGGGTGAAATTGAAGAGTCAAAAGACTTAGATCTACAGGGTAAATTGCTCTAGAGAAACTAAATAGACTTGATTATTTCTTCATTAACAATGCATTAGCATAAACACATAATACACTAAAAATTATCAAATCTAAATTCCAAAGATAATAATTTTTTTAACTGAAATGCACAAATTCAACTTCTTTTTTTTTTTTTTTTTTTTTTTTTACAAATTCAACTTCTTAATGAGGCCCTTTATTGATACAATAAGTTGTTCAGAATCTTAGTTTATGAAAACTCAGGAGAAATACCTGAGTGGATTTTATAAAAGAGAACACTAAAAAATTCCATTTCCTCTAAAAACATACTTTTCATATTTAACCATTTTCTGAAATCAAGACAAACCTTGCGATAGATACATCCTTTTATTCTAAGATCTTTTTCTTTAAAATGCCATCATTAACTAAAATGTACGTTATACAATCGGTGGTATCTTAGAATCAAAGACATGCATGTTTTGTAAAAATGTCAAAAACTTGGGCCCAAATCATTTGTGTGCCTGAGAGAAAAATTTTCCAAGTTGAGACTATTTAAAGCCAGCTATCTTGAGGAATATTTAAGTGTCCCAGAAACTTGAGTTCAAACAGCTTCTGAGTCTACCCAATAAGAACTTTAGTCTCTTTAGTTCAAGTGCTAGTGCTCGCCCTACAATCCACTCTGTTTAAGCAACATTATAGTCCATTTCCAAATGGCAAACAGTAAAAATTCTTGCATATTTCTAACTAAAAAGGTTTTAGAAAACTACCTTCCATGAATAATTACTGATGATTACAAAAATAGCAAGTTCACCTCTACATCAAACATGGCTGAAAGACCACTGGCCTGTGGTTAGAAAGCTTCTACGCCCACCTTTGCAATTAAATTATCTGTGTGACCGTGGGTAAAAGTATAGTTTACCTCTAAAGTCTCTCCCAGTGAAAATACTGACTCCTCAGACACATGACCCATTCAGATGACTGGATCTGAACACTTAATACCTATTTATACTTTCCTTTACTGAACTTCTTGAAAGTCTTATGGGCTGGGACATCTGGCTGGCTTAGTCAGTAGGGTGTGTGATTCTTGATCTCAGGGTCATGAGCTTGAATCCCATGTTGAGTGACTACTTGAAAATTAAATCTTTAAAAAAAAAAAAAAGTGCTGGCGCCTGGGTGGCTCAGTGGGTTAAAGCCTCTGCCTTTGGCTCAGGTCATGATCCCAGGGTCCTGGGATCGAGCCCCACATTGGGCTCTCTGCAGGGAGCTTGCTTCCTCCTCTCTCTCTCTCTCTGCCTGCCTCTCTGCCTACTTGTGATCTCTGTTTCTCAAATAAATAAATTTTTAAAAATCTTTAAAAAAAAAAAAAGTGCTGTTGGCCACTACTCATTCTGTGAAGAATTCTGACAGCATAACTTATAGAACTGCCTTATCTTCAGAGCCATAAGATTTTTTTTCTCCCAGTGTTCCTAGTTAAGTCAGAAAGCAGGCCCAAGAGAACAAACACTACCTCAGGTATTACTCTTGCCTAAGAGAAAATTGGGACAGTTTTTAGCTTACATGTTCTTGCATATGTGCTGGGATGGACAGCTCTGCAAATAGAGGGATTAGCCTTCTTTCAGTGGTCAATTTCTTCAGCAAGCTGCCGGTCTATTAAAACAGGAAGACCTGTGGAAGCTACAAAGCAGTACTTTTCCAGTGAAACTGCTTGTCTAAGGAGACCCTCAAAGCAAAGTATTCATAGTTGTCCTAAAATTTTGGTTCAAGTATCATTCACATAGGGAGCTTGCATAATTTAAGAAAAGTAGCACTTGCCTGGATGTGTACACAGCAAGTTTTTGGGTTTTTTTTTTAAGATTTTATTTATTTGAGAGAGAGTGCGTGTGTGAGAGAGAGAAAGAGAGCATGAGAGGAGAGAGGTCAGTGGGAGAAGCAGACTCCCCACTAAGCAGGGAGCCTGATGTGAGACTCGATCCCTGGACTCCAGGATCATGACCTGAGCTGAAGGCAGACGCTTAACCAACTGAGCCAACCAGGCGCCCACACAGCAAGTTTCTTTCTTTCTTTCTTTCTTTTTTTTTTTAAGATTTTATTTATTTATTTGACGGAGAAAGAGAGAGCACAAGCAGCGGGGAGTGGCAAACAGAGGGAGAGGGAGAAGCAGGCTCCCCGCTGAGCAGGGAGCCCAACATGGGGCTCGATCCCAGGACTCAGAGATCATGCCCCTAGCCAAAGGCAGATGCTCAACTGACTGAGCCACCCAGGCGCCCCCACAGAGCAAGTTTCTTAACCACCCACATCAATCCTATCTTTTAGATTATAGTGAATATAGTTATAAGAAAATAGTTTTTTGAATTAAGGAAATTTAAATCTAGATATTGTATATTTATTTTAAAATTTACACCATATAAATAAAGCACTAAAAATGGAATTAATTTTTCAACAAAACAAAGATTTTTCATATGGAAAATATTTTAGCTTACATGTGGACCAAGTTAAAAATAAACCCACTGACAGCTCTAGCACTGATCATTGACTTTTCTTCTTTCAGTTAATCACTTCTATTTTGAACCAACTCGGGGTAAGTTCACATTAACTTTTAAGCTATTGTAAACTACAAACCTATTTAATGGACTGAAGAAATCTTTTTTTTTTTTTTTAGGGTTTCATTGGGGTAAGACTTTATTTCTATGATTTTATTGATAAACGTAAGTGACATTTAATCTCAGAAAAGGTAAGAATAATTCTCCTGAACTATAAAAACATATGGCATAGTCAAACCCAACTGACTTACCCAAATTAGAACTTCTGAATTATAAACTCTAGGCTCTTTAGATCACAATTTCTGTAGATCTAAAAATGTATTATTTTCATAATGTCCATGGTATGTGACAAAATTTCAGCTTACAGAAATATATGCAATAATAGGTTAATAAATTTCAAACAGTAAATTTTTTCTCAACCTCGTTGTTTTATGGACAATTCATGGTAAGCAGTGAAAAAAGTCTGCTGTGAAACTACCACATCTAGAAATGGCCTGATTTCGAGGCAAGGCAACACATCTCCGTAACACTGAAGCATCAGCTTTGCTGGATGGCAAGGCTACAAACCTTGAAACTTCCCACTTTCTCATCCAAGTTTGCTTTCATTTAAAATACATACAAAAAGTAGGTATGTTCCTTTTTTAAATATCTGAATTAATGTCAATGAAGTCTATACAGTATTTAGTTATTTTAATCTACCTTGAGAGAAGCTGAGTCAAAATAGTCCCAATCCCAATTTTGAGAAAGAAATTGGATTTCACCCAAGTTTTCCTTCTGACAAATTTCACTGCCCTAAAACATTTACTTAGTATTTCTTACCATTTCAAATGCTCTTATCAGGCCATCGGAAGGCCAGATGGGGGAAGTTAAGCTCTTTGTGGCAGAAAACCCAGTTGAGGGTTCAATTTATCAGCACTTCGGGTGTAACAGAACCACATTATTTTCTACCTCCCAGTACGCGTGATTACACCAATACAACCCAACACCAATAAATTAACTGTAGGATTGGAGACATGAGTGGAAGCAAAGAAAAACTTATAGCAAAAATACCTTCATATAATAACTATAGTCTGTAATGTTTATTTTGGCAGAAATAATTCTCTATGTCAGAAGTTATATACAGTAAGTACAATCTCCAAATACGTTTCAAGCACTATTACACATTTTAAAAATATTTTTACCTTATGAGTTTAATAGTCTCAGGTCATGTCCATATTGATAAATTAATAGTTTGAGGAAAGGTGTACTGATGAAAGCAGGTAATTAACCTATTCAAATTCATTACAAATGCTTTCTTCAAAGGATGCATTTTTAAATCAGTTTATTAAAACTTCACAAATATGTTAGAGTGTAATACTACCCACCATTTCTTATACTATAAGAAAATATAGCATTTAGCCTCTAAAGGTGGTTAGAATTTTCAAGTGCCCTCTTTAGCTACCAAATATTTAGGTTGTAGATAATTATGGTCTTACTCTGTAAGTCCAGCATATTGCTTCCGTTTGAGTTTGAAATGCTTTCAAAAGCTTCAGAACACCTGCTAGCAAGACAAATATTGGCTGCTGCCACTTATCCTTAAGATATTACCAAATAAAATGTCTCTGAGCCAAAATTTCAATTCCAACAATGCTAGCTAAACCACACATGGCCCTAAAGTCAAGTCATAAACTCTATCAATATGGATAATGTGAGTAGTCCTTAAGCGATGTATAATCTTCCGAACTGCATGCTTAAAGTAACAAAACTTCTTCTCCTTAGTAAGGAATACAATACAGAAGAGGTTTATGAACAAGGCAGACCTGGATTCAAATCCCAGCTCTGTCCCTTTCTGAATTAACCTTGGGACAATTTTTCTAAATATCATTTTCATCTGTGAAATGGAAATAATACCACCTAACATCATGATTGTTTGGAGGATTGAGTGATATAATGTAGATACTCAGTAAGTGGTATCTGTTAATACTATTTTGCTAAATATTTCTTTTAGACAAAAGTATTTCAATAGTATTCCTTATACCTAAAATACAAGAAAAGCAAATATGGAGGTAATATCACCTAGTAATATAGGAGCAGATATTCCTCCATAAATGTCTTAAACTAAAATTTTAATGTTTTTTTCTTATTATAGATGATGCTGGATATTTAAAACACTTATCAGAAGATTATCTGCTTCTATCCTATCTATAGTTTATAGGAATTTTATAATTCTGCATACTTTATATGTCCCAGAGAAAACTCCAAAATGCCATGAAGAATTTATCTACAGACCATGTGCTTTAGTACTTCTTTAAATAAAGTGTTGTATTATCTAATATCTTTTCTAATGTCAATGTAAATGTTTCAACACTATTACACCTAAGTAAATGTTAACCTTCAGAGAATTGCTCAAACTTTCTTAAGAGCCTTAGTAAGCAGCTTCAATTTAAAGAATTCCATTTAGTGCCAGGAAAAAGCAATCTCTTCTTGCCAAACAGTAAAAGTAGAATCCAAACAGTTCATTCTAGAAGAAGGTCATCCTACATACCTACCTAATGAGCAGGTCATCCTAGTCAGCACTAAGGGACTAATAAGTCCCTTATTACATAACCAGGGACCAGGATTTTATGGATTTTAGAAAATTAATGTCATATTGAAACCTTATAATGCTTCCAGAATGGTCTGAAACAACACCCTGAAATCAAACATTCTAATGTTTCTCAGCAAAACTTACAGTCACAGGAATGGGCAGAAAGCTTCCTGTCAGTTCAGCTCAGGTTTACCACCAAAGTAGTTTTGATACCAAATTGGGGAGCTAAAAACCTTTTGATTTACTTTAGCCCACTTTTGTCCTCAAGCTACTATAATACTTTTTCCAAATATGGTAAGGGAAACAACCATGTCCTTTTTTTAAAAAAAAAAAAAGATTTATTTATTTATTTGACACAGAGAGAGAGAGAGAGAGATCACAAGTAGGCAGAGACAGAGAGGGGGAAGCAGGCTCCCTGCTGAGCAGAGAGCCTGATGTTGGGCTCGATCCCAGGATCCTGGGATCATGACCTGAGCTGAAGGCAGAGGCTTAACTCAGAGCCCCCCAGGTGCCCCAACAACCCTGTCTTTATTCCCTAAACCTCCTTTTCTTCAGATCCCCCATCTGTAGTCCAGCTGGAATAAAGGAATTATGAAGGTCCTCACTTTAGGTTGACAGGACTAAATACCACAGGACTTTCCCAATGGACATCGTATAGCCAAAATGTGATACACCTGCCCATCAGAAAAGTATTCTTTTCCTTCCTCTACCCTACCTCCACGAGCACCCAGACCATCAACAACTCTTTCCTTTTCTCAAATCATGTTAACAGTAGGCCTCTCAAAAACCTATTCAAATCCTTATCGTTCCCTTCCAAAAAAAATAAATAAATAACTCTGAAAAGACCTCCGTCTGTCTCATTTCAATCCCTTTCTGAACATTTATTTATTAACATATAATGTACTGTTTCAGGGGTACAGGTCTGTGATTCATTAGTGTTATACAATTCACAGCACTCACAACACATACCCTCCCCAGTGTCCATCACCCAGCCACCCTATTCCTCCCACTCCCCTCCACTCCAGAAACCCTGTTTGTTTCCTGAGATTGAGTCTCTCATGGTTTGTCTCCCTCTGGTTTTGTCTTGTTTCATTTTTCCCTCCCTTCCCCTATGATCCTCTGTCTTGTTTCTCAGATTCCTCATATCAGTGAGATCATATGATAATTATCTTTCTGATTGACTTATTTTGCTTACTATAATACCCTCAAGTTCTACCTACGTCATTGTAAATGGCAAGATTGTCTTTTTGATGGCTGCATAATATTCCATTGTATGACCATCTATTCTTAATTCACTTATGATACATGCAGTTATAGTAGAGTGAAATAAACATATCATTTTACGATTCTCTGAATATATCTTTTAATTCAGAATTTTTGGGGTTTTGGGGGGGTTTTTTATTTAAAAGATTTTTATTTATTTATTTGACAGGGAGAGAGAAAGAGCACAAGCAGAGGGAGCAGCAGGCAGAGGGAGAGGGAGATGCAGGATCCCCAATGAGCAGGGAGCCCAAAGCGGGACTCGATCCCAGGAACATGGTATCATGACCTGAGCTGAAGGCAGGTGCTTAATCAACTCAGCCACTCAGGCATCCCTAATTGAGAATTTTTGAAAAGTGAGAACGGGAGCTCTTGTTCATTGACCTTGATCTTTATTGACTAAAAGAGTGACTGAAACTTCCTCAAAACACGGATTCTAAAGTCAAGAAAAATATATAAGGTTTCCATTTTGAAAATTCCAAGATTCCAAATTCCAAGATTACATAAAACAAAATATGAGGCAAATAATTTAAAGATAGATTAGACAATGGTGATGCTCCTCCTAAAAGGAGCCTGATGTGGCAGGAACATCCTTCAGACAACAGAAGATCAACAGAAAAAAAAAAAATGATAAGTAAGAACTAGATGGAAAACAGAAGTTATGGCTGACCATAAATTTATCTTTATTCAGATTATGATTCTTGAGCGAGCATCAGTTGTTTAGACTTGGTTTAAGCTATGCTTAATTAGAACACATACAAAATGATTATTTATATTGCTTTTGATTGGAAAGCAGAAAATTCTGTGTTGCATTTCACTATATTTACTAATTATATTCTGATACGAACTTCTAAATGCAAATAGCTCTGAAAGTGAATAAAATAAATTCCAAGTGACCAACACTGCCCTCCTGTAGGACGAGCTCTGTGATGCTGCCTTCTTTTCAGCACATGCCCCTTTGCTGGCTCATGGTTCCCACAGTGATGTGGGCTACAACCCGCGGCACTCGGTTTCAGTTTCAGAGTCCTCGCTCCAGTGTGCATCTCGCTTTTCGGCCACCAGTTTGATGAACTGAGAGTGACTGGCATAAAGCTGGAGTTGATCACTGATGTCCACCCATTTCACTTTTCCAGCATCATCGCCAGCTTCTAGGGTAAGGTTATCCATTACCTCACCTGTTACCAAAGAAAAAAAATATCACCAAGAAAAAGTTTTTCAACATAATTCTGTAGCTTCAAGTAAATGTGGCCCAGTCCATTAAAAACTAGAATGTTCCAAATCTTCGAAATGCCCCAATTTTAATCAAGTTTCTAAATTTTTTAAAGAAAGATTTTATTTACTATTTACTTGAGAGAGAGAGAGCACGAGCAGCGGGAAGGGCAGAGGGACAAGCAGACTCTGCGCTGTGTGCAAAGCCCGAAGTCAAGCTTGTTCCCAGGACCTGAAATCATGACCTGAGTTGAAGCCACTTTAAATGAGCCACCCAGGTATCACCCCCCAAGTTCCTAAATTTTAAGTAGAGGCACAAATAAGGAAGCTTTTCTCTTTGAAAAGTAAGAATATCAGCCTTTAAAAAAAGAGTTCTATTAAATAAGTATGAAAACTTATGTCAAAATAAATTCTAGAGGGATTAGAGATTTAAATGTATAAAAAATAAAACAATTATTGGCAATTCATTTTACACCATTAAGGTAAGTGGGCCTTTCTAAGCATGACCCCAAACCAGAAATCATAAATGAAAATATTTATAATTGTATTTACAAATAAATATAAATATTAAAATAATATAATAATATACTTATCAAAAAATTAAAAGTAATGCTGCTCTCATTCACTATTGTACATTCATTACTTATGAATGTAAATGGCATATTTCTGTAAGAAAATTTGCCAATGCTATCAAGAGCTTTGAAAAAGCAAATGCTCTTTGATGAGCATTCATTCCACAAGTATCAGGGTGTCTCTTACCCAGTTTAATAAACATAAGTCAGTTTACCTGTTTCATCATGGTAGTTCACAGCTTCTGTCTCCATCCATGCATTATCAGTGTTTCGAGGATCATCAACATATCCCTTATATATCTATTTTTTAAAAGGAGGCAGAAAAAAAGTGTAAAATGAAACACAAATGGGGCGAGCAGATGTGTGTTACCTTCATTGGAATCAGAAATGTAAATATCCTGTTGCAAAACAGTGTGCATAAATATTCAGGAGGCAATAATTACACATTTATTTAGGATCAAAGAACAGCAACTAAGGGTACACAGATTTGGGTAGCAACCCACTGTCCCACTAGGGAGCAAAGTCGGGTTTTTTATTTTTTTATTTTTTTATTTTTTCTTAAGATTTTATTTATTTTGACAGAGAGAAAGAGAGAGCACAAGCAGGAGGAGCCGCAGAGAGAAAAGAAACAGGATCCCAGCTGAGCAGAGAGCCCAACAGGGAGCTCGATCCCAGGACTCCGGGATCATGACCTAAGCCAAAGGCAGACACTTAAATGACTAAGCCACCCAGGTGCCCCAATTCAGGCTTTTTTAAAGCTAAAAAGAAAATGCTTGTAGAAGTTGTTTACAAGGAATTCTGACGCATTGGTACAGAAAACCAATCGTGGCTGAATATAATCAGTTGCTGAGCCTGTCACTAAGCAAGTCTGTTCTTTAGCAAGTTGCAGGTGTTTGTATAGTCTTTGGAGTATTTGTGGTTTGGCCCAGTTTAAAAGTTCAGGGCTCCACCTGGTGAAGAACACAAGGCCCAGCTCCTAAAGGCCTCTTAGCTCCATTTTAAAACCTCTTGACATAACTGACTCCATTATTTCACCTTTCATAAAGAAATGTAAATATCACAGAACCTTTCATGTAGCATTCTATATGCTTGTTTTAAATTTCCCAGGAAACAATATTATCCAGAACCATCTGAGTCAGTTTTAAAATTCACAAGACCCTCAGGGCGCCTAGGTGGCTCAGGTGGTTAAGCATCTCACTCTTGATTTCAGCTCAGGTCATGATCTCAGGGTTGTGGGACTAAGCCTGGCATTCTGTCTCCCTCTGTCCCTTCTCCCACCCCCTCATGTGAAAATAAAAAATTCACAAAACCCTCAACTCCACAGACTTTAATTTCATAATTTGGGAATTATAAAATTCCCAGTCACATTTGGGCCATATGACTTTTTTAAAGGCTCTATAAGTATTACTCTGTTTTAGTAATTTCTGCAATTATAGTTTCAGACATACAAAGATTCTTTTAGTTATAAAGAGATCTATAAATAAATTTGGTAAAGACTAATATTTAAGCTCTTAATACATGAAAAGACTTGGATCTAGCCATCTAACACAAATGCAACCAAAAACCTGAACATAAATAAGAAATCCCAATTCTAGAAAGGAAACATAGCAAGTAGAACAAAAGCCAGCATAAAACAGAAGAAACTCTGTAGTACTTTTTCTTATCATCAGTACACATATACTGATGTGTACTTTTTTTAAAATTACAAAGGGTATGTAGACAAAACAGAGGTAAGACTTAAATGGTTATCCACCAAAAAAACTCTGAATAACATAACTTAAAATGTAAATGTCTTTGTAAACAGCCAAATTCATATAATTTTTTTTTAAAGGCTCTCTGATAGATGGGTGAGCTCAGGGTCACATTAGCTAACATGTAGTCCAAAGAAAAACTCAGAGGAAATAAATGTATTCTAATGAAATTGGCCTAAAGTTGGGCTATAAAACTTTAAGCAGAACTGTGTTTCAGTGAAGATCTACTGAATTTAAGTTGTGTTTAGCAATATGTATTTCAAATACACGGTAATTCACTTTATTCAGAGAATAAACTACCAGATTTCCAGGTGAACTTTTAAATAATTTTCAGAGTCCAGAGTGCTAACCATTACACTATGGAACCTTAAATAATTTTCATTCATCCATGGGGCTAAGTCCCTTCAGAGGAACCACCTTTTCTTACCACTAGATGTTCCTGGCTGAAGAGCTTGTGCAACTGTTCCTCTAATTCTTTCTTTTCCGCTCCAGATTTCTGTAAGGAGTTGAGAGCTTCTTCGCCAAACTCTCTTTTAAGTGCAGCACTAATCTTCTCTCCAGGATCCACCATCCCCTAAGAGTCACATTTTAAGGGGAAAAAAGGTAATACGCCTTAACTCATGCAACAAATATTTACTGGGTGATACAGTAAACATTGTTCTAGCTGCCCGTAATCATGATCCCCATTCTCCTATGCTATGTTCTCCTGTAAACCATTTGATTCTAGGAGAAGCAGCCAGTCAGGGTATTCCATGTATTTGACCACAGTAACTGGTTCAAGGTTAGTCTATGGTAAACTGAGCCAAACAGACCTCTTTCCTGGTACCTTCCAAACTCAAGCTAAGGGGGAAGGCCTGGAGGCAAGGAAGAATACAGCAAGCTAATACTTCCCCATTGTTCATTCCAATCCATTTTTGTCCTACAATGGAAAAAACCCTTCTTGCAGATAGCAGTATATGTATAAAGTGTCGTCCTCTTACCAAACTATCTCCATTTCATAATATGGCATAAAATATAAAATCCTCTACTGCTAAAAAAATTTTTAAATGTAAAAACAAAAAAACAAAAAAAACTCTGCTGGGGGCACCTGGGTAGCTCAGTTGGCTAAGCTACTGCCTTCAGCTCAGGTCATGATCCTCAGGTCATGGGATGGAGCACTGTTTTGGGCTCCCTACTCAGCGAAGAGTCTGCTTCTCCCTCTGCCCCTGTCTCTCTCTCTCTTAAATAAGTAAACCTTAAAAACAAAACAAAACAAGGGGCGCCTGGGTGGTTCAGCGGGTTAAAGCCCCTGCCTTCGGCTCCAGTCATGATCCCAGGATCCTGGGATCGAGCCCCACATTGGGTTCTCAGCTCAGCAGGGAGCCTGCTTCCTCCTCTCTCTCTCACTGCATTTGTATCTCTGCCTGCCTCTCTGCCTACTTGTGATCTCTATCTGTCAAATAAATAAATAAAATCTTATAAAAATTAAAATTAAAAATTTTTTAAAAACACCTCTGTTGCACACCCATTTTACTTTTTTAATAACTTTTTAAATTTTTTATTAACATATAATGTAATATTAGCCCTAGGGGTAAACTCTGTGACTCACCAGGTTTACACACTTCACAGCACTCACCATAGCACATACCTTCCCCAATGTCCATAACCTAACCACCCTCTCCCTGCCCTTCCCCCCATCAACCCTCAGTTGTTTTGTGAGATTAAGAGTCTCTTATGGTTTGTCTCCCTCCAGATCCCATCTTGTTTCATTTTTTTCTTTTCTTACCATACCCCTAAGCCCCCAATTCTGCCTCTCAACTTCCTCACATCAGGAGATCATACGATAATTGTCTTTCTCTGATTGATTTATTTCACTCAACATAATACCCCTAGTTCCATCCATGTTGTCTTGTCGCAAATGGCAAGATTTCATTCCTTTTGATGGCTGCATAGTATTCCATTATATATAATGGAATATATATATATATATATCTCAATCACACATCTTCTTTATCCATTTGTCTGTTGATGGACATCTAGGTTCTTTCCATAGTTTGGCTATTGTGGACATTGCTGCTATAAACATTCAGGTGCACATGCCCCTTCAGATCACTGCATTTCTATCTTTAGGGTAAATACCCAGTACCATGACTGCCGGGTCGTGGGGTACTACTTTTAACTTTTTGAGGAACCTCCATGCTGTTTTCCAGAGTGGTTGCACCAGCTTGCATTCCCACCAACAGTGTAGGAGGGTTCTTCTTTCTCCGCATCCTAGCCAGCATCTGTCGTTTCCTGACTTAACTAGTCATTCTGACTCACTGAGGTGGAATCTCTTTGTGGTCTTGATTTGTATTTCCCTGATGCCAAGTGATGTGGAGCACTTTTTCATGTGTCTGTTGGCCATTTGGATGTCTTCTTTGCAGAAATGTCTGTTGATGTCTTCTGCCCATTTCTTGATTGGAATATCTGTTCTTTGGGTGTTGAGTTTGGTAAGTTCTTTTATAGATTTTGGATACTAGTCCTTTTTCTGATATGTCATTTGCAAATATCTTCTCCCATTCTGTTGGCTGTCTTTTGGTTTTGTTGACTGTTTCCTTTGCTGTGCCAAAGATTTTAATCTTGATGAAGTCCTAATAGTTCATTTTTGCCCTCACTTCCCTTGCCTTTGGTGATGTTTCTAGGAAGAAGTTGCTGTGGTTGAGGTTGAAGAGGTTGCTGCTGTGTTCTCCTCAAGGACTTTGATGGATTCTTTTCTCACACTGAGGTCTTTCACCCATTTGGAGTCTCTTTGTTTGTGGTGTAAGGAAATGGTCCAGTTTCATTTTTCTGCATGTGGCTGTCCAATTTTCCCAACACCATTTGTGGAAAAGACTGTCTTTTTTTCATTGGACATTCTTTCCTGCTTTGTCGAAGATTAGTTGACCATAGAGTTGAGGGTATATTTCTGGGCTCTCTATTCTGCTCCACTGATCTGTGTCTGCTTTTGTGCCAGTACCATACTGTCTTGCTGTTGACAGCTTTGTAATAGAGCTTGAAATCTGGAATTGTGATGCCACCAACTTTGGTTTTCTTTTTCAACATTCCTAGGGCTATTTGGGGTCTTTTCTGGTTCCATACAAATTTTAGGATTATTTGTTCCATTTCTTTGAAAAACATGGGTGGGATTTTGATAGGGATTGCATTAAATGTGTAGATTGTAAATATTTTCACAATATTTGTTCTTCCAATCCATGAGCATGGAACATTTTTCCATTTCTTTGTGTCTTCCTCAATTTCTTTCATGAGTACTTTATAGTTTTCTGAGTATAGAATTCTTTGCCTCTTTGGTTAGGTTTATTCCTAGGTATCTTATGGTTTTGGGTGCAATTGTAAATGGGACTAACTCCTTAATTTCTCTTTCTTCTGTCTTGCTGTTGGTGTATGGAAATGCAACTGATTTCTGTGCATTGATTTTATATCCTGACACTTTACTGAATTCCTGTACAAGTTCTAGCAGATTCGGAGTGCAGTCTTTTGGGTTTTCCACATAAAGTATCATATCTGCAAAGAGCGAGAGTTTGACTTCTTCTCTGCCAATTTGGATGCCTTTAATTTCTTTTTGTTGTCTGATTGCTGAGGCTAGGACTTCTAGTACTACACTGAATAGCAGTGGTGATAATGGACATCCCTGCCATGTTCCTGACCTTAGCGGCAAAGCTCTCAGTTTTTCTCCATTGAAAATGATATTCGCTATGGGTTTTTCATAGATGGCTTGATGATATTAAGGTATATACCCTCTATCCCTACTTAAGAGTTTTGATCAAGGAAGGATGCTGTACTTTGTCAAATGCTTTTTCAGCATCTACTGAGAATATCATATGGTTCTTGTACTTTCTTTTATTAATACAAATACCCATTTTAAAATACCACTTCAAATATACACTGACATGAACGTAAAAAAATACACTATTCCTGATGATATTGTGGAACTTTTTAAAAACTACAAGAAACAGTACGTAATAAAAGTTATCTTTTTTTAATGTCTAAAGTTATCAGAATTCAACACAAGAATGCTCTCAGTTTTACTCGGACTTGAAGTAGAGGTTGAATTCTGAAACGGGATCCACCATTTATGAATACCTACTTTATGTCAGGTGCTTTATCACTAGTAATCCCATGAAGTAGATACAATTATCTTTATTTTAAAGAGAAGGGTTTGAACTCCAAATATTCAGCTGTGAGTGGAAAGACCAGGATACAAGCCTATGTCTAACTCCAAAGTCCATGTTCTTTTCCAAAGGTTTTATAATTAGACTCAAATTCTAACACTTTGATGCATCATCTTAAACTTGCTGTTGACAGTGAGATTTCACTGCAGTGAGGAATGACAAAAGAATTCCTGAAGTGGGGAGAGAGGGAAGATAAACGAAGGGTAAAGATTCACACACAATAACCTTGCAGCAAATGAAGCAACTAAGAAGGACTTAAAACATTAATTTGATTTAATTTTAATTCTTACCCCTGGGATTGCCCATTCTCCACAGTCTTTCCTTTTTATTGCAACAAACTGTAAGATGTTTTTCCCAGAAATGGGGTGGGTGATTTTATTTCCACTACTATCCCGTTTCCACCTAAAAATAATAATAGAAAATCGTAACTGATTTAGAGCAAAGAAAAGGACCTGTCTCAAGCCTGAGACAAAGTTTATGTATTTTTCTTTATAACAAGACATATATAAGTCTACTTCAAATCAGCTAGTTTTACCAAAAAATTATTTTGTAATAGAAACACTCTGTATTTACGAACCAAGCCGGATATCTACTTTCCATAAAAGATACTGTATTCTCTGGAATAAAAATTCAGAATATAAATAGTTTTTACTACTTACGTACTGTCAAAAAAAGAAGTTTAAAAGCTGAACAGAATTTAGAGACAGGAGCATAAACTTAAAAAATAGTCCAAGGACATTTTTTAAGAACCACAAGTAGTGTATGGGCACTTGTGGGTGGCTCAGTCAGTTAAGTGTCCAACTCTTGATTTCAGGTCAGGTCATGATCTCAGGGTCATGGGATTGAGCCCCACATTGGGCCCTGTGCTCACTGCAGAGTCTGCTTATCCCTCACCCTTTGCCCCTCCCCCTGACTCTTGCTCACTCTCTCAAATAAATAAAATCTTTTCAAAAAATATTTTAAATAGATAATTCCTTTCAGAATGCACTTCTTCTAACCATATCTTCTTTGCCAGAAATGCTGATACATCTCCCCTTTCCCTTCTCTACCCCCACCACAGCCACCCTCAACACCCAATTTTAAGAATTATTCTAATACAAACTTAGGCAAAGATAAAGACTTTGAACTTCCAGTACTAAACCAAAAAAGAAAGCCTAGTATCTAATCACTGCATGGCATTAGATTCAATGAAATAAATGAGGTGGGTTGGTCTTTTTTTTTTTTTAAGATTTACTTGTTTATTTATTTTTAAAAGATTTTATTTATTTATTTGACAAAGAGAACGCAAGTAGGCGGAGAGGCAGGCAGAGAGAGGAGGAAGCAGGCTCCCCACCAAGCAGAAAGCCTGATGTGGGGCTCGATCCCAGGATCCCAGGATCATGACCAGAGCCGAAGGCAGAGGCTTTAACCCACTGAGCCACCCAGGAGCCCTACTTATTTATTTATTTAAGACAGAGAGACAGATAGGGACAGAGGTAATGGGAGAAAGCATAGGCAGGAAGGAGAGGGAGAAGCAGCCTCCCACTGAGCAGGGAGCCCGACATGGGGCTCGATCCCAGGACCCTGAGATCATGACCTGAGCTGAAGGCAGACACTTAACTGACCGAGCCACCCAAGTGCCCCTAAAAAAATGAGTTTAAATACGAGTTTCCAAATTTTTTAATATAGTGGCTGACTACCAATTCCATCCCATAATTCCTGCCTTGAATGAGCTCATAGTCTAACAGCAGAGCTAGATATGTAGGTGAATAAATAATAAGAGAGAATGACAGTTTGAGGAGTAAATAGAAATGAAAGAACAATTAGTACAAGACACCATCAATTTTTAAGGATGCCAGACACAGGCATAACATGAGGAAGAAACAAAGGTGTAAAATAGTATGTTGTACAGGTGGAGTCTGGCTATATGGCCATCAGTGGGGGCAAGAGGTGTGATGAGGCTAGAGGAGTAGGCAAAGAATTAAACAAGGTCAGCTGCTTAGAGAGCCAGAGAATATTTTTAAGTAGAGTAAAGCCATAAGCAACTGGTATTTTAGAAAGTTCACTCACTCTGACAAAAGTATGGAGGCTGGTTTGGAGGGAAGCAAGACTGGAGGCTAGAAAAGTGTTAACCATGATCCAGGTACATGATGATGAGGATAGGACTGAAGGCAGACATGGTAAGAACAGAGAGAGCACGGGTTTTACTTTTATCTCTTAAAAACCATTTATACACCATTTATTATATACCTGATATTGTTTTAAGTCTTTAATGTATTTATTCATGTAGACCTCAAAACAACCCTATAAGTAACTGACTGCCTTTAATTTACCGACAATGGTATTTCTACATACTATTGATATTCCCTCCCCACTTCTGATAGCCCACACATTCCTGTCTCACCAAAACTAGAAAGAAAATGTTAACACCATTAACTTTTGACCTGATTTTATTCACAATAATATATTATCACTACCCAACACATTTTCATTTTAAAGGATCTAAAGGAATGTCAGATAGTTGTACACGTAGAATCCTAGGAGAGGCACCTGGGAAGAGAAAAATTTAACACTTGCCCTGGAGAGTATGGGCAAGAACATTTGTGAAATTCTATACTATACAATGCTGTTCTGAACCATGAAGTACTTGAAAAAAAAGGGAATGGAATCTTTAAAAGTGACTAGGTGACTCTTTTACTCATTAGTGAAAAACTGGCATAAAAGAACACGCACAATATCTGAAAACAAATACCCGTGATTCAAATTTCAGATCTACAAGATTTAGGTTGAGTCACTTAACCTCAGTGAGTTTTCACTTTCAGATCTATCAAACAGATAGGTTAATACCTACTTTGAGGAGTTTTGTGAAAAGCAAATGGACAAACTAACTTCCTACATTATTCTCTTCCCTCCATTTCTACTGCTCCTCTTCAATTTAAAGGGACTCATTGGTTAACAGATCCATTACCGAGGCAGCAAAGAACATCAACCTAACAACACAGCTGAAAGCTAGACTCTGCCACATGTGGGCTCTTTCACAGCCATGGACCATCTCAAAGCCTTCAGGCATCTCATTTGTATAAGGGCAGAATTAAGCTCAAAATGTCTATTATTTTGAAACAATGCAACACAATCACCACATACACTCCCATATATTTGTTCCACCAAAGATAAAAATAAGCTAATGAGAAGCTAACTTTCAAGTCTCTAGCTTCCCTTTTCTTCCTAGCCCCTTATTAGCATTCCTGCTTCAAATGTTTCACACCTTCCTCATTTTAGCTGGTCTCAGCAAAACTGGAAAGAAACAGATACTGTCATTCATATTTTTTACTTACATTCATTAATAAAAACGTATTAACTCTTCCCATTTCATTTGAACCATAAAGCTTCTAAAGAAATTTGAAACTGATAGGTAGGTTGGCAGGTGGATACGCAGGTAAGCAGATAGGGAGGGAGGTGGACTGGCAGGTGGGTAGGTGGATAGATGGATGAAAGATAAGTCAGGGGTGGGGGGTGGGATAAAGATCTCTTTTGACAGGAGAACTGAAAGGGCAAGCAGGCAAATAAAATGGGACAAATATTGGTGCCTCTTCCACTAACTTGAAAATAAGGGAAATAAGCTACTTTCCTAGAGTTAAACTATGAAATCATATTCTTAGATCAGAGAAAAACAAAGTCTCCTGAAAGAAAGAAAGGCCCTCAAAATATCAAAACTAAAGAAGTAAAAATATTGAGGGTATTTGCATTATTTAAAGGAAAGTAACAGGGGCACCTGGGTCGCTCAGTGGGTTAAGCCTCTGCCTTCGGCTCATGTCATGATTCCAGGGCCCTGGGATTGAGCCTCACATCGGGCTCTCTGCTAGGCAGGGAGCCTGTTTCCTCCTCTCTCTCTCTACCTGCCTCTCTGCCTACTTGTGATCTCTGTCTGTCAAATAAATAAATAAAATCTTTAAAAAAAAATAAAATAAAGTAAAAAAATAAGGGGAAGTTAACAATTACATGTGAGAAGGGAATTGGTAAGTGAAGACATCCTAAAAATAAAGAAATTAAAAGAATGACAGAGATGATACAATATTCCAGATGTGCTGGAAAGATGATCCCCACGGAGACAGTCAAGTACATATAAACACTGGATTCACCTACCTTCTTTATTCTGATTCATGCTCACCAAGGGGCCTTCCGAATACAATCTGGCTTACCAGATAGACCTCCCTCAGGAAGAGAATGCCTGTCCCCTGCTCTGAAATCTTCATTGGCTCCAGTTCACACTCCTTAACTCTGGCATTTAATATTCTCCACAATAAAATTGCACAAAAATTAAATAAGCTTAATTACCCACTATTCTACAAAAATCTTCTGCTTCAACCAAGCTGGTTTTTCACTGGCCCTCAGTACTCAGATACTACTACAAGCCACCTTCTTGGCTCTCCTGCTGTCCCGCTATCCAAGCTTCAAGCTCAGCTCAAGACCACCTCCTTAACAATGCCTTTCTTGGGTGCTCCAGTTTACCATCATCATGACCCACATCTAATCTAATGGGGTGGGGGGCACAGAAGGAGAAGGAGAGAGAAGAATTTAAGCAGGCTCCATGCCCAACACAGAGCCCAATGCAGGGCTTGAGCTCAGGACCTGAGATCATAACCTGAGCCAAAATCAAGAGTCAGACACTTAACCTACTGAGCAATCCAAGCACCCGTCATCTAATTTTCTAAAGCATCCTGTTATCACCCATGTTACCTGACATTTTTTTTTAACCTTGACATGTTTTCTGATTTCATATTTTTCATCTTGCAAATGAAGCCATAGCTCTTCTGTGACAGGGAGCTGAAACTTAAGATTCTTTTACTTTTTTATATCCTCCAAAACACCTACTCAATTCTGTGAACAAACAGATGTTCAGTAAATACCAGGTGAGTTAACTTTGTTCAGATAATGCCTAAAACTTCACACTTCACACTTCATACTGATAGAAGCTTCACACTTCTATCAGTATGATTTCACATGAAGTCCCTTTAAAATATAGATTTCACAAGTATACCTATATACATACATGTATATATACAATCACACATACTTATGCAAGTATACATTATATATACACAAACATACATACATGTATATATGTAAACATGTGGTTACAGTCCATATTTCTCCAATCACTTGGCTCTCTGCTACTGAAATGTTTTCATTCTTACCTGGTTATGATGGGATCCGCAGCATGATTTGGGCCCCACCGCCCCAAAAGCCCCCGGCCAACCAGTCCTGTCCGTCCTGCAGGATTTCTGGGACAAAAAAGGTAAAAACAATTGAATGTGTCCATCTTTTTTAACGTAACTTGATATGGCCCAGAAGAAGGCAGTAAGTACAGTAAGAGGGAAATGATATCTCATCTCAAATCCACTAGCATTATCACATATCTGGCACTAAAATTACGTATTTCCTTACACTGTTATTTAACTTTTAGTGTGCATGTCTGAGCTGTGAGCTTGAACCAGGAGAAGATCTCATTTTCAAAGTCATTCTCAATATGAGAACTTTTTCAGTTTTCATCTATATTCCTAAATTTAAACCAGCACTTCTCTGGACTCGTACAACAGGGCAAACAAATGGTCGTACCTAGTCATCATCTATCTCTACAACAGTGATGATTTATCTTTCAAGATACCCATTCTCATCTTCACTTTCTCACCACTCCCTTTTCTTAACTCCCATCTCATACAATCCTTCTCATGAAGTAGCTGTTACTTTTTTAAAATTCATTTTAAGTAATCCCTATGCACAATGTGAGACTCAAACCCATAACCCCAAGATCAAGAGTCACACATTCTTCCACCCTTATTTTTGTTACTTTTAAAAGTCCATTTATTCTCAGTGGGTTCTGGACGTTTATTACCAATAATATATATTTTGTATCATATAATGAGGTAGTAGTATTATTGAGGGTTTCAATATTTTTAAAGGAAACGATTTTATAAAAATGCCAACTTACTGTTTAACCAAATAGCACAACCCAATGTTAAAAAAATCTATCAGGTAAACATGGCAACACTCATGCGTAATTTTATTCCAGTCATTATTCCTTAATGTTCAACTTTCATTATGTACAAGTAAAACACTGTAACCTACAATCTTACCTTATTATGATTTTATCTTTTGTTCTCCCAATACATGAATGTAAATAAACACAGAGCCCAAATTTTCCCTATCATCCATCTCTTTTTATTCTGGTTTTCCCTGTTGACTATTATGCAAGTTGAATGAGTTTTGCTATTGTTTTTGTACCAGGCTTTGAAATATTTCAGCAAGACTTACAAATAAAGACAAGGCACCTGGCCAGGTGACAACAGTTTTACTTTTCAAGCTCACAGGGGGAGGGACAAGGCGGCCAACAACTATGTTTTATTCCATGTAACCAGACACCCCTGAATAAAAATGATCAAAGCCAGTATTAAGAAAGAGAATGTTAGATTTGTAGATGGCTAAGCCTCTAACTTGTACATCAGAAACTATGGATAAGACACATAGACTATCCTGTAGCCTGAGAAGCAGAAAAAGTTGTTTGCAGTGAAAGAGAAATAAATGCAACATGTACAGAAAGCAGAGATGGATTTTCAATTCCCGCCCTTTCCTAAAGTTAGCTGCATTTATGCTTCAGCCTCCTTGAGATGATCCTATCAACCTAAAGTTCACCTGTTACTCAGGCAAGCTAGAATTGTTTCTATTAGTCAGGCTCCTGGCTAAAACAATATGCTATCTTGCCTTTGCTGCCTTTCTTTTTACATGGGTATGTATCTTTTAACATATATTTTTAAATATATCTTTTAATATATTCTATCCAGAAAAAGAACCCAAGGAATAAGTCAAATGCAGTGTTATTAAAAAGATCCAATAAAGGACGCCTAGGTGGCTCAGTGGGTTAAAGCCTCTGCCTTCAGCTCAGGTCATGATCCCAGGATCCTGGGATCGAGCCAGAGTCAGGCTCTCTGCTCAGCAGGGAGCCTGCTTCCCTTTCCTCTCTCTCTGCCTGCTTCTCTGCCTACTTGTGATCTCTGTAGGTCAAATGAATAAATAAAGTCTTAAAAAATAAATAAATAAATAAATAAATAATCAAAAGATCCAGTAACACAGAAAAGTGAAGCTATGACCAAAGACTGAATTTAGCAAAACTGAAGAACCAGGTTATGATAAGAGGAGCACTATCACTGCCTTGTCCTTGAGGAACTAAGAATACAATCACACTTTTCCAAGGTAAGAAGTGTGACTACAGATCTCTGCTCTTTTTTTGTTTTAGATGAGGCATGCTAATTTTCACAGTTCTTCCTAACTTTTTTAAAGTAATACCTACACCTAATGTGGGTTTTCAACTCACAACCCCCAAATCAAGAGTCACATGCTCTACTGACTGAGCCAGCCAGGCACCCCTCCATTCTGTTCATTAACTCAATTATTTCCACCTTCAAAGTGGAGTTACAAAAAAGTGCAATCAAATCCTGCTTCTCCCACTTACTGTATGCAAACTGCTTACATTCTCTCTCCTTATCTATAAATGGAACTAAAAATATCCACTCACAGGGTTATTGTAGTGTTTTAATTAGATCACACGTATAAATTCTTCTGTACATTGTCTGGCCACATACAAGCACTCGATAAATGTTAACTGGGTTTTCTACCCTTAGAAGACCCATTATTGTAAGATATCCATCCCCAGTACCTACCTGGGTCTTCCATTTTCAATCTCATACAAACCATTCTGGCTCTTTCTCTCAACATGCCCATCTTTTTCATTAAACTTGGGAGAGAAGTTACTTTCACTGGAATGAGAATATGAAAGCAAAATATGAAATAATGGCCTAATACTACCAAGAGCTCACTAATGCCAATCAATCTGTTATTTATAATAAAGTATGCTTGAAACTTAATTTTTTAAGAGCAAGTTTTCATTTACAAATCCATCTTATTCCTTTGGAACAGGTTCTTAAAATAAGTGTTTACCGAAACACCTTATAATACAAGGATGTGTATTATAACCCCTCTAGGAAAGACTATACAGAAAATCTGCTGCTCCTCCCACATGCTACAAAAAAAAGTCTACATTACTATTAGCAAAGAGGAATTGTCTGTGGGCACAATACGGCAACTGGTGGTTTCTATGTGGATCGCAAAATAAGACCCTTTCTGATATCTTGATGTTTTTACTGTCTCAAAGTAATTTTAATTTCCTCAAATATATACTAGCTAATATTTTCATCAAAATAAACCCACAAAACAGTGAATTTACCCTAAAACTTTGTAACAACTATGATGTAGACTAAAATAGATATATGCTGGAAATGTTCTAAATCTTGATCTCCATGGTAAAGCCATATAAACATAAAATCGTTCTGAGCTATAGAAGCATACATAAGAAATGTGCACTCTACTGTATCCATCATTCCTCAATAAAAATATTTTTAATGTAAATGTAAATAAACTACTTCCCTCACCATTAGGAAACCAGTGACATAACTGCATTGATAGTGAATAGTTGTATAGCACTACATTGTTCATAGGCAGTTCTGACCTAAGTTTTAGGTTTTTTCTTGTTTTAACTTCAATAAGTGAACAAAGAAGTATTTGTGCTCTATTATGGAAATAAGTTCCAATTTGAACGATCAGACATTTTTTCAAGACTTCTAATCAATCTTCCATCTAACACACAAATAAAAAGAATTACATGGTAAAAATCATGACATTATAAAACCAGTGTTACAATGCTTTGGGGACTCCAGATACTCACCACTGGGGAAAAAAAGCATGAAACTAATCATAATTGAAATATTAATGTTAGTAATAAAGCTTTAATGTTAGTAATAAAGCTTGACTTAGATGGTGATATAAATTCAACTCCTAAAAAATAAACTGAATGAAAATGTAAGACAATGTATTCAATCTTCCTGTTCACACTATATAGCACCCTTGCTGACACCATTAATTTTAATTGTACATGATGTATATGTAAAATACTCTAAAAATGGGGGAAGTAGAATTCCCTGAGGCTCCTGATATCTCCACAAGTTAGCTTCATGATTAATAATTCAAGTACTATCACGAAGTTACAAGTACATCTTCAGATAAAATTTAAAAATTGTAGGTCAAAATCAAGTCACAGCAGTAAGACCATGGTAAAGTTTAACCTAATGAACTAACTAGCAACATTTTTTACTTATCCGACTAATAATCCCTTGGGAAGCATTTATAATAAATTGGCCCATTAAATCAAATTTATAAAACTATTCTAAAACCACGGTAGCAGTTTAGCAGAGTGGTTAAAAGCATGAATCCTAGGAGTCACACAGAGTTCAAGTCCAAGCTTCACCATCTACTGGCTCTGTGACCAGATGTAAAGGGCAACCTTCCTGTGCTTCCATTCTTCGTGTGTGTTTTTTCTACAAGCAGAAATAACAACACTGTCTGTCTTCCAGAATAATTATAAGAATAAAATAATGTTTATAAAACACTTAGTGCAATACTTAGTTCATAGTTAGCACATTAAAAAGTTCTATCATTATATCAATTAAAAGAACATAAACATGGAGCACTGGGTGTGGTGAAAAAATAATGAATACTGTTTTTCTGAAAATAAATAAATTGGGAAAAAAAAACCACATTGAGATATCACCTTACACCAGTTAGAATGGCCAAAATTAACAAAACAGGAAACAACATGTGTTGAAGAGGATGTGGAGAAAGGGGAACCCTCTTACACTGTTGGTGGGAATGCAAGTTGGTGCAACCTCTTTGGAGAACAGTGTGGAGATTCCTCAAGAAATTAAAAATAGAGCTTCCCTATGACCCTGCAATTGCACTCCTGGGTATTTACCCCAAAGACACAGATGTCGTGAAAAGAAGGGCCATCTGTACCCCAATGTTTATAGCAGCAATGGCCACAGTCGCCAAACTATGGAAAGAACCAAGATGCCCTTCAACGGATGAATGGATAAGATGTGGTCCATATACATTATGGAGTATTATGCCTCCATCAGAAAGGATGAATACCTAACTTTTGTAGCAACATGGACGGGACTGGAAGAGATTATGCTGAGTGAAATCAGTCAAGCAGAGAGAATCAATTATCATATGGTTTCACTTATTTGTGGAGCATAACAAATAGCATGGAGGACAAGGGGCATTAGAGAGGAGTAGGGAATTTGGGTAAATTGGAAGGGGAGGTGAACCATGAGAGACTATGGACTCTGAAAAACAATCTGAGGGGTTTGAAGTGGCGGGGGGGTGGGAGGTTGGGGTACCAGGTGGTGGGTATTATAGAGGGCACGGATTGCATGGAGCACTGGGTGTGGTGAAAAAATAATGAATATTGTTTTTCTGAAAATAAATAAATTGAAAAAAAATTTTGTACAAAAAAAAAAAAAAAAGAAGAAGAACATAAACATAAAATGTGAATTGATGTACTTCCATGAATTTAGTCAAAGGATTTTTGCTTGAGTGTTTGTTTTCTTCTCTATCCTTTATCTATCCCTTTTTTATTTTTGTCCCACTGCTCTAATTTTATCATCCTCCTGTTCTTAGTAATCTGAAAAATATTTTCACTACTTCAAATACGAGTCTAGCTATGGTGGAAAATAACCACAAAAGGTATTCTACTGATAACCTAAACAGAACAAATGAAAATAAGTACCACCACTTGCCATTCTATAAAACAACTCCACAGTAAAACAGATTTACTTTTTTGGAAGAATCATCATAATACCCCCAAGAGAACACAAAAATGGACTGTCTTGCTTTAGCAAGCATTCAAGCCAATGTGGAAACTGAGTTCTGACAAAGTCAAACACTAGGTAAAAATAATTTTTCAGCTCTGTCAAAATGATAACTTACAAATACAACCATTCTCTTCACCATCTTACACCCAGCTACCAGCTAATGCCAGCAAATCTGCTCACCTGATCTGAGGATCTGCCCACGTTGGTCCTGCCAAGACAGAAACTGCAGTGTACTCCACAGGATTATAGTCTTGCCACTCAACAAACCAGCCTACTTTCTCATTAGGAACCTGGCTGCGTTGGATTTTTGAACCCGGGTAAGGAGATGTCCGAGCCTTGTTGTGGGAATTCTCTTTGGCACCATTAGAAGTAGACATGATGTTCGAGCTAAGATGAAACCCACAGGATGAAAATGTGTTTCTGAAAAGAAAAAAAGATAAAAAATGTTTTACATAGATACCAATAAAAAAAAATTAAAAATAAAGAACCTAACTCAAAGACCCAAAAACATACTTCTCGATTTCAAAGTATACAAGTCTAACATCTATGAGAAAATTATTTTCAAATATAAGAATTTTTTAAATATTGCCAAATTTTATTAATTGGAACCGACTCATTTTATTTCTCTTAGCTGAGAAAAATGGACAGAAGCTTACCTTTTTTAGAACAAAAGTTGGGGAAGTTATGAAAATTCAACCTAAAAACAAATGTAAAAGACTTTCTTTGAAAATATTCTGTAGTCTAACATATGTATAAAATGTATGGCAAAAATGGCACAAAAAAGAACAAGAAGTGCTACAGAATAATACTACAGAAAGTCAGACTATGATAAATACACGAGTTCTAAACTGATGACAGCATCCCTGCCCTGTTCTCACAATATCAATGATCAGACAAACACCAACTGGCTAGGGTGGTGAAATAAAGTCAATGTGCTGTGTGTCCTTGTTTCATACACTGGTAAGTACACAGTTATCATTTCTGAAGTATTCCTTACCAGAATGTATGACCAGAATCGAAAACATAAGGAAATAATAGAATAGAATCAGTTCAAGGGACAGCTTGCAAAATAAATATGTGTACTCTTTCAACGGGTAACAACATCATGAAAGATGGAGGACTCTTCCAGATAGATGCAGACTAAAGAGACATGAAAACTAAATGCAATCAATGATCTGGGATTGGTTCTTGAACCAAAAAAGGAAAAAAAAATTTTTTTGCAAGACAGTCGTGAAATTTGAATGGGGTTATATAAATACTATTATTTTTTTAAGGATTTTATTTATTTATTTGTCCGAGAGAGAGAGAGCACAAGCGGGGGAGCAGCAGGCAGAGGGAGAAGCAGGCTCCATTGTGGGGCTCAATCCCAGGACCTCAGAATCATGACCTAGGCCAAAATAACAGATGCTTAACCAACTGAGCCACTCAGGCATCCCTATAAATAATTTTAAAAGGTGATGCAAAAACCGTATTTATTTACTCCTGACAAAGAAACACTTGGGAGACAGCAGCTTTGTTGGTGAATTCTATAAAACATGTAAAGAATTAACACCAATCCTCCTCAGATTCTTCCAAAAAAACTGAATATATCTAATTTTTTTCTGTGAGGCCACCATTATTATCCCGATATCAAAGCCTGACAAAGACACTACTAGAAAACCAGAAAACTATAGACCAATATCCCTGATGCACATTGATGCAAAAATCCTCAACAAAATAATAGCAAACAAAATTCAAGAGCACATTTAAAGGATGAGACATGATGACCAAGTGAGATTTATGGGAATGCAAGGATGTTTAAACATATAAAAATCAGGGACGCCTGGGTGGCTCAGTCAGTTAGACTGCTGCCTTCAGCTCGGGTCATGATCCCAGCGTCCTGGGATGGAGTCCCGCATCAGGCTCCTTGCTCGGCAGGGACCCTGCTTCTCTCTCTGCCTCTGCCTGCCACTCTGTTGTGCACTCTCTCCCTCTCTGACAAATAAATAAATAAATAAAATCTTAAAAAATAAAAAACAAAAATCAATCAAAGTAATACACATTAACAGAACAAAGGAAAAAACCACACGATCATCCCAACTTATACAGTAAAAGTCTGCCATAATCCAACACCCTTTCACAATAAAAACATTAAAAAAACTAGGAATAGAAGAAAACTACCTCAAATAAAAAGCAAAAAAAAAAAAAAAAAAAGAAGAAGAAGAAGAAAACTATATCAACATATTAAAGGCCATATACAAAAAGCCCATTTTTTGGTGTGATAGTGAAAGACTGAAAACTTCCCAAGATCACAAAGAAGGGACCCCAAACAGTCCCTTGAAAACGAAAAAGTTGAAGTGACATACTTCCTAATTCCAAAACTTACTATAAAGCTATAGTAATCATAACAGTGTAATACTGGCACAAAGACAGACATATAGATCAATAGGACAGAATGGACAGCCCACATATAAACCCTCATAGACAGTCAAATGATTTTTGACAAGGGTGCCAAGACTATTTAACAGGAAAGGACAGTCTTTTCAACAAAGAGGGCTAGGAAAATTAGATATCAACATGCAAATGAAGATGGTCCCTTACTTTATAGCATATGTAAACCCTAATGCAAAATGGATCAAAGACCCAAACATAGGCCTAAAACTATAAAACTCTTAAAAGAAAACATACAGGGAAAATTTCATGTCACTAAACTTGACAATGATTTCTTGGATATAACCAAAAGCACAGGCAACAAAGAAAAATAGATAAACTGGACTATAACAAAATTAAAAACTTCTGGGCATCAATAAGCAGTCACTGGTTTTAGATATACCCTCACATCACCCGGGGTTCCCAGTATTATAAAAATGAAGAGTAACTGGGGTGCCTGGTCGGTGAAGTATCAGACTCTTGATTTCAGCTCAGGTCATGATCTCAGGGTCCTGTGATGGAGCCCCTCCTTGGCGCTGTGCTCTGTGGGGAGTCTGTTCGAAAACTGTTCTTTCTCCTTCTCCCTCTGCCCTCTCCCCCCACTGACACACAATCTCTAAAATAAATCTAAAATAAAATAAGTAAATCTTTAAAAAAAGAGAGAGAGAGTAACTGGTAAGCAATTTTACATTGTTGTAGTGGCATCTATCAAAAATAGCTCTTGTAACTTCCAAAGAATATAGTTTGGTTTTTTAACTTGGAATATTTGTTTATTAATTTTGTTAATTTTTACCTTAATTGGAATTTGGTTGACACATGATGTTGTATTATAAAAAGCATAGATGTTTATTCCTTCCTTCCCAAATCCCACTGAAAAGAGATAAAGATGTACAAAAGGCAACAAAATCCACAGCAGGAGAGAGAATAGAACACTCTGAATAAGAGTGTTCCAAATAGAACATTTCTGAATAAGAGATTGTAACCAACTCTGAAACACTGAAATTTAAAAATTAAATAAAAATTTTTTAAAAAGAGATTGTAACCAATTTTAGGTAGAAAGTGGATGGGTTAATACTGACCCACAAAACAAAATACAACAAATTATATTTGAGAATATGCACAAAAAGCTGGGTAAGAGATGCCATTCCTAAAAGAGGTGGCCTGAGTGGTTTCAAGCTTGGACTAGTGGGCCCAACTGTCTTAAGTGTGCAGTGGGGCAATAACCATGGAAATCGGTCACCCTCCTTCCCCAAATAAAAAGTTGGCATTAGTTATGTCTGCCCCTGGAATAAAACCAAAAAGTTAAAATGGAAGACTAGAACCCCTATTGTGAATACTGGTGTTATAGAATACAGCAGCAATTTAGGCTTAAAATCACCACAGTTCACATGAGGATATACAGTTAAGGCAGCTATGCTCAGCAGAGAATTCACTCCACTAGTATAAATCCTGGAAAGGGGAAGGCGAGCATTCCCAGCCTGTGCACTGGCTACCTGCTCACACACACTCACCTGAAACCTTCCAGTCTATGTGCCAATGTTCTATCAGTCCTCCCATTTAGAGAAAACAATGTCTATTACCTACATTAATCAAAATATAAACCAATAACTGGTGCCCCCCAGATGTTTAAGAAAAAACAGAAGGAAAAAGGACTGAAAAGTAACAGGACCATTGACACCTAACAGTTAATTCATGAAATAGAAGATAATTTATTTTAATTATCATTTTTACAGATTCAGAAGTTTTCATATCCATAAAATACGAAAAGGCTGCTATTAAGAAGAGCAATTAGAGAAAAAGAAGTTCTTGTCAAAATTGGCAACTCAATAGAACAGATGACACAATAGATGAAGTCTGAATTAGTAATCTGGAAGATAAATTTGAGTAAAATCTCTAAGAACACCATACAAAAAGGACAAACGAATAGAAAATGAGAGAAAAAAAGAACCAAGAGGTTTAACCCAGAAGGTCCAACAGTTATCACAAGAGTCCCAGGCTGGGGGGAGGGGGAGACAGGACAAAAACGGGGGGATAGGGGGGAATGAAGAAAATTTCCTTTTGCTCAAAGTAAACAGGACATGCCAAACGAGAAGAATTTCTTGAAAACCATTCCTAGAGACATCAAACTCGTTCGTTACTCTGTACCTGGCATAATATCTAGGACCTCGTGTTTACTGAACAATGAATTAAGGGGGGGGGGGGAAACCTGCTAGAACTTGTACAGGAATTCGGTAAAGTGTCAGGATATAAAATTAATGCACAGAAATCAGTTGCATTTCTCTACACCAACAACAAGACAGAAGAAAGAGAAATTAAGGAGTCAATCCCATTTACAATTGCACCCCAAACCATAAGATACCTAGGAATAAACCTAACCAAAGAGGCACAGAATCTATACTCAGAAAACTATAAAGTACTCATAAAAGAAATTGAGGAAGACACAAAGAAATGGAAAAATGTTCCATGCTCCTGGATTGGAAGAATAAATATTGTGAAAATGTCTATGCTACCTAAAGCAATCTACACAATACACATTTAATGCAATTCCTATCAAAGTACCATCCATCTTTTTCAAAGAAATGGAACAAATAATTTTAAAATTTATATGGAACCAGAAAAGACCTCGAATAGCCAAAGGGATATTGACAAAGAAAGCCAAAGTTGGTGGCATCACAATTCCGGACTTCAAGCTCTATTACAAAGCTGTCATCATCAAGACAGCATGGTACTGGCACAAAAACAGACACATAGATCAATGGAACAGAATAGAGAGCCCAGAAATAGACCCTCAACTCTATGGTCAACTAATCTTTGACAAAGCAGGAAAGAATGTCCAATGGAAAAAAGACAGCCTCTTTAATAAATGGTGTTGGGAAAATTGGACAGCCACATGCAGAAAAATGAAATTGGACCATTTCCTTACACCACACACAAAAATAGACTCAAAATGGATTAAGGACCTCTATGTGAGAAAGGAATCCATCAAAATCCTTGAGGAGAACACAGGCAGCAACCTCTTTGACCTCAGCCGCAGCAACATCTTCCTAGGAACATCGCCAAAGGCAAGGGAAGCAAAGGCAAAAATGAACTATTGGGATTTCATCAAGATCAAAAGCTTTTGCACAGCAAAGGATACAGTTAACAAAATCAAAAGACAACTGACAGAATGGGAGAAGATATTTGCAAACGACATATCAGATAAAGGACTAGTGTCCAAAATCTATAAAGAACTTAACAAACCCAACACCCAAAGAACAAATAATCCAATCAAGAAATGGGCAGAGGACATGAACAGACGTTTCTGCAAAGAAGACATCCAGATGGCCAACAGACACATGAAAAACTGCTCCATATCACTCGGCATTAGGGAAATACAAATCAAAACCACAATGAGATATCACCTCACACCAGTCAGAATGGCTAAAATCAACAAGTCAGGAAATGACAGATGCTGGCAAGGATGCGGAGAAAGGGGAACCCTCCTACACTGTTGGTGGGAATGCAAGCTGGTGCAACCACTCTGGAAAACAGCATGGAGGTTCCTCAAAATGTTGAAAATAGAACTGCCCTATGACCCAGCAATTGCACTACTGGGTATTTACCCTAAAGATACAAACGTAGTGATCCAAAGGGGCACGTGAACCCGAATGTTTATAGCAGCAATGTCCACAATAGCCAAACTATGGAAAGAACCTAGATGTCCATCAACAGATGAATGGATAAAGAAGTGGTATATATACACAATGGAATACTATGCAGCCATCAAAAGAAACGAAATCTTGCCATTTGTGACAACATGGATGGAACTAGAGCGTATCATGCTTAGCGAAATAAGTCAAGCGGAGAAAGACAACTATCATATGATCTCCCTGATATGAGGAAGTGGTGATGCAACATGGGGGCTTAAGTGGGTAGGAGAAGAATCCATGAAACAAGAAGGGATAGGGAGGGAGACAAACCATAAGTGACTCTTAATCTCACGATACAAACTGTGGGTTGCTGGGGGGAGGGGGGTTGGGAGAAGGGGGGTGGGGTTATGGACATTGGGGAGGGTATGTGCTTTTGGGTAAATTGGAAGGGGAGGTGAACCATGAGAGACTATGGACTCCGAAAAACAATCTGAGGGGTTTGAAGTGGCGGAGGGGTGGGAGGTTGGGGTACCTCAACAACCTCCAAGCCGGAGGAGGTTTGCATGGAGCACTGGGTGTGGTGAAAAAATAATGAATACTGTTTTTCTGAAAATAAATAAATTGGAAAAAAAAAAAAAAAGAAAGAAAGAAAGAAAAGAAAAGAAATCCGACATAAGGAAAGCTCATGATTGGAACAAACATAAATGGAACTAAAACATGATCCATTAGAGGTGATGTAAGCAGAAAGAGTTAGGGGTCCCCAGAAAAAGAAAGACAGATATAGCTTTCTTGGTATAAGAAAAGCCACTTTAGGCAGCGAGCCATCTTGTGAAAAAAGTTAAGATCAAAGAGCCACTATGAGCCTGGAAGATACCCTAAACATACCCAGGACAGTAAATCAGTGGTAAAACTCCCAGGGCTAATTCAAAAGTGAAGATTGACATGTGACATAATCTTGAGTTATCTTTGTAGGATCTAAACCCTTTCCAGCACTCAGACAACCAAATCCAGAGAACTGATGACCTAGACCCCTGTGGGCCCTCATGACTTCCAAGATCCTGGACTCTGTCACCTTCAGATAATTTTGCCCAAATTCCATGCTGAATTCCCCACTGGTCAAGTCCCTTCATGAACATATATGTCCCCTTAGCTTGAAACTTCCCGTTTTGTTGTTTGAGGAGACACTGCTTTGGGAAGTATACGTGGTGTTCTTTTTCACTTGTTGCAAGTAAAACCCTTCCTTTTCCCATTAAAAAAAAAAAAAAAGAGGGGGGAAAAATACAATATAAAAGGAGGAGGCAGTATGAGATACCGTAAATCCCTAAATTTACCCAGGGGTAAAGAGAGAGATGATAAATATATTTTTAAAACGAGGTGGTGAGGAGGAATGACGACTTATACTTTTCATTTTACACCATTTATACTGTTCAAATCTTTAAACTATATGCATGTATTAATTTTCATCACAATATTTTAAGTATCAACCGGGGGGAATGGCACGGGACACCACCACAACCGAACAAGTGCTATTTAAGCTCTCGGAAAACAGTAATACTGGTGACTTATGGAGAATGGCATATTTCAGCATCAGAGACGAAGAAAAATTACTACCACCATTTTTCCTCAAAAGGTAAATAAAACATTTCGGAGTCTTTGTGAAAACGTGAATACCGCGATAAAAACTCAGGATGCACGCAAAGCCTACGGAATCCGCAAGACCGGACGCTGGCTCCACCCACAACCCGAAGACTCCATAGGCAGCACTAGAGAGAAAATACCTGCACACAGGGATGCTGCAACAGCCCGAGGACTTGACAGTCACAGAGGCCAAGGCCACCGAAAGAGACACTGTGGCTAAAGTCTTTCCCAGGATGCGTTCAGCCATCAGCTGCCCGCGGGCGGCTTCGCGGAGCGAGGTCACGCTTAGCTGGGGCCACAGCGTCCGTCCGCCCCACGGCCCCAGGTATCTAGCGGGCACTAGGACCGGGCCGCCCTTCGAGGAAGGAGTATCTACGCCTTTCACAGAAACACACAAGACCGGGAGCTCTCCCCAAATAATCCCCCGCTGGCACCGGCGAGACGAAGGGAACCAGAGTCGCCGGCTACGCGGGCGGTACCAGCGCCGGCAGCCGCGGAACGGCGACGCGGGTCCCGTGACCTCCCGCGTCCGTAACAGCGCTTTACAGCCGCGCCGTAAAGCAAGAACAGCGCCGGCTTCGCAGCGCTCTGCTTTTTCGACCTCCCAGTGTCCGCAGGCGTACTTGGGGTGGAGTGGGGGAACTGTACCGAAAAAGCGCCCGAAAAAGGAGAAAGTGAAAGAAGGGGAGCTGGAAGCGGGGGAAATGGGGAAGGAAAGACAAGTGATTGAAAGAAGGTTGTTTACCTGTTATTTTTGTTTATCGGCAGGAGGGAGTTACAAGCCCCTTCACCCGTAGTGAACAACGGGTGTCCTAATCCTATCTGAAGAAGTTGGTGGCAAAAGAGGTACTTAAGAGGTTTGCAATCCACTTAAGGCTTTTCTCTTCCTCTTTTACCAAGTCGCTAAATTTGACAGAGCTTTGCCGGATGTGGCCCTGGCAAACCCTTGGAGGAGCAAACCAGCTGTGAGCCGGCTGCTCAGCTTGGAGCAGGAATGCAGAGCAACACCCAAGACAAACAAGGGGCAAAAATTAACCAGACCGCCAGACTGAAGATTGGTAATTCATATCTGTACAAAACAGTTTGTAATCTGGCTCTTTAATTTTTTATATTCATTATTTTCTTAATGTGGCAAATATTTAACTTTTAAGTACATAATCCAGTTTTTCAAGCGTGTGGTATGGACAGACATTATAAAACTTTGACTATCTCAAAAGCCAGATTAATCAAACTTTGGGAAGAATTGTTCTGAAGACTGAAGAATGCAGAACTTTTGGCATATAGCAGCTCCATCACAACCTCTACACTAAGAGACTTGACTATACTAATAGGACTTAAGCACTTTGAGGCCTTGTCCTTACGCTTGTCCCAGAACATCCCTTAAAATGCCTGTGTGGAAAAGGTAACAGTGCAGGAGAATTGACTGTTCCAGGCAAAACCTCCTGATAGACAGACAGTACCTACATCTCTCTCTTAGAGCAGTTTCTTTCAAAAGTTGCAATTATAAATCCTTTCTCTGCCCTTTGTGTTAAAAATCTGCTATGCAGAACTATTTCCTCAAGGACCTGAGAGCCCCTCACTTTAAAATGCAATCATTCAGAGAGAGATGCAATCATTCAGAGAGAGAACTCCCCAGTCCCTGTGGGAGAATATGGGCTTAACTTTAATGGACATCTTTCTTCATCCTGGACTGCTGCCTCTTGTCATAAAGATAGAAGTTTTTTATCTGACAGGCACCAGCTAATAAACCAGATGGCCTACTCATGGAATCAGCAACTCACCCCTTTAACACCCCTCAGTGCCTTTCCCTTAGCACACTCCAGCCTTTAAAAGTCTCCAGCCTTCTGTTTCAGGGAGGTTTTTAGTCACACAGTAGTTATTACTGAATAAAATGTGTCCTTAGCTAGTATCCAGGTTTGTTTATTTTTGACAATTCTTTCAGATTGTAGAGTACTATTATTAAAATGAGTTTGCTTTTTAAAAAATAAATTTCTGAATTTGGCTTCCTCTGGTCAGATACATTTTGCGCTCATTGTTGACAGCTCTTAGCTTCTGCTTAAACCAGAAATCTAATTAGGCGGGCTCTGTTTAAAATGTTCAGCTCTGGGGTTCCTGGGTGGCTCAGAGGGTTAAGCCTCAGCCTTTAGCTCAGGTCATGGTCTCAGGGTCCTGGGATCGACCCCCACATCGGGCTCTGTGCTCAGCGGGGAGCCTGCTTCCCCCCCCCTCCTCTCTCTGCCTGCCTCTCTGCCTACTTGTGATCTCTATCTGTCAAATAAATAAATAACATCTTTTTTTAAAAAAATGTTTAGCTCCCCTGAAGTATGCTGACAAATGAGTCATTAGGAAGAAGAGAAATAAGGCAGTGAGCCACAAAACGTTTGACCAGAAACAGGAGAGAGACAGTTATTCTCACAGAACTTTCCTCAAGATCTAGTTTTCTAACTACATTCCATAAAGAGAGATTGGAATGGACTTAGCTTAAAGAATTAACCCAACAGTGCAAATAAAACCAACTCCTCGGTAGTAGGATATACCACAATTAGCTCAGACAGCAGGTCTCGGTATGGGAGGGGGGAGTTTCCACCCTTTGGGAACATCTGCTAGAGTGTAGTGAGCATGGCTGTTGGCCCACTCGTGGGTAGAACCGAAATGCCATCTCTAATATTTACTGTTTTGTACTACCTTCCATTTATCTAAATCCCAAAGAAAGTGGGTATCATTAGAACATAAGTAGAGAGAAGTGAGGGCTTTTGTATTTAATTTTTTTATATAGTAACCACAAACCATCTTTAAGGGCTTCTTGCAATAGTTGGTGAGATAGGCAAAAGATGCTGCCTAATGAATGTTTTTAAGTAGGAAAGCAATGTATGTGATTACCGGAATTGATTTCAGGCATACTAAAATTGAAAGTGATTAAAATTTCAACTGTTTCTCCCTTGTTGTGTTCATTTCATTACATAACAATATTTATGGATTGCTATTTACCAAGCGTTCCAGGAATAAAGTTGTGAAAAGACAGACAAGGTCCTGCTCTCATGAAACTTACTGTCTAGGGGAGGTAAATGAATTGTAAATAACTAAACAAACTAGGAATTGCCTATTAGGAAAACTGCTATGAAGGGAGTAGACAACTTGCTGCATAAAAGAATAATAGAAACTGGAGTAACTATATTATAGGAGAAGAGTGTCAGCAAAGACTTCTCTGAGGAGATCACTCTTTTTTTTAACTTTTTAAAAAAATTTTATTAACATATAATGTATTATTAGCCCCAGGGGTACAGGTCTGTGAATGGCCAGGTTTACACACTTCACCACTCACCATAGCACATACCCTCCCCAATGTCCATAACCCAACCACCCTCTCCCTACCCCCCTCTCCCCAACCCCCCTCAGTTTGTTTTGTGAGATTAAGAGTCTCTTATGGTTTGTCTCCCTCCCGATCCCATCTTATTTCATGTATTCTTTTCCTACCCCCCAAACTCCCACGTTGCTTCCCAACTTCCTCATATCAGGGAGATCATATGATAGTTGTCTTTCTGAGGAGATCACTCTTGAGAAATATTTAAGGATGAGAAGCTGCCAGCCACTGGAAAACCTGGAGGGAAAGTATTCCAAGCAGAGAAGACTGTAAGTGCAAAATCTCTAAGGTAGAAAAGATCTTGGCCATAATCAAGGAACAGATAGGTCAATGTGCTAAGGCGTAGTAGTAAACCAGAAAGTGTGATCTGCAATGAAGCCAGAGAGGTAGCCAGGATGTTGGATGCAGCAGTCTGTTTCCCAATACCCATTTATTCATTCTTCTTTCTTCCATGCCATATGTAGAAATGTGTCCAGTTGGGGCACCTGCACGGTTTAGTCAGTTAAACATCTGCCTTCAGCTCAGGTCATGATCCCAGGATCCTGGGATGGATGGAGCACCACGTCTGGCTCACTGCTCAGTGGGGAGCCCGCTTCACCCTCTCTCTCAACACCCCCCTCACTTTCTCTCTCTCTGTTGAATAAATAAATAAAATCGGTGTTTGGGTTTTTTAAATCTTTAAAAAAAAAAATTACTCCCTATGGCAGCTAAGGGGGCCACACAACCCTTTCCTGGCCAATGAGATGAATGTGGTAGTCTACCGTGTGGATTTTCTGAGAAGGCCATTATTTTCCTGGCCAAAAGAGACCAGTGATTTATTAACTTTGCAATTTCCCCTCCCTCCTTTATTTCACTTGAAAAGAGGGCCCATTTCCTAGAGAAGGAGCAGCCGTCTTGAGATTCTAAAGACAAAAGCCATACACATGGATGGCAGAATAGGGTACAAGAAAGAACCTGAGGTTTTGGGTTTTTTTTTTTTTTATTTTTTTTTATTTTTGTTGTTGTTACTTCCTCAAGTAGTTGCACCAGTCCCGCGTTGGCTGCTTCTGGGCTGATAAGGAAAATAGTCCCCTTTATGACTAAGCTACTATAGGTTTATTTTCTGTAAAAATATGACCCAAGAACCAAATCATAAAAGGTCTTATAGGCTATGGTAAGGAATTAGCAGTTTATCCCAAGTGCAATGGAAAGGCATTAACATTGTACCAAACTTTATCCCTCAAAACACGGAGAAGTAGGCTTGTAGAAGTTGGAACTAGATAAACAGCAACATAGCAATAAAGGTTGGAATGAGAAGTGTTGATACTAGACTCTTAATACTTGCCTCTACTGCTGTCCTTTCTCCTTTTACATAATCCCCTGGGTCAGAAGTAGCCTACTTTCCTCTTTCCCTTATGGTAAGGCTTTTCTTAGTATCTTGTGTTCTTTCAATCAGCCACTGGTCCTGTCTCTTACTAAGTTAATGCATGTTGAAGGAAATTTAAACAAAGAATTTAAATGACTTGCTGAAAATCACACAACTAGAGAGTGACAGCTGGAATTCCAACCTAACTTTAGAGTTTTTTCTTTGACATTATGCTGCCTCGGTCTTCATAAAGGCCAAGGATGAAAAGTTTTGAGTTGACTCTGATTTCTTCTAGTTCAGTCTGTCCCAGTTCATCTAATAGCAGCCTCCTGCTGAGCAAGGCCACTATTTAGTCATAAGAATGTAAATGCTATCTGTTGATTTTTGCTTTCAGAATCAACATAGACCAAGCACTGAAAATGTTACAGTTACAAAATACAGATATGATCAGTCCTGAAAATATGAAAGTAAACAAGATATGACAAGGTAGGAATGGACAGCTGAGGAAAACAATAGGGCTTACCCTACTTTAACAGAATGGGAAGCCAGAAGTTTCATCATACAGGGGCAGGAATAAGACATAAAAAAGTGTACAAGTTTTAAATATAAACAGGAAAGGCTGGTGGCTTATTCCATTAATCCTCTGCCTTTGGCTCAGTTCAGGATCCCAGGTACTTTTCCCTCTCTGGCTCCCCCTGCTTGTGCACACTCTCCCCTCCCCCTTTTCTCTCTGCTAAATAAATAAATAAAATCTTTTTAAAAATAATTTTAAAAAGTTTTAAATATGGCCAAACAAAAGTAGTGAGAATAGTGATATAATTGTATTGGGAACATATAGGGAGAAGGGTGTTAGGAGTGGAATAAGTGTACTATATCCTCAGCTGTGATGGAAGAAAATCAATTAGTCATGTCTAGTATTGATTAAGAAATGACACTGTAGGGACGCCTGGGTGGCTCAGTTGGTTAAGCAGCTGCCTTCGGCTCAGGTCATGAACACAGGGTCCTGGGATCGAGTCCCGCATCGGGCTCCTTGCTCGGCGGGGAGCCTGCTTCTCCCTCTGCCTCTGCCTGCCTCTTTGTCTGCCTGTGCTCACTCGCTTTCTCTCCCTCTGTCTCTGACAAATAAATAAAAATAAAAATAAATTAAAAAAGAATAAATGACACTGTAAGCCTTCCTTAGGAGCATAGATGTCAACTGTACAAGAGACAACTAAAAGGGCTGCAAGTGTTTAATCTGAAGAGCTAGACAAGGGTGGGACTGAGGACTATTGGTTTTTATCATTGACCCTGCTGAAACTTTTTTTTTTTAGATTTTATTTATTTATTTGAATGAGAGAGTAAGAGTGGTATTGAGAGAACAAATTGGGGGCAGAGGGAGAAGCAGACTCCCCTCTGAGCAGGGAGCACAACGTGGGACTCAATCCCAGAATCATGGGATCACGACCTGAGCCAAAGACAGACGTTTAATAGGTGCCCCTTGTCGAACCATTTTTATTTTACATATTTACATATATATACGTATAATAATTTATAAATATAAAAATAGTTATATACTTATATAACTATTTTTATTTTACATATTTTTATATGTTGAACCAGATATATTATTTACTTTGAATTCATAGATTCATTGCTTTAAAAAAAATGTGGTTGAACAAGCTAACATTTAAATCCCTCCAGCTCTAAAAATCAGACATCAGAGCCAAGTATGAAGGTCATTCTATCCTAGAATGACTGAAAAACTCTTGGAAGACCTCCTTTAGCACAGTCTGGCAATCATTTCTGAATGTTCTTCCTCAGTGTTCTTTAAAGTAACAGGGAAAAGTTCTTAACTGGCCTATGTAATTGCAAAGTATGGTGGCCTTTCCTTCTGAATCCACTAGGACTCGACAGAGCCAGCCTGGCAAACATAAACTCTTACTTATGATTGGTTAAAATACAGTAGTAACTATCATTCATTAAGTATATTTGTATGTAAGATGTCAGCTCTGTGCTTTTGAAATATCTCATTTACTCAACCAACCTGCTAGAGTATCCATTTTACAGATGAATTAACTGAGAACTCAGGAAAGGGTAAGTAATCAACCAGCTATCACATAGCCAATAAAAAGTTGGCAGGAATTCAAAATCCTAGTTTTAAGGGTGCCTGGTGGCTCAGTCAGCTGAGCGTCTGACTCTATTTTACCTCAGGTCGTGATCTCAGGGTCCTAAGATTGAGCCCCAAGTCAGAATCTGCACTTAGGATTCTCTCTCTCCCTCCCCTACTACAACACACACACACACACACACACACACACACACACACACACACCCCAGCACCTGCTTGCTCTCTCTCTAAAAAACAACAAAATCCATGTTTTAATAGCTGTACTCTACTGCCTGTTAATTAGGAAGTAAGTTACCTAACAGTATGAGGGGGAGGTGTTATGAACAATAAAAGGTATTATGAGTAATAGTTTTTATCCTTTTGAATTTTTCAAAGTGATTTAGTGGTGGCTTGGCTTTTCTTCTTTGTCCTAAGAAAAAAGGCAACATAGCATAGTGATAATGGCCTAGATCTAAATTCAGCTCAACCATTTATACTATGACCTCAGGTGATCTACTTATTTCTCTTAATCCTTTGTCTCTTTATTCATGAAATAGGCATCCCATTGAAGCTACTTTTTAGAGTGTTGAGAGGGTAAAATGAACTGTGACTATATGTGAAACACTTGGCATAATGCCTATTTGTGGGCGCCTGGGTGGCTCAGTGGGTTAAAGCCTCTGCCTTCAGCTCAGGTCATGATCACAGGGTTCTGGGATTGAGCCCCACATAGGGCTCTCTGCTCAGTGGGGAGCCTGCTTCCCCCTCCCTGTGTCTCTGCCTGCCTCTCTGCCCACTTGTGATCTGTCTGTCAAATAAATAAATTTAAAAAAAAAAACCCTACATGGTTCTCTTTAAATACAATTTTCTTTTTCTTTCTTTTTTTTTTTTTTTTAGGATTTTATTTTTTTAAGTGATCGCCACACCCAAGGTGGGGCTTGAACTCCCGCGTCGCATGGTCTCTCAGCCGAGCCAGTCAGGTCCTCCAAATACAATTTGTTTAATAAAAAATATTAGAGACAGAGTTTACATATATGAAAGTCAACATATACGAAAGCAAACACACGTACACATATAAAGTGTATTTTCTTCCCATAGATATTGGACAAAAAGTTCTGACAAACGCTGAACCTGTCCCTAGCCCCAGTTATGCATTTATTTGTTGAGAGAGCTTTAAAAAGTTAATCCAGCTGATCTATTCATTTATAAGATAGGGAGATAAACAGTTTTCTTCTCTACTTCCTAAGAGCCTCTTTAAAAAATCTAATGAGATAATATATGTGGAAAAAAGCTCTGGAAACGGAAACTTTCTATGCAAGTATTTGTACTATTGTAAACTTGGATTTGAAAACCATAAGAAACAGTTGTAGATGATAGATGTATGAATTCTTTATGAACTTCATTTTCTTTTTGACTTTCCTGCCTCTTAAATATAAAGTGACCGGCAGTCATCCACATGGCAGAAATCTCTTTCCAAGCACTGTAGGGTCACACAATTTGAATGAATATCAAGATAATCTTTATGCAAGGTGATTTTCTATTTTATTATTCATTCTGGAAGCAGTGATTTATTAACCTGGATAAAGATACAATTACATATGTGTGATATGTTGTGTTTTTTGTTCCCACAAATTGCAACGGGTTGAGTGAAAAAGGTTATCCAAATATACTGCTCTTCCTTGTCGAAACAAGGATCGTAAGGATGGTATGATACGATTTTTCCTGGCCCTTGATTATCGCTGCCCTTGAAAGGACAACGTTTTCTCTGCCCTCCAGAAATCGCGTTTAGTTCAAACTAAAATGTGAGACATAATATCTCGGGGTGGGGGGGGGCGGGAGCTTGCGGAACAACTGACCTCCCCACGTTCCTTTTAAGACGGGAAACTGCATTTGCATCCCTTCGCTAATGGTGAGCATCAAGTTTCAAAGAAGCATCTGGACTGCGGACACTGCCAGCTATCTTTGGAACTTGGAGAGGAATTACCACATTTAGGAAAACAAGCGGGAGCTGTGCCCCGAAGGTCGGCTCGCCAGACCCCGAGGTAGTGGGTCAAAGCCGAGCGGACCGCGAAGCCGTGCCCTCCTCTGGACTTTGTCCCTCCCAGATTTCTGAGCGGGCGAGCGGCCGCTCCGCACTGCAGCCCGAACCAATTGTGAAAGACCTAACCAAGCCCAGCCCAGCGGAAGGAACGGTTTCAGAGTTGTTTGTTTCTCTCCGATAAAAGGAGCCCTTCCTTGCCCTGCTTCTGTGCTCGCGGGTGTGTGACGGAACCACCCCCCAGAAGCAGTTTGGAGGGACTGGGGGAAGGAAGCGCGCCCACAGCTCACGACAACCGAAAGGATGAAATTCTTTCTGCAGTGCCTCCAGCTTCTGCCTTTACTCGTCATCTTCACCTTAGAGTCTCTCCTGAAGCGTTTTATTCCTAAGAAGAGAAAATCAGTTACTGGGGAAATCGTCCTGATTACTGGAGCTGGACACGGAATTGGGAGACTAACTGCCTATGAATTTGCCAAACGTAAAAGCAAACTGGTTCTTTGGGATATAAATAAGGTAATCATGCTTCCTGTGTTTTACCTTCTGGCACCTTTAATTGTAGTCATGGATGCATTCTGTAGGCATCAAGCCCGGACAGCATCTCTATGAAGTAGGGAGAAGAAAATGACTATTGGCATTTTATAGATCCATTAATGTTTATGATTACAGGATAAATGGACCTAGAGGATATAAGATTCGCGGTTACTACCCATCACTAATTTGGCATTGTAAATGTAATCTTACTTTTGCCCAGAAAAGAATTTGTGATCTCCTCCAGAGCCTGATTTCACTGATCCTCTATCTTAAACAAATGGAAAGAGTAATGGTTTTAAGTTAGCCTATTAAGTACTTTGAACCTATTAAGAGAAAAATCCTACTTGCCGTTACTGAGCTGAGGGGGTTTAAAAGATACCCAACAGAAAAGAATATTACTGTATCATAGCAATTGCCAAAAAATAATTCTTAAAATCATGTTTTAAAAACAATATAAAAGGAAAAAACTCTTTGGGGTACCCGGCTGGCTCAGTTAGGAGAGCGTGGGACTCCTGATCTCAGGGTTGTTGAGTTCTAGCCCCATGTTGGGCACCAAGTTTACTTAAAAAAGTAAAATTAAACAAAAAAAAATCTTTTAATAAAAATAAAAGGAAACACTCTTCAATATACATAATGTTTTACAAGAATAAAGGTGTAGGCTTAAGGAAAAGAGGAGGATTTAGAATCTAACCTTTTACATGGCCAGTGTTAGATGTACAGAGGGATTTCTGTGAGGCACCTGAAGGCCTGAAAAGCTATCTCTTACCCATCAGTCAACATCCAGCACTGTAGCTGTGAACAAAAATTCGGGGAATGGGCCATTAATAAGAGTCCTCCCAGTGAGTGGATGATTGAGATAGCAATCAGCAAGTACTTATTGAGTATCTATTGCAGGATAGTAAGGACAGAGCAAGCGGGCAAACAATCTTGTAGAGAAAATAGACTTTAAATAATTATACATGCAATGGAAGATACAAAGGAGGCCCAGTCTAGTCTGATGCGGTCATTGGTGGTGAATGTCAGGCATGGAGGTAGGTCACAGTCCGCGGAGCCCTCCACCTCTTCATAAGCTGCCTTCTGACTTCTAGAGCTTTAGATTCCTTTCCTGCAAAATGGGTAAAATAACAGTACTTACCTTAAAGGCGTGGGAGGCTTATACCAAAAGAGTACCCATAGTGTCTAGCAGTGTTTAGTAGTGTCTGGTATATGGTCTGGATAATAACACGTTAGTTACTATCCATTCACAAAGTGAAGTTTAAGCTAACATTGCAGGACTTAGGGCTAAGAATTAGGTTACACATCTGTGTTATTGGCTCCCGATGCCCTCTGCTCTTTCATACAAAATTTTCTCTGATTTGGAGTGGAGTGCATTTATTCAACAAGTTTTTTTATTGAGTGCCTACTATGTGTCAGGCACTGTTCTAATGCAGAACTAAGGACACAGCAGTAAGAAAAACACAAACTTCATGAACAAGGAACAGTAAACAAGATATGCTGTATAATAAATTATGTAATTGCGAGAAGGTGGTTAAGTATAAAGAAAAGTAAAATATGAAAGTGGGTAAGGACTCCTGTATGGTGGTGGTTGGGGATGGGACAGGGAGGAACATGTTGATCTTACACAGAAAGCCTCCTGAGATGGAGATAGTTGAGTCAAGATCAGAAGAGGCAGGCAGCCCCTCACATATCTCTGCAGGATCAGCAAATGCAGAGCATGGCACAGAGTGAGGGAAGGGAGAGAAATAAAAGAAAAATCTAGATCTGTGCTTTTCAGTATAGTTGTGGCTACTAACCACCGAATGGTTTTTGAGCCTATGAAATGTGGCTCCTTTGAATTGAGATGTGCTGTCGAAGTTATTACACCCAGGATTTCAAAAGAGACCAGTGATTTTATTAACTTTGCAATTTCCCCTCCCTCCTTTATTTCACTTGAAAAGAGGGCCCATTTCCTAGAGAAGGAGCAGCCGTCTTGAGATTCTAAAGACAAAAGCCATACACATGGATGGCAGAATAGGGTACAAGAAAGAACCTGAGGTTTTGGGTTTTTTTTTTTTTTATTTTTTTTTATTTTTGTTGTTGTTACTTCCTCAAGTAGTTGCACCAGTCCCGCGTTGGCTGCTTCTGGGCTGATAAGGAAAATAGTCCCCTTTATGACTAAGCTACTATAGGTTTATTTTCTGTAAAAATATGACCCAAGAACCAAATCATAAAAGGTCTTATAGGCTATGGTAAGGAATTAGCAGTTTATCCCAAGTGCAATGGAAAGGCATTAACATTGTACCAAACTTTATCCCTCAAAACACGGAGAAGTAGGCTTGTAGAAGTTGGAACTAGATAAACAGCAACATAGCAATAAAGGTTGGAATGAGAAGTGTTGATACTAGACTCTTAATACTTGCCTCTACTGCTGTCCTTTCTCCTTTTACATAATCCCCTGGGTCAGAAGTAGCCTACTTTCCTCTTTCCCTTATGGTAAGGCTTTTCTTAGTATCTTGTGTTCTTTCAATCAGCCACTGGTCCTGTCTCTTACTAAGTTAATGCATGTTGAAGGAAATTTAAACAAAGAATTTAAATGACTTGCTGAAAATCACACAACTAGAGAGTGACAGCTGGAATTCCAACCTAACTTTAGAGTTTTTTCTTTGACATTATGCTGCCTCGGTCTTCATAAAGGCCAAGGATGAAAAGTTTTGAGTTGACTCTGATTTCTTCTAGTTCAGTCTGTCCCAGTTCATCTAATAGCAGCCTCCTGCTGAGCAAGGCCACTATTTAGTCATAAGAATGTAAATGCTATCTGTTGATTTTTGCTTTCAGAATCAACATAGACCAAGCACTGAAAATGTTACAGTTACAAAATACAGATATGATCAGTCCTGAAAATATGAAAGTAAACAAGATATGACAAGGTAGGAATGGACAGCTGAGGAAAACAATAGGGCTTACCCTACTTTAACAGAATGGGAAGCCAGAAGTTTCATCATACAGGGGCAGGAATAAGACATAAAAAAGTGTACAAGTTTTAAATATAAACAGGAAAGGCTGGTGGCTTATTCCATTAATCCTCTGCCTTTGGCTCAGTTCAGGATCCCAGGTACTTTTCCCTCTCTGGCTCCCCCTGCTTGTGCACACTCTCCCCTCCCCCTTTTCTCTCTGCTAAATAAATAAATAAAATCTTTTTAAAAATAATTTTAAAAAGTTTTAAATATGGCCAAACAAAAGTAGTGAGAATAGTGATATAATTGTATTGGGAACATATAGGGAGAAGGGTGTTAGGAGTGGAATAAGTGTACTATATCCTCAGCTGTGATGGAAGAAAATCAATTAGTCATGTCTAGTATTGATTAAGAAATGACACTGTAGGGACGCCTGGGTGGCTCAGTTGGTTAAGCAGCTGCCTTCGGCTCAGGTCATGAACACAGGGTCCTGGGATCGAGTCCCGCATCGGGCTCCTTGCTCGGCGGGGAGCCTGCTTCTCCCTCTGCCTCTGCCTGCCTCTTTGTCTGCCTGTGCTCACTCGCTTTCTCTCCCTCTGTCTCTGACAAATAAATAAAAATAAAAATAAATTAAAAAAGAATAAATGACACTGTAAGCCTTCCTTAGGAGCATAGATGTCAACTGTACAAGAGACAACTAAAAGGGCTGCAAGTGTTTAATCTGAAGAGCTAGACAAGGGTGGGACTGAGGACTATTGGTTTTTATCATTGACCCTGCTGAAACTTTTTTTTTTTAGATTTTATTTATTTATTTGAATGAGAGAGTAAGAGTGGTATTGAGAGAACAAATTGGGGGCAGAGGGAGAAGCAGACTCCCCTCTGAGCAGGGAGCACAACGTGGGACTCAATCCCAGAATCATGGGATCACGACCTGAGCCAAAGACAGACGTTTAATAGGTGCCCCTTGTCGAACCATTTTTATTTTACATATTTACATATATATACGTATAATAATTTATAAATATAAAAATAGTTATATACTTATATAACTATTTTTATTTTACATATTTTTATATGTTGAACCAGATATATTATTTACTTTGAATTCATAGATTCATTGCTTTAAAAAAAATGTGGTTGAACAAGCTAACATTTAAATCCCTCCAGCTCTAAAAATCAGACATCAGAGCCAAGTATGAAGGTCATTCTATCCTAGAATGACTGAAAAACTCTTGGAAGACCTCCTTTAGCACAGTCTGGCAATCATTTCTGAATGTTCTTCCTCAGTGTTCTTTAAAGTAACAGGGAAAAGTTCTTAACTGGCCTATGTAATTGCAAAGTATGGTGGCCTTTCCTTCTGAATCCACTAGGACTCGACAGAGCCAGCCTGGCAAACATAAACTCTTACTTATGATTGGTTAAAATACAGTAGTAACTATCATTCATTAAGTATATTTGTATGTAAGATGTCAGCTCTGTGCTTTTGAAATATCTCATTTACTCAACCAACCTGCTAGAGTATCCATTTTACAGATGAATTAACTGAGAACTCAGGAAAGGGTAAGTAATCAACCAGCTATCACATAGCCAATAAAAAGTTGGCAGGAATTCAAAATCCTAGTTTTAAGGGTGCCTGGTGGCTCAGTCAGCTGAGCGTCTGACTCTATTTTACCTCAGGTCGTGATCTCAGGGTCCTAAGATTGAGCCCCAAGTCAGAATCTGCACTTAGGATTCTCTCTCTCCCTCCCCTACTACAACACACACACACACACACACACACACACACACACACACACACCCCAGCACCTGCTTGCTCTCTCTCTAAAAAACAACAAAATCCATGTTTTAATAGCTGTACTCTACTGCCTGTTAATTAGGAAGTAAGTTACCTAACAGTATGAGGGGGAGGTGTTATGAACAATAAAAGGTATTATGAGTAATAGTTTTTATCCTTTTGAATTTTTCAAAGTGATTTAGTGGTGGCTTGGCTTTTCTTCTTTGTCCTAAGAAAAAAGGCAACATAGCATAGTGATAATGGCCTAGATCTAAATTCAGCTCAACCATTTATACTATGACCTCAGGTGATCTACTTATTTCTCTTAATCCTTTGTCTCTTTATTCATGAAATAGGCATCCCATTGAAGCTACTTTTTAGAGTGTTGAGAGGGTAAAATGAACTGTGACTATATGTGAAACACTTGGCATAATGCCTATTTGTGGGCGCCTGGGTGGCTCAGTGGGTTAAAGCCTCTGCCTTCAGCTCAGGTCATGATCACAGGGTTCTGGGATTGAGCCCCACATAGGGCTCTCTGCTCAGTGGGGAGCCTGCTTCCCCCTCCCTGTGTCTCTGCCTGCCTCTCTGCCCACTTGTGATCTGTCTGTCAAATAAATAAATTTAAAAAAAAAAACCCTACATGGTTCTCTTTAAATACAATTTTCTTTTTCTTTCTTTTTTTTTTTTTTTTAGGATTTTATTTTTTTAAGTGATCGCCACACCCAAGGTGGGGCTTGAACTCCCGCGTCGCATGGTCTCTCAGCCGAGCCAGTCAGGTCCTCCAAATACAATTTGTTTAATAAAAAATATTAGAGACAGAGTTTACATATATGAAAGTCAACATATACGAAAGCAAACACACGTACACATATAAAGTGTATTTTCTTCCCATAGATATTGGACAAAAAGTTCTGACAAACGCTGAACCTGTCCCTAGCCCCAGTTATGCATTTATTTGTTGAGAGAGCTTTAAAAAGTTAATCCAGCTGATCTATTCATTTATAAGATAGGGAGATAAACAGTTTTCTTCTCTACTTCCTAAGAGCCTCTTTAAAAAATCTAATGAGATAATATATGTGGAAAAAAGCTCTGGAAACGGAAACTTTCTATGCAAGTATTTGTACTATTGTAAACTTGGATTTGAAAACCATAAGAAACAGTTGTAGATGATAGATGTATGAATTCTTTATGAACTTCATTTTCTTTTTGACTTTCCTGCCTCTTAAATATAAAGTGACCGGCAGTCATCCACATGGCAGAAATCTCTTTCCAAGCACTGTAGGGTCACACAATTTGAATGAATATCAAGATAATCTTTATGCAAGGTGATTTTCTATTTTATTATTCATTCTGGAAGCAGTGATTTATTAACCTGGATAAAGATACAATTACATATGTGTGATATGTTGTGTTTTTTGTTCCCACAAATTGCAACGGGTTGAGTGAAAAAGGTTATCCAAATATACTGCTCTTCCTTGTCGAAACAAGGATCGTAAGGATGGTATGATACGATTTTTCCTGGCCCTTGATTATCGCTGCCCTTGAAAGGACAACGTTTTCTCTGCCCTCCAGAAATCGCGTTTAGTTCAAACTAAAATGTGAGACATAATATCTCGGGGTGGGGGGGGGCGGGAGCTTGCGGAACAACTGACCTCCCCACGTTCCTTTTAAGACGGGAAACTGCATTTGCATCCCTTCGCTAATGGTGAGCATCAAGTTTCAAAGAAGCATCTGGACTGCGGACACTGCCAGCTATCTTTGGAACTTGGAGAGGAATTACCACATTTAGGAAAACAAGCGGGAGCTGTGCCCCGAAGGTCGGCTCGCCAGACCCCGAGGTAGTGGGTCAAAGCCGAGCGGACCGCGAAGCCGTGCCCTCCTCTGGACTTTGTCCCTCCCAGATTTCTGAGCGGGCGAGCGGCCGCTCCGCACTGCAGCCCGAACCAATTGTGAAAGACCTAACCAAGCCCAGCCCAGCGGAAGGAACGGTTTCAGAGTTGTTTGTTTCTCTCCGATAAAAGGAGCCCTTCCTTGCCCTGCTTCTGTGCTCGCGGGTGTGTGACGGAACCACCCCCCAGAAGCAGTTTGGAGGGACTGGGGGAAGGAAGCGCGCCCACAGCTCACGACAACCGAAAGGATGAAATTCTTTCTGCAGTGCCTCCAGCTTCTGCCTTTACTCGTCATCTTCACCTTAGAGTCTCTCCTGAAGCGTTTTATTCCTAAGAAGAGAAAATCAGTTACTGGGGAAATCGTCCTGATTACTGGAGCTGGACACGGAATTGGGAGACTAACTGCCTATGAATTTGCCAAACGTAAAAGCAAACTGGTTCTTTGGGATATAAATAAGGTAATCATGCTTCCTGTGTTTTACCTTCTGGCACCTTTAATTGTAGTCATGGATGCATTCTGTAGGCATCAAGCCCGGACAGCATCTCTATGAAGTAGGGAGAAGAAAATGACTATTGGCATTTTATAGATCCATTAATGTTTATGATTACAGGATAAATGGACCTAGAGGATATAAGATTCGCGGTTACTACCCATCACTAATTTGGCATTGTAAATGTAATCTTACTTTTGCCCAGAAAAGAATTTGTGATCTCCTCCAGAGCCTGATTTCACTGATCCTCTATCTTAAACAAATGGAAAGAGTAATGGTTTTAAGTTAGCCTATTAAGTACTTTGAACCTATTAAGAGAAAAATCCTACTTGCCGTTACTGAGCTGAGGGGGTTTAAAAGATACCCAACAGAAAAGAATATTACTGTATCATAGCAATTGCCAAAAAATAATTCTTAAAATCATGTTTTAAAAACAATATAAAAGGAAAAAACTCTTTGGGGTACCCGGCTGGCTCAGTTAGGAGAGCGTGGGACTCCTGATCTCAGGGTTGTTGAGTTCTAGCCCCATGTTGGGCACCAAGTTTACTTAAAAAAGTAAAATTAAACAAAAAAAAATCTTTTAATAAAAATAAAAGGAAACACTCTTCAATATACATAATGTTTTACAAGAATAAAGGTGTAGGCTTAAGGAAAAGAGGAGGATTTAGAATCTAACCTTTTACATGGCCAGTGTTAGATGTACAGAGGGATTTCTGTGAGGCACCTGAAGGCCTGAAAAGCTATCTCTTACCCATCAGTCAACATCCAGCACTGTAGCTGTGAACAAAAATTCGGGGAATGGGCCATTAATAAGAGTCCTCCCAGTGAGTGGATGATTGAGATAGCAATCAGCAAGTACTTATTGAGTATCTATTGCAGGATAGTAAGGACAGAGCAAGCGGGCAAACAATCTTGTAGAGAAAATAGACTTTAAATAATTATACATGCAATGGAAGATACAAAGGAGGCCCAGTCTAGTCTGATGCGGTCATTGGTGGTGAATGTCAGGCATGGAGGTAGGTCACAGTCCGCGGAGCCCTCCACCTCTTCATAAGCTGCCTTCTGACTTCTAGAGCTTTAGATTCCTTTCCTGCAAAATGGGTAAAATAACAGTACTTACCTTAAAGGCGTGGGAGGCTTATACCAAAAGAGTACCCATAGTGTCTAGCAGTGTTTAGTAGTGTCTGGTATATGGTCTGGATAATAACACGTTAGTTACTATCCATTCACAAAGTGAAGTTTAAGCTAACATTGCAGGACTTAGGGCTAAGAATTAGGTTACACATCTGTGTTATTGGCTCCCGATGCCCTCTGCTCTTTCATACAAAATTTTCTCTGATTTGGAGTGGAGTGCATTTATTCAACAAGTTTTTTTATTGAGTGCCTACTATGTGTCAGGCACTGTTCTAATGCAGAACTAAGGACACAGCAGTAAGAAAAACACAAACTTCATGAACAAGGAACAGTAAACAAGATATGCTGTATAATAAATTATGTAATTGCGAGAAGGTGGTTAAGTATAAAGAAAAGTAAAATATGAAAGTGGGTAAGGACTCCTGTATGGTGGTGGTTGGGGATGGGACAGGGAGGAACATGTTGATCTTACACAGAAAGCCTCCTGAGATGGAGATAGTTGAGTCAAGATCAGAAGAGGCAGGCAGCCCCTCACATATCTCTGCAGGATCAGCAAATGCAGAGCATGGCACAGAGTGAGGGAAGGGAGAGAAATAAAAGAAAAATCTAGATCTGTGCTTTTCAGTATAGTTGTGGCTACTAACCACCGAATGGTTTTTGAGCCTATGAAATGTGGCTCCTTTGAATTGAGATGTGCTGTCGAAGTTATTACACCCAGGATTTCAAAGACAGTATGGAAAAAATGAATGCTGATTATCTTACAAACAACTTTTATATAGATTACATGTTGAAATACAGTATTTTGTAATAATAACAAATATTCCAAAATAATATTTTGGGTATATTAAGTTGAATAAAATACACTTCTTAATGCTATTTTTTCAAGTGTGGCTGCTAAAAAAAAATTAAAATTAAGTATGTGGCTCACATTTTATTTTATGAGACAGCGCAGGTCAAGAAACTTCAGCAGCACCTCCTGATCATTAAGGTTCCTAGCAGTTATTGTTTGTGCTTGGGCTTTTCCTGGGGGAACCAGTGGAAGGTTTTGAGCCAGATTCTAGACTGTTGGGTTGCAGGGAGAAAGAGCAGTTAGGAGACTGGTGTAATCCAGGCCAGAGATGATGCTGGTTTTGCAGACCAGGAAGTAGTAGCGGAAGTGGTCAGAAAATTAAGGACAGTGTAGTGAGTATTTATTATGTTAAATTCATCTCATTTAAATAAGCCATCTATTATTGTAAGGTTATATCCTCCCCACTTGTTTTGTGGGTGAAATATACCATATATTTAGTGAAATTACAATGATATTAACTGGTAGTTTCTGTGTTGGTATTAATGTTTTTACTTGGCTAAATAAAAAGATGGGCAGCCCTAGTTCAGTATATATACTGCAGTCCACTGTTACTGAAATTCTACAGGTTTTAAAATTATGAAAGTGTGAGAACCACTAAACCTGACTGGGGAGGGAGAGTAAGGGTGGAAATTTCAAGCAGTCCAGGCAGCAGAAGCTAGAGCTGTCCAACTTTGGGGTTGGTGTCTGGGGAGAATGAGTGAAAAAGAGGAAAGCTTCAGATTGTTTTCAGATCCCCTTGGAAGGGCAGGGAGGGGCCAGATAAAATTCTTCCCTTCCCCCCGCCTCTGCCCCAGGGTTCAAAGACAAATTATCTCCAGAGACAAATTTCTCAGATTAAGTCAAGCTGCAAGGATAGCAATGCCCAAAGATATCCTTCTCAGGAGGTCGAGGGCAGACATTTCCTATTCATCAGGAAGTCCACAGAAAAGGAACATGAATTTAGGGAGGGATTCATGGTAGCTTCAGCTTCGTTTTTTGACTGAGACGGGCACCATGAATTTTTTATTGTTTTATGTAGATAATCACATTTTTTTTTTTAAAGATTTTATTTATTTATTTGTCAGGGAGAGAGGGAGAGAGAGAGAGCACAGGCAGAAAGAGAGGCAGGCAGAGGCAGAGGGAGAAGCAGGCTCCCTGCCAAGCAAGGAGCCCGATGTGGGACTCGATCCCAGGACGCTGAGATCATGACCTGAGCCGAAGGCAGCTGCTTAACCAACTGAGCCACCCAGGCGTCCCATAGATAATCACATTTCTTGATCAGTCTCACCCCCATGCCTGGTTAGATGAATTTGTGAAGATAAATTTATAGCAAGTGGTGAGCACCTATAATATACTCAAAGACTGATTATCAGATGGAAAAGTGAATTAATGAATGAAAAAAGCACTGGAAACAATCAGAAAAACATGTAGACGTTTAGTAGTCTAAGTAATGGGCAGAGAGCTTTAGTTGCGGGGATAAGAGGGCAAAGAAGGGTAAGTAAAGTCTTAAGAGAGAGCCCAGGATTAAAAATTGAGACTGAGTATAGCACATTAGGAAAAAGGTTAACAAGGCAAGTGTTGAAGAATGATGAGCAGGTCCATTGTGCTGAGAAGAATTTTAAGGGTCCGCTTACTTTTTATTTCTCACCAAATGAATATGGAGACTATCTAAAATTTTTCGTGGCAGGATTTCCAACTTTAATTTGCTGCATAGTTCAGGAGGTACGGAGTGCAGACCTTGGCCCTAAGTGAGGAAGACCAGGGGAATGGGCGAAAGCATGATTGCAGATGTAAAGTACGGGTATGTTTGTTGCTACACATCCTGCCCACTGACAGAGAGACCAGCACTAAGCAATGGAATAAAGGGCAAATGGAGCTTTGTGTAGACTTTGTTTCAAGTAAGGACTGAATTTTGTGAATACCCAAAGAATCAGTACCATATACTTTTAAAACTTTCTTTATTGCAGTAAAATATGTATTGCATAAACATTTCCATTTTAACATTTTTAAGTTTCAGTTTAGTTGTGTTGACTACATTCACATTGTTACGAAATGATCTCTGCTATCCGTCTCCAGAACTTTCTCGTCATCACAAAATGGAACTTTGCACTCACTAAAGTTACTACCCAGGTCCTGGCAACCACCATTCTCCTTTCTGTGTCTGTGTATTTGACTATGCTAGGTATCTCATATAGCTAGAATTATGCAATATTTGTCCTTTTGTATCTGGCTTGTTTCACCAAGCTTAAGATCATCAAGGTTCATCCATGCTGTGGAATGTGGCAGCATTTTGGTCCTCTTGAAGGCTGAATAATATTCCATCATGTGTATATACTACATTAATGAAATTATACTTTCAAAGGAAGGGGCCAGAAGCTCCCTGTCAGGTTCAGGAGGGCAACATAAGGTTTACTTGAGATGTTCCAATGTCCTTTGGGGAATAAGGGCTCCTCATCAGAGGACAAACAGCAGTTTGTGGGAGAGATTTCAGCAAAAGGGAAAACACCCTATTTCCTTTTACTGTCACACAGTAAGTTCACTGAGCAAACTGAATTTTTTCCATAACCGTCCAGATTTTGGTTTTCCTGCAAGAGGAGTTCAAGTTTACCTGCAAATTTGCATACTAGTGTTCTGCTCTGCCGTTCTCTCTGTGGGTAAATGTAGTAAGTCTGTCTACTTGTGCGTTAGTTGACGGTAATTTCTTGGCTTGCAGAGCTCACGGACTAACCCTCAGTCCAAGGTATGGTTTGAGGCATTCTTTACAATGAAAAAGCTACAAAACTGGTGAAGGCAAACCCACAAACAAGCACAAATGGAAACAAAAAAAAAGAAAAATGAAAACAGAACCCCTAAGGTCTAATCATGAACTTCAGGTGACAAAATCAACACTCCAGACTGGGCTTGTCATCATTCCTTTTCTCAGATCCGCTCTCCTTGTGACTTCCATCTGACTGTTGCAACACTATGTCGCCATTTCCTCCAACTAAAAAGGAAGCACTTCAGCTTCGGTTCTTCCCACCTTCCTCATCTAGCGGCCAAGACCTGCTGAGTTTGCCTGAAGATAGGTTGTAAGGCTCAGTCTCTTCTCATTCTTTCCAGTCGTACCCCAGCTCAAGCTTCTACCATCTATTGGCTGAATCATTGTAAACTCCCTACTAATGTTTCCCTCTTCCTGCAGTGTTGACCCCTAAAATCTGTCCTCCATACGTTAGCAAAAATAATCAGGATAATATACAAATCTGATTCTGTAATTCAGTCAGTGCCCACCCTCCCCAACTTTTTGGATAAAACCTAGTATGACACACAATGTCCTTTGATCTGAACTCCTGCTGGCCTTGAGCTTTATGACTCAGCAATGCCAGTCTGCTAATATTTTCCCACTGGACCTTTCTACTGCCCATCCCTTTGTTTACACTATGCCTGCCTGCCCTTGCCTCCCTTCTCTTTACCTGTCTGTTCTGCTCACCCTGGTACCTTTTGTTCTAGAATTGTATTTCATGCACCTCCTCTGTGTTCCCCATAACTCTCTGTATATTGTTTTGTTATTATACTTATCATAGTGTATTAGTTTGAGCCATATGAAACTGCCAGCTTTCAGTCCTTTATTCCAACATAATAACAATTTCATTGTGTCCTACATAAATCTTATGCTTCCTTTATGTATCTGCTAGACTGTGAGCTTGCTGAGGTTAATACTCTGCCTCATTCATATTTCTGTCTGTAAGGTGTTCTTTTTTTTAATATAATTTTTTAATTTTTTTTATTAACATATAATGTATGATTAGCCCCAGGGGTACAGGTATGTGAATCACCAGGTTTACACACTTCACAGCACTCCCCATAGCACATACCTTCCCCAGTGTCCATAACCCTGCCACCCTCTCGCTACCCTCCTCCCCCGGCAACCTTCAGTTTGTTTTGTGAGATTAAGAGTCTCCTATGGTTTGTCTCCCTCAAGATCCCATCCTGTTTCACTTATTCTTTTCCTACTCCCCAAACCCCCCAAACCTCTGTAAGGTTTTTCTAAGCACCATGACTGTGACCTACACATTAAAATGTTAAAAGAATGAGTGAATGAATGAATGAATGAGTTAACCCCTTTTTATCTTGCAGCTAGAAAATTGATACTTGTGAATAGTTTTTAGTGACAGTTTTTAATGGAAGAAAAATCTCAAATTTTTTAAAATCCTGATAGTATTTATCACACATTCACATTCATTCATATGAATGTGTCATATCACAATGTGTGTCATACCACACCTATTCACAGGTATTAAAATTCGTGAATACAAAACCAGTATCTTAAGATTTTTATGTTCTTTTTTAAATTATTTTTTAAAGATTTTCTTTATTTATTTGACAGAGAGGTAGAGAGAGTGAGCACAAGTAGGCAGAGCCACAGGCAGAGGGAGAAGCAGGCTCTCCGCAGAGCAGGGAGCCTAACATGGGGCTCGATACCAGGACTCTGGGATCATGACCTGAGCCGAAGGCAGCCGCTTAATCAACTAAGCCACCCAGGCACCCCAGATTTTTCTCTTCTTTTAAAAAGCTTGCTTTAACTTTGGTTCCAGATAAAAAACTAGTCAGAGTACAAAGAGCAAAGTGTAACCTATATCCCTGCCAAAGATCTGTCCAGTTAAATTCTTGCCCAACACTAGTTCAGACAATCTGACTGTCCTTAATTTATTTTCAGCTGTTGATATAATATGTTCATGTCATTTACGTTGTTCTCTTTATCAAATTTTTGTTGGCTTTTCTAGCACGGAATTGAGGACACAGCTGCTGAATGCCAGAGACTGGGTGCGAAGGCTCATGCCTTTGTGGTAGACTGCAGTAACCGAGAAGATATTTACAGCTCTGCGAAGAAGGTGAAATTTTGCATTTGGTTAGAATCGGATCATGTCAGAGCCTAGAGGGATTCTGGAGCTGACAGGGTCATGATGCAGACGAATTAGCAGAAGTTTTGTCATTTGCCCACGATTGTTCAGTCAGCTAGTGGCGGACCCACAACTAGAACCTAGAACTGAGTTTCCCAGACTTCAGTGTGTTCTAGAATCCTCCAGAGAGCCTGTTAAAAAATGACGCCCCCGAGGTTTGCTTTCGTGGATCAAGGCTTGGGCCCAGGAATCTGCCTGTTTAGTACCCCACATACCCACACCTCACCCATGTGATTCTGCTACAAGTAAATTCATGGATGACCCTGCAAATCACTGACAGGGTCTTCAGACGCCCAAAGAACTGGGTTAAGGAGTTAGGATAAATTTAACTTTATCAGGCTCTGATCATAGATAGATTGATCTCTGTAAAGCAGTATTTGCCTCTCTTATATACAACTGAGATGTGCTGTGTATATATAATGGTGCCTCACTCTGAATGCATTCATACATGTTCTTGTTAACTGAATGTCACAATAGTAAGAAAGCAGTAGGATTATCTGAGCAAGTTCCTTAAAATACACGTTCCTGGACCTTATCCCTGGATAATCCGATCCATTACAGTATAAAGATTCTGACTGAACCAGCCGTGAGAACCTCCTTGCTTAGAGACTTTTAGATCTGCAGACATTTTTAACTTCTAATTTTGAATTGTAACCTTGTATCTCAAGCTAATGCCTCTATTACTGGTGAGGCCTGAGCTAAGTAGACAAGAAACATCTTCATTTAAGGATGATTTTCCTTTAGAGAAATGTACACTCTTCCAGTTACTACTGGCTATATGAGTGTGAGTTACTTAACCTTTCTGTGCCTAAGTTTCCCCAGTTATAAAATGGGGATCACAGCGTTGTTAGGAAGATTAAGTGAATTAATGATGTAAAGTTTTTGGATCAGTACCTGGCACATAGTGATCCCTCCTTGACTTATCTGGGAATAGACTGTTCTGGAAAAGGCGATTTCATTATTTGAACCCATTCCATGTGTTTTAACCCTACAGATGTTTTTACTGAAATCGCTCAAGGAGAAGCAATATGCTTAAACAAAATATGCCCCATGCTGTGTGATGATCAGATATTTGGAAGTTATTTTGATGTGGCCACTTTAGTATCAGGACATTTTTATGTCACACTGTGGAGAGACAATAGGTGATGACGGGGAACTCAAGGACGAAGGAAGGGACAAGTGTTTCTGGGCAGATTCTTCAGCAGGATAAAGGAGCGGTTTATATTTTCAGTCATGCTAGTTTGGACGCATTACAACAGCTCCATCGCTTCAGCCACACACCCTGTCCTGTTCTTCTCCATATCTGAGGGGCATGATTCGGAACAACGGTTTTCAGATCGTGCTAGAGATGCGGCTGTAGGTACAAATAGTGTTGATCAAGGGCCCAGTATCTTAACTTGACTCTTCCTTACTTTCAGTACAACCTGATGAAGTTCATTTCTGGCTGACAGGCCTTCAGTATTTGGCACACTGGTGTCCTGATGGGTTTTCCACCTACCGGCTTCCTTTCTGTTTGAGCTTTGTGGTTTGTCTTGGCCTCTGAGGTCCGAAGATCTAGGAGAGTCTCAGCTCCAGGGGACCTTGAATAGTCATGTGACCTTGGTCAAGGAGGAGCCATTCTGTGTATCATGTTCCTCCCCTCTCTAAAGTGAGCATACCCAGAGTTGCAGCTCATGGAATTATTGTGAGAATTAAATGAGATAAATAATGAAATCATGCAAAATGTTTAACACAATGAAAGCCTTTAACAAGAGATTTGCTACCTCCCCCTCAGTCCCCCAGCACACCCCAGCACTATCTAAATATGATAACTCCTAACAGAAGTTAGCTTTTATTTGGAACACAATGTATAACAGAATGCATTGTAACTCTAGGGTCTATCCATTAAGAAGCTTAGTTACTCAAAGAACCGTAAAAATATCAGATAAGATATTCTAGCATTGCCAACTGCCACCTGCGGGAGGAAGGCTGGCGAGGAACAGAATGGAGTGACTACAAAAATCAAGAAATAGAAGGTGTGACCAGCTTGATGGTATAATCAGTTTTACGTAGACCCCCAGATAGTCCATGCATTTACCAACTCATTAAAAAAATTTTTTTGCTTACTTTTTAAGTCGTATTTTAAATGCTGGGTTTTGGTTGTTGGGGTTTTAGTTTGTGGGTTATTTTTTGTTTTTGTTTTTGTTTTTGCCACTGATTACATTTTTATTAGCCAAAGGCCTCTCAAGGTAAAATCAACAAAGTCAAGAGACTAAATTGTAAAAGAAAACTTCTACCTAACCAGACTTACAGGTAGAGCTCTTTTGAAACTAAGTAACTAAGATTAAAAGGTTCTTTCTTCCATATTGGCACATAGATTACAGAACTACTTTTCCCCCCACATCTAATAGAGGAACACATAGTTCTTTAATAATCCTTGCATGCAAATCTTCCTTCAGTATTCTTCATGATGCAGATAATTGTCTTAATTTTAAAGGTGAAGGAAGAAATTGGAGATGTTAGTATTTTAGTAAATAATGCTGGTGTCGTCTACACGTCGGATTTGTTTGCAACACAAGATCCTCAGATTGAAAAGACTTTTGAAGTTAATGTACTTGCACATTTCTGGGTAGGTATGACTTCTTTTATGAACACATTCCCTTTCGTAAAACCCAAAGACTATGTTTAAAGTGGAGAGTTCAGGACACCTGGGTGGCTCAGTGTGTTAAGTGTCTGCCCTGGGCTCAGGTCATAATCCCAGGATCCTGGGATCATGACCCAAGCCAAAGGCAGAGGCTTAAGGGACTGAGCCACCCAGGCAAAAGATACCCAATGCATCTTTATAACTGATGAATCTGCCTGTCATTCTGCCTTTATTAGGACATAGGGCATTGCCTTAATGTTTTGAATCCCCGTCACATAGTAGGTGCTCAATAAATATTTATTGCATGAACCGTTCAGTGACTACTGGAAGGTTGCTATTCATTTCAGTATTTTGATGACATATCCAAACTATTTTCTAACAATTTCACATTATATATAAATTCTTTGATAACTCTAGTTATTATATCTATTCAATATATGAAATGATAGAAAACATCAGTGACAAAAGATGTAGAGGCTCAGGGGATATTAGAAGTTCACAATTTTAGTGAAATGGATTCTCAAAGTTTTCAGTATCCATTGTTTGCTTAGTTTTTCCAATCTAGGTATCATGTCCAGGTGCCTTAATTTGCCACATTTGGCAATTAATTGGTTTTTTTCCCCCTTTATTCTAGGAAAAATGTTAACAAAATATAGTTTTGTTTGGAAATATTCCCAATGGGTCTAAAAATGAGAAATAACAGTATATCTTTTTCTCTTCATAAACACTATTGCTAGACTTCAAAAGCATTTCTTCCAGCAATGATGAAGAATAATCACGGCCATATTGTCACTGTGGCTTCAGCAGCTGGGCATACTGGGGTCCCCTTCTTACTTGCTTATTGGTAAGTGAGCTTGTGTTCCCTTAACTTGTTTCTGTGTTTAACTTTTGTGTGATTTCTTATCTTATCTAATGAAAACTACCATTAATGATGATAAACTTGAAGTTGCCCAAATAGAAAGTAGCACAAAGTCTCTTGTACAGTAGCATTATCAACCATTAATCCCCTCCAGGTTGTCCGTTCTAGAGGTGGCTACAGGGAAGTTATCCAATTAGAAGCCAGCTCTTTTTTTTTTTTTTTTAAGATTTTATTTGTTTATTTGTCAGAGAGAGAGAGAGAGACAGCGCGAACAAGCACAGGCAGACAGAGCGTCAGGCAGAGGCAGAGGGAGAAGCAGGCTTCTTGCCAGGCTAGGAGCCCGATGTGGGACTCGATCCCAGGACACTGGGATCATGACCTGAGCTGAAGGCAGCTGCTTAACCAACTGAGCCACCCAGGTGTCCCTCTTTTTTTTTTTTTTTTTTTTTTTTAATGTTTTGTTTATTTACTTGAGAGAGAGAGAGAGCAAGCACAAGAGGGAGAAGCAGGCTCCCTGCTGAGCAAGGAGCCCAGTTCGGTACTCGATCCCAGTACTCTGGGATCATGACCTGAGCCAAAGGCAGACACTTAACGGACTGAGCCACCTAAACGCTCCTAGATGCTCCTAGAAGCGGGCTCTTAAAGCATTTTTCATCCCTTTTAGCAGCAAGAAGTGATAAAAGAAGAGGAATATTTTTGTACCATGAATAAAAGTTAATAATAAATTTTAATAAAGTAATTTTATGGGAACAAAACAGTATAAAGAGAAAGAGTATAATCTGGAATTCTAAGTAGTAAAAGCATCCAAACAGTGAAATTGTTGTAAAAAAAGAATCATAATAGTTACCCATTTAAAAACCCATGCCGGGGTGCCTGGGTGGCTCAGTTGGTTAAACAGCTGCCTTCGGTTCATGTCATGATCCTGGAGTCCCAGGATCGAGTCCTACATCAGACTCCCTGCTTGGCGGGGAGTCTGCTTACCCCTCCGACCTCTCTCCTGTCATGCTTGGGCTCTTTCATTCTCTCTCTCTCTCAAATAAATAAATAAAATCTTTAAAAAAACAAACAAACCCATGCCACTATAATACCTGAAGAACTTAACTGTAACAAGAATGGTGTGTTCCACTGTATACTGTGGAGAATTGCTCAGTGAGGCCACCATAGCCCAGGGGAGCCTACGGATTGCACACACCCCAACAGTGCCTGGCCATTTCTATATTTTAGCAAATAATGACTCTTAAAATGTTGAATTACTGTATTACATATTCAAATAATATGTATTGTCAAATAAATGTACAGATATGCTCAAATTTGTTTTCTGTCATTTTGGAATTAAGTAAGTAAGTAAATTCTAGAAACAACATATAGTTGTATGGATATAAATTTATAAACATTGGCATGGATGGGTATCTGTTTTTATCTAATACATACGTGTGTGTGTGTATAAAAGATCTGTATCTTGCATTTCATAAGTTCCCAAGGACACATATACACCAAGCCATTTTCCTCTGACCCCACCCAGAGAGTGGTTATTCTTTGGTAATGATAAGTAATTTATTTTGTTCCTTTTATTCATTTATATTTTCTTTCTTTCTTAGCATGTGTTTGTTTTCTAATAGTTTTTAAAATCAACACAGACTTGGATTGAGTTTTTTTTCTAAAAGATGAAAGGACTGCTGAGGCAATCGCAGGACAGACCTGTGGTCCAGGGCCACTAGAAGTTAGGTGATTGTCCCCTGGCCCTCTGAGGCTGATAGGATTTGGCATTCCTGCACGTGATGAACGATAGCGGCAGGGGTTGCTTCTCAGATACTACGTGACACCCCGCTCCCCTGCCAGATTCTTAGTCCCCAGGGATCGGGAGAGGCCAAGAAAATCTGAGTCCAGCAGGGGCTGGGAAGGCAGTCATGCCTTCTCCTTCTCTTTGCCCTAGTAAATACTGTAGCTCATTTGATTCGGACTTGATTCTACTCCACTGAATGTTCAGCAGTGAAAATCAAGGGAGAATGTGTTTTGCATGAGAAACAAATTTATTTTGGTCCCTATTGGTAGTACTTTCAGCAGAGAAAGATCTCACCGAGTCTTGTCAAAAGCAGGAACGACACACACAGTTGTGTGGATTGCAGACGACACAATTCTAGGCTGCACTGTTCATGTTCGGGTCCCTTTAAACTCGAAAGATTCTCCAGGAGATGGCAGTAAAGTCACTTGAGAAGAGGAGTAGGTTTGTCTTCACACAAAGGCACCCTTTGGGCTGAAAGGCAGGGTCGCAAGCATACAAGTGCGTTGTGCATTTCCGGCTTTGCGGGGAAAGGGGCGGCTTGCTTGCCCCTGCGGGGCTCTTCTTTGGCTCCTCGGCTGCGCGTGGCCCGAGCTGCTGCAGTCTGTGATCCTTCGTGTTCGCAGCTGTCTTGGATTCACTTGCTTCTGGTTTTTGCTCAGCCTCTGCTCAATGATAGAACTTTCAGAGAGACGCACTGAAGACTCCTCCCAGCAGAAAGCAGTGTTTATCGGTGGTTGTTGTTAACAACTGGGCAATATAACTGAGACACTGCATTTTTTTTTTTAAGATTATTTATTTATTTATTTGACAGACAGAGATCACAAGTAGACGGAGAGGCAGGCAGAGAGAGAGATAGAGGGAAGCACGCTCCCTGCTGAGCAGAGAGCCTGACGCGGGACTCGATCCCAGGACCCTGAGATCATGACCTGAGCCGAAGGCAGCGGCTCAACCCACTGAGCCACCCAGGCACCCCGAGACACTGCTTTTTTAAAACAAAAACTTTTTAATTGAAGTATAGCCTACATTGATTGGTAAAAATGCAGAGGTCATAAATGTGCAGCTCAATGAGCTACTGTGATGTGGATACATCTGTGTAACCCCCATGCAGATCCAAAAATTAGGACAAGACCTTAGAACTCTTCCCAACCCATAGTCCCTCTCTCCTTCTCGAAGGATTTGTGTCACACCACAAATGAATTCTGCCCCCTTCTGATCTTTATACACACGGATTCATGCTGTGTATGTTAGGAATGTCCTGCCTGTTGCTGATAGCCACGGATTCATCATTTTCTTGCCTGTGTAGTATGCGTGAGGTGACTAGATAGCGTGTATTTATCCATACTACTATTTAGAAACATCTGGGTTGGGGCGCCTGGGTGGCTCAGTGGTTTAAGCCTCTGCGTTCGGCTCTGGTCATGATCCCAGGGTCCTGGGATGGAGCCCCGCATCGGGCTCTCTGCTCAGCAGGGAGCCTGCTTTCCTTCCTCCCTCTCTGCCTGCCTCTCTGCCTACTTGTGATCTCTGTCAAATAAAAAAAGAAAGAAAGAAAGAAAAGAAACATCTGGGTTGTTTCCAGGATGGAACTGTTGTGAATCATATGGTTATGAATCTTGACCCAATCACTTACTAATGTGTGACTTTGGCAAGTTACTCAACTCCTTTGTGCTTCATTTTCTTCACTCATAGGAGAAGCTCATCACAGCAACTAACCAAATCCTCAGGATGCTGTAAAGTTTAAATCATATAATGTAATGCATTTAGGATAGAATCTGGAGTCCTGTAATTGTTCGATAACAGGAGGGTTCCTGTTGGTGTTACATCCTAATTCTGTTTTCCTGTAGTTACACAAAACAGCAAAGTCCCACCTCTTATTTTAACTTCCAGAATGGTTTGCCTCGGTGAAACTAATCCTGTATATTCTGGCTCCCCAGTGTTGAGATGAAATGAGAGGGGATCTGGAATTACCTAGTTCTTTTCCCTGTAATGGAGTCTTTCGCTGTCACTGGCCTGAGTTGCTACACCCACAGCGAAATAATTTATTACAGCTCCAGTCACCTATGTTGGAAAAAAAAGTTGCAATTTATTTTGAAGTTACAGTTCAACAGTTTTAAATGATTAATGTGAAAAATCCAAGATCACAGAACTGGATTTGTGGTGAGAGACGTTGACTTTTTTTTTTTTTTAAGATTTTATTTATTTATTTGACAGACAGATCACAAGTAGGCAGAGAGGCAGACAGAGAGAGAGGAGGAAGCAGGCTCCCCATCTGAGCAGAGAGCCCGATGCGGGGCTCAATCCCAGGACCCTGAGATCATGACCTGAGCTGAAGGCAGAGGCTTTAACCCACTGAGCTACCCAGGTGCCCCGAGATGTTGACCTTTTAATTCCATTCTAAAATGTTTTTGGCTGCTTGCTAAGTATTTTGTCCAAAAGTATCTGGATTTTTAAAAGAAAATATTTATTTCTTTATTAAAGATTTTATTTATTTATTTGACAGAGAGAGGGATCACAAATAGGCAGAGAGGGGGAGAAGCAAGCTCCCTGCTGAGCAGAGAGCCCAATGTGGGGCTCGATCCCAGGACCCTGAGAACATGACCTGAGTCAAAGGCAGAGGCTTAACCCACTGAGCCACCCAGGCACCCCTTAAAGAAAGTATTTGAAAGTACCATGAAACTCTGGCTAATATATCTTGTCAACTTGAAGAGCCAATTTACAATCATGAAAGATTGTAGTGTGGGAAGACGTGGCTAAATCAAGTCCTGACCTTTATTAGCTTATAATGAAATGTTATTTAAAAGAATGATTGGGGTAAGAAATATTCATGTTATTAATAATAAGAAATTTGATATAATATTACAAAATGCAGGGGAAAAAATCCACTCACTTTTCGCTTTCATATATACATATATCTGAAAATAAATTCACCCTGAAGTTCAAAAATACAGAGTTCTTTTAATATGCTCAACATCATTAACTCTGAGCTTTTATGTACTTCTGCACTTTTGGTTCACTTAAGAAAAACCAGAAAATACAACTTAGTAAACGAGAAAAAAATTACTGATAGTCTTACCGTGCAGAAATAATCATGGTTAGCATTTGTTATAATTTTTTAGGACATTTTAAATATAGGTATGTAGTCAAGCATTGAAAAAAATCTACCTGCATAATCTTGGCTTTTTACAAACTTTTTTATTTTTATTTTTTAAAGATTTTATTTATTTATTTATTTATTTGTCAGAGAGAGAGAGAGAGCATGCGAGTACAAGCAGGCAGTGTGGAAGGCAGAGGCAGAGAGAGAAGCAGGCTCCTCACGGAGCAAGAATCCTGATGCAGACTCGATCCCAGGACCTCGGGACCATGACCCGAGCAAAAGGCAGCAGCTTCACCAACTGAGCCACCCAGGCGTCCCTTGACTTTTTTAAATTTAAAGATTTTATTTATTATTTATTTGACAGAGACACAGCGAGAGAGGGAACACAAGCAGGGGGAGTGGGAGAGGGAAAAACAGGTCCCCGCTGAGCAGGGAGCCCAATTTGGGGCTCAATCCCAGGACCCCAGGATCATGACCTGAGCTGAAGGCAGACACTTAATGACTGAGCCATCCAGGGGCCCCAAATTTTACATGAACATTTGGATGTTAATACATATATGTGCAATGTCATTTTCATTTTTTGCATGCTATGCCGCTGCACATATGTACTACTGTTTGTGCAAATTATCCATTATTGTTGCACAGTTCGTCTGTCAGGACTCTTTCGGTTGCAAGGGACATGACGCTTAAACTGCTTCGGACCAGAAGAGGGGTCCCGTCCGTCCCATCCCCTCCCCCCCGCCGCCGCTCTGTAGTTCAGAGCGTCAGGCAGGCTCTCTGCCTCTGTCTGTTGGGGAAGTAGCTACCTGCAGTTCCCTTAGCGATATCCTCGTAATAGCCAGCAGGTGGGGGAAAAGCCTTGACTTCTCAGCAATGCCTTCCAACGCTCTAGTTGCAGAGATCACTCCAGGTGGATCCAGCCACTGGACAGGGGCCACCTGTGTCAGGCTAGTGACAGAGTGAGGTCTCCAGAATAAGGAAATAAGAATACCAAAGGGCAAAAACAAACAGCTGTCCACTCCACACGTTTTTGTTTAAAGATTTTTATTTATTTGACAGAGATCACTAGCAGGCAGAGAGGCAGGTAGAGAGAGAGGAGAAAGCAGGCTCTCCACGGAGCAGAGAGCCCGATGCGGGGCTCCATCCCAGGACCCTGGGACCATGACCCGAGCCGAACGCAGAGGCTTAACCCACTGAGCCACCCAGGCTCCCCCACTCCATACGTTTAAAATGGTCTCCACCTATTGGCCTTCATGAACTATATATCCCAGAGACTAACCTTGAATATAAATCTTTAGAAACACGACCAATTATTTCTTTGGGATAAATACTTGTAAGACGAAGGACTAGATCTAAGAGCATGGTGTATTTTTAATGAATTTGATACCGTTTGCCAAATTGCCTTCCAGAAAAAGTTGCCAATTAGCCTGTGCTTTGGAAAATAGAAAGCTGTGGAAAGTCCTCTCTCATCGCTTTGTTGTTGTCGTTGTTTGTTTTCATTTTTATTTTTAAGCTTAGACATATATTGAAGGCTTAAAGAGAAAAGATTCCTACTTCAATGATTTAAAATGAAAACATTCTGCACTTTGAAAAGCAACTCTAACAAATAAAAATTTCTTCATATCCTCACCATTATTGCTAGGTAAAAGTCCCATCTTATTTATCTTTTCAATTTATTTTTTTTAAGATCTTATTATTTATTTGACAGAGAGAGAGAGAGAGGCAGGGAGAGAGGGAGCACAAGCAGGGGGAATGAGAGAGGGAGAAGCAGGCTTCCTGCCAAGCAGGGAGACTGATGCAGGGCTCGATCTCAGGACCCTGGGATCATGACCTGAGCCAAAGGCAGATGCCTAACGACTGAGCCACCCAGGCGCCCCCCCCCCAACTTGTTTTAGTTTGTGTTTATTTTATTCCTGAAATAACACATTTTTATATGCATACACCCATTGGTATTTTTATATTGTGACTTTACTGCTAATGTCCTTCAGCCGCTTATCAACTAGAGTACTGTTTTACTCATTTATAAAGTTCCCTGTATTAACCCTTACCCATGGCTTACCTGTTGCAACTGCTTTACCAGTTTGTCATTTGCCTCTTAACTAGGGCGGGAGCTAATGAGGTTTAGAGTACATCTTATAGAGGCCTGGTTTATTGGCCCAATTTTAAAGCCCGATTCTACCACTTTGTTTTGTGTCTTTGGGCAAGTCCTGTAACCATGTTGAGGGAGCTCGTCCAGAAGACGTGACCTGCGAGCTGGACCCAGGCAGTTGTAGGCTCCTCCCCACTGCCCTGTCCTTGGAACAGTATCCAACTGCCTTCCCGGTTCCCAAAAGCTGCCTCAAGGACACAGCCTTGAGATAGAAATGTGGTGTTGAGGGATGTCTGGGTGGCTCAATTGGTTAAGCCTCTGCCTTTAGCTCAGAACATGATCCCAGGGTCCTGGGATCAAGTCCCACATCGGGCTCCCTGCTCAGCGGGGAGTCTACTTCTCCCTCTCCTGTCACTCTCCCTGCTTGTGGTCTCTCTCACACTCTCTCTCCCAAATAAACAAATATAAATCATTAAAAAGAAAAAAAGAAAGAAAAGAAAAGTGGTGTCAAGACTATGTGGATGGTATATATGCTGAGCCCAATTAAGGCCTCTATATAAAATTTAAAGATTCTGGCTGGTGGTGTGGGAATCTACTCACCTTACATCTGCGCAAGATGAGTGTCCCAAGTTCCCTTGCTTATTAACCCTGCAACCCACAGATACAGAGTGGTCCGCCTCTTTCTTTGGCCTCCCTACCCTGTGTGTGCAACCGGGGGTAGCTTCAGATTATACCCAACCAGCTCCCCCACCCCAGTGCCTCAATTTCCTTTCTAGTAAATGGGGATCATAGTCACAGCTATTGCAAAGAGTCGTTGTGGAGATTCAATGCAATAATACATCTGAATAACTGAGGACAGTGTCTGACAGTGATCAGTTTTACATATGATTATTTTTGTGTCTTTTCAAGGTAAGGTTTATATCTTACGTAAGTAAATCTAGCCATCTTTTAAGTTTTCAGTATATGTGTGAGTTCTAAAAAAAAAAAAAAAGTTGAGGGAACTTTCCACAGGTTTGTATTTTCCAAAGCACAGGTTAATTGGCAAGAATTTACAACTACTTTGTATAATCGCTAATAAATACAGACTTACAGAAAAATAATCTGGTAATTAATGACCCAAAACTGCACACTTAAAAGTGGTTAAAATGGCAAATTTTGTTATATATATTTTCAGACAATTTTTAAAAATTAAAATAATGTCAGATTCCAAAAAACATTGAATTGTACATTTCAAATGGGTGGATTATGATACATGAATTTAATTCTCAATAAAGGTATTTTTAAAAAACCTAATTAGAAAAATAATATCTGCTTAGAATATGAATAATTTTCTTCTCTTCCCAAATGAAGGTGCTGTAATGATAAGAAGTGCTTTGCATTTTGATTCATTCATTTGACAAATACTTATTGAACAGCTATGATAAGCCAAGCACTGTGTTAGGCCCTGGGGATTTATTGGAAACCAAAATAATCATGAAACTTATAGTAAAGTATGAGGAACTGGTGTTAAAAAAAAAAAATTCACCCCAATGAATATTTAATCACAAACCCTAAACAGGCTATCATGAAAACCAGAAGATTACTATATAGTACGGAAATAATTTAGTCTAGGGGTCAGGGGAAGACCTCTTTGAGGAAGTGAAGTTGAGACTTAAAGGGAAAAATAAGAGTTGTCTAGGGGAGTTTTCCCAGGAATTCCTGGGTATGTTAGATAATTAACAGGCTATGGTGACATTAACTCTTAGGGAAGCAACAACAAAAGCAAACACTTTGCCAATTTCCCTAGCAAGACCTTTGAACCTACTCAGTTCTTACTCAGTAAGTGGTGTGGGGATGTAGTAAGTGTTCTTTGCCAATGCTTCTTAGACTTTAAAGATTGATTTATTGATTTATCTTTGAGAGAGAGAGAGATCCACGCACTTAGCACAAGCAGGAGGGACAGAGGGAGAGGGAAAAAGAATCCCAAGCAAGCTCCGCTCTGAGTGCAGAGCCCAACCTGGGCTCCATCTCACAACCCTGAGATCATGACCGGAGCCAAAATCAAGAGTCAGACGCTTACCCAACTGAGCCATCCAGGCACCCTCCTTCTTAGATTTAAATGCCTATAAATTTACCTGAGACTCTATACTGTGAGTTCTGATTCGGTAGGTTAGGGCTGGACCCAGAGATTCAGCTGTTGGCCATGAGGCCGGACCCAAGAGCACACTTAACTTGGGAAAACGGACAGTGGAATTAAGTAGATGCAGCAGCTTCCTTGAATCCTTTTGTGACCTCTCTCTGTTTATTTCCAGTTCAAGCAAGTTTGCTGCTGTTGGATTTCATAAAGCTTTGACTGAAGAACTGGCTGCTTTAGAAAGAACTGGAGTCAAAACAACATGTCTCTGCCCTAATTTCATAAACACTGGCTTCATCAAAAACCCAAGTACTGCGTAAGTTGAGACAAGAGGGTTGGTGATTACCATGAATATCAGCCACTCTGTGGGTTTTCTTAAATATTTTAATCCTTTAAGCCTGATATCTGATGCCCTTAGCTCATCTCAATTTCAGCTCCTATACAGTGTGGGAAAACAGGTGGAGAGACAAAGGGAGGGAGAGAACGTATATAAACAAATATGCGTTAACTCAGGTGAACTTGCTAATCCTCCTTTTTTTTTTTTTTTTTTTTTTTGTCTTTTCCTGGGCAGTGGTTCTCTGACTTAAGTATACATACATTTCCCCAGGAGTGCTTGGGAAGCATACAGGGGTTCCCACCCCCAGAGCGGTTGATTGCCTGGATTTGGCTGGGAGAGAGTGGTGGTGGGGAGAGGCCTTGGGGCTCTCTTAAACAAGCACCATCAGCAATTCTGATACAGATAACCCAGGACCAGGGTGAAAACACCTTCCTTTGGTAATAGAGGTTATCCTCCAACATAAGTACCAGTCTTTACTTGGTTAAAAAATAAAATTACAGGGGGGCGCCTGGGTGGCTCAGTGGGTTAAGCCGCTGCCTTCGGCTCGGGTCATGATCTCAGGGTCCTGGGATCGAGTCCCGCATGGGGCTCTCTGTTCAGCAGGGAGCCTGCTTCCTCCTCTCTCTCTGCCTGCTTCTCTGCCTACTTGTGATGTCTCTCTGTCAAATAAATAAATAAAATCTTTAAAAATAATAATAATAAAATAAAATAAAATTACAGGGCCGCCTGTGTGGCTTAGGTGGTTAAACTCCTGACTCTTGAATTCAGCTCAGGTCCTGATCTCAGGATCAGGAGATCGAGCCCTGCATGTGACTCTGAGCCGGGCATGGACCCTGTTTAGGATTCGCTCTCTCCCCCTCTCCCTCCGCCCTTCCCCCACCCCATCTCCCTCTCTAAAATAAACAAATGAATAAATAAAACTATAAAGGATCAGTTCTGAGGTTAACTTTTAATTTTTCTCCTCTTTGGGCATAGTTTTAATGTCTTTGTAAACAGGATACGTACTTTTTGAAAATTCCGATACATAAAAAAATACAAATAAGTAGGAAAGGTTCTTTTTGAGTTTCCTTGAAACCCTCTATCCAGTGCAGACTACTCAACATTTTGGTGAACTTTCTTCTAGACATCTTTCTGCATACTGTTTAAATGTCTGAATTTTATGTAAATGGTGTATATTACAATGGGGCCCTGAAGGCTGTAAGTCAGGTGTTTAACTTCCCTCAGCAGTATGTCGTGGACGTCATTTCCTGTCAGTAAATACAGAGTTTTACCATAAATTGTATTGATTACTTAGTCTGAACTGTTGTGTCTACTAGTGATCTTTTCCCCTGGCACAGCTGTTTTTTGTTTGGTTTGTTTTGGTATGTTTTTGACACAAAGCTTAATTTTTTTTTTTTTTATTTGACAGAGAGAGATCACAAGTAGGCAGAGAGGCAGGCAGAGAGAGAGGAAGGGAAGCAGGCTCCCCGCTGAGCAGAGAGCCCGATGTGGGACTCGATCCCAGGACCCTGAGATCATGACCTGAGCCGAAGGCAGCGGCTTAACACACTGAGCCACCCAGGCGCCCCTCCACAAAGCTTAATTTAATAGAAATTTTGTTTGTAGTTCTTACATTCTCGATGTGAGCCAAGCTGGAACCCAAGGCCCCACCCAGAAGTGGCCCAGTCCTGGGCGCAGGGGGAAAAAGGGACGTGGTGGGTGGGGGGTCAGAGTTCAGGGGTTAGGAGCCCTCTTCTTCCTCAGTGCCGGAGGCTGGGGATGCCACCCTCTTTTCCTGCCCCCACTCTGGGATCAGGAAGGAAAGAAGATGGAATCTTGGGCCTGGGGCTTCTCTTCCACACTTCCCTGTCTGCTCCCCCCACCCCAGGTTGGAGGGGAACTAGGATTCTGAGGAGAGAGGGGGACAGAGGAGGGCAGAGATCTAGTGCCACATCCTAATGCCACACATTTTCACGTTTTGGTACCGTCTCCTTCAGGTAGATTGGATTGGATTGAAATGAATTTTTTTAAAATTTTATTTATTTGTAAGAGAGAGAGAGAGAGAGAGCACGGACAGGGGGAGGGGCAGAGAGAGAAGGAGACTCTTCACTGGGCAGGGAGCCTGGCATGGGGCTCCATCCCAGGACTCTGAGATCATTCCTGTGCTGAAGGCAGACGCTCAACCAACTGAGCCTCCCAGGCAACCCTCCTTCGGGTAGATTTTAGAAGTGGGGTTACTGGGTCAGAGGGTAATACAAATTTTAATATTCCTTTCTACTGCGCAGCTGCCTGGGGAGTGCTGCACCGTGTACCACGGTGCGGGGAGAGCACCTCCACTTCCTACTTCCTCACTGGTCTGCCTTCTGCAGATGTTCTGCCCTTTCCCTCTGTGAAGGATCTTCTTTGTTTCCTGATGACCTAGTAGCTAGAGTCAGGTGTTTTCTTTGGTTTTTCGGTAGTGTGACTTCTTTTGTGAATTGCCTGTTTCATGGCCTCTGCTCATCTTTTCTACTGAGCTATCGAGTTTTGAAACTGGTATCTAGGAGTTTGTTGTACATTCAAGGTGCCCTTTTGTATGTCATACATGTTACATATATTTTTCCCCAGCTGGCTATTTGCCTTTAAACTTATTTTTATTTAGTTTTACATTAAAACTTCTCAGGTTTTTTTTTTTTTTCTTCATGGCCTTTAGGTTCTACGAGGTGTTTATAAAGGTCTTCCTCTCCCCAAGCTTATGAAATTATCCACCTGTGTCTTTTTTCTGGTACTTTTATGGTTGCACTGTCACATTTAGACCTTTGCTCCACCCACATTTACTTTAAGAAATAAGGTCATGGTCCTGCTTGTTTTTCCCAAATAGTTAATAAGTTATTTTTCACTATTTATTAAATACTATATCATTTATTTCAGTGCTTTGAAATGCAATCTTTAGAATAAACCTGCATATTTACTTGGATCTACTTTTAGATTATCTATTGTGCTAACATTCGATTTTTTTGGAAAGATTTTATTTATTTATTTGACAGACAATGAGAAAGGAACACAAGCAGGGGGAGTGGGAGAGGGAGAAGCAGGCTTCCCGCTGAGCAGGGAGCCTGATGTGGGGCCCGATCCCAGGACCCCCGGGGATCATGACCTGAGCTGAAGGCAGATACTTAACAACTGAGCCACCCAGGCACCCTAAGATTCCTTTTTTAAATTTTATTTTGCCTTCTCACATTTTTCTCCTCTTTCCCCCCATTCATCTACCTTTAATGGAAATATATTTTAAGTTAATGAAAAATATTCATTGTGGCACTTAGGGAAAATAGCAGGTTCTATTTAAAAACACCTTAACCTAAATATGTCTACCCACAGGTAGAGTAGAAAGTCAACATCAGGTGGAAATTTGGTAGCTGTCCAAAGATCTCATGCCCCCTGAAGAATCTATCAAATTGTCCAAGAGCCCATCTTTAAAAATGTATTTATTTTAGAGAGAGAGCATACAGGGAGAGGAGCACTGGGAGGAGAGAGAAACCCAAGTAGACTCCAGGCTGAGAGTGGAGCCCAGTGCAGGGCTTGATCCCATCACCCTGAGATCACAACCTGAGCCAAAGCCGAGAGTTGGACACCCAGCCGACTGTGCCACCCCGGTGCCCACAAGAGCCTATTTTTAAGATACAATTTTGTTAGAAAACAAAAGTGAGCATATTTACTTCAGAAGGCCAGTGTTTTAATTCATCTGTATTAGTCAAGTAAACCCTCATGGGACCCTGAAGAGAGAATATAAAGGACAAATTAATTTGGGGGCCTGAGGAGTAGAGCTGACTAGGAGGAGTAGAAAGAAGATAAAACTTCACTAACCTGTCAGACAAGTACTATATGATCTCACTTATGTGTGGACTCTAAAAAAGCTGGACTCCTAAAAACAGAGTAGAACAGGAGTTACCAGAGGCTAGGATGGGAGCACTGGGGGGTGGGGCGGTGGGTGGGAGCACTAGGGAGCTAATCATTTCAGAGCAAAAACTTGCAACCATTAGATGAATAACTCCTGGAGTTTCAGTGTGCAGCATAGTGATTGTAGACAGCAATACTGTATTATAAACATCAAAGTTGCTAAGAGGCTAGATCTTAATTGTTCCACTGACCCCCACACACAATCAATCATGTGGTAGGGGTGTTAGCTAATTCCATGGTAATCATATTGCAATATATAAAGGTATCAAATTAACACATCATACACCTTAAAGTTATATGTGTTATATGATGTGTTGATTAGCTCTCAATAAAAATAAATAACATTTTTTAAAATTTTTTAATTTTTTATAAACATATATTTTTATCCCCAGGGGTACAGGTCTGTGAATCACCAGGTTTACACACTTCACAGCACTCACCAAAGCACATACCCTCCCCAATGTCCATAACCCTTTGGCTATTCGAGGTCTTTTCTGGTTCCATATAAATTTCAGGATTATTTGTTCCATTTCTTTGAAAAAGATGGATGGTACTTTGATAGGAATTGCATTAAATGTGTAGATTGCTTTAGGTAGCATAGACATTTTCACAATATTTATTCTTCCAATCCAGGAGCATGGAACATTTTTCCATTTCTTTGTGTCTTCCTCAATTTCTTTCATGAGTACTTTATAGTTTTCTGAGTATAGATTCTGTGCCTCTTTGGTTAGGTTTATTCCTAGGTATCTTATGGTTTGGGGTGCAATTGTAAATGGAATTAACTCCTTAATTTCTCTTTCTTCTGTCTTGTTGTTGGTGTAGAGAAATGCAACTGATTTCTGTGCATTGATTTTATATCCTGACACTTTACTGAATTCCTGTACAAGTTCTAGCAGTTTTGGAGTGGAGTCTTTTGGGTTTTCCACATATAGTATCATATCATCTGCAAAGAGTGATAGTTTGACTTCTTCTTTGCCAATTTGGATGCCTTTAATTTCCTTTTGTTGTCTGATTGTTGAGGCTAGGACTTCTAGTACTATGTTGAATAGCAGTGGTGATAATGGACATCCCTGCCGTGTTCCTGACCTTAGCGGAAAAGCTTTCAGTTTTTCTCCATTGAGAATGATATTTGCGGTGGGTTTTTCATAGATGACTTTGATGATATTGAGGTATGCGCCCTCTATCCCTACACTTTGAAGAGTTTTGATCAGGAAAGGATGCTGTACTTTGTCAAATGCTTTTTCAGCATCTATTGAGAGTATCATATGGTTCTTGTACTTTCTTTTATTGATGTGTTGTATCACATTGACTGATTTGCGGATGTTGAACCAACCTTGCAGCCCTGGTATAAATCCCACTTGGTCGTGGTGAATAATCCTTTTAATGTACTGTTGAATCCTATTGGCTAGTATTTTGGTGAGAATTTTCACATCTGTGTTCATCAAGGATATTGGTCTATAGCTCTCTTTTTTGATGGGATCCTTGTCTGGTTTTGGGATCAAGGTGATGTTGGCCTCATAAAATGAGTTTGGAAGTTTTCCTTCCGTTTCTATTTTTTGGGACAGTTTCAGGAGAATAGGAATTAGTTCTTCTTTAAATGTTTGGTAGAATTCCCCCGGGAAGCCGTCTGGCCCTGGGCTTTTGTTTGTTTGGAGATTTTTAATGACTGTTTCAATCTCCTTACTGGTTATGGTCTGTTCAGGCTTTCTATTTCTTCCTGGTTCAGTTGTGGTAGTTTATATGTTTCTAGGAATGCATCCATTTCTTCCAAATTGTCAAATTTGTTGGCATAGAGTTGCTCATAGTATGTTCTTATAATAGTTTGTATTTCTTTGGTGTTAGTTGTGATCTCTCCTCTTTCATTCATGATTTTATTTAATTGGGTCCTTTCTCTTTTCTTTTTGATAAGTCTGGCCAGGGGTTTATCAATTTTATTAATTCTTTCAAAGAACCAGCTCCTAGTTTCGTTGATTTGTTCTATTGTTTTTTTGGTTTCTATTTCATTGATTTCTGCTCTGATCTTTATGATTTCTCTTCTCCTGCTAGGCTTAGGGTTTCTTTCTTGTTCTTTCTCCAGCTCCTTTAGGTGTAGGGTTAGGTTGTGTACCTGAGACCTTTCTTGTTTCTTGAGAAAGGCTTGTACCGCTATATATTTTCCTCTCAGGACTGCCTTTGTTGTGTCCCACAGATTTTGAACCGTTGTGTTTTCATTATCATTTGAATAACATTTTTTTAAGAGTCCATTATAATTAAAAGGAAGGGTGAAAGGAAGAGTTGAGTTCCATCCTCAAGGATAAGATTTGCCAGTTTCCTCCATTATTTTCAGGAGGAAAACCCTCATGGGGCCCTGATATAATATATTTGGGTCAGTTTTTTTCACCCAGGCTGTTCTTTGGCAGTTAAAAACAGACACCATATTTCTAAAAATTGTATTTGAGTTTTTTAACCTTGCTCCCAAGACAGGGTTGCCCAAACTAACCTACCTTGTGGGCTCGAGTGCCCTCTTCTGGCAAAGCTGTACTAGTGACAATTAAAAAATAATAGGGACCCCTGCTGTGTATATATGTAGATGGGCATATGTATCTTTGCTCACTTTTCTAACCATTTTGTTACTTTTTTTTTTTTTTAATGAAATTTCAAAGAGTAGGAACTTACTTACTTTTGATAGATTTATTAGATTGCCCTTCAGGATTCTCCTGAGTACTTTATACCCCATTCCCCTTACCTTTGCCAGCTTTGAATATTAGCACAAGTTTTTTTATTTTTTTTAAAGATTTTATTTATTTATTTGAGAAAGAGAGAGCAAAAGCAGGGGGAGGGACAGAGGGAGAGGAAGAAGCAGGCTCGTCACTGAGCAGGGAGCCCAATGTGGGGCTCCGTCCCAGGACCCGGGGATCATGACCTGAGCCGAAGGCAGATGCCTAACCAACTGAGCCACCCAGACCCCAACACATGTTTAATCTCTGTCAATATGATGAATAAAAAAGTGTTATATTAATATATTTTGAAAAGATTTTATTTATTTATTTGACAGACAGAGATCACAAGTAGGCAGAGTGGCAGACAGAGAAGCAGAGGGGAAGCTGGTTCCCTGCTGAGCAGAGAGCTTGATGCAGGGCTTGATCCCAGGACCCTGACATCATGACCTGAGCCGAAGGCAGAGGCTTAACCCACCGAGCCACCCAGGTGCCCTGTGTTATATTAATATTCTTTGATTATCAGAAAAGCTGATGGTCATCTTTTCATATTTAATAAGTCCTGTCATTTTCTTTACTCCACTCTGCTTAATCAAATCAAGCTGCATCATACAAGCACTTACGAAATCATCTTAAGGAAGTTCCTTGTGTTCCTAGTTTGTTGGGTGCTTTTTTTTCTCCCCCATGAAAACATGTTGGATTGTGTCACATGCTTTCTCTGTGCCTATTGAGATGATCATGTGGGACTTTTCATATGATATATTATAATGATTGATTTTTATATGGTGAACCACCTAGCATTCTTGGAGTTTTTTGTGTGTTCTTTTTATTTATTTATTTTATTTTAGAGAGAGAGAGAGAGAGAGGAGCTGAGGGGAAGGCCAGAGGGAGAGGTAGAGAATCTCAAACAGAGTCCTCACCAAGCCTGATGCAGGGCTCAATTTCACGACCCCGAGATCATGAGCTCAGTTGAAACCAAGAATTGGACGCTTAACCAACCAAGCCACCCAGATGCCCCCACCTTGCATTCTTTCAGTAAATTTCATTTGGCTATGGTATATAATGCTCTTTTTTTTTTAAGATTTTATTTACTTACTTGAGAGAGAGAGAGAGTGAGAGAGAACACAAGCAAAGAGGGTCAGAGAGAGAAAGAGAAGCAGACTCCCTGCTGAGCAGAGAGCCTGACATGGGGCTTGATCAGGGCCTCCAGAATTATGACCTGAGCTGAAGGCAGTTGCTTAACCAACTGAACCACCCAGCAACCTTTATAATCCTTTTACTGTGATGCTGCATTTGGTTTGATGCTGGATTTTGTTGAGGGTTATTTGTATCTATACTCATAAGAGATATTGTTATTTAGTTTTCTAGTGATACCTTAGTCTGGCTTTAGTTAAAGGGTAATTCTGGCTTATAACTTTAAGAAGGACTGGTGTTAATTCTTTAAACATTGAGTAGAGTTTCTCATGAAGCCATTTGGTCCTGGGCTTTTCTTTGCCGGCGGGGGTTTGTGGGTTTTTGATGTTGTTGTTGTTGTTTTGGTTACTGATTCAATCTGTTATTAAAGGTTACTCAGATTTTATATTTTTTCCTGAATTAGTTTTAGTGCTTTATGTGTTTCTAGGAATTTGAACACTTCTTGTAGATTATCTGATTGTTGGTATACAGTTGTTCATAGTATTCTCTTATAACCCCTTTTATGTCTGTAAGGTAGGCAATAGTGTCCTCATTTTCATAATAATCTGTCTTCTGTCTTGGTCGGTCTAGCTAAAAGTTTGTTAATTTTGTTGATCTTTTCACAGAGCCAACTTTTGGTTTCATTTATTTTTTTCTACTATAATCTAGTCTCCATGTCATTTATCCCTGCTCTAATCATGATTTCTTTCATTTTGCTTGCTTTATATTTAGTTCTTTTTTTTTAGTTTATTAAGGTGAGAAGTTAGATTATGGATTTGAGATCTCGGGTTTTTTTTTAAATGTAGGAACTTATAGCTATAAATATCCCTCAGAGCACTGGTTTTGCTGCATCGCATAAATTTTGATATGTTGTATTCTTTCACTCATCTCAAACTATTTCCTAATTTTCTGTGATTTCCTCCTTGTCCCACTGGTTAATTTCCACATATTCGTGAATTTTCCAGTTTTCCTTCTGTTAATGATTCCCGATTTTATTCTGTTGTGGGTGGAGAACATATTTTGTATGATTTTGGTCTTTTTAAAAATTTCACAAGAATTGTTTTGTGGTTTCACATACAGTCTGTCCTGGATGATGTTCTGTGTGCCATTAAGAAGAATGTTTTTGGATGGAGCATTCTCTAGATGCTGGGAGATCCAGTTGGCTTATACTATTGTTCAAGTTCTCTGTTTCTTTGCTAATATGTCTAGTTGTTCAAGTCATTGTTGAAAGTAAGATTAATGTCTCCAGTTCTTATTTTATTTTATTATTTCTTTTCAGTGTTCCAGAATTCATTGTTTATGCACCACACCCAGTGCTCCATGCAATATGTGCCCACCATAATAGCCACTACCGGGCTCACCCAACCCCCTCATCCCCCTCCCCTCCAAAACCCTCAGTTTGTTTCTCAGAGTCCATAGTCTCTCCTGCTTTGTCTCCTCTTCCAGTTTCTCCCAACTCCCTTCTCCTCTCCATCTCCACATGTCCTCCGTGTTATTCCTTATGCTCCACAAGTAAGCAAAACCATATGATTCTAGTTCTTATTTTTAAACTGTGTTTTCCCTCAATTCTGTCAATTTTTGCTTCATGTATTTTGGAGCTCTGTTATGTATATGAACAATTTTTAATTAAATATTCTTTCCCCACTCTCTCCCTCCATTCCCAACAGTATAGCATAATCTGAATTTTTTAGATTTTTTGACAGCCAAGAATTTTTGTTCAACATCCTTTTAAAAACATCTACTCTCCTACATGAAATATACATAAAAGTTTTTAAGAGTTTAATTTTCGTCTGTGCTACACAAAGATAATAGTTTTTGTTGCCGAGTACCATACAAAAGAAAATGTTATATAAGAAGGTGACAACATTTGTATAGTATGATTGTGTACAGTGCTTCCATGCACATGAGCAGTGGCCTGCTGAAGCCAGCTTATGTTCATTCAGCGACACCGCATTGAGAGCTTGAAATCCACCCTGGTGAGAGTCTTTACACCATAGAAAGGAAATGCTACAAAAAGGGGAACTCTGTGCCCTAGAGAGCCAGTTGCAAAACATTTACTAGCATATCACTGCATTAACCCCATTTTCAGATTTCAACCTCCAAATGTTGAAGAGTAGAAATATCTTCCCCAAACTTACTCAGCCACTTAAGTGGTAGCTAGATAATCAAACATAGTCCTTCTACCTGAAAATACTCTTTGTCCCTAAGCATCCATATACCCGCACGTGCATTCTCCTTCCCTACACCAACAGAGAGGCCTAGAGTATTTTGGGACAGTTTCTACAAAATCCATCATGGGCATTTATTTAATAGGATTTGCAACTCTTACTACTATTAGACTCTTACTACTTACTACTAATAGGGAAAAATAATTTTCCATGTATTGATATTTTAATGATTAAGATTTTATTCTGCCAAGATAGTATTTTCTGAAAGTCTTTTCTTATTGGCCTTTTAAAAATCATGGTATTGGCCAGCCATTAAATTCAATGAAAATTTCTTTGACAGAGGCTGAGACTTTGAGTAAAGCGATCAAGTACACTAAGAAAAGTTTAGTCAGTGCAACAGCATTTGACTGGGAGGGGTTCACAAGGCCACAGTGTGAGTGGGGAAGTATGCTATACTGCGCACACAGGTATCTGTGCGTTTTCATGGAGCGTGGGAATAGTGAAGTCTGGTAGCAGTATGCTAAGAAGTGAATTTCCTCCTGAACACTTGAAGGTATAAGCATCTTTCAGTTTCTGAGTTCATTTTTGTTGACGCTCTGCTTATACCACAGGCCAAAGGAGGGCTTAGTCTTCTTCAGGCTTCGATTGCCTTTCATTTTTACCTCCTCTGGACCCAAAGCTGTCATCTTTGTTATATTTCCTCTTCTGTTGCATCTCCACATTTTTCCTATGTAATACTTCAGGATCCAGGAGGAGCACAGTATTTTCATAAATGACTGCCCTATGCTGAGAATGAAAGGTCATACCATATATATTTTAAACTCTGCTCTCCTTCATATATTCAATTATCATGCTCACTTTTTAATTTAAATTCAATTAGCCAACATATAGCAGATCCTTAGTTTTTGGTATAGTGTTCAGTGATTCATCAGTTGTGTATAACACCCAGTGCCCATTACATCATGTGCCCTCCTTAATGCCCATCACCCAGTTACCCCCATCCCCCCACCTACCTCCTCCACAGCTACCTTCAGTTTGTTCCTGTAGTCAAGAGTCAGTCTCTCATGGTTTGGCTCCCTTTCTGTTTTCTTCCCATTCAGTTTTCCCTCTCTTCCTTTATGATCCTCTGCATTGTTTCTTATAGTCCACTTAGGAATCATGCTCACTTTTAAGTACAATACTGTAGAATTTTATATATATATACATATATATATGTGTGTGTGTGCATATATATGTAAATATGTACATCACCCACTAATACTATATAATACTTCTCAACTGTCCTAATCTTACTTCACTGCATATTTTTTCTTTCCAAATGAACTATTCTATATTTGTTCCTAACAAATCTCATCCAATTCTTTTTGTCTCTCTTCTCTTAACTAGTCACACACATTTAAAAATCTGCCTCCCCAGAATGTTACTCAAATAGTTTGGTGATGTTGGCAGATTTCATAAGTGTAATTAATTATATATCTTTTTTTCTAAGTCACCACCAAAATTTTAAAAACTGAGGGCCAATTCTTGCATAACACCATCCTAAGCGCACATGATCTAACACACAGATGGCAAAGGCCACCTTTTGGAGACCTCCTGCTACTCCATAGTTAGTATGCCAGCGTGATTATGCAGTGAGGATGCAATACGGAACTAAGTAATAAGGCTGAAAACTAAATCAAGGCTTAGTAAATATAAGGGCTCCCTATGGAGATGAAGGACCTAGAGCTGGGCACATTTTTCGTTTTGTTTTTAAAAATATTTTTATTTTATTTTTAATTTAGATTCAATTAATTAACATATATTATTTGTGTCAGGGGTACAGGTCTGTGATTTATCAGTCTTATATAATACCCAGTGCTCATTACAATACATGCCCTCCCCAGTATCTATCACCCACTTAACCCATCCCTCCACCCCTCTCCTCTCCAGCAACCCTCAGTTTATTTCCTAAGATTAAGAGTCCCTTATGGGGGGCGCCTGGGTGGCTCAGTGGGTTAAGCTGCTGCCTTCGGCTCAGGTCATGATCTCAGGGTCCTGGGATCGAGTCCCGCTTCGGGCTCTCTGCTCAGCAGGGAGCCTGCTTCCTCCTCTCTCTCTGCCTGCCTCTCTGCCTACTTGTGATCTCTCTCTGTCAAATAAATAAATAAAATCTTTAAAAAAAAAAAAAAAAAGAGTCCCTTATGGTTTGTCTCCCTCTCTGGTTTCATCTTGTTTCATTTTTCCCTCTCTTCCCCTATGATCCTCTGCCTAAATTTCCTAAATTCCACTTTCCTAAATTCCACATATCAGTGAGGTCATGTAATTGTCTTTCTCTGATTGACTTGTTTTGCTTAGTGTAATACACTCTGCTTCCATCCATGTTGTTGCAAATGGCAAAGCTTCATTTTTTATGGCTACATAATATTCTGTTGTGTATATATACCACATCTTCTTTATCCATTCATCTGTTGATAGACATCTTGGCTCTTGCAAATGGCAAGACTTCATTTTTTGTGGCTGCATAATATTCCATTTTGTATATATACCACATCTTCTTTATCCATTCATCTGTTGATGGACATCAAACTATAGACATCATAGTTTGGCTATTGTGGACATTGCTGCTATGAACATTGGGGTGCAGGTGTCCCTTTGGATCACTACATTTGTATTTTGGGGGTAAATACCCAGTAGTGCAATTGCTGGGTTGTAGGGTAGCTCTCTTTTCAACTTTTTGAGGACCCTCCATGCTGTTTTGCCGAGTGGCTGCACCAGCTTGCATTCCCACCAACAGGGTAGTAAGGTTCTCCTGTCTCCACATCCTTGCCAGCATCTGTCATTTCCTGACTTGTTAATTTTAGTCATTCTGAACGGTGTGAGGTGGTATCTCATTGTGGTTTTGATTTATATTTCCCTGAGGATGAGTGATGTTGAGCACTTCTTCATGTGTCTGTTGGCCATCTGGATGTCGTCTTTGCAAAATGTCTGTTCCTATCTTCTGCCCACTTCTTGATTGGATTATTTATTCTTTGAGCTTTCAGTTTGATAATTCTTTATAGATTTTGGATACTAGGAGCCAGGCACATTTTTATATTTTAATTTTCTCTGACACTTTAGAAATTGTTTGCTGATGAGTCTTGGTATATAATAAAACTTGTATAATGATATTTGGCTTTTCCCCCAATATTTCTAAAGATTCATTTTAAGATTTCATTTATTTATTTGAGAGAGGGAGAGAGAAAGAGAGCACATGCAGGAGGAGAGGGAGAAGAAGAGGGAGAAGCAGACTTCCTGCTGAGCAGAGAGCCCACCGAGTCGAGCTCCCTCCCAGGACTCTGGGACCATGACCTGAACTGAAGGCGCAGACACCTGACTGACTGAGCTACCCGGGTGCTCCAAAACTTCTAAAGATTTAGAAGTGAATTTGTCAGTCCTAATCCAGTTCAGTTATTTTTGACTCCTGGTTTCTTACATAATTCTCATTTGCAAAATAGGAACTGTAGTCTCTCCATCATCGGTTGTTGCAAACTTCAGTGAGAGGACCTATGGAGCGTGTTTAGCACAGTGCATAGTACATGATAAGCACCAAATAAGTGGATGTTGTTAATATTCATGCTAAAGCAGCTACTATTTTTGAGCACTTCTAATGGGCCAGATGCTACAAGGCTGTTACGTTATGATTCCTATGGTAATTTAACTTCTTTGTTTAGCACCTAACTAAAGTAGATGCTTCCGTGAAATGTTTTTTTGCTGACCGTGAAATGTTTTTTTGCTGACGACTGCTTCTGATTTCAGTTTGGGACCCACCCTGGAACCTGAGGAAGTGGTAGATAGGCTGATGAATGGGATCCTGACTGAGGAGAAAATGATTTTTATTCCATCTTCTATAAGCTTTTTAACAGTGGTGGAAAAGTAAGTGACATTTACATTTATCACCATTAGAAGATTTATGTATTACATATTTGTATTTAGATTTAAACCAGACATTTGATAAAGTACAATTAAATGGAATTAAGTTTTTTTAAAAAAGGTAAGTTTCAATGTCTATCAGTTGTTTTTTCTTAAATATTTTTATTTGTCAAAGAGAGAGAGAGAGCACAAGCAGGGGGAGCAGAAGGAGAAATAGACTCCCCTCTGACCAGAGAACCTGGTGTGGGACTCATTACCAGGACCCTGGGATCATGACCTGAGCCAAAGCCAGACACTTAACCAGCTGGGCCACCCAGGCATCCCAATCCACATCGGTTTCTAAAACCACATTTGTTAATCCTTAAAGCAGCGTTTGTATAGCAGTTGAGTAAATGAACTCAATAATTTCCACAAGTTTTTAAGTTTTCTTTCTAGAGAACGAAGGGTGTATATTTCTGAAAGTCTTGTCTCTTGGATGAATGACTATAGAGAAGTATAGTTTTCAGCATTATTATTACATAATGGAATCCTAGAACAACAATATTAGAAGAGACCATAGTTAGGTTTTAGGTATTCATCTAAATACACAAAGATAATCATCAAGCTCTTATTTTGTGCAAAGTCACACTGAGGGATAGGAATTGTTAAATACATTTTATAATTTTAAAGATCCTTGAGCCTTACTACTTGCACAGACCAGTGGCATCAGCATCACCTGGGGGTTTGTTAGAAAAACAGAATCTCTGGATATCCTGAGTCAGAGCTTGCATTCCTGTAGGATCCACAGCTGATTTGAATGCATATTCAAATTTGAGAAGCATTTCTTTAGGGCAGTAGTGCTCAGCTTTGGTCATGTTGGAATTCGCTTGGGAGTTTTCAAAATACTAAGGCCTGGGACCTGCTCCCCACGACTGATGTAATTGACCTGGATTGTGGGCTGGTCTCTGAGAGATACAACTTTCCAAGTGATTCTGATGTACAGCCAAGATTGGAACCCCCTGGCTTACCTTACCTTCCTGATAACACATTGCCTCATTACTCACATGGGAACACTGTGTAGCAGTGAGGCTGGTCCAGGTCATGAGGGGAATGTGAAGAGGTGACTTAGGTTAGAAGAGGGAAGGAAGGAAAGAAGGAAGCCAGCCAGCCAGCTTCTTGTTCTCTGTTCCTACAGTTGGGCTTCTGCAACATGGTGGGATATCAGGATCGCTTGGGAAAATAATTTTTTTGAATATTTTATTTATTTATTTGAGAGAAAGTGAGAGAGATAGGGGGAGAGAGCACAGGCAGGGAGGAGAGGGAGAAGTAGGTTCCACGTGAGCAGGGAGCTCGACATGGGGCTCGATCTCAGGACCCTGAGATCATGACCTGAGCCGAAGGTAGACACTTAACTGACTTGAGCCACCTAGGCACCCTGGGAAGATAATTTTAAAAAATAGATGCTTTGGATCTGACCTCTAAAGGATTTAATATAGGATATTTTGTTTGGGACCCAGACATCTGTATTTTAACAGGCAACTGTCACAGGCAGTTGGTTCAAGATTGTACTTTGAGAATGACTTGACCTCAGAACTGAAAAAATGTCAAGAGATCAAAAGCATACATGACACATGTCAGACTTTTTAGCCCCTTCTGCAAGGAGCTATAGTTGTACATCCCTTAGAAGTTTAGGTGGTAAAACTCAAGGATCTCCTGGGAATAACCAGGTTAAAACCTGTGATGTATTTAGCATTATTTTTGTTACATTTCATAAGTAAGCACTCAGTGACTACAGTCCTTTAGAATGTAAGTGTATGAGGGAAGGAAGTTCACCTGCTTTCATCACTCTGTGTAACCCCTATACTTTGAAGAGTTGATGGACATATGGAGGGGACACCAAAATGTTTGTTGATTTAATAAATTAATTCTATTTCCTAGACCATTACTATAGAGACTCAAGTTTTGTGCTTTGGAGTTAGAGGAAGCTGTGTTTGTGACTTGCTCACCACATGAACACAAAATGAGTTGTTTAACTTCCTTTTTTTTTTAAGGTTTTATTTATTTGTCAGAGAGAGAGTGTGTGTGTGCACAGGCATGAGTGGGGGAGGGGCAGAGGAAGAAGCAGGCTTCATGCTGAGCAAAGAGCCCAATGTGGGACTCAATTTTAGGATTATGACCTGGGATTATGACCTCAGCCAAAGGCAGACTCTTAACCAAGTGAGCCACCCAGGCATCCCAAATTGTTGAACTTCTTAGCAGCTCATCGTCTTCATCTGCCACATGGAGATAGTAAGACATTATAGGATTGTGAGAAATAAATTAAATGATGCATTTAAAGTATTTAGTATATTGTAAATACTCAGTAAATGTTATATACAGCTATTATTATTATAATTAACACTGTTATTAGCATTGCCCTGATTTTTCTCTGACAGAATCAAACTTTGGTGCTCAGTTGCCAGGCCTTTTTTAATGCCTTCTGGTCAGATGTCTGTATATTCAGCTGATCCTGTACAGCATGGCTTTGAAATGCAGGGGTCCAGAGATGGATTTTTTTGTTGTTGTTACAGCACAGTATTGTAAATGTATTTTCTCTTCCTTATGGTTTTCTTAGTAACATTTTCTTTAGTTTACTTTATTGTAAGAATATAGTATAAGGAAGGGGGAAAATAATATAGTGTATAATACATATAACATGTAAACATGTTATTAACTGTTTAGCTTCTCAATAAGGCTTCCTTCTGGTCAATAGGCTTTTAGTAGTTAAGTTTTTGGAGCATCAAAGGCACATGTGTGTTGTGCAAGGTCAACTATAATTATGGCGACTTACATATTCTGTTTAGATTCTCTCAGTCTTACTGGAATGTGATGAATTCCTCAATATTCTTAAGTACCGGCATATCTCATTCTATTGCCCTCCATCTCACTGTACTCTCAGATACTGTGTTTTTACAAACTGAAGGTTCGTGGTAACCCTGTATCAAGTGACTCTACCAGTGTCATTTTTCCAACACCATTTGCTGACTTCCTGTCTCTGTCACATTTGATAACTCCTGAACTATTTCACACTTTTTCATAACTATATTTCACAACCGATTTCAGATCACTGTAAGCTCAGATGATGGCTAGCATGCTTTAGCAATAAAGTATTTTTTAATTAAGGTCTATAAACTTTTTTAGACATAATGTTATTGCACACTTAATAGACTATACTATAGTGTAAACGTAATTTTTATATGTACTGGGAAACCAAAAAATTCATTTGACCTGCTTTATTGTAATATTTGCTTTATTGCAGTAGTTTGGCCCCAAACCTGCAGTATAGGGTGGGAAGGGGAAAAAATTAGACCTACTATGTGTCCATCATAAACAAAAAAAAATGTTTAAAGCATTTTATTTTTTTTTTAAAGATTTTATTTATTTATTTGACAGAGAGAAATCACAAGTAGATGGAGAGGCAGGCAGAGAGAGAGAGAGGGAAGCAGGCTCCCTGCTGAGCAGAGAGCCCGATACGGGACTCGATCCCAGGACCCTGAGATCATGACCTGAGCCGAAGGCAGTGGCTTAACCCACTGAGCCACCCAGGCGCCCTGTTTAAAGCATTTTAGATAACACATTGATTCTTCACAAGAACACTGTAGAGCAGGCATTAATTTTTCCATTTTCCCATGGGGAATTTAAACTCACAAGTTAAATAACTTGTTCAGCATTATGCTCAAAACCAACTGCTTTATCTGCATTTTCATTTAGTAGTTCTCCCTCAGTCTCTCAGTGGAACATTTTAATAATATTTTGAATTATAAAGTATAAAATTAGTTCTGTTCTCACTTCCTTTACAACATCATGTTTCTTATTTTAAAAGACGTTAGCCTCTCAATTCCTCAGTTCTAGGCACCTCCTCTCTCAGATCTTCTGAGAAACACAGGTGTGTATCTGTTTCAAAAATTAAGTATTTCAAGTCACTCCTACCCTAAAGGAGTTGAAGCCTCCTTCCTTTTCTTTTTGAAAAAGAAATGGATTTAGGGATGCCTAGGTGATTCAGTCAGTTAAACCACTGCCTTCGGCTCAGGTCATGATCCCAGGGTCATAGGATCAAGTCCCACATCAGGCACCTGGCTCAGGCAGAGCCTGCTTCTCTCTCTACCTCTGCCTACCACTCTGCCTGCTTGTGCTCTCTCTCTCTCTTTACGACAAATAGATAGATAAATAAAATCTTAAAAAAAAAAAAAGAAATGGATTTAATTGTAAAGATCATAGAGGAGTGACTCAGAGTTAAAGCTCCTAATCTTAAAACTAATCTTGTTTAATATAATACATGGTAAAGGATACACCCAAACTACAGATTACAGATATGTACTATCTCTGTTACTGATAACAGACCCTGCTATGAATGTGGTAATGTCTTCCTTCTCGGCCTTATGTTAGCTATCATGCAGCACTTAAATCTGTGAGAAAATAGTAGTGAAGGGGAGCAAGAGAAAAATCATGCCTTCGGTGTTTAGACAAGGCGTATAGGAGTCCTCATCTGAGGCTCTCCAGAGACCATAGGATGGAAAGTTCCATCCTACAGGCATTTCCATAGTGGATAGATAAGAAAACAGCGCTGTAACGGGAGACTTTACAAATACCCATTGTTAAGTGGGGGCTAGGGCAATAAGACTGAAGTCTGTTTTTTTTTTTAAGAAATATCCAAAAAACTTCCTTATTCTTAAAGAGAGAAAGAAAGAAAAAAGAAAGAGAAAGGAAGAAAGAGAGTCCAACAAATAGTTTCCTTTTTTTCTTTTTCCTTTTTTTTTTTTTTTTTTGACAGAGAGGAAGATCACAAGTAGGCAGAGAGGCAGGCAGTAGCAGGGGAGGGGGGGAAGCAGACAGTTGGTGGGGGGGGGCAGGCTCCCCGCTGAGCAGAGAGCCCGATGCGGGGCTCGATCCTAGGACCCTGAGATCATGACCTGAGCTGAAGGCAGAGGCTTAACCCACTGAGCCACCCAGGCGCCCCAAAATAGTTTCCATCTTGTACGTGCCTATTCCTCCTTCCTCTGTTTGTATGTGATTATAGTCCAGTATCTGATTTATACATGACATGTAGCTGCCTCATACATAGAATGTAACTAAAGTTCTTTTTCTCATACAAAAAAAGATGATATATGATAAATGTAAGTATTTTAAAAGAAGAGATATTTTACAAATGCACTTAATGTTAATTTCCTAATTATTTTCATGTACTCCCTTTTTTTTTTCCTTTTTTTAGGATCCTTCCGGAGCGTTTCCTGGCATTTTTAAAACGAAAGATCAATGTTAGGTTTGATGCAGTTATTGGATATAAAACTAAAGGACAATAAGTCCTACACTGACTACATTCCACATTTAGTTGATGTAAATACGTATCTTCAAAAATACCAGCTTTCCAAAACATCATTATATTTAAGTAGCATAACTTAAATTCTTTTTCATATATTAGCTAAAAATAAATAGAACTGATTTACAAGGGTTAAGTTGATTTCATCTAATACTAATCAGAACTTAAACGAATGCTTAGACTTCTGCTTTTCCTAATTAACTTTTCTTCTTCAGTATCATCTTTTGAGGCCCTGTAGGTCCTCATTTATTAACACTTGTCCTTAAGGTGAAAGCTAATTTCATATAATAATACAAAGAGGGGAGTATCTTAGGAATTGACCTTATAGAAAATGGAGAAAAGGAACAAAAATAATTTTATAATTTCTAAGATTTCGTGCCTTGTGAAGTCTTTGCAAAATTTGTACTATAAATGTATAAGATATATTTTTATTTCTAATTGCACTTAAATTTTATATATTTCACGTTTCCTTTTCTAGTCTCCATAAAAACAAAAACTTCAGGCTCTCTAAATACAATGAAGGACTGTATCTACTGGCATTTCACAGTGAGTTTCATGTGATGTAGGAAATGTCACTGAAACATTTCATCTTACACATTACCACTCTGTTTCCTGAAAGATGCCTGACATTCCAAAGCCAAACATTTCATCTCAAGGAAACTAGAGATCCACGCGTGTTGCAGGTATAAAAGCATCATTGGGATTTGAGGCAGAGAATTAGGAGAATGTACCCACGGTGGCAACAATAAACAGATTTAAACTTTTGTCTCCATCTTTTCATCTTGAACAGAACTTTCCCTAACCTTCAAATGAAAAGAAAATGGATTATGTAATCAAAGGTCTTTTTTTTTTTTTTAATACCCAGAAATTTCTCGGATGTGATTGATGCTCAGTGTGATGAGAATTTAAGATCCGACCTATAAATGGAAAAACTAAGCAGGCTTGCTGGATTTCTATTGAAGAAAAATTTTTCCAAGATGGTATTAGACACATACACAAATGAGAGAACTTTGGTCCTTGTGTCAGAAGGTCCATATCCTTGTGTCAGAAGGTCCATACTCAGAAAACATATAAATCAGAATACTCATCCTTGTGAAATGGAGTAAATGGGTCACATTAGGTACATAAACTTCAGGGTAAAAGATCTTAATTCTGTTTCTATACAGAAACATATTTATTTAATATTTAATATTTATTGATTTACCTCCAGGAATTCTGTGTAGCAGGTGAAGTTGAAGGCATTGTTGAAATTCCTATAGGGAGCAGGAGCCCAGAAGAACCTTAGAGGTTGGAGCCCTAGCTCTGCCGACAGCTTAATGAATACTCTACAGAGTTCCGGGATTTTGTTCTCTGCTGTCAGCATGAAGGTCTCTTCATGAGACTCAGCGTGAGACTCTAGGTCTCAAAACTTGTAACATATATTTTAAGTCTCAAGACTTGACTTAGTCAACAAATTAAGTCATCTCATCAGTGCCACTGCGGATTAGAAGGATCATAGGATAATCTGCTTAGGGAGGTTATACCTGAGATTCTATAATGAGAGAATTTCACAGCAGGTATTCCTGCAATAAATTTCTCCCTACCTATCAGCTTCCTTCTTCTGATACAGAGAATCCGAATGCAGTTGCTGTGAGACTACACTCTACGTTCAGTGGATATCTGAGTCAGGAATACCTGCCTTCAAAAACGTTGTTACATTTCTTTCTTTCTTTCTTTCTTTCTTTCTTTTTTTTTAAAAAAAATTATTATTTATTTATTTATTTTCAGAAAAACAGTATTCATTATTTTTTCACCACACCCAGTGCTCCATGCAAGCCGTGCCCTCTATAATACCCACTTTATTTATTTTTAAGATTTTATTTATTTGACAAAGAGAGACACAACGAGAGAGGGAACACAAGCAGGGGGAGTGGGAGAGGGAGAAGCAGGCTTCCCACGGAGCAGAGACCCGATGCGGGGCTCGATCCCAGGACTCTGGGATCATGACCCGAACTGAAGGCAGATGCTTGATGACTGAGCCACCCAGGTGCCCCAACACTGTTACATTTAAGTAAAATAATTTGAGATTCTTCTCCACCCATGGGTTGTACTGTGGGAGCACTCTGTTAGAGAATTTGTGAATAACCCCAGAATTCATAGATTTGCCTCAACCCTGTCCTGTTAGCAGAGACTCACAGTAGAGGGCGGAGAGTCTCTTAGAGTCCACTTAGAAGTCATCTGAAATACATATCATGTTTGTTCTTTTCATGAAGTGATTCCTGTCCAGCTTGCCAAGCAGAGCAATGAAGTAAGCGAGAACATCTTCAGCAAACACTTCAGGAAGATAACTAAGGCCCCAAATATACAGATAACTTTCCTCTTCTCACAGTAAACATGTTCAGCTCTTTTTTTTTTTTAAAGATTTTTATTTTATTTATTTATCAGAGAGAGAGAGGGAGAGAGAGTGAGCACAGGCAGACAGAATGGCAGGCAGAGGCAGAGGGAGAAGCAGGCTCCCTGCTGAGCAAGGAGCCCGATGTGGGACTCGATCCCAGGACGCTGGGATCATGACCTGAGCTGAAGGCAGCTGCTTAACCAACTGAGCCACCCAGGCGTCCCAAACATGTTCAGCTCTTAACACACTTGTCTGAAATTAACACTTTGGTGGGGTCTGGCATTAACCATGACTAGAAGTAAGTATTATTTGGATAGTATGTTGACAGAGTGGGACTTGGTCCCCTTTAGGAACATTAACCACATGCTAGCACAGTTTGCCATTTAATTCTCCATCAATTCTGTGTAGTAGGCGATGTTGAAGCACTGTTGAAGTTCCCACAGGGAGATTCTTCCCCAGAAAATCTTAGAGGCTGGAGCCCCAGCTCTGCTGAGAGGTTAATGAATGCTGTAGAGGTTCAGGGCTTTTATTCTCTGCCCTGTTTCAAAAAAAAAAAAAAAAAATTGCTCTGATTCACTAACATCGGGCAATTACTGCTGTGACTCTAAGTCTGAAAACTTTTAACTGTTATTTGAGTGAATGAATTCTAACTCTGAACCCACGTCTCCACAATTTAGTGGGAAAATTCTTCTCAGCCATCAATAGGGCTACCTCTGAGAGTTAACACCAAAATCAAAGAGGCTTACCATGTCTTGGGGTAAACAGGAAAGACTTCTCTAATTGTCAACTCATGGTACTCTGTGGTACTAAACTAACAACTTGATGTCAGATGGTTTTCTCTTTTGTGGGGTAGGGAAATTCTGACTGTTGGCAAGGAACCAGCCCTCGTTGGACACACCATAAAGCCTTCCTGAGCCCTCGGTATCACCCTGGGAGCCTCGCCATGGGATGACTAGGACTCACTGGCCTTCCCCAGCCCCTTAGAGAATACTCCCAGGCTTGCCTTCAAAAACACTCTTCCCCATCCCTGTCCCCAAGCCACAGAGTCTCTCTTGCCAGGTACCTGCTTTTTAATGGAAATGAGGATTAGAAAGAGTGAGGAATCAGGTCAAGGCAAAGGGTTAAAACTGACTCTTAGTAGGTCCTCAACACCAGCTTGGCTAGTGTGTGAATAACTAATAAGGATTTTGCTGTGGGGAAGGGGGCAATTATGAAGAGCTTCCTCTCCCAGGCTGGGTGATAGATTGACTCCCTTGAAGAATTCTGTGTGGTAGACATCGTTCTTCCCATTTTATAGCCCAAAGAGATTCAACAAATTTAACCTTAAATCACACAGCTACTCAGAGGTCAAGATGAGGCACTGGGTGTGGTGCATAAACGATGAATTTTGGAACACTGAAAAGAAATAAAATTATATAAATGAGGGGCGCCTGGGTGGCTGAGTGGGTGAAGCCTCTGCCTTTGACTCAGATCATGATCTCAGGGTCCTGAGATCGAGCCCCACATTGGGCGCTCTGCTCAGTGGGAAGCCTGCTTCCTCCTCTCTCTCTGCCTGCCTCTCTGCCTACTTGTGATCTCTGTCTGTCAAAGAAATAAAATCTTTTTTTAAAAATTATATAAATGAAAGAAAAATGAATGCAAGTTTGCTGACCTCACTATTCCAGCATCAGGGGACTTCTTGGAGAGGTGAACTATCACCCTAAACCCTCTCTACTTCCTTTTACCCAAGCTTTTCTTGGTATTCAAACAATATTAGCCAATGATAATCTCTGACTGAAGCTCGTTCATCTAGGAATTACTTTAAAGTGGAACAAAATGTTACATGCAGATACCCAAGTATTCTACCTGAAAAAAGTCTAGCCTGGAATGGCCCAATATCACAACAGTCTAAAGTTTCCTGAAATTAAAATGCTGAGCCTGAAAATACTGGGATAGTCTTGATCTGCCCTGGACATCACACCCTTCCCCAAAATACATACGAATTCCCACTTGACCATAGATCCAAACTGACCACTCAAGTTTTTTTTATTTTTTCTCTCTCATTTCTTTCTTTTTTCTTTTTTAATTGGTATAGGGATGACTAGACAATCTGGGGATAGAGAGAGATATCCCTTTTACTTTTACAGTCTTCCCTATAATTACAAGTGGCCTGGTATGGCCAAAAGAGCCCTGGGCACTCTAATTCAAGCTAGCCATGCTGGAACCTCCATTTCCTCATCTGCAAAAGGACTGAATTAGACTGTATGATCTCCTCCACTATCTCCAGTTCCAATTACATAAATGTCTTATAAACAATACACACAAAATCTAGCATCTTCTCTAGACCCTCCGTGTTCCCTGACAGAGACTACCAAGTGTCCAAGCTAAAAACCTAGAATTACACCTGCCTTCTTCCCCTGGCTCACCTTCATCCTTCACCTCACCCAAATCCTCTAACCTCTGGCACATAACATTCAATATTGGTCATCATTGCCACATTTCCAGCCTGAATCTCTCCTCTGAATGCCAAACACTATAAGCAATCCCCTTCTTGATGTCTTTGCAGGTATGACCAACAGACCTTTCACTCCATGATTTCTGAAACTGAGCAGGTGTCCCAAACCTATTCCAAAACTGATGGTGACCCAAACCTATTCCAAACCCCACTATTCCAGTTGCTCAGGCCAAAAAACTTAGTGTGACCCTTGACTCCCTCCCCATTCATTACAAAAGCAGTTCTGTTTGCTCTACCTTGAGAATATGTCCAGAATTTTATCACCTCTTATTACCCACCCCCTGCCGCCATCACCTCCTGTTCCCCACCGGCCCCCCCCCGTGCAGCAGCCCAAATAATTCTTCATTAAAAACACAAAAATTGTTAAAATAGGCTCTATGCCCAGTGTGGAGCCCAATGTGGAGCTTGAACTCAGGACTCTGAGATTAAGACCTGAGCTGAGATCAGGAGTTGGACACTTAGCTGACTGAGCCACGTAGGCATCCCCAGAATGAGTCTTTAAAATATGAGATCATGTCATGCTTCAGCTCAAAATCCCCTATTAGCTTCACCTAAAACTTAAAGCTAAAGTCCTTACCATGAATTAGAAAGCCATATGTAATCCAGTCTTCTTACCCAACCTTACTACCTGCCTTAGAGTTCTTCAGAGAAACAGAACCAGTAGGAGATTTCATATACATATATACATACTTAAAAGGAGGGATAATATTTCAAGGAATTGAAGAATTGGCTCACATTATTGAGGGAGGCGAGCAACTCTGAAACCTGTGGGAGGCTGGCAGGCTAGAAACTCTTGGGCAAAAGTTGATCCTACAGTCTTAAGGCAGAATTTCTTCCGACTCAGGGTGTCTTAGTCAGTTCAGGCTGTTACAGCACAATACCAAAGACCAGCTGTATTTTAAGCAACTCAAATTTTCCTCCCAGTTCTAAAGGCTGGGAGTTCCAAAATCAAGCCACCAGGACTTAGCATCTGGGGAAAGCCTGCCTCCTGTTTCACAGCCAACCAGCCTGTCTTCTTGCTGTGTCCTCACATGGCAAAAGGGACAAGGTTGCTGTCTGGGATCTCTCTTACAAGAATCCTAACCATTAGCTTGAACTAATCATCTTAGCATACCATTACTTTGAGGATTAAGTTTCAATATACAAACGTTCAGTCTACAGCACAGACTCCTCCTAGTCCTTGGATGTTCCATGATCTCTCACCTCCCAGTGACTCTACACGCATTTTTCTGTATCTGGAACATCCTTCCCCTTATGACCACCCCTTACCCACTCCCCCGTTAGGTCCCATTTATGGCTCAGCTCCGACCCTCCCCCCATCCTCAGGTCTGGTGATGCTCACAGAGCACCTTACATTTAGGACCTTCATAGCCCTTTGTACCTGGTAGAGAGTAAAGAGGCAAGAGATTTCTCTCCTAAGGAAATGGGGAGCCAGAAAACAGAGGTGATCACTGTGTAATGCTTCAATGGTATATGAAAGATGGGATAGCAAACAGGAGTGGGGAGGAAAAGGCTTTCGCAGAATATTTTTACAATGGTAGAGAACAGAAAGTAGTTGAAAGCCAAAGAGACAAGTCCTGTAGGCAGGAAGAAGTTGGAATTGATAGGGAAAGAATAATCAGAGGAACAAGGAAAGAAATATTGAGACGTACACTCTAGAGATCAAGACCCTCTCTTTGCTACTATAAGGAAAGAAGTTGGATTGATATGCAGAGGTGAAGCAAGGGGTTTCATAAATTAAAAATACACTGAGAATGGCCACAGTCGCCAAACTGTGGAAACAACCAAGATGCCCTTCAAAGGACGAATGGATAAGGAAGATGGGGTCCATATACACTATGGAGTATTATGCCTCCATCAGAAAGGATGAATACCCAACTTTTGTAGCAACATGGACGGGACTGGAAGAGATTATGCTGAGTGAAAGAAGTCAAGCAGAGAGAGTCAATTATCATATGGTTTCACTTATTTGTGGAGCATAACAAATAACACAGAGGACATGGAGAGATAGAGAGGAGAAGGGAGTTGAGGGAAATTGGAAGGGGAGGTGAACCATGAGAGACTATGGACTCTGAAAAACAACCTGAGCGTTTTGAAGGGGTGGGGGGTGGGAGGTTGGGGTACCAGGTGGTGGGTATTGGAGAGGGCACGGATTGCATGGAGCACTGGGTGTGGTGCAGAAACAATGAATTCTGTTACACTGAAAAGAAATAAACAACAACAACAAAAAAAGATATATGCTGAGTCTGAACATGGAGCTTGTTTGGATAGAAACTAGGCTCTGGGGCACCTGGGGTCATGAACCCAGAATCCTGGGATAGAGCCCAGTCAGGCTCCCTGCTCTCAGTGGGGAGTCTGCTGTTCTCTGTCCCTCTGCCCCTCCCCACTGCTTGTGCACTCGCTCACTCTCAAATAAATATATAAAATCTTAAAAAAAAAAAAAAAAGACAAACTAGGTTTAGGAGCCTTAAGAAATTTATAAGACATTTAAGATTACCTAATACTGCTTTATCAGTTTGGCAATCACAGAACCTTTGACGATGTACTAATGAGCTCTCCAGAAAGGAGGGAAGAAGTATTTATTTGAAGAGATTTTTTAAAAATTATTTTAATTGACATATAATGTATTATTTGCCCCAGGGGTACAGGTCTGTGAATCATCGGTCTTACACATTTCATAGCACTCAGCATAGCACAGACCCTCCCCAATGCCCATAACCCGGCCACTCTATCCATCTCCCCCACACCCTAGCAGCCCTCAGTTCCTTTTGTGAGATTAAGAGTCTCTTATGGTTTGTCTCCTTCCCGCTCCCATCTTGTTTCATTTTTTTCCCTCCCTACCCACCGTGACCCCCCACCCACCTCTCGAATTCCTCATATCAGAGAGATCGTATGATAATTGTCTTTCTCTGATTGACTTATTTTGCTCAGCATAATACCCTTTACTTCCATCCACGGCATTGCAAATGGCAAGATTTGGGGTGTTTGTTGGCTGCTAGTATTCCATTGCATATATATACTACATTATTTGAAGAGATCATATTCCTCAACTTGAACATGGCAGATTACTATATTTAGACTAAGCAAACAATGGATTATAGTAATGTACATAAATCCTCTTTCTCATTTCATGGTCTCCAAAGAAAGAATGGTATTTCCTCATAACCAAGGTTCCAAACTCTCTGTCCCTGTGTATTTGACTAATTTAGGTCATTTAAGTGAGGTCATGCAATATTTGTCCTTTTGTGGCCCTCATTTCACCTAGCATATTCGGAAGGTTCATGAATGTTTTAGCGTGTATCAGAAATGCATTCATTTTTAGAAAGGAATAATATGCCCGTGTATATTTCCAATACATTTTGTTTATCCATTCATCTGTTCACGGACACCTGAGTTGTTTCTACTCTGGGGGTGTTGGAAGACATACCACTTTTATTGCTTCTCGGCCTTTTGGCTAAGACCAAGTGCAAGTCGTACCACTTTTTTTTTTTTAATATTTTATTTATTTATTTGAGAGAGAGACAGTGAGAGAGAGCATGAGCGAGGAGAAGGTCAGAGGGAGAAGCAGACTCCCCGTGGAGCTGGGAGCCTGATGCGGAACTCGATCCCAGGACTCCAGGATCATGACCTGACCTGAGGGCAGTCGCTTAACCAACTGAGCCACCCGGGCGCCCTCAAGTCGTACCACCTTTAAGTGCAGTCTTGGCTCCTGAGCTAATGCTCATTCCCATAGCATCACAGAGGGAACTGATTGCTTTATAGAACCTCCAATCTCCTCCAAACTTAAAAGGTTTTCAGAGAAATTAGCACCTCCTGTAAAATAAGTAGTTCACAGAAATATTGATGCTGAGCTTTCCTGAATAAATGAATCACACTAGGGTTGGTTGGCCCATATTTAAGTCTCCTAAAGATAATATCTCTCCTTTCCCCTTTTCATTCAATTAAACACAAACATACACACACACACACACACAGACTGGTTTACAGAGAGATACCAAGAGATGAGCAAAACACCATTAGCTGATGCGCTCTCTCTGGAATTATTTCTAGAGGGGCAACTTCTCTGTGCAACATAGCACACAACTGCTTCTCGGTAAGCCAGTCCAAAGAACACTTCTTCCAGGATTCCATGTCCCTGTGCCAAGCTTTCAGTAACAATTGCATCACTTCCAAACTCAGGTGTTTCCAATCTACTAGAACACGTGGACAAAGCCTGCAGCAAATCTGGCTTACTTCTGCCAGTCCTATCCACACTTGGAGCACAGCTCTTCTCGGGAGCTCTGTGGAGAGGGTGGCTCTCTGCTGGCGTTAGAGGAGGACAGAGCCAGAGGAGAAGACTACAGAGCAGCGCCATGAATATTATCCTGGATCTCCTCCTGCTCCTGCTCACCATTATCTACTCCTACTTGGAGGCAATGGTGAAGGTTTTCTTTCCCCGAAGGAGAAAATCGGTGGCTGGGGAGATCGTTCTCATTACAGGAGCCGGGCATGGAATCGGGAGGTGGACTGCATATGAATTTGCAAAACGGAAGAGCCGACTGGTTCTGTGGGATATTAATAAGGTAACGCACTCACGTGCCCATCTTTTGAAGTCACAAGTAAGACATATGTTGTAAAAATTATTTCACTTAGCAACTGCTTACGTTTGTATTTTTCTTTTTCATTGTTTAATAAACTCTCCAGTGCCATATTCTACATATGTATTGGGATGGTTTGACAAAGGGAACATAATTGAGAACTAAGCAGTGATTTTTTTTTTTTTTAATGCCATGATATCTGGCATGGTTGATAACATGGACTCAGAGCCAGGCTACTTCCAGGCTTTCCCGTTTCCTTTTTTTTTTTTTTTAAGATTTTATTTATTTATTTGAGAGAGAGAGAGAGCGCAAACATGAGCAGGGGGAAGGGTTGGGAGAGGGAGAAGCAGGCACCCCGCTGAGCAAGGAGTCCAGTGCGGAACTCAATCCTAAGACACTGGGACCATGACTTGAGCTGAAGACAGATGCTTAACCAACTGAGCCTCCCAGGTGCCGTTTCCTTCTCTTTGAGATTTTTTTTTTTTTAGATTTTTTTAAAATTTTATTTGACACAGAGAGAGATCACAAATAGGCAGAGAGGCAGGCAGAGAGAGAGGAGGAAGCAGGCTCCCTGCTGAGCAGAGAGCCCAACGTGGGGCTCCATCCCAGGACCCTGAGATCATGACCTGAGCTGAAGGCAGAGGCTTTAACCCACTGAGCCACCCAGGTTCCCCTAGGAATGATTTTTACATTGTTAAAAGCATGTCAAAGAAGGCAAAAACCAAATAAAGAAACAAAGAAGAACGTATGATAGAATCTCTTAGTGCCTTCCCTCACATGCACACCATCCTAAAATATTTACTCTGGCAATTTGCACAATAGTTTGTGGATTCCTGGGCAAGAAGATTAAACAAGTGAATGCTCGGCCATAGTAAACATTAGTCATGTTAAATAAAATCCACAACCAGTGAGTCGGGCTTTCTCTTGAGCATTCATATTTTTCTTGTACTGTTATTTGTAAACACCATATTAGTTACTCAAAACTGAAATAACTGAAATTTCGTATCATTTCCCCTAAACTTGTGAATTCTGGTAAGGCCATGAAAATATACACAGAAAAATGTTGCAGGATTTTAAGATTAAAAAAACTGTAAAGTTTTTTTAAGAATCAGGTTTTCCACAAATCACAGTGAGATCTTAACTGCCATCGTATTACTACTCTCTGATGTTCTTTGCTATCATGTCCAGTTGGCCCCTGCTTCTTAAAGCCTTCAGAAATGTCACTTGGGGGCACCTGGCTAACTCAGTCGATGGAGCACGTGACTCTTGATCTTGGGGTTCTAAGTCCAAGCCCCACACTGAGGGTAGAGATTACTTAAAAGTAAAATCTTTAAAAAGAAAGGTCACTTGAACTTAGAAAAGTAGTTCTTCTCTGGTTCTTTCCAGACACTAAGGATACTATACAAGGAAAAGTTGACACACTTCTATGTAACAGACCCAGGCATTTAATAGATGAGTTGATGTACATGAAAGTGATTTGGCTTCGGTTTGGTCCTTGAAGAGATTCCAGTGCAGTCTTTAGAAGAGGACAAGAATTTAAATTGAGAAAACTTGTCTGCTGTTCTCAAGCACTCATCAAAAGAAAGAGAACTAAGTATAAATCCATGAAAAAGACTTGATAAAATCTAACCTTTGGATCTTTCCAGATGTGTGTTTTGGGGGAGAGAATTCACACTTAATTACATTTTTAAAGTTCCAGTGACAAAAAAAAAAAAAATTGACTTATTTAAGATTCTGCCTGAAGGACGAGTTGCCTCACCTCACCGGATTTCTTTGAATCCTTGAATTTTATGGTTAAACATTAAAGGTATTAAACGATTCACTCCTGGGCTGCAAATGTAACTCAGGTCTTCTTTACCTGTGGAAGGTCCCAACTCCCTTTTTGTTATGGCTGGCTTCTTTTGCCTGACCTAATGAATCATCTTAGCAGTTTCCCTCACTCAATCTGAACTGTTGCTCTAGGAAAACTCTGGAAAGTGGAGTAAACAACCCAAGCTGGAGTTGAAGTTAAAGCAACTATTTTGCTTTCGAAAAGACAGGACATTACATTTTGTAGTTCTATAGCTCGGTTGTAAGACTGACAAATTTTTAATTCTTCAATCAAAGCCTCTGAGGAAAGCTCTGGTGACCAGTGCTCTCTACTGACCGTGAATCTAGAGACAAGAGAATGCATGGTGGTTCCTGTAACTGGGCAATGAGCAGGCTACCAACTGAAGCCGAAATTGGGGAAAGAGCACCTGTCCTCCTTTACTCCTCTGCAACTCCCAAAACACTATGAGGGGACGTTGACCATGACTACATGTCCTAATTTCTGTTCAGGTCTCTTCTTTGGGATTCCAGGCTACTGCTCTGGGGCTTAGCCTGAAGTATTGGAATATGAAGGACCCCAGGGAGACAGGGCTGGCTAAGGGAACCCACCTGTCATTCATTCAGGGACTGTCCCCCCCCCCCCGCCCCGCCCCAGCTACAGCCACACAACTAACAACCCGTTGTGAGAAAAGGGCTTTGAGGTGTCCTTGCCTCTTAATCACAAAAAGTCTATAAATTGTGAGAGGAAAAAGTGGAATTTTTAAAACCTTATAATCTTAATAAAATCAATAGAAGTCAAAACTTGAAAAGAATTCTAATTTCTCAGAAATGTAGGTCGAGAAACAACAGGACAATTTTATTTTAGGAAGAAGGTCTTTGAATTCAGGCTGAAAATAAGTTTCTCCCTCTCCATGTCCTAGAATAGTTAAAAGTTACTACAAAGTTACTACATTTGCAAACTTGAGGAGACTATCCAGGGCTCTCCCCTATTTTCACTCCGGAACACTGGCACACAAGATTATATCCTCAAGAGTAGTTTTTCTCCCTATAAAAGTCTTCCTCAAATAAGGATCCTTCTTTCTCCTTCCCTCCTAGATGGTTCAATTAGAATCCTGGAGAAAACTATGACAGGCAGAGGCATAGACTTTAAAATTACCATCGTTTAGAATTGCTTGCCTATCTATTATATGGTTGGTGCTCAATAAATATATGTAAAATGAAAAGCTGAGTTTCCTTTTCTCGTGTCCTCCAACATCTCCATTGATGACCCCACCAAGAGCAACATCTTTCAAGCGTGTTCTAGCTGTGAGAGTGGTCTGCTTTTAGAGAAACTGCCTCCTGGAGAACCCTCTAACCCAAGATAAAAAGCTAGAAAAATGTGAAGGATTCCCCCCACACACACTTTGACAAAGAACGGCTGTTGAGAATAAAGCCAAACAAGGTGAAAACACGTGACGGGTGGGAGCACTGGCTGGCAGAAAAGCCAGGTAAAATCTCTTTGCACATTAGGCAAGCAGCGTCTCTCCTGAAACTTTCTTACAAACGAGGAGGCATTTTGGACATGAATTTTAATCTTTAGAGACATTTCTTCTCCAGCTCTTTCTCTCCCACTCTTGTCCCCTAACTGACCTACATCTTTCTGCATTTACCCTTTCCGATTGCAGCGCGGTGTTGAGGAAACAGCAGACGAATGCAGAAAACTGGGGGCCACAGCCCATGCCTATGTGGTGGACTGCGGTAACCGAGACGACATTTATAACTCTGTGAAGCAGGTGAGACTTCAGATGACACATTTCTTCAAGTGATTTTGTAGCCATTGACATGGAAAATGTAAAGTGTCGTTCTGGTGGCCTGATTCAATTACAACTGAGGAGGCTGTGAAGAAGGAAGGACATATATTATCTCCTTGCATAGAATCCACTCACTCTGGCTATTCCTACTGTTAAATATTAGGGTCAATTTCTTTGTGCTCAGAAGTTTGAGCAGTGGTGTGGAGTGACAGAGAAGAGTTTTATCCCCAGGAGAAAGGATCACTTTCTAGTTTCGTTTTAGTCCTATTACTTTGGCACTAATTCCTTTTTTTATCTGCAGTTTTTTTCTCTGAGGGATTTTATTTATGATGCTGGTAACCTAGCCTTCTATAGAAAATGTGATGTTAATAATATGACAATGTTTAAAAGAGTAGATATCAAATACAGTGAACTGAGCACACTGATAAATGACTGTAGGCTTTAATCTCCCCAATAACCCTATTGACCTCATTTGACTCATAAGCAAACTGAGGTTCAGAGGGGTTAGGCTGTCCATGGTCACATGACTAGTAGGTGGTAGGACCAAGATTACTTAGATGTGGAAAAAATTTTCTCCTAGCTTTATGACAGTGTTTCCTTGACATTCACTTTTTTTGTTGTTGTTGTTAAGATTTACTTATTTATTTGACAGAGATCACAAGTAGGCAGAGAGGCAGGCGGGGGTGGGGGGTTTGCCAGGGGAAGCAGGCTCCCTGCTAAGCAGAGAGCCCGATGTGGGGCTCGATCGCAGGACCCTGAGATCATGACCTGAGCCGAAGGCAGAGGCTCCACCCACTGAGCCACACAGGCGCCGGACATCCACTTTTTGACTCAAGTTTTTGTCCTGCCTGAACTCTGAGAGACCTGATGGAGTGCAATAAAGAATCTAAACCCTGAATGACTTCAGCCCTGAAACTTTGTTTCTTTTCTTTTTTTCAAAACTTTGAGTTTCTGTAACACATCCAGTGAATGTGTTTTGTTTTTTTTTTTTCCATTTCAAAGGTAAAGAAAGAAGTGGGAGATGTGACCATCCTGGTGAATAATGCCGGGACAATATATCCAGCTGACCTTCTTAGTACCAAGGATGAAGAGATCACCAAAACTTTTGAGGTCAACATCCTGGGACATTTTTGGGTGAGTGTGAGAAAACTTTCTGAGGTGTGGATATCTCACACTCCTCGTTAGGTGTAGTTAAGTTCACACCTTTATATTTGCCTTAAATCAAGAATAACCAAATTAATTTGAGTGGGAGAGTCTCTGACAGAAAGGCATGGAGTTTGAAGGGACACAACTTACCAGAATGTAGGCTAGTTGGTCGGTCTTATACACCAGAACCTAACACAAAACCTGACCTGGATGGACCAGGTGCTCAATATATTTGTGGAGCTTTGCTAAGGGTTGTCAATGTACATCTTTTCAGTGCTTTAGAGGAAATGTATATGATATACATTCATTTGTGACCTCATACCATGGAATTTTAGAACTGAAAGGACAACGTAAATCACTACTTGAATGTATATAGGGGTTAGGAACTTCACTGCACGAGACTCAGACAAGCTCTAGATCCATGACAAAGTTAGATATATGGCTCTACAGACCTCTTATAATTGGTTATCAGAAGACCAGAAGGGGTGCCTGGATGGCTCAATCGTTAAGCAGCTGCCTTTGGCTCAGGTCATGATCCCAGGGTTCTGGGATCGAGCCCCGCACTGGGCTCCCTACTCAGCGGAAAGCCTGCTTCACCCCCCCCCACTCCCCCTACTTGTGTACCCTCTCTCGCTGTGTCTGTCAAATAAATAAAATCTTAGGGGGGAAAAAAAAAAGGGAAACTGAACTATGAGTTTGTAGAAAGCATTTACATGGATTTATCTTCCAGTGCCCCAATATTAAGTCTAGAGCCTAGAGCAAATCTGGATTCTGGAAGAGAAGGAAGAGATGTGTCCCCCCTGCATCTGCCCAGACCCCACACATGCTAGTGAGGATTGATTATTATGCCCACCAAACTACATAGGGACCTCATGTGTTAGTTATCTATAGCTGCATAGCACATTATATCAAAATTTAATGGCTTAGAGCAACAATAAATGTTTGTTTTTGTTTCAGAGTTTGTGGGTCAGAAATTTGGGAGTGGCTTGGCTTGGCAGTTCTGGCTGTGAGAATTTGCTATAGAGTCCGTAGAGTGTGTTTATTTTGTAAAATACTGATACTTCTCACAAAACAGCAAAAGCTTTTTGGAGACAAAGAATGGCTTTCTGTTTCCTGTAACATCAACATATAATACACAATGTCACAAATAGGGAGATACTAAATATAATCATAATAGACCATGATTGTGGATAGGACAAAACTCAGCTTTTTCTACTTAACTTGATACAGTAACACAAGGTTTCAATTCTTCTAATTAGAATGATAAAGCTCCAAACCAAAAAGAAAAAAAGAAAAGATTACCATAGGGGATATTTTTAGTTCTGAAAACACTAAATTTTCCCCTTGATATTATTCAGTTGACCTATCCATAAAAGAGATATTTGATTCCTTCTGAAGGGACAAGAGAGGAATTTTATTTTTAGGATTTTTGTTTATTGGGGCACCTGGGTGGCTTAGTCGGTTAGGTGTCTCCCTTTGGCTCAGGTCATGATCCCAAGGTCCAGAGACCCCAACTGGGCTCCCTGCTCAGCAGGGAACCTGCTTCTCCTTCTGCCTCTCACCCTACTCATTCTCTGTCTCTGTCTCTCTCTCTCTCTCTCTCCCTCTCTCAAATAAATAAAACCTTTAAAAAAGATTTTTTAAATGTATTTATTTAGAGAGAGAGGGAAAGAGAGTGTACAGGAGCCCACAAGCACAGGGAGAGGCAGTGGGAGAGGGAGAGAAAGAATCTCGAGCACTCTCTGCACTGAGCCTAGAACCCAACAAGGGCTCCATCTCGTGACCCTGAGATCGTGATCTGAGCCAAAATCAGGAGTCAGACACTTAACTGACCGAGCCTCCCAGGTCCCCCAAGGAAGAAGGGGGCATATTAAAATGAGTTCTTAGCATGTGATATTTAGTACACAGCCCTCAATGCCAACTTAAACAAATACATTTCAATCTTTTTCATTTCTGTCATTTACATAGAAGTGATCATGGAATATCAACACGTATTTCACTTCATCTTTAAAGTTGTCTCAAATGTTATTTTTTCTTAAAAAGAAAACTACCTAATTTAGAAACCTAATACCTGTGCCATGTTTGTTTGTTTTTTTCTTTCTGCAATGATCTTTAAGATCACAAAAGCACTTCTTCCACCCATGATGAAGAGAAATCATGGCCACATTGTCACAGTGGCTTCAGTGTGTGGCCACGGAGTGATTCCTTATCTTATCCCATATTGGTAAGTGATATTTTCCAGCAGTGACATATATATATATATATATTGCTATTGTTGCTAAGTAAGAAATTGGTACACTCAGAATTCTGTAAAATCATGTTAAGAAAATGTAGATGAAAACTGATGACCAAGTGGAAGATTTAGGACGTTGGCTTCTACTTGTTCTCAAACCAAATCAGCGTTGCCTTCTTACAGAAAGCTAGTAATAATGGTGGGTTATTCTCTTGCAGTGCCAGCAAATTTGCTGCCGTTGGCTTCCATAGAGCTCTGACATCAGAACTTGAAACCTTGGGGAAAACTGGAATCAAAACCTCATGTCTCTGCCCAGTTTTTGTGAATACTGGGTTCACCAAAAACCCAAGCACAAGGTGAGGTCGAAGTCAAGTTATGATGAGAATATGGCATGAGAAATTGATATGAAATCTGTACAAGAAATCTTTAGGTGGATCAACTGAGGAAAATATGGAAAAAATGAAAAAGGAAAAATGTTTCTTCTTAATATTGAACTGCCTTTAAGTTTTCAGTTTAAAATTAGATGAATAAAGGGGGAAAGTGCATTGAAGACTAGCAGGAGTGACCAGCTGCCAATGAGTTAGGCAATGGGGTGTTTATTTGAGTCCAGGTGAAAGGTTCAACACACTCAGGTGCCAAGAGGGAATGAGAGGGGGGTGGGACAGGCTGGAGAGGTGTGCTCAGAGATGTCTAGAGTGTCCTCTCTAGAAGCCCCACCCCTAAAATGGATATTATGTAACATCCCCCTTGCCCATTCATGGTTTATCCTCCTCGGACTATGGAAAGATACAAGTATACACCCCCTTTCCATCTTCCAAGGTGCTAGCGTGAAGTACTCCAACATTTTTCAAACTGCTCTGATCCTAAGAATCCTCACCTGGGTTTCCATAGGAAATAAATGTTCTGTGAGTCTTCCTTAGAGATTCTGACTGAGATGAGCTCCAAGAATGAGACGTTTTGCTTTGCTTTGCTTTACAAGCATACCTATACCTACCAGGTAAGTCTGGAGACCGGTTTGGAGAACACTCATGTATTCATCATTTGATCACCATTACCTCCTTGTCCTCCATGAAAATGCAAATGCTCCTAGGAGCAGCAACAAATTGAGCCCCTAACCCTTTTATCAAGATGAATTTCTATGAGAACTTTATCTCTGGTACGGGGGCATTTGAAACCATAAGAGAGGAGAAAATGGTCCAGGGTGGGGGGGAGCAGAAAGGTAAGGAGATAGTCCCTAATATTCAGATACTCTCACAGATTTGCCTCGATTCTGGTATATATTCTGCTGCAGGTTAACAAAAGACACAAAGCTTGCTCATCTGAAGCCAGTTTGGTACTAAAGGGGAACTAGTCCTCAATAGATTCCTTCACAAGAGCTAACAAATTCTTCTTAAAACTTAGCCTCCTTTGAAGCCACTGACTTAAAGCTCCGGATTAGCTGTGTGGCCCCTGGAGCTGTGGTCCCCTGCAGGCAGGGCAGTTTTTAATAGTGCTAGACCACAGGCACTTATCAAGTACACAGTATTTAACTAAATACTGTGGTATGACTGGGACTCTGGACTCTGTTTGCTTAAACAGAAAATTGGGCCAAATAAAACCCTCTTGGTAAGCATTCAGGACTAGTGTGCCAAGAGTACCAGGTCCACCGGTGGGGAAGACAGGGTAGATGAAAAGAGTAAGGCTAATGCGACCCCAGAGGGTGTGGAGGCCTGAGAGGGACCCTTAGGGGCTGATAGGCAATGCTGAAGATTGACGAAGAAAGCTGGATTCCGAATCCCCTTGGCAAAGGCTAAAATATTTATATAATAATATCAGGCTTGGCTCAGACACTGGGTAAGAGAAACCAGGTAGGAAAACTCAAGGAGGGAAGAGGCAGAACCCAATAATTTAGAAAGGTATTGATTTATATTACTCTGTGCTGACTTGCTACTTAATGCCACGGAAACCTCCATCCCATAATAATCTGGAGTAAATCCACAGAACATGTCAGGAAAAGAAGTTACAATTTAGCTCTTCTACCTTTTTCCATTCAGCCTGTGCCCAGACTTCTTAGTTTTGATGTAACACTTTCAGTCCATTTATATTTTAATTTCTTGTCATCATCTTGCACTAGTGGATCTTCCATTCTGAGCCTGTGGTTATAAATGCTTCTCAGGAACTCATGTACACAGTCTTCAGTATGTACAAGGTCACGCCTCCAGAATGCAGTATACTTCCTGTGTGCGTCTTGAACTCTCATTAAATTATAACATAGGCAGTTCAGAGGTGGACCGCAAGAATTAGATGCCTTCAAAATAATCCAGTTTTGGGACGCCTGGGTGGCTCAGTCAGTGGAGCAGCAACCTTCGGCTCAGGTCATGATCCCAGGGTCCTGGGTTCGAGTCCCACATCCAGCTCTGATCAGGAGAGAAGCTGCTTCTCCCTCTGCCTTCTCAGCCTGCTGCTTGTACATGTTCACGCTCTCTCTCTCTCTCACAAATAAATAAAATCTCAAAAGAACAACAATAATCCAGCTTTATGGGATAACTCCAGTAGAAATAAATTATGCTTAGCAATAGCCTTATATCCCAGAAGCCCTGAAGAAAGATGTCAGATATTTCCCTTCTGTCCCCAAAATAATCGTACCCACTACTCTTCCTTGCCTGGAACGTCTTCACCTCTATCATCTAATTCCTCTTCATCACTTGATAAATTTTTTAAAGATCTGTTTATTTATTAGAGAGCATGAACAGAAGGGGCAGAGGGAGAAGGAGAGAGAAAACCCTCCAGCAGACTCCCTGCTGAGAGTAGAGCCCATTACGAGGCTCCATCTTAGGACCATGAGATCATGACCTGAGCAGAAACCGAGAGTTGGAGGCTTAACTAACTGAGCCACCCGCCGCCCCTCCACCCTTTTGATATTTTGAGGGAGTGAGCCATTAAACATGCCCAGTGGATGGGAAAGTTTAAGATTGTGATAACAAAACGTCCCCATGTCATGTGTTGGGCAGGTGGGAGCAGGTGGCATTTCTTCAGTGAATCCTAGAACCTTTTAAATCCTAATTTGGTATCATGATAAGTTAAATTTCCTGTCTTTGATAATTAAAGCAACAACAACAAAAATAACCAACGTTTTTTCTTCTTATCACAGATTGTGGCCTCTCTTGGAGACAGATACAGTTGCAAGAAGCTTGATAGACGGAATACTTACCAATAAGAAGATGATTTTTGTTCCATCGTATTTCAATATCTATATAATACTGGACAAGTAAGTACAGCACAAAACATCTAAAATGCTAAAAACACCAATAGAGCTGTCATTATGATGAAGAGTATTTCAGCTGTGAAAGTTGCTGTGGAAACCCCCTTCCAGGCCTAGGGAGAACAGTTAAGTTTTCTCTGTTACAGCCTTATTCAGTACCCCCCAAAAAGAATGATTCATTTTCTCTACCACATCTACCATCCCACTTTAATCTTTGCTAGAGACCATTCCAACTGAAGGAAAAACAGTTTAAAGAAAATGCAATATAGCTGAAAATAAAGGGTCTATTTATTTATTTTTTTTTTAAGATTTTATTTATTTATTTGACAGAGAGAGATCACAAGTAGATGGAGAGGCAGGCAGAGAGAGAGAGAGAAGCAGGCTCCCTGCTGAGCAGACAGCCCGATGCGGGACTTGATCCCAGGATCCTGAGATCATGACCTGAGCCGAAGGCAGTGGCTTAACCCACTGAGCCACCCAGGCGCCCCTAAAGGGTCTATTTAAAAGCCTACTGGAGGGTGCCTGGGTGGCTCAGTGGGTTAAGCCGCTGCCTTTGACTCAGGTCATTGTTCTCAGGGTCCTGGGATCAAGTTCCGCATCGGGCTCTCTGCTCAGCAGGGAGCCTGCTTCCTCCTCTCTCTCTCTGCCTGCCTCTCTGCCTACTTGTGATCTCTCTCTGTCAAACAAATAAATAAAATCTTTTAAAAAAATAAATAAATAAAAGCCTACTGGAGTTTAGATGGAAGTTGCATTGAATCTATTGATCAACCAGGGAAGAATTGACATTAACAATAGTGAGTTTTCCAATCCAAGAAAACAAAGAACATAAAATATCTTTCCTATTTTTTCTCTTACCTTCTTTAATATCTCTACACAACATTTTATCATTTTCAGCATACGATCTTACACACCTTTTATCAGATGCATCCCAAAATTTTAATATTTTTGATGCTATTGCAAATGGCATTAAAAAATTTTCCTATTTCCCATTGTTTGTTACTAATATGTGTTTGATTTTTGCATTTTGATCTTGTATTTAGCAAACTTGCAAAATTCATTTCTAGTAGTTTTTGTAGATTTTAACAGATTTTTTTTACAGATTATTTTAGATGATCATATTGTCTGCAAATAAAGGCATTTATTTCTTCTTTTCCAATCCATATGGATTTTGTTTCTTATTGCACTGGCTAGAACTTTACATGCAATTTCAGATAGAATTGGTGAAAGCATACATCCAAGTATTCCTCTCAAGCTTAAGAGAAGAGTATTAAGTATTTCACAATTAAGTATAACATTAGCTGTAGATAGTTTTTTCATAGATGCTTTTTATCATGTTTAGGAAGTTCCCTTCTATTCTATTACTATTTTGATGAGAGTTTTTATCAAATGCTTTTACTAACTGTATTAAGATCATATTTTCTTTCAGTTTCATTTCCATTTGTTGATATGGTACATTTTGCTGATTAAATTTAAAGAATAAATTACCCCTCCATTGTAATGTATTTGTCTGATTTTGTATCAGTATAATATTGACCTCATAGAATGAGTTGGAAAGTATACTCTCCTCTTCCCTTTTCCAAAAGAGCTTCTGTGGGATTGGCATTATTTTTTCTTTAAACTTTGGTAGAATTCACTAGTGAAGCCACCTGGGCCTATTTTCTTTGTAGAAAAGTTTTAACTACAACCCAATTTCTTTAAAACCTATAGGGCTATTCAGGGTACTTATTTGTTCTTGGTAATGTGTGTCCTTTAGGGAACTTGTCCATTTCATCTAAGTTGTCAAATTTATTGGAATAAATTTATTCATAATCTTCCCTTATTGTATTTTTAATATATTTAGAACATCTCATTCCTGATATTGGTAATTTGTTGTATTTTTTATTTTTTATTCTCTTCAGTCTATCTAGTGGTTTATCGATTTATTGATTTTTTTCCAAAGAACTAGTATTTGGTTTATTTTTTTTAAAGGTTTTATTTATTTGACAGATCACAAGTAGGCAGAGAGGCAGGCAAAGAGAGAGAGAGGGAAGCAAGCTCCCTACTGAGTAGAGAGCCCAACGCGGGGCTTAATCCCAGGACCCTGAGATCATAATCTGAGCTGAAGGCAGAGGCTTAACCCACTGAGCCACCAAGGTGCCCCAATTTTTTTATGTATTTTTTTTAATTTTTTGTATGTTCTATTTCACTAACTTCTGATTCTTATTATTTCTTTTATGATGACTATTTTCCATTTAATTTTCCCTTCTTTTTCTAGTTAGCATGGAAACTGAGTTCATCTATTTTTTTTCTAGTATAGGCACTTAATGCTATAAAGTTCCCATGTGTACTATTTTCAATTCTGTCTCTCAATTTCTAACATATTATGTTTTCATTTATAGTCTGTTCAGAATACTTTCTGATTTCCCTTTTGTATCATGGATTGCTTAGAAATGCAATTTTTAGTTTCTACCTTTTGGAAATTTTCCTGGTTTCTAATTTAATTACTTTTTAATGATATATTTTAAATTTATTGAGACAAGGTTAAGTTTGGAAAATGGTTTATTTTGGTAAGTGTTCCATGTGTACCCAAAAAGAATGAATAGAGTATTCCTTATTGTTGAGTGTTCTATAAATGTCAGCTTAGATCAAATTGATAGTGTTGTTTTCTGACTATTTTATTAATTATTGAAAGGAATCTCAATCTTTAACTATAATTATGAATTTGTCTATTTTCTTTGCTTTTCATATTTGCCTCCTGTGTTTTGAAGTTCTGTTATTATGTGCATAGAGGATTATTATGTCCTCTGGATGAATGAGCTACTCATGTTGGAAATAACCTTATTTATCCCTGGAAATATACTTTGTTGTGAAATCTACTGATATTAATACAGCCACTTCAGCTTCTTTTTTTTTTTAAGATTTTATTTATTTAATTGACAGACAGAGATCACAAGTAGGCAGAGGCAGGCAGAGAGAGAGGAGGAAGCAGGCTCCCTGCTGAGCAGAGAGTCCGATGTGGGGCTCGATCCCAGGACTCTGAGATCATGACCTGAGTCGAAGGCAGAGGCTTTAACCCACTGAGCCACCCAGGGGCCCCCACTTCAGCTTCTTTAGATTAATGTTCTTAATATATCTTATTCTTTTCTTTTACTCTTAACCTATTTATCTCCTTATATTTGAGATGTGTTTTTGTAGGCAGTATATAGGTTTTTTTTAAATCCAATTTGGCAATCTATGCCTTTTAATTGGGGATATTTAGACTCTTTACATTTAATATGAATATTGACATAGTTAGATTTTTTTTTTAAGATTTTATTTATTTATTTGACAGAGAGAAATCACAAGTAGATGGAGAGGCAGGCAGAGAGAGAGAGAGAGAGAAGCAGGCTCCCTCCTGAGCAGAGAGCCCGATGTGGGACTCGATCCCAGGACCCTGAGATCATGACCTGAGCCGAAGGCAGCGGCCCAACCCACTGAGCCACCCAGGCGCCCGACATAGTTAGATTTAAATCTAGGTGTAAAGCTTGCTATTTGTTTTCTATTAATCCCATTTATTCTTTGTTCCTTTTTCTCTTTTTCTGCCTCCTTTTGGTTTAGTTGAATATTTTCATGTTTCTGTTTTATTTCATCTTTTGGCTTACTAACTATAATTCTTTGTTTTGTTACTTTAGTTATTGCTTTAGAATCCATAGTATGTGTCTTTAACTTATCACAGTCAATCTTCAAATGATATTATACCACTTTCTGTATAGTCTAAGAACCTTACAATAGCATACTTCTATCTTTCCCCTCTGACTTATGCTATGATTGTCATACATTTTAATTCTACATATGTTAAAAGACATACATTATGTAAGTTTTTGTTTGTTTAGACAGTCAATATCTTTTTAAAGAGATTTAAATAACCAGGTAAATTCTTAAATGTTATCCATGTGGTTAACATTTCTGGTGCTCTTCATTCATTTGTGTAGATCCAGACTTCTACTGGGTTTCATTTTCCCTCTGCCCGAAGAGTATCCTTTAACACTTTCTCAGAGAAGTTCTGCTGGTTGTGAATTCTTCTGCTTTGTGTATGTTTAACAAATTCTTTATTTTGTCCTAAGCTTTGAAAGATATATTTACTGAGTATAGAATTCTAGGTTGGTAGTTTTTTGTTTTTCAGTACTTAAATGACATTCTCTGTCACCTCTATGATTTCCGTATCATCTCTGCTGGAGGCTGCTCTAACGAAAGCAAAGATTGTTTTTAAAGGAATACAATATGATAAAGTGATTAAGAATGAAGGCTCCACCTAAGATGAAAAACCACTTTACCACTTAGAGTGTTTTGACCATGGATGAGTTATTTAACCTCTGTGGCCTCAGGTTTTCCATATAGAAAATGCAGATGGTGTTAATACCTCCTTTCTAAGCATACCCTAATAATCCCAGAAGACAAGTGAAGCCCCTGCCATTAAAAACAACAACTACAACAACAATGCAGAAGTCATATATTAAAGGCTTAGGAAGCAGAACTTGCATAACATTCTAGGAAAAAGGGCATCTGGATGGCTCAGTCTGTAGAGCATGCAGCTCTTGATCTTGGGATTGTGAGTTCAAACCCAACAGTGGGTGGAGAGATTACTTAAAAATTAAAGAAAATCTTTAAAATATGCTAAGAAGAGATAGGAATATTTACCCAGAGGAGATAATCTCAGCTTTCTTTTGAAGGACAGTTTATGATCGACTAAAATTGTATCAATGAGAAGATAACAATGCTAACTTCACGAGGCCTTGGGTCATTTTGAAAGCAATCCACATAGGGGTACCTGGGTGGCTCAGTGGGTTAAAGCCTCTGCCTTTGGCTCAGGTCATGATTTCAGGGTCCTGGGATCGAGCCCCGCATTGGGCTCTCTGCTCAGCGGGGGAGCCTCTTTCCCTCTCACTCTCTGCCTGCCTCTCTGCCTACTTGTGATCTCTCTCTGTCAAATAAATAAATAAAATCTTAAAAAAAAAAAAAAGCAATCCACATAAACAGTGCTACCTTGGAATGGAACAATCCAAGAATGGGGACAAACTTCATTGCTACATCAATTTCAATCTTTCATTTTAGCTTAAATAGACTAACTTAAGTTAGCATAGCCTCAGCCTCATGGTAACATCATCTCAAGGGTTGACTAAAGGTCTTGTTGCTAAGCAAATGTAAGAAAGGAGTTTCATGGGATTCCTCCTCTCTTGGGGCTCAAAACGGGTCATGTTAATGTTGAAAGAAATCAAAATCATAGCATATTTTCTTATGAACAAGATACTAAGCATAGTCATCCTGTCAGGTTTGGAGAACAGGTATCCTTGTACAAGAAACAAGAGTCTCAAAATCTTTGGTATTATTGTGGAATTGTCATGATGGTTACGCAGCAACAGGGACTTACCGTTTACCTTCTTCACATATTCCTTTTACAGAGATAGACGATGTTGTGAGCAGATGCAGTTACTAGCAAGGAGGTTTCTTTGTGAGAATAGTTAAATAGTTATACTTGTCTTTCTCCCAGCCAGAACTTCCCTGCCCCTTTGCTTATTCTATCCATCCAACCCCAGGCAAGGATGTAAATCTCGCATTAGTCAACACCAAAATGATTTTCTATATGACTTTCTTTGCAGAATGTGTTATACCTTCCTTCTTAAATTCACACATATGCTCTTCCTTTCATCTGTCTACTCAAATCTTACTCATCCTTGAACACTTTTGAAGTTTTCCTTAGCTATTCTAACCCACATGAATTCTACTCACAGTTATAGCCCTTAATTAGAAAAGGCTGGTATTTCTCGTTCATTGCCTCCTCTTAGCCTCTTAGCTCAGCAATAAGCTGCTTAGGCCATAGCTGAGTACCTTGGTCTACCTTCTTATAAGGTATGTAACAGATAGTAAATATTTAAGGAGAAGTGAAGGGATGTAGGTTCGGCAGTCCTTCTGTGAATGCTTCCTATCAGGATTCATTGACAGTTTCAGCAATAAGTCCAGCCCTTCAGTTTCACATCTTTATCATATAAAATCTCCTTTAGTATTTCTTTAATATGAGAAGGTTTTAAGAGTAGTATATGTCAGTGCTTTCTTTATATGTCCACAGTATTTGAACTACGAGTATTAAAAGACACACACACACACAAAAGAGAGAGGGGTAGATGTGAAGGGGAAAAGGAGGAACACAGGAAAACTAAATGCAAACCAGATAATTCTCCGTAAATTTTAACGGACAACAAAAAAGAACTCCCCTGTCAAAAATTTTTTAATTGAGAATTTTTCATCTTTTTTTTTATACAGATTTCTTCCTGAACGAGCCTTGGCGGCTATAAATCATTTACAGAACATTCAATTTGAAGCAGTGATTGGCCACAAAACCAAAATGAAATGAATAACTGAGCTCCAGCCAGAGATGTATGCACCTTAACAATGTAAATCTAAGTTTAGAATCAATGCATCAAAGCTTAATTTCACATTTTTTTTCAATTCTGTTAATATTAAAAACATTGGTTTGACATTAGCAGCGCTCAAATGAACGAGACTAATTACCTGTCTTTCTCAAGAATATTAATGTAGCTCTAACAAATCCATTTTTCATCCCATGCCTCTTAAAAAACTTCTGTGCTTACATACACATACTCAAAAAGCCACTCTTGTTAAGATACTTTATTTCTTTTCTTTCTGCTTGGAGGGGAACAAGGCTACCTCCCTGAGTGTAAATACAAAGCAAACTTAATTTACACAGGAAAGGCCTAAGACCTTGTCAACACTTATGCCCTGTGAGCTAGCAGTTAGAGATGAAGTTTAAGAAGCCGGTAGTCCTCCAAAGGACAAAGAGGTTAGTTCTATGAAATTCAACATTTGGAAGCTTTCTCTAGCTTCTCCCATTTCATCAACCCCAAACAGTGCAACAGTATTCTGTAGTTTCTTGCTTGATTCTGTCCTTTATATAGTTCTTATGTCCACCAGGAGTAGACACTCTATACTTTCTGCCTTTTTCATAACCTCTTAAAATACTGTGCCATACAAAAGGTGACCCTCTCTTGAATCTCAGGATATCTGAAATTTTAACCCCATGATAACTTCCTTCTTTGTAGATTGTGCTTTCACATATCATTGGTACCAGAGATGTTTAGATAGTTTTGAGCTTCAAAAATAAAAACTAACAAAGGAGTTAGGCTGACTACCTAATACTAGACAGTGGATCTAAGAGATGAAAAGAGTGGTCTCTTTTTTAAATAGAAAAAAAAAATCTGATTCCCACTACATCAAGAGTAATCTTATTTCAGGGTTTTTCTCATATATAATAGACTGCTTTTACATCAACTATCTGCCTGTTTTTATTAAAAATGATAGATTAAAAACCAATCATTAATAAAAATGTCTTATAAACAAATGACAAGTATGTTGTGCTTTTAAAAAATAACCTCTTGGGTGCCTGGGTGGCTCAGTTGGCTAAGCAACTGCCTTTGGCTCAGGTCATGATCCTGGAGTCCTGGGATGGAGTCCCACATCAGGCTCCCTGCTCACCATGGAGTCTCCTTCTCCCACTGACCTCTCTCCTCTCATGCTTTCTCTCTCTCATTCTCTCTCAAATAAATAAGTTAAATCTTTTTAAAAATAAATAAATAAATAATAACCTCTTGTGGTTATTAAATAGAGATTTGATTTTTGATCTCTCAGTCTCAATGAATCTCCTTCAGAAAGCAAGGATCTGGAGGGTGACCAGCTAGAACCTGCAGATACTAAGGGGTCCTGGGGTTCTCTGAGCTTTGGCTTCTTTGACAGCAGGAGTGTTGGTTTATCAGATGACTTACTGAATCCTTTCTGTGTGTGGCGCTGAGTGAAGTATTATTGTTTGAGATTTTTTTCCTAGCTACTTTGGCAATAATTCTTATTCATGATGTTTTATTTTTTAAATTACTTTTTAAAGATTTTATTTGTCAGAGAGAGCACAAGCAGGGGGAGAGGCAGGCAGAGGGAGAAGCAGACTCCTTACCTAGCAAGGGGCCCAATGCAGGACTCAATCCCAGGACCCTGGGATCATGACCTGAGCTGAAGGCAGAAGGTTAGCTGAGCCATCCACGTGACCCCATGATGACATTTTAATTCCTTGTTTTAAAATTAAGAACTGTAGGGACGCTTAGGTGGCTCTGTTCATTGAGTGTCTGCCTTTAGCTTGGGTCATGATTTCACGGTCCTGAGATTGAGTCCTATGTCAGCTCCCTGCTCAGCAGGGAGTCTGCTTCTCCCTCTGCCTCACTTTCTGTGCTCTCTCTCTCTCACTCTATGATAAATGAATAAATAAAATCTTAAAAAAAATTAAACTAAGAACTGTATAAGTGAAGCTTCAAATGTGTTATTTTAAAAAGTATGATTACAAAATTTCAAAAGAGAAATATGTAAAGTAGAAAATATAAGCCTACCCCCCCCAAAATCCCATTCCTCAGAGGTCAGGCTATTAATGCACAAACTTCTGGTCATTTTTTAATGCATATACAGGCATTTATATGATAAATACATTACATTATTTTATTGTGTGTTATTGCATGTGTTATATAATAGGTTGATAACATGCATTATATTCTGTAATGTGTTTTTTTAACTTACCAATGTATCACAAACAGCCTTTTCTTTCAGTAGTTTAACCTCATCCTTTTTCTTGGGCTTATGGTACTAAATGATATTATAATAAACAATCCCTTTGTAACAGACATTTTTAATGTTTCTAATTTCTTATTGCTCAACAAACCCAAGAAGATTAATACCATGCACATTTTCCAACCACAACAATATGAAACTAGAAATCAGTCACAGGAAAAATCTGGAAAGAATACATATATATGGAAGCTAAGTAACATGGTACTCAACAATGAATGGATCACCCAAGAAATCAAAGAGGAAATAAAAAAATACATGGAGAAAGGGGCACCTGGGTGACTCACTCAGTTGAGCATCCAGTTCTTGATTTTGGCTCAGGTCATGATCTTGGGATCGTGAGATAAAGCCCCGTGTCAGGCTCTGCACTCAGCATGGAGTCTGCTTGAGATTCTCTCTCCCTCTGCCCCTCCCCACCAACTCTCATATTCTCTCTCTCAAATAAATAAATAAAATATTTAAAAAAAATAGATGGAGACAAATGAAAAGGAAATTACAATGGTCCAAAATCTTTGGATGCAGCAAAAGATGTTTGAAGAGGGAAGATTACAGGGGTACAGACCTACCTCAAAAAGCAAGAAAAGGGGCACCTGGGTGGCTCAGTGGGTTAAGCCACTGCCTTCGGCTCGGGTCATGATCTCGGGGTCCTGGGGTCGAGTCCCGCATCGGGCTCTCTGCTCAGCGGGGAGCCTGCTTCCCTCTCTCTCTGCCTGCCTCTCCATCTACTTGTGATTTCTCTCTGTCAAATAAATACATAAAATCTTCAAAAAAAAAAAAAAAAAACTTCAAACAACCCAATCTTACACCCAAAGGAACTAGAAAAAAACAAAAGCCAGTAGAAGAAAGGAAATAACAAGGATTAGAGCGGAAATAAATGAAATAGAGACCCCCCCAAAAAATCAAAACAAAACAAAAACCCGAATAGGGCAAGGAAACTAAGAGCTAGTTCTTTGAAAAGATCAAGAAAACTGATAAACATTTAGCCAGACTCATGAAGTGTGGGGGGTGGGTGGGCATCAAATAAAATCAGAAATGAAAGAGGAGAAATAGCAACCAACACCACAGAAATACAAAGGATTATAAGAGAGTATTCTGAAAAGTATATACCAACAAATTGGACATCCTTAAAGTAATGGATAAATTCCTAAAAATATATGACCTTCCAAACCTGAATCAGGAAGTAGTAGAAAATGTAAACAAACTGGTTACAGTTTGTTCAAATGAAACTGAATCAGTGATCAAAGACCCCCAACAACAACAAACTCCCAACAACAAAAGTCCAGGACCAGATGGACTCACAGGTGAAATTATCAAATATTTAAAGAAGAGTTAATATCTATTCTTCTCAAATTATTCCAAAAAAAAACAGAAGAGGAATAAAAGCTTCCAAATTTATTCTATAAAGCCAGGATTGCCCTGATACCAAAACCAAATAAAGACACTACAAAAAAAAAAAAAAAAGAAGAGGAAAAAAGAAAGAAAACTACAGCCCAATATCTCTGATGAACATAGATGCAAAAATCCTCAACAAAATATTAGCAAACTAAAAATAACAATACATTTTTAAAAATCAGCATGATCAAGTAAGATATATTCTCAGGATTCAGAGGGTGTTTCAATATTCACCAATCAATGTAATACATCTCATTAACAAGAGAAAGGATAAAAAAAATTTATGATCATTTCAATAGACGCAGAAAAAGCATTTCACTAGATTCAACATGTATTCAAGATAAAAAAAAAAACCTCTCAATAAAATGGGGCTAGAGGGAATATACCTCAACACAATAAATGTATATTTTTAAAAACCTATAGCTAACATTATGATCAATGGTGAAAAACTGAGAGCCTTACTTCTAAGATCAGGAACAAAACAAGGATGTCCGATCTCACCATTTTTACTCAAAATAATACTAAAAGTCCTAGGTGCAGCAGTCAAGCAAGAAAAAGGAAATAAGTGTATCCCAATTAGTAAGGAAGAAGTTAAACTGTCACTATTTGCAGATGACATACTATTTATAGAGAAGATTAAAGACTACATCAAGAAACTACTAGAACTGAAAAAAATTCAGTAAAGTCACAGAATATAAAATTAATATACAGAAATCTCTGGCATTTCTATGCACTAAAACTGAAATAGCAGAAAGAGAAATTAAGAAAGCAATTAAGAAAATAATTAATTAATAATAATTAATAAATTAAGAAAGCAATCTTATTTACAGTGGCACCAAAAAGAATAAAACACTTAAAAAGAAATTTAAGCAAGAGGTGAAAGACCTACGCTTTGAAAACTATAAAGCTTTGATGAAAGAAATTGAAGATGACCCAAACAAATGGAAGGATATTCCATGCTCATGGATTGGAAGAACAAATATTGTTTAAATGTCCATACTACCCAAAGCAATCTTCAGATTTAATCTTCAGACTTTCAAATTTTATCAAAATACCAACAACATTTTTCATAAAACTAGAACAAATAATCCTAAAATGTGTACAGAACCACAGAAGACCTAAATAGCCAAAGCAATCTTGAAAAAGAAGAACAAAGCTGGAGGCAACACAATTCCAGTTTTCAAAATATGTTACAAAACTGTAGTAATCAAAATCAGTATGGTATTAGCACAAAAATAGATGCACAGGTCAGTAGAACACAATAAAGAGCCCAGAAATAAACCCAAACTTATGTGGTCTATTAATCTACAACAAAGGAGGCAAGAATATGCAACGGGAAAAGACAGTCTCTTCAACAAAAGGTGTTTGGAAAACTGGATAAGCTCCATGCAAAAGAATGAAATTGGACCATTTTCATAGACTATACACAAAAATAAATTCAAAATGGATTAAAGATCTGAAACCATAGAACTCCTAGAAGGAAACATAGGCAATAATCTCTTTGACATTGGACATAGAAATATTTTTCTATGCATATCCCCTGAGGCAAGGGAAACAAAAGCAAAATTAAACTACACTAAAATAAAAACTTTTGTACAGTGAAGGAAATTGTCAACAAAACAAAAAGGCAACTTACTAACTGAGAGCAGATATTGGCAAATGATACATCCAATAAGGGGTTAATACCTGAAACATATAAAGAACTAATATAACTTAGCACCAAAAAACCACAAATAATCCAATGAAAAAATGGGCAAAAAACGTAAGACATTTTTCCAAAGAAGACATGCAGATCACCAACAGATGCGTGAAAAGATGCTCAACCTCACTTATCATGAGGGGAAGGCAAATAAAAACCACAGTGAGCTCTCACCTCACACCTGTCAGAATGGCTAAAATCAAAGACAAGAAACAACAGGTGTTGGTGAGGATGTGGAGAAAGGAACCCCTATGCACTGTTGGTGGGAATGTAAACTGGTGCAGCCACTGTGAAAAATAGCATGGAGGTTCCTCAGAAAATTAAAAATAGAAATACCATATGACACAGTAATCCCACTACTCTGTATTTACCCAAAGAAAATACGATTTCAATACTAAAAACGCTAATTAAAAAAGACATAGGCACCCCTATGTTTCCTGCAACATTCTTTATAGTAGCCAAGATATGGAGGCAGCCCAAGTGTCCATTGATAGATGAATGGTTAAAGAAGCCATGGCGTGATATATATAGATATATAGATAGATAGGTAGATATTTATTTAATTATATTTATTTAAAAATATATATGTATATTATATATAATATTCCATATATATAAATCTATATGGAATACATATATTTATTTATGGATTTATAAATCCATATGGATTTATGGAATACTACTCAGCCAGAAAAAAAGAAATCTTGCTATTTGCAACAACATGGATGGATCTGAGGGCATTATGTTGAGTGAAATAATAAATCAATCAGAGAGAGACAAATACCATATGATTTCAGTTATATGTGGAATTTAAGAACCAAAACAAATGAATAAAAAGAAAAAGAGACAAACCAAAAAACCCGAAACTCTTAAATATAGAGTTCGTGAGATATATATGTTGAATTTGTGATCCTTAAATATAGAGATCACAAGTAGGCAGAGATGCGGTGCTCTGAGACCATGACCTGAGATGAAGGCAGAGGCTTAACCCACTGAGCCACCCAGGTGCCCCAACAAATATTTTTCTTAAATTTTTTTTATTTAAAAATTCTGGAAAGATATACACTGAAATACTTCCAGTGGTGGTAGGATTTGAGATGATTTTTAATTTTTTTCTATTGTCATCTTTATTTTCAAAGTCTTTCCAGACTTTTATTTGTCTGTCTGTCTGGGTTAGGACTTCTTTTCCTCTTTCCTTTTGACAATTAACATTTACAATATAAAATTCTCATAACAAAAGTTTTTTCATTTCAGATCAGGAGTGCTCTGTGATTAGAAATTGTGCCAGAAGGGGCACCTGGGTGGCTCAGTCAGTTAACCATCCAACTCTTGATTTCAGCTCAGGTCATGATTTCGGGGTCACAAGACTAAGTCCCACGATGAGTACCACAGGGCTCCTCATGAGTGTGGAGCCTGTCTAAGATTGTCTCTTTCCCTCACCCCCTGCCCTCACCCTGCCTCTAAATACATACATAGGGGGAATTAGAAAAAGTAATTATATTAAGAAAATATTATCCAGGAGTTAATGACCTTTGTATATTTTTCTTGGCTTTTGTTTATATAGATTTATAAAATATACATAAAAATAGTATAATGAATCTCTTTTCCCATCAGGCAGCCTCTCCAAGTTCTCAGCTCTTGGCCAATTTGTTTGATCTGTATTTCCACCCACTATTAACTCTTCTATTATTTTTTTTTGAAGATTTTATTTTATTTATATGACAGAGAGATAGTGAGAGCAGGAACATAAGAATGGGCAGTGGGAAAGGGAGAAGCAAGCTTCCCAGTAAGCAGGGCAATGTGGGGCTCGATCCCAGGACCCCAGAATCATGACCTGAGCCAAAGGCAGACACTTAACAACTGAGCCACCCAGGTGCCCAATTATTTTTTGAATATATGATTTTAAAAACCACCTAACACTGGGGCATCTCGGTGGCTTAGTCGGTTAAGCATCCACCTTCAGCTCAGGTCATGATCCCAGCATCCTGGGATCGAGTCCTGCTTGGGGCTCCTAGCCTAGCAGGGAGTCTGCTTCTCCCTCTGCCTGCTGCTCCCCCTGCTTGTGCTCCCTCTCTCTGACAAATAAGTAAATAAACCTTAAAAAAAAAAAAAGTGGGGATCCAAGGGGAACCTGGCTACTCAATTGGAAGAGCATGTAACTCTTGATCTCAGGGTTGTGACTTTGAGCCCCACATTGAGTTAGAGATTACTTAAAATCAAATTGATATTGAAGCTCACCAATTTATGTTTCCAGAGTTAGGACAAAACAAATATCCCATTAAAGCACTAAAACTGGATAATATATATAGAGATTGCCTCAACATGATAACTTTAGATTTTCACCAGTATCAATGTTTGCCCCAAGACTACAAAAGACTACAAACAACCTAGATGGTAAACACGTTTTAGAGAAAAATTCTTAAATCAAAAAACTGTATGTTACCAGCTATATCTTATCAAAACTCAATTCTGACATTTTTATTTTTTTATTCAAGTATAATTAATGTACAGTGTTATATGAGTTTCAGGTGTACAATGTAATGATTCAACAATTCTATATATTATTCAATGCTCATCATGGTAAGTGTGCTCTTAAACCACTTCTACTCCACCCACACCCCTTCTCCCCTCTAGCAACCACCAGGTTGTTTTCTATGTAGTTTGAATGTTTTATTTTATTTTTTAAGATTATATTTTTAAGTAATCGCTACACCCAACTCACAACCAGAACTCACAACCCCGAGAACAAGAGTCACACACTCTGCTGACTGAGCCCATATAGTTTGAACATTTTAATATCAGTGAGATAACTGGCAAAATTTGAATAAGTTTCCCAGTTTTAATCATTGTACTATGGTTTATGTAAGATAATAACATTTAGGGACGCCTGGGTGGCTCAGTTGGTTGGACGACTGCCTTCTTCTCAGGTCATGATCCTGGAGTCCTGGGATTGAGTCCCGCATCCGGCTCCCAGCTCCATGCGGAGTCTGCTTCTCCCTCTGACCTTCTCCTTGCTCATGCTCCCTCTCACTGTCTCTCTCTCAAATAAATAAATAAATAAAATCTTTTAAAAAAAATAACATTTGGAGAAACTGGTTGAAGGTTATACTTGTACTATGTTTACTGCAATTATGTAAATCTGAAATTATTTCAAAATGAGTGCTGGTTTCTCTCTAACTAATTGACATCTGAGTAAAACTTGGATTTTCTCTTTTAAAATTTCAAGCTTGATGGGTTAGAGATCAAGAAATGCACACTGCGAATTCGTGAAGCGTTCCATATTTTATGCGGTTTCCCCGTGAACTGCCGCTCTTCGCGGAGTAACTTCGCGGAGGAAACAGTATCGGTCAAAGAGAAAAAAAAAAAAAAAGAAATGCACACTGTGAGAAGGTCAGGCTAAAAGGATGATGGTCTTGGTCATTCTACATTCGAGTAAGCATCAAGGAGCTTGCTGAGATCTTCCTGCCCAGAGACCCAGCCACCTTTCTGATGTGTAAAGGAGGGCCAAGTGCCAATAACAAACAGAGACACCCACAAAGTCCTTAATCTTTGACTTTTTATATAAAATAGAATTTTTTCAGGGTGCCTAGCATCTGCCTTCAGCTCAGGTCAGGATCTCCGGGTCTTGGGATTGAGCCCCAGTGTGGAGTTCCCTGCTCAGTGGAGAGTCTGCTTCTCCCTCTCCCTCTGCCCCTTCTTCCTCATGCCCACTCCCCTCAAATAAAGAAATAAAATCCTTTAAACAAACAAACAAAAATGCAATTTGCATCTGCAAAAAGACAAACTAGGGTGCCTGGGTGGCTCAGTCATTAAGCATCTGCCTTTGGCTCAGCATGATCCCAGGATCCCAGGAATTGAGTCCCACATCAGGCTCCCTGCTCCACATGGGGTCTGCTTTTCTCTCTGCTCCTCCTTCTACTTGTTCTCTCTCTCTCTCTTTCTCTCTCTCTCATTCTCTCTCAAATAATAAATAAAATATTTTTAAAAAATGAACTAAATATGAAACTTAGAGCCACCCAGAACACAGGACAAAGGGGATTTAGAGTCACTTATCATTAGCATAAAGGAAAATATACAAGTTAAATAAACTTTACTTCTTTTCTTAATAATTGCACATTATTACATTTTTATGAATTTCTTCTCCATGCTTTCTTCCTCTGTGTCTGCATGAGCTTATCACAAGGTCTCCTTATGTTTGATAAATTTAAGCTAATGCCTGACCCTTTCTTGTGCAATTAATACCATCTTTGAGCCTGATATTTAAAACTATGAGTAGCTATTAATTTCATAGTAGTTATTGTCCTAACTAAGGAAGCACAAGTCTTATCTTAAAGATAAAGCCCTAGGCGGTAGAGCCAGGTACAAAAGAAAACTGAGCTAAGTTGATATAACATAAGGCAAATAGATGGTCTAAGAAAAATTCTAAGCGACCATTTCACTTAAATGGTGCCCAAGATGCAATTTTGGTCAACCAGATGGTTTTCTATCATATAGACACTACCTTAATGTAAGTTCCTTTTCTAGCTTTCTAGTCATGCCGATATGTTGAGGACAAGATGAGCTTTATAGAAATGAAATCTGTGGAGCTGCTGCAGGCCCTGTGCTCGGGAGGGCCCCACAATTGCTTTCATACTCTGCTGTCAACATCTTGAAATTCATAGTAATTTTAAAACAGGAGATCCCGTTTTCATTTCGTGCAGGGCCCTGCAATTTGTGGGTCCACTCGTGGCTGAAGGCCCCTCCAACTACCAACCAGCTGTCATCCAGGACAAGATTTTATGGACGTCATGGCTTTCAGTGGCTGAAGCCCAGTCCTAGCCCCTGTCCCAACAAATTGAAAAGTAAGATACCAGCCTTAAGACTATTATCATTTATCTAAAAGGTACTCGGTGAATGTTAATTTCCAGCCCTCTCCCTCACTCCTTCACATTTTTTCTTTCCCCTTTCCCTCTTCGTTGCTTTATTCTCCTTTTCTCCTTCCATTTCTTCCCCTTCTGATTCACCCACCACCTTACCAATTCTTCTGCCTTCATTCTGTCTTCTGAGGCTTCACATTCCCACCCCTCTCTCTCCGTTTCCTTTCTCGTGAATCCTCTCCCACCCCCACACCCCGTTCAGGGTGAGATCCTCGAGAGCTGGTACCCTGGGAGCCAGCATGGCCAGAGACAATCAGGCTTAGCATTTCCGCCAATGCCCGCTCTGCACTCCGTACATGACTGTGCTCTCAGGTCCTTTCGACCCTGCAGAGATGGAGTCAACTACCATCCCCTGACTTTTCCAACACACATTTAAAATTTGTATCTCCGGCTTTCTAATTTTTCCAGACTGAATGCCAGGAAAATCCACCCTTCAGTTAAAGGATGTGCTGGAGGGACGCCTGGGTGGCTCAGTTGGTTAAGCAGCTGCCTTCGGCTCAGGTCATGATCCCAGCGTCCTGGGATCGAGTCCCACATCGGGCTCCTTGCTCGGCAGGGAGCCTGCTTCTCCCTCTGCCTCTGCCTGCCTCTCTGTCTGCCTGTGCTTGCTCTCTCTCCCTCTCTCTCTGACAAATAAATAAATAAAATCTTTTTAAAAAAAGATGTGTTGGAAAACAAGTTGCTCTTCGAAATGACCTAAAGAGGAATCTGAGGGAGACAAGGTAGCCCAGACACCCGGAGGCTCCTGGAATCTTGGAATTCTGGGTAAGCCCATCTGACTGTAGTCACTCTTGTCAGCAAGGAAACTGTTAATGTGTTTTATTCACTCTTACGTAACCTGTCACCAGATGGGGTTAAGATCAGTCTGTACATGCTTCACAGAAGGAGCTGCCTTCTTTTTTCAAAACCTTGATAAATATGAGAAAGGTAAGCATTATACATTTTGGCTGACAGAGCTTAAACAAACATATCTGGGGGTGGTGCCAACACAAATGGAAGAAGTTGCTCTTGATTTGCCAGGACCTCTGCCAAGTGAAGCTCTGATGATTTTGGCCTGAAGGACTTTGTGCAGTTTCATTAAAGAAAATGCATCATTTGAACTGAAACATGACCCAAGATTGCACAGAGGAATATCTTAGTTCAGTCAAGGTAATAGATGCACTAATCTTCAGTAGGTTCTGGAAAAGAAGTCAAAATTCTTACTCTTACTGAGAGGGCAAAGTGTAAAGAGCTCCTTCAATATTGCTTGCTTTTTTATTAAGGGACTGTGCTTTTCTTTTTTTTTTTAAGTATTTATTTATTAGAGAGAGAGAGAGAGATAGAAAAAGTGGGAAGAGGGGCAGAGCGAGAAAGACAAGGAGACTCCCTGCTGAGCAGGGAGCTCAATATGGGGCTCGATCCCAGAACCCTGAGATCATGACCTGAGCCAAAGTCAGACACTTAACCAACTGAGCCATCCAGAAGCCCCAGGACTGTGGTTTTCTAGAGGCAGAAGCATTGTGATAGTAGAGAGGGGGGAAAATATTATTTTTGTGGTTCAGTGACCAAAAGTATTTTGTCAAGTCAATAAAGGTGTATGAGTACTCTGCAGTAACACAAGATGTTGTAACAAATAAGCTCCACATTTCCAGTGGTTAATTAATACCATGAAAATGTGTTTCTTGCTCTTATAAAGGACCCAGGCAAGTATGCCTGGTCAGAGGGCAGTTTTTGGTTGTTTCAGGGTACAATTCTCTTCCTTCTTGAAGTTTGTCTGTTTTCCAAGATCTCAGGGCTTTCTAAATCAGATGGAATAAGAGAGAACTGGAGAAGCCTCATCCACTTCTAAAAATCCTGTAGCCCATCTGAATATCTATCAACAGATGAGTGGCTAAACCAAATGTGATAGATACACACAATGGAATATTCCACCTTTAAAGGGAAGGAAATTCTGACACATACTATAACATGGGTGAACTTTGAAGACATCATATTAAGTAAAGTAAGACAAAGGAAAAAGGACAGATATTATAATTCCAGTTATATGAGGTGCCTAGACTAGTCAATTATGGGTAGACAGGGGCACCTGGGTGGCTCGGTCCGTTGAGCATCCAACTCTTGGTTTCACCTCAGGTCATGATCTCAGTGTCCCGGGATTGATGCCCACAACAAGCTCTTCACTCAGTGGAATCTGCTTCAGAGTCTCTCTCCCTGTCTCTCTCTGCAATAAATCAAATCTTTAAAAACAAAACAAAACAAAAAACCAAATGTGTGTAGACAGAGAGTAGAACAGTTGTGGCCAGGAACTGGTGGGAGGAAGGAATGAGGAGTTATGGCTTAAAACATATGGAGTTTCAACATCAGTCATCATCAGGGAAATGCAAATAAACAATGAGATATCACCTTATACCTGTCAGAATGTTTAAAATTAAAAAACACGGGGCACCTGGGTGGCTCAGTGGGTTAAGCCTCTGCCTTTGGCTCGGATCATGATCTCAGGGTCCTGGGATTAAGCCCTGCATCAGACTCTCTGCTCAGCAGGAGGCCTGCTCCCCACCTCCACCTACTTGTGATCTCTCTCTCTCTGTCAAATAAAAAAATAAAATCTTAAAAATTTTTTAATTTAATTAAATAGCACAAGAAACAATAACTTTTGGCAAGGATGTTGAGAAAAAGGAACACTCGCAAATGGGAATGCAAAGTGGTACAGCCACTCTGGAGCACAGTATAGAGGTTCCTCAAAAAGTTAAAAATAGAACTACCCTAAAATTCAGTTATCACACTCCCGGGTATTTACCCCCAAAATATAAAAACACTAATTCAAAGGGGTATATGCCCCTATGTGTATTGCCGCATTATTTATAATAGCCAAATTATGAAAGCGACCCATGTGTCCATCAACAGATGAATGGATAAAGGTGTGGTATAGGGGCCCTAGATGGCTCATTAGTTGGGCATTGGACTCTTGTTTTGGCTTAGGGTTGTGGGATTGAGCCCCCCTTTGGGCTCCATACTGAGCACCAAGTCTGTTTGAGATTCTCTCTCTCTGTCTCCCCTTCCCACTGCTCCTCCCACCCTCTGCCCTCCAACTCACATGCATGCTGTCTCTTTCTCTCTTTCTCTCTCTAAAATAAAAATAAATAAATCTCTTCTGAAAAGGGAGGAGTGCCTGGGTGGCTCAGCTGGTTAAGTGTCAGACTCTTGATTTCGGCTCAGCTCATGATTTCAGGGTCATGAGATCTGGCCCCATTTGGGGCTCTGCACTGGGTATGGAGCTTGCTTAAGATTCTCTTTCCCTCTCACTCTGCCCCTTCCCCCATCTCATGCTCACTCTCTCTCTCCTTTAAAAAGAAGAAGAGATGATATATAGATATACGATGGAATATTCCTCATCCATAAGTAAGAGTGAAATCTTGCCGCTGGCAAAGATGCAGATGGAGCTAGAGAGTATGATGCTAAGTGAAATAAGTCCAAGAAAGACAAATATCATATGATCTCATTCATATGTGGAAGTTAAGAAACAAAACAAATGGGGGCACCTGAGTGGCTTAGTGGGTTAAAGCCTCTGTCTTCAGCTCAGGTCATGATCCCAGAGTCCTGGGATTGAGCCCTGCACCGGGCTCTCTGCTCAGCAGGAAGCCTGCTTCCTCCTCTCTCTCTGCCTGCCTCTATGTCTACTTGTGATCTCTGTCTGTCAAATAAATAAATCTTGAAAAAAAAAAAAAGAAAGAAAGAAAAACAAATGAATGAAGGGGGAAAAGAGAGAGAGAGAGAGACAAACCAAGAAACTGACTACAGACAACAAACTGATGGTTACCGGAGAAGGATTGTGTGGCGGGAGGCTGGGTAAAATAGGTAATGGGGATTAAAGAACACATTTATCATGATGAGCACTGATAATATAAAGAATTGTTGAATCAGTATATTGTACACCTGAAATTAATATAACTCTGTGTTAGGTGTACTAGAATTAAAATTAAATTTTTTAAAAAGCTTAAAAATAATAAATATATATAAAATATAAATATATATATATATATAAACTGAATAGAGCTTTAGTTTGGGATGATGAAAAATGTCTAGAGATAGTGATGATAATTGTACAACAATGTGAATGTACTAACCAACACTGGACTGTAACTGAACCATTTAAAAAATGGTTAAAACAGTAAATTTCATATTATGTATATTTTATCACAATAATACTAATACTAAAGCCTTCAACCAAAAACTAATTTAGAAAGCCTGGGGACAAAGAGCCCCTGGCTGGATAGTGAGTGAGACAGCACGCTGTTAGAGGAAGCACAATGTTTGGATGGACAGCTAGCCTTTTCTGCCGTCACCAGGAAGGGAAAGGGGCAAAGCACTCAAGTATTCTTTTTCAAAAATGATCCCTGCCTGATCCTCACTCATCCCAATTCAAATACGATGTTTTCTGGGTCATGATTTAATCTCAATGTGAATAGTTTGTTCTCACCTTTTAAAATATTGCCTATGTAGCTAATATTTATCGAGCCGTTACCATGCTCTGGCCAGTGCTCGAAATGGCCTGCACATATTAAATTATTTAACCAGGGGCGCCTGGGTGGCTCAGTGAGTTAAGCCTCTGCCTTCAGCTCAGGTCATGGTCTCAGGGTCCTGGGATCAAATTCCTCATCGGGCTCTCTGCTCAGCAGGGAGCCTGCTTACCCTGCCTCTCTCTGTCAGCCTCCCTGCCTACTTGTGATCTCTCTCTCTCTCTGTCAAATAAATAAAATCTTTTTAAAAAATAAAATAAGTAAATAAATTATTTAACCATAGTAAAACCTTTATGAGGTAGATACTCTTGTTATTCTTAAAGTAAAGGAGCTGAGAGGCGCCTGGGTGGCTCAGTCAGTTCAGCATTCAACTCTTGATTTTGGCTCAGTTTGTGATCTCAGGGTCATGAGATGGAGCCCCACATCAGGATCAATGCTCTGCGCAGAGTCTGCTGGAGATTCTCTCACTCCTCCTTCCTCTGCTCCTCCCTTGACTTGGGCTCTAAATAAATAAGTAAATAAATGAAATCTGCAAAAAGTAAAATAAAATACAGGACCTGAGGCACAGAGAGATTCTGTAGGCAGGCCAGGATGCACAGCTACTGAATAGCATAGACAAAACCGGACCCACTGTCCGGTAGATCCTGTATTCTTGACCACTATATGGTACTACCTTCTGGAAGCTGTGGTATATTGACTGATCAGTGCTATATATGGCTAAGCCAGTAGTTCAGCTTCTCCTAATACTGGCTTACCCAATAGAGAAGGTTTAATTTCTCGTATTTGAAAAGTAGTCTAAGGTGTTGGATGGTCCAGGAGAAGAAGCCAGCTCTGCTCTACAATGTCATTTAGGGACCCAGACTCTTTCTTTTGCCCCACCTTCCCTGAAGGTGTATCCCTTGTGCTCCAGCATGTCCTGGTTCTAGACCAAAGGAAATGGGAAAGAGGAAGAGAAAGGAAAGCAGCTTCCTTCTAAGTATATGGTCTGGAAGTCACAAGTGCCACTTCATTCCTATGACTCAGCCATAATTTAGTTGTATTGTTACACGTAGCTATAAGGGGAGCTGAGAATTTAGTGTCTACCTAGGCAATCATGGACACATTTGGAACTTAGGGGAGGTTTGCTTATTAGCAATCTCTGCCATGCATGGTCATCACGTAAAAATCCTATGCTTAATCGTCAGAGCTTAGATAGTAACCAGGCACCAGAGATAGAGACTTACTAAGAACAGTTTGTATTGAAAGCAAGGTGGAAAAATTCTAGGTCATAGAGAGTAAGGTGAAAAACAGTCTGTAGAAGAAGGTAGGACAGACTGGTGCTGGGATGAATCCTGATATTGGATTCCCAAAGACTCAGGTTCTAATCTGCCTTTTCCATTTACTAGTGTGTGAGGATGGGCAACTTAGTTAACTTCCCTCAACTCTGGTTTTTCTCATCTGTAAGATGGAATTGACAATAATACCTACTTCCAGAATTATTTTGGCAATTAATAAGATGAGATATATAATGTCTAATACACATGTCAAGTTTAACATCTCCCAAACCAAGCTCTCAATATTCATTCTTTTTTTTTTAAGATTTTATTTATTTGACAGAGAGAGAGAGAGAGAGAGATCACAAGTAGGCAGAGAGGCAGGCAGAGAGAGAGAGGGGAGGAAGAAGGCTCCCTGCTGAGCAGAGAGCCCGATATGGGGCTCGATCCCAGGACCCTGAGATCATGACCTGAGCCGAAGGCAGAGGCTTTAACCCACTGAGCCACCCAGGCGTCCCTCAATATTCATTCTTAAACCAGCTCTTCATGGGGTCTTTTCTATCATAGCAGATGGCAACCTCATCCTTCTGAGTCTCAGGCTAAAATCCTTGAAGTTGTCATTGATTGTCATTTTCCTTTTTCATATCTAAACCATCAGCAAATCCTGTCCACTCTTCACTCAAACCACATCTGTAATTCAGCCCCTCTTTACCATGTGTCCTCTGCTGCCACCCTGGTCCAAGTCATTGTTTCACTTTGCCTGGATTATTGCAACAGCCTCCTAGGTTTCTCCTGGGTTCTACCTGGACATCCTACAAGATTCCCCAGCAGCCAAAGTCATCTTTTAAAATACAAGACTGGAGGCGCCTGGGTGGCTTGGTGAGTTAAAGCCTCTGCCTTTGGCTCAGGTCATGATCCTAGGGTCCTGGTATCAAGCCTCACATCGGGCTCTCTGCTCAGCAGGGAGCCTGCTCTCTCCTCTCTCTCTCTCTCTCTCTCTGCCTGCCTCTCTGTCTACTTGTGATCTCTATCTGTCAAATAAATAAATAAAATCTTAAAAAAAAATACAAGACTGATTCTGCTCAAGGTTGTTGACCCTGACAGCCAGCTCTTTCCCAGCAAAATTGTTTTTTTCAGAAATAGCAAAGGAATTGCCAGTCAAGATATTCGAGCTATGGCAAACCATAAGCAAGTCTGGAGATGAAGGGACAGAAACCTTTATAGAGAAAAGGAGGAAACTGGAAGGGACTGCTTTGAATTAAAATCTTTTGGAGGAAATCAAGAGATCAGGGTATTATGGTTTCTCATTGGCTGAGTTGTGGGGTTTTTTAAAATTATTTTTTATTGATTGAGGTTGTTGCTGGGCAAGGAGGTAAGGTATGTCTCTTTCTGTTGGGTCTACAATTGATGACAAGTGATAGGGTGTAGGAGGTTCCCCTCTGGCTTCCTTTCTCCATTTTAAATGAGGTTTCTTTTATTCAGTTTCACATTTCCCCTTTTTGATCCAGATTTTCTCCAAAGTAGCACTGGTCAAGAGTTTGGTTTTCTGCATTTAGTGGTTTTTGTCCTTTGGTGCCAGGAAGGACCTATTCCGATGGTTATGTCCCACATCAGAGGGCAAGTGCATAGCAGTTGGAAACCATTTAAGAACATAATTGGTCTCAAGGGAGGTTAGATACTAACCTGGCAGGGGAGATACCATGATCATGTAGGCTGTTTTCCAAGCGTGAGGCTCATCCTTGGTATTCCAGATGAGCTGACCCCTGAGATGTCCCCAAATGCGGGAAACTCAACTGCATAATTTGTGGTAGTGTAGGACTTGTTTGCACTCACCCCTGGGCAAACACACACACACACACACAGAAAACAAAACAAAACAAAACAACAACAACAAAAAAAAACAAGATTGGTTAGGAGAGAGAACTCTCAGGTAGTTCTTATCCGAAGTCTATATCTTGTCAAGGTCATAAATGTCAGAGAGCATATCAAAGCACTGAACTAGTGTCACCCTATAGAATTTATTTCTACAAAGATTTGCCAAGCAGCAGGCACAAGACTTAAAAATAATTATGCAAAGCAGAATCAAAAGTAACATGGCAAATCTAGTTTTTATGATGGTTCTAAACCAGGAGCCCAAACCTGAAGGTAACGCGCTAAGTAGGTCGAAAGATTGAGGCGGAGGTGGGGGGGGGGTCAATAGGTGAAATTTGTTATAACCAACAGGCTTGTTCTCTGATCTCGTGTAATTGAATTTCTACATCTTCAGAGGCATTTATCCATGTGCAACAGGTGGATTTGTGATCATACAAATGCCCCCTTGTTCAGCAGTTAGGTAATCAAGGGCTCTGGGATTGTCAAAAAGTACTTTGGTCAAGTCAGGTGATCGTGGTTCAGCTGCTACTGCTCTAGCTGTGGAATCAGTTAGCTCTCTTAGGTTAGGGAGAGATATCTGAGGACTCATTGGCATGTACTCTGATTCAGAGCAGAAAGGCTTATTTTGAAAGGATATTAGAAAGGAAGTTTTCATTTTGGAAAATGCTTCTTTTCCAAAGAAATGTAACTGAGGCATCGTTCAAGCCTCCGCCCAAATATCATATTGTCACAGTGTCCTTCCATGAACACCCCATCTACAGCAGCCTCTACATCCTGCTGGTCTTCACTCTGTCTTATTTCTTTCTAGCACCTCCTTCTTTCTGACCCTGGTTACTATTTATGTGCTTACTCATTTAATGGCTGTCTCCATTCCATGAGAATATAAGCTCCAAGAGAGCTAGCACCTTACCAGTCTTACTTACTACTGCATACCAGTGGCTTGATACAGCGGCTGCTCTTTACGTGTTGTTAAATATTTCTTAAATTAATGAACGTGTGAGGGGGCGGCGGGCTGGCTCGGTCGGTGGTGGAGCTTGTGACTCTTGATCTTGGGGTTATGAGTTCAAGCCCCACATTCAGTGTAAAGATTACTTAAATAAAGGAATGAATGAGCCTGGAAAAAAAAAAAAACAAATGAAGGTGCAGGATAGTTTCGTGAAGAGGTGTATCCATTAAGGCAATAGTAACCACTGTAACAGATAAATCCACATATCCCAGTGGCTTATAGAATAGTTTATTCACCATTTAAATGAAATCCATTCAGGAGAGCAAGCTATTTTGTGTGTGTGTTTCTGTTCTCCTACTGGGCTTCCCTGTCCTCCACCTTTGGTCAGCAGAGGGAATAAGAGGCTGGTGAATCACCAGTGAAAGCTTTTGTAGGCTAGAGGTGACATACATTACCTCCTCTTGTTTTATTTTGGCTGGCTCTCGATTATATGGCTGCTTCATTCAAAATCTGTAAGCTTGAAGCCTGTTCAAAATGTCTGAGTTGAGCGGCAACTGAGTGGCTCAGTTGGTGAGCATGTAATTCTTGCTCGCGAGGCCGTGAGTTCAAGTTACACCATGAGCTGGGCATAAAGCTTACTTTAAAAAAAATTTTTTTCCATCATCACTTGCTTTTTTAATTTTTTAAAAGATTTTATTTGTTTATTTGACAGAGAGGAAGAGAGACAGTACAAGCAGGGGGAGCAGCAAGGCAGAGCCCCCTGCTCAGCAGGGAGTCTAATGCAGGGCTAGATCCTAAGTTCCTGAGATCACAATCTGAGCCCAAGATCAAGGCTGAACCAACTGAGCCACCCAGGTACCCCCAGACACTTTCTTAATAATGAAGCAAACTTTTATATTTCAGTTGCGAATTGTATTCTGACATTGAAAAATCATTGGTTGGTAATAATAAGATGAATTAATGTTTTTTAAAAATGTGAAGCTGTCATTGATTAAAGAATGAATCAAGTCAGTCACAGAAACACTAAAGTGTCTGCTCTTGTCCTGATGTTCCCAAAGACAGTAACAAGGTCAAACACCAAAAAATCTAAAGATAAATTGTTTATGTAAAATGCATTCATTTATAACAGAATTGCCATAAATTTAAGGGAAAATAAAATTATAAAGTTAACTTTTAGTAAATACTTACAGTAATTGTAAGTTAAAACATCACTTTTTTTTTTTCTAATAAGCTATGGTCAGGATATTTTTCTTGGGTGTCCTTAATGATGTCCTATTGCCTTCGTCTTCTCTATGACTGTCTATAGAACAATCTCTAAGAAATCAAGTTTCTCCATTTATAACACATGTCTTCCTCCTCAGGCAAACAGTATTATAATTTAACCTTAAATACTGCATCTACAAGATGATTTGGGGGGGAAGAAACCAAATAACTAATCCCAGAAAATTAAGGACACCAGAGGAAAAGGGAAATGAAGCTAAAAGTAGGACAGGCAAGAGAACACAACTTTGATCTAATGGTGGGAAATGGGAAACGGGACAGGAGGTGGGTGCATGTGTGGCTTGTGCCTGAGTTGGAGATGTGACAGTGCTTAATCACTTCTGGACAAAGTCAAGTCTTCTTATAACTTTCCTATGCTGGATTACAACTATCTGTTGCTCTCCTGCTTCCCCACTGGATCAAGTTCCTTGAGTGTAGGAACCTTGTCCTTTCTTCTTCAGATTCTCAGCTCTTCCATAATGCCTATACACAGGAAGACCTCAATTCATGTTTAAATGAGATTCTATAATAAGACTGTTGAAATGACCTTGAGAGAGGAACGCTTCCCACATCCTCCTCCAGTCGGCCAGCCATCCCCCTGGGCAAGAGATTGGCAGCTATTTCTTTAAGAAACTGAATCACACAAGAGGAAAGTTCTATAGATTCTGACATGTGGGGGTCCAAAATGGAAAAATCTGATGGTCCTCTGAAAAAACTACAGTGAACCAGCCAATGTCTCTAGAATTTCTATTTGATTTTTTAGAACTGGGGACACAGGATTGCCAGGCATTTGAAAAATATGCCTCCTACATGACAGATAAAGACCATAAATAACTTTTTAAAGACTGAAAATAAACAATAAAGAGAGTAAAATAAAAACTTAAACTTTAATTGATATCCTCAGAGAGATATGAAAAGATACTGCATACAAGAAACAAAGATATTATTGATATTAAAGATATTATAAATGTTATTAAAAGGAAATAGTAGAGAATAAAATAGAGTTCTTAACAATCACAGATTAGATGACAGGCATAAAAAAATTCTGTGAAAACTTTGGCAGGTGAAATTAAGAAAATAGCTAGAAAGAAGAACAAAAAGAGAAAAAAAAAGGAAAAGTTTTTGTTGTTGTTGCTTTTGTTTTTAGTATATCCAGTACACTCAATATCTGTCTAATAGGAAGAAAATAAAGATATACTTAAAAATAAGAAAGGGAGGAAATTTCAATAAAACCAAAGAAGAAAGGTAACTAGAATTGATGGAAATAATTGTCCAAACTGAAAGGACAACTTACATGTGAGTGTCCAGATTGAAAGATTGCTACTAACACGGAATGAGAAAATATTTAGAAAAAAGTGCATGATTGCCCTAAAGATAGAAATGTAGTGATCTGAAGGGGCACATGCACCTGAATGTTTATAGGAGCAATGTCCACAGTAGCCATGGAAAGAACCTAGATGTCCATCAACAGATGAATGGATAAAGATGTAGTATATATAGACAATGGAATACTATGCAGCCATCAAAAGAAATGAAATCTTGCCATTTGCAACGATGTAGATGGAACTAGAGGGTGTTATGCTTAGCAAAATAAATTTCTCAATCAGAGAAAGACAATTATTATACGATCTCCCTGATATAAGGAAGTTGAGAGGCAACATGGGGGGATTGGGGATAGAAAAAGAATAAATGGAACAAGATGGGATCAGGAGGGAGACAAACTGTAAGAGATTCTTAATCTCATGAAACAAACTGAGGGTTGCTGAGGGGAGAGAGTAGGGAGAGGGTGGTGGGGTTATGGACATTGGGGAGGGTATGTGCTATGATGAGTGCTGTGAAGTGTGTAAGCCTGGCGATTCACAGACCTGTACCCCTGGGGCTAACAATACATTATATGTTAATTTTTTTTTTTTTTTAAGATTCTATTTATTTGACAGAGAGAAATCACAAGTAGGCAGAGAAGCAGGCAGAGAGAGAGAGGGGAGGAAGCAGGCTCCCCGCGGAGCAGAGAGCCCGATGTGGGGCTCGATCCCAGGACCCTGGGATCATGACCCGAGCCGAAGGCAGAGGCTTTAACCCACTGAGCCACCCAGGTACCCCCATTATATGTTAATTTTTTAAATTTTTTTAAAAATGCATGATTGCAAACCACTAAGGACAGAGATGATTATAAACACTCGTGGAGAGAAAATCACTTCGCATTTAAAAGTTTGATGAGGAATGCCTCAGTGGCTTGGATGGTGAGGCATCTGCCTTTGGCTTGGGTCATGATCCCAGCCAGGATCCTGGGATCAAGTCCCACATCAGGCTCCCTGCTCATCCAGGAGCTTGCTTCTCCCTCTGCTTGCTGCTCTCCCTGCTTGTGCTCTCTTTCTTTCTCACTGACAAATAAAATCTAAAATAAATAAATAAATAATGGAAGTTTGAGGAGATGGGGTGCCCAGGTGGCTCAGTCAGTTAAGCAACTCACTCTTGGTTTCAGCTCAGATCATGATCACAGGGTGGCAGGTCTGTGTACTCAGACATGGGGCTCTGTACTCAGTTGTAGAGTCTGCTGTCTTTCTCTCTTTCTCTCTCAAATAAAAAACTAAATAAAACCTTTAAAAGAACATTTAAGGAGATAACAGCAACATTAGGGAGCTGAAAGACTAGGGAGCGATGCCTATAAATTTCTGAGGAGACCTAGTTTTAAAACTAGAGCTCTATAAGAAAATTATTAGGGAAATATTGGGTAGAGGGAGACATTCTCAGGCAAGTTTGAAAATGTAGATGCGGGACGCCTGGGTGGCGCAGTTGGTTAAACGACTGCCTCCGGCTCAGGGCGTGATCCTGGAGTCCCGGGATCGAGTCCCACATCGGGCTCCCAGCTCCATGGGGAGTCTGCTTCTCCCTCTGACCTTCTCCTCGCTCATGCTCTCTCTCACTGTCTCTCTCTCTCAAATAAATAAAATAAAAAATCTTAAAAAAAAAAAAAAAAGAAAATGTAGATGCAAACAGAATTGAAAGTTTGTCAACCTGCTATATGGACTTTCTCAAGAAATAATGAGAAGATGCGCTTCATCAAAATGACAGGATAAATTAAGATAATACCTACTCCAAGGGGTACCTGGGTGGCTCAGTCGTTAAGCGTCTGCCTTTGGCTCAGGTCATGATCCCAGGGTCCTGGGATCGAGCCCCAAATCGGGCTCCCTGCTCAGTGGGAAGCCTGCTTCTCCCTATCCCTCTCCTCCTGCCTGTGTTCCCTCTCTTTCTCTGTCAAATAAATAAATAGAATATTTATTTTATTCTATTTATTATACCTACTTCAAGAATTAGAAGAAAAACAGGGAACTACAAGAGAGGTGAGGTTATAGCAGGCCTACAGAATGACAAGAGCAGATTGGAACATGAGGCTGAAGAGTTCCAGGAGGGCCATTTCCATGATGTGCCAGAGCCAACTTGTACAGGCTCACAAGAAGACACTGTGTCCTTCTCTTTCCAACCCTGCAGTCAGTGACATCACAACTGGTAGCTTGAAGTAGGTCCTGTGTAAATCTGTATTTACACAATGAAAGGGGAAAAGCTAAACTTCAGAGTTCAGTTGCCCCTACCACCCCTCCCAGGTCAGCTAGCTGTTAACGATTTACCAGCCCTCTCCGGAACTTAGCAGATTTGCTGTTACATTTACTATGTGGAAATTTATAGTAAGAAGTATTTTACAAATCTATTGGGGATGTGGGAAACTTTAGCTGTAATTTCAAAACTAAGCAAGTGGGGGGAAAAATGAGGTAATTATTATCTCTAGGAAATACAAAAAGTACACAGTAAAAATAGTATAATACAATCTCTGGCTCAGCTATGAGCAAATTTTATGGAATTGTAATAATGACAACCCTGAATATGGATGTAATTAAAATTGGAGTATCATTATACTGGAGAGAAGAAAAGAGGGGAAAGGGTCTATGAAAGGGAGCTGAAATCTTCACCTGTCATACTGGAAGTGGAGGCAGGCATGAGAACGTCCCTTCTCAGATTTCTTTTTTCTTTCTTTCTTTCTTTTTTTTTTTAATTTTTCATTTCTTTTCAGCGTAACAGTACTCATTGTTTTTGCACCACACCCAGTGCTCCATGCAATCCGTGCCTTCTCTAATACCCACCACCTGGTTCCCCCAACCTCCCACGCCCCCAGAAACCAGTTCACTGCCCCCCGCCCTCGGCCCCTTCAAAACCCTCAGGTTGTTTTTCAGAGTCCATAGTCTCTCATGGTTCACTTCCCCTTCCAATTTCCCTCAACTCCCTTCTCCTCTCCATCTCCCCTTATCCTCCATGCTATTTGTTATACTCCACAAATAAGTGAAACCATATGATAATTGACTCTCTCTGCTTGACTTATTTCACTCAGCATAATCTCTTCCAGTCCTGTCCATGTTGATACAAAAGTTGGGTATTCATCCTTTCTGATGGAGGCATAATACTCCATAGTGTATATGGACCACATCTTCCTTATCCATTCATCCGTTGAAGGGCATCTTGGTTCTCAGATTTCTAACTGTGGGGAACACACACATATCCATCCAATGGGCCCAGTCACTGCGCTTTGAAATCCCTCACTACCTTTATGCCAAGTCTGTACTTCCCAGGGGCTGCTCCCAGCAGGGACTGAGAGAAAAAGGGATATTAAGGTGAACTGGTTTCTGGGAGAGAGGGGATTTCTCCAATGGGTGACCCTGATTCAGAGAGTCCCCAACGGCCTTGCTGACTTTTCCTTCGAATTGCTCTGCACTATAAAGTGATTCTGCCCAATCTTCCCCCTTTCCCTCTCTCTGACTTAGGAAGCCCTGCTGAACCGTCTGACAGCATTGCAATTTTCCCTTTGTTCCCTCTCCCTTTGTCCTTAGAGGCATTGTCCTAATAAATTTCCCACTTTTGTGCCTGCCTCTTGGAGGGTCTAGACTAACCCAGAAGTCAGTTAATAATACCGAAAGTTAATCAAAAGATGGCTGTATATACCTTATTTTCCTAGAATATGCATGTAACTATTAAAAGAAAAGGCTAAAAAAAAGAAAAAACTAAAAGAAGTAAAAAGGGGCATACATTTTTAGAAGTCTTCAGTATGACTCGACTTTTAATGTGTGTATGTATTAACTTTGTAAGTAAATTGTCTTTAAAATGACAGACCCTACGGTAGACATTGCTTGCTTTAGATTATTGAGGGAAACCGAGATTTTATCTCGATTTTATCAATTGTACTTCTGGGAGATGATCAGTCCCTGCAATGACTCCTTGCACTTTCTTCTGGGCGTTAGCGGGTTCAGGCTCTTTCATTAAACTCCTTGCAGACAGCGCCACCAAGAGGGAGCGAAATTATCTGCCATCGAAGGGCCTATGCTGAAATGAGCACTATTTGCATTGTCCTTGAGTTGTTTCTGTGTTTAATATGTGTGGAACAATAGTTTTTAGAGATGTTATTTTTTCCCCTTCTCTCCTCCCTATTTTGGGTAGACAAGTGTTTAGTATTACTTTGCCTTAGAATTTCTGCAAAGGCCATAAATCCTCATTAAAACTTTTAAATAAAATCCAGGAGAATAACTTTTCACACTTATACTAAATGTTTTATATGCTAAAACTACTTATTAAAACATTATATTTTATTACCTAAAAACAATAATAACTCATTCACCATCTTCATGATCAAGACTATTTTTCCATGCTATGTTCAAGTCTTCATAAAAAAAACTTACCCAATCCCAATCCTTTAAAGTTTTCAGGAGAATGTAGTGGGAAATTCTAGTTAAATTGGTAGATTGAGACATAAACTTACCACCATTCCTTTTCATAATTTCTCTAAAATACCAATTAAGGAATCTTTAAAAACTATAAAAGGACAGGGGCACATGGGTGGTTCAGTGGGCTAATACGCCTCTGCCTTCACCTCTGGTCATGGTCTCAGGATCCTGGGATCGAGCCCCGCATCAGGCTCTCTGCTCAGTGGGAAGCCTGCTTCCCCCTCTCTCTCTGCCTGCCTCTCTGCCTACTTGTGATCTCTCTCTGTCAAATAAATAAATAAAATCTTTAAACAAAAAAGAACTATAAAAGGACAAGAATTTTTTTAAAAAGAAAAAAGACTACAACAGAGAAGAGAATGTAGAAAGCAGATGGATGTGTGCTAAGTAACTTAGTAGAACAGAAAAAATCTGAAACCTAAAACCCCAGAGGGTAAAGCAAAAAGAAGCAGACTAATTTTTTCACCTAACTTTTGAGTAAATTGAAGTAAAACAAGTAAACAAGTGTGATATCCTCAAGTTTTAAGATATGTATAGGACATAAGATATTCTTAGAACAAGAAAAATGTACTAATTTATAAAAGGAACATTTTGAGGGGTACCTGGGTGGCTCAGTTAGTTAAGCATCTGACTTCCACTCAGTTTGTGACCTTGGGGTCCTGCGTTTTAGCCCCAGTCAGATGTGGTGCTCTGCAGGGAGTCTGCTTATCCTTCCCCCGACTTGTGTTCTCACTTCCTCATTCGCTGGCTTGCTCCCTATCTCAAATAAATAAATTAAATCTTAAACACACACACACACACACACACACACACACACATGTTTAGAAGGTAAAGCCAAGGAAATTCCACAGAAATTAAAACAGAGACAGAGAGATCTAAAATAAAAGAAAGAACAGAAAAGAAAACAAGAGTACCAGAAAAGTTCCAAATAATAAAAGAAAGGGAGGGAGGAAATTAACAAAAAAAGTATTACCAAAAAACTCCCCTCTTCATTTAGTCGTGAATTCATTTGTTCATGTATAGTGAGTACCTATGATGTGCCAGAACCTGGGGGACACAGCATTAAAGAGTAAGGCAGTAAAATTCCTGATCTTCCGGAGCTTACTCAGAAATGAAGGTTATAACTCTTCAGATAGAAAGAGCCCTCTGAATATTATAGCCAATAAATTTTAGAATATTGGCAGTAAAGCACATCAACATGAATTTTCAGAACACCAGGATGATGATAATATCCCTAAATCTTTCAGAAAGAGAAAAAAGTTTATATACAAAATCTTGTGAATGGAAAAAAACAGGCTTCTCAACATACACACAGGAACTAGAAGACGATGGAACAGTATCTTCGTAATCTCAGAAGAAATTATTTTCTACTGAAAATTAAGTTCCCAGCCAAATCAACGTGAGGGTAGAATATAGTCATCTTCAAACATTCCAAGTTTTCAAAACTTTATTTATCATGTTGTTTTTATTGGGAAGCTACTTAGAAGAGATTTTCCACATGATGGAAAGTTAACTAAAAAAAGATGTAGGATCTAGGGAACACGGAATCCCACACAAGAAAGGCAAAGGAAGTTCCAGGATGATAGCTGTGCATCAGACCTAGAGAGCAACCAATCCCAACTGGAACAGAAGGCCAAGGAGCTCCAGCGGTGGCTATTTGCAGAAAGAGTGAGAGCAAGAGAGAAGGGTTGCGTGGAGTAAATGGCTTACCTGATTCATACGTATAACTTAAGAGGACATTTACCCTGCTATCAAGAATTATGAATGAATGACTCAAGGATGGATGAATAAAACAAGAATACACTAAAAACAAAAAAGACAGTTTTTTGGAGGTGTAAGAGAACTAATTGGTTGAAAGTAAATAAGAATATGTAAAATAGGAACACCCGGGTTGCTTAGTCAGTTGGGCGTCTGACTTGTGGTTTCCCTCAGGTCATGATCTCCAATCATGAGATAGAGCCCCCTGTTGGGCTCTATGGTGAGCATGGAACCTGCTTGAGATTCTCTCTCTCTCTCTTTCTGCTCTTTCCGTCCTTCGTGCGCATATGTAAAATTGGAGAAAAAATAGTAGAGTGAACCTGTTATTTATCAAGAAATAAATAACTGTCAGCCCCATTAAAATTGAGTAGTTTTTTGTTGTTGTTGTTGTTGTTGTTGTTGTTGTTTCCCTTTTTCTTGTTTCCCTTCCCTCAGGGGACATGCCTAGAAAAATTTTGCTATGGCCAGTGTCAAAGACATTATTGTCTGTGCTCTCTTCTAGGATTTTCATGCTTTCAGGTCTCACATTTAGGTCCTTAATCCATCTTGAGTTTTGTGGGTTTTTTTTTTAAGATTTTATGTATTTATTTATCAAAGATTGAGAGAGAGAGAGAGAGAGCCCGAGCAGGGGTAGCTGTAGGCAGAGGGAGAAGCAGGGTCCCTGCTGAGCAAGGAGCCCGATGCAGGACTCAGTCCTACAATCCTGAGATCATGACCTGAGCCAAAGGCAGACACTTAACCAACTGAGCAAACCAGGTGTCCCCATTTTGAGTTTATTTTTGTGTATGGTGTAAGAAAGTGGCCCAGTTTCATTCTTTTTCTGTAGTTGTCCAGTTTTCCCAACACCGTTTGTTGAAGGGACTGTCTTTTTCCCTTTGCATATTCTTGCCTCTTCTTTATTGGGACTACATCAAAATAAAAAGCTTCTGTACAGCAAAGGAAATAGTCAACAAAACTAAAAGACAACCTACTGAATTGGAGAAGATATTTGCAAATGACATATCCAATGAAGGGCTAATATCCAATATAGGGGATGTTGGATATTAACATAGAGAACTTGTACAACTCAACACTACAAAACTCAGATAATCCAATTTAAAAATTGGCAGAAGATGTGAACAGACATTTCTCCAAAGAAGACATACAGATGGCCAACAGACATATGAAAAACTACTCAGCATCACTCATTATCAGGGAAATGTAAATCAACAATGAGATGTCACCTCACAGTTCTCAGAAAAGCTAAAATAAAAAACACAAGAAACAAGTGCTGGTGAGGATGCGAAGAAAAATGAATCTTCTTGTACTGTTGGTGGGAATGCAAACTGGAAAACAGTAGAGAGGTTCCTCAAAAAATTAAAAATAAAACTATGCTAAGATTCAGTAATCACTCCGCTGGGTATTTACTCAAAAAATACAAAAACACTAATTCAAAGGGGTACATACACCCCTGTGTTTATTGTAGTGTTATTTACAATAGCCAAATTAGGGAAGCAGCCCATGTGTCCATCGATAGATGAATGAATAAAGAAGATGTGGTATATATAGACAATGGAATATTATTCAGCCAGAAAAAAAGAATGAAATGTTGCCATTTGCAACAATGTGGGTGGAGCTAGAGAGTATAATGCTAAGGAAGTAAGTCAGTCAGAGAAAGATAAATATCATATGATCTCACTCATTTGTGGAATTTAGGAAACAACAAATGAACAGAGTGGGGGGGACAGATAAAAAATAGACTCTTGACTATAGAGAACAGGTGGTTACCTGAGGGGAGGTGATGGGGGGATGGGAGAAACAGGTGAAGAGGATTAAGAGTACACTTATTAGGATGAGCACTGAGTAACGTATAGAATTTTTGAATCACTATATTGTACACCTGAAACTAATATAACATTGTATGTTAACCATACTGGAATTAAAAAAGAAAAAAACAAAAGAAAAGAAAAAAACAAAACCCAAAAAACCCTCAGAGATAGACACGGATCAGTGGCGATGATTGTGGTGGGGAAGGTGGGAGAAGAGGAGGACTTACGCCTTTTTTTTTTTTTTTTAAGTTTTTCTGCTAATTCCAACTGACAGATCTTGAAGTCAGTGTCTATTAATTCCTGTTTTTCTTGATTTTGTGTTCACTCTTTACTACTTCTTGATATGGCTAGAAAAATTTTAGTTTTGTGCAAAACAGTGTGAGTAATACATTGTTTAAAATTTTTTTAAATAAGTAAATGAGTGGGGCAGAGGGTACTGCTTTTCATTACAGGTCTTGTTAAAATCTGAGTACATGTCTTTCTCCAAGAAAAATTTAAATTATAGGGCACCTGGGTGGTTCTGTGGGTTAATCCTCTGGGTCAGGTCATGATCTCAGGGTCCTGGGATCGAGGCCTGCATCAGGCTCTCTGCTCGGCAGGGAGCCTGCTTCTCTTCCTATCTCTCTGCATGCCTCTTTGCCTTGTGATCTTGTGATCTCTCTCTGTCAAATAAATAAATAAATAAATTTAAAAAAAATAAATAAAAAATTTTAAATTGTAAAAATAGAGTTAAAACTGATGCTACTTGAAACAGTTGTCAAACAGTATATAATAAAATAGAAAAATGATTCCTTGATAAATCCATTCTATTTAACAAATTTTTAAAATGTGTGCTCTTCTGGCTAGTTCAGGTACTCACTGAATTTGAAGAAAGAGCAGAGGAATAAGTCATCCATGAAAATAAGTCTTGGTGCATTACCCTAGAACAAAGAGAAATCAGGTAACTATACGTATCGTGGGAACATTTCATAATGGGCAGAATTGTTGAATCGCTACATTATGTTCCTAAACCTAATGTAACATTGTCTGTCAACTATAATTCAACAGTAAAATAAAAAATTTTATTTATTTTTATTTATTTATTCTTAAATAGGCTCCATGCCCAGTGTAGAGCCCAGTGCAGGGCTTAAACTCACAACCCTATGACCAAGACCTGAGCTGAGATCAAGAGTCAGATGCTTAACTGACTGAGCCACCCAGGTACCCCAATAGTTAAAAAAAAAAATTTAATCAGGAAAGGCCTAAAGCAATTTAGACAGTGGGTCAACAACAGATCATTAAATAAGCACAAGGTTCTGATTTGCCTTCTGCTCACTATCTCTCATTTTTCATGGAAGTCATGTTTGAAAGGGAACCCTGAGGGACACCTGGGTGGCTCAGATGGTTAAGCGTTTGCCTTCAGCTCAGGTCATGGTCTCAGGGTTCTGGGATCAAGTCCTACATCGGGCTCTCTGCTCAGCGGAGAGTCTGCTTCTCTCTCTCCCTCTGCCTCTCCCCCCATTGGTGCTCTTTCTCTCTCTCTCTCAAATGAATAAATTAAATATCTAAAAAAGAAAAAAAAATTTTAAGGGAACCCTGAGTCATTTTGCAGCAAGATTAGACTCATATTCTCCTTACTTCCTAAAAGGAAAGTGGTATAAAATTCTCAGTGTCTGAAGATTGTAAGAGGGGAAAATGTTAAGTATTTGTAAAGCATTAAAAACAGAGGATAAAACTGGAAAAGGGAGAGAGAGAGCACCAGTGCACTACAGAAAATTTTATAACTTGGCAATTTTTATTATTATATCAACCTTGGGCAAATGACTCTGAAGTCTCATCTGAGATGGATATAATACCAATCTAGGAACATAACTCTGTAAATTCCCAAGCATTTAAAATAAAAAAATAGGGATGCCTGGGTGGCTCAGTTGGTTGGGCGGCTGCCTTTGGCTCGGGTCATGATCCCAGTGTCCTGGAATCGAGTCCCGCATGGGGCTCCTTGCTCGGCAGGGAGCCTGCTTCTCCCTCTGCCTCTGCCTGCCACTCTGTCTGCTTGTGCTCACTCTTGCTCCTCTCTCTCTCTGACAAATAAATAAATAAAATCTTTTTTTTAATAATTAAATAAAATTAAGTTAAATTAAAAAACATTCTTATATTCCTTCATGTAAAGTGTAGCTAAATAAGTAAAATACAGAGATTCTCCAAGAAAGAAAAAGAGTGGAATAAATAAAAGGACAAAACCTCCTATCCTCCCCTCAATGATTAATGATACAATAAAGATGAAAAAAAATGCATTTCACTATAATCCATTCTTGGTCATGTACCTATTAATAGTTTGTCCTCCCCTTCACCTACTAACCATGCTTAATAATGGATATCAAATGGACTGGAGACTAGCTTTATAGCACATAAGGGAAAACAACAACGGTGATTAAGTAGCCCCTCTCCGCCCTCCTTCCTTTTGTTCTTCCTCTTACGCTTTCTCCTTCTTTTCAAACAATCTAGTTGGTTGGTTTTTTTTTATTTTTTTAAGATTTTATTTATTTACTAAAGAGGGAGAGTGAGTGAGAGAGAGTGTGCAAGGGCAGAGGGTCAGACTCCCCACCAAGCAGGGAGCCTAGTGTGGGACTCAATCCCGGGACTCGGGATCATGACCTGAGCTGAAGGCAGTTGCCCAACCAACTGAGCCACCCAGGCGCCGTCAAACAATCTGTTTAAATAGAGCCAAGTGGATAAGCGGAATAAGGAGAAGTCGAGCAATGAGTGTAGGGAGTATCCCAGCTATGCTTTTCACAACAGTAAAGAGAAATTCTTTCATTACCCTGGGAGAAATTCTGCATCAAATTAGAGTCTTCAGGAGAGGAGAGGCAAAGAGAAAGCATTACCAAATCAACACTGTTCGGGTTAAAGGTGAAGTAATTCTCTGTTGAGGGAGCCCTTAAAAATTATTCCACCTAGGGCTAATTGAAGCTATTTGGCAAAACTAACTTAAAAAAAAAATAGACTACAAAAGTAAAGATGAAAAATTACCTCCTCCCAAAATATGGCACTAAGTAGTTCTGGCCATAGCATGACCTTTCCCAATCTGTTTTTCTAGTGCATTGGAGTGGAAAAGTTGAATTCATCAGAATTCCCTTCGGGGAGGGTGCTGTATTTGTACGGAAGACAAGCCTGTGGAACTTGTGTATGTTGGAAGCTCAGAAATAGAGAGCGTCTGCATGTGGGTAAAATGCCCTGTGTAGGACAGGGAGATGGGTCTTGTGGTAGATTCAGAAAAGGAAGAGAAGGAGACAGAGAGGGGGTAGATGGAGGATAACAAAAGCCCGTGAGGTGACATCTCTTTAAGACTACCACCACCACTCCTCAGGCAGATCTACTGGAAAAAATCATGAAAGACTTGAGGTGAGTGAGTTGAACGTGGTGAAGGGACAGATCTCCCGTCCAGGATCTCGTGGGGGCTGATCGGAGATGCACCTGAAGGGAATGGAATGCCGAAGGCAGAGGAAAGCGTGAGGAGTCGAGAGGACATTGGACCCTCGCAGACTGTGATACTGGGGTTTGGACCAAGCTTAGCCAACTCTTTGAGGGGCCAGGGGCCCAAGTGACAAACATTACTTGTTTGTCAACTAAGAAAAGAGACAGAGCAGAAATAAAACAAAAGTATTTATTTGGGGGTCTCAGAATTGCCATTCAGGGAGCACGGACATGGGTAGCAACCCAAACTGTGTGCCCCTAGGGAACAAAAAGCAGGGGTTTTAAAAGACCAAAGAGAGTGCTTCTATGAGTTGTTGACAAATAATTTTGATTGGTTGGACAGACAACTAATCTTGGCCGAACATAATGGGTTGCTAAGGCTGTCACGAAGCAAAGCAGCAAATCACAGGTGCTTGGGCCGTCTTTGGAATCTCTGCAGCTTGGACCAGTTCAGGAGTTCATGGCTCCGTCTGCTGAGGACACGAGTAAGGCTCACTTCCTTAATGGCCCCTTGACATGAGTGCCACCATTTCACTTTACCTTTCACAGTTTTATTTTGTGCTTTTGCTTTTCAGCTTATCAAGGCTGCTTTGAATGAAGGTGAAACCCCCAGTTTGATCTCAGACGAAACCATCATTTTAGAACCAGGTACACCCCTCACAGTTACTGCCAAACTGGGAGACGCCTAGAGGACAAAGAGGGGGCATGAGCTGTAAGAGCTTCAGAATTCAACCTGTGTCGCAGGGAAATTAAGGAGACTGCTGAGGTAGTGATTACAGACTGGGATAGGGGAGTGAAAGGCGCAGTTTAAGAGAGAATATTTCAGACAAGAAGCCCAGCCATCCCCAGTGTGCAGTAAGCTTCCTGGAATCCCAAAGTCCAAGAAACTCTTGATGACCTAGGAGGCTGGGGGTTGCTATCCCCCCTAGCCCTTATCCTACTTTACCTACCTAAAAAGGATTTTCAAAAGACTGATTGGCTTCTGCAGAGCTGGTGATCAGGCACATATAGGGAACCCTGGTCTAGGCTCCAGTTACGAAAGATAATTTGGAAGAAAACAAGGATAGGACAGACAGCTTTGGAGTTCTAAGCAGAGCATGCCACTGACATAAAGAATAAAAATGGCCATTAATGAAAAATGGGCTGGGTCCAGCACTGGGAACTGGCAGGGACTCAAAGGCAGCCACACATTTCTACTGGTGACAGAATGCTTGCTAGAGTTCGAGAGAAAATTGCTACAACTCGTATGCCAGTTTGGAGGCTATGCACCAATGGGAATTTGGAAAGGTCTCTACATACGTGTCAATATTCAAAGGACTTTTGCTATGAGAGATGGCAGGGAGCATAATTTGGAAAACAGGGCCAGTTGGAAGACATTGCTCTTATAGGGATTTAAGCAAAACATTTTTGTAAAGATCAAGTTCCAAAGATCTCTTTCCCTGCCCCACCCAGGATGAAACGGTATACCATTTCAGATTCAGAAGTAATACAGAGGTGACCCAATCCCCCTTGCTGCCCCTCGTCCCTGGTAGCTAATTACACATCCATGTAGAACCAATGGCTGTGTAATCAATAAATGGTGTACCCATATGTAAGTCCTTCACCTAAGAAACCCCATGCCTTGCAGATTTGATTCTTGGCTCTCTCTGCATATTCAGCAAAGAGAACGTGTCCTTACTTCTGTTCTCTCCTCTGGCACTCTGTCCTAGCACCAGGATATTGCTTCCTTTGTACAGATCTCTGGCGGGAGCACAATTACTATCTTAGGTAAGGATTCCCTACTCTTGCTCCCGGACCCAAGCCATAAAGAGAGGGCATCCAGATAAAAATCAATATTTATGGCCTTAAAGGCCCAAATAACAACGTTCAATAAACATAAGCAATATGTAAGGTATAACGAGTCTTTCTCCAAGGTTCCATCACCTGAAAACATTAAAATCTGAGGAATACACCTAAAACAAAAATGCAGGATACAAAATACTCTAAAATAGTCCCAACTTGTGCCTGGCAAGTGTTTTGCTTGAATCCCAGCCTCTCTGATATTTTTCTGTCCTTGAAATAGTCTCAGGATCGTTTCCAAACATTCCTCGCTATGGCAGGCCAGATGGAAAAAGGGGGAAAAAAAAAAAGAAAAAAGAAAAAGAAGAGAGGAGAAGAAGGAAGTTGCCTTCATAATGTAGATTACAAAATCGAATCAGCTAAAGAGCAGTGATCTGAAAATGTCCGAACTTGCCTGACAGTTTTATCATGTAAAGGGAGTGACTAGAGGAATTGCTACTCTGTGGCGAACTCTGACCAACAGGGAGGAATTTGTTGTTGAAGTGGAAATGACAACACTTTCTGGAGAAGGTTATATGTCACTCAGGATTGGAAATAGTGTGAAGGAGCAGAGTCTCAGGGAAGCGCACAGTGCCTGTCTTCAAGTATTTGAAAAACATCCATGTGGAAAGAGACTCCGATTATTTTATTTCTCCCTAAGAAGTAGAACTAGGTTCAGGGCACCTGGGAGGCTCCATTGGCTGAGTGCCCCGCTCTGGGTTTCAGCTCAGGTCATGATCTCCTGGGTCATGCCATCGAGCTCCCTGTCAGTCTCTGTGCTCAGGGAAAGTTGCTTGAAGATTCTCTCCCTCTATGCTCCCCTCACTCTCTCTCTCTCTTTCTCAAATAAATAAATAAATCTTAAAAAAAAAAAAAAAAGTAGAACTAGGTCCAATGAATAGAAACTACAGGGGAATAGATTTCAGTTGTTATAAAGAGATAAGTTTCAAATATACTCATTACTATTTAAAGACTTGATAAATATAATAATCAGAGCCACGTTTTGGGGTTTTGTTTTGTTTTTAATCTCATATTACACAAAAGTAGAGAAGATTATTATTAAGGGTGGGGAGTCCTGTGTTGCTAGGGGTGTCTCTAAGCTATGGCTGGAAAGCCCCTTAGTCAGAATTGGTCCTGTGAGCACTGGGAAGAGTATCAGTTAGATATTGCTACAAAACAAATCACTCCAGAGTGTACTGGCTTAAAACAAAACTAATTTAAATCTGGGGGTCAGCACTTTGAGCTAAATTAGTTGGACAATTCTCCTGATCGTGGCTTCATTCAGTCAACTGCTGGGTCAGTTGGGAACTGAAACATTGTCTGCTCAGACGTTGATCCTGGAGCTGGCTAGCTTCCCGCAGCGGAGAGGAAGGTCCCAGCAGAGCAAGACGAAGTATGCTAAGCACTAGCATACCATCAAGTCACAAGGTCAACCAAGATTCAAGAAGTAGGGAAAGAGACTTCACCTCTTCACAGGAGGAGATAAAAAGTCATATTGAAAAGGGTTGAGTGAGGCACAGGGAGGAGTGAAGGACTGTAGTCATTTTCACTCTCTTGATAGAAAGTCACTCAAAGATGTTTAGCAGAAAAATAATGCAGTCGAATAAGCCTTGTAGAATGATCACCCTAACAGTATGTTGAGAACCATTGCTTTAACATCCCTCATATTATACCACAGAAGACACACACGTTCTAGACAGTCTTCACTTTCCGTGGTTCCCTTATGCACAAAATTCAGTTACCATGGGTTTAAGCTCAACAGCATCATTCGCCAATGCTCTGGCAGCAGATAACTATGCTCTAGTTATCACCTGATTATATAAAGTATCAACTCCGTGCTTGTTCTTTAGTCCACAAATCTCTGTGTAAGTCACAGATGCCCATGACGATCACTGACCTGTCACATCACTGCCTTCAAAGTCTGTCAGTGATCGGTCACTGCTCATCTGTAATGCCGGTCATATGCAGCCAGGAAAGCATGTGGTTGTGGAAGCTTCTCATCTCCCGGTAATAAACCCATGTGATACTTTACAAAAACAGATCATTGAAAGAGGGAACTGGCCAAGAAACATGAAAGTACCAGCCAAGAAACAAAAAGTGGTAACCTTCGATGTCAAATTCAAATGGAGCAGGAGGGGATCTCTAAAGAAATAGCTGACCACGAGCCTGGTGACATTACATATGCAGCTAGAGGAACGGAGCAACAGCAAACTTGTAGCCGTAAATGAAGAAAGTCGTTTTGACGAAAAGGAAAAAGATGTCCCAGGGGAAATGACAACAGAAAAAAAAAATCTTTTATGTTAAGGCAATTCTTAGAGCTATTTTACAACACTGAAAGCACGAAGGTTAATATGTGGATCTCAACCTCAGAAAGAGTATGGGAATTAGCCGAAGTGGAGAAGTCGTTCACATAATAAATTATACGATGAGAAGAAGGCAAGTGCTAGTCAAAATCCCTGTGATAAGTTTTTTATAAATCTCCTAATATTCAACCTAAGTCTTTAAATTACAGTGGACTAAATATTAGTTTTACTGTTCTTTTTCATTTCCATTTCCATTTATAACCAACAGTGAGACAATTTTTAATGTTTTCACAAAAGGTCACAGAACAGTTGTAATTCTTCCCATTGATTATTAAGAATGCTTGGCACGGGGGCACCTGGGTGGCTCAGTGGGTTAAAGCCTCTGCCTTCGGCTCAGGTCATGATCCCAGGGTCCTGGGATCGAGCCCCATATCGGGCTCTCTGCTTGGCGGGGAGCCTGCTTCCCTGCCTCTCTACCTACCTGCGATCTTTGTCTGTCAAATAAATAAATTAAATAAAATCTTTTTAAAAAAAAAAAGAATTCTTGGTATGATTTCGGTCTGCATAATTATTTTTATGGTCCCATAGTAGTATGCAAAGGGAGGATTTCCTATTTAAGAAGGTTCCTTATCAGTTAATGATAAGTTCCTTATCAGTCAATCCAAGTTTGGAATTGTTTTGGGTGTAGTAACTCTGTAATTAATAAACGAAGAAAAACTTGGATGTTAGAAAAACAAATTGAGTTTTAGTAGTAAAATTATTTTTAATTAGCAGTAATCCCAAGGGTAGGAAAGGAATAAATGAAACAAGATGGGATCAGGAGGGAGACAAACCATAAGAGACTCAGTATCATAAAACAAACTAAGTGTTGCCTGGGGGGGTGGGTAGGGAGAGGGTGGCTGGGTTATGGACATTGGGAAGGTATGTGCTAATGTGAGTGCTGTGAAGTGTGTAAACCTGATGATTCACAGACCTGTACCCCTGGGGCAAATAATAGATTGTATGTTAATAAAAAAATGAAAAAATTAAAAAAAAAAAACAAAAAGGACGTGCCTGGGTGGCTCAGTCTGTTAAACATCCTGCTCAGGTCACAACCTCCCAGTCATGAGACAGAGTCCTTCATTGGGCTCCATGCTCAGTGGGGAGTCAGCTTGAGATTCTCTCCCTCTGCCCCTCCCCCTATTCATGTGCGCTCTCTGTCTCTCTCTCTATCTAAAAATAAAGTAAATAAATATCTTTAAAAAAATAATTTTAAAAAATCTTTTTAAAAGTTTGAAGTGCTTTAAGATCTACTAAACTACTCTCAGAAGGAACACTGAGGATATGCTTTTCCCTAAACATCACTTCAGAGACTGTGGTAATGATGCAAAATGAGCAACAAGCAGAACTTTACCAAGGATAAAGCTTTCTGCTTCAAAATAAAAATCTGTTACGCCTCATCAAAAATGATAGCTTCCAATTCTTTGGAGGCTGCCAGTGCTTTGGGGAATGGGGGCTCCTACCAACCTTGGAACGAGCATCTTCTCTTTGTATTGGTCCCTCTGATCATCTGAACTAGAGGACTAAACAAAAACATCTCAAAACCAATTCTTCCATTACTCTTCTATGCCCTTATGGCCTGCTCCAAAAATGCCAGTTGTGAAAGCATTAAGGGTAAAGAGCAAACTGTGTGCCCAACAAACCAAGCTCATGCACCCCAGAAAAGGTTGAAAACGATAAATGGTTAAATCATAGCTTCCTCCCTCCGCAATTAAATGGATAAAAATGAACATCTCTCTTTTTTGAGGAAAAGAAGAGACAGGGAAAGGACAGACATGGGCCTTGCATGTGTTACAGGTGTTTCTTCTGAGAGTCTCTTCATACTAAATTACCCTAGCAAATGAAATCTGGACTTGTTTTAAGGTAATAATTAAATGGCCATATTTGGGTTTGTTTTTTGTTTTTAAGATTTTATTTAGTTATTTGAAAGAGGAAGAGAGTGAAAGAGCAGAAGCAGCGGGGAGCAGTAGAGAGGGAGAAGCAGACTCCTCGCCCAGCAGGGAGCCGGATGCAGGACTCCTAAGACCCCGGAATCATGACCTGAGCCAAAGGCAGACGCTTGACCATCGGAGCCATCCAGGCACCCCTATTTGTTTTTTGAACCAACAGCTACACCGTGCCAGGCACTGTCCTGAGCACTTTGTGAATTTTCACTCAGGGACTCATATCAACGATTCCTTCAGGTTTTCGTATTTATCTCTCTTTATAGATGTAGAAGTTGAGGCACAGCAAGGTTAAGTAACTTTCCCGGTATCACCTAACAAGTAAGTAGCAAAACTGAAATTTGAACCCAGGTAGACTCATCCCAGAGTCTGTGCTGTTTGTCACTGGACTATGACATATGATTGTTTCCACCCAAGGTTTAGTTTGCTGTGTTTTTATTTTACTTTTCCGATCCCTCCCACTGACTTGTTTGTTCTGCTGAAACTTGGAAAACATTATCATCTTCACCGCTCTATAAGAACTTGTACCTGATGGCAGATCTATGATTTTCATTCAGTTCAATGGTCTGTGAACTTTGGGTGAGATCACATTCTACATAGGACATAAATGGGCCTTTGTTTCTTGAAGAAAGAGAGGATAATTTTTATAAACTGACAGTCTTTGAAGAAATAGTTATAATTGGGGTGCCTGGGTGGTAGAGTCGGTTGAGCTGTGGACTCTTGATTTTAGCTCAGGTCTGATGTCAGGGTCCTGGGGTTGAACCGTCCATTGGGCTCCATGCTGAGCACGGAGTCTGCTTCAGCCTGACCCTAGCTGGATCCCACAACCCTGAGATCATGACCTGAGCTGAAACCAAGTGTCAGAGGATCAACCAACTGAGCTATCCAGGCACCCAATAAAGAAAATCTTAAAAAAAAAAAAAGTTATACTCTCTCAGCTCTGGTGTTAATATGAACCAGGCTATGTGCTAAGCACATTAATGAGCAGTTTCTCCCGAGCACCACACAGCTCTAGGAGGTAAGTACCATTATAATGTCCATTTTATATATTAGAAAACTAAGGTTAAAAAGGTTAAGTAAGGCGCTAAGGCGGCGGTGCAGGCTGGGTAGGGGCAACCGAGAGTCCCTGATGCCATCTCCCAGGAACTTGGGGAGCTGCGGCAGCATTGTGCTGGGTAGGGAGAGGCAGATCATGGAGACCTCTGCCTCCCCCTGCACTTCAGGCATGAGAAAGAGCCTGGACCTGGGTTCAGGAGTTCAGGGACCTGGGTTCAAGTCCTATTTCTGTCAATACCTCACTTTGCTGTCGTTGGGCCTCAGCTTTTTAGTTTAGGAAATGAACGCCGTTCTCTGGGTCCTTCCTTCCACAGGTGGTGGTTATAAAGGCACAGAAGCTCTTCTGAAGTCGCAGTCTGCAGCCTTCGTTTTCACCCACAGATGGCAGGGACCAGCAGAGGGGGCCAGGATGCCCTGGGTTTGAAGCACAGCCTGGAAGGGCAGGTGTGTGATCAGTTTGGAGTTTAAGAAGGGCCCTGCTCATCTACCCCCGGCAGGAATTTAGGACCCTCAGCCTTGAGTCTAGACTATACAGACGCTACATTTGGAAGTGAGGAGTCCTTGGACCAGAGGAGGCATGAACCTGAGTTCCCATACCCACTCACATGGGCAAATCACTTTCCTTTTTGGGTTCCAGTGCTTTTGAGCTGTAAGGGAAGAGTTGAGAGCTTGAATCCTAAAGCCTCCACCGTACATCTGAAAGGAGGAGCAACAAACTGACTTTCTGTTCTTCGTCTGTCTGTGGTTCTAAATTATACAAGTAACGTGGGCGTTTGACAAGAGCCTCTTCCTAAGACAAAGGGCTGAGTGAGAACTACCCATTTCCTACCCCAGGGCCTGGTCTGTTTTAACCTGGTCTGGGACAATCTTTCCAGATGGAAAGATGGAGGAGAGTATTAGCTTGGAGGAGAGGATTAGCAGACTGCGACTTCTGAAGAGCTTCTGTGCTACTAAAAGATGGAGGAGAGTGTTAGCTTGGAGAGTAGACTCTTTAGATCAGTGGACAAACTAAGACCTGACCCACCTGAGTGGTTTTCACATGTTTTAATGACTGAGAAAAAATGAAAAGGATACTATTTTGTGACATGTGAAAATGATAGGAAACTGAAATTTCAGTATCCATAAATGAAATATTTGGGGGAATACACACACACACACACACACACACACACGAAGAGGTTAAGTAACTTGTTCAAAGGGAAAGAGCCAATAGATGTAGAGCATGGACTTGAAGCCAAATTTCTCTGAATTTGAAGATCATTGTTTTGTCCACAGCCTAGGTCATTCTGTGTCATTTTCCACAATGGGTTACTTCCTTACAAGAACAGTCAAAGAAAGAGCTTGGGGAACAACAGAAGCCAGGTGCTGCTTTACAAATAAAATTCTTCCCCTGAAAAATGGTAAGCTACACAGTGACTAACCACTGATAAATAAATACTAGAAAACAAAATTTAAATGGAAGTTTTAAAATCAAACTGTAATGCAGCATACCTTCAAAGGCGTAATTGTCACTAATATTTCTTACCTCTTCCAGAGCATTTCTCAGAAAAGACATACACTTGACAAGCCCCTGACCTGAGTCCTCCTCAACGCACTTAACAGTCCTGAATTTTCCAAAATAGTTTTTCAGGACCTAGACTGTTTCCACAGTGTTCAATGGCCCCATGGGTGTTCAATACTACACTGTTTTCATTGTCTCTGCTTTTCTCTATTTCCCATTATCAGTGAATGAAGAGAACACTTCAGGAAATAGGCCCTATACCCTTTCAAGCATAATGTCCTTGAAAAGAGATAAAAAGAGAAAGCCAAAGGAAAGAGTGTATGTTAAATGGATTTTAAACACTATCCCTGATGTTTTTTTCAAGATGGATTGAATAATTTATAATTTAGAGGCCATTCTACATGTCTGTTTATAATTTGCCTATTTTGTTGTAAATAATTTAAATGATTTTCTATATTTATGTCTTTCTTTTTCTAAGTTATTTTACTTATTATTATTATTATTTTCCTCAGGATCCCAGTGTTCCCAAGTAATTATCTTTGTCTCATTGTGGAGGGATGTGGGGGAGACAAGGGTTGCTATTTCATTTTTTTTCCTCTTCAGTTACAAGTTACTTTCCTCCTCTTCCTCTCTCCCTCCCCCCAAAAAGAGTAGTAAATTTTAAAAAGCAAAAGCTCCGTTTGTTTTGGAAAAGTTTGTTTGGTTATGAACTTTTAACACAAACTTTACCTGTTCCATTAGGAATTTATCAAAATACACTCAGGAAAATAAAAACGAAAAACAACACACCTGATTTATAATGGGATGTTTTATTATATTTCACATTAACAATAAGGTATCTATTTATTAATTCAGCAATACTTAATTCTCAAATTTTCCTCAAGAATAACTCCTTTGTGTTTCTCCCCTACTCCAACGATGGCCTCATGTTTTTTTTAAAATTTTGAATATTCAACAAAATACATTTTTTTTTCTATACAGAGAAAAACATCTTTATTACTATTATAACAATAAAGGGGCATAGGTAATTAAACTAGGAAATATCTTCCTCTCCATTAATGTTACTTTTAGAAATTCCACATCAGCCATTAGATAACCAAAAGTAGCAATACTAAAGCCACTTTTCAAGAAGACTATACATTGGGTTGCATTATTTCTGTTTTCCTGACAACCTGCCAGCATTCAAAATACATTTTTAAGTAATAAAGAATTTCCTCCATTTTTAGGTGTTGGGCATGTTACCCGAAACTGCATTCCTCTTCTGCAGTCAAGGCAAAAGTCACAAGTAAGCCGAAGAACAGGAAAGGGAAGGGTATACTTGCAACAGGCAAAGGAGAACACTGGGTATTTCCCTAAACAGCGTCTCCTTGGACAACAAAACTGGGTAAGTGTGGAGCTAAGGGTGCATACAAATACAGGAAGGAGCTTGAGCAAGGGGGAGGTGAGCATGGAATTGGGGCATCATCAACTCTCTGGCTCCCGCTGGTCTGGTATCTGGGTGCTCACAGGAGGTTCAGTCCTGCAAAATTAACTCAAGAATGTGTGTCAACTCAGTCTTTACCTTTGAACCAGCACTGAGAGTTTTACTCTTGATTTATTGTCCCTGATAGGATTAGATTATCTCCTGGCCTGATAGCGGCTGCTTGTTCTCACCTTCTCTTGCTCTTTTAGAATCGTTGACTACTGAATCATTGCAGGTCTATTCTGCAATTTCAACCTGTCACAGGAAGTTCTGCAAGAAATGTGCTTGGGGCGAGGAGTGCCGGTCAGACATAGACCACAAGATGGGGGATGGGGGCTCAAATGACTTTTCTTATGTCAGAAAGCTATGTGTCATTTTTTTTTTCTGGGGTCCCCTGACTCTTTCTGCCTACAGAGAGATGTAAGTGCTGACCATGTAGTATTCCCCTCAAAGCCATGGGTCAAGCCTGTACAGAGGGTAGAGAAAGAATGAAGCATTAAGCTGAATTGAACAGAGCATTTTTTTTTAAGATTTTATTTATTTGAGAGAATGAGAGAGAGAGAGAGCATAAGAGGCAAGAGGTCAGAGGGAGAAGAAGACTCCGCCCCCCGCCGCCCCCGACCCCGACCCCGAGCAGGGAGCCTGATGCAGGACTTGATCTGGGACTCCAGGATCCTGACCTGAGTTAAAGGCAGTAGCTTAACCAATTGAGCCACCCAGGCAGCCTGAAGTGAGTATTATTAACTAAAATGGGTATGGCAGGGATTCGTTGAGGCAAGGAAGCATCTTTGCCCTCAAACAGTGGTAAGAAGACAAATAGTTCATCAAGGGCAACAGGAAAATCTCCCTCAACATTCAATTACACAAATCCACAAATACACCCTTTTCTGATGCCTTTCCTCCCGTCTTCTCTTCACTGGCCCAAGATGTCTAAATCAGGTGTTTTTACTTGCATAACCTAAAGTTCACATGAAAGGTTGAAGAATTTCTCTACACATCCCTAAAAAGCACGCTGAATGTGGCATCATTTTTCTCAGCATTCATTCCTCTGGTAAAACGCCTACATGGATAAAATGAATGTAGCCGCCCCCTTTCAAACCAGGACCAAAGAAAAAGTGCAGTCGCCCCCCCCCCCCTCCTACGGCCACCATCCATCTTCATGCGTCACTCCCTGAAGCTCTAGCCTTACAGGGAGTTACAGCTAATGCTAGATTGAAGGGTTTAATGGGTGGAAGAATTAAACGAAAACAAAAACAAAAGAGCCATCACAAACTGCAAATTAAGGGATCAGCAAAACCCCTGCTGCTTTAAAAAGCCCATTGGGCCTTGCCAATACACTAATTAATATAATAAAACACACAAAGATCTTGCTTAAAATTAAGCGAGCAGGCTGCCCACGGCTTGCTGCCCACTCTCTGAGCAAGCATCTGCTTAGAATGTCACCAATTGTCTCCCTGGGAGGTTAAAGGAAGGGAGGGAGGGGGAAATTGCTTTGGCAGAGGCTAACAGTTAACTATGCCTCTTTTGAAAATAGAATTCTTACCCTGTTTTTAATGCCAAGCACATACAATGTCAAGTAAATTGGTCTCGATACAAGACATGACAGAACCGCAGCAAATGCAAGAAAGCGCTCCTACTTACTCTAGCAAAAATAATAGGAAAAAATATATATACGATTAATCTCAAATGCTCACCAGTATTTGAAAATTTTCTTCTTTCCAACTTTCAGAACTCTTCTGTGCCTCGAACAGAGCGTGGTACAGATAAACACGGGTTTTATAACAGACACCTGTTGACATTCCACAGACATTGTTCATGTCAACAATTCAATATTAGTTCCTGATGTCCAAACCCAGAGGCCAAATATCTTGTTTTGCTTTGTTCGATCAAGAGTCATTTATTATACCCATTACCATTCTAGGCACATAAAGAATTTAAAAAAAAAAACAAACTTCCGAGGCTTCTGGGTAGCTCAGTGGATTAAGCCTCTGCCTTTGGCTCGGATCATAGTCTCAGGGTCCTGGGATCGAGCCCCGCATTGGGCTCTCTGCTCAGCAGGGAGCCTGCTTCCCCCCCCCTCTCTCTGCCTGCCTCTGCCTACTTGTGGTCTCTCTCTCTCTCTCTGTGTCAAATAAATAAATAAAATCTTAAAAAATAAAAACTAGGGGCGCCTGGGTGGCTCGTGGGTTGGGCCTCTGACTTCGGCTCAGGTCATGATCTTAGGGTCCTAGGATGGAGCCCCGCACCCGGCTCTCTGCTGGGTGGGTAACCTGCTTCCCCTGCTCTCTCTGCCTGCCTCTCTGCCTACTTGTGATCTCTCTCTCTCTCTGTCAAATAAATAAAAATTAAAAACCTTTAAAAAAATTAAAAACTAAAGCTTTCTTAGGCAGTTTCCATTCTGGTCTGCAAGAAACAATGCACACGTAGGAAAAGTTCAGTAACATTACAGAGAAATAAGAACTGAGCAACTCATCAGGAGTAAGGCGCTGTACTTCTATTACTGTTTCTTACACCGTTTTTTAAGTATTTTCTGTGTGCTGGCCATTGTGGTAGACCACAGACCTACAGGATTTCATTTGGTTCTCATTGTTGTGCTTCAGAGATTTTATAATCCTAGTTTTATAGAAAAGGAAACAGAGACTCAGGTCACTCAAGGTGATGCTGGTAGGAAAAAACGAGTTCAGGATTGCAGATATCTCACTTCAAAGATTATACTCTTTCCAAGATGTCTTGCTGTCTCCTGTTTTTCAAACTTATAAAGTATGTTTGTGCCCCTTCTCAGAGCTACAGAGATATTTAGGAACCGTATAATAAATTGCCAAGTACTCATCGTCCATCGTCAGTAATTATCTCCTTGTAGCCAACCTCATTTTATTTATACCTGCTCACTCCTCCCCTCACTCTTTATATTATTTTTAAGCAAAGTCCATATACCATGTTGTTTCACCTGGATTTTAGGATGTATTTCTTTTTTTTTAAAATATTTTATTTATTTATTTGACAGAGAGAGATGACAGGTAAGCAGAGAGGCAGGCAGAGAGAGAGAGAGAGAGAGAAGTAGGCTCCCTGCTGAGCAGAGAGCCCAACACGGGACTCGATCCCAGGACCCTGAGATCATGACCTGAGCCGAAGGCAGCAGCTTAAACCACTGAGCCACCCAGGCGCCCCTTAGAATGTATTTCTAAAAGCAGGGGCTGTTGTTAAAACAACAACAACAAGAAGAACCCATAATCGCAATACCATTATGACACTTTAAAAATGAACAATAATTCTTAATACAAATATCCAATCCATGTTCAAGTTACTCCTTTTGCCTCATAATTCTTTTATAGTTGTTTTGTTCGATTCAGAATCCAATCAGAATTCACACTTTGCATGTGGCTCCTAGGTCTCTTGAGTTTCTTGAAACTTGTGGTTCTCCCTTCAACACTTTCTTGGCAGTCTGTTGTTGAGGAAACCAAAATAGGAGACGGCCTCAGATTCACAAGCATACGAAGGGATTCTTGGGCCATGGTGAGAACTTGGGGTTTTCAGTGTGGTGGAAGGCCACTAGGAAAGTAAAATGTGATCTCGATTTTACCTAGCCTCCTTCTAGTTACCGTGTGGACAGTGGATCACGGGGGCGAAAGTGGAACCAGGAGAAGCATTGCCATTTCCAGCATTTAGACACTGCTCTTAATCTTGTGTCCCTCAGCCATGACTTCATGCATGACTCAGCATGAAGATTTTCCTGTTTTCGAGATTATCAGCAACTGCACTGGATGTGGACATTTCCTACCAAACAGCTCTCTTTGGGATTAAGAGGCGACTTTCTTTTCAGGATTCTCGATAACGAACATGAGTGAACGTTCAGCAGATGAATCTTGGCATGGCCGAGAACCAGCCCTCACTGGCTCTGAAGTGCTCCCCTCTGTGCAGAGACAAAGTGGACCTCGGCCAGACTCACCAGCATGAACTGAACCCCACTGTTCACAGCAGTTTGTAGCACAAGCCTCACTGAGTCTGCTTGAGTTGGCAACATTAAAAGAAACTCGGCCCTTGTTAATTATGAGGGCTAAAGGCCCCATCCTGTTTTTTCCAGACTCCACTTTGAAAAAAAGGGAATATTTCTAATTCTCAAGGAGTTAATAAAACACACCCCTCAAAGAGAATGAATATGAAAGCTTTTGGATTTGCATGCTGCCAATCACATCTGAAATGTAAGCGTCAGGAAAGGGCCTTTCCTATACCCAGCTAATTAATAAGAAATTGTTTTATTCTTCTCTTTAAAAAGGTTACATTTCCCGGGGCGCCTGGGTGGCTCCGTCATTGAGTGTCTGCCTTCAGCTCAGATCATGATCCCAGAGTCCTGGGATCGAGTCCTGCCTCAGGTTCCCTGCTCCGTAGGAAGCCTGCTTCTCCCTCTCCCACTCCCTCTGCTGTGCCTCTCTTGCTATGTCTATCTCTGTCAAATAAATAAATAAAATCTTTTGAAAAATCAAAAATTTTTTTTAAATTTTAAAAAGATTCACTTTCCCAGTATCCTCTAGAAGGCACAGTAATTTTTGTCACCATGAATTATTTTTTATTAAATTATTCCCTGTTTACCAGTTCCTTAGGAACTCTGTGGCATAATCACATTGACAAGCCAAACAAATGTACTTACTGAAGGGACTTTCATGTCAGACTGCTTGGGTTTGAATCCCAGCTCTGTGTCTTTCTTAATTGTGTGACCTTAGGCAAGACACTTAATCTCTCTGAGTTCAGATTTTCTCCTCTAAAAACTGGAGATAGTAATGGGAATATATCATAGGTTTGTAATGAGGACAAAACTGAGTTAATCTCTCTAATGGATTTTGAACACTAATAATAGTGCTATCAAGAATTAACAGTTGTCAAGTATTATATATATCACATTTCAAGTATTATATATATCAAATATTATATATCAAGTATTACTACTACAGTTAGCAATAACAATATCAAATATTGTTATTCACTGCCTTCAAAGTTTTAAAATATATTTGAGGCTATAATTTTTTCTTTTTGAGTTTAATTTTTTAAGTACATAATTCAGTGGTTTTCGGTTTATTCACCAAGCCATACAACCATCACCATGATGTAATTCCAGAACATTTCATCACTGCACAGAGAGATTTCTACATGTTACCAGCCACTTCCCACCCTCTGTAGTCACTCATTTACCTTTGGTCTCTATGGACTTGCCTGTTATGGACATTCTGTATAAATGGAATCATAGAATGCATGGCCCTAATATGTCCAATTCTTTCACTTATTACCATAGTATTTTCAAAATTCATCCATGTTGTCACATGTACCATCAATACTTCATTTCTTTTTATGGCCAAATTATACTCCATTGTATGGACATACCACATTTTGTTTATCCATTCGTTGGTTGATAGATATTTACATTGTTTCTACTTTAGGGCTATTATGAATAATGCTGTTATGGATATTCATATACAAGTTTTTGTGTGGAAGTAAGTTTTCAGTTATCTTGGGTAAATACTTAGGAGTGGAATTGCTGTGTCATGTGATAACTTTATTTTTAACTTTTTTGAGGAGCCTCCGAACTGTTTTCCAAGATGATCACACCATTCTTTTTTTTTTTTTTTTTAAGATTTTATTTATTTATTTGACAGAGAGAGATCACAGTAGACAGAGAGGCAGGCAGAGAGAGAGAGAGAGGGAGAGGGAAGCAGGCTCCCCGCCGAGCAGAGAGCCCGATGCGGGACTCGATCCCAGGTCCCTGAGATCATGACCTGAGCCGAAGGCAGCAGCTTAACCCACTGAGCCACCCAGGCGCCCTGATCACACCATTCTATAGTCCCACTAGCAATATATGAGGTTTCCAATTTCTCCACATTCTCATCAACACTCATTATTGTTTGTCTTTTTGATTATAGTCATCCTAGTAGGTATGAAATGGTATCTCACTGTGGTTTTGATATGCAATTTTGTTAATGACCAATGGTATCAAGCATATGCTTATTAGCCATTTGTATATATTTTGTGAAATGTTTATTCAAGTCCTTTGCCGGTTTTAAAATTGGGATGTAAATATTCTTTATACATTCTGGTTATAAGTCTGTAATCAAGTATATAACTTGCATATATTTTTTCCCATTCTATGAACTGTTATTTCACTTTCTTGATGGTGTCCTTGAAAGCACAGACGTCTTTATTGTTGAAGAAGCCCATTTAAAAATTTTTCATTTTGTCTTTTATCATTTATGCTTTTTAAATCATGCCTAGAAAACATTGCCTCATCCAAAGCCACAAAAATTTATGCCTAGGTTTTCTTCTAAGACTTTTATTTATAGTTTTAGCTTTTACATTTAGGTATGTGATCCATTTTGAGTTAATTTTTGTGTATGGTATGAGACAGGGATCCAAATTCATTCTTTGGCATTCTGGATAGTATGTCTATCCATCTACCAGTACTACACTGTCTTGACTACCATAACTTTAGAGTAAGTTTGAAATTGGGAAGTGTAAAACCTCCAACTTCATTCTTTTTAAGATTGTTTTGGCTACTCTGTGTGCCTTACATTTCCATACGAATTTTAGGTCAGCTTGTTAATTTCTCCAAAACCAGTAGTTGGGATTATATTGAATTTCTGGATCAATTTGGGAAGTATTGACATCTTAATGGTATTGACAGTAAATCTCCCAAACTATGAACATAAGATTATTCTATTTATTTAGGTCCTTTTTCATCTTACTTAGCAATGTTTTATAGTTCTCAGTGTACACATCTTATATTTCTTTTGATGTTACTATAAATGGAATTGTTTTCTTAATTTCATTTTCAGATCGATCATTGCTAGTGTATAGAAATACAACTAATTTTTGTATATTGATCTTGTACCCTGCAAACATATTGAACTCATTTATTAGCTCTAATAGTTTTGTGTGTGTATGTGGATTCCTTAGGATTTTCTATGTATAAAATTATGTTATTCACGAAAAGGGTAACTTTTACTTCTTCCTAAAATGCATTTCCAATGCATTTTACCTCTTTTTCTTCGTTTTACCCTGAGTAAACCTCTAGTACAATGTTGAATAGAAGTAGAAGGAGGGAGCATCCTTGTCTTGTTCATGCTCTTAGGAGACAGCTTTTAGTCTTTCATTATTAAGTATAATATTAGGGGTTCCTGGGTGGCTCAGTTGATTGAGTGTCTCACTATTGGTTTTAGTTCTGGTCGTGATCTCAGGGTCATGGGATCCAGCCCTGTGTCAGGCTCCATGGTCAGCCGGGGATCTGCTTGAGATTCTCTCCTTCTCCCTCTGCCCTTCCCCTACTCACTGTGTCTCTCAAATAAATAAACAATTTTTTTTTTTTAAAGCATGATGTTAGCTGTGGGTTTTTCATAGATAGCCCTCTTCAAGATGAGAAAGTTGGGGCGCCTGGGTGGCTCAGTGGGTTAAGCCACTGCCTTTGGCTCGGGTCATGATCTCAGGGTCCTGGGATCGAGCCCCACATCGGGCTCTCTGCTCAGCGGGGAGCCTGCTTCCTCCTCTCTCTCTGCCTGCCTCTTTGCCTGCTTGTGATCTCTGTCAAATAAATAAATAAAATCTTTTAAAAAAAATGAGAAAGTTCTCCTCTATTTCCAGTTTGTTGTGTATCTTTTATTATAAAATGTTGTTAGGTTCTCTCAAGTGTCTTTTTCTACATGTATTGAAATGTTCATGTGGTTTTTTTTTCCCTTTCACTTTTAATATAATATATTAAATTGATTGGTTTTCATATATTGAACTATCCTTGCATTCCTGAGATAAATCCCACTAAGTCATGGTGTACAATTTTTTAAAAAAGATTTTATTTATTTATCTTATTTTAGAGAGAGAGCATGACATGGGGCTTGATCTAATGACCCTGAGATTGTGACCTGAGTCAAAACCAAGAGTGGGATGCTTACGTGACTGAACTGCCCACTCATACCCCAGTCATACCCTGGTGTATGATCTTTTAAAAATGATGCTGAATTCAGCTCACCAGTATTTTGTTGAGGATTTTTGTATCTGTATTCATAAGGGATATTGATCTATAGTTCTCTTCTTTGTGTTGTCTTTGTTGGTACTGGAGTGATACCTTATAAAATGAATTGGGAAATTGGGACAACTATAGGAATCTGTTCATTCATGTAGGTTATCTATATCTATAATTAACATTTAATTGTTTATAGTATGTCTTTGTAATCCTTTTTATTTCTGTAAGTTTGGTAGTAATCACCCTGCTTTCACTTGTGATTTTAGCAATTTTAGTCTTCCTTCTTTTTATCTTAGTCAGTCTTGTTAAATCTTTGTCACTTGTTACTACTTTTTAAAAAAAACCTTTAGGTTTCTTTGATTTTTCTCTTTTGTTTTTATATACTCTAGTTCATATATTTCTGTCCACTTATTTTTTCCTTTCCTCTACTTACTTTCAGTTTGATTTTCTCTTTGTTTTCTAGTTCTTTAATGTATTCAGTTAGGTTACTGATTTAAGCTCTTTTTTCTTCTTCCAATATAGGCAATTGCCACTATACATTTTTTTTTCCTGCCCGAAAAACAAGCTTGTTGAAAAATCATTCAGTGCTAAATGCATGGAATATAAGATGTAATGCTTAGCGTCTGAGGCTCCAAGAGGTATTATTAACGACACGGATTTGCGTTTCTGCAAGAGGAGCAAAAGCAGAACTCATTTCTATTATCAATGTTAACTTTGTATTATCTTCAGTATACTAACCAAAAGCTATCAAACCTGACATTATTTTCAGAACTAGGATATAAACAATACAATCTATTACTCTATTAGTTTCACCCTATCAATCAGCCAGTGTTTTTCTTGATGTCAGTGCTGATGTATCTATCTCGGTCTAACAGTTTGTTTATTTAACGGATGGTTACATCTCTGGGTTGTTTGTTAGGACTGCCAACTAAAGAAACTAGAGCTAAACTAACTTTCTGTTTTTCTAATTATTTAAAAAAAAATATTTTTGGAAGACAGTTTCTCCTGAGAACAGCTAAATAAACAGCTTTAAGAAAGAAAAATGTACTGGCAAGTACTTCATCCTTCAAGACCCAGTGAAATTACAACTTTTCTTTGAAGTCTTTCCTGATCTTCCAGAAGATTATGTGTTTTTCCAATTCTGTCTTACTTTATAGGATTTGCCATGTGTTAGTGTTGTTATTTGTGTTACAAATAGTTGTTATTTGTGTTACAGTGTCTTTCCCGGTAGACTGTAAGACTGAATTCTGGGAGGTTGTTGAACATGCTTTATTCATCACCAGGGCCTGACGCATTGCCTGGTACTCAACACTATTCATCTAGGAACATGGCTACCAGCCAGTGCTGGGATTTTAGCCATGAGAATATGTGGGACCTCAGAAGTTCATTTTGCCTCTGTTGCCTTCTCATTTGCTCTCCCATTATCAAAGTGGTTGGGATTGATAGTGTTATTTTCACTTTAAAATTGGGGAGACATGGTACAGAGAATTTAAGTCAATTCCCACAAGTAACCCAAAAAAGTCTTAGCTTTCATTTAAATTTTAAATTGTACTTAAATTTGGGGCGCCTGGGTGGCTCAGTGGGTTAAGCCGCTGCCTTCGGCTCAGGTCATGATCTCAGGGTCCTGGGATCGAGTCCCACATCGGGCTCTCTGCTCGGCAGGGAACCTGCTTCCCTCTCTCTCTCTGCCTGCCTCTCCATCTACTTGTGATTTCTCTCTGTCAAATAAATACATTCAAAAAAATCTTCAAAAAAATAAATTGTACTTAAATTTATGTAGTATAAATTTTCTGTTATCAGCCTGCTAAAATGATGCAATGCCCTTCTCTGAGGCTACCTCCCATAAGGTATCTATTAGCAAATCAAGTTCATGTTTTTCCCTAGTATAAGGCAAATATTCCTATAGTAGAAAAAAACGTGACAAATTTTACCAAAAACCCTAGAAGAGAGACTGCTGTTGTTTTAAACTTTTCCTTGACCCTAGTATCAAAGCTAACTGAGAGAGCCATTTGTTTCTTTTTCTTTCCATTCCTTTCACCCTGAAGGTGGAGGGCTTCCTCCGCTACTACTCCTTTATGAATATATTCCAGCAGAGGGAGCTCCAACTGCTTTACAACTACTAATGGAACCTTCTACCTCCCTCTCCACCTATCCCAGAGACAAATTTTGGCCTCATTCTGGTGCCGAGTAGTTGAATGGGTCTCTGACTTTTCCCTAGGGATACATTAGAAGCTGATAGGTGTGAACAATTTGAAGAGAAAGACTGTATTACATCATTCATCTCCATATTCAATTAAGGTCATATTTAAATATTCATTATGAAGTACAGAACATAATTTTTTTTAAGATTTTATTTATTTATTTGACACAGAGAGAGAGATTACAAGTAGGCAGAGAGGCAGGCAGAGAGAAGGGGGGAAGCAGGCTCCCTGCTGAACAGAGAGCCCAATGCGGGGCTCTATCCCAGCACCCTGAGACCATGACCTGAGCTGAAGGCAGAGGCTTAACCCACTGAGCCACCTAGGCGCCCTAGAACATAATTTTTAATGCTTGGGATTGCTAAAGTTAGAGACCATGATAGAGGATGATTAAATGATAAAAACCATGCTTCCTCCACTCCCCCCACCTCCCCCGCAAAGATTCAGCTTGTCCAATTCATATCAAAGGATGACACATACATGGATTTTTTTTTTCCTGGTAAAACAGTACTTTTTAATGACAACATGCTCTATGCTTCACAATCTCATCACTAGGACTAATTGCTGTTCAGTATGCCTTATAACCAGAATTTCTACGCATAGACAAATGTGTTTGTTTTTATAAGATAGGGATTAGGGGCACCAGGGTGGCTCCCTGGGTTAAAGCCTCTGCCTTTGTCTCAGGTCATGATCCCAGGGTCCTGGGATTGAGCCCCATGTTGGGCTCTCTGTTCAGCATGGAGCCTGCTTCCTCCTCTCTCTCTGCCTGCCTCTCTGTCTACTTGTGATCTCTGTCTGTCAAATAAATAAATAAAATCTTTATTTAAAAAATAAGGTAGGGATTATACTCCATGCTCTTATGTCTACCTTTCTATTTATTTATTTGTTTATTTATTACTTTTTTTAAAATTCCAGTATATACACACTATTATATTACTTTTAGGTATACAATATAGTGACTCAATTCCATACATTACTCAGTGTTCACAATAAATATATTCTTAATTCCATTTACCTATTTCACCCATCGCCCCACCCACCACTCCTCTGATAACCAGCAGTTTGTTCTCTGTATTTAAGAGTCTGGGTTTTTTGGTTTGTCCCCCTTTTTTTCCCTTTGTTTGTTTTGCTTTTTAAATCCCACATATGAATGAAATTATATGATATTTGTCTTTCTTGTACTGACTTATTTCACTTAGCATTATACCCTCCAGATTCACCCATGTTGTTGCAAATGACAAGATTTCATTCTTTTTTATGGCTGAGTAATATTCCTGTTTTTTAATGATGAGTAATATTCCTGTGTGTGTGTATAAAACATTTTCTTTTTTTTTTTTTTAAAGATTTTTTATTTATTTATTTGAGAGAGAGAGACAGTGAGAGAGAGCATGAGCGAGGAGAAGGTCAGAGAGCGAAGCAGACTCCCCATGGAGCTGGGAGCCTGATGTGGGACTCGATCCCGGGACTCCAGGATCACGCCCTGAGCCGAAGGCAGTCGTCCAACTAACTGAGCCACCCAGGCGTCCCTATAAAACATTTTCTTAATCCATTCATCTATCGATGGACACTTGGGTTGCTTCCATAATTTGGCTGTTGTAAATAGACAAGAATATTTTTACATTTTTTTCATTTAGTAGGTCAGATCCTTAAAAATAGCTTTATATCTACAACATGGACCCAAAACTCATCCCACTCTAAATGTACTGATCCAGGGACACCTGGGTGGCTCAGTTGGTTGGACAACTGCCTTCGGCTCAGGTCATGATCCTGGAGTCCCAGGATCGAGTCCCGCATCGAGCTCCCAGCTCCATGGGAAGTCTGCTTCTCTCTCTGCCCTTCTCCTCACTCATGCTCTCTCTCACTGTCTCTCTCTCAAATAAATAAATAAAATCTTTAAAAATAAATAAATGGGGCGCCTGGGTGGCTCAGTGGGTTAAGCCGCTGCCTTCGGCTCAGGTCATGATCTCAGGGTCCTGGGATCGAGTCCCACATCGGGCTCTCTGCTCTGCAGGGAGCCTGCTTCCTCCTCTCCCTCTCTCTGCCTGCCTCTCTGTCTGCTTGTGATCTCTGTCTGTCAAATAAATAAATAAAATCTTTAAAAAAAAAATAAATAAATAAATAAATAAATGTACTGATCCATTCAAGAGTTGAATGCTAAATGCAGTAAATTGTTGGCTAGCTTGTGATTTTGAAATATATGTATTTAATAAATCAGGAGTAGCTGGGTGGCTCAGTTGGTTAAGCATCTGACACTTGATCTCAGCTCAGGTCTTGATCTCAGGGTCCTGAGTTTGAGCCCCACATTGGGCTCCATACTGGGTGTAGAAACTACTTAAAAAACAAATGAAATAATAAACAATGGAAAAATACTGAGTATCTTCTACAGGCTGGCTATGATGATTAAAAAAACTGCATTTATAAAAATCACTGAGGCTAGGTGGCTCAGTCTGTTAAGTTTCTGCCTTCGCTCAGGTCATGATCCCAGGGTCCTGGGATCCAGTCCCCGTCTAGCTCCTTGCTCAGCAGGGAGCCTAATTCTCCCTCTCCCTCTGCTTGCAGCTAGTCTTATGCATATACAGGCACATTCTCTCTCTTTCTGTCTCTCTGACAAAGAAATAAATAAAATCTTTTTAAAAAATTGTATATTTTAAGGTTTGTTAACTCTGAATTCAGATGAGTCATTCTGACAGAATGTGATAGGTTTAAATTAGAATATGGTTGTAGAGATAATGTGTTAGGAGAAAATGAGATCTTGTGAACAAAGAAACTGCATAATCATGTTTGATTGGATTTGAGTACAAAAAAGAAAAAAGATTAAATAGCAGATTCCCTATTTCAAATTTTGGAGGCCAAGAGAATTTCGTTGTCACTGAGAAAGTTGGGAATAGTAACTGATTGGAAGTCAGGGCTCAACATGCAAATATTCAATATTTTGATAGGAGAGCCAATGGAGAGACTTAGTAGGTTATAGAAAGACTCATGTGAGGGGCACCTGGCTGGTCCAGTCAGTAGGTCATGAGACTTACGATCTTGAGAGTGTGGGTTTGAGCTCCACATTGGGCATAGAGCTTACTTCAGGAAAAAAAAGACTCATGTGAGTGGTCATTGGTACAGAGCATAAGGTTAAACTTCAACATGCATTAGATACCTGAGGGAAGGAGATGTCAGAGGCCTCTATTAGACAGGTCTGCTCTTAGGGAAGAATAGCTGAGCAACAGAGCATTATAGCATGACCTTCAGTTGGTACTACAGCAATGTCTTCCTATAATTATCCTTATGTCTAGAAAGAAGGCAGGTCATTAAAAAAGGAAAAGACTGACCAACAGGAACATTAAAAGTTTGTCATTACATTTTTAAAGATTATTTATTTATTTATTTATTTGGGAGACCACATGAGCGAGAGTATAAACAGGGGCAGGGGGTGGGCAGAGGGAGAAGACTCCCACTGACCAGGGAGCCCAACTCAGGGCTTAATCCCAGGACCCCTGGATCATGACCTAAGCCGAAGGCATATACTTAACCGACTGAGCCACCCAGGTGCCTGGTTCATCCTTATTATTAATCAAAGAAATAAAATTAAATATTTGGAAGGACTATACCAAGAAAATAGGATTGATAAAGTTGTTGGGAAATAAAAAATCTCATCATCGCTGGTAAACCTTCCTGGGGCCCACTTAGATTAAGATATCACAAATCTTTTGACTTTGTATGCCCTCTGATTTCCTACATTTAGGGAAATATTTTGATGATTTAGCTGTAAGTTATACAACCTAATCGTCTTTTTTGAAAACCAAAAAACTCAGAACAATCAAAAATGAAAGTTTGGTTAAAGGGATAGTAATAGGGGCACCTGGGTGTCCCATTGGTTAAGGGTCAGACTCTTGATTTCCATGCAGGTCATGCTCTCAGGATTGTGCAACAGAGTCATGCATTTGGGCTCTGCACTCAGTGGGGAATCTGCTTCTCCTTCTGGCCCAACTCTCCCCCAACCCACACCAGCTTGTGTGCTCATTTGCATTCTCTCTCTCTCAAATAAGTAAATAAAAATTAAAAAAAAAAAATAAAAGGATAGTAAAAAATAAATAAATTTTAAAAATAAATAAAAGGATAGTAATAGTAAATCCATATAGTGAAACAGTCTATAATAATTTTTCAATGTTGTTAAAAATAAATACTTTTTTAAAAAAGATATTTAATTGACAGAGAGAGAGAGAGCACACAAGCAGGGGGAGTGACAGGCAAAGGGAGAAGGAGAAGCAGGCTCCCCGCTGAGCAGGAGCTTGATCCCAGGACCCCAGGGTCATGGCCTGAACCGAAGGCAGACGGTTAACTGACTGAGCCACACAGGCACCCCTATAAGTGCTTTCTGACAAGTTATTCAGTATATATTCTCAAGTGAGAAAAAATTTTTAAAAAACTAATATTAATTCATGTAAAGAAAATGACTCAAAGGATACACAGCAAGACATTAACAGTTACTATTTTAGAATAGTAGTATTATTTTCAAATTTTCAACAATAAGCATATGTTGCTCTTATAAGATAACACTAACATTTACTTTTAGTTTTTAAAAATGTGTTTGTAGGGCGCCTGGGTGGCTCAGTGGGTTAAACCACTGCCTTCGGCTCAGCTCATGATCCCAGGGTCCTGGGATCGAGTCCCTCATCGGGCTCTCTGCTCAGCAGGAAGCCTGCTTTCCTCTCTCTCTCTCTGCCTGCCTCTCTGTCTATTTGTGATCTCTGTCTGTCAAATAAACAAATAAAATCTTTTAAAAAATAAAAAAATAAAAATGTGTTTGTAATTTTCCTCTAGTAGTTCAGAAACATGTTTAGATACCATGAAAACAAAGGAAAAGGAAAATATCAGGGTAGAGAATTTATATCAATGCACATCCTTTGTATACTCCTGCTGTGAGTGAGTTGACTATCTTTGGTATATCTTATCATTCTACCCTAGAAATGAACCTGAAGATCAGAATTTAAGTCAGACTTTTCTCATCTGGGAGATGACTCCATGAAGCATGGGCAGCAGAAAGGTGGAATGAAAAAGAAAAGAGAAGGAAGCTATTAAATGTGCCTTATCATGCAGAATACCGCTATGGGCAACTGGGTTCAATCCCCAGAGGAATTCTGGGAAACTGTGTAGAAGATACCTCAGAATGGCCCCTCATCAAGTAGGTGAGTTTGCTGTGATTTTAGTCACCAACTCCCTGTCACTGTTTGAGAGCTACTTGTGAAAGAAAGGGAAGACAGCTAACTCTCCAGCATGGCTAGCCTCTCCTGCCTACGGGTAAACAAGGCAGCCCAAAAAACCCTCAGGTGAAGAGTCACAGATGTCCACACCTAGAAGCCTAGATTCTAGCTGCATGTTCACTGCCCAACTTCAGGAAACACCCCTACTGACACACTTGTGTAAAAATCCTAACATCTAGAGGTCTTGTCCTTTCTAATATTGACTGAGTGACCACCCCCAACCCCAACCACTGAATGTCCACATAGTAATACGAAGATATAACATGAAGGAGTAAGTAGGGTGTGATGATAAAAAGAGGGAGAGGATTAAGAAGATTGCAGTTTTTGTCAGCTGCTCTTTGCTAAACACTGTGTTAGATGCTGTGGAAACAGAAAAGAAGTATAATTTATAAATTCTGGTCCACAGAGCTTACAATAAAATGGAATATGTATATACATGTGCCACTTTAAAGTGATAATAAAGGATGTATATAGTTCAGTGTCTGTGCCAGTGATACAGATAACATGCTGAGGAGAGAGGCATTTCCATATTTAAAAGTAGGTCATACACTGACATAGCCCAGACCAGAGGATTATATTACAATTGAGAGTGACAGCACTCTAGGTGATAAGCCCAGCATGAACAAAAATGTAATAGCAGGTGTGCTGAATATCTTTCAGTTATCTCTATCCTGCTTTATGCCAGAAAAGCTGACGTTTATGAACAAAATTAACAGATTTCTTTGTCCTCTGGCTTCAGCAGCTGCCTTTGGCAGGGGCTTTCACTTGAGGTCAGAGAGAAGGAGAGAAAGGTTGGAGAAAAGTTCTATCCCAACTTCCTTCTCTCAGGGTCACTGCGAGTTAGCTGCTTTCCTTTAGGAAGTCTTTATTATAATCAGGAGGCTCTCTATACATAGCTTTCTCTCCTCTCCACCTTCGAGTAACTACTCTCTCTCTCTCTCTCACGTTTTTTTTATAAGTGGGGTTTTTTAAAAAAGATTTTATTTATTTATTTGACAGAGATTACAAGTAGGCAGAGAGGCAGGCAGAGAGAGGAAGAAGCAGGCTCCCCACAAAGCAGAGCCCGATGCAGGGCTCAATCCCAAGACCCCGGGATCACAACCCGAGCCGAAGGCAAAGGCTTTAACCCACCGAGGTACCCTGGTGCCCCTACTAACTACTCTCTTACTAGCTCAGGAATATTGTACTGTTCCTAGGAGGTTTTCCTAGAACCTATCTAGAACTTTATTAAATTTTCAAATTGCTCCTCAAATGTACTGCGGGTTTTCTGTCATAATTAAATTTCTGTCTAATTAAAAGGATGGAAAGGGGCTCCCTTGAGACAAGAGTGAAATATTTGGCAGAGTTTGAGGAAAGAGTTCGTGTCTTGAAGTAGAGGCAGGTAAGACAAACATTTTCTTTTTAATCTGTTTTCCAAAGAAAAATGACACTACAGATTTGAGGACAATATTCTGAGTGAAGTGTAAACATTCTTGACTGACATGTAAATGGCTGCTTGCCAATGAGCACAAGTCACATGTTCTCTATTCTGAGCCCTCTTTGGCCTCATCTGTTTTTTGCTCAACAGTTGTGAGCATAAAGGAACTCTTTCTGTGGGTACCTCGGCCAGGTAGGTACACATCCAATTATCCTCTGCTCTTCTATGATCCAAGCTTTAGCTGATGATAAGAGTAGCAGCTGAAACCTTCCAAATAGGCTGAACAACAGGCTATTCTATTCTAGTAATCCAGATTGCCTCTGAGAAAATTGGCTGAAACTTTCACTTCTGATTCTGCTTCCTTAAAAAAAAAATAAACTTATAACAATTTTTCTTGTTCAGTGTTGACTTATAAACCCCCAAAGAGAATCAACTACAAAGAGGATCTGTCAACATGGGGGTGCTGGAGGGGTAGGAAAAGAATAAATGAAACAAGATGGGATTGGGAGGGAGACAAACCATAAAAGACACTTAATCTCACAAAACAAACTGAGGGTTGCTGGGGTAGGGGGGTAGGGAGAGGGTGGTGGGGTTATGGACATTGGGGAGGGTATGTGCTATGGTGAGTGCTGTGAAGTGTAAACCTGGCGATTCACAGACCTGTACCCCTGGGGCTAATAATACATTATATGTTAATAAAAAATATTTTTTTAAAAAAGAGCATCTGAAATTTGAGCTACCTTCTGGATCATCTGTGTAAGGATAATGAGTGCATGAGTTCTAGATGATGGCTATACCACAGTCAGCAAGTCCTTCGGCGAAAGAGTTACAACATCTTCAAAAGGTTGCAATGAAATAATCTCAGAGTGTGGACTTACAGTTTCTATGAAAAATGGTCAAGGCCTAGTGAAGTAAATTCACATACTCTGTCTGATTACTCAACCTTGGTTTATCATTTTTAATCAGTGGTTTTCATCTGCTGATTTCTTCTTGGCTCCTGACTATTGTACCATCTTTCTCTGCTGACCCAGTGAAAAAGCAGTTCTAAGTTGCTAATTAGTAAGGAAAGGAAGCCTGCAGGCCTGGGCAGGCCACTATGCCAGTTCCAAAATTTGGAAGCAGCCACGTTTTGTTTATCAGAGAGAGATATTATTCCTTTTACAACTGGAAATTCTCATCCCTCAAGGCCTGTAGTGAGATTGTTCCGGTGGTTTGATGGTCATCAGGGACTCAGGCTCCTTTTGTTCTTTTTTCTTTCTTTCTTTGTGTTTTGTTTTTTTTTTTTAAGATTTTATTTATTTATTTGAGAGGTAGAGATCATAAGTGGCCAGAGAGGCAGGCAGAGAGAGAGAGAGGTGGAAGGAGGCTCCCTGCCAAGCAGAGAGCCCGATGCGGGGCTCGATCCCAGGACCCCGGGATCGCAACCTGAGCTGAAGGCAGAGGCCTTAACCCACTGAGCCACCCAGGCGCCCCTCTGTTCTTTTTTTACCATCTTATACATGACCCAAATAACCTCTTGGTCCAAGATGGCTGCTAAAACTCAAGCCATTACTTCCAGGAAGAGAAAAGGATGAGAGGATCCTCCCGGCAGAATCAACTCTCCCTTTAAGCAGCCATCCCTCAAATTCAATGCAACACTCTAATGAATAGAACTTATTTGTCAGAGAGGCAGAAAGATAATTTGTTAGCTAGATACATAGCCATCCCTCAAAAAACCTGGGGTTCTCTTATTCACAAAGAAGGCAAGAAGATACAGTTTTGTGGTTTTTTTTGTTTTTTTTTTTATTTCCAATTTATTTATTTTCAGAAAAACAGTATTCATTATTTTTTCACCACACCCAGTGCTCCATGCAAGCTGTGCCCTCTATAATACCCACCACCTGGTACCCCAACCTCCCACCCAAGAAGATACAGTTTAAGCACCTAACAGTATATGCCATGCTGCATTTGTTTTACTTTAAATAAACTAATATTTCAAAAAATAAACTTTTAAGAGAGAGACTCCATTATGACACTGAAGATGTTATCAGAAATCTAATGTAATGTAGATCTATATCTTTTTTTTTTTTTTAAAGATTTATTTATTTGACAGAGAGAGATCACAAGTAGGCAGAGAGGCAGGCAGAGAGAGAGAGAGGAAGGGAAGCAGGCTCCCCGCCAAGCAGAGAGCCCAATGCGGGACTTGATCCCAAGTCCCTGAGATCATGACCCGAGCCGAAGGCAGCGGCTCAACCCACTGAGCCACCCAGGCGCCCATAGATATATATCTTTAATGAAACAAGTACTTCTCTTTTTTTCAAATTTATCTTAAAAAAATGTTTATTTATTTGACAGAGAGAGGGAGAGAGAACACAAGCAGGGGAGCAGCAGGGAGGGAGAAACTGGCTCCCTACTGAGCAAAGAACCTAACGCGGAGCTCAATCCCAGGACCTCAGGATCCTGACCTAATCAGGATCATGGCCTGAGCCAAAGGCAGATGCTTAACTAATTAAGCCACTGGGTACCCCTAAATTTTTTTTTAATCTTTTTAGTAATCTCTACACCCAACATGGGGCTTGAACTCATGACCCCAAGATCAAGAGTTGCACATTCTTCTATTTGAGCCAGGCAGGTGCCCCAAAACAAGTGCTTTCCATATTTGTTTCACGGTGTCAGTTTCTACCATATATATAAGGATACAATTTTGCTCTGAAGTGTATTGCAAGTATTTCAAACATAGATGTTGGAAGACAGAGTTTCTCTAAATGTATTTTCTGATGTCTAAAGTCACAATACTTACAGAGTCAGGTAGGGATGGAGGCAAATTGCTCTCATTCTGTCCTTTCCCTTTTTGCTCTGGAGAGAATTCCACAGCTCCCCACATATGCAGTTCGAGAATTCAACTGTGTGTAGGCAAGTTCACAGGAAATGGAAAGTGATTTGATCTGGGCAGGATTGAGTAGCAAAAGTGAAATGTTAGAAATGGGGAAAACCCAGGTTAAATTATAAATTGTAAAAACTCGCAAACATAAGTAATTTGAACTTAATGCACAAATTGAACTAGCAGTGGTCATACCAAGGATGCTTTCTGTTTTAGCTCTGTCCACTGACCTGCCCCCAAACCACCCCAAATACTATCACTCTAAACAAGAACTGTATATCAACTGTGTAAATATATCCTCAAGTAATGTTCTATAGCCCAGAGCTGCACCCACACTCCTTCTACTCATTTTTTTTTCTCATGTCAAATTGGTCTTTTAGAGATATTCTGAAGCCACCAGTGGGAATTAGCTACTGTCCTTCAGGAAGCAGAATTGTATAGTTGTGACAGGATCTTAGAGCCTACAAGCTATAATATTTACTACTTAGCCCTTTACAGAAAATATTTGTTCTTTATTGCACAAAGTTTATATATATTCATTTATTGCCTGAGCGCTTATTAAATAGTTACTATATATCAAGTACTAGGCTCCTACTTTCTATTTAAGAGTCTTTCAGATAAATTAAAGAGGTCGATAACTAATTAAAATGCTCACTGATCAGTGTTACATTTGGGGCAAAAATAGGTTAGAGTGTGAGCATAACTGTAAGGAACTAACCCAGAATTGTGGAGAGGGCACCATAACCAGGGAAGACTTCCTCATGAAAATAGTATCTAAGTTAATATTGAATGATGATCGGGTGGTAGTGAGGCAAAGAGGGAGCAAGCACAGCAAATATAAAGGCCCAGAGAAAATTAGGGAAATGCAAGTATTTCAGAGCTCACAATGGAAAAAGGTTAGCAAAGGTTTAGAGATAGTTACATCAGATTATTGGCAAGAGTAATGGATGTTAGAATGGTCTTAAATTAACTAAAATAGTTATAAGCTGGGCTACTGGACAAAGGCCAGAAAATGCAGGCATCTGGTATGTTGTGGGGCAGAAGGCAGGAAGTGATGGTTGTGAAAGGGAAGCTGAAGCACTACAGTAAATTTGGGTCATGGAAGAGGGTGATAAGATATGGGTCGAGGAGTTGCAGGAAAGTACAAGCCAGGGACTCTCTCTGACTTGGACCAGGAGAAGTGGTCTTGCTAGTAGTGCTCAGGGTCTTTAAGGATGTTCTCATGTTCTGGCTGTCTCTAGGAACATGCCCTTTGATTGCAAAGCTGTGCCTCCATTGCAAATGAAGATAAAAATTGTCCTCTTCATTAATCTTCCCAAATCCATCTGTAGGCCCCAGCTGAAATTCTATTGGAGATTATAAAGCCTTTTATTTCAGGATTAGAGATAAAGATGCCTTCTATACTTTAGCTTAAAATGCAAATGTCCATTAAAGTTAAAACACTATGATTGATTCAGACCAAAGTACATCAGTCAATGAGTCAACAGATATCAGACCTTTTCCAGTTTAATTTATGAGACTTTGTGGGATTTAGGGAAGGGAACTCTTTGCTTATTAAGGCAAGTGCTGTTTATTCTCAAAAGGAGCTAGAGGGGAATCAGTAAAAGCTAAGAAAATATTTGTTGTCAGATGAGGAAATATGTGTCCTTTAGGGAGGAAAAAATTTTCCTTGTCCCTCCTAGGATCCCTGGCTGGGTGTGAAGATTAAACTGACCTGAAGAAGTGACCAGAGTAGGAAGCTTTGTACCTTTTAGACAAAGAAGTAATACATTTCTGACAAATTGACAAGACAAAGGGATTTGGGCTGGGGTACTAAACAGTGAAGTAACTAGGAAGATAAGGGTAAGTTTAACAAGGTTTGTTTATATAGGCTTCTTGGCCTTAAATTCCATTTCTGGTGATGAAAATGTCTTCCTTTGGGGCATCTGGGTGGCTCAGTGGGTTAAAACCTCTGCCTTTGGCTCAGGCTCAGGTCGTGATCCCAGGGTCCTGGGATGGAGCCCCACATCTGGCTGTCTGCTCAGTGGGGTGCCTGCTTCCCCCCCCCTTCTCTGCCTAGTTGTGACCTGTCTGTCAAATAAATAAATAAAATCTTTAAAAAAAAAAGAGAGAGAAAGAAAGAAAAATGTCTTCTTTCTCCTGGTGCAGGGAGGGCTCTATTTACATGGCAGTTTCTTTTTTGTTTTGTTTTGTTTTGTTTTTTTTAGATTTTATTTGTCAGAGATAGAGCACACAAGCAGGGGGAGAAATGGGAATTTCTATGATAGAAATAGAAATAGGCAGAGGGAGAAGGTGTCTCTATATGGCGGTCTTGTGAATGTTTCAGGTAAGAAAGGTGAGAGGGTGAGCTGCAGAGAGACCTTCCTACTTCTGCCATTTTTTTCAAATTCCTTCAGCTTTATTCAATATGCCAACATGCTATATATGGGGGTAGCATGTCCTGAACCCCATAAAAGGTATATCTTGTTTTGTGAGATACTTTTTTTTTAAATAATTGAGAGCATCTGGGGGGATATATTACTTTCTGGAGAAGGAGTCTTTTCCCTTACCCCAACTTTATTGATATTTGTTTTGAAAATTTCATTTAATTTTCAGATTTATTTATTTATTTATTTATTTATTTATTTCAATTTTTTGGCGTGATTCTTCTTTCCCAACAAAAAGTTCTAGATTGGTGTACCTTGTATGTTCCCCACTTCCCTTATCACTCTATGCATACCTTTTCATTTGTTAGTTTTCTGCCCCCTCACTAGAGTGCTGGGACTGTTAGTTTTGTTCACTGTGTTATTTCCCATTTCACAGTGTCTAGCTCATAGTTCAATGTTCAGTAAATATTCTTGAATAAATAAATGGTAAGAGTATTGAAATTTTGTTTATATTTCTTTGATGTAGTTGGTAATTACAAGTAACCAATTGCTTTGCATATGTCAATAATAAGATAAAAAGCCACTCTGCCCTATAAGCATTTTTTATTTCATTTTAATTTTTTTAAAGTAAACTCTAGGCCCAACATGCCGCTTGAACTCATGACCCTGGGATCAAGACTCACATGCTCTACCAACTGAGCCACCCAGGCACCCTACACAGCATTTTTTAGGAGACACAGTACACCTGATTAAAAAGAAAAGTTCATATTATATAAAAAATTCTATTAGATGAAATCTTGCTGTTTGTGACGACGTAGATGGAACTATGCTTAGTGAAATAAGTCAATTGGAGAGAGACAACTATCATATGATCTCCCAGATATGAGGAAGGGGAGATGAAACATGGGGGTTTGGGGGTAGGAAAAGAATAAATGAAACAAGATGGGATTGGGAAGGAGACAAACCATAAGAGACTCTCAATCTCACAAAATAAACTGAGGGTTGTGGGGGAGGGGGAGGGAGAGGTTGGTGGGGTTATGGGCATTGGGGAGGGTATGTACTATGGTGAGTGCAGTGAAGTGTGTAAACCTGGTGATTCACAGACCTATACCCCTGTGGCTAATAATACATTATATGTTAATAAAAAATTCTATTAGAACATTGTTTTATTAAATATATATTGTATTGCGTCATGCTTCCAGACAAATTTTATGAGTGTGTGTGTACTCTATTTTTCTAAGGGCATTGACATTAAATTCGCAAAATACAATGCTCTGAAGAGAAGTATTTCCAAATATTAAGGATTATTTCAATTTGTTATGTAAAAAAGGTGCTTTTTTTTAAGAAATGAAATTTCTAATTAAGTAGTCATTTGGGGGGTTTTACATAAGATGTTATTATTTTTATTTTATTATTTTTAAAAGATCTTATTTATTTGTCAGAGAGAGAGCATGTGAAAGCATAAGAAAGGAGAGTGGCAGACTGAGGGGGAAAGCAGGCTCCCTGCTGAGCAAGGAGCAGGAGGAGGGACTGGATCCCAAGGCCTGGGATCATGATCTGAGCTGAAGGCAGAGGCTTAACACTGAGTCACCCAGGCATTCCAAGATGCTACCATTTTTATTTTTATTTTTATTTTAAGATTTTATTTATTTATTTGACAGAGATCACAAGTAGGCAGAGAAAAAGGCAGAGAGAGAGGGAAGCAGGCTCCCCGCTGAGCAGAGAGCCCATTGCAACCCTGAGATCATGACCTGAGAGGAAGGCAGAGGCTTAACCCACGGAGCCACCCAGGCGCCCCAGATGCTACCATTTTTAAAAGACCACTTTTTCTAGTAAAATCAATACAAACCTATGTTTAACATACATAAATGTACCTAGGGTTGGATTTATTCTGAAGAAGATTGCTGGGGTTGTAAAAGCTTGCGCTTGTTGTAACAAAAGACACATTAGGAGAACATTTAAAATTTTTTTCTTTGCGCTCTCTTAATCTCCTACCTCCACATTCCACTGACTTTATTGAAAATTTGTTTTATTTCAACATTTTTACTAGCAATGGTTTTTGGCAGTGTCAGCTTAGGTCTATTAACTGCTTCCTTAGGTTTGTAAACTTTGAGTCTGTATTTATAAACACGAGCTGCTGTGTATATCCTCTGCAGAGCATGCGGGCAAAGTGACAGGAATAGAAACGGAAGTCTTCCCCCTCCCCCCCATTTTAAAAAAGATATAATCCCAAGGAACACTTAGCGCGCGGGAGGGCGAGTTGATGGATATAAAATGAAACTAAATTCTGTATGGCCACTGAAGTGCAGAAACGGAGAACTTCAGAGATACTGATGCGGTGTCCCACCCAGAACTGTTTTTGAAGACGTCCCCTAGGCCCTGGTCTACCTTCCCCCCGCAGCACCGCACAGCTAGTAGCCCGAGCACTCCCGACGCCCACAAGCGAACCGGGGCAGCGAGGACGTGGGGGCTGGCCCCGGGAGGAGGTAACCAGAAACCACACCTCCCAGAGTGCAGTGCGCAGGCTCCGGCGCGCGCTCCGCTCGCAGCCCCAGAGGCTGCCGCTCTCGAGGCTGAGCCGTGAGGACGCCGGGCGCCGGCCGGGGCTCTACGGGGCCGCGCAGCCGAGCGCGCGTCCGTCTGGTGCTTGCGCGGGGCTTAGTGCGGCGCCGCTGGGTGCTGCGGGAAGGCTCTGGGCTGCGGGAGCCTGGCAGGGCAGCCGCAGCCTTGGCGAGGCCGGCAGAAACCGAGCAGAGGGACGAGCCGGGGACCGAGGTAACTGCGCTCATTCCCCGTCGCTCCTCGCTTCCCTTTGTGCGATGCTGTCCGTTCACGCCGAGCCCTCCCTTACCCCAGCCCGAAACCCTAACGCCGCCCGGGCTTGCGCCTCCGGCTCGCGGAAACTCCAGCCCTACAAGCAGTAACTAAAACTCCACAGCTGAGAGGGTTTGGGGCCCATTAAACCGCTGCACGTTTTCCGTCGCTCCGGTTGGCGCGGGGTGGGGAGGGGGGACGGGGTCGCATTTCCCGGAGGAAATCCCCCGCCTCTGGCTCTGTCAGCCGCGTCGGTGGCCCCCTTGGCTCTCTGCTCTCGGTCCTTCGAAGAGGAGAAGGACAGGCAGGTGTTTGGTGGGGTGCAAGGAATCAGCAGGAGCGGGGCGGCCGGCCGGCTTCGGGGCCGGGGGAGGGCGGCGGGCCTGTGGGCGCGCGGCAGGTGGGCTGTCTCCTGGCCCTGCGGCACGGGGACTCGCCGCCAGCCGGGGGCGGGCCTGCCCTGGGGGCTTGTCGCGGGTCCGGGACTGGCCGGCCGGAGGGGCTCGCTGCCTGTCGGGGACTTGCCTCTCCGTGGGGCTCGCTGCTGGTCGGAATTGCTGCTGTCGGGGGTTTGCTGCCCGCGCCAGGTGTCCCTTCCGCGGTGGTGGAGACCTTGTCCAAGAGTGCCTCCTGGTGTGACACCAGCAATTGCAGCCCCTTTCCGAAGGCGCAGCCGCTCCGCGGAGTTTGTTCTACTGCCCGAGCCCGCTGTTTCTTCCTTCCACTCAGTTGTGGGCTGAGTTAATTTGCTGGCTTCTTCAGGCAGGGCTGTTAGTCTACAGAGTTGGCAGTTTTCTAGCCCCGGGCTTGTCCTTTACTGGATTTGCACCATCGTAGCGTCTGCACACCTGGGTATGAAAAGCATTGTAAAACGTAATGTATACTCCCGCTGGGCAGGGTTGAATCAGATGACTTTGATGAAATTGAACCATTCTCAGTATTCCTTTTAATCTGCTGTAATAGCATAACTATTTTTGGCCCTTTATGCTAATGTTGCCACTGTGGGTGGTTACCACGTTTAGAAGACACTTTGGGGAAAGCTTCTTGAAAAACCTGGGTTGACACAAGTATGCTATCTACTAGTTGCACTTTTTCGTTTCTATTTGCATTGTTTTTCTTTCTAATAAGTCGATAATTGTTTCATTCTTGCTGTTCTTCATGCTCACTCTATGAGGATACCCTTTCTGCATCTCCCTCGAATCCTGACCCCGGCAGAGGGTCGACTTGGGGGAACAGTCACTGCTTGGCGGTGACTTTTTTCATTGGCTCCTGCTTTTCTTCCTCCTTCTTACAGGCACTCCCTTTAGTTTGTCAGTCAACCCATGACCCGCTTAGACTTTTAGTCCCTTGCTATATTGCCATTGCCTTTTAAAATATCAAATAACATGAACATAAATATAAAAAGGAGTCTTAAGTATACTCACATGTGCACTTACTTTCATATTAACGTTTAAAACTAATTCTTTTAGCATTTGATAAGATTACCATTAATGGTTTTTTAAATGATTATATATGCTGTAATAATTGCACGTTCTGTATTCTGGCAGGAAACTTAATTCAAAGGGTAATTTTTAGAAAACAATTATTTCCTCATTTGTTAAGAAAATGAGGTGAATTTTGACACATCCGCCCCAGCCCTTTTGCAAAATAGAGTTTATATTTAGGGCAGTTTTAGGTTCACAGCAAAATTGAGTGGAAGGTACAGATTTACTGTATAGGATCTGCCTCCCTATGACCCCTGCCTGCCTCCACATAGGCACAGCCTCCCCCACCATCAAAATGCCCACCAAAAAATGGCACATTTGTTACAATCAATGAGTCTACATTGACAGAGCATTATCACCTAAAGTTTGTAGTTTACAGTAGGGTACTGTATATCCTATGCATTTAGACAAATGACACTCTTTTTAAAAAAATCAAGAAATTTTAGGAGTTGTAGAGAATGGAAATGAGTATTATTTAAAAAATGTCTTACAAGAAATATTTTGAACATCCTAAAAATTAGTTTCTAGTAGTTTTTGTGTTTTAAAAAATGGATGTTTAAACTTTAAGTTTCTTATGTTTACATTTTCAGGAGTTATTTATTTTGTATATTAAGAATTGATGAGACGAATAAGAAGGAATGCCTCATAAAATAACAAAATGTCCTATTTTTCAGTCCTGAAACTCATTAGCTTGACCATTTATTTTTCTGAAAACCATGTTTTATATTCACCAATGAAGCGAAAGGAAATCAAACATTTTAAATACACGAATTTTTCTTTATTGATGCCAAAATATATCTACACTAGAATGTGACCCGTTAGGCTTGCTTGCTTGCTTGCTTTTTAATCTGTTTTCTCTCTCTTGAGGGTTTTTTGTGGAAGCATTAGGATATAGGAATGTACTAAGTAATCTCAGTTCTGGAACTAGACAACTCAATAGAATCCCAAGTCTCCATTTGTTGACTGTATGACCAGGGCAAGTTATTTTCTGAACCTCCATTTTGTTAGCTGTAAAAGGGAAATAAAAGTATTAATTGTTATAATAATGTGAAATTATTCTATAAACTGTAATACACTGTAATGTTTATTCATATCACTAGTTTCATGTTGTGTTTTAAAATGCTGCCAGTATATTTTCAGGTAATACTGCTTAAGTAAATAACTTTTTTTTTTTAAGGGCTGTTTTTACAGGAGACTTTGTTGTCTAGTTATGAGTGATTTAGTTGGTTCTTATGAATCAGAGGTGAAATTATGAAAGAGAGTCAAAGGTGCTTTGAGAAAATTTCTGCTTCATCTGTCTGGTTCTTAACCTAGATCTTAACACGCCAATGGGTGTGTCCATAGTCTTAAAAGAGTCTGAACTCTGTATAACTGTACATTGTGGGGAGAAGACCCATAGCTTTCAACAGCTGTTCAGAAGAGGTTCGTCGACAACCCCAGCAAAGTTTCTAAGAACTACTAACATAAGTTATCTAGGCAGGCTTCTTTATTAAACATTTTGCAGATTATTATTATTATCTTTAAAGTAGGTTCCATACCCAGCGTGAAGTTCAACTTAAAAAAAAACCCTCAGACTTACAGTCCTGAGAGCAAGACCTGAACTGAGGTCAAAGTTGGATATTTAAAATTGGAAAAAAAAAAAAAAAAAAAAAAGTTGGATATTTAGCAGACTGAGCCATCCAAGCATTCTTTTCATATTATTTTTAATATTAGGGACTTTTTTTGAACCACCGTGAATGCCTGTTTTCTTCCAGAACTAGAGGCTGATATTAATGTTATACTATGTTCATATGAACAATAGTGCTGCTGCTTATATATGGAGATGACACCACTGATTATTGATACCATTATTTTTAGGCAGATAGTGTCCATTCCTTCCCACCCATCTTGATGGGCAATAGAATACTTGACAAGGAATGATACCCTAATACAATCTAGCATGTTAGAATATTATTTTGAGGGGCGCCTGGGTGGCTCAGTGGGTTGGGCCGCTGCCTTCGGCTCAGGTCGTGGTCTCAGGGCCCTGGGATCGAGTCCCGCATCGGGCTCTCTGCTCAGCAGGGAGCCTGCTTCCCTCTCTCTCTCTCTCTGCCTGCCTCTCTGTCTACTTGTGATCTCTGTCAAATAAACAAATAAAATCTTTAAAAAAAAAAAAAGAATATTATTTTGAAATGCTAAAAGATAATTTGGTTTCCTTAACCTAAAATTTGAACATTTTTTCTTTTCTCAACAGAACACCAAATGCTAAAGAAAATTAAGTATTTTATCTTACAAACTAGATTATGATATTTACATAATGTATTTGTTGTTATATGATATTTCTTCCTGTATAGCACAGAGTGTAATGTTTTATTAATTCTTAATTAATGGTTATTTTGACTTTCAGAATTTCTGGTTCAGAAATAAAATTGACTATCTGCTTATGAAGATTAGATTATAATTGTAATTTTAGGACATTAAAGATTAATCTTACTTGCATTTGGCGAATTTTAGAGTTAGGTTAGAGTTCTAAGTTTGAGTTCATTCTTATAAGAGTTTGGAAGGAAGCTACATCAAACTACCCTATGTTTCTTATTAGTATTCGGTTGAGCTTTGGAGCTTTACAGTACGAAGCCAGCTTTTCTTCTGGATCAGCTACCAGTAGCATTCATAGGGCTGGAAGAGAATAAGGTGAATGAGGTAATGCAGCACAAACTTAAGAATAAACCAATGCAGGGGTGCATGGGTGGTTCAGTTGGTTAAGGAACTGCCTTGGGCTCAGATCATGATCCTGGAGTACTGGGATGGAGTGTCCTGCATCAGGCTCCCTGCTCAGCAGGGAGTCTGCTTCTCCCTCTGACCCTCTCCTCTCTGATGCTTGCTCTTTCACTCTCTCTCTCAAATAAATAAATAATCTTAAAAAAAAAGAATAAATCTGTGCAGTGGAGTAATGTCTTTTGGTCTTTTTTCTTGAGGTATTTTTTATTTTCCCCTTTAATATTGGTCAGTATTTTTTTTTTGTCTTTTTCTTTTTAAAGATTTAATTTTTTTATTTGAGAGAGAGAGCGTGCATGAAAAGGGAGAGGTCAGAGGGAGAAGCAGATCCCCCAGCTGAGCAGGGAGCCCGATGTGAGACTCAGTCCCAGGACTCCAGGATCATGACCTGAGCCAAAGGCAGTTGCTTACCAACTGAGCCACCCAGGCACCGCTGGTCAGTATTTTCATTTGAACTGCAAAGCTTTTCAAAGCTCAAGTTCCAAAACAATACTTGGGAATTTATGGAATAAAGTAACAGAACTGTATTTGGCTCTCTAGGTTTGCTTTTTAAAAAATTAGTCTGAGCCCTATATAAATCTCACAGATCAATTAGAGGTGAATGCCAGCCAGCATTGAGTAATACTTTATGTGTACAAGATAAATCACTATGCTGCGTCTTTAGTTACTTTAATGCTGAGGATTGCTTAATACTTTAATAATGAAAGTTTGAGTTAAATTAATTGGACATAATTTAAAAAGAGGAATCATTTCAGGAAAAATTTTACTTATGGGAAAACTATCATTTTCAGAAGGTCTATGATTTTATGTGTGTTTTCCTACCCTTGAACTTTAAAAAATTTAAAAATGTTTCCTGTATAGGGAGATTATTATTAATACCCTTATTTTAGTTCTTAAAAGTCATTTGTATATGCCATACAGAGATATATAGTTAATGTCATCTTTAGCCTTGTGAATTTTGGCTTTGTAGTCAGTCAAGCCTATGTTAAGTCCTGGGCATTGCCACTTAATCACTGGTGACCTTGGGTAGGTTTCTTAGCTTCTCTGAACCTCATTATCTATAGCTGTAAATATAGGAACAGTACCGGTTCAGGTTGTCTGAGGACTGAAAGAAACAAATGTTAAGTATCTAACTCAAATAATAGCAGTTACTTTTATGGTTTATGTGCCAATTTATTGACTCATTTAATTCTTATAACAATCCTATACAGTTGGTACTATTGTTTTCACATTCTTACAGGTGAAGAAAAATGAAAGGTTATATAACTTTACCAAGGTCATAGAGCTAGTAAGTAGATAATATGCACTCAAAGCTGACTATAGTCATTAAAAAAAAAAAGTCAAAACAAGAGGAAGATGGGGTACTATAGCCAGTCGTCATCTTTTGTTTTAGTGAAAAATGCACCTGAATTTAGATAATTATAAAGCATTTTAGGGACGCCTGGGTGGCTCAGTTGGTTAAGCAGCTGCCTTCGGCTCAGGTCATGATCCCGGCGTCTTGGGATCGAGTCCCGCATCGGGCTCCTTGCTCAGCGGGGAGCCTGCTTCTCCCTCTGCCTCTGCCTGCCTCTCTGTCTGCCTGTGTTCACTCTCTCCCCCTCTCTCTCTCTGATAAATAAATAAAATCTTTAAAAAAAAAAAAAAAGCATTTTATTTGTTTGCTGGAAAAAATGGAGTACTGTGTTCCTGACCAAGGTCTCAGGATCATATAATTTTAAAAAGTGAATTTGTAATAATGTAATATTATGTAATATGTTATATGTAATATAATGTCATATATTAATGTAAAGTTATTACAAAATTAATAATGTTGATTGATTGAATGTTTATTGTATACTAGATATAGGATTAGATACTTTATACATTATTACTTCATTTAAGCTCTAAAAAAAAGTTTTGCTAATTTAAGTGGTCTCTACCCCTGACATGGGACTCAAACGCACAACCCCAAGATCAAGAGTTGCATTTTTCTTTCAACTGAGGTAGCCAGGCACCTCCTTAATATTAGTTCATTTAAACTTCAGAACAACCTTATAAGAAAGCTGAGGCTCAAAGTGATTTTAAGTGACTTGTCCAAGGCTAATAGCTAATAGAGAATCCCAAAGCTTTCTGATCCTAAAGTCTTCTGTTAATCACTGGTTTATGTGCCCTGTTGGATATGGCTAAAAGATTTCTCTAAAAATCCAGGCAAACAGGGTGCCTGGGTGGCTCAGTCAGATAAGTGTTAAATTCTTGATTTCACCTCAGGTCATGATCTCAGGGCTGTGGGATGGAGCCTGCTTGGGGTGCTGTGCTCAGTGGGGAATCTCCTTGAGATTCTCTCTCTCTCTGCCTTTTGCCCTTCCCCACTGCATGCATGCATGCTCTGTCTCTCTCTCTCAAATAAATTAATCTTTAGAGGGGCCTAGGTGGCTCAGTTGGTTAAGTGTCTGCCTTTGGCTCAGGTCATGATCCCAGAGTCCTGGGATCAAGCCCCACACTTGCTTCTCCCTCTCCCTTTGCCCCTCCCCCTGCTCATTCTCTATCTCTGTCTCAAATAAATAAAATCTTAATAAATCTTAAATATATATAATAAGATAACAGCTTAGGAATTATATATTTTTTAAGATTATTTATTTATTTGACAAGAGAGAGAGATAGCAAGAGAGGGAATACAAGCAGGGGGAGTTGGAGAGGGAGAAGCAGGTCCCCCCTGAGGAAGAGCCCAATGCAGGTCTTGATCTCAGGACCCTGGGATTGTGACCTGAGTTGAAGGCAGACGCTTAGTGACTGAGCCACCTAGGCGCCCCAGGAATTTTAAACAGAAAAAAAAAAAAATACTCTTATATTTTAGAAGTAAACAGTGATTACCTAAAGCTAGGGTTTTATAGGCCAAACTCAGCTTGCTCTCACTTCTGTAAATAAAGTTTTATTGGAACACAGACACACTTATTTCTTTACATATTGTCTCTGGCTGCTTTCGTACTACTATGGCATAGTTGAGTGGTCATGAAAGAGACTATATGACCCACAAAGCCTAGAAAGTTTACTGTTTGGCCCTTCACAGAAAAGAATTACTGATCCATGACTTATCAATCCTGTTCTTTTATAAATGAAGAAACAGATTTGGAGAGATGAAGTAACTTCGCAAAAATGTAGCTAGTTAAAATCCAATTATCCTGATACCTAAGTCACTGTTTTATCTGGTATACCATACTACCTCTTTTTATTTTTTATTTTTATTTTATTTTTAAGATTTATTCTAGAGAGAGAAAGTGAGAGTGCACAAGTGGGAGGGGCAGAGAGAGAGGGAGAGAGAATCTCAAGCAGACTCTGCTGAGCGTGGAGCCTGTCACTGAGCTCTGTCTCATAACCCCAAGATCACAACTTCAGCCAAAATCAAGAGTGGGACATTTAACTGACTGTGCCACCCAGGCACACCCCTATTTTTATTTCTTAAAGTTTTAATTTATTCATTGACGTCCTCTACACTGAACATGGGGCTTGAACTCATAACCACAAGATCAAGAGTCACATGCTCTTCCAGACTGAGCCAGCTAGGTGCCCCATACTACCTTTTTTTAAGTTCTATAAAATCAGTAATTGTATCTTATGGTCATTATATAAGGGACATTAAAGCATTACAAAATGTTTATGACCTAAAAGAATATTTAACCTAGCTAAAACAGGCACTGTAGCTATAATAACAGTAAATATTTAGTCATTTCCCTTTCATTCTTAGAATTTGAAGAACTTTTGGGAATATACTGTATATGACCCATTCCGTAAATTTCGGTGACCCACTTTAAACTTAGGTTTTCTTGTTTTCCTCCACAGATTTTTCTATAATAAATAAAGACTTTTGGAATCATTTCATTAATTGATTCCAAAACAGCAGTTGCTGTTGGAACCATCCTGTGGTTGGAAATCTACCACATATGCATCTTTATAAAATAGAGATCATAAGATCTTGTATCCAGTTTTCTTTCTCCTTACTTTTACATTATTCATGGAATTTTTTAACATTATTCATGGATTTTATTTTTTTAAAAGCATTGAGGTGCTATGATCTGATTTTAATTTGGGAATGATAACTGGCAGCAGTAGGAAGGATGCCCTGGTGAGAGAACAGGCTGTTTGGGAGGCTATACTCATAGCTGTGAGATGATGAGGCCTGGGACTAAAATGATATTGCTGGAGAAGCAGGGCCAACAGTATGAGAGGAACTGAGGAAATAGAATGTATGAAACTTTGTTGGGTAGAGTGGTATGGGAATTTTGAGTACCTGGGAGCTTTCACATTCAGTGGGGAGTCTTGATCTTCCAGGCTAGTTTGGGTTCTCCCATAATATCCAGCATTACTCTTTGCTATTGCCTTTACCACATTATTATTATTATCTGTTTTGTCCCAACTGGATGATTCAGGCTCATTAATGGTAGGAATTATGTCATGTCTTAATCATCTTTTTTTAGGGGAGACTTATCTTAGATAACCTTTTTGTGTATGCATTTTCTTTTAAAGGAAAATAGTAGAAATAGAGAGGTTAAGGTGTTCCGAAAAAAATTTTTTTTAAGATTTTATTTATTTATTTTACAGAGAGAGATCACAAGTAGACAGAGAGGCAGGAAGAGAGAGAGAGAGGGAAGCAGGCTCCCCGCTGAGCAGAGAGCCCGATGTGGGACTCGATTCCTGGACCCTGAAATCACGACCCGAGCCAAAGGCAGCAGCCCAACCCACTGAGCCACCCAGGCACCCCCGAAATTTCTTCACATTTAGAATCTGATTCTTTTGAAGCAATTTTTATCTCAGAGTCATTTGTGTTCTTTTTTTGTTTTGTTTTTTATTTTTTCTTACAACATAATCTCTTACTGCCCCTTAGTGGACAGATGATGCAGCCTTTAAATGTGTTTTGTCATCATTCTTCCAGTTTTGTCACCAGTCTTCCAATTTTGATGCAGGTATTTACTTACTTGATATTTTGTGATACACATTCTTTTTGCCTGTATCCTCATAGCAAAATATAACACCCTCATCTATTGTGGCTATCTAACTTTCTGAGTCTTCTGAAGTAGTGCTTCTCTTTGTGGTGAAAGACCAGTTTGTGACTGAAATTTTTATAAAAGACAACAAAGACTAATTACTAGAAAAATTAAAAGAAATGGATGCACAGAATATAAACTTCAATTTTTCAAAATATAGACTTCAAATTTTCAGATTCAAAGAGCATCAATTTATTCTGTCAAATATAAATTTCCTGTAAGAGTTTCTAAACACTCCATTTTTGTACTTACCTCATTGCAGACCTGTAAAAAAAAAAAAATTGTGGACCAACTCATTTTGAATAGCACTGCTATAAAGCACTTGTTGGGGCGCCTGGGTGGCTCAGTGGGTTAAAGCCTCTGCCTTTGGCTCAGGTCACAATCTCAGCGTCCTGGGATCAAGCCCTGCATTGGGCTCTCTGCTCAGCAGGGAGCCTGCTTGCCTTCCTCTTTCTCTGCCTGCCTCTGCCTACTTGTGATCTCTGTCTGTCAAATGAATAAATAAAATCTTTGAAAAAAAAAAAGCACTTGTTTGTTGCTTTTCATATTCCTCTTTGAATTAACATAACCTGGGGTATATAAGATGTGATGACTGACTGATTAAATGAATGTATTGTAAGACAAGTAGTATTTCCCCTTAACAGTGACAATATTTCTATTTTTTATTGCAATTTCTTGAAATGTGATTATAAAACCATATGATTTACATATACAGTATGTATATGTTTGTGTGTGTTGGTTTATGTACTTACCTTCTGAAAATGAAAGAAAGTTTCCACACTCCTAGGAGAAGACTAGCTCTTGTGTAGCCATGCTAACAGCAGTTTTAAAACTGATTTGAGTCATTTACTGAGTAAATAACAGTTCTATAGAATTGTTTTTAAGTCCGTGTCGTCAATCAACAACTACCTGCTTTAATGAACAGGATTTTGCAAGCCACCCAGTAAATGGTAGCCCTTCCGGTAACCATGTTTTGAAGCTGCTGAAAATCCAGTTTCCTCCTAAACCCAATATAAAATTAGCAGTCTACTGTACTAAGAGGGACTGTGCCTGACAAGCCTAGCTTTCTCTAAGTAAGTAATTATTTCTAGCTTCGTGTTTTTTGTTTCATTTCAGATATTGAATGGGAATTATCTTTTCATACATAGAAACAATTTACTGGTCAATTTATTTTTTGGTAGATATATAATTTTGATTCAAATAATTACCATTTTTTATCTTTAGATACACTCCTGTGATTTCTGTGACATTCTTAAACAAAACTAATAAGTAATAGAGTCACTACCTAAGAGAGAGTTCATACATGTTGTTCACATACTTAGGTGAAATTCAAATCTTCTTAAAATTTTTTTTATTTCTTAGAGGTGCCTAGGTGGTACAGTTGTTTAAGTGTCCCAACTCTTGGTTTTGGCTCGGTTTTGGCTTAGGTTGTGACCTCAGGGTTGTGGGACCAAGGCCTACATGGGGTTCCATGTTTTGTGTGGAGCCTGCTAAAGATTCTTTCTTCCTCTGCCCCTCCACTCTGCTAAAAGTAATAAATCTTTAAAAATAAAATAAATTTTTTTTACTACTTAATACTAGACTTCCCAGTGATTATGACTATAAATTATGTAATCCAGTTCAAACAAATGATTATGGTAGTGAAATGTTAATAGTTGGCCTTATTAATAAAGCAGATTCCAAAATAGAAATAGCTTACAAAGTATTCAATGCAGTGAAAATATTTATAGTCTCTGTAAATGACACTAGTATTTAACAGACTTTGTTAACAGTTGTATCTAATATATGGTAATGCTAAGAAAAACAGGTTTTAAATCACAGCACTAAATTGTTAGAAGTCATATATATCTTGACTAAGTAGGAACTATTGTAACTGTAATCCAGTTTGTCAAACAGCAGCTTTTCCTTTGGTTATTGGCACAGTGTATTTTCTTTTGGACTGCTTGATTCAAAATATAAAATCTCTATTCTTTGCTTTTGTAAATAGAAATGAAATAATGAGTATAGCCTGTCAGATACTGTATAGAATGTAATATTTTGTATCATCTTAAAATCTTCACCTAACTAAATCCTAGAAAGTACAGACTACAGTTATTTTAAAGAAGAATGAATCTAGACTTTCTAGAACAGGAGGTTGGGAAGATGACAGAGTAGGAGAATTCTGAACACCCCTCCCATGGACACATCAGGGTACAACTACATAAAGTGCAATTCCCTTTGAAAATGACCTGAGGACTAACAGAACAGCTCTTCCACAGCTTAAGACATTAAAGAAAAGATCACATTGAGAAGGGTAGGAAGGGCAGGGATATGGCTGGGAACCAAACCTCTGCACAGTGGAAGAGATATCACAAGGAGGTCCTCCTTGAGGAATGAAGAGATCAAGCCCCACACTGGGTACCCCACCCCCTGGAGATCTGTACTGAGAAACTGAGCCTCCATAATATCTGGCTTTGAAAATCAGCCTGGTGGTGGGTATTAAGGAGGGCACATATTGCATGGAGCACTGGGTGTGTTGCATAAACAATGACTCTTGGAACACTGAAAAAATAAAATTTTAAAAAAAGAAAGAAAATCAACAGGGCTTATCTGTAGATGATCTGGAGGGCTATAGGGAACAGAGACTCTCCTTTTAAAGGGCCAGCACCTATATGACTCTCTCTCAGACCCAGCACAGAGAAAGCAGTTTGAAAAATGCCTAGCATATATATGAAGAAGATTTATTGACTAATTTTAGTGAATATGCTGGAGAGGTTGAGAGGTGTAAGATGCGTAAGAACTTTCTCTGAGAGTAAAAGTGCTGGCAGGTATCATTTCCCCCTTCTCCTTCCCCCAAAGCAATTACTGCCCCCTCATACCCAGCAGGCAGCTCTTCCCAAGTGATTCCTGCCCACCAGCACTCCCCAAACAGTTGCAGCTAAGCCTCTAGTCATCTGTACCAGGGGCTAACCCCACCCACCAGCATGCCCATAGTAGCTGCAGCTAGGCCATTCAGCCAGCTGTACTAGGGGCCAGTCCTGCTCATCAGTGTGTCTGTGGTAGATGAGGCTGGTCAATGTACTCATCCAGGTGAGGGCCAGCCCACCCACCAGTGTACTTGCAGCAGTCATGGCCCAGTAACAATAGGAGGGCACATGCAGCCCACACAGGTGAAACCTCTGGAGTGCCTGCTTCTGGTGACCAGGGGTGGGATTGTTCTACTAGGCCATGTAAGAAGTCCTCCACACAAGTCCACTACTTTCAAGACAAGAAGACATATCTGATCCACTTGACACAGACAGACAATATGAGGGGTGAGAGGAATATGTTAAAAAAAAAAAAAAAAGAGAGAGAGAGAGAGAGAGAAACCTCAGAAAAAGAACTAAGTGAAACAGGTGAGCAATCTACCTGATACAGAATTCAAACTAATGGTCATAAACATGCTTGACAGATTTGAGAGAAGAGTAAATGAACTGAGCGAGGATTTCAACAGAGAATATAAGAAAGAATCAATCAAAGCTGAAGGGTATAATAACTGAAATAAAGAAGACGCTAGAGGAAATCAATAGCAAATTAGAAGATGCAGAAGAATGGGTCAGTGATGTGGAAGGTAGGGGAGTGGAAATCATCCAAGTTGAACAGCAAATAAATGAATGAATGAATGAATGAACGAATGTTCAGGGACCTCTGGAAAATATAATGCATACTGACGGTTGCTTTATAGGGGCTCCAGAAAGCAGAGAGAGAGAAAGTGGCAGAGAACTTATTTGTAGGAATGATTGCTGAAAACTTCTCCAACCTGAGGAAGGAAACAGGCATCCAGGTCCAGGAAGTACAAAGAACCCTAAACTTGATGAACCCAAAGAGGTCCACACCAAGACATATACTAATTAAAACATCGAAAGTTAAAAATAAAGAGAGTCTTAAAAGCAAGAGAAAAGCAACTAGGGAAACCTAAGGCCATCAGTTGATTTTTTTAGCAGAAACTTTTCAGGCCATAAGAGAGTAGCATGGTATATTCAAAGTGCCAAAAGAAAAAACCTATAACCAAGAATATGCTACCCAGCAAGATCATTCAGAACTGAAAGAGAATTAAAGAGTTTTCCAAACAAAATTTGGAATTCATTACCACTAAATTGGCCTTACAGGAAATTTTAAAGGGAATTTTTAAGTGGAAAAAGAGCCAAAACTAGAAATAAGAAAATCATGAAAAGAAAAGAATTCTACTAGTAAAGTCAAACATATAGTAAATATAGTAGTTCAGTCACTTATAAGTATAAAACATGGAAGGGGGAGAATAAAAGTATAGTTTTTATGGTTTTTTATGGTTTTAGAGTGACTGTCAACTTAAAATAGACCACTATATGCACAGGATGTTAAATATGAACTTCAAGGTAACCACGAATCAAAATCATATAATGGATACACTAAAGATAAAGGAATCCAGTCATACAATTGAAGAATGTCATCAAACCACAAGGGAAGGGGCGCCTGGGTGGCTCAGTGGGTTAAGCCGCTGCCTTCGGCTTAGGTCATGATCTCAGCATCCTGGGATCGAGCCTCGCATCGGGCTCTCTCCTCAGCAGAGAGCCTGCTTCCCCCTCTTTCTCTGCCTGCCTCTCTGCCTACTTGTGATCTTTCTCTCTGTCAAATAAATAAATAAAATCTTTTAAAAAAAAAATCACAAGGGAAGAAAGCAAGTGAAGAATTATAAAAACAACCAGAAAACAACAAAGAGTACATAATAAGTACAACAATAAGTACGTATCTATCAGTAGTCATTTTTTTTTCTTAAGATTTTATTTATTTATGAGAGTGCTCACGTGCAGATTGGGGAAGGAGCAGAGGGAGGGAGAGGGACAGGCAGACTCCATGCTGAGCACAGAGCCTAACATAGGGCTTGATCTTACGACCCCAAGATCATGACCTGAACTGAAACCAAGAGTTGGCTGCTCAACCTGCTGAGCCACCCATGCGCCCCTATCCATAGTTATTTTAAATGCAAATGAACTAAATGTTCCATAAAGTCATTGGGTGACTGAATAATGAGTCAAGACTGATCTGTTTGCTACAAGAGACTCATTTCAGACGTGAAGATGCATACAGACTGAATGTGAAGGGATGCAAAAAGATACTCCACGTAGGGGCATCTCTCAATCTCTCTCTCAAATCTTTTTTTTTCCTTAAGATTTATTTATTTATTTTAGATAGAGAGTCTGTAAGCAGGGGGAGGGGGAAGGGAAGAAGGCAAAAAGTAGACTTCCCACGAGTGCAGAGCCCCATGTGGGGCTCACAAGATTTGAATGCCTAACTGGCTGGGCCACCAAGGCACTCCTCAAATAAATTAATCTTAAAATATATATACACATATATATGTGTGTCTATGTATACACACACATATATATTCTGTGAAAATGGACGTAGGAAAGCTGGAGTAGCAATTCTTTTTTTTTTTTTTAGGAGTAGCAATTCTTATATCAAACAAAATAGACTTTAAAACAAAGACTGTAATGAGACAGAGAAGGATATTACATAATGATAAAATCAATCCAACAAGAAGATATAATAATTATGAATATCTATGTATCCAACATAGGATCACTTAAATATGTAAGGCAAATATTAACATACATAAAAGGAGAAGTTGACAGTATACAATAAGAGTAGGGAATTTTAAAACCCTACTTACATCAGGGGACAGATAATTTTCATTAGGAAACAGTGGTTTTGAACAACACATTAGACCAGATGGTCTTAATATATATACATACAACATTCCATCCAAAAAGGGCAGAGTACATTCTTTAAAAGTGCAAATGGAACATTTTCCAGGATAGATCATGTTAGGTTACAAAACAATTATCAATATACTTAAGAAGGTTGCAATCATCAAGCATCTTTTCTCACCATAATGGTATGAAACTAGAAATTAATTACAAAAAAAACCACTTGCAAAAACATAAACATGGATGCTGAACAACCTGCTACTAAACAACTAATGGGTCAATGAAGAAATAAAAAAGGGAATTAAAATATACCTGGAGACAAATGAAAATGGAAGCACAATGCAAATTCTCTGGTATGTGGTGAAGGCCTATTTCAAGAAACAAGAAAAGTCTCAAACAATGTGACCTTATACCTAAAGGAACTAGAAGAAGAACAAAGCCCAAAATTAGTAGAAAAAAAAAAAATAACAAAGATCAGAGCAGAAATAAATGAAATAGAGACTTTTTTTGTTGTTATTGTTTAGAGATTTTATATTTGACAGAGACAGCGAGAGAGGGTACAAACGGGGGGAAGTGGGAGAGGAAGAAGCAGATTTCCTGCTGAACAGGAAGCCTCATGGGGGGGTCAATCCCAGGACTCTGGGATCCTAACCTGAGCTGAAGGCAGACACTTAATGACTGAGCCACCCAGGGGCCCCTGAAATAGAGACCTTAAAAAATGGTAGAAATGATCAAAGAAACTAAGAACTGGTTCTTTGAAAACATAAAGAAAAAAGAGGGCTCGAGTATTTAAAATCAGAAATGAAGAAGAGGTTACAACCAACACCACAGAAGTACAAAGGACTATAATAGACTACTATGAAAACAAATTGGACAACTTGAAGAAATGGTAATTTCTAGAAGCACAATCTTCCAAGACTGGATTAGGAAGAAATAGAAATCTGAACAGACTGGTTACTAGTAACAAAATTGAATTGGTTATAAAACTCCCAATGAACAAAAGTCCAGGACCAGGTGGTTTCCCAAACACCTGAATTCTACCAAATGTTTGAAGAAGAATTAGTACCTGTTCTTATCAGATTATTCCAAAAACTAGAAGAGGAAGGAGTACTCCCAAATTTATTTTACCAAGACAGAGACTCCACAAAAAAAGAAATCATAGGCCAGTAACTCTGATGAACATAGATGCAAAAGTCCTCAATAAAATATTAGCAAACCAAATTCAACATTACATTAAAGGGATTGTTCACCACAATTAAGTGAGATTTTTTTCCAGGGATATAAGATTGGTTCAATATTCACTACTTAATCAATGTAATGTATCACATTAACAAGAGGAAAGATAAAAATCATATCAATAGATGCAGAAAGAGCACTTAACAAAATGCAATATTCGTTCATGATAAAAACTCCACAAGGTGGGTTTAGAGGGAACATATCTTAATATAATAAAGACCATATATGAAAAACAAGGAGAGGACCTGGATAGATGTTTGTCCAAAGAAGAAAGATGGCTAATGGGCACATAAAAAGATGCTCAATATTATTAGCTATCAGAAAAATGCAAATTAAAACTGGAATGCAGTATCACCTCATACCTGTCAGAATGGCTATTATCAAAAAGACAAGAAATAAGGGGCTCCTGGATGGTGCAGTTTGTTAAGTGTGTGACTCTAAGTTTTGGCTACGATTGTGATCTTAGCATTATGAGATTGAGCCCCAATTCGGGCTCCATACTGAGCACAGAGTCTTTTTGGGACTCTGTCCTTCTCTCTCTGCCCCCCCAACCCCATGTACACACATGTGCTCTCTCTCTAAAATAAATCTTAAAAAAAAAAAAAGGTTTTGCAAGGTTATGAAGAAAAGAGAAGTCTTATACACTGTTGGTAATATAAAGTGGTACAGCTACTATGAAAAACAGTATGGAGGTTCTGTAAAAAATGAAAAATGTAAATACCTATGGAGCACTATGTTTATTGCAGCATTATTTACAATAACCATGATATGGAAGCAGTCCTAGTGTCTATCAACAGCAAGTGAATAAAGATGTGGTATAAGTACAGTAGAATATTACTCAGCCATAATAAAGAATAAAATCTTGTGACCTAGAGGATATTATGTTAAGTAAATGGTAAGTAAAATCAATTAGGAAAAGACATATACCATATGATTTCATTTATTTTGGGAATCGAAAAAACAAATGAACAAACAAAAAACTAAAGAGACTCTTAAATACAGAGGACAAGATAGTGGTTGCCAGAGGTAAGGTTGGGAGCAGGGAATTGGTGAAATAGGTGAAGGAAATCAAGAGGTACAAATTTCCAGTTATAAAATAAATCACAAGAATGAAAAGTATAGTATAGGGCATATAGTCAATAATGTAATAACTTTGCGTGACATATGGTAACTACACTTACTGTGGTGAGCATTGCCTAATGTGTAGAACTATTGAATCACTATATTGTGCACCTATAATATGTATGCCAACTATACCTCGGTTAAAAAAAAAACAAAACAAAAGAAGAATGAGTCTAAGAGTACCATTGCGCCCTGTAGTAGGTACTGCCTCAGTGTCATTTGGAGTTCCTCTTTCTACTTAGTACCGTTCTGATTAATGTGTAGTGTAAAAGTCACTCTGCTGACAAAGACTTAAGCTATGAGAACAATGAGTATGAGTTAAAGCAATGTTGTATGTAATGGTATTATATATTGATAGTACATGCTAATATGTGATACGGATTATAAGTACAAAGAAATTAGAAAAAGGAGAATAGAGTGTCTTAACGTAGTTTCGTTATGCTTTTGCGGGAAGCTTTGTTTTTTGAAATTCATTGTAAGGCATGTTTAAATGTAAAAACACATTAGTTTCATTATGTATTCTCTGCACTGAACCAGTAAAACCTATCTGCTTCTGGTTGAAGTATTTTTTTTTTTTTTTCAGAATTTATTTTGTTGATTGATAATGACTTTGCTAGCACTTAAGAGGAACACCAAAAAAAATGGTCTCACTTCCTGTCTGCTTCAGTGTCAAAATACACTATGGTATGATAGAAACAGACCTGCATGTATCATCTTTTTTTCTTTTTTAAAACTTCTTAATATAGTGGGGGAGGGGGAGTAGTCTATTTTTTCCTCCTAAGGGTCAGAACCTCAGATACATTTTAAAAAATATTTTGGGTTAGATTGAGTTTTACTTTCACTTAATACAGTCTTTATGAGTCCCCAAATCTTCGGTAGAAGAGTGAAATGTCCGGGTAAATATTCTTTTCCCGATCTTGTCTTCCTATTTCATTTATATATGATAAATTTGTTTAAAAAGTTGAGGACAGACATTGCATTCTTTGAACAGACCATTTTAAGAGAATTTGGTATAGAAATTTTTGAGCTGTTGTGTCTTGCCCATATCTGATATCAATGTAAAAATATCTTGATAAAGATGAATATTAATGCCCTTTTCATAGAACAATCCTCTGACGAAGGAAATGGTTTTGAGACAACAGTAATAAGTAAAGCCTTTCACTAAACAAACTATGTTGGTTTGATATAAGGGAAAATGTGTATGATAGTTTTGAATTGTATGTATGTAAACAGTGAAATTTAGAAGTAACATATTAGTAATGCTTGCCATCCTAATACTTAGACTCTTAAGGCACAAAATATGGTATGATGAAAGTTCTGGATGAAAGAAGACTCAATAGCTTAACCAATAATGAAGAAATTGACTCAGTTCTTTTATATTGGGGGAAAAATATACAGCCCACAAAATTCATATTGACTTAATCACTTATGGCCCAGGCTCATGTGGGCAAGATACATAGATATTATTAAGATACATTTCTCTGAGATTTAACACTGTATTAAGTAGACAAGTCTAGAATACAAAAGGAATGAAATTAGAGAAATACATTGTACTATGTGGGTTCATAGAAAGGTGATCACACCCCACTGGGAGAATTTAGAGAAGGCTTCATGCAATTCAGAAATGTTTAAGTTGGGCCTATACATTATTCCCTCGGAAGAAATAGCTTGAATAAAAAAATTTTAAAAAAAGAAATAGCTTGAGTACTTGCACATATATTTGAGAAAAATGGAATAGTGATGTCTGACTTAATAGAAAAAGAATGGGCTTAATCAGAGCTGAATTGAAATCCTAGCTCCCATGTTCCACTATGTTGCTTTGGGCAAGTCCGGGATGTTTAGGCCATCTATAATGTATTCAGGATGCTTAAATGAGAAAGTTTATATAAGATTTCTGACAAAATACGTGACACATAATGGTTTAGTAAGTAGCCTTTCCCCTTCTTTCCCCTACTTTATGTCAAAATTAATGGAGGGAAAGACTAGAAGATAAGTTGGAATCAGAACAATGAATGCCAGGATGAGCAGTTTAAACTACATACATCAGTTTGAAATTGACACTGAAAGCTAGATAAGTCTGGCACATTGCCCATAATAGATGTTTAGGGATTATAGGGGCATGGTGATTGGTTAATGGGGTCTATTAAAACCCAGGCAAGGTTTGTACATTTCAGAGTAGGGTAGTCCCCCCCCCCTCCTTTATCCATGGCTTCATTTCCTGCCATTTCAGTTTTGTGAGGTCACCTGCTGTTCAGAAGCAGATGATCCTGCTGACATATCATCAGGTTAGTTGTAGCCTAACAGTATATTGTAATGCCTGTGTCATGTATCTCACTTCATCTTGTGTAGGCATTCTGTCATCTCACATCAAAGAACTGTGGGTATAGTACAATAAGATACTTTGAGAGACACATTCACATAACTTTTATTACCATATATTGTTATAATTGTTTTATATTTGTTGTTGTTACTCTTTTACTGTGTCTAACAGACGTTAAACTTCATCATAGGTGTATATGTATGTTCATCAAAGATATTGGCCTATAGTTTTCTTTTTCTTGTAGTGTCTCTTTTTTTGGTGTCAGGACAATGCTGGCCATTTAGAATAAATTTGAAAGCTTTCCTTCCTCTCCTATGTTTTGGAATAGTTTGAGAAGAATAGGTACTAATTCTTCTTTAAATATTCGGTAGAAAACAGCTCTGAAACCATCTGGTCCCGGACTTTGTATTTTGGGGAGCTTTTTGATTACTGATTTAATTTGATTGCCAGTAGTCAGTCTATGCAAATTTTATAATACTCCCTGATTCAACTTTGCAAGGTATGTTTCTAGGAATTTATCCATTTCTTATAGGTTGTTTCTTGTAGGTTGTTCTTGTTTATTGGCATATAATTTTCCTAATACTCTCTTACAATCCTTTGAACGTCTGTGGTATTAATTATTTTTTTCCTTCATTTCTGATTTTACTTGCTTCTTCTTTTTTCTTTTTTGGTAAGTCTGGCTAAGGGTTTATAAATTTTACTGATCTTTTCAAAGAACCAACTGCTGGTTTTATTGATTTTGGGGGGTGGGCTTCTATTTCATTTCTGCTCTAATCATTATTATTTCCTTCCTTCTATGGTTTTGGGCTTTGTTCTTCTTTTTCTAGTTCCTTTAGGTGAAAGGTTAGGTTTTTTATTGTGATTTTTCTTGCTTCTTGAGGTTAACCTATACAGGTATAATCTTCCTTCTTAGAACAGTTTTTGTTGCATCCCAAAGATTTTGGACTATTGTGTTTTTATTTTCATTTGCCTTTGTTTTGTTTTGCTTTGCTTATTTAATAGCCAATAACAAAATTGTGCAGAGAATGCCTATACAAAACAACACAGGTAGAGGCTCAGAGACTGTGGTGTTCTCTCATACGAGGCTGAAGATTTGTCTCTGGTATGTAGAATTTAGGCTGCAGTTTTTGTTTTTGGATGGACCACTGGGTGTGTGATGTGGTCCATACTTTTAACGAGATATGATAGAAGAATGGTCACTTGGCCTAGGTAGTAGAAGGTGAAGTGTTTGGTTTCATGTGCTGCATAACTACTGAAATTTCTCCCCCCAATGCTGTGCAAAGTGGGATTTACTTCTTGTTGAACTCCTTAATGTGGGTTGTAGTGTCCTTCCCTATATTCAGTGTCTGAGCAGCACAGTCCACTGAGTCCTGTTGCATTTCCTCTGACATCCTGGCAGTTTTGATTACACACTTTCAGTAAGCACATAGTTATGGAGGAGCAGGGGTAGTGGACTGCTAGTGGCCTCCTGGGGGAGAGGCTGGTGACACTCACAATTGGTGGGAGCTACCATACTGTTGAAGCCATGGCATCTAAGGAGCTCTATGCCTGCTGCTGCTGTCTAGTCTGTCTCTATGTATTTTGTGATTTCCTCTTTGATTTCCAGATAAGCCCATTCATTATTCCACTGTTTTGGTATGGAATGTTCTGAATACATCTGAATGTTTGGGGATGGAATGTTCTGAATACATCTGTCTGATCCAGTGTGTCATTCAGAGCTGCTGTTGCCTTGTTGATTTTCTGTCTGGATGATCTATCCATTAATATAAGTAAGGGTGTTTGAGTCCCCTACTATTAATATGTTACTGAAATTCTTTATGTCTGTTAATAGTTTATGTATTTAAATGATTTCATGTTGGATGCATAAATATAATTATTACATCCTCTTGTTGTTTTGTAGCTGTTTATCATTATGTAGTTTCCTTTGTCTCTTGTCACATGTGGTCTTTGTTTTAAAGTTTATTTTGTTCAATATAAATATTGCTACCCACCTTTGTTTTCATTTTTAAAAATCTTAAAATTAAATTCAATTTAATTAACATAGATATTATTAATTTCAGAGGTAGAATTTAGAGATTCATCAGTTGCATATAACAAACACCCAATGCTCATTCCATTAAGTACCCTCCTTAATACCCATCACCCAGTTACCCTAGCCCCTAACCCACCTCCCCTCCAGCAACCCTTAGTTTGTTTCCTGAGATTAAGAGTCTCATATGGTTTGTCTCCCTCTCTGGTTTTGTCTTATTTCATTTTTCCTTCTCTTCCCCTATGATCCTCTGCCTTATTTCTTAAATTCCACATATCAGTGAGATCATCTGATAATTGTCTTTCTCTGATTAACTTATTTTGCTTCGCATAATACCCTCTAGTTCCATCCATATCATTGCAAATGGCAAGATTTCATTCCTTTTGATGACTGTGTAATATTCCGTGTGTGTGTGTATGTGTGTGTGTGTGTGTGTGTGTGTGTATACACATCACATCTTTATCCATTCATCTGTTGATGGACATCTGGGCTCTTCCCATCTTTTGGCTATTGTGGACATTCCCAGCTCTGTAAAAACAGAAAGTAAAAACTTCCGTTTGTATGATAAATGTTTTTTCATCCCTTCACTTTGTCTTAGTGTGTCTTTAGATCTGAAGTGAGTGTTTTGTAGGCAGTGTATTGATGGATCTTGCTTTTCTATCCATTCAGTCACCCTGTGTCTTTTGATCACAGCATTTAGTTCATTTATATGCAAGGTAATTATTGATAAATATGGACTTATTGCCATTTTGTTACTTTATGTGGTTGTTTTTGTAGTTCTTTTCTGTTCCTTCCCTTGCTTCCTTTCCTTGTGGTTTGAAGGCTTTCTTTAGCGATATGCTTGAGAGTTCCTTTTTGTTTATTTTTTGCATATCAATGACAGGTTTTTGATTTGTGGTTACCGTTAAGTTCACATGTAACATTTTATGCATATACCAGTCTATATGAAGTTGATGGTTGCTTAGTTTGAACCCATTCTAAAAGCACTAAATCTTTATTCTCCACATTTTATGTGGATGATGTAATACTTTACATCGTTTTGTGAATTCCTTGACTGACTTTTATAGAAATAATTGATTTTACTACTTTTGTGCTTTAATCTCTGTACTGGTTTTATAACTGATTAATCTAGTACTTTCATTATGTTTGTATTTACTTGTGAAATTTTTTCCTTCCCTGGTTTTCTTGTTCTTGATTAGAGTGTTTCCTTTTCACTCAAAGAATTCACTTTAACTTTTGTTGGTTTGGGAAACTCTTTATCTCTCTTCTGTTCTGAATGATAGCCTTGCTGGGTAGAGTATTCTTGGTTGCAGGTTTTTTTTTCTTTTCAGCACTTTCAGTGGCATGACATATCATGCCACTCCCTTTTGGCCTGCAGTGTTCTGCTGAAAACTCAGCTGACAGCTCTATGGGGTTTCGCTTGTATACAAGTAATTGTTTTCTCTTGCTGATTTTTTTTTTTTAAGGTTTTATTTATTTATTTGACAGAGAGAAAGATCACAAGTAGGCAGAGAAGCAGGCAGAGAGCGAAGGGGAAGCAGGCTCCCTGCTGAGCAGAGAGCCTGATGCGGGGCTCGATCCCAGGACCCTGAGATCATGACCTGAGCTGAAGGCAAAGGCTTAACTCACTAAGCCACCCAGGCGCCCCCTTGCTGTTTTTAAAATTCTTTTTCACTACTTTTTGTCACTTTGTTATGTGTTGTGGTATAGGCCTTGCTGGGGGTGATTTTTTAGGGAGTTTTCTTTACCTCCCAGATGTGGATGTCTCTCTCTTTCCCTAGATTTGGGAAGTTTTCAGCTATTCTTTATTCAAATAAGTTTTCTTTTCCCTTTTCTCTCTCTTCTTCTGGGATCATTATAATTTAGGTGTTGTTATACTTGACAATGTCAGTCAGTTCTCATAGCCTATTTAATTTTTATTACTCTCTTTTATTTTGTTCAGCTTGGTTGCTTTCCATTACTCTTTCAGTTTGCTTATCCATCTTCTGCCTTTTCTAGTCTGGTATTGACTCCCTCTAGTATGTACAATTTTAATTTCAGATATTGAGTTCATCTCTGATTGGTTCTTTTTATCTTTTCTTTTTTTTTCTTTTTATCTTTTCTATCTCTTTGGTGACAGTCTCACTTCTCAGTGTTTTCTCAAGTTTTATAAGTATCTTTATGACCATTACTTTGAATCAATTATAGGTGTGTTGTTCATCTTCATAATTTCATTTAGCTCTTTTGTTGTGATTTGTCCAGTTCTTTCATTTGGGACATATTCCTCTGTCTCCTCATTTTATCTAACTCTGTGTGTTTGTTTCCCTGTATTGGGAAAGTCAGTTACATCTCCTGTTCTTGAAAGTATAGCTTTATGAAGAAGCGGTCTGGTGGTGTCCTGTAGTACAGCATACCCTGTTCACCAGAACCAGGCACTTCAGGGGTATCTCCTATGCATGTTACATGCACCATCCTATGGATGTTGTGGCTGAGCTGTGTTTGTCTTAAGCTCAGTTGGTTGGAATGGCCCAGTTTATCTGCTGTTTGCAGGGTTTTGGTCCCTGTGCTGTTAAGTGGCTAGTCTGGGGCCACTGTGGACTTGTAGTTGGGTGATGTTAGTAGGTCAGACCAGATACCTGCCCTCAGCTTGTGTGCTGAAGCTGTGGTAACATTGAACTTCCGGACACTTTCCCTTCATCTTTCCCTGAGAGGCTTTTGTTGGTTGGCAGGCCTGCAATCAGACCAGATGCCTGCCCCCAGTAAGTCTTCTGAGGCTGCAATTGCACTGGTGTGTGTTGTTATCTGCCCCTCTCCCCAGCGCAGGAGTCACTTTGGAGTGGTGCTGTTCCCCACTTGGGCTGTTTATAGGATGTTTTGCAGCAGGAGCTCCTTTGGAGGGATGTTTGCTGAGTGGGACAGTGTTGGATGGGGGAGATCCTCAGGAGAATGCAGGGTCAGGACATGTTGTGTTAGCATGCTAGATGGAGTGTATTCCCAGAAGTGTCCAGCAGTCTAAGCCTGGGGGTGGGAGGAGAAATGGTACCTACCAACTCTTTCATTCTTGAAGAAGTCTCTTTAAGATCCCTGCCTCTCTAGTGTATGTTCTGAGATTAAAGGACTTTTCTTCCTGTATACCCCAGGTGCTTTTGAAACTGTTGCTTTTATGCTGGGTGTTTCAGGGCAAGGACTCAGTTTCCTATCACCTTCTGGCTCTCCCAGCGCCAGGCCTTGCTAATTTTAAGTATTTCGAGTTAAGCCCTGGTGACTGTAAAAACTCACGAAGTTAATCCTTACTGGTTTTCAAAGCCAAATGTGGGGATTTGTTTTTCCAGTGCCAGTCTTGATGTGGGGTCTGCCCTTCTCCCTTCTCTGTGCTTGTGGAAATCCTCTCATCTGTGGTTAGTCTTGCCAGTTTCCTCCTTAACACTGCTTTCACAGTGGCTACTATCAGTTTGGTGTCTTGTGTTTTTGTTTTCATTTGCTAGGTATTTTCTTTTTTTTCCCTACTATTATTATTAACATGTATTATTTGTTTCAGGGGTACAGGTCTGTGATTCATCAGTCTTATGCAATTCACAGCACTCACCCATAGCACATATCCTCCCCAGTGTCCATCACCCAGCCACCCCAAACCTTCCACCTGCCTCCACTCCAGCAACCCTCAGTTTGAGGGTTAACCCTTAACTGATTAACCCTCAGTTAATCTTTCCTAAGATTAAGAGTCTCGTATGATTTGTCTCCCTCTCTGGTTTCATCTTGTTTGATTTTTTCCTCTCATCCCCTATGATCCTCTGCCTTGTTTTCTCAAATTCCACATATCAGTGAAATCATCTGATAATTGTCTTTCTCTGATTGACTTGTTTTTTTGTTTTTTTTTAAATATTTTTAATTTTTTAAATTTCTTTTCAGTGTACCAGAATTCACCCAGTGCTCCATCCAACACGTGCCCTCCACAATACCCACCACCAGGCTCACCCAACCTCCTACCCTCTGCCCCTTTTGTTTTTCAGAGTCCATAGTCTCTCATGGTTTGTCCTCCCCTCCAATTTCCCCAAACTCCCTTCTCCCCATGTCCTCCGTGTTATTTCTTATGCTCCACAAATAAGTGAAACCATATGATAAATGATTCTCTTTGCTTGACTTATTTCACTCAGCATACTCTCTTCCAGTCCCATCCATGTTGCTACAAAAGTTGGGTATTCATCCTTTCCGATGAAGGCATAATACTCCATAGTGTATATGGACCACATCTACCTTATCCATTCGTCCACTGAAGGGCATCTTGGTTCTTTCCACAGTTTGGTGACTGTGGCCATTGCTGTTATGAACATTGGGGTACAGATGGCCCTTCTTTTCATTACTCTGATTGACTTGTTTTGCTTAGCATAATACCTTCTGGTTCCATCCACATCATTGCAAGTGGCAAGAGTCCATTTTTGGTGGCTGCATAATATTCCATTGTGCATGCGTGTGTGCGTGTGTGTGTGTATACACACCACATCTTTATCCATTCATCTGTTGATGAGTAGCTAGGCTCTTTCCATAATTTGGCTATTATGGACATTACTGCTATAAACATTGGGGTGCACATGCCTCTTCAGATGTATCTTTGGAGTAAATACCCAGTAGTGCAATTGCTGGGTCATAGGGTAGCTTGATTTTCAACTTTTTGAGAAACCTTCATACTTTTTCCAGAGTGTCTGCACGAGCTTGCATTCCCACCAACAGTGTAGGAGGGTTCCCCTTTCTCTGAATCCTTGCCAACATCTCTCACTTCCTGGCTTGTTACCATTAGCCATTCTGACTGGTGTGAGGTGGTATCTCATTGTGGTTTTGATTTGTATTTCCCTGACTCCAAGTGATGTTGAGCACTTTTTCATGCGTCTGTTGGCCATCTGGATATCTTCTTTGCAGAAATGTCTGTTCATGTCTTCTGCCCATTCCTTGATTGGATTATTTGTTCTTTGGGTGTTGAGTTTGATAAGTTCTTTATAGATTTTGTATTCTAGCCTTTTATTTGATATGTCATTTGCACATATCTTCTCCCATCCTGTCAGTTGTCTTTTGGTTTTGTTGACTGTTTCCTTTGCTGTGCAAAAGCTTTTTATCTTGATGCAGCCCCAGTAATTCATTTTTGCCCTTGCTTCCTTTGCCTTTGGTGCTGTGTTTAGGAAAAATTTGCTGCAGCCAAGGTTGAAGAGGTTGTTGCCTGTTTTCTCCTCAAGGATTTTGATGGATTCCTGTCTCACATTGAGGTCCTTCATCTGTTTTGAGTCTATTTTTGTGTATGGTGTAAGGAAACGGTCCAGTTTCATTCTTTGGCATGTGGCTGTCCAATTTTTGCTAAGTATTTTCCTCTTTTCCCTTGGGATTTCTTCTTTGAGTCATTGGTTGTTTAAAATGTAATAATTTTTCCAGTCCCCCAATTTTCTATTTCTCTTTTGTCACTGATCTCTAAATCCATTCTGTTGTATTAGAGAAGATACTCGGTTTGCTGTTTATCTTTTTAAATCTATGAGACTTAATTTGTGGCCTAACAGTGGTCTGTTCTGAAAATGTCCCATATACACTAGAGAAGGATGTGTATTGTGTTGTTGGGTAAAGTGTTTTTATGTCTTAGACCTAGTGGGTTTATTGTATTGTATTGTTCTCTATTTCTTCTGTCTGGTTGTTCTTTCCATTATTGTGACTGGAGTACTAGAATCTCCAGTTATTATTCAGGAACTATTTATTTGTCACTTCATTTCTATTTAGTTTCTGCTTCATGTATTTTCATGGTTTGTCATTATATGCACAAATCTTTGTAATTACTATATCTTCTTGTTATATTGATCTTTTGTTAATATATATTTTTTTCTTGTAATATTTTTTGTCTTGAAGTTTATTTTATCTGGTATTAGCATAGCTTTATTTGCTCTATTTTGGTTACTATTTGCGTGGAATATTTTTCTCAGTCCTTTCCTTTTTAACTTGCTTGTGTCTTTGGACACAACTAATAATTATTAAATTTCTACTTGAAATTTTTTATTTTTTATTTATTTTAAAGTGTTCTCTTCCCATAAGTTGTATAGGAAACAAGATTTGGTGTTGCAAATGAAAGTTACACTAATACCAGCTTTTACATTAATAAATGCTTTTTCTTCTTTACATGTATTAGTCTCTTAAATCTGTAGAAAACAAAATGTGGTTACAAATCATTACTACAGTAATACTAGCTTTTGTAATTATCCATGTGTTTACTTTTTCTGAACTCTTTATTTTTCCATATGGCTTTGAGTTACTGTTTAGCATTCTTTCATTTAACCCTGCAGGACTCTCTTGAATATTTCTTTTTTTTTTTTAATTTAAAGATTTTATTTATTTATTTGATAGACAGAGATCACAAGTAGGCAGAGAGGCAAGCAGAGAGAGAAAGGAGGAAACTGGCTCCCTGCTGACCAGAGAGCCCAATGCGGGGCTCGATCCCAGGACCCGGGGATCATGACCCGAGCTGAAGGCAGAGGCTTTAACCCACTGAGCAACTCAGGCGCCCCTCTCTTGAATATTTCTTACAGGCTAGGTCTAATGGGTCACAAACTCTCCCAGCTTTTGTTTATCTTGGAATGTCTTAATTCCTTCCTCACTTTAGGAGACCATTACTGCCAGATATAATATTTTGACAGTTTTTGGCTTTTACTGCCTTGAACATATCTGCCCACCCTCTCAGGCTTCTGAAGTTTCTGATAAAAAATCTGCTCCTTCTCTTATAGAGGAATCCTGTATCTGATTCACTTTTCTCCTGTTGTGTTCTTTTAATCTTCGGCTTTTAGAAGTTTGATTATAATGTCTTTGTGTGTCTTCTTCGAGTTCCTCTTATGTAGAAGTTCTTGAATGTTCATATTCATGTTTTGCATCAAATTTGGGACGTTTTCAGTCATTATTTTTTAAAAATATTCCCTCTTCCCCTTTATCTTCTTCTTACTCTTCTAGGATTCCCACAATGTGTATGTTGGTCTTTGTGATATTCCACACAGGAATATCACACAGGTTCTGCTCATCTTGCTTCATTTTTTTCTGGAGGGCTGATAATTTCCATTGTGTTGTCTTCAAGGTTGGTAATTCTTTCTTCTGCTGTTCAAATCTGTCCTGAGTCCCTCTAGTGAATTTGTCATTTCAGTTAATTTACTTTTCAGTTTCGGAAACTCTTTTTGGTCTCTGTTTAGTTTTATGTTTCTTTGTTTGATGGTATTGGTTGTTTTCCTGACTCCATATCTTCCTTTAGTGCTTTGAGCATCTTTGAAAGAGTTGTTTTAAAATTTTCATTTAGTATAAATCTCGTTAGTTCCTTTTTAGGACAGTTTGTTGTTTGTCTGCCTGCCACCCCACCCCCCAATGTGTTCCATCATATGTTTTGTGATTTTTTTGTTGTACACTGGACATTTGAATCTAATAATGTAATTCTGGAAATCAGTGTCCAGATTTAACCCAATTCTTTAAGGTCTGCTATTTTTTTGTTACTTTCCCCTCCTCTTTTTGATTATTGTAGGCCATCTGTGTGCTGAAGACCAACCTGAGATATAATTTAAGGTCTTCTTAGGTCTTTTCTGAGCATTTTCCTTGGCATGCATTGTCACTTTCTAATTTTCCTTGTACCAAAACTGAAACAAAAAATTGAGTGGAAAGGAAGGACACAAACCTTTTAAATTCTCTGGAAGTCTCTTCAGCCAAGAGGGAGGGACTTGTAACAATAGGTGAAAGTGTATTAACAATGGCTATCCACCACTTTATCTACACCTCTATGATCAGAAGCAGTAGTCAGCAATCAGCAGAGATCCCTGATATTTGGAGAACTGAGTCTTTTTTGTTCACTCTGACTCTTAAAAATTGTGCAAGCTCTCAGGAATGTGCACACAGCTTATTACTTGCAACCTGACTGGGGATGTGGAGATGGGCTGCTGCTGCTTAAATTGACCAACATTAAACATGTCAGTTTTTCTGTGGAAATTGCAAGTCTTCAACAGACTCCACAGAGTTCCAAAATAGTTATAGCAGGCAGATTCAGCCAGTGCAATTGTTGCCTAAGTGGGGAAGACAGATTCCTGATGCTTCTATTCCACCATCTTCCCAGAATTTTCAAATTAGATTATAAAGGAGTTCCTTCACTGGAATAACTGAGGTAACTTATATGACATTTACCATAAAGCTATGAAGTTAATTGTTCTTTTTAAAGTAACAATTTATGTAGTCATTTTATATATGTAGTTTGGTAAATGATAATTACTAATGATTTTTTTCTTCTGATGTGTTTTTATGTGTTTTATTTGCTTTTTCATCTCAGGAAACTGGACAACGTCAATTTGAGTGAAATGTCTAAAGGTTAACGGGCAGCATCTACATTCTGCCTTCTCCCCACTCTTTACAAAAGAATAAATGAGATGTTTGAGAAGAGAGCTATATTAAAAGAACAATGTTGCAAATGGCTTCAGAATCTGTGAATGCAAATCAAGCTAGGAATCACTGCACAAAGGTGAAAAGGCAGCAGCATCAGCAAATAAAGAATAGGTCTTCAATTAGTGATGGTGATGGAGAAGACTCCTTTATCTTTGAAGCAAATGAAGCTTGGAAAGATTTTCATGGTTCCCTTCTCCGATTTTATGAAAATGGAGAACTCTGTGATGTCACACTAAAGGTGAGACTCCTTTTTTCTTTTTCAGTCTCTTTATTACATTATGAAAACTGGGGGTTTCTAGAACCACACAAGGCAAATTTTTGGTGCCATACTTATTACAGTCAAGATGATTTTAGTCTTAGTCCTTTTTTATTGAAGGAGAAAGGACATAAGGAAAGGTACATAAAGAGAGGTTAGCATAAGATAAAATTATTGTACTAATAAATGTTAATATTATTTCTTAGTTAATTTAACTTCTGAGAGTTCTGGAACCTTAAAACGTTAAAGTTACTATTACTGAAATTAATAAATTGCTGTAGACCAGTAAGCTTTTAACTCATGAATTTAGAAATTACTTAGAAAGGTAGGAAGTCTTGGTGTTTATTCTGTTGCACGACTGTTTTAGTATATGTTCCTATCTGGTAATTTACCCTCTACTTTAAAACAATTGTCCCTTAAGTGAGATTATCTATACCTGATAGTGAAGTAGAATCTATTCAGACTTGGATAAAAAAGTGTAGTAAATTCTAAGTCTGTGGTCTATAGAATCATGCTATTCTGTTGCAAAAGATAATTTTAGTAAAATTTGGAAAAGTGATAAAGCAGTGTGGAAGAACCCATGTTCTAATTGTTCCTCACTTGTTTAAGGTGATTTTTTTACTATTCTTATATGTCACTGAAATATTAAAGATTTTTTGGTGATTCATATGCATTCATGCAGCATTTTCCACCTTTATTTTGCCACTTTGGAGTCTCTTAGATTTTGCTTTCCACTCCTGATCAGACAAGTTTTTAGAGCTGAGTCATAGGGCTTGAAGGTATACTTGAAGAATCAGATCAGAGGACACTCAACAAAAGTCTATAAGCTGAAAGCATAGGCTTTGAGTTTCAGGTCCATAATGTCTGGGAGTGTACTATTACATTACAAATAAATGAGCTATATTTTCTTTCCTTAAACTGTTACTGTCCTTATGTATTTCTGGGCCCTAAGATATTGAGAAGAAAACCATTATATAATTCTAGTTCTCTGTGAAATTTAACCATGTATATGTTTTGATGTAGGAACACTTAAGTTTTTTGTTCTGTATGGTATGTTTAATATTATATATACCATTGTTCTAATTTTCACCTTTGTTGTGAAATTCAGGGACCCACACTGGCTTTGGCAAAAACAAGAAATGTAAAGTTGACTATTTGAATTCAGTCAATTACCATTCAGCATATCAGTGTATGAATAGAAAATAAGTAGAGTATTACTGATTTTATAAATTTTATGATTGAATTTTAGAATGATTTTTACAACATAGTACATACAAACTTTCTTAAGTAAAAAATAGGGATATAGCCATTTTGGGATGAGTGAGAACTAAACTCATAACTTTGTTGTGTAACTTAGGCAATAGATTGAAATAAAACTCCCATACAAACAGTGGTTAAAAACTAAAATGCTGTTTTAAACAATGACAGAGATCTTTTGGGAATGAGAAATGCTTCATTAATTTAAAGGGACTATCATTTTTTTCAACTGTACAATAAGAGTGATGGTTTTTGTGAGGGATGAGTGAATCGATACAGGTGAAGTCCTTATGGCAGTGCTTGGTATAGAATAGATAACAAATATCAGCTATTTGGATCATTATGTGTACTGTCATTGTTTTTTTTTCCAAGGGTATCAGATAATTCTGCTATGGCATATTTTGTTCCTATTCATTAGAAAGTATTACAACTTGAGATGCCTGGGTGTCTCAGTTAAGTGTCTGCCTTTGGCTCAGGTCATGACCCCAGGGCCCTGGGATCAAATCCCTCATTCTGGCTCCCTACTCATCAGGGAGCCTGCTTCTTCCTCTGTCCATCTCTCCCCCTGCTTTTGCTCTCTTTCTTTGTGACAAATAAATAAAATCTTAAAAAAAAAAAAAAAAACTTAATCTTTTAACAAGTCTGTTATTGGATTTCTTTTTTTTCTTTCTTTTTTTTTTTTTTAAGATTTATTTATTTGACAGAGATCACAAGTAAGCAGAGAAGGAGTGGGGAAGCAGGCTCCCCACTGAGCAGAGAACCCGATGCGGGGTTCGATCCCAGGACCATGGGATCATGACCTGAGCAGAAGGCAGAGGCCCCAACCCACTGAGCCACCCAGGTGCCCCTGGATTTGTTTCTTAATTCTAAGTCAACATTTCTTTAACTGTCAGAATATAACTGTCATAGAACAACTAAGTCAAATGGGATTATGGACAATTTATAATGCTCATTTCAACATAAACTTCACTTTTTGTATTCATACAACTTTGAGGATTATTATTTAATATGAAGTCATATTTACATTCTTTTATTAGTATGTTTCCTTCAACCATTATTGCTTTTACGGCACACATTTTAGAAAGACCATTGAGCTGGCTAAGTCATTGGAGTGTGTGACTCTTGATCTTGGGGTTGTAATTTAAGTCCTACTTTGGGTATAGAGATTACTTAAAAATAAAATCTTTAGGGGCGCCTGGGTGGCTCAGTTGATTAAGCATCTGCCTTCAGCTCAGGACATGATCCTGGATTGTTGGGATCAAGCCCTGCATTAGACTCCCTGCTCAGTGGGGAGTCTGCTTCTCCCTCTGCCCCTAACTCCACTCATGCTCTCTCAAATAAATAAAATATTTTTTAAGAAAATAAAATCTTTTTAAAAAGGCCGTTGGCCAGATTTATTTTACTATTTGTATATAATGTCATTAGCTGATTTTTAAATTCCAAAATGAGCACCGTTTTATAAATAAATAAGTTTATGTTGGGGAAGGTATGTGCTATGGGGAGTGCTGTGAATTGTGTAAGACTGATGAATCACAGACCTGTACCCCTGAAACAAATAATATATGTTAATTTTAAAAAGAGTGAAAAGCAGTGTTAATGGTTAACTGGAAATTGTAGAATTCTATTTATGTAATGGCAGGTTGTTGAAGCAGATTTACGTCACGTGAGATTTACAAATATTTTTATAAAAACTATGGGCGCCTGGGTGGCTCAGTGGGTTAAGCCGCTGCCTTCGGCTCAGGTCATGATCTCAGGGTCCTGGGATCGAGTCCCGCATCGGGCTCTCTGCTCTGCAGGGAGCCTGCTTCCTCCTCTCCCTCTCTCTGCCTGCTTGTCTGACTGCTTGTGATCTCTGTCTGTCAAATAAATAAATAAAATCTTTAAAAAAAAAAAATTTTTTTATAAAAACTAAATCCCAGTCATGGCATATGCAGAAATTCTTAAAAAAATATATTTTTAGCCTGTTTTTAAAATGTTTAATATCAGGTTTCAGATCCCACTTTAGGGCTGAAGTAAATTTGAGAACATGCCAAGCTTTCTGCTTTAGTCTAGGTTATACCTTGAATCTCGATAGAATCTAAATCTTGCCTTATAAATTCTTTTTAAAAAATTAAATACAGTATAACTAACAGAAATGATGACCTTGTATTTGTTGAAGGGATATTCATTTTTCCTCCACATTAGTGAAAAAAGGTCAGGGAGGAAGATTTATAAACAAAAGCCTTTATATATTGTAATACTCTTCAGGCCTTTTTCTTTAGAAGTTCTCATTTTAAAATTCATTCCTAAATAATGGGACACAATATAAGTGTATTTATATAGTCAAAATGCTACATGCAAACAGGAAAATTGGTAAAACACTATCCTATTACTTGTATTTAATGATTATTTAACATAAAGTGCTGGGAAAACTGGATACTCAGTACCAAAACCTTCCCCAGATGGAAATAAAGATGTAAGCATAAAACAGTAAGATCATAAAAATACTGGAATACCTGAAGTTAATATTAATGGAATATTAGAAAGATTCCAATTTTAAGCATAGTACCTAAGGCAGAAATCAGAAAGACAAAGATTGATTTGATTGTGTAAAAAATCTATAGGGGGTGAATTAAAAAGTACATCATAAAAGAGAAAAGCTTGAAATATATATGACAGATGATTCACACTCTAAACATATGAGGAGTTCTTAAAAATATGTATGAAAAAAGTCATAGAAAAAAGTTCATAGAATAGATACAGATAGCCCAAAATTAATGAATGATTCAATATTAGTAAAAGACAAACTGAAGCAGTGGGATAATATTTTCATTCATCAAATTGACAAATATTTTTAAATAAGTTACAGCAAAAATATGGCACAAATATTGTAGGTAGATTAGAAATAGACAATTTATTAGTATGTATCCAAACTGCACCTAAACTTTGAAATACGATTTCTACTTTTAGAAATTTATCTATAGGAGATAATGGAGTATGAACAGATTCAGTGACAGCAAAGTTTATTGTGTCATTTACAACAGCAAACTATTAACAGTAGTGTAATTTTTTATCAAAAAGGTGTTAAGATTTCAGTGCTTTTTATTATATTATTTCAAAATAATTTAAGAAATGAAGAACTTTAGTTAAGCTCATAGTAAATACTATTAAATAATGGTTTATTATTTCTGTGCTATCACAATTTCTGATAAATTGTGAATCTTAATAGTACCTACTTATAGGGGCATTGGGACCATTAAGTGAATTAATACATGAAAAGCACTTAGAATAGTACCTGACATGGTGACTATAATTAATAATACTGTGTTGTATATTTAGAAGTTGCTAAGAGAGGAGATCTTTTTTTATAATGAAATTGTTTATTTATGTGAGAACAGAGTGCATGCCCCAACACAGGTAGGGGGTGGGGCAGAGGGAGAGAATCCCAAACAGACTGAGTGTGGAGCTCAACTCAGGGCTTTTTCTCATGACCCGTTGGAGATTAGGAACTAAGCCAAAACCAAGAGATGGGTGCCCAACTCACTGAGCCACCCAGGTGCCCCTAAGAGAAGAGATCTTAAAAAGCTCTTATCACAGGGAAAGAAAAAATTGTAATTATGTAATTATGTAAGAAAAAAATTGTAAAAATTGTAATTATGTGAGGTTATTAGTTACTAAATGTTGTAGTGTTCATTTCATGATATATATATGTATGAAATGACTATGTTGAACAACTTAAACTTACAAAATGTCATGGTCAGTTATAGCAATAAAACTGGAAAAAAGTTTTTTTTAAAAAGGGACACACAAACCAAAAACAAGAATAGTGCCCAAGTAGGGCTAGCTGATGTGTCTTCTCATTCATTCACAGAATGCTCCTGAAGTTTGAGATAATATAGAAAATCATAGTTTATGATTTTAGTATATATACCTAAATCGATAATATATAGATGATAAGTGGCTTACTTGGAAGAAAAAAATTGCAACTGGCCTACATTAAAATAAGCGACCAAAGGATTGCATTGTTAAAACAAATATACTAAATCTGTGTGGGTATTGTCCCTGCTACCACATGCTCAATGCTGATCTAAAACTGATTTTTATATTAAACTGAGTCTCCTTTTGTTCTTTTTGTTTTGAATAGGTTGGCTCAAAGCTCATCTCTTGTCACAAACTAGTATTGGCTTGTGTTATCCCCTACTTCAGAGCCATGTTTCTCTCCGAAATGGCTGAAGCCAAGCAAACACTGATTGAGATCAGAGATTTTGATGGTGATGCAATAGAAGACTTGGTTAAATTTGTCTATTCTTCACGGCTCACTTTGACTGTTGACAATGTCCAGCCTCTCTTATACGCAGCCTGTATTCTACAGGTTGAACTGGTGGCTAGAGCTTGTTGTGAATACATGAAGTTACATTTTCATCCCTCCAACTGCCTGGCAGTGAGAGCCTTTGCTGAAAGTCACAACCGAATAGACTTAATGGACATGGCGGATCAGTATGCCTGTGAGCATTTTACTGAAGTAGTGGAGTGTGAAGACTTTGTAAGTGTGTCACCCCAACATCTCCATAAGCTTTTGTCCTCCAGTGATTTAAATATCAAGAATGAAAAGCAGGTCTATAGTGCAGCCATCAAGTGGCTTCTTGCAAATCCTCAGCATCATTCCAAATGGTTGGATGAAACACTTGCACAGGTAGGGACTGAAATAAGATTGTGTGTAGAAATGAAATGAGATGGAAGCAAATTACAGTGTTTCATTGATCATGAATACTGTAGATTATCCAAAGGAATGTAGAAATCCTTGTGTAATACAATGTGAAAATGACTTTCTCTTTACTTCGCTATTTATTCACCGTGCTATTTAAGGATACGTCTGAATTTGTTACATTTAATTGGAAATATCATGCTTTGTTTTTTAACCTGAATGTTAAAGATGGCACTTTGAAACTGTAGTAATAAATATTTTATTTATGCTGATAGAAATAGGTTCTGAGGAAACAGCTCTAAGTAACTATTGTTTTATAATGAAGTTTCTAAACTGTAGTGAGTTGCTTTCCTATCTGGAAAGAACCACAAGACATAACTTTCCATTTTCTTTCCTCACCACGGTTTCACTTCTGTAACCTCAGAAACGTGGCTTTTTTCTTATTTATTTACTTACTTACTGTCAACGGTTAACCTGTGTAGGGAGATAATAAATGGGCCTTAGAATTACTTTGAGGGGCGCCTGGGTGGCTCAGCTTGGGTCGTGATCTCAGGGTCCTGGGATCGAGTCCTGTATCAGGCTTTCTGCTTGGCAGGGAGCCTGCTTCCTCCTCTTTCTCTGCCTGCCTTTCTGCCTACTTGTGATCTCTCTCTGTCAGATAGATAAATAAAATCTGTTAAAAAAAAAAAAAAAAGAATTACTTTGTCACAGAAAAAAAAGTTTTATTATTTTGCAGCTATCTTATTGGTGTGTATGTATATGTACTTTTAACTCCAAATCACATTACCTGGTTTGATCATCCTCTTAATCCACTAGAAAACCAGTGCATCTTTAAGGGAAGAAAGGTGAGTGCCTCTATAAAGTGGGGATGCATCCCTGACTTAATATATAACCTTCCAAGGTAACTGATTTGGAGGAAACAACACTGATTTCATATTATGAATGTTCAAGTAACAAAGAAATCCCGTTTCCATTTGTTCAATTTGGCTTTAAAAGGCCAAAAAAAACCCAGACATGGCAATTTTGTTTTGATTGTGCCTTTTCTCTAGCAGCAGTGGGGCCTTGTGATTATGACACTACCATTTTTGGAAATGAGAAACTTGAATGAATACAACTGAATTATTTTATCCAGTCTACTTAGATCTGTATGTAAAGGGGGGGGTTGCATTTAATATGTAATCTGATTTCATTAGACCATACTAGAAATCACTTTAGAACTTGGCTCATTGAACTTCCTTCACATGTTAGAAAGGCTTTATGTGGTAAATGAGTTTTAAAAAGACAACTCAAAATACTTAAAATACTACAAAGTAGAGTGTGAGCTAACTAATTACAAATTAAATTTTACATTTGTGATTATTCATGATCTTAGGTTCGTTTGCCGTTGTTGCCAGTTGATTTTCTTATGGGTGTTGTGGCAAAAGAACAGATTGTCAAGCAGAATCTAAAATGTAGAGATTTATTGGATGAAGCAAGAAATTACCATCTTCACTTGAGTAGCAGAGCAGTACCTGACTTTGAATACTCCATTCGGACTACCTCAAGGAAGCAAACTGCTGGTAATTAAATTACTCATTTTATCATCTCTACTGGAAGGATTATATTCCCAAACTTAATTGTAAGATGATTAGTATCTGATTACCTTAAAGTGGTAGTAATTGGCAAGTAAGGTCATATGTGAATTTTATTAGACATGATTCAGGTAGTTTTGCCAATAAGCCAGTTTTTTAAAAGGCCTTAAGTCCTGTCAACTTTAAAGAGCCTGCTGAAATAGCTCTCTCTTTCCCTCCTTTTTTTAAGGTTTTCTTGATACTTTCAGCAGAGTTAATTTCTCTATCATTTGTACTTTTAGAATACTTTGTTTGCACTTGTTTTACTGTGTTGCACTGAAATTTATTTGACATGTTTTGAGCTCTTCAGTGACAGGTAAATACCTTATTCACATTTATATTTCTAGTGCCAAGGATGGAATGTGACACATATTTTATATTTAAATATTACTAGTTTTTGTGTTTTATTAAAAGAAAGGCACTAAATGGGGCCCCTGGCTGACTCAGTTGGAAGAGCAATCTGACTCTTGATCTTGGGGTCATGAATTTAGCCCCATGTTGAGTGTGCAGATTACCAAAAAATTTTTTTAAAAACTGAAAGGCACTAATTATATTTAAAATTTGTATAATAGATTATGTTAGACTCTTAGAGTCTAAAGGTCTTATATTTAAGTAGGCATGCAGCTTTACTTTTATTTGCCACAATTTTCAAACTATATTTTCCTAATAGTTCACGTATGTTACTTTTTACAAGTATGAAAAATATATCTGAAGGATGATGGAAAGGAAATGAAAATCCAGGAATTTGGGAAGTGGTACTTTGAACAGAGAATTTATCTACATTTGTTTTGCTACCCAATATAGTTATCAAATAAAGAGATCTGTGGAATAGCCTAAAAATAACAACAAAGGGGAGTACTTGATTATGAATAGTGGGATTTTATCTATGTAAAAAGAATGTGAATGTCATATATGTACTTATGAAGAAGTAGTTCTTCTAAATAAAACTGACCGTTGAACAATACGGGTTTGAACTACATGCATGGGTCTACTTCTATGTGGATTTTTTCAGTACTATAAATGTATTTTCTCTTTTTTTTTTCTCCATGCTCCAGCATGGAGCCCAGTGAGGGGCTTGAACTCACAACCCTGAGATCAAGACAAGACCTGAGCTGAGGTCAAAGGTCAGGTTGACTGAGTGACCTAGACACCCCTCTTATGATTTTCTTAGTAACACTTTATTTTCTCTAGCTTACTTTATTGTAAGAATATGGTATATAATATATACATAAAATATGTGTTAACTGACCATGTTACAGCATGTTAATAGCAGTAGGCTATTAAGTTAAGTTTTGGGGGAGTCAGAAGTTATATGCAGATTTTCGACTACACAGGAAGTTGGCATCCATTACTCCTGGGTTGTCCAAGTGTTAGCTGTAGTTTAACATGGAAAGGACTGCTTATCCTCCTTTTTTAATAGGTTGATGTCTAGAATTAAATTTTTTTGAAGTGTAGGTTTCTTTTAAGTTGTGAATCCTATTTCAGGGAGTCAAGGTATTTAATTAAATTCCTCTTTAAATTCAGTTTTGGGCACTTGGGTCGCTCAGTGGGTTAAAGTCTCTGCTTCGGCTCAGGTCATGATCCCGGGTTCCTGGGATCCAGCCTCATATTGGGCTCTCTGCTCGGTGGGGAGCCTGCTTCCTCCTCTCTCTCTCTGCCTGCTTCTCTGCCTACTTGTGATCTCTGTCAAATAAATAAAATCTTTAAAAATAAATAAATCATTCAGTTTTAAATTTAAACAACACCTTGGTAGCCTGATTTATATGTATATAGTAGGCATATAGTAGACCTTTGTGTACACGATCTCTTACATGATTGCAAGAACTTAATGAGTAGGTTTTAGTGTAGGATTCAGTCCTTATTATGAGATAGATGGTTTTATTCCATTTTATGGATGAAGAGAACTCAGCATAAAAATATGCCCAAGGCCACACCAAGAAACAGTATAGAAAGGATTTGCATCCTGATCTTTTTGTTTCATTTTTAGCTTTTTTTCTTTCCATTCCATGTTCCTAGGTGAACTGTAAAACTGAAATACTAGTTTCTACTGAAAATCTATTCAATAACTGAGATTACATTCTGGGATTATAATTGCAGTTGTGCCATTTAATAGTGTAATTTGGGGCAGATTTCATAATATCTGAAGGCATCAGTTTATTTAAAAACAATTTTGATTTGCATAATCTTTAAAGCCTCTTCCAACTTTAAATTTCTTTGATTTAAAAGTATTGATTTAGTTGGAAAAGATGACTCAAGCAATTTTGTACATTTTTTAATGCCGTTATTCAGCAAATATTTATTTAGTACCTACCACATGTCAGGTTCTGGGTAGGCATTAGAAATGCAGATGCAGAGGGCACCTGGGTGGCTCAGTTGGTTAAGCATCTGCCTTCGGCTCAGGTTGTGATCCCAGGGTCCTGGGATTGAGTTATGCATTGGGCTCCCTGCTTAGCAGGAAGGCTGCTTCTCTCTTCTTCTCCCCTGGCTTGTGTTCCCTCTCTTGCTCTCTCTCTCTCTGTGTCAGATAAATAAATAAAATCTTTTTTTTTAAAGTTGAGGTAAATTGGAGGGGGAGGTGAACCATGAGAGACTATGGACTCTGAAAAACAATCTGAGGGTTTTGAAGGGGCGGGGGGGTGGGAGGTTGGGGGAGCCAGGTGGTGGGTATTAAGGAGGGCACGTATTACATGGAGCACTGGTTGTGGTGCAAAAGCAATGAATACTGTTACGCTGAAAAGAAATTTAAAAAAAAAAAAAAAAGCAGATACACATAGAATATAGCCAGCCCTATTTTGAGAGAACTTGCAGTCCAATATAGGGAACTAGACATGTGAATAAATAAATGCAATGAAGTGGTAAAGGGATGTTGATATATTTATAAGGATAGTGGGGAACACAAAGAAAAATGTGGCTCTTTTTACCTTGGAAGGGTCAGAAAAGGTTTTATAAACAAATCAAACCTTAGTCTTAGTTTTGAATAATAAACAGATGTTTTTCTAGGTGCCAGTTAAGAAAAGGAGTATTCAGTTCATTTTTCATCTGTTGAATGCCTAGTACGTGCCAGACACTGGGCTAGCCCTGATTAGTACAAAATGCTTAACACACAGTCTAAACCTATCTTAGGCTCTGGAGACAGATACAGCATAGTGGATCATTTCTATACCGTGTTAAGTGAACGACAGTTACCAAAAATTGGCTTTGAAATATCAAGGATGAGCACTGTATGCATGTTGCAGGAACATGAAGTTTAAGAGAAACAGAGGGAGAGGATTGATTAGACAGTGCGAGGCCTTTATGCTGTAACCTGTAGAACAGTGGTTCTCAAAATGTGAAGGAAGTGGTGACCCCTGGCCCAGCAGCATAAGCATTCCCTTGGGAACTTGTTTGAAAATAAATTCTTGAATCTACCCCACGCCTATTGATTCAGAAACTCTGGAGGTCAGGACCATCAATCTATGGTTTATGCCTTCCAGGTGATTGTTGAACCACATGGAAGTTTTGATTTTTATTATTTTTTTTAAAGATTGCAGTGAAATATGTATAACCTAAAAATTGTCATTTAAACATTTTTAAATCTATAATTTAGTGTCATTGGCTAAAGTTTTTAAAAACTACTGATTTAGGTAATAGAAAGCTGTTGAAAGAGTCTTTTAATCTATTCTGTTGAAGGTCTGCAAGCAGAAAGACTACTAAGTGATAAAGGACAGGATTTTGCAGTAATTGTAATAGCATATGAAGGCCTGAACTACAGCAGTGGCAGGGAGGGACGGAGAGGGAGGGCAGGGCCCCTCAGGGAAGGAAGAGGTTTCAGGTAGGTGAGGAAGAGAGAGCATTTGAATATGTTGGGTTTGAGGTGCCTGTGGGACGTCAAGTGGAAATGTGGCTTAGATGTGTTGCTTGGAAGGCTAATTATGATACAGATGCAATTTAAAATCAAGGAATGTTCTTTTCCTGTGTGAACATGAAGTATGTGAGAAGCAGGCAAAGGATGAAACATGGGAAACATAGGAAAGAAAAACTATTGCAGACAAAGGAGACTTCAGTATTATGGAAATCAAGAGAATTTAAGAAGTTTTCCAAAAAGCAGGGTGATCAACATATCGAGTTGCATTAGTATTCAATAAGAAATTAATTTAAGGGGCACCTGGGTGTCTCAGTTGGTTAGGCATCTGCCATCAGCTCCACGTCAGGTTCCCTGCTCAGTGGGGAGCTTGCCTCTCCCACTGCTGCTCTCCGTGTTCATGCTCTCTCATTTTCTAGCTCACCCTCTCAAATAAATACATAAAATCTTTAAAAAAAAAAAATTAAGAGTTTATTGGATGTAGTTTTGACCTTAGCAAGAGCAATTTAACAGAGTGGGTGAAGATCTAAACCATACTACGATGGGATGTTAGCAGAGATAGCTGAGGTATCGTGTTCTTTGAGAAATTCAGGTAAGGTGAAAAAAGAAAATTAGGTTTTTAGTAACATAATGACATTGAAGTTATCCAAATAACTTGGTTTTTTTTTTTTTTTTTTTTTTAGCAGTTCTTCAAAATTTTGACTTCCTAAGTATTTTTTCCCACACTAATTAAAAAAACATTAGGGAGTTATAATTCTGATCTGTATTTTCTGGCTTTACCTTTAGGTGTGCTGTTTTGTGTAGGTGGTCGAGGTGGATCTGGTGACCCCTTTCGCAGTATTGAATGTTATTCTATCAGCAAAAACAGTTGGTTTTTTGGGCCAGAAATGAATAGTCGAAGGCGACATGTGGGTGTAATCTCTGTGGAAGGTGGGTCCATTATTGTCTTAAGTCATAGCACATGATGATAACACACTTCTAAATATTTAAACTTTGAGAATTTCTATAAGAAAGTTGCTAAATTATAAAATGTTTCATTATATCACTAAGATATTTGTGGGTGACTATTTATTTGCCTTGTGCCCATAGATGCTCAGCAAACAATCTCTTGCATGTAGGTGCTTATTGGGGGAGGAATATTAGGGAAAAGCGTGTTAAAATGAAGAGTTAAACTCTTCTAAGTTATATTTGCAAAATAATCAAACTAAAAAAAGTATTGAACTCAAATAATAAATACATATCAGCTTTTTTGATACCTAATTATTATTGAAATGAGATTTTTTTTTTAAACTGGTTACTGAAAATGAAATAATTACAAAACCATGGGTAAACTGTTAGAGGACTTTAAAAAAGTAACTTTTTTTCTGATTATAGAAGTGTAAATTCTTTTTTTGGGGGAAAATATGAAAACATTCTAATAAAAAGTAAAAATCATCTGTAGTCCAAATACCCAGAAATAATCACAGTTGACATTTTATATGTAACCTTTAACATTATTTATTTTATGTGTATTTTTAATAACTTCATTTAGAAAGTTTGATCATACTGTATTGAATTTTGTATTTTTTCATATAACATTGAGCATTTTTTAATTTTACTAAACATTCTTTGAAACCATGATTAGTGATTTCATCTATGTAATAAAAAGTTGGGAAACCAGGGGCGCCTGGGTGACTCAGTGGGTTGAGCCACTGCCTTTGGCTCAGGTCATGATCTCAGGGTCCTGGGATCAAGTCCTGCATCAGGCTCTCTGCTCAGCAGGGAGCCTGCTTCCCTCTCTCTCTCTGCCTGCCTCTCTGTCTACTTGTGATCTCTGTCAAATAAATAAATAAAATCTTTAAAAAAAAAAAAGTTGGGAAACCAAAGGTAGGGATAGGTTTGATATTTAAATAACTTCATATAGAACAGCATGTTCCCAGCATTTTATTAAATAGAAGCTTACAATTATTTTTATTTGAGGGACACCTGGGTGGCTAAGTTGGTTAGGCGGCTGCCTTTGGCTTGGGTCATGATCCCACCGTCCTGGGATCAAGTCCCACATTGGGCTCCTTACTCGGCGGGGAGCCTGCTTCTCCCTCTGCCTCTGCTGCCACTCTGCCTGCCTGTGCGCGCGCGCGCTCTCTCTCTCTCTCTCTGGCAAATAAATAAATAAAATCTTTAAAAACAAAACAGAAAAACAATTATTTTTATTTGACTATTTAAGTGACATTATTCATGATGATGAACAGAAGAATATTAGTTGAAAATTATCATGCTATTCTAATTATATGTTGATCTCATTTATACATTATGTATGTAAATAACTATCAATTTACTTACTTGGAATCAAACGAAAATGCTTCTCTGTTTGACAGGTAAAGTGTATGCAGTTGGTGGACATGATGGAAATGAACATTTAGGTAGCATGGAGATGTTTGATCCTTTCACTAATAAATGGATGATGAAGGCATCAATGAACACAAAGAGGTGAATTAGCATGGAAATTTTTTTGATTTATTGGTGGAAAATAAAGCTTCCAATAACTGAAAGGGCTCATTTTCTACTTTTTATGTTTTTAGAAACTTTAAATACTGCCTTAAACACATTTTGTTAAATTTAGCATCCAGTGTGATGCTTTGTTATAACTTTTCATAATTTCTTTCTTGAGAATGTATTTTATATTTTAGAATATAGTAACAAATAACATAGTTTCCACCTAAACCTGAGCCTGAACACTGATTTTTTTTTTTAATTTTGAAATAATTTTAGACTTAGGGAAAATTGCAAAAGTAACAGAGTTCCTACATACCAGTGATTCTCAACAAAAGATGATTTTGCCTCCTCTGTGGAACACTCATCAATATCTGGAGGCATTTTTGGTTGTCACAGTTTGGGAGTGGAGACATTGGGGGAATAACTGCTGGCATCTAGATGGGAGAGGCCATGGATGTTGCTAAAAATCCTGTAATGCACAAGAAAGCCCTCCACAGCAAAGAATTTTCCCCATCCTAAATTTTAGTAGTGCTGAGATAGAGAAATCCTGCTGTATACTCTTAACCCAGCTCCCCTAATGTTGACATCTTACACTCAATTGCTTTGAGTAGGATAGACATTTTAAATAATTTGTTTTTACTTAATACAATTATCAGGAAACTAAAATTAATACAGTGGTATTAGTTAATATAGATCTTATTCAACTTTTGCCAGTTTTTCCACATATTCCTATGCTTTGAATTGGGTTTTCTTGTCTAATTATATTGCTTATTAATATAATACAATGTAAGTAGTAGCAGAGATGGTAGGTGTTTTTGCCTTATTTATTTTTTTGAAAGATTTTATTTATTTATTTGCCAGAGACAGTGAGAGAGAGAACACAAGCAGGGGGGATGGGAGAGGGAGAAGCAGGCTTTCCGCCAAGCAAGGAGCCTGATGTGGGGCTCAATCCCAGGACCCTGGGATCATGATCTGAGCCGAAGGCAGACGGCTATCAACTGAGCCACCCAGGGGCCCCCATTTTATCTTATTTTTTATCTTAGTGGAAATGTCTCTAATGTTTCCCTATTAAATGAAATACTGGCTTTAGGATTAAGGCATAAGTACTTTAACATACTAAGAAAATACCCCTCAGGGCACCTGGGTGGTTCAGTTAAGGGTCTGCCTTCAGCTCAGGTCCTGATCCAAGGGCAGGAGGATCAAGTCCCCCTTCGGGCTCTGTGCTCAGCAGAGTCTGCTTCTGCTCCTTCCCACTACCTGTGCTCTCTCGCTCTCTCTCAGTCTCTCTCAAATAAATAAATAAATAAATTCTTTTAAAAAATAGCCCTAGTTTTTACTCATTCTTTATTATGAGCATTAATATTAATAATTTTCATCTACAGTAAATTGAAATATATGTTAAGTGGATTAGTCTAAAGAAGAGGAATATTTTCCATAACATGACTTAGTAAATGTTGACTAGAATTTTTTTAATGACTTGAATATCAAATTTTCAGATATCTTAAGGTGAACAGATAGCTAATATTTGATCAAACCAAGATTCAAAAGCATAGGGCTCCTGGGTGGCTCAGTGGGTTAAAGCCTCTGCCTTTGGCTCAGGTCATGATTTCAGGGTCCTGGGATCGAGCCCCGCATTGGGCTCTCTGCTCAGCGGGGGAGCCTCTTTCCCTCTCACTCTCTGCCTGCCTCTCTGCCTACTTGTGATCTCTCTCTCTCTCTGTTAAATAAATAAATAAAATCTTAAAAAAGAAAGAAAGAAAGAAGGAAAGAAGGAAAGAAAATTAACCACATTTTCTTTTTCCATTTATCTATCGATGGATTCCTGGGATGCTTCCGTAGTTTGGCTATTGTAAATAATGTTGTAATGAACATTGGGATGCATATATCCCTCTGAATTAGTGTTTTCATATTCTTTGGGTGAATACCCAGTAGTGGATCTTAGGGTAGTTCTATTTTTAATTTTTTGAGGAACTTCCATACTGCGTTCCACAGTGGCTGCACGAGTTTGCATTCCCACCAACAACGCACAAAGGGTTCCTTTTTCTCCACATCTTTGCTGATAGTGTTGTTTCTTGTGTTTTTGATTTTAGCCATTCTGAGAGGTATGAGATAGTATCTCATTGTGGTTTTCATTTGCATTTTCCTGATAATAAGTGACGTTGAGCATCTTTTTATCTGTTAGCCATCTGGATGTCTTCTTTGGGAAAATGTCTGCTCATGTCTTGCTCCCATTGTTTGGGTTTGGGGTGTTGAGTTTGAGAAGTTCTTTATAGATTTTGTATACCAGCTCTTTATTGGTAAGTCATTTGTAAACATCTTCTCATTCAATAGGTTGCCTTTGAGTTTTGTTTATTGTCTCCTTTGCTGTGCAGAAGATTTTTATTTTGGTGTAGTCCCTATAGTTTATTTTTCCTTTGTTTTCCTTGCCTTAGGAGACATATCTAGAAAGATGTTGCTATGATTAGTGTCAGAAAATATTGCCTTTGCTTTCTTCTAGGATTTTTATGGTTTCAGGTCTCACATATAAACTCTTAATCCACTTTGAATTTATTTTTGTGTATGGTGAAAGAGAGCAGGCCAGTCTCACTATTTTGCATGCCACTGTCAGGTTTTCCCAACACCATTTATAGACAAGACTGTTTTTTTCCATTGCATACTCTTTCCTCCTTTGACAGAGATTAATTGACCATATTGTTGTGGGTTTATTTCTGGGCTCTCTACTCTGTTCCAGTGACCTATATTTCTCTTTTTATGCCAGTACCATACTGTTCTGATTACTACATATTTGTAATATAACTTGTGGTCTGGAATTGTGATACCTCCAGTTTTTTTTTTTTTCAAGATTGCCTTAGCTATTCAGGGTCTGTTATGGCTCCATACAAATTTTAGGATTATTTGTTCTAGTTCTGTGAAAAATGCTGTTGCTATTTTGATACAGAGTGCATTAAATCTGTAAATTGCTTTGAGTAGGATAGACATTTTCATAATTTGTTTTTACCCATGAACATGGAAATCTTTCCATTTTTGTTGTCTTAATTTCTTCCAACATTGTTTTATAGTTTTCAAAGTATAGGTTTTTCACCTCTGGTTAGGTTTGTTCCTAGGTATTTTATTCTTTTTGGTGCAGTTGTAAACAAGATTGTTCTCTTAATTTCTCTTTCTGGTGCTTCATTATTAGTGTATAGAAATGCAACAGGGGCTCCTGGATGGCTCAGTTAGTTAAGTGTCTGATTCTTGATTTCAACTCAGGTCATGATCTCATGGGTTTACTTCTGTAGATCTTTTTTTTTCTTTTTTTAAAGACTTTATTTATTTGAGAGAGCAAGAAAGCATGAGCATAGGAGGGAGAGGGAGAAGCAGACTCCTGCTGAGCAGGGAGCCTGATGTGGGGCTCAATCCCAAGGCCCCAAGATCATGACCTAAGCTGAAGCAGATGCTTAATCGACTAAGCCACCCATGTGCCCCAAGGGCAATAATTCTAAATGTAGGGTAAGTAAAGGTTGCTTGAGAATGGGGAAAATCTTAAGGAAGTTCCATTTAAATTAAGATCTGAAGGAATAGAAGAATTTATCCTAGGTAAGTGTTGGTGGGTAGAAGGGTGATGGGTGAAAAGAAATGAAGTTTGAAAATCTGGAGGTCAACATGAACAGAGAATATAAAGGAAGTCCAGTAAGGTGAATGGTGTGAAAAATAAGGCTGAAATATTAGGAAAGATTGAGGGACACCTGGGTGGCTCAGTTGATTAAGTGGCTGCCTTCAGTTCAGGTCTTGATCCCGGCCAGGGCCATAAGATCAAGCCCCGCATCAGGCTCCTTGCTCCGCAGGGAGACTGCTTCTCCCTTTCTCTCTACCTGCCTCTCCTCCTGCTTGTGCTCTCTCTCTCTGTGTCAAATAAATAAATAAAAACTTAAAAAAAAAATACGAAAGGGTGAGGGTCTTTCAGGTTTGCCAAGAGTTTATTTTATCTGGTGAGCTTTCTCTCTCTCTCTCTCTCTCTCTCTCTCTCTCATACACACACACACACACACACACACTTTTTAATAGCCGGGGATTGAAATGGAGAAAGGATTTGAGGAGGACCAGAGTGAAAACAGTTTGGAAGACCAAGAGGGTTATTGTAATATTTTAGTCAAGAAATAATGGTGGCTTGGACTAAAATAGGAAAAAATGGGATACAAAGGACATATTTGAGGGATAATTTGGAAGTATACAATCAAGATTTTATGATAATTAGATGTGAAAGGTGAAAAGAGCAAGAAGCAAGGATGATCCTTCAGTTTTTGGCTTAAGTAGTTGGATATGGGTAGCGGTACAATTTTCTTTGTTAGGAAAAAAGAGATAACAGGATAAAATTTTTGTTTCCCTTGTGATGGGTGTATTCATTTTCTATTGCTGTGAAACTATTTACCCCACACTTAGCAGCTTAAAACAGTACCTGTTTATTAAAGCTCACAGTTCCATTGGTAAGAAGTTTGGCAGGTTTGACCGAGTTTTCCATTTAGGGTCTTACAAGGCCAAAATCAAGGTGTAGGGTGGGCTAAGCTGTTATCTGGAGGCTCTGGGGAAGAATCTACTTTCAAGGTCATTTAGGTTATTGATAGAATTCTGTTCCTTGAGATTGTGGGACTAAATTTTTATTTTTACTGGCTGTTGCCAGGGGTCACTCTCAATTCCTAGAAGCCACTTTCAGGTCCTTTCCAGGTGCTCCTCTCTGTCTTTAGACAAGCAGTGGGACGCAGAATCCATCTCATTCTTTGAGTTGTCTCTGCTACCAGCTGGAGAAACCTCTCTAATAGGGCTTGTGTAATTAGATTAAGACCGTTCAAGTAATCTCCTTTTTGCCATATAATGTAATAAAATCATGGGATTAAAACTAGAGGGTGAATATACTGGGGGTGGGGGGCTACATCTTAAAATTTGCTTATCACAGGGAAGTAGGCATGAGTTTCAGCTTAAAGTTAAGGTTGAAGAGGGGTGCCTTGCTGGCTCAGTTGGTTAAGCATCTGACTCTTGATTTCAGCTCAGGTCGTGATCTCAGGGTCAAGAGGGAGCTTGCTTAAGATTCTCTCTCCCTCATCCTCTATTTCTCCCCCCTGCCCCCCGCACCTCTCTTAACTGCAAAAAAGTAACGTTGAAGAGTTAGCATGACAGATTTAAGGTAGAAGTTGGATATATGTCTGGAAATATACATTTGAGTTATCATAAATCCATGGAAAGAATGAGGTTGCCTTGGGAGAGAGCGTAAAATTGATAAGAGGCCTTAGGCAACTTCATAATTTAATGATGGGGTAGAGAGGAAGGCACTGATAAAGGAAACAGAATAGCACCAGCCAGAGATTTAGAGGGAAATTCAAATGTGTGACTTCATGAAAATCAAGATGGTTTTGAGGAGTAGGAAATAACATTATTAGTTATTTTGGTTTGGTGATGGGGAGGGAGAAGGAGGGACATTTACTAGGTACACATCTGTCATTATAGAGCACCTGTATGTTCTAGAGTGCACACACATGTTCACACACCTGCAAAAAAATTTTTTTTTCTTAAAGATTTTACTTATTTATTTGACAGACAGAAATCACTAGTAGGCAGGCAGAGAGAGAGAGGAGGAAGCAGGCTCCCTGCTGAGCAGAGAGCCCGATGCGGGGCTCGATCCCAGGACCCTGGGATCATGACCCGAGCCGAAGGCAGAGGCTTTAACCCACTGAACCACCCAGGCGCCCCCACACCTGCAAATTTTTATAGCCACAGTATTTTATAAGTCATTGCTCTATACTCAAGAGAAAGGAAATTAGGGGGATTGAAAATGAGTAAAAACATTCCCTTAAAAATCCTCCCTAGGATTCTCTTTGGTAAACTTAGACTCTCAGTTGACCAGCTGCACTCTCCAGGAATATAGCTAATACATAGCTCTAAATATGGGCCAGTCACTGTTCTAAGTGCTTTACCTATATTATCTCTGCATCACAAATGGGTTACAGATGAAGAAGCACGGTGGAAGTTTATAAAGTATACTGTCCAAAGTACATACCAAGTTAGTGGCAGTTTATAGTTTTAGAATAGTTCAATTTTTATTGCTGTGTTTTTAAAGAAATTGATATAATTTTTTTCTCATCACCGTTACAGTGAATTAGCGTTTAAGAGGGCTAAGTCTCCCTCTTTTCAAGAAGAGAAATACATGCTCTTCAGAAGTAAAGCAATGTGATGTAAAGCTTGTAATATAAAAATTGATGTTCTTTTGTGTGGTACCATGAAACCCTGCATCAAAACACGTGCTCAGCAATGACTTGAATTTAGAAATGAGATTGACTTCTGACCTCTACAGCAAAACATTTCTACCAATTCATTAACCTTTCATTAGGCGATGTTTTACTGTTGAATGTTTTGGACTCCATTTATATTATTTTGTTGGGTTTCACTTTATTTCATTTGAGTTTAAAGTAACCTGTGTAGACTGTGTGTTATAAAACTCCAGAGGGCACTGTTCACATACAGTCACACAATTTGGCAACCTTGTAGCCACCTTTTCAGAAGCTCTGATAAATCTAAAAATAATGGGGAAAAACCCTCATTGAAGTTAACAAAATAAATGACTTCCTTTAGCATATTTTTACTACCTTTTTTCTGGAAACAAAACCAGATGCTAAAATATGTTTTATTGTCTTTGCAGGCGAGGAATTGCCTTGGCCTCCTTGGGAGGTCCAATTTATGCAATTGGTGGGTTAGATGACAACACTTGCTTCAGTGATGTAGAAAGATATGACATAGAATCTGATCAGTGGAGTACAGTGGCACCAATGAATAGTCCTCGTGGAGGAGTTGGCTCTGTGGCTCTTATAGTAAGTTATGTGGCAGTTTGCTCCTGGATTACATTGTATGACAGCCCTAGTAAAGGTCTGCTATAGTCCTATCTCCGGGTTGCAGATAATGATTGTATACCATATTATCTCATGAAACACTGCTTTCTTACACATTCTGGTCTACTGATAGGACTACATATAATTCAATTAAAAGTCTAATGTCACATGTTTTTATTCTTTCCTCATTTAGAACCATGTTTATGCAGTAGGTGGCAATGATGGAGTAGCTTCTTTATCTAGTGTGGAGAGGTATGATCCACATCTGGATAAGTGGATAGAAGTTAAAGAAATGGGTCAACGAAGAGCAGGCAATGGAGTTAGTGAGCTCCATGGTTGCTTGTACGTTGTAGGTGAGTGGATGGTATTTGTTTTAGTTTATTTAGTTTAATTTGTTGCAGTATATACAATGATAGTGTCAAAGACAACACACATTATACTGGATTTAGGCTCAAATGGAGTAGTCCTGAGATTTGCTTTCGAAGTACTAAGGTTCACCTTCATGTTTTTTGTTTACACCTTCATCTTTCACATTTAAAATTTCTACCTTCATATTTTTACTAGGAGTTGCAAATATATCTAAAGTAGAGGATTATATTTAAATAAGATATGTATTTTTTAATGTAAAGACACAAACGTGCTTTGCTAAAATCTTTAAAGATTTAAGAAATTTGTTTCTCATCTTCATTTCACGGGAATTATGTTGACTCCTTTAAGCAAAGCAATGGATATTTCATATGCATAATGGCTGTTGGTATCTCTACCTTGCTTTTTACTTACTGAATTGCAGAATTGGAAGGAACCATAGGCAGTGCTTTCTCAACCTTTAATATGCATATGAATATTCCGAAGATACTGTTAAACTCAGGGGAGGAGCCCAGATTCTGTATTTCTAAGGTTCCCAAGTGATAATCAGTGCTGCTTCTGGTCCATTCAGCATACTTTCAGTAGCAAGGTTTTAAAGAACTATGAGATGGGAATAATGATGAGAATTATTAATGAGAACTATGAGAATTATCTTTGAGAGAATTATTCTAATAGAGACAATATACATGAAGCATCTCAAACTGCATCTGGTACTTTGTAGTTACCCTGTAAAATGGGTGGCAATATTGTGATTAGTAATTCCCTCCTTTACAGAAAAAGAAATTGTTCAGAGAGGTTGTAACTAGCATATGTCACACTTAGGTTGATGTAAACTGTTTAGTATTACATAACTTAGAGTTCTTGATAAGAGAGTGTGGGATGTTATTAGCATTGAAATATCTGCAAGTAATAGAAGTAATGCTGAATATTCCAGTGCTTATGTGTATTAAAAGAAATAACATAATTTACCTTTAGATCTTGTCTGATCCTTACAGCTCTGTGAGGTAGCAAAGATTCAGCCTGAATAAATTACCTTATCATCACATGCCTTCTAAACCAGTGACAAAGCTGGAATTTGAACTTGGGTCTATGAGAAATCACAGTTCTTACAATACACAGTTGTTATGTCTCACAGCTCCCTATTAGGAGAACTAAACCCTTTATTATAATGAAAATGTGTTTTGTGGTGAGGATACTACCGTACACATTTGTTGATATTTATTGAATTATACACATAAAATTGGTGAATTTTAGTTCAATTAAATTGATTTAATTAAACCCACTAGAGAAGTTAACTGTTGTGTTTTTTGTTTTTTTTTTACTGACCTTGTTTCTGAATAGACTGATCATAATAGCAACACTTCCTGTCCTCAGGAAAACAGGCTTAGTTGCTAAAGAGAGTTATTACTCACGTAGACTGAGATGGAGTCTAAAAAGAGGCACATTTATTTTTAAGGGAAAGAACACTGTCCAAATAATAGTCTCTGTAACCCTCAGGAATATATTAAGTAGCATTGTTAGAATGATGTATAGAGAGAACTGTCATCATCTAGATTATGTAGCATGAAGATGTAGTTTTGGCAAAAATTGGTGAGAATTCATTCATAGCCATCTCTAATTATGATGACAATTACAGTATTAGGGGAAGCAGTTGGAAAACTTTTGAGTCAAATGATTTCAGTGGTAGTTTAGTCTCTTCTCAGGCCCTCTTATTATTTAAAAATATAATACACAACGTACACACAGAGAAGGAATCTCAGTACTGTCTTAGATCCTTCTAGGAAGTGAAGGACAAATTATGAATGTTTGTGGGGTTTTTCTTCTCCAGAATTATCTGCTTAGATATGGGGACTTAAGTTTTTTCTATTTTAAGATTTTTAATCTTAGTATTGAGGTAAAATACTAAGTTATCTTGGATTGTAGAAAAATGTCTAATAGGAGTTGTGAGGTGAATTTTTTCCCTGATTTTCTCTTTTCTAAAATGTTTTTAAAGGATTGGGTTGTAGAAGCTATTGGATTGAGGTTTAATAGTTAATTTGTGACATGTACTATTTTTAAAAATCTTTTTTTTTATATATATAGGTGGTTTTGATGATAATTCTCCTCTGAGTTCAGTTGAGCGGTATGATCCTCGGAACAACAAATGGGATTATGTAGCAGCACTTACCACTCCCAGGGGTGGAGTGGGGATTGCAACAGTGATGGGCAAAATCTTTGCAGTTGGTGGGCATAACGGCAATGCGTACTTAAATACAGTGGAAGCATTTGATCCAGTGCTGAATAGGTAATTTTCATGTTTCCTGTATGCTTTAATGGGATCTTCCAGTAACAGATTATTCCAGAGTGCTAAAATACTACTAAATATAGCTATTAATATAAAACATTAGGAAAAAAAAAAAAAAACATTAGGGATATCTTATCTCCCTGAGGAAACTTGCGGTCTTTCAGTCCCAATAATAGGGAGTTTTCAGCTATAGCTGTTGGTATTTTGAGTAAAGTAAATCGTGCTTTGTTTTATGATAACATACTTTGTCTTCTGTCTTTTCAGGTGGGAGCTGGTTGGATCTGTGTCTCACTGCAGAGCTGGAGCAGGCGTAGCTGTGTGTGCCTGTTTAACCAGCCAAATTCGAGATGTAGGTCATGGATCCAATAATGTGGTTGATTGTATGTGATTTGAGTTCCGGCCACCAACAATTTAGCCATAATTGATATGCAAGAAGGACAACCAGGATTTTGTATGACCACCTTTGAACAGTTTTCACTACTGCTGGAGTCTTATTTTAAATGAAAACTTGTATTGTGACTAAGTGCAACATTTAGAATGGTAGCTGAAGATCTATTGTAATAAAAGTAAATTTGATACATTCCACTTTAGCAAATAATGGGGTAGGGAAGAAAAATAATTTAACCTGAAACCATAAGTCCTCTGAAAAAATTTTTAAAGTAGTACCAGAACCTTGAAATCCCTCTTTAAAGACACTTGGATAAAGCAAAAATGTAAAATGGAATCATTTCCATTTTACCTGAGTTTTACCTTCTCTTTTGCCTAACAGTGTTAACTGTAGGCAGTGGACTTCTCCTAGAGGGGAGATTAGAACCTAGTCTTCAACACAAGTATATCAGGACACATAAAAGACCTGCTCCTTTTGAAGATCATTTCTACTTCGTGCTGATGAATTTATGCCTTGCTTTTTTTCTAGATGTCGATTTTTCAATTTCTTGGATATTTATAGAAGTAGAAAAAATGTTTACTCTTTTTCAGTGTCACTTGGCTGAATTTTCAGAAGCTTTATGGGCTTCTGCTGTAAGAAGCCCTTAATTACAGTTTGAATTATTTAGGGTACCAAATACCTATCTGAACTAATTCCATCTGAATAAATCTATACTTGTATTTTTTCATCTCATGCAAAAAGGACTTGTTTCATATTAGCAAAAATTGAACCAGAAGAAATATTACAGGAGAAGGCTTTAGAGTTGATATTATTCTGGTGCCCCCTTGAGAGGAATCTGAAAATATGTCTCTTATTTGATTTAATCATTTGGTTTTGAGTCTAGGATTATTAACTTTCCATTTTGCTTTTTTCCACCATCTAGGTTTTAAAAAAAAAAACTGGAATTTGGATGTATTTATTTTAAAATGAATGCATTTTTACAAAAATTCTTTATAGATTATGGTTTACTGATTAGTTCAAATCCATTATTACCAATAAAAGATATTATTACTGAAAACAGCAAGGTTGGAATTTACTGTTTTTTCTGTTTAATCACCTTCAGTATATTTATTGAACTTCAATTGAAAATATTTCTGCGCATTAATTTGAAGCCAGAATATTGATAAACCTACTGATTTAACAGTTCTTCGTGGTTTTAGCCAATATAATAAAATGGCCTATTCGTTATATGTAAATATTTGTGAATATTTATGAAGAATATTAAAATACTCTTTTGTATTTGGAATGCACTTTGGTACCTCTCTTCCAGGCTTCTTTGCATTTTCCTATCATCATGCCTTCCAATTTAGTTTAGTTCGTTGCTGGTTCACAAGGAAGCTGGGCTATTGAGGAACCCATCCAGCCAGCTCTGAAGTTGATTGCCTATTAACTCTGATGGTCCTCGTTAAAAGGTAGCCTGGGCTTGTCAGCATAGTAGAGTAGAAAGCCACATTACAAAAGCCAGTGTCTACTGAGTTTATTAGACCAAAAAAAGAAAAAACAAATTATAAGAGGATCTCAGGCTAACGGATAAAGGTCTTCCATGAAGCAGATTTAAAAGTTCCCAAATTACACCACTTTCTGCTGTCAGCAGCCTATTGGCAAGGTCATAAGTCTTTGCTGGATCTAAATCAGTGTTCTCTTGTACAGCTATAACCATATTTCAGTCATTCCTCAAAACATTTAACTCTCTAGCACTCACTGGACTGGTTACCATTAGCTGGGTGTGGAGCATAAATGTCAGCACCTAGCTTCAGCTGTCTCTTTCTTATGTCTGATGGAACTCTTGTGTTATACTGCTTGTCTGGCTATGGTTATTAGTAGGTTTGTTATATTTATTTTGTGGAAGAGAGGATCATGGTCTTATTTCTAAGATTATTTAAAATGGTTTTTTTCTTTAACATATTTCTGCCTTTCATGTTTGCAGAATTTGGGAACATATAGGTATTAAATTTTTTTTTAAGGTGTTAAATTTCTATTTCTGGTTTTTACTATACCGTAGTCATCTAACATGCTAACATACCCTAGCTGCCTATAAAATAGGAAATACTCATAAGGGAAGTAAAGTGAAATGAAGAAAACATGCTGGCTCTCTGTTATATCATTAGAAGCAGAGTTTGGAAGGACCTCACAATGGTTATGAAAAGATAAATAGTGGAACCAATATTCACAATTTATTAAAAACATTCATATAAAATGAGAATCAGGCTGAAGGAATCAATGCAATTGAAAGATTATTAAATTCATGGGAATAAAGAGATGACATTATTAAAAGAATATGGCTACTTAATTGTGAGGCCTTTCATTTTAACCTCAGATATTAGTAAGAAAAGCAAAAAGTGATATAAAATTTTGAAATGATAGATGGGAGAAAAAGAAAAAGTGAAAATTTCTGTATTATTTCTTCAAAAAGTATTGTAGGTGCTTTTGTGTGATTCTCCCATAAAGTTATTAAAGCCACTGTTTTCCTATATTGATTGTGTTGCCACTTTAAAAGAAAAAAAAAATCACCTAATACTGGTTTTGGTTAATTTCACTGTACTCTATGTAACTGATTATTTTAAATTATTTTAAATGTTTGAATAAACTTTGTATTCCGTCTAAGGAATATATGTATTCTCTTAATTCCCACATACATTTTGAATTTATAATGCTGTTAAATGCCTAGATAAGAAATTGTTGAATTTATATAAACTCCTTTTGCAAATGGTAAACTTAAGAATTTTCTTTGTTACTTTTTTCTCCATTTCTTACATGATCGAGAATGCATTTAGAATCCAATACATACCTTATCAGTTGAGAATGTTTTCTGTGGTTTTTTTATATCAGACTATAAAGAAATTGTTGGGGTGTCATTTGCTCTTTCTCTTCTTTATGTGGAATTAAAAGTTGCAATAAAACGTCTCTAAAATATTTTCTTAAAACTGTATATAAATATAAATTTGTGTAGTAATGCTCCCAACAAATCAAAATAATAAATTACCATATATACTGCTAAGGGCTGTGATTACAGTACTTGGATTCACACCAGTACTGTTTATTGATTCACAATGTACTAGGGCACCTGGTTAAGTTGGTTAAGCATCTGCCTTTGGTTTAGGTCATGATCCCAGAGTCCTGGGATCGAGTCCTTCATCAGTCTCCCTGCTTCACAGGGAGCCTGCTTCTCCCTCTGCCTCCCTCTCTCTCTCATGAATAAATAAATAAATAATTTTTAAAAATTCATATATATATACTACATGTATCTATTATGAATAGCAACTTCTGTAAGGTCTATGCAGCTTCTCATTTTTGATGGTTTTACAGAATCCTATCAAAACTATGTAATTGCTTATTCTCCATCCCTGAAACTGATTTAGTAAGTTGACTGTAATATTTTTTTTTCTCATAGAAAGGATTATTTAGGGGCGATGCTCAGTCAGTTAAGCATCGAACTCTTGATCTCAGCGTAAGTCTCCATCTGAGGGTCTTGAGTTCAATGCCCGCACTGGGCTCCATGCTGGGCATGGAGCCTAATTAAAATAATAATAATTAAAACATAAAGGATATAGGCAACTAATGTAAGTACTTTCACTAATCTTAGTAACTGATTAAAGCAATAGTCTCTTCAGCAGCTGCGGACTTGTATAGAAATGAGATTCTTGATGCATTAGGATGAATGTTGTTCTTCCAAATAAGTGGTTTTTTTCCCCTTTTATAATTATGTTGCCAATGCTAAACATTTTTCTGAAAGTGGCCAGAAGAGTCCATTTGTAAGGCATCCAAGAGAATTAGTCTTGTCACTCATTTTAGTTACATGCTATTTTTTTAATTAAAAAAATTTTTTTAAAAGATTTTATTTTTAAGTAATCTCTATACCCAGCTTGGGGCTTGAACTTACAACCCTGAGATCAAGAATTGTATGCTCTACCTGCTGAGCCAACCAGGTGCCCCAGTCATGTTAATTTTGACCAGAATCTTGATTATGGCCATGTATATTTTATTCATCAAGCTTGATTAAAAATATTTTGTGTTACAACAGGGGATATCTACCCTCAAAAAATTAAGGTTTTCCTTTACTGGAAAATTTTTTCACTAACAGACCATTCCAGTGGAAGATTTTTAAAATCACCCCGAGCGATAGTAACTTTTTTTTAAAGTTTTTATTTATTTATTTGAGAGAGAAGTGAGCATGTGTGTGTGAGTGTGTGTAAGAGAGAGAGCACAAGCAGGGGGAGAAGAGGGAGAAGACTCCCTGCTGAGCAGGGAGCGGGGTGCCCTAGGACCCTGGGATCATGACCTGAAAGGAAAGCTTAACCAACTAAGCCACCCAGGCGCTCCAGAACAATAGTAATTTTAGTGAAGGAAGTATACAGCTTCTTTGAGGGGAAACATGAATTGATGCAAAAATTCTCCTGGTTTTTATTGTTTCAGTTACTCTTCCATTATATTAATGGTTGAGGCTAGGTTCAGCCTACCTGAACAAACTCTTTAGAATATAAGGGGCTTCTCTTCTTTTTCTTTTTTCTTTACTTTTCTTTCCCTTTCTTTTCCCTTTTCCTTTCCTTCTTTCTCTTTTTTTCCTTCCCTCCCTCCATCTCCCTCCCTCTTCCTTCCTCCCTCCCTCCCTCCCTCCCTCCCTCCCTTCCTTCCTTCCTAAAATTTTACTTATTTATTTGATGGCATGAGAGAGAGCACACGAGTGGGGTGAGGGCCAGAGGGAGAAGCTGACTCCACACTGAGCAGATGAGGACTCCGGAATTATGACCGGAGCTGAAGGCAGACGGTCAACCAACTGAGCCACCCGGTGCCCCTTCTTTTTCCTTTTTTTAAAAGGTTGATTTATTTTAGAGAAGGAGCAGCATGTGAGGTGGGGAGGAGCAGAGGGAGAGGGAGAGGAAATCCTTGAGCAGGCTCCCTGCTGAGCGTGGAGCCTGACGTGGGTCTTTAACCAGAGCTCTGTGTTCATGACCTGAGTTGAAATCAAGAGCTGGACACTTAACTGATTGAGCCACCCAGGTGCACCTATAAGGGATTTCTTAAATTTGGGTAATAGTCAAGGGGAGAATTAATAACTAAATTTTTTAAATGTGTAGTTTGTACCACTTTATAGAATTTTGATCTTTACAATAATTCTGTATTTTACAGTTAAAAAATAGATTCAAAGACATTAAATGACTTGTCCAAGATCCATAACTAATGAAGTGGTTATGACCAGTATTCTTTGTGAACAAAAAAAATCCCACTGTTTTACCTAACCAGTTATACTGTACATCTACTTTTACAAGGTAGTGTACATACATTTATGGGAAGTTGATTTCCTTTTTCATATTGCCTTGGCAATATAAAAGTATTTCTGGTCACTTTTTTTTTTTTTTTTTGCTTTTTTAAAGATTTTTAAATTTATTCATTTATTTGAAAGACGGAGATCACAACTAGGCAGAGAGAGAGTGGGAAGCAGGCTCCCCTTGGAGCAGAGAGCCCGATGTAGGGCTCGATCCCAGGATCCTGGGATCATGACCTGAGCCAAAGGCAGAGGCTTAACCCACTGAGCCACCCAGGCGCCCCTCACTATGTAGTCTTATGTTACTTGGTCTTTCCCTTTTTCATTACATATTAGAATCAGTTGTCAAATATTTGGGGAAGAAAAACAACAGGAGATTCTTTTTTCTGTTTTTTAACTAGAAATCATATTTAATCTGTAGTTACTTAGGGAGTACTGACAGCCCTACAGTATTGAATTTTACTAGCTTTTGCTACTCTTTATCAGGGCAAGGAAGTTTCCTTCTATTTTATTAAGCTTTTATTATAGGAGAAGAATTTATGAAACACCTTCCTCTTTTTTTTTCTTTTTTTTAGATTTTATTTATTTATTTGACACAGAGAGAGATCACAAGTAGGTAAAGAGGCAGGCAGAGAGAAGGGGAAGCAGGCTCCCTGCGGAGCAGAGAGCCCAACATGGGGCTCCATCCAAGGACCCTGAGATCATGACCTGAGCCGAAGGCAGAGGCTTTAACCCACTGAGCCACCCAGGCACCCTTGAAACACTTTACTCTTGAAGTAAATGTGTTTATTTCACTTTAATCTGGTAATGTGGTGAATTACACATTTAAAAATTTTTAAATGTTGAGCCATCTTTACATTCTTGGGCTAAAGCCAACTTGATCATTAAGTAAGGATCATTTTTTAAAAATACAGTTCAGGGGGCGCCTGGGTGGCTCAGTGGGTTAAGCCGCTGCCTTCGGCTCGGGTCATGATCTCGGGGTCCTGGGATCGAGTCCCGCATCGGGCTCTCTGCTCAGCAGGGAGCCTGCTTCCTCCTCTCTCTCTCTGTCTGCCTCTCTGCCTACTTGTGATCTCTGTCTGTCAAATAAATAAATAAAATCTTTAAAAAAAAAAAATACAGTTCAGAACTTTGCTGATATTTTGTTTAAGACTTTTACATCTGGGGGTGCCTGAGTGGCTCAGTGGGTTAAGCTTCTGCCTTCGCTCTGGTCATGATCTCAGGGTCCTGGATTTGAGCCCCAAGGGGAGCCTGCTTCCCACTCTCTCTCTGTCTACCTCTGCCTGCTCGTGATCCCTGTCAAATAAATAAGTAAAAAATCTTGAAAAAAAAAAGACTTTTACATCTATGCTTAGAGTGAGATTAATCTTTAACTTTGTTTTGTTTTTAGCCTCATAAAATGAGTTATGGAATATTCTGTTCTATGAATTCTGTTCTATGAATTACTTAACATTGACATCTCAATGTCCACTTTTTGAACATCTGCTAGAACTTAATGATAAAACCACTAGGGCCTACAGTTTTCTTTTGTGGCAAAATTCACTACCAGTTCATTATTTTATTGATAATAGCATATTTTAGAATTTTTAAGTCGGTTTGGCAAGTTTTATTTTTTAAAATGCCAATATTTTCTGGATCCCACAAGTTTTATTCTCATTATTTCATTTCATTAATGTTCACTTCTAAATAATTTTGTTTATTACAAGTTTTTTTTTGAGCCATGAATTTAGAAGTGTATTTTTAAATTACTGTTTTTAATTTCATTTGATCAGTGATCATGATCTATTTGACTCCACTTCATGGAAATATACTGAACTTGTCTTATGGCCAATTATGGAGTTAAATTTTGTTATTTATATAAAACTATTTTTGCACTATATCAAACTAGCAGTTCACGCTGCTCAATCTTTTTTTGTTTTTTTTAAGATCTTTTATTTATTTATTTGACAGAGAGAGATGACAGGCAGAGAGGAGGAAGCAGGCCCCCCCACTGAGCAGAGACACCCCCACCCCCCACCCCGCCATGGGGCTCGATCCCAGGACCCTGGGACCATGACCCAAGTCCAAGGCAGCGGCTTAACCCACTGAGCCACTGAGCCACCCAGGCACCCCACTGCTCAATCTTCTTATACGTTGCCATGTTTTCCTCTTTCTAATCTCTTCCTCAACAGAGGAAGTGTAATCATATTATAATTAGTTGTATGTGTTGAGGTTTTAGATGAGTTAAGCATTTTAAGTTGTGTGTTTTCAGATGTGTATTTGTTTCTAGGAACTTCATCCTGAAAGGGAGTTCTCACTGGTTAGTTTTGAGAGTTCATGGCCCCAAAATACTTCAGCGTTTTCAGACCCGTCTCAGAACCTTTGCTCTCTCAATATTTGAGAAGGCAAAATCCCATCCAGTTTCAGTACTGTTCCGGAGCTACTTCTCCGAATTTTCCAGTTGTGGTTCACATTCCTGGTTGCTTTCCCCCTGCTCAGCACACTAAAATTCATCATCTCTCTTCCAACATTTGTTACTCAGTATTTTAGTTGTTTCCCAATCCACATGTAAACATACTTCTTTGGGTTCACTTTGGTCATTTTTCTTTTGTGATCTTGGACATTCCTTCTGAGGTACTTTGTTTTCTAAAGGATGTTTTTCTAGAAGTTACTTTAAAGAAGTTCAAGATCATTCAGTTTCTGTTCATCTGAAAATGTCATTTTACTGCCATTTTTATATCTAAGTTTTTTTAAAAAAAATTTTGTTGTAGTTGACAAAGTCATGTATTTATATATTAAAGACTCAGGGCTGAGTCTGAGGTCCATATTGGGTGTAGAGATTACATTTATATATGGAGGGGGAACATGATTTGACATATACACATCCATCACCTCACTGTTACTATGTGTGCGTCTGGTGTGAACACTAAGTCTAGTCTCACCAGATTTCAAGTATACAATCCTTACTGTTGATACTAGTTAATACTTTCCTTTCAACAGTTTGAAGTTATTACACTATCATCTGGTTTCCTTTGTAGTTTAAGACAACTGCTGTCTTTTCCTTCCTATGGGATCTCCTTTTACCTTCTGCTACTATTCAAATCTTTTCATCTGTTCTGTAGTGTCTTTATAATGTATCTAGATAGGTGTCTATTTATCATTTCATCTTTCTGCTCATAAAATTTCAACCCCGGACTCTGAATATCACTTCTTTTTCTGGGACCTTGCAGAGTGCTGAAATGAAAAGTAATAAAATAGTTTAATCTGCTGTTACACCACTGAATCTCTAATTTCAACTGCTGTTTTTCATTCCAAAAATACTATCTCATTGTCTTTTAGATAGACTTGGCCTAAAGCTTTTTGATTCTTTTTTGTTTCTTTGAGCATTTCATACATAGTTAACTTTATTTTATTTTTTTTTTAATTTTATTTTATTTGAGAGAGAGAGACAGTGAGAGAGAGCACGAGGGAGGAGAAGGTCAGAGAGCGAAGCAGACTCCCCATGGAGCTGGGAGCCTGATGTGGGACTCGATCCCGGGACTCCAGGATCACGCCCTGAGCTGAAGGCAGTCGTCCAACCAACTGCGCCACCCAGGCGTCCCCATAGTTAACTTTATATCCTGTGGCTGGTAATTCTAGGTCTGAAGTCTTTGGGGGGGTCCTAAATCTTTTTTTTTTTTTTTTTTTTAAAGATTTTATTTATTTACTTGACAGATAGAGATCACAAGCAGGCAGAGAGGCAGGCAGAGAGAGAGAGAGAGAGGAGGAAACAGGCTCCCTGCCGAGCAGAGAGCCTGATGCAGGACTCGATCCCAGGACCCTGAGATCATGACCTGAGCCGAAGGCAGCGGCTTAACCCACTGAGCCACCCAGGCGCCCCCTAAATCTATTTATTGTCACTGAATTTTTCTTTATGGTGCCATTCTACCACTGCATGTGATGATTTTATTTTGTGAATGCTTTCTTGGTTGAATTTGTGGGACTCCAAAGGTTCTAAATTGGCCATGTTTTTCTCATGTTTTCCATTTCTTTTCTAGGCCATAAACTGCCCCTGGGACACTACAGCCCTCTTCTTGGTTCCTGCCCTAATTTGGGGTACTTGGCTCGGCTCCTCCCCTTACCATTCATGCAAGGTTTAGTCTCAGTCCCAGTGCTGATAAGGTCAAGTGTCCTCAGGACAACTATGGCTTTTCTATTTACCATTCCTGCTAATACATTGTCCTTGGAGATTTCCCTGCTTTCCTGAAAATCTAGTTAGCATCTTAAAATGTTATTTTATCTAGTAACTAATAGTAATGCGAAAGCTGACTCACTTAGCAGGCACAGCATGGGACTCTTGGTGTCAAGGTCATGAGATCAATCCCCATGCTGGGCCTAGCTCTTACTTACAAAATAGAAAGGTTTTTTTGTTTGTTTTTTTAAGATTTTATTTATTTATTTGACAGAGAGAGATTACAAGTAGGCAGAGAGGCAGGTAGAGAGAGAAGGAGGAGGAAGCAGGCTCCCTGCTCTCTCTGAGCAGAGAGCCCGATGGACTCGATCCCAGGACCCCGAGATCATGACCTGAGCCGAAAGCAGCGGCTTAACCCACTGAGCCACCCAGGCGCCCAGAAACGTGTATTTTTTTAATTAGCCTTTAGTACTTCTACAAGTGGAGTGTTGCCACTGCCGTTCTAGAGCCAAACAAGATGATGTAGCTTTGTCTTGATATTCTCTTTATCTTACTACTACTGGACCCCTTTGTAAAATTTAATTATCTTAGGGGCGCCTGGGTGGCTCAGTGGGTTAAAGCCTCTGCCTTCAGCTCGGGTCATGACCTCAGGGACCTGGGATCTAGTCCTGCCTCGGGCTCTCTGCTCAGCATGGAGCCTGCTTCCTTCTCTCTCTCTCTGCCTACTTGTGATCTCTGCCTGTCAAATAAATAAAAATAAAATCTTTAAAAAAAAAAATCATTGTAATTGAGTATCTTAGTAGACCTTAAACTGAGTTTTTAGTCCCAGGTATTTGTTATACCTGGAGGTTTGTTTTTGTGTGTGTGTGTGTGTGTGTTTTCTTAAGATTTGGAGAGAGTGAGAGGGAGCAACCAAGGGCAGGGGAGAAGTAGACCCCCCCACAGAGCAAGGATGTGGGGCTGGATGGCCCTGGGATCATGACCTGAGCCAAAGGCAGATGCTTAACCGACTGAGCCACTCAGGGCGCCCCCTTAAGTTTCTCTCTTGAGTAAATTAAAAAATCAGGAATTTAAAAAGGATAATTCAGGATATGTAACATTACTTTGGCATAGATGTGTCTATCATTTCTTGTCTCCAGTATGAGTTTTTTTATACACACCAGACCCTTAATTTAATACTATAAATCCCTTTATAAATGTGACTCCACAGTACTGGTTTTCATTAAGAAAATATTTGTGTTCTGCCTGAAGCTTTGCAACTTTTTTTTTTAATGTTTCCGTTTTGGCCTCTGGCCTAAAGTAATAAATTTTTTACCTGATTCCCCTGCCCCATTCATCTGCAAACAATGTTCTTTTTTCCTGTCTGGAAACCAGAGCCCAGGACTGAAACGATACAGGGCTATTTGTATTATATTCTAACAGTGCTCTCATTTTTCCTTCTACTTGCTTCATTTCTCAGTACCTCTTCTAATGCAGTATTAAATCAGTGTGTTTTGGATCCAGCTTTATTGAGGTATAATTTATATAAATTCATTTACTATGTTTACAATCCATCCTTTACCAAGTTTAGAGTTGTGCCAACATTACCATAATCCAGATTTAAACATTTTCATCAATCCCTGCCCCCACATTTTTATGACCCTTCCTGCAATCCATCTCCACTTCTCCCCAGGCAGCCAGTGATGTGATGTGTTTTCCTTCTATAAATTTGCCTTTTCTGGGTATAGGTGAAATCGTATTCTAGTTTTGCATCTGGCTTCTTAGTATAAATGTTTTGAGGTTCACCTCAAAAACCAATCTATACTCTAGCATTTTTATTGCTGAATAGTATATATCCTCTTCTGTATGTATCACATTGTTTATCCAGTCACCAACTGGTTACCAACTTTTGGCTATTTCTGAACTTCTGACAGCAGCAGCATACATAACAGAAGTAATACCAATCACCAAAGTAGTAATTAGTAAAAGTTTATTGTGCGTATATGGCAGCATTCAAACCACGGAATGAGGCTCAAGGGTGTATTATCTAAGAGCTTTGTAGTGGGAAAGCATGACTGTTTATTCTTCCCAGTGATTAACAGGGAAGCGGTCAGTGGTCACCTCTTATCAACTTAGGGAAACATTTCAAGTTTTGCTTATGAATTTTAGAATCATAAGCAAGAAATGACCCAGGTCAAGTTAATCTTGCCAAGTAAGTTCAGCGCGTATGACTAAACTGTTTTGTCGGCCCAAGGAATTTTGAAGGTTGGTCTCCATTTGTTTTTAATAACTGCCCCCTTTTGGTCACTTCCTTGGCAGGCTGAGAGTACTATTAACCAGTACAGTGTTGTTCTCAGTTACCACCGTTCGAGTCACGCCACAGAATCATGTGTTCAGAGTTTTCATCCAGTTGAGTTGTCAGAGTGGAGGGCCGTGCAGTCCCCATCTTCACTGTCCCTGTGGTTACCGCTGCGTTCATCCAGTTGTCTGCTCATGGTATGTCGGCGGCTGTGACAGGCACTGAAAGCCCTCAAGAGCAGACAACGCATCAGAGAGGTGAATATGATGGCTGTAAGGAAAACACCACCAAGGACTAAAAGATTCCCCAGAGTGGAGATAACCACTTGGGGGAAAAAAATGAAACCCACTTACATACACAGGCACAACATGATGTATTAGCATCCATGTCCTCACGATTTCTTGAAACACCCTCATATCCGTCCTGCCCTGATTCAGCTGAGCTTCCACCTAAATTAGGTCTCTGTATAATGTGAGCCAACAAGTAGTTTAACAAGATGCATTTCAACGGAAACAAAAGATAAATAGTTCCAGCAAACTGCAGAGCTGTCAGTTGAGAAAATTTCTAGTGTTGGGTTCAGATGGAGTGGGGGCAAGCAGTGAGAGTCTGACAGGTTTTCCTGGTTTGCCGTGTGGACATGAGTGAGACGGCTGAGCTGTGGTGAGGATCTCTCTGAAGTTGGTATCAAACTGTGCAGCTTTAAGCTTGCATGGCTCTGGGGGAAAATGGCAGTTTTAGTTTTATAGTATTTCAAACCAGAAGAATGCAGAATCTAGTCTAGTTACAGGTAGAAAATAAACCTCAAAGACAACAGCACTAGAATCTTACTGAAAGGCAATTTTTAAAAAGAGATTTTAATTTATACATTTTTATACATTATAGAGCACAAGCAGAGGGAGCAGCAGGCTCCCCGCTGAGCAAGGAGCCCGACTCCCGACTCGATCCCAGGACCCTGGGCAGACACTTAACCGACTGAGCCATCCAGGTATCCAGAAAGGTAGTTTTTCTCATTGCTCCCATTATGATCAGAGATAATGACAACAGACTAATTTGTTTGCAAAGTAAATCCAGTTTCAATAAAGTTGACCTAATTAGCTACCCATGTGCAGCCAGCAAGAATAGGGACTGACTGGTTTGCTGGGACCTCTGATAAGGAATCTCAGATGGGACTTTAAAAAGCTTGAGGCTAGGAAGCCAAGCCTAGGACTTACCCAATGGTGTCCTTTTACAAAGAGAACAGATTCTTACTGAACCAATTAATTTTTTTTTTTTTTTGAGAGGGAGGGAGGGAGAGCATGTGTGCACGCATGCGAGTGGGGTTTGCAGGGGAGGGCAGAGAGACTCTTAGGCAGCCTCTATGCCCAATGCGGAGACCTGCATGGGGCTCCATCTCACAACCCTGAGATCATGAACTAAGCCAAAAACAAGAGTCAGACACTCAACTGACAGCCACCCAGGCTACCCTGAACTAATTAAATCATTTTCAAAATCTGGAAAGATCAGGTGGAGAGAAAGTAATAAATGCTTCAGCCTTTGTTGCAAACATACACTTTGCCAAACTGCTGTAAGTTACAGAGAGCTTAAGAGAGGAGAAAAAGGGGTCCTTTGAAAAAGCATTAAAGAACCAGCAGTGTTTTAAATGAAATCATAAAAATTCTAGTCATCTTCATAAGTTCACTTAGTTGTATGTAATTGTTTCTGTTTCATCTTGCGTTAGCGGCTTTATGAATCAATTTTCCATTAGAGCTTTAGAAATTCTTACCCAGTGTAGTGTTATGAAAGTTCCCAGAAGCCTGCATCTTTGAATAATTCTCAAGTTATTTTCCATGAATTTCTTTAAAAATGAAGCATTTTTGCAGGAACATTTCTGCAAAATCATCAGAGTCAACAACTACTGTATATAATTGGCAAAAGACTTAAAAATCTGGTGACAACGGGGTGCCTGGGTGGCTCAGGTCATGATCTCAGGGTCCTGGGATCGAGCCCCGCATCGGGCTCTCTGCTCAGCGGGGAGCCTGCTTCCCTTCCTCTCTCTCTCTGCCTGCCTCTCTGCCTACTTGTGATCTCTGTCTGTCGAATAAATAAATAAATAAAATCTTTTTAAAAAAATCTGGTGACAATTCCTATATATACACCCCCAAAATGATGCAACTGGCAAGTAAATTTGGTTATTTTTTATGATCTACAATATTTTAAGATCCTACTTGAAACTCAGAGAACACTGTACCAGGACATGAAATTCTTGAAAATTTTATAATTTCTTAACTATTTTAATGACCTCTATATCCCAGAAATAGGCTCTAAGAAGGTTAAGCAATACAAATTATTTGACATTTCCCATGCAATTTAATGTATCAAATAAGACTAAACAAATTAGTACTTCTCTTTTTCATTCAGAATTCAATTTGGGGAAGTTTGTCAAAAATGTCAAAAGATTTAAAACATTTGATCCAATGTGATCATTGGCCACTGTGACAAAATACTTTGTTATCTATTCAACCAAAGTGATGATTTCAAAGGCAAATACAGAAAAGTTTCATAGTTGTAAAAAACCTTAACTTCTTTTATAGAGAAGACTCAAAGGTGTAAAGCACAGAAAATATTTTCTAAGACACAGCTTTGCTTCCTAAGCGAATTATATTAAATTAAAAAAAAATTTTTTTTTGTTGACAATTTCTTACTAAAAGCAGACCAATAATCAAAGAAAAAAACTTGGTTCTTTTAACAGAGAGGAAATGAAATTTTAATTTTGCATCAGTACACTTTTGATCTTAAATATCTTTTTAAAACTTAATGCAGGGGCCCCTGGGTGGCTCAGTGGGTTAAGCCTCTACCTTAGGCTCAGGTCATGATCTCAGGGTCCTGGGATCGAGACCCGCATTGGGCTCTCTGGTCAGCGAGGAGCCTGCTTCCCCCTCTCTGCCTACTTGTGATCTCTGTCAAATAAATAAAAATTTGAAAAACCTTAAGTCCATTCTAATTTTGGCTTGATCACACATGAGATTCCTTTCTCAAGACTCCCTTTTCACAAATCCTCTGTAACTTTCTATATCCAATTAGGTTTTGTCATTTTTCCTTTCTTCTTCTGGAACCATCATTTTACTTTAGGACAAAATCATTTTTTTTTCCCTAAAAAGGCAAAAACCCAAAGTCCTTCATACCTTTCCTTATGCAAAAAATTCTTTTTCCTTACTTTTTTTTTTTTTAAGTAGGCTCCATGCCCAGCATGAACCCAACATAGAGGCTTGAACTCATGACCCTGAGATCAAGACCCGAGTTGAGATTGGGAATTGGAAGCTCAATTGACAGCTACCCAGGTGTCCCTCCGTACCTACTTTTCATCTACAGTTCGTTGTTTTTGTTTTTCCCCAAAGATTTTATTTATTTGGCAGATTACAAGTGGACAGAGAGAGAGGAGGAAGCAGGCTCCCCACTGAGCAAGGAGCCCAATGCGGGGCTTGATCCCAGGACCGTGGGATCATGACCTGAGCAGAAGGCAGAGGCTTAACCCACTGAGCCACCCAGGCACCCCTACAGTTCGTTTTTTTAGCCCTATTATTTCTAATAGTTTTAATTACATATATTAGAATCCCTAGCTCTTTTCACTAGGAATTAAGGATCCCAAGGGAAAAAAATTGTGGGTTGACAAATTTATAAATACATCTCATTGTTTCTAGAAGTATATTCTTCCTCAGATTTTTTTTGGTGTGGCATCAACCATGTTTACTAATGAACCCAAATATCTTTTATCTCCCTGTAGAAAATTAAAAAGCCCAAAGTAGGTACACATTAAGTGCTAAATGTAAGTTTAGAAATGATCTAGACATTCAATGAATATCCATCATTCAGTTAAAATTAGTATAAATGTCAAGTTACTGGTTTAAACACTTATGTTTGGATTAGGCATCAACCAACCAACCATCTTATTTTTCTTTTTGGCAAATTTTGAAGACATACCTGCTTTTATTAAACCAGCAAACTTAAACAAGTTTTCATTTATCTAAGATTATCTCAGATCATATGACCTTGAAAAACATCTGCGTTAGTTCTTTTATACTTCTGAGAGTATACTTGGTAAAACACTTAATTTTCTTTAAGTGAATTAAATAGAACTCTTTGCAATTTAATTTGGTAATACCATCTGGAAGAAGAAAATCACACCTGTAATATACAAAGGCATACATAAACATACAGCCCACAAAGATCTTAAAGCTTTTGTTGTGAAAATTTTACCCACATCTCAGGTACAAAAGTCAAAAGAATTGTTGGATCCAAGCTGGTTTTTGGTTTGTTTGTTTGCTGGGAGAGCATGCATGCCTGCGAGAGTGGAGGGGGTAGAAGCAGAGGGAGAGAATCTTAAGCAGGCTGCAAAACCAGCACAGAGCCCGACGAGGGGCTTGATCTCACAACCCCAAGATCATGACCTGAGAAGAAATCAAGAGTGGGACCCGCAACCAACTGGAGCCCCCCAGGTGTCTCCCAAACTGTGTTTCTGATGGATGGACTAAGATAAGGTTATGTGCTCAAATGGCCCAGCTGTTTTATTTGTTCCCCGTAAGAATGCTTTCAGAGCTCTTTCTGGAGTCATTTGTCTTTTAGAAGCTTCTGCGTATCAGTGAAAGAATGCATTCCATGGTCTCTGAAAGGTTTGGAATCTTCTAAGGTGCTTCTTAAGGTAGACCTATCTACACTAAACGTTCCCCAACGTGGTCACCACAACTTCAAAAGTTCACTCATTTTCTGAAAAGGCAGAAGAGCCTCATCCATAGACCACGTGGGAATTATCTGTGCCTTTAGGTGTCTAGACAGAGAGCCCTATTTTTCTAATGGTTTCAGAACATGGGGAATCACATTCCATGCCCCCACCATTCACCCTCTGAACAGAACAGAATGACTCACCAGGAAGCGCCAACAAGCAAAATGCAGGTGTGCACTGGCGAGCTTGAAACACAAAGAGCAGAGCTCAGGTCCCACAGACCTCCCCTCAGATTCCAGGATTAGTGAGAAAGCAGGAGTCCGGGGGCTTCGGGGGTACCGGCACCTGCTTGTTCACTGGCCTTGGCAGACATTCGGGGTCTACTTTGGATCCCACTTCTATTGCCAGGACATGGCAAAAATTCAGAAATAACAGAAGTAAAACCAACCCATCGCCAAAGCAGTAATTAGTAAAAGTATATTGTACACAGCAGGAGCACTCAAACCAAAACATGGAATGAGGCTCAGAGGAATATTTGTTCTCAAGCAGCTTATACAGTGAGAAAGCAGCAGCTGTTGATTCTTCAGCGTTTGGTTGTAGTAGAATTTTCTTAAATGGCGGGGAACTGGTCAGCGTGTTTCCTCCTACCACCTTTGGGAACTGTTCAGGTTTTGGTTATGATTTTCGGAGGCATAAGCAAGAAATGACCCAGGTCAAGCTAGTCTTGCAAAATAAGCTAAATGAAGTTTTGTTTGTGTGACTAAATTGGTTTTGTCTGTTCAGAGAATTTTCAAGGCTGTTCTCTATTTGTTTTTAAACACTGCCATGAATGTTGATGAGCGTGTCTCTACATGTTTTCATTTATCTTCACAGGTTCATACAACTGGACTGTTGGGTTGTACGGTAACAATTTTTAAGAAACTGCCAAACGTATCCACAGTGGCTGTATTATAGCCTATTCCTATCCGCACAGTATTAGGTTGCTGGTTGCTTTTCACCCTCTCCTACACTGCATACTGTCTTCTTTGCTTACAGCCATTCTACTGGGTGTGAAGAGGGACCTTTCGTGGTTAAATCCATGTATTTTTTCCTAAGGGAATTGTCTGCTCTCTAGTGGTGCATTCTGCATATTGCACTTGGAATAAGGGCACTAATGAGAAGCTTAAAGCTAAAACTTGTTAAAATTTACATTCGTTTCATATTGCAAAACACACAGAGTGCAATTTGAGGCCCAGGTTCAAAATGTTTTCCTCATTACCACTAACAGTAATCCTCAGGAGCTGGCTGTTGGCTTTGGTTTTTGACTTAATCCCCAGAGGTACATTATGGTCAAAACTCTACGTTTTTGGGCTTCAGATCAACCCACTTTACGCACACAGATCTTCTGGTGTATGGGTTTACACCTGTGAGTGGCTAATTCCTATGAATAAGGGGAGGAAGAGGACAGAGACAGTTTTGTTGACTCAAACCTACCATATCCTTTTAAGTCAGAGCCAGAGAAGTAAATAATTCTTACTAGGGAATGAATGTAAATTCTTTTTAATGAATTGCACACAAATGGAATGTCTAGTGGCTCCTTGGTATTTTCAGGTAACACTCTGTAAATATGCCTGTGGAGAGCTGTAAAGTTTTAGGAGAATGGGTCTCAGCTGACCCCAGGCTGCCAGATTCTGCTGAAAGAAGAGAGCACTATGCACATTAAAAATAGCAAAGAAATTGAGCCAAGGAAGGAACCTGGCCAGGGATTTACTTTCTTACAGGAATGTATATTTGGTAAGTAATCAAAGATGTGGCTTCAGGAAATGAGGAAAGTAGAACCAAACATTTAATGGCTTAATGTAAGAACCTACAACTTGTGCTTTAATAGAACAGGATATCACACTTTTTTAAAAAACAGAATGTCCATATGGGAAATTTCCTTAACTTCCTGTGTTTTAGGTATATGCATTATGCTAACAAAGCATTTGACTATCCCTCCACATCCATTCAACAACTATGGATATTCATTTTGTGTGTGTATATACATATAAATACATATGCAAATGCCTGAACACAGAATAGTAGAGAATATAATGGATGGCTTCCCTGTGGTTGATTTCCTGCTCCAGTCACATGGAGGCAAGAGGAAATAGAGAGGCCAAGTCATCCGTGTGACATTTTTGTACACAGTAATTCTAATGTTCCGAATCGAGGTAGCTAGAAGGGTATAAGGTTTAGAATAGGAGAAGGTCTATTCCCCTTCAGGTTAAGCACTGGATAGAAGGGAAAATTAAAATACTCTGGAATTAAAATAATTTTAAACATGCATCAGAACTTTAAAGATGTTACTATAATGAATACTGCCATATATAAAGAACATGTAGAAACTTTGATACACCCAGTATTGCTGTCATCATGACCAAAACAAAATAAGGAGATACTGGAATTATTAAACAGGGACATATTTTTTTCTTCTGCCTTTTGAAAATTGGTGTTTTAGAGGCAAGTCCGGTGAACAGTATTGTTTAACTCTTCCCAGAAAAATGACCGTAAAATAAGATGTATGCTTGCCCACCTAGTACCGCAAACAACTCCAAAGTGTTCGCGCCTGTTTGGAACAGCATCACACAATGCACATGTGCAACCGTCCCCCACCCCAAGATGTTGATTTTGAAGGACAGTGGCCGTTTAATAAGTTCTGTGTATCCCTAGATCTTAACCCATCACACTTAACAGATATATTACTAACATTATTCACTTCATAGACTTTAGGATAGCCTTTCTTTTTAGTCACACATGAGGAAATACAGCACCAGACATTCGGGTGACTTGCACAAGGTAGAGGATGATGGAATACTGTTCTTGGCTTCTGGTTATTTTTCCTTGACACTGTATTGTGAAAGTGAGATGTATCCTGCTGAGCCAAGGCATTCAGCCTTCAAAGTCCTCAGTGTCTGAGCTAAAGTTTTATTTGGTCCTATATTCTCCAACCTGGAGGGCCCTGGGTGGCTGGGTAGGGGGATGGGTGGGAACCCATGCTGTTGCCTGTTTCAGTTATTTCATATTTGCTGGGATTTTAATTTTTAAAGCTTACTTTGCACTGCTCATGACTTTAGACTTTTGTTTTATGCTAGTGTTTTTAAAGGTTTATCACTAATTTGCTTTTTTATTGTATTAAATAATACATGTCCTCATAAAAAGAAAAAAAAAACCTGTCAATTTCAGCATGCACTAGAGGTGTACTTATTAGTTCTAGTAAATGGAGAAAATCTGCAAGGCATACGCAAAGCAACATCAGACTCGGAAAATCCCCCGCTGTGCTGGTCACCGTCTAATGACTGCAGATTCTCAGGACTTCCTTCTCAAGTTCTATTTTATAGACCTAATTCCTACCCACAATCTGATTTTATGAATTGTTAAAACAGAGTTAGGACACTGGTTGTAGATGACATTAAAACAGCTTATTTAAAAACAAAAAACAAAAAACAGCAGCTTTTATTGGTGCCTGGGTAGCTTAACTGGTTAAATGTCTAACTCTTGGGTTTGGCTCAGGTCAAAATCTCGGGGTCCTAAGATTGAGCCCCGCATCAGGCTTGTCGGCTTGTTCTCTCCTTCCCACTTCCATGTGCTCTCTTAAATAAAATCTTAAAAAAAACAAACAAACCCCAAAACACAGAAACAATTAAAAAAAAAAAAAAAAAGCCACATTTCCTCTAGCTCATTCCCACAAGCAAAATCCTTCATCATAAAAGTCAGACAAATCTGTATCATAATCTGGGTCTCACGTTTTACTAGTTGCTTGACCATAACTTACTTTTAGTTTATCACCTGTAAACCATAATAATGACTAATTTGAAAGGTGGTTTTAAAAACATAGACTATGGAAAATATACAGCACAAGTAGTTTTTAACCCATGATCCTTTCCCCTTCCCCAGGTTTCCATTTTCTAGGTCTATTGTGCCATAGGGATGGGGATGTATCATGGATATAATAAATGAAAGGAAAAGAGGCTGAGCAGCTCCATTTTGCTCCAGGGAATTTAGGACAAATACACAGCACACAAGAGGAGTGCTGTCCTCTGCCTAATAGATAAACTGGCTTATGCCATGCTGTGAAGCTTAAAATAACTCAGTCTGAACAGTGTAGCCATAGGGTGTTAGTTTTACGAAAGCATCTTTATTAGGACTGGCTGGAGGTAAGGACGACGGCGATCTGAAGTTACCTGTCATCTGGATGGAAAAGAGATGTGCCCATCCGGCAGCTGGCCACCCGGCCCCATGCTCCGTGTTAACACATTCTGAAGCATGTCACTTGACACAAAGCTCAGGCTACTGAATACCAAAGTAAACTTCACAGGGATAAGAGATCAGTCTTCCCCGGTTCTTTTACCTTTATTAAAATAAGCAAGTATCAAGGCTAATAGGATTGCAGTCAAGTGAGGCTTGGGACTGACGTGTGATTAATTTTAGACTTGATCTCTGTAGGCCATAAAGAAACCTACTGTGACATTCATTCTGCACATCCAGTGGGCTGCAAGAATGCCAATATTTCAGAGTTTTCAATTTATCCAGGATAAATGTCATTTGCTTGGACAAGTAATATGTTCTGAAGATTAATGAACCTTCAAATTCTGTATGTCCGTGTTGTGCATACGGTCTCACTTAGGGATTGATCATCACCTCCAACAGGATTGGAAAAAAAAGAAATGAACATGAACAGACGTTTCTGCAAAGAAGACATCCAGATGGCCAACAGACACATGAAAAAGTGCTCCATATCACTCGGCATCAGGGAAATACAAATCAAAACCACAATGAGATATCACCTCACACCAGTCAGAATGGCTAAAATCAAGTCAGGAAATGACAGATGCTGGCGAGGATGCGGAGAAAGGGGAACCCTCCTACACTGTTGGTGGGAATGCAAGCTGGTGCAACCACTCTGGAAAACAGCATGGAGGTTCCTCAAAATGTTGAAAATAGAACTGCCCTATGACCCAGCAATTGCACTACTGGGAATTTACCCTAAAGATACAAACGTAGTGATCCAAAGGGGCACGTGCACCCGAATGTTTATAGCAGCAATGTCCACAATAGCCAAACTATGGAAAGAACCTAGATGTCCATCAACAGATGAATGGATCAAGAAGATGTGGTATATATACACAATGGAATACTATGCAGCCATCAAAAGAAACGAAATCTTGCCATTTGCGACAACATGGATGGAACTAGAGCGTATCACGCTTAGTGAAATAAGTCAAGCAGAGAAAGACAACTATCATATGATCTCCCTGATATGAGGAAGTGGTGATGCAACATGGGGGCTTAAGTGGGTAGGAGAAGAATCCATGAAACAAGATGGGATAGGGAGGGAGACAAACCATAAGTGACTCTTAATCTCATGAAACAAACTGTGGGTTGCTGGGGGGAGGGGGGTTGGGAGAAGGGGGGTGGGGTTGTGGACATTGGGGAGGGTGTGTGCTTTTGGGTGGACTGGAGGGGGAGGTGAACCATGGGAGACTATGGACTCTGAAAAAACGGTCTGAGGGGTTTGGAGTGGCGGGGGGGTGGGAGGTTGGGATACCAGGTGGTGGGTATTATAGAGGGCGCGGCTTGCATGGAGCACTGGGTGTGGTGAAAAAATAATGAATACTGTTTTTCTGAAAATAAATAAATTGGAAAAAAAAAAAAGAAATGGGAATTTTAAGCATTTCATGGATGAGGTTTGGAGCAAACTTGGGAAGAGTCAATACAGTGGGTTAGAGGCAATCAACAACCTAGTCCAGGTCTCCTTATTTACAAATTAAAAGAAAGATAACCAAATAGGAAATGAGCTAAGCACAGGAACAGGCATTCCACAGAATTGGAAACAAATGGCCAATGCATTTGTGACAAAATGGTCAATTTCAGTTGTCGGAGGAGTGCAAATTGTATAAGGTTTTTCAAATTGTATCCAAAGCTGGCAAAATGTATGCCCAAGCTAATAAAGGCCTTATGTAAAAATCCCACAGCCAACATCATACTCAATGGTGGAAAACTGAGAGCCCTTCCCCTAAGGTCAGAGCAAGATAAGGATGTCCACTCTCGCCACTTTTACTCAGCATAGTACTGGGAGTCCGCTATAGCACTCGATAACAAAAAGAAATAAAAGGCATCCTGATTGGTAAGGAAGAAGTAAAACTCACTGCTCACTGTATGCAGATGACAGGATACTACAAGGAGAAAACTCTGGAGGCTCTACCAGGAAACTACTAGAACCGATGAATGAATTCAGTAAGGTAGCAGGATACCAAATCAATGCACAATGCAATCTGCTGCATTCTTACGCACTAATAATGAAGCAGCAGAAAGAGAAATTAAGAAAACAATCCCATTTATAATTGCATCAAAAAGAATAAAATACCTAAGAATAACTTAAGAAGGTGAAAGATCTATCTATACTCCGAAAACTGAATTAATAAAAAAAAAAAACCTCTCAAACACTTATGACCGAAATTAAAGATGACACAAAGAGATGGAAAGACATTCCATGCTCATAGGTTGGAAGAATAAATGCTGTTAAAATGTCTACATTACTCAAAGCAATCTACAGATTTAATTTAATCCCTATCAAAACACTAGCAGCATTTTTCACAGAACTAGAACAAACAAACCTAAAATTTGTATGGAACCACAAGACCCCGGATAGCCAAAGCAACTGGAGAAAGAGAAAGAAAACTGAAGGTATCACAATTCTGGATTTCAAGTTGTATTACAAAGGAGTGGTAAATAAAACAGCATGCTACTAACATAAGGACTGGCAGATCAATGGAATAGAAGAAAACCCAGATATGAACCCACAATTATGTAGTCAATTAATCTTCACCAATAAAGAATATCCATCAATAAATATATATATACAGGGCACCTGGGTGGCTCAGTTGGTTCAATTAAGCCACTGCCTTTGGCTCAGGTCACAATCCCAGAGTCCCAGGATCAAGGCCCGCGTCAGGCTCCCAGCTCCGTGAGGAATCTGCTTCTCCCTGACCTTCTCCCCTCTCATGCTCTCTCTTACTCACACACACTTTCTCTCTCTTTCTCTCTCTCTCTCTCTCTCAAATAAATAAATAAATAAATAAAATCTTTTTAAAAAAATGAACATACAATGGAAAAAAGTCTCTTCAACAAATGATGTTGGTAAAACTAGCAGCTACATGCAAAGGAATGAAACCAGACTGCTTCTTTTCATCATACATAGAAACAAACTCAAAATGGATTAAAGATCTAGATGTGAGACCTGAAATCACAAAAAATTTTTGGAGAGCACAGGCAGTAATTTCTCTGACGCTGGCCATAGCAACATTTTTCTAGCTATGTTCCATAAACTATCAAGACTGTGTCAAAATGAAAAGCTTCTGCACAACAAATCAAGAAAAGTAAAATGCAACCTACTGAATGGGAGAAGATATTTGCAAATAACTTATCCAATCAAAGGTTAGTATCCAAAATATATTAAAAACTTACATAACTCAACATCTAAAAAAAAACCAAATAATCCAGAAGACATGAACAGATTGAACAGATATTTCTCCAAAGAAGACAGACACACGAAAAGATGCTCACCACCACTCACCATCAGGAAATGCAAATCAAAACCACTGTGAAGGGGACGCCTGGGTGGCTCAGTTAAGCATCTTCCTTCAGCTCAGGTCATGATCCCACCGTCCTGGGATCCAGTCCCACATTGGGCTCCTTGCTCAGCAAGAAGCCTCTTCTCCCCCTGCTTGTCATTCCCCCTGCTGGAGCACTTGTACTCTTTCTCTCTGGCAAATAAAATCTTAAGGGGGGAAAAAAAAAAAAGCCAAAAAAAGAAAAACCCTAAATAAACCCCCATGAGGTATTGCTTCATACCTCTCAGAATGTCTAAAATCAAAACACAAGAAACAACAAGTGTTGGTGAGGATATAGAGAGAAAGGAATCCTCTTGCACTGTTGGTGGGAATGCAAGCTGGTGTAGCCGCTGCGGGAAACATGGAGCGTTCTCAAAAAATTAAAAATAGAGGACTGCCCTATGATCCAGCAATTGCACTATGGGGTATTTTACCCCCAAAATACAAAAACACTAATTCAAAGGGATACATGCACTCCTATGTTTACTGCACCATTACTTACCATAGCCAAACTATGGAAGCATTCCAAGTGTCCACTGATAGATGAACAGATAAAGAAGAGGTGTTATATACAACAGGAGAATATTATGCAGCCATTGAAAAGAATGAAATCTTGCTATTTGCAACATGGATAGAGCCAGAGAGTATAATGCTAAACAAAATGTCCATCAGAGAAAGACAAATGCTGCAAGATCTTACTCATAGGTGGAATTTAAGAAACAAATGAGTGGGGGAAAAAAGACAAACCAAGAAACAGATTCTTGACTATAGAGAACAAGCTAATGGCTAACCAGAGGGAAGGTTGGGGGGGTGGTGGTGGAAAGATTAAAGAGTAAATTTATCATGATAAATAAATAAATAAATAAATAAATAAATAAATAAATAAATAAGGGGGGGGTGGAGAATACACGCCCATCCACAGTTGGTATGAGAGCTTTTTGGGAGAAGTGGTTTGGTTAACATAAAAAATTTTAAATTTAACTTATCTTTTGATGCAGATATCCCCCTTACAAAAATTTATCCTATAAAAATACTTAAAAGAATGCAAAATGATGTGTGTATCAAGATTCCTCAAAAAAAATTCCAAAACCTTAGTAGAGCACTGTAACAGACTAATGGGGTTGGGGTGCCTAGGGGAGGCATGGATGCATAATACAAGAATGTTTACAGAAAGGGCAATATATCCTTACTGCATGATAATTTGTAGCCAAAACAGGATTACCATAAAAAGACTGAAGAAACTGAAAAGAATAAGAATATAATATATTCCACATTTATGTTTGCAAACAAGGTATAAGTGCATAATAAAAGTTCTGGAATGAAATGCACCAAATTTTATGGCTTTTAACTCTAGAAGGAAAGGGATGAAGTATGTCTGCCCTTGCAATTTTTGCTCTGCATGCTTTTTATGTCATTTGATTTTTTTTTTTTAATAGCCTACTTGTTAATCAGTTGAAAACAGGACTTTTTTTAAAAACCCCAAAATGAGGGGCGCCTGGGTGGCTCAGTGGGTTAAGCCGCTGCCTTCGGCTCAGGTCATGATCTCAGGGTCCTGGGATCGAGTCCCACATCAGGCTCTGTGCTCAGCAGGGGGCCTGCTTCCCTCTCTCTCTCTCTCTCTCTGCCTGCCTCTCTGTCTACTTGTGATCTCTCTCTGTCAAATCAATAAATAAAAAATCTTTAAAAAAAAAACAAAAACAAGAACAAAAAAAAACACCAAAATGATTTACATGTATATGTAGGCTTGGGAAGCTATGCAAAGCCACTCTAGCCTATCACTTACTCCCACCTTAAGATGCTTGGCAAATCCTCAGTTGCAATCCTGGGTGCTGAGTCCTGCCCGCAAGAAGAGTTTCTTCAAAGACTGCAGGACAAAGATGGAAAAGCAGAGAGGTCAATAGTGAAACTTGAAGACATACTTCTAAAGCCCATGCCATTGAGTACAACTCATTTTTCACCTCCAAGAGTGTATATAACTGTAGAAAAATATGTGTGTGTGTTTGTATGTGTGTGCCTGTCTGTGTGTGCTGTTGTTTAGATGATAATTTACAGGAATATTTAGCAGTAGAGAGCTACAAACCCATCATTGTTTCTGCCGCCTACCCATGAAGTAAGGTAAATGAGAAGTTAGGACTGGGCCCCAGTAATAGAGAAGGGTGATTTACAGCACTTACCCAGGACAGGAACATGGTCTTTTGAAGCTAAAATAGAATTGTCTGTTTAGAAAGTGCTCCAGGTCTGCCCTCCAGTCTGTAGGAAGGACAGAGGTCTTTATTATCTGAGCCTTGATGTCGCACTACAGTCTTGCCTTCAGCGGAGTGTGGTCTACGGGAAACCACAGACACTGACAGAGCCCTGTTCTAAGACAAAACAGATGAGACAGGGACATTTATCTGAGCACAGCCGAAGTACCAGCATAAACCTCTGGTCATATTACAGTAAAGACCTGCTGCGCTTCAGTCGTTTAGAATGGCTTGGAAGATTCTCAACAGCTAGATGGCCTAAGTAGAAGTAGCTGGGGTTGGGACAACTGTCATGTCCAACAACCCTGGCAAACAGTGAACAAACATCTATTTACATAATCCAGGCTCCCAAAGTGCAGAAATGCTTGCCAATACAAAGCCTGAGAAGGACACAAAGAGCAAGGACAGCTCACCCCAGAGTCGGCGCCAGTACTCCGTGGTAACACCGCCGCCTCACGGCACCTCTAGACACCACAAGCAGAAACTACAAAGACATTGTACTACTTAAAACAAACTTCACTTATAAGGGCCATAATAAAAACTGAAATGTGAAAGACAGAAATCTTTCCAACACAGTAAGAGGTTAATATCCCAAATACAGAAATCAGAAAGGAAAAAGAGGAACAGCCTGAAAGGGATCATCTATTCTTTTCTGCTGCTCAGCTTCCTCTCTCTTCCTTGAGAACCCTTCCTAATGGTGAACTCACTACATGACTGAGGTGAAAACGTTCCCCTCATCTACTGAGCTGGGCACTTGAACTGGGTGTTAGGGTACTGGTCATATAACCCACACCTGCGAATGGCAGCTTGGTATGGGATGGGAAAAAATAGTACCATAGGGACAAAATGTAAGAAGACACTGTTTCCCACCTAAAACATTAGGTGGGGATTCCCGCCCCTCCCTGTGCCTTGCATTCTCCAAACATGATACCCAGGCTTGGTAAATGAACAGGTTATCAGTGCATGCTAAAATCATGACGTGTCTGTCAGAGGTTGTGGGACCAGGGAAAAGCCCGTATTCACAATAGCGTTTCAGTGATTGTATCCTAACCAAACATCCAAAGTTAGCATCACTAACAATTTTAGGTGCCTCCTGATAGGACACAATGTGAAGTACACCACATCCCCCGTGGGGTCCTGCCAAATATAATCCAGCCTCTAAGACCTAACCCAGTTCACGGGAAATACAGGATTTGGACGAATGAATTAAAGGATGCTTCAGGAAACACACAAATCCAAGATGTAGGACATCATATTTTTTAAAAGATTTTTTTATATAATGACTAATTGTTACACACAAAACTTGACTGAATCCTGGTTTCAAAAAGAAGCTCCAAGACCTCTCAGGGACAATTACAGGAATTTTAACACGAACTGAGTATTAGAGGTCTGTTGAAAACTTTTCTTAGATGGTACCAGATGAAATGCGTGAACTTTTTTGGACTGAAACCTAATTCAACATACATATATACATGGCACACATTTACCTAAGGACAACATGGTAAAATTTTAATTGCTGAATCTGTCCAAGTAGTTTGATTCAGGGATGGCTGTGGAAACATTCTTTACCATAGCACCTAATTAGAAATAATCTCAGTGTCTAACAAGGAGGTTGGTTAAATAAACTGGTAAAACCAACGAAGGACAGTAACTCCCAACATCTGTAACAGACAAGATAGGACATGGGACTTTTTTGTGTAAAAAAGATGAAAACCAAAGATTTTATGACCCATCTGTCAAAGCCTAGTTCCAATGAGGTATCTGCCCTTTAGCTTCTCTTAATGAGAACTAAAAAGACTCCCTTTTCCCCACACATGCTTGCCTTTATGTGCTTACCAGTTCCCTAGTGCTTGTCGACTCTACCACAAGCTTGCTGAGTGAGGATGGGGGTCTGTTCAGCAGGACCAATTCAAGTAGAGGTCACCTAACCTACAGAACAAAAAATGAAGAAGGAAGAGGAGGGTAGTGGGGTCTTTCTCAGTGTTCAGGTAGAGGCTACAGGGTAGCTATGGGGATACTGTGGTGCAGTTAAGGGAAAGAAGTAAATTAAAGGAGCCACGAGTTTGTGAATGTTCATGCCAGGTACTATGCTAAGCTTTCCAGAACCATCTAGCCCAATCCTTACCATCTTACTACTAGTTAGACACCAAATCAACAAAGTTGATAAAGGAGAAAACCCCTGAGAGGTTAAGTGACTTGCCCAAGGCCACACAGCAAACTCAAGAACCAGGATTCAAATTCAGCAAGTCAGATTTCAGCACCTCCGTTTTTCCTGATTTACTAAAATCACTGAGGAAGAACATGAGTGCTTTCAGAGTAGCAAAGGAGGAGAGACCAGATGGCCTTTCAAAGCCTTTCAGTACCAACAAATCCGTCCACCCAACGAACATTGAAAACAGGCAAATTATGGTCACCGGTGCACCTGGCACTTAATGTCAGAAAGAGAAGATACCACACTGGTGAGAGGTTAATCTGTGTGACAGAAGTTCCTAAAAATAAAAAGACGAGAAGGATGAGCTTCCCTCTGCCCACATGTCTTTTCCCATTTCAACAAAATAAATAATAAATGAGGGTGTGTTATTCCACCATGTCAGAATCTTCTTGGCTGTAAGTGGTAATTATATAAAGCAATTTTAGGAATTACTTTATTCAGGCAAAATGAAAGCATGGATTCAACCCCAGTGATTTCTCTAAATTTTTATTAATTTTTTTTTTTTTTTTTACAGCTCGATCCTCTTGTGAAAAGGAAAGAATTTGAAGATTAACAAGTCAATTACATTTTTTTTAAACAGCAATTAATCCTCATTACAGAGAACAACAAACAAAAGATCTGTGGCACATTATCTTTGGAAAGATCTTTTGCAAATTTTTCTTCTAAAAAAAGAAAATTATAATTTTCACAGATCACATATGTCTCTTTCAAAGGACTATACAAGGCGGCTAAATTTTATTCACAAAAGCCCCAAGTCGCAGTTCCATTGCTGAAGTAGATAAAATACATGGAGTCCCCGTCACTTGGGTTGCACATCTTCCCATTGAGAGCATCACTGCTTCCCTATCCTACGTACAAACTCACTGTGTGGGCTAGACAGCTGGCACGTTATTCCACAAGAACTAAAGACAAGTTCATATTTCAGACCAGTGATCGTTTATCAACTGGATCAATTTACTCCTTTTTTAAACGATTTTAATACCAAGATTTGACTTCCTCTAAAGTTATAAGAAAGCAACAAATATATAATATAATATAATATATAATGGTAATAAATAAAAAAAGGCAACCCTGCTCAGGTATCATCCAAAACATGATCACATTCAGAAAGAAACAAAAAAACAAAAAAGATTTGGGACACATGCCTATAAACACACACACATACACACACACACACACACACACACACACACACACAAGAACAGTGTATACTTGATATCTGAGGGGAGATGTGCAGTAATTTTAACAATACATGTTGATGGCCCGAACAAAAGGCGAAGTTAATACTGCCTGTGTTAAGCATCACTTAAACATCTACTTTTAAGCAAAGCACGTTACCTTCCTTAGGTCGGCCATCGCCTGGTCTTACCAGTGCAGCTGGGCCAGCCTTGCTGCCAGTGGTCTTATTCCCTTGTCCTTCCAGGCCAGTAGAGTATCATCTAGGCTCACAGGAGCTGTGTTTCCTTCCTGCCCTTGTGGGTAGAGAAACACAGGCACTTTCTTACCCATCACAGTACCTGTTGAGATCTGTTGCACAGTGGAACATAGTGTGATTTCCCTGGGACAATGGGAAATTCACAGCCCCTGTAAGTAGACAGACGATGCTCGCCAACTCATCGTAAGAACTCAAGAACATGGCCAGTGTCATCATTCTCAGTCGTTGAGAAACCAACACAACTGGATTGCAGACTGAAGGTTTATATGGTAGAAATAGCACGTGCGGTGTTTGAAGGAAAATCCGCAACACCATGTAATTCTGCCACTCCACCTCCAGCAAACAAAATGACAGAAGATAAAAAGGCACAGGAGAAACCTTCTATCTGTTAATTCTCAATAGAACCAAAAACAATCAAAAGAGACAACCCGCTGCAGAAAGGGAACAAAGAAGTACCGCCATGATCCCCACACGCCTCCAGAGCCACAGACACAACTCACTTTCCAGTGAGCAGATCTCTGCATCTGTGTTTCTAAAAGAAGCCCAACTACTCTAGCAAAATGGAAATACTGGTACTTGATGGTAAAGACTGTAGTAGAAGCAGTGGCCATGTTTTTCAAAGATTTGTGTAGTGTCTGGGGAAAATAAATCCTTAAGAAAAAAAGCAGACCCGGTGGTGGGAGATGGGGAATCAAGCCGTACTGGATTCATTAGCCTGAAGATGCATAAACACGCATCAAACTTCATGAAGCAGGAGAACAAAATGTACAAGACCCACATTAACATGTCTTAAAGCCGTATCGAAATAAATACAGCATTATCCCCAAATTAGTATTATTTCGAAACTAGGTTTGGTCAACAAAGGCACAAGGAATACATCTAATTCCAATAGCCTCATACTCTGTGTGTGTGAATGTTTGCATGCATACGACACACACATGTCCTTTCTAGATTAGACACAAAAGCTGTTCATTTTGGAGGACATAATGGTTCATCTTTTTGCTTCTAAAAATTATTGGGCAGGAATCCTAACAAAATAGTAAGCTCTTGATTCTACTACCTGATTCTGAATATTTAAGGTACCAATTAAGGCAAATTTTCAGCCAGAAAGGAGTCGAATGTTAGGTTCTCAAAAGCCTGAGATCTGGAATTAAAGGATATAAACGTGTTCTAACTTGTCTGGGGGAGAAAGCGAAGTATCTTGGTCAAAACAGATCTATAAAATAAAGGTCCTTTTATTAAAAAAAAAAAAAATGCAGATTTCACTCAGTATCATTCACTGAGTGTACCGTAAAAGCCATTCTCTTGCGGTTCTCATCCTGACAACAGGCCTGCTGGACCCTCGCTTCTTCACCACAGCTTGCGTATGGTCAGTGTTTTCACATTCTTAACCCAGTGTCATTTGGTATATTTCAGTGAAGCGTCTTTCATTCTTTAGCAGGACCCCTAGTCTGGCTAAAATCTCAAGCTCAGTGATTCACATTTTAATTATCTCCAGAAAGGACAGAAACACTCAACATTTTAAAAAGTAAAACAGTGTTCTTCCATCTCTTAGTAAAGACACACACACACACACACACACACACACACGCACATGAACACACGAAACTGTAGTGCCAAAGGCAAGACTATACAATTTTCACTCCTTAAGATATTTTTGTATTTGTCTCATTTTATAATCTAGTCCTTTCAATTATCTACCTCAGTACAAATTCTGCCTTTGGGAATTTACGCATGCAGTGAAAAAGTGCAGTGATTTTTAAAATTCTCTAGATTTCTATATACAACTGTAACAGGAAAAAGACCTATGAACATTAAGGATTCATCAGCCACTATTTTTCACATACTCTATTTAAAAAGTAGCCACCGGGAATCCTTTTAGGTACAATGCAGTAAGAATCAGAAATATTCCATGTTCAAAATACTACAAATTGATCTCTGCAAATTGATTAGTTTTTCAAGGGACAAATTCTCAATATAAAGGTCAGGGGGGGGAAAAACACTACTCACAAAGAATAAGGCCACTGAGAAAGCAACTGATTTTTTGGTTTTGTTTTTTTTTTTCCTTTTTCTTTTAGAAGTGGCTGAGAAATGGACTCAGAAATGTCTTCAGTCACAGGAGCGCTGTTGATCATGGATGGCGCGCACACACTCCAACACAGTCTGCATAGATCAGAACCTGTCCGAAGAAGACATGGCCTCCCAAACTGACAGGTGACTTGTACTGGGGAATGGTTGGGTAAAGGGGACAGAGAAGACCAAGTGAATAAGGGGGGAAAGGACATTAAAAAATCACATAAACCTGATTCTGGTGTCCTGTTTCACATATATTAAGAGATGGACACGATGTCACAACCCACCCGCCAATTACTGCTCAATTAACGGAAGGTTCTGTTGAATGGCTTTGCTTCAGAACATCAGTGAATGAAATCGGTCCGTCAAGATCATCTATCCGGTTCTCATGCTCAGATACATTCCTGCTGGACGTAACTCTCTGGCCTTCACCTAAACATGAGGTGCCAAACCTCTGAACTAGCTACCGTTAAAAAAGAATAGGTTGGATAAGACATTGAAGGAACAGCTTCACACGGACAATTCGTACATGAAAATCATCGCCACTCCCATCCTCCACACATCCCATCCCTTCATATATTGACCAAATCACCGAGTTCTTACGTTCCTCATACAGACTTTTGACCTCTTCGTTATAAAGATGGCATTCCCTTTTTCATTAGTAGTATGAAAATGACAAACATTCTGGGTAGGAAACAAAATGTAAAGGGGCAGAATGGGATGAAGGGAGAGAAAAATGAACCAAGGGTAGTGATAACACTCACTCCTCAATTTTAATACATGTGCAAATTCTACTTCTAAAAGGGATATTAAGAATTGGCTTTTAAAAACACTGAACTCAAAATAACGCTTCCAATAACCTTCAAAGTTTCAATTAAAAAAAATCTGTGCTTATGGTTATGTCGGAATTTTGACTGTGTTCTTTCCTTTTAGGTCATTCCCTATGAACTTGGTTTAATATCTCTAATACGGCAATAACAACATATGGGAAGGCCACAGTTCCTCTTCAATCCAATCAAATCTAGTTGATTGAGAACACTTTGGAGTGAAGGCATGCGGTGACTTTTTTTTTTTTTTTTTTTTTTTTTTTTAAAAGTCTAATTAACCACCCAAATCTCCACATCCTCTCAGGGAGTTAATTTACCCTAGGCAATCAAGGGCTCAGAAAGTCTACTTTTGCTATAAATATAAAATAATCTGTAGCAGAAAAATATAGCCTCTCTAAGAAGTAGATTTCATTTTTGTTTGCTGACAAAATTGTGAGTTGGTTAAACAACATGAGTTACCACATAACTGTAGACCACAAATCAGCACCTCAAATTCCAGCTCTACTTAAACAAAAATTAAAAAGCACTTTAGCCATCTGGTCAGGTATAAATGTTGGTTCCCTTCTTCCCCAAGGTAGAAAATTCAGAATATAGTCAATGGTGACTGCCTTTCGCGGAAGCAGGGGGTAGGGACCGCAGCGCCACATCCTCCATGGTGCGTGCGAGCTCAAGATGGCTTCCCTGTGGGCGGCAGCTCCTCCCTCCACTGCTCCGACTTACACTAACTCCCAGCAGTGACAGACAAATCAGAACTGGGGTGAACGCATGGTACTCCAGGAAATGGGGGAGTGGGGGTGGGGGGTGGGGAGAGTTGCCTTCAATTTCATAAATTGTGACAATAATTGGTATTTATCAAAGTCACTGTTCACAGGCAGAAAGTGGGGTACAGTGGAGTCCTTCACAACTTAGCTTTACAGATGACCGTCAGAATTTCCTAAACAAGTATTTCCCCCAAAACATGAAAGAAAAAAAAAAATCATCCACAGAACCCTACACCAAAATTCATTGTTTAAAAAATTTCCTTCTGCAACTAGACAAGGGTGGCTACTGAGGTGACAGGAACGTGCTCTCAGAGCTGAAACTGCTTCTCCTCATTTCATCTGCCATTTGCATCCTGCTGGTTAAAAAAAGTACGGAAATGTTTCTAGACCACTCACACGCCCACTCAGTCTACATTGCACTTCTGTCCTTTAGTTAGGAAAGGCAAGATCATCTCTGAGGCCAGCCTCCTCCTTTCTGCTTCTGCATAACCACTAGGTCCAACCAACGATCACATAAGTTCTTGAAAGTTTAAGTGGACAAACGTCCTGGCCATCTCATGGTGCTTCTCTTCTCAAGTTTGGTGTCTTGATGAGACAAACGTCTGAACTGTTTTTGAGGCTTTCAATGTGCAAAAAAGTCCCCAAGCCATCAAATCAACTTGGGCCTCCGTTAAGGTGTTTTGGTTGCTTGTTTTAGCCGCTGAAAACCCTGTCTTGTATAGTGCACCAGATCCATCAAACTGCTGTTGAGGGCCAAGGCACACACACTTGTGCTGAGCTGAGCAAAAAATTCTGCAAACAAAGCAAAACCAAAACCAAGTAAACACATTTGCACACACAGAAATAAAAATGGAAACATAAAAAGTCAACGTTCCAGCAACTGTATCCCCACAATATTCTGTACACTTCATCACAGCAAAAAATCACAGTCTCCTATAATGGCTCGCTGGTTCTCCATGTCCCTCCACAACACTGGAATGTAAGCCCTGGGCTGTTTCCTGAGCTGAATCCATAATGCCTGGCACGGTGGCTTGTGCTGGAAAATACCCAACCTGCACTACTGGGTCAATGGATGGGTGAATCAAACAAAACCAAACCCCCAACATGTGAAAAGCATCATTAGTCTGCTAAGAAAGTAAAATTCTAGGAGGCAATGAGAAATACAAGTGGCTACAGGTGGCGGGCCACTGTCTTCCCTACAGCCAGGAAAGAATCTGGAAGGCATTACTGGGGCAGTAACGTATCAGCATTTACTCAGTGGTCGCCGGACTGACAGAGAGCAGCTCCTCTAACAACACACACGATCCCATCTCCCGAACTTTCTCCAAGGTTTCTTCTTCTCAAAGAAGTCTCAGGAATGTTTTCTAGGCCACACTTCTTATACTGTTGCTAACTGTCTTTCTCAACAGATACTGAAAACAAATGTGTGACTAGGTATTTAGGTCACACGACCTCACGTACCAAGCTGGTCGTGCACAGAGACAGCCGGTCCCTTCCCGTCTTCGCTCGCCTCGCCCCTCTGCTAGCATGTCAGTTCAGGCTGACATAGTGACACCAGAACTTCTAGGGGGCAACCACTCCTAAGTTAACACAGAAGTCTGACTCCGCACCACAGAGCTCAAGAAAGAACTGCGGCTGGCTGGGTCACGAGGCAGAACGGAGGAGAGCAAATACCTATACATTCCCTTCTCCTCAGAACAAGGAACATAAACTCCAAACCAACAATGTCCCTCCCTCCTGCTCCCCATGCCCCAGGAGTTACCACCATAGAGCCATTTACCTTTATTCTTCCTTGTAAGGATTTCAGCCTGCTCCCAAAGATCAAAGGCGGTAAGGACATGGGAAGTAATGGTGACATATGAAGATGTCATGTTTTGGATGGTGACAGGCATGCCGCTGCTCCCTACGCTGCCAGCACTTGGCTGGGACCCGACAGGAGAAGGCATTGGAGAGAGAGGGGACGGTGTGCCTGTGGTTCTGGAAAGCGCAAGAAAGAAGATAACTGGTCAGTCACCTAAACCCGCAGACTATGGACTACTTGTCTCTGGGAGTGCAGTCCAGTTATAGAGTTCTGAGGTGTACTAGCCAAAACAATCACTTCCAGAAGATCAGAGATGCTTTTCACCTTCAGTATTTCGGGAATTTATTTCAGGAAACACACAAGATGGTGCCCATCAAACAGAGAATGTAACTGGGGGGAAGTAAGGTGTCCTTCGCTGGACACAGAATCAGGAGGCAAATTATGTTCCAAATATGCTCGTTCCATTTCCAGTCCAGTCCCTCAGCCTAGAAGCCCCCCCCACCACCACTCAGTTCTAGCTTCCACCAAGACAGTACTTCCCCGTGAAGATGGTTCTCACCTCCTACATCTTCATTCTCTCATCCAGTCAAACACGGACCGACACCTCTCCACGCTCGGCACTCTTCTGGACCCCAGGGAGACAGCATGGCCTCCCTCTGGCCACCACCTGAACTGGTCTCTTCGCATTTACCTATTAATTTACCCATTGCACTTCTCACATCCCATTATACTCTTCTGCCTATTCCTTTTCCTTCCTTGAAGGCTGGGACCATTTCTTACGAATCTTGGCATTTCTGGCACTTAACACAGAGGAGGCTCTTCCTAAGTATCTACGGAATCAGTGCCTGACTGAACCAAGGACAGGACGCCTCCGAGGAGACTGGGCAGGAGGCACTGTGCCTCAGGGGATGCGCTCTTCTCCCTGTTCTCCTTCTGGCTACCTACCTGCACGGGCCTTGACAGGACTCAAGTGAGAAACATGAGGAAAACACTGAGATGGGAAAGGTAATGGAAAGATCAAGGTCAAGCAGCAGGAGCCTCATGACTGGGTCCATCCACCTTTGGGGGCTGAAGGGACCCCAAGAATATATACCATGAAGGACTAGAGAGCAATCTCCATGAGGGCAGAAATTCTTGTCTGCTTTGTTTACTGCTTTATCCCCTGTGCCTAAAAACAAGGTTTGGTAGAGGAAAGGTGTTTGCTATAAACTGGCTGGGCAAATGGGGAAGGAGTTATCTAAAATAAGTTATCTAAAATAATGTGACTGACAATTTATTAACTTAGAATTAACATCTGAGGTGAGCGTTATGAAAATTTTCCGAGGTAAGAAGTTACTTCTTAGTCAGGACTTTTTTTTTTTTTTTTTTTAAAGGGAGGCCATATGGGAATCTCTTCTTTTGAATGTGCTAGAAATGGGGCAATCTTCTAGGTGATATTCTTAAAATAGCAGAACTTATCAGAACTGGAACTTTTCAAGGAGTATAACCAAATTTAAAAAAAAAAAAATACTAGGCAAGTACTACAGGGTAGAAAATTTTAACTTCATCTTAACAACACCTGCACAAAAATTCTGTTTTTCACCATCTTATGGCACAGATGAACACCTTCAGTTCACAAAGAAGGTGGGAGGTAGCGAGAGATAGTTTTCATTCTTAATAGTACTATCATGGACCCTAGATAAGGGGATTTGGTTCTAAAAAGTTCTTATATACTGAAATGCCAAGACAACATGTCCTACAGACAGAGAAAAGACTTTGGCTCTAGTTGGCTCTGCCTCTGTTTTGTGTTGTCAGGCGTATCTGTAGATCCTCAAAGCTCTAAAATTTTGACCTGGGATTCTGGGTAATTACCTTCTTATGTTACTGACTCAGCAAACTTGTAACCTTTCCTTGACTTGTAACCATTCCTCGAAGAGATAGAAATACACTAATAATTTAAGTTTAAGGAACAATTCAGCACACAGATGTAACACAATTTTTGGAAAGCCAAAGTCATACAAATGGCTGCAAAAGCAAGAGGTAAATATACAGAGATAACCTGATTCTGAGAATTATTTAAATTAGACTTTTCATTACCTTGCAATGCATGGAGAAGGCGCCTGGGCAACTTTGAAAAGACTGCTGAAGTGTTCGTTAAGAGCACGAGAATACTTTATTGCTATATCTTTTTTACAACGAAACATCGCCATGTTCAAAATGGATTGGCAACGCATGCTATGAACATAAACAGAAGTGAGAGTAAAGTATTACTTTTGTAGACACAAGTACCAGCACTACACAAAGCCATCTAACTAACTTTCACAGTCTAAGGAACACAAAGGGCTTTCCTCATCTATGTGAGGAAAAACGTCTTAAGACTCTTACTGTTCACACTATCCTCAAAAGGAAATCAGACATAAAGGAGTGCCTGGGTGGCTCAGTCACCTGAGCACCCCATTCTGGATTTCGGCTCAGGTCACGGCTTCAGGGTTCCTGAGATCAAGCCCTAGGTTGGGCTCCATGCGGGGTGTGGAGCCCGCTTAAGGTATTCTCTCTCCCCTTCTCTCTTCTCCCTCCCCGCAAAGTAAACATTGGTGGAAAAACACAAATACAGAGAAATATCATTTAAGTTATGAGACCAAAGCATCTATTGAGTCAACAGTAAAATGGCGGTAGATGCCTTTCATAAAAAAGTAACTATCAGTGGGATTAACTCTTTGACCACACACTCTACTTTCTGGTATTGTTTTGCCTTTCACTATTAATTTCCATGTGAAGAAAACAAATTTCAAAATTTTTTTTTTGTAACAGCAAAAGATGCAAAAGCATATACCATTTAGACAAGTGAAAAAAAAAATGTACACACCATAAAACAGCAAATATCTTCTCTTGTGGAGCTGAGGCGTCTGAGAAGGATTTTAACGACATTATAAACCTATAGGAAAATCCAAGAATACATCAGGTTAACCAAAGGCAGTTAGAAAAGCCAAGGCACAAAGTCATCTTATTATGTTTGTCTTGGTTTTATGTTGATTTTCCTAAAGATGTGAAGACACGAAAACCACGCAGGAAAAAAACCCAGGCTTTAGAGCAGTAATTCAGGCCATTCAGCAAAGCAGGCAAAACCATGTCTCTTCTCTGGCCTGTCAACCTGCTGGAAACCACGTAGACTCATGTCCTCAGAGAGTCCCCTGCTCAAACACAGATAAAGAAGGGAGCTGACCTGGAGCTGCCAACACATCTGATAAGACAGCCAAACTGGAAAAACCCGCCTCTCCCTGAAAGGCCTGGCACCACAGTCCGCCTGGCACCACAGTCCGCCTGGCAAAAGGACGGAGCCGAACCAAGTCCCTCCATTCTAGCACTTCAGCTGTGATACAACTTTCATGTCGGGCCCAAGAGATGAACCTGGAGCAGTAACTTTTTTAAGGCTCTCCTTTATTAAGTCGTCTTCCTACTACATTTGAATCGATTCCAACAATAAAGGCGAGGAGGGGAGCAGCACGAAGGAAGATGGCAAAATGATGTGGCACTTACTTAATGAGGTCCACGCTTTCTGAGTACACCGAGTAAGCCGACTTGCACGCCGGGCTCTCCGTCTCCATGGCAATCCCACACTCAATAAGGGACAAGGCGGCCTCCAAGTACTTAAAAGCCTTCCCAACCTTGTCCGTCTGTAGAAGAACATGGTCAGCATTAGGCCTCAGACAGACTTAACTGTATCAGTAACAGGATGGAGGTTCCTCAAAAAGTTAAAAATACAAACACCCTATGATCCAGCAGGTGCACTACTAGGTATTTACCTAAATTATACAAAAATACAGATTCAAAGGGGCACATGCACCCCAGCATTTACAGCAGCATTAGCAACAAGAGCCGAACTATGGAGAGCACACCCAGATGTCCACCGACTGATGAATGGATAAAGATGTTGGGGGGAGTGTGTGTGTGTGTGTGTGTGTGTGTGGAAACATATATATGTATATATAAATGGAATATTACTCAGCGATCAAAAAGAAGGAAATCTTGCCATTTACAGTGGCGTGGATGGAGTCAGAGTGTATTACTGTAAGTGAAATAAGTCAAACAGAGAAAGACAAATACCGTATGATTTCACTTATGGGGAATTTAAAGAAACCAAACAGATGAACATAGGGGAAGGGATGGAAAAATAAAAGAAGATAAAAACAGAAAGGGAGGCAAACCATAAAACAGACTCTTGACTCTAGAGAACAAACTGAGGGCTGCTGGAGGGAGTGGATGGGAGGTGGCCCTGATGGTGATAGGCAATAAGTAGGACACTTGTGATCCAACACTGGGTGTTGTATGTAAGTGACGAATCAATAAATTCTATTCCTGAAACTAGTATTACACGATATAGAAGAATAAAGAAAAATTAAGAAAAACTTGAAACATTAAGTATTATATTTAGTAAGTGCTGTTAACTTCTTGTACTTGAAAAATGTCTTCTATGTTTAATAAAAAGTGTTTTACATTTCAAAAAAAGAAAAAGAAAATTAGTGACAAAGAATAAAGATCAAATTGGCACGCCCCCCCGCCCCTCCCCCCCACTAAACCAGCAGTACATGGCTTTACTGGTTTGCTTCACTGGTGAGAGTATAACTCCTCAAATTTGTTTACTTAATGCCATCTCTTTCATGGAAATTCCAAGATTTATACTGGTCTCAGTTTATAAATGAAAGGAACTACAGTAAAAAGAACTACAGTAACTATATATAAGGTTACTATATAGTTACTATATATAAAATCACTATATAGTTACTATATATAAAGTTACTATATAGTTACTATATATAGTAACTTAAAAAAAGTATAGCAAAACAAAAAATTGCCAATATCCACTTCTTTGAGCAAAGTATTCTGTAAGGCTAACAATGACAATATTCCTATAATAGCTTCCTGGGTTGCTCTGGAGATGGCGTTCAAGCAGTTGTGTCCTCACTTCCCTACTCAACATTGAGTAAGTAACGCAGAGAAAAAAAACACCTCTATGCTCAGAGGTGCACTTAACTATGTGGAATGCAAAAGGGACCAATGTGAGACCTTGTGCAAGTAAAGGAGAATTATTACTCTTTTTATTTGACATAGAGAAAGAAAGAGAGGGAGAGAGAGCTTGACAGCACATGCAAGGAGAAGGTGCAGAGGGAGAAGTAGGCTCCCCGCTGAGCAGAGAGCCCAATGTGGGACTTGATCCTGGGACCCTGGGACCATGACCTGAACTGAAGAAAGATGCTCAAACTGACTGAGCCACCCAGGTGCCCCCAAATAAAGGAGAATTAAATAAGAATAAAGAGGCTGCCCGTTCAGGTTTTTGTCCAAACCAGCATATTTTTAAAGTGAAATGAGCTATTATTAGGTATTAAAATGAGATGCAACAAGGTATAAAGCAGGACTGAACTGGGCACACTGGGATATATGGGCAGCTTAGGTAGGGAGGAAGAGGAGGTACATCTGTATAAATTAATTTCTATATAAAACAAAAACAAAGTTCCCTGGACTACTGTTTGAATCATGAAGGAATCCAGTGGCTGAAAGCGTACAATGTCAACGTAAGTTTTAGACAACCGGCTGACAAAGTACTGAGAATTTACTCTTTTGCACACCTTGTCAAAAGGTTCTTACAGTTCTGGCACCAACTTTGGGGAGCTCTGCCTCTGGAAAGCAGAGATGGGAAAAACACTGTCCTTTGGTGTAGACGTGGCCGTCTTCATCGTAATCCAGCCGTCCTAGGGTCCTGGGAACCAGGCCACTCTGGAGAGGGGTCTACAGGTAGAGGCTTACCTCTGACCCACAGTAAGCATCCCCCACAGCAAGGACTTGATAAACATCCCACCCTGATGAACAGGGGCTGATAACAGGGTTTTGGTCCAGGCTTCCCCGGCGGGTCTGATAGAGCCGGCTGCCTACAGACTGCAGCTGAGAGCACAAGCCAGGATGGGGGGGGGGGGGGGCGCACCCTGCTCTTCCCCCGAGGTACAAGGTTCAATAGATGGTATCTGCAGGGGCTGAGGCTCAGAGAAAACATTAAATAAATAAAAGCCCCTGAGTCTTAGATGTTTGAACATGACAAAGGGCTGGCATTATCTAATTATACTGCCACAGCAATGTAAGAGCACATTTAATTATGGATGCAATTAACAACAAAAGCACCACTTCCCAGAAAGTTCCAACAGCCACTGGGTAAAGAGAGCTCATTTTGTAAAAGCATGTTTACCAACACTGCAATCATTATTACCTTCATCTTAAAACTTTACCTAAGGGCACTTGTCTACTCTTCCCTCGGGTTATTATCTCAAGGGCTTGGAGACAATTTTGGAGCAACAGACTACCTCAGCTTCCAAAATCTTTCAGGCTGAACACAAACTGATCGACTTTCTACAGCAGAACACGTCTCCCACATCCAAAGAACTGACTCAGTGGCAAGAGGAAGCCCTCATGTATTAAATCAGACAGCACCAGGTAGACTTAACTTCCATTCATTAAGATACAAAACTTGTGGGACGCCTGGGTGGCTCAGTTGGTTGGACGACTGCCTTCGGCTCAGGGCGTGATCCTGGAGTCCCGGGATCGAGTCCCGCATCGGGCTCCCAGCTCCATGGGGAGTCTGCTTCGCTCTCTGACCTTCTCCTCGCTCGTGCTCTCTCTCACTGTCTCTCTCTCTCTCAAATAAATAATAAATAAAATCTTTAAAAAAAAAAAAAAAAGATACAAAACTTGTCACTAGGTACACTGTATATTCGCCCACATTCAGACTGAGTCAAAGCAAATAATTTCACGAAGAATCCGTTACTCCTCGCTTGTTAAAACCCACTGATCCATGGGGCACCTGGGTGGCTCAGTTGGTTAAGCAACTGCCTTCGGCTCAGGTCATGACCCCAGAGTACCAGGATCAAGTCCCACATCAGGCTCCCGCTCTATGGGGAGTCTGCTTCTCCTCTCTCATGTTCTCTTTCACTGTCACTCTCTCTCTGAAATAAATAAATAAATCTTTATTTAAAAAAAAAAAAAAAAAGTGATCCTGCTTTACTTTGTGGCCTCCGTTGGCCCTCTCCCACCCCCCTACCTAACCCCACCCTCACCCTGGAGTTCAGTGATAAGGAATTCAATGAGACCACAGAGATCTTATCAGAAAACATTCCACCAAAGGGACAGAAGAGCCAAACTGACCATTAATTCTGCTTTCTGCTTCAACTTTTTGGCCTCCTTCATGTGGAAATCTGCTTGTTGTCTGAAAGAGAAGCAAAGACCAGGGGTGGGTCAAAGGAACCTGGAATTACTAGACTGGACAAGATGACTGAAGACTAAGCGGGTGAAAAAGGCTGGGAGGAGCCAGGGCAGAGAAGGGGGGAAGCTGAGAAGGGGCAGAGGAAATAGGAGGAAAGCAGCAGCAGGAAAAGCCAGAGTCTTACCTGTCAAGCTTCACCGGAGGCTTCCCTGGTTTAGAGTTACCATTTGGCAAAGAAGGCACTAGAAAAGGATATGCAGTATCTCCAGAAGACCCCTTAAAAAACAAACAAACAAAAAAAAAACACAACACATCATACAGGTCACACTCCTACAGTTAAAACCATTGACCTAAATATACCACCCCTCTAAATTAGCCCAAAATAATAGCTTAAAAAAGAGAAAATCAAGCACTGTACAACTTAGCTTAGCAAAGCATTTTCCTAGCTAGATTCAGCTGAAACTGTAGGTTCTGACTGTACAGAGGACCACAAAGATATGAAGACAAGAATGTCCAAAAGCCAAGATAACCAACAAACCTAATCATAATGCCTTCTCTTTTTCAACATGCACCCGCCGCCCCCGCCGCCCCCCCCCCACAGGTTGGCAGGCAAAAAGGACCTTGTATTTGAGAAAGTGGCTACTTTTTTCCCATTACGACCAATAACGTAGGTATTTGATACCAAGCATGCAAACCAAGAACTAAGCTGGGTAACATTTTTTTACTGCAAAACACCTGATAGGAAATTAACACAAAAATCTATTCCAATTTTTCACCCCTGAAGCACTTTGTTAAGGAAGAATAAATAGCCCCTAAACTTACATGGAAAATTTACCATCTTTTTCACTCTCACAAGGAGAACTTTAACCACAAATAACTCATTACTGCCTTATTAACAGGGATGAAGAGTCCTGAAATACCACCACAAGGAACCTCTCTTATTTGGGAACTTAAAGCTGTACTGATGGATTCCACTCTGTAAGTTCCAGTGCCGCCCCCCCACCCCCAAATTACTTTGTGCTCCGGACAGCTTCCAGATCCCTTCCCCTCTACTTTTCTGTGCTTGGGAGCAGAAGGGTCTTTGTGGCTGCCCTTGCTACTACTGGCACTTTGGGGAGGGTCCTGGCTGCAGGGGTCAGCTTCCCGCTTTGGCCTCTTTTGTGCAGGCTTGGCTGACTTCTGGGAGGAGGAGGAAGAGGATGACGATGCAGATGGGGGTGGAAGCGCTTCCTTCTTTGAGGGCTCAGAGGAGGGCCTGGATGTTCTGGAAGGAGACATCATGCAAAATTAATAAGACAGAACACGAACCATGTAACTTCGTAGTTTAGTTGTAAGAGAAAATGGCTGCTGACACCAAAAATTAAGAAATCATAGAGCACGAAATCCATTCTTGTAGAAAGGCCAATTTTCAGGGACTTTGGGTACCTCTGAGATATCCAGACCAATCTATGAATAATGGATTAAGTTGTACGGTTTGTCACTAAGCTCCCAGAGTCCACCACCCTCCTCTCCCAAGTTAGTCTTACTAGCTGTCCCCCAACCTGTACCTTTCTCTGACAAGCAGGCTAGCCCAGGTGCCACCTCCTCTCTCCTCCTCCAACCTCCCCTCCCCCAAATCTCTGTTGGCTCCCACCCAGTGACACTACGCACTTTCTTTCGCCAAGTCATTTCATGAAACGATTTCTTAAATAAACCAGAGAATGAATAACAGTTATTTTTTATATTCACACCTTCCTGGAACAACCCCCTGTCCTGTGGCCACCTTTCTCCAAAGCAAGGGACTGTAATTGCCTGAGAGCGAGCACTGAGCCCAGGCTCCCAGGGTTCAACGGCTAGCTCCAACTGTCAAGAATCTTGTGACTGTGGACAAGTCATTTTCTTTCTCTGCGCCTCTGTTTCCAGTTCTGCAAAGTAGGGATAATAATAATAGCTCGTTTCTTGTTTTTGTGAAAAATTCTTTTAGAAAGAAATTACTTCCACATGTTTAGAAAATTTTCCATAGTTAAAATGTCTCTGAGAAACCTAAGTTTGGGCTCAACACACTATGATTTCGCAAAAGGTCCGCATGGATGAAAGCAACATGAAACAGAGTGCATCACCAAAATGAGCCTAATGGTGTGCTGATCCGCTCCTACTGCATAGGAGAAATGTTTTTGCCCTTCAAGACCCAGGAAGACTCGATCATCTGTCGGGGCTATTGCTAATCTCTATACTCACTTTGTTTTAGAAGATTCTTTGTGGGAGGATGAAGATGATGACTGTGACTTGGTTTCTTTCTCCGGTCTGGCTTTCTTGCTATCATGGTCTTTCTCTGCTTCAGCCTATTAGTGTATTATAACAAAGTACACTGTTAAAACACAGATGTACGGACAAAACAGAAAAGACTACACAGCAAAGGTAAGGCAAGTCACTGGACTTTCAGCGACACCTATACGCACACAGCAAACTTCTAAGTACCTACACTGCGTGTGTTTCAGGGGCCAGAGGGAAGTAGACAATCAAGACTTGGTGAATTTGTACAGAGACAGATTTTCGCAGAAGGAAGGAGTATTCTTCCCACCCAGGGAAGGGAGGATGTCTATGTTTAAGTAAGAGCTGACAACAGGAAGAGTACATAGTAGCTCTCATCACTTCACTGACGTTTTTCTAACTAGAAAAGGATCAATAAAGCATGCATATTCACAGCAAGTGACAACGGATGATTTTATGAGTAAGGACATCCCCCTTTCTTTCAAAATGACCATCCACTTATGCCCACTAATTTATTCTTTGTATAAAATTAGAAGTGGAGTACTTAAGGCTCACTTTTCATCTAATGAAAAATAAGTATACTATTGAGAAAGAAACAGGGTTACAAAACCCTGTGTGTCTGTAACTTACAGAGAGGACTAGAAAGACATACAACAAAAAATAGTTACTTTGGGATTCTTTTTTTTCCCCTCCACTGACACAACTGTCTTCCTTCCTTTTTAAGAGACTGTCTTTCTATCTCTCTATACATATATGGGGATACATGTTTCTACTTCTCAAAAAACTTGAAAAAATGAAGGATAAGTATAATTTTAATGAAGGAAGAGTACGAGCAGAATTCTAATTCTAATTCTACAGAGAGTCACATACCTCAGAAACATCTGTCTGCACCAAATAAAGTGCAAGCTAAACACACGCAATGATTAAGAGAACAAAGAACTCTTCCCAGCAGAAGTCTTTCTCCCTGGTCAACAAGCAGACCAGGCTCAAGCAGACTCAGTGACTTCACAGCGGCCTCCTTCCCACGGGTCTGGGCTCACAGAAGCACTCCATGGGAAGAACAGCAAGTGACAATAAAGTGATTGCTGGGAGTCCTTCAATTAATTCTGATGCTCATTTAGAACTAAACTCCTCCAACTGTCAGTTCACCAACAGAGAAATCTGGGACACCACCCAGTCAATCTAGGACAATCCCTAAAAAACCTGAAATCCTCTGTTAAACCCTTAGAGGAGAAAAAAATTCTTCATGTTAACCGATTGTGAGAGGCTCCGATTTTTACCACCACCATTCCCTGAATTTCCCCAAGAAAAAAATGAATAAATTAAGATGGGCAGAGCTTACTAATAAGCAGCTGGGCCCCACTCAAAGGAAAGGGACTGGGAAAACCATGCCCCTCCCCTACCAGACATTCTGCAAACAAATGTGCCAGAGTGCGCCTGTCCATTCAGCCCTTCAGATCTCCTCTGGAAAAACGTTTTATCTCTTGTTTCAAAATAAATCATTCAAGGTGGCTTACAAAGGTACAGGTTCCTTGGTGTGTACACAAGTGAGACTAGGAAGAAAGGAAAATGTGGGGAGAGAAGAGAAATGAAATGCAAGGGAAGGCTGATTCTGCATGGCCTGCATGTGGCCGCCAGCCGCCAGGCGGTCTCTAGACAGAACTTGGACATGGCTGGTCCAAAGTGACTGAGCTCAAAGACTCAGTGCGCAAATGGGAAATGTAATTATTTTTATATTGATTAAATGCTGAAATGATGAGGTTTTAGTTATACTGTATTAAAAAAAATTTAAAAATTATTTTCACTGGTTTTTTGCCTTTTTGTATTTTTAAATGTGGTTAGTAGAAAATTTAAAATCAGATATGCGGTGCACTTTGTATTCCTAGGAAACAGTGCTGTGCTACAGTTTTCTAGTGGTGATCTGCAAACTGGGCTCTGAATTTCAATTAGCAACACAAAGGAGGAATTATAAAATGTACAGGTTAGGGGTGCCTGGCTGGCTCAGCTGTTTAAGTGTCCGACTTTTGATTTCAGGTTAGGTCATGATCTTGGGGCTGCAGGATCGAGCCCCTGTGTTGGGCTCTGTGCTCAGCAGGGAATCTGCTTGAAATTCTCTCTCCCTCTCCCTCTGCCTGCCCCCCTGCTCTAACAAAATAAATAAAATAACTTACAGATGAGATAACAACAAACCAGTTGTTCAGAAATATAACCATTTATTACAGAAGACTGGAGAAAAAGCACCCTGGGGGACTCTAGTAAGGAGAGAATGTGATGTAAATAAACAGGCACGTCTTAAAGGCAGAGCTGAAAGAGGAGAGGGAATTTCACACAGCTGCTTCTCTTGTGGACTTCAGCAAGGAAGTCAGGGGCCAGCAGCAGAACTCTGGAGCACAATTCAGAAGAAATGAAAGGCGCTGGCACATGCCAGGAGAAGCCTCCTGGGCTTCCACACAGCACACAGATGCCCATGCAACAATTCGTAATGGTGACCCTTGAGAGACCATCAAATCTGGCAGAGAAGAGAGAGTAAACTGGAAATGACTGGGTTAAGATAGAACCTTACTATTCTCCTTGTCAGTTAAGAACCTACTGTGCCCAAGAGTGTCTGCCACCGGTGAGCCCACTGAATTCCCCTCCGTTTTAGATTAAGGGCTGGGAAGTTGGCCCAGCAACCAGTGTGAGAAGATGGGGGATTTCTCTCTGGGCCAAGTCACAGATTTGCTGAACTATCCAGACAGACATTAACTTGTACATGTGGGAGTTAGCAATATATAATTTTTCCAGTGCAAGGTAATTAATGACACATAGGATAAGTCCCCACGGGAAAACTAGGCATAAACTGTCCACAAGGTTACTTCCTCAAAGGTTACTTCCTTAAAAAAAAAAAACCACAAAACACAAAACACAAAACACAAAAAACAAAAAACAAAAAACCCCACCAAACCCCAGAGGTGGAATGAGAGTTCATTTTTGTTTGTCTGTCTTCACACTGCTTAGGGCATGCTGGTTAGGACCATAAACCAAAGTGGAAGACCTTAGACACCACACATGAGTATAAGCCTGTCACAGGGAGTCAGCTCTCACAAACTGGACACAACCCTGGCTTGTACCAATCGGCGACTTAAGAGAACAGCCACATGTCTGGATGGCTCAGTGGTTTAGCATCTGCCTTCGGCTCAGGTCATGATCCCAGGGTCCTGGGATCGAGCCCCATGTCGGGCTCTCTGCTCAGCAAGGAGCCTGTTTCCTCCTCTCTCTCTGCCTGCCTCTCTGCCTACTTGTGATCTCTCTGTCAAATAAATAAATAAAATCTTAAAAAAAAAAGAGAACAGCCACAGAAATCACCAAGCACAAACGCAGACACTAACACGAGACGCCCGTGTTGGCACTGACTGGAGTACTATGCTCACGGCACTGACAGGCGGCGTTGACAAACCGTCACATCCTGTAAGCTGGGAGAAAGTAAGCCATTAAACCCAATGAGCAACATTCCCCTCGTGACGGTCCTCGCCTGCCTGACCTCAAGCCTGGAGGCCTAAGGTCAGGGTCTCCGTACACTGTGCACTTGAAACGCCATCATCTGCTGTCTGGAACAGTCACAGAGGCTTCCCTGGAGTAAGCATTTGTGAGGCGGCACAGAAAGTAAGGTGAGTGGCTGAGGTCCCCAGGAGCAGGCCCAGTGCTACAACTCTTAAGCGGCTGGATTTAGGAAAGGGCCCTGAAACAGCACGCTAAGCAGTACTGAGTGGTGAGAAATGTAGTCTTGAATTCCGAGGCTGAAAAGCAGGAGGCAAGGTGTTCTTCAGATGCTTCTGGGACAAGCAGCCTTTTGAAGATGAGAAGAGAGTGATGTACTCTCTCTTCAAGAGGACAAAGAAGTCTCGGGCGCCCTGTGGGTTAGCCACAGACCAAGCCCCATTCCAGGGAACCCGGTGTCTGCTCTGGGCTTTGGGCTTTCCTTTCTCTAGAAGGATAAGCGTATCAACAGCACCTGCATCTGCAACAGAAGGAGGCTGGGGGCTGGTGACCTAACTGGTTCCTAACTGACGTCTTTGCTCTTCTTAACCTGTGGGTCAGGCGGCCAAGGATTACCTGCCCGGAGGCTGCCCCACCTGCGGTGGCAGTCAAGTCCCAAGACCATAAAAAGGAAGAGCTGGGGCTGGGCTGGGCTGGGCTGCCAAAGGAGAGCTCCTGCAGGGCAGCCACAGGAGCCCGGCATCTGGCTCACCGTCCAAGTACCCACAGGCAGCAAAGGGAAAGCGAACGCTTTTCCAAAATGGACACTCATTTTAGGCCACAGAGTTTCTACCAGGAGCTTAGTTAGCTACAACAGAGCCAAGAAGCATCTGAAAGGGAAAGGGATGTAGAAGGTAGAGGGGCGTGGGGGTGAGGACGCAGCACACTCGAGCAGCAGGAATGGGGACAGCAGAGGGACTGAGCCAGGATGACACTCTGTCAGAGTCAGGATACCACCAATCTCGAACCTCTCTCCAATAATCCCCCCCAAGGAGACACTTGGCCACCAAAAAAAAAAAAGAAAGAAACCAACCATCGTGTGTGAAAGAGAAGAACATCACCAGACCACAGGAGCCAGCGCGAGCTCCAGACCTACTTTTGCTAAGCAGCCAAGTGATGTTAGAGCCTTCTGGGATCCCATTTAGAAAAGGAACAGCTGAACTAGTGACCTGTAGGATCTCAGTGCTCAAAACTCTAACACCGTTGTCTCCCTCATGGAAGCGAGCGGGCTTGGTAGCACCGGGGGACAGGAAAAGTAGAGAAGCAGCCTTCTGCTCAGAAACTCAGGATTTGCCTCTGCAGGAGGTTTACTAAGACAATGACACAGTGGACATCAGGTCCAATTAGCACCGAGAACGAGGGCAGGGATTGAGAAGACAGATTACAGTCACTGGGATAAATACTACAGAAAAGGAAAAATAATGCGCTTTCCCCCTTCTTCTTGGTGAGGAAATACACAAGAATAAGACTGGTTTAAAACAGCCTCAGCAGGGGTGTCTGAGTGTCTTAGTCGTTAAGGGTCTTGCCTCTGGCTCAGGTCATGATCCTGGAGTCCTGGGATAGAGCCCTGCATCAGGAATGTCTGCTTCTCCCTCCCCCACTCCCTCTGCTTGTGTTCCCTCTCTCTGTCAAATAAATAAATAAAATCTTTAAATAAATAAATAAAATACAACCTTGGCTACCATCTCATACAGTTATGATGCTCTTCTTAGGGCAATTAGCAAGGCATGAAGAAATCAGACATCAGTGACTTTAGAAAACTGTAAGGCATGAGTTTTCAAACCCTTGATTTTGAAGAAGACGAACGGGAAATGTTGGTCTGAATAAACCATCAAGGAAAGACAGTCAGACCCTGGATACAAGGAAGGGACTGAACGATCTGCAAGCAACAGAAACACAGTTTCCCACGACATCCCAGAACTTCCTCTTCCCACTCCCCAAAACTGACATAAAGGATAGCTCCGAAATGTTATTTCCAAAAACGCCAAAGCTTCTTGGTCAGAGAAGCAGTTATTTTGAAAAATGAAAAGGCAGACTTGAATGAATATACCTCCTTTTTCAGGTATCTGTCTACCCAATGGTTAGGACAATCTGGCATTTTATTTGAGAGGCGATCCAGACAATGATTGAAATTAAATGAGATATTATAGGGACACCTGGGTGGCCTACCCGGTAAAGCGCCTTCAGCTCAAGTCATGACCTCAGGGTCGTGTGAGATCAGGTGCTTTATCTGGATCCTTGCTCACTGGGGAGCCTGCTTCTACTTCTGCCTCCCGTTCCACCTGCCTGTGCTCTCTCTTGCTCTTTCTCTGTCAAATAAAATCTTAAAAAAAAAAAAAAAAGAAAGAAAAGAAAGAAAGAGAGAGAGAGAGATCTACAAAATGCCTAGAACGCTTAACCCACACACGGAGCGCCGCGCATGTTAGGCGTCCTGTTAGAACGCTCTCGACTGTGCTGGGCTATGTGTATTCTACTGTACCTCTCGACTTCCGTTTGTCCTCACGGCCTGGGAAACGTAAGCATGGTTTACACACTGTAGAAATGAAAACACAAGTTGTATCTGAAGTTCTAAACTGTTCTAAACTGTAAGCTAGATGAAGAAATTTGTGGGTTGGGAGCACTATGTCCAGTCACGCCTACTTTCTCCCACAGTTTTCTCCACTTATCGTCATGAACTGCCCCTGCCCAGTCCTTTAAAGGAGTAAACCCTTTTCTGCAGAGGCCGTGGCTGACAGCTTCACGAGAGCTGCTTTCACCCACCATTACGCCCCTAGGGTGATCTTCTGCTTTTAAGTCGAAAGTGGTTTCAAGGATCTGTTAACCTTCCCAAAATTTGTGCTACATTTTGCACCACGAAAGGAAGAGACAGGATTTAAGCGAAAAACTAAAGTTGGGGGGGGGGGGGTGTGCCTGGCTGCCTCAGTCAGTACAGCATGTGACTCAGTCTCACAGTGATGAGTTTGAACCCCATGACGGGCATGGAAGTCTACTGAAAAATCAAAAAAGAAAATAGAGAAGAAAAACAAAATTTCACTAATGTGAAGGATCAGGCACATTCTTCAACTGCTCAGAGAGTTTTCTAGTGTTCACACTTAAAATGGAAGCGATGAACGAACCTTCACCATCCACATTGTGGCAAAGCACTGAGGCTTGAACAGAGACCAGCCCTGCCTGCCTCGGGGCCCAGGCACACATGCTGGGGGAGGCAGCCGCTCTGTGGGAAGGCCCGAACAGTGGGAGTCAGGGCCCCGACAGGAAACGGGGGAGCCCACCCACTCCGGGAAGGAGCTCAGGTTCATACTCCCAATATTCATAATACCTAGAACCCAGCAGAATAAAACCAAAAGACCATGATTTTCTGATCACAAAACAAGTACACAGTTGGATTATTTTCAAATCAATTTATCAGACAGCTTCTAACTAGTGACATACTTTAGGCAAGGAATTCCTCACTGCCTAGATCCATAATGTTGAAGGAGCCCACCGGAGGTAACAATCGGTCCAAAGAACCAGCTTCGTACAATCCCAGCCCTGCTGTACGGCTCTGCCCCAGCAGTCCCCAGCTCTGCCAGACATAAGGATTCAAAAAACACCAATGAAGGGGACAAAGGAAGGGGTGCAAACCCTGCTGGCAGCCATAAAGGCTCCTGGGGTGACCATCATGTGTAGCGGGGGTCTGGAACAGACCAGGCTGGTTCAGACCCCAATCCTGCTGGTATCACAGTGGAGGGGCAAAACAGTTCCCAGGGGGCAGATCTCTGCTGCCTGCCAAAGCATTCAAGAAAGCATATATCTGACTCAGCTGAGAGTCATTATTTCTCCATCCTCTAGACAGAGAGCTAAGTGAGCTGCCCTAGTGGAGCAAGGCCAAGGGCTGGGAACAGCTCTTGAGAGGGCACGACTCACAGACTCAACAGGGAGAGCTGAGACTCCCATTCAGAGCTGCAAGCAATGCTTCTGGATTTGCACTGGGGTATGGACTGGGCTGAGAACTGTCTGCGGAAGCCTCCAATTTCTAACATTCCCAATTAGTACGTATTTTAGAAGCAAATACTTTGCCCCACTCCAGCTAATGCAGAAGGCTCCCTAGAGACTAGGTAAGACCATGACGGCTAGGAGATGAACGATAAAAAGATATCCCAGGAGGAAGTGGGGGTAAAGGAGTGCCTTTTTAAAAAATATTTATTTTTGAGCAAGAGAGCAAGAGAGAGCATGCACAGGGGGAGGGGCAGAGGTAGAGAAACTTCCAGCAGACTCCCCGCTGAGCACACAGTCTGATGCAGGGCTTGATCCCATGACCCACCAGATCATGATCTAAGCCAAAACCAACAGTAAGAGGCTTAACCGGCTGAGCCACCAGGTACCTCCAAGGAGAGTACTTTTGAACCTTTCTTGGGAATATGAGATGTAGGGACCTTTTTCCTAGCCAGGCCCATCACAATTTCATCCATAAAGTTTTACACTTTTAACACACACCCAGACCATCTTAAAAGTTATCCAACATGGGGGGCGCCTGGGTGGCTCAGTGGGTTAAGCCGCTGCCTTCGGCTCAGGTCATGATCCCAGGGTCCTGGGATCGAGTCCGGCATCGGGCTCTCTGCTCAGCAGGGAGCCTGCTTCCTCCTCTCTCTCTCTCTCTTCCTGCCTCTCTGCCTACTTGTGATCTCTCTGTCAAATAAATAAATAAAATCTTTAAAAAACAAAACAAAACTTTAAAAAAAAAAAAAAGTTATCCAACATGGGAATATGCCCTCTTCTAGCTGAAACAGCACTGATCAGAATTGGATCCTACCCAGCTTGAGTTGTCGGCTGCAGTTACAGTGGTAATACACACCCTCACGTCTCATTCAACAAGCTTCTGGAAAAAACAGTTGCCCTTTGCCATTTGATAAAGTCATGTTATATTTTTAACCTGGTGGAATAATTGGTCGAATCACAGACAGAACAGCAGGCTTCATGATCTTTCTGTCCTTTGTTATTCTTAGCTCAACTTCCAGGACCGAGTAAGAAGTTTTTTTTGTGTACTTATAAGAGTGTTAAAAAAATTTTTAACCCTTGTCAGCAGGAAAGAGTTGGCTCTTCTTGCGCCTTTCACTCTGAATCTTGAACAAATTTGGATAGAATGCCACTGGAGGAAAAAGTCACTCATCTTTTGCCATGAAGCACTAGCAACAGTGTATCAGGAGCTCAGTGATTCAAGATCTAGGAAGGAAGGAAGGAGTCTGTCCAAAACAGTGGTGTGTCCAAGTTAACTCTGGATCTTAAGTGGTGTATGAATGGTTTTTGTTTTTTTAAAGATTTTATTTATTTGACAGAGAGAGAAAGAGAGAACATAAGCAGGGAGAGCGGAAGAGGGAGAAGCAGACTCCCCGATGACCAGGGAGCCCAAGGTGGAGCTCAATCCCAGGACCTAAAGATCATGACCTGAGCCAAAGGAAGACGCTTCACCAACTGAGCCACCCAGGTGCCCCATGAATGTTTCTCTTTCCCCATTTTGTTTGTTCCTTAAATGAAATTTCCAAAAATGGTGATAACAAAATGACAGATTTTTAATACCTCATAATATACCATGATCAGTCCTGTTATTACTCCACACGGTATCCTAACCATGTGTTTAATAGCTCTATGACTTTTTTTCATAACGTTCTGCTTACGAATAAAAGCCTTTTACAGAGGTCACAAATCCTAAATCTGGTGGTTTCAAATTAATGAGGTGCTAGGCAGCCATGAGTTAAAACATAGATGTAGTACCAGTATTAAAATGGATCAGACCACAGGAGTAAAACTGGCATATAGCAGTTCTTTCAGTAATTTAGAACACTGATTAACATTTCAGTTCATGGAAGATATTAATTTCTAGGGCAAAACTTAATAATGGGTTGGGTGGTAAATACCAACGTTATCATAACAAATAAAAGTGTACCCCAAAATGCTACATTATCCTATAACAAGATATCCTTTTCCATGCCTGCCTCACTTTTTCTCAAACTAGCGAAACTGCTGAAGGGATCTAGCATTTGCTACTGCTTGGCGGCGAAGTGGGAAGCCTGTAGGTCCACAGTGACAGGGTCATTCTGGTGTAGGAGCAAAGGCTACATGAGATCAGAGCAAAGATTACCCTCCTGTCCTAAGACAACTCAGGGCTCACAGCCAGCCCCAGGCCAACAGCAGGTACAATCCACCTGCTTCACTCACCTTTCTTTTTTTGGCCAACTTGCTTGAATTGTCTGTACCTCTCTTCTCCGACTCCAGCTTCTTCCCTGCGGGGGACTGCTTGTCCTCGGGTCTCCTCGGGCGACCCCCCTTGCCAGGAAGCTGGGGTATCCGAGAAAGAAGGTCCAGGGTTATCTTCACCATCAAGACTGGTGGGGGAGGAGTGTCCCTGAGTGGGGACAGCAGCTTGGGGTCTCTCCCAGGTCCGGGGAGCTTGTCCTTCCTGCGGTCCTCCTGGACGACCACAGCGCGCCGGCAGCCACTAGTCCTGCCACTGCTGCCACCGCCACCGCTGCCATGAGGCGGGCCCTGGCTCTGCGTCAGGGGAACCAGGGCAAAGTGCTCGGGGCTCCTGGCCCCCGCATTGTCCTTCGTGGGCTCCGGGCCCGAGAGTGCCTTTGAGGGGGCCAGCGGCCCGCTCCTGTGCTTCTTCCGCTCGCTGGGGCTGGGCGCCGTGGGCTTGGGCTCTCTGCTGTCTCCAGCGCGGGGCCTCCCTTTCGTCTTCACCTTGGGCTTATCTTTGGCAGGCTGGTCTTTGGAGCCGTACGGAGGAGGGGGTCCTGGCTCACTTTCCACCTGCAGGCCGGCCCGTGGGTCCGCCTGGGCTGAGGCCTTGCCAGGCTTCTTGGGCTGTTTGGTTCCAACGGTCTGCCTCTGCGGGGGCTCCTGCGGCGCGGGGGACTTCTGACAGCTTCTCTTGCCGGTGTGGGGGCCTTCAGAGGAGCCACGAGGGGCTTTGCTGGAGCTTTTGAGGGGAGGATCTTTGGACTCCGTGCGCTCCTGACCGTGACTGGCGGGGGGGCCGCTGCTGCCGCCCCCACCCTTGCCCTTACTGTCCGGGTGCCGAGATGGGGGCTCCGCGTTCCCCTGCGCGTCTGGGGGCGCTGTGGGCTGGCTGACTTTGGTCAGCCAGTTGTCCAGCTGCCATTTGTTTGTTGTGGGAGGCTCAGGCTAAAAACAAAGGACAAGAGAAAAATGTGAACTGACCAAGGATGATAAGCTCTTCTGTGCAACCAATCATATAGGACTCCCCCAGGGAGATGCAGCCATTCCCACACCTAAGAATTCGGTCCTTTTTATCCTTCTCTTAATTACAGGTCAGAGTCTCTCTCTCTCTCTCTTTTTTTTTTTTTAAGGTCAGAGTCTCTTAATAATTGACTCGTAACACAATCTTCCAATCTGTTTGTGCTACAGGAATTTTTGTTGTGGCAGATGCTGACTAATGACAGACCATGAGGTACAGACCACTGACCACTGCTGAGAAATCTTTGTAGTATTAAGGATTTTGTTTTCATGGTAAATACAGTGCGATTTAGACAGAACTGACACATTTTGGCCTGTAAACAATCAGAAATAAAGGGAGAAATAAAGAATGAACAGAATCCTTTTATGAAAAGGATTTTCAGAAGGCTAATGAATAAACTAATTCTTAGTGATTACCTACAGGCTTTATTCTGTTTTCTGAGACACTTTTCAACTGAAAATGACCTTCCTCAAGGCTTGATTTCATCTCTTTACTTAAAAACACTCCACATTCATACATGACGAGGCTGGCAGTACCTCACGGGTTACAGCCTGACTTTCCAATTTTCACCTTGGCAAAAGAACGAGTAAAGTCATGTTAACCAACTAAACTGGTCCCTAACTTCAGTCCCACTTGAATTCTTTAAAAATCAAACATTAAGTCTCTTGTTAGGGACCATCTTATCTGAATAGCATCTGTTTTTCTGAGAAACACAGGGAGGCTCCAGAGCACACAGTTAAAGCGGTGAGATTAGACTGATGATATGTACATCTGATCCGAGGAATAAACAGAGTTCCTGACTTCTGGTATCTTAACTGTTGTTTAAATCTTTGTTGCTGACTGACCACTGATGAATCCCAACCTGTCTCTTTAAGTAGATTATTAACAGCAGACCCAAGGACATTTGGATCTCCAAGTTCCACTCTATGTCTTGCACATAGTGGTAGACGTGAGATATTTACTTGAGCATTTCCACGGGCATATTACTGTACGTACACATCTTACGCCATATGGAAATAAATTCGCATCTGAAAGGGTGGGCAATGACTACACCTTTTGAAAGGGCAGTACATCAACGACATGCTACATGTTTCTAAGACCCATTCATTCTGATGGGTGGTTTGTATGAATCATATACATAGCGCACCAGGATGTTAACTGAAAGATATTCCAAGTGGGATCTAACTGGTGAGATGACGAATAAGGAGATCACTGCAGTAGGTGGATGGTAGTTTACAGGGAGAGACTGCTAACAATTCTCCTGAGTGTAAAGTCCCAAACAATTCAACTCGGCAAGAACCCAACAACCTCGTACAGCAAGACATGCAGATATACTGTAAATAGCTAGGAAGAAGTTACGGTAAAAAATGATCAGGTAGGTATTTCCTGGGCTTGGTGTGATTACAACAGAAGAGGAACTTTAAGGAACCAGGTATGCCTAAACTTTGGCCACAAAGAGGTCTGCAGAACTGTTTTTTCTGCCTGCCCCTTACTGCTCCTTAATCTAATAGATCTCCTTCAGTATCAACGCTACACCCAGGCTCTCATTTGAATTTCAGAGCAGGGAGGAGGGAAGAAGGAAAGTGTTCTAGCGAGGGCCAGGCATTTATTTTGCCACAGGAAATCTAAAACTGTATTCCATATTCTGAAAAGACAGGAGGATGGTGAAGGGTGGAGAAAAAGATCAGCACCCAATACCTACTTGTCAGACAGTATTTCCTGCAAACACTTTCGGGGATGGTAATCCGGGCGGCTAACTGGGGACAAGGCATTAGGATAGATCCCTTGCCGCTCACCTTAGGAATTGAACCCTTCAAACTCTGTCTTGGAAGGGGTGTGGCTCTCTCACCTGGGCTAAGTTCACAGCCCCTTGGAATCACTGACATGCTCTACAGGAGAGGATTTATTCACGAACCAAAAAAAGGAAAGTCATTCCTGGTATAAATAACATCTGCTCTCCCCCCACCCCAAAAAAGGGCAGTATAAGATACATTTAGTAGGAATGTCCTACTAAAGGAATGTCCTGATTACAGAAATAAAACACATTTTCTTCTACCGTGGTCCTAAAAATGTCCAGAAGGGAGGCATATGGCCCAAATGCAGGGTAAAATTGAGTCTATGTACCCAGACAAGGCCAATCCTTTCTACAGACCTGCTATGGAGACGGGAAAATGTACAGAATTCTTTTAAGGTCAGATATTTGGATGTTGGGAATGGGAAAAACTTTAACATAAGGGATTGACTGAAATGGATTTCACAATGAATTTTATGTCTAAGTGCTGGGTATGATCAAGGTTTGGCCTTTGCTTTCTTATCCTGCCTTTCCTTCTTCCCCACCGCCAGCCTCCCAGGGCTGGTGCAACCCAAACACTGCACACTGGGCGTGAAAAAATACCGGACTGGTTTTCATTAGGTACCTTCATAAACGTTTGTCTGTCCCTTTACATGTCCTAACTCCTCAAACTGTCAGAAGTTTGTGTAATTTAGGATGAGTTGTAATGTTGAATAAAAAGGTTTGAGGTATGTGCAAATATGCCCTTTTTATTTTTATTTTATTTTTAGTAAAAACATCATCATTATTAGTAAGTAGGAGACCTAAAATGAAAGGAAAAGAAAAAGGAGAGAAGTGTGAAAGAGGCCTGCTGTCATAGTAAAAAAGACCTCAGAGTTGGATGGCCATGGGCCTGAATCTTGGCGCTGGTACCTTTTCACAGGTGAAAGGACAGCTCCCCATCTCACAGGGTGGACAGAGAGCTAAGTCAAGTAATTCATGAAAAAGTACCAAGTGACTAGGAGGCAAATCAACAAAGGCAGTTTACTATAAAAACAAACAAAAAAAAACTGGACAATGAATAGATTAGAAAACTAAGGAGACCCTCCTTGAATAACTAAGAATAAAAGCATTTTTTCTGAACCGAAGCAATAAAAAGACGAGCGCATGTCCATCCTACATATTCTGAAAAGCTGAGATTTACATTTTGATTCACGCTATAAAGCAGACACTGAAAGTGGCTTTCCCCCAAGTTTGCCATCAGTCCATTGACAGACATAGGACATTTGAGATCTCGTAAGATCACTGGACTACTTTGTCAAATGAACTTAAAACGGAGCCATAAAATTCTCAGTGTTAAAAACAGATTTTTAAAAGAGTGAGAAAGTTGAAACAAGTTAACTTGGCCTATTGTGGAATTCATGTTACTCTCACACAGATTTACAAAAAGGCAGGTATTCCTTTTCAAGGGGGAGAAGGTAGTTAAATACACTGGAAAAAAATCAAAGACCCAGACAAAGTATTTCTGGTGAAGTCAAGCGTCAGGATATGACATACAAACTGTGCCCCAAATCTAGACAGATCTGCTCATCAACACAAAGGTACAAAGAGGAGCCTATTTGGTAAGGTGCTTTAAAAAAATAAAGTAGGATGGGAACATTTATTTTTCAACTATGAGTCTCTAAATCTACTCCAGTAACCTTCTGAGCAATAAGATACAATGGTTTTAAAAAAAAGATAAAATGGTTTCATTAATACAAACACCATATTAAATTTTTCTTTCAAGTTTCAAGTTTCAGCCAAATCTGCACCATTTCCATTTTATTTGAACTAAATTTTATTACTTAATCTAATTCTCTTCCTTCTTTTATCAACCAAACAAGTATGCAGATTTTTCTAATTGAATAAGGTGAGACATAAAGCACAGACCTTATAAACAAGGAAGAATCACACAATTTGTCCGCAAAGCCTAATCAATATCTTTTTCCCTGAGGCACAGAAAAATGATTTCATCAGTAATTAGTATCACGCAAGGAAACATTCCCCAGAAATAGAGAGAGTAGTGTCCAAAATCTGAAAGGCATTTTAAGTGCAGTTAATGCTGATTCATGTTTATTCACGCCAGAAAATATTTATTGAGCACTTACTCTGTGTCAGACATAAATTCGTATCTAACAAAAAAATGACAGTTATTGTTCCAGCCTCTCTTGCTCTCGGCCCCGGCAGTTAAGCTCACTCCGTGTTCTCCAGATACATTCAGTTAATGCGCTAGTGGAACTGCCTTGATTGCTACATGGCAGAGACAAACACCGGGAACTTTTAATGCTTTCTTAATCAGAAAGGCTCTTTCCCAGGATTCCCATCTAAAATAGGCAGAGTAATTTTCTCTATACAAGCTGGTCTAGATCACCAAGAATGTCTTTCTTCCCTTTTCATGCTGGAAGACTACTGGAAGTAGTCTTTCCCCAGCATAATTTTTACATGGCTACTCCGAGTTTTGAGGGCATCTGGCAGCCCAGATTGTTATTAAACTTCTTGTGCTCAACGATCCATAAAAAAAATAGAATAGTATAAATCCTCCAGATAAACTCAGTGCTGGCGATTTGCCATCTTATCGGTTTATCTTACAGTATCTCCCAAGGGTGGGTGACAGGCAAACACAATTATCCTGTTTCACATGGAGCAAAGGGAGCAAGAAGCCGCCCTGGCAAAACCACCTGGCCGGCCATTTAATGCTTGGCTTTTAGTGATTCAAAAATAGAACCTCTGATGACTTATTCTAGTTCACGTTCCTGCCATCTGCTAAATTGGGCTGCCTCCTTTTGATTTCCTTAATTCATGCATTCCTGAAACTTCAAAAAGAATTTTCATTAAGATTAAAACAGCAGCCTACTAAAAAACGAGTTCTCTTTTTCAATAGAAGGGAAAAGAAAATGGTGTGCAAACATTCTTAATGAGTTGCTCTTCCCAACAACGCTAGCAACAACAGAGAAGAACTTATCATGTTAAACAGGAGAGAGAAGGCCGCTCTCCCAAATCTCTCGTGCCGAATGTCTGGTAAGAAGTCAACGGAAACGGCGGACTCTACGCAGCACGCGAGTTGGAAACAGCCGCCCCCGGGGGCAGCACCACTCAGCCCAGGGTCAGTGCTGGCCCACAGCAGACTCTAGCCCCGAAAGACAGGACGCCGCCATCTTAGATGGCCTCTCTGCCTCCTGGAGGGGACACGGTACCTCAGGAGCCGGAGTTTCTAGGGGCTCATTCTCTTCGCTGTCACTTGAGCTGCTCTCGCTCTCCGAGTCCGAGGAGCTGTCTGAGTCACTGGTGCTCTCTGACTCGGCACTGCTGGAATGTGCTGAGGCCGCTGCTGCTGGAAGCGACTGCGGGGCACTGCGAAGCAACCCAGACAGAGAGTCTGAAGACACCTCACAAGGTGGATGTTTTCCCGCTCTACGTATTTCCCCTCTTGGCCACTTTGTTGCTATTCAAAAGAAAGGACCTCAATATTACCTCATATTACTAAATCAGCCATACCATCCAGGTTCAGAGAAAGGCCCAGAGGGGCTCAAAAACCAGTGAAAAATCCTTAAAATAGCTCACCAAAGAATTACATAAAAGAGAAGCCTGTGGAATTCTGCTCCTCAAGAACATTCTGAGCCACACAAAATTTACATTCGATGGTAGTGCTTTCTATGAGAATTTGGTACACCACAGCATGGACAGGCCGCCTATTTTTCTAAGTAAAGTTTTGTTGGAACATGTCCACTCCCATTATTTTACATATTCTCTATGTCTGCCTTTATAGCCTGGAAGCAGAGTTGAATAGTTTCCAGACAGGCTAGACGGCCCACCAAGCCTAAAATACTTCCTTTCTGACCCTTTAAGTTTACTTTAAATGGGTATATATTAGCCCAAAGAAGTTAATTTATCAAAGAAGAGCCAAAATAAAATCTCCCTCTATTCTCTGTATGAAAACTAACCAAATGATAACTAAAGAATATTGAATATACTGAATATAAATGGGTGCTCCTCTAGACAGTGACCTCAAAGGTAATCCAGTCACACTCGGGTAGGATGATAAAAGAGGCCTTTCTTTACAACTGGCTTAGCATCACCCCCTCAAATACCACCCAAAGTAGAGATTAACTACTCCAGTTTTAAGAATAGGGCAATCAGGGCATGTGGCTTAGATGGTTAAGTGTCTGCCTTTGGCTCAGGTCATGATTCCCAGCTCCTGGGATCGAGTCCTATGTCTGGCTCCCAGCTCAGCGAGGAGTCTACTTCTCTCTCTCTCCCTCTGCCTCTCTCCCCTGCTTGTGCTGTCTCAACTGAATAAATAAAATCTCAAAAAAAAAAAAAAAAGGGAAGAAGAAAGCGGCAATAATTCTAGGTCAGTGAGAAAACACACAATGATCGCACACAGAATTTCACAGCCCGTCTTAAAAACTTGCCCTGGATGGAATCAGCCACAGCAATAAATCAGTAACTAAAATCTTGAAAGCCTCCACATCTACCTAAAATATGAAATAACTTACTAAATAAAATTGCTTATTAAAATAAGAACAAAAAATATTAGATAAAAGTCACTAGCTGAAGTAATTTTAAAACACACACACTATGCTATGATGTAATTTCCACATATAAAAACGTTACATCAAGCTTGTGATCCTTTTCACACTAGTAGCTTAAGTCAGTGATGACTGGAATGAGATGCATTCTCAATGTTATTCCTGCTTCTAATTTATGGCCACCTTCCCTTTTTTCTTTTCTGTCACTTTCAAGTTAGGCTGTTTTGTCATAATTTACAGGACCTTAAAAGCTACCAGAAATTACTGAACAGAATAGAAACAAATTAGCAGAGCTTATGAATATATGCTCTTCCTCCACAAGAACTACCGCATCGCCTGTCCGACAGGAAGTTTATTGTTGTGCTTGTCTCAGAACGCATGACCTCATCTCACCAAGTACAACAGCTACCGCAGTTTAACTCTTTGTCCGTGGAAGGCAGGTAATGGAATAGTAAATCGTTAAATTCAGTACCAGAGGAAAATACTATAAAGGTAGTTCGGATAACTCCCATTTCCAAAAATTAAAGCATCTTATTTTCTGAAATATGGTTGCTGTTTACAAAGTGAAAAGAGTGCCATTTTTCATCACACTAACATGCATTCTAGCTCATTTTTTTAAAAGCAGCCGAGGGGCACCTCGCTGGGCTCCATCGGTAGAGCATGGAACTCCTGATCTCGGGGTTGTGGGTTCAAGCCCCATGTTCGGTATAGAGATTACTTACAATCTATTTATAAAATGAAGTAAAATAAAATGAAAGTAGCTGAAACAATTAGAAATTCATGACTGAGAAAACAGGCACTATAGAAAACAATTTACAAAAATGATTCAGCTTTACGATTTTTGAAAACAGCAAATAAAAACTTTCATAAAAACATTGGGCTCTTTAGCATAACTTTTAAAATACTGGTTATATAATACTGATGAAAGTGATTTCAGCTTATTTTTAAACTCTCAAAAAAATTATTTTTATTAAAGATTTCATTTATTTGAGGGACGCCTGGGTGGCTCAGTTGGTTGGCCGACTGCCTTCGGCTCAGGTCATGATCCCGGAGTCCTGGGATCGAGTCCCGCATCAGGCTCCCAGCTCCATGGGGAGTCTGCTTTGCTCTCTGACCTTCTCCTTGCTCATGCTCTCTCTCACTGTCTCTCTCTCAAATAAATAAATAAAATCTTTAAAAAAAAAAAAAAAAAAAGATTTCATTTATTTGACCAAGAGAGGGAGCACATGCACAAAGAGAGTGGGAGCACCAGAGGGAAAGGGAGAAGACTCCCTGCTGAGCAGGGAGCTGATATGAGGCTGACATGGGCTCTGTCCCAGGACCCTGGAATCACGACCTGAGCTGAAGGCAGACGCTTAACCGACAGAGCCACCCAGGCGCCCCCAAAATTTTATTTATTTTTAAAGATTTTATTTATTTACTTGCGAGAGTGAGAGAGAATGAGCACAAGCAAAGGGAGAGGCAGACCTCCACTGAGCAGGGAGGCCGACGCAGGACTTGATCCCAGGATCCCAAGATCCTGACCTGAGCTGAAGGCAGACACTCAACCGACTGAGTCACCCAGGCGCCCCATAAACTCTCAAAAATTTTAAACATCTAAACTGATGTTTTAGGTGAGTACAGGGACTTTCTCTTTTACAGCATTAACAACCTCTCCAGGCTGACTGGAGCTTCCAAAAAATTAAATAGGTACTTTCTTCTGTGATCCTTCATGTTGTTCCCCAGGATGAAGCTATGAAAGCACTAAATAGGGCTGTATTTCCTTCATTTGGTAGAAAAGGCAAACACTTTGCTCGCACACGCACACGATACCTTGGAGGTGCAGATGCAGGAGGAGGCTTCTCTGGGCTCTAGGAATTCACAATAAGGGGAAGGAGGACCAGGAAAAGAACAAACAACAGGTTAGGATACGCAGCTCAGAAATACCAGATTTAAAAGGATTCCTGGTATGTCGGGGTATACAAAACTTACTTGTTCGTTGTCACTGTCCTCACTGTCACTGAGCTGAAGGTCATCTTCAAGCATGCTGAAATGGGCAGGGACAGAAACATTGTGGGATTTAAAATATTTCTAATAACTTGTTTCAGCATACAAATAGAAAATATGCTTAATGATTAAAAAAAGAAGGATGGGATAGGTCTAATTTTAATTTATTCATCAAACGCTTCATTTTCCTGTAAATCCAAGTTTTACTACTAAAACACAGAAACGCGGTTAGTCCATGCTCCTTACCACCTCAAGACTGACTCTCTGACACGTTCTGAGCATTAAAAAAGCAGAACTACCACAAGGTTGGGATCTGTGGCCAGCCCTGAGACTCAAGTTCCCAGGTCTACAAACACAAAACAAACAATAACAACAACAAAGAGAAAAACACATGCAAAACACACTCTACTTTCTTCTATAGTCTCTGACTGGAATAAGTGATTAACTATTAATAAGCTAACAGTAGATAAGTATTTGTGAAGTGTTGCGAATGGTGTCAAGGCACCTTAAGAAGTGCTCTACGTGAACTCCGTACACAGTAAGATACAGGAAGCTATCAAGGCCATAGTCACCAAACCATGCAGATACCTACCTTTCATTTCTGTCCAAAGGACATTATTAATACTGGGCTTTATTTTTCACTGCCCCCCCATGCAAATTCTCACACACAAAGTCTGCTTAAACACTAATTATTTGAAAGAGTAGTAATACAAATAATCTTGTTGTCTAAACAGTATGTTTAACCTTACTGCTATCACTCTGGTGAAAATACAACCTCAGTTTATTTCCTCAAAGTTATCACAATACTTATATCTACGCATTCTGGCTTATGAGCAACCTAAATATTAAAAGCAAACATGACACTTCAATTTTTTAAAAAGTCATTTTCCAATCTCTACATGTTTACTGAAATCTTAGCCCTTCCCTGTTTCCTCCCCCTTACCATCTTCCATGGGGATGCCTATGTGTCAAAAGAATGAATTAGTTGTTAACTGCTTGCTCCCACTTCCCCCAAAATTTATGAGCATGACTGTTTGAGGAAATATTATTAGTGCAAGTGAAAACAAAGCCAATCTGCTTAAGTATTATTAATGCTCCAAAAAGCAAAATTATGTTGGAGGTTATAATTCTTTAGTATTTTTAAAAATACCTCTTCAACCAATAATCTGACCAATGATTTTTACTACAAACCCATTAACCTGCCACTGAAGTAAGCAAGCATGATTACTTTGGGAATCCTTGGTAAAATCATTGCATTTTCTAAGGAAAATAAATGCTAAAACTTGGCTCTCTCATAATGACCACCTACATGCAGTGTTGTAATTCTGCCAAGGAACTATTTTCACCAACAAATGTACTAAAACTATCCTGTAAGCAAGTTTCTAAAAAGTATGAAAACTGCTAGCTACTTATAAATGTAGAGACTGCTTGATATTTACCTAATGAGTGCTCCCTTCTTATTTTAGCAAGGCTAGAAAACACAACCTTCAGATGCAGGACTTGGCAGTAGCTATCATAATCATGATGGTATACAAGAAAAAGTCACACAACAGTGTTACCTGCCAAGTCGTGGCTTGGCTGGGGCATACCTAAGCTAAAGATAAACGATGTATCTTTGAATAAATATAAGGTATAATACAACCAGAAACAAAACAAAACCTGACAGTGTATTCAATATTAACCACCACCAATAAAACCCAGTAAGTGGACCTCTTGGTTTCTAAGTCACTGAGTTTTGCATAAAACTGATTTGCTTTAATTTCCTGAAACATCAATAATCAGGTAACTAATCACAATTCCTCTTGTAAGCAGGGGGTTAAATATTCTAAGTTGTCTGCCTGGCTTCCACAAATACATTCTGCTAACGCATTAAGCTAGAAAGCATATGTTCTGACTTTTTGCTCTACTTGCTCTTAGGGAACAAAAGGGACTATAAAAATGTCCCAGATTCTAAGAATCTCCCCTTTAGAGTCTTACATAGACAATAACAAAATAAGCCTGCAGGTTTGACACCTACAGAGATGAGGGACAGTGACCTCAAAGAAGAATGCTCCAGATCGCACCAAAGAAACACTCAGAAAGCAATGATAAACCAACAGGGTAGAACAAAATCTACCACTTATGTAGGATATACTGGTTATTTATACATGATATTTCATTTAATCAAAATTCATGGCCCAATTTATTTGATACAAAAATCAGTTTGTTGTTGTTAAGAGTGAGCTCCAATAGGCCCAATGTGGGGCTTGAACTCATGACCCCAAGATCAAGAGTCGCATGTTCTATCAATTTAGACAGCCAGACACCCCAAGGCAAAAATCAACAAAGTGCATTGTCCATGTCTGCCACCTCTGCTAAGAGCAACCACAGAATCTTCCAGAAACCAGAGTTTATTATATCACCGGAACAGCAGCTCAACATAAACCAGCATGCTATTAGTGGGGCTAAGAAAGATACTTCTAAAAGGTTTTTTTTTTAGCAAACCTGTACGGATTCTATAGTAAGAAAAAAGTTATTTAAAAACCGTATCTAAGTTTTACTAATACAGAAAATTATGAATGCCATTGTGATTTTAAAAAGAAAGAATCCATATAGTTGGGGAAAATCTAACCTGATAAAAGATAAAGGTTTTATTTTTAGAGATAAGGACAAAAATTTAAAGGAAGCAGCTGCTAAAATCGCCAACTTGTCCCACCAACAAATCTATGTGAGGCCAAGCACATAACTCTAGCACACCTCCCATGGTACATGTGGGAGAACTGGTCCTTAATGTGAAAAATGGGAAAACTAATTACAGGACATCTGGGTGACCAGCTCTGTACCCACTAGATGGGAATCAAACCTCTTAGACCCTGTCTCACTCCTACCAGTTAGATCTAGGTCAAGAGAGCATAAGGCCCAAGGGACATCCTCAACTAGAAGCTTTTCTGGGACAGGACCAAGTCATTTTCACCTTCACATCTTTTATATCCAGGACTTGGCAGGTAACCCTAAAAGGCCGGCTGAGCGAGTTGCACCCCGCCTGCTGAAGAGCTAACAGTACCAGAGAGCTGTGCCCACCGTGTCATCAGAAGTCTCCAGACACTGCCTTTCCTTAAGGCCCTGCAGGCTGCCCCTCATCATCCCCTCATGTTCTGAGGGCAAGGAAACGGCTCCGAATGGCCGCGGAGCCCGCGCGAGCCTGAAGCTGGTACGCCCCAGATCTGGAAGGCAAAAGCTGTCTCACACGATCGCCTTGCTCCAGCCCATAGAGGGCGTAATGGCTAGAAAACCTACCTGACAGGACCGAACCTAAAGCTCCAGACTCCCTGGATAGAGAAAGACTTTGATTTAAAAAGAAAACAGTAATTATCCTGTTGGAATAAAATGGATACACTCTTTTTCCCTTGTGAAAATAGATGAATTATAAACCTTCTATACTTTTAAAATTGGTTAAATGACTAATCTCACTTCCAAACACCAAGACAAAAGCAGCTATTTCAAAGCATATGCCGCCATACGGCCTACCTTGGCACCGTTCAAAAGAAGCCGAACACTCAGGTACAGCAACGCTTTGAACTAACACGTAGACTTAACCACATTTTACATTACGGGTGAGGTACAGTTTTTACTTAAAGGTTACAAACAGTTCTCAAACCCCTTTGTACAAATACATTCTTCAGGCAGCTGCTCTGCAAAGCTCAGAGGGCCATGGACACGTTCCGGCAGGCAGGCTTCGGTGACTCAGAGCCCGATTGTTACTGTGTGAAGACACACAAGACAAGCCTTGATTCCTTTTCCATTCCCCAGTCCTGAGCTTGCCAAAGACTTCACTGCCAATAGTCTGTAACATCTTAATTCAAACCCAAAACTCCTTAAATAAACTGATTTTTTAGATCAGCATTTCCCCCAATCCGGCCATACATTTTATTTGGGAAAGAGCAAGTGAAGGCAAGATCATGGTAATTAATAAGTCACACCCCTGGTATTAGCTGTGTATAAGATGGCAAGTAATACTTTTCAGAAACCGCTAATGGAACATGTGAGAAGGTGTGAACTTGAACAATCTCACAAACTGAAAACGGACTTGAGGATAGAACAGGCAACAAGAGGGCAGAGAAAGAGAAAGAGGCTGGGCTCCAAAGCAGACGTACGTAATTCCCCAAACCTAAAATTCAATCAGGCTGTGATTTCCTTTTTTTGATCAAGGGTGGAAATAAGGACTGCAAATGTTTTGCAGGAGCCGGTAGAAGGCGACAAATTATGGAGAAGGCTCCACACATAGGAAATGAAAAACTGTAAAAGCAAAGCTCAAGAAGTTGTGCTACTGCATATGAGGGGAACTGTCCAAATGGGGACAGTGGCTGGCATTATTCAAATTCACGGAGGGATGGTCTATGGGAGATGATAAACAAACAAGACGGGAAAGGGACAACACACAGAGTAATCAAGGTTTCGGTCGATAAAGTAAAAATTGCCACAGGTGTAAAAGACTATTTAAAATCCATGGATGGGGGTGCCTGGGTGGCTCAGTGGGTTAAAGCCTCGGCCTTCAGCTCAGGTCGTGATCCTGTGGTCCTGGGATCAAGCCCTGAATCAGGCTCTCTGCTCAGTGGGGAACCTGCTTCCCCCTCTCTTTCAGCCTGCCTCTCCCCCTACTTGAGATCTCTGTCTGTCGAATAAATAAAATCTTAAAAAAAAAAATAAAATAACCATATTCAATATTTCAGTCCATTTTAAATTAGTCTACAGTCACTTACTGCAGGAAATTAGCAGTTACGATCAAATGTGAGACTTAAATCGGCCCCCACAGGCTCCTTCAAAACCATGCTTTGCAAAGGCAAAGGAACTACTTCAAAGTTGTCACTGACTGTAAGAATTACGACTCCTGATGTTTTCAAATGGCTTCAGAGCCTGCTGCAAGATCTATCAAGCCCCTTTAGACGTGGCAGAAATTCTCTGCCTTCCTCTCTCATCACTCAGACTCCAGATCACATGTCACCTCCTCTGTGAGACCTTTCCTGACCTCCCTCCCACCCGAAAGAACTGCTTGCTCCCCAAGCCTGTCACCATCACAGCACCTAGTCTGTACAACATGCCCCCACATTAAGTTACAAGACACAGAAGACAAGAATTCTGTCTTAGTGGCCACTGCTTCCAAGTACCTAGAGCAGCCCCGGGCACATGGCACGTGTTCACTAATTATGCCCCGAACGGAGGAGTGGAAGCAATTTTTGGAAAGATCTCCAAGTCACCTGGAACCAAGTCCAGAGAACAATATTATAAGGATTCCCAACTACTAGCAACTGAAAGAAAAGGCATTAAGACCTAGATTGATTTTTTAAAACTACAGTACACATGATCCCAAAATGAACATTTTTTCGCCCTGACATTCCAAGTGCATGAGACCATCTCTCTGGCCCTCTGCCACTCACATAGTTTCACTGCACGCCCAAGAGCCTTCACGCTGACACTAGATCAGACTGACCCGGAGCACTAACAGATGGGACATACCAAGTCTGAAACCAGGACTGCACTTTCCAAACTAACTGGGACACAGGAGTGATTCCTTTCTGCAGAGGTAAGCTCCGGAATCCATCCCGGCAGCCCCGCCCACCCAACCACAACCAGAGCCCCCTTCTTCTCTCCAGAGCCCCGCTACCACTTTCCTTGGTCACGCTTCCCTTTCCTCTTCACCTCTATGGGCCCAGCCTTCCTCCCCTCCTTCGGTCTCCCAGGATCATAACAAATACTCTTTTCCAGGTGATTTTATATATGGCAAATGAACAGTTCTATAAAGAAAGCACCACTATGTCGCAAGAAGCACTGCTGTCACACACTTGAGGCACCTTTGAGTCCAGGCCTTGAACTCAGAAGGAGGACGGCCTGGCTCTCTGAGGAGCAAAACCAGCACAGAAAATGGCCCAAGACCCTACCAACTCCCCGTGCCTGAAAGCTGATGGAAATGGCTATGAGAGGGTGTGACGTTGGCCTGCAAGGTCTGAAGCTGCTTCCTGGGTCCCGCTCCCACCCAGTGGCCTTTCCTCCTCTTCCCACAGGCTCAAGGACAAGCCCACTGCCTTCCCTCTGTGCTGCTGCCTCCACACACTGCTCTGCTGGGAACCCCGCCTTCTCTTCCTCCAGCCAAGGGGGACGCAAGCTCTTCAATCCCTCCTTCCTTGCTGCTCCAAAAGACACTGACAAGCGCCTTTTACCATTAAAAGGCTTTACTACCAATCATTACAGAGAGCACAAGGTATAAAACCTTGGGGGAAGTTCGAGCTTCCACAGAACCGCTACAACTGTGGTCCCTCATGCTACAGTATCTGTTCTCCACCAGCCAGCAAATGGTTTAACAAAGCTCCCCTTTATTCCAGAATTCAGGAGCCAGTAACATTTAAAAAGGAAGGAAGAAAGAAAGAGAGGGAAAAAGGAAAGAAAAGGCACACAGGGTTAAAAACTTGTTTTTTCCTGGTAAAGGACAACAAAAAGAAGCAAAAATCTCACCATGTACCAGGACCACAAATGAAATAAGTTTTATTACATGCACCAAAAAGTCCATCCTTCAAACTGTAATAAATTAATCTTTATAAAAAACATAAAGGATATTGCCATATTGTTCTCTTTTTCTTATTTTGCAATAGAGAAGTGAAACAGGACATCGAGGAGCTGGCGCTTGGAAGCAGTGATTTAACCGGGTCCCACATTCAGTCACAGTTAAAAGATAAAACATCCTCTCTGCCTCGAGGACACAGTTTTTCAAAATATCCAGCCCCAGCAATGAGCCCTTCCGAGATACATGGAACCAGTGGCGCCCAGAGCCCAGCTGGAGCTTTACCCTGACATCCTGGGAGGCTGGCAGCTCCCGGTCAGCAACTGATTAGATACTGAAGGAGGATCACTTTGTTCTCAAAACCCTTTTGCAGTTGGATGAAAAGAAGTAAGTATTACTTCAATACCATCAAGAAATGACAATGTGGGTTCAATCGCTGACTTAAAAACCTTTATTATGTACTTTAAACTGTTCTAAACACCCCAAATGTATCTAGACTTACTTGGCCTTAATAAAGAACAGCTGGGCAACAGGACTCATTCTTTATTACTTAGAAGTAGGCCAAAAAAGTGGCGAAAAAAAACCCAAAAAAACAAAAAAACCCTCAAATTGTACACAACCCCTAAAATGTTTTCCACAGCAAAAGCTATTTAAGACTGAAATTTACAACGCTAAGACCTTCTGTTTTCCACAGTTAATATGTAAAGAATGGCTCAAATGCCTTCCTTTTGAGAAAACCCCTTAGCAAACTCTCTTCTGGTGCCTGACCCTTCAACAGAAGAACTTAATCCAGGCACAAATGTCGCGCACTGCTTTGTTTTATAATGCAGCGGTAGTTTATGCAAGTCATTACTTGAAAGCAGTAGAAAAAAATACAAGCAATGGATTTACATGGGAAATGAATGATGTCACGTTATAAACTTTTAATTAACGAAAGCATTTTACTTACGATGTCCCCTGCTGAGAATTAGTGTGGATTTTTGAAGATGTATCATATTGTTCTGTGAGGGGAGGAAAATGATCAGAGTAGCACAATGAGATACATTCTTGAGTTTATTCGTTACAAACCCCCCCTTTTTTTGTGCTGTCCCCTGACCCCCGTCCTCACCTCTTCCACCTGAACACTCAGTCTACTTCACTCAGTCAACCATGGTGCCTGCTACACGCACTGCACTTGGTACAATCTCATCATTAGAGAACACCACTTATGTTACCTCTAGAAAGACGACTTGCTCAGAATTGAAAAATCCTAGCCCTGCTGGCACCCGTCCTACCCCATGGCTGGCAACTTTCCTATATGCTGGAGACCTGACTTTCTTCGATGTCAGCTGGCAGTGGGGGGCTCCCCTGGAAGCCCCGGGACAGGGCTGCTCTCATTCCCACCTCATCTGCCCCTCCCCATCTATCAGTGATTTACTAGCATGCCCTTTCTGCAGCCTCTGACCTCTGCAGAGTAGGAGTTCCCTCTCACCTGTCCCCCCATTCTTCAACACCTGCCCCCATTCACTTATTCACACTGCCTCGTAGACGCAAAATGTGCAAGGCATTCGACCCTGTCCTCGATGAGTTCGCAAGTGACTGAGGAATGTGGTATCTCCAATGGCGGGCAGTGTGAGAGGAACACACAGATTAATCACATAAATGAACTGCCCCGGGAATCTAAGATTGGTCTCTCTATTGGTAGTGACTTAAAGAAGGCAAGTCAGACAAGGAGCAAAATGAACTGTGTCACAAAAGATGGGTGAGATTTTGACAGAATGCTGGCCAAAGGGAGAGGGGGAGGACGGCCTTCAGGTAGGAGACAGTGCGAGCGGGGGCTTACGAAAGATTTAAAATGGCACAGACTCGGTAAAGAATGGGGCGCAAAATGTGTGGACACCATAGGAAAACAGGTGAAGGTCAGATTTAGAGGGCGCTAAATGCCAGGACAGTAAGTTATAACTCTGTTTGGCAATGACACACCACCAGTAACAGAGACATGACAGACTCCTCAGAAAGACTAGTGCTGCCCCCTGGTAGAACCTAGGAGCTTCCCTAGAAGGGAATGTGCAATCTTAACTGTGGAGGCAACAAACTATCTTCTGGCAAGCTGCTTTAGGCTTGATATAATAGGGAATGGGAAGTGGAATGGAAATCCGGGAGCCTTTTAGGCGGGGGTTGAATGAGATTTCCCCAAGTGTCATGTGGAGACCTTGCAATTAATCACGTCATCCTCACGGTGGCAGCAGCTCTTACATGGTGTTTGTAACTGCTTCCCCTCAGGGCTACTACACACTGGAGGGGCTAATAAGGTCACAGTTCTCCTCACTCACAGGGACTCTCATGTACTGGTCTTCACAGGGTTTGAAGCACCACAAGGCTCTGGTTGTCCTCAGGCATACTACATTCTCCGGAGACTCCAAAACCTTAGGATAATTCTCTCTTCATCCAACATACAACTAGACCTTTCCAGGGTTCAACTAGGCCGACTCTCACAAAACAAACAAGGCTCCCCGGAACATGGACAGACAGAGTGGCAGCAGCATGAAAAACCACAGGATAAGCATAGATACAGTGAGCCAAGACCCACTGGAGACGTGCCAGGCTCTGAAAATGCCTCGGAGCAAGGAGAGATGGGCCCACACTACTCCACCTGCTGGCCGAGAGGGCCACCCATCCTCCACCAAGAAAGTGCAGCTCCTCTTCAGCTAGGTTTTGCTAAAAGGGTAAATCAAACAATTTAAAGGCTTAAAAGGTCTTTCTAAACCAGGAGTCAGCAATCATCAAAGCTGTAACCCAGTGGGAGGCATCTGATCCACCAGCCAGACAGCCCTAGCAAATGGGGAGCAGGGACAGCAAGGGGTAAAGGGACATACAGCAAGCCTGAACACAGCTGAGCCAGCCATTCAGCAGAGACCTGTGCCACTCCACTGCTTATCTGTCTCTGGAGAGGCTGCCAAGATGCTGAGAGAAAAAGATGCCCCCATCTCTGCAAGAAGCCATTATTTTCTGTTAATTTTACCTTTCCGCTTTTACAATACTATGGCAAGATGATCAGGTTTCTTTCTCTGCGTTTGGGGGAAAATTCAGTTATGAGCTTTTTGCAAGGTCTCATTCGGTATCTAGAGAAGAGGATGGCAAACTTTTTCTATAAAGGTCAGACAGCAAATATTTCAGACTTTGCATGCTGTACCTTGTTGCATAATAATAAATGAACAGGCATGGCTGTGTCCTGAGAAAACCTTCTTTACAAAAACCAGCTGCAAACAGATCAACTCTCAGGATATATCTCAGGATATGGTGGGCCCACCCCTGCTCTATAGGAAAGAATATTCTGTTTCTTGCTTTCCTCATCTTTTCTATTCTCCTCATATCCTTGCAATTTAAACTGTAAAAAATACAGGGAAAAAATATAAGTGAGAGAAAAGAAGGAGGTGGGGAGATTTGAGGAAGAGTCATCTCCATGGAGTACCTCTGTGCAACCTTCTCCCAACATACCTACATACCCTACTTCATTGTCCTATTTTTTTTTTAAGACTAATACTTCAGAACTTGGACACGTACCATATATTTATAAACAAAATGACTACAGGGGCGCCTGGGAGGCTCAGTGGTTAAACAGCTGCCTTTGGCTCAGGTCATGATTCCAGCATTGGGCTCCCTGCTCACTGGGAAGCCTGCTTCCCCCTCTCCCATTCCCCTGCTTGTGTTCCCAATCTCTCTGTGTCCATCAAATAAATAAATAAAATCTTTTAAAGCGGGGGGGAGGGGGGCCTGGGTGGCTCAGTCGGTTAAGCATCTGCCTTCAGCTCAAGTCAACATCCCACAGTCCTGGGATCGAGCCCCACATCCGGCTCCCTGCTCCATGGGGAGCCTGCTTCTCCCTCTGTCCCTCCCCCTGCTTGTCTCTCATGACCTCTCTCTCAAATAATTAAATAAAATCTTGAAGAACAAAAAACAAAAAACCAAGAACCACACAAAATACCCCAATCTATTCTATATACCATTTCTGGGTTGCAATGCTTTCAGAGTCACATTCATGATGTGTGGATAGATCAGTAACTGTATTTGTTGTAATTATGACACATTATATTTGTCAAGTACTTTACCAGGACATCATCATTAACTCTTTGCAACAATCTGAAATTCTACCTAAAGAACAGCTTTATGCTTGTGCTCCCTTCCTAGTCTTTCAAAACAGGAAGCCCTCATCTGTGCTGGGCTATTTTTCATTTTATTTTTTTTATACTAAAACAACAAAAGCTTTGCTTTGGTCTCCAATGCAATAAAAGCTCCACTTACTTTGGTTTTGGGTTGCAGAACTGATGTGCTGAGAATCCTAGAAAGAAAAAAAAAATCTCTAGTTATTAAAATATTCTGCATCATTGCTAACTGTGATAAACACTGATAAATGGGGTTTATTTTTTCTACTTATTTCTTATTTCTTCTACTTTTACCTAGAACTTATTTTTCCTTGGATGTTGAGCAAGCATCTATTTATTTATTTCCACAAACTATAATGTTTGACCTTAAAGCCAGTAACAAAGAACAACATTTTAAAAAACTATCATGAGAAAATATGTAAAGTATCTAATATGACTAATTCAGGTCTGGGTAGATATAACCTCTTTTGAAAACAGTATCATGGGAAGAAATAGCTATAATATATTAACAGTATGCATGTATACCAACCTGGACAGAACACAGATCTGAAGGTGCTATTCTATACCCTGAAGTTTATCCCAAAGTACAAATAAGCAAAGGAAAATGGGAGTATTTAAAACACACTGCTCAAAACTACTTCAATGGAAACATCCAAGTCAGCAACTGATCCACTTGTTATTAAAACCAGCACTAACGTAAACGATCACAGCAAACCTGAAGAAAATGAGGAGGCATGAGAAGTCTAAGATCTACGTGTTACACATGTACCTAAATTCCAGATGAGGAATCAGACAACTACCTCACTTACTTTCCCTGGACTTCTGTTTTCCCATGTCTAAGTAAGAAGACTCAAATGAGAGAATTGACTGAAAAGCCCCCAAAACTTTCATAAGCTACAAAACCTTGTACAAATATATGTAAGATGTTCTTACTCACATAATTTGGAGAGTGAAGTGTTTGAAAACATTATGAAGCACTTTAAGAAGCTAAATGAGTGGCGAATTTAACCTAATCTGTGAAGATTTCAACAGTCAGTACTAGGTTAATCTAGCTCATAACAATACTTCAGACTTTGAACGGGTGTGGATACAGTGCCTGCTGTACTTGGAAGGGATTACCTTTGTGGGAAAAGGAAATTTGGAGGGCTCAGCTGTACTAGGCGTGTGTATTGCTGTCAAAGGAGGCGGCCATGAGTGGGTCATTTCCTGGAAAGAGATTTGGAAAAGAAAGAAAGTAAATTATAAATAGAACACTTATTGCTATGTAAGTTAACTTTTTAAACTGAATGTAAAGTGCACTGGTGGTAAATAAAAAGTGGAATCTTAAAAGTTCTTTTACTTTTTAAAAGACTCCTACTTAACGGGTTATGTTCAAACGCTGAAAACCTCCAACTCACCAAACAGAAAGCAGTTCAAAGAAGAAAATCAAGAATACAGAACATGGACGGTCTTAACACTGTATAAAGCATATAAACCGTAATGGGTATTAACAGAGCTTATGTAACTGGGAGCATGGAGTCTCTACTCAATGCTTTCTTTCTCCTTCAGCTTCTTGATTGCATTTCCTGGAATTATTTAAGTTCAAAGGAAGAAGAACTTTCCTGTTTGACTTAAGCAAACAAGTAATTCAGGTCACTTGTTCCACTTGGGAGAGTTTTAATGGATTTGACCCTCCCCTGATACACACTATTAGTACATACAAAAATTTTTTTTGGAGGAAGGGGCCTTAAAAAATTAACTTCCCTTTCCAGTAATAGAAGTTTCACTTCTATTCACTATTTTCATGGAGGCAAGGTTTCTCCCTCACAAATTAATATATTTATCGACATGAATTCTTCTTTTCTAAGCACACTCATGACTTAATAGTCCGTTTGCTAAAAAACTGGGGGGAAATGGGTCAGATTAAACATGTCTAATCACAAATACGCGCGTGCACACACACTTTGGTAAAGAACTAAAATGGCATTGGAGATCATTCATATCAACTCCTTTTTTTTTTTTTTAAGGATTTTATTTATTTGTCAGAGAGAGAGAGAGCACAATCAAGAGGAGCAGCAGGCAGAGGGAGAAGCAGACTCCCTCCTGGGTGGAGAGCCCGATATGGGTCTCAATCCCAGGACCCCAGGATCATGATCTTAGCTGAAGGTAGACGCTTAACTGACTGAGCCACACCGGTGTCCCTCAACCCCTTCCTTTTTATAGATGAGAAAATGGAGCCAGAATGACTGGATCAGGCTAATGGCTGAGAACACACAGTGTGGGTTTGCTCCTCCGGTCTAAGAGCAAGAAGTTCATTCCCACATGTGTCACACTTGCCTGGGAAACTGGCTTAACGATGGACAGGGAACTTCCTACCAGCAAGCTGATGACCCCAGACTGTGCTGAATTACTTCACTTGTACAACACAGTTTATTACAGAACACTACACTCTTTTCAGAGTGCAAATAACCTCTCCATTACCACAGAAATAAATGCCACCTGATACTTGAACAACTGGAGATGGATCTCTAGCAGTATTCCCATTCCCAACCTCTGCACCTTCTCCCTTGCCTTTCCCCACAGCCACTCTCTGGGCTGCTATCACCCCAGGACAGACGTTAAGTGACCTGCTATAGGGATAAGCAAAGTCTCTAAGGCTAGCTTTCTTAATTTTTGCTAAAGGTGAAGACATACTCCTGCCCATACACTAACCCTCTGTTTTGTGCAGCACAAAGGAAGAATTCTGTCCTCAAATCCCAGACTGGAATCTGAACTCTGATCCTTACCAGCCCCAGGGAACCTGAGGTGCCTGAGCCCTCTGGCACCTGTTCTTAGTGAAAGGTGAACTAAGACCACTTATTCTCCTGAGGGGCGATAATTTATGTAGTGTCTAGATACATGGTCATAGAAAGTACTTAATAAATTAAAAGCATCCTAACTTCTAATTAAGTCTAGTTTCTCAAGAATTTCAATACTGCACCAAAGACAGCTCCCTGCTGTTTTATTTATTTTAATATCCTTTAAGGAATGGGATCATTATACTGCTAATGTAAAAATGCAATTAATTGAAGTGTTTGAAAGTATCCCCTCTCTTCGTTTTCCAAGAATTTCTTTAGAATCCCAATGGTATCTATGACTTTTAGTCACCAATTATTCCCAGAAAATGTCTATTGTACTCACAATGCCCAAGGCTGCCCCAGCTATTAAATTAGGCCGTTGGAAAGTACATAAATTCATTCAGGCCCTAAGTTATTTGCCAACAGTCTGAAAGAATTTATATTCTTCCCTAAATGCCTAGCTTATTGGAGGGAGTTAGGCCTTAGGAGAATTGCGGCCGTAAGGTGAGGAGGCTGCCCAGAATTGCATGCAAGGCCAGGAATTTGCTACCTACCTTAGCAATAACTTATCATCACACTTGCCTCAGTCTTGGCTTCTAGGCACCATGGATGCTATAGCTTCTCACTCTCCACCTTGCTCCTTCTGCTCTAGATACACCGCCTAGCTCCTGATGCTCTTCTATTATACCGACCTGTTCCCACCTCAAAGGTTTTTTGTATTCTTTCCTCTTCATTCACCTGCTATAGGACTCACAGTACTTAGCAATACCTGACATTCTTATTACATAATTATCTTTCCCCACAATCCCCTTTAGAGCAAGAACTCAAGTCTTCTTCATACAGAATCCCCAGTGCCTAGGAAAGTATTTGAGGCTTAGTGGGCATTTGTTGCATAAATGAATGAATAAACGCTAGTGCTGCCATTGACTGTCACAGCGTCACTGAGAGGCTACACCAAGGTCATGTCCCCGAGGACTGCACTGACTTTCCCAAGAGGCTGCCCAGGGCATCACACTGTAAGGGGACACAAGCTGTTTCCATACACCCACTGAGGACATGAGGGCACAGTGCCCTGTCTGGAGCTCATATGGCACCAATTCCTAGTTTCTAGTAGTGTCTATCTGGTATCTCCTTACCCCATTAGCCTTCAGAAATACAGGCCACCCCCTACCCTTCATTTAAAAACTTCCATTTTTAATATTTCCACCAGAGAACTAAACAGTATCATCTACGACTGATTTTTTTCTGTTAGGGAACTGTTTACTGCTTCTATTGCCCATCAGAAAGATTTGTGTTAGGATTCTTGGCGATCTTCATAGATTGCTCGTACAAGAGAAAAACAAGAACCATGAGGCAGAGGAAAATATTGGGATCAGTAAGAGAGGGGGAGCTAGATCACACGCCAGAGACCATCTATTAGCCCAGGGCCTTCAATTTACTAGCAAGGAAACCGAGGCCCAGGGCAGTACACATGATGTAGCTGGAGCTCCAAAGAGAGGAGAAAAGAAGGGGCACAGACTCCAAGTCTCTGCTGTGCAAAGGACTATGCCCCTCCTCAGTCCAGGACAGCCTTCTGTCTGGTTTCTGTACAATTTACAAATACTCCTCTGGTTGCCTGCATTAACCATTCACTTTCATGTATTTCCAGGTAAGGAAGAACCCATCAAAGTGATGTTAGCTTAGAGGTGGAGAGTTTATTAAATGGGTTTATTAAATTAAAATTGTTCATCTGGTGCTCTAATACCATCATCCTAATTAAGGGATTCCACAAGTAATATATTAACCCACATCAAAACCTAAGAGTAGCATTTGACATATCCAGAAGACAAACTTATCTACATTGTTGCATTTACTTTTTTTTTGTAGTAACTATAAAACAAATCACATACACTTTCAGAGAAAATGCTAAACCTTATTTTATAACTAAGTCATCTGTTGTTCTTATGACTATTCATACAAAAGGATTTCAGAAATCCCAGAAGGAAAGGATGAAACAAAAGCTTGATCAAGATAACCTGTTTATTATTAATCGTTCGAGATGCGTCAGAAATACTGCTCAATTCTAGCAGTACAAAGCATGTTTTCTTAGAGATATTTCTTTCTCAGAAGATCCTAACTTCAAAAGTAGGGGACAAAGAAAAAAAAAAACGATGGGACTACTTTCTAAACATCTGGGCAGGCACTACCTTAGTCAAAATTTTTGCAAGTGAGAAGGTAAGCTATAGAATTACTGGTTTCAGGGGCGCCTGGGGGATGCAGTCAGTTGAATGTCTGAGACCCTTGGTTTCAGCTCAGATAGTGATCTCAGGGTCCTGACATCAAGCCCTGCACTGGGCTCTGGGAGCAGTCTCCATCTCCTTCTACCAAACCAAATCCCCTGATCACACTCTCTCTCTAAAATAAATCAATAAATCTTAAAAAAAAAAACCTGGTTCAGTTCCACCTTACTTTACAACAGACTCCCATCCAAGTACTAACCAGGCCCGACCCTGCTTAGCTTCCGAGATCAGACGAGATCGGGTGGAAAATTAAAGGAAATAATTGGGCAAGCATGTATTTTGAGGGAAAGTGAGCAGTGATGACACAAATGAATAGGTCCATGTGTCATGTATATTTCCACTTCAAAAATAAAATCAGAAAACTTATAGTAAAAGATAAAGCAAGAATATCATTAAATCTTACACAGAGGAAAGTTAAAAGCTGAAGAAAAAGGATGAGAAATAAACAAAACCCTTAGTTCTTACTATTACAGTACTTGGGGGGCATTAAATTTAGCTCTAGATTTCCTGGAAATTAAAGCCAAAATGGGAAACTCAACAACTTATATAATTCTTCTCTGATGAAAAGAAAGCATGCTGGTTCATGAGGAGAATGGATTTATTGTTTCCTGGAGCTGAATTCTAGGAGGCATTTGTTGTCCTTGTGTAAAAAGCCTTGAACCCACACATGATGGGTTCAATGATGTATCTGCAGAAGCAGTACAAATGTTCATGGCACCATCTCAAGAAACAAGAGTGAAAAATAACCCTTCACGGTAGGCTTACAGATGTCCATTTACTTTCTACTGCTTTTCAAAAAATTCCTTTAAAAATTCATGGCCTCACTAAAATGAGGCCATACCTATCGGGTGTGACCTACAAAATACCAGGGGGATACATCCAGCACTATTTAACCCCTTAAATAAAGAGGTTAAATAAAGAGGCCTTTTCTTCCTGAGAAGTGAGAGTGTAGGTCTTTATGAATAACCATCAGAAAAACCTGAGCGAGGTCTTGAAACTCTAGTCCAAATGCCTTGCAGCTTGTAGACTTCACTTTAATTAATAGAATCTGTCAGAGACTCCATTAGGCTCTTAAGAGACCCTCTGTTCCTATTCTGGTTTATTTTGCATTGGAAGGTGTGAGGAGGGAAACAGTTTGAAGGGGTTTGGAATGGAAACTGTTCATTAAAGTCAAAGTCAATGGATATCCGTCTACTTCCTTCAGTATTTCTTCAAATGGAGAAACAGTAAAGGAACTCACCTTCAGAATCTCTTCAACACAATGAACTTCATTGGAGTAGGTCTGCTAAAAGTGGGGGGGAAAAAAAGGAAGGAAAAGCTTAGCACAAACAAATAAAACCCAACTCAAGCAATGGTACTAGTGGGTGCTGGTATTCATCCAGCAACACTGCTGCAAGGGTGACCACCTTAGGATCACCTTACACTGGCGGAGTAGTAGGAGCTTCACATTCTGGAGCAAACAAGACCAGAGACCAACCTGACTTCATCTGTGGGGAAATGCTTCTGCTGGAGACAAATGGAGACTAATTTGGACCCTCAGGTCAACATTTCCAAAGGAAAGCGTGTACCTTAAAGAAAATTAGTAAATCTAGAGGAACAACAGACATAACCAAAGTGGAGGCAGAAAGACAGGAAACAGGGGTCACAGCTTGCTCCATAGTAACATCTGTCCAGCCAGCCAAGGGAAATGAACACAGTGATGAAAATCATGTGGACACCTCAGTGAGTCCACAATAAAGAGGGGAACACCAAATCAAGGATAGTTTAGATTTTCTGGGTAATAATCTAGCTGGCCAAAGACTGTCTTTAAAATAATGACATTCATTCTAATGTCTCTACCCCTCCTTCAAGTCAGCATTTCACAGTATATATGCACATGTATACACACACATACACAAAAACATGCCTCCTATTTCCCCAGAGAAAGACCCTAGGGAGAGAGGAGTTTTCCTAGTGGCCTCTATGAAAGATCTACTACTTATACTTCTTCCTGATTCTCAGCTAAACAAATGACAGCTGCTACCACACTATCACCACCACAGCCCGTGTCTAGGAAAAGTCATTTTTACAGTCTTTATATCTTTAAGTGTGAAGAAAATGAAAAAGTAAAACAAAAAACACTAAAACAAACAAATAAACAAACAAAAACCCAACCATTTTTTGTTAACTAGACACATGAAACAAATCCCATGACCTCATCCTTTTCACTGGAAAAGGATAGATTCACTGGATTGCTCTGTGTCAATTCAGAGCCAAGTGCCCTGGGCAAGTTCTATAGAACACACACCCTTCCTGTGACTGCCATTACTGTGTGCATAAAGCACTGGTCTTCCCAGTCCGTTGGGTCCAATACCTGCCTCACAGCTGGAGGGGAGAAGAAAGGGGTTTTTTCCTGGCTCTCATTTCTAATCTGAGTGTAATTTAATACAGCATTAGTTACCAATTCCTGATCTAGGATTCATGAACTCACCACTCCAGTTTAAGGATGAAGGGAAAAGGAGAGAAAAGAGCATACAACACTCACACTGTCGTGGAATCAAACTGAACAGGCATGTCAATGTTCAAATGTGATTTACCCTGACTGGGTCTGTTCTTAAAAAACATGTAAATTTCATGGAAACAATTGTGTTGAAATGTTTGCACTTTGATATTTTTGAGGAAGTTAGAAGGTATAACCAAAGAATCAAGGGTATACCTTGATGTCCTATCAGATCTGCCTTTAGGCATTCTGCATGTTACTAACTACATTTCCTTACCTGCTTTTTGGTTTTTTCAAAACCATTAAGAGATGCCTAAAAATTGGGCCAAACACTAATAACCAAACCTTTCAGTACAAATGTCAGAAACAGAACTGAATGCTGTTTTGACCTGAGAGTAAAATGTAAGAATAGTCTATGGTTTCAATTTTTCACATGTATCATCAGGAAAAATAACAATTATAAGTTGAAGGTCAATCAATACAATAGAGCATATAGCATATTACTACCGACCCTGGTCAAACAGTCCCCTCATCTCCATCTGTTCCTGGAATGCGAACAGGAATCCAATCAACATGTCTGGGAATCAATGAAATAGTGAAGCATGTTGGAATGAGAGAGAAAAAGATTTGCCCACTGCTTCTGACAATGAGATGTGAAGGCTGTAACTTCAGGATGCTAATAAAAGACTTTCCAATCTTCGTAATTATTCAAGGAGTCAACACTTAGCCAAGATGCTTCATGTCACTAAAAGATTTTTTCCCTAAAGCTTTATTACATGAGATGAAGCAGAACCAAAGAAATTTTTCTCAAGCTCAGAATTTATTAGTATCTGGATAAGATAAATATTGCTAAGTAGACAAACTTGAACTCCTTTAACCCATTTAAAATTGTAAATAAGGTCTTAGTGTTCAAGCATTCATTTGTTTAATTTGTTTCATTTACTGTGATTTTTTTCTGTTAGGTCCACTATGAGAGTGGGAGTATTTCAACGGAGTGCAGGGATTCCATTCCAAATACATGAGGATATTAACATATTAAAAGACCTCCGAGCAGCACTGTTTGTAATAGCAAATAACTGGAAATAATCAAATACCCAAAACCAGGAATCTAGACCTTCACAGTACATCCACACAGCAGTGTGCTACAGAGAATTAAAATAATAATGTAAATGTACGGGCTTGCACGGAAAGATGCTCAAGATATTTTCAACTTGTTCTTTAGAAATAATTTTGTATTTAGAGAAAAGTTGTGAAAATAGAAAATAGAAAAAAAAATTCCCACAAACCGTTCCCCAATGTCAGCATCCTACCACATTTGTTTTTTATTTTTTTCTCTCCCACCCATCTACCCTAAACCGTTTTTAAGAGTAAGTCAGAGAGAGTTAATGCCCCTTCACTCTTAAATACCTCTGTGAGTACCAACATGTATTTTTTAAATGATATTTAACTATTTAACAGAGGGGAGGTTCCAAGATAGTCTGAGTAACAGGAGTCCATTTTATGTTCCATCTACCTGAGATTCTGATCTTTACTCTTCTGCCGATCCAAATTAGAGACTCTAGTTTAAGAGTGTATGTGTTTCAAATGTGTCTGCAGAGAAAGATCTGTAAGGACAGGCTCCCTTGTTTCATCAAGTACAGTCTGGCACCTCCAAGTCTGCTGCCAGAAGGAGACCTTCCAAAAGGGGAGGGGAAGTTCAACAAACCATTATGGCCCAATCCCTTACTTAAAATCCACTTTGGCCACAGGGTCTCCCACTGAGCTCTGCCATTCCTGCTGGGAGAATCCACGCTCCTTGGAACAAACACTGCAGCCCAAGAGGAAGTAAACACTAAGCCTCTCTAAAGCACAGCCTAGTTAAGGCTGAAGATCTTCTGGTAAGACCTCCCCAAAGAATAAGAGGTGACAAAAAAGCAACAACAAGGAAAATCTCTGTTAGCTGCACGAATCAGGAAGTTCTACTTCGCAGGTCCCTTCCTCATCCAGCTCCTGCTCCCAGTGCATAGATGGTGACTACAACCACAAATCCCACTGCCGTCTCTCACATTCAACATCTAGGTTCCTAGGGGAGCACAGCTCTTCCCTCCTACCGACTTGTGGCTACCTCACGAATCTGGTGTCCTGTGTGTAGACTGACCTCGTTTCCTCACTAGGGTATGGCCTTAATACAGGAACCGTAATTCTATTCAACTAAAACTAAAGTGATAGCAGCTACTTACTGAATACCTATTGTACCTGGCACAGCATTAACCTCTTTACCTACTATTATTTCCTCTATTTGATACCATCTATTGTAAAATGCAACAGCATTGGCTTGGGGAGCAGAGGCAGGGAGACTGCACTAAATGTCCCCATCAATTGTAGATCTGGCCCTCATTACAGAAACATAAAAATGAAATACCACAGCTAATGTTACATTCAACTATGAAAAGCTAGAAGCTTTTCCTCTAAGACAAGGATGCCTACTCCTGCCACTTTATTCAACAGAGTAACTGGAAGTCCTAGGCACAGCAATCAGACAAAAGAACAAAAGTTTTACTTATTTACTGGAAAATAAGTAAAACTGTCCCAATTTGCAGATGACATACTATATATAGAAAATTCTAAAGACTTCACCAGAAAACTATTAGAATAAATGAATTCATTAAAGCTTCAGGATACAAAATAATATACATAAATCTGTTGCATTTCTGTATACTAGTAACTATCAGAAAGAGAAAATAAGAAAACAATCCCAGGGGGTGCCTGGCTGGCTCAGTGGGTTAAGTCTTTGCCTTCATTCAGCTCAGGTCATGATCTCAGGGTCCTGGAACTCAAACCCCTCCCCCCCAAAATCTGGTTCTCTGCTCAGCAGGGAGCCTGCTTCCCCACCCCCCACCCCTGCCTCTATACCTACCTGTGATCTCTCTCTGTCAAATAAATAAAACCTTAAAAAAAAAAAAAGAAAGAAAGAAAAGAAAACAATCCCATTTATAATTACATCCAAAAACAAACCCATACAAAACACCTAGAAATAAATTTAAACAAGAAAGTAAAAGACCAAGACTCTGAAAACTATAAGACCCTGATGAAAGAAACTGAAAATAATACAAATAAACAGATGTATCACGCTCATAGACTAGAAGAATATTGTTAAAATGCCCATACTACCCAAAAATAAAACATTCATACTACCCAAAACAATCCACAGATTCAGTGTCATCTATCAAAACCAATGGTATCAAAACCAAAATACCAATGGTATTTTTCACAGAACTAGAACAAACAGTACTGGAATTTGTACAGAACCAAAATAGACTCCAAACAGCCCAAGCAGTCTTGAGAAAGAAGAACAAAGCTGAAGGTATCACACTCCCTGATCTCAAACTATACTACAAAGCTATAGTAAGAAAAACAATATGGTACTGGTACAAGAATAGACACAGAGACCAAGAGACCAGAATAGAGTCCAGAAATATAAACCCATGCTTGTACAGTCAATTAATCTTCAACAAAGGAAGCAAGAATATACAATGGGAAAAAGTCTCTTAAATAAATGGTGCTGGGAACACTGGACAGCTACATGCAAAAGAATGTAACTGCATCACCTTCTTACATCATACACAAAAATAAACTAAAAAATGGATTAGAGACTTAAATCTAAGACCGGAAACCATGAAAGTCCTGGGGAAAAACAACAACAACAAAAAAAACCACAGGCAGTAATCTCTTGGACATCATCTAAGCAGTACTTTTTTGGATCTGTCTGCTCAGGCAAGAACAAAAGTAAAGATAAATAAATGGGACCACATCAAACTAAAAGTCTTCTGCACAGTAAAGAAAACTATGAGCAAAACAAAAAGGCAACCTACTGAATGGGAGAGAATATTTGCAAATGATATAATCAATAAGGGATTAACACCCAAAATACACACAGAACTCACGACTACTATCCAGAAAACAATCCAATTAAGAAATGGCCAGGGGATGCCTGGGTGGCTCAGTTGGTTAAGCCACTGCCTTCAGCTCAGGTCGTGATCCCAGGGTCATGGGATCAAGTCCCACATCCGGCTCCTTGCTCAGCAGGGAGCCTGCCTCTCTCTCTGCCTCTGCCTGCCACTGTACTTGCTTGTGCTCTCTGACAAATAAATAAATAAAATCTTTAAAAAAAAAAAAAAAATGGGGAGGCACCTGGGTGGCTTAGTAGGTTAAGCCTCTGCCTTCGGCTCAGGTCATGATCTCAGGGTCCTGGGATCAAGCCCCACATCGGCCTCTCTTCTCAACAGGGAGCCTGCTTCTTCCTCTCGCTCTCTGCTTGCCTCTCTGCCTACTTGTGATCTCTCTCTGTCAAATAAATAAATAAAATCTTTAAAAAAAAAAAAAAAGGAAAAGGAAATACTTAACAAAGGAAATAAACTCATAGATACAAAGAGCAATTTGGTTGCCAGAGGAGGGGAAGAGGGTTGGGGCGCGGCTGAGAAAAAGGGATAAAGAGATACAAACTTCCAGTTATAAAATAAATTAAGACACAGGATGCAATGTACAGCATAGGGAATATAGTTAGTAACAGGTAACAACTTTGTATAGTGACAGATGGTAGCTAGATTTATTATGGTGATCACTCCATAATGTATATAAAGGTTGAATCACTATGTTGTACAATTGAAACTAATATTGTGTATCAATTACACTTTGGCAACAACAAAAAAAATCTCCGAGGGAATTCTGTATAACACTCCAATTCTCCTATCAACTTCCGTGGTACGTATTATCCCGTTTTTTAAAGTGAGACTGAATTTTGGAGAAATTAAGGTACATGTCCGAAGTCACACAATGCTCTGGACTGGCTGAGGCTGGGTTCACAACAGTGTTAAAACTACCTTTCCAAACACCTCCAACATTTGGGCAAGGGACAAACACATTTTAGCATTTTCAGGAGGGGACGTGATTCCAGTTGTCCTATGCATGACCAAACACATTTTTTTTTAAGAACAATGTTTTGCCTCTGTTCATGCAGAGCAGTGCTCTGGGATTCAGATCTAACTGCCCCTTAGCACTACAGGTGCGTCAGACCAGAAAAGACACCAACGCTGGCCTCGTTCTGATTTCTCACTCCTCTTGGACGGACACTGTAAGCATACGGAAATGCACTGATACAATAAAATACGTTCGTAAATGTCTTCTAAGCATGACTCAAGTTTGTTTTAGTAAGCTGAAAAGAGCTGGAGGGGAAGAAGTCTACCTCACCACAGAGACCAGGAAGCCCTTCGCAATGTTGTATCTTAAGTCTCTCAAGTTTCAACAGCGCAGCACTTTGGTAACAATGGGGTTCTCAAACACCCTTCCTTATCACTAACCAGGAACCGCAGGGAACCAGGAACCGCAGGGAGCACGAAGGCAGCATGCAGAGGAAGGAAGCCAGAAGATCTTGGATTCTAGCTCTGGCCCTGCAGAGGACTGGCTCTCTAATGCGGCCTGAGATTCAAGTTCTTTGGGACTATTTCCTGATGGTGATAAAAGGATAGTATTACCAATTCTAACCAATACACATCTGCTGGTATGCTTTCAGGCTCAGAACTCGAAAATAAATTTCCAGATTTTAGCTTTAGAGACTTCTTACACACTCGTTCATCCAAATTATATGTCAATGTCTTAAGTAACAGACTACTGGAAATAAACCTACTGGGGACAAAAGGGAAGTTTTTTGCATTGTTTCCTCCTTAGAAACATCAGGACTACTCTTGGAAACTATTTTTCACCTATCTGACTGGCAAAACAAAAAACTGACAATGCTGTGTCTATAAGCTAGTTATGAGGAAAACAGGCACTCTAATATACTGGTTGGTGGCAGGGTAACAGGTCACAACTTTGGAAGACCCCAATTAGGCAAAAGCCCCCAAATTCTACTTTTCTGTACTCTGACACAGCAATGTGGCTTCTAGGTGTACCAACTTCGAGGTGTACACACAGGCATCTGTACAAAGTTAGTCACTTCAGCCTAGTTTGCAAATAGTAAGAGACTGGGAACAATCTAAATGCCCATCTAGGGATAACTGGCTAAGAAAACTGTGATACGTGCCCCTTACACAGAAGTACTATGCAGCTATGACAGAATAAGGACCGTCTTCATGTACTGATTTGGGGGCAATCTCCAAGATGTACTGTTAAGCAATAAACATAAAAGAAAAAGGGGAAAAAAAAAAATAGGTGCAGTGTATGCCAGGATCTGTATCAGTGACAAGACAATGGAATAGAAGATGAAGGTGGAGTTTCTAATGATACCTGAAACACCACTGAGAATATGGACGAGAAGAAGCCTGGCACATCAGCTGCTTCCAGAAGGGAGAATTAGGGGGTGGGGGGTGTCAGTCGGAAGCTTTTCTATGTACATATTTTTATCCTTTAAATTATGTATCACAAAATATATTATCTATTCATAAATAAAAACAAAATCAGGCTGAGATTTTTAAAAATAGGGGATAAAAATTTTCACTCAAAGTACAGTCGAATGTCTTCTGCCACATTTGTCTTTACTTTCTATTAGTCTTCCTCTAAGTGACTTTCCTTCTCCCAAACACAAACCTATGTGCATCTATTCCCAGCTTCTTCCTCACTGCTCTGGGCATGCCCCAGCTAGCGCGTGCGCCGAGCTGCTCACAGATTTGCAGTCAGCCTTCCATCGGCGCCTGGGAGGTGTTCCTGTGGAAATCCGGGACTACGGTTAAGGCGTGGGCCAGGGTCTTCTAACTAAATTCACTCTTTCTTCCCAAACTAACCTACAAAGTCCTTGAAAGAGGTGCACTGTTTGGGTTTGCTTTTTTAGAATCAGTCAAAATACTTAAGTACTGAGCAGCCACATACAAAATACACAAAACCGCGTGAGGAAGAAATAGGACAATATATGTTAATGCTAATGCCATACAAACAAATGCAGGCATTTATCGTGAAGATGCCGTAATCCCCATTTCCAAGAGACCGATTATAGAAGGAAACCAAAAGGCCTGCCTGAGCAAGGTTCTGACGCAAAATTAATCTTATTCTGTGAATACAAAGTGAATTCCCTCAACAGCGAGGCCTATTACAAGAAAACGCTCATACTGCTTGGGTGTGCCTACTTAGGCTGGAAAGTTATAAAGGTGCTAGAAATATTAGGTTTCAGAAGCATCATGCCCTTTGGGCAACTATCTAAATGTCTACTTCCATACCCGGTATTTTAGAAGACTTTTTAAGATCCCTAGACAGATTTACAGGCACACTTATGGTATAAATATTTTTAAAAACGAAGCTATAGATCGTTAATATGGAAGGAGGGATAATGAGCTTGGAGACAGAACAGGGCACTTTTTTATTTTTTTAAAGATATTATTTATTTGATGGAGAGAGATCACAAATAGGCAGAGAAGCAAGCAGAGAGCGAGAGAGAGAGGAGGAAGCAGGCTCCCTGCCCAGCAGAGAGCCAGATGCAGGACTCGATCCCAGGACCTTGAGATCATGACCTGAGCTGAAGGCAGAGAGGCCTAACCCACTGAACCACCCAGGTAGCCCAGAACAGGGCACTCTTAACAGTGTAATAGTATTCGGTAAATTGCAAGCCAACTTTAACTGTTAAATTCTAAAAAATTAAACACCCTCCTATCGCTCCCCAAATATCTTCAAATAATGGAAAGGTTTTGAATAGACTTTAAAATGCTCTAACATGTAGCAAAGAATCACTCACATTTCCTTGGAGCCCTTTTTTTAAATGCCAAACTGTCTGCCACACATGAAGAGTACACAATTAACGTCACGCCAATTGCAGAAATCTCTATCTATAGTTCTCCAAACAAATTTTTCAAGGGAAGACCATGATAAAGGACAAAATCATTTTAAATGATGAGGGATGTCTATAGGTCACCTACAGTTATCATCACCAAAAATTTACTATGGAAAGACCATGCTTTCTACTTATATTGGAGGCTCTAAAAAGAGTGGTCATGTGGAAACAGAGGTGTCACAAACACTGGCAGGCCTTTTCTGGAAGTCTCCTTACTCCTTGACTCCCTACCTTCAACTCTAAAAGATAGCCTTAGTGTTTTCATTTGTTTTCCACAGCCTCGTTTCTTATTTGATGGGGTGTAGGGGTTTATTCATCTCTGTGTCTCCCAAGACCTCAGCATAATTCTGGACTAACACAAATGAGCAAGTAGTATTTGTGAAACAAATTTGCTTTTGTCATTTCATGGCATCTCTGACAAAATTCAGAAACATGAACTTAGCAAAAAGTATGAGTATTTTAGGCAAATTCTCTTTTTCCTATATATTAGAAGCAATATGTTTATTCTCACTTGTAACATTCCAGACAGACATCTTCACAGAACAACACTTCTTAAAATACAGAAATCCTCAATTTAAAAAAATATATTACAACAAAATTCCATCACCACCACCAAACCCCATCAGATGTTCTTTACTCAAAGAGTATGGGGATGTGAATTTCTCCAGGCAAAGTTTCAGATCTAAGAGTGAACAGGAGATCATGACTAGTGGGAGAGGGGGTACATCAGACATGCTTGGGTTGGGGTAAGGAAAGGCAGGTGTCTCCTTGAGAGAGGACATCAAGAAATATTCTAGGGATGAACACTGAAGAATGCTGGAAGCCTGGAAGATGGGGTGATACCCCAATTCACTTATTAAACAAAAGCTAATATCCCTGATTTAAAAGTTCACCTTGGGGCACCTGGGTGGCTCAGTGGGTTAAGCCTCTGCCTTCGGCTCAGGTCATGATATCAGAGTCCTGGGAACAAGCCCCGCATCGGGCTCTCTGCTCAGCGGGGAGCCTGCTTCCTCCTCTCTCTCTGCCTGCCTCTCTGCCTGCTTGTGATCTCTGTCAAATAAATAAATAAAATCTTTTTTAAAAAAATTTTTAAAAAGTTCACCTTTAGGTAGACTCCAATTTTTACAGGCCAATTATTATTTCCTTGTCTTTCACGAACTAAAGCAAACTAAAAATGAAAAGAACCCTAAATATCTTTACTGAAACTTATAAAACCTCACCAGAAGTACTCTGAACTTTTAAAGATCAGTATGAATATGTTTACTGTTCCTTTCCAGGCACTTTGATTTTATCTAAATTGCTTTAGTATCATTAATACTTAATTTTTCTAAAATGTGTGAAATTGGGGCGCCTGGATGGCTCAGTGGGTTAGGCCTCTGCCCTCGGCTCAGGTCATGATCCCAGTTGTCCTGGGATGGAGCCCCACACCAGGCTCTCTGCTCAGCAGGGAGCCTGTTTCCTCCTCTCTGCCTACTGTAATCTCTATCAAATAAAAAGTAAAATGTGTGAAATTTATAAAAGCTCATAATTTATATTAAGTAAACTACTTAAAATAGTCTGGAAATTCTGTTTAGATCTCTATTAAAACAAAGTATCTTTTCATTATGGAACCTAGGATCTAGTTCTTAAGATTTGTTTTAAATAAATAAAAATATGGACAGTGAATAGCCTTCCCCACATACATAATTGTAAAAACTTCATCTAAATGTACAAATGAATGTGAGTACTAGAAGTGTTGGTTTCATTTATTTTATTACTATTATTTTCCTAAGATCGCCTGAGTGTGTACATTTTAATGTATTTGGCAAGGCTTCTGTAGAGCCACAGGTAACAGTTCCAACTAAAAAAAAAACATACTGGGGCACCTGGGTGGCTCAGTCATTAGATGTCTGCCTTCGGCTCGAGTCGTGGTCTCGGGGTCCAGGGATCAAGACCCGCATCGGGCTCCCTGCTCAGCGGGGAGCCCGCTTCTCCCTCTCCCACTCCCCCTGCTTGTGTTCCCTCTCTGTCTCTCTGTCTGTCTGTCTGTCTGTCTCTCTCTCTCTCGTCAAATAAATAAATAAATAAATAAATCTTTAAAAAATACTATTTATGTTTATACACTATGTACAGAAATGTTTTCAGTAGATATATTTATGATGATGTCAACTAGTTTTCTTGGTATAAAACTTAAGTGGAAGGGGGTCTACCTAAGGCAGGTTTAACTGACTTAAAAACAAAGAACCTGGATGAAAAACAAATGTAAAAAAACTTCCCACTGTTTGACAGTACTTCTGTCTAATCTCGGTAATACACCAACTTTCTAACTTTTTGGCTGTGAACCACTACCATTCAGCATGTAATAAGGTATCAGAAATCTCCAATGCTCTTAAGACTTGAAAACACTGGGCCTTGGAAGAAAGATCACATGAGACCCCATGAAACCCACTGTGGGCTTAGTAACCATGAATGATTTAGAAAGAGTGGCTAAAAAGGCACTGCTTGAAGGAAGGAAGGAAGGAAGGAAGGGGAAAAAAAAGGAAGGAAGGAAGGAATCAAAGGGAAAGGGGGAAAAAAAAGAAGGAAAAGAGTAAAGAGCGAGAAAGAGGAATCTCAAAGAACAAGTCTAGACACTGGTTCCAGTGATAATAAACTGACAAGTTCTTTCAAATGAACAAAACAATATGATCTATTTCCTTCCAGAAACAACTCTGTTGACTGAAACAATCTTAACAGTTTTCTCTAAGAGAGACTTAATTTTTCTTATTTTTGAGTGGGTACATTAATTTGCAAAGCATGAAGTCTTTCAATTAAAATGTATCATGGTAGGGAGGGTGTTACACTGCAGTGTGGTGGTGACTGATGACCATGCTTACCCCCAATTCCCTTCTCTCTCCAGCACTCCCTCGTGTGTGCTCATGCGCACGCGCGCTCTCTCTCTCTCTCACATACACACACACACACACCCACACACGCACACACGCACGCGATTGCTCTCTCACAAATCATATTAACTGATGGTTCTGAGTCTAAAACAGCACTACTAAATTACTTTGTCAACCATGACAGGATTTATAGATACATAAACCTGTATTACTGCTCCTCCTTTGAGTGTATGTGTCTATCAAACTTAAGTGGCAAACAGTGTTCAGGAACCATGTCTAATTCTATGTTACATAGGGTGCCTGGACTTTTTTTTCCATAGCTGAGCAAAAGCTAAGCCTAGAGAGGCACCAGAAAAAAATTTTCCATCAGTTTCTGGATTAGGTTGAAAGAAACTGAAGTCATATGAATAAGATAAGCCATTTAATCCATGCTTTGTCTGAAAGAACATAAAGATTTTTATCTTGGGTTTATTCCAAGAGTAATCTCAACAGTCCCCTCTGGGCTAGGTGTGGGTTGTCTGTCTCCTGGCATGATGACTTTTCAAAACAAAAAACAGAACCCAGTGGAAAAAAAAGGACAGAAAATTACTGAAGCAGGCATATATGCTCTGAGGAAGCAATTTGAGCTTCAAACTACCTTGGGGATTACTGATACTATAATAAACAGAGAAGAGAAGGAAAATAAAGATGGCCTTGCCCTTTATATCTAATTCTGAGCAAGTAAATTCCCCCATTTCTTGGTGCTTTAATGTTAAGTAACAAACAACCAGGTTGCTTGCCAGGGTCTAGAAAAAGGGCCAAAGATCATGTTGGGAAAGTAGAAATCATTTAATATTGTAACATTATGAATGGTTACAAATCACTTATTCAATCCTATCATCAAAGAGGACCTAAAATGAAGAGACAATTTTGCTTTTCCAAAATCTATTAAAAACTAGATTCAGTCATTCTATTTTAGGGAAAAAAAAAGTTTACTAATTCCACTGACTCTCTGGTAGACTTAATAATCTTTTTCTTTTCCTGCATTATCTTTGCATATAAATTTGGTCTGGAAGTTTAGACAAACTGCAACAAGTTCCTAGTAAAGCTCATCTCATCAAGTGATTTACTCTAGTGAAAAAGTTTAATAACAATGTTTTGAACAAATATTTAGTCACTCAACAAGTGCTAGTTTTTTGTTTTGTTTTTTAATATATAAATGCAACGGGCCGGATAAATATATATAAAAATTTTTTCTTTCCAGGGCACCTAGGTGGTTCAGTTGGTTGAGCACCCAACTCTTGATTTCAGCTCAAGGTCACAATCTCAGGGCGGTGAGATAGAGCCCCAAATGGGGCTTCGCGCTAAGCGTAGAACCCGCTTGGGATTCTCTCTCTCTCCTTCTCCCTCTGCCCCTCCCTGAGCTCATGCACTGGCTCTCTCAAAAAAATAAGCAAAATAAATTTTAGTCTTGCATGTATTTTAAATAGGTATTTCATATGTGCAAATCAAAAACACTCTTTGCTTGTAAAATAAATGTACTCTCATATCTACTATTTTTTATTTATTTACTTACTTACTTTATTTATTTACTTAAAGATTTTACTTACTTATTTATTTACTTATTTGAGAGTGTGCGAGTGGCAGGAGGAGCAGAGGGAGAAGGACAAACAGACTGAGCCGAGCAGGGAGCCCAATGCCCAGCTCAATCCCAGGACTCTGAGATCGCCACCTGAGGTGAAGTCAAGAATTGGATGCCTAACCAATTGAGCCACCCAGGCACCACTCATACCTGCTGAATTTAAAGCATTTTAAACATTCAGACTATATATGATCACTATTCTAAAAGTTGCAGCAGCAAACAGTTTATGCCCATCATGTGACCCAACTCACCACTTTCCCTATCTGGGTATTTCCCGCTCTCACTCTCCCTGCTCTTCTCATTCCCTCAACACTGACAGACACCTGCAGTGAGTTTTCAAACTACTTTTGACTTAAGCCCAGAGCCCTTAACCTAAGACTCCCAACTGTCTAGCGTTTTTTTTTTTTTTAATTAAAGATTTTATTTATTTATTTGACAGAGAGAGATTACAAGTAGGCAGAGAGAGAGAGGAGGAAGCAGGCTCCCTGCTGAGCAGAGAGCCCGATGCGGGACTCGATCCCAGGACCCTGAGATCATGACCTGAGCCGAAGGCAGCGGCTTAACCCACTGAGCCACCCTAAAGATTGTATTTATTTATTTGAGAGAGAGAGCATGAGGGGGAAGAGGGTCAGAGGGAGAAGCAGATTTATTTCCCACTGAGCAGGGAGCCAGACGCAGGACTCGATCCTGGGACTCCAGGATTTTGACCTGAACTGAAGGCAGTTGCTTAACCAACTGAGCCACCCAGGCGCCCTGTTTTAAGGCAAGTAAGTGAACCCTATCTGTCATCATTCACAATATTCTTGCATTTATTGTCGTTCCTGATTTCCTAGGCTACAGAATCTAGGTGCCAGAGAAGAGAGAGTATGAAAAATGGTCGACCATTCTAACAGTGGCAACAAAACAATTCCTTTCGAAAACTGCCTTTAACAGAAGAGAGGGTCAAATGAGCAGAAGTAAATTACATCTCAGTTGTACATAAATCCAACTGTGGTTCTCCTGACTACTCCTTACGCCTGGCACACGGCCTGCCGTGAAGATGCTCTCGGAGCACAGGTCACTTTTTTACTGACAGTGTCATAATCACAGTGCCAGCCTGGGGGATGAGGATGGGAAAGGGCACACGCTATTTAAAAAGTCCCTTCACTCTAAAGTTCTTTAACTGGTATACAGCTGAATCCTCTGTAAAAATAAGCAATATTATTTATACTGCCACAATAATGCTGTCTAGTAAGTAACAGTAGGTGAACCTGAAGAATTTTAGGCTCCAGAGCAGGAAGTCTTATATGTTTTATTATCTCTCTCTCTATCTCTTTTTTTTTTTTTTTTTTAAGATTTTGTTTATTTAGGGGCACCTGGGTGGCTCAGTGGGCTTTTAGCTTGGCGGGGAGCCTGTTTCTCCCCGTCTCTCTGCCTGCCTCTCTGCCTACTTGTGATTTCTGTCAAATAAATAAACAAAATCTTTTTTTTCCCCCAAAGATTTTATTTATTTAACACAGAGAGAGAGATCACAAGTAGGCAGAAGGACAGGCAGAGAGAGGGGGGAAGCAGGCTCCCCACCAAGCAGAGAGCCCAATGCAGGGTTTGATCCCCGGACCCTGGGATCATGACCTGAGCTGAAGGCAGAGGCTTTAACCCACTGAGCCACCCAGGCACCCCTGTTTTATTATCACTTTTAGTAAAACTTTCAAGAGCCATCTCAATGTCAAACATTGTTTCCTTAATAAAATTCTCTCAAAAGCTTTTTGTAGGACAGAATAAGCCAGTTTCTTCTGGACTTAATTAGAACAAGTTCTTAAAACAAACATTATTTGTGACAGGCTTAAGTCCCTTGAAAACTCTATCCCTTCCTAAATCTGAAGCTAATAGGTCCTCCGACTCATTTTCGTACACAGTTCCTACTTTTACTTTTAAAAAAGCCCAAAGGTAGAAGTGCCTGGGTGGCTCAGTCAGTTAAGCATCTGCCTTTAGCTCAGGTCATGATCCCAGAGTTCCTGCCACCCAGCTTCATCAGGCTCCCTGTTCAGCAGGGCAGTCTGCCTCTCCTGCTCCATCTGCCTGCTGCTCCCTCTACTCTCGCTCGCTCTTTCTATCTCTCTCTCTCTCTCTCTCTGTGTCAAATAAATAAATAAAATCTTAAAAAAAAAAAAAAGAGCTCAAAGGTATAACCTGAATTCAAATCAATCAAGGAAACACTCACACTATAGTAACTTGAGGGTATGCCCTCCTTTCTCGTTACTTGTGCCCAGTTTCTCCACTTTCTTGTTGTTGACACAAGATTCACTACTGCTTCATCTTAAACAAATTCTGTCTTCTGAGGGGAAAAAAATGAAAACACTGTCATCTTCTCTAACTAGACTTTCAGCACATGAATTTCCATCCCACATAGACACAGGCTATGTTGACCATGAACTTGGCTGAATAAACTAATTAAGAACCAAATAACTCGAAGAATTCTAAAATCCATCTCCTTCACTTGCCTGTACCAAAGTAAAATTACTTCAAAATATTCTTTTACTGCTGAAAATCAATTATTATTTGTAAGTTAAAATTTGGGCAGGAGCCCCACAATCATTTGAATTTGACCCAAATTCCATTTGCTGGAAAACAAAAGCAAAGCAACAAAAGCCAAGGGGGGGAAAAGGAGAGAGAGGGAGAGAAACCAGAATGGGGAAACATACACATGTATACACACACACAAGCTTTTAACCTGCCAATATCTTCCATTTGTACCTCTACTTGAGAAAGACAAAAGAAACCATCAGTATTTGCCAAGAGATCTGGAAGTCCCCCAAAAAAAAGAAGTACTGCTTAAAGTGTTTTTTAATTTCTTTACAAAGCATTGCCAAAAATGGGCTGTGACTGCATACAGATAGAAAACAATAACATTATGCTTTTTCTACTTTTACTCCATTCTTTCATTAGAAAGAGACAATGACAGAGAAAGGAAAGTCCATAATCCAAACCAACAACCACGAAAATCTCAGGAGATATTCAGTCTCTAGTGGCAGCCAAAGGGGAAGAAAAAAAAAAAAAAAAAAGGGAGCACACACCACACCACCTGTCTGCTACCTGTCAAGTGTATAGCAAGGGAGGGGCCATGGGAGGGGCCGTACACCTGGGGCTGGAAGCTTATTGACCTTCTTTAGAAGGTCAGGCACTCAGCAGCGCTCAACTAGCTCAACTAGAGGTTACTCTGACCTTTCTCTTCTTAGGTGTTACCCCTAGTAGAGGTGGCAAAAGAGAAGAGAGGGAAGAAAAAGGGAGGGAACAAGAGAAGGGCAGGATGGAGGGAGAGAAAGGGGGAGGGAGAGAGCTTTCTTTGTCTTCTGATGAGGCCTCACTTTCTCACCTGCTTGCTCCCCACCTGAATGTCAGGCGTGCGCTTGCTGGTACTTACTGCGGGGCAGCTGTTCACTGAGGGCACTTACCTCTGTGAGCATGTCTTACTGCCTTCCTACATGGCAAAAAGCTCCCTTGTTTTCCTACATCCCCTTGCCAGCCCTCACCGGCGCCACTAGGCCACCGTCTTTTGTGCCAGAGGCTGCAATGGCGGCCCTGACAGGAAAGAACTTTTCATCTCGTCCCTTGTACTGAGCCATAAGAAGCCGCGAGCGCTCCCGGCACAACTCCCCTGGCTCTGCTCCTAAAAATGCTCTCTCAAGTACACCGTTGCTTAGCAATATTCGCCTTCCCCCTGTACATCTGAAATTGGCAACATCTGTCCCTTTAGCAGTTTTGACTTGTGCAAAGCACCATGCTCACACTTTAAAAACATACGGCTTTAGGAAATGGGCAATCCTCCACTCTTCTGTCACAACCAGGCATGGGAAGACCCCCCCAAAACGGTTTAAATCTTCACTCTGCTGTACTTTGCTTTCAAGGTCGATATAAAAATTTTCGTGATTTAAAAGTGCCAATAGCACAAAAGCAAAATATGGAAGCCGCCATTGGGAGCTCCTATTAAACCCCACCTAGTAAGTGTCTGCAGGAGGACACCTGAGGTGGGCAGGAAGTAAATGCCATTCAGCTCAAAATTATCTAACTAATTCTATCACCAGGTATTATATACACATATGTATCACAGAAAACATAATGCATATTAGTAAGTATGTATAACACATGAATAAAGGCAATATATTCACGGAATAGGATAGGCAATGTTCACGCTCACATCAGAAACCAACTTCATTAACAAAAAGACACCAACACAGACACACACACAAAGACACACACACACACACACACACACACACAGTGATCAGTGGCAAAGGAACCTAGAGTCTAGAGGAAAAAAAATCATTTAATTCCAGCATTATGTATTTCAAAACAAATGATCCTAAGTTTCGTAAGCTTTTTTAATTTATCCCTCAACAGTCACCTTAGTATTTTGCTAAAGTTACTCATTAACATGAAAGTAGTTCATAATGCTATAATTTTACACATAAGGAAAAAATCTAACATAAAAATGATTATTTTTATGGGTAGTATATAGGTTCTGCAAATAACTTTACTTATCTAATACACTGATGGGAAATAAAAATCAGAGTAATAAAAAGCATAAAAGTCAACAGAGAACTGAATGACATACTCTTGCGTTGGAACTTTGGTGTGCCATTGTTTTGTTTCTTTAAAGAAATCAGGCTACAGTTTTCTTTTTGGCCAAACTAATTTTGGCAGATTAGAAACACATGTTTTCAAAGACATTCTACACAGGAACAGAGTTCCAACTACAAAGGGCAGGTGACCTACTGGTCTCATCAAGTCTACCTGGAACTCATAAGCAGCAGAAAAGACTAGGTGATACTTATGGCCATTAAAAATACATCCAAATGGTCCTTGATTCTGCAAATTTAACGGCAGCCCTGAAATCCCATTAACCTGCATGGATCTGTAATCCTGCTTAGCCAACAAACATGATTTCAACACCCCAGAACCCACTTCCCATTGTAGCTCATCACTCATATGTGCCCAGATGCAAACAGAAATTCTGGTGAAGTGAGGCTCTTTACTGCAGTTTATGAGAGGAACCTGAGCAGACTTTGCAAGCGGGGATTCTCAAAAGTCTCAGATGTTCCTCCAAGTCACCCTAGTGGTTCTGGTCTTGCAGGGTAGTGCTTTTGAGCAAGGGTCTGCCCCAAATTAGACAAGCTTCCAGATAAGGCTCTGCCAGGAACCAAATAATTATAAGCTCAAAGCATGGAAAAGGCTTAAACACAGTACCTGGTAGACTGTACATTCTTAATAAAATATATCATTTTTTTTTACTCTTATACTCTTACAAAAGCCTCAGTTTTTAAAAAATGTTCTCCTTTTTCCCATCCTACTAAACTTTCCCATTCTCCAAACCACCACCCAAAAACAACCTTTATTTAATGAATGTGTATGAAAACTTCCTCTGGAAGGGGGGAGAGAACTCTGAAGGAATGAATGAATGACAACTTTCTATTTTTTAATTATATAATATAATCCTTGCTTGTACCTTCCTCTGATTTATCCCTAAATAAGCGTCCCATCACCTGTGGACGCTTGTGTCTGCAATATGTTGCTAATAAGTTCTGAATTAATGAATGTGGGGAAAACACGGTAATTTGTAGAGGCTGGCTCCAGGCCCTGGGGACTGGGAGGATGGAAGAACCCCCGGGCAGGGTCTCTGGTGCTGTCCACCAGGCAAGTGCTGATAAGCCCTAAGGGTTCAGCTGAGCCTGCCTCCAGGAGACCCTTCCCATCAAGCCATTTAATAGACAAGGAGAAAGTGCAAAAAAAAAAAAAAGCTTTTCCTGAGAAGAGGGCCAGCCAGGGGAAAACAGTGACTGCCCACGTCAGCACTGCCCTTCTCCATGACTGCCCTTCTGCACAGTCTACTGGGCGGGCAATCAATGAGGGGTCACTAGAAAGCTAAACCCTTACTTAACCAACTAGAGCATTCTTGAAAATTTCTTCATTCTGATGCTTCTGGCATGAGACTTACTCTTAAGGATGAATGCCATGCATGACCTATCCCAAGCAAGGGAACTAAAACACAGGCTGTAATACTCACCAGTCAGTTGTGTCTTGGGGCGCCTGAGTGGTTCAGCGGATTAAGGCCTCTGCCTTCAGCTCAGGTCATGATCTCAGGGTCCTGGGATTGAGCCTCACATCAGGCTCTCTACTCAGCGGGGAGCCTGCTTCTTCCTCTCTCTCTCTCTCTCTGCCTGCCTCTCTGCCTACTTGTGATCTCTCTGTCAAATAAATAAAATCTTAAAAAAAAAAAAAAATCAGTTGTGTCTTCATTACCATGTAGGGATACTCTACCCTATTCTGGCATCCTGAAGAAAATCTATGGCCCCTGTACTGTTTCCACCCTGTACTGTTTCAAATAGAATTAAGCCCCAAACTCCTTCAAATCCTACATACCTAGTAACTTTGCAGAACAACCTGCTGGCAGAGTCAGAAATAAAATTCAAAAAGTATTATCATTAAAGTCCTCTAAAAAATATTCCTCACTCAAGAAAAATTTCTATAGTATGATACTGGTAGCTGCAGGGGCAGCTGTCAGTAGTAGAAACAAGTATTAAGTACCAGTTGAATAGAAGAGGCAGAGGAATGGGGCATGGAAACTGGGGACAAAATTGAGTTCTGAACAGAAAGAAGCTCTTCAAGCATGAAGAGGTCCTTCACTGGTGAAGACAAGGAAATGTTTTAAGTCACCACCAGACCTCAAGCTTATTTCCCTTCTTTGACACTGGCCCATCGCTAGCCAAACTTTGTAAATTCTTTCCTCTGTGATTCAAAGTATAGTCTGAAGCAGTTTTACCCAGAATCCAGTCATTTCCACACAATCTTGACAAGGACTGCCATATTATATCACAGCACTGCCTATACTATTTCCTTTAAATCAACATATGATCAATTTAGTTTTTCACTGGCCTTGCAATAAGTAACAATATTTATGAAATCCTGAATTCGATGTGCTGATACTTTTTTTTTTTTTTTTTTTTAAACTCACGTTAAGATACATAAAATAAATACCGGTGGCACGACCCTGTTTTGGAAGTTCAGATACTAATCAATATTATTTGAACCAAAAACTGAACGGACGTCCTGGGACACTTCATTGATGTTTTTCAGAAAAGCTGTGCTGACTTCCCTACTTCATAAAGTCATCCTATTTTAGTAGTTTATATAAGTGTTGCCCATCCTCTGTATCAGACTCAGGAAACCTTAAGAAACTATGTGAATATGCCCACTCATGGCTATCCTTACTGGATTTGTGACCCAGATGACAAAATTAACACTCGATGACCTGCAGTTCAGTACCATGATTTTCCCCCCATGTGTTTCGTGATGCCCAAATACAATTAAAAGCTCTTCACAACTAGCCCACATGGAGTTCTCCCAACAAACACAATTCTGAAATCCTGAAAACACAGCAGGTACTCAGTAATTTATTAGGGTACAAAATATTCATTCGGGTCTCTTATTTTAAAAAGCCTTATTTTAGGGGTGCCTGGATGGGCAGTGGGTTAGGGCCTCTGCCTTTGGCTCAGGTCATTATCCCACGGTCCTGGGATCGAGCCCCATATTGAGTCTATGCTCAGCAGGGAGTCTGCTTCCCCCCCTCTCTCTGCCTGCCTCTCTGCCTGCTTGTGATCTGTCAAATATATAAGTAAAACCTTTAAAAAAAATGCGTTATTTTAAAATTTGAACAAAATGAAATGCATGACATAGAAGTTCATTACTTCACCAAGACACCTAAGAACCACAATCAAACCAACCCAAAACTTTAGGACACTTCTTGGGATCTTGATGATCTCTAAACATAGTTATAAAGTCAGTAAAGACTTGAAGATGGGTAATATACCATTTTCCTATGGTGTGAATTTGCTTTTACTGTTCCTGCATGCCCACGAAGGTGGGACATCATACAACCTACTCTATGTTAGGCAAATGTATATCCCATTTCATCTTCCTATCGGTCCTGAAGCTCAAATAGAAGTGTTTCATTTAAGGGGAAGGAAAATGAATCCAGGCATTCTGACTCCACAGTGCCATCTGTTAGACAGATTACCTCCCAATTTTATTTCTTTAAAGACTTCGCTCAGAACTATTGGGGTGCCTGGATGGCTCAGTTGGTTGAAATCTTGCTTTTGGATCTGGCCATGATCTCAGGGTCTGGGCAGGGCATGGAGACTATTTAAGAATTCTTTGGTTTCTGCTCCCTTTGTCCCACTCCTCCCTCCCCCTTGCATGCATACAATGCTGCTAGGAGGAAGAGGAGGAGGAGAGGGAAGGAGGGAGGAAAGAGGAAGGAAGGGAAGGAAGGAAAGGGGGGGGCGAGATGAAGGAATAAATTAATTCAAAACAATTAAGAGTACCCAAATTTCAAATTCTAAGCCAAGGCAAAGAGGTGAATCTACAACATTTACTCATACACTCAGACAATATTAGAATAACTATGATAACGACACAGACACAGCAGCTATTAAATATTTACTATATGCCAGTCACTAAGGATTTCATGTACATTTTATTTAAGCCTGACAACTACTTTATAAGAAAAATTCTATTATTTCTGTTGTACAGAAAAGTAATTTTTAGTATGTATGTATTTCAGTATTTAAGTAATTTGCCTATAGTCTAAAAGCTAGTTTGAGATAATGCAAACCCAAGTCTTCCTTAATCCAAAAATCATACTCTTAACCACTACCTATAATGTCTTAAAAAGTCCCATCTAATTAGCCAAAAAAAAAACAAAAAAAAACAAGATTACAAAAAAAATTTAAAGTTTATCTTCATTCCCTTCAACAACTCCCAAGTTTTTAGTGTCCCATGGATTATATGTTCTATTACAGATTATTTACTCCTAGTTATTAATAAGTATTAACACATCAAAATTCTCAGTAATGATATTCACAGAGGAGAAACAAAATCATACCCAACAAGATAGTTCAGAAATTCTCCAAAACAGACACACCCCAGTTCTTAAATAGTACCCTATACTAATTAAGTACTATGTGTATATCTGTACAAGTATAGAAACCTGTACCCTATAGAAACTTCAACATGAGTTGTCCACACAACTACAGGAACAATATTGTTAAGATCAGCCTTTTGGGGGGTGATGGGAGTCTCTGGAGCTACCCAGGAGCCAAAGCTATTGTATCTCTTTCTCTCTTCCACTTCCTGTTTCAACCAATAAAGTCTGTTCATATCATAAAAATAAAAACATGTATAAATGGGGGCACCTGGGTGGCTCAGTTGGTTGGACGACTGCCTTCAGCTCGGGTCATGATCCTCGAGTCCCGGGATCGAGTCCCGCATCAGGCTCCCAGCTCCGTGAGGAGTCTGCTTCTCCCTCTAACCTTCTCCTCGCTCATGCTCTCTCTCACTGTCTCTCTCTCAAATAAATAAATAAAATCTTTAAAAAAAAATGTATAAATGTTGCTAAGATCAGAGGAAGGAAAGCAGCTCTTATTTGCTGAATGGGCATTGAAAGCCCATTTCCCATTATTTGCTACGGAAATAAGAAAAATTAATTCTGAATAAAAGGTATTGAAGAATATGCTACTGGACTCAGTATAGGAGACAGCATCAGCATCCAACTGCCAAGAATTCAAACTCCTTTTAAAAAAAAAAAGAATCGTAATATTTCAGAGCTGAGAAAAGCATGACTGACTGACTGACTACCCACCTCCTCATTTAATAAAACTAAGAGAGCAAAAATTTCTACACAGAAATTTTCTACAAGAAAAATGAGAATCCATGTTCCATGGTTTTGGGCGGTGGCAAACAACTTAAAAAAGTTCAGTAAACTAACATTGTGGGGTTTTCTTTAAAATGACTTAAGTGTCTGAATCATACATTTAAAGGCTTATCAGAAAACATCTCTGTATTTGGAAAGGGGCAAAAGATGAAGAAGCAAAGCAGGACCAACTTTACACAATTTCTTTTAAAGGTGTGAAAATCAGAGGTGGGCTGGCTCAATTGGAAGAGTGTGCAACTCTTGATCTCAGGATTGTTAAGTTCAAGTCCCGCGCTGGGCATAGAGCTTAATTTAAAAAAAAAAAGTTTGAAAATCAACTGCTTTTCACTTTAGCTAGATACCACTAAACACATTTCATTATAAAACCTGAAAAGATATGCCTTTTGCGTGTCTGAGTTTTCATCCATCAGATCTGCCTGCAGGGGGAACAATCATAAGGATATAGAAATGCCTGAACTCGCAGAGAGCGAACACTATCACTCACAGGGCTCAAGCAAGGTCGGGGGGCAAGCCAGCATGTGTGCCCTAAAGGATTAGCCAATCACTGCTTTGCAGGAATGTAAGACCTATGTTGCCAATGCTTAGAGAGGGAAAAAAAAAATTAAAATCCAGATTTCAATGTGACACGTACTAATTTTCAGTCCCTGGCCCTCTGAGGCTGTGGACTCTCTAAAGTTGGCTTTAGTGCTTCCTTCTCTCACAAATGGGGGAGGGGGGCTGCGTAGGAGAACCCAATACAGGGAACATGCTCACTTTGAAGACATGAGTCTCTTTTTCTATGAAGCATAGCCCCACCTCCATCAAGGACATCTTCTGTCCTCGGAGAGACCGTGAAAGGGCCGTCTGTGTGGGGAACACAGGATGGTCAGCCCCACGGCTGTACTGTACAACGGTCCCGTTTGCCACATGAGCGCCTACCAACGCCTGCTTCAGGGGCTTGGCATATGCAGCCTGACAGAGTGATCTCACCAGAAACACGAAACCAAGTAGGCAAAACAAACCACAGTGTATTTTACATGACTTGCATGGAATAAATCTGTGAACTATAGGTGAGTCATCACATAATAAAGGACTCAATTAGGTTCAGAACAACACACCAGTGTTTTGCCTCATGGTAGCAACTAGCTCACTGGAATCTTGAGAGAGTATAAGGAACATAAAGGACCCTGGTGTACCTGTTTTACTCTTTCCTGCAAGATAATTAATCTTACTAGAAAATTAAACCCAGGCTGCCAGTTGGGCATTTTCAGGGTCAATAATTCTTAAGTTACTAGGATACCAATTAATGATACCCAAGTGGCCTAGAAGAGTTAAATGCCCTTACCCAAAATGGTTGGCCCATTCCCAAAAAAGTGATTCATTCAAGGGCAAAATATTTAAAATAAGAGAATCCTCCAAGATTAACAGCAATTTTATCATATGGGAGCACTTATATAAAAATAAACCCAAAATTCACTGAAGGAAATTTGGTGTCTTATTTAATAAAGAGGAAAGCACCTACATACATGACAGATACAGAAAAATCATGACTTTCCACATTTTATAGTACATAGAACCACCTGATTAATCTCTAAACTCAATACTGAAAGTCCAGCGATTAGGAGGCTGAAGCTCTACTAAAAACACCTAATGATCGGATTAGGCTGCTTATTTTCAAATCCACACATCAGAATGCCTAGCGTGACCCAGGAAATACTTAAGATGAAAATGGTGGGGCGCCTGGGTGGCTCAGTGGGTTAAGCCGCTGCCTTCGGCTCAGGTCAGGATCTCAGGGTCCTGGGATCGAGCCCCACATCGGGCTCTCTGCTCAGCAGGGAGCCTGCTTCCTCCTCTCTCTGCCTGCCTCTGCCTACTTGTGATCTCTGTCTGTCAAATAAATAAATAAAATCTTTAAAAAAAAAAAAAAAAGATGAAAATGGTAAGTCAAACAATTTCTTTAAGAAATTGCTGGACTGGGGCGCCTGGGTGGCTCAGTGGGTTAAGCCGCTGCCTTCGGCTCAGGTCATGATCTCGGGGTCCTGGGATCAAGTCCCGCATCGGGCTCTCTGCTCAGCAGGGAGCCTGCTTCCCTCTCTCTCTCTGCCTGCCTCTCCATCTACTTGTGATTTCTCTCTGTCAAATAAATAAATAAAATCTTTAAAAAAAAAAAAAAATTGCTGAACTTAGTGCCTGCTTCCCATCCCGGTGTCCTAAATAGGAAATAGAGTCCTGCATCAAACTGTACCCCCACACACTCCGATAAACATTTGTTAACAGATTATCTTTCAGACCACAGATTCAACTGAACTAAGAACTTGAGCTCAGCACAGAACAGGAAAATTCCCGTTTTTGCTCCTGTCCTCCCTTGTGCTAAACACAAAGGATAAAGAAGCAAAGAGACACATGATTCTGCCCTCAAAATGTTTTTATCACCTGGAGAAGGACATGGAGGGTAACACCAAGAAGTCCTGAGACAGAAGTCTGGGTACCAGAAGCACGGAGGAGAAGCCATCTCTTTCAGGGTCTGGGGGGGATACAGAAGTGACAAGGAAGCACCAAGCAGGAGGGCTCTAACCAATGCATGGAGAAACAGGTAAGAATCCCATCAAGAAAGCAACTGGGGGAGGGAGAAGTTGGACAGCAGGCAATTGGAAATAATCTAGATTTTTATCTTGGACAATTAAGAGGTACTGCAGGATTTTTTTTTTTTTCTTTAAAGATTCTATTTATTTATTTGACAGACAGAGAGAGAGAGAAAGGGAACAGAAGCAGGGGAGAGGGAGAAGGGAGAAGCAGGGAGAGGGAGAAGCAGACTTCCCGTGGGTCAGACAGCCTGATGTGGGGCTTGATCCCAGGATGCTGGGATCATGACCTGAGCCGAAGGTAGACACTTAATGACTGAGCCACACCCAGACGCCCCTTGCTGAAGGATTTTAAACTAGAATGACTTGATTTGATTTTCATATAATAAAATCACACTCTTGTGCAGCAGTACAGCAGGTAGTTTAAAGAGAAGGAAAAGGGCAGAGAAAGACAGGTTAGAAAGAAGGTACTGGATGGCTCAGTTGGCTAAGCATCTGCATTCAGCTCAGATCACGATCCCGGGGTCCTGGGATCAAGCCCCTGTCAGGCTCCCTGCTCGGCAGGAAGCCTGCTTTTCTCCCTCTCCTACTCCCCCTGCTTGTGTTCCCTCTCTCACTGTCTCTCCGTCAAATAAGTGATAAATTCTTTAAAAAAAAAAAAAAAAAAGTAGTAGTAATAGTAATAGTAGTTACAGCAGTTCAAAGTCAGCTTTAATAAAAATCTGAACCAGGGGCGCATGGGTGGCTCAGTGGGTTAAAGCCTCTGCCTCCGGCTCGGGTCATGATCTCAGGGTCCTGGGATCGAGTCCCGCATCGGGCTCTCTGCTCAGCGGGGAGCCTGCTTCCTCCTCTCTCTCTGCCTGCCTCTCTGCCTACTTGTAATCTCTCTCTCTCTGTGTCAAATAAATAAATAAATAAAATCTTTTTAAAAAATAAAATAAAAATCTGAACCAAAGATGGGACCATGAGGGGACAGAGAAAAGGAGAAGCTTTCAATGTTATTTAGCAGACCACATCCACAGGACTGGGTTGACAAGTGGATAATGCAGGGGATCCAAAGGAATGGAGACTAAAAACCAGGAAGAAGGAGAATGTTTCGTGTGGACCAAGAGGTACAGGAAACCTAACGAAATCCATCAGAGGCGCTGCATTTGAGATGCCTGTGGGGCGTCAACAAGAGTGGGATTAAGATGATCTAGAGCTGAAAAAACTTTCTGCAGTTTTAGGCTAGAAAAATCAATTTAGTGGTCATGAGCGTGCAAGCAGTTAACTCTTGTGTGCAGATAAGATCACCAGCAAAAGGCTGCAGAATGAGGAGAAAAGATGGCTGAAGGCAGAGCCTGGGGAAGAGGTGGGAAAGGCAGCCTCCAGTGGGGACTGTTAAAGCATGTGTGAAGAGGCAGGAGAAAAACCAGACAAGCGAGGGCAGTGTTTCAGGGCACAGTGGTCCACAGTGTCAGAGGCCATGCAGAGGCCAAGCAGGCCTCGCCCGCCTCAAGAGCGCTCTGTGACTCTGTCTACCAGACGTCCAGTGTAGGCAGCACCACCGGGGGCATGGGCACCTGGCAGCCTGCAATGGGTTCCGAGATTACCTGGGAGGAGAGGACGCACACAAAGTATGTTTACTTCTTCCTCAGAGCTTCGGCTAGGAAAGGAACAAGAAAGAGGTAATTAGAGTAAAACAGGAGTGAGGAAAGGCCCGATTGTAACTACAGACTCTTCGGAAAGAGGCAAGGAATGAGGGAAAGGCTTAAAGTAACCAAAAAGGGTGTGCAGGTTCAAGGGCAAGAGAAGGATCAGCTCCTTCTGTGAGATCAAAGGGAAAGAGGTAAATGGTGGATGTAAATACGGATTTGGGGGGTTAGGGAGGTCAATGTAGGAGAGAACTGAGACATCTTGTTCCTGGTGGCCTCCTTCCTTAAGGGGTAGAAACCTCAGAGAAAGCCACAAGGACGCCACGACCAAGACTGAGTTTCAGTCATCATGAATCATCTGTTCCACCCAATACGTGCATTTATCAGGCACTATCAGGAAGGCAAGGCCATGGAGAAAAGCAGAGCTCTTAATGCTTCAAATGAAAGTGTTAAACAAATGATTATTACTCCACAGAAGCCACGTTTTGTGGCAGAAAGAGGATGGGAACTAGGAGCCAAGACTCCCGGTTTCATGCCCCCAGCTCTGCCACTTAGGAGTTCAAATCATTAAACTGCTTAGAGACTCCATTCCATGGCATGTAAAATGGTGATTCATGCCACCGGCCCTAATTCACAAGGTTGCTGTGACAATCAAGAGAGAAACAAATAAACAAGTACTTTGAAATTAAAAAGGGATGGGGTGTGGGTGGCAGTGAAATACTTTCAAGTGCCTTCGTGGCGGGCAGATTTACACCAGAACTGCCAAGCTATGGAATGCGCCCCACAGGAGTTGAGTGCAAAGCCCCTGTGCTGTCAGGCAGGGCTGGGCAGCAGTGCCCCTCAGCAAACCAATTCTTGAAATGTTCTTGATAACATCACCCCTAAGCAAATGCTGTCTTAACACTTGTATATCAGATTTTTAGGGCTTTATTCAAGCTAGCATCTTAACTTGGAATTCCTGGTCCCCTTGATCTGATTTCACCTACATTTCTAAAGCGTACACCAATCACTGTTCAAAGCCTTTCTACTTGCCCAACAGCTCGTTCTGATAACCCTCTTTCTAAATTCTACCTTTTTCCTTAAAGCCCAGTTCAAATTTTAACTCTAATTGCTCCTTCTACCCACCCCCCGCTGAGCTCTTGTTACGTGACAAACGCTGTTCTAAGCATTTGACATGGACTGCCCTCAATCTAGTGGCTCCCCTGTACAGATAAATAAACTAATATCAACACGGCAAGGTCAAGTTTCCTGCCCAAGGTCTCACAGAATTGTAACCCCATGCTGAAATGCCTGCTCTCAAGCCGAATTAATTTCTCCTCTTTATTAAGCACCGGCGCTTGGATAAATTATTTATAAGGAACTGAAAAATCTCACAAACTGTCACCATTCTCAGGATGTAGGCTCATCTCCCCATCGTTCTGCTCTGCCTCTCCCCAAGCACTCTTGCTAGGCTCCTGCGTCTTCTCTCCATGTTCCTTCTCTCCGCTTTACCGCAGCCTGGAATGCACTTTTGCCAATACCCACAACTGGAAGTGCTACAAAAGTCCACCCTCAAAGAATGTACAACTTCCTCTTCTGAAAGACAGCATAATGTAGGGGTCATAGTTAAGAGTGTGGATGCAAGCCAGACTACTCAGTTCTGGATTCCAGAGCCAGCACTTAAGGCCTGGGTAAACCCGGACAAACGAATCTCTCTGTTCCCTCTGTTGAGTCTTTCGGTAAAACTGCAGTAATAACAGTGCCTACCACATGCGATAGATGCAAGGATTAAATGAGTTAATGCACAAAAAGCATTTAGAAATGTTCCCACCATAAAGGAAAAAGAACCGGGTGATCATTAGAAGACCACAATTAGCAGTTCAACACCACCTTGTTCATACGGATGATACTTTGTATTTTTTTATATTATTTAATAAATGTACTGCATCAGTGTCTTTCTCTCCCATTAGCTCCCTTTATATCTAGTGGGTGTTCAAATGCTTGTTGACTAAAAAGGCAGAAACCTAGAATGCAAACAGACCAAACTGTTTCTGACAAGAAAAGAATTCTTAACATTTTTAAACAATGTCAACATTATTTGATAATAAAAAAAAGAACTTTTTCATAAGTTAACATGTTCTCAAGTATGGAAAAAGATAGAAGTAAATTCTACAGCATCAGATTCTGTAAAAAAATAAAAATAAATTTTTTAAGTTTATTAAGAGTTTGTAAGAACTGCAGGAAACGTGAACAACATGGAATGCTTTCTTTAATTCACACAGCTCAATTCACACAGCTCAATTCAAAGCTTCAATTCCGGCCCAATATATATTTTCAGAGTTCTACTATTTGTACACTGGAACACACAAAAAACCTAAGATGATTTATCTAAGGGACAGAGCTAGAAATAGGACCTCTAATTACTTAAATACTGAGGCCTCTAGATTAAAACATTAAACCTCAAAACCCTTCAACCAAAGGATTAAGGAGATTAGAGTGGGCTTGACAAATTACCACAGGGTTAGGGGAAAAAATGCAGACAGAAAGTAGGCCAAGGTTACACAAGGAATGAAATGGAAGTTCAAGAGAAAACTAATGCTGTGTGTGCACCCTGAACCTCTAGGGGGGGAAAGGATTGTCAATCCAGTGATTTCAACAATTAAAGAAAACAGTATCAGTATAAAAATAGCTCTTATAAAGTTCTTGGAAAATGTGAACATGCAGCAAAGTTAACCTCGGAAAATAACCATTTTCAAATAGATCTTGGCAACTGGAGAAAAGAAATACAAGGCCAAAATATAAACTTGTTATGATAACAGAAACCAGGATTCTCTCTTAAAAGGAATTCTGCTTTAAACAGCTCATTAGTATTGGTCACTCCCATCAAACAATCCAAATCAAAGCTACTAACTCGGTCATCAACAGACTTCCCTTGGAATATCTGGTTTTCTGTCCCTGAAGATGATCTGTTGGCTCAAAATAAATCACAGTTCATCTGGACAAGAGCTGAAATGACTCCGGTGGCTACGTGAGAGCCTGGGAGGGCACTCGGCCTGGAAAGATGCTGAAGACTTGAATGTCTACATTTTGGCAAAGGCACAACATGAGGGACCCAGGGGGGATCCAATAACTCTCCACAAACATCTCAAGTGTGAAAACAACAAGGAGGAACAGGAATTTCTTATCCTAGTACCAAATGTACTTCTGGCATTTTGAGAAGGAATAGAACATACAACAAACAAAGAAAACAGCTCCAATTAATAGCACCCAAAAAGACTTTCAAGGTTCAACTGCAAGCTTTCTTCTTGGGCTACTATATATAATTCCATTATTCATAGTAACTAATTTCTAGCAATTTTTGAGCTTCTCAAAAATATCTTGCCTTAGGATGACTGGGTGGCTCAGTGGGTTAAGCCTCTGCCTTCGGCTCGGGTCGTGGTCTCAGGGTCCTGGGATCGAGTCCTGCGTGGAGTTCTTTGCTCAGCAGAGAGCCTGTCCCCTCCCCCCGCGCCTACTTGTGATTTCTCTGTGTGTCAAATAAATAAATAAAATCTTTAAAAAAAAAAAATCTTGCCTATATTACTCAGAATGTTTTCTTCAGAGTTGAAACTGTTTCTTCAAACTCAAAAAACTACCAGGATCAGGAAATTAAAGGCAGCAGCATGCGCACGCGCGCGTGCGCGCACACACACACACACACACACACACACTTTCTCTCTCTCTCTCTCAGGCAAAACAAAATAGTCCATAGGCCCAATCTAATGCTCAGGGCTGTTTGTAGTTTCCGCTCTAAAATTTCTGTCCGTCACTTGCTACTATTTTTTCACTTCTATATTTAGGTATTTGGGGGCTCGAGCATCGAGCCAGCCTCTAAGCAGATCAGTGAGTTACTACTCAATATTTCTCAGAGACTGGAAGTATTCTGCCCAGACACCCAGCATCATCAGGGACTTGTGCACACAGATAGCCAACCCCGCTTTGTTACCGTTTCCTTAACACAAGCATTTAAGTAGAGCAGGTCTGCCCAAGCTAACAGAGTACTAACTCCTGGAATCTAATTTAATTTGCTATGAAAGAGTTACTGTAATAAAAACATCTTTAGAAAACTGAAGAAAGCTAGATAAGCTGGACAAGGTCGTATCAGAATCTTACTCTCCCCACAAGCCTGACAATGTTGGGGACACAAGGAGGAAATAGGGGCCATGGAGAAAGAAGAGCAGACTCTTTGGAGTCTTCCTCCCTCATTCCTTCCCTGGGGCTGCTCTCTTTCAATTCAGCCTGATCTTTTTGTCTGAGGCCCACTTGGGAGACACTGGGACCACCGTGAAGAGGGCGGTCTTCTACCACACTGGGGTGGGTTTTCAGCCCTTGTCAAGTAGTTTTCCTGTCCACACTCCAGAACAAACCTCCTGAAAACCAGAGACGAAGATTCTGGAGCCTACACATACCTGCAGAACCATATCCTGGGGTGGAAGACTAGGGATTTTTATTTTCTACAACTTGTATCTTTACCTGCCTTCCCCAGGCAGTTCTGATGTGCTGCTAAGTTTCGGAATGAACGCAAAAAAATCCTCTTGGATCTGCAGTACTGAGCTTATACCCCAAGAGGACTTGTCACGGTCTCTGCACATCACGTGGCATTAGCGAGTGGCACACACTGCTCCCTCTTCCTGGAATACTGAGGCTGCCTAACCCTTAGCACATCTGCCATGGTCTGAAGGTCTATGTGCTCCCCAAATTCATGCTGAATTCCTAAATTCATGCGGACATCCCAAAGGTGATGGCAGAAAGAGGTGGCGCCTTTGGGCAGAGCCCTTGCCAATGGGATCAGTGCCTTATAAACAGAGAGGGGCACCTGGGTGGCTCAGGGGGTTAAAGCCTCTGCCTTCAGCTCAGGTCATGATCCCAGGGTCCTGGGATCGAGCCCCGCATGGGGCTCTCTGCTCAGCTGGAGGCCTGCTTCCTCCCTCTTTGCCTACTTGTGATCTCTGTCTGTCAAATAAATAAGTAAAATCTTTTTAAAAAAAGAAGAAGAAGAAGAAGAAGAAGTTCCAGAGATCCCAGCTCCGTTCACCAAGTGAGAAAACGCCAACTAGAAACTAGGAAGAAGGTCCTCTTGAGAATGTGATTGCTCCTAGTGCCTTGACCCTGGACTTCCAGCCTTCGGAACTGCCAGAAATAAATTTCTGTTGTTTATAAGCTACCCAGTCTGTGGTACTTTGTTCACAGCAGCCCAAACAGACTAAGGCAACCGCTCACTTCTGTGACTTTTACTCGCTATTTAGGTCTTGTTTGAATTCTTCTCGGAGCTCCTTCATTGTAAGCCACAGCCCCTCTTTATCCCTCTTACAAAAGATTGTGGATTCCTTCCTTTACAGTGCTTGTCCAAGTTCTTACAATTTGATCTGAGTGGCTATCTACACGATGTAGGTTCCTAACTAGACTGTCAAGGTCCAAGAGGCTCAGAACCATGTGTTTTGCCCACCGTTTTAACCCCACGCCCAGCACGAGGACTGCTAGTAGGTGCTCTGTGTATTTTAGTTCGAAGGTGCAGAGTTGATGATGTGTAAAGGGGAGAATGAACTACTGAACCTCACATCAACAGGATACGTGACACCAACACACCAAAGCTGAACTGCCTCAAGGGTTAGTTGCTCTTTTCAAGGTTTAAGATAATAAGAGAACTAATATGGAAGTAGGAAAGACTATTTGCACATATGAATGCACAGTGAGTCACTATTACACAATTTTCCACTGTGGATTAATTTGTACTGTTGGGCTGGCAGTTTATTGAAAATGGAAGGCTCAGTTTAAGAATTGCATGAGTCAAGATAGTCCAACAATGAATTCACAACTGCAGGTGACACCCAGGTTTTGAAAACGAGGTAGAAGCTTTTGGTAACAGATATCATTCCTCACTGATGCCATAAGAGGCCACAAGGAAATCAGAGATCACCAGGACTCAAAACTGGATTCATCTGGAGGGGTATGGCACAGGGCCACGTAAGGAAATAGAAGCAGTGGCAAATTCAAGTTTATAGTAAGTTCTCCAGATGCCAGTCAGTTATTTGAATAAATTAAGATAACTGTACCATTTACATGAACACCTCAAACGAAGTGGGGGGAAAAAAAAAAAAAAAAAACAGAAAGCAACCATTTCTACTACTTTATAAGCAGAGTCTCATGTTCCCAGCATGGTCTTCAGTTTGTTTCTGAAGACCCAACCCATCTTCATTGCTTCCCACCTGCTTACTGCCCCTAGCCAAGCGTAAGCTGAGCCAGAAAGGGCTTGCTTGCTTCAGGGAATTTTCAGGCAGGTCTAGTCCTAAAGCTTTAAATACCTATTACATGCAAATGTAGCCCAAACGTATCATTTCCAGTCTTAACATTTTTTTCTGAACTGGTCTACAACATGTCGCATCTACCTGGACAAATGATGACATCTCAAACTTAATATCTTATCTACTCAGACCTCTTGGTTTTCCCTCCAGACTTGTTCCGCTCAGGTCATGCCCACCTCAGCAGCAGTGACCATCCCGGCATCCAAATCCATCAAGTCCAACAATCCTTGGTGTCTCACTTTCCCTCACCTCTGGCGCACTCCCACCTCTGGTCAACCAAAGCCCTATCAGGTCCCTGCCCAAAACATCTGGAATCTGCCTGGTCCACTCCTACTATCCTACTCCAAACTGTCATCATCTCTCAAGCCCTACTGGTCTCCCTGCTTCCAACCCTGTCCCTCAAGCCGTTTCCTACCCAGAAGCCAGAATGATTTTTTTCAGAAAAGGAAGATCCATCTCTGCCCCGCTCAAGACCTTCCAGCAGTCTCCATTCGTACTTAATAAGCCCAAGTAGAAAGATCACAGAACTGAGAGCTTGAGCTCCAGCTCTGCTACTAACTGTAAATTTTGGCCAAATTCTGCGACTTCCTCCTCCCAGGCTTTAGTTACAAAATGAAAGGGCTGTACATTTAGCTACAGAAGTCTAAAATTCTAAACCCAGTACACAACTTAAAATGCCCATCTTGGCTTATTCCATTTCTGTGTCAATAAAATATCTATTTCATAAAGCTTGTATCTAATCCCCCACTCCCCATCCTGGGGCCTATGCTCAGGAACACAAGACAGACATGCCACAGTTTATCTCTCACTTTCACCTGGTATCTTTGGGTGGAAAAGAGGGATGGGGCAACTGGGTGGCTCAGCTGGCTGAGCATCCAACTCTTGGTCTCAGCTCAGGTCTTGATATCCGGGTCATGAGTTCAAGCCCTATGGAGCCTACTTTTTTTTAAAAAAAAAAAAAAAAGAGGGATGCCTAGGTGGCTCACTCAAGTCAACCATTTGCCTTTGACTCAGGTCATGATCTCAGAGTCCTGGGATCAAGCTGAGCTTCAGGCTCCCTGCTCAGTGGGAAGTCTTCTTCTTCCTCTGTCCCTCTGCCTCCCCTGCCATCACTTGTTGAGTCTCAAATAAAATTAAAAGAGGGATAGAGAGGAATCTCAGCCTTCCGCTTGGGCAGGTCCATCTTATATGGCAACTCTACTGCTAGAAAATGTCCATGTGAGATCACCGAGTCTTGGCTATACCCCTCTACCCCTTCGATGGGTCATTTCAAGCTGCTAGACATCTTCCAGTTGACACAAAACTCAAACTGACACGCCCACAGAAAAACCAAGGGCAAATTTTTGTGAGCCAGGCCTCAATGTGGTCGGATTATTGACCTTTTGGGGCCCCTGCGTGACTCAGTCAGTTAAGGATCTGCCTTCAGCTCAGGTCATGATCCCAGGGTCCTGGGACTAAGCCCCACACTGGGCTCCCTGCTCAGCAGAGAGTCCACTTCTGCCTCCCACCCCCCAACCATACTCTGTCTTTTCACTCTCTTTCTCAAATAAAAGAATAAAACCTTAAAAAAAAAAAAAAAAAAGAATATTGATGTTTTGATCATTTTTGTCCTGTAGGATTCTAGGAAAGACCAAGTTTTAACTGTTGGAATGACTTATTCCAGAAAAGAGTATCATTTTTTAGGAGAACCAACTAAAATATACAAACCACATTTGTCTCCCACAAAATGCAAGGGCAGTGTGGTGTAAAGAACTCACATGGACGTGGCTTGAGAATGAAGGAGGGCCAGGCAGTCGAGACAATTTTCCCAGTTTGGTTCATTTTTTAAAATACTGTTTCGTGGAAGCCGTAGGGAAGGGGGTGGCAGCAAAGAAACAAACCGCAAAACCCTCAAACCCAGAAAGTCAGAAAAGAAAACCTCCTCTGACTTGCCTTAGGACAAATTAAGCAAATAAAGGAAAACCACTTAGCTGTCCCCACACCCCTTCTCTCAGGGCTACCAACAGCCAACTTCCTCTATCCCCCATTCTCTAGCCTTCTTCCCCACTGTCACAGTCAGAAACAGCCCTAGATACTCCTAATATTCTGGTTCTATATCCAGAGTTTACTTGCTCGGGGGTGAACTCCCTGCTTTTTTGGAGCCCCATCTCTATGCCTTCCTTTGATTCATTAGAATATTAAAATTTGAGATCTTAATACCCCTGCTTCCTAGACTGATGCCCCCTCCACTCTGAGATCTTAGCTCTGAACTCCCCCTTCACATCGGCTGCGCGGCGCCCTCCATCTGCCCAGGGACTCCAAGGCAGTTGGTACTACAGCTGGTACTAGCATGAGAACCCTGAACAGAAAACCAGACAGAGCCATCATATTAAAATGAATGCTCGCTGCAAACACAGGCCAGACACAGAAAGGTTTACATCTACTCAATCTACTGCCAGCAGATGACCCTGTGCCAGGAAAACCCATTCTCCAATCACCAAACCTAGGGAGGATTTTGCTCATTTCAAAGATCCACTCAGAAAATACTCAAGGGCCATCTGGCATGGTCCTAGGTTTGAAATACACACTAAATCTGAGCAGCTTTGAGGCCTTAGAGAAATCTCAACTTGGCTTATCTTTCACCAAGGAAGGAAAAAGTTAACCAGGACTCTCCTCTGGAAGGTCTACTGGAAAACCGATTGGTTGACCACAGTAACTAGGTTCCCAGCTTTAAGGCTGACATCTGAAACTTTTCCCAAATACCAAGCAGTAGGACAGTTGGCACTCAGTTGTTCTAATTGTTTCTGGTGTGGAGGCTGACCTACACACTACTAGACTATCATCGCCCCTGTGGCAGGGACCAGTACTGGCTTGGCATTTCATCCCCCCCACACACACTTAAGACATATGGTCCAGCACTTGGTAAACAATGTAAACATTTGCTGATTTTTCCTAAATTTGCTTTAAACCAATTTTTAGTTGCTTTTTATTTTTTTTTTTTAAAGAAAATACGTTTAAGGAGCGCCTGGGTGGCTCAGTGGGTTAAAGCCTCTGCCTTTGGCTCAGGTCATGATCCCAGGGTTCTGGGATCGAGCCCCACATCAGGCTCTCTGTTCGGCAGAGAGCCTGCTTCCCTTCCTCTCTCTGCCTACTTGTGATCTCTGTCTGTCAAATAAATGAATAAAAATCTTTAAAAAAAGAAAATACGTTTAAATTTCCCTCTCATCGGTTTTTTAAACTGGGAAAACAGAACATACCTTATTTGACAAACAAGGCAAAGAAATTCACACTAAGTTCTTCACTGAAAAAATTATAAAGCAGGCTGACTGGCCATTATGAGGGGGGAATATCTCACTTCATTCCACTCCACCCTAATTTGCTGCCTACCTCTCCTCCCAGCACAGCACAAGTATCTCATTACGGTGAATCTTCATGACTTGAGGTTAAATGTAGAGCTCTGCCAGCTTGATCGCTTCCACCACTTGCTGTCCTCCCCCTTTCCCATTTTTCCCTCAGCCTCCACACAAGCCCCATTCTGAAGACATCCAGACTCACTCCACCTCAACAGCTGACTGTGGACAGAGCGGAACCTCTTCTAAACCAAAAGCTGACACCCCAGAGGAACAGATTTTCCTCCTTCAAGATAAGGGTTATCTTTCCTGGAGTCTGTTTGGTTTTGTTTTTAAGCCTTAAGGAATTTTTACCTTCAAGCCCCAGGTAAGGCTGCTATCTGGGTGCACACAGAAGCCTTTGAGCAATGGATATGCAAATTAGAAGGTTCATACAATAGCTGTGACTAAACCAAGGACATTACCTTAACAGATAAGCTTTCAGACAAATTCACTTCAAACATTCCACTTTGCACTACTAATCTGAATTTTGGAGTAACTATTGCTAATTTAGAATTTCACTGATAAGATGTGGGCCCTGATTCTCTTCATTCAAATACAATGCAGCCATTTACCAAAGGAGAAAGGAATTTTTTTGTTGTTGTTTAAAAAGATAAAAGTATTTTGATCACTTGAAAAAAACATTGCTGAATAGCTTTCTATATCGTCTTTGTGACTCACTTCAAAGGAGACACCCCCAGTCTAATTAGGTGGTAAATAAAAATACATTAGAACAGAACTTTAGTTTCAGATTTTCTTGTAATTTACAAGGAACACATCTTTAGAAATACTTTGCTTTCAACATTTTATTCTCTTATTCTTACTTTTTTATGCTTTGGATCTCAGAAAAAAATCAACTGGAGTTGAGGAAGTACCCCCGCCTTTTTTTTTTTGCTCTACAATGTTAAATAAGTCAGTGTTCAGGGTGGCTGGGGTGGCTCAGCCGTTAAGTGATTGCCTCTGGTTCAGGTCATGATCCCTGGGTCCTAGGATGGAGCCCCACATTGGGCTCCCTGCTCAGCGGGAAGCCTGCTTCTCCTCCCACTCCCCCTGCTTGTGTTCCCTCTCTCTGTCAAATAAATTAAAAAAAAAAAAAAAGAAAAAGAAAAAGTCAGTGTTCCCCCAAACAAGTAAAAACAAAAACAAAAACAAAAAACCATGACAGCTCAAAATCCTCCTGAACCTTTCTCATGATAAATACCATGACTTGGTTATGGGCCATACAGGTGTATACATTTTTCAAAACATAGCAAACTGTACTCTTAATCTCTATTTCACAGCATATAAATTATGGTTCAGTAAAAAAACTGAAAAACAACAACAACAAAAAACCTTCCTGAAAATCACATTTCAGTATCTGTTAGCGAAAATTCCTTTCAGACCTGAGTTCTCTGTGGGGCAACAAGATCCTAAAGCCAAAAAGGAATCTCACAACCCAAAAGCCATTGATACCCAGGAGCCCAGTTCTCCAGAAACTATCTCGAATTTTCCTTCACACTGGAATTGCCCCCCATACAAAATTCCACTCACCTCAGCTGACTGAGACGGCATCTTCAGCTTGGTGAGCTTGGCTTTGGCAGGCACTTTTAAGTCTGTTTTTTCAAAGGTCTGTTGCCGGTAGTCTTCCGGCAGTGGTTTCAGTTCAGGAGACTCACTAGGAGCCTGATCTTGACCATCCATGGGCCGGACATAAGCCGTGGGCTTCTGCTGCATTGCAACAGTTTTTGAGGGGAGGGAGGGTGGGGGGAAAGTCTGAGAAGGTGGCTGGGGAGGGGCCACGCCAAGGCTGGCAACTGCCACTAAACTGTCTTGAGCAGTCTCTTTATCGTGGGCCTTTACCACGAGGTCTTTGGGAGATTTGGCCGGGCAATAGCCTTTGCTGTTACTGTTACTGCTGTGAACCTTGCTGCTTCCTTGTGTCCTGGGAAGAGTTTGCTGGTTGGAATGTACAGGTGACAGTGGGGGAACCGGAGAAGGCAAGCAGAGTAAGGGAGCGAGCTCCCTCTCTGGAGCCAAGCCCGTCACCAGAGCACAGCGGTCTCCATCAGCTCTGCGCTCACCCTTTTTGTGATGACTGGAGCCACAGCCCTCCTGACTGAGGCGATCTTGGGTCGGGTGCTGGCTGTCTGGTGGGCCATAGCTTTTGACATGAGGATTTGACATTGGTTCCATTCTTGGCTGTGCCATCTTTGGATTGTGGCTAATGTTACCAACAGGAAGTGGTCCAGAGGCAGGAGTGTTAACAGGCTGGTGGTGGGCACTAGTGTGGAAGGAGTGGGGTGGAATGCTGCTCCCCTTCTCAGGAAATAAAGGGTATCTTGGCTTTCCCAACCTACTTTCAGAAGCATCCAAGTGATGAGGGTGGGACTTGGTACTAAGGAACTCCTTCATTTCTTCATAGTTTCCCAACATGTTCTGTATTCGACTGGATAGCTCATCACCTTTTTCTGTCTGGAAAAATATAGCAGAGTTAGATACAGGGGTGGGGGGTGGCGGAGGGCACTAAGGAAAATCAGCATTTAATAAATAATGTTACATAGTACCATTTAAAGGAAGAGGAAAAAAAAAAAAAAAACTTCAATTTAATGTGTAACCTAACTTTTAACATGCAGTTTAAACTCGGTTCCCCTATTGAGAAGTCTATTTTTTTTTTTTTTTGAGAAGTCTATTATTAAAGACAGGAGACTAACATTACAAAAGAAGATCACAAACTCTAGCAATTTGAATAACAAGATCAGAGAATATTCATAGTTGGTTTTCAAAGACAATCTAAGATAAGTTGTCTTATTTCCACATATATGGCCCTTGTTCAAACTCACTTTCATCACAGAGTTAAATATGGTGATAAACCAGGCTTTCTAGTATTCAATAAATAAATAAATAAATACCTTATAGGGCTCTCCAAAAAGGGGGATCTTTTCAGGAAAGGCCTCTTTCTCTTGGTGAGCTTCTTGGTTGCGTCTCTCCTTCTCTCTAATTCGAAGCAGGTTTCTGTCTTCATTGTACAAGCTGTTTCAGATGCCACAAAAGAATAAAAATAATGAAATGTATCAGTGTCCAAGTTTTGCTATGCATATGTGCATGTGTGAGGGAGACCAGGAGAGGTCAACAAGCAGTGATGACAAGGGTAAGGTTTTCAAGAAGGCCTAAGTCCCTCAACCCACGCCTGGATTAAAGGCTGTGACTCTCCGGCCTTGGGTCCTGGCTCCAGAAACCTAAGCATTCACTCTGTAAGACTGACTCCAGACTGACTCCAAACTTAACAGTCTTTTATAGGCAGTCGTGGAACAGAGACAAGATTAATGACATTTTTACTTTCAGCTTGCAAAATATGGGGTAGAGGTAGGAGCTTTTCATCTGACGGAGTCAGCAGGATGTGAACTTTAAGAAAGGCTGTTTTCCTGGATCAGTATTATACATTTTGGAAGATTAGAATCAAAAGGCTTATTTCATAATTAAAAGATTACCAAGCACCCAAAACAGTATTTACTTTATTCTCAGCCTATTCTACTGGGAGTGTCTTGGCATGTTAAACCCCAAAAGATAATTTTTATTTCTCCTTTCAAATGTCAAGGATGGGAAAATCCAATCTTAGATATCAGCTTTACCTACCAAGAAATCTGATAATCTGATTGCCCTACTTAAACCACATAAAAATACATCCTAAATCATCCGCCCTAGCACCAAAAGGGTTAAAAATGCATTCACTGACAAATGGCAGAGAAGGAAACCAAGGAGAGTGCAGTTTTAGCCAGCAGGTAAACCAAAGTGGGCCTGCCTCAGGTGGGCAACACAGGCCACACCCTCCTGACCCCCCACATGGGATATAGAATAATGAGAAAAGGAACTATAAACTGAATTTTTGCCCTCATACACTTGCTTCCAGGGCAGCTATTGAATCTTCTCCCCCAACATTATGTGAATAAGGAAGAAGGAAAACATTAAACCATCCTGCTAAAACTGTATGTACCTTTAGAAACTCATAGTCCTGATCTCAGACACCCTTTTTTCCTGACCTCTCTGCTCTCATGACTTCTCTTATTTCCTCTGCCAAAACCCTCTTATTGCTCTCCCTGCCTCCCCAACATCTTGTCCCTCTAAACTAGCTTTTTCATGGACATAAGCACAATCTAAGGTATGGTTCTCGTGCCACTGTCCACATTTTAAAATACCAGGCATTTGGTGGCTCTTTGTTGATGCAGAATAAACTCGAAATCCTTGCTTTGGCGCTAAAATCCCCCCAAGAATCTGGAACAGATCTACTCTAGATATTACCCCCTACTGTTTCCCTGCAGGCCTGCCCATGCATTCTAACCAGCCAGCCATGTCCATTCCCCAAATATATCCTGTTAAAAGCAGTCTTTTGCATTCCACTCCCCACCCCAGAACTCTGAACGATAACCAATTCTTCCAAGACCAGCTTGCCCATGAAATAGGATTCTCCTGCAAACCATCTCTGTACTCCGCATTCCAGACTATTCCTTACTCCTCCTTGGTATCCGGGACTTGGATGCTTTCATTCTAATCACACACATTTCCTCTGCTTCGCTCTCAACCTCACATCCCCATCCCCCGTTTTCAGCTACCAGCACACCTCCTGAGTGGTTCCCAGGATACCCACTCTAAAGGCTTCCTCAAACCCACCAAGCCTGTGCTGATGGAGGATACTGATTGCTTCTCTCTTCTCCTCACCTTTCCCCCAGAATGTGAACTCCATCAAAAGAGAACCTCTCATTTATTTCTCCCCTGATGCTAATGCATGGTACTTTACACAGAAACTAATCATTAAATACTTTCAAATTAAAAAAACAGCCACTATGCTTCAGTGTATTTTTTTAAAACTTACTTGTAATTAAATATACAAGTTAATTTTATTAAAACAGCCATTTTAAAAAGTGATGTTCCTTTTTTTTTTTTTTAAGATTTTATTTATTTATTTGATAGACAGAGATCACAAGCAGGCAGAGAGAGGCAAGCAGAGAGAGAGGAGGCAGAGAGAGAGGAGGAAGCAGGCTCCCCGCTGAGCAGAGAGCCCGATGCAGGGCTCGATCCCAGGACCCTGGGACCATGACCTGAGCCGAAAGCAGAGGCTTTAATCCACTGAGCCACCCAGGCGCCCCAAAAAGTGATTTTTCTTTATCTCCATAGCCTTAAGGTGGTAGGGAGTCTAAGCTACTCGGCTATATTCACCTAGATGTGGAAAAGAATTCCCTGCTTATTTAGACCACCACAACAAAAACTTTTCCTAAAGGATGGATATCTCGATGGCCTACTTTATAGAACTACAAAGGGAACAATTTATGTTAAAGTCAACATACTGAAAAGAGGAGAAAAAAACTAAATCAGAAACTGGCTTTGGAGTCTTCTTTAACAGAGCTTGAATCTCACGTATTTTGGACAGTCAGGTTTATCTCTGATTGAAAGAAGCACAGTGGACTTGACCACTCAGGAATTCCTTTCGGTAATTCCTCAATGGCTTTTTTTTTTTAAAGGAGGGTTGATCAGGAATTAACTTTTTTCCTTCAAACTTTGTTTGCAGAGGGGGTGGGGAGCGCAACTGTCCTGAAGGGACAAGCGTCCCTTTTCCAAAGCTCCGTGGCATGAGGACCCTGCATGGGGTGCACACAGGAGGAGAAGCAGCTTCCCCAGGGCATCTGCTTTACCATTTTTTCCCTTCCTGATTCTGCGGGTTCCAACACTAGAGTCCCGGTCCACTTCTGAATTGCTACCTTTGTCTCCAAAAAGGTAACCCCAAATGGCAAAATTCTCAGCTCCAAATTGAAAACTGGGGTGTGAACAAGCAAGGTCTCAACCATCAGGCCGCCTGGGGTAGGATTCTCCTGCAAACCATCTCTGTACTCCGCATTCCAGACTATTCCTTACTCCTCCTTGGTATCCGGGACTTGGATGCTTTCATTCTAATCACACACATTTCCTCTGCTTCGCTCTCAACCTCACATCCCCATTTTCCTATCAATGCCACACATACCTGTAAGAAAAGCTACTCTGGCTTAAAAGTACTGAAGCGTTTCTAAATTGATCAGCACCGCCTTTTCTCAGTATCAGTTCGGTAAGTTTTCCCACACACCTCTAGGTTTCAGTTCTTAAATAATAAAAATTGCTATGGAAATAATAAGAACCCAATTTTACAACATTCCGAACACTGGCTTATTGCTATGTGATTCAAAAATCAAGGTACCTCCCACAGGGAAGAAATCCCATTAAATTAGGGACTCTGTTTAATTAAAGGTTTTACTTCATTAGATTAAAAAAGTTAAAACCCACATCAAGATTTTTATTGGCAGACATGTGTAATACTATACCAATTTTGAAACAAGCTTTGATTTTTATTTATTTATTTATTTTTAAGATTAACCACTACCCTTCTTCAAGTGAAAAACCCAAAAAATAGTGAGATGAGAAAAGACCTCACAAGTGGCCATGGTAGGATGAGTTTTAGGAGGTCTAGACTTTGTGAAAGAAACTCACTCTCCCCCCTCACCCTCCCTTGGGTCTCACTCCCCAAGACTCTGGGCAGGACAGAAGAAGGCAGAAGAGACAGGAAGTGATGAGTTCACAATTCCCAGGACTACACTGGATAGGCTGTGGGCTTTCACTCTTCTGGACTGTCTACCTTCTCCTTGCCATTGACCAGGTTTTACGACTTGTACTGGGGAGAGCTTTCTGGTTTATTTGGCTTTTACTTCCTGTAGGTTTTCAACAGTTTAAAGAATGGTTTCTTAAGGTTCATAAGCAATTTTTTTCACAAATATCTTCTTTTTCTTGGTTCCATTTTGGTATCAGGGGAAACACAAATTTTAAAAGTATCAACATAATAGTAGCATAAATAAGTAAATCACTGTTCAGCCTTACACATCATTTTTAATCCAAGCTACAAGAAAAGAACGGGTGGATGGAAAATTTTCAATGAGGGGATTTTAGGTAGCAGTACATGTTCTACATGATTCACAGACTGTTAATTACCTTTGAATAATTACAAGTTGGCTATCACTTCATTTAATTAAAGGTGGCGTTTCTCCTCTGGTGTAGAGGAGAAAACATTCTCCCTCTCAGATAACCTCATCCCCACATCAGCCTTCATCAGCCTTTCAGGGTCAGACTTCCTCATTGTTCCACACAGAACAGAGTGAGGCACAAGTGCTCCTTCCCTGCTCCCCACAGAGCATTTTGTATTAGATGAGGAGTTACCAAACCAGTGAGCACTAGAATCACCAGGAGAACCTGCGGGAACGTGGAGAGCAGAGACTTACCCCGCACCCCGAGTTTCTGAGTCAGTAGATCCCATGCAGGGCAACTTTCTGGGTGGTTCTGAGGAGTACAAGAGAGCATATTCTTCCTGGGCTCTATGGATCACTTTAATAAAACTTACCCAAAACAGGAGCAACGATGACAGCAACGCAGGCTGCCAAGGACTGCCACCACTTAGTGTCTGTTATTCGGTCAACACTGATGTAGGCACATCAAACCTGTCCCCTAATTAATTTTCACAACACCTCCATGAGAGGGAGAGTATGACCCCCATTTTCCGGTTGGGGGGAAAAAAAGATAAAGCTCAGAAATTAATCTGCAGTAAATGATAGACCTTAAAATTCGAATGCAGGTCTGCTTGGCAAAAAAGCATGTATTCTTAATCACAGTTCTGCTACCAAGTTCTGCACAGCAAGGCTGTATTAAGTAGGGCAACAACAAAGGCAGCGTGCTGTACGTGTGTTCACTCACAATCACTCGTAATTCCTTGTTCTCAAAGATAAGCAAGGTTTTATCCCTGCCAGCAGAGCAATCTCAGAACCACAAAATATGTTTGGTTAAATGTATCCACACAGGTCTGTCTTTGCTGACCGACCTGACACAGAGCCCTTGGAGAGAGGGCCGGCCGGCAGCATGAAGTTACTCCTCCAGTTAAAAAACTGCATTACAATTCTTATTTTAGAGGGTTTTGGTTTGGTCTGGTTTTTTTGTTTGTTTGTTTTGTTTTTTGAGCCCTTTTTAATTTACACATTTGAGGTCCCTAGCCCCATGATAACCTCTGGATTCACAAGTCATCTCCAATGTGCTAAGGAGCTCTTCACATCCATTTCTTTTAAGGACGGGCTGTAAATAAACTTGCACCAAACCTGCCATTCTACGCCTGACATCAGCCCCCGCCCCCCGCCCAGGAACTTCTGGCCACTGACCTAGGCCATGTTGCATGGGCCACGATGCCTGTTGTCTGGTCACCCCAGAAGTCCCCACCTAGGGAGAAAAAGGCCACCAAGTCAGAGGAGGCTCTGAAGCAGTGACAGCACTCACAAACAAGGCCCCAGGGGTAGAGGGTGTGTGTGCAAAGTCTGACCCCCAGAGCAGATAGCCAGGAGTTCCACCACAAATCCACGTAAGTAAAACAGGGACTGTCAGTCGCCACACTCCTGCTTTTGAGACATATACTACTGTCCACCAGCTGCAGAGGTGCAGTGCTGATTCATCAGAAAGATCCCTGCAAAATGCAGCAAACTACCTCCCTCCACTTTTATTATTTTCTTTTAAAGATTTTTTATTTATTTATTTGACAGAGATCACAAGTAGGCAGAGAGGTAGGCAGATAAGAGAGGGGGAAGCAGGCTCCCTGCTGAGCAGAGTCTAGGATCATGACCTGGGCCAAAGGCAGAGGCCTTAACCCACTGAACCACCCAGGCGCCCCTTTGTTGTTTTTGTTGTTGTTAAGCGAACCAGGAACCAAAGGGGAAGCCCTAGGCTTGAGTTTCCAGAGCCTGGTGTGCCCTGCAGAACACAAGTGCACAAGCCATTGCAAAGGGGGACTGTGTCACAGACGCCTCCAGCGACCAAATTCTCCGCTGCTCTCATCTATCTACACAGGAGCCGGAGCGGCGCTGGGAAATGGAAAACCTGCCAGGATGCTCTCACTTTCTGAGAGGTGGTGAAACTCCTGAGGAATTTCGAGCTGCCCGTTCAGCCCCTGAACGCAGTCATTTAGTCAAGCCCATGCTGAGGCCTGTTGGGGCCCACTGACTCTGACTTTTCAAATGCTCCTCCTTGGGGTTGTGGGTGGGTGTGGGTGTGGGTGTGGATACAAGGACAAAAATCACAGCTCCGTAGGGACTAATGAGAGCAATCCTCTTTCTCACCCTGCCTTGCACTGAAAAAGGAGAGGAACAGACGTGGAAAGAGAACAGACGGAACCAGGAAGGCCCACGTTGAGCGTGAGCTGAGGGGCAGCACGCGGCTAGGCCATCGTCTGGCTGGGAGCACCTTCTTCCAGGCTGGAGCCCACGGGCCCTGCTGCTAATCTAGGTTAGTCATGCAGGATCGCTGGATGCCACTGGGCGCTTCCATGGCAACACTGGCCCACGGGGCAGGCTGTGCACAGCTGACTACCCATTTATCACCCTTGACTGGCCACTTCACACAGACCTGCCTCTGATAGATGGGACCAACTCTCTAGAACTCACGTTTAAAAGTTTAATTCTCCCTTGGGGGACAGAGTGTAATTTCTCCAGTGTAGTCATCTCCCGAGGCATGGAAGAAACATTTGGCCGGAAGGGAAAGAAAAATCCTCAAATCAACAACGTGCGTTCATTTTGGAAAAGGAGTCTTTACTGCTTTAGGAGCAGCACTACACCATTCTGATTTGAATATACAAAAGATCAAACAAAATGAAAAACTCTCAAATCTGTTCACAAAAGTTGGTTAACCCTGCTTTAGAGACAGTGACAGAACATATCACAAACCAAGAGACAGAGGATGGCAGGTTTGGGATCTTACTCTTGTGCAAGCAACCTTTCTATTTTATTTTGAAAACCACCCCTTTTGACTTTTACAGTCTATCTTCTGGCCCTTTTTTCCCCAGGTTTCTCTAGCCGGGCAATCTAGCATCCAGGAAACATTTTTCACACACTACAGAAAAAAGTCAATATACTTCAAAGCACAAAGTTTGCTTTGTCATTAAAACTGTATCACTCATCAATACAAGTTAAACATGAGACATCAACACGGCTCCATGTTAGAATGAAGAAGTGTTGCTTCAAAGAATGGAAAATCTTTTCTTCTGCTTTGTGCATATGAAAGAATTTGCAACAAGCTTTCTCATAATAAAAATCACGAGGCTAAATCTTCCAAAGATTTCACCTTTATTACTTCCCCCATCACCTAACACACACGACACAAAGAAAAAACAATCAAAGACTTAATCCTTAATTTCAAAAACCAAATCTGATTTAATATAAAAGATAAGTATCAGCCAAGTGAAACGACAAAACAGCATTATGTCACTGTTGTTTTCCTGGAGGAGCTCCCAGAGGATCTTCTCAAAGTAACAGCTCTCTGCTACTCACTTCTGCTTGCCACAGAAGACTCAGCCTCATTAGAATACTGCAAGAGTTGTACAGAACTCCATTTTGCAAAATTCAATCAACCTTTAAGATTTTTTTATGCAATTTAAAGGCATACTATAAGCTTTAAACTTAGTGAGAGAGCCTCTACCCAGGCTAACTTGAGTAAAAGTCAGTCACTTCCATCCTAATGAGAGTCATGTTAATTTACCTTTCAAAATCAATCTGCCACTTACTTTGCTGCATGCATGTTAACATGTAGCAAAGGTCTGAAAGGATTCACTTATAAAAATCAAGGAGCACCAGGTTAGGGTGGAGGAGGTAAGTGGTAGTGCGGTGGTTTAAGGAATATTTTAACTTTTTTCTTCCCCACAAGAAAGTATCCATTTACTATTTGTGTAGTTAAAATTTTTGATTAAAAACAAAAGAAAATGCCTTGTACAACATCAAGATCAGGACTAAAGAAATACCAAGGTGTTCAACATTTTGTCAGTAATCCTCACTGGAACCTATGAACACAGTTTTGGACGCTGGACTCAGTCTTCTTTTTTTTAGTATTTTATTTATTTGACAGAGAGAGAGAAGGAGATAATGAGAGAGGGAACACAAGCAGAGTGAGTGAGAGGGAGAGAAGCAGACTCACCACTAAGCAGGGAGCCCAACTCAGGGGCTTGATCCCAGGACTCTGAGATCATGACCTGAGTCGAAGGAAGCCGCTAAAGACTGAGCCCCCCCAGGCGCCCCTAAATATGTCTTTTACCTTTTTAAAAAAATATTTTAGTTATTTGAGAGAGCATGCGCACAAGCAGGGGGATCAGCAGAGGGAGGAGGAGAAGGAGGATGTGGGACTCAATCCCAGGACCCCGGGATCACGACCTGGGCCGAAGGCAGACGCTTAATGACTAAGCCACCCAGGCATCCCTGGACTCAGTCGTCTACCATTACTAATAATTATAGGCCACCTGCATAAGGCAGTGCATTAAAGACTATGTTCCAAAGTCCAAACACAAGCAGCTGTTATTTAGAAAAGTAGTCTTATCTCAATAGATCATAAATATATTTCAAGAGGCATATTTACCCTATAGATGGAAAAGCACAAGAATCTGTCTTCTCCAATGGTCTTAAAAGGCCAGTGAGGAAAGCTGTGTGGGTGGGGATACACAGCTGTAACAAGAGGAGGATGAGGGGAAGGGAAACAGATGACCAACTGAATTCTATGTGTAGGACATAGTCCCTTATCTTCTAAACATGTTTTTTTTTTTAAATGCATTTTAACATTAAAAAAAAAAGAAGAAGAACTAGTACTGACTGAAGGAGGTGATCATGCAAATGGCACAATTACACAAACCACAACAGTAACCGCTCCTGACCTTGAAGATTCGACAATCTATATGCTAGGGGTTAGTAAATATGCCATTTGAAATGTGAAGATATTAATGTTACTGAGAAATTCCAGAAAACGGCAGTCTCTCGGAGGGATCCCTAAAATGCTGACAGTTCTTACTTCCAGTTAACTGAAAGCAGATACAGAAATCACCTTCCCTTTCCCCAGTGGCAAAAGGCTCACTAGAGATAAATCTGCCACCTGACTATTTCTGTCCCCCCATTTAGTTAGAAAGCTCCCCAGTGTTCCGAGCTCCCTCAGTCCGCCTGCTTTACTGGCAACTGCACATTTGGCACCAATGAGAAACACGGGTAGCAGCTGTTGGCTCTTCCCCTACAGGTCTCATTTGTACTAGGATCAACCACAGCACTGGCCTCATTACCATGCCGTTCTTACACACTCAACTGACCATGAAGGACCACATCACATACCTATAAAATAATGAGGCTGGTGAAAGTCTGCTCATTACAGCCACAAAATAAAAGAATGCAGTGGTCACAAACGAAGAATGTAGACTAGCAAGCTCAAAGTTCCGGGCTTTTCTTTAAATGCTTGTCTCATTTAATTTACACTCAACAACAACAAATGTTTGGGGTATTAAACCTATTAAGCATCCAAAATTCAAATAAAGAGTCATGTGGACTTCTTACTTCTGACTCGGAGTACGGCCCCAACAGGCTCCTTGCCTGGGCAACTCAACTCTGCTCCACACAGGTATCTCATCGAATTTTCTAAAAATCATGAATCTGATCTTATTATTCACCTATTTACAACTTTTTCTGAGCCAATCCTGCCTACAGGATTAAAAGATGATTGGTGGTTAAGCCAAGCACACCCTTCTTGGGTTGGGCTTGGGCTTCAATGAGAAGCCTCTTCTAACCTTCAGGGGGTAAGACCTCTTTCTGCTTATTTCTCACCCCAAAGTAGATTAAGACCCATTTCCGCCCCCTCTCTCTCTTCTAGACACTACAAAAACAAGAAATTGGGAGGCATGGGGGGGGCGTGGCGGGGAGCACAGCTCTTGCCTCTGCCAGTTCTCTCATGAACTCCTCCCTTGACTTTCAAAACTTTCTGAAATATCCCTGCCCCTCTGTCCCAGTCCCCAGCCCCAACCTCCACTCTCCCTCCCATCCCTGCTGTGAATGATTCCTTTCTCCCGACACATCTGTTTTTGCATATCTGTCCATGTTTACATTTACAAAAACCAGATAGACTGCACACGTGCCTACAGATTTTATTAGACTGAGCTCCTTAAAGGCAAGGACTACTCCTGAGAGTGCAATGCTCAGTAAAAAGTGATGCTTATTACACATCTTTGACTTAATGATTACATTCAAACATTACTCAATTTCAAACAATCCAGAATTCTACTCAAGTCTGCCAGTCTTATTCATTATCTGATGACAAAATATGATTCACTGTCTGATACCTAAAACTGACTATACCAGATTGTTGTACCCATCAAATGACTCAAGTTTGGAAGGAGGCTGACAGCTCTCTTTCCTAGGTCAGCCAAGAAAGCTGCCTCAGCAAACACCGTATGCTTATCAGTTAATATTACAGGCTTTCATTTTTTGGTTTGCTATATTACTAGTCATGAAAATCCAACTATACTACACCAAAAAAAAAAAAATCAAATAAGATTCAGAATGATATTAATAAACTGCCTCTAGGACTAAAACTTCAACAACAAAAATCCCACAATGAAAAATCTCTCCATGCTGTTATAAATGCATAGTGGGAAAAAAACAAAAAATACAGGATCTAAGGAGTTTTTAAAACACAAATGAGAGGGGCGCCTGGGTGACTCAGTGGGTTAAGCCGCTGCCTTCAGCTCAGGTCATGATCTCAGGGTCCTGGGATCGAGTCCCGCATCGGGCTCTCTGCTCAGCAGGGAGCCTGCTTCCTCCTCTCTCTCTCTCTGCCTGCCTCTCTGCCTACTTGTGATCTCTCTCTGTCAAATAAATAAATAAAATCTTTAAAAAAAAAAAAAAACACAAATGAGATTATGTGGCTCCTTCTACTGCTGAAAGATCACCACAGGCTTCCCTTAGTGTTCAAGATTAAAACACAGAAGCCTCACCTAGAAGGCTCCATCCCCAGCACACCTCCTCTTTTTTTTTTTTAATTAACATACAATGTATTATTTGCCCCAGGGGTACAGGTCTGTGAATTGTCAGGTTTACACACATTTCACAGCATTCACCATAGCACTTACCCTCCCCAATGTCCATTACCCAGTCACTCTATCCATCTCCCCCACCCCCCAGCAGCCCTCAGTTTGTTTTATGAGTTTAAGAGTCTCTTATGGTTTGTCTCCCTCCTGATCCCATCTTGTTTCATTTTTTTCCCTCCCTATCCCCCACAACCCTGCTCGCTTGCCTTTCAACTTGCTCGCCTTTCAACTTCCTCGTATCAGAGAGATCATAACTTTCTCTGATTGAGTTATTTCACTCAGCATAACACCCTCTAGTTCCATCCACATTGTTGCAAATGGCAAGATTTCATTTCTTTTGATGGCTGCACAGTATTCCATTGTGTATCTATACCACATCTTCTTTATCCATTCATCTGTTGATGGACATCTAGGTTCTTTCCATAGTTTGGCTATTGTGGACATTGGTGCTGTAAACATTCGGGTGCACGTACCCCTTCGGATCACTTCGTTTGTATCTTTAGGGTAAATATCCAGTAGTGCAATTTCTGGATCATAGGGCAGCTCTATTTTCAACTTTTTGAGGAACCTCCATGCTATTTTCCAGAGTGGCTGCACCAGGTTGCATTCCCACCAACGGTGTAGGAGGGTCCCCCTTTCTCCGCATCCTGTCCAACATCTGCCATTCCCTGACTTGTTAATTTTAGCCATTCTGACTGGTGTGAGGTGATACCTCACTGAGCACACCTCCTCTTAAATGCTACCTCCAGATATATTCCCCTCCCTCTGCCCTTCTCAAATACTAGCCACAATGGCCTTTTCATGCCTGGAATGAGTGGAGCAGTGCATTGTTGATCCCCACCTGGATGCTCTGTCCAGAGCGCTGAGGGCCTGGTCACCAACACCTCAGGTTAAGCGCACTCTTCCACGAGGTCCCAGATCCAAATGCACCCTTGCCCCCCCCCTCAGCAGGAGTTCGCCAGCACTCCTCCCTGCTTCATCTCTTTATCACTGTCTAAAACCTATCTTGTCTATCCATTTATCTGTTTAAATTATGTCTGGCTCTCCACCCTCACCTCCTCCAAGAATGGAAGTTTCAGAAGGTCAGATACCATTTCTCTCTCCCACCACACTGTGTACCAAACACTGACCCATTAGGCTAAACAACAACTGGCTGAATGGAGGGAAATCTGCATACAGATGCAGAACCTCAAGTAGTGATTTCTTTTAAAAAAATAAAACCGAAACTACGATAACAACAAAAAAACCATACAATCTGAAGCTAACAGAAGCATTTTCAGGAGACAATACAAAAGACATTATTTTTTTTTAAAACCAGGCAGATATGGACAGCATCCTGCAAATAACAGATTCATAGATCAAATTGTCAAGTACCACACAGAAAGCAAGAGAAAAACAAATCATTCCTAAATTCATCTTGTATCTCATGAGACTGCTGAAATGCCTCTAAGGGGATTTTTTAAAAAAAGCAACTCTTCTCTCAAGTAATTATTCAGGAGCAAGTTTATTTTTTGTTTGTTGAGAAGAGTCTTGAGAGATCAAACATACTAAGTGGATATTTTGTCACTTCACATCCTGAGCACCAGCTAATTCCCAACATACATCCAAATGAATGAATTACATTGTACAGAACAGCTTAAAAACTATACAGATTTACCATTCAGAGGAAAAGTCCCTCCCAATGACTGAACACACACACATTCCAGAGAACCAATTGCACAGCATACGATAAGAAGAACTGTTTGAAACCAGGCCAATGCACCAAGTACTGCTTCAGCCAGAATAAATGCTCAGCATTTAGACTTGCTAACCAACAGCAAAAAGCAACAGGAAAGGGCTTACATTTGGAAAATGAAAGGAAAAACAATGTCTATGTATTGATAAGAACAGTGAAGAACAATGGGATAATAAGGAAACTGGCAAGAGGTGATTTATTTTTCTAAAGAAGAAAATATTAAGAAACATTTATTCTTTACATGAGTACAGAGAGACCCATCAGCACATTTCAGTTACTGAACAAACAAACAAAAAACTGTACAGCTCCTCCTCTATTCATCTAATGAAACCCACTCCGTTATGGGAGCATATCAAGGACTAAACCCAAGGATGGATCTTCCATTCTCCCGTCAACTCACAACTTCCAGTAGAAGCTGCTGTCAATTATATGTTAAACAGAGTTAAACAAGCTGCTGTGGACATGTATCAACGATACGATAAACTTTCTACCACTGGGCGCCTGGGTGGCTCAATGGGTTAAAGCCTCTGCTTTCGGCTCAGGTCATGATCCCAGGGTCCTGGGATCGAGTCCCGTATTGGGCTCTCTGCTCAGCAGGGAGCCTGCTTCCTCCTCTCTCTCTGCCTACTTGTGATCTCTGTCTGTCAAATAAATAAATAAATAAAATCTTTGAAAAAAAAAACAACAACAACAACAAACTTTCTACCACAGAAAAAAACTTTTTTCAGGCTCCAACATAAAAACACAGATATCCAAACCTACCTGCAGATCACACAAAACAGATGACAACAATGTAAGAAACGACTGTTGGTGTGTTTTTACAGAATCGTCAAGCTTTTTCTTTACCTCCCAACTTACAGTTATCTTCTTTTGGTTAATTGCACATGTCACATTTGTTTTCACAGAAAGAAAGCTTTAATGTCATAAAAACTAGAGGCAGCCTCATTATTCTATTCCATTTCATCCCACAGACATTTCAAGAAGGAAGAACAGGGAGATTATTATAGGAGAAGAAAGCTGGAAACATGTATTGGTATTTTATATGGCAACAAGCAACAATTACATGTTTCTAAATATTCTCATTTTCATCATAACCCCAGCTCACCTCCTACCACTGGCTATAATTGGCATCTCCTTAAAGCTAAACAGTAAGTCATTGTTTTTCTGGAGAAGTCTCCCTTCATTTTGACCTCTGCTAAGCAGTGTTGTGAGCCTTACAAAGCTTGTCAGGATTCTTTGGCCTGGATTTTGGCCCAGCCACAGACATTTATATGCAGAATATATCATCTTTTCCCCATCACTGCCAACAGGCAGTTCACTTGCTTAAAACAAAGGGTATTTATCAAACTTAATACAGCACCCTCTACCTTCTTCAACACAAGTAAACTAGAATCTGAGAGTTTGCTCAATTTTTTTTTTAAAGTACATTTCAGGAGCTTCAAAGATTGTGTCTTTTATAATGCTTTAAAATTTCCATTTTTAACTCTCTGAGAAGCAGAAGCAAATATATCCATTGTAAGGAAACAATAAGCAAACATTTAAAGTTACCAAATGCACTGATGGATTTATATTAAAAGCCTCCGACTGCAAAACAGTTTCTTCCAACAGAACTGCATTTAAATATTATGCTACTTAAAGTTATTTAAGAGTACGAAGGCACTTCTATGGTTTTCCAGAGTCCAACTAAGATCGTAAGCCTCACAGAATAAAAAACAGAAAATCTATTTGTTTCCTGTCAATACTGACTCCCCATCTATGTGCTAGACCTAGGGACAAAAGAAGTGAGGGTTCTACAATCTAGGGGGAGAAATACAAAAGGAGGGTAGGGGCAGACTGCTAACAGTGATTGCAGAGGTTGGTTCCAAGTGCTAAAGAATCAGGGGAGAAAAACACCAACTCTCAAAAAAGGAGGCTGGGATGATTTAATTAATAGTGGTGACATCTGAGCTTGAAGAATGGACAGGAGTTTAGAAGAGGGGAGGGGGGGTCCCCACGCCCCTGCTGGGAAACCATGTAAGTTGTAGAGGGGTGATCAGTCACCACGGGGTGTTTGCACCATCTTACTTCATTCCCCTACTCCAGCTCCAAATTTCTCCTCAAAAGGGTCCAAAGAACCACTGACAATTCAGGGGGATGACAACCTTTTGCAGCTACCCGCTCCACTTGGCTGGCCTAGAGCCTCCGTGATATTTTAGGGTGGCAATCCCCTGAGAATTGCCTGTGGACTTTCCTCAGCCTGGAACAATGACCTCAAATTACTTAGCACATAAAAAACCATCAATTTTAAGAAAAGAACTGAGTGAGGATGTCACAGTTTAGAATGCAAATGGACTTAACTGGCCTCAGAGGATCGCAAAAACAAAACTGACCACTCCTCCCACCCCTCCATTCTCCTCATAGCCCCAAACAACACAGTCCCAGTGCCCACTTGATACAGGGCCTTGCTGTGCAAAGTCTGGCCTGACTTCCTAATTCAAATGATTTTACACTATTTTCAAGACCTCTTCCTGTCCTTATATTTGTTGAGCCAGCAGTCACAATTCCGTATTTTAAAAGTTCAGTAATAAATTTAAAAGAGGGGCACCTGGGTGGCTCAGTGTGTTAAAGCCATTACCTTTGGCTCAGGTCATGATCCCAGGGTCCTAGAATCAAGCTCCACATCGGGCTCTCTGCTCAGCGGGGAGTCTGTTTCCTCCTCTCTCTGCCTGCCTCTCTGCCTGCTTGTGATCTCTGTCTGTCAAATAAATAAAATCTTTTAAAAAAAATAATAAATAAATTTAGAAGGAGCATATGGTTGAACATCCCCACCTGAACCGTTCCTGGATTTCCTCACATGCTTAGCCCAGAAGTTTCAGGCTTTGAAGTAAAATTAGTTTAAAAAAAAATAAGGCTACCAGGGGCGCCTGGGGTGGCTCAGTGGGTTAAAGCCTCTGCCTTAGGCTCAGGTCATGATCCCATGCTCCTGGGATCAAGCCCCGCATCCGGCTCTCGGCTCAACAGGGAGCCTGCTTCATCCTCTCTCTCTGTCTGCCTCTCTGCCTACTTGTGACCTCTGTCTGTCAAATACATAAAGAAAATCTTTAATTTAAAAAAAATAAATAAATAAGGCTACCAGTGGCAAAGGGGGAGGGGGGACCCTCCAATTTGAATGAACACTGATCAATGCTTAAATTTCAACCTAAAAATGTACAGTAACCAAAGTTTGCAGAAACAAAAAGATGAACTAGACCAGAGGTTAGCAAACTGGCTCGTGAGGTGAATCTGGCCCAGCTATCTATTTTTATAAATGAAGATTTATTGCAACACAGCCCTACCCACTTGTTTCCACACTGTGTATGGTCATTTTGGTCCTGGAACAGCAGAAGTGACTTGTTACAACAAAGACTGCATGGACAGCAAAGCCTGAGATACTTACCATCTGGTCCTTTACAGAAAAAGTTTGTCAGCCCTTGGACTAGACCCTAAATTATCAAGAAACATAAAGGTGAATTTTTTTAAAGTTATTTTGAAGTGTTTCATTTTAAAAGAGTACAGACTATTTCAGAAATAGTTCCTTCTGAAACATGTAAGGCTTTCAGTAACAACCAGATTTCTCTCTTATCAGCTTTCCTGACCTGAGGGGGAAAGATGAGAAATCTCCACTCTTGTCTCTATCTAGTTTTAATAAGGCTTACTCTTTTATTCCAAAATATTAACATAATGTAGTATGTGGTGAAAAGTGTGCCAAGCTGGCAACCTCCAGGGTCTGGCACCACCCGCTGTATGATCTTATCTACTCCCTCCAGGACTCAGCTCTAATACCCTGCCTGGCCTCATGGTCAACAGCCTCAAAAGGCTGGTTGAGGGTGGTAACCTTGACCAGGCTGAAGGTGGTAAAAAGCGTGTTGGTGAAAGTGTGGGAAACGTAGGGGGCATAAAAACCATTCCCGTCACTGGTTCCAGCTGCATCTTCAACAGAGTAATGGACTTCACACTACAAGTATGTAGGATTTTTAGGATGACGTGAATGGGAAAGGACAAAATATGAGGGAGACTACAGAGCAAAAGAAAACCTAAGGAGACGTTCTGGGATTAAAAACTCCCAAGGCACAGTGAGTCCAACTTCCCTGAGCTATCTACTCCGGCAGGCGGGTGTGGTTTGCGGAAAATATGAAGAATTAAGCCAGTGGTTGCTATTTTCTTTTTTTTTAAATTTTATTTATTTATTTGACAGACAAGAGATCACAAGCAGGCAGAGAGGCAGGCAGAGAGAGAGAAAGGTGGAAGCAGGCTCCCTGTTGAGCAGAGAGCCGTGTGTGGGGCTTGATCCCAGGACCCTGGGATCATGACCTGAGCCGAAGGCAGAGGCTTTAACCCGCTGAGCCACCCGGGCGCCCCGCCAGTGGTTGCTATGAAAGGTCAGAACTTACTGTTCCTCAAGTGTCCTGGTTCTTTAGAAGTCTGGTGAGAGACTGCATCACTGTATTTGAATACCTTTATTTAAATAAAAGGACATTTGTCAGGTTGACAGTGTGAAGAAACAAGCTGACAGCCTTGATAAAATTAAACTGAATCTTCAAATAAAGGTAGAATGCACCCCTAACACATTTTAATCTTATTCCTTGGATTTAAAGCCTTGTAGGGGATCTCTCACTAATTATGGCTACCCTCTCTCTGCCCTCAGGGGAATGTTGCTTCCCTACAATTCTAGCCCAATCACACACTCAACCATTCCCTTACAATAAAATAGACGAAAAGTGGCTGAAATATTTACATTAGACTTTACCAAAAACGCTGGAGGATAACAGAACAAAAATAAACAGGTTACATCCAACCAGAAAATTTGGCTGACAAATTACAACGTGCCCATTAGCCTTGGGGGCTCCTGGTTATCTACCGACCCACCACCAGGTTACTTGGGAAAGCATTCTTTCACTCCCAGACTTCTCTCATTCATCCTGGATCATCCACGCAGGGTGAGTGACATTAACTAAGTCCACCTCTTTCAGGAGAGACCCTCATCTCCCTATGGATGACTTCCACAGCACGATCCTGTAAGAACACAACCCAGCCATCCTGGCACCCCTCTACTACATGTGCTCCTTAAGCAGCAGGCTTTAATTACATTCAGTCACATGCATTCCACTGTTACCCAGAAATAGGGAATCCTTGAAGAAGACAAGGGTCTGTACACCCCCATGAAGTATCTTGACTGGAAAAAGGGCTAATTTAAAGAAAAAAAAAAAAAAAAGTAATGATTTTGGACTCAAGCCTTCAAAGCACTCTTTAAAGAAGGCTTTGCTTATTTTAAAGAAGCAGTCACCATATGCCTAGTCACAGAAGAATTTTTAGTCTGTGACAGTCAGGGGAGAAGTCAGTTTAAAAACAATATTCAGGAGTGCCTGGGTGGCTCAGCTGGTTAAGGGTCTGCCTTGGGCTCAGGTCATGATCCCAGGATCCTGGGATCAAGTCCCATGTCAGACTTCTTGCTCAGTGGGGAGTCTGCTTCTGCCACTCCCTCTGTCTGTGCTCTTTCTGTTAAATAAATAAATATTTTAAAATCATCATAATAAAATAAAAACAATACTCAAGACACGCCTGTGTGGCTCAGTCGGTTAAGCATCTGACTGCTGATTTCAGCTCAGGTCATGATCTCAGGGTCCTGGGATCAAGCCCTGGTTGGCTCCCCACTCAGTGGGGTATCTATTTGCGGAGTTCCGTCCCTCTTCCTCTGCCGTTCCTCCTGCTCACCCTGTCTCTCTCAAAATAAATAAATCTTTAAAAATAATTAAAAAATTAAAAATACACAGAAATGATACCTTGAAAGGAGGAAAATAAAACAGGAATGAGTCCATTTACTCATCTTCTAATCATCTTCCCACATACATACCAAAAAATAATCCTAAAATTAGTCCTCTATCTTCACAGGGGTTTGGGTTATAGAGACATATACACTGTCAAAATGTACCAGAACACCTAAAGTTTGTGCATTTCCTGGCATACCTGACTTATGGTTAAAAGGGGAAAACCCTGTAAATAAATACTTTAGTTAATGACATACAAGCTGAAGTATTTTGGGATCTGCAATTTACACAAGGAGCATAAGAATTAATGAATGATACAGCAATGAAGAGATGAGTACATTCATGTTAACACAAATACAGTGTTAATAGTTTAATTTAGGAATAAGGCTTTTTACTGTGAAATTCTCCCTACTTCCTGAATGTTTAAAAATTTTCCTAATACAATGTTAGGGAAAAGAGCCACAAGAAAAAATGAGTAAATATGGCAGGATTTAAGAGGCTGCCAAACACGAGTAGATCCCACACAGTTCCATCACACACACCTACAGATACAACGCGGGTTTAACCGCAAGTCTCCATCAGAGATGGGTAAGGGGGGGTGCGCTCGAGTGGCCCACCCTGCCAAGCGTCTGACTCTCCATTTCAGCTCAGGTCCTGGTCTCAGCCCACACTGGACTGTGAGCTCAGCAGGGAGCCTGTTAGAGATGCTGGGTGGCTCAGTCAGTTAAGGGGTTGCCTTTGGCTGGGGTCGTGATCCCAGGGCTCTAGCATCGAGTCCTGTATCAGGCTCATTGCTCAGTGGGGAGCCTGCTTCTCTCTCTGCCTCTGCCTGCCACTCTGCCTGCTTGTGCTCTCTCTCTCTGACAAATAAATAAAATCTTGAAAAAAAAAAGGGGGGGGTGGGTAAGTGGGAAGCACAAATTCAGCTGTTAACTAGTATAGTGGCTCCGTGAAAGGCAAGGAACTGACGAGTGGTCCTGAACTCTGTGAGGTAGACGATGACAGCTGCTGCTGGCAGAAGTGAAACAGCCTGAGCAAATGTGTGCCTGCACGCTGCACAAGTTTTATCTGTGTGTGCGCACACTGAGCAAAACCTAACCTCGCTCTTTCAAAACCTTCTGCTCTGCTCTATCGAGAAACTACAAGAGATCCAGCAGAGATACACACATGCATCTGGAGGAGGACATTTCAGAATCCCATTTGGAAAGCTTTCAGGGCAATCTCCTTAGCCACCACGAGACTTAATTCATCTCTCCCTTCCCCCTCCTCCAATCTTCACCTTTGTAAAAGAAAAATCATTGTTTTTCCCCTACTTGAGAACTAGGTTGGTTGAGGTTTCAGAAAATTAATCTCCTCCAATTCTTGTCCTACTTCTTCACATACAGATTTAGTGCCTATAAAGGAACCACTGGAATCACATTTCCTTCTTCATATTTCAAAGTGTTTTTCCTGCAAGTCCTTCCCTACAAAATTACCAAGCCAGAAAGCTCTGGGTTTTAAGGAGGGCCTTAATGATTCTATGGTTTCCCTAGTTTAAGTTACATCTGATATCTAAGACACAAAAGGCCCGAGATTTTAGACATGCATTTTACACAAGTAAATTTGTAATACAATAGGTGGTTACCGTACACCTACCAATCTCCCTTTCTGCATATTTTCTCCCTTGAGTTGAAAAATACTACTGCAGTCAACCTCTTCCCTGCCAGATATGTTGAGGCCCCCCATGTCACTCAGAATTCCTTCCTTGCCGCTTTAAAAGGCTCGCTTGAGTTCTCTGCAAATGGGCTCCCTCACCTCTGACCGCTCCACGTCACCTCCTGCAACAGAGCAACGGGATGGCCACTCGAGGTCCCCGAATCCAGACAGCTGTGTATCAGTCTCCTAAGCAGCCTGGCTGAATTCGAGGAAGGCAGAGAGGAGGCTGAGTAATACACAACAGGATGGGACACTGGTCACCCGCATCAGACACTGGTTAAGAGCATAGTCTCTGCAGTGAGGGATGGGCTCACACGTGGGCTCCAGGACTTTCGAGTAGTGTCCTCTGGGCAAGTCATTTAAGCTGAATGTCAGCCATTTTAAAAAGGTCGTGGTCATCACAGTACCAGTTCCCTAAAACCAGTGTGAGGTTTAAGTGACTAATGCCTTATAGTACCACAGTAAACTGAAAGCACTCAGGCGAGAAAGAAAGGAGAAACCCGAAAATGTCTCCAGATGCCCCTCCAGCTGTGCTCTTTAAAAAAAACCCAGGTTTTATACTTTCCAAATTTGCAGTTTCTATCTACGCAAGGCTTTGTCCTCCCCACCGCCTCTCCTTTCCTCACCACCACCTTCAGAAGTGTTTCTTCCATTTCTCCCTTTCCTACAGGGCTGTGGAACCCACGCGGTGCCCAGGTGCGGCCTGCACACTCGCACCGCCTCCTCAACAAACGGGCTAACCGACACACCTCCGGGGCCGGCACCGGGTGAGTGGGAGTCTGAACGGATGTTCTCTGAGGTACAGATACCCGCATACCTGGGAAGAGCGCCGGGGTTCAACTCTGGCACTACAGACATTCTGAACCAAATCATTCTGTGTGTCAGAGAACGCATCCTAGGATGTCTGGCAGGATCCCTGGCCTCCACCTTAGGTGATGGTAGCACACTGTTTTCCTGGCTGTGACAATCAAATATGTTTCTAGACTTTGCCAAATATCCCGGAGGGCGGTGGGAGTAAAGTAACCTCCTCCTCTTTTCCCTGCCCCCCACCCCCGTGTTGAGAGGCACTGCTGGGGAGTATGAGAAATATTCCCCCAAGTCACAGCATCTGTTTCCTACTGAAGCAGCAGCCACCACAATCGGCATATTCAGAACAGGCACGGGAAATCGTAATGACTACGTCTGTGACATGTCAAAACTCTGCCACTACTAGCTCCGGCCGACAGGGTTAAGTCACAAACTCAAAGCTCAAACTGTACCAAAGGTTCAAAACTGTTGTAAGATTGAGTGAACTGATGCATACAAAAGTGCGCAGCCCAGGGCCTGGCCAAGCGTGAAGTATTCACTACGCCCTGAGCTACTATTAGTAAGCATATACAGGTTCTCCCCTCACCCATTCTTTCTATGTTCCTCCCACCTATCTCCCCAAGGACAAAGTAAGATAATTCAATACTAAACACAGTACAATGGTCCCTAGAGCTGATGACATATGCAGTGGGGTAAGACCAGAAGGAGAATCCAAGAATGGCAGGAAAAGTATGGTGTCCTGCAGCAGAGGCAAAGGGGTACACACATTTCCCACTAAACAGGAAGAGGCAGAAGGATGCCTGTTCACTCCAAAATGAGTTTCTTATAAGGAAGCAGCATCCTGAAAGAGGAAGGGTACAAGGGATTTCCCATCTTCTATCCAGGGAAGTTCCATCCACATAATTCTCCCTTTCCAAATAGAACAGGAGTTCTCTGAGTTACAAATACCCTACAGCTTCAAATAGTTGCATTGTCTCTCCTTAATTCCCCATGCAGTAAGTAACCAAGTTGTGGGGGAAAGTCACTTCCCAGCGCAGGGCACTAGCAAACACTGACCTCCCATTTCTTCTGTATGTTTCTTCACCCTGAGAGGAATTTTACACATACTAGGTTTCCCTATTCTCATCTCGTTCCCTTTTCCTGTTTCATACACCTCAGTTATGACACACACACACACACACACACAAAATGCTCCATTTTCTCCATCCCTCTTTTCCTCCATAGTAAACCAAGAAGCACTGACCACACAGATAAGTGTATTAAGGACAAAGATGACATTATGTGAAAGTCTAGAGTAGATGAGTAGAGGCTGTGAGCCAGCTGTCACTTGCCGGCTCTGAAACCATGATCAGTCAATCACTCAGAGTCAGTCACTTAATCTCCATGAGCCTCAGTTTCTTCATCTGTACAATGGCAGGGATAACCCCTGCCCTACAGATTCAATGATACCAATTATGTGAATTCTTGGCTCAAAGCTCAAAACATAAAAGAAGGCACAATAAAAGGACTGCTATGATCATATGCCAAAATTATACATAATGTCTGTGTCCTTCAAAGTACCCAAAGTTTACCAACAGAAATACTTCAAGAGAATTCATTTTTTCCACCTTTTCTCCCTATTAAACCTAAAAGTCCCTTACAACATTCATCCCTCCTACCAAAAGAACCAACTTAAGCAGAAGATACTGTCTTATTCAAGCATGGTTTGTCTGCCTTGTTTAATCAACTGCACTGTTTTCCATTATTTTACCACATGTTTGACATTTTGGCACCATAAGTGAAGAAACATTCTGGGTTCAGCCTGGGGCCTAACCTTCATCACATGATTTTCGTTGCTGCTTCTGCAAAATATTTTCTGTGCTCCAAACCCATTTCTGGAAGAAGAGCAGTTTGTAAATAGGAAACCATGCATGCTTTTTTTTTAAATTCCCAACATCTATTGAAATAACATCCACTCTTACCAGCAATTCAACTATGAAAGCATAATGTAAGAAATGATTTTGAATTAAATAAGAAAGGTTTCCTCTCCCCCCGCCAAAAAAATATTGCTGTCCTATGGTTTGGGCACAATTTTTAAAGAAATTCTATAAACATACAAGACCTGAATTTTTCTATTCCTGATAATCTAAACAATTGAAAGTTTATAAAGTTAAAGACAACTGCCAAAATCTGTTTATTTCCTTATCACTTTTAAAATGAGATCACAAAAACAAGAACTGCAATTTTTTACTGGCTAATTTTATTTTTTTATTTTTAAGGATTTTATTTATTTATTTATTTGACAGACAGAGATCACAATTTGGCAGAGAGCCCAATGCGTGGGGCGTGCGGGGGGGGGGGGGGGTGCGGCTTGGTCCCAGGACGGGGGGATCATGACCCGAGCTGAAGGCAGAGTCTTGAACTCACTGAGCCACCCAGGCACCCCTTTTTATTGGCTAATTTTAAACTAACATTTAAAAGCACAGGGACGCCTGGGTGGCTCAGTTGGTTAAGCAGCTGCCTTCGGCTCAGGTCATGATCCCAGGGTCCTGGGATCGAGTCCCACATCAGGCTCCTTAATCGGCAGGGAGCCTGCTTCTCCCTCTGACTCTGCCTGCCTCTCTGTCTGCCTGTGCTCACTTGCTCGCTCTCCCTCTGTCTCTGACAAATAAATAAATAAAATTCTTTAAAAAAAAAAAAAAAGCACAATGAGAAATGACCGTTTCAGTCTGCATTAGGATTCCAACCTCCACTGAGGCAACATCTGTGTTTGGTATGAGCACATGTATACATGTACCTGTGTGTACGAACAGAAAAGAAAAATCCCAGGTCTTCGATTTTTAGTTTGTGAGCTACACTAGTAGCTCTTCTTCAATTATGACAGTCTTATAAATAAACACAAATGAGTGAAGCTCATAAATATGGTATTCAGAGTAGTTTCCATACCCAGCATCATGAACAGACAGTAACACCTATGTGTGGCAGTGTGTTAACATCTGTCACTACCTTGGCTCCTCGCAGAAGGTATAAAATAACACCTTGCTTTAGTCAGTATTAACTAGGCTGCTTTTGGCTTTTAAAAATATACTCTCAGCATGGCATTTCTAAGCACAAAAGAACTTAAAGTCTTATGTTCCTCTTCAAATTTAAGACAAAATGACAATCTAAAATAAAAAATCACAACAGCCTAAAGTAACCACCACTTCATCTTTTTCCCTACACATTCAATAAATCACCTATCAAGCACGTATCAAGAATGAGTCAAAATTTCGCAGCATTTAATGTGTAAAGAAAAAGCAGAAAAGAAACAAGAATGAATTGTAGTCGGGTTGTTGAAAATTACAGAAGATGTTTCTCTTAATTAAAATTAACTTTAGGGGCACCTGGGTGGCTCATGGGTTAAAGCCTCTGCTTTCAGCTCTGGTCATGATCTCAGGGTCCTGGGATCGAGCCCCACATCGGGCTCTCTGCTCAGCAGGAAACCCGCTTCCCTTCCTCTCTCTGTCTGCCTCTCTGCCTACTTGTGATCTCTGTCAAATAAATAAATAATTTTTTAAAAAAAAATTAACTTTAACATATTGTTGCTTTTGTTTTACTGAACTACAGAACATTTCAACGAGTTGCAACTGCATCTATCATGGTCAAGAAAAAGTGAATGAAAAAAAGTCTGCTCAGAAGTGAGATCCTCTCAGGGCACCTGACTCAGTCAGTGGAGCATGTAACTCTTCATCTCGGATTGTGAGTTCGAGCCCCACGCTCGGTGCAGAGATTACTGAAAAATAAAATCTTAAAAAAAGAAAGTTTTAAAAAAGAAAAGAAAACAGATCTTTTCTACAGCAACAGAGACCACAAAATCCTCCTTCTGCCTAAAGTCCAATGTAAGTCACCTATAGAAATATTACTCCACTCCAGAGAGATTAACAATGCATTCCTCAGGGACAAAGGCAAATGGGTATCTTCACTTCCTCCTGGAGAAACTGAGGCAAACAAGATTTCCCAGACGTCCGCAAGATAAACAAGCGTGTCTGCCTAGTGATTCAGGAGTCCCTGGCACTCAAATCTACTCTTTTCCACTCCATGAAAATTTGCAAAGAACAGAGTAATCCTGTCTAGAACTTTAATACTTCTGAAAAACAGGATGAGGTTTTTATAGGAAGTCATCCCATTAAAAGGCCACTAGCTTTTCTTTTTTTACAGATACTAAGTTGATCTTGAAAAATATCCATGAGAACTCCAAAAGCACAAGTAAAGTATGGCTCTCTCCCTTATCAACACACATTGTAAAGGTACAGTGATTGAGTGTGACAATGGCTCTTGAATAGAGAGAACAGGATGGCTACTCTGGAGGGAGAGGAGAAGGCTCTAGAACCCTCACTCCTTAAACCAAAATAAAATCCACACAGATAAAAGATATAAAGATATGGCTTTTAAAAAAATATATCACTTGGGACACCTGGGTGGCTCAGTGGGTTAAAGCCTCTGCCTTCAGCTCAGGTCATGATCCCAGGGTACTGAGATCACTGGGATCACTGGGATTGAGCCCCGCATCAGGCTCTCTGCTCAGCAGTGAGCCTGCTTCCTTCTTTCTCTCTGCCTGCCTCTCTGCCTACTTGTGATCTCTCTCTGTCAAATAAATAAATAAAATCTCTAAAAAAAAAAAAAAAAAAAAATTATATATATATATATATATATATATATATCACCAATACGCAAAGAAACCTTCTGGAAGAAGACTTAAGGAATTAAGACTTTGCAGGGAGGCAACTTATTAAAATGAAGACGTAACAATTATGAATATCTATGCAACAGAAGAACCATGTCAATATTCGTAAAGCAAAAACTTCAGAAGATTATTAGGAGAAATAAAAGCTCATTGACCGTATCAGACTCATTTTATCTCTCAGTCCACAAAATGGACAAAAGTAAGAATATAGAAATTATGTAACACAGGTCTAATGCACAAATCCACATTTAACTCTGGACCCTGAAGATAAAGAATACACGTTCTTTTTCTATGTTCACAATACATTCATAAAATTATCATATATTATGCCACAAGAGGTCCACAACTAAATATGTTTGGTTGAAAATGACTGCAAAGCAGAGGTACAGGAGAGATGAGGTGATAATGAACACAGGATCCCTGAAGTAACTCGTATAACCAAACACAGCTGTGACGCAGGCAGCGGGAAGAACTTTCAGTTCCTATAGTAGTTCCTTGTGATCACATTTTTTTGAGAAGCCACAGAATCCCTTGAGAAAGAGGTACTTACACCAGCTGCTACTTCCTAAAATACCCAAGGTAGAAGATTATCTATTTCCTATTTCTGAGAGACTAAAGGAACTCCACTTTCCACTGTGTTTTCACGGTTAATAATCTTCAATGAGAAGTTCGTTCCTGGGCTTTTTCTTAAAACCCGGAACACGTATAACTTATTAATTCAAGACCTGTTTTGGGCAGAGGGGAGGCCATCTTTCACCACACTTCCTAAAGCAGTCTTTCACACGCATAAAAGGTCGCTTTGTAAATTAACCTTCGTATTTAATAGGCGGCTAAATATCCTCCTTACCGTCTACATCTTCACTTCCTTATGACTGGACTCACTGAGCTGGGACTTCTCTAATTCTTCCGCCAATCCTTACTTGATGGCTTTCCAAACTAAGTCTACTATCACATTTCTTTTCCACATGTTTAACTTGTTTCTATTTATGCACCAATTAAGGCAAGCTCTTCGAAAACATAGTCTCTATTTTAAAAGTACAATTTGTTATGGAACTTATTTTGGCTTTATCAAAAAAACAAAATAAAACAAAACACAGGGCTGAGTTTTGATAGAATTAATCCACAAAAATCATTTTTATTTCAAGAAACTGCCTCGTGGCAGTATTTCTTAAAACCATACTTGCCCTGTTGAAAAAAATGCCACCTTTCCACTATCATTACTTATTTCCATGTATATTCTGAAAGGGCAATTACTTCTAACACACATCATGACCTGCTTTTCCTCCACTGCAGGTCAGCTTTGTCAGAGGTCCTTGAGGCTGACGTGAGATCAAGTTCCACACTCCATTATTCTCTGTCACGACATCCCATTTGTTTTTGTCATGGTGCTTTAACAGTTTGTGATTGTTTCACTGGCCAGTTTAATTTTCTGTCCTCCACCCAACCTCCCCACCCTGCCACCAGCTATGAGTGTCTCTTCACATGGAGGAGGCAGACAGATGGGTCTGAACCAGCTTAGAGCCCTGCACACACTGTGGCCAGCTCTCTGTGAGCTGCGAGGCATTCATCAACACACAATATGGATAATATTAAAAGCACTGTGAACTGGTCACAGCCATAAAGCTATTAATGCTGATACAATCTTTAAAGGGGGTAGGTACATTAATCCCCAGAAGCACTGAATTCCAGTGACATGCTATAATGTTCTGAGGCTCCAAAGCTGAAAGCACACTGGGCAGACTCATGAAAGGCAGCGATGTAGGAGACGGAGAACCAGGGCCTCACAGCTCTTTTACAGAAGAGCAGTGGGAGTGCTGAAAAGATGATTCACTTTCACTACCATCACACACACACACACACAAAGACAATTGCAGAGTATTTCATTAAGTATTTTTGTTCATAAAATAGATCTTTTCCTTAAGTGTGAAACACACCACCGAGACTGGGGGCATATGGTCACCACCTTCCCCTAGCAGGACCCAAATTTTAAAGATAATTTCCAGAAGCTCCATGCAGATAACCTATCTCTGCATGCAAGACTGCAGTAAATGGGAACAGCTAATTTTTGCCTCAATGTTTTTATTTTTTTTAAATGCATTTAAATGACAATATCTAGGTTTATTTTGCAGTTCTGAAATGAGATTTATATATATGTTTATAAAATATATATATGTAAAATTTATATATATTTACAAAATGTAGTTTAATATAAATATTTTACAAACACATATACAGCTATTTGCAGGGTTTATGAGCTGTGTGTTGGAAGATTCACTTCCTACTTTGACAAAAACATGTACTGATACTTTAAATGTTAATTTGGTTTTCTTTAAGTATTCCTGGACACAAGTTTCTTCATCAAAAAGCCCAACCAATTTTATATATACTATAAAGTATTTTCTATGAAAAAACTGCTGTTGTGTTTTTAAGCCACAAGTATTTAAAATATCATTTTAATAATCAAATGCGAAACTGATCAGATCTCAACCACCAGTTCCACAGTTCAGCTGCCTCTAAAGATAGCAAAATAGCTTGCAAAAAATTAACTGAATTAGATCAATTTGGATATGGGCTAGGGTGGACATATAGTCTGAAAACAGTTTCGTGGTTTTTTTTTTTCAAAAGTAAGGGATAAAACTATCCCAGGACTCAACAATTCAACCAAGCAAAAAAGGAAAATGTATGTCTACATAAACACTTGCATGCAAATGTTCATAGGAGCATTATTCATAAGTCCCCACCCCTAACCCATGAATACAAACACACACATGAGAGAGAGAAACAACCAGTCCATCATATTCAAGCAGCAGACTGCTATTCAGTTATTATAAGGAGAGAATTGATACATACTACGCCATAGATGAACCTCAAAAAAAATCATGGAAGTGAAAAAAGCCAGATGTAAGAAACCACAAGATTCCATGTATATGCAGTACCCACAGAAAGTCACATTTACAAACAAAAAGATTTTTGCATGGGGCAAGGAACACGGATTACCTATAAATGGACATAAGAGACCTTATTGTGGAGATAAGCTGTCCTAAAAATGATTTATGGTGGTGGCTGTTATCACTTAGTAAAAACAATAAAATTGTACACTTGAAATGGACAACTCTTATGATATGTAAAATATACTTCAAAGCTCTAAAGGGAAAGAAAAAAAAAAAACTTGGGCTAAGAAAATAATTCATAAAATGAGAAGTAACATAAGAGATAAAAAGATCTGGGTGACACTGAATGTATCCTGATTAAAGCAAGCTACTCCTCTCCCCCTTCTGCCAAAAAAAAGTCATTTACCAAGCTGCCAAAAGTAGGAGTAGGAGTAAAGTTTCTACTCCACTCTTTAAAATAATAGATAACACCAACACCTTGGAGGTACCACCAGAATATGGGTGACCTCAGGAAGAAACCAAGTTTTATTCTAGGATTATCATGAGAACTGTCATGATCTTTTCAAAGCCTATGAATTAGAAGTCCACATTATGTAAATCTAACGATTTTCACTTTATCCTTAGAAAAACATGACTTAAAATAAGAAAAATATGAAGCTGTTTGTAAGAATAAGGCAGTTCTCAACCATCGGCAAAATGATAAAAATTATCAAACTCAAATCTTTTATTAACTTCCAATCTGGTTAGGGGTTTTCTTGTCTCCTGGGCACAGTTCCTAGTTAAAAACAAACTGTTTAATCAGTATTCTGAATTTTACTAAAACCAAGTGACACAACAAGCAGACAACATTCATCTCTTTATTCTTTCCAACATTTTCAGCTCGAAATTGATTTTGGAAACAAATGTAACATACTGGGTTCCACTATATCTTTTTACAATGCTTATGTCCCTGAATGTGCCTGCCTAATTTCTTTCCTGCAGTGCAAAGTTTATATTTACGCAGCTTTTTAAAATGGAGAGTTAGCACAAGTATGGTTTAACTCTAAAAGAGAAGTGAGGGGTAAAGAGAGCTACACCAACTGCAAAATAACAGAAAACCCTAATTCTTAGAAGTGTAATTACAGATCAACGCTACTTGGGGAAAAAATGAGAGTTAGCTATGTGTTCCTGCCCGGAATTTTGTATCAATAAATATCCCTTTTAACAAATTTTTTAAAGTATTTAAAATTCAACATATTAACTCAAGAGGTTCTGTTTTCCTTTAAAAACACACACACACAAAATCATAATATCATGGACTTGAGACAGCTAATACTATCAACTTACTAGATAGGCCATCTTACTTAGAAATGTCTATGTTAAAATATTAATTTATCAATCAGAAGAAAAAATCGGTAATTTCTGCAAAACCAGGAAATGGGTTTCATTCCTTTACACAAAACAAAGGGAACTGGTTAGTTTTATACCACTTTCCAAAAATTTACATCCATAGTAAATCAGGTACACCTGCATTTTTAAGGCAACAAGAATAAGGGGCGCAATTTAACAAGTCATCCAGATGCACCTTATCCAGGATGAATGTCAGGTGAGAGACCAGGCTCTATCATAACCACATATACTACATGCACCAAATCAAAATTTAATTACACTGCAGAACACCGTTTGTGAATTATGCTACATATTTTATCAACTGCTCCCCTTTTGACAGGGCCGTTTCCTGAAGAAAAGTTCCAAGAACTGAAAAGTTTCAACACCTACATACCAGAAAGTATTTCCTGAATTTTGCTCCATGAACTAACATCTGCTATAATTTGAACACTTACTTCCCAGTAGGAATCCCATTTAAAATTTTTGTTGAACGTTATTTGTTCAACAACAGTAGATGCAGACAATGTTTTGTTAAAACAACAACAACAAAAACCAAAAAACAAAAAAATGCCACCACCACCACTACCACCTTTCAGTTTCATACAGTTTGGATAGAACTGACCAATTCACAGCTGTAACTTTTCCCCTGGGAACAAAAACATCTGCCACCTGATAAACTGGAGTATGTATGGTAGAGTATGCATTCGTAGTTTTGGGAGGCAGCCCAGAATGAGCAGGAAAGGGCAAATTAAATATCCAGGCCCTTGGGAAGAAACAATTCTTAGGAAAGTGCTGCATAATCAAACTTGGGCATTACTTCTTTTATTTTTTAAATTTTAAGTGCATCTGGACACTTCAGCAGTTAGTTTAATTTACAGAAATACAGTCTACTTTTCCTATCAACCTCTTGTCTATTTCAACGGGGGAAGGAGGCCACGTGTATATCAGGATATATTAAGTCAAAATGTAACTGCACTGCGTATCTCTCACACACATATCTCTCACATACAGACTCCATTTCACAAAGGGTAGTAGGGTGGGCCTCTGGCCTCAGAGAAGGTCTCCACCCAAGCTCCACCCAGACCTATCCAATCAGTATGGCGGAGAGGGGGGTTGAATCAACACATTGGCAAGCACTCCTGGTGATTCTAGTGTCTAGTCAAGTTTGAGAACCTTGAACTTAATAGGACTACACTGCATCTAAAATTTTCTTTTCTCTAATTGCCAGTCCAGCAGTAAGCAACACCAAAAAGAAAGGCAAGATCATGTGGGGTAAAATACAGTGACGCAAGAGTTACATCCTTAACTCTCTTCTAGCCTACCCAAAGGATCGTATCATGTCAGCCCACAAATTTCCAAGTATTTATTATCATATGAGCCATTATGAAGGAACAACAATAGTTTTAGAGTGTGGTCAAACTGTGGATGCCCTTTGAAGGGTGCCCTTATAACACTTAATACTTAGTAATGGCCATTTAGGTGTCAACTGACAATATATATTTCCTCCTTCAGTTAACTTCCGTTCTTTTTGACAAGATGTCACTACTGGGATTCCTCTTACTATATTAACTTTATGTCAAATTCCTGCTTGAGTAATAGCCTTAAGAATCTGGTCTTTCAATCAGGTTAAATTAAAAACAAAGCCAATAAACCATAACAAGGAAACACGTTCACCAGAGAACAAGACTTGCAGGATATTAAGTCCACTGGCTTTGTGGCTGTTGGGTTAAGCTTTAACTCACTGGGGATAGCTTGGAAAAGGGAAAAGTCTGCACAGAGGAAAGATTCTCAACACTGATCATTGCCAAAACACAAAAAGTCCACACTTGAGATTGTTTTGAAGTTAATTTTTACTTCAGGGTCTCCAGGGCATTAACACCAAGAGATCTTATTTTTCCCCTTGAGGCCTAAAGCTAAGCACCACCTGATACATTTGTATTTGAGAAAGGTATTACTGTGCATTCTTCTTTATCATTCGAGCAAATGAATACATGTATACTCATAATAAAATTAACAACAACCTGAAGCAGAACTAAAATACTACAACTTTATCTCTCCCAATTGTTTTCACTTATGTAAAAAAGGTAATCATTTAAGCTGCTGTAAAGTTCTGTACACACCCTATGCCAACAAAAAGTAACTGAACCACAACAGAGATTATGATATTCAAGCTTGTTATGCTTGTACTTCTGAGCCAAGAAACTTTGTCCTAAAGATGCAGACTGAATTTCCAACTAGTACGGAGGGGAAAATCAGAATACACTACTCGTTGTAGTTCTCATTACAAGTCATGTACAGGGCTTTCTCTTTTAAAAGACAGATTCTAGAATTAAGTTTATTTGCCAATCTTGGAAAACAAACGAAATACAGAAATTCCCTAATAGAAAACTGAGTTTATATATTTAGAAGCAATCAAATTGTATGTTATACCTCAAAGCAGTAATGAAGATAATTGGCTTTGTAATTCCTCCACTCTACAGCTACTGGGTAATACATAGATTTGGATGTTTAAACCAACTGACAGTACCAAAATGAGATTTCCCTCTTGTACATGATTAAGACAACATTTTTCATTACTGAGAATACATGAAATTTAAATTGCTTAAATGCAGCATTCACTAGATTCCATTTTCAGAAGCATATAAGAGCAGCTATTGAATACCTTTTCACAGAATCCCCTAAATCTCTTGAAAGATCACGTGCATTAATGTTGCCAAAGAACATCCCCATAAACCAGCTGACTGAAAAAAATGACTCAATTCTCTTTCTTTATCTTGGAAGAAGCTGTCGCCTGTGAGTCAGGAAGCTCAGCTGGCTTCTCAGGATGAACTAGAAGGAAATCACTTAAGAGACCTGTCTGTTTCTCTTCTGTCAAGGACACTGTTTACAATGGCGTCATAAGGGAAAAAATGAAGACATTCACTGGGTCAAAATACTGCATAAATTATTTCCCTCTTGAAATCACTTCCTTGAACCGCACTTTCCAAAATGCCGGAGCATTCTTCTTTGATATTTGCTCATACTCCATCAGAGCTTCTTTGCTTTCATGAATTTTCTTCCAGGGTAATCAGCAGTTCACAAATGAGGAGGGCAGAGGACAGAGCAAAACTGGTTCTACACCAGTTTAAGAGCAATGCTTTTTGCAATGGAAAAATTTCCCTCACCAGTCAGAGATCCACCAAAAACCGGCTTCATAATAATCTTGGGAACAATCTGATTCTGCTGTATTATTATTATTTTTCAAACTTCATTAACTTCAGTCAAATTCAAACAAAAACACTGTGGGAGAACTGACTAAACCTAATTTCCTTTTGCAATTTGTCTGAAAGTGCTTTCTTGCAAGATGTGCTCAGCCACCAGATGCTACTGTCCTACAGAATTTCAACTCGCCCCTCCCCTCCCTCTTGGGGGCAGGGAGCACAGGGCTTCCACAGGAGCACAAGGTGCGTTTTAAAACAGGCTGTAGGTGAAGGTTTGTATATATTCCTTTCTAGAACTCAAAGATTGCTTCAAAGAGGTGGTTAGCAGAGATGAGGAACCAGACAAAGCCCTTCTTTCTGTTTTATCCATCAACACACTCCTCAATCTAAAGCAAGCTAATCCTCACAGAAAAGTATAAATCTTCAAACTACTAAGATTCCATAGGCTTGCCATTCTCAAAAGAGGGCATGCCAGGCTGTATACTCTATAAAACATTCCGGGCCTGAGATCAGAATTTGGACACTAAGGCCATGATGATCTATTTCACATTAAAGAAAGCAAGTCTGTTACAATTCCCAACAGAAAGTAGTCAATGTATCTGTTGTATTTACAGATTCCAACCTGAGAGCTGAGGCATAGCATACGTCTTGCTTTAACTGATACTGCATTTCTAAGTGCCTGCCTTTCTCTGCAACTCCAATATTCAAACCAAATACTAAATGTTTTCAAAATATTGACCCAAAATCTAATTTTTTTAAATGTAGGGAAGTGACCTCTCATTCAAGAGATGTCTCCCCACTTCTGGGAGAAAATAATGAACCACAAAGCAAAACAAAATAATCAACTTCCTACTCTGGGGCGCTTCCCCCCCCTTTATTTTTAGGTTTAAAATGAGGGAGGGGACTGGTCAACTTCAATTTATAAAGGTTCACCTAAGAAATACTTAGGTAGTCCCTTCCTCACTCAAAATACTTCTAGTTTATGCTCGAGATAGTAAAAATGTGAGACAACATCTTAAGAAGCTGACAACAGAAGACAAATACACTGCCTAGACTATTCACATGAAAAATTAGTGATATACCAACCATAAGTATCAAATGAAGAATATTACTTTACAGCAATGCCAAACCATGACAGTAAAATGCCATGGCCATCTCATGTATTCACTGTCAGGGCCAGAAAATTCATTTTCATGCAAGTTCTAACCTACCTGTTCTACTAAGGAAAAAAAAAAAAAAATCAAACTATTTTAAATAGTGCACCATAAAATGACTGTGTTTAGAACAAACTGAGCTATGAATCTTAAGGGCCAATGAGTCCAACAATCCAAACTAATTGTTCCAAGAGCAAACAGATACTATGGGTAGCACTTGGGCATGATTTTACAACCCTAGATTATAAATCAAAGGTGATGGTTTTGTTTCTCTTAGCACTGCTCTCAACAATTCCACCCAGCTTGAGGTTTCCTTGAAATCCAAAAGTATGTGTCACCTTCTCTTCAGAGAATCTAAAAGAGAATCTTTAGAGACTCTCAAAGATTACCTACTGTCCCACAAAACACAATGTCTAGAGGTGCCTGGGTGGCTCAGTCAGTAAAGCATCAGCCTTCAGCTCAAGTCATGATCCCAAAGTCATAGGACTAGGCCTATCCCTGCTCAGTGGAGCGCCTGCTTTTTCCTCTGCCCCCACCCCCATCCCCACCTCACAAATAAATCTTAAAAAAGACAGACAGACAAACACAACGTCTAGATGAGCATGGACCACATTCCAGATCTAACTGTAGAAAATGAATACTTACAACTTGTGAGATATACTCCCATTATGCAGGCTAAGAAAACAACAGCCATCATGGCCTCAGTGGCTTTGCTCCTAGTTCAAGGGCCTGTCTGAAGGCCAGGTATTAGAGCAGAATATACACAACCCTCCTAATCCAATTACTAACGAGATCAACTACCATACTGATAATTCAGATTTTTCCCTTTTGTAGCAAAGCACTTTCAGCAGAAAATGCTTTTTGTACACTTATATTGAGGCTCTGAAGCTTCCTTTTCACAGCTCACCTCAGGATTAAAGGGGAAGGTCTGGAAGTAAGGAAATGCTACAGAGCAGCTCCAGTCAGGCACTGTTCTACCTTTGTGTCCGCAGGCGAGAAAAGGGCTGGCTGGGCCTCAGTTTCTTTAACTATAAATGTGAAAAAATAAAAGGACTTACCTATTTAAGTGACTAAGAAAGATCAAAGACATAATCCAATTAAAGCAGCTGTGCCTGGCACACTACAGTGTCCAATTAGCTATTACCTCATTTTACTCTTAAAGAGCTGAGGCATTGAAATCACTTGCACCTGAGTTCCGATCCCAGTTCTCTTGTTACTGAGTTCCGTTGGATGGTATTTACTTAATTTCTTAGACCAGGGTATTTTAATCGAAGGCTTTATTCCACAGACCCCCTTAGCAGTTAAATTTCATTAGAGGTTAGCAAAACAAAGATGCAACTCTTGCTTCTCACCTAAGTTTTCCCACTACTTGGTCCCAAGAACCCCTTTCTTAGAATAACTGAGAACGTGGGGGCAGGGGATAAACCACAGTACCGAGAGGATTAAACATCCAAAGCAGATACCACACTATACAGAGTAGCTGCTTCTCTTCCTGGAAAGTTCTCTTAGGAAAAAAATCTCGAATTTTATGTGGCCCAAACTTCAGTGTTCAAGCATCTATTTCTTTCACTGGTACACCTGGGTTTTCAGACCTGAAACATATTTTGCCCTCTAAGACATCCCCAAATCGCTGTACTACATCAAATATCAACTGGAAGACCTCTATTACTTTAAATTGGTGACACCAAACTGCTTTCTAGTAAAACTAAAAGTTAAAAAAGGACTTAAATGTAACTCCTAAGTTTCCCTTAGCACCAGCTGCTGTCACAACTAAAATGAGTTCACACACAACAGTCTGACTCGTGTAATGATCACTAATGCCTTGTCATCACTCCTTAACACTCATCACAAAAAAAGGAACCAACCATGGAAAGTCAGAGCCCGGGGTTCTTAAGAAGAGCGTTCCTCTGACAGCAACTGTAGTTCATTATGCTCTCCCCTCACCAGCCCCCCAGTACATTCCCGGTCTTTGCCTACTCAGCAGATTCTCGCAAGCTGTGCCGTTTGATGTGGAATACATTTTAGCAATAAAATTTTCGATCACTCACCAGCCAAATTCTCAACCACCTTCTCCAAGGCGAGGTGTTTTTACATTAAGTGCTTCCAAAATTCCGACCAAAATACTAACCGTCCTCCCCCTCCCTCCCCGCCACTCTCAAATCAAGAGACCTAAAGGGAGGTGCACAAAGAAACTAAATGAAAATTTGGGCAAAGGTAAACAAGTGAAAACAACTTAATTCCTCCGAAAATAACAATTATTTTGAAAGACGAAGAAATTTAACTTCTTTCTTTAACTCAAGCCCTCTCCTCTACTCTGCAGGAATTGTCCAGTATGCTCTCCCAACTGTTTGTCCCCCCACCCCGAGCTTTTTTTTTTTTTTTTTTTTTTATCTGACGTTAAGTAATGAACCACAACATCGGGAATGATGAGAAAGCAATGACAAAGCTGCTTCCTGCCGGTCTTCTTCACAGCACCCCAACCCTCCCTCCCCCACTCCTGCCCGCAACCTTCAATTCCCCTAGCCACCAACACATTTAAAAAGTTTCTCTCGGCGCCCGGCTTACCTTGACTGGGCTGCCATCATTCAGTTTACAGAGCTCAAGGACTTCTGTCCATCGGAGCCTTCCACCCGCGGCCCTCCTGCCAGCGCCGCGCTCACCATTTGCTGGGGCCGAGCGGGGACGCTCTCCCCAGCGCGACTCCCCGGCGTTACGGGACTACCTGCTCCCGAGCCCGGGCGTCCTCAGCGTAGCCTCGGGCTCCGGCCGTATTGGCTCGCACTAAGCCTGATGGACATCCGGGCACTGGGGCCTCTGCAGGCGAACTACACTTTGGACCAGCTCGGGGAACGTCGCGACCGAGTGCAGAGCCAGTGAGATCCCTCGGGGCGATTTCGCAGAAGGGAAACCCGAGAAGCCCACGGCCACAGCCCACCAGCGCGCAGCTCCCAGCCAGCGGCACCAGAGCTCGGGCCGGCGTCGGAAGAGAAGCGAGATGGTCCGTCGGCTCCCTGAAAGTTGCCCGAGTTCGCCCGAATACCCCCTGCCAAGAAAGTTCTGGTGGTACGGTCCGCCTCCTTAAATGGGCACGGCGCTCCGCCGGCCCGAGCCGGAGGCTGCGCCGGGCGGGGGCAGCGAGCCCGGACGCCGACGCACCCCGCGCGCCCGCTCGCTCGCGGTCGAGCCCCGCCTGCAGGCTCCTGGCTAGTGCTCTCTTGCCAGGTTTTAACAATGTACAAACACACCGCGGGAACACACAGTACCCGGCCGCTCAGAACTCCAGCTCCGATCTGAGGATTTGTTGAATATTGGGCCCCAAGAGGCTGCAGTGAGCGAGACACACAACCACAGCAGCAGTAAACCACGTTCGCTCCTTTTGATCATTCCAATGCGTGCAGTCAGGAAATGCGCGACTAACGCACCCTTGTTTTACTTTGCTCGCTTTCGGTTTTGATTTCATTACATTGAGAAAACATTTACAAGACGCCCTTCCCTTTCTTGGGACAACATACAGATTACAAAGTAAACAGTAACTCATTTGGGGGTTGGCATTTTAAAAACAACCATCGAGGATGCAAACCATCAATGTAGTGAACACTCTTCAAGAAGTACAAACCCAAACGGGTCCTACTAAGAGGACCAGGGAAGGCATTTGAGTAGTGCCTGAAGGTAAGCAGGGCAAACCTTAGGTGGGCAGAGACGGAGCGCAGCTGGGCTACCCTATCTCGCGGGCTCCAGCAGCACACTGTAGGAACTGGAAACTTAAATGAATGCCTGCCCCGGAGACTCCTCAGTTCCCCCTGGAGCCGCTCCAGTGTTGCCCACCTCACAAAGAGGTACTCCGGACTGTATTACTAACAAGCCATCGAATACCGGCAGGTTGACCTCTGGCGAGAAAACATACAATGCTGGGAGGAAGGCCCAGTGCATCTTTATGTGTGGTTCTGGAAGTGTGATCAGTGGACTCCGGGGAGTCCCCAAGAACCTCTCAGAGGTCAGAACTATTTTTAGAGTAACACAAAGACATGGCCTGTCTTTTTCACTGTGCTGACATTTGCAGTAATGGTGCAAAAGCAATCGCACCATTAGCACCAACCAAGGCAGTGGCTGCAAACGGCACTAATATCAGGGCATTCTTCACCACCACACACTAGCAGTTAAAACAAGGAGCCTTTCCGAATGTCCTTAATAAAGCAAGCAGCAGGAATGACGACTTTCGTTAAATCTCAACAAGGCCTCAAGTAGAGGTCTTTTTGATGTTCTCTGCGAGAAAATGAGAAGTACACACAAACAGCTCTGCTCCTGCAGAGTGAAGGAAAGGAAAGCACTTGTGTAATTGAGTTGCGAGCTAAACCAGCTGTTTTGTCAGGGACTACCATTTTTAAGCGCAAGAACAACTGATGAACTGTGCTTTTTCCGACTTGGGTTTTCAGCAGTCATTTTCTCAAAAATGAACAAAGTGAGTCTGTTTCCTCAAGGAAAACAACTGACAGTATTTATTGCCAGTGATAAAATTGGAGCTTTCAAGCATTTCGGAAAACTTTACATCTGCCACTGGGAGCTTGATAGTGTCTCAATAATCAAAAGACTTTTCCAATGAGATCGGAGGAGGACATAGTCCTGACTTCATCTTGCCTTCAAATCTGTTCTTGTTTTTTCCCCCTCCAGCTTTACCTGTTAACTCACGCCAAGGGACCCAGTGGGCAAAACATCCAGTGATGGAAACCGAAACTACCCCCTCTAACAATAAGGGCTGCCCTCACACCAGCAAGATGCTGCGTTACTGACCCCAAGACAATAATCAACCTGACCTTTTGCTGCTTTGCTGCAGAGTACCCACCAATCTTTGTTGTGATTTCCCTATATCAACTCAGACATATTCTCAGCACCTTAGAGACAGTTCTTAGGCCATCAGCCCATGGTATTCCTGGTACTGGCTTCACTGAAATAAATTCCTTTCTTGTTTCACCACCCCTGGTCTCTCAGCCTTTCGATTTTGTTAGCGGTGAATGGCAGAACCTAGTTTGTTTGTCGCCGCCTCCCACCCCCCTGGCCAGATGTTCCTGCACCCTTGGGCTCCAGTAACAAATTTTCTGCTGAGTCAGGCCAGGAGCTGTGCTTCCATTTTGTCCAGCCCTCTTAGGATTCCTGGATCTCCCAGCAGCTGGCTGCAGGGCACCAGAGCTCGCCTGTTCATTTCCCAAATCAGGGACTACAACAGGTTGGAGACAACCACTAGTGATTAGTTGACCTCAGGCAGCTGGAGAGTGAAGAGAATAGTCCCTTAGAGCTGCCAAAACTTGTTTTGGGGGACACTCCTTTTTCCTTGGCCCAAATAGGCACAAACTGCCTTTGCCACATTTGGTGAAGCAGAGAAATGAACTGAGGAGTAAGTGGGCCTAAAAGACCTGGTTCCTAGTAAATGCACGCTGGGCCCCGTCCTTCTCTAGTTCCCTGCTGTCCGAGCTCCTTGAAACCATTTTGGGCTTGTGTGGTTCATTCATATGATTTGCAACAAGGAATTTATAGAATTTGTCATTAGAGGTACCGTTAGAAGGAGAGAAGGGAGAGAAGGGACGAGTGGCAAGTAGAGAAGTCAGGATATGTGTTTGCAAGCTCTCTTGAAGTGTGTGTAAGAACAGGAAGTACTATTTCCATATCCCCTCACCGCCCCCTAAGGAGAATATTGGCTGACTAGTCTATTTTTAGCTATGACCCTATGACTAAAAAGAAGATAGTATTTTACTGTAACACCGCCTGGCCTATGTATGTTAAGGTCAGAGGAAAGATGCTCCTGAATGACTCTCTTAGAGTTCTTCCTCCCATTCAGTTACTACCAAACAGGGCATTTTGATTTGGCTCTAGCTTGTGGAGAAGCTGTTTGGTTCAGTTAGTGAAGCTCCAACTTTTGAGGAAGAATGAATGCTAACAGAGGTACTCTTAGCTTCATTTAGGGTTTCTACTGTGTTCTTTCTGCACTTTTGCCTAGGAAGATGGGAGATACTTCTTTTTCCAAAGAAAGTCCATTAGGACATACTTTGAATAAATGCGGCAGACGGCTAAAAAGCAATCAGAGAAAAAGCCTGTTTTGCAGGAGGGAAGACAGGAGATGGAGATAAAGGAATGTTAGTCCAAACTTTGAGTCTACCTCCACCCTTGCTGGGGGCACCCCTGCCACCTCTGCCACCACCTCCTCAACCCTCCTGTTTCCGTACCACCACTGGTTTGGCTGGCACAGCTGGCTCCTTCACTATCCTTGGTGCTTCTGGTGCCATGGGCTCCTGTTCCCCCTACCTTCACCATCAAGGAGCAAAAAGCACCCCAAACGATTGGGCCCCTCTATATGAGGTACAAACTAAAGTACCTCCCAAATCAGCATGAAGGAGTCCAGGATCTCCCCTAGACTCAACGCACCTACTTCAGATTTCCCCCCAGGAGCCCCAGGTAAAACTGACAGTGTGGAAAAAACTGATGGACTTTTTAGAGGACACAGGTGCAGAATACCTGGTATTAAAGCAAATTCAAAGTTGTTAATTAAAAAAGACATGTCTTTGGAGTTATCAGAATTAAATACAAAACTCATTCTACCAAGGTTTACTAAAGGTCAAGTAAGTTCATGTTATCTCTATTGCAACTGGTCAGCAAAAAGATGACCCAAAGTGATGGCTAATTTAGTCTCTCTCATGAAGTTTTCCTGGGTAATTGTTAAAAGCAAGTTAATTTTTAAAAAGGTTTATAGGTAAAAAAAAAAAAAAAAATTTTTTTTTTTTAAAGATTTATTTGAGAAAGAGAGCAGGAGCACACTCAAGGTGGGGCGGGGGCGGGAAAGGGGGTTGCAGAGGGAAACCAAGAGAATCCCAAGCAGACTCCCCACGGAGCCCAGAGGCAGACAGGGGCTTTAGATCATGACCTGGGCAGAAATCAACAGTCAGACACTGAAATCAACTGAGCCACCAGGCACCCTGAAGAGTAAAGTTTTAAACAGCTTTCAAAATCTTTGGTAAACTAATACTTTGAAATTTTACTATTTAAATAACAAATTGGTTTGAATTCACTGTATATGTAAGTCTTTTCCAAGTAAGATAAAATACTGAAACATTACTTACTAAACACAGGTTTATCTGCTTTTGGCCTCTTATTACAAAGAAACTCAAGATAGTTGGGTCTACTAGTAAAATATTTTATGCTTCATTGAAAGTTATACTATGAAAAAACATATTCCTAAAAATTATGAAATATATTTATAAATTTGTCAACCTAAGAATTCTGGTTGTAACAGTTCACAGTCGGTTATTAAAGTTTTCACTGGATGTAATTAAGACTGCTAGATGTGATAAGGAGAGCAACTCTATGTAGAGAAAGTAAGATGTGCTTCTGATAAGAAAGGTTAGGAGAATGGGAGTACAATTTTGTTGCGGAAAAAGAAAGTAGTTTTGTCCCAAAACGAGACTGGTTGGAGAGAGAAAACTTAGGATAAAATCTGAATGTAAAAAACAAACCCTTGTGGAAGGTTTATGAAGGGGAATCTTTGGAAAACAGTTTTGTGCATGTTCCGGAGTGACCAGGATTAGAATGAATGAATTTTAAAAGGCCACTGGTATAAGACTGGAATTTTTTTTTTTCTTTCTGTAAAAATGACAAAGTTTTCTTAGATTCTTGGTCTACTCTTGATAAGAGATTGTAAACAAAGTTTTGTTTTTTTTTAATCTGCCCAAAAAACCAGTTTCCGTGTTTTGTCTTTATCAGGTCTTTGATTAAGAAGATTAAAATTTTTCATTATTAAAGAGGCTAAGGTTTTGCTAACGACTATGTAACCTATAGAATCTCTTATTGCCACTTGGGTTAAATAAATAATTATATGTTATATTTTATATTGATTTGTAATTCTATCTAGGCATGTTTCTTTAAAACCTGAGGTTTAAAAAAAATGATTAATTAAAAAAATAATAAGACCTGAGGTTTTCAACAATACCTTCCTAAAATTCAAATTCTAAATGAAGTCTTTTTGACTAATCAGGCTTGTTTATTTAGTATGTTAAATTACACGGGAAGCACTGTCAAATAATGATAAACCTTCTTAGATTATACTTCATGGGCAAATGCTGTAACTGTCCTAGAATTTTTTTATTTTATTTATTTGAGTGAGAGAGTGAGAGAAAGAGAGAGTATGAGGAGGGGGAGGGTCAGAGGGAGAAGGAGAAGCAGGCTCCCCTCTGAGCAGGGAGCCCAATGCAGGACTCAATCCCAGGACCCTGAGATCATGACCTGAGCAGAAAGCAGATGCTAAACTGACTGAGCCACCCAGGCACCCCTCTGCACTAGAAATTATATGAAAATTCTTAAAATTTTAATACATCCTGGTATGAGGCTATCACTTGACATTCTACTTATTGAAATGCCATATGTCACAGAAAGAACTGGATCTTCTTATCAACTGCATAATGATGAACTCATCGGATATTTAACTAGCCCATCTCTGAATCTTTTGTCATTTACAATTATTGTTCTGATGCTCTTGCAAAACATGTTTCATCAAGGAAACTCATGAAAAGGACTTTTGACAAATACGGGTTTCTGATATCCTTAAATCACAAAACTAAACTGGATAAGAATTTCCAAAACTAATGGAAAAGTTGCAAACAGAACAAAATTTAGTAACAAGGAAGTAAATGAATTGAGGAAGATGATTATAGTTTTTATGACTATCCTTTGAAACACTATTTGTTCTCTCATGTTTGCTCTTCCAGATTTAAGGACATTTTTTTCTCTTAAAATATCTATGACTCGGGGCACCTGGGTGGCTCAGTGGGTTAAAGCCTCTGCCTTCGGCTCAGGTCATGATCCCAGGGTCCTGGGATCGAGCCCCGCATCGGGCTCTCTGCTCGGCAGGGAGCCTGCTTTCCCCTCTCTCTCTGCCTGCCTCTCTGCTACTTGTAATCTCTGTCCGTCAAATAAATAAATAAAATCTTTAAAAAAAAAAAAAATCTATGACTCACAGAAATATGATAAAATAGTCCTTTATGAACGAATGGAAACATTAATCTTTTCTCCCAATCTGAACCCTCTAGAATTCAGGAACTCTAAGTATTCTCTTTCATGACAATTATAACTGGTGACATACATTTAATAAGAATCTGTTCTCCTTATAACGGAACACCCACTGGAAACACTGGTTAGATTACCAAGGCTTTGTGGGAATGTCATATTTGACAGAGACATACATAGACTCAGATATGACCACATACTTTTAAGGAATTGAAATTGACTTTATGCAGCCAACACTCGCCCTTGAAGATGTACCCGGATACTTTGCTTACAGAGTTCCCAGCAGCCTTACCAAGTGAGTCAAGAATGTCACTTCCTGGCAGATGCAGGAGGTAGGATACTTGGGGGACCTCAAGATGAGAGAAATTCACCCAAATCTACAGGTATTGCAGTAGGATCTGATGGCAAGTATTTGACTTGACTTCTCACTTTGAGAGGCTATTAAAAGTTCAATCTGAAATTCCTTATAAAAAATTCCAGCAAGGGGCATCTGGGTGGCTCAATCAGTTAAGCATCTGCCTTCAGCACAAGTCATGATCACAGGGTCCTGAGATGGAACCCCACATCAGGCTCCCTGCCCAGGGGGGAGCCTGCTTCTACCTCTTCCTCTGCTGCTCTCCCTGCTTCTGCTCTCTGTCAGATTTAAAAAAAAAAAAAAAAAAAGTTCCAGCAAAGCAGATGTAAAAGAACTTACATGGCCAATTATTACTCTCGCTGTAATTTTATAAATAATTAGGCCAAGTTTGTTAAAAACTGGACTTGTTTTACAAACTGGTCTTACTATGGCTATCTTTGTTGGAAATGAGGGTGATTTTAGAGAGAAAAATGATGTCTCAATAACACACTTTTGTGGATGTTTGATTCTAGTTTTGATTGTCTTTAAAGGTTTGTTGTTCACCTAACCTACACACAGCTTGAGGCAAACTTCAGAGAAATTGCCACAATAACTCACATATAGACAATCTTCGTGTCTGTCACTCCGTGAGGATAATAAAAGGACCCATGGGCATATAACTGAGCAGTTGGACCAAGGAGAGGCACTTGCTCGTTAGGAGTTCTTAACACTCCCTTCTCAGTCCACATTAAGTCTGAGGTGGCCCACTGGACTAACTTTCTCAAATTATTCACCAAGGTCACACAGGATCTCCCTGAGGAAACACAAGTTGGAGGTGAATATTTCTCTGGGTATACTTTGCTCCCCTGGTGGGAAAGTGCAGCTCATCACCATGTGTTACCCTTAGGAAAAGAACAGATAAATTCCACCCCCACCCACACCCCACCCCACCTCACATGTGGGAAATGAAGAACACGGCAGAACTGAGTAGCTAACTGCTGACTGAGTCCAATGGAGTAAAGCTGCTCCCCTATGCAATGAAAAGCTAGACAGTATTCAGGGATCATCTCAGCCAATTCCTGACAACTGTGTAACTCAACTATCACCTTGATGGATTGATTCTATGCGGCCGGGAGGGCAAAAATCGCTCCTTAAAAACCACAGAGTGTACCCCACTCTATGGGGTTAGCTATGGACTTGTGGAAATAATGGATGGCTTTCCCTTCCTTGTGATTGGATTAGTTGACATACTTGGGGATGAGCTATCCTCCCACTGATTAAATTCAAGTTAAATTCCAGCAATTTCTCATAACTGGGGTATTGTTAAAGCTCAACTTCAAGCAAAGAGGGCTTTTTTTTTTTTAATTTTATTTATTTATGTGACAGTCAGAGAGAGGGGCAAGCAGGCTCCCCACTGAGCAGAGAGCCCGATGCGGTGCTCGATCCCAGGACCCTGAGATCATGACCCAAGCTGAAGGCAGAAGCTTAACCCACTGAGTCACCGAGGTGCCCCCAAAGAGCGCTTCTTGACGGTTTTATCCCTTAGCTATATTTGTCCCAGAAGCTGCCTCTATCAATGTGGGGGGCTTTAGCCAAGCATCCAACAGCCACCTTTGTGCAAACCCAGCATGCAGTCACTCTCCTAAATGACGAAACCCCAGCAATTCAAAAGGAAGCCCTTCAAAACTGGACGGTCCTTGACATTTTGACTGCAGCCCAAGGAGGAACCTGTGTTCTCATTAAAACAGAATGTTAGGTCTCTATTCCACATTACTCAAAAAAATGTAACTGAAGCCGTGAAAGATTTAAACAAACACATAACTGCTACAGATGCCTTACTTCTAGATCCTTTCAGCAGCTGACTAAATTCGAGCCCTTTTGAATGGAAATATGCCCTGTTAAGCATTACTGTATTTCTTGTTCATCTCTCTGGTTGTTGTTTGACTCTGTATTTGTCACACAGGAGCCCATGCTTGTACCGGCTCAGAGATGCCCTTGCCATCCTCCTCAGCAGGGACACAAGAAACCAAATTCTCCTAACCTGTCAAAATCTTCCATTCCAGGGCACCTGGGTGGCTCAGTGGGTTAAGCCGCTGCCTTCAGCTCAGGTCATGATCTCAGGGTCCTGGGATCGAGTCCCGCATCAGGCTCTCTGCTCAGTGGGGAGCCTGCTTCCTCCTCTCTCTCTGCCTGCCTCTCTGCCTACTTGTAATCTCTCTCTGTCAAATAAATAAATAAAATCTTTAAAAAAAAAAAAAATCTTCCATTCCAAAATTCCTACATTAACCGTGGTCCACAGGAAGTAGTTACAGCAGAAGTGACCGTGACGGTCACTTCTTCCCTTAAAATGGAATGATGAGGTGACAGTAAGGATTTGAAGAACGACCCAGTCTTTGCCATGATTTACTCCATTTTTGCCTTCAACCTTTTCTGTTTAATAGCTTTGTTTTTCCCTCCAGCTTATCTGTTAACTCAGGCAAAAACCCAGCAGGCAAAACATCCCGTGATGGGAACCAAACTACCCCCTCAAGCAATAAAACTACTCCACTGATGCCAGCAAGACCCCACATGATCTACCCCAAGACAACAGTCAACCTGACCTTTGCTGCTGCTGCTGCTGCTGCGAGTACCTACTGATCTTTGCTTCGCGTCTTCCCCATATAAACTTAGAAGTATTCTCAGCACCTTGGAGACATTTTTAAGACATTAGTCTCTGTCTTCCCAGTGTTGACCTCACTGAAATTCCTTTCTTGTTTAACCACCATTAGTCTCTGGGCCTTTAGATATTTTTAGCGGCAAGTGGCAGAACCTGGTCTGTTTGCCCCCCTGTCGTTCTTGCACCCTTGAGCTCCCATAACAAGATAAGGGAAATAAATGTGATTTTAGAAGATCTGGGACGCCTGGGTGGCTCAGTTGGTTGGGCAGCTGCCTTCGGCTCAGGTCATGATCCCGGCGTCCTGGGATCGAGTCCCACATTGGGCTCCTTGTTCGGCAGGGAGCCTGCTTCTCCCTCTGCCTCTGCCTGGCTCTCTGTCTGCCTGTGCTCGCTCTCTCTCCCTCTCTCTCTCTGACAAATAAATAAATAAAATCTTTTAAAAAAAAAAAAAAGAAGATCTGCCTAACTTCGTGACCAGCATCTTCTAATTGATACAAAGTCATGCATGGGTAGAACAGTCACTGAAAGTGTATGACAGAACAATGGATTTTAATGTATCAAAGTAAAAAAATTAACAAAACACCTCAGTGACAGGATATCAGACTCTATATTGTGACCAAGCTTTAAGAAAATATGACTTGTATAGTTTGGGTATAATATCAAAGGAGGCATTAAAATACTGCTGTCCTTTTCTGTGTGAGGCTGGATCGTCCTCACAGATTTCAACAAAACAACACTGGAACAGATAGAATAAAGAAACATATATGAGGGGCGCCTGGGTGGCTCAGTGGTTTAAGCCTCTGCCTTCAGCTCAGGTCATGATCTCAGGGTCCTGGGATCGAGCCCCACATCGGGCTCTCTGCTTGGCAGGGAGCCTGCTTCCCCCTCTCTCTCTGCCTGCCTCTCTGCCTACTTGTGATCTCTCTCTATCAAATAAATAAATATCTTTAAAAAAAAAAATTAAAAAAAAAAAGAAACATATATGAGAATCTACTGTATTAACCTTCTACTGTATTAAGAATAAAGAGATTTGCATACATAAAATAATGCCATAGCTATCATCAGTTTATTTTATTTTGGAAATAGTTTTTTTCAATAAGAAAGTATTTAAATTAACAATGGGTTTATTATTTTAAATATTTAATGTTTTAAATATCTCAATATCAATTTTTTTAATAAAATGTCTTATTTGTCAGAGAGAGAGAAAAAGAGAGCACAAGCGGGGGGAGCAGCAGACAAAAAGAGAAAAAAAAAGCAGCTTGCCCACTGAGCATGGAGCTCAGTGCAGGACTCAATCCAAGGAGACCCTGGGATCATGACCTGAGCTGAAGGCAGATGTCTAACTGAGCCACCCAGGCATCCCTCATTTTTAATTTCTAATCCAGTAAGCATCAATAAATAAAACCCAAATATGTAAAACTCGTTGGGGTTCACAATATAATTGTGGGGGACAAACTTTTCCATGTCCGCCTCACCTCTCCACACTCATCATGGCTTCTTTGGCATTACAGGTAATATTCTTACCATTAGTCCCATGTAACCTCTTAACACCTCCATCAGCTTTGAAAAAATATGGTCAGATCACCTGAGGCTCGTGTAAAAAAAAAAAGTGGAGTCTAGAACAACTGAATCAAAGTCCTCGTGGGCTGAGGTCCCAAGGATATGCATTTCAGCACATTCTCCAGGTAATACTTGTCTGCTTCTAGGTGAGAACCACTTAACCTAGAATTCTAAATGCCTATTTAGAAAATAATGTTAAGAGCTTTTTGATTCACTATCTATTTATAATGCCTGCATCATTTTATAGCAGCAGTTGGACAGCATTTATCTTCATTGTCAGAGACCTCTATCAAAAAATAATACACCACTGCATGCATAAATTCATAGTAGAGTGATAAACCTTCAAGGAAACAAAGTATAAACTCAGGAGAAAAGTCTACCCCTAAGAATTTTCTGCTTGCCATTTCCTCCCATGTTTCTCATACTCTTCTCAGTACAAACTAAGATCATCTGTGCTTTAAACAAATTGGTATTGGACATCTAAGTAAGATAAAACAGTATTTCATAAGAGCATTTACTCACAGTCTCCACTTAGCACAGGCTGGAAATGTAACAACAAAATTATATGTTTCCTCTGTGAACTGTGTTAATTGTTCTGGCACTATTTAAATAGAAAGAAATGAAAGAATACAGCCAACAGTTCCCCAAAAAGAAAAAGGGAATCACCAGATTATGATTACACCTGAGATTACCCAGGCTGTCAAAACTGTTTGTAAATTAGAGAGGGTAATTTAAAACTGAAGCGGGATTATATTTGACTTGTAATAGATCTAAAAATACTAGAGGAAAGTGCAAGAGAAATTTTCTGGAGTTAGACACTGTCTGTGGCTGAAGTACAGCAATACGAACATGGGTGTTACCACTTCCAAGCGTCTGGAAACCACCACAGTGTCCCCACCACAGACCTGTTCAGTAATGAAACTGAACAAAGACAACATTTTTAACCTTTGGCGGGGTGAAGGGGCACAAATTTCTTTGGTTTTCCAATGAAATTTGAGAAGAAAGCCCCATGTATACGTCTGTTATACTCTCGTGTGTTCATGATCTCCCTGGCACCCAATGAGGGAGCCCCCTGAAGTCCTGAAGACGTCAGGTGGAGAATGGCTAGGCCTCGAAGCACACTCAAACTAGACCAGCTCACAGACCCAACTGAGTTTACAAGTAAGAGGTAAGATCACCTGTTAATCTTCACTGCCCCTTTAAAAACTTGGAGCTATCTTATTAATGGTCCAGTGCAGTGAAGAATTGCTAATGAAAATATAGATGTTACAAGATACCAAAATATCATCTATACAACAAAATCAGTTTCTCCACAAAGTGAGAATATGCTAATCAGTCTACATTTTCTGAATTAATCCTAGAGTGACCAAGTATGCTAAAACCAAAAGGTACACAATGTAATAAATTGTATAGAATTTATAAGGTGAGTACAACAGACTGTGTTACAATCCAAGCTATGTTCTTGAATCACAAGAGTATCTTTCTATTAGCTTTGTAAGTTAACAGTCTTTATAAATGACACCTGAACACATGCAGTGGCAACAATATATGGCAGATGTAACACATTCTAAGTACAATCACAAGTCTGTCTAAATATTGTGAGCTAAAGCAGAATCATCTTTCGTGTTCCATCATTTGGCAAAATACAAAGGCATATGTTTAAAATGTGTGTGTGTGTGTGTGTGTGTGTGTGTATACATGTATGTATTACCTTTTTTTTTTTTTTTTTTTTTAATTTAGAAGGCAAAATCTTTTTAACATACCTTAGCTGAAATTAAAGGGCAGGGCGGGGGGTGGGTGGGGGATAGAGAGAGGCTACATAGGTTGCCTTAATTCAAAATGTAAAATGCCTCATTCATTGTACTATACACATTTAATCCACAACATTCAATGACTCTACTCTTTCACAGCATTTTGGGTCTAAAAGTTACATAGGTCACATCTCCTAAGGATTATTACTTCATTTCAGTGGAATGTTGTTTAATGAGGGCACTGCAAAATTCACTTCACCAAAAGACTGCTCAAGGTTCCCAATGGAAGATCTCACATAAAGCAGAAAAAGAGAGAAGAGACAAAGGAGGAAAAAAAAGGCTGAGCAGTCTGAGGAGGACAGAACTAGCAGGGAAAACTGTATCATAAGCATCACTAGAAATTAACTGGCTCCCTCTTAAGTTATGACCTCAACACAAAGCAGTCCTCCCCACACCTCTCTTGACCCTCTTCTTCCCCAGGCACTATTCCAAAGCTTTATTCCCCATTTCTCAGGTCCTCTACCGTAGTCTTCAAACTGGTGACCCAAGGAAATTCGCAAGAGGTATGAGGGCAAAGGTTTTAGGTAAACTTCTTCCCAAGGTCCTTAACTCCAAATGCCCTCTTCAGCCTTTCCCTTCATTTCCCACTCGCCTTTCCCTACCTGACCAAGAAAAGCAGGCCTCTCACTCATCCCAAATCAACGGTATACTGCTCCAGGGTGTAAACACCTCTGAGGCCAGGAACAGATCTATGCAGGGGAATTCCTGAGCTCCAATCAAGAAATATTCATGGATGGTTCCTCATTAAAGACATTCAGGTAACCAACCTGTAGCAAGGCCCGTCCCTTCTCTGGCTAGCAATACAGAATTACAAAACTAGGTGGAAGATTTTCTTTCATAGGTTTGAAAATGAGGACTTGCAGTTTTTCAACATTCTGGTGAGGAGGGGGGGTTTACACAAGCAAAAACGTTGAGGACTACCACCCAACTTCAGCTCACTCTTCACTAAATAAATGTCTTTTGCTCTACTTCTAGTTTACACTTTTCCACATCTCCTTCTACTTGTGCACTGTTAAAGCATCTCTCCTCACCATCCCCAAGATCACTGCCCCTCCACACCAATGACTTATTCTGAACCTGCAAACAAGCTCAAGTTTCCAAAACCCCATGCCAATGCGCATGCATGCGCGCGCACACACACACAGCGCATTAAAAAGTTTTCTTTCTGGACTTTTTAGTGAGAGAGAGAGAGAGATCACGAGCAGGAGAGAAGGGGAGAAGGAGAAGCAGGGAGCCCAGTGTGGGACTTGATCTCAGGACCCAGGCATCATGACCTGAGCCAAAGGCAGAAGCCTAACCCACTGAGCCACCCAGGTGCCCTATTTTTTTTTTTTAACTTTAGAATAATCGCAGATATATGGAAAAGTTGCAAAGAATTCCCATATACCTCCCAGTCAGTTTCCCCATTTTCACACTTATAGCACTATTTCTCATTGGCCAAAACTGAGAAATCAACACTGGTATATTACTTGGAACTCCAGACTTTGTTTCGAATTCAGTTTTTCCAATAATGTTCTCTATCTGTTCCAAGAGCAAATCCACAGTATTGCACACTGTGTTCTGTGAGAGTATCTCCGTTTTTCTTGGCTTTTCATGACCTTCACAGTTTTGAGTTCAGGCCAGGTATGCTGTGGAATGTCCCCCTCACCTCCCCCACCAATCTGGGTTTATCTGGGTTTTCCCTTGGAGAAAAAAAGGGAATTACACTCCACCTCCTGTAGAGTGTGGGTGGTATCTACACATCCTATTTGAATTCTTCTGTGGGAAGGACAGGCTTCTTCTCCATTTATTAATTCATATAATCATTTCTATATATCAGTATGGGTTCATGGCTACTTTATCCTTTGGGTTATAGTTAAGTGCTACATGATTCATTTTATTCATCAAAATAAATTAATAAATAAATAAACAAATAAACAAAATAAATTTCAGCCCTGGCTATGGGGTGCTCTCAGGTTAGCTCTTTGTCCCTTTGGTTTGCTCCCATACTTTTGTCTTTTGAGTACTTCCCTAACTTTTGCTCCTCCAAGATGTTCCAGGCTCATTGATTTTTCTCTACCCCGGTTCTAGAACCAGCCATTTCTCTCACGTATCAGTCTCCTCTTCTTAAAAGCTATCACCTGGGGCACCTGGGTGGCTCAGTTGGCTAAGCATCTGACTCTTGATTTCAGCCCAGGTCATGATCTCGAGGTCATGATCTCAGGTTTGTGAAATGCAGTCCCTGATCGGGTCCCACAAGGGGATCCTTGGGATGCTCATTTGGGAGTCTCCTCTCCCCCACTTTTCCCCTCTCCCTCTCTCTCCCTTTGCCCCATCCCCCTGCTCTAGCTCTCACTAAATAAATCTTTTAAGAAAAAAAAGAAAGAAAGAAAAAAGCTATCACCCAATCTCCTGCCATCCCAGCCAAACTTCATAAATGAAGCTTCCTTGGTGATGTCAATGACCACCCTCCTTGAAGCTCTCCTCTGTGGACTTTTAGGATGCCAGTCTATCTGGGGGGAACTCATTTTATAACCTTTCTGCTCACACACCCGGAATTCATTATAAGGCGTTAGAAAACTTCATTAACTCTCGGTCTCTGTATGTGGTCTTGGACAGTATCACCGATGACTCTCCAAAAGTTTAACTCAGCCTAAACCTCTCTCCACAACTCCAAGTTCATTCTTTCCAACTGCCCAGAAACATGATCCTGGGTATGAAAAGGCACTTGGAAGGCTGTCCAAAATGTATCATTCACTTAGTGAAAAGTGTGTCACACTAGAGATGCCAAGAGACACCTATCACTCAGCCTGACCTGCTGCTTAGTCTGCAAAGGGCATTTTCTTCATAAAGGACACAATGCCTCACACCCCAAAGAAGGGATGGGAAAGAACTGAGAGAAGAAGGCTGAAGTTGGTTCCACTCTTGTAAATAAAAGCAGAAAGCAGAATTTAAAAAGGGCTTCCAATCAGCAGATCAGGAGGAACATGACTAACAAAACTAAAAAATGTCATTATCCTTATTTTTTTTAAGATTTTATTTATTTATTTGACAGAGAGAGAGAGATCACAAGTAGGCAGAAAGACAGGCAGCGAGAGGGGGGAAGCAGGATCCCTGCTAAGCAGAGAGCTGGATGCGGGGCTAAGCAGAGAGCTAAGGATCCCAGGATCCTGGGATCATGACCTTCGCTGAAGGCAAAGGCTTTAACCCACTGAGCCACCCAGGCGCCTCTGTCATTATCTTTATAATGTGGTTAACTGTAATGAAGAGCAGTAAACATCTTAACACCTACTTCCTTACATTTCTGACTAGCAAAAAACAGTGAGTGTGCACCACAACAGGTTTGTGGGGAGTAGTGCTACCTTAAAAAAAAAAACAACAAAAAAAAACAAGAAGAAAAGACGACATGAGGTAAAGAGACAAAGAGCCTGAGAAACAGCCACAGGCCAGACAGTGACCCCCAGCAGCTCAACAGGGCCAAAATTAATCAGACCCCAATTCCATCAACCCATTCCTCTCCCCTTGGTCCCTTGGTTATCCACCAATATCCATCACCCAAACTAAAGATCAGTTACTCCTTTTCCTGGTTCCTTCTCCACATGTAATCACCACCCAAAATCACGGAGTTCTCTTGAGATAGTAAAAATACAGGGGTGCAGGGATACAGGGATGGGGATCTCTTCACTTGAACTACTTCTCGATTATTTTCAATTTAAAGATTTTTATTTATTTTCAGACTGAGTGAAAGAGAGAGCACACACAGGAAGGGCAGAGGGGGAAGAATCTCAAGCAGACTGTGTTCAGTGAGGAGCCAGACGTAGAGCTCGATCCCACGACCCTGACTGAGCTCATGACCTCAGTGGAAACCAAGAGTCAGGCATGTTAACTGAATGCACCACCCAGATGCCCCTCTATTATTTTCAATTGACACTAGTCTCTAAATGCTTTATCCTCCCCTGGGCTGAATATGCTTTCACCTCCTGTTTTTTATTATAAAAAGATTTAATGACATAGGAAGATATTATAATATAGTGTAAAGTTTAGGGGAGGAAAAAGCAATCACAATACAATGCATTTGTTAGGAACCCACTTCATCAAAATTTACTTGAATATGCATATTAAAAAATTTGACTGGGCCTCTGTACCCAAATGCTTGCCATAGATATTTCTGGATGAAAGGAGCAAATGGTCTGTCTTATTCTGGGCACCTAAATATTTTCTAATTATTATAAAATGAACATAGAGCTGCATTCCTAGCCTTTTAAAACAAAACAAAAATCGCAATTATTATAAAAAATAGACTATAATCAGGGGTGCCTGGGTGGCTCAGTCGGCTAAGCAGCTGCCTTTGGCTAAGGTCATGATCTGAGGGTTCTGAGATGGAGCCCCACAGCAGGCTTCCTGCTCAATGGGGCGTCTGCTTCTCCCTCTCCCTCTACTGCTCCCCCTGCTTGTGCCTCACTCACGAGCATGCACACACTCTCTCTCTCAAATAAATAAATATAATCTTTCTTAAAAATGAAATAAATAAACTATAATCAAATCTCAGTTCCAGAAAGGAGACCAAGGTCATCTAATCCACATCTCTATGCAAGAATGCTCTCTCTCTACCTAGACTAGTCTGTGTAAAGAATCTCCAGAACATCTATTGTAATTGAAAATGCAGCCCCTCCCACTGCTAGCCAGGGATGAGACCAGAAAGTTCGGTGCTCCACAGACCTAAAATTGGCTTCCCTGCAGCTGTCATCATTGGTTCTACTTCTGCCCTCTTGATCCTAATGTAGCTGTCCAGCTTTCTTATGCTTACTCTTTGAGGGTATTTCTTATTCTTCTTCCTTTATACCTATGCATGTTTTTAAATTTTAAGTGCATCTAAAATAAAGTAAAATATATCTACTGTAAGGGTACTGTGTTGGGTGAAGCCCGATCTGCTGGATCTTTGCCTTGTAACTGAAATGTTCAGTCACTTATTTTAATTATTGATGTTGTTGGGTTTAAGTTCTACCAACCTGCTCTTTGTCTTCTATTTTCTCTCGAGATTCCTGTTGCGCCTTTCCTGCATTCTTTGGCAGATTTTCAGGCCCCACCCAAACCTACAGAATCAGAAAATGTGGGTGTGGCCCAACAAATGGATCTAGGTGATTCTGTTTTACACGAAAAGTTTAGAAATCCCTCCTCTAGGGCTAACAGAATGCATCCTTAATGCACCAAATTCTATTTAGCGTCAATCTTGTACCTATTCCCAGCTGACACTTTATCATCTAATTCCTTTTGGAAATTAAAAATAATCACAAGGTCTTCTAGAACCCCTACCATTCTTTTTTTTTTTTTTTAAAGATTTTATTTATTTATTTGACAGAGAGAGATCACAAGTAGGCAGAGAGGAGAGAGGGGGAAGCAGGCTCCCCGCTGAGCAGAGAGCCTGACGGGGGACTCGATCCCAGGACCCGGGGTCATGATCTGAGCCAAAGGCAGCGGCTTAACCCACTGAGCCACACAGGTGCCCCCCCCTACCATTCTCTTACTTAGTTCGGGTTCTTTCTCATACATCATGAAGGGGTTTTTTTCTGGGTTTTTTTTTCAATAGCTTAAGAATTCTTTCTCTTGCCAACCTCTCCCCACTTAGCCTTCAACACTACTGCCAGAATATATCATTCCTAAAATACACATCAGATGTTACTCTCTTGTGGGAAAAAAAAGGAAAAAAGAAGATAAAATACACATTGCCGGTGCGCCTGGGTGGCTCCGTGGGTTGAGCCACTGCCTTCGGCTCGGGTCATGATCTCAGGGTCCTGGGATCGAGTCCCGCGTCAGGCTCTCTGCTCAGCGGGGAGCCTGCTTCCCCCTCTCTCTCTGCCTGCCTCTCTGCCTACTTGTGATCTCTATCAAAAAAAAAAAAAAAAAAAAAAAACACATTGCCGTGGCCTTCAGGGTGAAGACCATACTTCTTTCAGGGACATCCAATGCCCATCCCCGTTGGGTCAAACTTCAGCAGCCCTTCCCCTCAGCCAACCCCCTCCACTACTTCCTCAGCTGATCGCCAGACACCCTCCACCAGACGCCTCTCATGCCAGCCATCTTTGCACAGGAGTATTTTCTTCCTTGGAATGCTCTTTCTCTCCTCTCCAGCTGGAGACCCCCTACCATTTTTCAAATCCCAACCAAGGCAGGTCTTCTCAGAGCCTCCTCTGCTATCTTAACCTTCATGCTCTCCCACAAGCTCCCAGCTCTCCTGTGTATCAAGTCACGAGGTGGGACAAGATCAAGGGGAAAGTGTGCTCGTTAGAGGAAAGGCAGCCAAAAGATAACGCTGCGAATAGATAATGACTGAAACAGAGGACTGTGAGGAACTCCCGCTCTCCGCAGCTGCGAGACTGCTTCCAACACCTGGGCCCGAGGAAGAGCTCTGCCCCCAACCAAAGAACCGAAGAAGCCCTCTTCATTTATGGAATCGCTGGACTCTGCCCTAGGTCCACAAATGGAGATCACCGAACTACTGTTGACATTTCAGAAAGTCCAAAGGAAATCCCATATTTGCCCGTGGAAAGTAGGAGCAGGACTCTGCTTTGGGCCTTCCTGGAGGGTATGCCAACTCCATGTGGTAACACCAAGGAGCTCACGCTCACCAGGAAGTCTGACTGACTGACAAGCTTATGTGGTTTGATTACTTGAAAAATAAGGGATTTTTTCAAAAGGGATTCTTTCAAAACATGGGGTCCAAAGGAGAAGGGAGAAAAAAATAACAGAAAATAATAATAATTTAAAACACACACAGATGACATGACTTAGAAGACAGGTACTTCACAGATGTGAACTAATAATGGAAACCATTCAGATCCTTCAGACTGAGCCCTAGTGCACAGCCTTGATTCTAAAGGAGAATCACCTGGGGATACAGAAACATTCCTGACACTCGGGGTGACACCCCAGGTCAATGACTGGAGGTGGGATGCCTGCGTCAGTATTTTTAAAATCTTCTCGGGTAATTTAATGTGAAGCCAAGTTTGAAAACCTCTGCTTTTTAAGCCTTGCTACCTCACGTGAGGACGTCAGAGCAGCAGCGGTGGCAGCCCTACATGGGAGGCTGCTTAGAAATACAGAATCTGGAGGGCTCGGGTCATGATGTCCTAGAATTAAGTCCCACATCGGGCTCCTTGTTCAATTCGGAGCCTGCTTTGCCCTCTCCCTCTGCCTGCCGTTCCCCCTGCTTATGCTCTCTCTCTGACAAATAAATAAATAAAATCTTAAAAGGAAAAAAAAAAAGATCTCATCTCTCCACATAGAAAAAGAGGTTATGTCTACTACTGACGTTTGCCTGTGATAGCCAGGCTCTTCCTAAATGTATTTTTTTCCCCTAGCCAATGTTTAAATCCAAACGATTCAAAACCTAACTTGAGGCACGAGTTTTGCATTCCACTGGCAGGCAGAGCCTCTTCAAAAAATCAGGGGGTTTCATTTGAGGTCCTGAGCTCTGAGCTCCCACGTAGGTCACACGCCAAACAGGAAGATTAAAATGAAACCTAAGCAGCATTTATTAAGCATCTATTATGTCCAAAGCCCTGCACAACCCAATAGGAGAGCTTTAAAAATCCTTGTCTTCTAAGTACTTACTAACTCAGGGAAAGGGCATTTTTCTATGTCCTAAATATCTTGAAAATATAACAAATGTAAAGAACAAAAAGTTGGGGGCGCCTGGGTGGCTCAGTGTGTTAGGCCTCTGCCTTCGGCTCAGGTCATGGTCTCAGGGTCCTGGGATCGAGTCCCGCATTGGGCTCTCTGCTCAGCAGGGAGCCTGCTTCCCCCTCTCTCTCTGCCTCTCTGCCTAGTTGTAGTCTCTGTCTGTCAAGTAAATAAATAAAATCTTAAAAAAAAAAAAAGTTGATTAACCAATTATATCTCTTCATGATCAAGGCTCTCTAAGTCACAGAGTTAATTAGTTTTATATATCATGTTTAAGGATTCCTTTAAGACACTTAGACCAGTTTTAGTTCACAAGTGTTGCCCATAGTCTCAGAAAGGAGGCGACTTCCTGGCTAAGAACTCATCAGTTCCAGCCGTCTTGGTGAGAACGCTCAGCTGGGAACTCTACTCCCAGGTGACAGACTAGTTAGTGTCCTTTAACATCTCAAAGCCAGCTGGCCTCCTGCCGAAAAATGATTAACAATTGAATGGGCTCCTAAGCTCCTTCCACTTGGAAATTCACAGAAAGAGGACTTTTTGCGAAATACAAAATGCTCTCAGTGTGTGTGCTTGAGATGTTTAGTAACAGCCCTCAATATCAAAGTCTGGGCACAGTGGCATGGAGGGTGCTGGAATAATTTTGCTAGTGATTGGAACGGTGAATGTTTGCTGAGCACCCACAGTACACAGTGCTTTGTCTATATCCAATTAATTTCCACCACAAGCCATTAAGCCAAGTATAGTATCACCATCCCTGCTTTACAGAGAATGATGGTGAGGCCCACGGATTTGGGTCATTTTCTCAGTCACACAGCTGGTAAGTGGGGGGACTGAGCTATGACCCGGGCTCCGAGAACCCTTGCTCTTCATCACTGTGCCAACTGGCCTCTGGAGAAGCTACTGTTACTCTGTCGAGCCGTCAGTCACTGGATCACTTTTTCGGTCTTTTCCTGACATCTAGCTATGTTTCATCACAGCACTCCCAAATTTGACCTTACTTTTTGAACTCGGCTAGATGGCTTCTGCAAAAGGCAAACAGGGATATATTATCACAGTTGGTCCGGTCTGGCGTTCTCCAGGTGTGTCTGGGGGTTGAAAGAAATTCCAGGGGGGCCTGGCTGGCTCAGTCCATAAAGCACCTGACTCTTAATCTCAAGGTCATGAATTCAAGCCCCACATCGGGCGTGAAGCCAACTTAAAATAGAAATAAATATTTTTTAAAAAAGAAATTTGGTATCTGGGACCAGAGCATCTACCATATTTTAATGACTAAAGATAACAATAATTATATATATACATATATATGTATGTGCATTTGTGTGTGTGTGTGTGTATATATATATATATATATATGTATGTATGTATGTATGTATAGCAAGTTGAGGTGAACATGGAACTCCAGTGTGGGGTTTTTTTTTACCTGATGTTTCAGATGCTTTGAACACTCAAGTTTTCCCCCCATAAAGATGTGGTTAAGAGATGCCTGCCTCCCTCCTGGCAGAAAGTCTGTCTTTTAAGCTGTAAGTTAACCTGATGAAGTCTGAGGGATAATAGTAAGGCAGTTATCGATGGTGGTGTCGTGTAGGACAATCACTTTATGAAGAGAAAGTGCTTTCAGAATAAGAACTTGGCTGAAACAATTTCAACTAACAGTATTTCTCTCTCCTCTCTACCCCCTTCTCTCTCCTTTAATAAATACACAGTCGCAGGGAGCCATACATACAGGTTTTATATTTCCAACTACCTTAAGTAAACGGATCACAGCTGATAAAATAACAAGCAAAAAAACCATTTTTCTATGCAATTTCCCTAACGTTCATACACTTATTCTCAGAGTTAAACCAAGTTCCTGGGAAATACACCATTTTGAACAGGCTTGCAGCCCACACGTAATATTTAAGCCCCAGTTTTTCCATCAGCTTTGATGATATCTAAAGCATGCTGCCCAAACACACTTGGCAAGTGCCTCCTTTGTGCTCTGCTTACTCACTGCTGGTAGATCGCAGAGCCGCTCATGGAGGACACTCTCTTTGTCGGCAGTCTGAAACTGCCCTTGGGGGATGTGGGATTTCCAGAAGTTGTGTTACACACAAACTCCGCTTACAGCTCTGTCGAGATGTATCTATCCCATGGCCTTGTGTTTTCTTCATACTTCTTTCCTGTCAACAGCTGACCAAGGCTCTCTGAATATTACCAAAGCAGGGATGCTGACGGCTCCAACCCAAGGGAGCCTGCTATCTTCTACAAGCCCCCGTAGTCTTCAAGAAATGCTGAATTGCTACTACTCCAAGTGGCTATTGCCTCTGGTTTCCACCTGGATCTGAGTTATCAACTCTTGAGGAATGAAGTCTTCCACACAGAAGGTTGACTGTCAGCCAGGTCTAACTCAGCCCAGTCCATAAACTGATTATTGTCAAGCCCCTGCTGGACCCCTCACTCAAAGCTCAGAACTGTTGTGGTCAGACCCTGCTCAGGAGAGGGCGAAGGGTCAGGGAAAAAAAAAATCACAGAGGAGTTTTCTAGGTACTAGGATCATCAGGCCATTCAGGCTGCACCCTGGAGTTCCTGCCCACAGAGGTACACTGTTAAATAAAGGCTTCACCGTGTGCCTCTTGAACTTGAGAGTGTAAGACTCCTAGAAGAAAAACAAGAGGGAGTGGCTATTGCATAAGGAGCAGAGAAAAAAACAAGAAAAGCCACTAATCTCTTCCTTATTTAATAGTTAAGAAACTCAAGCACCAGGGTTTCCCAGGCTTAAATAAACTTTAATATGATTTCTTAAAAAACATAACCACAATAAAATTATCCCATCTAAAATGTTTTCTTTAAAAACATAAGAACAAGGGCACCTGGGTGGCTCAGTTGGTAAAGCACCTACCTGACTCTTAGTGTCAGCTCAGGCGATGATCCCCAGTCTTGGATCAGCCTCACATCAGGCCCTGAGGTCCGCTCCAGATTCTCTGCCCTGCCCTACCCACACCCAGGCTCGCATGCGTGCTCGCTCCTTCTCTAAAATAAATAAAATCATTTTTAAAAAATTAAAGAAAACACAATGTTTTCTTTAATATTAATTACTAACATTAATAAAATTTTCCTTTAATAGCCTCAAATACTCTTCAATTTTAATTAGTATGCTTAGATCAAACAGGATTTTTTTTACTACAGGGTTATGTCTCTTGGGTTTTTAAATAGCCTATACATATTTTTGCCTATAGATTTGTTGGGGAAAAAAAGACTACTTCCTGTAGTGTACTCAGGTTATGGATTTTGCTGACAGCATGCAGGAAGTGTCCTTAACACATTTTTCAGTCCACTATGTTTCCCATAAGCTGACTCAACCAGATCCCTGTCCAAACTTCTGGAAAGACTATTCCAGAAGTGGTTTGTCTACACCCCATTGAATCACATCAGGGTACACAACAGTTTCCTCTTGATAAAAAAAAATCTTAACATTAAATAACAGGTTTATAACAGGTGTTATCAGCCACCCTAAACCATCCTACTGAAAAGCTTCTCACCAGTTTTTAACCTAATGACATTATCAGGTACTGGTGATCACTGCCTATTAAGTTTGAGAATGCAAATACTGAAATGGTAATATTTCAGTGCTATCACTCTATTTGTTAATGTTTTTCTTTTTTTTTTTCAATTTATTTATTTATTTCTTTGTCAGAGAGAGGGAGAGCGAGCGAGCACAGGCAGACAGAGAGGCAGGCAGAGGCAGAGGGAGAAGCAGGCTCCCTGCCGAGCAAGGAGCCCGATACGGGACTCGATCCCAGGACGCTGGGATCATGACCTGAGCCGAAGGCAGCTGCTTAACCAACTGAGCCACCCAGGCGTCCCTGTTAATGTTTTTCTACAAGTAACTTTTCCTCTTTAATTATTTGGCTACCCAGTTTGTTCAGGTAACTAGGATAAATGCCTAATACCTTGTTTTCATTTTTTAAAAATTATGAGCTGGTTTCCTACCAGTTTCCAAAGGTGATTAATGGATGTTGTTGTTTTAATTACCAGTTTAATGGGTGCCTGGGTGGCTCAGTGGATTAAGCCTCTACCTTCAGCTCAGGTCATGATCTCAGAGTCCTTGAATGGAGCCTTGCAACAGCTCCCTGCTCAGCAAGGAGCCTGTTTCCCCCTCTCTGCCTACGTGTGATCTCTCTCTTTCCCTCTGTCAAATAAACAAATCTTTTTTTAAAAATTACCAGTTTAAATCCCTGGGTTTAAACATATTTGTTATGTTTTAATCCCCTCAGTTTTATTCTTCTAAGCTTTTATGCTACCATTTGGCTGCTGGGAAACCCTTCAAGTTGTTTTCAGAGTCTTTTTGTTACCACCCAAATGGTCTTTAATACGGCATTGCTTTTTAGTAATGATGAGAAATTGTAGGCTTATGGTGTACATTTCTAGACCCAGACCTAAAACTGGTCTTCACTTCCATAAGACCTAGTTTCTTTTATTGGGAAATGATAAGTAAAATCCACACTGTGGGATATGAAGAGAGCCTTGCTGCTGGCCTGGCCATTTTTTAGTTTTTTCCCCTCCAAGAGATAGAGGAAGAAAATGAAGGGTTTTTTTGTTTTTGTTTTTTAAATATTGTATTCAGGGACACCTGGGTGGCTCAGTCGGTTGAGCATCTGCCTTCAGCTCAGGTTATGATCCCAGGGTCCCAGGATCAAGCCCCTTGTGGGCCACCCTGCTCAGCAGGGAGTGTGCTTCTCCCTCTTCCCTGCATTTTTTTTTTAAGATTTTATTTATTGATCAGACAGAGATCACAAATAGGCAGAGAGGCAGGCAGAGAGAGAGAGGGAAGCAGGCTCCCTGCTGAGCAGAGAGCCTGATGCGGGGCTTGATCCCAGTACCCTGGGATCATGACCTGAGCTGAAGGCAGAGGCTTTAACCCACTGAGCCACCCCAGGTGCCCCTCTTCCCTGCCTTCTGCTTATGCTCTCTTGCGCGCGCTCTCTCTCTCTCAAATAAAGAAATATAATCTTTTAAAGAAATAAAAAATAAAATAAGATTTTATTTTGGGCAACAGAGCATGCAGGCAGGGGAGGGACAGAGCGAGAGAACCTTAAACAAGCTCCACGCTCAGTGCAGAGCCCGATGTGGGGCTCACTCTCACAACCCCAAAATCATACATGACTTAAGCCAAAATCAAGAGCCAGATACTCAACCAACTGAGCACCCAGGTGCCCCAAAAATACAAATTTTAGAAAAGACAGTAGGCATCATTAGTTTCCATTGATATTTTTAATTAAATTTAGGATTACCCTGTTTTTACTTACCCTGTTTGATTTTGAAAACTTTGTTTCTTAACAGTAAAATAATACCTCTGTCATTACTAACCAATTTGTTGAGAAAAGTTTATACTGTTTCACCAGATCATTTGAAATACAGATAGTCTTCACTTCACAGAGTAATGAAGGACCATAAAAAGCTGAAATTCTGGTGGTGCCCGGGTCGCGCGATTGGCTAAGCCTCTGCCTTCGACTCAGGTCATGATCCCAGAGTCCTGGCATTGAGCCCAGCATTGGGCTCCCTGCTCAGTGGATAGTCTGCTTTTCCCTCTACCTACCTCGGCCTGTGCTCATGCACTTGCTTGTTCTAATAAATAAAATCTTTAAAAAAAAAAAAAAAAAAAGCTGAAACTGCAAAAAAACAATCCTAATAATCAATGCAGAAAATTACCATTGTTGGGGTGGCTGAGTGGCTCAGCTGGTTGACCATCTGCCTTCAGCTCAGATCATGATCCTGGGGTTCTGGAATTGAGCCCTACATCGGGCTCCCTGGTTGGCAGGAGTCTGTTTCTCCCTTTCACTCAGTGTGCATTCACTCTCTCTCAATAAATAAAATCTTTTAAAAAAATTTACAACTGTTCCATGTCCTTTACAAATTTCTGTCAAAATACTAAAATGTATGCTATGAGTCTAAAGGTTTACAGGAAAAAAACTTCTACATAACTTACAAGTCACATAACTTACAAGTAACATAGAAGTTATATATAAATAACATACAAATATATGAGATTGTTTTTAGGAAAATGAAGAGTAAAACTAGTATTTACTAAATATGCTGTAATTTGGGGCACCTGGGTGGCTCTGTTAGTTCAGTGTCCAATTCTTGATTTCGACTCAGGTCATGATCTCAGGGTCATGAGTCGGAGCCCCAAGTTGGGCTCTGCACTGGGCACAGAGTCTGCTTAAGATTCTTTCCCTCCCTCTCCTTCCGCCCCTTCCCCCGACACTCTTACTCTCAAAATAAAGAAATAAATAAAAAATAAAACTAATATGTAAAACATTAAACACATGGAGAATTAGAGGGTTTAATTTCTTTAAGAAAAAAACTTTCTAAGGGTACTTTGAACAGTGCTTGCAGTCTTGTCACATACCTCACAACACAAAGCGGACATCTCTTCTATACCTTGGCAAGCCGTCATACTCCTCTAGGCATGGATCAACTTCCAACATTTTAACCTTGGCCCTTTCAGTGTGGTGAAATGTCTCAATATGGTGAAGTAAGCATTCCTTTAACATGAGTGCTTCTGGGTACCTCATCCCCTCAGGACATCACCCTCCTCCTCACCACAACCTCTTTCCTCACTTAGGTCAACAAGCACCTCTCCACGGTGTTCCTCTGCGGCCGCACATTTCCAGTCAGACACTTCTTCTGTAGCTTCCTTTGTGCTCCTTCAGCATTTCTCTCTCAGCATGGTCACTTTCTTTTTCTTTCTGCACTTTCATATTTTTTGGCCAATTCTCTCTTTCAATCATCCATTTCTGTGAAATGCCCCAGGGGTTTATCACTGGGAGACAAGGAGCCAACACAACTACAGGGACCAATCACCAGCAGGCTTTAAAAGAAGTGACACGATTAGTTACCAATGGTGATGCCCTCTGTTATTTATACAGTGATCTGTGGACTAATGAACAAGTTTGGACTTTATGAAATTGCTGTGCTAACTGAAATCTGAACCACTGCGTTTCAGGACTGCTGTTACTGAAACCATGATAACGGAAATTTGTGCACACTGGAACTGTGCAAAGCAAGGACACACTATGATTCCTATCAGTAAAGACAAACCACCAGCCTGAGAAACTATTAGATTCATTTCTTTCATTGTTGCTTTCCATTTTAAGGGCTGGTTTCACCCTCCATGATTTTGATTTAATTCTGCTTTGTAATTATGTATAACATTTAGCAGTCCCAAGGTGAGCCACAGGGCAAGGTATATTCAGGAAAATCTAGTTTCTATTTTTGTTCCCCCCCATCAATTTTGGGGTTGTCTATTATTCTTTTAATATAAGCAAATGCATATACATTTTCATATTCTTCCTTTACTGAATTTTACGATATATTTTTTAAAAGATTTTATTTACTTATTTGACAGAGATCACAAGTAGGCAGACAAGCAGGCAGAGAGAGAGAGAGGAGGAAGCAGGCCCCCCACTGAGCAGGGAGCCCAATGTGGGGCTGGATCCCAGGACCCCGAGATCATGACCCAAGCCGAAGGCAGAGGCTTAACCCACTGAGTCACCCAGGCGCCCCTTTACTATATTTTTTTAAAAATTATTTACTTAGGGCACCTGGGTGGCTCAGTTGGTTAGACAACTGCCTTTGGCTCGGGTCATAGTCCTGGAGTCCTCGAATGGAGTCCCGCATCAGGCTGCCTGCTTGGCAGGGAGTTTGCTTCTCCCTCTGACCCTACCCCCTCTCATGCTCTTTCTCTCTCTCTCTCTCATTCTCCTTCTCTTGAATAAATAAATAAAATCTTTTAAAAAAAATTACTTACTTATTTTAGAGAGTGCGTGCACCGGCACATGGGCAGTACGGGGCAGGGGCAGAAAGAGACAGAATCTCCAGCAGACTCCCTTGCTAAGCGAGGAGCCCCACTCCCGGGCTCAAGCCTGGGACCCTGAGATCATGACCTGAGCCAAAATCAAGTGTCAGATGCATGGGGCACCTGGGTGGCTCACTCCGTTAAGGGTTTGCCTTCAGCTCATGTCAGGATCCCAATGTCCAAGACTGAGCCCCGCAATGGGCTCCCGGCTCAGCAGGGAATGTGCTTTTCCCTCTCCCTCTGCCCGGCTCTCCTACATTCTCTCTCTCTCAAATAAATAAATAAAATCTTTGTTGGAAGGGGAGAATCAGATGCTTAACTCACACTGAGCCACTCAGGTGCCCCTTCTTTCTGTACCTTACTTTTAAAAAATGATGTATCTTAGAGATTACACAATAGTACAGAATAAAGTCCTCATTTCATTTTATACCTTTATAATGCTCCATTACGTTGAAGTACCAGTTTTTTTAAGTTTATTTGTTTATGTACGTGTGTATGTAATCTCCACACTCAATGTGGAGCTTGAACTCAGGACCCTGAGATCCAGAGTTCCATGCTCTTCCAAATGAGCTAGCCAGGTGCCCCAGAGTACCAGATTTCTTTTAAACCAACTTCCTAATCATATTTGGATTATTTCATCTTTTGCTATTACATTTAGTCTGTAATGAATAAACCCGTAGATACCTTTTTCTTATTGTTGCTGGTGTATCTTGGGGATAAATTCCTAGAAGTGAGCTGGCTGAATCAAAGAGTAAATCCTAATGATTTTGCTAGTTCCTGCCAAACCCCCCTCAAAGGGTTATACCATTCTGCATTTCTGCCAGCTATGTCCCCCTACAGTCTTATCAATAAAACATGTTGCCAAACTTTTTTATTTTTACCACCCTGATAGACAAGATATGAGAGCTTAGAGTAGTTTGCATTTGCATCTCTTTTATTTTGCATGACTGCACATCTTTTCTTATTAAAGAACATTTTAAAAATATAACTGCTCTGACAGGTTTGATACTTTGGAATAAGAGTTTTCAAAGAAAATCTTCACTCAGGGTGCCTGGGTCGCTCAGTCAGCTAGACGTGTGCCTTGGGCTCGGGTCCTGATGTCCTGGGATCGAGCCCTGCATTGAGCCCTGCATGGAGCCCCGAATCGCATCGGGCTCTCCGCTCAGTGGAGAGCCTGCTTCCCCCTCCCCCTCTGCCTGCCTCTCTGCCTGAGATCTTTATCTATCAAATAAATAAATGAAATCTTTAAAAAAAAAAAACCAAAAACCTGTAACTAGGTACTCCTCATCAAACATGAAACCCAATGCTGTTTATGGATTAAGTCCAAAAACAAAGAGACCAGAAAGGTACTTGGCCCAATGACAAGGATACATCCCCCATCCCACATGAGAAGAGTAATTTCTATTCAGGATTAAAAACTGAGAAGTGAGCAGGCTTACTGTGCAGACTTCACACTGTGCAGTTTACTAAACAGATTCTGTCATGACAAAAAATGGAAATGTAAAATGAAAAATAACCTACCTTCAATGAGACATCATTAAAAAAAAAATCAAATAATTCTGAGATTCTTTGACTGAAGCAATTATACTTCTAAACAAAAATCCCAATACAGAGGTTACTGGGGTGGCTGAGTCAGTTAAGCATCTGCCTTTGGCTCAGGTCATGATCCCGGGGTCCTGGGATGGAGCCCCAAGGTCTGGGGATGTCTGGGAATAGAGCCCTGGGGTCCTGGGATGGAGCCCTGAGGCAGGGCTCCTTGCCCAGCGAGGGGGCCTGTTTCTCCCTCTTCCTCAGCCTCTCCCCCATACTTGCGAGCTCTCTTGCTGTCAAATAAATAAATAAAATGTAAAAAAAAAAATACAAACACACCACTCCATAGACTATTTCTCACCAAACCTCTCAGCAACCATTTACCTTTTCCCTTCCACCCAAGATTAAAAGTGGAAGAGTCAACACAACCCGGGGCAGAGTACACAGTTGGTTCATCCTTGTTCCCCCACAGCGCCGTGTGCCATAGACTCTCCATAAATACTTGGTGAGTTAAAGAATGAAAACACCCTCCCATAGCAACATGCCCAGACTTTTCCATGGGAGGACCTTTCTCCTGAATTATAAGTTAGGGCAACTCCCTAGTAAACCTTTCAAATAAATTCAACCACCACCTCTTGAGTGCCCAGCCTGTGCCAGTGTCAAGCCCTGTCCTTGGCAGGGGCACGCAAAGATGAGTAACACACAGCCCTTGACACCCCGGGGGGATTCAGTCTAGCGTGAGAAACACAAACTATCAAGTACAATGGGAACATGCCACCACGGACATGAAACGGTGTGGGAACGCAGGTGAAGGAACACATAATTATGCAGGGAACGAGGAGAAAAGGTGAGGTCAGAAAATCCACAAAAGTACCATCCGGGTCCCTTCCCCCCCAACACACAGGCTCCTGCTTGTTCTAAAACGCTATGTGAGAAACTCCAAAATGATCAAGTCGTTCCGAGGCAGATACCCCGTGACAAGTCTGCGGCGGGTCCCAGCTTCTCTCCCCGCAGCACCAAGTCCACAAGCAGCAGCCCTGTAGTGAGTGGGCACCTGCTCTGCTGGACCCTCTGCCAGGCACTTTATAGGTTCTTTTATTTAATCTTTACAATAACCTGATGATTGGCTGCTATCACCTCAGCTTTACAGATGAGGAAACTGAGGCACAGATTTCCCCCACCACCACCACCACCAAAACTTATCCTGTAAGTGGGAATGCCAGATGCGGATACCTGAGCCGGGTTCTGGCTCCAGAGCCCCCGCCTTCTTCCCCCGTCTTCCCAGCCTCATTTCCTACCTCTAGGCTCCTCACAATATATCAGTAGTATCAAAGTACTTTAAAAAAAAAAAAAAAAACTTTAGGGGCGCCTAGGTGGCTCAGCCATTAAGAGGCTGACTTCAGCTCAGGCCATGATCCCGGGGTCCTGGGATCGAGCCCTACATTAGGCTCCTGGCTCAGTAGAAAGCCTGCTTCTCCCTCTCCCACTCCCCCTGCTTGTGTTCCTCTCTCGCTGTGTCTCTTCCCTGTCAAAATAAATAAAATCTTAAAAAAAAAAAAAAAACCACTTTATTTTTTGAGAGAGAGAACACAAGCAGGGGGAGTGGGAGAGAGAGAAGCAGGCTTCCCGCCGAACAGGGAGCCCCATGAGGGGGCCTCGATTATTAAAGGGGCCCAGAGTACCAAAGTACTTTAAACTCTGTGAACACAAGTTGTTTTAAGCCTCTGCTTTTGCCTGGAAAGCCCTTCAGTCACCCCTCACAAATCTTCTCTCTCTCTTAAATAAGTAAAATCTTTAAAGAAAATAAAAAGAAGGGGCGCCTGGGTGGCTCAGCGGGTTGGGGCCTCTGCCTTCGGCTCAGGTCATGGTCCCAGGGTCCTGGGATCGAGTCCCGCATCGGGCTCTCTGCTCAGCAGGGAGCCTGCTTCCTCCTCTCTCTCTGTCTGCCTCTCTGCCTACTGATCTCTGTCAAGTAAATAAATAAAATCTTTAAAAAATAATAATAAAAGAAAAAGAAAAAAGAAAATTGACTTCCCTATCCTCCCAAGTTACTTGCTTTCTCAGATTAAAGGGGTTTTTCGCAGTTTCTAAAATCTGATTTCTTCTCCCCACCAGAACATAGGCTTCATGGGGGCAGGAAACGTATTGTCTAGTCTGTCGTACTTCCAACATCTAACCCTAGCACTTAGGGGTATTAATAAATATTTGCATACCTGCCTCCTTATACTACTAACTTCTTGGAAAAGACTATCTTCACCAGTTCTGAATCCCCAACACAGGGGAGGCTGGGTGACTCAGTGGGTTAAAGCCGCTGCCTTTGGCTCAGGTCATGATCCCAGGGTCCTGGGATCAAACCCCGCATCTGGCTCTCTGTTCAGTGGGGAGCCTGCTTCCCCCTCTCTCTCTCTGCCTGCCTCTCTGCCTACTTGTGATCTCTCTCTCTCTCTCTCTTAAATAAATAAATAAAAGCTTTGAAAAACAAAAAGTCTTTGCATCCCCAACATATAACACATGGAACCACCTCAATAAATGTTTGCAGAATTGAAACCAAATTAAGGGTATGGCAGGACCAACAGGATTTCCCCTGGGGGAAAACGTAGTTTTGGAAGATCATTCAAGGCATGGGACCAGTATGGCCAGAAACACAGAGGCAGGAGAAGAGGCAGCACTTGGTGAAAAGGTGCTCTGCATAGCAGGGAGCCCGAGAAAGGTGAGGAAAGCAATGGAGAGTCGAGCAGCCCAGCAGGATGCTGTGAGACTTGGTAGTATTTCTCTTTAGGCAGTAATGATCTAGGCAAAGTTTTTAAAGGAATTGTGCTTTTTTTTTTTTAAGATTTTATTTATTTATGAGAGAGAGAGAGAATGAGTGAGAGCACAAGGAGGGGAGGAGCAGAGGGAGAGGGAGTTACAGACTCCCCCACGAGCAGGGATGCGAGGCTTGATCCCAGGGCTCTGAGATCATGACCTGAGCTGAAAGCAGAAGCTTGACCGACTAAGCCACCCAGGTGCCCCCAAGCAGTGGTGTTTGGGGTTTTGTTTTGTTTTTTAAGATTTTGTTTATTTATTTGACCGGCAGAGATGACAAGTAGGCAGAGAGGCAGGCAGAGAGAGAGGGAAGCAGGCTCCCCGCTGAGCAGAGAGCTGGATGTGGGCCTAGATCCTGGGACCCTGAGATCATGACCTGAGCTGAAGGAAGAGGCTTTAACCCACTGAGCCACCCAGGCGCCCATGCAGTTTTGGTTTATTAAAGGTCATTCCAGACAGATAAAGGGATTACAAAAATCCAACCAGCACTGTCAATAACATTCACAAGATGGAAGGAAAAGAAAGAAGGCCTAGAGTCCGAGCCAGAATCTCCTATGCCACAACCTGAAAGCACGTTTTTGTATCAGGACCTGCCTTTTTAGTTAGGCATCAAAATTCCTCTCTGAATTTGATTTACATGACCAAAATGTACCATCCATCTTTATCGCTTAAGTGTGTACTAATGCTTTACTGTGACTCCACATTGTTAACCTTCACTGTATTTTACTTGAATGCTCTTACTTACAAGAAATACCATCCTTTCAGGAAATCACAAGTTAGCAATTCTTTTTTTTTTTTAAAGATTTTATTTATTTATTTGACAGAGATCACAAGTAGGCAGAGAGGCAGGCAGAGAGAGAGAGAGGAGGAAGCAGGCTCCCTGCTGAGCAGAGAGCCCGATGCGGGACTCGATCCCAGGACCCTGAGATCATGACCTGAGCCGAAGGCAGCGGCTTAACCGACTGAGCCACCCAGGCGCCCACAAGTTAGCAATTCTTTTTTTTTTTTTTTAAAGATTTTATTTATTTATTTGACAGAGAGAGATCACAAGCAGGCAGAGAGGCAGGCAGAGAGAGAGAGAGAGGAGGAAGCAGGCTCCCCGCTGAGCAGAGAGGCCGACGCGGGACTGGATCCCGGGATGCGAGATCATGACCTGAGCCGAAGGCAGCGGCTCAACCCACTGAGCCACCCAGGTGCCCCACAAGTTAGCAATTCTTGAAGCCATTTCCTAACACCTTAAAATCCTAGGAGAAAAGCAACTTCACAGTTACCAAAATGATAATGGTGGAACAACCACTATTTACACTTAATATAAATCACTGAATGCACACAAACTTAAACCCAGAAGTTGAAATCTGCCATAGCACCACTTTAACCAAGATGATATGACCCCGAAGCCCCTAAAGGAAAGTAGAAATGAGCAGAATAACCGTATTTCTCACCGTAGGACACTTAATTCCTTCTACAATCCCGTAACATTTTACTGAGATGCCTAAATGCCCTTAGAGCATTTATCATGCAGTTTCATAATTTATCTGTGTGCCCATCTTGCTAGCTAAACAGATAGGGGCTCATATTTTTATCATCTTCGATACATCAGATTTTTTCAAAAGATTTTATTTATTTATTTTACAGAGACAGAGAGCACAAGCAGGGGGAGCAGCAGAGAGAGGAGAAGCAGGCTCCCCACATCCCAGCATCCTGGGATCATGACCTGAGCAGAGGGCAGATGCTTAACTGACTGACTGAGCCACCCAGGTGCCCAAATGCAACAGATTTCAACATTCCCCCGCCATAGTTTTTAATAAGTACTTGCTGAATGAATGAATGAATGAAAACAATTCTCAAAAAGGAGGGCTTTCCTGATAAAAAAAACTCTGTCAGTCCTCACTGTGATTCTAGGAAATAAAGCTTGACAAATTTGTTGTTTGGATACTTCCTTTCTCTTTACCAAGCAATTTGCTTCCAGAAATAATAAGGAAAAAGAGAAGTTGCTACACTAGTCCAAATATTTGCATTAAAGTTTTTCTAATTTAACACCACAATTTGTATACTTCCTTTTTTCCTATGATAAAAGGTGTGGCAATTTCAGAAAAAAAAGACAGGGACTGAGGACAAAACGGGAAGCCCAGTATAAAATTCAGCATCAACTACAAAGCAATTCTGTAGGTTATTTCTACAGAACATGCTCTCACCCCACCCACCCCTCCAAGAGGCTGCAGGAGCCAGCTGTGATGGGCATGGGACCCAACCTAACTGGTCTCCCCACCTCCAGGTCCTGCCAGCTCCACATTTTGCTGCCAAGCTAATCTCCCTACAGCACAGCCTGTGATCAACAGGACCTAATGAAACCATCATTGTCCTCCCCCCTCCAACGCCTCCGTGCAGGGCAGTCGCACTCCTTTAAGTTCAGGCAACAACAGGGCAGAGCGTTAGGGGGGATCACTGACCTATCCCACACCCACTAAGGTAAATCCTATAGATTCTCCTTTCCTGGTTTTCTTTCTCCTTCTTGCTTTTCACCCCGTGTCCGCTCCCTCTTCCAGGGTTAGCCGGCCTAACCGAGATTATTAGCTGTGACCAATAAAAATATAATGGGAGCTACCAATGTAAGTCTTCATTTGCCAACAGCCACATTAAAAAGGTAAAAAGAAACCAGGGCAATACGTTTTAGTAATGTTTTACTTAAAACCAATATAACCAAAAAGTAATTTCCTCGTTTGATTTTTAACCAATACAAAGTTAATGATGAGTTGTTTTACTTTTTCTCCAGTCTTTGAAATCTGCCTGTTCTGTTCTTTTCCAGGACATCTCAGTTCAGACCAGCCACGTTTCAAGCGCCACACATGGCCGGCCAGCAGCCACCGTACTGATACAACAGCTTGGGCTCAGATACCATGACCCCACAGCATCCACTGCCTCCCTTTTTCACCTCCTGCAAAGACTTGATTCCAGCTGAGAACAGACCTTTCCCCCAAGCCTGTCTTCTTTCATGGCACTCCTCTTGGGTCCGAAATATCTTCTGGTCCTCTCCAAACTCCAATACCCAGCTCCAGCACTACCTCGCTCATGAAGCCTTTCCGGTTTCCCCCACTCATAAGTCACCTCTACCTCCTGCGTACTTCCAGTTCTCATCTTGCAACTCTGTAACAACATCAGTGCTGTCCCCTGTTGTAACCAACAGACTGCAAACACCTTAAGGGCATAATACTGCTATTTCTATTATAGCTCTTTTTTTTTTTTAAAGGTTTTATTTATTTATTTGATAGAGAGAAATCACAAGCAGATGGAGAGGCAGGCAGAGAGAGACAGAGGGAAGCAGGCTCCCTGCTGAGCAGAGAGCCCGATGCGGGACTCGGGACTCGATCCCAGGACCCTGAGACCATGACCTGAGCCGAAGGCAGCGGCTTAACCCACTGAGCCACCCAGGCGCCCCTCTATTATAGCTCTTAAAGAACACGGCACACTGCTTTGCCCACAGCAGACCATGATATGCCAGCTTCTGATGACGTAACTCTTTAATTTACCAGCTTTATGGTAAGTAAGTGTACCCTTAACATGCACACTCAAGGTACAGATGGTTCCAAGGTAAGTTTAACCACTGAATGCATAGGTGCCTGGTGCCTGCTGCCTGCTGGGGGCGGGGGGCAGGGGCACCAGGGGGAATCAACACTAAGTCATACTCTGACTCAAAATTCTAGCAAACATCCTAGATCAGAAGTATTATCTTGACAACTGAGGCTAGAACCCCGGGAAATTCAGTACAGTATCTTGGGCCTAATGCCATAATAATTCATCAGACATCTAACTATTAAAAATAACATGTTGTAACATATCAGAAAATGGAAAGTCCCAGATTAGATACCCTTATCTCTATGACAGAGTACCAAAGTGACAGCCAGGAAAACTCGGGGCCTGCTCTGTAATGTTTCACGTTCCTGTACCAAACCTTTAATTCTCTCTACTTGTGGAGTGAGGAGGAAGCACAGCCCCCACCCAGGGCAGGGATAGGGTCTTTCACTCAGACCCACCACAGTGTAAATGCCACAAAGCTTTCCAGAGGGACCTTGTTAAAAGGACATGCAGACACTGCTACTCCTCCTGTCAAAAATAGTTCTCCATCTGACTCCCAACAACTTTTCAGCAGCCTAAAAGCCCTACATAATCTGGATTCCTGCTGGCTCTCTCCGACCTCATCCCTCTCACCCAGGTCACCACTCCAGGATCACTGGCTGCCTCAGTCAACATGCAAAACACATGCTGCCCCAGGGCCTCTGCACAAACTCCCCCTCCCTGCCAAGTTTTCCCCACCCCCAGGCTCCAGTCATCTGCGGGTTTACGCTCTTTCAGGTCTCCAACATTTCCGCATCAGAGAAGCCTGTCTGATGTAAAATACAATAGAGCACCACCTTCCTGCACAGATCTGACACTGCTTACCCCACCAACATGCCTTCATAACCCAGAGCTGTTACATGTTTACTCTTCATCTTTCCCTACACTGGACATGAGCTCCAGGAAAGCAAGATCCTGCTGGCTTTATTTGTTCCTGTAGCCTCACTGCCCAGAATAATGCCTGGAATGCAAAACAAACAGATATTTACTGGCTGAATAAGTGAACAAGCAACATTTTAACTTTCCTTTGGAAGTAGCAGAACAGGAATGCCTGAGTGGCTCAGTCGGTTAAGCAGCTGCCTTCAATTCAGCTCAGGTCATGATCCCAGGGTCCTGGGATGGAGCCCCCTTGTGCTCCCTTCTGAGCAGGGAGCCTACTTCTCCCTCTCCTCTGCGCCCCCCACACCTGCTTCTGCTCTCTCTCTCTCTCATAAATAAATAAAATCTTTTTAAAAGGAAAAAAAAAAGGAGGAGCACCTGGGTGGCACAATCGGTTAAGCACCTGATTTTAATTTTGGCTCAGGTCATGATCTCAGGGTTGGGAGATCAAGCCCCACGTCTGGCTCTGCAACCAGTGCAGAGTCTGCTAGTCCCTCTCCCTTCCTCCACTTGAATGTTGTGCAAACGCACGCGTGCGCTCTCTCTCTCAAATAAATAAATAAAAGATTTTAAAAATAAATAAAAAATTAAGAAAGGAATTAAAAAGGGTGGCTGGGTGCCTGAGTGGTTAAGCGTCTCCTTTGGCTCAGGTCATGATCCCAGGGTCCTGGGATGCAGGCGCCCCCCCCCTCCCCGCATGGGGCTCCCTGCTCGGCGGGAAGGCTGCTTCTCCCTCTCCCAATCCCCCGGCTTGTGTTCCCTCTCTTGCTGCCTCTGTCAAATAAATAAAATCTTTTTTTTTTAAAGATTTTATTTATTTATTTGTCAGAGAGAGAGGGAGAGCGAGCGAGCACAGGCAGACAGAGAGCCAGGCAGAGGCAGAGGGAGAAGCAGGCTCCCTGCCGAGCAAGGAGCCCAATGTGGGACTCGATCCCAGGACGCTGGGATCATGACCTGAGCAGAAGGCAGCTGCTTAACCAACTGAGCCACCCAGGCGTCCCATAAATCAAATCTTAAAAAAAAGAAAAAAGAAGAAAGAACATAACAGAAGAGACCATTCCCTCACTTTTTCAAATAGTTTAGAACGTGTTTTCATTTTGATATAATACATGAACATTAAGAAAAAAAAATACCCATACATTTATAAATTTAAAAAACAAAAGTCATGCTACTGGGCATCCTAAATAATCCTATTCCCAACGAAATTAACGCTGCAAAGGTTGGTAATGTCCTTCCAGACCCATTCTATGTATGCCTACATTCCTATTCATAAAAACAGAATCGTATCTTTTGATTTTATTCTGCAATTCATACACTGTATCATGCCATGTTTACCTATTAATATTATCTCCTTTTTTTAATAGCTACTCTTCTATTTTGTAGGTATATCCTAGTTTAGAATTCAGCCCCCTATTGATGGAATGATTCCTGTGTCTTTTATTTTGAAAAGACAAAAATAGAGTTTCTTGGGTTTGTTTTGTTTTGTTTTTTCCCCCAGGCCAAATAATCTGCCCTCTGGGCTAAGACATTGGGATCTCACCTACACATCCTGAAACTCAAGCAGAAACTGATGCAGATCAATGAAGGAACAGGGAGAAACTCCACACAGAGGGTACCACTTAAGACCTGAAACCAATGGACACAATCTTCTGCTTCCTACCAAAGGGCCCCTTCAACTCTCTTACAATTCAACAAGCATTTTAACAAGCTACAGATAGTTCTCGGGCCCTCTGTTTTCTCCTGTTCTTTTTTCTCTCCTGAAAGATGGATTACCTCAGTCCAAGCACTAACCCCCACACAGACTCAAAAAGAATACCACCTATCAATTCTCTTTCACCCATGTGTTCTGCAGAAGATATCCGTAAAAGGTCCCTGTGAGACCCTCCAATAGCAGACTTTATTTCCTGAGCTGCCGTCATGATTTATACGGAAATGTCTCCCCCTATTCTGCCCCCAGCAGTGATCCTAGAGCAGGATGTTGTTCATAAATCTCTTCCTTCGGCTCACACACCACCCACCGACCAGCTTATTTTCACAAGAGTTGCCATTTCCCATACTCCCCTAGTGTAAGCCCCCATGTCACAAAGTCCTGATGCCGAGGTCTTTGTCCATCACAAGAACCAGGCACAGTCAAAATGTCATACTTCTGCCATTGTGAATGCAGAAAATTCTACAAAGCACTATAGATAAAGGAATGCTGATGTATTTAAAAACACACCCTGATTCCAGACAAAAGCAGGCAAATCCACTAAGAGGCCATGACCATTTCTTGATGGTAGAGGTGAATTCTCATTTGTTTTTAAAATAATAATTTATGGGGCATCTGGGTGGCTCAGGCAGTTGAGTGTCTGACTTCAGCTCACATCATGATCCCGGAGTCCTGGAATAGAGCCCCTTGGCAAGCTCCGTGCTCAGCGGGGAGCTTGCTTCTCCCTCTGCCCCTCCCCCCCAAGCCTGTGCTCTCTCTCGCTGTTCACTCTCTCTCTCAAATAAATAAAACCTTAAATATATATATAATATTAATTTACTGACCATCTTCTTAGTCCAGGTATAACGCCAGTCTTTGGAGACACAAAGATGACAGCAAGATTTTATTTATTTATTTGTCAGAGACAGAGGGAGAGAAAGCGAGAGAGCACAGGCAGACGTGAGCACAGGCAAAGAGGCAGGCAGAGGGAGAAGCAGGCTCCCCGCCGAGCAAGGAGCCCGATGTGGGACTCGATCCCAGGACCCTGGGATCATGACCTGAGCCGAAGGCAGCCGCTTAACCAACTGAGCCACCCAGGCGTCCCAAGATGACAGCCCTTAAATCAGCAGTCTGATCTCAGAATCTCCTAAAGAAGCATCATAGCAATTTAGGAAATAAATGCCATAATAACAGGCAGTATCTTCAAGAGACGGGGGACCACTGCTGCCCACAGGTGACAGCAGGAGCTGCATGGTGCAGGTAAGTGAACCAACAGTTGAACAGCAATTGATATGCTGAGCCATCCTTCCCCTTCCTATGCTCTCTTCTCTTGGCCCCCAAGCCAGCACTCCCTTGTTTTTCCTCACAGTCCATTCCTTTTACTTCTCAAGCTCCTTGAAACTTCTTGCTACTTCGTTTCCTCTTTGGGGCATTTTCATTTTCTCACCCTCCCAAGAAAATCTCATGGATAATAGTGGTCCAATTTCTACTAAACAAATCTGTATCCTAGGTCCAGACCTTCCCCAGAGAGCTCCAGTCTTAGATAACCAACTCCCCACTTGGCATCTCCCCTTCCAAGGAGGTGTTTAGGAATCTCAAGCTTAAACGCGACCCCCAAAGACTTACAGCACTTCCAGTCTTCCCCACCTTGCCAGCAGCATCTCCCAGTAACAGACCCAAAAACTTAGGAGTTGTTCTTGGCCGCTCTCTTTTATACATCCTTTCTGTCCAACTACCTACAAATTCTTTGTCGCTATTTCTCCAAAATTATCCAGAATCGATGTGGTCCTTTCCAGCTCTCCCATGAACCACTTAATAGGCCCCCAACTGGTTTCTCTGCGTCCTCTTCTGCCCTACTACACTGCATTCTCCATTTGATAAGTGACCTTCTAAAATCATGTCAACCATTGACCCGTTTACAATTCTTTGAGGACTTCCCCTAAATACAAAGTCAAATTTCTTAGCATGGGTCACCAGATCATTTCCTGGCATGGTACTCTATTCTCCAGTTATACTGAAATTTATTGAGTTTCTCAAAGGAGCCTTATGTTTTGTTTGCTTTTAACCCAAACCTTCCCAAGTGTGTTTCCTCTTGCGTAGAATACATTTTTCTTCTCCCCATTCCACCACCCAACTGTTTCAACTGACTACCTCTTAAACAAACATATATATATTCATTATCTGCCCTGCCTCCTCCTCCTCCAAGAAGTCTGCCTTGGTTATTCTGCAAATCTGCATTTAGGTGCCCTTTCCATATGCTCCAGCAAAGCCCTGTACTTCCTGGGCAGCACTTAGAGATGAAGGAAGCAAAGGCAGCGTATGCCAAAGCACATAATTTGAAGATTTTTTTTTTAAGATTTTATTTATTTGTCAGAGAGAGAGGGAGAGAGAGCGAGCAGAGGCAGACAGAATGGCAGGCAGAGACAGACGGAGAAGCAGGCTCCCCGCCGAGCAAGGAGCCCGATGTGGGACTCGATCCCAGGATGCTGGGATCATGACCGGAGCCGAAGGCAGCTGCCCAACCAACTGAGCCACCCAGGCTCAGTTGACAAAAGCCTGCAAAGAGAACTTCTATACAGCTAAGCACCAGGGTTGGTGGAAAAATTGGAGATGAGACTTGAAGAAAAGGCGGAGACCCTGGGGATGGAGGTTTGGGTGCCCCATTAAGGGAATCCAACTATAAACAGTAGACGATAGGGAGCCTTTTAAGTTTTTTAGGGAAAGAAGCAAAATGAACGTATGGGGAACCTCTTAGCTCAATGCGGTTCCTCCTGAGGAGCAGCGATGAAGTCAGGACAGACAGCGCCGGACGCACCTTGAGAGAGACAGAGGAATCCGGAGAGGGAAATGATGGCAGTGTAGAAGCCGTTCTGGCTCACAAATCTAGATGTGGGAGTCACCTATCTTAGGTAGGACAGCCACAGTGAGACTGTACAGAGAAAAGATGTGGTAAGAAGGAAGCAAGTCGAGGACAAAGGGCTGAGGAATGACTTTTATTAAGCAGGAAAGAAAGAAGTTGTGTGTAGAAGTGGGAGGGGCCGTCAGAAGGGTAAAGAGCTTATGAGCCAGCATAAGCATCCCAGGGATGTTATTGGGGAAGAGGGAAGGCAATGTCCCATCATGTGCCCTATTTACTCGGTGGCACTCTGGACATAGTAGGTGCTGAGCATTTGTTGAAGTGTAAAATAATACACTGAGCTCCTCTGTCCAGATTACATATATTCCAAAGAAACTACATCTATTTCTCAGATTATCAAGACACTATCTTACTACAAAGAGATACTGGGAGAGATAGTCCAAAACCACACCCATTCCCTGATTCAAAGGATGCTAGATGTGAATCCTTATGAAAAGAAACAACACAATTTTTTTTTCCTACAAATAATTACCCTCTAGCATTTCAAATTGAGGGTTTTAATGTATTCTATCTTCATGAAGGAGAGAAATCTTTAGTGTAAAAAGGTCATCTGAGTGGATGGAATTGGGAAGAGGTACAGAGACTTGGACAATGACAAAGACAGACACTGTCTGACAGAGACAAAGACAAACACTGATGGAGAAGACTGGGCATGGGCAAAGGGAAGGTGCAGGCAAATACCCAGGAGCTGAAATTGACCCATGGTAAAAGGCCAGTCAGCAAACTGGCAGAACTGAGTAACTCTTACTGATTCAAAAATGCCATTAGCCTCCTAATGATACCGAGTTATCAACATGTCCTTTCTGAACCATAACGAAGGACCTACATTCAAAACACATGCAATATTCCTGCTTTTCTGGCTCCACTGCTTTCCTAGACACAGACTCAGAATGCCACGCAGAGAGAAAAAGATGTTTTCCCCTATGGGCCATACCCTTCACTCCTCTTTTGCTCACGGTTGATGAGAGAAAAGGATTAGCCAGGGCATGTAGAGAACCTGAGTGTTAACCCAAGCCTAACACACTGACTCCAAACAGACAACAGTACTGGGAGATGACACTGACAAATTAGCCTGAAAAGTAAAATACATGCGATTTTTAAAGCATTTTTAAGGCTTGCCGTACTTTAAAGCAATTTGGGTTTTTGTTTGGTTTAGCAATATGTTTTTAATAGGTCAATGAAGATAAATAGGTAGCAGTAAATCACTGTTTACACAATTCTGAAGACTTTACACACAGACCTTAAAATGTACTTTTTGATAATTGGGTCACCAAGTAATTGCCCCAACTGTGACAAGATTTCACAGAAACACCAAGTTAATGCATTAGTAATACAGCAAGAACTTTGAGCTATCTTTGCCATAAAGAGCAAATGAATACCCATGACTACCGTCCCCCCGTCCCTCTCTCCCTCTGACAGCAACAACAGAGGCAAATTCAATCATTCATTAATCACAGGTTATTTGCAAAGCACAGAGATAATCCTGAGGGATGAAACAGGCCTCTGCTGTAAAAGTAGTTAACAATTTACACAGATGTGTGAAATAACACTGAGACAAAGGAAAATAAGCACCAGAGGTTGTATCCTTCTGGGTCTCATCAGGAAAGAGAAACCACACAATAATATGAACAGAAATTTCATATAAAAAAATACAGTTTTGTTTTTTTTTTTTTAAGATTTTATTTATTCGACAAAGAGAGACACAGTGAGAGAGGGAACACAAGCAGGGGCGGTGGGAGGGAGAAGCAGACTTCCCGCTGAGCAGGGAGCCAGATGCGGGCTCGATGCCAAGACCCTGGGATCATGACCTGAGCAGAAGGCAGATGGTTAATGACTGAGCCACCCAGGCACCCCTCACAGGGGAATTAAAGACAACTCTAAGGGTACCCAGAGCTGAGAGAGGGTACCCAAGGAGGAACAAACTTTGAAGAGGACTCCCTCCCCAAAACTGGAGCTGGGAGGTCACTGGCAAGGGCGTGCTGGCAGCCTGCTGGGTGGCAGGGAAGTTGGCTGGTCTACAGTCCTAACAGAGCAGCACGGAACCATCATCTGGGGTGCAGAGCAGGAGCTGGGCACTTCCACAGGCACAAGGCCTGGAGAGTGCAGTGTCTGCACTGAGAGGAGAAAGCCAAGGGCTGCAAAGCTGCCAAGAGCCTGTGGGCATTGAGACTGAGCACCACTGGGTATGGGCACACCCACCATGTGGGCGCTCACACGGACACGTGGACAGCGGGAGTGAGAAAGAGAAGCAACTGCCACCAGGAAGAGAGGACCGCACCCCCCATCCCTCCAGTACCCTCTACTGGCCAAGTTTAACACCGTGCTCCCCGTGAAGGAGAAACAGAGTCTACTTTAACAGAGCAGGTACTGAAGGGTGAATTTGGAAAAGGGAAGCAATAATGAAACTGGGGCACAGAGGAAAGGACAAAGGTCAGAGTGCACAAAAAGAGCAATACATTTCTTGGGGGACCAGAGTTCTAAAAGAAGTATTATTTCAGTGGAACCTGGAAGAATGAGAAAGATTTCTGAAAGACTGGGGGTGAAGGGGAGGCTGGAAAGTGACAGAAAACTCATTCCAAGTTAAGAGGACGGTTTTATTATTAACTCTGGGATGTTGGGCAAACCATTTCACTTCTTTAAGCCTACCCACCTTATAAGATACCCAGGAGGTTAAAATGCAATAGCAGACTGGGTGGCTCAGTGGGTTAAGCCGCTGCCTTCGGCTCAGGTCATGATCCCAGAGTCCTGGGATCGAGTCCCGCATCGGGCTCTCTGCTCAGCAGGGAGCCTGCTTCCTTCTCTCTCTCTCTCTGCCTGCCTCTCTGCCTACTTGTGATCTCTCTGTCAAATAAATAAATAAACTCTTTAAAAAAAAATAATGCAATAGCGGACTGTTAATAATGCTTTGAAAAAAGTTTAAAACACTAGGGCGCCCTCAGGGCTCAGTTGGTTGAGAATCTGACTCCTGGTTTCGCCTCAGGTCATGAGCTCCAGGTCGTGGGATGGAGCCCTGGTAGGCCTGATACTCAGCACAGAGTCGGCTTGAGATTCATTCTCTCTCTCCCCTCCTTGGGGGCAAGTGTGCGTTCTCTTTCTTTCTGTCTCTCAGAAATAAATGAGTAAAATCCTAAAAAAAAATTAAAAAGTTTAAAGCACTATATGAAAACCACTTGTAATACCTTTACATTAGTAACTAGAATGCAAGCTCTAGTATGGGCTCCTAACCAGCTAACTACTCTCATCCTAACTCCTTCCCTGCCACCCACTACCCCTAGCTCCTGGGAGACACTATGGCATCAAGGCCCTATCTGTGTAAGTCACTGCTGAATGAATGAGCGGATCTTGGATTATCAGAAGACAAGAAAAGACTTTTCGTTTAAAATCAAACTAACCCAGGAGCTCCTGGGTGGCTCAGTTGTTAAGCATCTGCCTTCAGCTAAGGTCATGATTCCGGGGTCCTGGATCTGAGCCCCCCATTGGACTCTGTGCTTGGTGGGAAGCCTGCTTCTCCCTTTCCCAATCCCCCTACTTGGATTCCCTCTCCCGCTGTCTCTCTCTGTCAAATAAATAAATAAAATATTGAAAAAAATAAAATAAAACTAACCCGAGGCACCTGGGTGGCTCAGTGGATTAAAGCCTCTGCCTTTGGCTCAGGTCATGATCCCAGGGTTCTGGGATCGAGCCCCGCATCGGGCTCTCTGCTCAGCGGGGAGCCTGCTTCCTTCTCTCTCTCTGCCTGCCTCTCTGCCTACTTGTGATCTTGTGATCTCTGTCTGTTAAATAAATAAATAAAATATTAAAAAGAAAAAACTAACCCTAAGGACATATTTCCTTAAAATAAAAAGGTAAAAAGTATTATTAAATATCCTCTCTACATAATTAGGCATACTTATCTTGGTGGATACCCTAAACTATATATATATATATATATATATATATATATATATATATATATATATAGTTTTTTTAAGATTATTTATTTATTTGAGAGAGAGATAGTGAGAGAAAGCACATGAAAGGGGAGAAGGTCAGAGGGAGAAGCAGGCTCCCCGTGGAGCTGGGAGCCCGATGTGGGATTTGATCCGGGGACTTTGGGATCATGACCTGAGCCGAAGGCAGTTGCTTAACCAACTGAACCACCCAGGTGTCCCGCAAACTATATTCTTAATGTAACATTTTAACAGGAAATATGAAATGAGGATTTTATTGAGACATGAATGAGAAGTGTTACCTACCATTTAGGAATTACCCAAATGCTCAGTAATAGAAACCCCACAGTAACAAACAAGAACCATTCTCACGCTCACTTAAGCAGCCCATATACTTTAAAAAAAAAAAAAAAAAAAAATATATATATATATATATATATATATATGAATGAATCTCAATCACGAGCCCACAGTTTGCAGGAACATGTGATTAGGCAGGATATATATATATATATATATATATATATATATATATGAATGAATCTCAATCACGAGCCCACAGTTTGCAGGAACATGTGATTAGGCAGGTCACACACTGCCACACGGCCAGACCCCCGTCACTGACCAGGTATTCCAGAGCTGGGTCTCAAGACCACAGCAGGCCTACTTCCCAAACAGTGCCCAGGGGAGCCCAGACTTTAAAACCCTAAAGGTGCTTTAGGAACATCACAGAATACAAATTCTCTAGGCCCTGTACACTAAAATTCTCAAAGGCAGGTCAATAGAAAAGGAAACAAATTAGTATTTATTAAATACTGACTTGTTGCAGGCACACTGCTGTATTTTTTTAAAAAAATACAGTATCTCTTGTCATTCTTTTTTTTTTTTTTTTAAAGTAGGCTCCATGCCCAACATGGGGCTGGAACTCACGACCCTAAGATTAGGAGTCGTGTGCTCTCCTGACTGAGCCAGCCAGGCGCCTCACATCATTATTCTTATTTTACAGATGAAGGAAGTGGGGTTTGGAGAGGTTAAGTAAACTGCCCAACATTACACAATCTAGTGGGGCTAGAATTCAAGCCCAGGTCTAACGGATTTTAAAGCAAACTTTTCCCCTTAAATTTCAGCTGCCTCCAGGTGAAAATCAATGGCAGACTCTCAGTGGGCCCGGTAAGACCTCCACTCACCTGGGTCGCTACTGTAGGTTGAGGACATGGGGACAGAAAGGAAAAGTAAACACTGACACTAAGAACTGTTCCAAATATCCTCCCCTCTCATTCCCCTCATTGCCTATGCTCTCAAGTCTTTTGTTTTTGTTTCTTTTTTGCAAGCTAGTACATATTTTTCAACATAATTCTTAGACAAGCTATAGTCTCAGCTCTCATTTATGAAATATTTTGTCGAATCAACACCTCCATTCTTAAGGACAGCTCCCTATCTCAGTCATCACGCGCACACTGGAGGAAACTAAGTCTCACCGGATGTTGAAAAGATAATCTGAAATGAGAACTGCTACAACTTTTAACCGTTGAGATGTTGATTTATTACCAGGCCACCACCTGACATCTGTGCCATGCCCTAGAGACCTCGAGGTGCCCTCCAAGACAGCACACACCATCTCACCGGGAGGGCAGCAGCAGCTTCACTAGAGGCAAGCGAGGGAGATCCAAACTTGTCCTAGGCTGGGCACCACCTCTGTCCCTCAATTCATCTTTTTCCTGCCGTTGGCTCATCAGTCACCCCAACACCACACCTTCTTTCTTGTCCCTTCTCCACCGTCTACACTTCAATGTTAAGAAATCAGCTCTGGATGCATGTTTCTGTAACTAGCGAAGCCAGGTCGACACACTGTCCCAGGAGCAGCCTTTGATGTAATACTCCTTCATGGTGTCAGAAAAGCAACCGTCTGCTCCAGAAGGTCTCTGGCCCAAGCCGCAGTTTCAAATCAGAGCTCAGAACGTGCTTCCCTGCCACAAGCTTTTGCCAAAACAACATGGACCAGGGGGTTAAGGGCACAGGGTCTGGTGATAAAAGGAAGGTAGCCTGAGTATCAACCACCACCCAGTCAGTGAGTCTCCTTGCCTTTTTTCATCTGTAAAATACACCCTCACAGGAAACCAAGATTAAAATGAAATCATGCCTATCAAATAAAGACATATTAGCACAAATTCTGGTCTCTGTGCTCCTCAAACCTTAGCCATTATTGGCATCTGAGCTCACAAAGGCAATGCTAAGAGAGGCGTCTCCCACAGACTCAGCATTCGGGTATCAGATTATGGTCACCTCCAATACTCTTCTCTCTGGTTGAATAAGCCCGGCTGGAGGATTGCTTCTCTACCCAGCGTCCAGGGACCTGCGTGCTCCCCTCCAGCTGTGACCTCTGTTCCTTTCTCAAGTCGTACCACTTGTTTGGAAGATACACTCAGAAGGCGATTACCAAACATCTGGAACGTCAGTAAACACATTAGAAGTCCTGGGTGCCCGGCGCCTTACAAGTTCCACTGGAGTTACAAAGGGCAGTCTCTGACCTTCAATTTAACATCTGGTTGGAGCTTAGACTAACTAACAAAGGAGCCAGGTGAAAACCCGGCAAGAGATAAGCTTGATGGGGAGTTGGGTACACAAGAGAGGGAGTTTACCAAAGGTGGACCTTCAACTCTGCAGGGCTGGATTTATTAGTATTTATTTGGGCTTTGGTTCTATAAAATGCTAGATTATTAGTGTTCATAACAGCATCGCTTTCAACAGAAACACTGAATATGAAGTGTTCAAATACCATCATTTCGGTGAAAGGCTTCCACTGCATGCAAAGCCCTGCACTACACAAATGAAAAAGGAACAGAACTTTCACCTTTAAAAGTAAAATTGAAAACAACAGCCTTTGGACTTCTTTACAAAGTACTGAGGATTCACTTGAAAACTGGCCTCTTTCTGCGCCACACGGGACTCAGGGAGTTTTTTCCTTGAGGTTGGGTGGGGAAAGGAGCAGAGGAAGTGTCTAAGCCCTTAACCACCTCGGAGGTACAGAGGTCAAGAAATCTGCCTTGGTCCCCTTAGGGCAACAAGCACATCTTCCAACCCAGTGCTCTCAGATCTCCATCTTGGAGGAGGACCCACGAGGCCATCCTGGACTAGGCACACTTATCCCCTATTTGAGAGTCACAGCCAACCCAGAGTAACCTCCGCAGCCTCCTCACGACCTTATCAGAAATCTTCTTCAGTGTGAGCAGTCAGAATTCCAATGAGGAGCAACCCCACACTCGGCACTAGGAAACCCTGTTTTCTTTTAATTAAAAAAAAAAAATGGGAAAGGTCACCCCTCAGCTTTGTTTACAAGTAATGAGTCCAGCAGTCCCCATTTATCACCCCTGGAGATTCTCTTACACTTTGATGTGAAAAGAGTCAAGGCCCATTGTGATTTCAACTACTCCAACAGCACTCCTTTCATTTGCAAACGAAGCCCCTGCCCCGCCAAGAACCAACTGTCAGAAAAAATTCATTGCCTTTCCCTCCAATGATTTATCAGAGATGGGGGAAGAGAAGCTGGCTTTAAGACGACTTTCTGGAAAGGATTCCCAGCACATCCCTAATGCATTCCCAACCTTTGCTGGTTCGTTCGGCCCCAAATGCCCCTTTCCCGAATTCCACACAAAAGGCGACCTTCTCTCTTGAAACCATCCCCTTTGGAGGGACTTTCTCTCTCTCCTTTAAGCTTTCAGACAAAGGCCGAGTGACTTAGCTTAACCCATTTTTTAAAGGTGTTCTCTCCCTCAGGGCAATGCTCCAGAATGAGAGAAATACCTGGCTTGGCCATAACAGACATTCGACCATCCCAGTAACTGGGTCACGAGGCATCTGTTTTAAGCCATCTTTCTCATTCTCTGGCAGTAAATGGAATGGAGTATTAAGGAGGTTTAAAAGGGAAGAGGATTTAAAGATTTCTTAACATATCTAAGTATCCAACAGCGTAGTCAAAAATACACAGCATGACTAGTAAGGATTTGTCAAGTAAACCTTAAAAATTAGAATATAACATACATTTAAAATGTATACAGCTCCTGCTGTCATTTGCAACATGGATGGATCTAGGGACCTAATGCTGAGTGAAGTCTGTCAGAGAAAGACAAATACTGTAGGATTTCACTCATGTGGAATTTAAGAAACAAAACAAATGAACAAAGAATAAAAGAGGCAAAGAAAACCCAGACTCTTTTTTTTTTTAAGATTTTAATTAATTATTTGACAGAGAGACACAGCAAGAGAGGGAACACAAGCAGGGGCAGTGGGAGAGAGAGAGAAAACAGGCTTCCCGCGGAGCAGGGAGCCCCAAGCGAAGCTGGATCCCAGGCACCTCTAAAACCTAGACTCTTAAACACAGAGAACAAACCCGGGGTTGCCAGAGGGGAGGTGAAGTGGGGGAGGGGTGAACTAGATAAAGGGGATGAAGAGTAGAGTTCTGTGATGAGCACTGGGTAATGTACAGAATTGTTGAGTCATTATATTGTACACCTCAAACTAGTAACACTGCACGTTAATTATATTTCAATATTTTAAAAGTGCACAGTTCACAAATGCATTTCACAGAAACATACTCTTGTAACCAGCACCCAGATCAAAACACAGAACAACACCAGCACTGTTGCACTATTCAACTATTTTTAGCAAAAGCCTTATCTTGACTCTAACTGAGCTTTACAGCTAACTTCCATTCTACAGGAAATACCCAGGATAGAACCACAGGGATTGTCAACCTCAGCAATGCTGACATTTGGAGCCAGAAAATTCCTTGTACTGCGGGCCATCCTGTGCTCTGCAGGATATTTAGCAGCACTCCTGTCTGGACCCACTGGATTCTGACAACTAAAAATCTCTTCAGATGTTGTCAAATGTCCCCCCAACCCTGGGTAGGGGGAGAATTATTCCTGTTTGAGAACCACTGACACACAGGAACAAGTTAAAAACGTTAAGAGTTAACAAACAGATAAATCCACAAAGTAGGACATACAGTCAACTCAATTCTACAAGCAGTCCGTCCCCTCCCACCCTCTTCCCCACCATTGCAGACTTCAAGCTCTATTACAAAGCTGTCATCATCAAGAAAGCATGGTACTGCCACAAAAACAGACACACAGATCAACGGAACAGAATAGAGAGCCCAGAAATAGACCCTCAACTCTATATCAACACGTCTTTGACAAAGCAGGAAAGAATGTCCAATGGAAAAAAGACAGTTTCTTCAACAAATGGTGTTGGGAAAATTGGACAGCCACATGCAGAAGAATGAAACTGGACCATTTCCTTACACCACACACAAAAATAGACTCCAAATGGATGAAAGACCTCAATGTGAGACGGGAATCCATCAAAACCCTTAAGGAGAACACAGGCAGCAACCTCTTCCATTTCAGCCACAGAAACTTCTTCCTAGAAACATCGGCAAAGGCAAGAGAAACAAGGGCAAAAATGAACTATGGGGACTTCATCAAGATCAAAAGCTTTGCACAGCAAAGAAAACAGTCAAACAAAACCCAAAGACAACCAAGAGAATAAGAGAAGATATTTGCAAACGACATATCAGATAAAGGACTAGTATCCAAAATCTATAAAGAACTTATCAAACTCAACACACAAAGAACAAATAACCCAATCAAGAAATGGACAGAAGACATGAACAGACATTTCTGCAAAGAAGACATCCAGATGGCCAAGAGGCACATGAAACAGTGCTCCACATCACTCGGCATCAGGAAAATACAAATCAAAACCACAATGAGATACCACTTCACACCAGTCAGAATGGCTGAAATTAACAAGTCAGGAAATGACAGATGCTGGCGAGGATGCGGAGAAAGGGGAACCCTCCTACACTGTTGGTGGGAATGCAAGCTGGTGCAACCACTCTGGAAAACAGCATGGAGGTTCCTCAAAAAGTTGAAAATAGAACTGCCCTATGACCCAGAAATTGTACTACTGGGTATTTACCCTAAAGATACAAACGTAGTGATCCGAAGGGGCATATGCACCCAAATGTTTATAGCAGCAATGTCCACGATAGCCAAACTATGGAAAGAACCTAGATGTCCATCAACAGATGAATGGATAAAGAAGATTTGTTGTATATACACAATGGAATACTATACAACCATCAAAAGAAATGAAATCTTGCCATTTGCAACAATGTGGATGGAACTAGAGGGTATTATGCTTAGCAAAGTCAATCAGAGAAAGACAATTATATGATTTCTCTGATACAAGGAATTTGAGACAGGGCAGGGGGTTGTGAGGCGTAGGGAAGAAAAAAATGAAACAGGATAGGATCAGGAGGGACACAAACCATAAGAGACTCTTAATCTCAGGAAACAAACTGAGGGTTGCTGGGGGTGGGACAATAGGGAGAGGGTGGTTGAGTTATGGACATTGGGGAACGTCTGTACTATGCTGAGTGCTGTGAAATGTCTAAGCCTGATGATTCACAGACCTGTACCCCTGGGGCAAATAATATATTATGTTAATAAAAATAATTTTTTTAAAAAAAGATACTGTTTGTGACAAAAATAAAAGTAGATGATTATCCTCAGCAATCATTTTAGTGTTGTGTGTTGATTACCCAAAGGGATCACAGCAATAAAATAGATTTTCTGGATTAAAAAAACCCAAAAACATAAACAAAAAAACAGATGCCTGAGATTTACTTTAAAACTACTTCAGCAAAGAAGAAAAATTAAAAAAAGACAAAGGATAGATTTCTCAAGTGTAACAAAATACTGAGAAATGTTACATATGCGAAAAGGTTAACGTCTGAATAGGGACGCCTGGGTGGCTCAGCTCAGTGGCTCAGCTCAGTCGTTAAGTGTCTGCCTTCAGCTCATGATCCTAGGGTCCAGGGATGGAGCCCCATATCAGGCTCCCTCTTGGCAGGAAGCCTGTTCTCTCTCCCACTCCCCCTGCTTTAGTTCCTTCTCTTGCTGTCTCTCTCTATCAAATAAATAAATAAATTTTAAAAAGTAATGTCTGAATACTTCTATGAAAAAATGTCTTTAAATTTTTATTTGACAATTTTCTTTTAAAGCGAAGGAGAGAAAAGGAGAGAGTAGGCAAGAACTATGATTAAGTCCATACTAAATTAGATTACCAAGGCCAAACAGAACCAATATTATTTCTTTATTGCTGCTTCAATGCACAAGATTTCTTTTCCTCCCTGCCTTTAAACTCTCTCTTCTTAACACGAAGTCCCGGATGACCTCATGCTTCTGGAAGCTTTAATAAGACAGGTTCTCCTTATATCTATGAACATCTTACTTACATTAACATACATAATCCAGCATCTACAACTTTAGCAACAAAAATGGTGGCAGCGTGCATTGCAGTTTATAAAAAAGGCATCGTCTGATGAAGACATCCGAACTTGTTGGTCAAGAGCCGAAATGCAACTGCACAGTCCCTCACATGTTAAAAGTTATTCTGTGTAGTAATTTAAGAATTTCACAACCCAAACAAACTACTTGCCCCCCAGCATTTCCCGTAGTCTGATTCACAAGTTCAGCTATTAACTTCTCCAGGCCTTTGCTTCCTCTCCAGTACACAGAGGCCGATTACCATCTAATCTGACCACTTTACAGGGTTATCATGAGCTACAGAAAACAAGACTCTGATTCCGAAATAATGTCCTCCAGGCTTCTAGAAACCACAGGAACCTGGAACAAAAATTCTCTTCTTCCTAGCCCTGTTCCACAGATTCTTAAAGAGGCTATTACAGCTACCGGGAAAAAAAGGATTATCATCATTGAAGCCTCCCAGAAAGAAGGAAAAGATTCTTCTGCAAATCAAGATACCATAAACTTAGGATCCCTATAAAGATGGTGTAATCCAGGGCATCTGGGTAGCCAGTGGGTTGAATCCTCTGCCTTCCGCTCAGGTCATGGTCCGGGAGTCCCGGGGTCCTGGGATCAAGCCCCGCATCGTCGGGCTCTCTGCTTGGCGGGGAGCCTGCTTCCCTTTCTCTCTGCCTACTTGTGATCTCTGTCTGTCGAATAAATAAATAAAATCTTTAAAAAAAAAAAAAAAAAAAAGATGGTGTAATCCTGAACAGTTTAACTCAATGTGCACCTTATCTATCACCACAGACCAAAGTATCACCTAGAATAGTATCATGTCAACTACTTGGACTAGTATCCATTAGAAGGCAGTGAACAATATTAATCCATTCTCTTCCAGCTCTCAGCATTAGCACAGTTCAGGGCTGAAGGCAAAGAGAAAAACCACATGCAAATGAATCTGAAACTGACCCACAGCACAGTGAACCGGAACCCAGAATAATCTAAAGAGGACTCTAGGGAGCCTAAGTGGTTCAGCTGGTGAAGTGTCTGCCTTCCGCTGGGGTCATGATCCAGGAGTCCCAGAGTGGAGTTCTGCATTGGGCTCCCCTGCTCACTGCCCCACCACTCCTCAGGGTGTCTGCTCCTGGCTCCTCCTCTCCCTCCCCTCCCCTCTTTCGTGCTTACTTTCTCTCAAATAAAATCTTCAAAAATTTAAAAATAAAGGTGACTCTAAACATGACTCTACCTTACAAGAAAGCAATCCCACTTCTATATCTATCCAAAAGAAATGAAAACATATGTGCAACATTATTCATAAGAGCCAAAAAGTGGATACAACCCAAATGTTCATCAATTGGTGAAGAGTAAATAAAACATTGGTACAGCCATACAACGGATTATTTGGCAAACAAAAAAGAATGAAATATTGACACATACTACACAACATGGATGAGTCATGAAAACTTTATTCTAAGTCAAAGTAGCCAGTCTCACACACGCATACACACACAAACCCGAATTATACGATTGCATTTATAGGTAATGTTCAGAACAGGCAAAACGATTAAGTAGATTAATAGCTGCCTGGGGTTGGGGTAGGAAGCAGGCAGCTGCATCTACTGGGAGTGCAATTCTGAAAATGGACTGTAGAAATGGCTGCACAACTCAGCAAATTTACTAAAAATCATTAAATTGCATACTTAAGATGGCATGTAAATTGTACCTCCATAAAGCGTTTGTTTGTTTTTGTTTCTTTAATATATAAAGACGATGCTACTTGGAGAAAAGAAAATACCACGCAGCAGTGTTTTCTTATACTGTGTGTGTGATTTAGGACAATCCCGCAGCCAGTATTAAATGTGAAATAGACCACAGTAAAACTTTTAACTGTATCCGCATGCTCTGCAAATAAACACACTCTGTGTTTTGTTCTTAAAGGTCTGTTTCCTCTATGATTCTTCTTTGTACAAATGCTATTCCTGGAGTAGCTCAAAAACAAAACAATCTCTTCTATCCAAAGAGTAAAGCCTTTTCCCTCAGAATTAAGGAAGCTTCTGACTCCCTTGAAATCCACCATTCTACCGTCATCGCCGAAGTGGTGGCATTAATAATTCACTGAGGATTTACATTGCAGGAGGTCCTCTGATAAGCACTTTACACACATTCTTCTTCTTATGCCCATTTTTTTTCTTATCCCCATTTTAACGAGGCTTTAGAAGTTGAGCGATTTGCCCTAGTAACCAAGGTGCCACAGATCTAAAAATAGCTATCCCACCGCAGGGTCCCACACTCCCACTTGCCCTATCACAGATGTAATACTAGCTCAACTGGATTTTACTGGAGGAAATTATGCAGTATTTCGACAGTTTAGCCTCCCTCCCCCCAAATTTAACCGTCCCTTTGGGAGATAAGTATTTCTGAAAAAGATTTCCTCAGGTCTGGGATAAGCCTGAAGCCAAACTCTTCTAAACCCCTCAAACTGCGGGACTCATCTTCAATACTACTTCTGACAATGTCACAAACTTAATGATTAGGAACCATTTTCTAAAATAAAGGGATGCAGTAGGAGTTCTACAGAAGAAACACTACCGCACTTGTAAATCAGGCCTTAAACGACTTGCTTGGCAAACACAGGAAACCTTCCTGGTTCCCCAGTTCACAATCCAGGTGTGGATTATTTACAATGCCCAGGCCAATCACTGTTCCAGGAAAACACTGCAAACAGCCATTAATCTCTCTAGTAAGCATCTGGAAGTTGGGCCCCTGATTTACTCACACAAAGAAAATCTGTCCATATAATAGGTGTTAATCGGCTTAACACCTTGTAGCTTCCTTCCTAATTGAGGACTCTTCTCAATCAGCAGAGTTAAACATTATTTCTGACTCTCCTGGGGAAGGAAAGCTTCCAACAGCACAGTACTATAATACAACTCAGCACTCACAAAATTCAATCTTTCAAATCTTCCCAAATACTGAAAACCGTATCTCAGCAGATTTCCTAAAATATGTATACAAAGTACCTGCTCTTAATGGCAGAAAACACTAAAAACGTGTCCCACAAATCTGGTGGTGGAGCCTGAAATAAAATTACTTTCATTCTTCTGTTCTATCTTCACGTTTTCCACCCATCACCAAGTAACATTTTCCCAAAATATATCGCAGTTCTACTCTCTGGCTTCACTTACCTGGGCCCAGTTTCAGAAGAATGTAATTTAGTAGGCACTTTGTAAAAATTAACTTTAGTTTGAGGATTCCAAGAAGGAAATGAGACATTCCAATCAATAAGTAAGAGTAATAAGGGTAAGAAGGGAAACAGACTGGTGAAATGGCAAGAAGCCATGTTCTCTCAATAAGGAAAAAGAAAAGTAACTAAAAACTCCAGGAAAAATGAAAACACCATTCAAAGATGAAGCAGTTTAAAATGTGGCATGAATCTGAACAATTTACTCAGCTAAAGAACTGATCTGTCCTGACCAAAGTGAACCTTCTCTTTCCAGTGGTACCTGTGATAACTTTGAGGCCATATGAAATATGACCCTATATGAAATACTAAATGAAACCCTAAACCCTATTTTGCTTCCTGGTGAAAATAACTAAATAGGGCTACTGATTTTTCAAACTTCTGTTATCAATTTAGAGGCAAAGCTCTTAAGGTACAATTATAAAATGAAATGTGCTGTCAATGTGGACTATTTAAAACTAAAAGCAGAGCTAAGAGTTGGAGGGTGGAAGAGGAAGGAAGAAAGTGTAAGTAAAGAGTAAGGAAGTAAGAGTATAATATAATATAATTATATTATCATATGAGCCTGTGGAAAGTACAAAAGAAAGAAATAAAAATATTTACTACAGACTATATAAAATATACCTAACATAGTAGTTTATTATAAAATACACTGAGATGGGGCACCTGGGTGGCTCAGTGGGTTAAAACCTCTGCCTTCTGCTCAGGTCATGATCCCAGGGTGCTGGGATGGAGCGCCCCCCCTCATTGCACTCTCTGCTCAGCAGGGAGTCTGCTTCCTCCTCTCTCTGCCTGCCTCTCTACTTGTGATCTCTGTCTAGCAAATAAATAAATAAAACCTTTAAAAAAAATAAAATACACTGAGATATTTAAAAAAAAGTTAAAGATACTTAAATTTATGAAATAGGATAAAAATAACAAACATCACAACCGAATAGAAAACATAAAAAGTATATGATATGATTAAATTTAAATAAAATTTGAAAGCAAACAAAACAAATTCAAGCTGTTAAAGTCAGAATTGTGGCAGCCTTTGAGGGAGTTAGTAGCTGTGAGGGGACAAGAGGAGGCTTCTGGAAAGCTGGTATTGTCACTTGATGGGCTACACAAGTGTGTTCACTTTGTGAAAACGCACTGAACTGTACTAATAATGTCTGCCCTATTCAGTTTTGTTATTCACCAATAACAATTTTTAGAAAGAACAAAAAGAAAGGGGAGGAAAAGGAAGGTGGGGGTAAATATAAGTGAGGTGAGATTCACTAGTGTCTTACATTGATAAATCCGTAAATCAGAGAATAAGCCTATTATTTTATCGGACCAAAACAATATTATCTTTACACATGACATTAATATTCTGCCCACGCTTATAACTTGTGATAGCCCTGAGCAAAGTAAGGGCTCACACTCAGACTTTTATTTAGTTTGAACAATTAGAGTCGCATACTCAATACACATCTGTTTCCTTTCAACTAAAAGCTAGCCTTGGACTGGTTCCTCATGAATTTGATGGTTTCTTTTTCTCTGGACTACTGAAAAATTAACCTGTCATGATTAAACATTTAAACAGTGAGCTATTGATATATATTAAAAATTGAGCTCTACTGAGGACTTCCCCTAGCTTTATCACTTATCCTGGGTATTAAAACTAAAAGGAGCACATCAGGGAGGCCATGAGTTGAAAAAATAAAACTGGTTCTATAACTGCCAGAATGTTACTATAAATGCTATTTACCCTTCCTAATAATTATTAATAGCAAACATATGTAAATAATACAAAATACTTTTCTTATTTATTTGTTTTTCTTAAAGACTTCATTTATTTGACAGAGAGACACACAGCCAAAGAGGGAACACAAGCCTGGGAGGAGGGGAAGGGAGAAGCAGGCTTTCCACCAAGCAGGGAGCCCAATGTGGGACTCGATCCCAGGACCCTGGGATCATGACCTGAACCGAAGGCAGATGCTTAATGACTGAACAACCCAGGCACCCCAAAATACTTTTTTTTTTTTTTAAAGATTTTATTTATTCATTTGACAGACAGAGATCACAAGCAGACAGAGAGGCAGGCAGAGAGAGAGGAGAGGAAGCAGGCTCCCCGCTGAGCACAGAGCCCGGATGTGGGGCTCAATCCCAGGACCCTGGGATCAGGACCTGAGCCGAAGGCAGCGGCTTAACCCACTGAGCCACCCAGGAGCCCCCCAAAATACTTTTTTTTTTTTTTTAAGATTTTTATTCATTTATTTGACAGAGAGAGATCACAAGTAGGCAGAGAGGCAGAGAGAGAGAGGAGGAAGCAGGCTCCCCGCTGAGCAGAGAGCCCGATGCGGGACTCGATCCCAGGACCCTGAGATCATGACCTGAGCCGAAGGCAGCGGCTTAACCCACTGAGCCACCCAGGCGCCCCCCAAAATACTTTTTAATCTTGCCACTGATAATAGCTTATTATACTTGATTATGTTACCAGAAATTATATAGGATGCAAATTATATAGAAAATTACATAGAAATTTTTAAAAAATCATATGCCTACAAAAATGTTACAGTTGAAATTTAAAATTTCTTCATCCTCTTAAAAGTTCACCATTCTGATACTTAGATTCCTTGGTAGGAAGACCCAATTTTAATATGCTATAGACTTCAAGTCTTCCTAATTGATGAAATTCAAAGGAACCCGAGTCAAAATGCCAACATTTTTCTAGAAAAGGCCTAATGATAAAAAAAATTAAAAATTAATTTTAAAAATCAAATAAATAAATAAATTGGAAAAGGACTAATGACTTCAGAGGAAACATGGAAATGTAATCAGATGTGAATATAAAAATTCTAAAAATGTAAAGTACTGAAAAGAAGTACTTGAATATTAAGATCTATGGAAATACAGTGAAATAGTAGGGCATCATTGCCAGAAGAAACAACCAATGGAACAAAAGAGTCCAACAGAAGACTCAAGAATATGGGGCGCCTGGGTGGCTCACTCGTTAAGCGTCTGCTTTTGGCTCAGGTCATGATCCCAAGGTCTTGAGATGGAGCTCGGCATCTGGCTCCCTGCTTGGCAGGAAGCCTGCTTCTCCCTCCCTGACTCCCCCTGCTACTGTTCCCTCTCTTGCTGTGTCTCTCTCTGTCAAATAAATAAATAAAATCTTAAAAAAAAAAAAAAAAGACTCAAGAACATGATGGAATTAAGATGCACCACTCAAATTGGTGAAGATAGGTGATTTAATAAATTATTTTGAAACAACTGGCTAGACTTTTGCTTTAAAAAAAAAAAAAAAATGACTCCTGGGGCACCTGGGTGGCTCAGTTGGCTAAGCATCAGACTTGATTTCAAGCTCAGATCATGTCAGAGTCTTGAGATTGAGCCCTGTATTGGGCTCCCCTCTCAACAAGGAATCTGCTTGAGACTCCCTCTCTCCCTCTGCTTCTGCCCCTCCCCCAGCTCAGGGTTCATGCGTGCTCTTTCTCAAATAAATACATCTTTTAAAACATTAAATAAGGGGCGTCTGGGTGGCTCAGTGGGTTAAAGCCTCTGCCTTCAGCTCAGGTCATGATCCCACGGTCCTGGGATCAAGCCCCATACCAGGCTCTCTGCTCAGCAGGGAGCCTGCTTCCCTCTCCCTCTGCCTGCCTCTCTGCCTACTTGTGATCTCTCTGTCAAATAAATAAATAATCTTAAAAAAAATATACAATAAAACAAGACATTAAATAAATTGGGCACCTGGGTGGCTCAGTAGGTTAAGCTTTTGCCTTTAGCTCAGGTCCTGATCTCAGGGTCCTGGGATCAAGCTCAGCATCTGGCTCTCGGCTCAGCAGGGAGCCTGTTTCCCCCTCTCTCTCAGCTTGTGTCTCTGCCTACTTGTGACCTCTCTCTGTGTGTCAAATAAATAAATATTTTTTTAAAATAGTATGAAATAAAAATAAAAATTAAAAAATAAAAAATGAGTCCCTAACATCCCTTGGACTTCTCATTTTCCTACTAATATGGAAATTTATAGCACACACTGACATTAAAATTAATTACAGACAGATCAAAATATTAAAAAGTCTAAGATCTGGGGCACCTTGGCTGTCTCAGTCAGTACAGCATGTGACTCCTGATCTCAGGGTGTTAAGTTCAAGCCCCACATGAAATAGTGAACTAACTTTAAAAATTAATTCATTAAAAATTTTTAAAATGTAGGGGTGCCTGGCCACTCAGTGGGTTAAAGCCTCTGCCTTCAGCTCAGGTCATGATCCCAGGAGTCCTGGAATCGAGCCCCGAATCCCCCCCACCCCTGGGGCTCTCTGCTCAGCAGGGAGCCTGCTTCTTCCTCTGTCTGCCTCCTCTCTCTCTGCCTACTTATGATCACTGTCTGTCAAATAAAAAAATAAATAATCTAAAAAAAAATTTTTTTTTTAAATGTAAAAGTCTAAGATCTCACATGGTCACAAATGAAGGGAGCCAAGCAGTAACGTAAATGGTGAGCCCAATAGTGTGGAAACTGTAGCGAACTATTTTTTTTTTTTTTTTTTTTAAAAAACATCAAGTCTTTCTGACAAATACCTGACAAAGAGATGTCTGCAGGAGGGAGCAGGTGGGAATTCTGGAGTTCTGGCTGACCCACAGGCTGAGAGGCTGAACTCGGTGGGCACACCTGAAGCCCACTGGTGTCATACCACTTGGTAAGCTCTGAACTGAAGTCTCTAAGCTCTGGCCTTGAGGAAGAGAGCAGCAGCCCTTCAATGGTATCCGAGCACTGCTATGCAGCAGTGGGAGCCCAGTGTTGTTAAATCCTGAATTTCTGAAGAGAAGATGGAAGTCTAGATGGTTATGTAAAAAACATGGGCAGATCTTTTTTTTTTTGGAACACTGTGAGGGGCCAAACAAAACCCATCTGGTGACCAGATCTGTCCCAGAGGCCACCGGCTCACAAGTTCTGATTTAAATGCAAAAAATGAAGGCATTCAAGTGCCAGCAGAGATCACATGACGTTATTTGCACAATCTCGGAGCTGGAAAGACCTTTCTCAGCACAATCAAAACCAGAACCCATAAAGGACAAGACATTTAACTGCATAAAAATGTAAAACTTATGTGTAGCCGAACATCACGAACAAGCCTGAAGACAGCTGACAACAGCGTCCCAGAGCTCCAGCAGAACGGGGGCTGCTGCAGCCTGGGTCACATGCCTTCCTCTGTGGGGGAGGACAGTGCCCCACGTCTAACAACAGTACCCCCGGGGCCACCTGGAATAGAGGAAGAGTTTCCTAAATGAGCCAGAAAGGGGAAGTAGGAAAGCATCCACGCAGGACCTTCCAGAATTACAGGCACCATCAACTGTTACTGAAGAAATATTAATTGAGTAAGCTTGAGTCGACATGTCTCATACATTAATACGTTTCTAAATATCTAACAGTAAAAATGAAAATTGATCAGTGACTAAGAATTCCCTCTGGATAGCAAATGAGTTATTCTTAACAACCGCTTCAGAATGTTAATAGGCTCCCCTTGGCCAACCCTGATCATGTAGGAGATCGAAGAAGCAAGTTAACTGTATATGCACCCTCAGAGGGAGAGATGTGAAAGTACTACAACGAAACTGACAGCATTCCCTTCTCCAAAGCTCTCAGGAGAAGGTGGATTTCATGAACAGGTGGCTCATTTCTTCAAAGCTGTGTAATTCCCACCAAGATCTTAAACACAGAATCTGATCTACTATAACAGCCATATGTTAAAGACATGAGTTAGGAGGCTCAGAAAGTACTAGACTGAAAGAAAATATGGAGCCAGTCTAACAGGTTTGGCTTCATGCAGAGAAAACGAATATTTTACCATATTTTCTTGCACCGTAAAAATGAAAAGGATCAAGCTTATGCTTTCAAAACTACATCATCAACTTGAATATTGTCCTATCTTTGAATCGTAGATTTCACCGTTACCTGCTGCTGCTGCTCTTGACTCTTTCAGTAAACGCCATTGCTGCCCGTCAGTGCAAAATAACAAGTCTGCTCATCTGAAAGGGAAAAAGCAACCTGTGAATATTAGCCCATAAGTCGACTCAGAGGTATACATGACTTGCAAGAAAATCTTACTGAAATCAGAATTCAGTGTTCTCACTGGAACTAGAAAGTGGTTCTTCATCCACCCTCAAGTTGCAGGAACAAACTAGTTACCGTATACCAAAGGCCAAATGTACTTTTACTTTTGATGCTGCTACTCAAAGCCCTTTCAGCAAGAAGAAATGTGCACAAGTTTATCATGAGGAAGAAAGGAAGTAACATCCCCCCCTGCGTCTATTCTTGCCGAGTACTATGTTGAGCCCTTTCTAAATGACATTTCATGTAAACATTAAACTTGCAAGGTAGATGCTAATACCCCATATACCAATTAAGTAATTTTACAAATAGGAAAACTGAAACTTGGTTTTAAGAAATTTGCCTGAGTAACAAGTTGTGTGAGCACCCTCCCTAGAATCAAAAGGTAGAAAGGTAAGAGTATGCAAAGAAATCAGCCAGTTGGTTTTTACATAAGAATACCTAATTTTCTTTTTTTTAAGGATTTTATTTATTTATTTGACAGACAGAGATCACAAGTAGGCAGAGAGACAGGCAAAGAGAGAGGGGGAAGCAGGCTCCCTGCTGAGCAGAGAGCCTGATGATGCGGGGCTCAATCCCAGGACCCTGGGATCATGACCTGAGCTGAAGGCAGAGGTCTTAACCCATTGAGCCACCCAGGCGCCCTAAGAATACCTAAGTTTAAAAAGTGGGCCAAATAAGGGCAAAACTTAAGAATTGACTTTCACTTCTGAAAGGTGCTTAAACTCCAAAGACATTTTTGAGCATTCTCTCAAGAGTACCAGTCAAGGGGTGCCTGGGTGGCTCAGTGGGTTAAAGCCTCTGCCTTCAGCTCAGGTCATGATCCCAGGGTGCTGGGATCGAGCCCCGCATTGGGCTCTCTGCTCAGCAGAGAGCGTGCTTCCCCCTCTCTCTCTCTGCCTACTTATGATCTCTCTGTCAAATAAATATTTTTTTAAAGATTTTATTTATTTATTTGACAGAGATCACAAGCAGGCAGAGAAGCAGGTAGAGAGAGAGAGAGGGAAGCAGGCTCCCCGCTGTAGCAGAGAGCACGATGCAGGTCTTGATCCCAGGACCCTGGGATCATGACCTAAGCTGAAGGCAGAGGCTTTAACCCACTGAGCCACCCAGGCGCCCCAATAAATAAAATATTTTTTTAAAAAAGAAAAGGTTCTACAACCTGGGCAGACGGCCTAGGTCCTGTCCTGTGTATCTCTAGAAACCACCTTTCTCTCTATGGTTAACACTATCACCAGCTGTTTCCTTTTCCCTTTCTTGTATGTATTTGTAATTTACCGTACTTCTCCTAACTTGCTTTAAATAGTTTCCATTTTTCAACTATCCTTAAGGCCCAAGGATCTATTACAAATGATCTTGGTACAGATTTAACAAACTATGTGGTACAAATGAAAACACACAGTTTTCGTAACAGTAACAGTTTTAGCCTGCCTCTTATGTTTAAAAGACTGTTACACTTCCCGCTACAGCTGAAACACTGCATATAGTCCAGCTCTACTCTGACACCTGATAAGGTCTTTTATCTCCTCCTCCATGAAATTAAAATTGCTGACCACAGTGTTTCCGGACCAGTAGATATCACTGTCACTCTGTCTCCTCCCGCCAAGAAAGAATGCAACACGGATGCGACAAATATTCTAATTAAACTCCCACCGGTGGAGCTCTAAGTTTTTCAGGGTCAAACATGCTTTGAAGTAGCACACTCCTCCACCCTGCTATAGTAGCCCTACAGGGGCTTAGGCAAGTTTCCTAAATTCTCCATCTGAAATCCCAATCATTCCCCCCACCAACCCTACCACCTCCGTCGCCCTTTTCTCTCACTTTTCCTCTCTCCAACACACTTTTACTTCCCTTCCCCCTCTTTCTCTACCCTCCTCCCTGCTTCCCTTTTCCACCATTACTCCCTCCTCCTTCCCTTTCTCTCCCTTCACCTGTTTTGTGGCTCTCATTTTCTCTCTCTTGACATCTAGGGCTGGGCACACAGCAGGTGCCCAATAAAACAGTGTGTCATTTCAGCATTATTCTTTGCAACACTGAAGAGTCCTTGATGGCAGTCTCCCACACGACCCTCCCAATCAAGACGTGCCCTCCCTAGGGCTTGCTGGAGAGCAAGAGGGCATGCAGGAGGTAGTAGGTTGGGTTATGGAGAACATTGACCTTGAGAATGTTCCTGAGTTCTCCTATTTGTTCATTTAAGTCACTAAGCCAGAAAATGTTTCCTGAGCCTCTACTCTAAGCCATGTACAGAGAGTAAGGGTAAAGAAAACAGATTTACCATCACTGAGCTTGCAAACTATAGGAGTTTAGCAAAGATGACACATAAGAAAAATACACAGATATTCAATACTAAAAGGTACTATAGAGAAAAATGAAAGTGTAGAGTGCCAGCAAGGAACCAAGGTAAGGTGTTGCAATTTTATATAGGGTGATCAGAGACTCTAACATCTGAGCAAAGACCAAAAGGAAATGAGGGGCAAACCATGCAGAACTGCAGTGAAAGATGGTCCTAGAGCTCTAGGTGATAATGATGCGTCAATGCAAATGCATCATTTGTAACTAATATACCACTTTGCTGGGAGATGTTGGTTATGGAGAGGCTGTGCACAGGGGTGGGGAGGGGGGTACGGGGGAGACAGAGAGGTCTATAGGAAATGTCTGTACCCTCTGTTCAATTTTGCTGAGAACCAAAAAAACGCTCTTTAAAAAGTCTATTTTGGGGGCACCTGAGTGGCTCAGTAGGTTGGATCTCTGCCTTTGGCTCAGGTCGTGATCTCAGGATCCTGGGACTGAGCCCCACATTGGGCTCTCTGATCAGCAGGGAGCCTGCTTCCTCCCCCCCTCCCACCACCTGCCTCTCTGCCTACTGTCTGTCCAATAGACAAATAAACTCTTTTCAATAAATAAATAAATAAAATAAAAGATTATTTTGGGGACACCTGGGTGGCTCAGTCAATTAAGCAGCTCTTGATTTTGGCTCAGGTCCTGATCTCAGAGTCCTGGGATTGAGCCCCAGCATCAGGCTCCATGCTCAGTCGGGAGTCTGCTTGAGGATTCTCTCTCCTTCTGCCCCTCACCCAACTCACATGTGTTCACAGTCACACACACGCAAGGACTCTTGCTCTCTCTCTCAAATGAATAACTAAATCTTCAAAGTCTATTCTCTTTAACTCTCTTAGAGATGGACAAGTCCAACACTGAAGGGGTCAGCCAAACCTGTGGGTTTCACCACCAGCTTCTTGGGTGAGTAGATACAATAAAAAGTGAAAGAAACATTCTCTGAGGGATCCAGTGCCAGGCACAGCCAGGAACTTATCTATTCAACTCAAATTCTTTATTCTTTAATTTGCCAGGTGGCAGGTGCAAAGAGGCTGCATCCTCAGATTACTGTTATCTCAATTATGTCTCACTAAAAAAAACAAAGTCAGCCCATGAAAGACTGTTTAGGTGCTGATGTATGAATCACACAGCTGTACGGAGCAACCATGCAACTCACAAGGTTAGGTTAGGTTGGAATGAAGATCTACTGTAGTCAAGAAATTATTAACATAAACTACTGCTAAGAAAGGCAATTAGTATATGCTTCAGATGTCTCTTTCAAAGACTCTTTCTCAAAAACATGGTCACAAAACTGGACCATTTCCTTACACCATACACAAAATAGACTCAAAATGGATGAAAGACCTCAATGTGAGACAGGAATCCATCAAAATCTTAAGAGTAGAACATGGGCAGCAACCTCTTCGACCTCAGCCACAGCAACTTCTTCCTAGAAACATCGGCAAAGGCCAGAGAAACAAGGGCAAAAATGAACTATGGGGACTTCATCAAGATCAAAAGCTTTGCACAGCAAAGAAAACAGTCAACAAAACCCAAAGACAACCAAGAGAATAAGAGAAGATATTTGCAAATGACATATCAGATAAGGGGTTGGATCCAAAATCCATAAAGAATTTATCAAACTCAACAGCCAAAGAACAAATAATCTAATCAAGAAATGGGCTCAGTCGGGAGTCTGCTTGAGGATTCTCATGAACAGACATTTCTCCAAAAAAGACATCCAAATGGGGGGCACCTGGGAGGCTCAGTCGCTGGGTGTCTGCCTTCAGCTCAGGCCATGATCCCAGGGTCCTGGGGTCATGCCCCACATCAGGCTCTCTGCTCGGCAGGAAGCCTGCACCATCCTCTCCCATTCCTCCTGCTTGTGTTCTCTCTCTCTCGCTGTCTCACTCAATCAAATAAATTAATTAAATCTTTTTGAAAAATTAAAAAAAGGACATTTAAATGACCAACAGACACATGAAAAGATGCTCAACATCACACAGCATCAGGGAAAAAGAAATCAAAACCACAATGAGATACCACCTCACACCAGTCAGAATGGCTAAATTAACAAGTTAGGAAATGAGAGATGCTGGCGAGGATGCAGAGAAAGGGGAACCCTCCTACACTGTTGGTGGGAATGCAAGCTGGTGCAACCACTCTGGAAAACCGTATGGAGGCTCCTCAACGAGTTGAAAATAGAGCTACCCTACGACCCAGCAACTGCACTACTGGGCATTTACCCCAAAGATACAAATGTAGTGATCCGAAGGGACACCGGCACCCAAATGTTTATAGCAGCAATGCCCACAATAGCCAAACTATGGAAAGAGCCCAGTTGTCCACTGACAGATGAATGGATAAAGAAGAGGTGGTATGGGCGCCTGGGTGGCTGAGTCGGTTAAGCGGCTGCCTTCGGCTCAGGTCATGACCCCAGGGTTCTGGGACTGCGCCCCCATCGGGATCCCTTATCAGTGGAGAGTCTGCTTCTCCCTCTTCCTCTGCCTGCTACTCTGCCTACTTGTGTTCTCTATCTCTCTAATAAATAATTAAAATCTTAAAAAAAAAAAGAGGTGGTATATATACACAATGGAATATTACACAATCATCACAAAAAAGTGGAATCTTAGCATTTGCAAGGACATGGATGGGTATTATGCTAAGCATAGAGGATATTATGCTAAGCAAAATAAGTCAATCAGAGACAGGCAATTATCATATGATCTTACTGATATGTGGAATTTAAGAAACAAAACAGAGGATCATAGGGGAAGAGAGGAAAAAATAAAACGAGAGGAAACCAGAAAGGGAAACAAACCACAAGAGACTCTTAATCTTAGGAAACAAACTGAGGGCTGCTGGAGGGGAAGGGGAGTGGAGGGATGGTTAACTGGGTGCTGGACGTGAAGGGGAGCATGTGATGTAATGAGCAGTAGGTGTTATACGAGACTGATGAATCACAGACCTGTCCTCTGAAACCAGTAATACACTGTATGTTAAATAACTGAATTTAAATTTTAGAAATGACTTAAAACAAAAGTACAGTCACATGTGTACAAGGGATTATGTGCAATAAAATATTATTTAGAGCATTAAGAAAACTGGTACCGACTTAAGACATGCCAACACAAAAATGGCTAAATTATGACACATCATGAGATGCAACAGATCAAAAAAGAATACGTTTATCTAAACAAGATGTATAACGTACAATGTGAGCCAATTTGCTTAAAAAAATGCTTTTTGTTTATGCACCATACACAGGCAAATGTGCATACAAGCGCACACATGTGTACACACACATATACCAAACTGTAAATGGTGACTTCTCTGGAAAGGGGCACATCTATTATATATGCTATGAATCCTTTATTATCTGTATAAACACATTTCTCTCTAAATACAGGGGCTGGGAGGAAAATGGAGTGACCTATAAATATTGAAATCAGGTCTTAAGTTTTCACACATTTTTAAATATTATTTCCCTAGATTATAAAGACAAAATGTGATGGGGGGGGTAGACAGTTTAAAATCCTCCTATTTCAAAAAAAAAAAAAAAGCAGAGAAAGTACCAACTTTGCTGTACAGCAAAAAAGAGGATGGGTTCAAGTGAGACAGGCAATCACTTCTGGCAAATTAAACCCTACCAGCCTCAGTGTTCCCATCCGTAAAATGGAAAGTAGCAAATTTTACAGTATTACTGAAAAGAATGAATTATACACCCCAACTAAAATGCCTAGCACACTGACCCATCATAGGCACTCAACACATAGCTGCCCTTGGGGCTTGGACAGGGGGAGAGGAATACATAGCAGCTCTTTTAAGTCAGCAACATCTATGGTACATTTTATAGAAGTTAAATATGTTTCATTTAGGAATGTACCCTGCCAGGTCTTCTATAGTCCTTCCAGCCTCTTGCAACAAATTTATTCAGAAGTAAAAATGTCAGGGAGCCTTGGTGGCTCGGTTGTTAACCATGTGCCTTCAGCTCCAGTCTTGATGCCACAGTCCTAGCATTGAGACCCTGGTCCAGCTCCCTGCTCAGTGGAGGCTGCTTCTCCCTCACCGTCACTCCCTACCCCTCACATCCCTTTCGCATGTGGTATCTCAAATAAATAAATTTTTTTAAAAAAAAAGTCATGCATATCAAAGTGCTTTTCTCACCAAAATAGCAGGTAAAATAACTCAAGTAAAAAAATATTTCCTTCATTTTTTTCTGGTTATTTTCCTGCCAATCAAAGCACATGCTTGGGGAAATTCATATATTGCTTTTCAGCGACAAAAGAGATAAGGTCTCAAAGACCCATGACCATGACCCAGTTGCCAAAGAAGAATACGAGGAAAAGAACTCGGTCCGGATTCTAGAGGGAGAGTGGACTGGTCAATAGTCCCTGTTAAGTCTACTTCCCTTCCCCACACATTCCTCCAGGAGTTAACAGTCTCCTGGTAACAGGCAATGTGTCAGGGGTGAGTCATGGATCATCCACTGTTTGCGTTAGCATTCTCCCCCAACTCTGCTCCACGCCGATCATGGCCCCAAACTGAACTGATCACTCACAGTTCCTTTAGCTCTCCAATGACATGTGGCACCCTTAGTTCAGAAATCCATAATGGATTTCCCTGTCTCTTCACCTCAAAATCCTTGTTCAAGAGGACTCTGGTGCTACCCCAAACTCAAGTAAACCTTTCCTATCTTATTTGGTCTCTCATCATTTGGGTCTCTGCCCAGTGATACATTCTCAAAGAGGCCTTGCTGGGTACAGTGGCTAATGTAGTATGGTTGTGCCTTCAACCACATCCTTCAGCCAACCACTCTCAATGCTGTTATAATCTACACAGGTTAAGAATGTGTCTAGCTGCAAGTAACAACTTCTGAATAATGGAAATTTATCCTTCCAGAGCAAGTCCAGAAGAAGGTGGCTAGTGGTATAGTGTTAGCTGTTCAACAAGGCCATCAAGAACTCTGGCTCTTCTGTTCCGCCATATTTAGCATGGCCTCTTCATGCTTGTCACCTCATGGTATCAAAAGGTTGCTGCCATAACCAGGTATCTTACCTACATTTAAGGCTGGAAGAAGATGAGAAACGTGTGGCTCTGGAAAGCACACCTTTCTCCTTTTGTCGGGAAAGGAAAATCCTTCCCCAAGATGTTGCTTATCAAAAACCAGAGCCAGGGGGCGCCTGGGTGGCTCAGTGGGTTAAAGCCTCTGCCTTCGGCTCAGGTCATGATCCCAGGGTTCTGGGATCGAGCCCCGCATCGGGCTCTCTGCTCAGCGGGGAGCCTGCTTCCTCCTCTCTCTCTGCCTGCCTCTCTGCCTACTTGTGATCTGTCTGTTAAATAAATAAATAAAAATCTTAAAAAAAAAAAAAAAAGGCGTCCCATGCTCCTTCGACTGAGCCAGCCAGACACCCGCGAGCCAGAATCACATGATTCTGTGTAATCGTAATGAGGCAGAGAAACACAAAGAACACATGAATATGGGTAGTAAATGTTTCTGCCTCATTCTCCATGGGCTGGTACAACAACACTCCATCCCATTTTAGAATGAGGACCCATGAAAGAAATTCCTTGGAACAAACTCACAGTTAGGGATACTCAGTAAAGCAATTATTTCATTTTATAAGGTAATACTTACCATTAAAGGCACACACACACACATTGTTCCTTCAGGAATAATAACAGGAAATAACTATGTAGCACGTATTATGCTCTGCTCCACGGACTTGCCAAATTTTAGTACCTTTAATCTACTCAACTACCCAGTAAGGGAGATCTAATTAGGAGTAACAGCCTTATTAACCCTATCTTGTAAGGGAATGGAAGAGTGTTAGAAGTCAGTTCTTCATGCATCCATGGCATTTCTGCATATTGTACAAGCAGAGGCACCAACTGTCTTTGTTCCAGACAATGTTTAAGGAAGTCTGTATAGAGAACAGCGTTAGAAAAAGAGACTGTCTCCTACAGCAAAGGGCAGCATGTTTACTGCTCAGTATAAACAAAATAACGTCTCCCCCTCCGGAGCAAAGGGCAGGCATGCTTACTGCCCATTATAAAGGATTAGGATTCCCTTAGCTCAGGATTCCTCTCCTGTAATGCAACCCTTTTTATTTCCAGGTGTCATCTGACTCTCTCCACGTCTCGCTTTGGAAAATGGTGCTTAGGGAACCAGTGTAGGAATATGTTGACACTCTGGCTACAGCTATTATTATGAGCAATAAAGTCATTCCCGTGACCCCATGAAACTGGGGCAGGTTAACTTGTTAGCTTGAAAGTAGGGTAAAATCTCAGAGCCTTCACAGTTTTTTGACAAAAATTTAAGTAATTTGCCTAAGGTGTGACAGCTAGTAGGTGGCACATGCAAGATTCAAGCCCAAGCTGTCTGGTTCAATAACCACGCTTTTAAATTTTTAAATTCTCTGCTATATGGCAGTAGTTCTTGAAGTGTAGTTCCAGAATTAGCATCATCAATATCACTTGTGAACATGTTTCAAATGCAAATTCTTGGGCATTACCCAGACCTACTGAATCAAAAATTTGGGGGGTTTAAGGGATGGTAGAGGAGACATTATGTTTCAACAAGTCTTCCAGAATATTCTGACAATAAGTTTGAAAACCAATGCTATACTGCATATATTCACTGAATCTATAAGACTGAAGGAAATAGTATATCCTGATTCACATGGGGATGTGACTGACCTTTCATAACATGAATAAGTATCAAACTAAGGGAGGTGGTTCATAAGCCCTTGCATGTCATTTTTTTAGGAAGGTAAGAATCTTCATGTGGTGCAAATAAACACCACATGTCTTTTTAACAGGCCTGCATAATATTTTCCTTTGGAGTCACAAATAGATGTCCAGAATGCTAAATGAAAATACCTGCTTTTTTACTCCCATAATGATCAGAAAGAATTACTTAGCCAAGGGAGAAACACTATTTATATTTTAGAGTCAAGCTGTAATTCTTGAAAAACAGGAAACCACGTATCAACAAAGCCAACTCAGTGTACCATAGTGGAAAGGGCACCAGGCTTTGAGTCACAGAGTCAAGTCACTTAACTTCTTCAACTCAATTTCCTGATTTTAAAATGGAAAATGAACTCCAACTTTAGAGCTGCAATTAAGCTTAAATGATACAGTACTTGAAAGCTGCTGGTAAATAATTTCTATGCTACATGAATGTTAAGTCCACCTACATGAGTTCTCTTTCTTGATCGTGGTGTTATCACAGTTTCTCCAAAGTTTAGAGTACTGCCCGGCACACAGAAGATGCTCCACACATATGAGGTATTAGGAATGGATATGAAACAGCCTGTTAATGATGTAATTGACTTCTCTGGACTCCACTTGTCACAATAATTCCAGCCTTTTAAAAGGAAAAAGTCACTCAAACAAGAAATCCTTAGTCATGTTTAAAATGGGCCAGCTAATTTAAGAAAATCAGCTGATTTTCTTCCCCTGGAGAACACTACTGAAGAAGTTCTGTCCTAAGCATAAGACAGAAACGCCTATTAGTAACCCTGATGGCCTTAGACCCTCAGGATTTCAAGTCTACAGTACTCTCTTGTGCATATATGAACAGTCAGGAATAAAGGATGTGTACCTACAAAGAACTACATATTTCACACTTACTTCTACACTGTGGTAAAGTTTTAATAAATGGATTACAGGGTTTATGAAATCTATTTTAATAAAATCTGAAATTCAAGTCAGCAAATACTAAATAAACTACTACTGTGTATAAAAAAGAGAGGCAGCTAGAAAACTACAGCCAATTAAGTATCGTTTGGATGAGAATATATAATTTAATAAGGAAAATATAATCTACAAAACTTTGTAGATTTACATTAATGCAGTTCCTTAATTTGTACTCTCTCTAAATACTTTCTCAATCTCCTGAAAAATTAGTTAATAATCTAGAGTTTTTGAAAAGGGGGAACTTGAAGCTTTTAGTTTCAACAGACATATCTAGGTTAGCAAATGAATTCAAGTTGAAGGTCAGCTTTCAGTACAGGGCCTTAATAGTAAGGATACTATCCCAACTATGTCTTATAATGATCCAAATATTTATAAATAAATTAGCTCTACCTTTTAAAAAGTGAAAGCATCAGTCCATCTTAAGATCTGTAATTTGAATGACCAATTAACTTCATAAATGCTTATGTAAATTCATTTGATGAAAGCACAAATTACAGCTAAGCATAAAACTCCTTTCACTTGCTTCTTAAAAAAATACTGAGACATCTGGATGGTGCAGTCAGTTAAGGAACAGACTCTTGGCTTCAGCTCAGGTTGTGATCTCAGGGTTGTGGGATCAAGCTCCATGCTGGCTCCTGGGCTTGTGCCGAGCATGGAATCTGCTTAAAGATCTCTCTCCCTCTCTCTGTGCCCATACAGCTTGTGCGCACTCTCTCTCTCTCAAATAAATAATTATTTTTTTAGAATTCCAAAGGAAAACAATATTAATTTTTGGAACTGCGAAGGAAAACAATACTGAAAAACTGCCAGGGCGCCTACGTGGCTCAGTGGGTTAAAGCCCCTGCCTTCAGCTCGGGTCATGATCGCAGGGTCCTGGGATGGAGCCTCCAATGGAATCGGGCTCTCTGCTCAGCAGGGAGCCTGCTTCCCCCTCCCTCTCTCTGCCTGCCTCTCTGCCTACTTGTGATCTCTATCAAATAAATAAATAAATATTTTAAAAAACAAAAAAAAAAGTTTGCCCTTTCTAAACTTAATTTTTTTTTAACCCATCTTTTCAACTCAAGGCGATATTACTTCAACGGAACAATCAAATGGCTACAGTGACTTGTGGACATTTTCAGACATGCAATTCATATGTATTGTAATGGGACAATACTCTTCCAAATTTAATCCAAAATCCAATTAAGAACCTTAGTTAATAAAACAGTAACTTTTAGCTCAACCCACCCCTTCCAAATTCAGTCAAGCCAGATAGGAAACAGAAGAGACAGCCAGTTTTGTTTTGTTTTTTTTTTTTAAAGATTTTATTTATTTATCTGACAGAGAGAGATTACAAGTAGGCAGAGAGGCAGGCAGAGAGAGAGAGAAGGAAGCAGGCTCCCTGCTAAGCAGAGAGCCCGATGCGGGACTCGATCCCAGGACCCTGAGATCATGACCTGAGCCGAAGGCAGCGGCTTAACCCACTGAGCCACCCAGGCGCCCGAGACAGCCAGTTTTTTTTGTTTTTTTGTTTGTTTGTTTGTTTTTTGTTTTAAAGATTTTATTCACTTGACAGACAGAGATCACAACTAGGCAGAGAGGCAGGCAGAGAGAGAGGAGGAAACAGGCTCCCCGCTGAGCAGAGAGCCCGGTGCGGGACTCGATCCCAGGACCCAGGATCACGACCCAAGCCGAAGGCAGAGGCTTTAACCCACTGAGCCACCCAGGCGCCCGAGACAGCCAGTTTTGATGTAGTCTAACTACTACCTCAAAGTAGTAACTCTTAACACCCCACAGTGAAACAATGTCTTCTGGTGGCATAAAAATGCAGGCATACTCCGCATTTTGCCAGAGAAAGCAATGTTTAAAATTACTGGGCTTTTCTGACTTTAAATTTTCAGTCCCTGTATGACCTTTGTATTCTAATTTGACACACTGTGATTCTTCAAGATTGTGTTTTTTACAGAGTTGAAGAGTTAAGCAAAACCACTACAGAAATCTGATTACTACAGAGAATGTATAAGACATGTTAACTGTGGTAAGTAACAGTTCATTTTCTTTCTGCAGGTGGAAAGCCTGCAAATTCCACACCCCCAGTCTCATCACTCCTGTAAGTTTTATCTAGAAAATGAAAAGAAAGGGGAAGATTCCCAGTATCTACACTCGTTTTTTATTATTATTTAAGAAGGTTCCATAACCAGCGTGGAACCCAGCGTGGAGCCCAATGAGGGGCTTGATCTCAAGACCCTGAGATCAAGACCTGAGCTGAGATCAAGAGTTGGACTCTTTCACTGAGCTACTAGGCGCACCTAAACTCATTTCTTTCTTTTTTTCTTTCTTTTTTCCTTTCTTTTTTTTTTTTTTAATTTATTTGTTTATTTGACAGACAGAGATCACAAGAAGGCAGAGAAGCAGGCAAGAGAGGAGGAAGGGAAGCAGGCTCCCTGCTGAGCAAAGAGTCCTGTCAGATCGAGGGCTGATCCCAGGATCCTGGGATCATGACCTGAGCTGAAGGCAGAGGCTTTAACACACTGAGCCACCCAGGCGCCCCTAAGCTCGTTTTTTTCAAAGCCTTGTGTCCTAGTCTTCAATGTCTTAAACATCCCAAGTCCTTTTGGGGGTTCCCTCTTTCCTAAATCAGCTAAATTCAAATTAATCTTTCTAGTTTTACACAATAAGTACTATAAGTTACTCTTTTCCTTTCTCTCCTAGTTTCCCTTAATTCTCCTGGGTCATTACCCTTTAGTACTCTCCATGCCTTTTCTGCATCTTTACCTTCAAATACACTGGCAAGGGACAACACCTTTAAATTAAAGCAGGAGAACCATCCAGAATTTTCAACTCTCCTGTGAATTTATTTCCAGAATATCCACTCAAGGAATCCTTTCCACTAAAGATGAAAGGCAAGCTAAGGAAATACATTAGACAGAGGAAGTAAACATTGAAACAGGGCCATGCCTAGGTATGCTCAAGTCTCTGAAGAGAACTAGATTCATAGTCCAAAGGTCTTTTTCTTTTACGGGCCTTCTATCTCCACCCGGAGCCTGACTTACGCACAGAGCTCCGGGAGAGGTATCCCACCTCTGCCTACCTTCTACGAAATCTGCCAGAGCTTGCTCGGAAATAATCTTGCACAAGAAAAATCCCCACACTTTTCAGGGCGCTCCCTTGTCTGATGTTTCTGGGTCTCAATTTCTGAGTTTTCACTTTGCAACTGTCCCAGGGAACTGGGTCTTTGCCTTAATTACGGTTTCGCCTTTAAGGTTTTAAATCTGTCTGGTTCCTCGATGATATGTCATTCCCGGCCCCCAGCCCTCAACGTGCACCGACAGGGTTAAAAAAGCCCGATCCCACGCTTTAAAAAAAAAAAAACACACACAGCAAAACATGGTCTGCAAGCGCCCCCTCTCCCTCGTACCTCCCCTCCCCACAGGAGAGACTGGCTCCCGGATGAAACGGACACATCTCCACCTCCAAAGCCAAAGGTCTTCCTGGCACAATCTGCATAACAATATTGGGGTGTATGTGAGTGCAGAAACTCCTGAAAGTCCAACCTACTAAGAAAGTATCTAGATCTTCAAAGGTCCGTTGCAAATTCATTAATGTAACTACCATTACATTAAGATGGGTACGATTTACACAACTCTCCAATTCCTCTCCCTTTTTAATTCGACGACCCTGCTGTTTGCAACGTCGGGGGGCTCGACTGCAGCAGTCACAGGAGGATCAGATACCGGAGTGAAAAATTATCAAGAGAAATTAACCAGTTCCACATTCTGCAGATGCCGTCCCCCTGCGTCCCAGGGGCAAATCTCAGAAGGTGCCTTCAACTTTCCCCCTCGCTCTCTCGAGGCTGCGGACCACCGAACACGCGTGATCGGACGGGATCCAGTAATTCTCCCAACCACACGCAAAGAGGAGGGTGACAATGACGGGGGGGATGGGGAACTCGGGATGGACGAGAGAAAAGCCCCGCTTTTACTCCCCGAGAAACTTCTGGGACACTTCTATTACGCAACCCCGAGACTAGGTTCCAAAACAGAACATCCTTCCGCAAGACGCGGGGCGCACCGGGAGACGTCGGATTTGGGAGAGTGGGGAAGGAAAATGGGTCTCTTCCTGTGTTTCCCACCGCTCCACCCCCAGTTCTTCCAGACGCTACCTGCCCCGGATTTGCAAGGGTGATGCGAGCTCCGCGTCTCCTTCGCCCGTTCCCACCGGAAAAGTGGAAACGCCAGCTACTTGAGTCAGCGTGCTGGGAAGCAGGCAGCGAGGCGGGGAGAGCCTGGGCTTCCCAGAAGTCAGCGGCTGCGGCGTTCCCGGCGAGGCTTACCCCCAGCCCGGGGGCGCACAGGGGCTCCGCTTACCTTCCTGACCTTTGCTCCTCCAGTCTCAAGTCGTGCGCCCTCGCCACCTCCGCTCTCCCCTGACCTGTTGCGGTGGGGAAGGGGCGCGGGTGCGGAGAGCAAAGAGGAAAGTGTCCTCCCGCAAGTCAGAGGCGGCTCGCACCAGTCTCGGCTCGCGAGCCGCGGAAGCGAAAATGCAGCTGCGCCCGCGACGCGCGCAGGCGGCGGCCGAGTGCGCAGGGGCCGCGCGCTAGTCCGCTTGCTGGCCCACGAGCTCCGTGCGCCCGCAGAGCCTGAACGCCCCGGAGGCAAGGCCACGCCCTCCTCGGGTGGCCCCGCCCCCGGCCTGGCCCGCCCCCACCCAGCAGCCCGGCGCTAGGCAGATCAGCCTGGCCCACGCCCTCTAGCTGGCGCCACCCAAATGGCTAGGAACGTCGCCACCCTCCTCGGGAAACCGGTGGGAGGATCCAGGGGGAGCGGCAGCGGAGGATGGAATACTGCAGTGACCTAACCGGCAGCGTGGGTGACCCTGCCCCGGGCTGACGTGGGGCGCAAGAACCATTTCTCTTCCTCAGAGGGATTCAGCTCAATGTCAAGTTTTGACTAAAAGTGTCAAGGAGACTTCCTGCAATTTCCTATACAATTGAAACAGATTCTGTGCCCTTTAAAGGAGATAATAACTCACATCTGGAGAGTGTTTTCCAGTTTATAGAGGGCTTTTCACACAGACTAAACTCATCTTCGCAACAACCTTATAAAATAGATACATCATTATTGCCATTTCCCAAATAATGAAGCCGAAGAGCTGAAAATTAAGTGTTGTGCCCAAGGTCCGCAAGCTACAAAGTGGCACGGGAAACAGCTCCTGAAACCAACCTCTAGGTTCTTGCATTTCACTGCCCAAACCCAGAAAATCCTCGTAGGGGTAGGGGTTTTGGCAAACAGAACCAAAGGAAGAAGGGAAAGCTGATGTCTAGTTGAGATGCTAGCGATTCCTTCTATGAATATAAGGAAAGCATCGAGTTTGGTCTTTGCGCCATCTCTCCTCCCTCACCGAAAGAGATGCAGAAAGATTACAATGAACGGCTCAGATGGGTTTTTACAGTATCATAATGGTTTAAAGTGGGTGAAATTACTTGGATGAAGAAGATTACCTTTCTCAACAGTAATATGATGTAAATGTATATTAATGTAATGAATGAAAATAACCTCCTCAGTGCCCTTTGTATTTCTTCTCACCTTTCTCTTCTCCTTCCTCCTCCTCCTCCTCCTTGTCGCTATTGCTTTGCCCCTCATTACTCCTTCCTCATGTACATGAACGGTGTGGATTGAAAACCTAATCAATAGATATTTGCATTTCCAAATTAAACCTTTGGTTACCTGGCTTAATTCCCCATGGACTGTGTTCCAAAATATAACTCTTCTTCCTCCTCCCTATGCTCCCATGATGATATTGATTTGGCTTACCTTAACTGCTTAAATAATGAAGGTGTCTTGGTGTGCCTCCGGACAAAAGCGTTAGAGGTCATCTATGAGCAGGAGTCACCTCTGACAGGTGTTTGTATTGTTCTTAAAAATTTCCAATAGAGATTGGTATCTATTCTAATCAGAAAAAACATTTTAACCTTTTTGTTATGGAACTAATACATTTCATTGTAATATATATGTGCATAATATTTTATAATCTAAAAGTCTTTACTATTCCTTTCTAAAACTGTTTCCTTTGTCATGTTCCTTTAATCATCCTATTCTACCTCCTAATACCTTCAAACTGTGGTCAGCTTAGTAAATAATGTTGAGAGTTTGGTACTTTTATTTTCCTGCTTTTAAAGCTGAAGGATGTAATTTTGCAACAACTTTTTGTAGAAGATGATGCAGTTTTGCTTCAGAGAGTAGTCCATTCCATTTATATGAATATTCTTAAGGCTGTGTGCTAGGTGATAGGCCATATCAATGACAAAGTTTCCAATGCCTAGCAGAAACAAACAAGTAAATAAATAATTCCAACACATAGTTCTATTGATTAATTTCTGGAAAGATGGTAGGTTATTTAAAAACACTAAAGTCAGGAGTGTCTGGGTGGCCCAGTGGGTTAAAGCCTCTTACTTCAGCGCACATCCAGCCCTGCATCCTGCTCTCTGCTCAGCAGGGAGCCTGCTTCCTCCTCTCTCTGCCTGTTTCTCTCTGCCTACTTGTGATCTCTGTCTGTTAAATAAATATATATAGACATATATATATTTTAATATTTAAAAACACTAAAGTCAAAATTAATTTTTTTTAATTTTATTTATTTATTTGAAAGACACAGAGAGAGTGAGAGATGAGAGGGGAGAAGGTCTGAGGGAGAAACAGAATCCCTGCAGAGCTGGGAGCCAAATTCGGGACTTGATCCCAGTAGTCTGGGATCACAACCTGAGCCAAAGGCAGTGGCCTAACCAACCGAGGCATGCAGGCACCCAAAATTAATTTTTTTAAGATTTTATTTATTCATTTGACACAGAGAGAGAGAGAGCACAAGCAGGAGGAGCAGCAGGCAGAGGAAGAAGCAGGCCCCCTGCTGAGCGGGGAGCTTGATCCAGAACTCAATCCCAGGTCCTGAAGGCAGAGGTTTAACAGACTAAGTTACCCAGGCATCCCCAAAATTAATTTTTTAAGATTTTATTTTATTTATTTGACCGAGAGAGCACAAGCAGGTAGAGCAGGAGAAGGAGAATCAGGTTCCCCACTGAGCAGGGAGCTCATTGTTTTGGGGCTCAATCTCAGGACTCTGGAGATCATGACCTGAGCCAAAGGCAGATGCCCAACTGACTGAACCACTTAGGTACCCCTAAATTTTTTCATAATAAATAAAAAGCAGGATAGTTATTCTAGTGAGTTGTTTTTTTTTTTTTTTCTTTCTTTCTTTCTTTCTTTCTTTCGAGAAGTTGTCTTTCTGAGGCACCTGGCTGACTCAGTGAGAAGAGCATGTGACTCTTGATTTTGGGATCCTGAGTTTGAGCCCCATGTTGGTGTAGCAATTATTACTGAGGGGCAGAGAGAAAGGGAGAGAGAAAATCTTAAGCAGGCTCCACGTCCAGCATGGACCCAGCGCGGGGCTGGAACTCAAGATCCTGAGATCATGACCTGAGCTGAAATCAAGAGTCAGATGCTTAGTTAACTGAGCTTCCCAGGCGCCCCCACTTTTCCCTTTTAAAAGAGTACTTTTAAAACTACCTCTTAGGGGCACCTGGGTGGCTCAGTGGGTTAAGCCTCTGCCTTCGGCTCAGGTGATGATCCCAGGGTCCTGGGATGGAGCCCCATCGGGCTCTCTGCTCAGCGGGGAGCCTGCTTCCTCCTCCCTGCCTCTCTGCCTACTTGTGGTCTCTGTCTGTCAAATAAATAAATAAAATCTTTAAAAAAAAAACAAAAAAAAAACAAAAAAACTTACCTCTTACTGTAAGGACTCCTGGGATGCTTCTTGACAATTTTTTTTTTTTTAAGATTTTATTTATTTATTTGAGAGAGAGAGAGAGTGAGAGAGAGCATGAGCGAGGGGAAGGTCAGAGAGCGAAGCAGACTCCCCATGGAGCTGGGAGCCTGATGTGGGACTCGATCCCGGGACTCCAGGATCACGCCCTGAGCCGAAGTCAGTCGTCCAACCAACTGAGCCACCCAGGCGTCCCTGCTTCTTGACAATTTTCAGCCATGTTTTTACTTAAAATTTAAAGACAAACAAGTGAACACCCTGGGACTCACAGAAATTCATAGGCTGTATTCTCAAAGCCCCCAAATGGTACAAAGAGGCAGGAACATCATGTTAAAATGGAGACTGGTGAAAAATGTGCCTGCATCATGAAATGGATGGCTGTTGCTTGGCCAGCCTAAAGGGCTCTGAAACTCTTCAGTCAGCAAGACCAGCAGTTTAAATTATGTTACTCCAGGGGCACCTGCGTGGCTCAGTTGGTTAAGCCACGGCCTTCACCTCAGGTCATAATCCCGGAGTCCAGGGATCAAGTCCCACATTGGGCTCCCGGCTCTGCAGGGAGTCTGCTTCTCTCTCTGACCTTCCCTCTCATGCTCTCTCTCTCACTCACTCTCTCTCTCAAATATTTAAAAAAAGAAAAGAAAAATTATGTTACTCCAAAACTACTGTATGTATATTTCAAAGGGATAATTTCTTCAGTGTAAATAAACCTCAACCAAACTGGAAGCTGAGTATACACTTGTAAAAGAAAAAGAAACAAGCAAGGGTGCCTGAGTGGCTCAGTGGGTTAAACCTCTGCCTTCGGCTCAGATCATGATCTCAAGAGTTCTGGGATCCAGCCCTGCATCGGGCTCCCTGCTCAGCAGGGAGCCTGCTTCTCCCTCTCTCTCTCTGCGTGCTTTTCTGCCTACTTGTGATATCTATCTCTCTCTCTCTGTCAAATAAATAAATAAAATATTTTAAAAAGAAAAGAAAAGAAAACAAGCAACCCAGAGTTCAGAGGTGTACAGATGAGGAGAAAGCGACAGTGAGGAGGGAGGTGGAAAACTTAGCCTAAACCAGGTAAGGGAAAGTGGTGGAAGAGCCAGTTCCCCAAAAAAAGAGCACAAAGAGGGGGTAGTAGGACTTTGGGGCAAAGGTTACGAGGGGCAGTGATAAGACAGAAGACAGGAAAGGTCAACAGGAAACTGCTGGTAAAGTACCCGCCATGCCAAGCTAGAGTTGTCCTTTCATCTGTGCAGTGGGTAGGAGACTTAATCAGGCTGCATTTTATTTTATTTTAAAGATTTATTTATTTATCTGACAGAGAGAGTACAAACAGGGGTGAGGCAGGCAGAGGGAAAAGGAGAAGCAGACTCCCCGATGAGCAGGGAGCCTGACATGGGGATTGAGCCCAGAACTCTATGAACCTCATCTGAGCCCAAGACAGTTGTTTAACTGACTGAGCCACCCAGGCGTCTCCGTCTCCGGCTGCATTTTAGGCAGACTCCTCAGCCTATCTTATGAAAATGAATAGGAGGGACGCCTGGGTGGCTCAGTGGGCTAAATGTCTGCCTTCATCTCAGCAGGGAGCCTGCTTCTCCCTCTGCCTGCCCTCCCCCTGCTTGTGCTCACCCGCTCTCTCTCTACTCTTTCTCTCTGACAAATAAACACAATCTTTAAAAAAAAAAAAAAAGGAAAATGAATAGGATACTGGAAGGCTGCCGTCATAGACCATGTAGTAAGAAAGCGTGCTGAGAGCTCAGCATAGATTGTAGGCAGATACAGAAATTCCTAGTTTTACTTCTCAACCAGGGAGGCAGATATGCAAATGTAAACCTGCTCTCTTCCGCTCTAAAAAGAACTAGGTGCAATATTACTGTAATTAAAATAACTTCTTTATTGCATCATGAATATTTAGCAGAAAATATGGTTCCGAGTAACCTGACATCACTTTTTCTAACCAGTACAATAAGAGTTTCATATGGTGTGGGAGTTTTTACTCATTGCTAGTACATACTACTTCCCAATCCCAGTGGGGATTAGGAATATTTTTTAGTTATGTGGTAATATTGTTAAACTGATTTCATATTTATAATAGCAATTTGAAAAATCCCAATGAATCTGGAGCAAAAGAACATGAGCACGACATCCATATTTTTTCTAAAAAAACTAATGCGGCATTTAACTGAATTTCCATAATTTATCAGACATTTCACACACAAAATTTTATTTAATTCTCTTGAAAACATGTGTCTATATATAGTTCATGTATAAAGAAGGAAAGAACTCAGAGAGATCATCTCCATAATGATTACACAGAAAATAAACAGAGGAAGTACTTGAACCCAGCTCTTCTGTGGTTCCAGGTCATGTTCTCACCACTATACACAGAATTAGATTAGTATAAATATCTCTCAACTATGTCTATTACAGTTAAATCCACATCAGCAGGCCTGAGAGAGTTAGCAATGGGTTTTTATTCTGACAGTGACATCTGGAGGGTTAAATAGGATGAGGATAAGAAAAATCTGAGTAATTCTGGGAAAATCAAATAGCTGGAAAGTACAAAAAGAAAAGAAATGAGTCAGAGCCAGAGTACAAGAGCCAAGTTATGGTGCCTCCATGGGAGAAGGATTGGTGGTAAGAATACTTACCAACTATGGCACAACTTCAAGAATTCAATACTCAATACTATGATTCATCTCAACCCATATCTCTCTTCTAAGTCCAGACTTATTTATTTATTTGACAGAAAGAGAGAGAGGGAAAGAGAGAGAGAGGAGTCACAAGCAGAGGCAGGGGCAGAGGGAGAAGCTGGCTACCCGCTGAGCAGGGCGCCGGAGGCGGGGCTCCATCCCAAGACCCTGGGATCATGAGCTGAGCTGAAGGCAGACACTAACTGACTGAGCCACCCAGGCACACATGAAAGTTCCAGACTTTCATGCTCATTTGTTCACAGGAAATTTCCACATGGTTGTGCCATAGGCAAAACAAAGTTAGCATACGAAGTATGAAATACAAATAAATCATTTAATTCTGCCCACCTATTCTTTCACAACTCACCCAACCCAATTCCTCCTACTTCGTTTTCAACTTTTTTTTTTTTTAAGATTTTTATTTATTTATTTGACAGAGAGAGATCACAAGTAGGCAGAGAGGCAGGAAGAGAGAGAGAGGAGGAAGCAGGCTCCCTGCTGAGCAGAGAGCCCGATGCGGGACTCGATCCCAGGACTCTGGGATCATGACCTGAGCCGAAGGCAGCGGCTTAACCCACTGAGCCACCCAGGTGCCCCCGTATACAACTTTTTATAATGGTATCATTATAGACCCAAGATTCAGGTTCAAATGTTTATTACCTACCAAGTCATATTTTACTTTCTTTTCTTTTCTTTCTTTCTTTCTTTTTTTTTTTATTTGACAGAGAGAGAGAGAGAGTGGGAAGGGCCGAGGTAGAAGCAGACTCCCGCCGAGCCGAGAGCCGGAGGTGGGGCTCGATCCCAGGATGCTGGGATCATGACCTGAACCAAAGGCAGACACTTAGCCGACTGATCTACGCAGGTGCACCTATATTTTACTTTCTATTTAAATATTTCCCTCCCGTGGACATTCCCTTCCCTTTCTTATTGTATTTCTTCATTCTTTCATTGAATAGCTACTAAGTGTCAAGTACTGACTCTGCTCCATTCTGGAATATAATGACAAATAAGAAACTTGGCTTGTCTTTGCACACTTCACATCTAGAAGAAGAGTATGGAAGGCAGAATTCTAAATGACCCCCAAGATTCCCCATCCTGGTGTGTATTTGCTATTTAACTTTTCTTTCCTTGAATGTCGGTGAGCCCAACCTAATCAGGTGAGCTCTTTTTTTTCCTTTTTTTTTTTTAAAAAAGAGGATCTAGGGACGCCTGGGTGGCTCAGTTGGTTAAGCAGCTGCCTTCGGCTCAGGTCATGATCCCAGCGTCCTGGGATCGAGTCCCACATCGGGCTCCTTGCTCGGCAGGGAGCCTGCTTCTCCCTCTGCCTCTGCCTGCCTCTCTGTCTGCCTATGCTTGCTCTCTCTCTCTCTCTCTGACAAATAAATAAATAAAATCTTTAAAAAAAAATAAAAAGATTTAGTCATTTAAAAAAAAATAAAAAAAATAAAAGAGGATCTAGATGTCAAAGGAGGAGGAAGGCAGAGATATTTGAAGCTACAGCAGAAGCTCTCCCACTGGCCTTGAAGGAGCAGATTATCATGTTATAGAGAGGGCCATGTGACAAGGACCGGAAAGTGTCTTTGGGAACTGAGAGTGGTCTTTGGACACCAGCTGCAATAAAACAGGAACCTTAATCATACAACTAATTCTGCCAAAGGAACTTGGAAATGGATCTTTCCTTGGTCAAGCCTGTGGAGGAGGATACAGTGGCCAAAACCTTTATTTCAGCCAGGTAGGATCCTGTGCACAGAGCCCAGGTAAAGCATGTGTGCCTTCGCAGTTACAGAAACTGTGAGGTCAAAAATGTGTATTGTTTTCAACTGCGAGGTTTGTGGTAATTTGTTAGGCAGCAGTAGAAAACTAAAACAAAGAGATAAATAAATTCATTGTCCTACAGTCTGCCCGGTGCTATGAGGTATGCGTAGAATGCTATTAGAGCATAGATAGGAGCATCTAACAAACACTGATGGACTCAGGGACAACATTCTGCCAGAGGCCGAGTCTAGGATAATAACAAAGAGAAAGAGGGAGTTGGGGGAAACATGAGTCATTAGCAAAGGGCATAACGCTATGTGGGCAAAAGGAGATAAACACTCACAAGTCCTAAAGTGATGGAGTTCATGGTGAATTTTAGAAACTAGAAATACTTCAGTATGCCTGAAATTAGGAGGAAATCGGTAAAAGATGAGGATGGAGATGTAAGAAAGGGCAAGACAAAAACCCAGCCTGTGACCCTTCACTGATTGTATAGCATGTGCTGGCCCAGGGTGTAGACTCAGCTGCGGTGATGTAGCCATCCGTGTGTGCCCGATTGCTTCTTTGCCTCACATCCAGTCCCAGCTCATCCAGCCTCTGCTGTGAATCTGGGGATTGATTCTTGCAAATCACCTTTCCTAGGTTTCTGTGCTGGGAAACTGACTTCTGTCTAGGTTGACCAATGGATGTCACTGGAAGGAGACCGGAGGGCAGAGTGAGAGGAGTCTCTGGAGTGTCTCCTCCTCCTCCCTCTGCTTTGGGCAGGGCTCTGAGCCAGGGGCTGCCCCTCCTCCCTAGCTCTAGCTCCCCCATGTCCTGATCAGCAGCACTGCCTCCTGGGGTCTGCTAACACTGTCTGGCCTTCATGCCAGCCTTGGAAGTGACCATTGCTTCCTGCAGTTGCTTAATCCCCTGTTGGGTCTTTTAATTCTTCAGTCCGTAAGACTGTCTTCTCTTATTAAATTCTATTAAATTACCTGGCAGGAGTGTTATTTTCCTAATTGGATCCTCACTGAATCAACATGTTTTAGAGACAAAGAGACTGAACTTCAGAGGTGCCTGGGTGGCTCAGTGGGTTAAGCCTCTGCCTTTGGCTCAGGTCCTGATCTCAGGGTCCTGGGATCAAGCCTCAGGTCTGGATCTCTGCTCAGCAAGGAGCGTGCTTCCCCTTCCCTTTCTGCCTACTTGTGATCTCTCTCTCTAATAAATAAATAAATAAATAAATAAGTGTGTGTGTGTGTGTGTGTGTGTGTGTGTGTGTGTGTATATATATATTTAAAGAGAGTGGCGCCTGGGTGGCTCAGTGAGTTAAAGCCTCTGTCTTCAGCTCGGGTCATGATCCCAGGGTCCTGGGATCAAGCCCTACATCGACTCTCCACTCAGCAGGGAGCCTGCTTCCCTCCCCACCCCTCCACCTGCCTCTCTGCCTCCTTGTGATCTCTGTCAAATAAATAAATAAAATCTTAAAAAAAAAGAGAGGGAGAGAGACTGAAATTCAGAAAGACTGAGCAACTTGCTTAGTATCCCACAGTTAGGCTACTGTGGGTCTGGGATAGAGACCAAGTACAGTGACTCTAGCAAGCTGCACTGTGATTCTGAGCTTACATCACCATATTGAGTGAGCTCCTTTGTATTTTACTGTTCCACAGCCTCTGAACTGTTCTCCATCCCTTCTCAGTCCTCTCTCTCTCTCTCTCTCTCTCTTTTTTTTTTAAGATTTTATTTATTTATTTGACAGAGAGAGATCACAAGTAGGCAGAGAGGCAGGCAGAGAGAGGGGAAGGGAAGCAGGCCCCCTGCTGAGCAGAGAGCCCGATGCGGGACTCGATCCTAGGACCCTGAGATCATGACCTGAGCTGAAGGCAGCGGCTTAACCCACTGAGCCACCCAGGCGCCCCAGTCCTCTCTCTCTTGTATGTTTTCCACAATGCTGCCAGATGAGTCCTCCTAAAACATATTTCCGGTCATGTGACATATCTGGCATTGGCAAAGATAACTAAGCACCATCTCTCCATTCTAGACTCCAGACTTTCAAAAAGAGTTTTTTTGTTTTTTTTTTTTTGTTTTTTTGTTTTTGTTTTTGTTAAAGATTTTACTTATTTATTTGCCAGAGAGATTACAAGTAGGCAGAGAGGCAGGCAGGGGGGCGGGGTGGGAAGCAGGCTCTCTGCTGAGCAGAGAGCCCAATGCAGGGCTGGATCCCAGGACCCTGAGACCATGACCTGAGCCGAAGGCAGAGGCTTCACCCACTGAACCACGCAGGAGCCCCTCTAAAAGAGTTCTTAATCAGCCTTTCCAGTTTCACTTTTGTTAAATATTTCACTCTACTAGAAATCTACCCTTTTTACTTTTGTATCTTTGCTTATGTTTCTTTCCTTTCCTTTCCTTTTTTTTTTTTTAAACCACTTTATGTATTCTTTTAAGTAGACTCCATGCCCAGCAATCAGAGTCCAATCTGGAGCTTGAATTCACAACTCTGAGATTAAGACCTGAACCGAAATCAAGAGTTGGATGCTTAACCAACTGAGCCAACTAGGGACCCCTTTGCTTATACTGTTCTTGTTCCTTTGAGCAAGAATGTTCTCTTTTCATCTTTTTTTTTTTTTAACATTTTTTTAAAAAAAGATTTTATTTATTTATTTGACAGAGAGAGATCACAAGCAGGCAGAAAGGCAGGCAGAGAGAGAGAAGGAAGCAGGCTCCCTGCTGAGCAGAGAGCCCGATGCGGGGCTCCATCCCAGGACCCTGCGATCATGACCTGAGCCGAAGGCAGTGGCTTAACCCACTGAGCCATCCAGGCGCCCCTCTTTTCATCTTTTGAAATAATACTCTCTCAGTTCTACCTATTGATAGAATATTTGTCTTTCAAAACTTATTCATTCATTCGTTCATATTCATTCATTCATTCATAAAACAAAAGTGGGCAAGGTACAGTCTAGAAGAAAGAAGAAAATTGTTCCTATCATATAGAGTAGGGATTGGCAAATTTTTTCTATTAAGGGCCAGATGGCAAATATTTATTTTTAATTTTTATTTATTTATTTGACAGAGATCACAAGTAGACAGAGAGGCAGGCAAAGAGAGAGGGGGGAGCAGGCTCCCTGCTGAGCAGAGAGCCCGATGTGGGGGTTCGATCCCAGGACCTCACGACCTGAGCCGAAGGCAGAGGCTTTAACCCACTAAGCCAGCCAGGTGCCCCCAGATGGCAAATATTTTAAATATTTAAACTTTGTGGGTCACATGGTCTCTGTTGGAACTACTCAACTCTTCCATTGTAGCAGAAAAACAGCCATAGATCATACATAAATGAACATAACTATACCAATAAAACTTTATTTACAAAAATAGATGACAAGCTGGATTTAGCCCATAGGCTGTAGTTTGTTGATCTCTCCTTTAGAAACTCATATCAAACAAATGGAAATGCTAGCAGGAAATGATAATGAACAAAACATAGCAAAGAGATGTGGAGAATAGTAGTAGTATCAGCATCTTTGTAAGAGGAGTCTCAAAAGACACGCCTGGGTGGCTCAGTGGGTTAAGCCGCTGCATCAGCATCTTTGTAAGAGGAGTCTCAAAAGACACGCCTGGGTGGCTCAGTGGGTTAAGCCGCTGCCTTCGGCTCGGGTCATGATCTCAGGGTCCTGGGATCGAGTCCCACATCGGGCTCTCTGCTCAGTGGGGAGCCTGCTTCCTCCTCTCTCTCTCTGCCTGCCTCTCTGCCTACTTGTGATCTCTCTCTATCAAATAAATAAATAAATCGTAAAAAAAAAAAGAGGAGTCGCAAAAGAATTAGGAAGAACAGGATGTTTTATATATTTGAAGAAATAATAACATTTCTCATAACTAATGAAGAATGATTTTAGATCAGAAAGTTCTGAGAAGACATAAGGAAACACTCAGAGACAAGTTATAGTGAAAGAGTACTAGAGATAAAGAAAAGGTCTGAAACTTTCTAGAAAGAGAGAACATATAGTCTGCAAAGGAGAACAGGAATCATACCGATATTAGAATTCTCAACAGCATACTGGCTGCAGGAAGGCAAAGGAGTAGTCTATGTTATAGCGAAAAAAAAACAACAAACCACCCTTGAGCCTAGAATATTATATTCACCCAGATTGTCTTTCAAATATAAAGGCATAGGAAAAGTGATATTAATCCTCAAGTGTACGAGTTTTCAGAAATTTTGCCACAGAAAGACTCACATTGAAAACGTTTTTGAGGAAGTACAAAAATGAGAAGAAAAATTAAAAAAAAAATCCTGATGTGTTTTAAGAGAGATCAGAAGTAACTGTATCATATATTTAGATACAGTTTGTTGTAGCCTTAAAAAAAGAAAAAGCAGGCGTGCCTGGGTGGCTCCGATGGTTAAGTATCTGCCTTTGGCTAGGGTCGTGATCCTAAGGTCCTGGGATCAAGCCCCACATCTGGGCTCCCTGCTCAGAGGGTAGCCTGCTTTCCCCCTCTCCCTCTGCTGTTCCCCGTACTTGTGCTCTCTTGCTCTGTCAAATAAATAAAATCTTTAAAAAAAAGAAAAGAAAAAGCAACTAGAACTAAAGAAAAGAGAAAGAGAAAATATATCCATTACAACACAGAACTAAAATCCTAGCTATTATTAATATGATGGCTGCTTTGGGAGGATATCAAAGGGACAGCAGAGCTTGCTAATATATATTTGTTAGGGTAATAATAAGGACTTGACGAGTTTAAGAAATGAATAGGAAGAAAATAAATAAGGTTATGTTTTTATCAGTCTGGAAACAGAGACCACACCCATAATTTATCAGTAATATTTAATGTAATATTATGGACTAATAAAAGGTGGTTAACTATTAGGAGAGGTAAAAGATAACTCTACAGAATAGCAAGTGTAAACACCACAACTATGTGTATGCTTGAGGGAAAACATCCACCCACCCACTTGGAACAGACCCCACCCCAACCCGAAGCTGAGATTCAGATGTCCTTGGAGAGGATAAGGCTGCAACCGACTGAAGTATAGATGAGTTCAGGGGAGTGCTGCAACAGCCCAGAGCTGGGGCGCAGCCTGCAGGCCAGGGATGGTCCCCTGGAAGCGATCCGTTTAGGGTGGTGGTGAAATCTGCCACTGGGTCTTCAGAGGAGACATCCCAGGAACGTGAAGCTCTGAGAAGGAAAGCCACCTACCTCTCTGCTCCGTCTTGCAGTGTCCCTCCAGTGCCCTCTGCTGTAAGGTCCAACACTGTAGCAGTAGGCAAATGAGCCGAGCTCACAGGGTCCAGCTCCAGGTGGCCTGGGAGCTGGCAAGCAAGAAACTAACAATCCTCTCCCATTTTTTGTCCCACTCAGTGTTATTTTATTATTATTCATCCATGTTCTTTGTGTATGTGTATATTTATTGAATATACTGCCTTGAGTACACTTCCTAATTAACCTTTTTTTGTGTGTTTTTTGGGGTATTTTACTATTGTGTTGGGGGGTAGAAAACTAATAATAATGCAAACACTTAGCCCATAGAAATGGAAATTAATTGTGTCAGTGGAATACAATGATTATTTATTTTCTGGTGATTAGAACATTTTGTATCTTTTTGTAAATTCATTCTTTTAGGATTCCTTGCATTCTATTTATGTGTGGTGGTTATTTGAATTCTCCTTTGATCTAGTTGTAACATCTAGTTGTAACATGGGATCTAGTTGTAACATGGGAGAGGATTGGCTTCTTCATTAATTAATGAGGTAAATAAAACCTGTGGCACATATTCATTTTATATTTGTATGAGAGATATGATCTTAACTTTCTTTCTTTCTTTTTAAAGATTTTATTTGACACAGAAAGAGAGAGCAAGCAAGCACACAAGTGGGGGAACATCAAAGGGAGAGGAAGAAGCAGGCTCCCCACTAAGCAGAGCCTGATGTGGGCTCAATCCCAGGTTCCTGAGATCATGACCTGAGCTGAAGGGAGATGCCCAACCAAGCCACCCAAGCACCCTTCTTTCTTTTTCCTTTTCCTTTCCCTTTCCCCTCCTCTCTTTCCCTTCCTTTCCTTTCCTTTCCTATCCTCCTCTTCCCCTCCCTTCCCTTTCCTTTTCCTTTCCTTTCCCTCCTTCCCTCCCTCTCCCTTTCTTCCTTCCTTCCTTCCTTCCTTCTTTATTTATTTGTTAGAGAGAGAGAGAACAAGCACAAGCAGGGAGAGCAGGAGAGGAGACGCATGCTCCCTGCTAAGCAAAGAGCCTGATGCAGAACTTGATCCCAGGACTCTAGGATCATGATCTGAGCAGAGGGCAGACACATAACTGACTGAGCCATCCAGATGTCCCCTAAATCTTTATTCTTTTTTTTTTTTTTAAAGATTTTATTTATTCACTTGACAGAGATCACAAGTAGGCAGAGAGGCAGACAGAGAGAGAGGAGGAAGCAGGCTCCCTGCAGAGCAGAGAGCCTGATGCAGGGCCCCATCCCAGGGCCCTAGGATCATGACCGGAGCTGAAGGAAGAGGCTTTAACCCACTGAGCCACCCAAGCGCCCCTAAATCTTCATTCTTGAAGCATTTCAGTCCTTGGTATTCCTGTCCCTTGTTGTTTTTTGTTTTATTTTATTTAAATTAAATTAATTAACATAAAATATATTATTAGTTTCAGTGGTAGAGTTCAGGGATTCATCAGTTGCATATAACACTGAGTGCTTACTACACCACGTGCCCTCCTTAATGCCTATCACCCAGTTAACCCATCCTCCTATCCACCTCCCCTACAGTAACCCCAGTTTGTTTCCTATAGTTAAGAGTCTCTTATGGTTTTTCTCCTTCTCTGGTTTCATCTTATTTTGTTTTCCCCTCCTTTCCTCTATGGTCCTCTGTTTTGGTTCTTAAATTCTGCATATGAGTGAAATCGTATGATAATTGTCTTTCTCTGACTGACTTATTTTCCTTAGCATAATACCTTCTAGTTCTATCCATGTCATTGCATGTGCTAAGATTTCATCCCTTTTGATGGCTAAGTAATAGTCCAGTGTATATATGTACCACTTCTTTATCAATTCATTTATCAGGGGACATATGGGCTCCTTCCATAGTTTGGCTATTGTGGACATCGCTGCTATAAACATTGGGGTACAAGTGCCCCTTAGGATCACTACATCCGTATCTTTGGGATAAATACTTAGTAGTGCAATTGCTGGGTTGTAGAGTAGCTCTATTTTCAACTATTTGTGAAATCTCCATACTGTTTATCCTGCCCCCCCCTTTTAAAGGATTATATTTATTTATTTGACAGACAGAGATCACAAGTAGGCTGAGAGGCAGGCAGAGAGAGAGGAAGGGAAGCAGGCTCCCCGCTGAGCAGAGAGCCTGACTCGGGACTTGATCCCAGCACCCTGGGATCATGACCGGAGCTGAAGGGAGGAGGGAATTAACCCACTGAGCCACCCAGGCGCCCCTATCCTGCCCCTTTTTGAATACAGTTTTCTATTAACACTTAACTATTGGGTGTGGATGTATTAACATATATTCCTGGAAATGCCCTGGGTTTCAGATATAGTCCTGTTTGTACTTATAGGTTAGCAGCAACCTAAGTTCCCTCTTGGTAATTGGGATCAGTCACTCCAGCAGTAGAGGGATGTCTTTTACTGCCTGCTGGTTTGTGACATAAGAAGTCCAAGATAGGGGCGCCTGGGTGGCTCAGTGGGTTAAGCCGCTGCCTTCGGCTCGGGTCATGATCTCAGGGTCCTGGGATCGAGTCCCGCATCGGGCTCTCTGCTCACTGCTTCCTCCTCTCTGCCTGCCTCTCTGCCTATTTGTGATCTCTCTCTGTCAAATAAATAAATAAAATCTTTAAAAAAAAAAAAAAAAGAAGTCCCAGATAGCCAGGTGGCAGTTTCATCTTCCAATTTAGTGCATGTGTTGTTGTGTCCCCTGGTGGAAGCATTCATCCCTTTGGAACAAAGACCTTTAAAGCAGCAAATCTGAGTTCCCTGGATGGGAAGCAAAAAAACCTCTGAGTAGGTTATGTGATATAATGGTGAGAGGAGCCACTCCCCCTTATATCCCTTGATTCCTGAATCCACATATTCTGGTGTGGAGAAGACAACACCATGTAATGATCTCTGATTCAAAGCATACTGCATTTTGTAAGTAAGAACTCTGGCTTTGAAGATGTTGTCTCACATCTGGCACCATTACTGAGTTTTCAGTAAGCAATTCCACCTTTAAGTTAAAAGTACCTGCTTATAGATGATGGAGTATGTGGTAAAACCAGTCAGTTCTGTAGGCTTAAGTTCACTGCTGCATTTCTATTGGTCTGAAATGAGTTTTCTTGATCAGAAGCAATGCTGCTGGAATACTGTAATGGTGAATAAGGCATTCTGTGAGTCTACTGATGGGGGTCCTGGTGGAATTATCAGTAGAGGAGGCATCTATACCCAGAATGTGTGTCTATTACAGTGAGGAGGATTTTCTGCCCTCTCAACAATGGAAGAGCTCCAGTGCAATCAACCTGCTACCAGGTGGCTGGGCAATAGCACCTGATCAAGGGCCACAGCTGATCTCTGCGATTGGTAGATAAGGAATTCAGCAATAGCATTAGCCAGGTCAGTCTTGGTAATGAGAAGTCCATGTAGTTGGGTCTATGGCTAACTTCCATCCCTGCCATAATCATTTTGTTCATGGGCCCACTGAATAAGCACTGGGTGTCTGGGGAAAGAGGTCTGATCCATAGAGCATCCCATTTTCTCTACTTGATTATTAAGAGCCTCCTCTGTAGTGAATACCCTTTGCTAATCATTCACATAGACAAAAATATCTTCACAGTCTATGTCTTTTCCAAGAAGACCACCAACATTCCACTTCTCTATACTTTCTTGTCACCAACATTTCAATCTCTTTCGTCCCCTAACCATCCACCCAAACTGTTAGCAACCACACATGACTCAGTATAGGTATATCATCTGTCTTCTCACATCAGACAAGGCAGATCTATTAGTTTCCTCATTTCTAAGCCACAAATCAGGTGGCTTAGAATAACAAAAGTTCATTGTGTCATAGTTCCACAGGCTAGAAGTCTGAAATCTAAGTGTCAGTAGGGCCATCCTCTCTCTGAAGGCCCCTACGGGGGGATTATTTCTCTCCTCTTCCTAGCTACTGATGGTTGCTGGTGATCCTTGGTGTTCCTTGACTTATAGATGTATCACTCCAATCTCTGCCTCTGTGGTCCTTTGGCATCTTCCCTGTGTATTCAGGTCCAAATTTTCCTCCAGTTCCTGGGTACCAGTTACTGGGTTAGGGCCCATCTTAGTCCAGTATGACCTCATCTTAACTTGGTCATATCGGCAAAGATGCCATTTCCAAATGAGGTCACGTTCCCGGGTTCTGAGTGGACATGTATTTGGGGGGAGGACATTATTCAATTCAGTACAGTAGACAATCCTTCTGAGGGTATTTCCTTTCCCCACTGTCCATTAGTGTTATTTCTGGGTGGAGTTTGTTTAAACATATTGCAATGAAGTTAAAAGTTAATTACAAAAGTATACACGTAATTTCACGTATTTAAAAATTAAGTTACATATTACTTAGTAACCTTTATGTTTAAAAGGAAAGTACAAAGTAAATTAGTACTTAGAAATAAATGACAATGAAAATGTTACATGTAAATACTTTTGGATTACAGATAAATCATTTCTTAGAGAAAAAAATTATAATTTACATGTATTTATTAAAAAACAAGATAGGTTTTTTAGTTTATTTATTTATTTATTTTAAAGATTTTATTTATTTATTTGACAGACAGAAATCACAAGTAGGCAGAAAGGCAGGCAGAGAGAGAGGGGGAAGCAGGCTCCCCGCAGGCAGAGAGCCTGATGTGGGGCTCGATCCCAGGACCCTGAGATCATGACCTGTGCCAAAGACAGAGGCTCAGTCCACTGAGCCACCCAGGCACCCCTAGTTTTTTTAAATTTATTTGAGAGAGAGAGAACCCAGTAGGAGCAGAGGGAGAAGGAGAGAGAATCTCAGGCAGACTCCACAGTGAGTGTAGAGACTGAAGGAGGATGATCTGAATGAGTGAGAAGACATTCCATTGGGTTGGATAACTCATTACAAAGAGAGTAACTTTCCCAAATTAATCTATAAATTCAATGCAAACTTCATCAAAATTTTAGTGGAAATTTTTAAGGAACTTGATAAACAACTCAGTCATAGAGAAGAGTAAAAGTCTGTAAATAGCTAAAGTCAACCCTGGAAAAGTTGAATAAAAAGTAGATTTTGCTTTATCAGATATTAGGGCATAACACAAAGAAATAGTGATAAATGTTGGATGTTGTTGACATAGAAATAAGTAAGAAATGAGACTGCCATATGGAGACAATAAAACTGGATCCCTTCCTATTATTATGTACAAAGGTAAACTAAAGATTATTTAAGAGGATATATATGAAGGATAAAAAATATATTTTAATAGAAGTAAAAGTAGAATTTTTTTGGAGCAAGGAGCTTGGAAGGTGAGAACTAATCATAGGCAGTGGCCGTGGGGATGTAAGTGTCAAGGTATTTAGGAGGTTACCACTGACAGACTTCTATCTTTCTCTGCCTTATATTGCTGTTGCAAAGTTTGGAGGAGATAGCTGAAGTGGATATAAATTATAAATGTATACACATATACATTGGTTTATATTATATAGTTATGTGTGGTAGTTTTATGGCACAGTGTTACAGAGGGAATAGAATTTGCTGTAAGAAGACCTGAGTTCAAGTCATGAATCTGTCATTGACTTAGTGTGACCATGAGCCTTAATTTTCTTAGCTCTGTAAAGTAGATGGTCAAAAAAAGTTAAAACCTGTTGAGTACTAACTATAGAGCTCAACCTATCAATACCATGTTTTTGCACTTGGACATCCTCCTTCCTATTATAGTTGATCTTTGGTGTATGTCTGTATCTGGGAATATTCTTTCTTTCACACAATAGATAGCTCAATTCAAACAGGACTTAACAAAAAAGACAAAAAGGGGAAAGGGAATTATTAGCTCTTGTATATTTAAAATCTATGAATAGATCTAACTTCTTCTTTTTTTTTTTTTTTAAAGAATTTATTTATTTATTTGACAGAGAGAGATCACAAGTAGGCAGAGAGGCAGGCACAGAGAGAGGAGGAAGCAGGCTCCCTGTTGAGCAGAGAGCCCGATGCGGGACTCGATCCCAGGACCCTGGGATCATGACCTGAGCCGAAGGTAGTGGCTTAACCCACTGAGCCACCCAGGCGCCCCGAATAGATCTAACTTCTAACATGGCTGAATTCAGATGCTCAAAATATATTTCAGGAAGGTGTCCCATTTCATGTCCTGGCTCTGTTCTTCATGAGTTAGGTGTGTCCTGTCTGCTGTTCCCAGGAGTTTCAGGCTTTTATTTCCATAGTTCCAAGATGGAAAGAGGACTTTTTGCTGCAAACTCTCCCCAAAAGTTCTGGGATATATGCTGTTTGGGTTAACGTGATTCCCTCTTTCATCCTTGAGTGGGTTGCTGTAGTCAAGCTGGCGGTGTTTATGTTGATCAGCTTATGCCAATGTCATGTGATCATTCCTAGAATCTGGGGTGGGGTCAGGTGCACACAAAGTATGAGTACTAGAGGTGGGATGAGAGTGGTTTCCAAGGAAACACAGGACTCTATAATAAAAAAGGAGAGGAGGAGGAGGTGTGTGGGAGAGAAAAATAATATTTATTGAATCTTTTCCCTTTTCTTTGACTTTAGTATTCATTTTGACAGGAAAACGTCTATGAAAATGTTGCAGGAACCAGAGACCTGGTGATGAGCCCTTGGGGAGGAACCTGACTTAAACTCAAGGACAGCTGGGTATATGAGAGACAGGGTTGTGCAGGAAGAGTTACTTGGAAACTGGCAAAGCCCCTTCCCTCAACTCCACAGCATACAGAGAGTGTTTTTCTTTAATGAACTTATTCAGATACGGTTCATACCAATGGTTCACTAATTTACAATGCACAAATCAACAGTTTTTTGTAATATACAGAGTTGTGTGACCATGATCACCATCAATTTTAGACACTTCAGCGTCCCCAGGAGCAACTCTGTATCCTTTAGCTATCATTCCCTCTCCCCTTAATTCCCCAAACCCCACCAACCTTAGGCAACCACTACTTTCTGTCTCTATAGATTTCCCTATTCTAGACATTCAATATAAATGTAATAATATATATGATCTTTGGTGACTGGCAGCTTTTACTCAGCAAAATGTTTCCAAGTTTCATGTATGTTGTTGCATCTATTAGTACTTCATTTCTTTTTTTTTTTTTTTTTTTTTTTTTTTTTTTTTTTAAGATTTTATTTATTTATTTGAGAGAGAGAGACAGTGAGAGAGAGCATGAGCGAGGAGAAGGTCAGAGAGCGAAGCAGACTCCCCATGGAGCTGGGAGCCCGATGTGGGACTCGATCCCGGGACTCCAGGATCACGCCCTGAGCCGAAGGCAGTCGTCCAACCAACTGAGCCACCCAGGCGTCCCTAGTACTTCATTTCTTATAATGGTTGAAGAATAGACCATTATATAGATATACCGTATTTTGTTTATTCCATTCATTAGTTGATGCATGTTTGGGTTGTTTCCAGCTTTGGGTATTGCTTTTGGGTGGAAATATGTTTTGATTTCCCTTAGGTATATATTTAAGGGTGGAATTGCTGGGTTACATGGTAACACTGTTTAACTTTTTGAGGAACTGCCCGATTGTTTTCCCAAATGGCTTTATCACTTTACATTCACAACAAGAATGGAGGAAAGCTCCAATTTCCCCACATCATAGCATGATCTCTCTATTATCTGTGTTTTTTTTAAATGTGTATTTTTTTTTAAGATTTTATTTATTTATTTGTCAGAGAGAGAGAGGGAGAGAGAGCGAGCACAGGCAGACAGAATGGCAGGCAGAGACAGAGGGAGAAGCAGGCTCCCTGCCCAGCAAGGAGCCCGATGTGGGACTCGATCCCAGGACGCCAGGATCATGACCTGAGCCAAAGGTAGCTGCTCAACCAACTGAGCCACCCAGGCGTCCCTATTATCTGTGTTTAAAAAAAATCACAGCCATACTAGTAGATGTTATAGTTTTGCTTTGTATTTCCCTAATGGCTAAACGATGTTGAGCATCTTTTCGAGTAATTGACATTTGTATATCTTCATTGGAAGAACGCCTGTTCAAATGTGTGTATATATATATTATATATATATAATATATATATGATTTGCAATTTTTTTCTCATTCTGTGGATTGTCTTTCTACTTTCTTGACAGTATCCTTTGAAGCACAAATTAAAAAAATTTTTTTTTAAGATTTTTATTTATTTATTTGAGAGAGAAACAGTGAGAGAGAGCATGAGCAAGGAGAAGGTCAGAGGGAGAAACAGACTCCCCGTGGAGCTGGGAGCCCAATGCGGGACTCGATCCCGGGACTCTGGAATCATGACCTGAGCCGAACGCAGTCGTCAAACCAACTGAGCCACCCAGGCGTCCCTCAAATTTAAAAATTTTAAGTCCAATTTATCCATTTTTCCTTTTGCCACTTGATTTTTATCTTTTAAATTTTTTAAAGATTTTATTTATTTATTTGACAGAGATCACAAGTAGGCAGAGAGGCAGGCAGAGAGGAAAGGAAGCAGGCTCCCTGCTAAGCAGAGAGCCCCATGCGGGGCTCCATCCCAGGACCCCGAGATCATGACCCGAGCCGAAGACAGAGGCTTTAACCCACTCAGCCACCCAGGCACCCCTCAAACTTGATTTTTAACTTGCCATACTGCTTTTATTTTTATTTTTTTTTGTAATTTTTTATTTTGAATATAGTTGACTTCGGGTGTAAAACCTTTTAATATTTAATTATTTATCACCCTTGCTGCTTTTAAACCTGATCCTTTATACAAAAGATAATCTCTGTTTCTTTTACACTTAAGATCTCACAAATACTTAGGTGAATCCCAAGAATCTTTAAAAAAAAAAAAAAAGACTCATAAGCATGGGACATCAGAACCTGAATAAGGTGAGAAGGATATCTACACAGGGGTGGCCAGATATGAAGGGTCAGACCCATAGAAGCTAGGAGGACATCCATGTATGGGAGTGTTTCAGAACTGGGTGCTGGGCCAAGAAAGGAAGGCATCCACACACATGGGAGCAGCCTGGTGGTGAAGTCAGAACCTGAACGTGCAATGAAAATCATTCATGCTGGGGAGGGGGAGCATCTCAGTGCACTTGAGAGCCCAAACGGTGGGAGAGGGCTTTCATACTGAGGGTGGAATAACCTGGAATAAAGCATGGACTACAAGTCAGATGAACAGGGTATCTGCATGGGGGACAGGGTGGTGGAGGTTTTGGGACAGTGACTCTATTCAGGAATATTGATCAAATATTAAGGATAATAAGGGGCAGGTTTCTCACTATTGGAGAAGGGATTAAAAATATAGAAAGGAAGAAAACTGGAATGAAATTTGTGGTGGATTAGGATTGGAGGTATTGGTTTAAACTCACAGTTTTTGATATATAGAGATCAATACACAAACGTAGATATAAATACATGTGCATACATTTACATATATGTATTCACATATACATGTCCATCCATGCATAACACACAGGTACACACATGTATTGATGAGATATGTCTCCTGAAAGAACTTGGGAGTAGTGGCATCCCCATAGCCATGAGCAAAACCAGTCCCCAGACACTGGTCTCTAAATACCATTTTGAGAGCAGGCGAAGCAGCTTGCGTAAGGATAAAGCCAGGCATTGACTATTGGGAAACTGTTCATTCTAGGAATGTAGAGTGGAGCTGCTCACAGTGGGAGCACAGGGTCCTATAGTTATTTGGGGACCAACTTTGGATCCACACCAAGACTGAACTGGATCTCAGCTTTGGATTTATCAGTTAAATGGCATATTGACAACAGTGTTATCTTTAACATTTCCTAGCCTCAGCTCTTCATTTGTAAATAGGACACTATAAGTCTAGAAAGGGAAAAAATAAGTCAAATGTCTGGTAGATTGTTAGCACTCAGTATTCTTTCTTTTTGAAGATCTTATTTATTTATTTGACAGAGAGAGAGAGAGCATAAGTAGGCAGAGAGGCAGGCAGAGAGAGAAGGGGAAGCAGGCTCCCCACTGAGCAGAGAGTCTGATGCAATTCGGAGCTCAATCCCAGGACCCTGGGATCATGACCTGAGCCGAAGGCAGAGGCTTTAACCCACTAAGCCACCCAGGTGCCCTGAGCACTCAGTATTCTTTTTTTTTCATTTTTAAAAAAATTTTTATAAACATATAATGTATTTTTATCCCCAGGGGTGTAGGTCTGTGAATCGCCAGGTTTACACACTTCACAGCACTCACCATAGCACATACCCCCCGCCAATGTCCATAACCCCACCCTCCTCTTCCAACCCCCACTCCCTCCAGGAACCCTCAGTTTGTTTTGTGAGATTAAGAGTCACTTATGGTTTGTCTCCCTCTCAATACCATATTGTTTCATTTATTCTTCTCCTACCCCCTTAACCCCCCCTTGTTGCATCTCCACTTCCTCATATCAGGGAGATCATATGATAGTTGTCTTTCTCCGATTGACTTATTTCACTAAGCGTGATACCCTCTAGTTCCAACCATGTCATCGCAAATGGCAAGATTTCATTTCTTTTGATGGCTGCATAGTGTTCCATTGTGTATATATACCACATCTTCTTTATCCATTCATCTGTTGATGGACATCTAGGTTCTTTCCATAGTTTGGTTATTGTAGACATTGCTGTTATAAACATTCTGATGCACATGCCCCTTCAGATCACTACGTTTGTATCTTTAGGGTAAAGACCCAGTAGCACTCAGTATTCTTAATGAGAACACCAGGAAGGCATGGTGCAGCAGTGAGAAAATAAATCACAGAAATAAACAAAAACAAAAGGACTCTGAAAACTTTCCAAAATCTTCATCTAAGCTCAGAAGGCCAGGAATTTAGTGGAGTTCTAGGGACTTTTCAGTTCCATATACCAGCTATGAAATTAATCTGTAATGCTTTCACGTTAAGCCTATTAATATAAAATTTATGGTAGGAGATCTGACCTGTGTGTTGGATTGTCCCAAGAGTGGGGTGTCAGATGGGGTGGAATAAGAGATATTATTCCAGTTTGACTTTATCCCATAGAACTAATGAGTTAGGGAAATTCCTATGAAAATGGGCTGACCCTGGGATCTCGCTATGGCTCAAAACAGTTTTCTCAGCTTCCTCCCTACCTCAGTAGTGCTTACATCCAACAAGTCACCGAGCCTTTCTCCTCAGTTTCCCCACAGTTCTTCTCTTCACCTCCACTCTGGTTCCAGCCTTCCCTTCTGACTTGGATATTTTGTATAAAACTTTCTAACTGGTCTTCCTGCCCCTAGTTATTATGTTTCTGAATCATTCTCCTTCCTGCCACATGGTGATTTCCATTTTCTCAAGGATTAATCTGAATGCATAATGTCCACAGTAAAACTCCTTAAATCCTATTTCTTCCATGATAAATTTTGCCCTCCTTAGAAGGCATTCAAGGACCTCCTGCCACATAAACAGCTACAACCAATAGAGATCACTCACTCCCTGTCCTTTGGGACCATATTTCACATTTCTTTTTTAAAAAGAAATTATTTATTTATTTATTTATTTGAGAGAGAGAATGTGGGGTGGGGGTGTAGGAGCAGAGGAGGATGGAGAGGGAGAAGAAAAAAAATCTCAAGCATACTCTTGACTGGGTGGGGAGCCCAATGTGGGGCTCGATCTCACCACCCTGAGATCATGACCTTAGCTGAAACCAAGAGTCAGACACTTAACTGAGGAGCTGCCCAGGAGCCCCCATATTTCACTTTTTAAAAAAATATTTCACATTTCTACCTAAACTTTTTACCTAAGCCTTCCTTCCTTTTCCTTTTGCAGTGATTGTTTTTTTTATATCCTGTCATTAAAATGTTTTAAATCACAGTTTAAAATGCCCACAGCAAAACAAAGAATATAAAAATCGTGATATAAGGATCAGTCTCCTGTCTATCACATTTCCTATTTCTTGGCAACTACACCTTTTATTCTTGTGGTTATTTTCATATCGTTCTCCATATTTCTAAATAAATTGCTTACATTGTTACTCAATTAAAAAATTTGCAAACAGGGGCGCCTGGGTGGCTCAGTGGGTTAAGCCGCTGCCTTCGGCTCAGGTCATGATCTCAGGGTCCTGGGATCGAGTCCTGCATCGGGCTCTCTGCTCGGCAGGGAGCCTGCTTCCTCCTCTCTCTCTCTCTCTCTCTCTCTCTGCCTGCCTCTCTGCCTACTTGTGATCTCTCTCTGTCAAATAAATAAATAAAGTCTTTAAAAAAAAAAAATTTGCAAACAAACAGAGGTCCTGGACCAGACAGCTTCACAAGGGAATTCTACCAAACATTTGAAGGTTATTTACTTATTTATTCATGAGAGACAGAGAGACAGAGAGAGGCAGAAAAAGGGTCCCGTGGAGCAGGGAGCCCAATGCTGGACTTGATCCCAGGACTCTGGGATCCTGACCTGAGCTGAAGGCATCACTTAACTGATTGAGCTACCCAGGCACCCAAAACATTGTAGGTTTTAAACTCTACCAAACATTTATTTATTTATTTAAGATTTTATTTATTTATTTGACAGACAGAGATCACAAGTAGGCAGAGAGGAAGGCAGAGAGAGAGGGGAGGAAGCAGACTCCCTGCTGAGCAGAGAGCCCGATGTGGGGCTCTATCCCAGGACCCTGGGATCATGACCTGAGCCGAAGGCAGAGGCTTTAACCCACTGAGCCACCCAGGCGCCCCATTTATTTATTTTTTTAAAAAGATTTTATTTATTTATTTGAGAGAGTGAGAGCATGAGAGGGGGAGGGTCAGATGGAGAGGAAGACTCCCTGTTGAGCAGGGAGCCTGAGATGGGACTCAATCCAAGGACTCCAAAATCATGACCTGAGCCGAAGATAGTTGCTTAACCAACTGAGCCACCCAGGGAACCCTCTACCAAATATTTATTTATTTATTTATTTAAAAAGATTTTATTTATTTATTTGACAGACAGAGATCACAAGTAGGCAGAGAGGCAGGCAGAGAGAGGGAGGGGGAAGCAGGTTCCCTGCTGAGCAGAGAGCCCGATTCCATTGGAGGCTCCATCCCAGGACCCTGGGATCATGACCCGAGCCGAAGGCAGAGTCTTTAACCCACTGAGCCACCCAGACGCCCCTCTACCAAACATTTAAAGAACAGTTAATATCTATTCTTTTCTAACTATTTAAAAAAACATAGAAAGGAAAGAAAATTTCCTAATTCATTCTATGAGGCAATCCAACATCTCTGATGAACATGGATACAAAAACCCTCAACAAAATACTAGCAAATTGAACCCAACAATACATTAAACAAACAAACTGAACCCAACAATACATTAAAAAAATCATTTGCCATGATCAAGTGGAATTTATTTCTGGGATGCAAAAGTGCTTTAATATTCATTGTGCTACTCACATCAGTAAGAAAAAGGATAGTAAGAGAAAGGATAAAAACCATCTGATTATTTTTTGAACCATATGATCATTTCTTTCTTTGATTTTTTTTTTTTTTTTGGTTAAAGATTTTATTTATTTATTTGACAGAGAGAGACACAGCGAGAGAGGGAACACAAGCAGGGGGACGGGGAGAGGGAGAAGCAGGCTTCCTGCTGATAGGGAGCCCAACTCGGGGTTTGATCCCAGGACCCTAGGATCATGACCTGAGCTGAAGGCAGACACTTAACCAACTGAGCCACCCAGGCATCCCTGATCATTTCAATAGATGCAGAAAAAGTACTTGATAAATATCAATCTGTTCATGACAAAAACCCTAAACAAGCAGGTTTAGGGAGAACATATCTCAACATAATAAAGGCCTTATACAAAAACCCACAGCTAATATCATACTCAATGAGGAAAAACTGAGAGCCTTTACCCTAAGTTCAGGAAGAAGACAAGGATGTCTATACTCACCACTTTCATTCAGCATAGTATTAGAAGTTCTCGCCACAACAATCAGACAACAAAAAGAAATAAAAGGCATCCAAATCGGGAAGGAAGAAGTAAAACTTTCACTATCTGCACATGACATGATACTATACAGAGAAAACAAAGATTCCACCAAAAAAACTGCTAGAACTGATACGTGAATTCAGTAAAGTTGCAGGATACAAATCAACGTAGAGAAATCTGTTGCATTTCTACACACCAATAATGAAGCAGCAGAAAGAGAAATGAAGAAAACAATCCCATTTGCAGTGGGAACAAAGATAACAAAATACCTAGGAATAAATTTTACCGAAGAGGTAAAAGACCTGTACTCTGAAAACTATAAAATATTGATGAAAGAAATTGAAGACAACACAAAGAAATAGACATTTCATGCTCATGGATTGGAAGAACAGATTTGTTAAAATGCTTATATTACTCAAAGCAATCTACAGAATTAATGAAATCCTTCTCAAAACACCAACAGTATTTTTCATAGAACTGGAACAAACAGTCCTAAAATTTAGAAGATCCCAAATAGCCAAAGCAATCTTGAAAACAAGAACAAAACTGGAGGTATTGCAATTCCAGACTTCGAGTTATACTACAAAGCTGTAGTAATCAAAACATTTCATGGTACTGGCATCAAAATGGACACATAGATTAACAGAACAGCATAGAAAACTCAGAAACAAATCCATGATTATGTGGCCAATTAATCTTCAACAAAGCAGGAAAGAATATCCACACACTTTTCCAAAGGGAAAAAGACAATCTCTTCAGCAAATGGTATTGGGAAAACTGGACATGCAAAAGAATGAAACTGGAAAGTTTCCTTACCCCATACACATGAACATTTTTCCAAAGAAGAGATATGGCCAACATGAAAAGGTGCTCAACATTACTTATCATCAGAGAAATGCAAATCAAAACTACCATGAGCTATCCCCTCACTCCTCTCAGAACTGCTGAAATTTAAAAAAAAAAAACAACACAAGAAACAACAACTGTTGGTGAGGATGTGGAGAAAATGAACCCTTGTGCAATACTGATGGGAAAGCAAATTGTTGCAGCCACGTGAGAAACAGTATGGAGTTTCCTCAAAAAATTAAAAATAGAAATACAATGTGATCCAGTAATTGTACTACTGGGTATTTACCCCCCAAATACAAAGACACTAATTCAAATTCAAAGGGATACATGCATCCCTGTGTTTATAGCAACGTTATTTACCATAGCCAAATTATGGAAGCAGCTCATGTCCATTGATAGATGAATAGATGAAGAAGAGATGGTGTATAAATATATACATATATATGAATTTATATACATGAAATTGAGCAATAAAAAATAATGAAATCTTGCCATTTGCAACAACATGTAGGGAGCTAGAGAGTATAATGCTAAACGAAGTAAATCAGTCAGAGAAAGATAAATACCATGATTTCATTCTTTTTTTTTTAATAAAGTTTTTTTATTATTTTATTTTTTTTATTTGACAGACAGATCACAAGCAGGCAGAGAGGCAGGCAGAGAGAGACAGGAGGAGGAGGCAGGCTCCCTGCTGAGCAGAGATCCCAATGCGGGACTCGATCCCAAGACCCTGAGATCATGACCTGAGCCGAAGGCAGAGGCTTTAACCACTGAGACCCAGACGCCCCCCCATGATTTCATTCTTATGTGGAATGAAACAAATGAATGAAAGGAAAAAAAAAATAAATCAAGAATCAGACTTTTTTTTTTAAGATTTTATTTATTTTATTTATTTGACAGAGAGAGCGATCACAAATAGGCAGAGAGGGAGGCAGAGAGAAAGGGGGAAGCAGGCTCCCCGCTGAGCAGAGAGCCTGATGTGGGGCTCGATCCCAGGATCCTGAGATCATGATCTGAGCCGAAGGCAGAGGCTTAACCCACTGAGCCACCCAGGTGCCTCAAGAAACAGATTCTTAACTAAAGAGAACTGATGGTTGGTTACCAGGGGGGAGGCGGGTGGGGAGATGGGGGAAGTAGGTGAAGAGGGTTAGGAGTATACTTATTATGAGGAGCACTGTGTAATGTAAGAATTGTATATTTACAATTCTAATGAATAGAATGAATATAATACTGTAGGTTAACTATACTGGAATTAATGTAAAAAAAATTAAGTATCTATGGGCTTTCTACTACTGAAAATTTCACTCTTCTTTCACACACACTCACATTTTCACACCTTTCCTGTCCACATATCCTGCCAGGTGCTAAAGGTGTTTTCCCCTTATAGAAGTGCCCTCAGAGTTTGCCCACCATTATCTTTCTGGGACCTTTCCTCACTTCCCATGATGAAAGTCTTATTTACTTATAGTACCTGTCTTCTCCTCATGACAGAGGTCTGGTCTTGCCTCCTGGATTCTATGCTGACACAGGAGACCACACTTTCAATCTGGAGGAATTACAAAGGGCTTGGGATCTGAACAAGCACTTTTGCTCAGAACCTTTGCATTGTGTCATCTTTAATCATGCACTGGCCTCTCGGCCAACTGTCATCCCTTCTTGACCCAATTCCTCTTATGTATGGTGTCACTTTGGACGAACTGGAACTACAGTTCCCAGAATCCCCTTCCTTGTGTGATTTGCCTTAGAGAGTTGAAAAAAATTGCCCAAGCATGAGTTTTGGTAGATTGTAGAGAAAGAGCAGTCATGCTCTAGAAGAAAACAGAGAGGTTTGTATATGTTGGTTGTCCCGACTCTCCCCCATACCGGTAGCGGGTTTTGTATGTTCTTGCTCTTGCCTGCCCCATACCTGGCTCTTCTCTGAAGTGCAGGCCCTGCTAACCAGCAGTGACTCCTGGCTGGGCCGTTCCACCCTCACAGCTGAAGCGCCTGGTTTCTCAGTTGGCTTTGCAAGCTCCATCTTGTCCACCTCTGCCAGCACCAAAGGAGAGCTGGTCAGTGACTTTTCCCTGATCCTTCAACTTCTGCTTTTCCCTTAATTCTCCTGCTTCTTCAACAATAGTAGGTAGACGTCATTACAGCTTCTAGCATATAATGAATCCTCGATAAACATTTACTAAACAAATAAAATCTTAAAAACAAAACAAAACAAAACAAAACTAAACTAAAAGGGGCACCTGGGTGGCTCAGTGGGTTAAGCCTCTGCCTTTGGCTCAGATAATGATCTTAGGGTCCTAGGATCAAGCCCCACATCAGGTTCTCTACTCAGCAGGGAGCCTGCTTCTCCCTCTCTCTCTGCTCACTTGTGATCTCTCTGTCAAACAAATAAAATCTTAAAAACAAAAAAAACCTAAAATAAACATTTACTAAATGATCTTTTGTTTACAGAAAGAAGTAAAGAAAGAAAGAAACTACTTGGGGCAGCTGGGTGGCTCAGTTGGCTAAGCGTCTGCCTTTGGTTTAAGTCATGATCCCAGGGTCCTGAAATCGAGTCCCGAGTTGGGCTCTCTGTTCAGTGGGGAGCCTGCTTCTTCCTCTCCTTCTGCTGCTCCTCATGCTTATGCTCTCTCTCTCTCTCTGTCAAATAAATAAAATCTTAAAAACAAACAACAAGAAAACCAACTACTTGTCTCATTGAACTGGCCTAGCTGCCAGATGGTGGAGATTCTCTTCACAATTTTGGCTAAGAGGAAAAGGTGCTTTCCAAACTCTTATTACTTATTTCTTAAAATAATTCCACAAGGCATATTCCTTAAAAAAAAAAAAAAAAAAGGCACAGTTGAAATAGAGAAATGAAAGTAGCATATTTAAGATCCTGGGGCAAAAGAGGAAGTAAACCAAAATTAGAACTTGTGGTTATGTTTTCCTGGGCTTACAACTGAAGTTTGGTTAGCAACTCATTAAGTTTTATCTTCCCTACTTTATCACACCCACTTTTGTTCACCATCACCTCTTTTGCACCTTGCATGTATACATATGTATGTTTGTCTAAACATCACCAGGAAAAAAATATATCAAAGTTTATAGAAGTACTTGTTGAAAGCATGGTTCTTCAAAGGGGAATATATTCAAGTCAATTTAAAAAATATTTATTGAGCATCTACGTGTAAGAAAACTTAGACTGCAGGCCAAGTAAGGATGAATAGAGAGTCAATGTGCTGTGGTGTTCCCATTGGAGAAACTTTATAAAGATTCTTTGGTGTGGAACCATTGTTGGTTATTACTCAATTCCTGTTCTCAGTACCCTGTCTTTCTCATTCCTTAGGTGAGTCTTGGGTTTGTGGCTTCGCATGAAGATACACCCAAAGTAGCTTAATGGGATTCAGCAGAAACAGGTCCTCCAGGCCTTGCCCCACCTAAGAGAATATTTTATTATTTCCTTGGCAGGTAGTTCTTAAAATTTACCACTAAACTTTCACCTGGAAAGCCTCTTTAAAATGCGGAATCCAGGTTGCCGGGGAAGGGTGGCTGGGTTATGGACACCAGGGAGGGTATGTGCTATCGTGAGGGCTGTGAATTGTGTAAGACTCATGATTCACAGACCTGTACCCCTGGGGCAAACAATACATTATACGTTAAAAAAAAAAAAAAAAAAAAGGACATAGTTATGGAATAGAACGTGGAGAGGATTGGAGAGAAATTAAGAAAATTTTTACTTATTTATAATGAAATTTTGAAGAATGATAATAAGTCAAGGTACTGTAATGTAGTGGTATAATATATTGGGGAAAACACCAAAGTAAAAATTTTGCAGAATTTGTTTCTGTCCATATTTCCTAATAAATAGCTGAATGATCTTAAAAAAAAAAAGAAAAAAAGTGGAATCCAGGGGTGTCCGGCTGGCTCAGTTGGAGAAGCATGTTACTCTTGATCTCGGGATCATAACTTCAAGTCTCATGTTGGATGTAGAGATCACTTAAAAATAAATAAACTTTAAAAGGAAAAAATAAAATGCAGAATCCTGGGCTTCCTTCCTCACACTTCCCCAGCAACTCTGCTCCTGCTGATTAAAATTCAGGTTAATGGGGCACCTGGGTGGCTCAGTGGGTTAAAGCTTCTGCCTTCGGCCCAGATCATGATCCCAGGGTCCTGGGATAGAGCCCCACATCCGGCTCTCTGCTCAGCAGGGAGCCTGCTTCTCTTCCTCTCTCTCTGCCTGCCTCTCTGCCTACTTGTGACCTCTGTCTGTCAAATAAATAAATAAAATATTTTTAAAAAAAATTTCAGGTTATCTACAGAATTTCTATTTTTCACAAGACTCATCTGATGCAATGGTCTCCAGGCCAGTTTCAGGGAAATGTCCAAAAACACCTGAAAGAGAATCAGCTGGGCACTTATTTTTTGAAAGCTGATTCTTGATCCCTCTGAATTAGAATTTTGGTGGCAGGGCCTGGGAATATTCATTTTAAATTCATCTCCCCTTTGATTTTTACAACTTTCCAAATGCCCTTTGAGAAGAATTAGTAGATCTCCTACTTTATATTTAAAGCCCAGTTTAGATACAAAGTCCTCTGGAGGGAGAAACAGAAAAAAGAGAAGGCTTTCCTTGCTAGTAAACATTGATTTTAGAATCATTCCTTCCTAGCCCTTAGGATCCATTCCCGGCTTATTGCTATTCTAAGTATTTCCTGGGAAAAGTCTGGGTTCCCAAGGTCAGGCAGTTCTTATACCGTCTGAGGTAGTCAGGACTGCTGGTGGGCTCATCTGAAGCAGCCCTTATTTGCAGATCAAACACAGGCAGGCCCATCAAACAGTAACAGGAGCCACAGAAACCTTGAGGGTTGTTTGGCAGTGTCTTCCTAAAGAATGGGGCCAAGGTCTTTCTGGGGCCACCTGTCTGCTTCCCTGACCCCTCCCATTCTGACATTCCTCATTCCCAAAGCCATGTCTAACATTCCAGATGCCAGTTCTGTAAAACAGTCACTTGTCATTCAGATCATTTGAAAAGGGTATGAAGTGGCCGTGGGGAGTGAAACAAGCATCCTGAGATGGATATGGGTTTAAATCTTGGCCTCCCCGGCTTAGCAGGCCTGAGTGTGGACCAGCTACTGAGCCTCAAAGGTAATTGCTGGGAGGGGCCGTGTGAAGTCTGGAAAGCTGGTGTGTGAGAGCACCGGAGAGGGACCGGAGACACGGTACATTCCTCTCTTCCTGACTCCCTAGTTTCTTTCCTCCTCATTCATTTCTCCTTATTCCATCTCTCACCCTCCCTGCTCTAGACAGCTGGGCTGGCTTGTAAATTTCAGAAGGCTTTCTTCAGCCCTGCCCCTCTTCACGTTGTGGAGGACTCTGCTTAGGCACTACTTGTTCTCACCAGCCTCCCATAACCAGAGCAACTTCTTGGTCATCTTTGCTGTAGCCAAACCTGCTCCAAGGACTGACAGGGAACATTTGCCGAGCACCAGGCAAGTGCCAAGTGCCAAGAACTGAAGACACTATAGGAAAAGTGCTTAGGGCGGTGGTTGGCTTACTTCGTCAATTATAGTTATTACTCACCATTGTTTTGCTATTTATTTCCCAAAGTGAACCTGGATGGGGCGCCTGGGTGGCTAAGTTGGTTAAGGGTCTGCCTTCAGCGCAGGTCATGATCCCGGGCTCCTAGGATCCAGCCCCACATTATTAGACTCCCTGGTTAGTGGGAAGTCTGCTTTTCTTCCTCTCCCTCTGCGCCCTACGCTCCTTCTGTGTGTGTGTTTGTGTGTGCACTCTCTCAAATAAATAAATAAATCTTAAAAATAAAAACAACAACAAAAAAAGAGAGACTGGAGAGTGGGTCCTGACTGCTGTTCTGCTCTTTACAGGTGAAAAACCTGAGGCCCAGAAGAAACTAAGTAACTTGCTCCCGATCACCTGGTGATCGGTGAAATTAGAATTTTAACCCAGTCTAGAGACAGCTTCAAAATCCGTACTTTTTCAACTGCCATTATTAAGATCTCAATATAAGGTCTTACCTTCAGAACAAATATGGGAAAACTTCAGAAAAAGCTGCTAGCTCTGGAGATGTACACATTTTCATTTTTTTGTGTGTGTGAAAAATTAAAGTGTCTTATAAATAACTTCAAAAAAGTCACACAGTATTTGTGGGGAAAGTGACAACACTAAACAAGAATGGAAATCCATTGATAAGTTGCTGACATTGAGTGATGTGTAGATGGAGATTCGGTATGTGCATCTCTTTGCCTTTGTATATTTTTGAAATTTTCTTCATTGAAGAGTTAAAAACCAAATTCATTTCATGTCTGTCCAAAATATGGTGATTGTTTACGGTAGCAGATTATCTGCTACTCTAAATTTGTAGTTGATAGACTTCACATTTTGTGAGGATTCTGTGATTTTTGAAGATTTGGAAGACTAAGTTTTTAGTTTTTAAACTCTCAAAATATATGAAATTATATTTGCTATATAAAATAATACAAAATATTTATATTTATTGTATAATAATTTGTTGTTTAATATAATTTGTTGTATAAAATTTGCTGTGGCCATGACAGCCCTATGGTGAAAGTTTAATTATCTCCATCTTTTTTTTTTTTTAAATTTAAAAAAAAAATTTTTTTTTTTTTTTTTTTTTTAAATTATCTCCATCTTGCAGTTGAAACACTGCAGCACTGAGGGAACTCCCTGGCTGGAGGACTCTTAGCTAGGGGGAGGGGATTCTGAACTCAGGTGGAATTCTCAGGTCCACACATATTTTGTTGCTTGCCTTGAGGGCACCATGAATACTTATTCTTCTTAGGTCTCAGCTGGGAATGATTTTTACCACAAATACGGGAAACCATACTATAGCGGAAGTGGCTTAATCAAAAAAAGAGCATTAATATTCTCACGTAATAAGAGATTGGAATGAGGCATTTCAGGCGTGATGCCACCCCTCAGACATGCCTTGGTGGCTCTAGGTGCTTACCATCCTTATGCTCAGTCACCCCTGTTGATGCCTTCCTGTTGTCACACCTATCTTCTCATTGGCAGGAGACAGTGGCCTCATACAACTTTTCAACGCACTTGTGACACAGGAAGAAAGGTCAGGGGAAGTGCTAGGGAATTCTTAAGGGTTTTTCTCTCCTTAGCAGGAAGCAGAATATTTCACAGAGGCTCCCAGTAGACTTCCCCTTTGTCTCATTGGCCAGAGCTTTGTCCGTGGTCACTCCTAGTGAGAAGAAAAACTAGGAAATCGAGGATCTAGTAAAGAAGGACAAAATTATTAGGGTTGAATTTGATAAGTGGTTCATGAGCCTGAGGATACGTTAAATCACTGGGAAGTTGAATTATTGCTATTATTTAAAAATATATTGATCTTTACTTAGTTTTTCTAGAAACAGGGGAGAGGTTTATACCAAATACCACAGCAAAGTTTCTGAAATACACATTTTAACATTTCTCTATCCCCAAAGTCTCGCTTCTTATATCAGTTACCCTAGCCTCATACTGTCTCTCCAAAAACATGAACACCTTTGGAATTCTTCTTATTACACCCTCTTTCTACTTTTTTCTCCTCTTAACTCTAAATCATTTCCAGATCTTTCCTTATACTTCTCTTTATCTCTTTCTCATGTAGGAGTCATCTAGCCTATTGTGTTAATTACCTATTGGTGTAACAAATTAGTCCCAATTTAGTGTCTTAAAATACCCAGGTTATCTCACAGATTTTCTGGGCCGGGAATTTGAGGGCAGCTTAGTTGGATGTCTGTGGCTCAGTGTCTCTCATGAGGTTATAATTAAGATGTGTGCAAGGGCTATAGTCATCTAAAAGCTTGACTCAGGATGGAGGATCCCTTTCTAAGATGGTTCACTCATACAGCTGTTGACTTGAGGCCCGACTTACTTGTTCCATGGTCTGTTGGGGTCGATTCCACGTTAAAACATGTTAACCCCCTAGGGCCTTCCTGGGCCTACTTAGCCATAGTGACTCCATGTTGCCTAGGTAGACATTTTGTTGTCTAGAAAAGTTACTGCTCTCGGTTCCAGGTAACTGTTACTAAAACACAACACCTAAAACAAGGTAACTGTTACTAAAACACACATCTAAAACAAGGCCAATTCCAGGTAACTATTACTAAAACACATACCTAAAACAAGGCCATTGGTAACCGTTACTAAAACACACAGGTAGGAGACATCCAATCAGCCAAAGCCACATATGTAGATGTCTGTGATTGTGCCCTATAAAAACTAGCCTGTAAGACCAAGGGGCGTCGCTCTCTTCGGAGGCAGCCCTGGCCGGTCAGTCTGACTTCTAATGCTTGGCATAGAATAAAGCTTTACATAACTTTCACTTTGTCTCAGCCTCGTTTCCCTGGCCGGTCAGTCTAACTTCTAATGCTTGGCATAGAATAAGGCTTTGCGTAACTTTGTCTCAGTCTCGTTCCTTTGATAACGGACCCAACAGGTCTTTCTGTAGGTCTGCTCAACATGGTGGCTGGCTTCTCCCAAAGACAGTGATCTGAAGGGAGCCATACGGCCTTTTCTGACAGAGTCTCTGAGGCCTACACTGTCACTTTTATTTTATTCTATTTGTTAGAAGAGGGTCGCACTCAAGGAGAGGAGACTCAAGCACTCTCACTACACACACACACACACACACACACACACACCATGTTAACTATTAACTATGTGGGGTGGTGGGTTATCTCAATCTTGGTAATCATTTTATTTTATTTGAGTTTTTAAAATTTTTTCAAATATTTTATTTATTTATTTGAGATAGAGAGTGGAGCGAGAGAGCAGGAGCAGGGGAGTAAAGGGAAGGGGAAAGCAGGCTCTCCACTGAGCAGGAAGCCAGATGTAGGGTCCGATCCCCAAACCCTGGGATCATGACCTGAGCTGAAGGCAGAGGGTTAACTGACTGAGCCACCCAGGTGTCCCCTGGTAATTATTTTAAACTATACATGCATAGCAAATCATTACACTGTACACTTTAAATATATATAGTAATATTAGCCAATTTTCTCTCACTACAATAAAAAAAGAACTTATCTTGGAAAATCAAGCAGATGGAAAAAGGATTAAGGAGTAAAATTCACAGACAGTTTTATCATTAGGAAGTCAGTGTTTAAGCAAGTCCAAGAAGTTCTACACTTTGAAATAATTTCTCTTAAATCCTGAATTTAAGTAGATTGTGATTTAATGTCTATGGGGGCTTACAGATATTCCAATTTTAGATTTTGGCTTAAAAAGGGCATCTTAGGGCGCCTGGGTGGCTCAGTGGGTTAAGCCGCTGCCTTCGGCTCTGGTCATGATCTCAGGGTCCTGGGATCGAGTCCCGCATCTGGCTCTCTGCTCAGCAGGGAGCCTGCTTCCTCCTCTCTCTCTCTCTCTCTCTCTCTCTGCCTGCCTCTCTGCCTACTTGTGATCTCTCTCTCTGTCAAATAAATAAATAAATAAATAATCTTAAAAAAAAAAAAGGGCATCTTAATTCTTTCACAATGACTTTAACAACTGACAGAAAGGGTGGTGATAATTTCTTTTTCCACATTTCTCTAAGCTGAGAATGTATACTTTTCATAATTGACATACATCTTCACGGGAAAAGAGAGCTTTACCTGTTTTTACTTTTTGTATTGAACAATAATTGACATACAATATTGTATTAGTTTCAGGTGTGTAACTTAGTGACTCGATATTTATATTCACTAAGAGGGGCACCTGGGTGGCTCAGTGGGTTAAAACCTCTGCCTTCAGCTCAGGTCATGATCCCTGGGCCCTAGGATCGAGCCCCGCATTGGCCTCTCTGCTCAGCAGGGAGCCTGCTTCCTCCTCTCTCTCTGCCAGCCTTTCTGCCTACTTGTGATCTCTGTCTGTCAAAAAAAAAAAAAAGAAAGAAAGAAATGGTCACCACGATACATCTAGTTACTATCTGTCACCATATAGTTTTTACAATATTATCGACTATATTCCCATTGTTGTACTTCTCATCCCTGTGGATCATTTATTTTGTAACTAGAAGATCATTAACCTTCCTCTCTTTTTTTTGTTCACACCCCCTGTTCTCTTCTTCTCTGGCAACAAACACTTCATTCTCTCTGAGTCTGTTTCTGTTTTGTTTTGCTTCTTCATTTGCTTTATATTTAGATTGCACATATAAGAGAAATCATATGGTATTTGTCTTTGTATGAGTTATTTCACATAGCAGAGTACACTTTAGGTTTATCCATGTGGTTGCGATTGACAAGATTTTATTCTTTTTTATGGCTGTGTAATATTCTATTCTATATATATACATATATAAATATGTATATGTATATACATACCACATTTTCTTTATCCATTCATCTACTGATGGGACACTTAGGTTGTTTCCCTATCTTGAATATTGTCAATAGTGCTGCAATAAACATAGGGGGTACATATGTCTTTTTTATTGTTTTCATGTTCTTTGGCTAAATATCCAGAAGTGGAATTGCTGGATCATATGGTATTTCTACTTTTAACTTTTCGAGGAACCTCCATATTGTTTTCCACAGTGGGTGCATCAATGTACATTCCCACAAAAGAGTTTCCTTTTCTCCTCTTCCTTGTCAACACTTGTAATTTCTTATCTTTTTTTTTCCCTTGTCTTTTTGACACTAGCCATTCTGACCCTTGTTGGGTGATACCTCATTGAGGTTTTGATTTGCACTTCCCTGATGGTTAGTGATATTTAGTATCTTTGTGTCTGTTGGCTATCTGGATGTCTTCTATGAAAAAATGTGTATTCAGAGCCCCTGTCCGTTTTTTGGAAAAAGATTTATTTATTTCTTTATTTTAGAAAAGTTGGGGGGAGGGGGGAGGGAACTACAGTCCCAAGCAGACTCCACCTTGAATGCAGAGCCCGACACAGGGCTTGATCTCACAACCTGAGCTGAAACCAAGAGTTAGATTCTTAACCAACTGTACCACCCAGGTGACCTCTTTGTCCATTTTTTAATTGGACTGTTTGTTTTTCTGATATTGAGTTCTATGAGCTCTTTATATATTTTGGATGTTAACCATGTATGGGATATATATAATTTACAAACATCTTTTACCATTTAGTAGACTGTCTTTTTGTTTTGTTGATGGTTTCCTTTGCTTTACAAAAGCTTTTTAGTTTGATGTAGTCACAATAGTTTATTTTTGCTTTTGCTGTTTTTGCCTCCAGAGATAGATCCAAAAAAATACTGCTAAAAGTGATGTCACAGAGTTTTCCTCCTATGTTTTCTTCTAGGAATTTTATGGTTTCAGGTCTTACAGTTAAGTTTTTAATCCATTTTGAATTTATTTTTGTATATGGTGTAAAAAAGTGGTTCAGTTTCATTCTTTTTGCATGTTGCTGTGAAAAACTCTAAAAGAGTTTTTTTTTTTTAAAGATTTTATTTATTTATTTGACAGAGAGAAATCACAAGTAGATGGAGAGGCAGGCAGAGAGAGAGAGGGAAGCAGGCTCCCTGCTGTTCAGAGAGCCCGATGCGGGACTTGATCCCAGGACCCTGAGATCATGACCTGAGCCAAAGGCAGCAGCTTAACCCACTGAGCCACCCAGGCGCCCCTAAAAGAGTTTTTCTTACATATGGGGGTAGGGGGAAAAGAGGGACAAATTTTAAACTATGGGGCCAATCACAAAGCTTTGCATACAGAAAGTGCTCAATAGATGTGTGTTAAATTGGCTTGAATCTAATTGAATGAAAGTTTATGATGAACTATGAACCACTGAGATAAATAAAATTAAAAGGACTATATGGATATCATAAGCCAGGGACATAAATCTTCAAAAAAAGAAGGATAGGGCAAATAAACTTGATAGCCTATATGAATTTTAATTAATTCTTTTCTATTTACTTATTTTTAAGTAATGTCTATGCCCAACATGGGGTTTGAACTTATGATCCCAAGATCAAGAGTCACATGTTCTACCTACTGAACCAGCCAGGTACCCTGAACTTTAATGAATTCTTTACATAAATATGTCAAAATATGAAATAGGTAAATTTATTAAAAGTCACTTGCTAACTTATTAACAACTTAGCACTGTAATTACATGAAAGATTTAGATTCATGGAATCAATCATAAAAATATTTTGGGATATTACTGGTTTGGTTTCATAAATGAAACAAAGTCTTAGATACTTTTCATATTTATAAAGGGTCTCTAGTCTAGGTTTTCTTTGTTCCTAGTTAGACCCCTTCTATCAGAGCATACTACCTCTTTATCTGCTATGTATCTCCTTAGGAAAAGGCTCAATTGAATCGATTTATTATTTCTTGAAAAGTCAATAAAATGTGATTAATTTTAACAAATATTTAATGAATATTAGAGATCTCATCTTAATTTTCTAATTGTTCCTACTTCCCTAGTTATTATAAATTAGCATGAAATTGAAATGCCACCTGGACTAAAGTAGATAAGTCCTTTGTTTAAATTAGTACTTTGTAAGGTGACATTGTAACACTCCAAAGCCCTCATATATTATGATGTGTAAAGAAATACCTTTCTTCCTGTTCTTACAACTTGTGCCTTATGCCTGCACAGTGGAGCGATTCCAGTGTAGCTGCCAGGGGCTAGCTATCCTGATATGACCTGCTCCATGGCAGATGCAGGTTCATGGTGCCTGCCAGGGAGTCAGCTAGGGGATCCTTACTGCTCTGGATTTTGTCCTGGGGAGAATCCTAGGCTGTAAATCGCATGCCATAGTCTTGGATTAGGTAATAGATTCTGACCTGCTTTGCCTCCCAAAGAACAGGAGTTTATCAACTGGGCACCTGCGAAATTGTAATTTATACCTCTAAGGAGAGCAGAGGAGTCTGGACAACTTAGCTGTGGCTATTATTTTCTGTATGTACAGAAACCTACTCTGTTGGGGGGCCTGGGTGGCTCACTCGGTTAAGCGTCTGTCTTCGGCTCAGGTCATGGTCCCAGGAGCCTGGGATGGAGCCCCAAGTTGGGTTCCCTGCTCAGCAGGGAGTCTGCTTCTTCCTTCCCCTCTGCTGCTCCCCCTGCTTATGCTCTCCTTCTCAAATAAATAAATAAAATCTCTAAAAAAAAAACACCTATTCTGTCAATTTCAAATAAAATGGGCAGGTTGTCAATGTTTTTGTAAAGATGCAATGGACATTTCAGAGACAGAGGGATATATAGTTCAGTCAGGGGATCCAGAGAACTCAAAGGAGGTATAGGTCAGGAGTGAAATTGACCTGGGCTAAATTAGGTTCTGCAGTTTACTAGTTATGTAATTGTAAGCAAGTCACTTAGTAGCCCTATAAACCCTTTTCTTCCTTAACTGTCCTAGGGAAACTATTATCTTCTCCACTAAACTGTGAAGTTCAGATTGCAGGAAGAAGAATGATAGCTGGTATGCAGTAGGTGCCCGAAATATTTTGTTCATCTATGTATGATGAGAAATTAAAAGAATATTTGAAAAGGGCAGTTACAAAAATATTTACAAGTTTATATCTTAAAACCTTGCCTTAAGTACAATTCTGGAAAATGTACAGTATGGTACAGAGAAAAATATCAGAATTGCATAGCCTTGGGTCAAATTCTGTGACTTTGGAAAGTTTTTCCTGCTTGAGGTGCCTCAGTTTTTACTTCTCTAATATCCCTAAAAATCACACCACTAAACTTGTAATAGCATCTATGGTTGTGATAATTAAGTGAGGCAATGTGTAGGAAGTTCCTTGAACAGTGCCCCCAATGCAGTACACTACTATTGCTTTTTTGTTGTGTTACAAGATTGTTAACCTCATCTCTTTGCATACCTGTTTGTACCTCAGTTCTAACAGTAGGTGGCAGCAATGCTCTCTTAACCAATTTGAATGAACCTTGCCAATTTTTTGGAATAATTAGTGAAGGCTTACTGTGTGCAGGGCACCAGAAAAGCAGGGGGATAGAGATCATAAAGAAAAGAATGGAAGGGAGGAGGAGGAAAGAAGAAACAGGGGGTGGGTGGGAGACAAAGAAATGTTTAGAAATGATATGATAATTCAAAAGAAAATACTAAAATAGTCTTTATGGGGGTGGAGCAAGAACCAGATCTCTATTGGACAGCCTTCTACCTTATAGGATTTAATGTTATTTTTTAAAAAATATTTTATTATTTATTTGACACAGAGACACAAGTAGGCAAAGAGGCAGGCAGAGAGAGAGAGAGAGAGAGGAGGAGGAGGAGGAAGCAGGTTCTCCGCCCAACAGAGAGGACCCTGAGATCATGACCCGAGCCGTAGGCAGAGGCTCAACTCACTAAGCCACCCAGGCACCCCTGTTATTTTTGTTTTTAAAGACATGTGGGAGAGTGATACTTACTATATATTTTCTGTGTTGACAATTTTTAAGTCTCTCTTAACTGGTCCTAGATGAGATTTTAGCTGCCCAGAGGAATCTATAAAGCATAAGGTGTATTACCCTTCATTTTTATCAAATTATTAATCTCAATTATAAAAATATGGCTATTTTCCTCTGTGTAAAATACTCCTTCTACAATAAGACACAGTGTATATTAGTTATCTGCTGCTCTGTAACAAATAGTCTAAAGGTAGGTGGCTTAAAATGATAAGCATTCATTTTCATATTTTCTGAGGACCAGGAATCCGGGAGCGGCTTAGTTAGGTGGTTCTCACTCAGGGTCTCCCATGAAGTTTCAGTGATGACATCAGCTGGGGCTGCAGTCATCTGAAAGCTTGATGGAGGCTTGGAGGATCTGCTTCCAAGCTGGCTCACTCACATGGGTGGTGGCAAGAGGCCTCAGCACCTCACCAGTTGTCGGCTAGAGGCCTTATCCCTTTGCCTGTGAGTTTCTCCATAAGGTGGCTTGAGAGTGCCCTAACATGGCATCTGATCTCTTCTAGGGTTAGTGATCCAAGAGAGACCACAAGAAGGAAGCCACAATACCGTTTATGACTTGGTTTCAGAAGTCATACTCTGAAACTTCTACTGAATTTGTTCAAAATGAGTCACCTAGGAAGTAACTAAACACCATTCTCAGGAATCATATACATATACAGGAAGTGAGGTTCAAAAATGGAGAAATCACAGACTGTCTAATCTCTCTCAGTGGGGCCCTGGACATATATATCATCCTCTCCCTGGAGCTTAATTTCTTCCTCCATAAAAAGAGAACAGCTAGAGCATCTTGAGCCACAACTCTAAAGTGGCCTATCTCTGCTCCATCTAGGTGTGATTTCAGTTAACAACTTGGTCTCTAATTTTTCATCTCTAAAATGAAATGATCTTAGACAGTGGCTTTCACACTTTTTAGACCCATTGTGAGAACTATATTTTATATTGAAACCGCATACATGCAGGCATGAAAAAGAGTCCATATGGATAACAAAAAGTAAGTTCCACAAAACAATACTTATTCTCATGATGTACTCACATTCACTAGCCTCTGCCCCATTCTATGTTAATTTGTTTGAAAAAAATTCAGTTCAAGATCTACCACATTGATGTTACAGCCCATCGATGGGTTCAACATTTCTTGTGTTAAAAGCTAACATCCACTCTCACTCCTTGAGGCTCCTTTTTCAATGGTATTAGAACAGAAATGTTAAAGAGTGAAGGAGTCCTCACCTTCTAGTTTTGGGGAAGCATAAAAGCACTTTCAAAGGGGGTTCAAGCCGGTGCGCCTGGGTGGCCCAGTGGGTTAAAGCCTCTGCCTTCGGGGGCGCCTGGGTGGCTCAGTGGGTTAAAGTCTCTGCCTTCGGCTCGGGTCATGATCCCAGGGTCCTGGGATGGAGCCCCACATCGGGCTCTCTGCTAGGGGGCAAGCCTGCTTTCCCCCTCTCACACTGCTTGCCTCTCTGCCTACTTGTGATCTCTCCCTGTCAAATAAATTAAGAAAAAAAAAAATTAAAAAAACGGGGGGTTCAACCCTACCAGCCTATCCTAATTGGACAGGAGCTAGTATCAGAGGCATCTTGTCAGGGTGGAAAGGGTACCATGTTTAGCTTCAAAAGCTGGCCCTGCGACTCATGAGCTCTGCCACCTCAGGCAGTCCCTTAACCCGAGTTCATTCCTCCCTTCCATAATTGGAATAGTAAGTATCCCTTGCCTATCTCATAAAGTTGTTAGCAGGCACAAAATGAGACAATTAGTCACTTACCATGTTGGCAGAGAAATGACAGACATGATCTTTATTTCTCACAAGGACCCTGCAAGATACAGAGTATGACACTTGTTTTACGGATGGAGAAATTGAGGATTAGAGAATTTACACGGGCGAGACCTTAAAGTTAGCGAGTGGAAGAACTCGAGTGCCAATTCCGTCCGTTCCGACACCCAAGACCTAAAGGAGGAAGGAGGCAGGCTATCTTCATTTGAGGTTTAAGTGATGACTATCGGACGTATTAAAATACAGATTCATCCTGAATCACCTCGGTGTAATGACTCCAGAAACTGGTCCATGAGTCGACCTTTTCTAATCTGTCGTGTCCTGACCACGACCACACGTAACTTATCGCAGGTAGCCTTGGGGCTGTCTCGCGTTTCTAGCTGCCTTGACGCACCAGGGACAGCGAACATTGATCATACCTGCTCGCTCACGCCGAACACGTCAGTCCTGAGTACACTTCTGTAAGCGGTACCCCCAAATGGTCCCCACAACTAATTCCCCGGGTCGCTTCAGTACAACTCCGTGACATTTAAAAGTGTCATTTTCAGAGAAAGGCCTAGCTTACATCTCTTTCGCTCCCAAGTTTTGTTCCGTCAAGGGTGTGCGAGCCGTGGCCGCTTAACCCGAGGGCCCCCGCGGGACCCCGTCCCGGGCTTGGCTCCCCTAGCCCCCGGTGGGCTGGACTGGCACCACAAAGCCCTTTATTGAGGCCTCCGCGTGACGCGAGCCACCCCGCTCCTGGGCGCGGCCCGCAACTCTGGAGCGAGCAGGACGGAGGCGTGTGCCCGCGGCGCGGGCCCGCAGCTGTGCGCGGCCATGGGCGCCTAATCGGGCGCGCGCTCCGAGACCAGCTAGTGCGGATAATCAGGCGCGGGCGCCCGCTCCCCGTCCCGGGATCCCAGAGACCCGCCCTCGAGGCCCCGGCTGACTGGGCGTGCCGGCCGCGCGTCGGGTGGGGTTGGGAGGAGAGGCGGGGCGCTGGCGTGGGACGGGGCGCGGGGAGGGCCTGCCCCTCCGCCCTCCGCCCTCCGCCTCGGGCCCTGCAGGCGGCCGAGGCTCCACCCTCTTCCTGGAGCCGGGTCCCGCTCCGAACTGCGCCCCGGGGCGGCGGGGAGGCTCGCCCCTCCGAAGGGTGCGTGCGAGGAGGGTGGGTGGAAGGGGTTCGTACTGTGGGCCGCTTCCGGGTGAACTGAGATTTCGGAAAAAGGGAAAACCCGGGAAGGTCAGCATTGCTTTAAAGGGCTCGGGCGGGGAACGGGAAGTTCCCGTGTCCGCAGAGCCTTTCGTCGCTTAGCGTTGCCCCAGTCAGACACGTTTGGGTGCGGTGTTGGAGCCAGTTTGGCAGGTTGGGCAGTGACGGAATGCCGATGCTGTTAACTTGGCTTTTCCTCCGTCCTCGGTAAGAAAGGATCAAATGAGTTCATGGAAAATGGAAGAGAACACGGTGGTACCTTAGGGGTTCAGCTTCAAGGAATATTTGTTAAGGATGTTCTGACATCCAGAAATGCTCTTTCTAAATCTTTTTATTGTGTGGGTATTAAAGTGAAAGCCATTAATTCTGTGAGTTGCAAACATTACAGGTAAAGCGAACAGAGTATGCCAGTCATTACATCAGGCACCTATGTTAGGAAGTTGGACTGTGGTGATTCACCATGGCTTACGGCTTGCCAAGGAAGAACACAGTGAAAACCATATTGCGGGGCAGCTGTTATAACGTGTAAGTATTTTCATCACTGTGAGCATTGACTGGGGGTCGGGAGTGTCCTTGGTAAAATAAAAGTACCGGAAGCCTTATGTTCCCCGTGAGATTCTGGGCTGGGCGTTTTCAGTTATCGAAATAGAGATTTTTTTTTTTTTTAAAGGGAGATGCCTTTTTATTTTTTTTTTTTTAAAGATCTTTACTTATTTGACAGACAGAGATCACAAGTAGGCACAGAGGCAGGAGGGGGGTGGGTGGGAGGAGCAGGCTCCCTGCTGAGCAGAGAGCCGGATGTGGGGCTCCATCCCAGGACCCTGGGACCATGATCTGCCAAGGCAGAGGCTTAACCCACTGAGCCACCCAGGTGTTCCTAATGGGAAATGCTTTTTTTTATTTTTTGGAAATGCTTTTAATAAGAATGTATAAATCATCTTACTTGGTCTTTACAACAAAGCAATACAAACTGAGGTTCGGAGAAGTGGGTTGATCAAAATCACACAGTCATGAAGTAAACAAATGACAGGGATGGAAGTCTGTGTTCTTACTCCGAAGCAATATCTACTACTGTCAACTACGTTAAAATTCCTCTGTAGAGAGTGTAAATCTACCTAAAAATGTCTTCGAGTCAGGTATATCCCCGGCCTTAGGATTTTTTTTTTTTTTTTCCAAATTATTTACTTGAGAGAGAGTGACAGGGAGAACGATCGAGTACAAGCAGGGGGAGCTATGAACTTTGCTCCCTCTCCCACCGTATCTTGTGTAGCCTAATGGGTAAGACCTCAGATTCTAGAGTCTGACTTTCTGGGTTCAAATCCTAAACCCATGAGCACAACAGCCTTGTGATCTTGAGCAAGTTGTTCTACTCCTGTTTCCTAATCCTTCAAATGAGCATAATAATAGCACCTGCCTACCTCACAGGGTTGCTGTGGCAATTAAAAGAGTCCATATATGCAAAATGATTAAAATAGTGCCCAGCATACAGTAAATGCTAGATAAAAATTAGGTGTTTTATTCCTCATCTTTCAAAATCAACATATAAGGATAAACCTCATTCTTTCATTCTGTGTATGTACCACAGTGTGTTTAACTAGGCTCTTCCTGATAGACATTAAGGCTATTTTATGAGATTTTTTGGACAAAGAATGCTTCAGTGAACATTCTTATGAATACATCTTTGTGTCCTTGTGACACAAAGCATTTATAAGAATTGTAGACTTCAAGTCCCTCCTTAAAGTTAGATGATGAAGTGGCAAGGAAGTTGGAGGAGGAAAACAAGTAGACCCATGTACAGAACACTCTCATTTCCCTGATTTGTACCAAAGCAGTCTTCTACCTTTCCTAGTGCATATGAACTCATATAGACTCTATGAGATGAGAAACGTGTAGTTGATATTTTAAATTTCCAAACTAGAACATATAAGACAATTCATTTGAAGTTCATGGTGATTATTTTTAGTATTATAGTTTGGGATTTCCTCCCCTTCTCCAGTTTTCTGAGGATTCTCTTGGTACTAGTGCTTCTACATAACTACTCCTAGGCTAAGTACCAGTTCTGGTTCTTTTTTTTTTTTTTTTTAAAGATTTTATTTGTTTATTTGACAGACAGAGATCACAAGTAGACAGAGAGGCAGGCAGAGAGAAAGAGAGGGAAGCAGGCAAGCAGGCTCCCCGCTGAGCAGAGAGCCCGATGCGGGACTCGATCCCAGGACCCTGAGATCATGACCCGAGCTGAAGGCAGCGGCTTAACCCACTAAGCCACCCAGGCGCCCCCCAGCTCTGGTTCTTAATTGACTTCTGAGTCTCTGTTTCTTTGTCTACCTGCATGGTGGTTATAAAGATTGAAATAAGATCACACTCTCAAAGCCTTTGTGTATGTCAAGCACTCTGCTCAGTGCTTGATATTCCCCCTTTCCCTTCCCAAATATGACCCTAATTGTGATCAGCCATAAAAGATTTGGAACATACAGTTCTTTTTTTTTTTTTTTAATTTAAGATTTTGTTTATTCATCTGTCAGAGGGAAAGAGCACAAGCAAGGGGAGAGGCAGGCAGAAGGAATAGCAGGCTCTCCACTGAGCAAGGAGCCTGATATGGGACTCAATTCCAAGACGCTGAGATCATGACCGGAGCCCAAGGCAGATGATTAACCGACTAAGCCACACAGGCATCCTAGAGCATACAGTTCTTAATCACATCCTCTTAAAAGAGATGGAAAGGTTGGATTGACTGTAGGGAGGCTATTTTTTTTTTTTTTTAATTTTTTTTTTTTTTTTTTTATTTGAGAGAGAGAGAGACAGTGAGAGAGAGAATGAGCAAGGAGAAGGTCAGAGAGCGAAGCAGACTCCCCATGGAGCTGGGAGCCTGATGTGGGACTCGATCCCGGGACTCCAGGATCACGCCCTGAGCCGTAGGGAGGCTATTTTTGAACAAAACTTCCTGCCATTAAAATTCGTAATTTTTCAATATAGCTCTACGTTAGAGTATATGTATGTATGTGTGTGTGTGTGTATATATATATATATATATATAACATTATACATTTATTTTTTAAAAGATTTTATTTATTTGACAGAGATAGAGATCACAAGTAGGCAGAGAGGCAGGCAGAGAGAGAGGGGGAAGCAGGCTCCCCGCCAAGCAGAGAGCCTGATGCAGGGCTCCATTCCAGGACCCTGGTATCATGACCTCAGCTGAAACCCACTGAGCCATCCAGGTGCCCCTACATTATACATTTAACGTAAGGCCGTTTCTCCTGGCTAAATTTGCAACTCTGGAAAATCCTGAAATCTCCCCATAAGCGAAAATGTCTAGTGGAAAATAGAACTGAGAATTAAGATGTCTTCTGTATTTCCCACAATAGATGCTCAGTAAATACTTTTGAATGAATTAATGAATTTTTGCTCCAGACAGGAACCTTGGGAACTTGCATGGCTTACAGAGACCTGGTACACGAACCTAGCCAACATCAAGTTGCCATTCTTGGGAGAAATTTCATTTGGTAGTCCTTTACACCTCAAAAAAACTAAAACCATTAAGAATACTCTACTCCCTTCTGCAGAATGTAAGTTCTGTAAAAGCTACTTTAGCAAATAGCAAATTTTATCTGTGTTATTTTGCTTATTATCAGAGAAATGCTTAAATATACTCATTCACACCATACCCCTCATCTATGTAGCCCTTCTTGTTTAGCATCGAAGAATGTGAATTTTGACATGTGATTCAATGTTCATTTTTAACAATATTATGTCTGGTGAAAAAGGTCCATTGGATTGCTCCATATATTTTATTTTCCAGCTATGAAACTTGAAAGGGAGTATGAAATGAAGCGCTTGAATCGCCTGAAATGTCAGGAGAATGTAGCTGAGGAAATTCAGCTTTCCCTAAGGGAAACGCAAATTGGTTTGAGAAGACCTCTTCCACCTAAGTGATATCATCTCGTAATTGAACCTGTACTCAGTGCTTTCCACATCCAAAGGCAATGAAGGTCTCCAGCTTTTTGCTGTGTGAAGTTGGGTGCAGACCTTCAAGTGTCCACTGGTGGACGAGCCAGCTCCTGTGGGTTGGTGGACAGCTCTGATGGATCTTCTGTGTTCCTGCCACTTACTTCTTCCTTTGTACCACACATGACAACACTGTAAGTAGATGAAAAAGTAGCTGGAATTAAGTCGTTTATGTGATTAGTCATTGTGATTTTTGTAAATTTGCACCAAGGGAGGAGGAAACTCCTTGTCAGAGATATTATTTTGAATTTGCATCTTTGAGACACCAAAAAGGAGAGAGAAAAAGTCCGTTTTTTTTTTTTTTTTTAAAGATTTTATTTTTCGGTAATCTTCATATCCAACATGGGGCTTGAACTCACAACCGTAAGATCAAGAGTTACAGGTTCCAATGACAGACCCAGCCAGGCATCCAGAGAAAAATTCTTCTATGGTAGACTAAAAAATTTTATTTGGTTAAGAAAAATTTTAGGTTTTATTTCAGTAACTCTTTAGTTTCCAATGTTCAGTTACACATCAATTACTATTCTCACGCCATACTTTATTTTTATCCATCTATCTATCTATCTCTCTAGGCTCCATGCCCAGTATGGAGCCCAGTGTGCAGCTTGAACTCACAACTCTGAGATCAAGACCTGAGCTAAATCAAGAGTTGGAGACTCATCTGACTGAGTCACCCAGGGACCCCTCTCATGTGGTACTTTTAAAGTGGCAAGTAGAACTTACTTTCTGCTTGTGTTTTCCCAAAAAATCGTCCTTTTGCTTTTGGTTAATTTCGTGTTGTCTCTCTGGGATGTCCTTGGAGCATGTGAAACACACACAAATATATGCAGATGACATGAAAATGCAAAGACCTAATTTTAAGGAAAATGGTTATTTAGAGAGAGGTTAGAGAATGGGGACTTAATAAGCTGAAAAATGTTGGACTAGCATAAACCAGTTTTCCTAGAATTTGAATCCAGCATGGCACGGTTCGATATGAAGGTTATATCTGAGAGGTGCCTGGGTGGCTCAGTCACGAAGTGTCTGCTGTGGGCTCAGGTCTTGATCCCAGGGTCCTGGGATCGAGCCTGCATCAGGCTCCCTGCTCAGTGGGAAGCCTGCTTCTCCCTCTCCCACTTCCCCTGCTAGTGTTCTTTCTCTTGCTATGTCTCTGTCAAATAAATTTTTAAAATCTTTAAAAAAATGAAAGTTATATTTGAGCACAATTTAGTGTTTGTTAGTTGAATCAGTAGGGGTTTAGCATCTTCTGTTATCTTAGTCTCGTTCCAAAAGGTCTCGTGGCCTTGTTGAGAGTTCATGCTTGACACTTGGTGGTCTTCTTCAGCTCTCAGCTTGGCTGCTTCTAGTGGTGTGACCACTAGAGAGTTGCTTTATGTCTTCAAGTTTCAGTTTTCTTTCATGTAAAACAGGAATATTACTGGTACCTACTACACAGTTGTCTTGAGGATTAAAAGGAAACTGGCCCACAGTGAGAATTATTCCAGTAGTTATTCCGGAAATCACTGTGAGCATCACTGCCTTTTTACTGCTGTCATCTCTGAGCATCAGCCTGACTCTGTTGACCTTTGTGGAGATCAAAAGTCTCGAATTTTCAAGAATTGGGTTTTGTTCTTGTCAATGTATATATACTCACCAGACCATACATGAGCTGATTTTTTAGTTCAAAATCTGGCCACTCTACCTATGGCATCTCCTGATTATTTCTGTTTAAAAAACGATAATCTCTGATGATCAGTTTGTCACTTTTGTCTTTTTTTTTTAGTAAAGATATTTTATTTATTTATTTTTTAAAGATTTTATTTATTTATTGGACAGAGAGAGATCACAAGTAGGCAGAGAGGCAGGCAGAGAGAGAGGAGGAAGCAGGCTCCCCACTGAGCAGAGAGCCTGATGTGAGGCTCGATCCCAGGACCCTGAGATCATGACCTGAGCCGAAGGCAGAGGCTTAACCCACTGAGCCACTCAGGTGCCCCATAGTAAAGATATTTTAAAGACAATATTTTGTTTATTTATTTGACAGACGGAGATCACAAGTAGGCAGAGAAGCAGGCAGAGAGAGAGGAGGAAGCAGGCTCCCTGCCCAGCAGGAAGCCTGATGAGGGGCTCAATCCCAGGACCCCGGGATCATGACCCAAGCCAAAGGCAGAGGCTCCAACCCACTGAGCCACCCAGGCACTCCCTTTGGTAAAGATTTTATTTATTCATTTCACAGAGAGAGACACAGCAAGAGAGGGCACAAGCAGGGCAAGTGGGAGAGGGAGAAGCAGCTTCCAGTTGAGCAGGGTGCCTGATGTGGTGCTGGATCCCAGGACCCTGGGATCATGATCCAAGGTGAAGGCAGATACCTAATGTCTGAGCCACCCCAGTGCCCCATCTTTTTTTTTTTTTTTAAGATTTTATTGATTTATTTGACAGAGCACAAGCACAAGTCTTGTCTTGCTTTACTGTTTATTTCCACACGGTTATGTATCTCTCTCTGATTTCTGTGTTATCATCTACACCTACTCTTTGATGTAGGTGCTCCTGTTTTTTCTGTGTCTGACCATCCTCTTTCTTGGTTTATTTATTTATTTTTATTACAGAGGAGCATATTCTCCAGTGGTTAGCTGAGAAAGGGTGCATGTGAGGAAATTTTTTTGAGGTCTTATCGTCCAAAGTTTGTATTTTATGCTCAGATTTCATTGTTGGATTGGCTGAGTGTAGAATTATAGGTTGTAAATAATGTTTCTTTAAAATTGTGGAGGATTTCTATATTTCTTTTTAGTTTTTGGTATTGTTAGTGAGCATTCCAAAGTCATTTTTACTTTGGATGCTTTCCCTAAAACCTGCTTTTTTCTCTCTGGAAGCTATGGCATCTTCTAGATCCCACTGTTGTGATAGGATTCATGGTGTAAGACTAATAATCCGATATAACATGGTCATGTAGAGCCCTGGATGTAGAGCAGCGCCACCGGGATTGAATGCTGGTTTCCCCGCTTATTAGGCTGTGTTGTCTGGGACAAATTATTTAACTTTCCTATGCTTTAGTTCCTTCCCCTGTAAAAGTTGGTAGTGATGGGGCACCTGGGTGGCTCAGTCGGTTAAATGTCCGACTCTCAATTTTGGCTCAGGTCATGATATCAGGGTCGTGAGATCTAGCCCTGCATTGGGCTCTGTGCTGGATGTGGAGCCTGCTCAAGATTCTCTCTCTGCCTCTGACCCTCCCCCAACTCATGTGCTTTCTCTCTTTAAAAAAAAAAAAATTAAAAAGTGGGTAGTGATAGTTGTGACAAGTAAATGAGTTAAGTATGTGAAGCACCTAGAACAGTGACTGGCACAGGGTAAGCACTAACAGATAGCAGTAATTACTCTTACCGGTACCTGTTGTGCTTGGTACTACACAGGCCCTTGCAATCTGAAAATTCATTGCCTTAAGTTGTGGGAAATTATATTAATTTTTTGGTACATATTTCTACTTTATCATTTTCTCAACACATTCTAGAAGTACTATTTATTTATTATGCTACATCTTCTGTACTGGTCTTCTAATTTTCTTTTCTTTCTTGTTTTCCAATCTTTCGTCTTTTGCTTCAGTTTCTGGAAGAGCCTCTGAGTTTTATCTTCTAACCATAATAAGTGTTTAATTTCTGGTCTCCTATTTTTTTCCTCTGAAGGCTTGCTCCTCTCTTTTTTAAAAAGTAACCTTTTTTATTCACGATTGCCTATCTTCCCTTAGCTCTCTGAGGACACGAAATAGATTCTTCTCCCTAAATTGTATGTGTTTCCTCAACACTGTTTTTCTGTTAATTTTTATTTCTGTCTTTCACATGAAGAGCTCTCCCAGTAATCCAGGTGTGACCATGTGTAACTTAAGGAAAAGAGGTGGCTTGGCTAATATAGGCCTGACTCAGGGGTCATGGAAGAAGTAGAAACCACAAGATGGTGCCATTGATTGGATGTGGTTGCCTGAGGGGATGTGGGTGAATGAAGGAGAGGAATTTAGGGCGAATTCCAGACTATGGGTTCAAGAAGGGAAGAATTGTCTTAGGTGTGTAGGAGCTATGTTAATTTTAGGTAAGTTGGTATTGGACGTTCTTGGTAGACTTGAGTGGTGGGTTTTACAGGGAGGAGTGGGTACGGGAAAGAAAGGTGAAACCATGGGTATCTTTGGGCTCATCAGGAGGAGTGCGAAGAATAAACAAGGAGTGGTAGTGAACATTCTGAAACTTTGGTTGGCATGTAGAAGACACATACCTTTAAGGGAAAATAGCTTAGGGAAACCCTCGGTGAATTGCATGCTGTATTTTATTTTTAATGAAAAATATTATAGTATAGAAATTTAACAATAAATAGCTGAAATTTTTGGAAGGAATCTTCATTTTTTTCAGTTGATAAAAATTGTCATCAATGAAAACATGGGGTCAGAAGAGGGGGAGAGAGAAGGGAAAGGAGAAAAGAAAAAACCCATATAATAAAATCTTAGATGTAGAAACTCTTTCAGTTGCTCTATTTATATCCTGTAGTCCTCACAATGACCCTGCAAGAAAGAAAGGACAATTACAAAGCAGAGCAGAGTTCTAACATCAGAGGGGGAAAGTTTGTGGACAGGGCTGGGCCAGGGTCTTGATGGGGCGGAAATTTCACCAATGGCTGACAGGGCAGCAAGCATAAAGGGAAAGAAAACAACTCTCCCTTTGTTCACTTCCTTTAAGTACTATATTTATATCCAGTGTAGAACAGATTTAGAGCTTTAGGTGTAGGGCATGGACCACCCAGGACTGAATACCAGTCCCACCACTTAGTAGCTGTGTCATCTCAGATAAATTATTGGGCTCTTGCTTTCCCTTGGTTTCTCTAGCCTCTTTTTATTGTGGTCTTAAGAATGGTTATCGTCTTTTCATTCCAGTAAATGGTGCAGTTTCTATTCTTTGATGTAGGCCAAAAACCCAGTGTCCCTTACTCTTTCCTCCCAGTTCAATCCATCTGCAACTCTTGTTGGGTCTGTCTTCAGAAAATTTCCCACATGTGTCCATTCTTTCTCCGCCTCTGTCACACTGGATAAGTGTGACACCATCTCTTGTTTGGAACACAGAAAAAGGCCCATAACTGATCTTCTTGCATTCGTCTTTGGCTTTCTTTTGTCTTCCCTTAGCAGCCATAGTGATTTTTTAAGGGCACTCATGCAAAGGCCCCTGGCTGACTCAGTCGGAAGAACATGGACTCTTGATCTCAGGATCATGACTTTTGAGCCCCACCATGGATGCAGAGATTACTTAAGAAGCAAACAAAACTTTAAAAAGTAGCATTCATATCATTGCCAAAAAAATCACCTCTCTCCCCCGAGTAATACACTTTCCTGCGACCTACAAGGCCCTAAGTTTGTTATTTGATACTTGCTTTCCTTTTGGACCTGTTCCCACTCATCTCTCAGTCCTACTGGGTGCAAAACATTAACCTAATCCTGCATCTGACATACCAGACTTGTTTCTGCCTTGGAACATTTGTACTTGCTTTTTATTTTCCCCAAGTTTGTCTTTCCTCAGACTGTCACAGAGATGTTTCCTAACTATTTAGGGCCCATTCAAATGACATCTCTGGAGGGAGGCTTACTATGACCACCCCCCACAACCCCCCACCCCTGATAAATTGGACTTTCCTTTTACTCAGTCACTTTCTGTGATAGCACCCTTTTATAATTCCTTTACAGCAATTATCTGCAATTATTTATTTGCTTACTTGTTTGCTATTTCTCCATGGTGTCTCTGTTGTCTACAATAGTATATACCCATAGTAGCCATTCTATTGATATTTCTTTAATGAATGAGCATAATAACCTTAAAAATTGTTGAAAAGGTGACACTTTTGTATATGTGCTGCTGAAGTGAGCATGAAAAGGTGTCTCTTTTGGAGAGAGTGATCAGATCAGATGATTCGACTTCTGCTCCCTATATATCCTTTCCTCCCTATATATCCTTTTTTTTTTTTTTAAAGTAGTCTCTAGAAGCATCTGGGTGGCTCAGGCAGTTAAACATCTACCTTGGGCTCAGTTCATGATCCCAGGGTCTTGGGATCGAGCCCTATGTAGGGCTCCCTGCTCAGCGGGAGACTCCTTCTCCCTCTCCCCCTGCTCCTCTCCTCTGCCCCTGTTGTCTCTCTCTCTCAAATTAAAAAAAAAAAAAAAAAGGTAATCTCTACACACAACGTGGGGCTTGAGCTCACAACCCAGAGATCAAGAGTCGCATGCCCTGCTGAATGAGGCAGCCAGGAGCCCCTTCCTATATATGCTTTGACACACATTTTTTTTTTTCAGTTTTATTGGGTATGATTGGATATACCATAAACTGTACATATTTGAATTACAAGGTAATGAGTTTTGACACCTGTGGGATCATCATCACGATCAAGGTAATGAACATAGTCATCCCCTCAAGAGTCTTCTTGTGCCCTTGTAATCCATCCGTTTTCACTGCTCTTCTTTCCTCAACCCCCACCCTGCATGCCCCCACCCCCACCCCTAAGCAATCACTGATCTAGCTGCGTTCTGGCACTATAGGTTAATTTGTGTTTTTGAGGATTTTAGATATGTGGAATCATACAATATGTACTTTTTTTGGGGTCTGGCTTCTTTTACTCAGCATATTGGAGAGTCATCCATGTTGTCGTACATGTGTTCCTTTTCATTGCTGAGTGGTTTTCCATTGCATGGATATCCTACCCTTTGTTTATCCATAACCTTGTTGACTGTTTCTAGTTCTGAACGCTTAGAAATACAGCTGCCTTGAGTGTTGTATGGGCACGTTCTTTCGTTTATTTTGAATGGAGCACCTCAAGGAGAGGAATGACTGGGTTGTATGCTTAACCTTGTTTAACCTTGGTTAACATGTTTAACCTTGTTCATTTCCAGATCCCTCATTTAGTTTTGAAGGAATCAGACGTTAGGTGAAGGATTTGTAACCTCCCTATGGTGACACAGCTTTAAAAGAGGTGGGATTGAGATGGAATTCTAGATCCACGTGAATTCTAAGTCTAACCTTTTTCAGAAGACTATGCTTGGGGCGCCTGGGTGGATGAGTTGCTAAGCGTCTGCCTTCGGCTCGCGTCATGATCCCAGGGTCCTGGGATTGAGCCCTGTATCAGGCTCCCTGCTCAGTCTGCTTCTCCCTCTCCCTCTCCTCCTTGTGTTTCCTCTCTCGATATCTCTCTCTGTCAAATAAATGAATAAAATCTTAAAAAAAAAAAAAGAAGACTATGCTTTGTCCATCTTTGGCCCAATGTCTGTAGCTTGTTGAGAAAGTGAATATTGGAAAATATGGCTGGTATGGGGCAAGTAGGTCCTTTACTAAAATTTGGAGTGAGAGTTGAGTTTAGCTCAATGGTTTTCCATGAAGGGTGATTTTTGCCTTCCTCCCCCTTCAGGACATTTGGCGATGTCTGTAAATGTTTTTGGCTAACTTAAATATAGGGTATCCTAAGGGCATCTAATGGGTAAAGTCCAGGGATGCCACCAGCTATCCTACAACACACAGGACATCCCCTGACAACAAAGAGATTTCCAGCCCCAAGTGTCAATGGTGTCAAGGCTGCGAGACCCTATTTAGCTGATTGGCTTAAGCTACTCAGGACACATTGCTGAAACAGAGGTTTGGGTCAAACTGCAGGGCTGAGAATCCTGAGGTGGGGGTATTTCCCCAAAAGAAATGCAGCCCATGACAAGAAGAGGAGGAATACTAGACAGCAATTAGCATGAGCTAGATGTCTCCAGTTCTCTTTTGGCTACTTACATTCAATCATACTCTTCTTTCCATATTATAAAACCTCAAATTATAAAATTCTCAAAATTGTATCGAGTTATACAACAACTCTGCATCCAGAATTTCAGTGGTCTTGAGTCTGGATCTTGCGACCAATGGCTAAATAATACACCATTAACCCTAACACAATTGATACACCATGATGGAGAGAAGACAGGATGGATACTTAAAAAGAAAAGGTTTGGCCCTTTAGTCTTTGAGGAGATCATGGGCCACAGACCTGGTGTTCTTTCTTCGGTATTTGGGGGCAGATGGCCAAGGGGTTGCTGAAACTATTCCAACTTCACTGAGTTATCAATCCACCATCAGGGACCTCAAGGTGAAATTCAGTTATAGTTTTCTTTCGCTTCATTTGGGAGACAAAGGGGAAGGAACCAGAAAATAGGGGCATTGATAGGGAAGTTTATGGATGTTTTCATTGTACTTCAGAACTGATATAACATATGAGAAGAACCTAGGAATCTTGGCTTACTTTATTTGGAATTATGGGCATCAAATAGTAGTCTTAATTGGTCCCTAGGGAAGGCAATGTTGCCAGCGTACCCGGAGTCTCAGGCTCTGTTTTTGAATTTTCTAGTAGGCTTCTGCCTTCCATTCATATCTCCTTTCAGTTTCAGTCCCTTTCCTTCTCCTTGAATTATCTGTCTTCACTCTACGGACTTGTTCTGCAGCTTGCAACTTTCACAGCATTGAAATGTGGGTGTTGTCACCTCCTTGGGCTGCAGTTGCAGGTGACATGTTTTTCTTATGTGGAATTACCTTTCTGTCACAGCAAATCCTCCCTAGTTCTAGAAGCAGACTTCCTCTCTCATGGTTTCAGAGATTGCTCAGTAGAGGACTATTTAGTGTTGGCATTTAGTCTCCCGCTATGTAGAACAGGTAAGATAAGCACAACGTGAACCCAACACACAACTGTATACTGGGCTGCCTTCCCTGCACCACCTCCTTCCCCAGAAGCTCTGTCGTATCAGAGCTCAAGTGTTCCCAGGAGGCTGACCATCAGAAAGCTAGCAGGGCAGTTTAACAACAGTGAAATTGCTTCACACAAGTCGTGGAAATAGCTAGCATGATTTCCTTCAATTTGAGAGGAGGTATATTTCCTAATTTTGGTTTTATTTTATCATGCAATCACATGACAAGTATATATATATCTTTTATCCCGTATGGCTCTCTTAGTATTTGAAAGAAATTTTCTAAGCTGTAACAAAAGGTTTTGAAAAACAAATCAGAAAATTGGAAGCAGGAGCAAAGGAGAATTTATTTATTTTTTGATACTGACATTGTTATTTTTCTGGGTGAGATGCAGCAGATGCTATTGATAATAATAACCAACACAATAGCTAATATTTATTGAACACTTCGACTGTTCCAGGCACAGTAGCTAGAAAATGTCAGATCAAAAAGCTGGAAGCTCAGACCAGATGCTTGCCACTGAGGCCTGGTTTTCCTGTAAAATGCAGATGCTTGAGCTCAGCAGCAGCCTTTATTCTGATTGATTTTGGCATGAGTACTAGGTGCATGGCCTCTGGCTTAGAAGTGGAGGGTGGAGAAAAAACACTTTTGATCCTTTTCAAACAAGGCTTGAGGGCTTAACCTCTGTTGAAAGTATATAAAGCATATAAAGAACCCTTTTCAGCATTACTGAAAAGTGTCTTGCTTTCTCTGCTCCTACCCTTCTTCCTGGGGGTAGTTGGGGCATGTGGTCAAGGATCTATTTTGCTTATATATTCTTTTAGGGAGGCTGCTATGAAATAGCTTACAACCTACAGCGAATGCTAGGTCATATTCCTTGAATTTAGGATCCTGCGTGTTTAACTCAGGTAGCTACTTCAAAATAAGAGTTGCTCAGCCGTGGGAATTAGGACGTTCCTCTCTTTGGCTCTTGTTCTTTCACAATGTCAGTCAACACCTTTTCTGTGCACCTGCTGCCTCATCTGAAAAGGCACGTGCGTTAAGGGTTTAGGAAGGTGAAGAAGAATGACCAGGATGTGACATATAGTTTGAGTGGCAGGAATAATATTTTAAACGAGTGGACCTTGTAAACTCTCATGATTTCATCTATTTTTCATGTATGGTATAGACCCCAGATTTGACTCTTGTGATCTTGCTTTATCATTTCCTAGCTTAGCCTCTGGAAGGTTGTTTAACTTCTATAAGTTTCTCCCCATTCCTGAGTAAATGAGGGTAATAATGGTACCTGAGTGATAAGATTGTTGGGAGGATTAACTGAGATATTTTTTTTTTCTTCCCCATCTTGGACTCTCCAGCTGGGGTCCTGTAAACTAGACAAAAAGGTTAATGAGGGAAAGGAAGTTTATTAACATGTCCATTGCAAATACACATGGGCACACTCAGAGATGAATAACTTAAAGAGGTGTTAGAATTTGGGCTTACATGGCATCTTAAAAGAATGAGAGAGAAGTGCCAAGACAAAGAAAAAGGAATTTGAGCCTGTAGGGGTAGCAAATTGTGGGAAGGCAAATATACGGGCAAACTAACTGTAGATAAGGCCTAGTTTTAGCAAGGTTTTTTTCTGTAGATTCCTCTGGGATAGATATCTCTGGGCTAGTAGGGTCTAGAGGAATCTCTTGGGGTTAGCTTCTGTCCTTCCTGGTAGAGAGGGAAAGAGAGACACCTTTATACATTAATGTCCTATTTTCAGGCATATAGAGGGAGGGCAGGGAGCTGTGCTTATATCTGCTTCTCAATTGTCTTCTGCTCAAAATAATCCTTATGTGAAAGTGGCATATTTTGGGGTGGCGTGTTCTACCACCCTGCACATATAGAGACCTATCACAGGACCTAGTACATAGGAAAGACTCAATACATGCTAGTTGGTTTTACTGTTATTATCACGGAAAATCAGAATCAGTTATTTCTCCAATGGCTGACAAATCCCATTAATCTTATCCATTCAAGATTTTCTTGTAATTCTAGGGGTCAAACACTCTGAAAAAAATTTTATTTTTCTTTTTTAAAGATTTTATTTATTTTTTTGACAGAGAAAGAGAGATAGTAAGAGAGGGAACATAAGCAGAGGGAGTGGGAGAGGGAAAAGCAGGCTTCCTGCTGAGTAGGGAGCCCGATGGAGGCACTTGATTCTGGGTCTCTGGGATCATGACCTGAGCTAAAGGCAGACACTTAATGCCTTAGCCACCCAGGCACCTCCCCCCCCCCAATTTTTTTTAAAAGATTTTATTTATTGGAGAGAGAACAAGAGCAAGAGCACAAGCAGGGGAGCAGCAGAGGTGGAGGGAGAGAGAGTCTGAAGCAGACTCTATGCCAAGCGCAGAGCCTGGGTGGATCTTGATCCCAGGACCCTAAATCATGACCTGAGCCTAAACCAAGAGTTGGATGCTTAGCCGACTGAGCCACCCAGGTGCCCCAACAGTCCATGAAAATTTATGGTTATAATCTCTCTCTCTCTCTCTCTCTTTTTTTATGGTTATAATCTTTTTTTCTTTTTTTAAGATTTTATTTATTTATTTTGATAGAGATCACATGTAGGCAGAGAGGCAGGCAGAGAGAGAGGGGGAAGCAGGCTCCCTGTTGAGCAGAGAGCCTGATGGCGGGCTCGATCCCAGGACCCTGGGATCATGACCTGAGCCGAAGGCAGAGGCTTTTAACCCACTGAGCCTCCCAGATGCCCCTTACGGTTATAATCTTTTTTTTTTTTTTTAAAGATTTTATTTATTTATTTGTCAGAGAGAGAGGGAGAGAGAGCGAGCACAGGCAGACAGAGGCAGGCAGAGGCAGAGGGAGAAGCAGGCTCCCTGCCGAGCAAGGAGCCCGATGTGGGACTCGATCCCAGGACGCTGGGATCATGACCTGAGCCGAAGGCGGCTGCTTAACCCACTGAGCCACCCAGGCGTCCCTTACGGTTATAATCTTAATAACATCTGATCTGACGAGCTGAGGCCAGAAAAGGTTGTTGGGAAAAGGACACAAATACTATAATAACTAGCATGCCACCTGTGCAGGTAAACACGTCTTTCCAGTTGATTCCAGGTGCTTCATTTTCCCTTCTGGTTATTTTATTCTGAAGGTGGAGGGGTGCTGTTTCAGGGTAAACACTTTGTCAGCCCGCTTTTCTATGTCCTGTCTTGGCCCGTCAGTTCTTCTCACGCCCTTACATTCCATTTTCTGCAGGTATCTCTTACCTGGAAGCTTTGGTATTTGTGAGTCTCCCTTATAAAAACCCAAGAACAAAGACAGTGATTGAGTCATCTCAGCAGTCTGGCACCTTAGAGTCATCAGGCTCTTATCACGTTTTAGGAGCTGCTTGAAATAACCACAACTTCGTCTGACTCTGTTCCTTTTTCCTTAATTATAAAACAGTAATTTGTGGCCATTTCAAAGGTATGACATAGTACCGAAAGTATAACGAAAAAAAATTCATCCATAATCCTACATTCAGAAGCAATCACTGAATTTTTGCAGTTGAATTTGGTCTCTTTATGTTATTATTATTTATTATTTTAAGTTTTTGTTTATTAAGTATTCTCTACATCCAATGTGGGACTCGAACTCACAACCCCAAGATCAAAAGTCCGATGCTCTTCTGACTGAGCCAGCCAGGTACCCCTCTGTGCTTACTATTTTAACATGGCTCGGAGCATTCTATCTGTACCTATCTATATCTTTTTTTTTGCTTTACCTTCTAATAACATTTCTCATTGTCAAAATATTTACATTTTAAATAGCTCCACAGAATCTTATTGTATCATAGTTTACTTAAATTAGTCTCACTTTGGGAATTTAACCACTGAACCACCCAGGCGCCCCTCACTTTGGGAATTTAAATTCCCAGTTTTCTTGATCTATAAATAGCAATGGTAATATAAATAAGAATGTATTTATAAATAACAATGCTGGGACATCTGGGTGGCTCAGTCTGTTAAGCGTCAGCCTTGGACTCAGGTCATGATCCCAGGGTCCTGGGATTGAGCCACACATCAGGCTCCCTGCTCAGAAGGGAGTCCGCTTCTCCCTCCCCTGCTCCCCTTGCTTGTGCTCTCTCTGTCTGTCAAATCAATCAATCAATCAATCAATCAATCTTAAAACAAACCAACAAACAATGCTATTATGGAATCATTTGCCCCAAATGAAATCATTTGCCCCAATAAATTTCTGCCAGTATTGAAGGTTATTTATGAAGACAGGGTTTTAGACTTACAGTGACAAAGGCTCTGTGACATAGTGCCAGACTTTTCCCTGAAAGTTTACATGAATTTTCAATCCTACCTACAGTATATGAGAATATACTTTCACTCAACTTTTATCAACAAGGAACATTCATCTTTAAGTTGTTTTCTTAGTGATAGACAACATGTATTATATTATTTTAATATACTTAAAAATTATTACTGATGTTGATTTCTATGTTTTTGTCCCCCTATGATTGTTAACTGCTGTTTTGTGAATTTTCTGTTCAAGTACTGGGCTGTTTTTTTTCCCTGCAAGGTGATAGCATTTTTATTTTTGAGGTTTGGCTTTAAAAAAAAAAATAGAATTAGGTTTTTTACCTTATGTCATGTAACAGTCTATTGTCTTACTGCCAATTTCCTTTAATTTTGGGTTGGATAAATAATTAATTTGGATTAATTAATAATAAATAATTAGTTTGGATTAAATACATAATTTCCTTTTGTTTTGGATCTATCTCACGAGTTTACCTAAGCTCTTGGAACCTATAGGATCTTTTTTTTAAAATATTTTATTTATTTATTTGACAGAAAGAGAGATCACAAGTAGGCAGAGAGGCAAGCAGAGAGAGAGATGGGGAAGCAGGCTCCCTTCTGAGCAGAGAGCCTGATGCGGGGCTTGATCCCAGAATCCTGGGATCATGACCTGAGCTGAAGGCAGAGGCTTAACAGACTGAGCCACCCAGGTGCGTCCCCCGCCCCTTTTTAAAGATTTTATTTATTTATGTGACAGACAGAGATCACAAGTAGGCAGAGAGGCAGGTAGAGAGAGAGAGAGAGGAGGAAGCACGCTCCTCACCGAGCAGAGAGCCTGATTCGGGGCTATATCCCAGGACCCTGAGATCACGACCTGAGCCGAAGGCAGAGCCGTAACCCACTGAGACACCCAGGCACACCCCCTTTTTTTTTTTTTCCTTAAAGTAATCTCTAGCCCAACATGGGGCTTGAACTCAAGACCCTAAGATCAAGAGTTACATGCTCTACAAACTGAGCCAGCCAGGCACCCTGGAACCTATAGGATTCTTTATGTCCTTAAAGCATCTAGATGTTTCCCCTTATACTAATTTTCAGAGTTTGCTGAACAATTCCTTAACCATGTTGAACTACCTTTCATTTTGGCACATTCCCTTCAACCTTTATATTCCTAGACAGAAGAGTCTGGCTTTTCTTTTTTCTTTCTTTCTATCTTTATTTATTTGACAGACAGAGATCACAAGCAGGCAGAGAGGCAGGCAGAGAGAGAGGGGGAAGCAGGCTCCCACTGAGCGGAGAGCCCAATGCGGGGCTTGATCCCAGGACCCTGGGATCATGACCTGAACCAAAGGCAGAGGCTTTAACCCACTGAGCCACCCTGGTGCCCCGAGCCTGGCTTTTCAGTTGGTTTTCTTGAAGAGTATCTTTCACCTTTAAATCTATTTGCAGAGAATAGAAATACAGGAGATATTTCCTGTGATTTGTATAGCTGGATCTCAGAACTAAGGTGTATATATGTGGCACAGATTCAGGTGCATTTTAAGCTTGTTGAGTACGTGAGATAAATTGAGAAATTAAGGATTAGTTGGTTTGTTTTTCCATGTTTATTCCAAATTGTGGTATTTTATACGTCAGCTATGTTTAACTGATAGTTTTTTCAGAATGATTCTGTTATTGACTGCTTTCATTGCTTCCCATCGATGTGTTCAAGGGAAATGACAATAGGCTGAGAATTAGCCTAGGATTTTAATCCTAATGTTAACTGACTTGTCTAATAACCCTGGACAAATCATAGGACCCTAGTAGGCCTTTGTTTCCTTATCTGGGAAGCAGGAATGGTAGTAGTTACCTCTTAGAATGGATGTGAAGATTGAATGGGATCTCATGAACTGCTTCACTAACTTAGGGTATAAATTTGGACATTCCTTTTAAAAATTTTTAATCACTTGAATCCCTACATGCCAATTACATTTAGGATCCCCTATTGAAAATCTCCTTTACAATTTTTTTAAAAGATTTATTTATTTATTTTAGAGAGACAGAGAGATTGTGAGTGGGGAGAGGGATTGAGGGAGATGAAGAGGGAGAATCCCAAGCAGAATTTGTGCTGAGCATGATCCCAGGACCCTGAGATCATGACCTGGAGCTGAAATCAAAAGTCTAATGGTGAACCAACTGAGTCACCCAGGGGCCCCTAAAATCTCTTCTACAAACTACAAGAGCTCCAGGAGCTTACTCTTTCAAGGGAGTTTCCTTCCCAGGATGGGGACAAACTGGGAAAAACCTGGCACCCACTGGTAGGCCCTGTTTGCAGCTGCTGCTGCTTTGTTGGGACCTTTTCAATCAATTGTTTCCACCCAATCAGATGGTCTGTTGTGCACTGCTGCCTTGCCCCTTCTAGTCCAGATCTTTGCATACAACATGGCGGGGCTGAAGCTTGACCTCTCAAGGTTACTTTTTTTTAGGTTATATCCACATACTCAGTCACTGTGCCCTGTATCATCCTGTGATGTCTGTGCCAGGGTGACTTGATCTAGAGGAAATTGTCAGACACCCCTTGCTTTCATGGTGGGTCACTGGACTTTAGTATCTTTTCCCGACAGTGGACCTCAGTTGAAACCATCCTAACTCATTTGAGAAATTCTGATAGCACTTTATTTCAAAGGGTAAGAGTCCAAGGTCACTTTCCCTTTCAGGAAGCTCCGAACATCCACTATGCAATGGAGCCCCTTTCTTCCCAGCTATCAGAGCTGAGTACCAAGCAAAAGTTCCTAGCAGGTCCTTGATGATGAATGTCTCATTAAACTCAAATTTGGTTAACTAAGAAGGGCCTTTGAGTGACTTCCAGGAACAAAGAGGGTCTGTCAAAGGCCTTTTGACATTATCCAGACAGAAATAATGTGACAACCTTCTCTCACTAAAGTAAAAACCAAAGAAAGTTCTGCTGCACTAGACACAGACACGTATGTGTGAAGGACCCAGCATACCGTCACCTAGTAGGTGTTTAGAAAATGTTCTGTCTTCCTCCTCCATTCTCCCTCAGCTCTACCACATCTCTGCCCCCTTCAGCTGGAAGCGCAAAGCTTTCCAAAGACCTAACTCATTCCTAACTGTTCATTTCTCTGCTGAGCTTTTCACTGATACAGCACAGGTGGTTTTGGGTTGTCTTCTTCTTCTCTTTTTTTTTTTTTTTTAAGGATTTTATTTATTCATTTGTTTGTCTATCAGAGAGAGAGAAAGAGAGAGCACACAAGCAGGGGGAGCAGCAGGCAGAGGGAGAAGCAGGCTCCCCACTAAGCGCAGGGAGCCTGCTGCGGGACTGGATCCCAGGATCCTGGGATCATGACCTGAACTGAAGGCAGATGTTGAACTTACTAAGCCACCTCGGCACCTCCTGGGTTGTCTTCTGACAGACTCACCAAGCTTGGTGTAAATGGCTGGCTTATTCTTGGACTTGAATCAAGAGTTGGTGGCAGTAGGTCCTCATACTGACCTCTGACGGCTTCCAGTGAGTTTCTACGTTCAGAGCTGCTTTTACAGTGTCTTTGCCTAAGCCAGTTTATGCTCTCCACTTTCTTCAAATAGTCAGATTTTTCTTAAAGATTTATTTCTTTATTTTAGTGGGGGAGGGGCAGAGGGAGAGGGAGAGACTCAAGCAGACTCCCTGCTGAGTGTCAAATACCCGGTTCAGTCTCACAACCCTGAGATCATGACCTGAGGCAAAACCAAGGTTTGGAAGGTCAACCAACTGAGCCACCTAGGTGTCCCTCAAGTTGTTAGATTTTATTTCACATTTGTATTTTATTTGTATTTTTTCAAGATTTTGAGAGGGAGACAGAGAGCACAAGCAGGAGGGGCAGAGAGGGAAGCAGACTCCCTGCTGAGTGGAGAGCCTGATGTGGACTTGATCCCAGGACCCCAGGATCATGACCTGAGCCAAAGGCAGATGCTTAACCAACTGAGCCACCCAGGTGCTCCTTAATTTGTATTTTTATATAGCAAACATGCTCAGAGCATTTTGTCATGGAAAAAAATTTGCTAATCCAAAAATAAACAATGCATAGCTAATATTCCTCTTAAGACATGTAGAGGTGTTTTATAAAGTGTACCTTGTCACCAACCATTACACCATAAATAAACTTTCTGCTCTCTGTGAGAAAGGGTGTGGCATCTTCTCTTTTGTAGGTTTAGTTTCATGGAACCATATTTTCCTTGTCTGGTTTTCCAATGAAATGTGTGTCTGTGTGTTTAAGACAAAGAGAAGGGCCCCTGGGCCATTGCGGTCAGAGGCTGGCCTCAGACTATCCCCAGCCTTCAAGACAAGCTCTTTATTACATTCTCTTCCAGAATTCCCAGACCTCATCACGAGACCCAGGGGTGTGGCATCTCAAAGCCGACTCTGTTCTCCAAAAGAAAGTGACAGCTTCCTTGTATTATTTTGGGTACTGAAATGAGTTTTCACATGTTCGATGAAACAATTCAGGTGCTTAATACCATATTATTCTTACAGGTTGTTTAATTACTGGCTTCAGATACAAATTCTAGTAGAAAAAGAAGGCAAACTGAGGGGTGCCTGGCTGGCTCAGTCAGTAGAGCATGCAACTCCTGACCTCAGGGTCCTGAGTTCAAGCCCTAGGTTGGGTTTGGCGTGTACTTAAAAAAAAAAAAAAAAGGAATCAATAAAGAAGAAAAATTGAGACCAATTCTGAAGCACTCCTGAAATGATCGATCCTTGCTCCCTCCTGAAATTTTCTTAACTGAACTTTTGCTTTAATATTTTCAACAGAAATGTTTTGCTAATGCGAGGGGGAGTGGCTTTGGCTTAGCGCCTTTGTTTTTTCCAGTTAGCCTTCCTCCCCACAAAGCATTGCATCCTGGTTCTTTGAAATCCCCATTGAATTTGGACAAATTACGTCTTGGCACTCAACCCATTTTCCTGGAACACAATGTGATGCTGACGACACAGCCCAGTCACTCCACTTGACAATAAATTTGCTTGTCTCATTTCACTTGAATATTCAGTGGTGAGTAAGAACAGAAGTGGAAAGCCTTACTTACTGCAGTTTATTATATGTTTCATGCCCATGATAATTACTTTTATAATGCCATTCATGAATGCATTGATCAGATTAGGCTGAATCACCTGGCTGGCCAATAAGCATTGGAATGATTCTCCATGCATGACTTGGTTGCATTATTACAAAACGTGGCCGAGACCTGCCCAGCCATCGCGGCAGACGTTCATTTGTGATGCTGCCTTAAGGAGATGAAGAGATGAGAGCCAACTGTTCCAGCAGCTCAGCCTGTGCTGCTAACAGTTCAGAGGAGGAGCTGCCGGTGGGACCGGAGGCACATGGGAACCTCGAACTCGTTTTCACAGTGGTGTCCGCCGTGATGATGGGCCTGCTCATGTTCTCCCTGGGATGCTCTGTGGAGTTCCAGAAGCTCTGGGCACACATCAGGAGACCCTGGGGCATTGCTGTGGGACTCCTCTGCCAGTTTGGCCTCATGCCTCTCACAGCCTATCTCCTGGCCATCAGTTTCTCTCTGAAGCCCGTCCAAGCTATTGCCGTTCTCGTCATGGGGTGCTGCCCTGGGGGAACCATCTCTAACATTTTCACCTTCTGGGTCGAAGGAGATATGGATCTCAGGTAAGGTACACTAAGGAAGCCCGGAAGTCTCCCCCAATAGCCCTGACACCTTTGTGTTTAAATTCTGCTGATCTTTAGGTAGAGGTTCCAGTGGGTAGTATTTTATGGAGTCCAGTCCAGGAAAAAAAGAAAGGACTTTCCTTTCTGAGCTTAAAATGTGCTGGGCTGTGATCATCTGCTGTGTTACTGGCAGTTGCTTCCCTGAGTAGTAGGGCTCGGTTCATGTGTAATAGTGGAGGCAGGTTTCCTCCTCCCCCGATGGCCCGTCCTAGGCATGAACTCATTCTCGCCCACACTGGCAGTGTTAATAGTCTTGGTTCCTAGTCTCCCAGGACATAGGCTGAGCATCCCAGAAAGCTCACGGCAGGGGTCTCTTTAGTGGTGGTGGGAGTGGTGGTGGCAGAACCGGAATGACACCCCTGTAGCTCTAGTCAGCAGGTGTTACCTTTACATCTATTTTATGAAGCAAGTATTTGGGGGCACTGGGTAAAGGAGCTTTTGGGGTATGTGATAGACATAGCCTGTTTTAAGTGCTCCTGGAGTTAGTTGAGTTGACCTGGGGAGCAACATAGAGACTTTTATGACTGAAAATGTTCTTTCTTGTTAGTTTGCAGACTAAACATTCACCATTAGCGTCTCATTCTTTTGGGTTAAGCCAGGGACCTTACCCAGTTGTGTAAATAAATGCTCTCTGGGAGACACTAGTCTTTATTATTCATGTATACTTTAATGAGGAATTACTCACATATCTTTGGGAGTACCTTTTTTGATACTGAAAAAAGGGCATTTGAAGAAAGAATAGAGAGAATGTTTGGGTGGCTCAGTCAGTCAAGCATCTGCAGCCTTCAACTCAGGTCATAATCCCAGGTCCTGGGATCAAGCCCCGAGTTGGGCTCCCTGCTCGGTGGAGAGAATACTTCTCCCTTTGCCTGCTGCTCCCCCCATTTGTGCTCTCTCTCTCTCTCTGACAAACAAACAAATAAAATCCCTTTTTTTTTTTTTTTAAAGAAAGAATAGAGAAGGCACAGTTGGGAAAATAAAAGCAAAAAAACAGTGGTCTTTCTAGATTCTTTGTTTACTTACGAACTGTTTCACCTCCTACGCAAGGGGAGGATGAGTTATGAATGTAAATCTTTGCTCGATGTGTATGTCATGTAGTTGAGATTTATTACGCGCTGCATGGTGAATCCGAGGTGCTGGTGGTGCTGGGAGTTGGCATCAGTGGAGCAGCTGCAGGTCTGGGCTTCCAGTTCCCTGCACGTGCTGAATGCTTAGCAGACAAACTGTTTCACCTGTGAATTTTAATGGACTCATTCCACGCGGAAGAGTTAATTTTCATATGACAGTGCTTTGACTTACCCACTTATTGGGGGTTTGAAAAGAATCACTAATCCAAAAAAATACATTAATATGCACTGCTAATGCTGATTACATAAAGTTGATCATTAACATGAAAATTGGAAGATGAAAAGTATTCTTTACGCAGTCTACATATCAGTGGTAAGTTGTGAGGCCTAAATATTCTTGGAAAGGAAAAGGACATTGTACAAATTGAGTGAGTATGTTGTGAGGCATGAAGTAGGTGCTTTCTGTACTCTTTCTCTTCTTTCGTGGTTCGTATAATAACTTTGTAAGTGACCCTTTCTTATCCTGAGTGTTAACAGCTGAGAAAATGGGGACTCAGATTGGTTAAGGAGTTTGCCAAATGCTACAGCCAAGTATGGAAGAAGGCAGATGGGAATTCACATCTGTTTCTCATCACCCTGCAATTTAGGCATTTTCTTCCATGCCATTTATTAACACAATTCAATCTTCTGTTCTGAGTAGGAGCATAAATCTTAAAGCAGTGTTCTCAAACACTTCTGCTCTGGGAAAGAGAACATTTATTAACTTCATCTTTTATTAGTCGACATTGTAATAAAAGTACCAGTGAATAGGAAGTCTATAAAAGATAAAGCTCATTTTACTTCCTTTTGCCAACTCTGTCCTTAATTAGCTTCATGTTAGTCAAATTATTTAACCTATAAACCTCATCTCCTCATTTGTAAAATGGGTTACAATTACCTATTCCCCACAAGACTGTATTTTAAGGAGGAAATATACATTCAGGGTGCCAGGCACATGGTAGATACATAATAAATATTAACTACTTCTCCCCCTTTTTAGAAATTTTGATTGTGAATCTCACAAACAAAAAATAAGCAAAAAACAAAACAAAACCAAACCCTGTAAGAAACGAAATTTTAAAACGGTGACTAAACATTAGATTTTCAAAAGCTTATTGATACGAGTAACAAAAATCTTTTTTTTTTTTTAAAGATTTTATTTATTTATTTGACAGAGAGAAATCACAAGTAGATGGAGAGGCAGGCAGAGAGAGAGAGAGAGAGGGAAGCAGGCTCCTTGCCGAGCAGAGAGCCCGATGCGGGACTCGATCCCAGGACCCTGAGATCATGACCTGAGCCGAAGGCAGCGGCCTAACCCACTGAGCCACCCAGGCGCCCGACGAGTAACAAAAATCTTAATTCTCAGTGAAAATTGCAACTAGGAGAAAATTCAGTGCTCTTGATTGAGTGTCCAAGTTCATTACATTTCTTCCCACTTGATTACCAACAAAAATAACTTTCAAGACCAAAAAAAATCGGATAGTCCTTTGTAGCAATTCTGTTTTCATGCTAGATAAAATCCATAGAACTTTAGAAGAACATCTTTGTTTCACAAAAGAGGAAATTGAGGTCTAGCTTTGTGCAGATCGCCCAAACATACATGCCTGGATTCTGTACTTCATTCAGTCCACCTGTAGTTCTCCTGGTGTTCACCCCAAGCAGGGCGTTTCAGAATCAACATGTATAAACCAGTTTCTGCATTTTACGTGTGAGATGGTAACACCCTCGCTGTCCCAGTCACCTGGGCTCATCACCTAAGCATTCCCCTGTGGCTCCTTTCATTCTTCAGCTCATTCACTCAATCCGATGTCTAGACCTGTGGCCCATTCTCACTTGTCACTCACAGCCAGTGCTTCCTTCTCCTCTCCACTGCCAGTTCCTTAGGGCAGGCCCTCATAATTCCTTTCCTGGCCAATTGCAGCATCTTCACAGTCTTCTCGCCATCTTGGGTCTCTCCACCATGGTTTTAGAGTATGTGGATGAGGCAGTTCTGGGGTCAGACTGTCTATATTTAAATCCTGACTTGGTAACTCTTTCCTGTAACTGGAAATCATAACACTTTCATATGGTATTGTAAAACAGAAATGGACATGTTATGCATATAAAGGCTTCTCAACACCTAGAGACCTGGATAGACATTAAGCCAGGTATAACCTACTTCTCCGGGTTTATTTCCCAATAAGCACAAACTAGTCTCTAGTGAAAATGGACTACTCACTGTTCTCTGAACATATCCCACACTTTCCCAACTTCCATTCCCTCAGCCTAGAATGCTTATTTGGTCCCTTCTAGTCATAATATTATTCTTCATTATAATTGTTCTGGAAAGCAACAGGCTGGTGTATATATATGAAGAGCCTAAAAAATTACCCTGTTCCTGGACTGAGGTCAGCTCATCTTGGCTAGGTTCTTTTACACGTGTGGGGACTGGATAAATGTAGATTTGTCTTGGATAGTCTCATCTGGGACTACTGGATTCTCTTCCAGAGGTCTCTCATTCTCCAGCAGGCTAGCCTAGACCTGATCATATGACAGAAGCAGGTTCTGAAAAAGAGGAAGCATACAAGGTCTCTTGATATCTGGGCTGGAAACCAGTTCATTATCATTTCTACCGCATCCCATTGGCCAGTGCATTTTGCAAGACCAGCCCAGATTCAAGGAATGGAGAGGTAGTTTCTGCTTCTTGATGGGTGAGCTGCAAGGTCAAATTGCAGAGGGCGTGGCTAAGAACAGGGTCTTTTTTTTTTTTTAAAAGATTTTATTTATTCACTTGACACACAGAGAGATCACAAGTAGGCAGAGAGGCAGGCAGAGACAGAGAGGAGGAAGCAGGATCCCCACTCAGCAGAGATCCCGATGCAGGGCTCGATCCCAGGACCTCAGGACCATGACCCGAGCCGAAGGCAGAAGCTTTAACCCACTGAGCCAGCCAGGTGCCCCAATTGGGGACCTTTTTACAATCTACTGTACTAAAGATGGACAGAATTCTTGCCTTTGAGGGTAGGACATGAAAACTTGGATTTGGCATTATGCTGTAATGGTTAAGTGCACCTTGGGGCCAGCAAGCAGAGCTGTCACTAACTGGGTCATCTTGGCAGATTATATAAATTCTTTATGCTTCAGGGGTGCCTGGGTGGCTCAGTTGGTTTAAGTGTCCAACTTGACTTCAGGTCATCATCTCAGGGTTGTAAGAACTAGCCCCGCCTTGGGCTCCACGTCCAGTGTGGAGCCTGCTTAAGATTCTCTGTCTCCCTCTGCTCCCCCTCCTCACTTGTGTGCTCTCTCTCTCTCTAAAAACAAAAACAAAAACAAAACAACAACAACAAAACTTTATGCTTCAGTTTCCTCACTTTTAAAATAGGGGGAAGCATAACCTGCCTCATGGGTTGTACTGAGGGTTGAATGAATATACATGAAGTGCTTAGAATCTCAGCAGGCACGAAATGCTATGCGTTTTTGTATGGGGCCGGCAAAAGAGCACTGTGTCAGGGTCTGTATTTTCGTCTCTGCTCAAGAAGCTGTGTGACTTTGAATAATTGCTTCTCTGGACTTCAATTTCCTCTTTCGTAGAATCAATGCATTAGACTCTCTGAGGTCCTTTTAAAATGTACAGAACATAAAATGGACCATTTTAATCATTTTCAAGGGTACAGTTCAGTGGCATTAGTCCACTGCCATTGCTATGGGTCAGCAGTGGCTGTGTCTCCATAGTTCTTATCTTCTCAGACTGAAACTCTGTACTCCTTACAGGACAAGCCCCTTCCCCTTCAGACCCTGTCAACCACGATCTCCCTTCTGTCTCTTTGAATTGGACTAAATGTCTCATCTAAGTGAAATCATACAATATCTGTCCTTTTCTATCTGACTTATTTCACTTAACATAATGTCTCCAGCCTGCATCCATGTTGTATCATGTGTCGGAATATCCTTCCTTTTTTTTTTTTTTTTTAAATAAAGATTTTATTTATTTGGCAGACAGAGATCACAAGTAGGCAGAGAGAGAGGGAAGCAGGCTCCCTGCTGAGCAGAGAGCCCAATGTGGGGCTGGATCCCAGGACCCTGGGATCATGACCTGAGCTGAAGGCAGAGGCTTTAACCCACTGAGCCACCCAGGCGCCCCAAGAATATCCTTCCTTTTTAAGGCTGTATATTGTGTGTATACATCCCGTGTACACATACGCATGTGCAGATCACCAGATCCATTCAGCTGTCCACGGACACTGCATTGTTTCCATCGTTTGGCTTTGTGAATAATGCTGCTGTGAGTGTGCATATCTGTTAGAATCTCTGCTTTCTATTCTTTTGGGTATAAAGCGCAGTGGATCTGAGGCCTTTTTAAGTTTTAAGTATTTTGGACAATGGGAAAAGAAAAGTAGTTTGTAAAGTCTGTGTTCCTCGCCCCCCACCCCAGTTTTCAATCTTCTTTCTGAAACTGTTTGACAGAGATGCCGGCCCTCTCTGTTCCCATAGCACCAAATATGTCTACTACTACTTCTTTTTTTTAAAGATTTTAGTTATTTATTTCACAGAGAGAGACAGCAAGAGAGGGAACACAAGCAGGGGGAGTGGGAGAGGGAGAAGCAGGCTCCCCGCTGAGCAGGGAGCCCCACTTGGGGCTTGATCCCAGAACCCCAGATGTCAATGACTGAGCCACGGAGGCCCCCCCCCCCAAATATGTACTGCTTGTTATCTGTAGGAGGGCATGGCACGCCCTGAGTAATTCCTCTGCCTGCCCCATGACTTCTGCAGTCTCCTCGAGGGCTGGCTCACCTCTGCATGCTCAGTGCCAGCCTGGTGGTGGAAGGGCTCCACAAATGCCAAGTGAACAACTGAAGGGAACTTTCTGATTGCCTGTGTGTGATATAGAAACCCCTCTGGAAATGCAGTCTGTTTACTGGTATGACTCAGGACCATTCCCACTGTTTTTAGTTCGACAACTTTTGATATTCGAGGTTCATTCTTCCCCAAAGATGTAGTTGTGTCCTGGAGCCTGAGGGGTTCAGTGGCCAGTTTTGGTTTTTGACCTTTAAAGTAGCTCTTGGTCCTTCAGCAGACACCTGAAAAATAGAACTTTGGATTCTTCAGGTCAGGCTGACATGGTCTGGTAGGGAACTAAAGATCATCTTAGGAGACAGAACTTCGGGGCGGGAACTTCAGAACGGCTCAGTTGGTTAAATATCTGCCTTCGGCTCAGGTCATGATCTCAGGGTCTTGGGATGGAGTCCTGCATCGGGATCCTTGCTCAGCAGGGAGTCTACTTCTCCCTCAGCCTCTGCCTCTGCTCCCCCCTCTGTGCTCTCTCTTTCCCTCTCAAGTAAATAAATAAAATCTTTAAAAAAAAAAAAAAGAGACAGAACTTTGATTGAATCCATGTGACTCTGTGCAATTTTTCCTAAGTCTCTGTACCTTCATTTCCTTGCCTATGCAATGGAAATAATGCCTACACATATGGTGGGGTGCCTGAAAGGTACTGTCAGTTTAGCATTTGACTCTTGGTTTCGGCCCAGGTCATGATCTCAGGGTCCTGAGATTGAGCCCTACGTCGGGCCCCTAGCTCAGCCCAGAGTTGGCTTAAGACTGTCTCTCCCTCTCCCCACCTCTACCTCTACCCCTCCACACTCCTAAAATAAATAAATAAATCTGAAAAATACTTATCCTATGGTTACTGTATAGATGAAAAGGGAACATATACCTAAAAGCATGAGGTATAATACTTAGCAGGTGGTGCTCAACAAATGCTAGTTATTGTTATGGAGAGGCAGCAGACAGGAGTAACGTTTAGATTGGGGGATAGAAAACCTGGCCTTGAACTCTTTTCTAAGTCCAAGTTGGTTGACCTGAGCTGATAGCCTACTCCATGTCCATTTGCCTAGCCACATGGTTTTTAGTTTTTTTCCAGTGGAGAAGGAAGTGTGTACTTTCATAGTTTGAATGTTAGAATTCCTAATTTTATTAGTTTGAAACAAAAACAACCTTTACATAATTTAAATCCAATTGCAAAATGGTATACTTATAGACACTGTGTTTTCATATACTGCATATATATGTCATTTCCTTGTTTTAATGGAGGGGCAGGATTTACCTGTTTGTCCAGACTTGCTGAAGCTGTCTCATTCTCTGTAATAGTTTTGGGAGGGTGATACCATTCTTCTCAGCGCAAGTGGAATCTTGTTATACTGAAGTCAGCTTTTGCCAACAGTTTCCTAAATGTGAACAGCCCAGAGACCCAGTTAGCCACATCCTCCATTTACGCTACATTGGGATTTCATGGCAGTAAAAGGAAAGGTGTGACTTCCACTGTACTCACACATGTTCGCTGTGTGCTTTTACAGCTTTGTGAGTATTTCTTTCTTTCTTTTTTTTTTTTTAAGATTTTATCTATTCATTTGAGAGAGGGACAGAGAGACAGAGAGCACACAAGCAGGGGAAGGGGCTGAGGGAGAGGCAGAAGCAGACTCCCCGCTGAGCAGGGTGACAACATGTGGCTCAATCCCAGGACTGGAGATCATGACCTGAGCCCAAGGTGGACGCTTAACTGACTGAGCCATCCAGGTGCCCCATTTTTTAAAAAGATTTTATTTACTCATTTGAGGGACAGAGAAACAACTTCATGGGTATTTCTAAACCGTCGGCAGAGCACCATCTATCAAGCACCATGGGCTTGAACATTTGTGTAAAGGACAGAAGCAGAAACCTACGTAATCAGGGATAAAGAATCAGTCTGATAGAAATCTCACATTTCCTTCCCACAGTTATGAATCTTGCCTCTGCCGTTTGTGCCAAAGCAATTCAGTGGGAAAGTGCTATGCAACTTATCCAAAAGTTCAAGATTAAAGCGATGTAATGTGGAATTTCTTTCAGGACTTAGTAGTATCAAGAGCCAAGGAATGTGGCATTATCATAGGCTAAGAATCTGGAAGAGCTTCCCTTATACCCTCTTCGTGGATAGAGTTTTGAGAGTTGTGGCAAACTGCTTTTCTTCCTTTCTCTGTTCTCTAGGTAGGAAGAAGTCTGCTCCAAGTAATCTTTCTTAATAGGATAAAATAATTTTAAACTTCATATAGAACAAAAATATATGCAAAAACTGCTAAGAAAAGTTTGAAAAGAAAAATTTAAGTGGAGGGGCACCTGGGTGGCTCAGTGGATTAAAGCCTTTGCCTTCAGCTCAGATCATGGACCCAGGGTCCTGAGATGGAGCCCCTCGTTGGGCTGTCTGCTTGGCGGGGAGCCTGCTTCTCCCTCTCTCTCTGCCTGCCCCTCTGCCTACTTGTGATATCTGTCTGTCAAATAAATAAATAAAATCTTTAAAAAAAATTTAAGTGGAAGTATTTGCTCTAGTATATGTGAAAACACACTATGAAAACAATGTGATTAGGAGTCTGGTATTTGCTTAGGAAAAAGATACATTGAATACTTTTGGACATTTAACATATAAGGAGGTTGGCGCTTCAATTTACTGAAAATTACTTATTTAAAGAATAGTATTGACATACTTGCCCCTCAATATAGAAGACATAGGTTAGCCTCAGACCTTCCACCATATAAAAAATAAATGTTAAATGAGCTAAAAATATAAATATATCAACCTGTAAAAAAGTAAGAAGTGGGGACAATATTTGAATACCCTTAGGATAGGAGGAAATCTTTAACAAGAAAATCTCAGAAGCCATTAAAAAAATGGACAGAGGGCGTCTAGGTGTCTCAGTCTTTAAGTGTCTGCCTTTGGCTCAGGTCATGATCCTGGGGTCCTGGGATAGAGCCCGGCATCAGGAAGCCTGCTTCTCCCTCTCCCACTCCCCCTGCGTGTGTTCCCTCTCTCGCTGTTTCGCTCTCTGTCAAATAAATACAATCTTTTAAAAAAATGGACAGATATGAGTATCTCAGTGTATTGCCATGAGTGTCGTCAAAAATATACAATAAGTTTGCAGAAGCTATTTGTATTATACATGATAATACATACTCTAATTTTAAAAGAGCTCCTACAAGCAGAGAAGAAAAAGTCAGACAAACAAAGCTGTTTACAGAGGACATCCAAGAGGTCAGTAAGTATGAAAGAAAGCACAAGCTCATAGAGGGTCACATATATAATAAAATAACAGGTGTATTTTTCTGTTTTTTTTTTGTTCGTTTGTTTTGTTTTTTAAGATTTTATTTATTTATTCAAGAGAGAGAATGAAAGAGAGAAAGCATGAGAGGGGGGAGGGTCAGAGGGAGAAGCAGACTCCCCACTGAGCAGGGAGCCAGATGCAGGACTGGATCCTGGAATTCCAGGATCATGAACTGAGCCAAAGGCAGTCACTTAACCAACTGAACCACCCAGGCACCTTAACAGGTGTATTTTTCAATGTTCTCATGAGAATTAAAAGGGATTGATTGTATCCAGTACTGGGCAAGATTGTGAAAGTAACAGTCTTTTTGGAAAATAATATGGTGGTATCTATTGAAATAAAAAACAGACCTTTGACATAGCAATTCTGTTCTGAGGAATCTATTCTACAGAAATAAAAGAATTATTTCAAGTGAAATTCATATAAGAATGTTTATCATAACTTTGTTTATAGTGAAAAAGCACTCAAAGCAATTTATTCATCACTGATGAAGTGATTGAAGACATGGTATATTTCGATTACGGTGTACTCTGCATTCTTTAAGTGAAAGAATTTAAGCTACATGTATTGCCCCGAAGTGATATCTATGATTGAGGGGAGGAAAAAAGCAACCAAGCTGCAGAGTAAGGTGTACTGTGTGATTGCTTTAAAAAGAAAAAAACAAAGCTAAAAAGAAAGAAGAAAGAAAAAGCCTAAATTCATTGAACAAGGAACTATAAAATAGGAGTGTGTAAAAGAAAAACTTAAGGAAACAAAAAACTAAAAAAGAAAATAGAAGGACTGATTAAAAGAAATAAGAGAAGGGAAATATACAATCACTTGTGAATTACCTAGGTCTGGGTTTCTTTTTTTTTTAATTAAAAAATTTTTTAAAGATTTTATTTATTTGAGAGACACAGAGAGAAAGCATGAGTGTGGGGGGGGGAGGTGAGATGCAGAGGGAGAGGGGGGACGCAGTCTCCTTGCTGAGTAGGCAGCCCCAGAGGGGGCTCAATCCAGGACCTGAGATCATGACCTGAGCCGAAGGCAGACACTTAACTGACTGAGCCACCCAGGTGCCCCCTAAGTCTGGAGTTCTGAAAAGGGTACCAATCAGCTAAATATTTGCTCCTTAAAATGTTATTTACATTTGTAATTGAAAAAGCTTGATTTTAGTTATTTAGTAGAAAATCTCTCTTTTTCTGGATTACTACTGAGATGTTTGCCACTGCAATTCAGTGTAAAGGGATCATTTCACCAAGATTTTCAAGGTTCACTTTCAGATACATGACATAGAAGGAAGGCAGAGAGAGCATTGTCCTAGCACCAATGTACTGACACATTGGTTCATTCTTTGATTCCTACATTTATTCAGTAATTATTTAAAGAGCTCCTCCAATGTGCCAAAGCACGAGGCTGCCAGATTCAAAGCCAATAAGGTCCTTGTCCTCAAGCAACTCACAGTTAGCCAGTCTGCCACACATGGATAGGTAACAAGCACTGGTGTAGGGGATGGTATATGAGGTAAGGCCAATAAAAATGTCTAGAGGGCAGTGCCAGCTGTTCCTCCAGGATGAACGTTCTTAGTGCAGAGAGCTACACCGCAGCCCTGAGGAAAGGATAAGCCCATGGCCAGCCAGGTTTGGGCGGAAAATGCTTTCGATATCCCCAAGCCATGTATGCATCGTACTATATTTACAGCAAAGCCCCTCAATGTAGAATCTGATAGAAAAATTCCTGACTCTTCAGACTGGGAGCCGTGCTAATCAGTTTCCCATAAAGGTGGGCTCCCGAGGTGGGCTGGGAAGTGGTGTGCCTCTCAGTCTCTTGGCCATTTGTGTCCCCGATGCAGAGTGGGCGTGTACTCTGCGCAAGGCAGTCCACGGTGAGCCCTCAAACAATGACTCTTCAAAGGTTTCCAGACTCCTGGATCTGGAGTTGAGGTGGACAGACTCTAGCCCTATTCCCCGGGTTGTGTTATGTGATGCTCTATTTGCCTCACCTCATCAAACAGAGCAGCATTAACTGTCTAGAGACAGTTTGTACGTGCTTAGACAGGTTGTGTAATTTTGCCCTGCAATTAAAAAATATTGGCCTGAAGGACATCTGATTTCTATTTACCTAGTTCCCCTAATTTTCCTGACTCTTTCACTGGTTCCATCACCCAGAGGGGGACAAAGGACAGCCCATGCTTGGGAGTTGGGAGCAGGGGTGAAGGAGGAAAGGATGGTTCTGAGGTGGAGGCACAAAAAACTGGGGTAAGGTTGGATGTCCCAAATCCACTTCTTGGGCTCTCATCCTTTTTGATCTTCTGCTGGCATTTAGCTTTCATTCAATGGCTCTTTTTTCTCAGCTATCAAGAAGCATGTTCTCCTAGCTCTCCGTCCACTCCTCTGCCCTTTCTCTACATGCACCGTGGCTCCCCTCCCTCACCCCTGTCCAGAGTAGGGGGTCTGCTCCTCGAGCCCCTGGTCTCTCATTATGCATGCTTTCCTCCTTGTACGAAGCTGTGCATTTTACTGTGTGACTAATTCCTGTTCTCCAGTTAAGAAATGTAGACTTAGAGAAATAAGGCTTTATATATTTGGAAAAAATAGAAACAACATATTATAAATTTATGAAGCAATAGCATTCCGTATGATGCAATAAAACTGTAGTAGTCAAGAGTTTTTATGGGTCATGATCTCAGGGTCGTGAGATCGAGCCCCACATGGGCTCAACACTGGGCATGGAGCCTGCTTATTCTCTCCTTCCCACTCACTCTGCCCCTCCCTGTCTTCTTAAAAAAGAAAAAGAAAAAAAAGGAAAAAGGGTCTTCAAAGGTTCTAAACTAAAGGATTTTTACTCCTATATATTAATGTACTTGCAAATCCTCAAGACTCACAGTACTAAATTTGTTATCCTTTTCACTTGGAAACAATCTCAGTCACAGCAAAGAGAAATGAATTGTCTATCAGAAATTATTCCAGCTTCAGGGCGGCTGGGTGGCTCAGTCATTAAGCGTCTGCCTTTGGCTCAGGTCCTGATCCCAGGGTCCTGGGATGGAGCCCCACATCGGGCTCCCAGCTTGGCGGGAAGCCTGCTTCTCCCTCTCCTTCTCCCTCTGCCTCTGTTCCCTCTCTCACTGTATCTCTCTCTGTCAAATACATAAATAAAATCTTAAAAAAAAAAAAAAGCAATAATTCCAGCTTTGTTTAACAAAGACCAAAACTCTGTTCTGATTATTGTCATTTGTTTTCCCGGTAAAGCTGTGTGGCGTGGCTGTGGTCAGGCTGTTTGGGTTTGGTTCATTCAGCTCCTGCACCTACATTTCACTTCCCATGATGGCCAGATTCCCAAGTCTAGTGCTGGCAGCAGCTGTGGTCCTGAGTTTTCCTTTGCCCACCCAGGATATTTCTGATGCATGTCCTGTTGTCATCCCTAACTTAATGAGTACCCCCCTCCCCGCCAGGTTGATGCTAAGTGATCAGTTCTTTTGTCAACTACAGCACCATTTTGGAGTCCAGAAATCATACTTTCGATTGCAACTCACCACTCCAATTCCTGTTTCTAATCATGGGATTATACAACATTAGAATTCAAAGCCGACTTCTGAGTCTAGCATCCCACATCAATTCTTTCTTGCTATGGTTCTGCAAATTCTCTGGCTCTGTCCAGCTTGTTCTGTCTGAGAATCTGTGCTGGGGGGATCCCTTTTCTGTTCCTTGGAATCTTGGTGCATGCGGTGTTTGGGTAACTTCTTCTGACAGATATTTATAACACTTCATGCTGGGCAAATGCTTAGCCTTGTGGCAGACTTGCCCTATTTCCATTTCATGATAGCAAAATTAGACAAAGAAATTATGCAAGCACAAAGCTACAGACCAGTATTTCTTATGAATATGCAAACTTCTAAAAATACAAACATTTAAAAAAAAGATTTACTTATTTGAGAGAAAGAGAACAGCGAAAGCAGGAGAGGGAGAGAATATCCAAGCAGACAGCTGCTGAATGTGGAGCTCTGCACGGGGCTTGTTCCCAGGACCCATGAGATCGTGACCTGAGCCGAAGCCAAGAGTCGGATGCTCAACCGACTGAGCCACCAGGTGTTCCTAAGGCAAGCATTTTTAACAGGGCACCTTCATGGATGGATGGCAGGTGTGAAAAACGGTGCAGCTGCTTTGGAAATAGCATTTCCTGAGCAAGTTCAGCTGTGATCCAGCAGTTCCACTCCTGGTATCCACCTGAGAGAACTGAATTCATGTCTGCACAAAAAATTGGGCACATATATTCATAGCTGCATTATTCATAATAACCCCAAATTGGAAACTCCTCAAATGTCTCTCAGTTAATGGAAGGGCAGCAACAATGTGGTCCACCCACACAATAGACTATTACTCTAACATGAAAAGGAATGGCGTGCTGATACATGCTAAAATGTGGCTGAGGGGCACCCGGATGGCTCAGTGGGTTAAAGCCTCTGCCTTCGGCTCTGGTCATGATCTCAGGGTCCTGGGATCGAGCCCTGCATCGGGCTCTCTGCTCTGCGGAGAGCCTGCTTCCTCCTCTCTCTCTGCCTGCCTCTCTGCCTACTTGTGATCTCTCTCAAATAAATAAAATTTAAAAAAAGAAAAAAATGTGGCTGAAGCTCAAAAACATTATGCTAAGTGAAAGAGGCCAGACACACAAAAAAGGCCATATATTGTATGACAGTATTCATATGAAAGGTCAAGAATGGGAAATCCGATAAAGACAGAAAGCGGATTACTGGTTGCCGGGGACTAGGAAAAGCAGAGCATGAGGAGCAGCAGCTGAGGGGGTTTCTCTTTGGGTTGGTAAAAAATTATGGAAATAGAGAATGTTGCACATCTTGTGAATATATTAAAACACTTAAAACAATGCATTTTATGCATTATGAATTGTAGCTCAATAGAAAAAAACTGTATAAAGCAAAAACAACAACAACAACAAAAACCCTTATGGTACCTACCAGAACACTGAGGACAAGTAGGTTCTCAAATAAATATGGGTTGATGGAGGAGAATCAAATACTGCTGGAAATGTCTTTCTAGACCACAAATACAGCTGTCATTTGTTGAATCACAAGACAGGAGTGAGCTTCAAGTAACTGCCCCACGTAATCTCAAAGGCCCTGGGTGTTGCTTTTGGTCAGGACTTAAATTCATTGTTTCAAACTCTTCCTTTTTTTTTTTTTTAAAGTAGGCTCCATGCCCGGTGTGGGGCTTGAACTCATGACCCTGAGATCAAGAGTCACACGCTCCACTGACTGAGCAAGCCAGGCAACCCTCAAACTTCTTCTCTTAAACATCATTTTAATTTCACTTTCAGCATCACCATGACAACCTGTTCCACAGTGGCCGCTCTGGGAATGATGCCGCTCTGCCTGTATGTCTACACCTTGTCCTGGAATCTTGAGCAAAATCTTACCATCCCGTATCAGAACATAGGTCTGTATGGGGCTGATGGAACGGAATAGTAATAGTAATGGTGATGGGAATGATAAGAGCTGGCGTTTGTTATGCGTGTCCTCTCTGTGGGTTTCTAAATGAACACGTTCTCTAGCACTTCTATATAGATTCTATGACTGGTTCCACTTTCTAGGTTTTTAGGATCATAGAATCTGTTAAATAGTCTTACCAAGTTTGTGCTTGTAAGTAAGTAATCTGGTAAGTAATCTTACCAAGTTTGAGTGAAGAATTGAATTCTGACTCAGGGATCTGATGGCAAAATCCAAGCTTTTAACCTTACAAGAGTTCCCATCTGAAAATAAAGAAAGAGAAGTTACTTATTAAAAACACACTTATATAGTGCACTGCAAAGCCATTGGTCTTGTTAGGATCCAAAGGTTAACTGGATCACAGTGGGTCTAATGAGACCTTACTTCCCAAAACTCCACTTTTCACATGGCCTGTGAGCCTTGACATTTTTACTGATCTAACATGAATGATTCCTTTCTATTATTAGAGCGTATCCTCATGCTACAACCATACCCATATTTCTTCCATAGCTGCTTTCAAGACCGTCATTTCTCATTAAACTCTGTCCCCCATTTTAAAAAGATTTTAGGGGCATCTGGGTGGCTCAGTGGGTTAAAGTCTCTGCCTTTGGCTCAGGTCATGATCTCAGGGTCCTGGGATCAAGCCCCACATCAGGCTCTCTGCTCAACAGGGAGCCTGATCCCCCTTTTCTCTCTGCCTGCCTCTCTGCCTACTTGAGCTCTCTCTCTCTCTCTGTCCAAAAAAAAAACAAAAAAACAAAAAACTTTACATATTTATTTGACAGAGAGTGAGAGGGAACACAAGCAGGGGGAGTGGGAGAGGGAGAAGCAGGCTTCCAGCAGAGTGGGACACCCGACACCGGCCTCGATCCCAGGACCCTGGGATCATGATCTGAGCCAAAAACAGATGCTTAAAGACTGAGCCACCCCGTGCCCCAAACTCTTAACTTTTTCTAGAGATCTCAGTCGACTTACTAGGCTGGGAAGAAAACCTTAGTGAAATAATCTGGTTATTCTCCTTTGCTCAGAGTCTTTGGAGAATTGGCTGAAACTGTGATTCTTAAAACTGTCTTGTCTGGAGTCTCAAGTAATCACTTGGAGAGCTTTACAGCCCAGGGCCCACAGTTCAAAAACACAAATAGAGCCATGTTCCCCTCACCACTGGAGCCCACTGAATTTGTAAAATTTGAGTGAATATTGGAAATCATAATTTTATGCACAACTTTTTCTAATTAGTAAGTTGTTTACGTATTCCATTTAGATAATATACTCTAAAAGGCACTTGTGAACAAAACCCAACATATTAGGAGCAACTCATATAACTTTGCAGTCAGTTTTGCAGGCATTTGGCCAGATTTGGAAGCAAGTGGATCTCTGCTCTGCGGAGCCTGCCTTCAATGCTTTTATTCACTTGCGCTAATTAAAAGGCATTTTTTCCCCGCCCACCTTTGGGTTACTTGGCTACACTTGCAGAATATGAGAAATTGTTTTGGTATGTGGAACAGATGCTGTTTTTATATCTGCAATAGGTATTCTTTACTTTGTGAAACAGATGATCTGTTGGCTTTAAATGGGGAAATAGGAGCTGTGGTCATAGAGGGGTGACCCCCTGCGTAGCAATCAAAGAAGTTTGCTGACTCCTCCTGTTTTCTAACTTTTACATTTCTGGTTGTCTCTAAAATTCCACATTGTCATCAGAGGGATTTTGAGAGGGAAATGATGGGACATGAACAGTGGCATTCAGTCATAATGTATACCCTTCAAACATGGTCTTCCAGAGGTTTTTTTCCCCGTTCTTTACATATGGAGGCAGATCCAGAAATAAAATGCAGCCTTAATTAAAGCCTTTATCTAATGTAAATAGACATGGTTGAGGACTGGGCACTCCAGGGGAGGGGGATACTGTCTGATGGATTTTTCTTCTTCCCAGGAATCACCCTTGTGTGCCTGACCATCCCTGTGGCCTTCGGAATCTATGTGAATTACAGGTGGCCTAAGCAATCCAAAATCATTCTCAAGGTAAGCAGCTCCCGATGGTGATAAATGCATCCTTACATGCAGAGACTGGAAAGACGGATGGAGACAGTAACTGGAACAGACGGGCCAGTCGGATACAGCCCTACCCCCAGCAATTTTCCTTACCTGTCCTGTGTTTTGGATCTAGCCTCCCTATTTCTTCCGCTCTTGTCAGCCATGCTCTGTCATTTCCTTCGGCCCACACACTGAGGCTTAGGACACACTGGCAAGTGTGGGACTCCTGCTTTAGTGACTATAAAGCTATGGCGTGTGTGTGGCCAGAGAGAACCCAGAGCGCATGTCTTTACCAGGCTCCACACGGGTGCTGTTGAGGTCAATGCTGGTCAAGTGTGCAGGGGTGGAGGCCCAGGGTGAAGAGTATGGGTGTTTCCATGAAAAAGTGAGGGGGGGGGGTTTCAGAAGCATTTCCGAAGAAGCTTCCGAGGTTGTAGTTTGTGCACACAAACAAGGGCTGCTGACCACGTGAACAACTGTCAAAGTGAAATTATGCAGAATGCACTGAGGAGTCTGGCCATGGAGTGATGGCAACTAGAACCTCCTCCCTCTTCTTGACTTCCCAGCATCGTCCTCTGTCTGCTGGAGGAATAGGCACATGTCCTTGTGTGAAAAAGATCTCCAAAATAACTTTTGAAAATACCTAAAAATGACTTTTAAAAATATAAGAATAGCTTTAAAAAATGTTGAGGCATTCTCAACAAACGTGTCAACAACCTAGGATGTTTTTGATTTTTCCAAGTATGAATCATTTTGGAAGATGTAAGATTGCATCGTGTACTGCTTTATGAAGATTTTTACGGTGCCCTACCTACATTTTACATTTCCAGAGAAACGGACATTTGGGGCTAATTGGAGGTTGAGTGAATACATATCAGTTCATTTGAGTTCGGGATTTATGATTTCGTTTTTGCCGTGTAGCCCCACATCCCTCTCCACGTACCCACACCAGCCGCTGCTGCTTTCTCCTTTCGGCACAAGATGGAACAACTCCCACGATTCTTCCAGTGAGATGAAGTGGGGAAGAGGGGTTGACAACCAGACAGAGAGCTGGAGGAAGGCTTCAGTGTTGCACATTTGGATTGCATTTGAGTGGGAGACTGTTATTTCAGTGGGAGAGAATGGCCAGCGCGGTTGTGTATGCTATAATTTTGTTTGCAAAACAAGAGGACCGAGTGTGAGCATGGGAACCTCTTACTTTTCAAATACTCTATTTCTGTTAAAGTACTATCACGTACTCTGTTTTGTTGATTTTGGTGTTTCCAGATCCTCCGTTAGTCCCTTAGTGTCAATGGAGAAATCACGTACATTTTCTGTACGTGACATTTATTGTATGTAAAGAGCAGATTTAAAACCCCTTTCTTTTGCCTATTTCATAGGCTGCGTGGCAAAAAATATTTAATAATATGCAAAAATATTCTGGCGCATCTTAGTAGAAAACTAGGATAAGTTAATCATTTTGATACAGTTTCATTTTCTGCTCTTGGTCCTTTGTTAATTTTAGATATGACATATTTTCTGAACAAATTTCTCTTGGTAAATTTTTAAACTTGAAATCCTTTTATGATGGAAAGACAAAGAGAGATTCTGACAATCAGAGGACTTCTTTGTGTGTTCTAGCATCTTCTCATTAAGCAGTGGCCCAGTCTGTCTTTCTGTTGAGCAGTAAAAATAATCTTGGAGCAGGTCTACAGTGCATTGGTTTGTTTTGGCTTTGTTCTGCTCCCCGTGACCACCTTCTTCCACACCTCAAAACATTTCAAATCCCAGTTGACGCTGTACTAGGTTGTCTACATACTTTGTTGTCTACATGGTATGAATGGGAGCTTGTCCAAGTCCTAATTTCCTCCAAATATTCTGGGTCTGGCTTTCTTTCTCTCTGATCTAAAACTCAAACTATTGGAAATTCCTTTTTGTTGGTTTCTTGTTTTTGCTGAGCAACACAAGGAAGGACAGTATTCATTTGGGAGAGGAAAGAGGCTTCTCTTAGTTTTTATGTTACATTGACGTCAGCCCAGATTGTCTAGTAAAGAATGGGTGCATTTCACTTGGAGGAGAGAAGGGCAGGGATCAAGAAAGGAGCCACTGGCAGTCAAGGGGGTGATGGGAAGAGAGTGGCAGATGGCAGGGCCGGGCAGACCTCAGACAAGAGGTTACCAGTGAAGGATCTGAGAAGTGCCTGTAGTGGGGTATTGGAGACTTATTGCCAGATTTCACTTGTCTCATGAGTTTGTCCTATCCATGAAAATCTTCACTACCCATTCCTTCTGGCAAAATCCTCTACTTCAAGGCAAACAATACATAAAATAAGGCTTAGATTGTGTCAAGCCTCACCAATTTCCAGCTTAGCCAAGTCAGTTGACCAGTTTGGAGCTTTTGTTTCTTTTCCGTAAAATGAGATTGGATTTGGTGGTAAGTCCCCTCTTTGTTCCAAAACACCTAGGTTCCTGGCTTCTTAGAACAGTGATGGACTTTTCAGAATAGAACTAAAAGACCATAATGTTTACATGTATTTTATTGGTTTGCTTTAGATTGGGGCCATTGTTGGTGGGGTCCTCCTTGTGGTGGTCGCAGTTGCTGGTGTGGTGTTGGCAAAAGGATCTTGGAATTCAGACATCACTCTTCTGACCATCAGTTTCATCTTCCCTTTGATTGGCCATGTCACGGGCTTTCTGCTGGCACTTCTTGCCCACCAGTCTTGGCAGAGGTACAGTTCAATGATCCCTACCCTTTTTTGGAGGAGGATAAAGTAAACAGTCAGCCACTGGCAGGCTTTGCTGCCTGGCTGTGTCAGGAGTTTTGACTTACAAGGTGGATGGAACAGGATAACTCAACGCAGAGAGGTGAAAAGATCATGGTAGTTCTTACGTAAATGAGAGTAAAGGCCAGATTGATGGGAAGTTGTAATCTGTGAAATTAGGATTGGGGTGTTAACACTGTGTGTTGGAATCTGGACACATTTCTCTTCTTACTCTAGTAGTCAGATACGGGTGAGATGGTCTCATTAAATATAGAGATCATTCTAGAGTATGAGCAAAATTCAAGAGATGAAACATTTATCTACAACTTATGCCAAATTCTATAAAAGTGCTAGTTCTAAGGGACAAGGGGAGAAAGGACAAACTGGAGACATGAGAAAGGAATTTATCTGACATATTATCATTACAAGTTGGGGCATATAATTTATAAATTTGTGAAATATTAAAAATGGTAATACTCCATGTTGTTATATCTATAGATGAGTATTAACATACAGTGTTGGAGGGAACATAAATTGTCAAAAACTCGCCGGAAGGCAATTTAGTCATATCAATAGCCTTATACATATTTATAGCTGTGCACTCAGTGATTTTACTTCTAGAAATCCGTCCTGAAGCTAAGACTCTCACATAAGCACACGAATATTGATGTGCAAGGATGTTAATTGCAATGTTATTTATAAATCTAAAAATAGAAACAATTAAATACCTAACAATAGGGAGATACTTAATTCATGGTGTGTCTATGTGATGGAATATGATGCATCAATTTTAATGCTTTTGGAAAATACTTAAAAAGATAAATTTAAAAGAGAATAGAAAATGGGACACATTTTCATTCCCATTTTGTGGAAGAAAGCAAAAGAATTTTATGCATGGAAAAATACTGGAAGAAATACACCATATGCTAATACTGATTAATTTTGAGTAGTAGGATTAAGAGTAATTTTAGTTTATTAATTTTGGGGGTATATTTCCCGAGGTTTCCAATAAGTATGTACCAGTTCTGAAGTCGAAAAAGAATAACTGAAGAAAAGTGAACTAGGTGGTTGAACTTCAGAGGTGGAGTTTGGGAGATGAAAAAGCTTCAAAGATAGATTTAAGTGAAAGAGAATGGAAAGTGGTATGCATTTTGATTTTTATTTTGTAGTGGAAATCTCTTTTTAGTCTACTTGGGGAACATATAAGATTATCCCAGGTACAGGGTAAGACTCTGTCTGTGGTATCTCATTTACTTTTTACTACAAGCCTGAGAAGTAGTTATTATTAGTACTCTCATTCTACAGATGAGCGAATCCTTCAAGACATTAAGTAACGTGACCAAGTTCATAGAGCCAGAATGTGGCGGAGTTAGGAATTGAACTGGGGTTTTTTGCAAAGCCAATAATGAGGAACACAGACCGCTGAGTGGTTGAAATATAACTGAATCTGGGGAGGAAGTATTCCTATGGCCAAATGTAGTTAACAATCTTGTTTTTTTCATACGTGATGGCTAGAGAAGGATCAGATTGATATACTGCATTTGCCTTGTGAATGGTCCAGGTTTGAGGTCCAGCTGTGCAGCTTAATCATCTCAAGTAATTGGTAGGGTCTGAAAGGAGAGTGGTCTAAAGAAAGCAAAGCAAAGCAAGCCAGAGAGTAAGCACAAATAAAAAAAGAGCTGCAGAACTTGCCCTGTACCAGTATTTTCATGCCCACATTATACCTTCTCTGGTTACCTCCATATTCCAAACCAGCTTGTAGAGAGATGCTGGTTTATATTCTGAAACACCTCTTTCCTCTCTTCACTTCCATCTATAGAAGCCCAAAGTCCCCCTTTATAAACTGAAGACAGATGAAACTGCTTAACCCAACCCATGATGTCCTGCTAATGTCTTCCTTTTACTCCCTCCTGATTTTTCTTTTTCAAGTGAGGCTTATCTCTTTCTCTCTCTCTTTTTGCAATTAGAAAACTGCAGGAAAGTAGAAAGAAGAAAAATTGTGTTCCTAAACTCTTTCACCAAAGAATTTTAGACAGGTGGTTTTAGACATTGGCTTTCATTTATGGTTTTTATGGTTCTTTTTTTTTTTTTAGGGTTTTTATGTTTACCTTCAAGTTTTATTTCATTCCTACTGTTTCATATCTCTAATTCACCTTTCCATTCCAATCCTCACTCCACGCAGACTGGCTTACGGCACATGTACTGCCTCCTAGTAGGCACAGCTCATACCTGTCCCTAGAACGTTAACTGTGGCCACCGTCCTACGTTCAGTGGCTCTCCCACCATCACTGTTTCATCTGTCTTTGCCTTTTTAAAGGCCTCTCTAACCATTTATGCCACTTTTCTGAATTTTTATAGCATCTCCCTGACCCACGATCATATTTTGTCTTGTGTTGTTACTGGACCTTTCCTGTGTGTCGATCATATCTTTCCACCCAGACTCCTCAGGCAGGTTCCTAGGGTCCTGCTCCGAAGTGCCTCTCAAGGAAGGCCGCCTGCAGAGCAGACACACTCAGCAAATAATTATTAAATGAGTAAACACTTTTAGTGGCCTAACCTCATAGCTTACATTTACTGCTATATAGAAGAGAAAAAAAAATTTTTTTTTAAAGATTTTATTTATTTATTTGTCAGAGAGAGAGCGAGCGAGAGCGAGCACAGGCAGACAGAGTGGCAGGCAGAGTCAGCGGGAGAAGCAGGCTCCCTGCGGAGCAAGAAGCCCAATGTGGGACTCGATCCCAGGATGCCGGGATCATGACCTGAGCCGAAGGCAGCTGCTTAACCAACTGAGCCACCCAGGCGTCCCTAGAAGAGAAAAATTTAAGAAGCGTCCTTATTGCTAGTAACTTTTGAAAAATGCTTTCCTTGGTAGGTGCAGGACAATTTCCTTAGAAACTGGAGCTCAGAATATCCAGATGTGCGTCACCATGCTCCAGCTGTCTTTCACCACCAAGCAGTTGGTCCAGATGCTTAGTTTCCCATTGGCCTATGGACTCTTCCAGCTATTGGATGGATTTCTCATTGTTGCAGGTGAGGAGAGCCCCCATTAGGTAGATTTGGTTGAAAATCGTCAGTCCGGTTTACTAACTTCTTTTTCAGTCTGAACATGCATGTGCTGCTCTCGTGGTACATTGTTAGCCTGCCATTATTTTTGGGAAAACGAAGTGCACAAACACATTCCTTTGCTTTCATAGCAAAAATATTAAAATATGTGAAAGTAAACTTATAAACAAACACGCTTCACAAAAAACAGTGTACTATTAGAACTTGGATTCTAGGAGTTGATAAGTTTCCAGGAGCAATAATTTATCTTCAAAATGACATTTGTTATGTTTCATCAACAGCCATGAAGTCTTCCAAATGCCAAGTTATTTCACAATGCTTCTGTGACTAAGAATTGTGCTGAATGGTTGTGAAACATTTTCCAGCAATGAAATATGAAACATAAACAGATATTGAATTACCACACTTGTATATACAGGTATCCTATGTATGGGATATATAAAAATCCATACAGCCAAATATACGTCATTTTAGAGTCAGTCCTTAGGTGGGTTCACAGAAAGTAAATTTAAAAAGATATCAATGAGGGCACCTGGGTGGCTCAGTCAGTTAAGCATCCTGACTCTTGGTTTTGGCTCAGGTCATGGTCTCAGGGTTGGGAGATTGAGCCCCGTTTCAGGCACTGCTCTCAGCAGGGAGTCTGCTTGAAGATTCCCTCTGCTTATTCCCCCCCCCCCAAGTAAATAAATAAGTCTTTTAAAAAAAAAGACGTCAGTATGTACACACACATATATTTTCCTCTTGGGCCATTGTAATTTTCACTGTTTTTATCAGGAGACAGGGTCCGAGTTATACCCATTGATACTGATATGACTGATTATACACTGATTGCTGATGTAACACTCAACATAAGGAATACTTGGGGTTTAAATTGATCACAAAATAAAAGAGAAATTTTCACAGAGTAAAACTCACTGGTCTTAGATCTAAGTTTTAATTTCTTCTCTTTAGTGCGATTGTGAAGGAAGGAACATGTCAGGCTTGTTCCCAGCTATCTCTCAGCACTCAGGGGAGCACCTGACTCATAGCAAGCAAGCACTCCACAGGTGTTGCTGGTTGACTGACTGACTGACTGAATGAATGAATGAACAGATGAATAGATGAGCCACCAGTGGCCTGAAAGAATGTATGCGGGAGCTGACCGTGACCTCAATCACTAATGGTCCATTCCAGATAGAAATAGCCATTTTGATACACTGAGTTCTTCTGCTCCATAGTTCCCCCCTCCTTTTTTTTATCAAGGTGTACTTGACATACATTATATTAGTTTCAGGTATACAACAAATGATTCGTATTTGTGAATATTACGATCACCACAGTGAGTCCAGTTAACTTCTGCCCCATATGTAGAGGTTGTTTTTCATTGTGATGAGAACTTTTAAGACTTACACTCTCGGCAACTTTCAACTGTATAATACAGTATTATCAACTACAGACACCATGCTGTACATTGCATCCCCATGACTCACGTATTTGATAACTGGACGTTCGTACCTTTTGACTCCCTTCACTGATACCCCCACCCCCCAGCCCCGGGCAACCACCTATTTATTCTCTATCTCTATGAGCTTGGCTTTGGTATGTTGTATTTCCATTTTTCTTTGTCTTAGGTGTTTTATTTCACTTCTCATTTCTTTGTTGACCCATTGGCTTTTCAATAGCATGTTGTTTAGTCTCCACATATTTGCGAATTTTCAGTTTTCTTCTTGCAGTTGATTTCTAGTTTTGTACCATTGTGGTCAGAAAAGATACTAGCTATGATTTTAATCTTTTCAAATTTGTTAAGACTTGTTTTGTGGCCTAACATATGCTCTACCCTGGAGACTGTTCCATGAGCTCTTGAGAAGAATATATATTCTGTTGTTTTTGGATGGAATGTTCTTTATATATCTGTTAAGCCCATGTGTCTAATGTGTCATTCAAGGCCAATGTTTCTTCATTGTTTTTCTGTCTGGATATTCTATTCATTGATGTAAATGGGGTATCAAAGACCCATATTATTATTGTATTGCTTATAATTTCTCCCTTTAGGTCTGTAATATTTGCTTTATATATTTAGGTGTTCCTATGTTGTGTGCATATATATAAGTGTTATATCCTCTTGTTGGATTGACCCCTTTGCCATTAGGGAATGCCCTTGTCTCTCTTTACAGGTTTTTTTTTTTTTTTAAGATTTTATTTATTTATTTGACAGAGATCACAAGTAGGCAGAAAGACAGGCAGAGAGAGAGGAGGGAAGCAAGCTCCCTGCCAAGCAGAGAGCCCCACGCTGGGCTCAATCCCAGGACCCTGAGATCATGACCTGAGCAAAAGCAGAGGTTTAACCCACTGAGCCACCCAGGCACCCCTACAGGTTTGTTTGTTTTTTTTTTTTTTAAAGATTTTATTTATTTATTTGACAGAGAGAGATCACAAGTAGACAGAGAGGCAGGCAGAGAGAGAGAGGGAAGCAGGCTCCCTGCTGAGCAGAGAGCCTGATGCGGGACTCGATCCCAGGACCCTGAGATCATGACCTGAGCCTAAGGCAGCGGCTTAACCCACTGAGCCACCCAGGCGCCCCAGGTTTTGTTTTAAAGTGTATTTTGTTCGATGTGAGTATAGCTACCCCAGCTTTCTTTTGTTTTCTACTTGCATGAAACATCTTTCTCCATCATTTCACTTTTTCAGTGTGTCCTTAAATCTTAAGTGAGTCTCCTGTGGGCTTCATAGAAATGGGTCTTGTTTTTTAATCTACTCAGCCACTCTTTAATCTTTTGTTCAGAGACTTTAGTCCATTTACATTTAAAGTAACTGGGCATGCAGTTACTGACATTGACATTGTTTTCTGGCTCTTTCTAGGTCCTTTCTTCTTCTGTTCCTTTCTTCTCCTCTGTGGTTTGATGACTTTCTTTAGCGGTCTGTTTCGACTCCTTTCTCCTTTTTTGTGTATCTACTGTAGATTTCTGCTTGGTGGTTACCATGAGGCTTATATGTAACAACTTGTATTTATAACAGTCTATTTTAAGTTGGTAACAACCTAAGTTTGAACACATTCTAAAGCCCTACATTTTTATTCCCCCTCCATTTTTTTTTTTGAGGTCATATTTTACATCTTTTTATTTTGTGTATTTCTTAATTAATTACTTTGATTAGTTTTACAACTTTTGTCTTTTAACCTTCATACTAGCTCTATAAGTGATTAATTCACTACTTTTCTGTATGTTTATCTTTACCAGTGAGATTTATACTTTCATATGTTTTCTCGTTACTAGTTCACACCCTTTCTTTTCAGCTTAAGGACATCCCTTTAATATTTCTTGTAAGTGTTGATGAACTCCTTTAGATTTTGCTTGTCTGGAAAACTCTTTACCTCACCTCTGCTTCTGAATGATAATTCTGCAGGGTAGAGTGTTCCTCATTGGAAGTTTTTTTCCTTTCAGCACTTTGAATGTATCATGACATTCCTTCTGGCCTGCGAAGTTTCTGCTGAAAAATCTGTGGATTGCCTTATGGGGTTCCCTTTGTATGCAAGGGGGAAGTTGTTTTTCTCTTGCTGCTTTTATGATTCTCTCTTGTCTTTAACTTTTAACATTTTAATTATAATGTGTCTTGGTATGCCTCTCTTTGAGTTTGTCTTATTATGGAACTCTCTTCCTGGACCTAGATGTCTGTTTCTTTTCCTCCACCTCAGTCCGATGCTGTAAAATGAGGAAATGAGTCTCTTCCACATAAAGTTCTGGGCATTTTTCAAGGGGCTGTTCCTGTGCTGGGTCCTGGGGCAGGACAGTTGGTTTGCAGTTCCTCCATTCACCACAGATCTGTAGTTCTCATGTGCTCCAGACCCATTGGTCTTAAAAGCCAGATGTTTTGCGGGCTTGTTTCTCAGACGCCTGTATTAAAAGCTGGGGTGCCTAATCTGGGGTATGAGTCCTTGGCTTCTGAGGGAGAAGGTCCATGTTTTGAGTTCCTTCCTGATGTGGGTGGCCTTGTCTGGGTGAGGATTATGGTGAGATTTCATCTCAGTCTTTCCTACCCACTTTCACGTGGTTTCCCTCCTTCTGTCTGATGTTATGGGGTCGTTCTGACTGTTTTAAGGTTTTTTCCCCCAGAGAAACTTAGTGTGTCTATGGGAGGCGATGAGTTTAGGATCTGCTTATGTTGTCTTCTTCGTTTTTTTTTAAAAATTTTATTTCTTTATTTGAGAGAGAGGAGAGGGAGACAGAGAGGGCGTGCAAGCATGAGCAGGGGAGAGAGGCAGAAGCAGATGGAAAAGCAGCCTCTCCTCTGAGCAGAGACCCTGATTCGGGACTCAATCCTAGGTGCCAGGGATCATGACCTACCTGAGCCAAAGACACATGTTTAACCGACTGAACCACTCAGGCGTCCTGCTTATGTTGCCTTTTGGAACTAGAACCCCATTTTCATCTCTTTTCCCCCTTCATTTCTGTGTGTTTACACATATGAGACCCAAAGCAAACAGGGCCCCAAAGTACACAATATCACTACATTACAGTCTTTGCTGAAGTGATTTTTCAACACTTGCATGTTTTAACACCCAGCATACAAGATGTACAAGAGGAGACTGAAGAGTGAACACAGAAAAAAGGACACAGGTTGTGCAGAAGGCTGCCACAAAAAGAAATCTGCTTCTCTCAAAGAGACCAGTGCTTTCTTGGAGGTGAATGAAGAAGTTGCCTTAACTCCTGGACCTTCGGTGCCGATGCATCTCCACACAGCTCTTGAGCCATCGGGCCACATCTCCTCTTGTACCTAGTAAGGGTTGCTGGCCTGCCCGGTCTCCGTCTTCCTCAGCGGCCAGTAAAGACAGTGCAGAGCTGATGTGTGGATCTCATTGGCAGGGCCTGTGGGAATATTTGAATATTTATATTTTCGTGTGGTTTGTGAATTGTCATTGGATCCATTTTTGAAAACGTATTTCACTTACTTCAGGGAGTTTTTTTGGGGGGGGGCATTGCTCAATACATCTACTGGCTGCTGTGTGTGTTCTTGTCTTCCCGTGCAGTGAAGATTAACCCCTGTTGTTATGCGAAGTCATTCTGGATTAGATGTCACCTCCCACTGCATACAGCGCTCATAAAAAAATGTGGTCATGTCAAAAACGGTTGTTATTTTTTAAGGGCTTGGAATTCTTTTGGGATTATAGATGTAATACTGTGTAGAGGGAATTAATGACCACTTAAGGTTAAAATGTGAATACCCCATATTTTCACTCTCTAATGATAAGCACATGTATAGCCTTCTAATTTTTGTTTGTTATATCATTTTAAGAAACATTGAGATCATTCTATATATACTGTTTCATAAGTCATTTAATGACAGAGTATGGAGAATCTTGTCAGTTTTTGTTGATCTACCTCATTCTTTAGAACAGTGGCTTCACAGAAGTATTCCATTGCATAGAAGGACTGTAATTTATTAAACCATTCCTTATTTGTGGACATTTAGATAGCTTTGAACTTATTGGTATTATAATGCTGCTGCAAGTACCCGAACTGTTGTGCAAGTATTTTTAGAGGATCACTTCCTACAACTTGAAATGTCAGGCCAACCTCACATGAAAATGTTGGGCAGGCCACTGTCCGATGATGTACTGCAGTGACCGAATGGAGCTGGCTTCCCACAGCTGCACCAGTCTGAAGAATGATCAATTCTGATTTGTGAAAATATCTCATTTAAGATTGCATTTAAAAAATTATGACTGAAGTAGAGTATTTTTCATGATCACTTGCCTATTCATTTCCTTTGCTTGCCTTGCTATTTGCTTTCCTTGTTGATTGATACATTGTAACACATAATAAATAATGACCCTTTGTCCTGTTTTGTCAACATTTTACCTACTTTCAATCTTTTTTGTTTTCCTATGTCTTTTGTCATATAGAAGCTTTGTATTTTCTACATATTCAGCTTTATTAGTCTTTTTAAAAATGCTTTTTGACCTTGGTGCCTGTGAAATGTTAGAATGTTGATGTTTTTGTGTGGATTCTGAATTGTGAAAGTATTTCTTTTTGAGAATGTATTTGCATGAAGTTCTGTTTGGGGGTTTGCTCAACAAATTTACCCTCTGCTGTGTGTACTGTCTGGCATAGGCAAAACCCATCCCCCTCTCTTCTTACATTATTAAAAATATTTCCCATATATTTTCCTATGACTTTTATGAACTAAATATGTAAATGGTTATTCCATTATGCATCTACATTTTTGTGTGGTGTGTTAAGAATCTAATTTTTTATGGCTAATTGATCCAACATCATAAATTGAATCATTCATCTTTTCTGATTTGAAGTGCTGCCTTTCTCATACAACTTCCTATATAATGTGGGACTCGACTTAGTTCCATTTTTCTCTATTTTTATTTGTAAGTTTTGAAATGTGTAAGAAAGTATATTGTCTGAGATTTAGTGCTTTATAATTTTAATTTGTAAGTTTTCCCGAGAACCTGTGGGTTAATATGATGGGAATGATTATTGTGGCATATGCACGACAATTAAGAATGCCATTGCGGTGACCTCGTGGCGCAATGGTAGCACGTTTGACTCCAAGAATGCCATTGCGGTAGTACAGAAAGAGCCCCATTAGGTCACAAGTATATTTCTATGGAAAAGAACTATGTAGACTGTGACACGTTTGTTGGTTCTCAACTGCTGCTTTATTACTTGAGGATTCCATTTATCTACTTGATGAATGTTTATGTGTCAAGAAACTAGTCTGTGCTGTGTCCAGGCCCAGGCGACGTGCAGCCGTAACACGCAGGAAGGGTTCCTGCCGGCAGGGTCATAGTCAGTGGGAATAGATCCCTGCAATGAGTGCTCGCTTCGGCAGCACATATACTAGATCCCTGCAATAAAGAGTTGGTGGAGCTGGGCACGAACTCAAACCCCCAGTTCTAAAACGAGCATTAACATGAACTTTAAAGAATCCACAAAAAATGGATTTCTAGATTGTTTCTTTAAACAGGCGCCTAACACAAAGTGGTGAAATCCAATGCTCTGTTCTGAAGATATTAAGTACATGGTCATTATTTACCACATAAATAATTTTGGGTGGGACATGACCACTCAAAGCCACACTTTAATATAGTCACAACACAAATCAAGGTAAAGAGTTTGAAAGTTCGTCCGGTCAGAAAACTGTCATTTCCACAAGTGGTTTGTAAACGTGGTGCTGAGAACTGGACACAGTCTAGTGGTCCCATTATCTTTCGTATGGAGAATGTAGCTGGAAAAGAAAAAAAAGCTCTAGCTGAATAAATTGTCTTCTAACTGATCTAAATAATCATGGGTTCGTGGGATGCTTGGGTGACTCAGTCAGTTAAACATCCACCTTCAGCTCAGGTCATGACCCAGGGTCCTGAGATCAAGTTCCCTGTCCGGCTTCCCATTCAGGAAGGAATCTGATTCTCCCTCTGCCCCACAGCTCCCCCAACCCCCCTGTGCTCTCTCTCTCTCAAAAAAATTAAAGAAAAAAAAAAATCTTCAAGCAACAACAAAATAATCATGGGTTCATGAAAGCCAGAACCTAAATGAAGCTCAGAACTGGGGCCAGAGCAATAATATTAAGAATGCGGGGCCCCTGGGTTGCTTGGTGGGTTGGGCCTCTGCCTTCGCCTCAGGTTGTGGTCCCAGGGTCCTGGGATTGGCCCGCATGGGGCTCTCTGCTCCATGGGGGGGCCTGTCCCCCCACCCCGGCCCCCATCACTCTCTGCCTGCCTCTCTGCCTACTTGTGATCTGTCAAATAAATAAAATCTTTAATAATAATAATAAAAGAATGCATTCAGCTCTAACTCTGAAAAAGAGCTGCTGGACAGTTGAGGCAGCAGAGCCTCAACTTCCCACCAGAGGGAAGAACATGGTTTTGCCAGGGCTACTCACTGTATGCCACTTGCAGAGCTAGGACACTTTGGGAGTTAGGGGTTGAAGTTAGGCTGACTTCGAATTGAATTCCAACTCTGTTATTTGGGCAACATGGGGCAAGTGACTGTCCCTCTGAACTTTAGTTTCCTCTCTTAAAAAGAGGGTGATAACATTGGATCCTAAACACCCCGAGAGTAGAAAACACTTGGTATGATGTGTGGGAAGTGTGCCGTAAGTGTGAACTGTTCCCTTCCTCCTGCAGCCATAATACATCCTAGAGTACAAAACGGAGTTCAGCCTAATCCCCACAGCCAGTTTAATAAATCAATTAAAATTTTTTTTATTAATTTGAAGGAGAGAGAGCACGTCCAAGCACAAGGGGAGAGGGGCATAAGTTGGCTCCCTGCTGAGCAGGGAGACCAACATGGAGTTCAATCCCAGGACCCCGAGATCATGACCTGAGGCAGACACTTAACTGACTGAGCCACCCAGGTGACTCAGTGAATCATATTTTAGCTAGTAAGCAACCTTCTGACCACAAAGTACACACCTTTGTTTATACTTTGTCCACCTGGAGGGGCCCCACCTGAATAATTACTCATTCTGCTGGATAGAGCTAAGTCAAACACTTGGCAACATAGTTTATCAGTAAGTATCCGGAGAGTTTGCTTAGCATGACCTCTAGAATATAGAGGTGAATGGGTAAAAATATGTAGTCTTTGTGAAGCTGAAGACTACTTTCAAATACTTCCTGTCTGTGAATTTTCAAGTTATAAATTCAGATATTTTTGAGGTTAGGAGGATCTTAAACAACTGAACAGTGTTAGCTACTAAGGAATGATGGAAACCGGCAGAAGTGGAAAAGCAAATGCTGCTTGCTGCTACCCTATATCTACTGTTCCTTTTGCCCTTATTAACAGAACCAAGATTTTGTTCAGGACAGCAATGACTGGCTAAAAATAGCTTTCTTGAAGTTATAGATGGTTATGTGACACAGTTCTTGTTATTAAGACAGAAGTGGGGAAGTCTGCTTGTGATTTCGGGAAAATTTTGCTATCTTGCCCCAGGCATGACTGACCCTTTCTCCTTGTCAATCCTATTTCCTTCCTGGAATGTGGATGTAATAGCCGGAGCTGAGGCAGCCATTTTCAGGCAATGAAGGCAAGGATAGGATAATCATGTATCTGTTGACATTCTTGAACTGTAGAACCAACCCCAGCAACTAACTGCTTTTGAATTTGTTTTCTTAGGGAAAGAAATCTCTGATTTGTAGAAGCCTGTTCGATTAGTTTTTGGCAACTTGCAGTCAAATGCAATTCCAAATTAATATATTACTATTTGCATTGGCTTTAAAATATTATGCAGATTAATGCGTAATTTATTAACAATTATCTCCGCCATAACAAAGTACCTTGAATATTTCTGAATTATGTAAAATGGGAACACATTCTCTCAGTGTCAAGGTATAACTTTTAACTTCTTGGATTTATCAGATTGCATTTAGATAACTAGTCATTTTAAAAGCAAGAGATCTAGTAGGCTAACTGGAACCACATATAGGAACACCTGATTTTTACGTAACAGCCATTTTTCTCCTTTAACAATGGTAATTCAGAAATTTTTTTTAATGGCACTTACTGAAGTTTTGATTTGGGGACAAATGATGTTTCTAATCCTGCAATGCTTAGGAAACCATTCTTTTAGGGTGCCTGGGTGGCTCAGTTGGCTGGGTGTCTGCCTTCAGCTCAGGTCATGGTCCTGGGATGTCCCACCTCGGGCTCTGCTTAGTGGGGAACCTACTTCTCCCTCTCACTCTGACTCTCCTCCCTGCTTCTGCTTTCTCTGTCTCAAAGAAATAAAATCTTAATAAAAGATACCATTCATTTATAACATACAATTTCAGTTTTAGAAATAGATTCCATCACAATTTATCCTTCCCCTTCTGTAGCACAGAGTTGTCACGGGCAAAGAGCTCGGCCAACTCGTTTCCCAGCTTCCTTGCACTCGGGGCACCATTTGGGCAGTTCTTGTTGATGAAATGGGTGGCAATGATGTGCTTTGCTTCTACGCCTGCCCAGCTCATAAAATCCCCCATGGGCGGTCCTCTATGCTCTTTCCGCTTTCTGGCTGGGGGAATGGAGACAATTCCCAGGATGACTTTGGAAGTTGTGTGTTGATTATAGAACCTCCATCAGCGTGGGTTCCTGGAAATTGGAGAGAGAGCTATCTTGCTGAGCTGTTCACCTGCCCAGAACCATTGGGCACATGAGAAATAAGCTTCTATTATGTTTGAGCTGTTATATCTCCTGGTGTATATTTTATAGTACTTAGCTATCTAATGTGTGTTAAGAGCCACACGGTATTTATCCATTCATCTGATACCTAAGTGCCCCTTCGTGCCACTTGGCTCAGTGGCCTTACCATGCAAGTGCCATGCACTTTCTAACCAGAGTGGCCCTAGCCAATGTCTCATCCCATTCCATGGTAGTGGCGCCAGGTCCCAGATGAGGGCAGTAACATGTTTGCTATAATGAAGTTTCCATTCAGGGGTCATAAACTGAAACCACATTTTCTTGCCACAGTTTCCATTTCCTAGCTACATTCTTTCCAGAAAAAGGATCCTCCTTCAGCTTTCCCCTCTCCCCTCTCTGTTGTTGACTGCAGATGATAGCTAATCACCTCCAGCTGTACTGGCTCCCAGGGCCCTGCTGGCCTGGTTTCCTGTGCTTATGAGAGGAAAACAAGGACTCAGGATTCCATTGGGCTCAGAACATTAGTTTCCAAATATCTTTTAAAGCAGCAGAGCCCTTTTTTCAAATGAAATGTTCAGCTACAATGCAATCTATAAAAGCTGTTCTGACTGAAGTAGGAACGGTGGTGGTGATTCTCTTGACAGATTTGGAGCTACTTTGGACCAGGTGGGGAGTCAAACGTATGATGGTGGGGTTCTGTGCATTTACTGCTGTCCTCTCCCTCAAACAGCCTCTGATACTCAGGGTTGGAGTCCTGCAAATCGTTGCACTTGGGTAAGATCAGAAATTCAAGTTTACGAGTTCTAACGTGTTAGTCCCATGAGGACAAATCAAGCAGTCTCCCGGGTTTCGCAGGAGCATCACTTGTGGCTGAGTGGAAAACTGCTGGCAGAATTAGGACTGAGGGAAAGGCGGTCAGTGCTGGGAATCAGAAGCGGCTCTTTGAGGCAGATCGCTTTCCCTTAAGGCAGAACCAAGTATAACTTCCCAGGAAATGTGATATTGTTTTCTTTTGATTACCCCTTGTCAGCTTAGATATTCTGAGTTTTACTTCAATTAGAACTTGAAAGTACTCTGATTTATGCATCAGGCACGGTAAGCTGGAAGGCAGGGAGGCAGAAGGCAGGGAGACTGAATGTCTTCGCTACTGTTGGTCAGTACAGGACCCACACGTCACACCCTGAAGACTTACCAGGGTTACCAACAACACTCTTGGTCCCTGTGGCTGCCATGACTGGGACCAAGTGGGGAGATGGGAAATTGGGGTTCAAAAGTTCTTGCTTCCCCTGAGGCCTGTGTGTTAAGAAGTAACACACTGAAGGGAGATGGTGGGGTGATGGGGTAACTGGGTGATGGGCATTAAGGAGGGCACTTGATGGAATGAGCACTGGGTATCAGATGCAACTGATGAATCATTAAGTTCTACCCCTGGAACTAATAATACAGTATATATTAACCAAATTGAATTTAAATTAACACACACACACACACGCACACTGAAGGAACATCTGGGTGGTTTAGTCGGTTAAGCGTCTGACTCTTGAGTCTCACCTCAGGTCTTGATCTCAGTTTGTGAGTTCAAGCCTGGAGTTGGCTCCACACTGAGGGCAGAGCCTACTTAAAAAAAGAAGAAGAAAGAACACATTGCTGAAAATGTTTGCATATGCTTTGGCTTGTTCATATTTTTAAGATGTATTTTTATTTACAAAGTGAGATGATGCATAACAAATATAATGCAGTTACAAATGTATCTGATAACTCCATTTTCATGAAAAAGTATATAAATATATTACAGGAAATTCTATATAGTAAACATTAGAAACTGATACAGTAAACCTTTGCTACCTTTTTTCTATGCCAATATTACTGTCACTTAAAGCTTAAATACTGGTTTCAAGTATCCCCTATAAAATAACTCTATTAAAATGCTGGGAAGAAATTTTGCTATAAACAAGATTGGTGGATTACAAATAGACTCGGCGTGTCCTTGCAACCTCAGCTATAATCAAAAGCTGCCTTGATCACCCCTAAGATCTGCACTGTTCGGTTAGTGTCAAAAATTTTTAAATTATCACAGGCTAAAGTAGCTGTAAAAATACAGCATTTCAATATTATTTATTGTTGTGAAGAATGCCCCTCTAAGGTAGAGGAGAATAAGCATAATGGTATTGTATGGACTTGCTGCCCTGTGATCTTTATTTTAAGCAGATAACAGGAACACCTGTTGGAGATTGGGAGCGAGATGAAGCATCCAGAAGGCTGTTCTTTTCATGTTATTTCAGAAGCTGTGGCTGTTCTTTTTGCTCTTCTTCAGCTTGAAGACGTGTCAGCACATAAAGGATGACTTGATAGCAGAAAATATATTGATCCTATGGCAAGAGAAAAAAAGAAAGAGAAGACTCTAGATGTATAATATGAAATTATATATATATATATAAAAAGAGTAATTTTGAAAATATGGAAAATTTTGTGATAATGTTTAATATAAGAAGCAGGATATAGAACTGTGCAGTGTCATCAAAATGATAAGAAACTGAACCAGACTGACAAAATGAGGAGGGGCAAAGCCTTGGAGGTTAGTGAGTAGGCAGGTGGAAATACCCCAGAGTCCTAACTGAAATTGTCTGTGGTAGGACACATTTATTTCTGTGCTTTGGTAATATTTATAATTTGCTCTTATAATGGAAAAATAAAGTCCCTACAAAATTTCCTCTAGATTTATTGAACTCATCTTGATGTTCTGAAATGTCAAAAAATTAATACCCAAGAAGCGACACAAAATAATGCTCTTTAAATATTTGGAAAGAAAGAATATGAAAATCAAAGTTTTTGGGAAATCAACTCTTTTTTGTTGAAATTACTCTCTGTTAAGTTGACGGTGCAGGGATCTGAGTTTTTTTTAATATACTTTGGAAGGAATTAATGAGTCTGAGGGTGGACAGAAAAAATTCACAATATACTAAATGGAAAGCAACAAAACACTAACGACAGTTGAATCTCATTTAAAATGGTTGGGTGTATGTGAGCATTCATGCCTGTTACACATGTGCTCGGTCTAAAGAATGTAAGAATGTTGTTTAAAACATGCGCAGTTTCTGAGAAATAGGAATATAGGTAACCCTTTTATTTCCTTGGTGCTCCTCTGTACTTTAACTTTTACTACATTTGCACACGATCATCCTTGACTTTCTCTCAGGCCACCAACAATCCATTAGCAAACCTACTTCACACCATGGCCTCTTCTCCCTATATCCACACACTCCAGGCTGGGCCCACTGCTTGCCGCCAAACTGACACCCCTGCTTCTAACCCTGCGTCCTTCCCCCACGTCGGTTTTATTCTAACACAGTGGCCAGAGAGGACCTTTAAAATGGAAGTCGGGTCATGTCAGTCCACACTGATAATGCTGCGCTGTCTCCATTTCCCTCAGAGGAGAGCCCAGGCCCTGGCCCTGTCACTCCCCTTTTCACCTCAGCCACCCCAACCATGGCCATTCTCGAGCACACCAGGCCTGCTCCTGCCTCAGAGCAGATGGCTTTTTCTGCCTGAAATACTGTTACTCTTGGATAGCCTCACGTGCCCACTGTACCTCCTTCAAGTCTTTGCTTCAGTGTTACTTCCTTGGGGCTGCTACTCTATTTAAAATACCTCCCCCAGTCTGCCATGCCTCAACCTCTTTGCCTTGCTCTATTTTTTTTTTCTTTTATCTTCTAAAGCACTTACCACTTTCAAAGATCCTATATAACTTACTTAGTTAATGTGTTTAATATCTGCCTTCCTCATCACCACCTCATGAGGGGGTCTTTGTTCCAAACACGGATGTGCTCCAAGCGCCTACAAAAGTGCCTGGTCCACCGCAGGCCCTCAGTGAATAAGTACTTGTTGAATGAGTCAGTTTCCTGGGTCTAAGGAACTGCTTATACAGATCAGTATGCTTTCTTAACCTAAAAAAGTATGCAACTCAGCTTAATATTTAGGAGGTTTAACTTGAATTAAAAAGATATCTGAAGGCTAATGAAGCAAATTTTAATTTTAAAGATGGTAAACTTCTATATTCTTTAAGAGATAGAGAAATGTGAATTTATGAGATATGAAAATAGCTTCCATATCCCTCCTCACACTACAAACAGTAAGGATAGTTGAACCACTGAGAGCAGACAGATACTCTACAAAATGTAGTTCCTGTGAAAGACATGTCTGTAGGTCAGCCTGTGATATAACCCATGGTTTGATTTCAGGTAAGAGAAATGTTATCAAAACACAGGATACACAAACCTACCCATTCACTCTGCCCCAAGAGTGTCTTCTCTAAGCTAAGCAACTCTATCCTGCCTTCTGGACTTCTTGTCAATGCTGCCGAAACCATTCCCTCTCAGGGAATTTCTGTGGCAAGAATGTTACCTTCTTTAAAGTTGGAAATGGGGAAAGAATGCTACTAAATTATATGCTATTTTATACCAACCCAAACTACTCCCTCCCAACACGCTGCCCCATTCTCTACATATTGTTAAGTGCAAATACTGCATTTTCTCATTTCCTGCATTTAAATTAAAGGCAACATTTAATGAGGTATCTTTGAAGTATTTTAATTTTTTTCAGAATTAGTCCTCATGCTTAAAAAAAAAAAGTCCCTTATTACCATAAATCTATGGTTTTATGTTATAATGCGGGGACCATTTAAGAAGAGAACCAGAACTTTGAAAACTACAGAATCTTCACGAAAATCCTCATTAGAAGACACCAACCAAGACTCACCTCTGTCTGAACCATTCCATGTCTTTGCAGCCTCATGCAGCGCACTAAGTCAGAGATGTCAAACTGCCAAAGAAAACAGGGTCTGTGTGTTAGATAAAAAGGGTTACTGAATTTGAACCCCAAAGATTCCATATCTCCTCCTTCTCCTCCTCCTTTTAGCAGTGTTGGGAAACTGCTCTGGACAAAAGTCAGTGAACTGACTCTGCCAACATTTGATAATTTTATTTATGATCTGTGTTAAGAATTAGGGGAGGTTATTCTACTTGAAAATCCCCAACAAAAAAATCCCCAAAAGAAATTCTCTCCCCTCTGGAATTTGACTAATTTCTCTCTCTCTTTTTTTTTAAAATTTTAAAAAGATTTTATTTATTTGTCAGAGAGAGAAAGATAGAGACCACACAGGCAGGGGGAGCAGCAGGCAGAGGGAGAGGTAGGCTCCCCACTGAGCAAGGAGCCTGATGTGGGACTTGATCCCAGGCCCTTGTCATCATGACCTGAGTCAAAGGCAGATGCTTAACCTGACTAAGGTTAGCCTGACTGAGCCACCCAGGCATCCCAGGAATTTGACTGTTTTCTAATATCAACATTTAAAAAAAAATAAATAAATAAACTATTTTTCTTACAGTTTGCTTTTCAGATTAAAATTCCTGATCTTTTTATTTTCACTGATACTGGCACTTTGAAACAAGGGGGAAATAGACTTTGTTTCGTTCTACTTAAATTATTGGTAGACACAATAGTGTGTATAGAGCAAGACAAATGCTTTTAGTGAAAATTCTTTAAGAGACCATGATTTTATGGTAAGATATTCTAACATTTTTTTTTTTTAAAGATTTTATTTATTTATCAGAGAGAGAGGGAGAGCAAGCGAGCACAGGCAGACAGAGTGGCAGGCAGAGGCAGAGGGAGAGGCAGGCTCCCCGCCGAGCAAGGAGCCCGATGTGGGACTCGATCCCAGGACGCTGGGATCATGACCTGAGCCGAAGGCAGCTGCTTAACCAACTGAGCCACCCAGGCGTCCCAAGATATTCTAACATTTTAAGTAAGGTTTATACTAATTTAGATTTTAAATAAGATTATACTCATTAATTTTGTTTACTTAGTAATATTTTTAAAAGTGGGAATAATTTAGAGACTAGCATCAGTTTGTAGAACAAAGTATACATTTCCCACTCATAGGTAAACAATAACAAAAATATGTCTTTTTATTTCATAAATATACTTTCTTTTATGCTTCTCTCTCTACATCTATTCCTAAAGATTTTTATTTATTCACTTGAGAGAGACTGAGCGCAAGAGCACACAAGTAAGGGGAAGGGCAGAGGGACAAGCAGGCTCGCTGCTGAGCAAGGAGCATACATCAGGGCCAGATACTAAGACCATGAGATCATGACCTGAGCCATAGTCAGACACTTAACTGACCGAACCACCCAGGTGCCCCCCCCCCCATTTTTAAAGTAAGCTCTGCACCCAATGTTAGGCTTGCACTCTGCACCCCAGGTGAGGCTTGCACTCAGGACCCCAAGGTCAAGAGCTGCATGTTCTACAGACTGAACTATCCAGGCACCCCAGTGCTTCAATATTTCTCTCCTTAAGTGTGACAGTGAAACTGACTTTACTGTATAGAAACCTATAGACTATAAAGAATAAATCTAATACTGCTAAGAAATTTTAAGCACATAGTTAATACCAGTAGAACAAATATAAAATTGAAATATTGCTTCTTCTTGATTATGGTCTGAGTAGTTTTGAACATTAACTAAAATAAAATTTTTTTTTAAAAGATTTAATTTGGGGTGCTTGGGTGGCTCAGATGGTTGAGTGTCTTTTTGACTCAGGTTGTGATCCCAGGGTCCTGGGATTGAGCCCCCAGTTGGGCCCCCTGCTCAGTGGGGAGTCTGCTTCTCCTTCTCCCTATGCCTGCTGCTCCCCTTGCTTGTGCTCTCTTTCTTTCTGTCAGATAAATAAATAAAATCTTAAAAAAAAAAAAGAGTAGATTGTCCTTTAAAAAAAGATTTAATGTATTTATTTGAGAGAAAGAGAGAGAGAGAGATCATGTGCATGAGTTGGGGGAAGGGGCAGAGGGAGAGGGAGAAGCAGACTCCTCACTGAACTGGGAGCCCTATATAGGGCTCAATCCCAGGACCCCAAGATCATGACCTGAGCCAAAGGCAGACACTGAACCAACTGAGCCACCCAGGTACCCCTAAAATACAATTTGATATAGTAAGGAAATTAAGGCATTCATAAAAGCTACTAAATAGGGGTGTCTGGCTGCCTCAGTTGGAACATATGACTCTTGATCTTGGGGTTGTGAGATTGAGCCCCACATCAGGTATAGAGATTACTTACAAAAAATCTTAAGATTTTACTTAAGTAACCCCCCAAAACCCCGGCTAAATAAAAAAAATTCCAAGATCATAACACAGTATTAGATTCCACTGTTAATTCTGGTTGACTGCTAGTTCAGCCTGTATGTTGTACTCACTTCCAGATCTTGACTGATTAATCCTAAGACCACATCTATGCATATCAGGGTCCCTGAACGTCCGATGCCAGCGCTGCAGTGTGTGATGATTGGTCCGGATCTATGAATGTGTCTCATGTAAGAGATAAAAGTGAGCAAGTCGTCTGGCTGAGAAGGTGTATCGTGGTCTGGCCAGGCAGTGAAATTCAGATGAGAAATATGTCGTATCTCTCCTGTCTGAAATTGTACAATACAAGAAATAGATAAATACTGTATCGTTCACACATATGTTTTAGTTCTTCATAATATACGGTCCTTTCAAACTTTGGCTTGCCCATTGGATCAAATCAAAGGACAGATGCAAGAGATAAGAAGACTCGGCCTTTTGGCTAAGATCAAGTGAGACAAGAAGACTCGGCTCCACCACACAGGGAGGGTCTTTATCAAGGAGATTGCTAACTCCACATTTTAAAGACTGGTAACAATTTCTTTTGAAACCCTAAAAGGAGATTACATTGATATGAATAACAACCTTTCTAGATGACTCCACCTCAGAGGTACTCTAGGTAAAAGCCACCGTCAGTGCAACGGCTTACAAGCCCTTGATCCAGCTCCTTCTCAGACCTGACCTGTTCCTGGTAGTCGCTTTGCTCCACCACAGGGACCTCTCTGTAGTTCTTTGAAAACACGAGGTACAGTTCAAGTCGGGGCCTTTGCACTTGCTGTTTCTGACTGAAATCCCTCCCTGCCCCCTCATCCCTTGGCTCAATCAACTCCTTTAGAGCTTTTTCCACAGCATCATCAACACTAGTGTCTCCTCATTAAAAAGTGAACTCCATGAGGTCAGGGATTTCTTTTTGTCTGTATGGCTAACTGCTGAATCCCTAGATTCCATAACAGGGTCCAGGCTGTACAAACCTTCTATTAATTAAACAAATCATTTAAGGAATACTGAATGACTGCATTAGCATAGGTAATGGGTAGGCTGGTGGGAATGAATAAGAAGGTATAATCTTTAATTATTTATAAAATCACATCAAAAAACCATGAAGGAAATCATTAGGCTATGTTTACATGTGACCAATAGAATCAAGTCCAAGTCCAAAAGGAAACCCATTAGGGTTGAGCATCAAACAACATGGGTTTGAATTGTACAGGTCCATTTACATGCGTTTTTTTTTTTTTTAATAGTACAGTACTGTAAATATTTTCTCTTTCTTATGATTTCCTTGACATTTTTTTTCTCTAGCTTAGTTTGTTGTAAGACTCAGTCTATAATACATATAGTATATAAAATATGTGTTAAAGGACCATTTATATTACCAGTAAGACTTTAGGTCAACAGTAGGCTGTTAGTAGTTAAGTTTATGGAGAGTCCAAAGTTATATGTGGATTTTGGACTCCATGGGAGTCAGCACTCCTAACTCCCGTTTTGTTCAAGGGTCAACCATACTTATACTTAAGCTACTGGGAGGAGGGTGAAATTGAGGGAGTGCGGAGGTGAGGAAAAGTATCGGTTTTACTTAAGGTATATCCACTTATCTAATTCAAGCTAAATTGATTCAGTGGTAAAGTGGCCATAGAAGAAATTACCCAAATGACAAACATTTATGTTACAATTGTCCATGCATTACCAAATATGTTGTGCTTATGGGGGAATATTTGCTACTCAGAGATTTTTTAATTGATTGTTTTATTCATTCTTCTTAGAGGTTTCACCTTAAAAAACAAAAACAAAACCACATTTCTAGCACATAGCTTCTGAGCCATTCTGTTCTATCACTAAGCAAAGGATGTGGATGGTCACCTTAAAGGCGTGTATTCTCATTTCATCCTAATACAGTATGCATTGGAGGAAACTGGCAGTAAGAAGGTCACATTTAAGTGTTTGTTAGATAAAAAATAATGGGTGACATTAGTTCCACTGAAATGAGAAACCCCAAGTTGCTGGCTTTCATTTAGAAATATACTGATGTGGAAAGTGTCCAGGCCTGCATTCCAACTAGGAGATAAGCCTTAGGAGACGGAAAGATTTAACTCACTTACCTGAATCTCTTCTAGGGCCATTGCTCGTACTACAAAGCCCTTCAGCTGCTGCATTCTCACGAGAGCCAGCCGAAGCCTGTCATTGACCATTGTTGTTTGGCCTAGGATGTTAGGCCAGTAGCGCTGGCATTTTATTTTTTCCCCTTCTACTTCTTGGGTCATCATGGCTATCACTGTGGATTTTTGTTCCCAAATCATCTGCCAGAAATCTCCAACAGTTGTAGGGAGAGGTCCTTGACAGGCAATGTAAACGAACTCTTCTTTTCCCACGGGTATCTTAATGAAGCTGGCGTTGATATAGCCGCCTTCATCTCCAAGAGGAACTCTTGTGGCATCATCTGTGAATTTCCCACCACAAAACAGAGCCGTCTATATCATGCCTTTTTAAACAAGAACCTCATAAACAGCACGAGTCAAAAATTACGAGAAATTCCTCAGAACCATAAATGAAATCATACTTTTTAATGAGGCATATTTTCAAATTACAGTCGAATCATTTTATGTTTACTGATTTTGCTCTTGTTACAAGTATATCTAAGATGTCAACTCAGTGAGTTTCTGACAATTTGATATTATTTATACAGATTTGGTTAATTAAAATTAATAAATCAATTAATACATTTAGAACTTCTTAATAAGTTCCTAGAGAAACAAATGTACTTTGCTACTTCTTATCCATCCTTATTTTTTTTAAAGATTTTTTTAAAGATTTATTTGACAGAAATCACAAGTAGACAGAGAGGCAGGCGGGGGGGGGGAAGCAGGCTCCCTGCTGAGCAGAGAGCCCCATGCGGGGCTCAATCCCAGGACCCTGAGATCATGACTTGAGCTGAAGACAGAAGTTTAACCCACTGAGCCACCCAGGCACCCCTTATCCATCCTTATTTTTAATGACGATAATGATGAATTTAATGAATGACAATGCCAGAAGATTATTTCATAAAATAAAAATTAGTATTATAATCAAATGATCAAAGTACATCTTACAAATATAATTGGCATAATTACCTCTTGCTAATTTAATTAAATTATATACTTTTAAATCAGCAGCCAAAATATTAACCCAATAAGTAAAAAGGTAACTCACTTTATTTTCCAGGCATACAGGCCCCTGTCTTTGTCTGGTTGTAATTTCATAGTTAAAATATAAATTTTCAAACCAGTGAAAACTATATGTAAGCCACCTTGTCCAAGAGAATTAATCAGTATGTACTGTATGTACATCAAAAGTCATTTCTATTTAAAATATTTATAAATTTAACTGGTAATTTCTATGATTATCAAATTATGACTTCAGTAGTGTTTCAAAATCCCCCATCAATTGCCCTTCAATTACTTGACTTCTACCTCTTAGTCCCCACTCAGTAGTTTTAGATTTATGGCTTAGCTCATTTGACTTTGAGAGGCTAGTCTGGCCATTTTGGGTGGGGTGGTGCTGAAATAATTCCTACCTACTTTATGCTGAACCATTATTGATTTCATTTTAAAATGCTAAGATTCAGTTTTCACAGGAAGTTTTCCAAAATAAATTTTGTGTCTTGCAACTTGGTTGAAAAAATTCAATTGTATTGTTATTTATTACATGATTTGCCACTATTCTATTTTAGATTTTTGAATTTATGACTTCCTGGCAAAGACAGGATTGTTGTATCATACACAGTGGAACCCAGTGTGCTGATATATATAAATATGGCTGATGATTATTGTAAGAAGTTGCTTAAAAAAAAAAGTTGCTAGGGGCGCCTGGGTGGCTCAGTGGGTTAAGCCGCTGCCTTCGGCTCAGGTCATGATCTCAGGGTCCTGGGATCGAGTCCTGCATCGGGCTCTCTGCTCAGCAGGGAGCCTGCTTCCTCCTCCTCTCTCTCTGCCTGCCTCTCCATCTACTTGTGATTTCTCTCTGTCAAATAAATAAATGAAATCTTAAAAAAAAAAAAAGTTGCTAGACATTAATATTTTGGCTATATCTCTATATATTAAAAAAAATCACTTGTTGATTGGTGAAATCAGTAAAATGTGGTAAAAAAAAAATTCGCTTTTTCCTCCTAGTATCTGAACAATTCAAACCCTAATGCAACTTGGTAGTATCATTGTTGGTACCATTGCAGCCACATGCATGTATAATGTATCATAGAAATTTCTCTGAAGTTAGAATGAGTGGAATAAATAGATGTTGGTGTGACACATGAACTAAGAAACTGCTCAAGCTGAAGTGAATTCATGAATGACAATTTTTAAAAAAAATTTTAAATTTATTTTTTTTAAAGAAGGCTCCACACCCAGTGTAGGGCTTGAACTTAGGACCCTGAGATCAAGAGTCATATAGTCTAGCAACCAAGCCAACTAGATGTCCCTTCCTGTAGAAGCTGATTCATATTTAAAAAAAATATATATTTTGTTTATTTATTTGTCAGAGAGACAGAAAGAGAGCACACGCAGGGGGAGCAGCAGGCAGAGGGAGAAGCAGACTCCCCACTGAGCCAGGAGCCTGATGTGAAACTCTATCCCAGGACCCCAGGATCATGACCTGAGCAGAAAGCAGATGCTTGACTGACTGAGCCACCCAGGTGCCCCAATTCATATTAAAAAAAAAAAAAAAGAAAAAAAAAAAGAAAAAAAGATTTTATTTATTTATTTGACAGAGAGAGAGAGAGAGAGAGAGAGAGAGAGAGATCACAAGTAGGCAGAGAGGCAGGCAGAGAAAGAGGGGGAAGCAGGCTCCCTGCTTCCTGAGATCACGACCTGAGCTTGAGCTGAAGCAGAGGCTTAACCTACTGAGCCACCCAAATGCCCCCCAATTCATAGTTTTAAGAAGACGTTAAAATTACTGATTGGGGGTGCCTGGGTGTCTTAGTCAGTTAAGAATTGGATTCTTGATTTTGGTTCAGGTCATGATCTCAGAGTCATGAGGTGGAGCTCAAGCTCTGCACTTAGCGGGGAGTCTGCTTGAGATTCTCTCCCTCTCCCTCTCCCTCTCCTTCGGTCCCTTCCCTCTCCTCACACATGTGCATGCTCTCTTTCTCTCTCAAATAAATAAATAAATAAATATTTAAAAATAATAAAACTACTGATTTGGCATCACTGATTAATTTCTAATACTATGCTGCAAAATCCATGAGAGTCTGAATAAGTAGTTTAGATTCTTCTGATTGATTTTTCAGAATATATAGTTTAAAAAGGTATTTACATTGTATACCTAAATGTATTTGTTACTGATATAAACACCTAAATATGTGTTTGTGTGTGTGTGTGCACACTTGTGTTAGAGATAGGGTAAACAGGCACAAAAGTTTTAAATCAGTTCAAATTATATTAGACACATATTTGATTTGAAGCCAAATTAAACTTACAGGGAAGTATATTTTTATATCGATTCTTTCTTCTGTTTTCCTTAGTTTGTCCAATCAGACACTGATCCAAAGGTTTTAATTCCTGGAGATTCTGCAAGAAAAAATGGAAATAAAGCTAAATTTGTTGAGATAAGCAGTAATTCAGTAACAATTGCAAAAGCTTTAAATATGCAGGGTGTAAAATTGGCTACTGATCAGGGCAGACTTTGAATGTTAAGAAATAGGTATGTTCTGTTAAGATAAGCGAGTCTAAAATCCCAAAACTAATCTGATATACCAGTTGTTGAAATATATTGTTGTAAATATCTTTAACATGTTGTCAACTAAATTTGTGAGGCTGCAATTTGTACCTTAATTTTAAATTTCAGTTTAAAGAGATCTATAATTATATTTTAGGAAAAAAAATATAAAAGCAACTTTGGCTTAAAGTAATGAGCTGGAGCAGAATTTCTTGACAATATTGTCTATGGGATCATAGAATATCCCATGTGGTAGAGTTGTGGTTAGATAGTCCTAGGTTTTAATTTTAATTTTAATTTTTTATTTTTTTAAATTTAAAAGAAAAAGATTTTATTTACTTATTTGACAGAGAGAGAGATCACAAGTAGGAGAGAGGCAGGCAGAGAGAGGGAAGCAGGCTCCCCACTGAGCAGAGAGCCTGACGCGGGGCTCGATCCCAGGACCCTGGGATCATGACCTGAGTTGAAGGCAAGAGGCTTTAACCCACTGAGCCACCCAGGTGCCCTGGTAGTCCTAGGTTTTAAAAGCCAACTTTCACTTTTCATTCACTCATTAATCCACCCATTTATCTCTTCATCCATCCATCCACGCAAATATATATTGAAAATGCCTACTAGATGCAGGACACTGTAATAAGTGCTAGGAATACAGTGGTGAGAAAGGAGATATGATTCTGGTTCTCCTTGAGCTTACAGACTACTGGGAGAAAGAATCAGTAAAGAAGTAAACAAATGCTGCGATAAATGCTTTGAAGAAATTAACAAGTCGTAGGTTAGAAAAAAAATACAGATCTACTTTATAGAGTGTTGTGATGGCAGGTCTTTGGAATGGTGACATTTAAACTTAAGCCTTAAAAAACAAATTGCTGTAAAATGGAGAGGAAGTATTGTGAACTTGTTTCCAAATATATTAATGTGATATACCTTATTTTGAATATTAAATACAAAGCATCTATCACATTCCAGAAGCTCTCAAAAGAAGTTAGCTCCTTTCACTTTAGTGGTTATGAAAAGCTCAGGAAGTGGGCAAAGTAAGCGTATGGTTTGAGGGAGATGAACAAGGTCAACCTCAAAACCACAGTCGTGCTACGTTCCTCTTTGGCCTGGTGGTAAATAAGGACATTGCAAGCAAGACCACACGAGGAAGGGCTCTGAACCACTGCACTGAACATAGTTCTGGAGCTATATTAAACTAGAAACTATTACTAGTAAACCAAATCAACAGTATTCTAAATATAAAGTTTAGTATATAGTTGGAACTGACCCTTGACACCTGACTTAAAAAAATGTCTATCTCTACTCTGAGGCAGGAAAGTTAATCTTTGGAGAGATTTATTAAGCTCCAAAGTGGTTAAAGAGATCTCTTTAAAACAATGCAACTAGGATCCTAATTGTGAGAATTAATTTTCTGCTGGATAGAACAAGATGGTGCTCTTAGTTGGAGGTAAAGTTGCAAAGTAATGGACATTTAAAAAATTTCTCCTAATTTTGCATAAAACTTTGTTTGGGAAAGAAACATTGGCAGAAGCCACTTACCTCCAGCTCCTTAGAAGGAATTCCTTGATCTAACAAACCTCTCAATGTTCGAATGACTGATTTCAACTTGGTACCAGTGTATTTACCAGAGGGGAGCACTTTGACGATGGGGAGTGCCCCAAGCTCCTCATTTGTCAGAAAGGGATGATCTAAGAAGACAATAGTTGATTTAAAAATATATATATTTTATTTATTTATTTATATATAGAGAAAGCACAAGGATGGGGGGTTGGGGCAGTGGGAGAGGGAGAAGCAAACTCCCAGCTGAGCAGGGAGTCCAACGTGGGGCTTTATCCCAGGACCCTGAGATCATGACCCGAACTGAAGACAGACACTTAACTGACAGAGTCATCCAGGTGCACAGCAGTTGTTTAAAAAACAAAAAACAAAAAACCCCTCAAAGTGACTTAGCTAATAAGGGAACTGATTTGAGCCTATTCTCACCTCATCTGCTTTTACAAAAGCAAGAGACTTCAGAATTAATAAGGCAGGAGAACAGGCAGGCAGATACCTACAATTAACACAATAAAATCTTGGCCATATAGCAAGGCCCTTGTACCCAACTTTTAAGGAAACACCTCACTGACTGCTCAGAAATTCTTAAGGCTCTTGGCTCTCATGTACTTAGAGTTTCTAGAAGAGTTTCAAAATATATCTAGTCCTGGTATTGCTTTGCACTTAAATTAGCTTCCAAGCACATTGGGGAAAAGATGAAGGGAGATGCTTCAGAAATTCCTTATAATGGGACATGCACTAGAAACACGGATGCCTTCTCTCTCTACCCTGGTTTGGTACTCAGTGCCTATATCCTGGGCATTTGAAAGCTTTCTCAATACAAATTAAAACTGGGGGGTCTCCAGGAGCTTATCAAATGAGTGATATCAATGTCTTGGGAGAAGTATGTATCTAATTTAGGACCTGCTCTACGGAAACTGCTTATACCAGAAGGCAACTATTATTCTGGAAAAAAGCAGGAGAGAGTTCTTGCTATAGTCTTGCAGCTACAAGTATAGCTTTCTGATGATGCAGCTACCAGTTAGGCAACCATAACACTGGCTCTGTGGGGTACACAGAGTTGTACAAGATACTTCAAGAAGCTGAACATCCGGTGGGGTGAAGGCCAGCTGTAAATACAGAGTACACTTACAAAAAATAACTCTAAACTTTTACAGAACAGAGTGTAAAGGCAACAGGAGCCCAAAAGCTGGAGATGAGCATGGGCTACAGGATTTGACAAGAGCACCAACACTGATACCAACAGTTTACCTAAATCGAAAAAGTGTTAGTTCAACTTTAATTTCCCTTAACAACTAAGACTTAATTAACAACTGTTAATTTCCTTTAACAACTAAGACTTCAGATTACAAACCATGTCTTTCATTGCATTAGTATAACATTGCCTTTATAAAAAAAGAGAAATGATACACTAGATAGAGCCTCATTTCTCTACTGCCTCAGTTATAAAATAAAAGAGGCAGTACTAGGACAGAGCAAATGACTCTTAGTTTTAAAATATGAGGTTGAGATGCATGGGTATTAATTTCCTATTTTTGAGTATTCTACCCATTTTATTATAAATAAAATGTGTTTCTCGACTATTGACCAGAATGGCAAAACTGTATGACTTTGTGTTTCTAATTATTTGCATGTTTGTGTGTTTTACTTTAAGCCACTGAGAGTTTTAGCCTACACCTGTGCAAATATCTAGTTATAAAACTGAATATTGATGTTTGTCTATGTGATTTTACCTTATGTATGGAACCAAATAATGAACACATACAGTGAAATAACACATCCATATATTCTGAAAACTAATTTTTGAACGCTTTTTTTGATCTATTTCTTTTTTAACTCTTTAAAAATTTTTTTATGAACATATAATGTATTATTAGCCCCAGGGGTACAGGTCTGTGAATCGCCAGGTTTACACACTTCACAGCACTCATCATAGCACATTCCCTCCCCAATGTCCATAACCCCACCCCCTTCTCCCAGTCCATTATTTTTGACGAGAAAATTGCTCAGAAAATTCTTGCCTTTATTGGAATCTTCATGGTTTGTTGTTTCTATTGGCAATTCATCACTTCCCCATGTTATCTCATCATCGTCATCAGGCTTCCTTTCTTGTGACTTTTGAATCAAGCTATGACAACAAAACACAGTGGTAATATTTTATTCAGTTTTGTCCCTGAAATAAATTTAAATATTACATCCTTGATCCCCTTGTTTCTGCTGCAATTTCATGATATTTAAAAATAAATCATCTGATTAAAAAAACCCAAGTCCACAATTCCTAAAATTCATTGGTCAGTGGAAATTAAACTTAAGTACAGAATTGTTTAATATAGTCTAAAATTAATCCTCAAACAAAACCTGTCTTGAACCTTAGACTGAAGGAGATAGAGAGTGGTTGGTTTCCGTCCTTCAGCGTGGATAACCATTACAATTGCGTGAGAATAGCTCATCTTTTTTTTTCTTTTTTTCTTTTTAAGTAGGCTCAATGCCCAGCGTGGACCCCAACATGGGGCTTGAACTCACTACCCTGAGATCAAGACCTGAGCTGAAATCAAGAGTTGGACACTTAACTGACTGAGCCACCCAGGCAACCCTCTCTTGTCTTTTTAATAGCTCCCTACTATTGTATTGCATGGTGGTATCTTAATTTATTTATAGAGGTCCCTATGGATGGACATCCATCTTTTGCTACAGTGGGGGGCTAGAAGGACACTTCTGTATCAAGGTACTCACTTAATGTAATAAAGCACAGTACACGTTCTCATTATTTAGGGGTACACAGTAGATGCCATCTCCCCAGTAAGGAGGACGGGTAGGCAAGAGAATCTAGGCAAATGAAATGTTTAGTGATGAGGTGAAAAAGGATAATGTAAAAGGCTGAACACATCTTTCCATTTTCTGATATTCAGGAGGAGCAAGGCAGTACATCTGTCTGATGGCAGTAGGACACACCACTAAAGCAAGACATGTAGAATTCTCTCCAGACGTCAATAACAGGGCGGCAATTATGCTGCTTTGATGGCGGATGTTTTCCTCTACTCCAGCTAATTGTGGGTTACAATTAACATTTAATTTGCAAGCTCTGCATCCATGAGGTTGCTTTTGTCACCAGTAAGTACATTTTATCTGTAAGGATATAGTTTGGAGATCCTTCCATCAGCCATTACCTTCTTTCTTATTCTTTTGATTAGCTGCTTTAGTATTTCATGGGTGCTTGTGTGAGTAGATCTTAATTTATTTTGTGTACATTAACTTTTTTTTTGAAGTATAAATGATTTTGCCATGAAATTTTTGTAGAAATGTCTTTGCACACATGTCCTAGTAGGAGCAATTCTTGAGAAGTCAGATTACTAGACTGAAGGTTAGGTACTACAGTTCTTTCAATCTATGACATCTATCCCTGCAAGATACACTGTTGTTTACATTAAGGAACAATATTGATGATTGTACATGATTTCAGAGATCGTAAAATTAAAAAGTATCTAAGAATTAGTAACCTGCAGATAAAATTTATGTTAAAAGTGTTTCCAATTGCCACCCAAATAAATTACATATACTTATCTACACTTCCTCTTTCCTCCCCTTCTCCTGCTTAACAGAGTAGAGCCTGTCTGTATTTTTACAATTATTGGCCGCTGGCCCAGATACTTGTTTAATCTTTTAAATGTATGTATATATGTATGTCTGTATGTATTTGTGATTTTATTTATTTATGACAGAGAGAGAAAGGGAGAGAGAGAGAGAGAGAGAGAGAGAGAACACAAGCAGCAGGAATGTGAGGAAGAAGCAGGCTTCCTGCTGAGCAGAGCGCCAATGCAGGGCTCCATCCCAGGACCCTGAGATCTTGACCTGAGCCGAAGGCAAGACGCTGAGCCATCCAGGCACCCCTAATCTTTCAAATTTAAACTGTATGCATTTCTACATTAATAATATGTACCCCCTTGCTTAATTTATTTAGTAAAAAATAAAGTACTGTCAATTTGCTTTTCTAGGAAAATGTAAGTAGCTCCCTTTGTTAGGTTATTATCTGATATGGAGCAAAACTCATTTATGTATAATCACTTTGTTGGCCAACTCATTTGTATAACTTTTTTTTTTTTTTAAGATTTTATTTATTTATTTGACAGAGAGAGATCTCAAGTAGGCATAGAGGCAGGCAGAGAGAGAGAGGGGGAAGCAGGCTCCCTGCTGAGCAGAGAGCCTGATGCAGGGCTTGATCCCAGGACCTTGAGCTCAAGATATGAGCCGAGGGCAGAGGCTTAACCCACCCCTTGTGTAACTTTTTTAAAATACTAAACAATGTATTGGGACAAATCTTCTTTTGTATTAGAAACTGTTGTCAACAATAGACAAAATTTTGGGATTTTAAAATGTTTCTTATCTTATTTGGCTTTATTTAAATCCTTTTAGAAGATAATCACTATCATCATTGTTGGCACATTCCCTTTTAGACCTTTCTTTCAGTTTTCCCATGGTCAAGGATAAACTTATTTTTTGGAGGAATGTTTTACTAAACACACTATCACATGTCAGTAGAACCTCCTTATAGCTGTATTTTAAGAATAATCCTAATATTCAAGCATAGGTCCATAATTTAGTCAAATATTCTCCTTTTATTGAAAAAGAATAAATTAATTTCAAAAGCAACATCTAAATGAAAATCTTCACGGCACTTTTCTTTCTTTCTTTCTTTCTTTCTTTCTTTCTTTCTTTCTTTCTTTCTTTGACAGACAGTGATCACAAGTAGGCAGAGAGGCAGGGAAGCAGACTCCCTGCTGAGCAGAAAGCCCCAATGCGATGTGGGGCTTGGTCCTGGGATCATGACCTGAGCCGAAGGCAGAGGCTTAACCCACTGAGCCACCAAGGTGCCCCCTTCATGGCACTTCTAAAAAGGAATGGAGGGGCGCCTGCGTGGCTCAGTGGGTTAAAGCCTCTGCCTTCAGCTCAGGTCATGATCCCAAGGTCCTGGGATGGAGCCCCACACTGGGCTCTCTGCTCAGCAGGGAGCTTGCTTCCTCCTCTCTCTGCCTGCCTCTCTGCCTACTTGTAATCTCTGTCTGTCAAATAAATAAATAAAATCTTAAAAAAAATAAAAAGGAATGGAATCCTTATACTTTAAAAGATTATTTTCTTACCTTTCACTTTTTACCTTTTCTTCACCATATTCTTCACAGCCGTTCATTTTGACAGACTAAAATACAGAGAAATAAAAGTCCCTTCAGCCCATTATTAAAAAAAAAAATCAATCTCAGAATGTTCAATTTTTCCCTGTTAATTATTTCCCATGTTTACTGTTATGTCCATCCTCCTGTAACAAAGATACGTATGATATTCAATTAAAGTCAAACTGTGGCTAAGGCATCTTCAGTGACCCAAGAGTTTTTGCTGGTTCCACCTGTTCACCTTCACACTCATCTTGGCTTTTCATTTCTTGTAAGGGTATTAACAGCATAGAGGTAAGAAAGCAAGATGAAAAGCTAAATTATGATTACTTAGATATGCATATTTGGTATATACTTTTACATGACTTCATTTTTTTTTTTTTAAAGAATTTATTTATTTGAGAGAGAAAGAATGAGTATTGGGGACAGAAAGAGGGAGAGAGAAAATAAAGAGAGAGAGACTCAGATTCCCTGCTGAGCAGGGAGCCCGATGCGGGGCTCGATCCCAGGACTCTGAGATCATGACCTGGACTGAAGGCAGACACTTAACCAGCTGAGCCACCCAGGCGCCCTCTACTACTTCAGTGTTAAAATCTGAAAATGGGCTCTTCAGAAATGTCTTAGTAATTTTCAATGTATTAAATTATTTTTCCCTTTTATTATTAAAGTGAGGAGTCTCTCCATGGAGAACATTGATCAATAGCTTGTATTGTAATGGAGTATGATGTCTTAGAGACCCAAATACTGCAGGAGCAGTTTGCTACAACTAGAAGAATATGTTAAATTTCATTATTACATGATTAATAAATCTTACATTTCAATCTTTAAAAACATTTTTTTTTAAAGATTCCATTTATTTATTTGACAGAGACAGACAAAGCGGGAGAGGGAACACAAGCAGGGGGAGTGGGAGAGGGAGAAGCAGGCTTCCTGCTAAGCAGGGAGCCTGACCTGGGGCTTGACCCAGGACTCTGGGATCAGGACCTGAGCTGAAGTCAGATGCCTAACAAGTGAGCCACCCAGGGGACCCCATTTCAATCTTTAGTAGGACAAGTTACCTTAACAATTATTTTAACAAATGCCTGTATGGTCCCTATTATTCCCTTGTTCTTTAAAACACCCTGTGAGGGGTGCCTGGGTGACTCAGTGGGTAGAGCCTCTGCCTTTAGCTCAAGTCATGATCTCAGGGTCCTGGGTTCGAGCCCCACATTGGGCTCTCTGCCTACTTGTGATCTCTCTCTCTCTCTGTCAAATAAATAAATAACATCTTTAAAAAGAAAGAAATAAAACATTCTGAATCCAATATAAACAATTATCAGGACATGTTTTTATTATAGTTTAAAAAAAATTACACTTACTTATTTACATGTGTACAATTTCCAAGTTGACTACTAGACCATACAAGCAAATTTAGGATGGAAACCCTGACATACCTTCTTACCTTGTTAGCCCAGCTTAATCAGAGTCAAACAAGTTCAGTAATAGCTAAATGAATAGTTTTGAAAGTTTACTTGATAATTTACACTATGTATATGACTGGCATTCATTCCTTCATTCATAAATAAGACTCAGACATGGTACTTAAGTATTTCATTAAAAAGTAGTCAAGTATAGAGTGACAAATTATAGTTGAGTGACAAATAACTGTGGATTATACTACACTATTCATAATACAATGGTTAGCACCTTAAATTTTGGCCCATAGGGTTAAAACCCTAAAACTTTCGGGATTGTACATATAATCTCTTTATTCCACCACTGGGTATTTACTTAAGAAAATAAACACATGAATTTGAAAAGAAGTACCCCTATGTTTATGGCAAGTTTTTTTTTTTAGTAATCTTTACACCCAAAATGGGGCTTGAACTCACAATCCCGAGATCAAGAGTCGCATGCTCTACCATCTGAGCCAGTCAGTGCCCCTACTGCAGCATTATTTACAATAGCCAAGATATGGAAGCAACCCAAGTATCCACCAATAGAGGAATAAAAAAGATGAGATCTTGGCATTTGTGATCACATGGATAGACCAACAGAGTATCATATTAAGTGAAATAAGACAAGGACAAATACCATATAATTTCACTGAGATGTGGAATCTAAAAAATAAATGAACAAACAAATAACAGAAAGAGATTCATAAATACAGAGAAGAAACTGATGGTTGCCTGAGTGGACAGGGGTGGGAGTATGGGCAAAACAGGTGAAGGAGATTAAGAGGTACAAACTTTTAGTTATAAAATAAGTAAGTCATGAAGATGAAGAGTACAGCACTGGAAATGGAGTCAGTAATACTGTAATAACTTTGTACGGTTACAGGTGTTAAATTATACTTAATGGGGTAAGCACTGAATAATGTATACAATTGTTAAATCACTATGTTGTATAACAACTAAAATGAATATAACATTGTATTTCAACTATATTTCAATAATAAAAGCTAAAAAACAAACAAACAAACAAACAACCCACAAAATTTCCAGCGTTGTAGAATACACTGTTAAGAACTGATGCAGTTGGGGCGCCTGGGTGGCTCAGTGGGTTAAAGCCTCTGCCTTTGGCTCAGGTCATGATCCCAGAGTCCTGGTATCGAGCCCTGCTTTGGGCTCTCTGTTCAGGTAGCCCGCTTCCCTCTCTCTCTCTGCCTGCCTCTCTGCCTACTTGTGATCTCTGTCTGTCTGTCAAATAAATAAACAAAATCTAAAAAAGAAAAAAAAAAAAAAAAAAAAGAACTGATGCAGTTGAGGCACCTGGCTGGCTCAGTGGGTTAAAGCTTCTGCCTTGGGCTCAGGTCATGATCTCAGGGTCTTGGGATCGAGGCCCCCCACCCCCATCAGGCCCTCTGTTCAGCAGGGAGCCTGCTTCTCTCTCTCTCTGCCTGCCTCTCTGCCTACTTGTGATCTCTCTGTCAAATAAATAAATAAATAAATCTTTAAAAAAAAACAAAACAAAACTGATACAGTAAATAATCTGCAATTTGTTTATAGTGATCCCGAAGAGATGCACTTATGAAAAACTGAATATTTTCAGAAGTTGTAAGAAACTTAAAATTAGGGTGGCTCAGTGGGTTAAAGCCTCTGCCTTTGGCTTGGGTCATGATCTCAGAGTCCTGGGATTGAGCCCCTCATCAGACTCTCTGCTCAGCATGGAGCTTGTTCCCCCCGCCACCTCTCTCTGCCTGCCTCTCTGCCTGCTTGTGATCTCTCTCTCTCTGTCAAATAAATAAATAAAATCTTAAAAAACAAAAAAAAAGAAAAGAAACTTAAAATTACTCCAATACAGGCACTATTCTAGAAATATAAAAGATGAAACAGAAAACTCTTCCAGAATATTGGCTTAGTCTTCCTTGCAGCTATGGAGGCTAGTCATATTTGTCTTTTTTGAATTTGTCTGCTTATGAATATAAATTCCACAGTGATTTTAACACATTTAGAGTTTGGTACAAATGAAACTTCATGTTTTTATCTCAGTACTTTGTTTTTTCCTTTCTTGAATTTGTTTTTTTACTTTCTTTGTTTTGCTTACTCTTAGTTAAAATCTCTCCTGAAGCAGAAGTTTCATATATTCAAGTGTCAATTTATTAATTTTAAGGATGGACTGACCCAAAATGTTTGGTCTTAAACATCTTGAATTCTCAAGGTGCAAATTTGTGGGATCGTACTTTGCTGGTAGAGCAACTATATGATATGAATGCTAATTAAGTAATTAATTAACTAAAGCTTTATTTATTTGAGAGAGAGCATGAGTTCTCTCATGGTAGGGAGGAACAAAGGGAAAGGGAGAAGCAGACTCCTCACTGGGCAGGGAGCTCAATGCAGGGCCTTAATCTTAGGACCCTGAATTCATGACCTGAGCTGAAGGCAGATCTTAAATTGCATGAGCCACCCGGATGCCCCTGAACCTTAATTTTTAGATTTGTACTAGATAGTTTTACATCCTGATTTCTTCCAAGTGAAATTTAATATCATTTTATCTCAGTACTATGTTTCCTCCTTTCTTGAATTTGTTTTTTTACTTTCTTACTTTTTTTAACTTTTTTACACTCTGCTTCTCATTAAAAAAAAAGTTGAAAGATTTTTATGGGACAGTATTTAATTTATGGGTAAATCTAGGGAGAATTTAAACTTTAGGTAAAATGAATAGAAATATTTAATATTTCTTTTGCTTCTTTGCAGAGCTTTAATGTCTTTGTAATATAGGTCTTACACATTTTGAGTTGAATTTATGCTTATAGTTTTTTTTTTTTGTTTTGTTTTTAACTATTGTGAATGAAATTTTACTTAATTACACATTTTATAACTGGTTAAAGCAATGACTTTGTTATGGTCTGAATTGTGATTCCCCTAGAATTCAGAGGTTGAAGCCCTACTCCCAATGTGACAATGTTTGGAGATAGGGTCTTTATGGCGGTAATTAAGGCTGAATGAGGTCATAAGGATGGGGCGCCAATCCAACAGGACTAGTGCCCTTGTAAGAAAAGGAAGAAATACCAGGAGTGCACAAACACAGAGGCCATGTGAGGACATAATGAAAAGCTGGCCATCTGCAAGCCAAAGAGAGAGGTCTCATCAGAAACCAACCCTGCTGGCACATTGATCTTGGACTTCCAGTCTCCAAAATTGTGAGAAATGAATTTCTGTAGGTTAAGCCACCCAGTCGGTGGTATTTTGCGATGGCAGTCCAAGCACACGACCACAGGCTGCAAACTCAAATGTCTACGGGAACAAGACAGATAAATATAAACCTGTGAATGCCAGGGTCAGGGCAGGGGGTGAGCAGTGCTGGGAAATCGGAAATGGTGGAGGCGGGGGAGGCAGAAGGAAGGCCTCAGCAGAGAAAGCAAGCTTTCAATAGGGAGATACATGATTCTAACAAGATACAGCATCCTAGAGTGTTTATCTAGGCATTATCCTTACCTCCGTAAAATCTTCAGGTAACGGTGAACCGTCACGGTCTGTGTCTTCTGCTCTCTCTTCAGATAACTTCCCATTGGTTTTCAACGAACCTGGGAGAGAAATAAATGGGCCAAAAAGAATTAAAATGCTCCCCAGAGGCCTTTTTGTATTCCTTAGTATACCAACTTCTTTCCTCTGGTTCATTTACCTGGAACACAGGCGTCTCCTGCTGCGTTATTTTGGTTTAAAAGATTCTGGGCTTCCTCATCCACAACATCCAGCAGAGACTGAATGACTTCAGCCTCTTGAGGATCATCATAGATATCATCTTCTGGTACATTAGATTCTTGGAAAAAAGGAATTCATATGAGATTTTATTATAAAAATACTGACATGAGAAAGAGACACTGTGTCAAATCAAGGATAGTACGTCTTTTGGATTTTAAGCCTCGCCTTTGAAAAGCAGCCAGGACAGGAAAAGCAGTTTACACTCATGGAATCTAGTCATTTCTAGTCCCAGCATGACTCTGGCTGCCATGACGAAAGACCACACAAATACAACTTAAAAAGAATAAATCAAAATCTATGTCTGTGAAGCAATAACCTAATGCTTATTTTCCTAAATTAATCCCAAATTATTAATTTATGAAAGAAACTCAACTAAAGAAGTTATGTTACAAAGATTAAGGATATACAAGAGCGCCTGGATGGGTCAGATGGTTAAGGATCCAACTCTTGGTTGTTGGCTCGGGTCAAGATATTGGGGTCATGAGATGGAGCCCCAACGTCCCTCACTGTGTTAGGGGAGGAGCCTGCTTAAGATTCTCTCACTCCCTCTCTCTCTGCCCCCCCCCCACTGCCATGTATGCTCTTGCGCACATGCTCTCTCTTAAAAAAAAAAAAAAAGAAATAAAATTTACAAAGATTAAGGATGTAAGAGAGCAGCCCAAACATACTCAAGAAACATTTTCTAAATTATTAGGTGAATTGCTGTTTCAAGGAATATAAGTAACACTATCAAACAAAAACAGCTGTCTTTTCTAACATTTAAAAATATTTTTAAGGGGCGCCTGGGTGACTCAGTGGTTTAGGCCTCTGCCTTCGGTTCAGGTCATGATCTCAGGGTCCTAGGATCGAGCCCCACGTCGGGCTCTCTGCCCAGCAGGGAGCCTGCTTCCCCCTCTCTCTCTGTCTGCCTTCTGCCTACTTGTGATCTCTGTCTATCAAATAAATAAATAAATAAAAATCTTGAAAAAAAATATTTTTAATATTAGAGATGAGAATGAGTACAGGACCTTTGTATAGTAATGCCACAATAATGTAACAATAATTTTACATTGTTCTTTTATTTCTTTGAACAACAGTCCTTCCTTTTTACACTACAGAAGCATGTATTCCCAATAGCTAATATTTCTTTATTACCTGAATTATTAGGGCATTTAGAGTAACTGGATGATTGATGTGGAAAACTACCTTTGGAGAGAATCAAGTTTGCGGATCCCTTCATTTGGTAAGTAGAGCATTTTCCTTCAGGGTACAAAACTTCAGTTATTTCTTCCCCATTAACCTATGGTATGAAACCAGAGCAAATCATTAGTTTATATTTTACTAATTTCCAGGATTAGGGAGGGACTGTAGATTACCACCATGTCCTTCTCTCCCTCTTTCTTAGTATAAAATCCATTTTTAATCTACCCATCATAGATCAGTGTTTCTAGGAAACATTGGTATAATGGAATGTACAAAGAGGATGGGACTATCCATCACCAAAAATCTCCGGAAACAGATTACACATTACATGAAATCATTATTTTTATGCCAAGAATTCTCACAATGTTTATTATTCCAAATTTTGAGTTGTCAAAGAAAACTTTAGTACATAGTATTTCCTAAATCTGTTTGACTGCAGAAATCTTTTTTTAAGACATATTTTATGGGACTTATCTTTCATATAACTTTTTAGTAAAGTTTTATAGGATCACTAAACTTAGAAGTTGAGAGAAAGGGAAAAAAGTTGTCTTTTAGGGGCGCCTGGGTGGCTCAGTGGGTTGGGCCTCTGCCTTTGGCTTGGGTCATGATCTCAGGGTCCTGGGATCAAGCCCCGCATCGGGCTCTCTGCTCGGTGGGGAGCCTGCTTCCCCCCAACTCTCTGCCTGCCTCTCTGTCCACTTGTGATCTCTCTTTTGTCAAATAAATAAATAAAATCTTAACGAAAATCGTCTTTTAAGTATCAGTGAAGCTGTGACTTGGACAGACTCTAGGTTAGCATTCTGGTCAACTGCTGGATATAAAGACTTTCAAATCTAGTCTAAATCTCATCTCAATTTAAGAAAAGTAACAATGGGTGCATAACTATAGTTATTGAATAGAATGTAACTTTCTAATTCCATGGTAAATTGTGAACACTTCATGGTACATGGCCTATTGAAAGAAAACTGATTTGAGCAAAAATGCATCATTAATGACTAGAATAAATTAAAATAAATATACATAAATAAAAGATGGTTGCTCTGAAGATCTTGCTCTTTTCATCAAGACAAAAGTAGAAATGGTAGATGGAACAGGATTGTTTCTTTATAACTACTGTTTATATAATGTCAAGTTTTACTGGATTGTGAAACTTTAATCTTTATGAGAAATTCATAGTACAGATATTAGCATCAAGGACAGAACAATGTTTGAACAACTTCCTGGAATATTTGAACGCCAACAAAAAATGTTTGCAACCATGAATAACAAAGGTCCTAGTTTTTAAGGGTTTTATATAATTTAAACAGAAATTCTCCCCATCCCTTTCAACAACATGCTGATAATTAAAAAGAAAATGAACATCATACAGCATGACTAACACTAGAAATGCACGAAAATTCAGGTGGTCCAGCTGTGTGTAATTGCAGACCTTTCAAATAAACAGAGAATAGTGGGTGTTGCTCTATCTCAATTATTTTTGTGTCCCAATCATTTCTGCCTAATAATTCTTCTACTACAATATCTTTTCAGGATTTGCTAGACCAGTGAGCTGAAAGACATAGAATTTTGACCTTCTATACTATACTAAATCCAGCTCTTACCCAGAAGTCTTGTTGCGATGATAGGATTTTCAGATTCCTAGGGGACCAATGCCTCAGCTCTGGATCTTACATGGAAAGACTTTCAGATAGTGGGGTTCAGAACAGACTGTATGGGATGTGTGTGGGATTAAACAATTCCACAAAATGAAGACCCAGCTGGGATCATTTTAGAATGTACATTACATGCCAGAAGAAAATCTTAAAAAGAAATGCTAATCAAACAAATGGGCATATGTAAGGCCTTATAGAAAAAGCTCGAAGTGGAATTTAGTTACGTATTAAAGCAGTTTTGTTAAACCACCTCCAGATTTTTCTGCACTAATCTTAAATAATTAAGTTCTTACATTTGATTATGCAGTAAAGCATTTCCCATGTCTTTTAAAAAGCAAATAAGCCTATATCTTCTGTCAGTGCCATCTGTACTAGCAGTATAGAACTGTCATTTGAGAGTCACTGCTGGTCAACATTAACCCAAAGGACCAGTTCTGCTCTTAATTATGTTCTTCTCTCCTGGGGAGTAAGACACAACCAAAAGAATTGTGCACATTAATAAAAAAAAATCCCAGCGCTAAAGCTATCCGTACAAGTAATTAGCTTATACAAGACCTAAATATGTGCCAAATATTGGAAGGTTACTTGTGTGGGGGCTTTTCACTGTGTGCTTTCTTTAGCAAGGCTATGAACTCACTAAAATAGATTCCAACTTTCACAACATGTATCTAAAAAAGACAAATATTCAAATGTGAAATCAGTTTGGTTCGAGACAAACAAGTTTGTTACATAGCTAAGGAAGTATGACACAGAGAAGGCAGACTTTTCCTTACCTTGGAGAATGAATTACTAGGAGTGAGGACAGGTTTGCAGCAAGACTCCACAGGGTGATGACCTGGGAAGGGACAATGCAGAAAGTCAGGGAAGAGCCAGCTGGAACCACAAGCGGGACATAAAAGAAGTGAAAGAAAACCCACATTTCTGTGCATATTCTTATTTTTTTTTTTTTAAAGATTTTATTTATTTATTTGACAGAGAGAGAGGTCATAGTAGGCAGAGAGGCAGGCAGAGAGAGAGGAGGAAGCAGGCTCCCCGCTGAGCAGAGAGCCCAATTGCGGGACTCGATCCCAGGACCCTGAGATCATGACCTGAGCCGAAGGCAGATGCTTAACCCACTGAGCCACCCAGGTGCCCTTCTGTGCATATTCTTATTTTTATTAGCGTATCAGAAGAGGTCATAATACAAAGTGATTTAAAACCAACTAGAAGGTATCAAAATTTACAAAAGGGTTTATCCCAAGGAAAAAGCTAATTTCTTGAAAGAAAATACTATAGTTTGCACGATAGCTCAGTTTGGGCTGAATAGTTTTACTTTGAGACACTGAATATAAATTATCCCGACTGAATGGGAGACATAACACATTGTTATGTGACATATGCTCACTTTACTACTTAAGGGAAGGTAGCAAGCCATGTATATCATTTCATAAAGGCAATCAGTTTAACACAGTAAAGTAAGTTATGGATACAACTAACTAGAACTTTTAACGTATGTCTAAGCCAAATGTTAATTTTAACTCTTAGCCATTAGCACGAAGATTCAATACAAATACTAAAATGAAATGATTTTTCTTACAGTTAAAAAGTCATATTTAAAAATCATTTGCTTCATTTAATTATATTTTTAAGAGATTTTCTGAAAGATATAGTAGAATTTGGAAAAGTTAAAAAGGAAAAAAAATAGAAAAGAAAAAAATACAAATAACTTTATTCAAGGACATCTATTTGAGAAGGACCTGAAAGTAATTCTACCTAGAGGGGCATGTGGGTGGCTCAGTGGGTTAAGTGGCAGACTGGTGATTTTGGCTCAGCTCACGATCTCATGGGTGGTGAGGTCAAGCTCAGTGTGGGGCTCTGCGCTCAGTGGGGACTCAGCTTGAGAATCTCTCCCTCTGTCCCTACCCTGACTTGTGTGTGCGCTCAGTCAAATGAATAAATGAATAATCCGTGCCCTCTATAATACCCAACACCTGGTACCCCAACCTCCCACCCCCCCCCACCACTTCAAACTGAATAAATGAATCTTAAAAAAAAAAAAAAGAGAAAGAAAAAATTCACCTAGAAAGATGAAGGTTGACATGAAACTTGTAGGGATAAATTTCTATAATCATGTGGAGGATTATGAAGAGCTAAAGAATGCATTTTAATATCATTTCCAGGAGATACAATACATTATTAAACTTCCAGGAAAAATACTGAAAGAATGCACCAATAATAGACTACTGGTTCAAAAAATCACCCCGGAATAGTACAAAACACAACAGTTTATTATTTGCAATCTCTCCCTCCTGTTCCCTTAACTGCCCCTCACCTTCTTTGTCTCCAAGCAACTACTAATCTGCTTTGTCACTATAATTCGCATTTTCTATAATTTTGAATAAATGGAATAATATAGTATCAACTCTTTTCTGTCTGGTTTCTTTCATTCCAGGGTCTTATTTTGAGGTTATTTTGATTGTGTTTCTATATGTCTCAACAGGCCATTTTTATTACTAAGTAGTATACATAGTATACTGTTGTTTGGATATATTGGTTCATTCATTCATTCAATAGTTTTTGGACATTTGAGTGGTTTGTGATTTTGATTTTTACCAAGGAAGCTGCTAAAACATTCATGGACAGTTTTCTGTGTCTGGATATATGCTTTCTTTTCTCTTGAGTAAACAAAGAGAGGAGTGGAATGGCTGGGTCATATGGGAGGCCCATGTTTAAATTTTTAAGAAATTGTCTGTTTTATAAAATGGCTATACCATTTTATATTCTCATCACTACAAGAGGGTTCCTATTATTGATAACTATATGATTTTCGGAACTCATAAAGAAATCAGTTCTGTGGGGACGCCTGGGTGGCTCAGTTGGTTAAGCAGCTGCCTTTGGCTCAGGTCATGATCCCGGCGTCCCTGGATCGAGTCCCGCATCGGGCTCCTTGCTCGGCAGGGAGCCTGCTTCTCCCTCTGCCTCTGCCTGCCATTCTGTCTGCCTGTGCTTGCTCTCTCGCCCTCTCTCTCCGATAAATAAATAAAATCTTAAAAAAAAAAAAATCAGTTCTGTCGAAGTCAAATCAGAGAATCCCATAAAGACAAATCACTGGGTAATTTTTACAAGGGGAGGGGGTGGCAGGGCACAGCTTTCTTTAGTTTCAGATGACCCAGAGCTTGCTAGGAAATGCTCTCCTGACTTTTCTATGAGGTAGTACGACTCTAATGTGAACTGGCACTAATAGAGAGTAGTAAGGATCCCTAAGGCATTCAAGATAACAGACCAGGAGGCGAAGAGTTGTACTTTAGTATTTAGCAGATAAATCAGAACTGCAGTAGTGAGATCCTTTTGGTATTTAGATACTACTGCCTGATAACCTAAAAGTTTACTTCTGTATGAAGTACTAAATTCACATTTCAAATACATTAATTTCACATTCCCCTGTGTCTATCATTCTTATTATTATATTAACACTAGCATTTAAAAGCTACACTTACTGAGCCCAGTTATGTAAAGGAGAGCATGGAATCAGACACCCCAGGTTTAAATTCTGGCTTTACTTATTATTACTTATTATTTACTTATAATTACTATTTACTTATTACTTTTTTTATTAACTCTGTGAGCTTGGGCGAGTTGTCAGACTTCTCTGTCCCAATTCCCCTTTTATTAATGGAGGACTATAGTAACACTATTCTCGCAGAGTTGTTGTGAGGACTAAAGCAATTAAAAGAATGCTTAGTTCAGGGTAAGCATTAAATTTATGTTAGTGACTGCCACAATTATTAACACTACAATTTCTATTATTATGTTAAAATGTAAGGCAGATACTTTGTATATTTGTTGCCTTATTCACAGTGTCCACACCAACACCTGGCACAATGAAGAGATTCAATAATTGTCTGAATAAATTATTATGCGACAATTATTATGATAAGCATTTCACGTATTATTATCCTATTTATCCTTCATTATAAACTTATAAGATAGCTACTATTAATATTCTTATTTTACTGATAGGAAATAGAGGCTTAGATAGGGATCAAGTAACTCATGAAGGTCACATAGAACTTATAAATTCAGGTCTATTTTGGCCCTAAATCCCATGGTCCATGCTGCTCTACTATTTCAATGTTTTTATTTAAATGTAATTTTTGGGTAGGAGAAGAATCCATGAAACAAGATGGGATAGGGAGGGAGAGAAACCATAAGTGACTCTTAATCTCACGAAACAAACTGTGGGTTGCTGGGGGGAGGGGGGTTGGGAGAAGGGGGGTAGGGTTATGGACATTGGGGAGGGTATGTGCTTTTGGGTAAATTGGAAGGGGAGATGAACCATGAGAGACTATGGACTCTGAAAAACAATCTGAGGGGTTTGAAGTGGCGGGGGGGGGGTGGGAGGTTGGGGTACCAGGTGGTGGGTATTATAGAGGGCACAGCTTGCATGGAGCACTGGGTGTGGTGAAAAAATAATGAATACTGTTTTTCTGAAAATAAATAAATTGGAAAAAAAAAAAAACAATAAAAAAAAAATAAATGTAATTTTTTGCACTTAGAGAGATCCTGAAAAAACTCTACTCTGGAAGGGCAATAAAAACATTGTAGTGATAGTCTTCAAACTTGCTTTTGGGAAAAAAAAATTTATCTTTGCCTAACTACTTGTGTCATAAAACAAATGTATCCTTACCATTGGCTTTTGTTGACTGAGTTGAAAAGGCAGACCTCTTAGAACTTGGGACTACTGGATGACCATCTCTGTGTAATTAAAAAAAAAAAAAAAAAAAAAAAAAGAAAAGGCAATTCCAGATTAATATATTTATTTAAATACCCTTTGAACCATCTGCTAACTATTGAGCTTCAGGAATTTTATTTATTTATTTATTTAAAAAAAAAAAAAAACAAAACACAAACGACTTATTTATTTATTTGACAGATCACAAGTAGGCAGTGAGGCAGGCAGAGAGAGAGGAGGAAGCAGGCTCTCTGTGGAGCAGAGAGTCCAATGTGGGGCTTGATCCCAGGACTCTGGGATCATGAACTGAGCTGAAAACAGAGGCCCAACCCACTGAGCCACCCAAGCACCCCCAGGAATTTTATTTTAGATGGGCTTCAGAGGGAGGACTGGGCACCCCTGAAACTGCAGACAAAATCTCTGTCAATTTATATTTACGTGTTCTCTGGAGAGAGATATTCTTGACTGAAAAAAGATTAAGAATCACTTCTTTACATGATCTTTTTCTAGGTCTCAGTTTAACACATTACCACATTTCCCCTCTCGTTAAAACATTTATAATATTCTGATCTAATTATAGTTCACTATACTCAGGTGATAGTTCAAAGATAACTTAGGAATTATAGTATTGATCATTACGTTTCATATATCTGAGGTCCTTGATATGTGTTTTTAAAAAATTATTTAAAGTGAAACCTAGACAAAATATATATATGTTCAAAGGATCGTAAAAAGGATAGTACCACCCAATGTGAAAATCTGTAAAAAAGCACCTTGGAAGCAGAGGACTAGTATGCTATCTTCTCATTGCTAGTACTTGAGAGAAAAGAGAGTCTGCCTAAAGTATACAGTGCTGGGAGAAGCAATTTGGGTTCTGTATGTTCTTCCTGGGTACCCTAGGAGTGCAAGGCCCTGACTGCTTTTTATCTGGGCCAACTCTCAAGGCTGTGTTTGTAGGAGAAAGCTTGAGGTATGAGGCAGCCTCTCTCTCCAAATAAAAAGCAGGTTTTCTTACAGGGTGACATAAAGGGGCAGGTTCTCTCTCTCTTCTCCTCATGGTATTCAATGATACGACCCACTACATGTTCAGGAAGCCACTGGGCCCACATGTGCCATATTCGGGAGACTTAGAAGGTGTATGGAATTGACACTGATACCACGCCCATGCTGCTCATGGTGGTTACTCAAAAAATATTTTGTCTCGGGGCACCTGGGTGGCCCAGTGGGTTAAAGCCTCTGCCTTCGGCTCAGGTCATGATCCCAGGGTCCTGGGATCGAGCCCCACATCGGGCTCTCTGGTCAGCAGGGAGCCTACTTCCCTTCCTCTCTCTCTGCCTGCCTCTCGGCCTACTTGTGATCTCTGTCTGTCAAATAAATTAGAAAAAAAAAATATTTTGTCTCTGATCCAGGAGTTTCATACCTTCTACCAGCACCCAAGAAACAGTAATTGGGTGGTTTATTAGCTTGCAAGTCAGGTAAGATGACAGACCCTGTACCGTTCATGACACACAGACAAATCTCTATCCCTCCATTATAGCTACCCCTTAGACTCTCAAGAGGACAGATATGTATACAGTAGTGGAGAAAGCTAGACGAAGAAAGAAGGGGAAAGTAATTGTGGCTAGCACCACTGTAAATGTAGTGACTACAGTGAAGGTAAAAGCAGAAAGGCAAAAGAAAGTGATTTTAGGGCTGAGGTAAAGGTTACTCAATGGATTTTGAAGCCAAAAAATTCGGCTAGATCTATGGTTAGAGGAGATGTTAATTTTCACAAAAATATTTTCCAGATTGTTTGAACACTTTCCTCCTCCACTAATTAACATTCAGCTACATCTATGAAAATAAATGCAAGCCAATCAAATTTTTAGAAATATAGGAGGGAATGAGATCAGGGATTACATTTAAAGAATTAAAGTACACAGTCTAATTTAAAGTTTGAGAAGGAACAAATGTTTATGATCACATGATTTAATTATAGTTCCTGTATATTGAAAGACATACTATGTAAAACTCACCATGTATCACAGATAAAAATGTAACATAAATCTGTAATCCAGAAAGCCTCGTTGTATATACATTGTGGTAGGCAGGATAACAGTCCCACAAAGATGTCTACATTCTAATCCTCCAAACCTGTGAATATGTTACTTTACATAACGGTAGAAGGGATTTTGCAGATGTACATTAAGGATCAAAGGTGGGGAGATTATCTTGTATGATTTGGGTGGGCCCAGTGTGATCATAGGGGTCCTTATAAGTGAAATAAGAAGGAAAGGCAGAGTCAGAGAAAGAGATGTGACAACAGAAGTAGAGTGCTGTGACTGTTTGCTTTGAAGATGGAAGAAAGCCATGATCCAAGGGATACAGGGAATCTCTAGAAGGTAGAAAAGGCAAGAAAATGGATTTTCTTCTAGAGACTACAGAAGGAATGCGGCCCTGATAGCAATTTGATTTTCGCCCAGTGAAACCCACTTTGTATTTCTGCTTCTAGAACTATTAAGATAATAAACTTCTATCATTTAAGCCACTTTATTTGTAGGAGTTTGAAATGAATACATACATTTTTTTTCTAATTTATTTCTATTATTAAGTGAAAGGAAAGTGCCTATTAGCACTTTTTATAATGTGAAATTGTTATAAGGTGTAGTGAAAGTGATAAGTCTATGCCCCAATGGTTGTAGACATGAGGTTTGGGTAGGACTGACTTTGCCGCAGCTCCAGGAATGGGCCAGGACTGGTCTAGGCCAATCAGTCTCTTTGCCTCAGTTCAGGGACCAGCATTTAGGTCTATGGCAATCAGCAGACATTCCTTGCTTTATCATGGTTACTGGGGAGACTTGTCAGAAGATTGTTCTGGATAGTGCAGTATATAGGTATGAGACATGAAACTGACACAGACATTTAACGATCATGAAGGAAACACAGAAAAGGAAGAATAAATTAAAACAGCAAAAAATGGAACCAGAGTCCAGATCAAATTTTACCTAATGACCAGCTCATCTTTGGACTTTTTAAAAAATCATATAAACCCTTTATTGTTTAAACCAAGTTGAGTTGTATTTTTCCTGTTTACTTACAACTGAAAACATCCTGACGACAATGGTAACCACCCTCTTAGCAACTGCAAACACGTAACCAAACACTAATCCTCTTAACGTGCTCTTGGAATCTCCTATTGGTAAGTCTATTCTGAGGGTGCCTGGATGGTTCAGTTGGAAGGGCATGTGACTCTTGATCTTGGGGTTGTGAGTTTGAGCCCCAAGTCAGGTGTAGAGATTACTTAAATAAATAAAAAATGTTAAAAAAAAAAAAGTCTGTTCTAACTTTATTAATTCTTGCCAGTTTAGCTGTGAGTTACTAATTTAAGAGTAGCTTTTTAAAATAGCCTAAGTGTAATCAACAGCCTGGCACTTGTGCAAACACACAAAACCCACAAGTAATTGCAGAGTACCTTGTTGCTTTTAGCACCACTGAAGGAAGTGACATGTCCAACGCTCTATTAGCTTCTTCCAAGGTCATTCCTTGTGTGCTGACTCCATTCACATAGTGGATGATGTCCAACAGTTGGAGGTTACCCTCAATGGCTGCAACTGACCTCGGGTTAATATCACTAATATATATCACTTGATGAAGGCTGTCATGACCTCCAGATAAGGAAAAACCTTCAGGGAATAGAAAATATTGGTTTCCTTAGTCTTAAGAGTACTATTTTAACCTAGCCAAGAAAATCACCCCACACAAAGCTTGAATGTGCATTACCCAACTCCTCCTTGTTGCATGTTAATGTGATGTCAGGGAGCAAATGAGGCAGCACTGGCATCCTGGGTAATTCCAGAACTCGTCCTAGAACTAATCTGACTGTCTTGGGTGCTGCTCGGAGCAGATTCACTGCATCTGTGTGAGTCATGTTTGTAACATCCGTATCATTAACCTACAAAAATGAGAAATAGGCAAAACAGGATTAGAAGTTGCTATGGAAATACAGTAATCTCCCTACCTGTATATTAGTCAGTAAGAGAGTGGTCTCCAATTTATGGCAAATTCCCTTTATTGTGGAAATCATAAATACAATGATCAAATAATTACACGCAAAGTAATAATGTAAAATACAAATGCATCATTATTTTGCAAATATAGGAAATTTATCCTCATAGTAGTTTAAGAAACTTTCTGTTCCTGATACCCAAGATAGCTTATTTAATGCTTCAACTGAGATTAGAGGGACTTCCTAATTAAAAAGGAACTGTAAACATTCCTTCCTAATTAAAAAGGAACTGTAAGTATTCTTACATTCAACTGTAAGAAACTGTTAACTATATAAGGCCTTTATCATTAAGAAGTGGAGATGGGAAGTATAAACCAAACAATAAATGGAGTGTTATATAAACTCAACCCTCTTATTCTTCCTTCTCCAACCTTGGCTTACTTTTTGGCTATATCTGTACAAATCCATTCTGGTAACGTCTCACCTTTATAAGCCGGTCCCCAGGTCTGAGCCTTCCGTCACTTTTGGCTGGGTCTTGAATGACATCATGAACATAACAACCAATACTCTGATTGCCTTTGGTTACTGTAAAACCCAGGCTTCCTTTTTCTGATTTAATTAGGGTAATGAGGAGTTCTACTTCCTAAGGAAAGAAAACAGTGACTCTTCAGGTTGTCTATTTTTGCCCATCAACACAGAGTTTAAAGTAAACTTTAAAAGGTTACTGAGCTTAACCCAGTGAAGAAGCTAGGTCTATCTGATTCTAGATAGAATGTATCCCCATTTAAAGTTGGTTTAGGTACAGTACTATGTATTTGTCTAAAGAAAGTGGAGACAAAACCTCCTCATGCTTCAATTTTTGTATTTTCAGGATAACAAGGACTCATATTCATTAGTGGCTATACTTTGATGATCAAAGAACACATTTTCCTTGGAAAGTTCAGAAAAATTCTTCATATATTTCTAAACAGTCAAGATAGATACCAAGTGTCATAAAAGAAAAGGTTTTCTTGTAAAAACATGAAGCCTTTGGGTGACTAAATATTACAGCTTCATTTAATTGCATAAATAATTAAAAAAATTTTAAAATAAAATTTTTAAAAATAAAAAACAATTTAAAAAAATCTCTAAAAAAGATTTTGAATAAGATATGAAGGTTGCTTATAGGTTTTCTTTTCTTTCTTTTTTTTTTTTTAAAGATTTTATTTATTTATTTGACAGACGGAGATCACAAGCAGGCAGAGAAGCAGGCAGAGAGAGAGGAGGAAGCAGGCTCCCTGCTGAGCAGAGAGCCTGATGTGGGGCTTGATCCCACATCGATCGTGACCAGAGCCGAAGGCAGAGGCTTTAACCCACTGACCCACCCAGGTGCCCCTGCTTATAGCTTTTCTAAAGGAAATCATTCAAAGATTTTCTTCTCTTTGAGAAAAGATTATTTTCTACTGCTGAAGATGAAACTGAAGATATAGATGTCACACATGCATACAAACACACACACACACACACACACACACACACACCAAGTATCTGGAGAGATTAATTCCAAAATATTTATGATTTTTAGGTGGTGAGATTATCAGTGATTTTAATCATTTTTTCTTTGTTTTTTAATTTTCCTATAACAAATATTTATTACTTGGATAATAAAAACAATATTGAAAAAGGCTGATTTCAATCAATGTAAAGGATATTATTCTTGGAAATTTGGCTTCCAAACTGAATGTAAGGGTTATAAGTCCTAGGGCTATTAGTGCAATGTAAAGGATTCCATTTGGGCACACACAAAAGTGTGGATAAGAAAAAAATTACATTCAAAGTTGATTAAAAATTAGATAGGCAACTCATCAGAATTTGGGAAATAGACACTATTTTAGGTGCTCTACATATATTTCATTTAATCCTTACTTGAGAAAATATAGAGATTTCTTAATACAGAGGAAACAACTCACCAGCTCAAAGTCTTCAAAGTGGTTTTCCAAGTCATTTTTCAGAGATGTCAAGTTTTCTTGTCTAGCTGGTTCAGAAATGTGATATATATGATATTTATCCATTGAATTAGTGCAAGCAGATTCTGCTTGGGGTTGATAGCTCCGTCCAAGAGTCATGTCCGATGGTAGAGGGGAAGGAGGATTGCTACACAAAGAAGCAAGACTATTTTCAAATACATTTCAATCTAATATAGTAAATTTGTGCCACAAACAGAATATGCTTAACAAATATTCATGGCTGCATTTGGTTGTGATCCTGACTCTGGATTTTTGCCTGCCTCTGGACTATAAATTTATTTTATATTTGTTATATGTTAACATTACCAATTTTTATTCTCTGTCTGGGTATTATGAAGCTCTTTAAGCTGCATAAATTACTAAGACAGGTCAAATAAATATACTTTTGATTCCTAGTTGTTAATTCAAGGCTGAAGCTAATGTTATCAGAAGCCCAATGTGTGTTTCAGCAGAATAAGGAAAAAAAAGAAATAAGAAAAGAATGCAAGTCTCATTTCGGTAGTTATTTTTGATGATACAGTGGGGAAAAAACCCCCAAACACCTAAGAACTTGAACAAATATGGTTGCAATGGGGTATATACACAAAGATGTAGCCAAACAATAAAATGTGTGAATAACTGTTAGAGGTATAAATGCAGTCTTTCTTCTTGCCTTTGTTCTTTCAATCATCTTTCCCCACCTTCTGTAGTTTTATATCTGACCTTTTTAAACTCTATGTCTCTTCCCTCCCAACCACTTCTGTTTATGTTTATATTCCCTACTCTCCTGCCCATCACTATCTAAATAGGTCTCTTCTCTTTAAGTAATATGAATGATGATGAAATGCAAACAGCTTTCCCGATTTTGAGATACATGCTCAAGAGATCAGCAAGTCTCAGGCTAAAAGGCTAAAGAGCTTACTGGTTTGCTAACTAACACCATCAGGCACAGTAACTAGATACCTAATACAGTCATCATCTGCCTGATCACTGTGAAGCTCATTCACACACAGACGCATTTCATCCTTTGAGAAATGCAGGTTGCTGCTCCCATTACTCACAATAACCAGTTGCTCTGAGTGTGACCCATAATATTGACAATACCTGTCCTCGCCTTCTGGTTTATTGGGTGTTTTCTGAGGGTAGTAAAACATGGTACAAATGATATCTTCTTGACTTTTAGATGCTTCATGTTGACTTTGTGCCTGGGATACCATGTTGTTAAGAGTCTGATGCAAAGATGAACTCCAGCTCATATTCGGTATTTTTGCTGGAGCTTTCACCAAGTCCTCTTCTCCACTCCCACTACTGTCACTATAACTGTCTCTTCTGGATGGGGATGTGCATGATTTCTTGCTTGTGTCGTATATCTCATTTTCATCTGAGCTGGTGCCCTGCTCCACACATGCTGGTTGAGAAGAATCTTTCGTGTTGTTTGGGAGCACTTGTGCTGGAGAGTGCAGTGGGGTCTGTGATGCACACAGTGAAAAAGAAAGAGTTTGATGACTTATATTAACTTCAGAACACTTAACTGAGGGGCGCCTAGGTGGCTCAGTCAGTTAAGCATCTGACTTCGGCTCAGGTTGTGACCTGGGGATCCAGGAATGGAGATCTGAGTTGGGCTCCCGACCCAGAGGGGAGTCTGCTTTTGCCCCTCCCTCTGCCCATGCACGTTCTCTCTCACCCAAATAAATAAATAAAATCTTAAAAAGGAGATGCCTGGGTGGCTCAGTCAGTTTAGTGGCTGCCTTCAGCTCAGGTCATGATCCCAGGGTTCTGGGATCGGGTCCTGCATTGGGTGGCGGGGGTGGGGGGGGTGCTTGCTCAGTAGGGAGCCTGCTTCTGTCTCTGCCTACTGTTCTCTCTGCTAGTGCCTGATCTCTTGCTCTTTCTGACAAATAAATAAAATCTTTAAAAAACAAAATCTTAAAAAAAAAAGGAACACTTATATGAAAAGGAACATGTTGAACAACAGCACTTTCTATTAAAATATTCACTTATATTTTGATAATAAAGGTAATTTTGCTCATAGGAGAGCAAAACCATATATAAATATCATATATAAAAATAACTGTTGGGCGCCTGCATGGCTCAGTGGGTTAAGCCTCTGCTTTTGGCTCAGGTCATGATCTCAGAGTCCTGGGATCGAAGCCCGCATCGGGCTCTCTGCTTGGTGGGGAGCCTGCTTCCCCTTCTCTCTCTGTGCCTGCCTCTCTGCCTACTTGTGACCTCTCTGTCTGTGTCAAATAAATAAATAAAATCTTTAAAAAAAAAACAACTCTTAATATTACATGACTTATACTATATTTTATAATTTGTATCCTTTTTTTTTTTTTTTAAGGATTTTATTTTTAAGTACTCTCTCTATCTAACGTGGGGCTCAAACTAGGACGCTGAGGTTGCATGCTCCACTGACTGAAATAGCCAGGCACCCCTGTAAATTACTTTCAAATTTAGGTTTCTATCATGAGTGCTTTCTGAAGTCCTTATACATGGTTTGAAAAAAACTTCATAAAACTGTGTAATGATCCCACAGTGGCTATGCCTTACATTTATTTCAGAATTATTTTATATGGAATTGTTGCTAACTTTTTACTATTAACAGAAATCCAGAGATTCTTTGTATGTACATTTCCACCCCAGTTTCTCATTATTTCCTTATAATTTTCCATTTTTAAAAAGATTTTATTTATTTATTTGAGAGAGAGAGAGAGAGAGAGAGAGAGATAGCAACAGAGAGCACAAGCAGGAAAGAGAGGAAGAATCAGGCTTCCTGCTAGGCTTCCTGCTAGGCAGGAAGCCTGACATGGGGCTGGATCCCAGGACCCTGGGATCATGACATGAGCCCAAGGTGGCTGCTCAGCTGAGCCACCCAGATGCCCCTCCTTGCAACTGTCTCTTTAATAATCAGCACATAGGATGTTCTTAAAGGCCTCGTTAATATTTCCAGATTGCTTTCTGGAAGGGTTGTATTAATTTGTACACTCATTAAGTGAGTTCCACTCTGTTCTTATCTGGTGCCAAAATCAATGAAATTCTCATAAAATGCTGTTTAAAATACACCTTCACAAATGATGCTTTCCTAGTAATGTCCTAACACTACCCACCTCTCTGATATAAAAGCCAAGGTTTCTGGGGCTAGACATTCCTGCCTTTCATATCCAGGAGTCACGTTTATTTTTAATGGAATACTCTTTTAAGTAGACAGGACAAAAATCTGTCTTTCTTCAGTTATATTATTATTCATTTAAGTATGGATTCCTACCTATCAGCATGTAATTTATAAATAACCATCAGAATAGATTTTGGACCCTTTAACTGTTTCCTTGACTTAAGAAAGGGAAATAGACAATCATATTGCTTACTCTATAATTTCTGGAATTAAAAATAAAGGCATAAATTCTTTTTTTTTTTTTTTTTAAGATTTTATTCACTCATTTGACAGAGAGAGATATAGAGAGGGAATACAAGAAGGGGGAGTGGGAGAGGGAGAAGCAGGCCTCCTGCTTAGCAGAGAACCTGATGCGGGGCTCAATCCCAGGACCCTGGGATCATGACCTGAGCCGAAGGCAGATGCTTAACTGACTGAGCCACCCAGGCTACCCTAAAGGCAGAAATGCTTAAATAATTTTCATTTTTATCTAAACTAGTTCAGAATGAGAATTATGCTTTCCAGTTTGGTTCAATGAGGAAATGAACAAAAGGGTTTTTTTTTTTTTTTTAAAGATTTTATTTATTTATTTGACAGACGGAGATCACAAGTAGGCAGAGAAGCAGACAGAGAGAGAAGAGGAAGCAGGCTCCTCGCTGAGCAGAGAGCCCGATGCAGGGCTCGATCCCAGGACCCTGAGATCATGACCTGAGCAGAAGGCAGAGGCTTTAACCCACTGAGCCACTCAGGCGCCCCGGACAAAAGGGTTTTGTAACCATTATTTTGTATCTTTTCCTAATTATGCTTAGAAAACAAACTCCTACAATTTTAGAATTCCAGAAGTGGAGAGAGAAAGGAAAGTGAATTGAATTACTTTATATTACAAATGCAGAATGCACTCAGAGGCTTCATGACTCCTAGCTAAAGAATAAGGTAGGATGAAACCCAGGAGCCATCAATCAATGATGAAACCACTGTAGCTGAATTAATCACTCAACTGCTATTCTATAAAAATACAGACTTTTCACAGGTCTCACCAAAAGAGCAGGGTCAATTTCCGGTAGCACACCAGGTGAAGGTCTACAGAGCAGCAAGGATACTTCTGGGGATGTACCCCTGAGAGCAGATATGACTTCCTAAGGGTACCATGAATGACAAACAAAGATACAGTTCAGCCAAAATTATGAAATCATTATGAAAGGCTAATCCATCTCATTATTAAAAGTGCTACATTTAACACCTGGAGGCTCACCTGCTGCGACAGTCCTTTCAAAGAGGCTCCATTCACTTTCAAGATAACATCTCCCACATCAATTTTTCCACTTTCTGCTGCTGGCTGTCCAGGAAAGAGCTTTTTAACCCTTACTATGCTGGCATTCATTTGTTCAGGAATCAGACTGTCTTCTCGAGAAAAACTGAATCCTAGCCCTGAGCTATTTTTAAACAATTTTACTTCAAACGTATTCTCTGGAGAGAAAAAAAAAAAGATACATAAAACTTAAATATTCTTAACATGTTATCTTGAGATGAACATATTAATATACAAACAAATATACTTTAAGACACATCTTAAAAAAGCCCATTTTCTCAGAAAATTTACAGCTTTATAGGCACTTACTGTGCTTTTATTCTATATTCAAATCCTACCTCACACTCTTTTTTATTAAGAAAACTTAATAAACTAAGCTGCATGAACTAAGCTACTTGAACAGGAGAGGGTTTGATATTAAGGTTCTGAAAATAAAATTATGTTTCAATCCCATGTATTTTAAAAGACCGTAGAATAACATAAAAAAAAAAGAGAAAAATCTGGGAAAGGAGAGGAATGAGGAAAATTTGGGTACATAATGAGAGAGAGATAGTAAGAAGAGCAAAACAAATGTTAGAGAAGGGTAGAGGAAAGTAAGTGGATATTCTAATGTTTTAGTGAGGCATACTTTACTCTAGTAAGCTGCAACAGCATTTTGAAGAAATTCTCATCAACAAAATAAGCTGAAAGAATAATAACCAGGAAAGAATGAAAAAACACATTTAAAGAAGGAGTGATGGAAAAAATAAAGAATACCAGGTAGTAAGATAAAGTGAGTATGCTAATTTTCTTTTCATAACGAGATAAAATAATACAGGTTGGGCTAATTTTTCTCCTTATACTTATGACTAATTCAGAGGTACTAACATTTGGCAATCAAAAAAGGATTTAAAATAAAAGACAACAATGACTATATACCACCACCATCATTTATAAAGTAAAGGACATCTATGCCCCTAAAAATGAGATAAATGGAATCTCAGAATAAAGGGTACTTTTGTATTATGAACACTTTTAGCCTTACGGAAGGCTACATCATTCTTAATTTTCTTATTTTCCTACCAAGTAGTGTTGTGTCCAAGGGGCTTGCAAAATTTTTAAGAAAGACCATTATCTGGCAACTGTGAGGTGAATTTCTGCCTAGGGTTAGCTTGACAGATTCATAAAATTAAAGCAAAATATAGAAAATGTTAAGAGTCAAGGTTTCATATGGATTTAAAGCCATTCTCGGCAATTATTTGTATTTATTTTTTCCTTTGAAAATTTCATTTGAATTTTACACTACTGAAAGCACTATTAGGTGGCCATAATTTGTCTTATGTATGACTTCATTAACCAAGGTCTTTCAAACTCTAAGAGGTGCACATAGGTGTCTTAAAAAAAATTGCTATAGTGCTCCATCAGATTATTTACAGTTGACAAGAGTAATTAGAGAAACTCAGCCATGAATTATGATCCAATATATAAAAATTAAATTTTGAGTAAGTCAGTAAGAAGTTAAAGGTGAGATGACAGTCTCTCAAGGCCTGACCTTCAGTGACAAAGCTGTAGTCTTTGATATGAGTCATTTTCTTCGTTTTTTCTGGGGCTTGACCTTGGGCATCTGGATCTGGAAGTGTACACTGTGGGGACAGGGGGACACGTTCTTTGGATGCTGGAGACTGCCCCTTTTCTAATAACAGATGAACCACCTGGACAAATGGAATAGCACTTCATTAACTAAGAAGAATTATAAGAAAGTAGATAATTTTTTTTTTGTATAGTTGTTGGTATAAAATCATTTATGGTAACTACTCGGTCCACCAAAATATAGGTAGATGAAGAAAAAAAATGAAGAAACAAAGCAAGGGATTGAAAATTTCGAAATCAAGGATTTTTTTTTTTCCTCTTTCCCTCTGCCCTTCTCTCACTTTTTCTTAAAAAAAAAAAAAAATTCTCTTCTAGAATGAACATAAACATGTTATAGAAAATTTGGGCACTAGAATAAAATCACCACTATAATATACAGACCATTAAAAATAATTCGATAAACTTCAAAAAAAAATTTAGCCTTTGGCTAAAAAATGACTAGAAATGAAGATCACTAGGTATTTGTAGATGTTTACAAAAAATTTTAAAAATGCAATCCCCACCATTTCTCCTGTCATATCTGGTAATAATAGGGCTCAATATGATAAAGAAAGCCAAGTTTCCTCAGTGAAAAATCTCTGTCATAATACTTGCTTCCCAATTTGAAGGAAAAGAAAATACCAGAACATTTACAGGAATCAGGCTTGGTTTCTTGACTCACAAATTTGGAGGCATAAGCGAGACAGATATTATTCACACATTATTATGTTCTTCTAACATATCTTAAAAGGTTGGTATAATGAGCTATTATTACTTGTCCGGTATTTCTCAGCGTTTCCACAGCCTGCTTGTGGGTAGCTCCTTCCAGACTAACTCCATTGACGGCAAGGACACGATCACCTATAAATTAAGAGGTAATTTTGAAAAAAGCAATTATAAGATAAAGATTCTATATGCTTTTTAATATCTTGTGCTATTGTTTTATGTTAATTTATTTGAGGAGAGACTGAGAAATTCTGGACAAACTCAAGTCACAGAGTCTCTTTAATACATATCTACTTTCCAAATTCTATGACTAATCTTTTTTTTTTTTTTAAAGACTTTATTTATTTATTTGATGGACAGAGATCCAAGTAGGCAGAGAAGCAGGCAGGGAGAGAGAGAGGAGGAATAGGCTCCCCGCCAAGCAGAGAGCCCGATGTGGGACTTGATCCCAGGACCCTGAGATCATGACCTGAGCTGAAAGCAGAGGCCTAACCCACTGAGCCACCCAGGTGCCCCTCTATGACTAATCTTAAATACAATTTTGAACAAGATATTATTGTATGTATTATAGAATCAATTTAAATCATGCAAAAAGATAAACTGACTACAAATGTAGAGAGATCGGAAGAAACTAACCTAGTTAGTTTTTATTAAAAATGTAGACGTCAGTGTTTTTACAAAGGCACTATTCCTTTCCCATTTTCTGGCAATTTGCTTCTTCAAAAGTACAAAACACAAAATAAAACACTGTCAAGATATTTTCTGATACTAGAGAATAGGCTGAAAAGAAGAGTTTTTAGAATGACATCAGGGAGTTTTTTTAACACTTAGGTCTTAAAATAATTGCACATGTTTTTATTTTATATTATGAATATTTAAAGCCTCTATCAACTTTCTAATTACTTATTTATTTGTTGAAGTGATAATCCTATGTATAATTCTTGTACACACACAGACACTCTACCTTTGTGAATTCTACCATCGGACTCAGCTGCTCCCTTGGGAATAACAGCTTTCACATAAATGCCACCATGTCTGACACTGGTATTCACACCTCCCTAAGTGGAAAAAGACAAATAAAATAACATTTTGTCATATGGATAATTTCACACTCCATCTTTCAAATCTGAGACCTAGAAAGCATTCAGTTCCTCAGCCAAAGCATCAGCACATCAGCACATGCAATTAATTCAAAACCCAAGAATATTTCTAGCCAGGTTTTCCAAATGTAAAGCAGTTACTCTTTGGAAAAACTCTTTACTCAGAAAACAACATGCTGGGTCTTGAGTATATGAATTGCTCTCCCTTTGTAAGTCTCTATCATGCATTACGAGCAAGCAGAAAGCAAAATCCATCTATGCAAAATTAGTATGAGAACATGACTGTCAGAAAAAAACAGCACATAGAATAATTTACTTCAGATCATTTTTGGTAAACTGCAACTTGCAAATCTATAAGTCAAGGAACTTTTTTTTTTTTAATTTTAAAAGGCTTTGGTAGGTTAGTGTTGTTACACTGTAAATGAGACTTAATGAGTAGATTCTCCATCTCTTGTGAATGCACAGGTTTTAGTTCCCTTCCCAACAGGAAGATAATAAAATTCTAAAGAAGTCAAGGGCAAGAGGTAAAGAGTTACAATATTTTAAAAAGTGCTTGAAAATTAGGTTTTCTTTTTGACTTCTATATGTTAATAGTGCTATTTCTACCATGTTTTGAAATGGCTTTTCCTAACTAACAATATCCTTTAAATGTCATAAAGATAAATAAATAAACAATTTAGAATTAATAGACTAGAATTCTAAAGTATTTTCATCAAGTAGCCTATGCTTATATTTAAAGACTATAAAAGTACATATGTTCCTTGGGAACCTCTAATTTTAATATAGTAGTCATGTTTACAATTAGGATATATTATGGGGAGAAAGGGCATGTAAATACACATTAGAATTTATGATGTAGGTTAAAGTGTGTTACTCGACGTTCATGTAGAATTGTCAAATGTATGTAAAACATACTTATTAATTTTATATTTTCTTAGTCTTGTGTTCAGATTAAGCATTATGAAATCTATGTAGTTTAAGTAAGTAGGATTTGTCTAATTTCTTTTAAACCACAGGAAAAGTCACTAGCACACAGCTTTTTAAAAAAGTTTTAAGATAAAATTTCAATTTGTAATTTGGGAAATTATTTGACATGTTTCCCTTCAGAAGCAAAATAAATAAGTTGGCATACAATAGGCTGCTGGAAATGGAGAAGAGAAAACATTTGAAAACCTTGTCAAACAGTACCGTGACACTTATCCCCAAGCTGTTATCATTTTTAGCCAGTTCAACCTCAAAGATATCTCCAGGTTTAGGAGGTGATGAAGGAAAAGTTTTAAAACTCATTTTGTTGGATGTATTCATTGAGGAGGAAGATTCCTTAACAAAGAAAAACAAACAAAAGGATTTCTTGTTAGAGTCAAAATGAATTACTACTGGAAGATCAATATATGGTTTTTGGAAAACTTAAGGAAAGCAAGATATTAAGGGATAGACTAAATTCAAAGATCATGAGGGCTGGAAGCCATCTCAGAGATCATCTAATCCAATGCCTTTATATTTTATGGTTGAGGAAATTGAGGTCTAGAGATTAAAGGGCTTGCTTCAGGTCAAACAGCTAGATAAGGCAGAGTGAAGCCCAGAATCCAGTTCAAACCTGGCTTTTACATAATCCTTGTCCAATGTTTTTTATGCTTTCACATTCAGAAAGTATTTCTATTTCCTTAAAAATCAATATATATCAAGCAGCCGCTTTCAACTGGGACCTCTAAGATGAAGGGGCTTCATGCTTACTTTGCTTACATTATACAAATCCAGTATAAACAGCGGCACAACAGCTAAGCCCCATTTGTAAGGGCATAACCCTCTTATGCGGAATGTTGATTCCTCCATGAATCAAGAGCTTAAGTTTCTTTTCTGAATCCACTTGTGAATGTGAGTTTACATTTACATCATTTCTAGGAAATGAGCAATTCTGTATGTTGTTGTTCTTATTATTTTCATATGTTCAGAACTTTAGAAGAATTTAGGCTATCCACATAGTCAACTGGCCATTACACGAACTGTTTAAGAACAGTTCGTGATATTCCAGATATTAAATTCTTATTGATATAAACATTAAGTATGCAAGAGACAAACAACCTGTAGAAAATAATCATAACCTGATTATTCATTCGTTTCCCAACTTCCAGGTTGCAAGTATCCAGTATCATAGCCATTTTAGAGTTAGTATTCAAAGCTGCTAAATTGTCTGAAAGTTAGCATCAAATGCAGTAGCAGTTAGTAACAGAGGACATAAACTATTCCTCCTTTCCAGAATAAGGTAAGCCATTTAAAGTAGGTTATTCTCCTCTGTAATATATTTGCTGTTGTTTGTTTTATTCAATGAAAAAAAAAAAAGAAAACAACAACAAACCCAGAGATTCAAATTAAACTATGCCTTTTTTGGTGTTTGATGATCCTGACTGCTCGAATAAGTAGCTTCATCCATGTCTGAATCTCCACGGTCAGAGTAATCTGTTGCATCAGAAATGCCTGGTTTTTTCGTTTTGCCTCGGTTACTATCCGTAGCAGTCCTCTTCTTCTCAGTGGTTTTGGATATCACCGAAGGGGAAGGGCTGCCGCGCTGTGTTTCCTGCCAGGTTCGGTCACCTGCAGGGCTGGCAAAGAAACCATTGACCTGGCTCTGGGACAAGCTGGCACTTTCAGTCCTGGAATCCTGAGAACTCAGGCTTCCTTCCCGCAGGCCCCCAGACAGCCCAAAAGAGCTCTCTGAGACGTGCCTTGGGGTACCCTGTGGCCAGCGGTGATCCTCAGAAGAATCTATAGCACTGTCTTGCATGTAGGAAGGTTTCTTCATATAGTTTTTCATGCCATTGGCCATGTGCACAGGAGTAGAAGGCACTAGAAGTCAAAATCCATCAAGGGGAATAACAGGTTAGTAACACACATACCTGTGCTCTCGTACAGGGTTTCTTAATGATCGTGAAAGGATTTTACACAGCGTAATGTATTCATAACACCTGATCTGGGGCCTGGAGCCAAAATGAGGACCTGACAAATACCGCAGGTGCTCTTTTCTTTGCCCCTTCTTTTGGTCATTTCTGTTGCATCTTCTATGAAATGCATACCCCCCTTGCCTTAACTCCCCCTTTCCATCCTCCAATACCTATTTCAAGTCAGTCTCCTCTATGAAGACTTTGATTCCCTAACTAGAAATAATCTTGAGTCATCAAAACTCCTTGCTCCTTATTTAATGGTTATTTATTTACTTATTTTATATTGTCCTTCCAGACTGCATTTTTTAGACTCCAAATAATTATCAAGGCAACCCCAAATGCCTTATATATGTGGGTCTTATCAAAAGCCACCTAAAGCTTTCCTAAGTAAGACACAAATAAAAGATTTCAGGAAAAAAAAATTACAGTTGTAAATTTATAAAAAATTAAAAGTTCTTTGTGAGCAAGTGAAACCAAGGGAAATTTAAAAGAGGAATGAGCAACTGGAGAAAATGTTTGCAAAAATAACAAAAAATAATCAATTATCCCTAACAAAGAGTTTCTAAAAGTAAGAAAGCAATGTAAAACTCCTGTACAACAAGGTTATGGAATGTAGACTGGAAATTCAGAGTGAAATACAAAACACAAGTATATGAAAAGATATTCTCATCTTGCTCAGGGATGTGCATTTTTCTAGCTCTGTGGCTGATGTAAATGAGAATGACTGATAATTTCTCACACCACTGTTGGTGTGAGGAGAGCACTGTCACATGTACATGGCTGACTAAACATTAATAAAACTTGGGCAATAGATAGCACTTGTCGAAAATTCAAATGGGCATATGCAATCTACTTCTAAGTGTCTAACCTCTAGGAATATGTACATTTTCCAGTGGTGTATATACAAGTGTGTTTGTTGAAAACCACATTTATAAAAGAATTATAGCTAACCTGGATATACAATAAAAGAAAAACATTACATTTTGATGCACCCATGACATGAAATATATCGCCACACGAAAAAGTGTATATTCATGGATGTTTAGAATATGGAGTATGCAACTTGCAAACTGATATGAAGATTAAAAAAAAAAGTGTGTGTGTGTGTGTGTGTACACAAGAGGCAGTATTTTTTTCCCCCCAAATTTATCTCTTATATATAGAAAATGACATAGTCATCAAAGAGTTTCCCTAGAGAATGGGGATAAGGAAACTTTTACTTTTTACTTCATTGATTTCTGTATAAATTGGATTTGTTTTAACTAACTAGTATGTATTCTATAACTTTAAATATATTAGCAAACCAAGAAAAATAAAAACCTTTCCTTTTGGTGGTTGATATTTGAGACAGAAAGCCTAAGGTATATACTGGTAATGTTCTAGGTTCTTTGAGTTTTATTTCAAGTTACACTTCAGTATAGCTAAACACATGGTAAGATTAATCTAGCTTTCTGAAGTTAACAGTTTCACAGAACTATACTTTGACATTATGCTTTTAACTTTTATTAAGAATGAATAGTAAAAAATAAAATAACCACATGAAAGTCTGCTAAAAAGAAAAGCTTTATTGGTCCTTACACTAGGTAAAATTTCTCTGCTAAATGCTCTCAGTACCTTGGACTTCTTCTTAAAATTTATCAGTTACAATGAGACATTTGTTTAGCTGGTTGTTCAATATTTGCCTTCTCTGATAAAGTGTAAGTCCCATGAGGCTAGCAGAGTTTGTGTCCTGCACTCACAGGCATTCAGTAAACATTTGCTGAACAAATGAATGCATTTTATATAAAATATCTATTTAAAAGAAAATCAACAGGGGAGTCCCTTAGAGCTTTATTAAATGGAAAATGAGCTTATTCTGAATTCATATCCTTCTTTTGCTAAAAAAGGGTGAATAAAAGATCCCAATATTTTTCCCTTTTTTTTGGGTCTTGGCTGCTTGAAAAGAAGTTTGCTACATTTTCAAATGTAATCATCTTTCTCTGCCTAAGATGATCAGGCTACAATTAGATTATAAGGCTCTTTTGGGCAATGATGGTGTTTTCTATTGTGTTTGTTCAAGTAACAAGTACTGAAAACATTATATATGTACATATTTTTTACACACACACACACACACACACTATATCTATCTATCTATCTATCTATATATATAAAATACTTAGTGAATAAAAGAACTGTAGTCAAAATAACTCCTCTGTATACAACCTGAGAAAGTTTTATTTCACAACATATGGTAAAAAACGTTTTCTTTTTGTTTCTGTTGTATCTTAATTGTCTGAAATTATGCCAAAAATCCACTATCTAAACTTGTTTCAATGTAACATTGAAATATTCCTTTACATATTTCTCAGTATTTTTGGGATGAAGGTAACTCGCACATAATTAGCACTACAACATTTTTGAAAAATACTGTTAAAAATGACCAAAAAAACTCAAATGTAAGTGCTTAATAGGTACCAGGCAATGTGCTAATTCTTTACATGTATTATCTCATTTAATTTTCAAAACCTATAAGATAAGCACTTCGTATTCAGCATTTGATATATGAGTGGATTGAGGTTTAGCAAATTCAAGTGATTTACTCGGGGTATGCAGTATTGAGCAGTGGAGACAGAGTCTGACCCTAGACTTTGGAGCTCTTCCCACTGCACATGCTGTGTGTCCTCTCACAAACACTGCCTCACTACTGCAGTCCCTGAACAACTCTGTGCAAGGTAGACAAGGCAGAGCCAAGATCACTGTCTCATTCTTAACAAAAAACAACCGTGACTCAAACTCATCTCATCTCATCTTGGTCAAGGGCCTTTTCTGCCACAACATGCTAATGGCAGGAATTATGAGACAAAATGGTATGGTCATGTTCTAAAATTTCTGATGTTTTTATATTTTTATTTTTCACAGTCTTGTTCAGGTTAGGACTTCGTAGATAATAATTACACAGTTATATTAATTGGACAAGGGTAAAGAGTTTTATTTCTGATTGGGCCTAGGAAGTGATGGAATGCGGCAAGTACTCAGGATTTACTTAAGTGACATCGATTTGGCACAACAAATCCACTTTTATGCATAGAGTACTAAAGATGAATGAGAGAGAAAATCTCAGAAGTGATGAATGAAAAGTTACACTAATGTATAATATTAAACAGAGCTACATATATTAAATTTTCAGGAAGGAAATAAGGACCTTAAAACCACCTGGAGCTTTAATCCAATTCAAGATATGGAAGTACTTGTGAAAAGTGAAACAGAATACACAGCTAAGAAACATCCAAAACATTACCTTTGGGTATCTTCTCTTTTGGCTGAGAGATAACAAGAGTCACATCTTCAGGAGCTTTTTGCAAAATTTCAATTGCGGCATGGTGGCTGACCCCCTCGAGACTCACACTATTTACAGATATTAAACGGTCTCCTGTAAAAACAGACAATCCTTTCTTTTTTAAAAAATCTTTCTTTTTTTAAAAAAAGATTTTATTTATTTATATGACAGACAGAGATCACAAGTAGGCAGAGAGGCAGGCAGAGAGGGGGAAAGCAGTCTCCCTGCCAAGCAGAGAGCCCCATGTGGGACTTGATCCCAGGACCTGAGATCATGACCCCAGCTGAAGGCAGAGGCTTTAACCCACTGAGCCACCCAGGCGTCCAACAATCCAGTATTTTCAAAAACAAAGAGAAATTCATGCTAAGTCTTAGAAATGCTACTGCCGACATTATTTTTCACTATCTTTGTTTTTTCCGAGTTCTACTTTAGCCATCTGTGCAAATTCATGCCTGTCAGTTAAGTACTCAGGAAATCACCTAATGTGAAGTACCTGGCTTTAAGCATCCATCCAAGTCAGCTGGTCCTCCAGGGGTAACTGAACTAATAAATACACCTAGATCCAGTCTTCCCATCTTCTCTCCACCAATGATTTGAAATCCTGGGAAATGATACATTTAAGAAAGATCTTCATGACACTAGTGCTTTTAAGGACTAATGAGCAGTCTGTCTGATGCAGAGAAGTGTAGAGATTCTCAGATCAGATATGATCAGTAAATAACACATGTGAAATGGGACTGTTGAATTCGGTAAAGTTTCGTTTATGAGCATTTCATCTTTCACATTTCCTGACTAGGTGGGTGGGGTGAAGGGGCTGTGGGGAGGCAACCAGTATCTTGATCCGTGGTGGGCTGGTGCCTTAATGCCAATGTTATACTACAGAATGTTTCTTTTTGAACTCTTACTCCCTTGAAGAATCTCAGTGACTTACCTAAGCCATACTTTGCATCTTTTTTCAGGTTCACCAAGGTGATCTCCCTTTCTGGTGAAGATACTATGCTCCATCTTTTGTGTAGCACATCTATTGGAAAAGTATAATGTTAAGATAAAAGAAACATAACACCCTCAGGCATTAAGAGCATCTGCTTGTCCCAATTTAAATGTTAATAAAATTCATTAATAGATTACTTGGTCACTTTCAAATTCTCTTTCAAGTAATATTACGCCATCATCTTGTGTATTGAATGTAACTGATAGTCGACAAAAGGACTGATTATCATCACATGGTTCAATATGTGACCATCATGCCACTGACATCATCATGTTAATTCCTCATAAATGATTCCTTGTGAAAAAGTATATTTCAGGTACAAATGATCAAATAACTCTCAAGAGTTTAATAAATGACTTGAGCAGATTTACTCAGCTAGTACAGGCAAGAGCCGAACCTTAAACTTAAGTTTTCTGACACTGTTTTTCTGTTACATCATAGGTGACTTCCTGAATTTGACAATGCTCACTATATTAAGAATTTTCCAGTAACTAGTGGTTCACATTTTTACTTGCAATGAATAAAATATTCATGGTCAGTTGTATGGCAAAACAGCAACAAGAGGAAAATGCATTTACTTTAAAAAATCCTGCTAATAATGACTTGGCTAGCACATTTATGTACTCATAGGACTTTTATTTACTTATTTGTGGAGCAATCTTATGAGTTAGGTAAAGAGATTTTAAATTACAGCTTTGCAGATGGAGAATAATAGTTCATGACTTGTTCAACATTACAGCTAGTATCACTCCCAGAAAAATGCCTTTTGTCAGGCTTTCTCTTTTTCGCCGCTGTCCTGCTGTGTGTGGCTGACTGTTTCTCGCCATGTCTTCTCACAAGACTTTCAGAATCAAGCAATTCCCAGCCAAGAAACAAAAGCTGAATCGTCCCATTCCCCAGTGGATTCGGACGAAAACTGTGTGTAATAAAATCAGGTACAACTCCATGAGGAGGTGCTGGAGAAGAACCAGGCTGGGTCTAGAAGGCGTCACATATCATGCAATGACACACCTGACTGGCACACATATTTACTTAAGTTGCGTGAAGATCATGTATTCTACCCTTGTCACTCTGTAAACATCCTTCCTACCTGGCCAATAGACACATTTTATCAGGGAATAAATGTGAGACCTTTTGGCTCTAAGGAAAAAGAAAAGCCTTAGTCAGTACTTGATAAATGCTAGTTAAATAAATTGAGGGAATGTTAGCATCAGAGCTAGAATTTACTTTTCATATTTCCACTGAGGGTTTTTTTTTTTTTTTTTTGAGTAGGTTGATCATTCACAAATATCACCTAAATTAAAGCAATAAATATGCTACTTAAGTGTCATGTTAATAAAACTACTTCATTTACTTAGCAATCTGAGCAATGTGAACACACACACACACACACACACACTTTCTTTCACCTCTATTAGGGGCTGAATCGTGTCCCTTTACCCCCACCCCCAAATTTATATGTTGAACCCCTGACTCCTAGTACCTCAGAACTTAACTGTATTTGGAGATAGATTAATAAATAATTAACATGAGTTCTTTAGGGCAAATCCTAATCCAGTAGGACTGGTGTCCTTAAAAGAGGGAATTTGAATACTGACATGTGCCTGTCTATGGGCACACAGAGGGAAGACCATGAAGACAGAGGGAGAAGACTGCCATCTACAAGGTAAGGAGAGGGGTCACAGAAGAAATCAATGCTGCCAACATCTTGATCTCAGACTTCTAGCCTCCAGAACTGTGAGAAAATAAATTTCCATTCTTTAAGTCACCCAGTCTGTGGGACCTTGTTTTAGCAGCTCTAGCAAATTAATATACTTATTAATATCAATTATAATTCAATATTCCAACTGGTTTGTGTGAGAGCAGTGGTACTGATGGTAGATGAATGCAACACATTAGGGAAGATAATTTCTGTAAACGAAACTTTCAAATTAATCTCTACATAGTTCTTAAGCATACTGAAGCTTTTCGAAAATTACAGATTATTTGCCAACATATGACTATCCATGGATTTAAAATTGTATAAATAAGTTATAAAATAAGTAGTAATTTTGTTACATAACATGTATTAATGCTTAGATGATACAAATGCGATACTTCATATTCTAGAAATAAGCCACTTTAATACCAGAAAAAAATAACAGGAATCATTTGCTCTCTCAAGTAAATTAACTTTATCCCTTAAACACTAAGAATTAATGCAATTGGCTAGCTCTCTGTAGTATACGTATCCCTATTTCATTGTTTCTTTTTGCCTACAACTTAGTTATAATTGATCATAGTAGTAGTAGTTCAGTATTTCTAATTAACTTATAAGATTTCAGAAAGAAAAAAATCACTGGACAATGGTGTGAAAGACCATTATATATATCGGGAATGTGTATATATATGTATATACATACATACACATACATATAAGAATAAAGCCCATGAATTAGTTAAAGCCTAGCTTAATATCATCATCTTTTATCCTAAAATAGACAATAAAATGCTTTTATCCTAAAATGGACAAGAATCTCTAATTTTCAGCTCAGATGAACAAAATTCAACAGGACAAACCCATAAAATAAAGTGAAACAAATAAAAGGATAAGGTTAGGTTAAGTATTAAACGTATAGTTTTATCCCCGTTGTGAGGACAAACTCCCTTTGCTTTATGCAAAGTGTTTTGCCCTCAATTATAAAACTGCTCAATAGTCTTAATGTGCCTAGAGTACTTGTAACAAGTCAAAGGTATGGATTCAAAGTATAAAATCCCATTTTCTTTTCCAATGTATGTACTAACAATATCTGTTACTTATCTTTCTTATTTGGCTAGTGTGTGTGTGTGTGTGTGTGTGTGTGTTTGAAAAGGTATTTCCCAGGTAAACATTATTAGAATATGTATATAAAATACACATACTAAATGTGCACTGTTTTTTTTTTCCAATTTATTTATTTTCAGAAAAACATTATTCATTATTTTTTCACCACATCCAGTGCACAAAATGTGCACTGTTTTTATGTACTTGTGTCTGGAAGCAACAGATGCAGCTCTCTACAGTCAAGGATTCACCAGTAGAATCTGCGTAATCACTCAGTTGATTACTTTTTCATCCTTCAAATGTTGACCGAACAACTTTCCTGTCAAAGTTCCTCACTAGGCAATTTGGGAAAATAAAATGAGATAATATATATATATATATGAAAGTTGGTGCAAAGTAAATGTGAGCTTGAGAATCAGTCTGGCTACAAGAGCAAAGACATAGCCTGAGTAATGGAAATGTTACCGCAGTCAATGAAACCGCTGCATTACAAAGGCATGATGAGTCAGGCCCGTTAAACAGGAGAGGCTTCTTCCTGCCAGAAATAAAGACTTCAAGGAAACGGGGAAGGATTTTAATAAGTGGATTATGGAGATGGTTATACAGCAATATAAGGCATTAGCAAAGGCTGAGATGGAAAGAAGGTAGAAAGGGTCCTGGAGAAACGTCACAGATCAGTTTGGCTAGAGTACAAGACTTGAGTAGGGCGGAGATAAATATCCTTTTGGAAAGGGGGCTGTGTGCACCCATTCTTTTTAACAGGGTTGTCCTCCTTTGCACCCCCACCCATATACAATAAGATACTAATGTGAGCACAGAAAGAAGGCAAGACAGTGTGCAGCTGTGTTACTCCACAGAACTGTGCACATGCCCAGTTTCTGTCTGTATTCTCTATGTATTCTCCTCATGTAGATGCTCAAAATACTTTCCCTTTGGTTTAAAAAAAAAAAAAAAGACAGGAGGAAGTATCTGAGGCAAATAGTACAGGACAACTCAAGTAAAATGAAAGAAATGAATAGAATTTATGAATCTGAAAGTAAGGCAGCCAGGTATTTTAAGAACCAAGACATTTCTGAGTTATTTGTATTATTATATAAAAATAAGCTTTAATATTGAAGGAGTACATATTTTTAAATCCTAAAAAGGATTTTCTTTTTTTCCCCATTAGTATACTCTAGAAACACAGAAAATTCTACGAACGTTTAAAGTGAAAAAGATCTTCAACTTCAAATGACCACTTCTTTAAGTAGCATATGCTGGTGTCATTCCCAATAATGTTTACCTGGGACATGTAAACTTTAGAAAATGTAAACCCTCTCTGCATTAGATACATTTGTTTCACTATTGCCTCTCTCATCTCTCTTAACGTTCATGTGGGTATATAAAGTCCCTGACTAAAATAACTGTACACACTAATGAAAGATAGATCTACGATTAAACTAAATTTCCTACTAAGACCTTATTTCTGATAAGGCCAACTCATGAAATCAATCTGAGTATGAGTCAACAATTTTTTTGCAAGAAAAAATGATTTTATTGGTTACAGTTACAGGTCCTTTTCAAGTGTCAGACAGCTCCGTGCTATCCAGTCTATGAGGAACTTGTCTGTAGGTGGAGACGACTCTGGATAAATCCATCAGTCATTCCAGGGGAAAAGGCCCATTTCAAATCTTGGAGATGATGGGTCAGCAGCACCATATTGATATATAAACAAAGATAGGTATTTTTCATTATTATACTACCTAATATACTAACTGCTCCAATGGTAGGGAAAGGGGAATAATAATGGAAATGTCAGCGTTCTATTTCTATGCCAGCACTAATTAGCTGAATAAATTGGGGCCACATAACATCTCTGGGACTTATTAAACTCACCCATAGAATGTAAAGGCTTGGTTTGAATACACTTTAAAGTTCCTTTCAGTTTCAATTTGGCTGACTCTATGTTTTGCTTCCAGTCAATTCCTGTGTCTGTTGAAACCTTCTGCGAGCACTTTGGACTTCAATTTTTATTATAATTTTCAACTTTATATGTATTCTAATTAAGACTTACATGGAAAAATCTAGCATTAACATTATACTTGTCCTTGACATCTGACTAAACAAAGTGTTTTAAAATCTGCTTATGTAACACTTTATTACTTGGAATAGAGGTTGTTCACAAGGACAATAATCAGTCTTAATATTGGGGAAAAAAGCTTATTTCAGTGTCTGTACCAGGTTACTCTGCACTTGAATAACCTACTTTACATGAACTTTTTGTTTTGTGCATCTTGTGTTTTTTTTTTTTTTTTTTTTTTAAAAGAATGACTTACAGGACCCATTATACACCTATCCAAAAAAAACCCCACAACAGATGGCCAACACACAGGAAAAGATAACTGATCAAAATTGCTAATTTTCAAAGAAACGCAGACCTGAAAAATAAAAAATTTTTTTCTTTTGAAGATTAGAATACACTGAATGTCCTTGCATACAAATATAAGAGATCTTCCCTATCGGTTGACAGTCCAACGAATGAAATATTCTAATCTCCAAAATGATTTAGGGATTCTTTTTTTTTTTTTTTTAAAGATTTTATTTATTTATTTGACAGAGAGAATTACAAGTAGGCAGAGAGGCAGGCAGAGAGAGAGAGGAGGAAGCAGGCTCCCTGCTGAGCAGAGAGCCCGATGCGGGACTCGATCCCAGGACCCTGAGATCACGACCCGAGCCGAAGGCAGTGGCCCAACCCACTGAGCCACCCAGGCGCCCTGATTTAGGGATTCTTAAAGTAAGTGTATGTACTTAACAAAGAGTAGTGCCTCTCATTTTTAAGAGTCCAGTGTTTGACCCCATTTTTATGGTTTGGATAGGAAGGAAGGTAATAAATTTAGCTAAGAGTTAGTTTTCAATTATATAGTAATCCTGATTTACAGTAAAACACGAAACACTGAAAACCAATTTTACATCAATTTACCAATTGTTGCATCAGTTCTACATTTACCAATTTACCAATTGTTGCATCAGTTCTACATTTTCTTTTTTTTTGGTTTTTACTCTCTTGGGAAGAGGAATTATAAGAAATATGTGTGTATTTTTTAAAGATGAAGGAACTTTTTTTGAAATCACAATCAGAGGTTTGTAATCCTTTACATATCTCTGTCTTATTAGAAAATTCATGTCTTTTTTTCTTTTACCTTCTTTGTCAAGGTTCACATTATTTAAGGGTCTCTGAAAGTCACAAAAGGTTAAGATTGAATTCAATTTGTTGGTTCTTGTATTAAATGGTGAATAATTCCGTATTAACTGATGCTAAGTTCTAATTGTCTTCTAATAATCCTGACCAACAAGGAAGAAGACTGAAATTAGATAAGAAGTCCTATGTTTTATTCATGGGCAAGTAATTTAATTTTTGGATGCTCAGTTACCTTATTTGGAAAAATGTGTTTGCCATGTTCTTTTATATGAATTTTGGACTTGCTTCTTAATAGACCACTAAGTCAGGACTAGATGGGCAGATTTTAAGAGAACTTTGAAGAAAACAAGAAAACAAACTTGTCTGCAAGCCACTGGTGTACACCTCCACAGGAAGGTGGATCCTTAGCTGGGGACCCTAACCTCAGAAGACGAGGTTTCTGAAGGTTTAAACAGAGCAACTACCTTGCACATTTTGCTCATTTGGTGTCCACTGCAAATTCGTATTCTTTTCTGTCAGAACCTAGGTTTAAACATTTGAGGTTCTCAGCTTTTATTAGATCATTATCCAGCTTGTTTCCAAAAGATTAGCTTGGAGAAACAATACCTACAAATGATTAGGCATTATGATGTTAGGACACAGTCTAAAGAGTAAGCGAGAGTATGGGCTCGGGAAACACGGTCATGTGATCAAATCATGGCTCCAGCACTTGTCAGCTCCTTGACATTCTGCACAACTCAACCTCTCTATGCTTTGGTTTCTCATTTGTGAAAAGGAAATAATGTTACCACCTGCCTCATAGTATGGTTGTGGGGATTAAATGAGGGATTAAACATAAAGCACTTAGAACACTATCTGACACAGGTAAGCACTCAATAACTATTAGTCAAAATTTTTACCAGTATGGACTTGTTAAAATTCAGCTATTTTGGGCACAGAGGTATTCTAAATTAGACCATGCAAGACATTTGGTCACTATAAAGCTATATATGATGGTCTTAGAAACTTTTTTTAAAAAAAGATTTTACTTTTTTATTTGAGAGAGAGAGAGAGAGAGAGAGAGAGAGAGAGAGAATAAGTAGGCAGAGCGGCAGGCAGAGGGATAGGGAGAGGTAGGCTCCCCACTAAGCAGAGAGCCTGATGTGGGGCTCGATCCCAGGACCCCGGCATCATGACCTGAGCCAAAGGCAGATGCTTAACTGAATGAGCCATCTAGGCACCCCCAAATTCTTTTTTTAAAAGAAGATTTGAGAATGAGTGCACCCATGCACAAGTGGGGGGAGGGGCAATGGGAGAGGGAGAGAATATCTAGATGACTCTGCACTGAGCATGGAGCTGCATGCCAGTTTGATCCCAGGACCCATGAGATCGTGACCTGAGCTGAAACCAAGAGTTGGATGTTCAACCGACTGAGCCACCCAAGCTCCCCTTCAAATTCTTTCCATAATATTTAGGATAAGACTTGGAACTAGTCCCTATTTAGTTCTCCAGCATCCCTCTGGCCCCACATGTCTCTATACTGAGACTCTTGCAGTTCCCTGAATCTGTTACCCTCTCACTCGTACCCCTGTCTGATTACACTATGACCTTGTTCTGGAATGTATACCCACAACATTCTGTTTGAATTTCCTCCTTTTATCTCGAGAGCCACCTCAAGCATCCTCAGTTAAAATAACTGCCTCAGTTAAAACTCTTTTTAGTCAAGATTATCTTCCACCTGAACTACTATCTTATTAGCTCTCCAGGTGTCCTTATTTATAATCCATCGTTTCTCTAGTTCATCATCTAGTCTACATCACAGGTCCCATCATATCACCATGGTGCTGAAAATCACAACTCTCCTTTGACTCCAGAGTAAGATCTAAAATTCTTCGAATGGAATTGAAGACTCTTCAATATTATGTCCAAGACTATCTCATAAGGTACAAGAGAAAAGATATGATGGAAAAGAGGGGAAACATTTTGTAAACCTACCATTTTCTTTTAAGGGTACTTGGGATGAAGAATTTCCAGAACTATGCAAAGTCATTCCTGTGGCATAAATTAAATTATTAGACAGTTCATAAAATGGTCAGTAATTTCTGTTAAATTCATAAAAATCAATAAAACATTAAGGTGGCAACATTTAAAAAAATTTACAATCAGAAAAATGTTTTCCCAAAATGAGTTTATGTATTATTTTTAATGTCTAAGTAAAATATATCAGTTTGTTTTGCAGAATAAATTTAAACACAAATGTATTGTTTCTGGCAATGACATTTTGATATGTCAAATATGAAATGATGAAACTGAAATGAGTTTTAAAAGCTTTTGTTCAAATGTTAAAAGAAAATTTAATATTCAGTAAGAATGAGTAACCTGAATCAAAAAACAAATGCAGAAAATAAATTTTCTTTCATGAGTGAGTTTTACTCTGTGTTTTTCAATGAAATATTTACTATTCTACATCTGATATGTGCTGGATTTTTATGTAGATGAAAGCATTTCTAATGAAAATAGTTTAGAATCTACAAGGGATCCCATTATATAGGAATACATTTTGAAAAGTATTTTCTAAAAGATTGAACTAGTGTCTTCTTAGGCTATTTTCAACATATAGGGTGGTGACCTATAAAAAGAAATCTTGCCTTTTATCTCTTTATGGTTTTTCACCAATTCAATTTAAGTTGATGCTGGTGTCATCTCTAAAAGCTGTGGAAACCCATACTGATAATGTAATGTTGCTTTCTGTAAAGATCTACCTACTGTAGAGCTCTCTTTTGACTTCATTTACTAAACAGATCTTCAACCCAGCTACATAAAAAAGTTATTTTTTTAACTTTGTGTAATTAGGGTTAAATGATCAAATGTTAGTCTAAGTGAGAGTTAACAAGTATTACTTGGTAAAACAGCAGAAGAGGGTGTTCTTGTTGTTTCTCTTGTCTCCCCAGTTGCCTCCTATTACGAGTAGTCATTCACAACTCCGTGCTTAAATATCTACTCCTCTGAAAGAGTCCAGTTGCATTTCCCTTTTATGATGCATTAAGGAACAGGAAACCTGAACTATTTATCTTATAAGATAGTATGTGTTTATAAACTTCTATACTTAAATACTTAATATGTTCCAGCTAGATGGGAGAATTGGAAAAAAACTTAAAATCAACTAAGAATTTCTATCTACCAAGCATAGTACATTTCACAAAATTATCTGGTTTGAGAGATAACTGCATTCCTGCTAAGCTGAAAGTACCCTAAATAAACCTTTCTTTAAAAAATACAGAATGAGTGGAGCCCACTCCCACAAGCTTGTATGGAAAATCCAAAGGAAGGCTGTCCAAAGCCATGGTACCAGATTGTCTGGGTTCTCTCAGTACAACTGTCACAGTTTTTAACAGTGACCAAGAGAAAATGAAGTACCAGTCTGTGCCTTGAAGTAATCACCTGTTAATTCAGCTTTTGATTTGACTTGATGCATTTTAAGTAGACTAAAATTTCATATTCATAAGCAGTTCTGGCAATTAGGACATCGGAAAAAAATAATATATTGGTCAATAATAATAAATGAACATTATTTCGTTCATTTCACTATGAACATGAGGTACGGGAGAAAGAAGGTAAGCTTATTTATGCTGACCTATAACATATGCTTGCCCCGGGTCTTCAAAGGATGAGGAGTCTGATTCCTGTTTCCTCCTTTCAGGACTTCTATTTAAACTTGCAACAGACTTTGAACTAAAGAGGGAAAAGGAAGGTAGGAGGGGAATGTGTCAATGTAAAAAAATATGGTGAAAATAATAAAACGTCAAAACAAAAACAAATGTATGAAATGTAGAATTTTCACATATGTATTTGGGTAATGATGTTCTTACTTATTAAGTTTTGTGAATCCTGCCAAAGATTCTGTATCAGATCTTGCCATCTGGTGTAATGGTTTTCCTACCAACTCCGCAATGCTCTGTGGTGGGGATTCCATGTTAACAATGACATTTTTCCGATGAGGGTAGAGAGAGGCCTGACTGAGATCGTGGTATGATTTACTCATCCCTCTAGGCTTTTCCTCCCATGAAGCTTTGTCACTCTTCTCTTTTGCATTGTTTTGCAATGGCTGGTAAAGCGACAGCTCTGAGCAGGAGAGCCTCTTCAGAATCTCAGCTTGAACTGACAGAGGTCGAACGGCAAGTTTGTTCAGGGTGCTGCTGGCCAGACTGCCAGTGCTGATTGCTCGTCCCATATTAAATCCTCTAATGGACTCCGCTTGGAGATTCAGGCTCCTAAACGAAGCTCTCTCTACAAGGAAATAGGATGGCTTTACACGATGGAAACACCGCAGTACCTTTATGAGAAGCGTTAGTTCAATAAATAAAATACAGCATGCACTTTTTAATTGTTTTGATTGCCAACGTAAGTAGCAGCTTTCCAAGTATGGCAATCGAGAATCGGAAAAAGGAGTTGGGTTTTCAAACCATCTCTCCATCCTTGTAGCTCTCTTGCAGCCAGGGCCTGGTCAGCATTTCCTACCTCATCTAGTGAATCCTGAGCATCTAATAATGTTTGGGCTTCAGGCTTGCTGAGTCCAAATTCCCAATTATGGGTTTCAGTTAAAAATGAAAACAGCATTTCAACCCCAGTGGTGTCTCGGCTAAAATGCCTGCAAGCCAAGGATGGGGAGAGGGAGAGCTGGAGCCTGGAAAGGCTAACATGAAAAGGAAGCTATGCAGAGGCGTATGTTGCCCAGAGAAAAAGTTCTTGAGTACTACTATATTTTTTAAAGCTCATGGTAGATTATGACGGTTGTGCCACCCTGTGAATATACTGAAAACCACTGAATTGTATACTTTCAGTGGCCAAACTATAGAGCATGGGAATGATGTCTCAATAAAACTGTTACCAAAAAAAGAAGAAAAAAAGCTTTTACAGAAAATTATTTCAAAATTTTATTTTATTTTTTCAGTGTTCCAAGATTCATTGTTTATGCACCACACCCAGTGCCAGAAAATGATTTTTTTTTTTTTTTTTTATATTTCATTACTATACCAAACTCACCTTCCCACTTGGTTGACTTTTTATGATTTAACTGAGGCACAAGAGCCATGGGAGAATCAAGTATTACATGCCTTCTTTCATTTTATTGGTTTCGGTTAATAAACGGGATCAAGGAGCAGGGGTTCTCATTATGCTTAAATTCCTTTCACTCCTAAATACACACCCAAAGTCTTTTAGAGGCTCAATTTAGAGATACTCTATGACAAATGCTTGGCTTCCTCTATTTTGTGAGAGCCAATGTCATGGCAATATTTGAGGCTATCAACAAAAGCACTGTATCACAGAATTTTAGCATCAAAATCCTTTCAAGTAAATAAAGGGCCAGGAGCACAAAATTTCAAATGATTTAGTTCATGCATTGGTAATCCACATTCCAAGGCACTCCCCATTTGGTGCCTTCATAGAAAGTACCAATCCTGTGTTGCACACTATAAGGAATACAGCTTGACCACTATGTAAAACGGCTGTTGTTGACTTAGTCAAATGTTGTTGACTTAGATCTTTAAATTCTGTTTCATTTACCTTCTAATTACCTTCTAAACTATTAATAATTAATAGTTTATGTCAGGCATAAAGAGATAGGAAAACAATGAAGATTTTTAAAATGCATCAGAATGAAGTTTAAATAAACATGTTTCATTGTCAACATGAAAATTCAATGTCCTTTCACACAATTGGAAATGGACACCAAATTAAAACATTTTAGAATGTTTTAGAATTAGATCATTTTAGAATGATCTTTAGCTTAAAATATAGTTTTATTAGAGCAGATCACACGATTTTTATTTTCTTTTGCTTTTAGAGCAGACTGTAATCAAAGATGCAAAACTGATTCTTACACAGACTCAACTACCAGGAAATGCCTTTATACCCAACAGGTTTCGTCGCCCTTAAGGAAGATGTAGACCCCACTTTGGTAGAAAAAGGGACAGACTGTTTTGTAAACATACCCAAGATTATGCTAGACAAATCCATTCACAGCCTAGTCCTGGGGAAGACTTAAGATGCTGCACGTATTCATTGGATGGGAGCATAAACCATCCATTTATCTGATCTATCGTTCATCCCTTTCACCTGGAAAGGACTCCAGTATGGATTGCCAGGATGGGAAAGGACATTAGAATGAGTCTACATCCTCATACCAATGTTTCAGATTTGAACTCAAATGTTGGCTGTTCTACACGGAATCTGCCATCCACACTACCTAATCTCTGCTTGTGCTATCATTCAGTACTTTGTACGGTTTGGTATTTCCTTCTATCATCAACTTAACGGTATGCTCTTTCGAGGACAGCGACTTCATTGATTTCTGTTATTTCACAGCACTCAGCATCATCTCTTCCAAGTAGTAAGTGCTCAATAAATGATTATTAATCTAAATTTCATTCTATGCAAATTAGTTTTTTTGAAAACTCATCAAATAAAAATTAAGAGATCAGGGTTCCAGCCTCATTTGACCTATTAGGTTAGGTGAGACACTGTGCTCTGATACTGTTTTCTCATCAGTAAAATTTGGGACTAAAAGGCCTCTAGGATTCTAGCACCAACATTCTAAATGCTAAAGAAGTAACATACATTTGTTAACCCATCAACCTCCAATGGGCAACACCAGTTATTTTCACTTGTCTAGTACAGATAGGTAAGTAGGCAGGTAGTTACTTCTATGCCATTAGAACCAAAAACAAAACAAAACAAAACAATTCCTTTAAAGGTTTAACAAAATCTGGGAAAAGAGGTAGATAATACCATCTTAAAGTGCTTTCTCATATGAGTTCAAGGATACATAGCTGTTGTGTTTTTTGGCACAAACCTGTGAGATACTTAGGATATTCCCACTTTGTGGATGAGGAAAATGAGACTCCTTGAAATCAGTTACTTTCCTATGGGGTCATTATATTACTTCTACTATTTCTATTAGTGGTAGTACTGGTAAAACAATGTTGACGATGGTGAAGATAACAATAATGAATATTTATTCAATACTTACTCTGTGCCAGGCACCTTGAAGGGGCTTACATGTATGAAGTCATTTAATCTTCACAACAACCTTATGATACAGGTATTATCATTATGACTATCATTGTACAGACAAGAAGTAAGGTAGAGTTTAAGTGCCTGCTGAAGGTTTCAGAGCTTATAAGTAATAGAGCAAGGTTTGGATCCTGACAGTCTGATCCAGAGTTCACGCTGTTAACTAACTACTACTTTGTTCTTCAGTATAAGAAATGCTGAGGATGAAAGGCTGGCTTTGTAGTTTTGTCTTCTGACTGTTTTCCTAATAGCACATTATACCACATCTGTAAGGATGCAACCTTCAATTGTATAATTTTGGTTTGTTATTGACTAGAGTATTAATCCAAGTAGGAATACTGATAGCTCTAACAAGTTTGATATTTCACTGCACTTTTAAAATATGCAAGAGCATATAATTTTTTAGCAGAGCAAAGTAGGTAAAGAAAAGGAATAATGAGATTACTTTATAGCAGTAGTTACCATATTCTAGCATGCATAAAAGTCGTTACCGAAGAAAGCCTGTTAAAATGCAGATTCCAGGGACCCAATACCCAAAGATGGTGATATACCAAGTTTTAGGTAGGTTTCTGGAGTCTTCATTTTTAATAAGCATATACCCCTACCGTGTTAACTCTGAAAGGCTGAGAAACATCTAGTCATAGGCTGCCATCACCCCAGTCTGATCCAACGGGGAATACATTTTTTTGTACGATTTCAGGATGTGAGAAAGTTTGGATACAGAATTCACAGGACTCTCTGCACAAGGTCATCAGTGCTATTCCGTTAAATTTAAAAATCGAATTCTTCAGAGTATTTCACAGAAGTTTACAAGAATTTACTATGCAGAACTAGACTTTGTATAACTTTAATCTCTACATGTGGTGTTCCAGAGTAAGCTTTAAATATTTCAGTTCTATTGGAGATATATATATATATATATTTTAAATCTTTAATTAATTAATTAATTAATAATAATTATTATTTTTGGAGATACATTTTTTAGAGCTGAATCAGTTTCTTCTGCTGGTTCCTTTTTAAAAGGAACTGAAATCACTCTTCTGAGCATTTATACTGGGTATGCGGGTTACTGATTTCAGTCTCTGAAGAGGGACACACTCAAGTAAAAGTAACAGGTGGGAAATCTGCCACCCCCAAACCATTATAGTACGTAACTTTGCTGTCCTGAGTGCACACTCCCCTTGCCCGCTACCTCATTTCTTGTGTTTTTTACCCTCACCTGGAAAGCCCTTCCATTTATCTTAGTTATTTTTGTTCTTCAAATTCCAGTTCAAGTGTCACCACTGCAGTATTCTGGCCTCTGATCTTCCCCTCTCTTACTGCAGATCATGTAGTCTGTATGATCTAATCTGCTATTAAAACCTGGACCCTCTAATATGTATTATTGCTTCATGCACATTGGTTTTACCTTCCCCAAAAGTATGTAATTCTACTATAGGTAGAGACTATGACCCAAATGCCATATTTACATCAGTCAGCTTCATGATTTGCACGAAATAGACATTTCAACAGGTACTCCCTGACTGATTTGGGGGGCTGTCTTCAAAAGAACATGAAGTTGAAATCCCAGCTTCATGTGTGGCACTTTTAAAAAGTTGACTTAGTCATTTAACATCTATATACCTTGTAATGTTCATCCTAGACACAGAAAGTCTTTTAAAATTTGTGGCAAAAACCAAGCTTGCACCCTGGTCATCTGGCACAATGTGTTTCTCCTTACCAATATCCTGTGCATCTTGGTTGCTCTGTCTTGCTCTCATCTGCAGCTGGAACTTATGCTGGGAAGAGCAGAGGTGGAGCAGGTACTGGCAAACCTTACTGTTGTCTGTCTGGAAAGAATGTTTTATTCCATCCGATGTATTTTGCAATGTGATTTTCTTTTTCTACAATATTAATCAGGGGTGTTAATAATTAGGATGCTTTCCTACCACATGACCGAATTCTGTAACCAATAATTAGTAAGTACAGATACTATTTTTTTTTTAAAGATTTTATTTATTTATTTGACAGAGAGAGATTACAAGTAGGCAGAGAGGCAGGCAGAGAGAGAGGAGGAAGCAGGCTCTCTGCAGAGCAGAGAGCCCAATGCGGGACTCGATCCCAGGACCCTGAGATCATGACCTGAGCCGAAGGCAGCAGCTTAACCCACTGAGCCACCCAGGCGCCCTATTTTTATTTTTAATTTAACAACATTCATTAAGCATGAGTGTTCCTTGACCTGCATCTAGTATAAACAGGACCCTGTTATTATAACAGATTCAGCAAATAAATCAAATTAATATCACTTGTCACTTTCAAATATTATAGCTTAAATCAGACAGTATATAAGCTATCAGCAAGTGAAAAATTTCTTTTTATGAGATTATTGATATTTTTACTATATTGCAACGTTTGCAAATGCCGTAACTATTTGAAAAAGACATTATAAAAATATATTCTTCTTGGGTATGAAAATGAAGTTCAAAAAAATTGATTTATTGATATATAAGAGCTATGATTCTGCCAAAAAGAATCTTGATGGCCTGAAGGCTGGTATGGAAACTGTGAGAAGTTAAAAGAAAATGTGAGAATAGAGAGGCACCAGATAACATGGCTGCTGGAATGAGAGATAAAACACATCAAATTTTTAGAGACTGAGGGATTCTTGCATTCAAATTCAGGGGAAACAGGAGAACCACCAATTAGTGTTATCTTTTCAATGTTTCTTGAGAAATAAATGTGTCTTGTGTAAGAGGGCATCCCAAAATGTTGCAATCTCTGGGGTGAGGTTTGCAGATGATCTGTATGTCTTAAAAGACTAGCATTCAGCATGCTAGGAATCTAAGACTAATGTCTCTGGAGAATTACTTAAGTCCAATTAGGCTTTACTCTAGCTGTGCAAATTATTCCCTCTACTCATGTCCCTTGTCTTCAAATGCAGAAACATTTGGTGATGTTCACAAATGACACAATAACAGTATTACTCCAACTTCAATTGTGCAGGTTTGCCTTCTTCATAATTTCTGGTCTTATTAAACTATAAATTTTTAAATTGAGTTTGTTTATATAAACTCACTGAAAGTTTATATTAAAACTATAAATAGAAAACCACTATGCCATAAATAGAATTCAGGTATTAAAAATATGTAATTGGGGTGCCCAGGTCGCTCAGTTGGTTAAGCACCTGCCTTCAGCTCAGGTCATGATCCCAGGATCCTGGGATCGAGCCCTGCATGGGGCTCCATGTTAAGTAGGGTGTCCGCTTCTCTCTCTCCCTCTGCCCCTGGCCCCTGCTCATGCTCTCTCTCTCTAGCTCAAATAAATAAATAAATAAATAAACAAATAAAATCTTTTAAAAAGTATATGTAATCAATGCAATAAAAGCAAAATAAGGTTATTAAATTCTATCTGAATATGTTGCCAATGAAATCTCTGGGAGCCAGTTCTCTTTTTCTTAAAAAAGGAAATCAGTAAGTATTAAAGTGGAATTAAAGACTCAGTAGCACCAAACTAGTACCTTGACTAGCAGTAGTATACCTAGTGAATTGAAATAGTTGTGGAATTTTTTTCTCAAAGAAACATAACCACTGTCAAGTAATTCCCTAGGACATTGTTCTCCAAAGTTGTAAAGCTGTACAGGTTCGAAACAAATTACAAGAATATTCTAAGTGTTTACTGAAAAACTGGACAAGAAATGTGTCCAAGGGAATTCAGTTGTGAGAGATGAGAAAAGGCGAAGGAGGGTGACATTTCCATCTCCCCAGAGGCTAGTGGGGGTGGGGGGAAAGGAGGGTTTAAAAGGGCTCTGTGTTGGAGAAGGAAGTTCGGGATAAACAAGTTTTGTTAAACACAAGAACAGTCTGCGTGGGAATGAGATCTCTTCTCTATTACTGGAGATCTTTAAAAATGAGCTAATCACAGCTAGTTCTACATATGGCAGGGCTGGTGTGCTAGCTTGGCAAACAACAGAGAGCTGAATGCTAGATAATTTATTTGATTTGCCTTTTTTAAATCGGTCCAAATTAGATTTGTAGTTAATTAATCTAAGCTTTCCTCCAGATATTTGCTCTGCCAGCATTTCCACTGGGGAAGGTAAATTATACCAGGGCAATTTCCTGGTCTTGACAATCTTGGGAAGATGAGGCTATCTGGGCTTTCCTGAGAGAACACATTATTATCTGGGAATCTTAGTGGTACCTTTGGGTTTCACAGGAAACCAACCAACTAACTCTCAAGTCTAGAACTGATTTCAAAGGTCTCTAAGTTGAAAATTAACCAGAGTAAGTTGGGACCTTGAGCTTGGTATCCTTATAAACAGTGTTCTAGCAGGACTATATTTTAGCCCAAATATGGGATCTAGTAGTCCTTAGAGATCTCAGTAGTCCTTGCACACCATTAAGAAAACAAATACATATCTTAACATATTTTTTTTATTCACCTCTGTGGCTTCCCAACTGCATTTCAATGTTCAGAACTCCAACAACTTCCAAAATCAAAATGTGCCTTTATGGCTTACTATCTTTCATAAACATGATATTCTACAACTTTATCTCCACATGGAGTATACACTAAAACTTAAAACTACAGAAAGTTCTGGGACATTAAAAATTTTTTTTAGTTCATAAAATCCAATAAATCTCTGGACTGCTGAAATTCAAACATAGTTGCTGTGAGGGCGCCACTATTGAGCTAGACGAAATTTACTAGGGTTAAAATGATTATTTTTAAATATATATTAGAGAGATTTCTCCATGTGAGAAGTTAGTAACCCAGAATACGTTCTGAATTAATAGAAAGTCAACTTGGTTGTAATTTAACTAAGTTAATTGAGCGTGTAACCAGCTAGGAATGTATACTATTCTTTTAAAAATCACTTCCTGATAAAACTAAGACCAGATAAAAATCTCAATAATACTTCCTACAACTGAGAAGAGTTAAATAGTTTAAAAATGTATTAGCCCTACTGAATAGAAGAATCAAAAGTTTACTTAAGGATAATCAATAGTTTACTTAAGGATAATTAATAGGTTACATTTGAAATTGACAACAGTATTTTAAAATATAATGAAAAGGAGTTTAAATGGACATACGGAAAAAGAAATCTTCTTGGTTTCCCTCCATGGAAAGCGAAGGACTAGTGTGCGAATTCCATTGTGAACCTCAAACACAAGGACACCTTTAGAACAGACTCCAAGCAATATTCCAGTTTGTGACTTTTTCTCAGGGTGCACTCGATGAAAATGAACTCCATATTCTGTCAATCTTTGGCAGACCTGTTGGAATAATAGCACATCATAGCAATGTACCTTAGTAGAAGGTGACAAAGATATAGAAAGTTGTACCACTGTAGTTTGATATGGAAAGGAGAGTCTTTTCAACAAATGGTGCTGAGGGGTGCCTGCGTAGCTCAGTCGTTAAGCGTCTGCCTTCGGCTCAGGTCATGATCCCAGGGTCCTGGGATCCAGCCCTGATAGGTGAGAAACCTGCTTCTCCCTGTCCCACTCCCACTGCTTGTGTTCCCTCTCTCGCTGTCTTTCTCAGTCAAATAAATAAATAAAATTAAACAAAACAAAACAAAACAAAACAAATAGTGCCGAAACAAATGGGTATTCACAGGTAAGAAAATGAATCTTGACCTCTGTTACACTGAATATATGAAAATTAACCCCAAACGGGTCATAGACCTAAATACAGGAACTACAACCATAAAACTTAGAAAATCTTTGTGGGTACGGATTTGAAAGAAATTTCTTTGTGGGACATAAAAAACATGAACTATAGAATAAAAAGTTGGTAAACTGAAACATTTGATCTTCAAAAGTCAGTGATAAGAAATATAAATGCAATGGAGTGTCTGGGTGGCTTAGTCAGTTAAGTGTCTGACTCTTGATTTCAGCTCAGGTCATGATCTCAGGGTTGTGAGATCAAGCCCTGCCCTGTGCTCAGTGGGGAGTCTGCTGCTTAAGATTCTCTCTCTTACCCTCTCAATCTCCCTCTCAGAAAAAAAAAAAAAAAAAAAAAAAAAAAGGTGGGGGGAAAGAAAATATAAAGGCAGGCTACATACTGGGAGATAAACATATTATATATCTGAGAAAGGAACTGTACCCAGAACATATAGAAAGCATGATTTCTTAGCAATAGGAGACACATAACCAGATACAGAGACGGGCAAAAGATTTTATTAGACACTTCAATGGAGAAGATACATGAATGGCAAATAAACACGTGAAAAGATGTTCACCATAAATAGTAATTAGGGCAATACACATTAAAACCACAATGACATACTGTTACTTACCTATTTCTATAGTTAAAAAGACTGAGCATACCAAGTATTTTGAGGCTGTGGAGCAACTAGAAATCTCACACATTACTGGTAGTACTGTAACATTGGACAACCACTTTAAAACAATCTGGCAATTTCTTATAAAGTGAAACATACGTTTCCCAAAGATCCCAGCAAACCTACTCTTAGGTAATCACTCAAAAGAAGTAAAAACCATATGCTCACATAAAAATGTGTATTTGAAAGTTTACAAAAGCTTTATATCCATCAACTAATGAAAAAACAAATAGGTTGTGTATCTGTAGAAAGAGAAACTGCCCAGCAAAAAAAAAAAACCAGCAAGAAACCACACCCCAACAACAACAGCAAAAAAACCAACAACAACCAAAACTGCTGATACGCGTCATATCATGGATGAATCTCAAAATTATTGTTTCTAAGTGAAAAGAGCCAGATACAGAAGACTACACAATACATAATTCTTTTAATGAAATTCTAGACAAGAAAAAACTATGATGATAGAAGATCAGTAGTTGCCAAGGGCTGGCATAGTGGTGGTGGGGGATTGACTGCAAAGGGACATGAGGAAGTTTTTTAGTGTTGGAAATGTTTTATATCAGGGGTTGGCAAATCTTTGTCTTTAAAGGACCAGATATGGGATGCCTTGCTGTCTCGGTCCAAAGAGCATGATTTGCAGAAAGATGTAAAAGAAGTATAAATTTAGAAAGGTGTATTAATGTGATTTTAAAAACTCAGGTTAGAAGAAAGATGCTAAAGTTAAAGAGAATGGAGTAACAGGATATATTATTACAAGGAGTAGGGCAACCCACTTATGCATTAAGCACACTACTTAAAGGGAGAACACTAAAGCTCAGGAAGGTGAAATACATTGTCCAAGTTCACAGAGCTGGTTAAAACAAGAATTCAAATGCAAGACTGTCTGACTACAAATTCCCAAGCAAATTCTTACCACTATGCTAATCTGCTTTCTACCTTTATTAATAAAAATATAACTTTTTATGTCCTTCAAGTATAAAAATGTAGTAACTAAAGGAAAACATAACTACATAATTCAATGTCTTTAAATGTTGACTCAACTTAAATAAAACAAACCCCCTTATATGTCTTAGCACAAACCCTAGATTAAAGGTGAGTAAGTGGGTGAGTGCAACCCCTTCATAGATACTTATAGGGCTGGGAACCTTAGTTCCCTTCAATATGGAGCAAATGGAAGGCACACTGTTACATACTAGGGAGCTAAATCAGGGGAATGTCTTCTCAACAGAATACTATACTTGCTATTCTCATTGGAAGTTAACACAATACTATCTTTCCTGATCGTAAATGGACAGTTTATCTGAGGTCTCAAAGAAAGCTGGTGGCAGATCTGGAACCATAAAGCCATTTTTTCTGATCCCATTTCATTATCTGAATTAGTTGGCATTTGTGAAACACTATTTTTAGAGGATGTAATTGTATTTTAAGCGTTTTAAGAAAAAACAAAGCAAAATAATTCTAGAATCCATATGGCTTCCCCTCTTATAGCTAGTCAAAAAATTCAGTTGTTACTTCTTCACAATGTATCTTGATACATTTATAGTGTATTTTCAGTATGGAACTGAATAAAAGCAGCGAATCTATAGTCATACAGGTATGGGTTTGAATCAGTTTTGCTCCACATACCAGCCATTGACTTTGGGAATATTACATTTGCTCTTTGAGCTTTAGTCCTCTCTTTCACAAGACAATTAAAATGTCATGGTTTTAGCCAGGAATAAGTGAGATAATTCATAGTATCAGTTATTGGCACTTGAGCTTTTAGATACATATGTCCTCCATTTCTTGTTTACTTTGAAAAAGATATAAACTTTATCATTTGTAATTTTGCATGCTTACCTTTAAAAATTCTAACTCTGTCTCTTTTTCAGAAGCTCCTGCGTAGGTATTATGCAATTTTGGTAACTCTTCTTTTACATAGGATAAATCAAGTTTCTCCATCACTCTGGGAGGCAAATAATGCTCCAGTCTAAAATAAGACACACCATGAACCTAGAAGAGAGAATGTTTTTATAAGCAATTGTTTGCCCTCTTCCTTCTATCTTAAAGTTCTTGCCTCAACCAAGAGGTAAGACACTTTTATTTAGACTTCTCCCTGAGGAGTGAGTTTTAGAGGAAATGTATCATTCTTTCTCTTTCATCCAGTGAGGTAAAATGACTGAAAGGATTAGCAAGCTTAAAGAGACAGACAACAAGGGCCAAATGTTGCTACAGTTGTGGTTAATGTTAAGAAGTTTGCTACACAAGTGGCACTGATTCTTGTCCCTTGCTTCCTCTCAGATCCACTTTTTTCAGGAATGATTGTTCACAAACATCTGTTCTCTGTACAGTGAACTCTGCTAGCTTCTCAGCCCATCACAGCATGGACCATGTGGAAGGCAGATGACCCCTTTGATCCAGATTTGGCTTGTGCCTAGTATCCATTAATTAGAAATTGGGAGAAGGAAGGGTAAATGCTAGATATCCTGAAATTGTGAAGCAAGAAATTTTACACAGAATGAGAGAGAGAGAGAGAGAGAAAGTTACACTGTATGATTTTATATACCAATGTACATGGGGAACCTAGTCACTTTAAGGTACCAAACTAGCCTCAAAAATCTCCAGATCTTGGGGCACCTTGGTGGCACAGTTGGTTGAGCATCTGACTCTTGATTTCAAGTCAGGTCATGATCTCAGGCTTGTGGGACTGGAATGTTGTGTCAAGCTCTATGCTCAGTGCGGAGGCTGCTTGAGATTGTTACTTGATCTCCCTCTGCCTCTCCCACACTCTTTCTCTCTCTCCGATAGATAAATCTTAAAAAAAAAAAAAAACAAAAAAAAAACAACCCAACAACAACTCCAGACCTAAATAGCACACATCAACCAGGTTCAGTTTTTAATTATGCCGAGGATAAAAATATCAATATAAAAGTGGCCCCTGGAGAAAAACACCAAATCCTACCTCTGGTTGATAATCTCCATATTCAGCTTGGAGAGCCAAGGATGCCAGCAATAAAGAAGTCTCATCATCACAGTGCATCCTCTCCTCCAAGATATCCTTTCGCAGTTGAAGATAATACTGATGACAGGTCAGGGTATGTCTAGAAAAACAAATGCACACTAAACATCTATGTTTTATCTTGAATCTGGAGAGATTCTTATTATTGGCATATAAGTTGAATTCCTAAGATGGTTTATTATCAAGCTTTTAAGGCACAAGAATTTAATAAACTATGTTGAAGGAAATATTTCTTTGATGATAGAGAAGACGTTCTCATTGATCATATTCAAGTAACTCAGTATCAGTAACTAAAGGGTCCAAAGACCAGAAGCCAAAAAGACAAGAATAGAAAATTGTGTACTCACTGTATCAAACTAACATCATCCATGAAAAATTTAATTCGGAAAAACAAAGTAAAATTAACCGCGGCTTTGCTCTTTTTCTTTGGCTCTTCTTTCCATCCCTCTGGGGCCACTTTGGTTAATTTTAAATCAGGATCAACAAAGAAATATTCATTATCTAAACAGAATGAGAAAACATTCAGATAAAAATACTTCGTTTTCTTCTGATTCCTTTGTGATTTTTTTAGGGGGGTTTGACTTGCACAAAATAGTTCCACATAAGAATAAAATAAGAAAAAAAAAGAATAAAATAAGATTGTTAAGAAGTATGGCAGGGAATGCTGAGGGCAACTGCATACAGTGGGGGCAATATGACGTGGCTGAGTCTTTTAAGACTGAGGGTTCTAAGGGCAGACAGAACTGGATTCAACTCCACTGCATAATTTACTATCTGCATGACACTGAATAAATTATTTAACCTTTCTAGACATTAGTTTTCTTGTCTGTAATCAGGATAGTGATAATTCCTGCATTATTGTATTATTGTAGGGATCAAATGATATAAGGCATATATAAAACACTTGGCAAAGCATGCAGCATATGGTAAGCATTCAATAAATATTAGTTATTATTTACTATTACTGAGTTTTCTTTTTTGTTGTTATTTGATTTTTGTTTATTTTTATTTTTTTTTGCAGAGTTTTTTTTTAATTAAATTTATTTATTTTCAGCATAACAGTATTCATTATTTTTTCACCTCACCCTGTGCTCCATGCGATCCGTGCCCTCTATAATACCCACCATCTGGTACCCCAACCTCCCACCCCCCCGCTACTTCAAACCCCTCAGATTGTTTTTCAGAGTCCATAGTCTCTCATGATTCACCTCTCCTTCCAATTTCCCCCAACTCCCTTCTCCTCTCTAACTCTCCATGTCCTCCATGCTATTTGTTAGGCTCCACAAATAAGTGAAACCATATGATAATTGACTCTCTCTGCTTGACTTATTTCACTCAGCATAATCTATTACTGAGTTTTCAACTGAAACCTAGAAGAAAAAATACTCATCATTTTTAAAAAAAATTTAAGTTTTTTTTTTTTAAATTTATTTATCTGACAGACAGAGATCACAAGCAGGGAGAGAGAGAGAGAAGAGGAAGCAGGCTCCCCACTGAGCAGAAAGCCTGATGTGGGGCTCAATCCCAGGATCCTGGGATCATGACCTGAGCCGAAGGCAGAAGCTTAAACCCACTGAGCCACCCAGGTGCCCCTCATCATTTTATTTTTTCATTCTATAATTCTATCTAAATATTATTGACTCCAAATAAAAGTTTATTCAATAAAATCTGACTTATCCAGAATGTTCCAGAAATTAGGTGTATTACAAACAGAAATTGTGATTAATTATTCATATGAATGGTATTACCTGATTAGTCTAAACTTTTAACTAGTAAAGTGACAGAACATTAGTAGGCACTAATTGAATGTTTATTGGATGACTCTACAAAGGGAACTATTAGTTTTTAAGAAACGAGAATTCAATAAACTAAATTGAAGGAAACATTTCTTCTGTGACAAAAAAGACATTATCCTAATCTTGTAGGGTTTTAAGATAATTTGATCCTCAACTGCAACTGACCGTACTCTGTTCTCTAAGCTAAATTTTGAGGTAAATAGGAATTTGATATATTGAAGAGTAATTTATAAATATAATGATTTAGTAACACCCAACTTCAAAGCAGTAAGAAGCTATGGAAATTCTAACTGATAAATAGGAGTGATTTCTACTGAAACTATGCTCTGAGACCACTGGGAATGTCACAAAGTTCAGGGCACATACGTAAAGCTTAAAAAATACGTAAAATGATGTATTTGCCGTCATGAAGTGAAAACATTTAAAAAAGACACTATGTTTTAAGGATAGTAGGCTAAAGAAGCTGATGTGGAGATTCAGAAATAGGATCCTGCTATATATTTAAATTCAGATTAGCAGGATACTAGTATCTAGAGTACATATGTAGGCAATTGACATATATAATGATCCCCAAAATATAATAATTAAAATCCACTTTAGTATACTGAGCGAAAGAAAAATCTTCACCATCAGGTAGAGAAGACGCTAAAAGACAAGCTATTAAAACAATGAACCTAACTCTTCTCAATGCTGATGTGTTCATGTAGTTAACATTTCCCAAGACAAGTTGGGCAATAACAGGTATGGAAGTCAGTTTGTTGCCAAGTTTCCACACTGCACACTGAACTTAAAATATCTTGGTACCTTTGAGGGTAGCTAAAGCAAACAAATGATGTTCCACTAAGCCAATGTGTGCCACGACCATATCAAACACATCTTTACATATAGTTTTGGTATCACAAGTCAGTTCCAGTCTCTGCCCACTCAGAAGCATTATGTTTACTTTTCTTCGGTTATCTTCATTCTTCCCTTTCTTGGCCTACGATTGAAAAAAGAAAAAAAAAAAAAGAATGACATTTATTAAAGTAAAGCTTATAAGAATTTTAACTGCTTTTTAAAAAGTCATTACTGAAATTATTTTCCAAGAGTAACACAAATTGGTTTTATTACTTACAAGGATAGATCGTGGCAAATCCAAAGATATAAATGGTTCAATCGTCATCTTCACAAACTCAGGGCCAAAGAAATTCTGCAAATTACATAAGTAGAATCAACAGTTTTTTACCTTTTAATCTAGGTCTTTCCTTAACAGGCAAAGAATATAATGATGATGATGATGATGATAATGATAATAATAATAATGTACATGTAAAGCCACCACAACAGAACCAGGTGACCTGAAACAAATGTAGGAACTTTAAATAAAAAAGTATGGTGGATTTTATGAAGAACAGGAATGGAATATGCCCTACACCAAATGTAAACAGAAGTTCTTCCTCAGTTTCCTTTTCTACCAGTGATGTCAAATGTAAAGCCTTGTTTCATACAGTTTTACAAGTTTTTCATTTTTTGGCCTTCAGATAAACTCAGAGTCTCAAAAAAAAAGAAGTAGTAGTCTTAATTACTGAAGAGTTATCAAGCTCATGATAAAGATTTGGTTTAGTACTGCTAAGGTGTGAAGTGACTGAACACAATCTCATTTTCCTTTAGAGAGTGACACTCCCTATATCCTAAAATAAATGTAGTCAAAGGACAACATCTACTTTGTAATTATAAAATATGCATATCCATTCATAATCATGTGCATGGAAGCCTGTGACATTCACTGTCTTTTTTTTTTTTTTTTAATAAGTAGTTGACAGCTAAGGATATTACAGATATCAGCCTTTGTACCCCATTGCTGCCTCCAGTGAGAAAAAATTATCTCAGGAGATAGGGGAGACCGAGGAGCTGGGGAAAGTGGAGTCTACACACTTCATTTACTCCTTAATCTACTTCTTCCCTGCATGTCTTGCATATTCAGAAGTTTCTGCCAAGAGTGGATAACTGGTTGAGGAAATTACTTAAAATGTTAGACTCCAGGTGAGAGTAGGATTCAGAACAGACTGGGAGATTAGGTCCAAATGGACAAAAAGTAAAATGAAATGGCTAATCTTGAGGCAAAAGTCAGGTGGTGTGTGTGTCTGCTCGTATGCACTAATGCACATGATATGTTTGCACTTATGAAGGTTACTGGAGTTTTATTTTTGTTGGTTTCTTCCTTGATTGCTTGGTGTTGGAATTCTATCCAGTTAACCAAGTGTGGAACAGGTGACAGATACCATTTAAGTAAAACTTTAACATTAAGGGCTTGTTAATACTCAACGAACCAGTAGTACACATTTTAAATGAGAACAGAAATAGAGCAGGAAAAATGAAAATGGTCTGCCTTGGGAAATATAGAATCCAATACAGATAAACTAACACAACAGTGTATAAACAAGTTAAAAGGCATCTGCAACCAAAAGTAACAGAGAAAAAATTAGGGGCGCCTGGGTGGCTCAGTTGTTGAGCGTCTGCTTTCAGCTACGTCATGATCCCAGGGTCCTGGGATCCAGCCCACATCAGGCTCCCTGCTCGGTAGGGAGCCTGTTTCTCCCTCTACCACTCCCCATGCTTGTGTTCCCTCTCTTGCCGTGTCTCTGTTAAATAAATAAATAAAATTTTAAAAAAAGGAAAAAATTAAATACTTATATTTTGGGAAAGAACATTAATTAAATGGGATGATTGTTCCTTCAACTACTAACACTACTTTTCAGCACCAAAAACATACCCTTTCTGCTCTTTTCGGAAAAAACACGTGGTCTTTTGAGGACCACCAGTTCACATTCTGTAGTCAATGATACAGTAAGTCTTTTTTATTTTTTTTTAAAGATTTTATTTATTTATTTGACAGAGAGAAATCACAAGTAGACAGAGAGGCAGGCAGAGAGAGAGAGAGGGAAGCAGGCTCCCTGCTGAGCAGAGAGCCCGATGCGGGACTCGATCCCAGGACCCTGAGATCATGACCTGAGCCGAAGGCAGCGGCTTAACCCACTGAGCCACCCAGGCGCCCTACAGTAAGTCTTTGATGAAGAGTTGTTTGTTATTGAAATAGCCAGAAACTGAATGCCTAAAAGGCAACACAAATTTTTAGTGAGATGGCACATAACAGTGGCATACTGTAACGGCACAGAATACCATTTATGAATCTCTAATGAGCCATGTTCAGCATTAGTTCTCTGAAATAATGGTTTATGAAAAAGTTGTATATGTACGTGCTCTTTATGCTTTATGCATTTCTTTAATCATTAGAAGCCCACACTATTTCGTATGATATCCTGCCTAGTGTTTAATTTTGACAACGGTATTGGTGATAAGGACAAATCGATGAGGCCTTATGGACTTTCTTCCTTTCTGCTTAATCTTATTTTATTGGACTCGAGCAACTTTAAACGTAGATAATATCTTATAAATTACAACCCAATTCCACATTTAAAAAATTAGCATAATAAAGAACAAAGTGGTTTAAAAATTTGGCTAAAATCATATAACAGCATTATTAACAATAGAAACCAAGCCTTGGAGTTTGTGGTTCAAACATTTTTCACCACCCTGTACTGTTTCTTCTTAGAAAACAATGAGGGAAATTTGAATTCTATCAACTCCAGAGCATGCATATATATATATACACACATATACGCTTTTAAGACAACTTTGAACTCTTAATCTCACAAAACAAACTGAGGGTTGCTGGGGTAGGGGTAAGGGAGAGGGTGGCTGGGTTATGGACATTGGGGAGGGTATATGCTATGGTGAGTGCTGTAAAGTGGGTAAGCCTGATGACTCACAGACGTGTATCCCTGGGGCTAATCATACATTATATGTTAATTAAAAAAAAAAAGACAATTATTTGAAAACAGCAACAAAAAAACAAAACAGAATGTGGGTAATACACAGTGCAGAACTAAAAAGAAAAAATTCATCCTAGATTTTTATCACATTTACTACTATTTATTTCATGTTTGAAGAATTATTTGTATAGGGACATTACAAACAAGATACTCCTCATGTATCACATTGGTGATGATAAAAGAATAGAAAGACAATATCCTGGCTAGGTAAGACTATGGTGAAAGAGGCATCATCACAGGAAGCATAAAATCGTACAAATGTTCTGATGCACAATCTGACAAGACGAATCAAATGTCTTAAAAGGTGTTTGCCTTTCACTTGGCTATTCTACTTGGAGGAAGTTACCTGAAAAGATTTAGCTAAAGGGATGTTCATCAAAGCATTGCTTCCAAGAGCAACAAAAACAAATTAGAAGTATTTCCAGTGTCCAGGAGTGCCTGGGTGGCTCAGTCGGTTAAGCATCTGCCTTTGTTTCAGGTCATGATCTTGTGGTTCTGGGATTGAGCCAGGTTTGGAGTCCCTCATCGCATCAGGCTCCCTCCTCAGTGGGAAGTCTGCTTCTTCCTTTCTTTTTTCCTTCCTATCCCCCACTCCTGCTCTCTCTCAAATAAATAAATAAAAACTTTGAAAGAAAAAAAAGAAAGGTTTTCAATGTCTAATAACTGGAAACTGATTGAAGAAATCATGTACATGATAAATTCATATAATGAAGTACTTGACAGCTCTTAACAGTAATACTATAGAAGTTGTAAAATGTTCAAGATATTTTACATGAGGACTGTTCTTTTTAAGCTTAGTTTAGAAAAATACATATGTTGAAAGAAAAATAAACACATTAAAAAAATCCCCTCTGATATATAAGACACAGATTTTTTCCTTTTATCTTTCAATATTGTAATACAAAGATACGATGTTTGAAGCTCAGGTGATCATCTTTTGATTACAAAGTAAATCACTATCAAAAATCTGAGAATGGCAGAGCAGAAAGTTGGAATATATGTGATAACATTCTTGAGCTTCTGAACCAACCCTTCACTCTCTATTCCTCATTTTCTTGGTTTGTGAGATAATAAATTTCTTAATATTAAAAGATAATCTCCCACAATATTGAATAAATCCAGTTGATTTTAAGGATCATGAATATACTTTTAAAATAAACAGTATATTTAGAATATCTTTTCCTAAATCCATCTCATGTTATTTAAAAAATGGAATAATGAAACAGCTAAATATTTATTAGCAACCAACATTTAATTTTTTTTAAAGGTTTTACTCATTTCTTTGACAGACAGAGATCACAAGTAGGCAGAGAGGCAGGCAGAGAGGAATAATGAAACAGCTAAATATTTATTAGCAACCAACAATAATTTTTTTTAAAAGATTTTACTCATTTATTTGACAGACAGAGATCACAAGTAGGCAGAGAGGCAGGCAGAGAGGAAGGGAAGCAGGCTCCCTGCGGAGCAGAGGGCCTGATGCGGGGCTTGATCCCAGGATCCTGAGATCATGACCCGAGCTGAAAGCAGAGGCTTTAACCCACCGAGCCACTCAGGCGCCCCCACCAGTGCAATTATTATGGAATTTCGATTTCATCTACAGGCAACTTTAGGACACCTACAGAATTTGAAAGTGTTTTGCATAACATTTTCCTGTGAATATGTTAACTAACTGGAATTAAAAAAAATTTTTTTTTTAAATTTATTTAAGAGAAAGAGAATGAGAGAGAGAGCATGAGCAGGGGGAGAGGCAGAGGGAGAGGGAGAAGTAGACTCCCCGCTGAGCAGGGAGCCTGACATTGGGCTTGATCCCAGGATCCCGAGATCATGACCTGAGCTGAAGGCAGATGCTTAACAGACTGAACCACCCAGGTACCCAACCGACTGGAATTTAAGTAAAAACTTAAAAAAAGAAATTTCTCTGTGAGATCATATTTAAATGCAGTAATCTGAGAATTAACTTACCCTTAGTTTTCTTTGGGTCATGGCTGTTTCAAGGGCCATTTCTCGTAAGGGATCCCTGCTGATGTCAAGCATAGAGGCTTTGATTGTGTCTCCTGGATACAGGCTCAGCCGAGACTGTCTAAGGGCCATTCTGGCTTGCAGCTGAATCATTTCTTCTTCTTGCCGTTTTAGCATAATCTCTTGATTAATTACATTGCCTTCAAGGGGTGTTTCATATTGTCTATTACAGAGAAAAGAGAAGAAAACAATTATTTTGGTCTAATTCAAGAAAGAAAAACAGGTGAAGTTAAGATATCATGAATTTAAACAATTTTTATTTAGTCATCTCAGAAGAACCCCTGCAGTAACATTTCAATCCTACTTTTATTTTATTGATAATTGTATGCTGTCCTATTTCCACTGGATAGATCTACATGCTCCACCTCTTTTCTAAACATTCTAGCATCCTCTGACGGAGAAAGGGGAACCCTCCTACACTGTTGGTAGGAATGCAAGCTGGTGTAACCACTCTGGAAAACAGCATGGAGCTTCCTCAAAAAGTTGAAAATAGAGCCACCCTATGACCCAGCAATTGCACTACTGGGTATCTACCCTAAAGATACAAACGTAGTGATCTGAAGGGGCAGGTGCACCCGAATATTTATAGCAGCAATGTCCACTATAGCCATACTATAGAAAGAACCTAGATGTCCATCAAGAGATGAATGGATAAAGAAGATGTAGTATATATACACAATGGAATACTATGCAGCCATCAAAAGAAATGAAATCTTGCCATCTGCAGTGACATGGATGGAACTAGAGGGTGTTTTGCTTAGTGAAATAAGTTAATCGGAAAAAAACAGCTATCATATGATCTCCCTGATATGAGGAAGTGGAGATGCAATGTGGGGGGTTTGGGAGGTAGGAAAAGAATAAATGAAACACGATGGGATCGGGAGGGAGACAAACCATAAGTGACTCTTAATCTCACAAAACAAACTGAGGGTTGCCAGGGGGAGAGGGGTCGGGAGAGGGTGGTTGGGTTATGGATATTGGGAAGGGTATGTGCTACGGAGAGTGCTGTGAAGTGTGTAACCTGGTGATTCACAGACCTGCAGCCCTGGGGCTAATAATACATTATATGTTTATAAAAAAATAAAAAAATTAAAACAACAACAACAACAACAAAATTCTAGCATCCTCTGAAACTGCTTCCACTGCAGTTCTCTTCAGATGGGGCTGTTTATTTTTATAGTCCTGTATCACTGGGCCTGCAGATGGGACAGAGTTTCCCCTTAATTCATATATTTTTAAAAGATTTATTTATTTATTTGAGAGACAGAGAGTGAGAAAGAGCAAGTACAAGCAGGAGGGCAGAGGGAGAGGGAGCGAGAATCCGAAGCCGACTCCATGTGGAACACAGAGCCTGACGTGGGACTAGATCTCATAATTCTGAGGCCACAACCCTAGCTGAATCCAAGAGCTGGACCCTCAACTGACTGTGCCACCTAGGTGCCCCTAGATTCCCCTTAATTCTTATTTCTGCTTCCAGACCACTGCTGACTTACAAGAGCCCCCAGCTTCCCTGAAGTACATGATATGAAATCACTTATTCCCCCGCTCTGCTTTTGCTTTAGACATTCAGTTGTCCTACTGGTCAACTCTCCCTTATTCATTAGACATTTAAGTACCTGACGTCAGGACTCCTGTTATCATTCAAGATTGTGTTCCAGAGGCTGGGGAGTCCTCCAACACTCTGGCCTTCCACACCCCAGTCAGCCAATCATCTACTTCCAAGGTTGTGTCGCCTATAAACAGTAACTGCACTACCTCTATAAAAATGTCCTATTTCCATCCTCCAATGAACTCTCTATATAAATCTTAACTTTTTTGCTCACTACCTCTAATACCCTTCTTCAAATCACTGACTCCACCACTTTCTCTATACCCATCTTTTACCCTTACACTAAATTCCAAGGCCCATCATTAAAATCACTCTTTTTCTTTTAAAAAAAATATTTTACTTATTTCTTTGACAAAGAGAGACAGAGCAAGAGAGGGAACACAAGCAGGGGGAGTGAGAGAGGGAGAAGCAGGTTTCCCGCCAAGCAGGGAGCCTGGTGCAGGGCTCGATCCCAGGACCCTGGGACCACTCTTTTGCAGACAAACTAAACTCTCAAGAAACTGCAGAACCATGCTGACTGATCTCACTGGGCTCTCAGCGCTGTCTGGGAACTCATTTTCTTAGAGAACTACTTTATACCTTCTTCGCCTTCCCTTTTCAAAGCTCAAATACTCTCTCCCTCTTTCTCTCTACTGATGACCTTTCCTCAGTTTTCTTGGTGAACTAAGAAGCAATCAGGAAAAAACTTCCTCAACCCATGCCTCCAAAATTTCCAGATATACATCCATATATTCTGTCTTCTCTTCTGTAACCGTGATGGATCTCCTGCAGCCTTTCGGAGGCCTGACACCTCTCCAGGGCATGGAATTCCATCCCCTCTCCTACTCAGAGACTTTGCCCTTGCACTTATCCCCTCACGTGCATTCATACTATCGTACACTATGTTATTGTCATTAGTCTACAAACATGATGTACTATTTCCTACTCAGAACAAAAACGAAATTCTCCTTTGGTTGTACATCCTCTTTTGGACTCTATCCCCTTTTTTTCTTGTTGTCTTTTAGAGTAAATTTCTTCGCATCATTTAAGTTTTATCTCCACTTCATCTCCCACCCTCTTGGTCTCAGACCAACAGTTTTAGTCCCTACTATTTCACCAAAGCTGTTCACAGAAATGACTGACCTCATCAGTTGTCAAGGTCCAAGGATAATCCTCGATTTTCATTTTACTTGACCTCTAAGCACCAAAAGACACAGTTGCTCAGTCTTTCCTATTCTTTTCATTTGTTTTGTTTCAGAGGTGGGGAGGGCCAGAGGGAGGGGGAGAAAGAATCCTAAGCAGGCTCCGCATGCAGCATGTTGTAGGACACGGAGCTAAGTTCATGACCCTGCGATCATGACCTGAGCCGAAATCAAGACACTGGACGCTTAAATGACAGAGCCACCCAGGTGTAGTCCTTCCCAGTCTTAAAATATTTTCCTTCTGGAAAACCATGCTCTTTATTTTCCTTCTACTTTATTGGCTTTTCCTTTTTGGCTCTTTTGTTGGTGCCTCCTTCATTTCTAATCTCCTAGTATTTGACGACAGTAGTGCTCAAACCTCCAGATTTTCCTAGTCTCCATATATACTCCATAGCTACATGATCTTATCTACTTTCATAGCCTTAATTACATTATATATGCCTATAACTCAGCCTCTCCTCTAAATTCTAATTTTATTTGCCCAGGTGAGTGTTCTACATGGATGTTAATATGCATCTTTAGGCTATTGTGTCTCAAATCAGATTCTTGATATTTTTTCCCTTGTCCAATTTTTCTCATTCACCAGTTGCTTCACAACACAACTGGGGATCATTCTTGATTTCTCTATCCTACAAATCTCCCATCTAATTGAGCAGCAAATCCTGAAAGCACAACCTTGAAAACATCTATATCTGACTCTTCTCTATCACAAGCAATCTAATCTGGGCTATAGCCATCCAAATGGATGTGGGGCTAGATCTCACTGTCATTACTTCCTAACTGGGCTTTTACTCCTGTAATCTGTTCTTCAGAGAACAGAACAGAGTAATCCTATTAACTGTAAATCACATCTATGTTTTCAAGCCACCCAATGGCTTCCCGTCATACATCCAAAGTGTTCACTTAAGCTCCTGAGGTATGAGACGATTTGGATTCTGGTTACTACCCACTCTGCCTTTCTCTCATTCTGCTGCACCCACACGTCCTTCCTGTATTCCTCTGACATACAACACATCTCTCATAATGCAAGGCCTCTGCTCTTGACATTCCCTTTGCCTGGAAAGAACCCTCTGTCTCCTGATATCTGCATAGTTCACCCTGTCACTTAAAATGGTTTTCGGTTAAAATATAATCCTTGGGAAAGGCCTCCTCTAATCACCCTACCTATGTAAAATAGAACTTGGACATCACAACCCTGTACTCTCTACCCTTCATCCTGCTTTCTTTCTTTTTTTTTTAATGTCTTTTTAAATTTAATTTTTTAGTATTGAAGTGTAGTTGATATACAATGGTATAGTTTCAGGTGAGCAACACAGGGTTATGACAATTCTATATCACTCAATGCTCACCATGTCAAGTATAGTCAGCATACAAAGTTATTACAATATTATAGAATATATTCTCAGTGCTGTACTTTTCATTTTTGTGACTTACTTATTTTATAACTGAAAGAATGTACCTCTTAATCCGCTTCTTTTATTTCACTCCCTCCCCACTTTCATAATCAATAGTTTGTAGGGGTGCCTGGGTGGCTCACTGGGTTTAAGCCTCTGCTTTTGGCTCAGGTCATGTTCTCGAGGTCCTGGGATTTAGCCCCACATAGGGCTCTTTGCTCAGTGGGGTGCTTGCTTCCCCCTCTCTGTCTGCCTCTCTGCCTACTTGTGACATCTCTCTGTCAAATAAATAAATAAATTCTTTTAAAAAAAAAAGAAAAAAAATAGTTTGTTCTCTATTAAGGTCTGTGTCTGTTTTGTTTGTTCATTTGTTTTTTAGATTCCACGTATAAATGAAATCATATGGTATTCACCTTTCTCTGTTTGACTTATTTCACTCAGCATAATACCCTCTAGGTCCATCCATGTTGTTGCAAATGGCAAGATCTCATTATTTTTTTATGGTTGAGTAATATTCCAGGGTGCGTGCGTGCGTGTGTGTGTCTTCTCTATCCATTTATCTGATGGGCACTTGGGTTGCTTCCACTTCTTGGCTATTGTAAATAGTGTTGTAGTAAACACAGAGGTACAAATATGTTTTTAAACTGGTGTTTTCAATTTCCTTTGGGTAAATATCCACTAGTAGAATTATTGGGTCATATGGTATTTCTACTTTTAATTTTTTGAGGACTCTCCATACTGTTTCCCACAATGGTTGCACCACTTTACATTCCCACCAACTGTACACCGGATTCCTTTTTCCCCACCTTCTTGCCAACACTTGTTTCTTGTCTTTTTGATTTCAGGCATTCTGGCAGGTGTGAGCTGATACCACATTGTGGTTTTGATTTGCATTTCCCTGATAATTAATGATGTTGAGCATCTTCTCATGTGCCTATCAGCCATCTATATGTGTTCTTTGGAAAAAATGTCTATTCAGGTCCGCTGCCCATTTTTAAATTGGATCACTTGGCCTCTTCTTGGTGTAAATTGTATAATTTCTTTATCTATCCTGGGTATGATTCCTTATCAGAAATATCACTTATAGATATCTTCTCCCATTCAGTAGATTGACTTTTCACTTTGTTGATCAGTTTCCCTCTGTGTGCACTCTCTATCCCCTTAGCCTGCTTTATTTTTCTTTAAAGCACCATCATTATCTGATGGTGCATTACTCACTTGTTTGTTTTTTAATAGTTTATTCGCTATCTCTCAGCCCTAGAAATTCCTTGAGGGACACCTTTTCTTGGTTTTGTTCATGATTCTATCTTCAGTATCTAAAAGTTCCCAATAGATGGTAGGTGCACAGCAATCACTTCTTGAGAAAATGACAAAATGACAAAATCTCACTTAGTGAGGGGTCAAGGATAATAATAAGAATATGAATCTATACATTTTAACTTTCACCTAATATATTTATTAAATATATTAGCTTTCTTGTTCAAATTATTTTATACCAGAGTTACAATCAGGTAGAAAAAATGACTATCAGTTTATCTCTTTCAACGCAGTATTTCGTAGTGTTCCTATAAAGGCTAAAAAGTTTGAGAGGCAACAAAATAAAAAATAAAACCTAAACAAAGCAAACAAATGAACAAAAAACAAAGAAAATCTGGATCATTTAGGAATGAATAAGTAGGTTGCTTTAAGTTAGAAAAATACTTCATCAAGCAGATAGGCACAGAAGCAGTGGGAATTGTATTATGTATAAACTGTACTTCAAAAGTTAACACAGAAAAAACTTAGAGATGTTCTTTGGAAAACAGCTTTGAATATCCTTTTTGGTCACTGAAAGACACTTTTGATAACTCAGAATCAAAAAATTACTCATTCTGCTGTATCTGACTCATAATTTCCTGTTAATTTCCCCCCACCCCCTATGATACAAATCAATAGCACTGCCTGGATCTGTTTTTCCATTTCATTTTAGCTAAAGGGAATGGAAATTTTTATAAAGAAGCATGCAAACATGTCTAAATAGAGAACTATTTATAGATCTCACAAATATATGACCTAAAGAACAAAACAGGGCCTCCTAATTGTATGCCAGCATGCTAAGGATGTTATCAGAAACCTTTGTTCACATTCAGAAAATTCTGCACTGAAATAAGGATTTTTTTTTTTAAAAGATTTTATTTATTTATTTGACAGAGAGAGATCACAAGTAGGCAAAGAGGCAGGCAGAGAGAGAGAGGAGGAAGCAGGCTCCCCGCTGAGCAGAGAGCCCGATGCGGGACTCGATCCCAGGACCCTGAGATCATGACCTGAGCCGAAGGCAGCGGCTTAACCCACTGAGCCACCCAGGCGCCCTGAAATAAGGAATTTAGTTAATGTGTTTTTCTGTGGGCAGAAAAAGGGGGTGAGATTTGTCTAAAAGAAGTAGCATTTAGCATCTTACATGAAATACAGCATATACAGAGACTTAACAATCTACGGTTCCTTGAAATACTTTTTTAATATATGTCTTTATCTAATGGAGAGTCTATAAATGCCATATAGAGTTTTTCTTTCCCATTTAAAGTGTGAAATAAGATAGCTTATAATTAGAATATGATTTAGGTGGCTTTAAAGTTAATGTGCCCTAAAAATAAAACTTGGAAACAGTTGAAACAAATATTCTCTCATAATCTCTTGATGTAACTTATCAAGAAAACTGAAAGAAGAGTCACAAAATGATTTAATTTTATTTGGAGGAACATGTTTTTAAACAATTAATAAATGAACTATAAAAGCAATTTTTAATACACAAGCCCAATAATTCTCCAGTTGTTATCTTTATCATGTTTTCATTGAGCTGAAGAGCATCATACTATTTATATAAATTTTCTCCAAATTAAATATATAGGGAGGAGTGAGTCCCTCAATTCACCACAGAACTGACTGCATTTCAATATTTGCTTTGTATTGCTGTTCATCCCAAAATGCTTTTGTGTCTTTAAGAAAATCGTATAACATCAAACATAAACCTATCTTTGTCTCTTACCTCTTTGTTGAAATTACCCAATCATGGTTATCACCACAATGGGGTCCTAGTAATATAAAATTCTATTATGCAAATAAAATACTGCTTTAGGTAAATGAATGCTTATTAGAGCTTTCCTCCAAGGAAATAAAGTATCATGGATTATTTTAAAAGGCATAAGAGAGAAGAGAAAAAGACATAAATTTAATAAAAACTGCAATATTAAAAGGAATAACTTTAGTGTAATGTATTTAATTACTTGGAGTCTAAACCCTAGATAAATTGTCTGTTTTAATCATATGGCTAGGGTTACCTGGTCTATTAATAGTTTACAGGTGTGAAACACTGTCTGCCAGAATTAATTAGCTAAGGGGCAAGTTTTTGTTAATCTCTAAATGATTCTTTTGTATATGGTGATACTTGAATTAAACGAACTAAGATATCAAATTTAAAAGGATTTCCATAGTTTGGGAGTAAATTCTGAAGCAACATCTGATTCTGTAATAACATATTACAAATGTCAAATTAATGTTTAACATTAACAATATGCTTTTATTCAGGTAAGGGACCTGTGCATACATGAAAAGAAAATACATCAAAATATTCAGTATTGACTTGATACTTTTCAGTTTAAACAAAGTAAATCAATATATAACTATAATACCACCATCCTAAGCACAGCACAAGAATACCTAATACCTTATAAGAAAGCTGAATATTTCAGTATGAAAATGAACTTGAAAGCCCAGATTGAACTTAAAAAACAAAAAAACAAGATAACCTCTTTTAAGCCAGTAAATATGTAGTGAATAGTTAACTTTTTACCTAATAGGTTACTTAGTAGTAACCTAGTCATTATTCATTCAACAAAAAATACTCCCTGAAAACCTCTTTGTTAAGCCCACTCAACTTTTCGAAAGAGAAATTATTCTCTTAGAAATCAAGGTTTACTATCTTCTCACAGATTCTTGATGCCATCCCTTCAGAATTTCCTGTTAGTAAGTTATTTTAGATACATATTGACAATTTTAATTTCAAGAACAGACTATAAATAATCACAGCCAATTCTAATTTTAAAAGATTCCAATAACTCAAACACAAACAACTACAATGTGTTCCACGTAATTAAATAAATTTTCAAGAACTCAAAGAAGAGGTAAAGAAAAAGGAAAATAGAGACTATAGAAAAAAGAGGATAATTTTCAAAAATTCTCCCTGATTCTAATAAAAAAACCTGCTATTGGCAATTTATTGTTACTATTTTTTCATATTACATACCTTGGTCTCTGTGACTGGCTTTGACTTAGGTTTTCATCTACCCCTGTGAGACCACTGTTGGATTCAAATCTTTTGGAAGCTTCACTTTTTCGTACTAATTAAAGAACGAAAAAAGGAATGAATAAAGAGAAAACTGCACAGGTGATAAAAATATGAAGTAGATTTATTTAAAACTCAAACATTTAGCAGATACACTAAGGTAATTTTAAAAAATCACGTTCATACCATCAAATTAATGACATAATATCATTAAACTTTTCAGAGACAAGTCACATTATTTTTGAAGACAATGAATTTTTTCCTATTATGAAAATGACTATTGTTGTTTGATGATGTTTGATGCTATTAAGGTCCTAAAATACTGTTAAAAAGAGTAATCATCGGCTTTTTATAATTTTAATATCTATAGAGAATTATTCTTTTGACACCTTGTATCTTAACGTCACTGAAAAGGAAGGACGTTCATGGTTTCTTAAAAACATTTTGGTTACTCAAATGCCTCTCACCTTGTCGGAAATCTGATTCAGAGGAAATGATAGATGGACTTTCACTGGAGGTACTAAAGATATCACTGTGGTAAGTTTTGTATCTTCGAATTGGTTCTAAAAGGATTAAAACAAAAACATTAAAAAGCAAATGCATTAACTGTTACACACAAATCAAATCAAACATTACATTTACTCTTATGAGACTAGAACATTTTATATATTGCTTTAAATTTACCAATTGCTGGATGGTATTCAAACAACATAATTCCAATTTCGAGGCAGTTTGGCACACTTGTTAAGAATCTGGACTCTGACACCGGATTATCTGGGCTTAGATCTTGGCTCACTACTTGCCAGCTGTGTGACATGTTCAGAACTTTCCAGAAATGAGAATCTGAGCATATTACTATTACTTGTTAAAGTCTTCAGGATTCAGTTTAAAACCTCCTTCGCTTGGTATCCAAAGCCTTTCATAACCTGGTCTCTGACTACATTTATAGCTATGGCTCTTAATACTGTGGAGTTACAGATTCATTTGTTGGAATTTGATGAAAACTACAGACCTCTCTCCACCCACTCCCCAAAACATACAAAATCACAAATATTTAAATAGAACATTAAAAATTTGGGTGCCTGGGTGGCTCAGTGGGTTAAAGCCTCTGCCTTTGGCTCAGGTCATGATCCCAGGGTACTGGGATCGAGCCCCACATTGGGTTCTCTGCTCAGTGGGGAGCCTGCTTCTCCCCACCCCGCTCTGCCTGCCTCTCTGCCTACTTGTGATCTCTGTCTGTCCAATAAATAAATAAAATCTTTAAAAAAATTTAATGTAAGAAAAAATAGACTGAATGAGTTATCTGAGTCTTTGTGGCAGGGTGGGATGTCTAAGCAGGATGTTAGTGGATGATAAGCCTGCAGATTGAGAGAGACTGAAGTTGCAAATGATGGTGGAGAAAGTTGATGAAAAAAAGGTGAAGGAAACAGAATATGAAAAACAAAACAAAACCCCAACACACATGGATTGTCATTTTGGCAAAGAGGAAGGACTTTCTTCTTCTTAAGAAATGATGGACAAGGGCTTAGTGGTTAAGCCGCTGCCTTCGGCTCAGGTCATGATCTCAGGTCATGATCTCAGGGTCCTGGGATTGAGCCCCGCATCAGGCTCTCTGCTCAGCAGGGAGCCTGCTTCCTCCCTCTCCCTGCCTGCCTCTCTGCCTGCTTGTGATCTCTCTCTGTCAAATAAATAAATAAAATCTTAAAAAAAGAAAAAAAGAAAAAAAAAAGAAATGATGGACAAGGGAAAGAGTGAAAATACAGAAGGAATCACAAGATACCCATATCAGAGGTTGCCTTACTCCCAGTAATAAAACACGTGTCACTTGCTGGGAGCCAGTGGCTGGGAGTTTGAGAAGAGTAAAGAAATTCTGCTATGAAGAATGTGATAAGAGTCAGTAAAAACCACATGAAAACTTTTATATAGCCATTGAGGGTTTAAATTAGGCTGGAGTGCATGAATTTCATTGGAACCAGTCAGAATGGTTTTGCGGCTTTTTCTTGGCACCAGAGAAAGAAAACTATGGGAAACACCTAGAACTGAGGGAGGAGACATGGGATGTATGACGGCACACAATGGATATATATGGGAGGGATTCTTTTTCACTAGTTTGCAAGCTTGAGAACAGGAACTTCACAAAATGAACTGACTTATTCCTGATGCTGCAAGGTGTTCAGTAGAGATTGTTAAAAGAAAAAGGGATAAATAAATTAATGAACTAGTCAAATGACATGGCAGGAACCAGGCTTGTAGAACCAGGATGAAGATGATGGGCTGGAGGACTAAGGAGGTCACGCTGAGACAAAGAAGGAAAAATAGCCACTTGCTAGAAAGGAAGTTGCACATCGTTCTTGGGGCAATGTTTACCTGAGGATGTAGGCATTATACAGAATACCCCTATTTTGTTCAGCTTTGTACACACTGAATATGAGTAAGAAATAATACCATAATTAATGAAAAGAGTTTTGGGATTGAAAATCCAAATATTTACTAGTACTTTAAAAAAATGATTCCATTCTACCACAAGGAAGTGTGATGGTGAATAAGATAAGTTTTAAAAAATTTCTCTGGTTTAAGATAAATATGACTGGAAAAGATTTTAGAAGACATCAAATAATGGTTTTGTCTAGTTCTATTTAAACTTAACCAATTAACTTAAGTAATTGTTACTTAAGCTAATTGGTTACTTAAGAAGAACTGCTATTTTTCCAAGGGCACTGAAGAAGTTTGTTATATTGTTATAGAACTGCCATGTTAAATTTCTGAGGGATTCCCCAAAGTAACTTGAACAGCAAACCTGGCATTGCAATGTACAGGACAGTAAATGATACCAACAAGGCCAAGGAGAGGACTCAAATGTACAGAGGCAATATGGTTTTTACCTTACAAAGAAAAGTACACAGTCTCAATAAGTTTATTTAGTAGACAGAGTAGACAACTTCAGTCACTTGGATGTTATGCCATGCAATAACAATTTCACACCCCACACTGAATTTACTTTTTTATAAAAATTAATTAATTTGTCAGACAGCAAGAGAGAGCATGCGAGTATGCACAAGCAGGGGAAGTGGCTGGCAGAGGGAGAAGAAGGCTCCTCGTTGAGCAGGGAGCCTGACTTGGGGCTCGAACCCAGGACCCTGGGATCATGACCTGAGCCAAAGGCAGACGCTTAACCAACAAACCACCCAGGTGTCTCATGAATTTACTGCTTTATAACTATTTCTGCCAAGTGGGTGTTAAGTTAGTAAATAAATTTTAAGTTGAATTTCTGTTCTTTGGTGGTGCCTCATTATTGTTCTTACATTATCTCATGAGTCCATGTTCCCTTTCCTTTTTTCGATTCTTGGGTTCCTTCTGTGAGGCAAATTAATGTAATATTGATTATCCCCTTTTAAATGCATAACAACTCAATTTCCCTTGATGAACTGTTGGTTTGTAAATGTTCTCAGTATCACACCTGCGGGGAGGGAGAGCACTGACATATGATGCCTTATTGTTTTATAGTAATGGGGCACTAGTACTCCAGAAACATGGAGAGAATGATTAGATTTGCAGCACTACTAGGGAATAGAATACTTTCTTTTCTTCTTCAAAGACTGGGGTAGGAGTGGAAGTCTGTGTTAATTAAAGTGTAGGAATCGCTTTTGTAAGCTTCTTGTATTCTGGAATGTATCTTTTAAAAATGTTGTCAGCCACGTTCCTTTCATGTAGGGGCATGGCCAGATTAAAATTCCCAGGCATTATTTACTACTCAGTTATGCTTAGGAGAAAGGCTAGCCTTTGTAAGTATTGGCTTTCCATTTCTGAATTAAATAATAACCATTTCAAGAATTATTACAAAATTCCCTGCAAACATAAAATTATTACAAACACGTCCTTTACCAAGAGTGTATCTTGCATTGGTGTATATGGAGAGCTATATTTTGCATCCTTACAGATCAAGTGATCTGATAGAACATTGCTTGGTTTTCTGAGATGACCTACTTAAAGGCATCCAGTAGACACTAACTAGTTCCAGAGTAGATTTTGTCCACTGTTCTGGTCTGCAGAAGAAGGGTGATCCCTAATTATCCATGCATTGTCTTTACATTATAGATGACTCTTTTTTTTTTTTTTTGGAAGGATCCAGATACCACAAATATGTTTTCTATCTATATTTAAATGTGTAATAGAAGCACTTCAGATTTGGTCCAGATCCTAGAAATGGGGTATTTTTTTTTTTAAAAGATTTTATTTATTTATGTGAGAGAGAGCATGAAAGGAGAGAAGGTCAGAGGGAGAAGCAAACACCCCATGGAGCTGGGAGCCAGATGTGGGACCCAATCGCGGGACTCCGGGATCATGACCTGAGCTGAAGGCAGTCGCTTAACCAACTGAGCCACCCAGGCGCCCAGGAATGGGGTATTAACTGAATGATTAAAAAAGAAAAAAAAATTTATTATGAAAACTTCTACAGAGACACAAAAACAGAAAGCACAATACATCCTCACATATCCGTCTTCCAGATCAACAAAATCTACTGATTGCTATTTTAATTAAAAAGTATCAGACTATTTTTTTAAACAAAGAAGTGCTTCTAAGTATTTATAGTATACACAAAGTTTTATGAATGCCAAAATTCTTGAACCATGTGAAATGGACTTATTAAGAATATTCAAATACTCTTTTTATAAAATGCACATATGGCCACTTTCACTGCAATGTTAAAACTGTAACAGCAAAATTTTAAGCTTTTGCCATTATAATTGCAGAACTGTATTTGTCTTTTGTGGGATAGAATTAGATTCAATATCTGATTTGTTGACTTGCAAATTCCGCAGTTAGTAAATATTTAAATGAAGTTTACATTGTACAAATCAGTGTTCCGGGGTCCATTTAGGGTCATGATTATTCTTCATTTCACTAGACAATTTCCTTCTCTTTGATTTCCTATGAGTACTTAGTTTTTAGATATGGAAAGTGAAGTTGTGGGAAAGAATCTTAGTGTAGAAATAATGAGTGCAGAAGAATAAATGTGAGCGTAAAATCAGTCTCAATACATGTCGCCAAAAAAAGCAGCACCAAACTGGGCGTATGTGAGTCTATCTATGATATAAACACATAGAACACAAAGGAACATATTCTCTCCAAAAGCATTCTGTAGACTAGCGGAGAGAGAGTGAGAAGAATAGGATCCACAGAAGGATGGGTTAAAGCATTAACATTTGGAGAGAATTCTAGTTATAGAGATTTTGTAATCATACATACTCTGACAATTGAAGACATCTTTTCATTTCTAGCACTATTTTACCATAATTGAAAGTATACAATTTTTTTTTTGTCAGAATACAAGATAGAAAAATCTGAGGTATTTTATTATTCTTCAACCATAATCTGATCCTTTAAACAAAAATCACTCCAGCCCTAATATCCTATCGACTTCACTTACATAGTAACGATAAGAGGCAGCTTTTCAATAGGCTAGAGTATTAAGCCATAGTTTTGGCAATTAGAGTCACAATTTCTACCACCACTTACCACACTTAACACTTCAAACATATAAAGCTATAGTGTGTGATCATGAACACTATACTTTTAATATTTAGCGTATCATGGAGATTTACATGATATTCTAAGCTTACATAATGTTATTTCAGAGGAAATGTTCAAATCTACAATATTCACATTAAAATCAAACTAAGCCAGCACAAACTATAATCTAAAAACATAATTTACAAGTGATACATATTCAAGCTTAGACAAGAGACAGGCAGAAAGTGAGACTCAAGATAATTGCAACATCAGGAACTAAGTAACTATAAAATTTTTTTTAAACTCTGCATTTTTAAGGTTATGACCCTAATGAAATATTTCAATTTTCAAATACACCAAAGAAACAAAAATAATAACATTATGTTTTCATATATGAAGTATTTTTCTCTGCTTTTTTCCAGGGCATTCATTTTTAAGGAATAAAGATTATTCCTTTTATATGTTCACTAGAGCCCACTGTATTCTATGTTGTATCATGCTACATGCCATGTGAATAGAACATATTCTAAAATCCCTTGAGAGCTAGACATAATCAATACAATTTTTAATCAGGAGGAACAGAACTCATGCAAGGGTAAAAATACATAACTGAGGAAAAATATATGGAGAAATGCTGTGCCCTGCAAATTAATTTATAGATGTAAAATTTGTGCAGAGTAAGAACAGCAGAAAGAATGAAGTTTCCAGTTCCCTCAATTTGTAACAGTTTTATATAATGTAGTAGCTACCAATCTGGGCTGTGTCTTGCATCTGGGCTGGTTATACCACTCTTCTAGAATCCTCCAGGATCCTGTGTTATAAGGACTTCACTGCCCCTTCTAAAGCTTTCAGAGTCCAGAGCTCTAAAGGAAGTTGACTGCATTTGATGTTGGTTGGTAAGGTTATGACTTTCTTGGATTTGGACAAAACACAGGAGGAGGTAGGATGTCTCCTAAATACACAGAATTCATCAGAGTATGTCATATCACATATCTGAAAAAACACTTACCAAATATTTAATATTAATAGCTACATTGCAACACTCAGTTTAGATTAATACCATCACACAGGATATAGTGGTTGATACTAAGGACATAGCTATGAATTAGACCATGCCAACTTTCTTATTTTATTTTTTTCTTTAAAGATCTTATTTATTCATTCATTTGACAGAGAGAGAGAGAGACAGAGAGAGAACGAGCACAAGCAGGGGGAGGGGTACAGGGAGAGGGAGATGCAACCCCCCGACTCAGCAAGGAGCGAGAGTTGGGGCTTGATCCCAGGACCCTGGGATCATGACCTGAGCTGAAGGCATACACTTAACTGAGTGAGCCATCCAGGCACCCCCAGACCATGTCAAACTTCTGATATTTATGACGAGAAACAAGCTCCTCAAAACAAAAAATTTCAAAGAAAATATGATATCATCCTACATTGGGAAGGTGAGACAAGGCTTCCTGAACCTGGCTATAAATGAAAGTTTTTTTAAAAAATTAATTAATTTATTTCAGAGAGAGAGAGAGATGGAGAGCACAAGAAAGTGGGGAGGGGTGTACGGACAGAGAGGGAGAGAACGAATCTTAAGCAGGCTCCACGCCCAGCACAGAATGAATGTGGGGCTTGAGCTCATGACTGAGATCACGACCTGAGCCAAAATCAAGAGTCAGATGTTTAACTGACTGAGCCACCCAGGTGCCTCAGTTTTGGATTTTAAAAGAGAGCTAAGTTTTGAAGAAAAAATTCTTTCTTCATAACATGTCACGAGAAGTATCCTGCATGCTGAACTGTAGTATTTATAAACCCATCCCCTTGTTTGTCTGAAACGCAACTATAAAAGCACGTGAACTTTCGGATTCAATCTTCTCATGACAATGAAACAGTAAGGTGCCTCAGTAATCAGCGTAGGCTCACATACTTGAGCGTTTACATATTCTAGTTGCACAACACAGAGTTTAAGCTGCATTCACAGGCACAGAACAGCAAACCTCGGCTCGACCAGAGGTCACAACACTGTTGTTTTTAAACAATAGTTAAGGTTGAAGGAAAGTAGATTGACTTAAAACCCCTTACATAGTAATATTTAACCATAGTCATTTTTGAAGGATTTAATTATATCTGTTTTTCATATTCCCTTCTAGTATTTATACAGAATGCAGAGGAGTTTTGACTGTTGGAAGCCAGATGATATTCATGGTCCCCGCCCAGGGTGTGGAGTGCTGTTCATACTATACTGACAGTACTGGCTCCAAGTCAGTCTCTCATAATCAGGAATGTGTTGCCAACCCACACGGCAATGTTAGATAGGGAGCGTGCGGCAATTACATACAAGAGAGAAGGTGACAGATACTTCTATAAGAAAACACGATATATCAGATTTTGAGATGGAGTAAAAAGGTGGAAAAAAGATACCAGGAACAAGAGAGAAAGGGAGAAAGCAGACTTGGATAGTCCTCTGCTGAGGTGAAAGCAGTGAAATGAAAAGAACAAAGCAAAAAAAAGAGTCACATTAAATTTTACAACTAGTTCCCACAAGATAAACCTGTTATGTTTCTTCCTGCCCCTTCCTTACTGTTTTTTATATGTAGAAAACTATCTGAAAGATTAAGTACTAACGTAGTAAGTATAGAAATAGTCTTATATTTATAGTTTTTAAAGTTCAACTACAGTTTCTTTCTCAGGGTCTTTTCTGTTCCTTTTTTATTTTGTTCTCAAGGAAATCAGAACACCCAATGTTCACCACTACTCTTTAGTAGTTTACACCCTTATTTCATTGGCTACAGGATAACCATCTTTTAAGATCCTACTGTAGGAAAGCTCCATTAAAATACTCTCTACCACAATGAAGCATGAGACATCATAGAGCTCCATCTTAACCCCTATCCAGTGTGGTTTGCTGCAGAAAGAACAAAAACTGCCTCATTTGAGCCTTTTTTTTTTCATTTTACTATCTCATTTTACTGTATTAAAAATTATATAATTTTTTAAAGGAAGAGACTGAAGGGGTTTGTTAGTTGGTTAGCTGAATGCCCAATCTTCCAGTGAGTAAAAAATTTTCCAAATAACGTATCTGAAATGTATTTCGTTTCTGCTTGAAATCAGAACGGCGGAGTGGAAAATATCTTTCTCTGGGTTTCAAGAGATCTGGATTCTAAACACAGCTCTGTTATAAATTACGAATTATGTATCTCCTTTGGCAACCTGGACTACTCTGGGCTTTTGAAAGTGAGAGGTTTCGTTTAAATAGTATCTAGATTCCTTCTAGTACCAAACCCTGCTCTTCCCTGTGTTAGCTGGCTGGTTGATGTTGTCAGCTAAGGAAATGCTATAGAGATGATTTAGGAAAAGACTCCTATCAAGAGGATGGACTAAGGAAAGGGCTACACATCTGAGGTTGAAGCACACAACTTTTTTTTTTCTTAAAGATTTTATTTATTTGAGATAGAGAAAGAGGGAGCGGGACAGAGAGAGACAGCAGGAAGAGGAGCAGAGGGAAAGGGAGAAGCAGACTCTGCGGTGAGTGCACAGCTATACACAGTGATCAATCCCACAACCCTGAGGTCATGCCCTGAGCTGAAATCAAGAGTCAGATGCTGAACTGACTGAGCCACCCAGGCATCCCAGACAACTGTTTCCCCTATTAGTTCAATGAGTCTCCTTGCATGCTTAAAAGGACAAACCAAAATTTGGCAGTTACTTCTCTTCCAGTTGCTGTATTAATCCAACGAACATTGGAAAACATCTTCTTTAAAAATTAAGAAGTAACAGAGATTTGGAAATTCTTAGACTAGAGCTCAGAAATCTAGATGGAAATCCACAATTTCCCGTAACGATGGAAACGCTATCGTTAACTAGTTACGTGGTCTTGGGTAAGTTATTAAATCTTCATGAGCTCAGGAATATGTACTCCAAGACCTCTTCTAATTCTATAATTACTGATAGCCAGTAGCAACTGCCAGATTTAAAGATCACAAAAATTGTACAGAGCACTATTAATAATTTTAAATGGCTTAAAACAAGAGTATTTAAAAAGAAATGAGTACATTAGCAATATCCACTGTTTTTCTTGATTTCTCACACATAAAAGGGACCAGTGAAGCCTACTTTTCATGAGAATTAAATGAGATAAATGGGATTTGTATTGTTTTCCACTTTTTTCTTCTTTGTATACTAGCTAAAATCTTTATATTAACAATCTCCACTTTTCTTTGAACAGCTAACAAATTATTTCACTTTTAGAATATGCATAGTATAAAATCAGCAAATTACTCAACTAAATAACTAAGAATTATTGCTTTTGAATTCCAAACATCAACACTCATTTTGAAGAATACCTTTAGTTTAAAGCAAATATAACTTATTACTACTTGAAAGTTATTATATAATAATGGAGTTTATTTAAGATGGTGTAAGCACTTCCATAATATACCAACATTTTCAAGGTGTTTGTTTAACTTGGTTATAAAATACACTCTGGGAAAAATGAGTAGGTTCTTTGTGAGAACAAATGCTTTTGAAAACTTCAGTAGCAAAGAAAGATTTCAGGATGAAAATGGTCCTGTATCAAACAATTCAAAGCATATTTTATTTCTAAAAAGAAATCTTTTCGGGGTACCTAGGTGGCTCAGTGGGTTAAAGCCTCTGCCTTTGCTCAGATCATGATCCCAGGATCCTGGGATCAAGCCCCACATTGGGCTCTCTGCTCAGCAGGGAGCCTGCTTCCTCCTCTCTCTCTGCCTGCCTCTCTGCCTGCTTGTGATCTCTGTCTGTCTAATAAATAAATAAAATATTAAAAAAAAAAGGAAAGCAGAACTTTAATATAGAAAAAAAATACACAGATACGAAAAAAAAAAAGAAATCTTATCCTTTTCTTCTTTTCTTGAATCTCTTGTAATGAATATAAAATTTTTGAATTTAGAAGTAAGGTTTGTAACAAGTTACCATTTTAGTAAATAAGGTCAATAACATTATAATCATCTTTGTAGATATATGTACATATTTGGAAACAAGTTGTCAACAAATTTGTGTATTTGAATTTCTTTAACACATGTGCCTACACACATTCTCTAACAAGATAAAAGCCTCATATGCAAACTAGGAGATACTTTGGCTTACTGCTCATTTTATATGTAATCAAAAAAATCACCTATTCAAACAAAGTATATCAGACTAGTGTAGCAAAATTTTATACATTAAATATATTTCCATGAGTGTCTGATTTCTTTACTGTTTAGCTCTCAAAACCTAAGTTCAAGTGTAAAAATAACATTTTCTCAGACTAAATCATACAATTATTAATTTAACAAATATGAAGTAAATAATCTTTTATTTATTTATTTATTTTAAAAAGATTTATTTGTCAGAGAGAGACACAATAAGAGAGTGGGGAGTGGGAGAGGGAGAGTGGAGAGGGAGAAGCAGGCCTCCCACCAAGCAGGGAGCCCAATTGTGGGGCTCGATCCCAGAACCCTGGGATCCTGACCTGAGCTGAAGGCAGACATTTAATGACTGAACCACCCAGGCGCCCCTGAAGTAAATAATCTTTTAAAACACACAGATGAGAACATAAGAAATTAGGATTTATTTTTTAATATTCACATGTTAATTACCCAATTTCTTAAATGTTAGAAATAGACATCTACATCAATAGGTAGCTTCGCTATTTATACTCTGAGACTATCACAGTTTTATCTATTTGAATAAGTAAGGGTTTGGGTTTTTTTTTTCCCCCACAAAGGGCAAAAATTCTTCACATAAACTTCTCTACGAGGACATGTTCATAAGAAGGTCAGGCTGTTATTCACATGCTAGTTGTTGTACAACATTAAGTAATTATGAAGTACAATTTATGAAAGAGAAGACTTTAAGCTACAAAAAGTGCCTTTTCTGCTTTTCAACTCTAAAAACTTACTGATCAGAGTTAAACAGTAAAATCATGTATATAACAAATTTCTAAGCTATTTTCTGTCCTTGAAAGTTTTCAGATCAAGGTTACATACAATCACCTCATAAAGCTGGCTAGTAATTATTTATTTATTTATTAAGTGCTCACTTCGGCAGCACATGTATTTATTTATTTATTAAGATTTTACTTATTTATTTGACAGAGAGATAGAGAGAGAGCCCAAGTAGCAGAGTAGCAGGCAGAGCAACTGGGAGAAGCAGGCTCTTTGCCTGAGCAGGACGCCCAACGCGGGACTCAGTCCCAGGAACTTGGGATCATGATCTGAGCCGAGGGCAGATACTTAACCAACTGAGCCACCCAGGTGTCTCTAGTGTTTTCTTTAAATGCTCATGCATACATACCCATAATATCAATTAAGTGTTCAATAATCTCCTTTATAATTTCAAATTCATTGCTAATTTGCATTTCCTGAATTGAAAAAAAGAAGCAAAACTTCTTTTATTAGAAGTAAAGCACAATGTGTAGATTATGTTCAGTCCAGAGCTAAACTTAACCTTAAGTAACAGAACAAACCAGTGGCAGAGCACTTTAAAACTAAAAAATATTTCACTGGAACAATGGCCTTAAAAATGAATATGACCCTTTATTATGCTACTACTCTCGTTGAACTAGAAACACCTTACTTAAAGTTCTTTCTCAGCTATGTCCCAAAGTTTGTCTACAAGGCAAGGCACCAGTCTATAAATGCATTGAGACATTTACTTCAAAAATGTAGAGGATTAGATTGATAATTTTAATTTTGTTTTCTCTTCCATTTATTTATGTTCAAAAGGCCTCTATCCATGTCTAACATTATTCTACTCAATACATTGAGATTTATGTACCAATCAGGTATTTTTGAACCAGAGTTACGCTCTGCAAATAAGAATTTATCATCGATAAAGTTGTTTTTTATGCACCTCATACTAATATTGTGATACTATGATTGCATTCAATACCGAATCTACTTTTGTTGATTACCTTTTACAGATGGGGTAACTTACCCTTGAAGGGATTGAGCCCAGTTGCTGAAGAAAGGATCACACTGCTACTGATGCAGTAAATAATTCAAGCTTGGGCTGTCTGCCTCTAAATCTATAAACCTACACACCATAACTTCTAAAATATAGATTTAAAACTTCATTCCAGACCAAACAAATTATGTCCTCCAAAAGTTGTGTTCCCTATGTTTCTTTTTTGAAGTGGGTGGTCTGAGAGCCAATGCACTCCTACTAGGCTATTTTGCCTCCCTAGAATTGCTGATTTGGATTACTGCCTCTTATTTCCATTAACCAGTCCTGTAGGGAAGACTCTTTTTAGAGTGCAAGATACAGGGGGTGGTTCAGTGGGTTAAGTCTCTGCCCTCGGCTCAGGTCATGATTTTAGGGCCCTGGGATTGAGCCCCGCACGGGCTCCCTGCTCAGCGAGGAGCCTGCTTCCCCCTCTCTCTCTGCCTGCCTCTCTGCCTGCTTGTGATCTCTCTCTCTCTCTATCAAAATAATAAATAAAATCTTAAAAAAAAAAAAAAGAGTGCAAGATGCACAGTGCTGTGGAGGAGGAGTAAAACAAGTAGAAAACATTGCTCCTGCCTTGAGAAGTTTACAATCTAAAAACATGCTACCCAAAATATTTAAGTGCTGTACAATGCCTGGACTGGGATGCTTACTAGAGATGGCTAGATGACTAGAGACGACTAGAGATGAGAAGTGTCGTTTGATTAGGGTTTTGATGGAGAGGACAGAGACTGACAGAGAAGAGGCCAACATGGTATAAAGCTTTGGCAGTGGAAATAAGACTTGTGGAATGGTTTAATAACCCTTCTTTATTTCAAAACACAATTTTAAATATTTCATATCAATTCTCTCTCAAACACATACAAAATTACTGACCTTCTACATTCATGGCTTCTCTCAGAACGTGAAGTTTCTTCTGTCTCTCTCGAATTCGGTCCAAAGCACTTGATATTGCTGAGGAAGTGGGCAATTCTCTCATGTGAAACATTGGATCCACTTTCTGAGGGCCAAAGATATCCAACGCTATGCTTCCATCCGAGTATCTTGCTTCCTTTTTTCTAGGAGTAGTTGAAGTCCGTACTGTTACTGCCTGAGGAAGGTACTGTCGGAATCCACCAGTTTCCCCAGAAAAGTCTCTGTCGGCTGTGCAAAGCAAGTCCATGGATGAAGCCCAAATCTTCTTCTTGGGAAGCACATCAATGCCAGGGAGAGTTTTTTTTTCTGGGCCACTAGTTTTGAACTGGTAAGGGGAGCAGGCATTTTCAGAATCTTCGTGTCCAGAATTATTATCTGATGAAATGTCCTTGAAATAATCTTCCTCATCTTGTGTGTCTCTGATGGACAGAAATCCCATAGATTTACTAAGCCCTTTGTTAAGAAAGGTCTGCTGAGAGAATGGAGACTTGTGTATGTCTAGTACATCAGAAGTAGTGCTTCTTCCTGGAATGATAAGAATCTATCATGTATGCACAGAAGTTTTAGAAAATAACTGGAATGTAACCTTACTATTGACAGTGAAAGTGCTGGTAATTTCCTAGATCTTCCTAATGGAGGATAAGAGATGAAATGGATGGTAGTAATAATGAAAGTGGAAAGAGATGCTATGTTTGTATAACTTTCATAGTCCAATGTTTCTTACCCAGTGAAAACAATAATGTACTGAACTTACTTTTTTGAGTAGTAGCATTTTATATTCATCAAAGGTGAATTATTTGCTTTTTAAAAATAGACAAAGAAAAAAATATAGGCAAAAGTTTCTGATACTATCCATTTTGGCAGAATATTAATTTAATCCATGAAATAATTTGGGATAATAATAGAATGTAGAGTATACTTCTTTAACTTCTAAAGATATAATTCAACTGCATATCACTTCAACATGAAGACTTGGTATGTTCTGGTTATTTAAATATTTTTAAAGAAGAAACAGAATTCTTGCTATATTCTGAATGAAAAAAAGATCGCAACATTTGGAATTCTTAAGTATCAAAGTTTTATTATGATTAAATACATTTTCAGAAAATTTGACTGTTTGAAATCCAGATAATCTGATTGTTTAAATTATGTAAGAATCTTAATTTTTCCAGGGCAGACCATCATGTATTAAAATAGCTTTTACTCTTGAACATAAATGCATCAATATTTGTCAATTGGAATTAAGTACTAATTCCTTTTATTCTTTAGTCCTTATGTGTTGATGTAGTTAAAAATCAGTAAAGCATTCTAATTTTTTTTATGGCACCAGTCTACAAATGCATTGAGACACAGCAAAAATGTCCAACCAGAAATTAATTTTTGTAATTCAGAGTCAGTAACACAAAAAATCATATATATGTATACTGTATATGTATATTTTATATATATATATGTATATGTATGTTTGTATATGACTCCACTATAGGAAAAGAAATGTAGAAAAATACTTCAGAGTTACTAACCCAAAAGCCCATAAACACTGAAGATCTCCTGTTTTAACCTTCTGTGATCCCTCTTAATTACTTATTTGCTATGTATACTATATAAAATAATGACTAAAACTTTCCTAGTAGTAATAAATTGCTTAGTAATTCATCCGAATAAGTCAATTTCTTCTTCAGGGTGATAGCAATAAGCTTTAATTCCCTGACTCCACATTTCACCTTAAAAATCTTAGAAAAGGGAATTCATTTCAGAATGGTCAACAAATAAATCTTTACTGGAAAATTAGACTCAAACATTTTGCTTTTCTTGCAACTCATCTTCCCTGGACATGGATCCACTTAAGTGAAGATAAGGATAACACCAATATTTGGGCCATGTCATATAAAGAACACTGAGAATATACCACACCACAATTAGACATAGATTGTCACACTCTAGCTTCTAATCTAATTTAAAACTGATAAACACATCTATGTTATAGTATTTTAGAAGTAAATTACATTCTTAAACAAACCTCATATTGAAACTCATTAATTTTTTATTAAGAAATAGAGAACAGAGATATTCTTGAAAATTAAGTAAAAAATAAGAATTGAAAGGACTTAAGGATCATACAACCATAGATGAGCTCAACAATCTGTCTTCTTTTATTGCCTTGATTCCCAAAAAGTAGCCAAAACTTAGAGAAAATCCAACAAATGAGGATTTTGGCAACATCATAAATCCACAGTCAAACACTTTGGACCCTCAACATCAATGTGTTGACAGTAATTTCACTCACTCTCTACAATGCTTCACTTTTCCTCATTCTTCAAATTCCCCACACTAATTCTGTCTTTTCTTTTCTGATGATCTTGTCTCATATTTCATCAAGAAAATAGAATCTGTCAAAAGAAAGCTTCTCATTTTCCCATGGCTAATTTTATACATCTACCTGTGTCTGTCTATCTTTTCTTTTGTCTCAAAAGATGAAATTTTCTACCAGTTGAAGGCCACTTCCCAATATGTGTCCAGTCCCCTCTCCTTTTATGTTACCAGAGATTTTACTTCTTTGGTTAATGTCTGCCCTCAATCTTAACTAACTCCCTTCTCTGTTGAGTCATTCCCATTAGTATCTCTATAATAAACAAAATCTCTCCCCTGTTACTACGTTTCCTTCTAGCTCCCTTTGTCACCAAATTCTTATTTTCCATTAGTACTCTACTGACTTTAGTCAACTTCCAACTCCTCCACACCTTGGGAACTTCCATTTTGTAAAACTAATGACTTCCATACTGCTAAATCCAACAGATATTTTGCATCTATATCTTACTTATCTCTCAGCAACAACCGATGGTGATGACAGCTACTTAATGAAATACTTTCATCTCTTTATAAGACCGGTTTTCTCCTGTCTTCTCACCAACCATAGGAGACTTAAAACTAATTGCTAATAAGGTGGCTCTTGGATAACTACTGCTCTAAAAATGCTAAGCTTTTGCTTTATGCAAATTAGTAGATATAAAAAATATTCCCAATTCCTACTTACTGGAAGTCCAGAAAGTTAAAAGAAAAGTCTAGAACATTACCATTTTTAGACTCTGTAAGGTAGTACAAAATTGTAATGAAAATAATTCATTTAGAAGTTTGCACTACCTTCCTATTCTGCTTCTACAAAATACGCCAAATTTAACTATTTCTCAATTTGCTCTACATGCCTGAAAATCCCATTATGATAGCCAGCTTAAAATTCCATGACCATTATTTATAAAAGATTTTTAACCATAATAAGGTCTCTTCTAGTAGCCAATAAAATAAACAAAGGAATGGGCAAATAGGAAGAGGAGTGTGAGAGAAAGAAGGGGTTGGGAGGGATTGATACTCCTGGGAAAATGGGCAACAAATTGTGAAGGTGTGAAACAAAGTTCAGAGTGATATGTATATACCTGTTAGACATGGTCTAAAGTAAAATTCTAAGAGCTCTGAGCCACAAAAGCATTAAAGGGAGAAACTGAGTGTGGATCACTTTTTGAAGAAAGAAAAAGGTAGTGGTAGGAAAGAGATGTTTGGGCCTCACAGGCCTGCACCTGCCTAAGGGTCAGGGAAGACAGTCGTACCTAATGGTGGGAGGCAGTAACCCCTGCTTCTCTTCCACAGGCAGGAGAGTTAGACAGCCTCTCAAAACAGTGTGAAAGATAACTGATAGCAAGAGACTACTGCATACCCATCTTTTATGCAGATTTTCAATTATCCTAAGCATCTTCAGTCCATCGTTCTTCTTGGAGAACTTTTCAATATTGGAAACACACTTGACATGGTTGGGCATCTGTTCTGTTTTTGTAACTGCCGTCAAGCTAGTATTATATTTAGTAGTGAAACCAAATACATCCATTAAAAGAAGTTCATTATCATACAAGATGACCAGATTTTTGAAATGCTGTATCTAATTTCTTATGTGATTTTTCTTCTTTCACATAAATTTTGTTCTACATGGAGTACCACTCACAGAGTTGGTGTTGGAAACATTTTCATTTGCAGTTATTTTGTCTACTTTTACTACTGTACCTTTTTCATGTTTGTTAGAACCAAACATCAAAGCATGGTTAAGAATTTTCAGTAGAAATGGAGTCACCATTTGGGATAACAGTCTTCAGATCATTACAATTTCTAGCTCTATAGGAACATGGCTTGGGGCCTTTTCTAGTGCACTCAATTGGGAAAGACTGTCGCAGATACGGCCCATCTCCTGTACACTTGGAGTGACTTTTGGCTACATGGCTGGCCTTGTGATTTCACCACTGTGGATACACTGGAATAAAAAGCAACTTACATACAAGAACAATTAACTGGAGCAAAGGGAGAGAAGACATTTCTTTGTGCAGATTCCATATAGACTGTGCAGACACATGTATATGGGTCTAAGCCAGGCATTTCCATTTATAGCACCGTTTTTTCTTTATGTAGTTACAACATGATGTGCTTTTCTAACCCCTGAGAGATTGTACCTTCTAGTTGAAATAAAATATTTATAATAGAAAAAATAAAAAAGAAAAGAAACGTTTGGAGCTAAGTGCTTTTTCCAGTGGGTCTAATATCTTAGGACTGTTTTTGTTTGCTCCCCGCCCTTTTTTGTAATTTTATTTATTTATTTATTTTTCAATGTTCCAAGATTCATTGTTTTGTTTGTTTTTTTGGATGAAAAAGGAGATATACCTTTATCTAGGCAACAGAGATGTGGATTTTGGCTTGTACAAACACACCCTTTTTAAATCACATATTCTTAACAGGCTCTCAATGCATTTTGTCCTATCAGTGATCCTATCTTCAGCTGTACATCTGGATATGGAATTGCATGATTAACACTTCACAAGTGGATAAAATATATATAGAATCACATATCATCATGGTTGCCTTATATTGCTAAAGTACTACTGAAAATGTTTCACTAATCTGGGAACTAAAAATGAGAGCTCAGCTATAGAATATGGCTCTTTAAATGAGGAGAAACGAATTCTAGGCTCATTTTATCAGGTGCATAGGCTGCTAGACCAGTGAAAACCATGAACTGTTGTTAGTACCAGTGCTCCTTACTTGCTAACTTCATTTGAGCCTAGGTAAAATGCAATTTCTATACCTGCTTTCCAAATCTTTCTGAACATGTGCTCAACTATTATTATTATTTTATTTAACAGGCAATAAACAGCACTGAAATCATTAAGTACATCTAATAGCTGTGCTGTCCTCACTACCCATTTTGATCACAGGAAGTTAATGTTATTTTTGAAGGCAATGCCACTGGAGCGACTCTTAAAGGGTTTCAGGTAGAAACTTCTTTAATATTTCCTCATCCTGGGACAGTTACTAGCTCCTTCCACTATACTCACAGAGCATGCTGGCCCTCTCTTGGGACATTTCTTTCGCTATATTAAAATTATCTGTTATATTAGATATCTGTCATCACTCCCACTTGTTTCCTCACTCCACTCCCAACTGGAACAGTAACATAAGAAACCATGTCTTACCTGTTTCTGTATTTCTAGTTCTTGATTAAAGACATTCCAAAACAATGCTTATAGAATGGATTATTACATAACTTTTTGAAACCTTTTAAAACCAATTTGGTAGTGTAATCTACCAGAAAGATTACTGTCAAAACACCTGGGTTTTAATTCTAACTTTACCAAATTCAATCCATGAGGTTGGGCAAGCCACTTAATTTCCATATTTCTCACTTCCTTCATCTACGATGCTGCGGACATTACTTATTATACCTTCTTTTTAAAGATGACAGGATAAATGTACTAACACCCAATGAAATATAATGAGCTCTTCTGAACAAGGGCAACATAGAATTCCAAATTCTGCCTCCTTTTGCTTTTGTTTTATTTTCCTCAGCATATCATTATATACCCAGGGGGAAATTAAAAGTTCTTTTGAGAGGAAATCATGAAACCAGAAATCAAAAGATCTCCTACAAAAGTTTTAGATCCTATTACTTAAAAAGTCAAATTATTCAAAACAGGATAAATGGTGACTATAGGTGGATTTTACATCTCTTGAAAAGACTCTGAGTTCAAAGAGAGTTTACAAACAACATTAGATTATATACAAGTATCCAAATAGAAAATCAAACTATAAACTTTCTCCTTTTGGAGAATACATATCTTGCTAAAAACTAAATGGGGGAAAAATAAATACAAATAAAATATTTTAAGAACATAAAAATGTTTCATAATAGGACATATTCCATTTATTTCAGTCAAATTGGAAAAAATCTCCCTTGTAAAGTACATTTTAACTATATTTGTTAAATATGATTAACATCAGCTTTAATTGGATATCATCATTCACCTTTCCCCTCATACAAGACTCAAAAGACTTAAGCATCTCTTAGAAGCTAACTTCAAAATGACATTTCAGTATTAAAAGAGGTTTCCCGATTCCCCATCTGTCCTCACAAGTGTGTTCAAGTACACACAAAAAAGAAACATGATATTGTCAATACACCCAAGTTCTGAAGCACTATCATGCTGATCTGATCATGGTGTAGGTTTCCGCCTTAAGCTTGGCAGGAAATGTTTGATTTCTTTTTGCTGAGTGAAGCCATTTTATCAGCACTGGCAGTATAAAATAACAAAATGGGGGCAGACAGCCTGCAAGTTTAGGCCTTTGCTTTTGTTAACAGATCTGAGGTAAGATATAAAGAGAGACCTTTCAAGGTCATTGACTCGTAGATAAAAAAATGTTATTGTTAAGTTTCAGTTGAAGAATCAAATCACTTAGACACAACGCATTATCCCTAAAATTGTTTACTTCTTTTAACTTAATTCTGTATCTCAATGCCCATTTTGACATCTTCTTTATTGAAAACTACAGCCAGGAGCCTAATAAATTAAAGCTATCAGTACATAAAGGTTTCAGGTTGGTTTGCAAAGAGAATGCTTTCGTACTAATGTAGTTTAGCAAGGCTCTTTGTTACAAGTGACCACTGGCAGAGAAGAACTGCACTGCCCAAAACTAATATTTGGGTCCTTAAAAATATTTCTTCTTCATAACTCCATTTTTTTAATCTTAAGGTTTTTATATTACATTAGTATAAGCCATTGACTATTAACTGCTAATTGTTTGTCTTAAATGAGTATAATTAGTACATTATGTCAATTTGGTCTTTGAGATGTGGTTTTATACATGTGTTGAAGGCAAATTAAGACAGCCCTTGAGCAATACTGCTGTGGAAAGCAATGCCTAAGGAGAATTGAAGAATTCTCTTGTATTACACTTGATCTCAAAAAGGCTATTAAGTGTAAGGACCTCTAATTCTACCCAAAATGTGAATATAAACAAAATCTGGTGTATCTTAAATGACAAATTGTAATTCCTTACAAATTTCCTTGAGTTTTGATATAGGGAAGATGTAACTCTTCAATAAAGGGATAGGACTATTAGAAAATAAAATCAATTGACAGTCCATTTACAGATTTCTCTGTTAAATTTTTAAAGTTACTTGTGTCAGTTCTAGATTATCTGCATTTGGATAGTCCGTTAGTCAAAAGAATTCTCAAGAGCTATTAGACAATAATATTAAATATTTCTTAATATTATAAAAAAATCACAAAAGGCATTAATAATTTGGTTTAAAACTTCTGATATATTTGTTGTTACAGTAAGAAAATAGTCTATGTTAACACTTGAGTCTTTAAAATTTGGTAAACTGGGGTGCCTGGGTGGCTCAGTGGGTTAAAGCCTCTGCCTTCGGCTCAGGTCATGATCCCAGTGTCCTGGGATCGAGCCCCGCATCGGGCTCTCTGCTCTGCGGAGAACCTGCTTCCTCCTCTCTCTGCCTGCCTCCCTGCCTGCTTGTGATCTCTCTGTCAAATAAATAAATAAAATCTTTAAAAAAAAAATAAAATAAAATTTGGTAAACTAAATATAGCAGAGTAATTTTTTTTCTTTTCTTTTCTTTTTTTTTCTTTTCTATAAATTTCTAAAATTTATGTTGGATATGGATAAAATGGGGGTCTCATATATATAGCAACATTTCTGATTTTTAGGAAAAAATGGAGCATATTTAAAAATTAATAATCAATAATATAACATTATTGTTACTAACTCAACAAATAACAAACAAGCAAACCAACTTCAATTCCATACCATGGCCATTTAATGATAGGAGAAGATAGAAGGAAATTCCAGAAAGTAAGTAACGAATAGGAAAAGAAATAAGGAAGGAAGGGAGAGAGGAATGGAGACGCAGACAGAGAGGGAGGGAGAAGGATTGGTGGGAGTAAGAAATTAGAAACATGATAAATAAGAGAAACAGAAATCACTGAAATCTAATTCACTTATAAAATGCTTATTATGTCTCCTGGAAAAAAAACTTTCTACTTGCTATTGGCATTTAACTATAATTTTCTATTACTCAATTTTAAAACAGGAGTCTTACTGAAAATTTGATGGATTAACAAAGTGCCGCTCTTCTTGGCACCAAGGTTCACACTATAGCATATCTCAAATCTTTAAAGGGAAAGCAAGGGCATGTGTTATGATGAGCACTGGGTGTTACATGCAACTAATGAATTGTTAAACACTACATCAGAAACTAATGATGTAAAAAAAAGACAAACAAACAACTAATGATGTACTCTATATTGGCTAACTGAACATCATAATAATTTAAAAAAGGGAAATATTATTCCCTACAAGAAGATGTATCTATACATGTGTTTCCTTACTAAGACCTCTCTCTCTATATACACACAAATATAGAGAGAGTTCTAAAATTAACTTAGAGGGTCATTGAGTCCCATCAAAAAAAAGAACTAGAATAGAAAATGGCAGCAAAAATAATGTTGCTTTCTGAAACATTGATTCAGTACTGTTTCACCTTGCTTTAAAATATATTTTTAATATAAAATTCCATGACATAGATGATAAAGTAAATAAATGTTATTACTGTAATAATGTTGGAAAGGAAATGATTTACTGTGGGAGTTCTGTCTTAGTAATGTTTTTTGCATAATTTTAATGGGTTTCTATATTAATACAATTAGTGCTCCTGTCTGTTCCTTGTCTCCACCTTGCATACTTATGTTCTAATTATGGTCACAATTATCAGATTTCAAAGCCAGGTAAGTATGATTTCATTAAAAGAAACAATGAAATAAGATTAAAACTTAAAGATTTCCTACTAATATACTCTTACCTGTTGGTAATCCTTTTCCTCTCAATCTGTCTCGAATAGCTTGACTTCGATCAGGCTTTTGTTCATTGTTATGGGAAAGTTGATCTGTCTGTACACAGTAATAAAAAATCAAATTTGACAAAAGAATCTCCCCTTCATTTTCATGGTAATTATCTACAGAATGACACCAGTTAGACAATTTTTAGAGAGTACAGTGTTAAGTAAAACACTCCACATTTGCTATTCTTTTTTTTTTTTTTTAAGATTTTATTTATTTATTTGACAGGTAGAGACCGCAGGTAGGCAGAGAGGCAGGCAGAGAGAGAGAGGAGGAAGCAGGCTCCCCGCTGAGCAGATAGCCGGACGCGGGACTCGATCCCTGCACTCTGAGATCATGACCTGAGCTGAAGGCAGAGGCTTTAACCCACTGAGCCACCCAGATGCCCCCACATTTGCTATTCTTAATTTGTTTTTCTTCACAGGATTTATGTAGCTCAGTTCTGGCCAATCCATCTTCAGGAAATGAAAGACAAGACAGAAGAATTATTTACTAACTAGGAAACAAAGTTAGCTGAACCGAAGTAATTAAAATGAGCCCCATCTGAAAACAATAAACTAGAGGAGTCTTCTGTCTGATAACTATGTTAATTGCTCAAGTTCGTTTATGATTTTAAAAACACATTAATTCTGGTATAATAAAGCTTTCTCCTGATTATAACTAAGCACTGAGGGTATTGACTTAAATTATTTTCAAAAGTAATTTTCCAGATTTTTCCTGCCAGAAGTGACATTTTTGAAATGCTTTAAGCCAAAAGGACATACTGAGAGATGATAATTAAATTTAAGTCAATGATCTTTTGAATATCCTTTGTAACACAATGCTTGATTAGTCTTATGCTTTAATAACTTTTACTGAAGGTACTCATTTAAAATAAAGCATATCGGGCGCCTGGGTGGCTCAGTGGGTTAAGCCTCTGCCTTCGGCTCAGGTCATATCTCAGGTTCCTGAGATCGAGTCCTGCATCAGGCTCTCAGCTCAGCAGGGAGCCTGCTTCCCCCACCCCCGCCCTCCCACCATCTTTCTCTGCCTGCTTGTGATCTCTCTCTGTGTGTCAAATAAATAAATGAAATCTTTTAAAAAAAAGCATATCACTTTTTTCCTCCCTAGCTGCTTGAACCTCAGCTGCCATCATGAATGACACAGTAACTGTCCAGTCCAGGAAGTTCGGACCAACTGACTTCTTCAGCTGAAACAAATGGTCATTGATGTTCTTCATTCCACAAAGGCAACAGTACCTAAGACAGAAATTCGGGAAAAGCCAGCCAAAATGTACAAAACCGCACCAGATGTCATCTTTGTGTTTGGACTCAGAGCCCATTTTCGTGGTGGCAAGACAAGTGGCTTTGACATGATTTATGATTCAGTAGATTATGCAAAGAAAAATGAACCCAAATCAGACTTGCAAGACATGGCCCATATGAGAAGAAAAATACCTCAAGAAAACAGCTAAAGAAACACAAGAACAGAATGAAGAAAGTCAGGGGGACTGCAAAAGCCAATGTTGGTGCTGGCAAAAAGAAATTAAGTGTCTAGTAGTAAGCTGGAGATTGGACAACAGAAAAGGAGTAAAGATTCTGCAGTGACTTTATCTGTGGTGATTATGCAGATATTTCATAAGAGGATTAATTAGCAAAGAGTTTTTTAAAAAATTAATAAAATAAAGCATATCAGAGGGGAGGTGTGTGAGGGGATGGGTGAAACAGGTAAAGGAGATTAAGAGTACACTTATCATGATGAGCACCTGAGCACAGAGTAATGATGTACAGAGTTGTTAAATCACTATATTGTACACCTGAAACTAATCTAACACTGTATGTTAAGTATACTGGAATTAAAAATAGAAGCGTAAAAAATGTATTAATGGAAAAAAGCATATAACCTTTAAAAAACAAAAGTGCATCAAATTTGATCGAATTCCACATCATAAGGGATGAAAAATTAGAACACTGGGTTTATTTAGATGATCGAGTAGAAGCTTCAAGAAAGCTGGGCTTGGGTGGCTCAGATGGTTAAGCCATTGCCTTTGGCTCAGGTCATGATCCCGGAGTCGAGGGACAGAGTCCCAGACTGGGCTCTCAGCTCTATGGGGAGTCTGCTTCTCCCTCTGACCTTCTCCCCTCTCATGCTCTCTCTCTCTCGAATAAATAAATAAAATCTTGAAAAAAAAAAAGAAATAAACGAAGGAGAGATAATGATGAAGAGATATTAAAGTCTAGCATCAAGAGCATGCATACATATTTGTTTATACACATAGATATATAATCATTTTAATATTCTTCCATTAGTGAAACTTGTTTGAATATGGATTAAAAATCCACTTATGGTAGTAGTTTAAGGTAGTATATTCAAGGTATTATGTTCCCTACTTATAAGACTTAAATGGAAATATTTCTGGAATGATATCATCCTTTAAATTAAATGATATTTGAAGATTTTTTATTTATTTATTTGACAGAGAGAGATCACAAGTAGGCAGAGAGGCAGGCAGAGAGAGAGAGAGAGGAGGAAGCAGGCTCCCTGCTGAATAGAGAGCCCGATGTGGGACTAGATCCCAGGACCCTGAGATCATGACCTGAGCCGAAGGCAGCGGCTTAACCCACTGAGCCACCCAGGCGCCCCTAAATGATATTTGTAGTGTATTGCACTGTGTTGTCAGTAACTGAGGAGATAAGGAGCATCCTGCATCTGGGAATCCCTGCATTGACACTACTATTAATAAGAGCTGTCATTTATTGAGCAATTAGTATAAAGCAGGCACTGTTTTAGGGGCTTTACTTACTTTATTTAATCCTCAAAACTCATATGTGGTAGGGTTACTAACCCTGTACTGCCGACAAAGAGATAAATAGTAAGGAAATTTCTAAGAACCTTGAAGAAGCTCCTCAACATTATCTTCACAACTGTCCAGTAATACGAGTGGATGGTATGTGTTACTATTCCTATTTTACAGATAAGTGAAATCGAGGTCAAAGATGCTGTAACATGAAATCCGTAGAAGAACCAAGACAAGTAAGCTGGCCTGCAGACTTTACATTCTACGCTGATTAACTTTAGGTAGATAAGAGTGATGGTCATCTGAAATGAATTTCACGCTGAGCAAAAAAATAAATCATTCTCTTAGCTCCTGGAGGCAAAACAGTGTCAGAGGAGCAAAACGGCCAACAGCTTAGGCTCTGGGGCCAGAGAGATCTGGGCTCCAACTGTGTCTATAATTTATGAAGTGTGTGGTCATGGGCAGATTATTTAATCTTTCTAAACTTTAGTTTTGTTATCTCTAAAACGAGGGCCAAAGTATCTTTCGTAACCTAAGACTATTAGGATGAGCAAAAGTGGAAGAGCACATAAGCCATTTAGCACAGTGCCTGGCATAAAACAAACATTAAAAAAAAAAAAAGGTAGCTGTTGGAGCTCTGTCTGTTGGATGATGACCAGGAGTTTAGCAAGAGCAACGGAAAGATGAGGGGAACAATGTTATTTCTTCTTAGTAGAAATCTGCCTCTGGAAAGGCAGGCTATCCGTATACTAACTCTGACTGACCCTTCTATTCTTCTCTCCTACTCAGCAATCCCCCAACACACCCCATATCAGACTTAATACTGCTCCTCAAATATATCCCGCTCTTGACTATTCACAGCATTTATTTAGGCTGGATCTAGTTCAAATCGCTATTTTTCGATGCAGTCATAACTTATATACTTCCCCTCAAAACTTCGTAACTTTTAAAATTCTTCCTGTGTTGCTTTTCATATCTTCCTCTGCATTTTGTAATTAAGCAAATGGTTGTAGAACTTTAAATAAGAGCTCCTAGAAGGTAGAGCAAGTATTTTATTCAAAGTTGTACGTTATGTAGTATCCAGACAGGTTTCACATTTAGAAGAGCAATTTTAGTTACTGTAATAAACTGTCTTAAATACTACATGTAAAGAGATGAAGATCTTTTTTTAAATACAGGCAACTATTAGAGGGACAACAGAATTCCAAGGGAGACTATTTCTTCACTGAAAGAAGGAAAAAAAAATAATTCCAGCAATTTTACTATAGGGATAAAATCAGCAAGTCTTAGAGGAGATGTGGTAAAATAGAAAGATCCCTGGACTAATAGGAAATGTGTGTCCCATAAACTGTGTGAGTTTCAATTTCCTTATTTAAAAAGTGAAGGAATTAGTATAGATCACTATTTCTCGAAGGAAGTTTTATGGAACATTAGTATTATGAGAAAATCGGTAAAAAAAGAAAAAAAAAAGAGAGAGACCCTAATAAGTTTGGGGAATGTTTTATCTACATATGCATCACTCTTGAAGGTAAGTAATATAGTCTAGTATATTAAAGGCTCCAAGAAATTCTGTAGTGAAAATACATTTTAATTGCTCTTATACAGGTTTTCCTCAAACTTATTTGATCACAAAAGAATTTTTTAAAAAAAGATTTTATTTATTTATTTATTTGACAGACAGTGATCACAAGTAGGCAGAGAGGTAGGCAGAGAGAGAGGAAGGGAAGCAGGCTTCCCGCAGAGCAGAGAGCCTGGGTCCTGGGATCATGACCTGAGCCCAAGGCAGAGGCTTAACCCACTAAGCCACCCAGGTGCCCCGATCACAAAAGAATTTTTAAAAACAAAACTGTATTTGATAATACGTAGGAAACTTTGCTCTGGATAGGTGGCTTTCATAGCTTTTTCATAGCTTCACCTTTGTTTAAAAAAAAAAAATCAGATGCAGGAATATAAACAAATAAGTAAATTAAGACTGGAGCAGCTCTAGTTAAGGAGGAGAAACAAGCATGCAAGAACCCATTCACTCAGCCTCTACTACCCATATTCCTTTCATAGAAGTACCAAGGCTGCACAGGGTACAGTTTACAAACTATTTGCCTGGAAGAATCTATGAGCTCGTTTCTTGTCAACTAGCAAACTGCATGGAATGCGGATATACCCCTGCCAGCCATATAACATCCTGGTTAAGAGAGCAAAACTTACAAGTAAGAAGCCATCAAGAACACTATGTGACAGTGGCAAATTGTAGTTCACAGAAAGAAGGACCTCACTCAGGTACCACAACTCTACAGGGTAAGAGCAGAAAAAGTTTGGATCTAGATCAGATATCAAAAACCAAGGAGTATCCAAGTGCTCCATATTCATGTCTTTTTGTCCCAGATAAAGTATTACTATTACACATGATTTGCAGAGATAGGACTACAGATACAGGGTTTGTTGTTCTTGGGATTTTTCTTATCTATGGCAAGGGAGAGAATGAGAGAGTCCAGGTCTTGGGGCAATCTTGTGGGGATACAAGCATATATTATTTCCTTCACAGCAGATGACAGTATCCATAGAAGATAGGGAGAGTTTTGGGAATACTTAAGGGGTCCAGACAAATAAGTGGCCAAGAAACGTGTATAAAGTAAGAGAAAGTTCATTATTAATGCTAAAACCCATTTTGTATGACAATGTATTTTTCACAAGAGACAGGACCACTTGCTGGAAGCGCCTTATGATGTAAGAAAGGAAGAAAGAGTCCATATCTGGGCTCTCTACTCTGTTTCACTGATCTATGTGTCTATTTTTGTGCCAGTACTGTAAGGGCCTATTTAACCAGAGGGACTCCATCTTGGTTAAATAGCCATTTTGTTGTTTGTGCAGTAAACTTAAAATAGACCCTGCCGCCCCCGGAGAAACTTACTTAAAAGCAAGTCCAGGAAACCAGTAAAATGTAGTCAGCTGGTTCCTGATAACAGAGCCCAGAATACAAGGACGAGTCAGGCCAGATGGAGACATCTAATCAGTACGAAGTACTGTTTGTAACAGTGAGAAGGTCTTGCCCAAACCAAAATGACTCCATCTTGGGAAGGACGACCATCTTATCATTCACACTGAATATGTTAATTGACTAAGCCTTCCTGGAAAGTACTGTTTGCAACAGTTCCTGGTATAGGGTAATCTTGAATAAAAAGTCACCAGACCAGATGGAACTAGCCAATCAGCAAGAAACACACAAACCTGGTGGGTTGAGATACCAAGATATGAGTTGCAGTTTTACCCAATAAAAGGTAGCCTGTAAGATTGGGAGGGGTCGCTCTCTTTAGAGGCTGCCCTGAGGGGTCAGTCAATTCTTGAGCCTGTAAGCTGGGGGTGGTCGCTCTCTTTGGAGACGGCCTTGGTTGGTCAGTCTGACTTCTAATGCTTGGCATAGAATAAAGTTTGCATAACTTTCACTTTGTCTCAGTCTCGTTCCCCTGGCTGATCAGTCTGACTTTTAATGCTTGGCATAGAATAAAACTTTGCATAACTTTCACTTTGTCTCAGTCTCGTTCCTTTGATAACGGACCCCAACAGTACCCTGCTGTCTTGATGATCACAGCTTTGTAATATAGCTTGAAATCAGGCAATGTGATGCCCTCAGCAACTCTATGGTCAACTAATCTTTGACAAAGCAGAAAAAAATATTCAATGGAAAAAAAAGTCTCTTCAGTAAATGGTGCTGGGAAGATTGGACAGCTATGTACCTAAGAATGAAACTCAACCATTCTCTTACACCATACACAAAGATAAACTTAAAATGGATGAAAGACCTCAATCTGAGACTGGAATCCATCAAAATTCTAAAGAACATAGGCAGTAACCTCCTTGACATTGGCCACAGCAACTTATTTCAAGACATTTCTCCAAAAGCAAGGGAAACAAAAGTGAAAATTAACTTTTGGGACTTCACCAAGATAAAAAGCTTTCAACAAAACAAAGAGGCAATCCACGGAATGGGAGAAGTTATTTGTACACGACACTATAGACAAAGGGCTGATATCCAAGATCTACAAAGAACTACTCAAAAACACCTAAAGAACAAATAATCAAGTAAAAAAATGGGTAGAAGACATGAACAGACAATTCTCTGAAGAAGACATACAAATGGCTAACAGACATGAAAAAATGTTCATCATCATTATCCATCATGGAAATTCAAAACCACATTGAGATACCATCTTACACCAGTTAGAATGGCAAAAATTGACAAGGCAAGAAAAACAAGTGTTGGAGAATTTGTGGAGAAAGGGGAACCCTCTTACACTGTTGGTGGGAATGCAAGTTGGTGCAGCCACTTTGGAAAGCGGTGTGGAGGTTCCTCAAAAAATTAAAAATAGAGCTATCCTCTGACCCAGCAGTTGTACTACTGGGGTATTTACCCCCCAAATACAGATGTAGTGAAAAGAAGGGCCATAAGTACCCCAGTGTTCATAGGAGTAATATCCACAATAGCCAAACTGTGGAAAGAGCTGAGATGCCCTTCAACAGACGAATGGATAAAGATGATGTGGTCCAAATACACAGTGGAATATCACTTAGCCATTAGAAAGGATAAGTACCCAAATTCTGCATCAATATGGATATGACTGGAGGAGAGGGCTGCTGAGTGAAATAAGTCAAGCAGAGAAAGTCAATTATCATATGGTTTCACTTATTTGTGGAACATAAGGGATAGCATGGAGTACATTAGGAGAAAAAAGGGAAAAATGAAGGGGGGTGGGAATTGGAGTAGGAGATGAACCACAAGAGACTATGGGCTCTGGGAAACAAACTGAGGATTTTAGAAGGGAGGGGAATGGAGGGATGGGTGAGTCTAGTGATGGGTATTAAGGAGGGCACAGATTGCATAGAGCACTTGGTGTTCTACACAAACAATGAATCATGGAACACTACATCAAAAACTAATGATATACTGTATGGGGACTAGCATAACTTAATAAAAAAAATAAAGAAAGGAGGCAAGAGCAGACATTTTCAGTCTAACATGTTCTAAAAAAGGACAAATTCTCATAAAATCTAAGAGATTAAGTTATTACACTGGGCTTCTAAATTTTAAGTCCTGTTTCAAGTGAACAACTAACATTAGAACAAGGAATTTAATGTATTATTCCTAGTCTTCCTTGAGAAAATGCTGCCTACCGTATCTTTAAAAAGAGTTTTGCTAAATTTTAAAATATGACTATATGTACCAGCTGAAACTGTAGCTTACCCCAGAAAGATTTCCCAGAACCAGTTTTACCAACTGCTTCACATAGGAAAATGAAGGTGCACAATTGCTATTTCTGATGTGGGCACTGCAAGCATCCAGAACAGTCCGAACAGAAACTCGAGCATAAATAATGTCTTCACACATTCCAAGCAGGATGCTGTTGAGATGATCTCCAAGCTTGATAGGCTGAATATAAAGAAAGGAAAAGTCACTTTGAAAAGTGTGTGTAAATCTTCTCTAGCATGAGACAAGCTGTTTCAGGAGTCAGAGGAACGAGACCAAACATACTTCAAATACTTGAAGGAAAGGAGCTTCTTGTCTAGCAGCATATATATTTTAGTACATTTTACCTTTTCATAACTCAAAAAAATTATTAGCAGAAGATGGTTAACATAACTCTCCCAAGATAGGAAGTATTACAGAAAACTCAGTGGTTTTTTGTTTTTTTGTATGATAAAGAAATGGAATTCCTCAGTTATTCAAGTGTTTTGGTAAGCAGTTACGTGAATGCGAATGTGTATTCACATTCTGAATGAATAAATGATTTCCTAACAATCAAAAACATGTAATATATTCAATATAATTTGTCTGATGATAACTTAGATTTCAAGTACTACAATGACTTCAGATCATTTATATATAAGTTCTCTTTACGCTGGTGAAACAGAGAAAGTGTAATATAAGATTTTTTACTTAGTTGACATATTTGTAGAATATTCTATCCAAATGTCCAGTAAGTATAATAAAAAATGCAATTAAAACCAAAAAAGAGCCACTACACAACTCAACAGAAAGGATAAAAAGAAAAAGACTGATAATTTGAAGTACTGATAAGAGAAAAGCATTGTTGGTGGGAGTTTAAACTGGTACAACTATTTTGATGAAGCATGCTCTTCCTGTGACCCTCCTTTCCACTTCTCATCCATTTGGGTGTTGTGTCATCCTTTAGATCTCAGCTTGGATGTAATGCCCTTCAGTAAACTCATCCTAACCCTCTAAGCGTAGTTAGAGGCTCCAACTCTGGTTTTCCACAGCAACCCCCATTTCCCTACCATAGCATTCACACACTGTTATAATTGGCTATTTTTATGCCTGTACTCATAGATGTACCCCACAGGCATGGGCCATTACATTCCAAGTGTCTAGTACAATTTCTGACACAAGACAGGGGCTTAATACTTCTGAAATGGTATTACATATTTGTAAAATGATTGTGATTTCTGAAAGCAAGATATAAGTTAAAGTTTATACTTCTATTCCAATTTATACATTATTGATGTTTACTTAATTTTTGGCTCTCTTAAAAGTATAAATTATTAATCATAGGCTGTGATCACATTTTACACTAAGTTAGGTTGTACAATATAGGACACCAATATTAGTAGTAATTTAATTTTTTCACCTATATTTATAAACTTGGAACTGAGGAGAGCAAACCAGAGTAAATCAGAGAGAGTAAATCACAATATTTTTCACGATACAAAATGAGACCAAATCAAGTTGAAGTGTCATCCATCTCTCATGGATCTTAGGATGTCTGAATTTTAGACTAAAAGCCTAAAATGCCTATTACTTCTTAATTTGATAAAACAGACCAAAACAACCCTTATACTTAGTTATTTTTGGTTTTGACTTCTACATGCCAAAAATAAAACCTAATTCTGTATGTTACATCTTTGCTTTGATGAAATATAGCTATTTTTAAATTTTCAACTTCAAGTTATTATTATTTTTACATTGGGTCTTCAGGAATCTCTTATTTTAGAAAATAAGAACTAGAAATAGCCCAAAGGTCATCAGAACCCAAAACTTCAGAAAGTGTTACTTTAATGTCGGTGTCTGTTGCCATAGGCTTAGGGAAGTATGATTTTGAAGCATCAAGGAAAAAAATGTAGTAAGTATAAACTGTATTTCAAGACATAGTTAGAACTACTATTCCTATGTGTCTGCATCAAAAAGCATTATCACTTTAGTTCAAGAACGAATCATCAACATTTAGAATCCCTCTTATCAGTCATTACATTAGAAGAAAAACAGTGGACTCCCATTTCTCTTGCTATAATTTTTGAAGAGGCCACTACATTTCACAGACTAAATTATATGTAGATAGTAACTGCTATAATTCTAAGAACATTCTGAGAACAAAAGTGCCTTTAGTACTTTATAATTTAATTGAGAGTATGACATTATTAATGTGAACAAATAGCACAGAAATGCTGGTATGCCTCATAACATTATGTAGAACATAAAAATATAAGGAAGAGCTTTCTAAAAAGATGAACAGATGTGACAATTTGACTTACTTGGCTCTGAGGCACTTCGTGATCAGCCCCCCAGTACAAAGTCATTCCAAGAGAATAAATATGGATCTAGGAACAGAATTTAAAAAATCATTTTATGGTGAAATAAAATTTGAAACTTTACCAAGTACTAAAAAACACGATTTAATGAGTACTATGTATTCATGACTTTTTTTGGTCCCAGATAAAGTATAACACATGATTTGAGAAAAATCATCATTTCATATTTTATGTAAATGTGAGAGCTTAAAATAGAAAAGAATGGAAATTATCACAACAGATTTTTCCCCATAATTCCCCAGCCTATCATCTAGGAGTATTTTTGTTACTTCTTACTTAAGTTTCTTTATGCAAACTCATGCAAATATACTTTGTCCCCTGCCCCCCTTTTAAACTAAGTAATCTCTATGCCAAATATGGGCCTTGAACTCAATAGCCCAAGATCAAGACTTGCATGCTTTATAGACTGAGCCAGCCAGGTGCCCCACAAATATATATTTTTATAAATGTCAGAAGCTTTAAAAATTATACCACACTTGCATTTTTAATTTAACAAGAGATATATGTGATGTCATTTTGTACATGCAGCTATTTCTCTCCAATCTCTCGAACTGATTCTCTGAGATAATGTATTGAAGAGTAAGTCATCTGTAGTTTGATACACATTGTTGGATTTCCCTACACAGAAGTTGGGGATGTAAAAAACCCATTTTACATTTCTGCCCGCAACATATAAGAGATTTTTTTCACAAGCCTTTTCTATAGAATATGCTACAAAGATCTGATATTTGCCAATGTAGAAAGAGAAAAAAACTCATGAAAGGTTTTTTTTTTCCACTGAAGTTTTGATTTGCATTTTTCTTACTAAGAAAGAATGGAGTAATGGAGGAGAAAGAAGCTGGGTGAAAAAAGATATTTTTGCATTGTTTGTATGCTTCTTAAGTTTAGAAAAATAATAGCACATTTTTATGCTCATAGGAGTGATTCAACACAGAAAACTGGAATTGCAGGAGAGAGCAGAGGTTGTTGGGAGAAGATTGTTCAGTAAGTGGGAGGAGTGGAAGCGAAAGAACAAATGAGGGAGTTGGCTTTATGGAGGAGGACGGATGGTTCATCTACACTAAGGAGACAGAGAAGATGGGAATTTATGTGAGTAATCTGGTAGTGGTATCCTGGGAGAAGTTTCTCCTGATTGCTTCTACTTCTTTCCTGTGAAACAGGAAGTGAGATGAAAGTGAGGACAGTTAATCTTATAAGTAATCATTTCCCATTTTTCCTCCTGTTAAGAAATTCAGAGCTAACCTTTCAGCCCATCTCTATCAATACTGCATAATCTTACTATGTGCAATTTTTTTGTACCAGTCTTACTCCAGCACCATCTTATTTTCTTGCCTTTATTTTCACTTTGGTTTTATTTTCTCACATTTATTTTTTAACTCTCTAAGCTCTTTCAAATTCTCTTTAGAAACAGGCAAGGTACGCACAAATAAAACTGGGTATTCCTTTTTACAATTTCATTGCACTTTAACCTACTCCAACTTTGTCTCCTAAATGATTCTAAATCTCAGAGTACAAAAGTTGTTCCTCTTTTCAAATATTTTCATTGCTCCCAATTAAAAAAAATCCCAATTTTTTGTAATGAGAAACAGGGCTCACTCTAACTTGCTTCTACCTCCTTTTTCTAGATAGATTTATAAGTCTTCCTTCTGTTATTACTCCTTCACCTATCATAACCTAAACATTTCAGCACCACTTAATAATTTTCTGTTGCCAAAATAATCCTTCTGTTTCTCAATTTTTCTTGAAAAGTTCTTTCTTTCTTCATTTGACAATAAAATTCCTACACATTACTGATGGTCTAGAGATGTATACAATATAAATTTTCCCAAACAGGATAAAGCATTCTCTTTCATGTAGTTATATTTCACTTGCATCTCTAATGAAACAGCATCTCTGTTCATCACTTGCATCTCTAATGAAACTATAATCTAGTTAAGATGTGTCCATGTTTGTATTCCTTGAGGAAGTCTTTTTTACATATCTTATAATACCTCTTAGCAACTAACATAGAACTTACATATAGTATATGTTCAATATATGCCTGCCAAAATTCATGACATGTACATAGCATAGTGCAGGCTATTTGTATATTTCTGTTCAGATTCTTTTTAAAGAACCTCATATGTGAACACCTTTTCAAAGGGCCTCACATATGAAAAATACTTTTCATGGCTTTAGCATAAATAACTAATTATATATTCAAATATATTTCTCTTAACATATTCATATTGATTTGTGATTCTCAAGTGCTTAAGATTCTGTATTATATTTATTGCTCAATATGCTAAATGAGTTATTATATTTTAATAATTTGTATACATGACTATATAAAATTAGTAGCACAATTCTTAAAACAAGGTTATAAAATCATATACTTGATGATCATCTATGTATATAGTATAATGATTAATTCTGTATGTCAATGTGACTGGGCCACAGGATGCCTAGACAGTTGGTCAAACATTACTCTGGGAATTTTTGTGAGGGTTTTTGGATGAAATGAACACTTAATTTAAGTAGACTGATAAGGTAGATTGCTCTCTAATGTGGGTGGGCCTCATCCAATCATTGGAAGGCCTGAGTAGAACAAAATGGTTTACCCATTCCTGAGGAACAAAAACTTTCTGTGTGACTGCATTTGAATGAGGACATCAACTTTTTTCTTGCCTTTGGACTCGAACTGAAACATTAATTCTCCTGGTTATCAGGCCTTTGGAGTTGAAAAGGACTAGAACTGTCAGACTTGGAAAGTGGACTTAAGAAATTCAGGCAATTAAGTAGATACGTGGAAAGGGAGGAGCCAGAGATAAAGATACAATGAAAATGTGACATGGGTAAGAGGACACTTGAGTGAGCTAGTTAATATACCTCATTTGTCTTTATAGTTATAATGGGCTGGAATGTAAACTCCATAAGTGGAAGGGATTTGTCCTATTTATTACCCTATCCCAGGACCTAGAACAGCACTTGACATATACCGGAAATATTTAGTGGGTGTTTACTCTGTGCTGGGTATTGTTCTAAGTAACTTACAGGTATTATTTAACATTCTAATAACCCTATGAGGCAAGTAGTATCATTATCCCTTTACATATAAGTCACCTGAGCCATAGAAAGGTAAACAAATTGCATGGGGTCACACATCTTTCAAGTGACAAAGCCAGGAATTTTACTCAGAACCCATACTTGATAAATATTTGTTGAAAAATAAAATGGGATAATAATGAAAACAGTCATCACTGAGAAGGCTCAGAGGTGGAAGGTATTCTTCCACCTCTACATCCATTCTCTAAAGAGGAGATGTTAAGTCTTTGAAGACTTAGCTAACTGACCTAACTGACCATAAGTCACTGGTTAAGATACTGCAGTCTGATATGCAGATACCACCCACCTAGTGATCTCTGTGAAGAAGTAAGAGCTGCTTTATGTGTGCTACATAGTTACTTTTAGCAAAACCCCTTGGCACTTTGTGGCTATGCATTTAATAGCAACAAAGCATAAATAGCTTTGGGTGAAAAAAATCCTAAATTGTTTCTACTCATTCAACAAATTTTCAGGGCCACTAAGTGGCAGAAATGGCATAGACCAAAGTTCTCCAGCTTCAACACGATCAGTATCATCTGGTAAAACATAGACACAGGGTCCTACGTCTAGGATCTCTGATTTAGTAGATCTGGTGTGGGGCCTGAGAACTTGCTTCTCTAACAGGTTCCCATATGATGCTGATACTGCTAGTTGAGGACAACACTTTGAGAACCACCAGTATAGAGCAGAAGGGAAATAACAATGAGTAGGACAGGCAGGGTCCCTTCCATCTCAAACCTTCTGCTATAGTAAACAAGACAAGATAACACGATGTACAAGACAGTATATAGAGAGTACAATTAGTGTAAAAGAAAGCTTTAGATGTATAGGAAAAGTTAGCCAGGCAATGAGGGGATGAGACAAGAGCTGAGATGGCATGAAAGAGTATTGGAGGCTGAAGGAAAGGAATTGCAAAGGCTAAGAAAAAAATAAAGCACTTAGCACATCCAAAACATTGAAGTCCAGAATGACTGAAGCATAATAGAGCTTGGGAAAAAGTGTGCTCAGAGGGAAGGCTTGCACAGTACACACTCAAAGGCCATGGTACAGAGTCTAGAGTTTATTCAAGGGAAACAGAGAATCTGAATAATTTTAAGCAGCAAAAAGATAAGATCAGACATGAGGTTTAAAAAATGTACTGACTATAGTTTAAAGAACAGACTGGATAAGTTATATTTATATTGTTGTATACCAGAACTCTCAAACTTCTTCATCTTGCAAAATTGAAACTCTGTATCTACTAAACACAAATTTCTCCATCCCTCTCTCACCAGCCCTGGGTAATCACATTTCTACTTTCTGTTTCTATGGTCTGTCTACTTCAGATATGTCACAGGAGTATAATCATATGGTATTTGTCTTTGTGTGACTGGCTTATTTGCTGAGCATAACGTCCAAAGGGTCACCCATGTTGTAGCATGTGATAGGATTTCCTTCTTTTTAGAGGCCGCATAATATTCTGTTGGGTGTGTATGCCACATTTTCTTCATCCATCAATGAACATTTCAGTTGCCTCTTCTGGGGTATTAAGAATAATGCTGCAATGAATGTGGGTAGGCAACTATCTCTTCAAGATCTTGCTTTGAATTCTCTTGGATATACAACCAGAAGTTAGATTGTTGGATTACACAGGAATCACAAGGGATGTCCATACTGTTTTCCATAATGGTCACACCATTTTACATAACTAAAATCAGTGCATAAAAGTTCTGTTGTCTCTGCATCCTTGATAACACTTGCTATTTTTTGTTCTTCTGTTGGTAGCCATCCTAGTGGGTGTGACATAGATTATCTCCACAACCCCAGTATTTAAAATGTTCAAATTAATGATTTTACTTCATATTAGACTCTGGTACTAGACAGTCCTGGGGTTTGTTTGTTTGTTTTTTAGTGATTTGCATAGTGCCCATCATGTAACAAGTATACTAGTCAAATTTATGGATGAATGAATAGAAAAAAGGGAAGGAGGGGGAAAAGGGATGCATTAATAAGATTTAATATAAACTACATAAATTATAATATACATAAGGGAATTTGGTCTTTTTTTTTTTTTTAAGATTTTATTTTTAAGTAATCTCTACACTCGGTGTGGAGCTTGAATTTAGAGCTGAGAGATCAAGAGTCACATGCTCCATGGACTGAGCCAGCCAGTTGCCCCAGGTATTTTTTTGACAAGTTCAGTTGAGGCTACTGCTAAGGTTGGAGAAGTCCAGTATTGTTCTTACAAAAATGACCCTTGATATTCAAGAAGCACAAAGATAGTAACAACCATATTTCCTGACATTTAGATAGCAAGTTGGTAGAAACGAACATTTAAAAATGAAGATTCCTTTGGTTTATCAGGGATATAGTACAAATCCCTGGGGCATATCAATATTCTTGAAGACAAATCAAAACAAGAATTTGATTCAGGTTCCAATCCCATCAAACTGATTTCAAAAGAACTGCCCAATTAAGCACATCATGTGCTATGCAAGCAGGAAGTGAACAATTACCAAGTAAAACAGAAAAGCCAGAGGATCAAAAGCTTAGTGTGACCTGTATAAACCTGTGTAGTTTTAAAGAGGCATGTTATCTTGAAAAGTAAAATTTTAAGGCAAATAAATGAAAGTGCCTATTTATAGAGCTGGTACTGAAGTAAATTTTTTCCAAACATATACAGTTTCAAACAAGTTCCATTGAATAAAGAGAACATTTTTATGCATCAAGGTCTTACTAAGCACTCATTATTATTCACAATACTGTGCTAGGCATTGAGTATTATTTTTAAAAATAACAGTAAGCATGTATTGAATGCTAGTTAATGACATATCCTTAACTCATAGAAGTCATGAAATGCAGTTACCATTCTCTTTTTCAGTACACCCCTTCCCTATTAAAATCAGAATAGTAGAATGGTGATTTTTAATTTTAATTTCCATACTAACAATATCAAATTAGTTTCCATGAATTTATTGGCCATTAGTTGTCAAATAGATATATGTTCTTTTGCACCCCACTCCCACCAAAAACAGAATACTAGAATATAGGACTATTCCTCTGACCTTTGCTTACATTTATATTGCAAACAGGAATGGATCAAGAAAATTGCCTTTGATTTTCTTTACACCTAGAATTACACTGAAGCATGAGTAAACTAGGAGTTCCAATTAGATGCACTAAGAAATCAACTCTACTGCCTGTTTTTTTCGCACGATTATCTGTTTTGTGTGTGTTGAGTTTGAGGAGTTCTTTATAGATCTTGGATATCAGCCCTTTGTCTGTAGTGTCATTTGAGAAATAAACTGAGGGTTTTGGAGGGGAGAGGGATGGGGGGTTGGGTGAGTCTGGTGGTGTGTATTAAGGAGGGCACATATTGCATGGAGCACTGAGTATAGTGCATAAACAATAAATCTTGGAACACTGAAAAAAAATAAAATAAAATTAAAAAAATTTAAAAAAAGAATATTTGAGTGGCTACTGAGCATATGAAAAGATACACTGATCATCAAGGAAATGCACTTACATTTATTTATATATAATATACAGTAAAAATTCATTGCATATATATTTGCATTTCCTTGATGATTAACATGGCAGTATTTCAACCAATTGTTGAAAAGGATGCAAAGCAAATTGAATTCTGACACATTCCTAGTGTAAATTTAAATTTGTAAAAATAAATAAGAAATAAATTTGTGCAACCACTTGAAAAAACAAACAAAAAAGAAATCAACTCTATTTTAACATAGTAATGGCAACAATCCCACACGCATCCATCCCCTCTCTTAAGTACTTAGCCTAGTAATAGATAGGTGTCAAATCACTTTCCCAAACATGTGCTCTAACAGTACCTAAACACAGGACACTTTACTAGTTTGGGTATCTTGACATCATGGGGCAAAATGGGAAAGCCTTCAGCAAATGAAAAGCACTTGTACACCTGAAATTTCTAGTAAGCACTTTTTTCTTTTATTGTGGATTTTCAATACTTTAAAGAATTCATGAACACCTGTGCAAAACTTTTCATAATTAGGAAAAGACCCTAGTGAAATTCAATATAAATTTTTAAAAGTAAGACAGGCATGGCTTTATTGCAGTTTTTCTTCATTTTTCTGAGGTCACCAGATCCACTTGAGAGACTGATAAAGTTATGGACACTGTTCTTCAAAAGTGCTCAGACATGCAAAACTCAATATGCTATTTCATTGGTTTGTAAATATCTTGAACCTCAATTAAGATTTAGAGATCCTGGGGCCCCTGGGTGGCTCAGTCGGTCAAATGTCTGCCTTTGGCTCAGGTCATGATCTCAGGGTCCTGGAATTGTGCCTTGTGATGGGCTCTCTGCACGGCGGGATGTCTCTTTGATGATTCTCTCCCTTTGCCCCTCCTCTGGCTCCTGCTCTCTCAAATAAATAACTCTTTCAAGTAAAATGCACATACTTTTTTCATTTAATAATTTTACTGTTAGAAAATATTAGTTTAATTTTTACACTGAACGTGGAATAATGTATGGGAAATGATATTCATACCCAATTCTGAATTCTCCAAGTTCCATATCTAAATTACCACAGTGAGCTGCACACTAACTATCTATTTTTTTCACAGCCTGATTAGATCTGATGTCAATGATATTGCCATCCTCAGACTGCATATTTCTCTCATAAATTTTCCTTAATTGTTCCATCAAATGAACTGTCAAACTTGGCCAGCTCCACTTCCAGTGTATCCCCTTCATCCATGCCTTTACATTCCCAAGGCATGACTTGATTTTTAGTTCTTCCCTTCAGATTATTAAAACACCTCAGTTAGATTTCTATACAGTTCAGTTCCTACACATTCTCTTATTTGTGTGTGTAGTATAGATTCTATATATTGCACAGATTCCTATATAATACAATTCCTATACAATCTTTCATCTTACCTAGTTATCCACTTTTGTCAAACATACCCTCTAAAATCACAAATCACACTATGTCAGTGTCCTAAAAATATGACTCAGAAGAAAGTCTCAGGGTCTGACATTCAAAGTTTTCTCTATTCTGATCAAATAGCTTCCTTCTTTTTATCTACAGCCTTCCTAGCCTAACTGATCTAACTAAATATTTCCCTTTTACGGGGGGCAATTTCTTACCTCTTATCATTGCATGTAGTAATAACCTTGAGTGTAATGCTCATTTATACCTATTTTTACTTTTCTAAATTCTAATCATTCTTCATAGTCCAATACAAATGCTACCTTTTCTGTAATTATCATTCTAAGCTAAAAATTGCTCTTCTCCAGCATCTTAATATACTCTACCCCTGTATACAGCATTTATTTCAATCCATATATTACAGATTGTTTTATACACATTAATCAGGATCAATTTTCTTCTTCTTCTTCTTTTTTTTAAGTAGGCTCTACAATCAGTGCAGAGCCCAGTACAGAGCCTGAACTCATGACCTGGATATTAAGACCTGAGCGGAGATTAAGAGTCGGATGCTTAACTGACTGAGCCACCCAGGTATGCTGATCAGGATCAATTTATAGTTATTTTTGCATTTTTCTCACAAGCACAGTTATTTATACACAGCAGGCATTTAGTAAATATCTTTAAACATGAATTAATTACAGCTCACATTTTAAAAATGTTTTCTTCAATCCATAAATTTTTATAAAACTACTTTCGATTCTTACACAAAATAATGTGAACTTCTTGAATACATAATCATTTAAAATTCAATGGCTGTTTTTTCAGAGGGTTGAGGTAGGGTAGCTCAGTGCCTTTTACATTTCCTACTCCACTAAAAAACAAAAAACAAAAAATCAAGCGAGAATATTTAAGAATTACCTTTTCAACATCTGAAAGAGAAGTCAGTGACTGATTCTGAAGAACCTCTGGTGCGGTGAATGCACGAAGGTCCTGATCGGAAATATTTTCATCGGTAAACGACACACTACCGGATGGCAGCAACAGCAGAGACCACGGAGAAATGATGAAACCAAGGGCAGCAGGATCAGCTATGCTTACTGGTTTGTAATCACACAGAATAAAAAGGAAAAAACAAACAAACAAACCCTGCTTAGAATTATAATCGCAGTATAGATCATTTAAATGACTATCCCAACTTATATTTATGTTAACATGTTAACATACACCGATCACACATCAGGCAGCTAAAAACATGGCCCGCAATTCTTATGGTAAAATATGTTTTAATGAGTCATCACAGCTGGTAAAGGCTAAGTATATTGTCTCTCATAGCCACTTTACACATTTTCTGCTAGAAGCTTCTTCTTGGGTATTTCATGCATAAATATTACACAGTCTGATGAAAGAGAACTCAAACAGGGCAGAATAATATTTTCCTTGACTAACAACCCTATTTGAAATATCGGTATTTCCCATGTCACAGATATTATAAAACTGTCTACAATCAATTCCTTTCAAATTAGCAATAAAACGGAACAAACATTAGCAGACCAATAAGGAAGGCCACCTACTAACTAATATCTGGTATGAGATGATGACGGCCTGGAACCACATAGTGGTAGTAGGAGTAGTGACAACCTGTTGGGACCCGAATGTATTTTAGAGGTAGCGACAACAGAATTCCTGAAAAACTGGATGTGAAGCAAGAGAATGAGAAGAATGAGGATGACTCCAAGATTTTGGTCTCAGTAATGGGAAGGATGGATTGTCTTCAACTGAGTTAGAGCATAGGTTGCAGAAGTAGGGGTTGGGAGGTGTTGGTAGGAATCAGAACTTTACTTTGGGACCTACGTTTAAGGTAACTATTAGATATTCAAATTGGGGTATCAGTAGGCAGGTGGGTTGCAATTTGGGCGGAAGGTCTGAACTGGAGATACATTTGGGGGGTCAATGGCCTAACAGACGGTATTCAAAGTCTTATGCCTGGATGAGCTCAGCAAAAAATAAGTTCAGATTAGAAAAGAAATCAAGGGCAAGGACCATACCCTTAATGTAAAGACATACTCCAACATTAAGATTAATGGCTCCTTGTCAGTTTTTTTTCCACAGGTTGTTCTTCTCTTGGGCATCTGTGCACGCATGGTGCTATAATCTCCCTCTCACACTTCTTTCTCTCATCACTGCCAATCTCCATCCCCACTATTTTAAATGATTCTTTTTATTAGCCTTTCTATGCCATTCCCCAGTATCTAATCCTAAATCTAAGAGAGGAGGCTAGGGTTTTAACTCTCTTTCTGATTCCTGTCAGTCTTATTTGGGGATAGTATTATGATTTTTTTGTATACTTGTTACCACTTGAATTTATAATTAATAGGAAATCACCGCTAATGGAGAGGCATAAATACTACTCAGACATCTAAAGGCTATGTCCTGTCTTGCCATATTGGGTGCTAGTGTCCACTTAGACCAGAAAAGAGCTTGCTATACTTCTCTTCGTCATTCGAGGCCACAGACTAACCCTACCCCATCCTTGACAGGGTAGCACAGAACAGAAACTGCTGAAGGTGAAGGTAATCCATAATTGCTTAGCACTACAATATTAAGAGATTTATTTACCAGCACAACCAAGGTCAGCAAAACTATTGGTCCTCTGGTAAGACCTTTTATCTTTCAAACTGTACTTTATACAACACGTTTGTGTTTGTTTGTTTTTACCAATATCTAAGGTATACCATTATTATAAACAGTATTCATATTTAAACACAACCTTCCCAACATGACAAGTCATTTGCTCAGAGAGCCTACAGTACCACTGGGGAGATAAAGTGCATTTATGAATAAATACAAGATATAAAGCATAAGGTATCTAAGAGAGAAAAAAGAACACAAAAGGGAGTTTAGAGGACAGCATAATTACTTCAACTACAATGAAGAAAGAATTTCTTTTTTTTAATATGTGGCCCTTTAATATGAGTAAGATTTGACCACGGTTCATGGTTAACAGGGAGATTCCAAGAAAAGAAACAGCCAAAGCAAAGACATGTGGTCAGGAAATTATTAAGTTTGTACAAGGAACAGCAAGATCTTTCGGCAGAGAAATGGTAGAGAGCAGTGAGAAACAAAATCACCAAGGCGGGTCATATTTTCACTTATTAGAAAACACACACACATAAAGAAATGACAGATATTTTCATTGTTTTCAAATGTGATTTTTAAAGGTCTGGTAATAGAGCTAAAGCAGCTGCAACAACAAACTACACTGCTGTCAAATACCCAAAACACACACGTACAACATTTAGTATTATATTCTTTAGAGAACAGTCAAACCACAAAATATATTTTTCAATAGTTGTAAAGGGTTATGCAAACCTACAAGTGAGGAAATTTAGAGTAGTGGCTCAAATCAGTATAATTCACTGTCCTTGTCTAACCACAAGGAAAGAATTTAAAGCAAATGCATGCAAAATCCTTCACAGAATGCTAACAAAAGAATATTCAAAAATGGAATTCCAGAAGCTTGTAATTTGATGTTCTGTGTTTTACTTGTGTGATGATTATACTCAAGAATGCTATTATTATGAAACAGTAAATCAGATGTGAACTGATTCCAGTAGTCAAATGATTCTATTTATAGACTTTTACCAACATTCCACAGAAAAAGTTGCTTAAACAAGTGGCGAGAGGCAAAGTTAAAAATAAGCAAAAGTCTGATATGCAAAGAAATATCTTACTCAGAGCTTCTTTCCAATGTTCCCTTAAAATAAGTCCCATAGCCATGCTTTCATTAAAATTAATTTTTTAAAAAAGATTTAGTTTATTTATTTGGGAGAGAGTACAGACCTGTGGGTGAGTACAAGTGAGGGGAAGGGTAGAATGAGAGGTACAGAGAGAGGGAAAGAGAGAATCTCAAGCAGACTCCAAGCTGTTCATGGACCCTGACATGGGGCCCCATCTCACAACCCTGAGATCATGACCTGAGCCAAAATCAGGAGTCAGATGCTTAACCGACTGAGCCACCAGGTGCCCCACCATACTGTTTTTCCCCCAAAAGAGTTTACTTTTTATTGTCTCCTTCATTTTATTTTTTGGCCTTCCAATTAGGGTATAAAGATTAGGGCAATGAGCATGACTGGTAACAAACACAATAAGAGAACTAAATAGGAATCATCTAAAGATTTAGAACAATGATATCATTTTGGCCTGATATATCCCTTTGCCTATTTAAGTATATATATAGAAATTGTAGTCCTCCTATTCCATATGTTCTATTAAAGTGCTTGTCAAAAATTTATGCAGTGGCCACTGTTCCAAACTCCAAAAAATTTGATGAAGTCACTCTTAATACACAATTCTCAAAAATTCAGTTTGTGTGTATATACAAACATATATAGTGTTAAATAAATCATCTGGTATAACAATGCATAAAAAAAATCGGTTCTGAATGTTTGAACTTTTACTTGATTAGTAAAACTTTGTGATAAATTATTTAAGATTCACTGGGAATTATAGGCTATGCTACAGATCGATTCCCAATTCAAAATTTGTTGATTCCTCATAAATTGTTACTACTGGTTTAAAACTTCAGTTTCTCTGACATGGATCAGAATAAAATAGCAATCCTATTTTGAAAAAAAAAGTGTAAATACTTGGAATTGAGACATCTATTTCTCTCTCTCAAATAAATCTTTAAAAATTAAAGAGAGAGAGAGAGAGGAAGTATAGTATAATGATTAGGATTTCAGACAGATGCCAGCATCCCTGGGTTAATATCCTAGGTTTGGGGGCACCTGGGTGGCTCAGTGGGTTAAGCCGCTGCCTTCAGCTCAGGTCATGATCTCAGGGTCCTGGGATCGAGTCCCGCGTCGGGCTCTCTGCTCAGCAGGGAGCCTGCTTCCTCCTCTCTCTCTGCCTGCCTCTCTGCCTACTTGTGATCTCTCTCTGTCAAATAAATAAATAAAATCTTAAAAAAAATTAAAAAAAAATACCCTAGGTTTGACTTTTATAGCTTATACTGTGATCTTAAATAAGTTACCTAGCCTCTCTTTGCCTCGACTTCCTCATCTGAATAGGTAAGGTTGTTGTGAGGATTCATGGAAAAAGCCCTTGGAACTGTTCCTGGCACACAGTAAGTACAATACAAAAGTAGTGGCTATTACGCTTTCTTTGGCAGCGCACAGACAACAGTGGTTGCTATTACTATTTAATGTCTTTTCTTTGAAGATACCACATGTAGACAGTACATGTAAGAAAACTCACTGTATTTAAGTTCATCCTCAATCTCCTACTTAGCTCCCCACCCCACATGGAATGGAACATAAGGAGCATACAATATATAACAGGTGCTGTAAATTTCAGAAGAATAGATCAAATTAGATTTTTAGGAATTTTTGACATCTACTATCTAGAAGTCATATTAGAAATACGGATAATTTAAAGTATTAAGTATCCTAAAATATTATTTTTTTCTTTAATTCCTTGGGGGAATGTACCTTCTATAAGTGTTCTATTTATTATATTGTATTCCTAGTTAACAATGTTACCAAATTTATAAAAACTAGTTTATAATTTTATGATAATCCAGTTTGTACTTACTAAAAATTCATGTGAAATTGGTGTTTTACTGTACCTAATGATTGTGTTTAGGTATGACATAAATTATTAGATGAAGATGTTTATCTGGGATGTACACATATCAACTATGTTATCAACATACAGTTTTAAAAATTTTTATTTGTAATAGAAGTGATAGCATGCTGATAAAATGAAATTATGCAGACATGCCCTCCAAATTGATATATTTTATGAGCTTTTCTTGACTACATAGGAAGAAAAGGCATTTTTTTTTCTTCATGATGACATTTATTCACACTAATATACACATTCTTTTTCTTTTTTGCTTTTAAACACTAAACACATGCAAGCCACCTATCCAAACCACAGCCACTGGAATCTTGTTATGGCATCTAATCAATTAGGCTTCTAGTAGTTTTGTTTTGTTTATGTACTTGCAAGATTCTTGAGGTAATCCCAAACTGTGCATCTTGTAAACAGAATACCAAAGAGATCTGAGCTTTAAAAAGAGGTGTATAGGCAATCTATATTAGTAAAACTGAATTGGTTATGATTATTAAAAGCAATAGAGCTTATACGGCTAGATAATATGGATACAGAAGGAACCATGTCCCTATGAATTTGCTCTCTACTTCAGAAAACTTTCTTGGCCACCCAATCCAAAAAGCATGAAAGAAACAGCAGCAGTTCCTTTCACATCTTCTTTCATTCGTATCATATTCTGAGGAAGTTGTGTACTTTATTCTCTTCATATATTAAGTTCCTCCCCTTTCTTTGCACCCATCAATAAAAACTGCACACCTAAAAATCATACACAAAAATACTGAACAAAATGCTTTTGTAACTCTGCTTTCATACATTTCTTCTAGAATGGAAGTGTTTTAAGGATATTAACTATGAAATTTTTTTAAAAGATTTTATTTATTTATTTGTCAGAGAAAGAGATCAAGAGAGTGAGCACAAGCAGGGAGAACAGCAAGCAGAGGCAGAAGCAGGCATCCTGCTGAGCAAGGAGCCCAATGTGGGACTTGCTTCCAGCACCATGGTATCAGGACATGAGCTGATGGCAGACGCTTAACTGACTGAGCCACCCAGGCGTCCCTGAACTTGTTTATTTATTTATTTGTTTGTTGTTTATTTATTTATTTTAATATTTTATTTCTTTATTTGACAGAGAGAGAGAGATCACAAGTAGGCAGAGAAGCAGGCAGAGAGAGAGGAGGAAGCAGGCTCCCTGCCAAGCAGAGAGCCCGATGTGGGGCTTGATCCCAGGACCCTGCAATTATGACCTGAGCCAAAGGCAGAAGCTTATTAATCCACTGAGTCACCCAGGTGCCCCATCCCTGAATTTCTTAAAGATCAGGTACAAAGCAATTACAATGACGTAATTGCAGTATTTGAAAAAAATGAATTTGTTTACAATTCCAACTCTTTACCACAGGTTCACAGTCTTTTAAAGGTGTCCTTCTGCCTTGCTCTGCTGTGACAATAATTTGTCAATTTACATTTTGCCAGTCACAAAAAAAGGTTATTTTGGAGCTTCATTATGAAGGAAAACAAAGTTTTCTTCCAATACCAGGTAGTTTAAATTATTCACTGAGAGATTATATTTTATTCTACTCTTGAATCTTTATTATTATCCGTTATTCCAAGTATAAGTCAAAAGAAGTGTCCGCTTAGTTAATCAGAATATTGAAACAAACTTTAAATTTACAAAGGATCTGCCTTAGATTGAGAAAACACAAGCCTCCTGTCTCCTAGTGTCCTAAGTCTCAGAATTTTGGTGTGAATTTTGGAGACAGGGCACAGGATTTTCTAAAAGCTTCCTGGAGATTCAGATACCTATACCAGTTGAGCTGACACATATATAAGAACTATTACCCTTAAGAGGGTCAATAAAATGGCATCATAACTCAATTAAGTTGCTTCTTGACCTTGTACTTGTTTCATTTCTATGTCAATTAATGGACTGTAAGAAGATCAGGAGATGGAGAGTATGTACGAGTTTATATTCTCCCCTAATGTTTAATTATTTTTTCAGTTTATAAAGCCACAAAAGAAGCATTTTTCAAGAGATATGGCAAACGAGAGTGTTTTATTCAAATTATAATAAAGTCATTTTGTATAGAAAAGCAGAATGCCTGTCAGAAATAATTTTAGACTAGAAGTAAGACCTAGATAGTTCTTCTCTATTTATAAGGAAGGAGCTGGATAAATGGCACCAAACTGAAGATCCCACTGTGCATTTAGAAATAAGTTGCTTTACTCACCTAATCAAATGATCTTCATTTGTTTTTTTTCTTTCTTATCCCCAAAGTAAAGAAAACTACAAATGAACTTCCTATGCATTTTGCTTTTTAAAAAAATATATATTTTTATTAATATATAATGTATTATTTGCCCCAGGGGTACAGGTCTGTGAATCATCAGCTTACATATTTCATAGCACTCATCATAGCACATACCCTCCCCAAAAGCCATAACCCTACCACCCTATCCCATCCCCTCCCACCCGCCAGCAACCTTCAGTTTGTTTTGAGAGTTAATTAAGAGTCTCTTATGGTTTGTCTCCCTCCTGATTCCATCTTGTTTCATATTTTCCTTGCATTTTGCTTCTTTGCCCCTTTCTATAAATCCAGGGAATACTGTATCTCTTCAGGCCTTGCAGCGAGCACCTCTGATCTCCTACCTTGTCTGATATATGCATGTATCCTTACATATACAACTTGTATTTAACCCACTGAGCCACCCAGGCACCCCTTACAACTTGTATTTAGAAAAGACACTAGGACTAACAACAAATTTTATTTCCTGAAGTAGACTCCAAATGTCGAGAACAAAACTATTTCCCATATATGAAATCTTTTACGCTGCAGACTTCTGAAAGACAAATTTGTTTGAAAGTGGTTGAAAAATTTGAAAGTTGGCTGAAAATATGCCAATCATAGCTTATTGAACCAACCCATTCAAGTAGTTGTGACAATGCTCATCTTGAATGGTAAAGTCCATTTCAAAACTTGGTTATATTTTGGAACCCAGTGCCAAACTTCTTAAATCATTGGCATTTTTTTTTTTTTAAGATTTTATTATTTGACAGAGAGACAGCGAGAGAGGGAACACAAGCAGGGGGAGTGGGAAAGGGGGAAGCAGGCTCCCATGGAGAAAGGACCTGGATGAGAGTCTTGATCCCAGGACCCTCAGATCATGACCTGAGCCGAAGGTAGATGCTTAACAACTGAGCAGCCCAGGCGCCCCTTTCAAAGGCATTTCTACTGCTTCCCAGCACCTTCCTGACAGCCTCTGTAGATTATGCAGTGGCTGCATTACATTTTGCCAGGCAAATTAAACTATAACCAAGGTAATCAGCAACGGAAATAAATTTTAAATTAAAGGCATTTTTATAAAACAACAAGTTTTATTTTTTCTCCCTCCAACACATTTTCAAGTACCTAAAAAAACCATCTTTTCCCATACTGCTATCTGAATAACACTGGGGGAAAAAGATTACAAATTTTCAAGAACGAACTCAGCAACTTCTCTTTACTTTCAAGGACCTGGAATTTATACAATAGCTGAAAAACATAAATATTAAGGATGACTGGCATTTATTTCATTTTTAAAGAATTGAATGAAAAAGTTAATGAAGATTAGTTTATATTTTCAATTTCTAGAAAAAGGAAGTACAGAGAGAAACTTTTTTTGCCAGAGAGAAACTGACTTTAATTATGACAACATGATTCCACATAACCATGGTCTGAAGCTATTTATGAAAAATATTTTTGTGATTACTAATGCTATTCTGTGCTGCTCTTCAGATACTCCATCTTATTTACATTTTCAAGAATTTGTCCTTCTGAAGAGAAATGGGAGAAGGAGGCTTGTTTGAATGGCAAACGAATCCACTGTCCAAAAAGAAATATTAGGACACATTTCTTGTAAAAATGTAAAACATGACTGATACACATCACCGAAAAGGTAACAATCTTAACTGGTTACTAAATGATGGAAGGCATAAAGCTCCCTTTTAATTTCTGTATTTGAGAATATAGAGAAGTAATCATAAAATGTTTTCTTTAAAAAGCTTGGTCATATAATGTGGATGAATCTCAGAATGTTGAGTAAAAGAATTCAGACACAAAACAGTTTACATTGTATGAATCTATTTATATGACTTTAAAATCAAGCAAAATTTATCTATGTAACAGGTCACAATAGTGATTATTCTTGGTAGTCAAGTATTAATTAGGAAAAGAAAGAAACGCACATATATATCGCCAAATAGTATACAACAAAGGAGATAGGACTATGCCAATGGGGGAAGACAGTCTCTTCAACAAATGGTGTTGGGAAAACTGGACAGCTACATGCAGAAGAATGAAGGTGGACCACCTTCTCACACCACACACAAAAATAAACTCAAAATGGATTAAAGACCTAAGTGTGAGACCTGAAACCATAAAACTCGTAGAAGAGATCATAGGGAATAATTTCTTTGACATAAGCTATAGCAGCGTTTTTCTAGTTATGTCTCCTCAGGAAAGGAAAACAAAAACCAAAAATAAACTACTGGGATTGCATCAACATAAAAAGCTTTTGGGGTGCGTATGTGGCTCAGTCAGTTAAATGTCTGTCTTTGGCTCAGGTCGTTATTCTTGAGTCCCCGTATCAAGCCAGAAAGCTGCTGGGCTCCCTGCTCCTCTCTCTGACCCCTCCCTCCTTGTGCTCTCCCTCTCTGACTCTCTCTCAAATAAAAAAATGAAATCTTTAAAAAACAAAAACAAATAAAAAGCTTTTGCACAGCGAAGGAAACCATCAACAAATAAAAAGACAACCTTCTGAACAGAAGATATTTGCAAATGATACAGCCAATAACAGATTAAGATCCAAAATATGAAAACAAGTTACACAACTCACCACCAAAAACAAACAATCTGATTAAAAAATGGACAGCGCTGGATGCCTGAGATGTTCAGTTGGTTAAGCATCTGCCTTCGGCTTAGGTCATGCTCCTTCCTCTACCTGCCACCCACCCTGCTTATGCTCTTTCTCTCTGATAAATAAATAAATAACATCTTTAAAAATAAAAAATGAATAAAAAATAAAAATAAGAAATGGAGAGAGGACCTGAAAAGACCTCTTACCAAAGACGTACAGATGGCCAAAGACACATGAAAAGATGTTCAACATCACTAATCATCAGGGAAATGCAAATCAAAACTACAACCAGATATCATCTTATACCTATCAGAATGGCTAAAATCAAAAAGACAAGAAATAAGTGTTGGTGAGGATATGGAGAAAAAAAAGGGAAAACTGTGCATTATTGGTAGGAATGTAAACTGGTGCAGCCACTGTGAAAAACAGTGTGGAGTTTCCTCAAAAAAAATTAAAAACAGAAATATATGATCCAGTAATAACACTACTGGGTATTTACCCAAATAAAACAAAACAAAAAAATTCAAAAAAGATACATGCAGCTCTATGTTTATTACAGCATTATTTACAATAACCAAGATATGGAAGTAACCTAAGTGTCCATTGACAGACAAATGGATAAGGAAGATGTGGTAAACACACACACACACACACACACACACACACACACACACAAATACACACACACAGAGGAATATTACAAGTCACAAAAAAGGATGAGATCTAGCAATTTGTGATAACATGAATGGACCTAGAGGGTATTATGCTAAGTCAGTCCGAAAGAGAAGGACAGATACTGTAAGATTTTACTCATATGTGGAATTTAAAAAAACAAGTAAATAAATAATCAAGAAGCAGAATCATATCTATACACACAGAGAACAAACCAATGGCTGCCAAAAAGGGAGGGGGTGGAGGGTAAGAAAAACGAGTGAAGGGAAGTGGGAGATACAGGCTTCCAGTTATGGAATGAATAAGTTATGGGAATAAAAGGCACAGCATAGGTAATACAGTTAATAATATTGTAGGGGCACTTATGTGGCTTAGTTGGTTAAACGTGGAAGTCTTGGTTTCGGCTCAGATCATGATTTTAGGATTATGAGATTGAGCTCTATGTTGGGTGTGGAGCCAGCTTGAGAGTCTCTCTCTCTCCCTCACTCTCTGCCCCTCCCCCACACTCAAAGGCTCTCTTCCCCCGCCCCAAATTAATAAATATTGTAAGAGGGTTGTATGGCAAAAGATGGTAGCTACATTTGTGCTGAGCACAGCATAACATATACAGAAGTTGAATCGCTGTGTTGTATACCTGAAACTATGTAACACTGTGTCTCAGCTATAATCAAAGAAGGAGGAGGCAGAGGAGGAGGAAGAAGGAGAACCGAAAGGAAGGAGTGTGAGGGAGACCTCCCAGGTTCTGTATCTTGATCTGGGTGGTAGTTATATGGGTGTGTGCTTTCATATAATTCATCAGGCTGTACAATTAACAATAATGCTCTTTATTAAGTAGGTGAGGTGGATTAAGAAGTACAAACTTCCAGTTATTAAAAAGAAAAAAAGCACAACACTCCTTACTACATATATGATACCTCAATATTTAAAAAAAAAAAAATCCTTAACTATGAAATTCAAACAATACTTATTGTGAGTAAAATTCTTTTTATCAGCCTAGGATGAGGCTAGAAAGAATGACCTGTAGCAACTTTCCTGTGTAAATATATGACTCTTGGGGAGCCTGGTGGCTCAGTCAGTTGAATATCTGCCTTTGACTCAGGTCATGATCCCAGGGTCCTAGGATTTAGCCCCATGTTGGGCTCCCTGCTCAGTGGGGGAGCCTGCTTCACCCTCTCTCTCTGTTTGTGCTCTATCACATGCCCTCTTTGTCAAACAAATTTTTAAAAAATGTATGACTCTTTAAATTTGTAAAATGGTCTGTCACATCTTGAGCCAAAAAATTTTCAAATCAAAACAGTGTATTCACTGTGTATTTATGAGGGGAGGTGTGGTTTACTAGAAGTGCTTCATACACTTGTGAAGCAACTGACATTATTCATTTTAAGAATGCTAGATACTAATTTCATGTTTTATGGTTTGTTTCCAGGGAGAAAAATGGGGTAATGTTGTCTGGTTCAAACACACTTAACTTGAAGGACCTGTTCATTGTGGCTTTATAAAGACAGGGCAAGATATGGCTTGTCAAAGACAACTGATACACCCTGTTAATCAAGAAAATTATGATTGTAGATAATTAGGAATGTAATATGAAGAGACTAGTTAGGATTTGGTCTTTTAAAAGCTGCATAGACTGTACCAAGATTTACTCAAAAGATTTAAATCCATAAAAACTTTCTATATTTACTACAAAGGCTTATAAAACAAACCAACCAAGAAATCAGTTTGAAGTTCAATGCTTTGTCTCTCTTCTCAAGGTTGAGTTATTTATTCTCCATTGTTTCTACCAGATTGGAAGCTGCACATTTCTCTCTCTCTCTCTCTCTTTTTTTTAAAAGATTTTATTTATTTGACAGAGAGAGAGATCACAAGTAGGCAGAGAGGCAGGCAGAGAGAGAGGGGGAAGCAGGCTCCCTGCTGAGCAGAAAGCCAGATGAGGGCTCCATCTTAGGACCCTGAGATCATGATCTGGGCCGAAGGCAGAGGCCTAACCCACTGAACCACCCAGGCATGCCTGCACATTTCTCTCTTTTTGTTTTCTGATTATCTCACAAATTTTGAGGATATTACTATGCAAGCTCTAAAGTCAATAAACCTATCATTCCCATAAGTCAAACCTTTAAGCTGTTTTAACTCCTATCATTTACCTAAATATTATTATCTGTAAACTTAAATTTGACATCATCTTTCTTGATGTTTAATATAGACAATGCTTATTTAGATTTGCCATCAAGTTAGCTAATTGTTGTGCTTATCATTCCTTTTTTTTTTTTTTTTAAAGATTTTATTTATTTATTTGACAGAGAGAGATCACAAGTAGGCAGAGAGGCAGGCAGAGAGAGAGAGAGATGGGGAAGCAGGCTCCCTGCCGAGCAGAGAGCCTGACGCGGGACTCGATCCCAGGACCCCGAGATCACGACCCGAGCGGAAGGCAGTGGCTTAACCCAGTGAGCCTTTGTTAAGCCTTCTTCTTCCTTTTGGGTTAAATTTCCTTCTTCTGGAAATACATTTTTTAGTAGCTTCTTCAATGATGTTTCATTGATGGTAAATATTCACTTTTTCATGAAAATGCTTTTGTTTTGCTGGTTTAAGAGGACATTAAATTCTATTTGCACATTCTGGTACAGTAGCGATTAGCCACATACAGCTTTTAAGAACTGGAAATGTGCCGAACATAAGTGAGAAACTGAATTTCACATATATTTTAAATTTTAAAATGAAAGTGCACCTGTATCGCTCAGTTGGTTAAGTGACTTCTTGATCTCAGGGTCATGTGTTGAAGCCCTGTGTTGGACTCCATGCTGGTCATGGAGTCTACTTAAAAAAATGAATAAATTTAAGAATGAATATTTAATCAGTTTTTGGGAAACTGCTTAAAAGTATGCTTGGAACAGCTTGAGTATGTAAATATACTTTTTCATCAATACATTTCATAAGACCTAAATATTCTTGATGAAATTTAGAGTATATTGAGATGGGTTATGAATATAAAATAATTTTAAATTAGTATAAATAAGTGTACATCTTATTAATATTTTTTAATACTGACTTCATATTAGAATATTTTAATAGATTAAATACAGTAAAATTAACTTCATCTATTTCTTTTTAAACCTTTTTAAAAATGGCTCCTAGGGAAATGGGAACCCTCCTACACTATTGGTGGGAATGCAAGCTGGTGCAACCACTCTGGAAAACAGCATGGAGGTTCCTCAAAAAGTTGAAAATAGAGCTACTTTATGACCCAGCAATTGCACTACTGGGTATTTATCCTAAAGATACAAATGTAGTGATCCAAAGGGGCACGTGCACCCGAATATGTATAGCAGCAATGTCCACAATATCCAAACTAAGGAAAGAACCTAGAGGTCCATCAACAGATGAATGGATAAAGAAGATGTGGTATAGATACACAATGGAATACGATGCAGCCATCAAAAGAAATGAAATCTTACCATTTGCGACAATGTGGATGGAACTAGAGGGTATTATGCTTAGCAAAATAAGTCAATCAGAGAAAGACAATTATCAAATGACCTCCCTGATATGAGGAAGTTGAGAGCCAATGTAGGGGGTTTCGGGGTAAGAAAAGAATAAATGAAACAAGATGGGATCAGGAGGGAGACAAACCATAAAAGACTCTTAATCTCACAAAACAAACTGAGAGTTGCTGGGGGAAGGGGGGTAGGGAGATGGTGGTGGGGTTATGGACATTGGGAAAGGTATGTGCTATGAACTGTGCAAACCTGGTGATTCACAGACCTGTACCCCTGGGACTAATACATTATATGTTAATAAAAAATAAAAAATTTTAAAAAATAGCTCCTAGATAATTTTAAATTATATCCATGATGCATATTATATTTCCATTAGACAGTGTTGTTTTAGGTTATTCTTTAATAATTTTTCTTCTTTTATTATTTTAAAAATAATTACAACATATTCTCATAGCAGTTTTAAGGTAATATTTTACCAAATTCTGATTCTATTGTTGCTGTTATGAAATCCACAATTAGTCTAAGTGTTTTTTCATTGTAACTAATCCATGTTTTCTTTTCTGATGGCTTTAAAAAACTTCCCTTTGTCTATTGTGTTCTGTATGTCCAAGCCCATGAATCTAGGTATGGATAGATATCTATTTCTTTTGACTGTGACTTAAGCTTCTGGAATATGAAGTTGTTATGTATTTAATCAATTCTGAAAAATCTTTATTATTATATTTTCATTTATTGTTTTATTTCTCATTCTCTCTAGTTTTCTTTTTTGGAACTCCTGTTAGGGATATGTTGGACCTTCTCATTCAATCTTCCATGAACCTTAACTCCCTTATATTTTAATTTTTTTTAATTTTTAATTTTTTTTAGATTTTATTTATTTATTTGACAGACAGAGATCACAAGCAGGCAGAGAGGCAGGCAGAGAGAGAGGAGGAAGAAGGCTCCCCAACGAGCAGAGAGCCCGATGCGGGGCTTGATCCCAGAACACTGGGATCATGAACTGAGCCGAAGGCAGAGGCTAAACCCACTGAGACACCCAGGAGCCCCGACTCCCTTATATTTTTAATATCTAAGTGAACTCCTCAGTTTTCTGTACAGTTTACTAATTTTCTCTATAAAAAGAAAAGGGAATCTGTGTAAACTGTTTTTAAAGATCTCCTACGAGGTTATAAGCTTAGGAACTATATATTTAATTTCTAGATGTTTTAATTTTTTTTAATCCTGCCTATATTAATTTGCTAAGGTTACCACTACAAGTATCAGAGCCAGAGTAACTTCAATAATAGAATTTTCTCACAATTCTGGAATCTAGAAATATATGAGCATGGTGCCAGTAGGCCTGGTTTCTGTTATGGCCTCTGTCTTTGGCTTGTCAGTGGCCATCTTCTCCTTGTGTCCTCACATAGTCTTTGCTCTGTGTGTGTCTGTCCTAATTTTTTATTATTAAAACATCAGTCATATTGGATTAGAGCCCTCTCAAAAAACCTCATTTTAACTTAAGTTAGCTCTTTAAAGACCCACCTCCAAATACAGTCATATCATGAGCTATCAGGAGTTAGGATTTCAATATAGGACTCTTGAAAGAGCAAAATACAGCCTGTAACCCTGCCTGTTTTTAAAATTTTCAGTATCTTGAACTGCCCCCCCATATTTCTATCACTTTAATATATTATACTTTATATACTGTTTATATATACTAATTAGATGATTCCATTATAAAAATTTGATGATATTAATTTTTAAAGGTGGGGAATCTGCCTTTGGCTTGGGTCGTGATCTAAGGGTCCTAGATTTGGGTCCCACACTGGGTTCCCTGCTTAGCAGGGAGTCTGCTTCTCCCTCTGACCTCTCCTTCTGCCCCTCCCCCTGTTTGTGCTCTCACTCTTTTTCAAATAATTAAAATCTTAAAAAAAAAAAAAAGTAAGAGCTTCAAAACAAACAGAAATCCCCACAGTTTCAAATTAAGAAAAAAGGCTAAGTTCTAAATTTAAAAACAAATTTTCAAAAACATTTGATATATTTTTAAAGTAGCCATATTAAAGCATAATACGACACATAACTACATATACTCAAAGAGTACAATTTGATGTTCTGACACTTGAATGCACTTGTGAAACTATTATCACTATCAAGATAATAAACATATCCACCACCTCACAAAAGTTTTCTAACACACTTTGTAATCCCTGCATTCTATCCTTTCTTCAACTTCTCATCCCCAAGCAACCACTAATCTGCTTTATTACTATAGTGTAGTTTGCATATTTTAGGGTTTTAGATTAGAATCATACCGTATGGGTTTTTTTTTTTTTTGTCTGACTTCCTTCATTATTTTGAAATTAACCCACATTGCTCCATGTATCAAAAGTTTACCTCTTTTTTCCTCAAAAAGTTGAGAATAGAGCTACCCTATGACCCAGCAATTGCACTTCTGGGTATGTACCCTAAAGATACAAATGTAGTGATCCGAAGGGGCACGTGCACCCGAATATGTATAGCAGCAATGTCCACAATAGCCAAACTAAGGAAAGAACCTAGAGGTCCATCAACAGATGAATGGATAAAGAAGATGTGGTATATATATACACAATGGAATACTATGCAGCCATCGAAAGAAATGAAATCTTGCCATTTGCAATGACGTGGATGGAACTAGAGGGTATTATGCTAAGTGAAATAAGTCAATCGGAGAAAGACAATTATCATATGATCTCCCTGAAATGAGGAAGTTGAGAGGCAACATGGGGGTTTTTAGGGGTAGGAAGGGAATAAATGAAACAAGATGGGATCGGGAGGGAGATAAAACATAAGAGATTCTTAATCTCACAAAACAAACTGAGGGTTGCTGGGGTGGAGGGGGAGAAGGTGGTTGGGTTAAGGACATTGGGGAGGGTATGTGATATGGTGAGTGCTGGGAATTGTGTAAACCTGGCGATTCACAGACCTGTACTCCTGGGGCTAATAATACATTATATGTTAATAAAAAAAATTTTTAGCCCTTTTTATTGCTGTGTATTGTTTCATTATATAGACATACTACAATTTGTTTATCCATTCACCTGTTGAAGGACATTTGGTTTGCTTCCAGGTTTTGCCTACTGCAAATAAAGGTAAGATGAGTATCTACATACAGGGCTTTGTATGGACATAGGTTTTAATTTCTTTTGGTTAAGTATTTATAAGTGTATGATAAGTGTGTATTTAACTTTTCAAGAAACTTATAAAACAGTTTCTAAAATGTGAAACTGGATCATTTTATATCCCCAGCAGTATATATATTCTAATAGATGTGAAATAATATCTTTGTGGCTTTAATCTTACATCTTCTTGATGACTAATGATATTGAGATTTTGTATTTATTTCCCTGAAGTCTAATAATTTCAAGTTATTTGAAACCAGAAATTTGCATATACTCTTTGGAAAGCTAACTCTTCAAATCTTCTGCCTATTTGGGGGGTTTGCTTGCTTCTTACTATTAAATTTTGAGAATTCTTTATATATTCTGGATACAAGCCTTTTATCAGTTACATCATTTACAAATATTTCCTCCCAGTTTGTGACTTCTCCTGTCATTCTCTTAATAATGTGTTAAGAAGATCTCAGGGTTGGGGGGAGGGGAAGAAGATCTCAGGGTCCTAAGATTGAACACCCTGGGCTCTGTGCTGAGTGTGGAGTCTGCTAATGATTCTCTTCTCCCTTTCCTTCTGCCGCCTCCCTCATACTCATGCTCTCTCTCTCACACACACAATTTTTTTTTTTTTTGCCTCTATGTTCATGGTTATATTGGTCTATAGTTTTATTTTCTTTAATATTGTTGTCTGATTTTTTTAAAAAATTTTATTTATTTATTTGACAGAGAGATCCCAAGTAGGCAGAGAGGCAGACAGAGAGAGAGGGAAGCAGGCTCCCCACTGAGCAGAGATTCCCGATGTGGGGCTCGATCCCAGGATCCTGAGATCATGACGTGAGCCGAAGGCAGAGGCTTAATCCACTAAGCCACCCAGGTGCCCATTGTTGTCCGATTTTGAGATTTATGTTGACCTCACAGAATTAGTTGGGAAGTATTTGCTTCTCTTCAATTTTCTTCAAGTGTTTGATATAGAATTTGTTATTATTTCTTCCATAAATTTTTAGAATTCTCTAGTGAAGCAATGTGGGCTTGGGATTTTCTTTGTGGAATATTTACAAATATACATTCATTCACCTTCATAGATATAGGGCAATTCAGGTTGTCTACTCATTCTTGAATGAACTTTGGTTGTTTCCGTCTTTTAAGGTGTCCGTTTCAATTTCAACACTGAATTTCAATTTCCATTTCAATTTTTTCAACATCTTTGGTCCTAACTTTCCCTTATTATTCCTTTAATATCTGTAGAATCTGAAGTGATGCCACTTTGGTCCCCCGATGTTACTTCTCTAAACATCCTGAACATCCTATAACATCCTCTAAACATCCTAAAAAGGCAATCAATTTTTAAACTTTATTGTCATGTATAATGAAGTAATCTTATGGCTCTAAATAGGTATTGTTCATAATGACTTATTTTAGGATAGTTATATTAGCTTTGTTCTGCCAACATTAATTCTTATAAGTCATTTAAACCAGGCCATGTTTCCTTATCTCTAAAAATGATTAGGTGAAATGCATTAAGAGAGAGAGAGAAAGAGATCCCAGGACCCTGGGACCATGATCTGAGCTGAAGGCAGAGGCTTAACCCATGAGCCACATAGGTGCCCAAGAAACTCATTTAAATATGGTATTTTTCAATAAGGTCATGCTTCGATTATCATTATTCTATGAATAACAACCACAATAATTTTGTTTTTTTAAAAAAAAGCCAAAAACCTTAAATTTCTGGGAGGCTCAAAAAGATGAAAAAACATCTTCTTAATTTGTGTTCAGTAATCTCCCAGTGGAAATGTTTATTTCCAGCCTTGTATTCATAGGAGCTCATACTTGAACCTATATACTGAAAAAGACACAGGAGCCATGTGCAAGTTCAAGATAGAGAAGAAATACACCCATCAGAAGCAAAACGCAGGTTTATATCATAGGCACAAAAAGACAAAACCAAAGGGCACCTGGGTGGCTCGGTGGGTTAAAGCCTCTGCCTTCGGCTCAGGTCATGATCCCGGGGTTCTGGGATCAAGCCCCACATCGGGCTCTCTGCTCAACAGGAAGCCTGTTTCCGCCTCTCTCTCTGCTTGTTTCTCTGCCTACTTGTAATCTCTCTCTCTGTTAAATAAATAAATAAAATCTTAAAAAAAAAAAAAAAGACAAAACCAAGAGAAGAAAATGCATTTTAGAAAAACAAACTTCTTAGAGACCACTGTATTTTACTTGCTTTTCCACCGCTAACATTTCTACTGTTATTCATAAGGGGGTGTACTAGAAAACCAAGACCAACACCATTCCTTCACAAACTAAGCAAAGTAATAATTTTTTAATTTCAGTTTGTTATAATAGTCAGGAGAAGTACTTGGGCCAAAAAGACACCGTGTTATCAAACAAAGAAATGAAAATCTAAGAGATTTCAGGTAAAAAAAAAAAAATCAAATAAGCATAAATTCCCTCCAAATAAATACAAATTTCCAATTGGCAATTATAGTAGTTGCTAATTTCTAGATGGCCAAAGAAGCCAAATTCAATTTCTCTGTATTACTGTTGTTTCCTTGTGAATTGGACTCAAGGCTTTACGGTATCCAGCTCCCACTGGACAGTGTTTAAGACCTAAATGCCTCACAATTTATTTTATAACATAACCAGTCTCTCCATTGTAATGTGCCAATATGCTGTGCAGTAATTTTATCTCAATGACAAGTACTTTACATTCAGACATTCAATCTCTATTAACATTATAAAATTTGAAAGAAGAAAACCCCCAGGTATTTGCAGTGTGCCAGATACTCTGTATGAGTCATGGCCAGGGAAGTGATCCTGCCATTAGTACAACAAAAAGAGGTATTATCTCTCCCTCCTTTGAACATCTCTAGTACTTACTGCCCCAATCATTTACTTGGCACAGTAAATTCTACACATGCATCCTGTCTGATCTGAGTGAAACTTTAAGGCCAATGTTGTCATCCTCTACTTGGGATCTTCCACACAAAACCTCACAGCCAACAGCTGTTTCTTAAATATTAAACTGACTATTAGCTAAGGAATGCCACCAACATATCCTTCCTTCAACAACATCTTTGGAGCACGGTTAATGCTCTATATTCTGGAATACCCATACTTCTTAATTGTCTGACAATTAAAATCAAAATGAAGCAAAGACAAGGTCTACTTAAAATAGCTAGATTTAAGTAAGTGGCATTATATAAAATGAATACATTTTCTTTAGAGTAATCCTAACTCTAATCAAAGATTCTTACACACCTTGTTTATAGCAGAATTGGGAGGGCCCTAACACTGTTTCAAATTCCTATCCTTGGATTAGAATACAAAAGCAACTATGACAAAGCTTTATCACCTGTCTCCAAACATTCTTCCTCTCTGCTCTAGACCTTCTTATACTCAATGAGTGGTCACCCCTACACCTTCCAAAAGGTTCCCATGGCTCTTCGTCTTCAGCAATTCCCCTGCATAATGCTTCTCTCACAGGTATCAGAATATCCTTAAGGACTCAATAAACATAAATTGCTGGGCCCTACCCCTAGAGTTTTGTATTCAGTAGGTCTAGCATGGGCCTACATTATTTGTGTTTCTAACCAATTTCAGATGATGGTGATGCTACCCATCCAGACACCATACTTTGAGAAACCATTATATGCTCAAATCTTCCCCCATTTCTGTAACAATTATTGTGTCTGATTAAATTACTCAAAAAGTTTTAAAGTTTAATTCTTCTTTTAGAGGAAGCTTGGTTTCTTTATTTACTATTCTGAATAGGTGTTGGCCATGTGGTCTGAATGGTGAATACCATCTTCATGTAGAGCATTTCAGTAGAGTATTAAATGTTTCTGGACAGTGACTCCGTAACTTTTCCAGCTCCAAAATGCCACACAGTGATTTGGACCAGGTCATCATCTATATAGGGAAGCACCAAACTAGTTATTCAATCTACATTATCCCAACTTGGAGTTACAGGGATACACATATTATTGTTTCTGACAGGAATGTTTTCCCCTTCTTCTCCTCTGGTTAACGTCTCTTCTTTCAGATCTTAGCTCAGAGAAGACTTATTCAGGGAACTTTCCTTTTCTTCCCCATGACCGCGTCAAATCCTATTAGGGGTCATAGCCACTGATTCCCCTGCTTTGTAGCCCTTGTCATGGTTGCATTTTTTACATTTGCTTATATATTTTACTAATAGCAATTTTCTGCACTGGATTACAAGCTCCCATCAATGTTTTTGGTTTTGATCAGCATTGTATTTTCAGCACCTAGCACAATATGAGGGACAAAGAAGATGTTCAAATGAACGTAGAGAAGATCTGAGCTTTTTTAGTCCAAAGAAAGATAAGAAAAAGTATTCCTTTCTATACTCTGCCTCCTTATGTGTTTTTCACCTATCTGATATGCCAAAAAAAGACAAAAAGACTTACCTTTTCTGAATAATTCTTGGAGACTTTCAGCACTTTGATTTAATACAGCCCATATTTCTTCTTCCTGCAGAGGTCCACCCCGCACCTCGAGGGCCTCAGCTAGTGACACGTGCATATTACCTAAGAAGCAAAGGTAATAGATGGGGTACACATCAGCAACTTGTACTGCACTTACAGTAGTGAAGTTCCATGCTAGTGATGAGAGACTGCGGTTCCTGCCTACCTAATTTCTCAATATGGTCTTCAATCTAGGTATTACACTACAGCTCAAATTCATAGAGGATAAAGGAACTGGAGGGAAAAAACCTCAAACCACCTCCTTGCCCTAGCCCCACAGGGCCAGCTTTTTGGTCTGAACCAGAAAACAGATGATGACTATTTCATGGGAGAAAACAGAAAGTTCAAGGTACCAGGAGGCAGCAAAGTGCAGATGATTACATCAAAACAGCCAGACCGAACAGAGGCCTTTCAGATTATAGTTCTAGGCTTCATTCTATGCATCCCAGCTAAAATGAGGAGAGGAGCTCCTACAGACTCAATGTGTGGAGCTAAAATAAGATGGAACACATTTCTTCCATTCACTAACTGATTTCTCTGTCTTCGATATATATAGTATAACTATAAAATTTGCACTGAATGGACTTAAGTACTTCTAGGTCCAACTATGTTGTGACATGGGAATAATAATAATAATTAATAATAATTAGTAATAATAATGCCATTTTGGGGTTTATAATGGAGAAAAAGTCTATTCCTGTAAACGTGCTTTGTAATCTAACTCTATGGAGAATGAATTAAAAACTCAGAAGGGTGACTTTGTAGGGACATTTTTGTAGGGTCGGTTTTTCAATGGCATTCAATTAAGTGGGTGATATAATGACAATTTTTAAGGTTTTCTATGGGGAAAATAATCCTTCTTTCATTGTGAAAGGTGGAAATGCAGCTACTCAATATTATCATACATTAAGTTTCCTTCATTTCTTGAAAAGACAATTGCTCTTGATCACTAAGATTTCTAACCATCCCAACCAATTTAAGTGTAATGTGCATAATGCATATCTCTTGGTAGGCAGAAAGAGATGGGTTTGGAAAAGAAGCTAGAGGAAGTAGAAAATGTTAAATGCTTATTTTCTGTAATTATATCCTTCATAAAATTTTAAAATTAATGTATAAAAAACAGCTGTTTCAGACAAAAGCTGACTTTGTTTACTCAACTAACAAGGATAGCTAATATTTTTTAAAAATTTGTATTTATGTTACTTTAACCCAGACTGGAAAAAAGCAACTCCAGCTACAAATGAGGACAACCTTGTCCTGCCACTTTCCTTTTCAAATGTTTACCATAGTATTTTATGCATAGGATCTGCCTTGAGGAGTATGCACTTAAATGCACAATGTAGTAGTTAAAAGGGAAGATAAAAGTTATTGCTTAGAAAAAGCCAAAGGCATTTTTACTTAGCTTATACAAAAGTGATTATTTATTCAGGCACCCATCCCCCACCCCCAAAATACTCTGTCTTTTATGCACTTGATTAAATGATAGTACATTTAAAAAAAAGAAAAAGCTGCATTGCTAAGAGACATCTGAGTTATTATCTTCTGCATAAAGCACTGTATGAAATTTGAAGTTTCATACATAATAATATCAAGATATTATTAGAAATCAGATACCAACAGGATTTGTGAGATAGTCTACCCTGTAGCGAATTTCCAAAGTAAGACGTCTGAGAACAGGTTACCTTGCTCTAAAGCTTACACACAAGATAAAAAGAGTAGAGAGAAAATTGCATATGAAGAATTTCTTTGAAGATAGCTATACTGATTTTCATGCCCCCACCAAAACAGGAGGTGTATAGAAAGGTGCCTTTGTTTGACCCTACCTGGTAAACGAGGCCTCCATGGGACCCCTATGATTGCTTCCCTGATATTAGGGAGAATGCCATTGGGAGGACACCACAGACCGGTGCCTGAGGAGGGCACATGAGATTCAGAGTGAGGAAGCATGCTGTTTTGGGGATGGGGAGATGTAAATAAGCAGGTCCACACAGATGGCCAGCTTGGAGCTACCAAAATCCTACTCAGATGATGAAAATGTTACAAAATTCAGGTTGTGGTAATGGTTGCATAACTCCGTGTCTGCACTAAAAACCACTGAAGGTACATTTTAGAAGAGTAAATTTTATGATATGTCAATTATATCTCAGGAAAGTTATCTTTAAAAAAAAAACCACAAAACCCCAACCCTACTCAGAGTACCTCTTGAGTTCCCAGAGTACCTCCAGAAGGGGGAAGGTGGGGAAGGGTGGATGAACAAGAAGGAGGAGAGGGTAGGGATAGAAGGAGAAGGAAGAGGAAAAAGAATTCAGTACTGGCTCATAGGAGGAATCATTTTCTGAAATCTCACAGGAAATATAGCTCCAGTAAAGGTCTCTGAAGAACACACAAAAGTACACATAAGAGAAAGAGTCAGCCTTAAGAACTCACAAGTTCAAAAAGAGTTACAAGTCAGGTAAAAAATTGTTTGCCTCTACCTTTCTTCCTGCCCCCAGTTTAAATTCTGATGCGATCAGATAAAGCAAATTTCCAGTGGGTAAGAAGATAAGCAACAGAAAGAAAAAGTCAAGCACACTGCCTTCCACCTATAGCTAACTGTAGCAAGAAGAGGGGATTACTTTTAGCTTTGAAGGAGGACATAAATGCTGATTAATATACTAACTAGGCACTTCTAATTATGGAATTGACACTGTATTTTCAACTTGAGTGACTATAGTTATTAAGTGACTATAAGGAGAGAATGATGGACCCGAGTTTTTATTTTTAATATTCATTCATTCATTCATTTATTTATTTTAAGAGAGAGAGAGAGTGTGTGTGTGCCTCCACACGCATGCGAGGGGGAGGGGTAGAGGGAAAGGAGAGAGGGAGAATCAAGCAGGCTTCATGCCCAGTGTGGAGCCCGATGCGGGCGTTTGATCTCACCACCATGAGGTCATGACCTGAACGAAAGTCAAAGGTCAGGCACCTAACTGACTCAGACACCCAGATGCTCCAGACTGAGTTTTTTACATAGAGGCAAGAGAAAAACTTCTTTTATGAAAGGAAGGAAAGAAGGAAGAGAGGATAGAAGGAAGAAAGGGGAACAGAATAAATTGCTTATGATTATACCTTATGCATTGTAAAGAAAGTGATCTGTATCACACACACGAAGTTTTAAATCTTAAGATACAGATTTTTACTTATTTTTAAAGGAATATGTTTTTAAAATATAACTAATTCCTATAAGAAAATGAAAAAGTAAAAGTAACTTTTCAACCAACAGAATTTTTTCAGTGTTTGACTTCTCTATCTATAAAGATTACTAATTATACTTCTGTTGTTTGACTCAATCAGGCTGAATTATATTTTATTAATCCTCTTAAATTTTATTAAATTTTTTTCTATTTAGTGTAGTGGGATCTCTATGCATCTCTGGTTGGAACTTTTGGAACTCCAAAACATAGAAGGAACATTGTTTTTTCAAGCAATATTATCTAGCTACAGATAGATTGGAAATTTATAATTTATAGTTTGCTTAAAAAAAAAGGCTTAAGATTTTTAAAAACTGCATCACCCTTCTAATCGCCCAGTCTCAAAACTTAATATAAAGTTAAAGCAGCTTTCTAAAAATCAAACACTATACCTTCTAAATTGTCACCATGTTTGGCAACTGCTTACCATCATTATCTTTTTTTCTATTACTTTTATTCACCTTTACTACAGGTTTCCAGATCATTAGTTCTGAAAGACAAGACAAAGGAATAGAAGAAAGGCAAAAGTAGAAGGATGCAAAAAGAAAAAAAAGAGAAGTGGAGAAAAAGAAGCTTGAAGTCAACCAATAGATGAGGGAAACAATTTGTCATGAAAATTAATATTTTTTAAGTTTTTTTTTTTTTTTTTTTTTTTTAAAATTTGACAGAGGGAGCGAAAGCACAAGAAGGGAAAACGGTAGAGACAGAGAGAAGCAGGTTCCTGCTAAGCATGGAGCCCACTGTGAGGCTGGATCCCACAACCCTGGGATCATGACCTAAGCCGAAGGCAGACGCTTAACGCATGACCCAGGCGCCCCTGTCATGAAAATTCTTAAAAGTGTATTACTTTAGTTATTTTCTTTAGGCACAGTACCAGATAACCTAGGGTAGAGATGTATGACTAGAATTATTTTACTATCAAAGAGGTTCTGCTTTACAGTAAATTTAACCGTATTCTTCACTTTTGTTTCCTTGAATGTTGTTGGTTACTTAAATAAGTTTAAGGGAAGACTTTCAAATAAGAAAAATTAATTATATTACATAACCATAATCATTATTGTGTTTTTGATTAACACAAGTATTAACTGTCATGACCTTAAATCTGTGCCCAGTTCAACAAAGACACAAAAGGATTCTAACAGATGTTATTTTAATCCTGAGGGATTTGTGTCACTCACAAATAGGGAGCCCAGAAAAGTGATTCCAGAAAGAATGAAATAGTAAATAGATTAATTGAATCCAATCAAGTCATGTAACAACTGTCTGGGGGTGGGCAGTAGACTAATGAATGTCTAAGTTGATTCTAAGGAAATAGGGCTATAAGATTACCCTATTTTAGAACAAAACAACTATAGAATACAGCTGTGTGTGTGCCACTAGTTTTGGGCAAATATCCACTCACTGTCATGGCTAAGGACATCTTTGGTCATTAAAAAACCATGAGCTGAGAAAGCAACCTCCAAAACTATAAGTATCTTTTAACCTAAAGACTCGCAATGAAGTTAATAAAAAGTTTAAGAGAAATAAGCTCATATATTGGTATTTTTGAAAATTAAAGAACCTTTGGGGCACCTGGGTGGGTCATTTGGTCAAGTGTCCAACTCCTGATTTCGGCTCAGGTCATGATCTCAGGGTTGGGGGTTTAAGCCCTCCACGGGGCTCCCCACTGGGTAGGGTGTCTGCTTGAGATTCTCTCTCTCTCTACCCCTCCTCTTGCTCATGCATATGCTCTCTTTAAAATAAATAAATAAATCTTGGGACACCTGGGTGGCTCAGTTGGTTAAACCACTGCCTTCGGCTCAGGTAATAATCCGAGGGTCCTTGGATCAAGTCCTACATTGGGTTCCTTGCTCAGCAGGGAGCCTGTTTCTCCCTCTGCCTCTGCCTGCTGCTCCCCCTGCCTGCTTGTGCTCACTCTCTCTCTCTCTGACAAATAAACAAATAGATAAAATCTTCAAAAAAAAATCTTAAAAAATAAAATTAAAGAATCTGTATATATTTGGAATTTAGTTATTTCTAATGTTTAAGAGAACTAGGTCAGATACAATAACAGATATACTTTGTGATGCCAATTTAAATAAAGTAATTGGGAAAATGAGTGCAAACTTGTATTTTAAAATGTACAAAATGCCACTGGAACATCTAAGAGAACTTAAATCTCAGCATACTTACAAGTTTTCATTCATCAGGTTATTTAAGTACTTGGGAAAGGTTTTTTGTTTTTGTTTTGTTTTGGTCAGTCAGACAACAGAAATATCTTTTATTTTTAAAGATTTGTTTATTTTAGAAAGAGAGAGCATAAGTGGAAGAGACAGAGGAAGAGGCAGAGAGAGAATCTCAAGCCAACTCTGCAATGAGCAAATCCGACACAGGGCTCAATTTCACCATCCTGGGATCACTACTGGAGCCAAAACCAAGAGTTAGACGTTCAACCAACTGTGCCACCAAGGTGCACTTGAAATACTTTTAAAAATTTACTGTTAGTTGTATGAGTGCAGTTTAAAATATTTAAGAAAATTTAATTAATAAAGTTTGGAAAATGTGATTACAAACCAAAGAACTCCTTAAGAGTAACTATTAAAATAGTCTACAAGTATAACTAAATTGACCTTAGAAGCTTAAGAACTAGGTTTTAGAATTTCTTATTTAATAAAAATTTAAAAATTATTTTCAATAACCTTTACTGCATACCATAATACCGCAGTGGCCATTTTTAAAAAACTCTATTTTAGAAAGAGAGAAAGAGAGAGACCGCACACAAGTGGGAGGGGCAGAGTGAGACAGAAGGAGAATCTCAAGCGGACTCTTCGCTGAGCATGGAGCTGACACAGGGCTGACATGGGGCTCAATCTCACGACCCTGAGATCAGGACCTGAGCTGAAATCAAGAGTTAGATGTTCAATGAACTGCACCACCCAGGCACCCCACAGGCCGTTTTTTTTTTTTTTAAAGTTAGGAAAAAATCAATTAGGCAAAATATTCTTAGACACAGTATCAAATGGAAAAGGGGACCATCTTGCATGGTTGATGGGAATGCAAACTGGTGTAGCTGCCCTGGGGAACAGTATGGAGGTTCCTCAAAAAGTTAAAAATAGAGATATCCTATGATCCACCAATTGTACTAGTAGGTATTTACCCAAATGATACAAAAATACTGATTCTAAGGGGCACCTGCACCCCAAAATTTATAGCAGCAATGTCCACAATAGCCAAACTATGAAAAGAGCCCAGATGCCCACCTACAGATGAATGGATGAAGGAATACCGTCTGTGTACACACAAATATGCACACAGAGACACACACAGACACAGACACAGACCGACACAAATTTATGCAGCCATCAAAAAGAATGAAGGCTTGCCATTTGCAACAATGTGGCTGAAACTAAGGGGTATTATGCTGAATGAAATAAGTCAGAGTAAGACCAATACTATATGATTTCAGTCATATGTGGAATTTAAGAAATAAAACAGATGAACATAGGGGAAGGAAAGGAAAAATTAAAAAAAAAAGAAAACAGAGAAGGAGACAAACAATTATTTGAGGATGGCATTGCCCTGTAGGAAGCCTGTGGGAGTGATTATAAAGGGACATGAGAAAATGACTGGAGAGGATGTGTAGTTCATTACCTGTATTGTGATGATGATTTCAAAGATGCATAAATATTTCATAACATACCAAATTGTATACTTTAAATACGTATAGTTTATTATATACATATGTTAATTATGCATCAATAACACTGTTTAAAAGAGGAAAAACAATCTAAACTTGACAAAAGCAAGACAGCAATGCTTTTCTTTGTCTCATGAAGCTGTCTGAATTTTTTTTTTTATTGTCAGAAGAAATCAACCCCCAAGTTAGGTAACATATGCTTTTAAAAACAAAACATGCCGAGCGAAATAAGTCAACCAGAGAAAGACAATTACCCTATGATCTCCCTGATATGAGGAATTTGAGAGGTAACGTGGCCGGGGGGGGGGGTGTTGGGAGGTAGGGAAGGAAAAAATGGAATAAGCTGGGATTGGGAGGGAGAAAAGCCATAAGAGCCTCTTAATCTCACAAAATAAACTGAGGGCTGTGGTGGGGAGGGGGGTAGGGATAGGGTGATGGGTTATGGACATTGGGGAGGGTATGTGCTATGGTGAGTACTATGAAGTGTGTAAGCCTGACGATTCACAGACCCGTACCCCTGGGGCTAATAATGCATTATATATTAATAAAAAATAAAAAATATTTTAAAAAGCCATATTCCTGCAAAAAAACAAAACAAAACACTTGTTTTCTAAGAGTTAACTTCTCCCACTTAAAAAGCAAATCTATAAGACTACAAAAACAAAATCTATGGCCAAGGTCTACAATCTTTCCTCCTCAAACAGCCAAAGCATATCTAAGATGTCATGTAATTTAGACATTGGTAAAATTAGAATTTATGTTTTGATAACACAGTCTTTTAAAAAACCCATTATTCAGAAAGCAATCCCTTATTTTTCTCTCAACTTCTAATTTTGTAAGCATTTAGGCCCAAAATGATAAACACAATAATTAGAGGACACATTAAATAGTGTGAGATTATTTCTACTTTTTTACTACTGATCCAGAATGGTTGACACCAAGACAGATACAAAGTAGAAATAATAAAAGCACTATTATAATCTAGAAGACAGAAAGTGAATTTCCCTAAATAAATGAATAAATACATTACAATTTCTTTCCATTAGGGTATAGGTATAGACAGATTAAAAGAGTGGGGAAAAAACATTATTGCCTAGTATAGTCCAGAAAGATTAAGGAAGAATTGGGATTTTTTAGGAGAAAAAGAGATAAAAACCCAGTGAAGTTTTAATTGGAGGTTGCCACAGAATAGAAAACAGCATGTGTCTAAACATTTTTATTGAAGTTGGAGCAAGGCTTAATATTTGTCAACTTTTCCATTTTACTTTTCCAGCGAGAGAAGAGAAACTAAAACAAACACAAGCCTAAATTGCTTTTCTGAGCCTCTGGCTCATGTCAACCACTTATCTAAACAGAAATCATATATGCCTATTCCCTGCTTTCAAAGACAGCTTCACAAAACAAGAAAAAAAAAACTCTGGAATGCTTCACTCTCTTTATATCACTTAAACTTAGGAGAAAAGTAAAATGGGGGGTGCCTGGGTGGCTCAGTGGGTTAAGCCTCTGCCTTCGGCTTGGGTCATGGTCTCAGGGTCCTGGGATCGAGCCCCACATTGGGCCCTCCGCTCACTGGGGAGGCTGCTTTCCTTCCTCTCTCTGCCTCTCTGCCTGCCTCTCTGCCTCCTTGTGATCTCTGTCAAATAGATAAATAAAATCTAAAAAAGAAAAGAAAAGAAAAGTGAAATGGGAGGGGGAAATCCCTAATTTCACATGTTACATTTCTCCTCACCAACTGGGAAGTACCAACAAAAAGTAATGTAATGATAGAATTTCAGTTCTGAGTATTGTCTTTCTACATCACCCCTCCCCCCACCCAACTCACTTTTGATAAGATCATTGCTGCTTTTTTTTTTTTTTTTGTCAGACCATTGGAAATGCCTCCTGAAGGATCATTGCTTTAGAGCACTTACTGGCTGTCCTCAAGAAATGCAGACTTAAAATATATCAGAGGGGGCAGCCACTAAAGGAAACAAATATGCATAAAGCATGAAAGATTAAGAAAAAATTCCTATTTGTCCCTTATAGCATAATAAACAAATTAGTGTGGTAGGCAGAACTTTGAAATTGCCCTGAACATCCCTTCCATGTTATTAACAGCCTATGTAGGGGGTACATGGCAAAGACCAGGAGTGGCCTACAGGAGCAGGCAGTGTACTCCAGTGAACAACTATTAAGAAAATGGTCCTGCAATCACAAGGAACTGAATTCTAACAACCAGTGAGCATGGCATAGGATTCTGAGCCTCCAATGATACTGTAGTCCCAACTGACATTTTGATTTCAGTCTGGTTAGATCCTAAAAGGGGATCCAGTTAATTTACACCCGACTCCTGACCAACAAGAAAAATAAAATCATAAATGTGTTGCTTTAAGATGCTAAATTTTAAGCCGATAATTTTTTTTAAAGATTTTATTTATTTATTTGACAGAGAGAGATCACAAGTAGGCAGAGAGGCAGGCAGAGAGAGAGAGGAGGAAGCAGGCTCCCTGCTGAGCAGAGAGCCTGACTCAATCCCAGGACCCCGAGATCATGACCCGAGCCGAAGGCAGCAGCTTAACCCACTGAGCCACCTAGGCGCCCAAGCCGATAATTTGTTACACTAGAAAACTAATACAAATTTTGGTACCTGAACAAGGAATGCTGTATTAACAATAAAAACCCGAGCATGGCTTTGGAATTAGATATTGAACAGAAACTGTGAGAATTCTGAGATGTGTAATAGGGAAACTTGCCTTGGATAGAACGTTAATAGACATCTGGACCTTAATCTGGATGCTGCTGGTAAGGACTCAGAAGGAAATGAGGAACATGGTACAGGCATACCTCGGAGATACTGCGGGTCCAGTTTCATACCACCACAATAAAGTGAGTATTGAAACAAAGCAAGTCAAATGAAATTTTTGGTTTCCCAGGACAGATAAATTATGTTTACACTATAAACTACTAAGCATATGATAGTGTTATGTTTTTAAAAAAATCACTGTATATACCTTAACTTTAGTGCTAAAGAATGCTAAGTGCCATCTAAACTTTCAGTGAATTGTCATCTTTTTGCTGGTAGATGGTCTTGCCTTGATGTTGATGGTGCTGACTGATCAAGGTGGTGGTTGCTAAAGGCTGGGGTGGCTGTGGCAATTTCTTAAAATAAGACAACATTGAAAATGCCACATTGATGGATTCTTTCAGCATGGCACCCATAGTAGAACTTTTTTAAAAACTGGAGTCAAGCTGGGGCGCCTGGATGGCTCAGTTGGTTAAGCATCTGACTCTTGATTTCTGCTCGGGTCATGATCTTAGGGTTGTGAGCTGGAGCCCAGCGCTGGGCTAAACGTTCAGCAAGGAGACTGCTTGAGATTCTCTCTCTCTTTCTTATTGTCCCACCACACCTGCCATGCGAGCTCTCTCTCTCTTAAATAAATAAATAAATTTTTAATAATAAATAAAATAAAAACAAGTCAATCCTCTCAAACCGTGTTCCTTCTTTATCAATGAAGTTGATGTAATATTCTAGATTCTTTGCTGTCATTTTGACAATCTTCATATTATCTTCACCAGGAGTATCTCAAGAAACCACTTTCTTAGCTCATCCATAAGAAGCCACTCTTCGTCTGTTCGTTTTTTCGTGAGATTGCAGCAATTCGGTCACACCTTTCGGCTTCATTTTTCATTTTAGTTCTTTTGCTATTTCTACCATAGTTGCAGTTATTTCCTCTACTTGCACTCCTCAAATGCATCCTCCTTCCGAGGCTCAGAATCCTATACCAAAGTCAACTTCTTCCAAAAGTCCTATTAATGTTGATACAGTTACCCCTTTTCATGAACCACAAATGTTTTTAATGACATCCAGAAAGGTCAATACTTTCTGGAAGGTTTTCAATGTATTTTTCACAGGCCCATCAGAGGAATCACTGTCTATGGCAGCTATAATCCTTACAGTACGTATTTCTTAAATAGAAAGTCACAAATAGTCCTTGATTTATGGGCTGAGAATGGATGTTGTGTCAGCACGCACGAAAACAACATTAGTCTTGTACATGTCCATGAGAGCTCTGGGGTGACCAGGTGAATTGTCAATGAGCACTGATATTTTGAAAGGTATCTTTTTTTCTAAGCAAGTAGGTCTCAAGAATGGGCTTAAATATTCAGTAAACCATGTTAGAAATAGATTTGTTGTCATCTGGGCTTTGTTGTTCCATTGAGGTGCAGGCAGATTAGATTTCACATAATTTTTAAGGGTCCGAGGAATTTCAGAATGGTGGAGTATTGAAAGTCACCAGCTGCACTACCCTTAACAAGAGAGTCAGCCTGTGTTTTGAAGCTTTGAAGCCAGGCATCAACTTTTCTTCTCTAAGCCACCAAAGTCCTAGATGGCATTGTCTTCCAATAGAAGGCTATTTCATCTACATTGAAAATCTATTTTCTGATGCATTCAGTAATCATCTTAGTTAGATCTTCTGGATATCTTGCTTCAGTTTCTACATTACCACCTGCTGCTTCACTTTGACTTTTATGTTATTTTTTTTTAAAGATTTTATTTATTTGAGAGAGAGAGAATATGAGCAGGGAAAGAGGAGTACAAGGAGAGAGAAGCAGGCTCCCTGCCAAGCAGGGAGCCCCACTGGGACTCGATCCCAGGATCCTGGGATCATGAACTGAGCAGAAGGTAGACGCTTCACTGACTGAGCTACCCAAGCGCCCTTGACTTTCATGTTATAAAGATGGCTTCTTTCCTTAAACTTCATGAAATAACCTCTGCTAGCATCCATCTTCTCTTGCAGATTCCTCACCTCTCTCAGCTTTCAGAGAACTGAAGAGAATTGGGTCCATGCTCTGCATTAGGCTTTGACAAGGCATCTTGTGTGGCTGGTTTAATCTTCTGTCTTCTACCCAGGCCAATAAAATTTTCTCCATATCAGCAATAAGGCTGTTCCACTTTCTTATAATTCCTGTGTTCACTAGAGTAGCACTTATTAATTTTCCTTTTTTTTTTTTTTTGCACTTATTAATTTTCCTTCAAGAACTTTCCCTTTGCTTCTACAACTTGGTTAGCTGTTTGGCACAAGAGAACTAGCTTTTGGCCTATCGTGGCTTTTGAAATGCTTTCCTCACTAAGTTTAATTATTTCTAGCCTTTGATTTCAAGTGAGAAGACATATGACTCTTCCTTTCACTTAAAGGCCCTTGAAGAGTTATTAATTAGCCTAATTGTTGTGTCTCAGGGAATAGGAGAATCTGAAGAGAGGGAGAGAGATGGGGGAACTGTCAGTTGGTGGAGCAGTTAGAGTATATGCAATGTTTACTGATTACATTAACAATCTTATATTGGCACAATTTGTGGCATCCCAAAACAATTACAATAGTAACAGCAAAAATTACTGATCACACAGCACCATAACAAGATAGTTAAAAATTTGAAATCTACAAGAGCAAACACTGTTGGAAAAGTGGCACTGACAGATTGGCTCAAGGCAGGCTGCCACAAGTATTCAACTTTTTTTAAAAAATATTTTATTTATTTATTTATTTGATAGACAGAGATCACAAGTAGGCAGAGAGGCAGGCAGAGGGAGAGGAGGAAGCAGGCACCCTGCTGAGAAGAGAGCCCGATGCGGGGTTCGATCCCAGGACCCTGAGACCATGACCTGAGCCGAAAACAGAGGCTTAACCCACTGAGCCACCCAGGTGCCCTAAGTATTCAACTTCTTAAAAAAAAAAAAAAGTATCTGCAGAGTGCAGTAAAATGGGGTATGCCTATACTGGAAATTGGAATAAGGGGGACCCTTGTTATGTAGTAGCAGAAAGCTTGGCAACATTGTATCCTCTAGTTATATGGAAAGCAGAACTTACCAGTGTTAAAACTGGATATATAACTAAGGACATTTCCAAGTGATGTGTTGAAGGTGTTGACTGGTTCACTTTTGTTCTTTATAGTAAAATGCAAAAGGGAAGAGATAAATTGAGGAACTAGTTATTAAAGAGAAAGGAAGTAGGCCTAGATGATTTCTAAAATGCCCAGCCTCTCTAAATAGAAAGATGTGAAAAATAAAAAATGTTTAACAAAAGAACGATGGAGAAAAAGACTTTTTTTAAAAAAGATTTTATTATTTGAGAGCGAGAGAAAGAGAGCCCATGAGTGTGAGTTGGGGGCAGGGGGCGCAGAGGGAGGGGTAGAAGAACAAGCAGACTCACACTAAGCATGAAGCCCAAGGCAGGGCTCCATCTCACCACCCTGAGATCATGACCTGAGCCAAAATCAAGAGTTGGAGGCTTACCTGACTGAGACACCCAGGCACCCCAAAAAATGACTGTCTGGAAAGATTTTAAAAAGATCAAAAGATTTAGCCACACAAAGGACCCTTTCAATATTTTAAGGGCCTCTAGTAAACTTTGGAGTTTTCCCTTAGCCATCTCAGCAGAAGGCAAAGACAAAAAAAGGATTATTTCATCTCTTGAAAACCCTACAAGTGTAGCTTTTGTCAAATGCAGTGAATCCCTGTGAAAGCCACTCAAAACCCAGAGTTTGAGGAAATTATTTCAGCATAAACACTACCAATTTGAACTAAAATGAAACAGAAGGAATATAAAATGGAAAAAGGCTGTTGGACTCCTCCCAAATGTCTGGCAGAAAGAAGTCTGATAAAAAAAAAGCAACTGCAAACATATATAACCTTCAAGAAAGGGAAGAATATTTCAGAAGGCAGAACCAAGACTGGGAAGGTAGAGTTGAGAGCCATGAATGTCTTCCTAGGCTTTGAAACCTAACCCAAGCCAGCTGGGTTTGGTCTGTCAACATGGATTTCAGAACTGTTATGGACCAATGACTCCTTTTTAAACTTTCCATTCTGTCCTTGTTATCTTGAGCCATAATGACTATAATAATTATCCCATGTCTGTACCACTATTTTATGTTGTGATGCTCTTTAATTTTACAGGTTCACAGATGACAAACAGGAGCCTCACCTATATCTAATTTAGATGATTTAAATAAGACTTTGAACTTTGAGCTGATGCTTTAATAAGATAAGAAAAACTGGGATCCATGGGAACAGATGGATTTTGCTTCTGTGTATGTAAGGTGCAGGAGACATGAATACTTCAGGTCCAGAAGGTAGACTGTGGTAGGCAGAATTCTGAGGTGGACTCCTGCCCCTCTGGTATACCAGACCTGTATAATCCCTTCCGCTTGAGTGTGAGCAGGACCTATCAGTAACAAAGGATATTCCCTCAGTTGATTAGGTTATGTTAAAGAAGACTCTGTTGGAGCAGATTGTTCGTTTGTTTTAAAGATTTTATTTATTTGACAGAGAGCACAAGCAGGGGAATGGCAGACAGAGGGAGAAGGAGAAGCAGGTTCCCTGCTGAACAAAGATCCTGACATGGGGCTCAATCCCAGGACCCTGGGATTGTGACCTGAGCCTAAGGCAGATGCTTAAATGACCGAACCACCCAGGCACCCACTTCATGTTTTAACTGACAAAGCAATTTGCACTGAGGAACCTTTTATAATACTCTGTTTGGGATGTGATGTTAGATGGTCCAGAAAGGTTGACCAAGGCTCACACTTCTCCAAAGTGAAGTACTCACATAGGCAAAACAGTGACAGTTTATTAAAGAGATTCCTGCTACTTTTCTGATTTTCTACCATTTAGCCTTCAATGTCCATTTATGATCTAACTGATAAGAACTTGATTTTAGAGGTATTAGAAGACAGAAGGGAAGAGACACTACTTATTCAGCATTTACTAGAATATTGTAGGTGAAAGTGATGTCTATCTTCACCTCCTGTCCTTTCTTACAAATCTATTAAATCTAAAAAGTTTGGGTAAATTTATACTGCAGAAAAATAAGGTAGCAGGAGTCATTCTATGTTAATGTGGACAAAATCAACTTTGATTCTAGAGAAAATAAATGAAAAGAGTAAGCCCAAACAACTTCAGAAGTCACAGATGAAGCATAATAAATCTAAGCATATTCCAGTAGTTCCAACAATAATTACAACTTAATATACAGAGAGAGTAAATTCTACTTAAACTGCTCTGTTCTAAAAATGATTTTTGATATTAACAATTTTCACTTCAAAATGTTTAACACAACCTTAAGAATGACTAATTTTTATATCTAAATAATAAATTCAACAAATCTAAAACCCAAATCTAAAAACATTAAGCAGCAACAGAGATATTTATATTGAATGCTGTTGTTCATCATGTGATTTTCATATTATTTCACATAATATAATTGTGATTACTAAATTAGATTATTGTTACAGTTTAAGTAGTAATATGACTTACAAGAACTCATGAATTTAATTTCAAACCATGGGGTTTGGGCTACTGTCTTATTCTGCTGGGAATCCAACTAACTCTAAAAGGATGCATTTCTCAAAATGTCATTTTTATATCTACAATTTTAATTTAACTAGCTACACAGTTCTCTTGTGCAACTGTGTTAAATAAGAATGACTAATATGCAAAATAATGGAGAACTTTTTACACAAGATAAAGGAATTCTGGCTTATAGACAAATGACAAAATCACTTTGGATAAATTATTCAAATTTACTGTTAATGTATTACAGATTAGAACTGGAATAATATGCTCCACTATAATTCATTTCTCAAAATTCTGACTTGAATTTCTGATTACATCACATCATCTCTTCTAACTCTAATCAATGCCACTCAGTGTCAGAATTTTTACTCATATAATCTCTATCCATTCTCATAAAGCAAGTGTTCTCTATATCCAGCTTTTATTGGAGAATGCACCTGCCACCAAGACTTCACTTAATCACATTAGGGCAGTTTATTCCAAAATATAGCTCCAGCCTTGAGATAGCCTTGGTCTAAATACTGGTTTTTAAAATACATAGTTAAAATGGAAAATTTTAACTATGTATTTTCTCATTTTTCCCTGGATAGATACTGTCACAAATCAAACTCAATAAATCTAAAGCCTAAAACAGTCTTTTTCTCCGAATTAGCCACTCAAACCATTCCAAACAGATTAATGGGACCACTGTTTCTCCAGTGGCCAGGCTTAAGGTCCCACTTCTTTGCCTTCTTTTTTTCTCCTTTTCCCCTTCATTTTGTCACCAAAAACTGTTTCTTATCCACTCTTAATCTTTCCCAATTTATTTTCTTTCAAGTCTCATTTTTCCTACCATCCATTCTTTCCCTTTATTTTGTATGTATACATACTTTTGAATTTTTTAAAAAACAGTGATTATTCTGTAAATATGCTTCTTTGACTTGTTTTCTTCACTCCAAAACATTTGTGAGAGTCATCCATGTTCATTTGTGTTGCTTATTCACTTTCACTACTGAACAGGATTCCACTGTTGGAATTTGGATTGTTTCTAGCTTTTTTGCTAACAAAAATAATATTGCTATGAACATTTTGTATGCGTGATAATTGAGTAGAAATTCTGGGCTATATAGTATGCACATCTTTGACACTTAGATAAAGCCAAGTTTCTTTTCTTTTCTTTTCTTTTCTTTTTTTTTTTTTAAAAAGAATGTGTTTAAAAAAAAAAGAATGTGTTTATTTGTCAGAAAGAAAGAGAGCACAAGCAGAAGGAGTGGTGGCAGAGGGAGAAGCAGGCTCCTCACTGAGCAGGGAGCCCGATGTGGGACTCAGTCCCAGGACCCTGGGATCATGACCTGAGCTGAAGGAAGAATGCTCAACGGACTAAGCCACCCATATGTCCCAGATTTTACTTTTATTTACTTTTATTTAATTTTAATTTTAATTTTATTTAATTTTTTAAAAGATTTTATTTATTTATTTCATAGAGATCATGAGTAGGCTTTGAAAGTAGGCTTTACCATCTATGAAAAACCCACCGCAAATATTCTCAATGGAGAAAAACTGAAAGCTTTTCCGCTAAGGTCAGGAACACGGCAGGGATGTCCATTATCACCACTGCTCTTCAACATAGTACTAGAAGTCCTAGCCTCAGCAATCAGACGACAAAAAGAAATTAAAGGCATTCAAATCGGCAAAGAAGAAGTCAAACTATCACTCTTTGCAGATGATATGATACTTTATGTGGAACACCCAAAAGACTCCACTCCAAATCTGCTAGAACTTCTACAGGTATTCAGTAAAGCGTCAGGATATAAAATCAATGAACAGAAATCAGTTGTATTTCTTTACACCAACAACAAGACAGAAGAGAAATTAAGAAGTCATTTACAAATTGCACCCAAAACCATAAGATACCTAGGAATAAACCTAACCAAAGAGGCTAAGAATCTATACTCAGAAATTTATAAAGTACTCATGAAAGAAATTGAGGAAGACACAAAGAAATGGAAAAATGTTCCATGCTCCTGGATTGGAAGAATAAATATTGTGAAAATTTCTATGCTACCTAAAGCAATCTACACATTTAATGCAATTCCTATCAAAGTACCATCCTTTTCAAAGAAATGGAACAAATAATCCTAAAATTTATATGGAACCAGAAAAAACCTTGAATAGCCAAAGGAATATTGAAAAAGAAAGCCAGAGTTGGTGGCATCACAATTCCAGACTTCAAGATCTATTACAAAGCTGTCATCATCAAGACCGCATGGTACTGGCACAAAAACAGACACATAGATCAATGGAACAGAATAGAGAGCCCAGAAATAGACCCTCAACTCTATGGTCAACTAATCTTCGACAAAACAGGAAAGAATGTCCAATAGAAAAAAGACAGCCTCTTCAATAAATGGTGTTGGGAAAATTGGACAGCACGTGCAGAAAAATGAAACTGGACCACTTCCTTACACCACACAAGAAAATAGACTCAAAATGGATGAAGGACCTCAATGTGAGAAAGGAATCCATCAAAATCCTTGAGGAGAACACAGGCAGCAACCTCTTTGACCTCAGCCGCAGCAACATCTTCCTAGGAACATCGCCAAAAGCAAGGGAAGCAAGGGCAAAAATGAACTATTGGGATTTTATCAAGATCAAAAGCTTTTGCACAGCAAAGAAAACAGTTAGCAAAACCAAAAGACAACTGACAGAATGGGAGAAGATGTTTGCAAACGACATATCAGATAAAGGACTAGTGTCCAAAATCTATAAAGAACTTAGGAAACTCAACACCCAAAGAACAAATAATCCAATCAAGAAATGGGCAGAGGACATGAACAGACATTTCTGCAAAGAAGATATCCAGATGGCCAACAGACACATGAAAAAGTGCTCCAAATCACTCGGTCAGAATGGCTAAAATTAACAAGTCAGGAAATGACAGATGCTGGAGAGGATGTGGAGAAAGGGGAACCCTCCTACACTGTTGGTGGGAATGCAAGCTGGTGCAACCACTCTGGAAAACAGCATGGAGGTTCCTCAAAATGTTGAAAATAGAACTACCCTATGACCCAGCAATTGTATCTTTCGGTATTAACCCTAAGGATACAAAGGTAGTTATCCGAAGGGGCACATGCACCCAAATGTTTATAGCAGCAATGGCCACAATAGCCAAACTATGGAAAGAACCTAGATGCCCATCCACAGATGATGGATAAAGAAGATGTGGTATATATACACAATGGAATACTATGCAGCCATCAAAAGAAATGAAATCTTGCCATTTGCGATGACGTGGATGGAACTAGAGGGTATCATGCTTAGCGAAATAAGTCAAGCGGAGAAAGACAACTATCATATGATCTCTCTGATATGAGGAAGTGGAGATGCAACATAGGGGGTTAAGGGAGTAGGAGAAGAATAAATGAAACAAGATGGGATTGGGAGGGAGACAAACCATAAGTGACTTTTAATCTCACAAAACAAACTGAGGGTTGCTGGGGGGAGGGGGGTTGGGAGAAGGGGGGTGGGGTTATGGACATTGGGGAGAGTATGTGCTATGGTGAGTGCTGTGAAGTGTGTAAACCTGGCGATTCACATACCTGTACCCCGGGGGTTAAAAATATATTATATGTTTATCAAAAATAAAAAATTTAAAAAAAAAAGTAGGCTTTAACCCATTGAGCCACCCAGGCACCCCTCTTTCCTGTCTTGTTGAACAGAACTGTTACTGAGCTTAATCTCCTATATTATACTCAGTCAGCCAATTAGCTCATTTCAAAAGTGAAGCCTTTCTCATTTTGTTTGTTTTGGTTTTCTCTGTTTGTTTGTTTTGCAGTTTGTCCTCAGGGAGAAAAATATATTCTATAACTTGGAAAGTTCTTAGAATAGGACTGAAGAGAATAAACATACTTCATTTTCAACAATGTCAGTAATTTAGTGTGTGTTCTTAGATAAAACATTTCACAAAATTATGTCCCTTTAACCAAAGCCCAGTTTCAATTGAGGTCTTTGGAAATGAAGAACTTTGAAAAGAAAAAGAATCTCTACCTCTTGAGCCCTGTGTAGGAATGATCTTCTGAGGTACTTGTACAGTGCCCTAATACCTTTAAAAATGAAAGTGGGACTGTTTCAGGAGGGACTCAAGTTGAGAACATACCCAAATATTTCATCCATTTAGATACATGAAATATTTTATTTATATAGAACAATAGAAGTGATTTTGAGGGTTTCTATCAATTTAGACTAGGATGTCATGAATATTACATATGATATAATATAAATAACAAAACCCAGAAAATACTAAGCATCATGTTCTTTGAATCATAGTGTTCATATATAGTGAGTCATACTCTCCTTCAGTAATAAAAACACAGAACATAATTAACTTACCACTATGCTCATTAATCAGATGCCAGTGTTTAAGGCTTGTTTCTACAACCCAGATTACTGGAGACCTAGCCAGCTTCAGATACCTTTAGATCTTCTCAAACAGATAAAGTCACTATTTTGGAAGTAAGTTTAAGAATAAATGTCAAAAACTATTAAACTTTGTAGCCCCAGCTCTGTTTCCCTCTAATTACCTGAGTGTTTGCAACTACTTGATTACTGTTGAAGAGTTACCTCTTTTGTTTATGTATTTATTGTCCCTGGAAGCCTCTCCTATTTATCCCTAAAACGCACACTTCCAACGTAATCTTCTGTTGTGTAGGCTACCCACTACCTCTGACTGGATCTTGTACTTCCAGTGTCTCACTGGCTTGTTGAATTCCTTATACTCAGAAGACAGACAAAGTTTGATGTGGGGTTCACACTGCAAGCTATGAATGTAAGCAGAAAGTCCTTTGTTAGGGGTGTGATCACTTTAATAATTTGTTAGGGGTGTGATCAATTTAATAATCAATTTAATAATTAATAATTAGTGGACCAAAAATTCTTACATTCACAATAGGCAAGAGAATATTTAATTTTTTAAAAATTTTAATCTTCACTTTCAAAAAAACAGTCTTTGAATATAAACTTGATTGTACTGTATAAATTGTAATTGGGTTCAATTCCACTCTCAAGTTCCTAGGATTATGCCAAAGTGTTCCCTAAGGTAATAGAATTTCTTATAAAGCTAGAGAGCATCTTTAATGAAATTTATGTTTGCAATCCCTTATCTGCAATTCCAGAAAAAGCAAAAACATTTTTGTAACTTATTTGAAGGCAAACCTGACCTGAGCTTTTTTGGTGACAAAACCTGACTTGACTTGAGACTATTTATAGTTTTTATTTATCTTGCTTAGTGTGAATATTAGTAAGTTTGCCACAGATATGTTGGTGTATTGGGCTACTGGATGCTGACCTGGATCCAGACCTTTGCTGGAAATGTTTCATAATATACGGTATAAGCACAGCATTAGTTTTCTAAACCCTAAGAAACCCTCATTATGAAAACACAGCTGGTCCAGAGTTTCACCTGAATGGTTGGGAACCTATACATAAATAGACATAAGGGCTAAAGTGAAGCTAGATTTCTTTCTTTCACCTTCTCCTTTCTCTTCATCCCTCTCCCTCTCCCTCTTCCTTCCTTCCTCCTTTTTCTAATATAGTCAGTAGTTATAATCCAACTAGTAATATTAGATGTGCTAGGAGTTCTGTCCTTTTTTTTCTTTTTTTAAGGTTTTATATGTTTATTTGACAGAGTGAGAGAGAGCACAAGTAGGAGAAGCAGGTAGAGGGAGAGTGAGAAGCAGACTCCCCACTGAGCAAGGAGCCCAATGTGGGGCCCAATCCTAGGACCCTGAGATCATGACCTAAGCCTAAGGCAGACTAAGCCACCTAGGTACACCAGGAGTTCTGTCCTCAATACTTTTTTTTCCCCCAGATTTTTTTTAAGTAATCTGTACCCATCATGGGGCTCAAACTTAAAAACCCAGAGATCAAGAGTCTTGTGTTTTATGGACTAGTCAGCCAGGCACCCCGCTTAATACATTTTAATTGACCTTAATACATTCTGTATTTCATCATTTACAATGGAACTGATAACAGACAGAACCTTAAAGAAACACTATTCCTTCTTAAAATTTTTACTTTGTCTCCAAAAGGTCATTTGACTTAACACTGCAACCCTGTCTTATTAGGTTATTTTGATTTTATTCCTTCTGAATTACAGGTTGAGTAATTACCACACAGCATAGTGTAATTGTGTTGAATTTAGACTGGTACAGTATGAAAACTAGGGCAGTTGCCTTATTCCATACCTTATAGACCAGTCTCAACATAAGTTATGAGTATTATTTTTTATCATTTATTTGAGCTTAGATTTTTTTTTCTTTTTGGCTGATGTAGTAAAGAGTAACTCTTTAAAAACATACTGTAGGGACACCTGGGTGGCTCAGTGGGTTAAAGCCTCTGCCTTTGGCTCAGGTCATGGTCCTAGGGTCCTGGGATTATACCCTGCATTGGGCTCTCTGCTCAGCAGGAAGCCTGCTTCCCATTCTCTCTCTCTGCCTGCCTCTCTGCCCACTTGTGATCTCTGTCAGGTAAATAAATAAAATCTTTAAAAAAAAATAAAAATAAAAAATAAAAACATATGGTAGTTTTGAGAGAGAATTATAGAATGCAGAATGCAAGCTTATGGAATTCTCAGTAATTAAATACATAAAATCCTTTTTAAAGTAAGCAAGTGAAGGCTAGAAAAATCTCACCTATTTGTTGTGAATATAAATCATCTGTTTCTAATGATGAGTGTCCAGGTTTTTAAGTGAGTGAAATAAATTGGACTTTAAAAGTAAAATCAGGGGGGGCGCCTGGGTGGCTCAGTGGGTTAAAGCCTCTGCCTTCGGTTCAGGTCATGATCCCAGGGTTCTGGGATTGAGCCCCGCGTCGGGCTCTCTGCTCAGTGGGGAGCCTGCTTCCTCCTCTCTCTCTCTGCCTGCCTCTCTGCCTGCTTGTGATCTCTGTCTGTCAAATAAATAAATAAAATCTTTAAAAGTAAAATCAGGGGGCACTTGGGTGGCTCAGTGGATTAAGCCTCTGCCTTTGGCTCAGGTTGCGATCTCAGGGTCCTGGGATGGAACCCCGCATCAGGCTTTCTGCTCAGCAGGGAGCCTGCTTCCCCCCCCCTCCCCCGTCTGCCTCTCTGCCTGCTTGTGATCTCTGTCTGTCAAATAAATAAATAAAGTCTTTAAAAAAAAAACACACAGAAAGTACTATATTATTTCATGTTACATATGAGGAGTTGAGGCACAGAGATTACACAACCGGCCCAGGATTATGTAGCTAGTTCATTGTGGAGCTGGGATGTGAATTCAAGCACTATGAATATCTTCATTTGAAAATGGGGATTGCTGAGTTAGTACATGCAATAATGTTTGAACATGTGCTTGGCACATAATAATCACTTAATAAATGTTAGCTATTATTATTAAAAATTGGACTACTGACATCTCAATAAAGAAAACCGGATTTTTCAATCTTTCTGGCAGCCCACATATGGAAATTTGATAAAGAAAAGGGGAATGTAGGCTGCATTTTTATAAGGAAACTAGCCTGAGATAGGCTGAACTATAGATGAAGAAAGAAAATACATGCTCTTTGATCTTTTAAATATTTAATAAAAGGGTAAATTTTAACTTAAAGAAGAGAAACAGGTGGCTGTTTTAGTAATAAGCAAACACGCTGAAACTCCATTAAAATACAGATAGAGGCTCCGTAGCTCAGGGGTTAGAGCACTGGTCTCGTAAAATACAGATAGAGAAGAGAGAATTCTGGAAGTCTTCCATATCCTGAGGTCTTTCAGTTCTTAGCAGGAGTGGAAAGAGGGTAGTGGGGAAGAGACCCAAATATAACTCCTACCACTGTATTATATTTCCATATTTCTAAATGTCTTTTCTACATCTCTTGATTATCATATTTGACTTATGGTGGGGGTTTTCTTTCTTTTCTTTTTAAGATTTTATGTATTTATTTGAAAGAGAGAGAGTGAGAGAGAGCATGAGTGGCGGGGAGGGAGAAGAACAAGCAGACTCCCTGCTGGGCAGGGAGCCCACTGCATGATCCCCAGGGTGACTGGATCCCAGGACCTTAGATCCCAGGACCCACATCATGACCTGAGCCAAAGGCAGCTGTTTAGCTCCCTGAGTCACCGAGGTGCCCCTACAGTAGGGCTTTTCTAAGAGTAATATTTATAAATAAGGAGAGAATTTTTGTAGCTAAATTTTAGAAAACTGAATTCCACAATAAGAAGTTACTGTTTTTAATTCTGCTTCAATACTTCTGATTAGGTCATGGAAAAAGTCCCAGGTTAATGCTAGTTTGTTTTACTTGCTAATCTCCCTTTTAACAGAGACAGTCCTGAGCTTGAAACCTTGCTGCACAGCAGGCCACCCTATCATACCTGACATTTCATAACATGATTATGTTTTCATGTATCAAAATGGAATGGACTTTTGCACTTACCTTCCAGTAATGGGACATCTGACTGGTTTTCCATGTAAGAAAATAATCCTGATCTAAGATTTTTTTTAAAACAAATTCAAGCATGAAAATGAGATATTTTTAAAATACTAAGTAAATGGCATTAGGATATAGCAAATATTGTAGTATAATGGTAGTACTCAAATAAATACAGTATGAGAAATATAAGCTAATTCTATTCTTAAGGGAAAATAGGTGAAGATGACAGGCATGTCATTTCTACAATTCAAAACTGGGGGCGCCTGGGTGGCTCAGTGGGTTAAGCCTCCGCCTTCGCCTTGGGTCATGATCTTAGGGTGCTGGAATTGCATCAGGATCTCTGCTCAGCGGGGAGCCTGCTTCCCTTTCTCTCTCTCTGCCTGCCTCTCTGCCTACTTGTGATCTCTGTCTGTCAAATAAATAAAATCTTTAAAAATAAGAAATAAAATAAAATAAAATTCAAAACTGAATTTTTAATTTCAACTACTAAACCTCTCCTCCAGTATTCCCCATTTTGAAATGGAACTGAGCCATTTATTCAGGTCACAAACTTTAGAATCACCTGACCGCTATCTCTACCTCATATCCCATATTCAATCTCTTAGAAAATACTGGTAGCTCTTATTTCAAAAATAGGTCCTGAATCCCTCTGACAAGTCTCATGACCTCTATTTCTGCCCTACAATCTTGGCTACTATATATTGTCTAGAAGAACGCTGTCTAGTCAAACTTCCTACGATGATGAATATGTCTCACATTTGTGCTATCTAGTATGATGAAGTTACTAGCCACATGTGGCTATTGAGCCCTTGAAATACAACTAGTGCAAGAGAGGAACTGAATTTTAAATTTTTACTTAATTTTTAGGGGCACCTGGGTGGCTCCATTGGTTAGCATGTAACTCTTGATTTCAGCTCAGGTCTTAACCTCAGGATCATGAGTTCAAGTCCCACAATTTTTAAGTAAAAACAAAACAAAATAAAACATTTACTTAGTTTTAATTAATTTAAATGGTCACATAACTTGTGGCAACTGTACTGGACATTGGAAGTCTAGAAGACCATAACAGTGGGGTTATAATGGGTCTCTTTGCTTCCTCCCTTACCGCCTTGTACTTTATTCCCAATATAGTAGCTATAGTGTTCCTGTTTAAATGCAGATCTAATCATGTAATTGCTCTGCTTCTTGGTTTCGCACCTCACTTAGAATGAAAATCTCAGATCTCTACTTAGTTTTATAGCTTCCTATGTAATTTTTCTCCAGGCTACCTCTCCACCTTAACTACTCTCTCACTTGCAGTCCTGACATATTCAATTCTAGTTAGTGATCCAAGCCCTTGCATTCGTCTGTAACACTCCTGTCTCAAATATCCACAAGGCTGAGCCTCCTCACTTTATTCAGTCTTGATCAATTACCTCACAGAAAGGGGTTCCTTGAGCACCCAATCTGAAATAGGAGCATTACCTCCTTCCTAACTCTCACATCCTTATCCAATTACATAATATTTCACAGCATTTACAATACCTGACCATATATTATAGATTTAATCTTTATTGAAATGTCTCTTGCAGCCAAATGTAAAACTCATGAGGACAGAGATTTTGTCTCTATCGTTAAATGGTATATCCTCCAAATATTTATGGAATGACTGAATAAACTTAAATCTCATTTACCCTCTCTTAGCCTCACATTTATATAACAAATGTTTGTTCAGTGCTCATTATTGATAAGGCATTACATTAGACAATGTGGGTAGGGGCGCCTGGGTGGCTCAGTGGGTTAAAGCCTCTGCCTTTGGCTCAGGTCATGATCCCAGTGTCCTGGGATCAAGCCCCACATCAGGCTCTCTGCTCATCAGGGAGCCTGTTTCCTCCTTTCTTTCTCTCTCTGCCTACTTGTGATCTCTGTCAAATAAATAAAATCTTAGACAATGTGGGTAATTTAAATTGACAGAAGCCTAAACCTTGTAAACTGGATCACCAATGGAAAAAAATCTCAAAGTTCCTTAAATCCTAAAATGCTGATTCTATGACTTCAGCTGGAATTAGTTGAGACTTTCTCATGAGGATGAGAGTAGGAATACAGAGCATATCTGTCCTCTAATATTATAACATTTGCCATCTGGCAGGATGCCTGAGTGGCTCAGTCAGTTAAGCATCTGCCTTCGGCTCAGGTCATGATCTCAGAGTCCTGGGACTGGGTCCCGCATCAGGCTCCTTACTCAGTGGAGTAATTGCTCCACTCAGTGCTTCTCCCTCTGCCTGCAGCTCCCCCTGTTTCTGCTCTCTTTCTGACAAATAAATAAACAGAATCTTTAAAACATTTGCCATCTGGAAGGAGTAGTCTTTTCACAGTATTCCTAACAGAATGCAGAAATGTGACTAATGAGTTAAAATTATGTAGATTTCAGTCCAATACATAGACTCTCCAACAATACTGAAAAACTCTTGAGGTAATATCCTGAAGTGGTCAAGCAGAGGGAAATAACTATATGTAGGGGATGACATATTTTCCTTTACTAAGTGAGTGGGATGGACTTCAGTGACCTCTAACATATTTTCCAGGTCTAACATTATACTGACTGTAAAATGCTATAATGAATGCAAATTAATACATCAGTCATTTTCTGGCAAGTTGCTTCCTGCTTGTTACAAGTAATAAGTCCTAAAGCTGACAAGTAGCAAGTAATGATAATGAGAGTCAAAATAGAGTTAACACACAAATAATCTACTGAACAATGAAGAATACTTTATACCTGTATCATAGAAATATACCCAAGTAACAGGTTGAATCATATGAAATTGATCATATATGACCATTTTCATGGTTCAACTAAAAAAAGTGCTAGATTTTATTACCACAGTCACAGTGTTATTTTCGCATCAGTGTTAATAGAGAGTCAGTCAGTCATTTAAATATATTTGGTTAAGAACAGGGCGCTTGGGTGACTCAGTTGGTTAAGCCTTTGCAGTCGGTTCAGGTCACGATCCCAGAGTCCTGGGATCAAGTCCTACACTGGGCTCCCTGTCCAGTGCGAAGTCTGCTTCTCCCTCTGTTCCTTACCCTACTCACGCTCTCTCACTCTCTCTCAAATAAATACATAAAATCTTTTAAAGATAAATAAATAAAAATATTTGGTTAAAAAAATAAAATCAATTCAACAGCAAATGCTTTTTTTCTAAAATTTCACTTAGACAACAAAATAGAGGTCCTTAGATCAGGCAGTAGACCATAAGAGAGTCAGTCTTAAAATCAACAACTAATAGGTCAATTAATTCTTAAGATCTTAAAAAACAGCTAAAACAAATTGTGTACTAAAATATGTGTTAATACTAAACATGCAGTTCAGTAGCAGATTCAAACTTGTTAGTGAATAATCAGAACGTGGATGACAACCTCTTACTTCCATTAGTAATTACATCTTAGGTAATCAGGGGAATTTTGTATTCCTACCAGGTTTTGTCTTCATTCAAAAACCAAGCATAATTTTAAAAGTCTGTTCTTTTATGAAGGGCATTTCAACATTCTTAAACCTAAATCTCCATCTTAGCAATCTAGTATTCGAGGTACTTCCAAAATCAGCAATACTGTAATTGGCACCATTCATTTAGTACTGACATTTTTTTTTCCAGAAAAACAGTATTCATTATTTTTTCACCACACCCAGTGCTCCATGCAAGCCGTGCCCTCTATAATACCCACCACCTGGTACCCCAACCTCCCACCCCACCCCCGCCACTTCAAACCCCTCAGTACTGACATTTTTGCATAAGCAAGTTTCACCTTCTCTATTACAGAACTTTCTGTTTAAACGCATGGCCAACACAGAGCAACTTTCATATCAGGAAATGAATTCTGATGGCTTTTGATTGTAAAAACCCAAAATGATTAAATTTATCTGATAATTCCAACTATTTTTTTAAAAGATTTTATTTATTTGATAGAGATTACAAGTAGTCAGAGAGGCAGGCAGAGAGAGAGGAAGAAGCAGGTTCCCTGCTGAGCAGAGAGCCCGATGCGGGGCTCGATCCCAGGACCCTGAGACCGTGACCTGAGCCGAAGGCAGAGGCTTTAACCCACTGAGTCACCCAGGCACCCCCCAACTGATTTTTGACTGGTATTGACTAATTGGCCATGACAAAACTACTTTGGCAAAGGCAAAGGAAATACTTAAACATCAAACTAAAGTTAATGACTTCATGAGAAATGATGAAAATTCTTATGACAAATAAGGTGATTCTTCTTGAAGAATGTATCTCATCATTTTGGAAAATTAATCATGACAAAAACTCTTAAATGAAAATAAATTTGCATTATAATACAGAAAATTTCCTTTAAACTAATGAGTCAACTTAAAGATTAATTTAGAGTGGGGTTACTTTGTTTTGTTTATACATGGGAGTAATGAAGAATTTTGTTTTCCGGTTCAGCTTATTGATAAAAGTTTCACCTTAAACAATGTCTACAAATCCGTCTTATATATTAGAGTATAACAAAGACTACTTTGCATAGCTGAAAATTTGCTGCTATGATGTTTCATACTAAAAGTAAATAGTCTTGTATTTACTTTCTTAGTCATGTACCTCTTAGTACCTTACCCTTAAAAATACTAGAACTGACAATTACAAATTTAAAAAAACATTCAGTTCCTAACAGACATTCTCCCCAGCCACTCTTCTTTTTTCTTGGCAGAATCTGTCTTCCACTACAGGGGCTGGAAATGCTGGATACTTCCCAGACTCCCTCAGTTAGGATATAGGGAGCAACCCAATCTAGCTAACGGTACTGAAACACAATCTAGTGAGAGGGAAACTAGGAAAGACTTTCATCCTAATAAAAAGACACATGAGAGAAAACGTCTTTATTCTTTGTCTAGCTATGCAGAAAAAGAGTTAACACAGCAGGCTATTGACGAAGTTGGCCTTTGGCTGGGGTCTGGGAACTTAGATTTTGAGAGGGTTCCCACCATTCCCACAGAGGAGTACCTCACTGTCTTAACTGTGCAAACAATGTGGTTTATACTAAATACGTGCTTTCCTTCCGGGAGTCTGGAATTTTGTACATGTTAGGCCCAGGGAATCTACCTGACTAGCCCCCAATAAAAATATGAGCACTGTCTAATGAGTTTCCCTGGTAGGCAATATTTAACATGTGTTGTAACAGCTTGTTGCTGAGGGAATTAAGCACATCCTGTGTGACTCCACTGGGAGATGGCTCTCCCAAGTATGCTCCTGGTTACCCTTGGCCTTCACCCCACTGACTTTTCCCTTTGTTGATTTTGTTTAGTATCCTTTTGTTGCAGCCAATCTTTTGTGCTGAGTCCTATGAGTTCTCCTACCAAATCATGGAACCTGACTTGGTCTTGGGGCCCCCAAAACACAAGCCAGTTGGGTGTCCAAAGGCAATATTTGGAACCGTAGCAGCCATATTTATAGCAACTACTAGAGGATAACCCTTAAGAATTGGAGAAAATATTCAAAAAATGAGTAGGGGGGAAAAAGGCAAGCAAGTGCAAGCTATGAACCTTGTGAAATGCATGATTGAGCTGCTGAATAAGCCTATGAACTTCCTACCTCCAGACATTTATGTTTAACATTTCAAAAATAAGACATCTTAGCATTTGCAATGGAAATAATCCTTATAACTTTTCCAAACTTACTAAAAAACTGATCATCTAAAAGTAAAATAGGATTACTTACAGACATTACTCTTTGTATATTTAAAATTTTAGATTAATTTCTCCAGAAAAGCAAGAAAATAAAAGAAGCATAGTTGGAAAACTTTTCATTTCATGGCATTTCTTCAAATAGTAATAACTAAAGTTGGAGAGTGCCTATATTTCAGTAGATTATTCAAAGCTTTGTCCATTTCATCTAAGTTACTGAATTTATTGGCAAAAATCATTGATGATATTCCTTTATGATTCTTTTAATAAGTGCAGAAACTGTCAGGATAGGTCACCTCTTTTATTTCTGACACCGGTAATTAGAGTCTTCTCTTTTTCCTGATCAGTCTGGCTAGAAGTTTATACATGTACTAGTTCTCCTCAAACAAGCAATTTCAGGTTTCATTAATTTTGTTTGCTTGTTTTCTGTTTGATTTCTCCTCTGATCTTTATTCTTTCTTCTAGTTACTACTTTGTTCCTTTTTCTAAGTGAAGGCTGGTTTGAGACTTTTCCTACTATTGGTGTTTAGTGCTATAAATTTCCCCTAAGTCTTGCTTGTAGGAGTTTACAACCCACCATTTTGACATATTATGTTGTCATTTTTATCCAGAACAACATACTTTCTCATTTCCTCTTGGAACCATGGGTTCTTTAGAAGTGTTATTTAGTTTTCAAATACTTGAGGATTTTCCATAGATGCTTTGTACAACTTGAATACATTTAAATGCATTAAAACTCCTTTTATAGGGGCGCTCGGTCAGTTAAGCATCTGCCTTCAATTCAGGTCATGATCCCAGGGTCCTGGGATCAAGCCCCTGATTCGGACTCCCAGCCAGCGGGTAGTCTGCTTCTCCCTCTCTCTGCCACACCCCCACTTCTGCTCTCTCTCATATAAATAAATAAAATCTTAAAAAACAAAACAAAACAAAACAAAAAAAACCTTCTTCTATGGTCAAGGATATGAACTAACTTGGTGAATATACTGTGTGCAGTGTAAGAAAATGTATATTCTGCCATTGTTGGGTGAAGTGTTTTATAAGTGTTATTTAGGTCATGTTAGTTGATTGTGATGTTCAAGTATTATACTGTATTGATTTCCTAATTATCCTGTCAGGTATTGAGAGAAACATATTGAAATCTCCAACTCTAATTATGGATGTTTCAATTTCTACTCACAGTTCTGTTTTTGCTTCGTGTATTTTGAAGTTCTGATATTAGGTGCATAAGTGTTTAGACCTGCTACATCTTCTTGATATACTGAACTCACTGTCATTATGAAACAGTATTCTTTTTACCCGGGTAAAATTCTTTGTCCTCAGATCAACTTTGTCCTTATTAATACATCTAGTTTTCTTTCAGTTGGTTTAGTTGACATACTACATATTTTCTTACATATAATTGGGTCTTGACTTTTTAATCCAATCTGACAAGCTCTGCTATTTAATTGGGGGCTTTGAATAATTTATATTAAATGTGATTATTGAGAGAGGTAGGTTTTATCATTTTGTTATTTTTTTATTTGCCTCATCTGCCCCCCCCTTTTTGGATTACTATTTTTTTATAATATCATTTTATCTCTTTTGTTGGCTTTTAGCTGTTAACTATTTTTTGTTGTTATTTTAGTCACTGCTAAAGGGTTTATAGTGTACACCTTTAACTTATCTACAGTCTACTTCAAGTAACATTAGATCAAACTTATATAAGAATCTACTTTGTAGATTTCCAGTATTCTTCTCCCAACTTGTGTTATTGCCATGCATTTCATTTATAACCCCCATACTACATTGTTATTTTTGTTTAAAGTCAATTATCTTTTTTAAAAAAGATATTATTTTTATATTTATAATTTTATAATATTACTTTAAAAAAGATATTATTATTGCACATAAGAAAATATAAGCACATTAAAAAGTACCAATCTTTATTCATAGGTATTTTTAAAACCATTCCTATGTGACTTCAACATTATTATTAGTACAAGTCAGATTACCCAAATTTAAACTTTTTCTTCCATTTATCTGATCTTCTAAGTAAAGTCATAAATGTTGCAGCTGTTTTTAAAAATGAAAGAGAAAGATTATTAAATTACTTAGGTCTGTAGTCTAAATGTTTAGTGAAACCTGGCTGAAGGAATTCAAAGGCTGGTTCCCTGACAACAGAGGTTCATCACTTCCCTGGGACAGACGGAAACATGGTTTTTTTCCTCCTTCCCTAACTCCAGAGGGCATATTTTGAACTACATAAAGCTAGAAATAGAGACTTTGACTCATTGACTCTCACATCTGTATAAATTTTTTATCTAAAAAAATATTAAGAGTTAAAAGTGCCAACTTGGATGGCCTTGACCATTCCACTAGAAATAATCTGATACATGTGAGGAATTAATGACATCTGCCAAGCTGTCTGCTAACTCCTCTTTTATTTCAACCTCCTTAACTCTTTACTTCGTCTCTTTGCCCTATAATCACCTATTCTGTACTCTTTCCTCCTTCCCTTGAAAGGCACTGTAGAAAAATGGCAAAGAACCTAAGCTGTAGTTAGAGTCGGACAGAGTGTAAGTCCCAGCTCCTTCATGTACTATTCTATAATCTCAGAAAGTTATTTTGCCTTCCTAGAGCTTACTTTCTTCATCTGTAATAGGAAAACAGTAATGGTACTTGATGACAGGGCTGCTAGACAGATTAAATCAAACAATATAGGCAAAACTCCTTGCCCATAGTAAGTGGTCAAATGTCATCCATTATTATTTCTTTATTTCATTTTGGGATTTTTAAAAGTAAGCTTATCAGGAGTAGGCTTATCAATCTACTTGTCTCAGACTTTCAGCAATTACTTTTTAAAGATATTTAAATAATAAGAAAAACAGGGCATCTATTACCAAGGTAGTTTGCATTTCCAGTGTTCTTCATTTCACTATGTAGATCCATTTAGTATCACTTCCCTTCTGCCTAAAGGATTTCATTTCTTATAGTGCAGGTTGGTAATGAATTCGTTCAGCTATTGTATCTCTGAAAAAGCCTTTATTTCACATCAATTTTGAAAGATTTCATTAGGTAGAGATCTAGGCTGACAGTTTCTTTCAGTAAAGATATTGCTGTACTATATTCTTATTTGCATCATTTCTGGCTAGAAATATACTGCCATCCTTTTTTTGTTCTTCCTGTGGATGTCTTTTTTTTTCTTTGACTACATTTAAGATTTTCTCTTTATCACAGATTTTGAACAGTTTGAATATGAAGTGCCTTGGTGTAATCTTCATGCTGGGGTTTATGGAGATTCTGAATCTGTTTACAGCTTTCATCATAGTTGGAAAACTTTCAGCCATTATTAGATTATTTTTTCCATCAGGCCTTCTTTCTCTTCTCCTTTAGGGACTCAAATTTCATGTATATTAGGTCACTTGAAATTACCCTACAACTCAAACATGTTCTGTTCATTTTAAAATTATTTCCCTTTTTTTGTGTGTTTCATTTTGGATCATTTATAGTGGTTTGTCTTCCACTTTACAAATGCTTCCTTCTGCAAAGTTTAATCTGCCACTAATCCCATCTCATCTATTTTTCATCTGACATCATAGTCTCCATCTTTAGAAGTTCATTGTGTTCCTAGTTAACTTTTGTACATACGGTTTACAGTTACAACTATTATAAAATATATACTTATCTGTTGATTCTAACCTCTGTATCAGTTTGGACTCAGTTTAAATGATTTTTCTTCTCATTATGGGTCTTATTTTCCCGCTTCATTGCATGCCTCGAATTTTTTCACTGGATGCTGAGTATGTTAATAAATATTTTTGCGTTTGCTTAGGAATGAAGTTAAATTATTTGAAAACTTGGAAGTTTCATACTTTTGGGTCTAGCTTTTAAGATTTGTTAAACTGGCCCAGAGCAATGCTCAGTCCTGGTCTAATTAATTATTCCTTGCTCCTGGAACAGGTAGGTTGTTGTGTGTACTCCACCTACTGTCCCATGAATCTTGAGGTTTTCAAGCCTGGTTTGTGGGAACAGGGACTATTTTTGGCCCTGCTGACAAGTACTGTTTCCTCTAATTCTTTTGTGTGGTTCTTCTCCACTCAGGAAGTGTTCCATACCTGTACTTGTCGAGTACTCTACTGAATACTTGAAGGGAACCCTCTGCAGGTCTTTGAGGTTCTCTCTCTGTGCTGTTTTCCCTCTCTATTACTCTGTTCTGTTAACTCTACTTGCCTCAGTTTTCCTAAACTTTTCAGCAACATCTACTGAATCCAGGGAGTCTACCATGCTCTAACCTGGCTTAATGTATCTTGCACCACAGCCCAGAAACCCTCTGGGGTAGTAAGGTAGTAAGCTGAGCAACCACAAGGCTCACCTTATTTCCATGTCTCAGGGATATCATCATTTGATGTCTGGTGTCTTAAAAATTTTTTGTTTCACAAATTTTGTCCATTTTTTGTTTGTCATGGGCTGGAGGGTAAATCTTATCCCTGTTATTCCTTCTTGACTAGAAGTCTAAGTTTCACTAGCTTATTATGTTTATTTCCCTGTACTGAACCATTGTAAATGGCATCTCAGTTCAATCATCCCTGATGGATTGGGGTCAAATCTTACACGGTTATGAAGGCTGACTCTTTAGATTGTTTCTGTGTGGGTCTTTTCACTAACTGCCTTAAAGGCAGTCATTCTTCTGTTTAAAAAGCACATTTCAAAGAAACAGTACTAAGGCTAAGGAATTTTAATGCTATGGGGAAGAATGTCTAGAAGTTTGTGCAGCTAAGTAAGTCACAAAGTGATTTTCATTCTACAGAGTTTCTATAAGAAGGATTTTTCTTCTTTTATAACTTTTGCAAATGAAAAGAACATTCATGGGAGGAGCAAGGAGATACTGAATGTGGAGGCAGGAAAAAGGAAGAATAGCAGAACTTGAGAAGGGATTGAAAATAAAACTTTCTAAGAAAAATCACAGAAACCAAAAATCTGATACATTTACACAGCAGACTTTGTCTTTTATTTATTTTAGAAAATAGTCTTTTCTTTCTTCCTACACAAAAATCCAGTGTTTACTTAACTAATATGCTAGGGTGAAATATTAGGCAAAGCAGATAGCTGGAAGCACGATTATTCCTTAATAAATATGAAAATAAAACATGGCAAGTTCTTGCAAGTGTAAGATAGTCAAGATGATTTCCATAGCATAGATTTTTATACCTGTAGCCCATGGGCTTTATTTGGTCTGCAGACATGTTGTATATGGCCTATGGAGTAAAGGCCACACCATGTTTTACAAAAGTGTTATTTGGCGGCCAATATTAATAAACTGGAAGATTTCATGAATTGGAGAGATTTCATATAAAAATATTGGGGAAAGACAGATGGTAGCACACAAGGCAGGTAGCAGATGTCACCTTTAGTTAGAGTCAGGCTTTTAGTTCACTACAGTGTCAGTGTCCATCATTCACTACTGTTTTCCCCATCACTGAACCACCCCTGGCCCTCTCAGCATTTTAGGTATTTAAGCTAGTGACACCTGATTGAGAGTATGTATGACAATATCCCAACAAATGTACCCATTTTTTTTTTAACTTAGAAAACAAACATATAAAAGCATCACTATATCTTTTTTTTTTTTTTTCCGGTAAGAGGAGATGGGATTTTCAGAAAGATAACATTGAAAAGAGTACTTATTTCCTACCAATCGTAGGAAAGCTGCACCTGAGGCACGTTTTAAACTGTAGATTCCTGGTGGTGTAGGAGGTAACCCAAAATGTTTATTTTTAACTAATTCACAGGTAATTCAGATACAGCTCACAGCTCACATTTGGAAGCCACAACCTATCTTCTGCCTATGTTTCAAAAAGTACACATAAAAAGAAACATAATTACAAAGAGTTAAAACAATGTTATTAGAAAATTGTTCTCTGGCACACTTTTTCTCATAATGCACTTTATTTAAACAGGAAAAACGTGAACTTTAGGTATACAGTAAGAGTAACTCTGTATTTAATTTTCAGTATTCACTTCAACCAAGAAAACTAGAAAAGCAAGCATTTTTTAAAAAAAGGTGCTATATATCAAATTTCTGTATATCAAAAATTTCTTTTTTGGGGGGGGTTTCTTTGCACCTCAGTGCTTTATAAGAGAACTGAAATAAGGGTCCAAGTTCCCCTTCCAACTGTAAAATGATCCAACTTCAGCTGTACCCAATATTTGTCAACCTCAGTTAAAAGAAAAATTTCAACTTAAAACTGTGCTATTACTGATAAGACATTCAAGTTTGCTTTTACTAAAACAGATTTTTAATTACTAATAAAAGAATGGGATTAACACGTCAAAAGTATGAGAAATGTTCGACTAACAGTAAAAAAGAAAAGCAGAAAAATTAAGTGTACTATTATATTAAAAATTAAAACTTTATTTGTAAAAATTCTCTTCAAAATCAAATAAATTTTTAGCATATTAAAATGGTACATGTGGGGCGCCTGGGTGGCTCAGTGGGTTAAGCCGCTGCCTTCGGCTCAGGTCATGATCCCAGGGTCCTGGAATCGAGCCCCGCATCGGGCTCTCTGCTTAGCCGGGAGCCTGCTTCCTTCCCTCTCTCTCTGCCTGCCTCTCTGCCTGCTTGTGATCTCTCTCTGCCAAATAAATAAATAAAATCTTTAAAAAAAAAATGGTACATGTTTCACATTAAGGAAGACTAAAGCATCAGTATGGCTCATCATTCTTTACTGTTTCCTCCTGGCTTTGGAGACATTACTGAAAATGAAAGATACAGAAGAGCAATCCAAGGAAGGGACCTGGAGATACGAATAGAAAGATGACTTACTTTCCAATTGCTGTACCTTCCAGTCTTGTACACTATATATGTATTACCTATTCTAAAAAATAAAAAAGTAGTCTTTATGTGCTATAATTAAATTAAAGCCTGTACAACACATCTCCTTCATAGGGCAACAAAACTATTTACTTAACAAAAGAACTACATGATCACTGAAACTATTTGCATGAGAACAGTATACAACTCTTAAGTGCAAAAAAAAAAAAGTAGAAAGAAAAAAAATGTGAAGGCAGTTAAGGAGAGGGTTAATAAGTGAATTTCTGTCTCAAAAAATGTTAGGATACAAATTCCACTTCTCTAAATAAAAGTGAGTGCCAACCAGCTATGTTGTGAATGAATTTTAAAACCACATGATAAACTAAAACCTAGAAACTTTTGGAGTTCTCCTATCAGATACTTTTTACAGCAACACATACAAAGCATGCAGGGCAGGGCTACTGAAAGAGCTGATTCAAAGGAGAAGAAAAGAAACTTTGTTAACAGTCACCAACAGTTTGGGGCTCTGTAAATAACAGCTGTCAACCAAACCAAAGGACAATTTTTAAATGAACTAAGAATGGAATGGAGAGTGGGTCAAAGTATTCTTAATTACAATACCTCAATAAGATCATTACTTCTAACCCTGAGCTAAAAGTTAATAAATGATTCTCACTATTAAAATGTAAACAGGCTTAAGGGACCAGACTGACGAGATTCACAATGTTGGTTCTCCCACTTAACTGTCTGTAATACTTTGGGAAAATCTCTACCTCGGCTTCTTTACCTGTAAAAATGAAGATAACAGTAGTATCTACCTTAAGGCTGCTTTGAGAATTAAATATTTACTACATTAAACAGTACACTTTATAAATGTGTGTATTATCATTATTATCTAAACATTCTTGTAAAACAATAACCCAGCCTCAAAGTACATCTTCTAGTCGTCTAAATCACTGGCTAAGAGAATTCGATGCATTATAAGAAAGCCTCCTCTATATTTAAAAAAAAAAAAAAAAAAATCAGGTAAAATATAATGTTTCTCAACAGAAAAATTCTGTATGTCATGAACTCTCCAAAATCTACTCTTCCCCTTACATAACACCATTTAGAACATTTTTGTTTCTTTCTGGTCTTTTCTAAAATTAAAGTTTTCCTGTTTGTATTTACCCAAAGAATACAAAAATACTAATTCAAAGGGATACATGCCCTCTGATGTTTATTAGCAGCATTATCTACAATAGACAAATTCTGGAAACTGCCCAAGAGTCCACCGACTGATGAATGAATAAAGAATATGTGCAATACACACATACTCAGGAATATTATTCAGCTGTAAAAAAAGAATGAACTCTTGTCATCTGCAACAACATAGATGGAGCTAGAGAGTATGATGCTAAGTGAATTAAGTCAGAGAAAGACAAACAGAATATTATTTCATTCATATGTGGAATTTAAGTAATAATAACAACAACAACAAAACAAACCAAAACCAAAACCAAAACCAAGTGGATGGGAAAAGAGAGAGGCAAACCAAGAAACAGACTCTTAATTATAGAGAACAAACTCATGGCTACCAGGGTGGAGGTGGGTAAAGGATGGACTGAATGGGTGATGGGGATTAAGGAGGGTACTTGTGATGAGCACCAGGTGTTGTATGGAAGTGTTGAATCACTGTATTATACCTCTGAAACTAATACAACACTATATGTTAACTAACTGGAATTTATTTATTTATTTAAGATTTTATTTATTTATTTGGCAGTCAGAGATCACAAGTAGGCAAGATGCAGGCAGATAGAGAGGGGAAGCAGGCTCCCCGCTGAGCAGAGAGCCCAATACGGGACTCGATCCCAGGACCCTGAGATCATGACCTGAGCCGAACGCAGAGCCTTTAGCCCACTGAGCCACCCAGGTGCCCCACTAACTGGAATTTAAATAAAAACTTTAAAAAACATAAAAATAAATTAAAACCATATCTATCTCCAAAAAAAGATATTTTATTTTAGATTCTTTAAAGATTTATTATGTTAAATACACTTTAAGACAATTTTTAATAATTTTAAATATATAAGACTAACTTCTCTGCTTTCATTTAATGAACAATGCATATTATCCAATTAAATTATGTAAGAAAAAAATTAAAGTTTTTATAAAAAATAAAACAAAATAAAAACTATGGTTATAATCATGCTTTACTAAGTTTTACCTTTTTTCTATTTAACATATTTCCATATTATAAAAAAACAACCTCTTTAAACCTAAATTTTTGAGGATCACAAAATTCCATTGTAAGGATTTAGAATAATTCATTCCTCCTGTCAGCTACTATATTGTTTCCAATTTTACACCATTATGAATAATGCAGTGATGAGCATTTAAACGTTTTTTAAAGATTTTCAAAAGGGTACTTTATTATCTTTATTTTACTCAACAGTTTATAGAAACTTGACTGCTAAGAAGACCACAGGTTAGGAGGAGACCTTGAGGGAAAAAAAGCTGAAAGGAATATACACTACCATTCCAAGAACGACTTTTGAAAAGCTCGTGAACAATTTAAAAAACTTAGATTCCAGCCTAGATTATGGAGTTCTTTTCCACATTTTCTATGCAAACTGAGGTAATTTCTTCCCTCTCTTTGATACTGTTCATTTTAAAAGATATTACTCACACAAGAAGCTATGTATCATTAACTTTGGAGTCAAACAGATTCAAAATCCCGGCTCCACAACCTACTAGCAAGTTGTGTGACCTATGACCACTCATTAAGTCTCCTAAGCCTTAGTTTTCTCATCTATAATTTAAGATAATAGCATCCACTGTACAGGATTGTTGTAAAAATAAATAATATTCTATGTGTCCAATTCTTTTTTTTTTAATATGTAATGACTGTAGTAATCAGTTTATTACACAGATTAATCATTCTTGAACGTACAAGCTCCAGAGGAGCAATTGGGTCTTTAAATATACACAAGTATTTCCATCAAATGAATTTTCACCCTTACATCCAGATAGACCTAAGCAGTTAAAAACATAAGAAAAATAAGAGCTATTAGCTATGTATTAACTGAGAAACCACATACAAACCAAAGAATGTGGAAGAGAGAAAGGGGCTGAAAGGACAAGGGTTGAAGGGTGGGGAGATACAAAAGATGTGGGACCAAAGCCCATCACACTTTATGTACTAATAGCTCCAATCCATTTAAATGTTGACCAGTTAAACTTAGTCCTTAAAATACAGGATGTGGGTAGAGATTAATCTGGTTGGTCATAACTTTCACCTAAGACGTAGGTCCTTCCAAAAACATGAATACAGAAACAGCTTCGTGTTCTTCACCTTGCTTTTCATAACTGTTCTGAGTTTAAACGGATTCCATTTAAAAACAATCTCCTACAGGTCAGTGGAGCTTTTCTTCCCCATCCAAGCACACACCATACCCACCACCCCTCACCTAGCCATTATCCAAATTTAAGTCAGTAAGGAAAACTTTTAGTCTCACACCTAGGTTACGCCTGGAGAACTGGCTTGTCACACACACACTTCTCTGCTAGGAGGCAATGTTGGTACAGAAGTACAGTATTTCTAGTTTGTTGTTCCAAGTATGTACAACACGCAGCACTGCTGTATCAGGTAAACATGTGCACAGGGGAAGATGAGGCGTGGGCTCATAGAAAGCAGTCAAATGGAAATCAAAAGGACTTTCTCTTTCAGAGTTCCCCTATCTTTATTTGTAGAGGTTATCCAATAATTTCTTTAATTACATCGCATACTTCTGAGTCCATTCCCGGGCTATTCTGTTGTACTTTTCTCTATCTGTTTTGTAGATCCGAGCAATCTCAGGCACTAAAGGGTCATCTGGATTGGGATCACACAACAGAGAACAGATGGACAAGAGTACTTTTTAAATAGTTAGTGCTGGGGCGCCTGGGTGGCTCAGTGGGTTAAGCCGCTGCCTTCGGCTCAGGTCATGATCTCAGGGTCCTGGGATCGAGTCCCGCATCGGGCTCTCTGCTCAGCAGGGGAGCCTGCTTCCCTCTCTCTCTGCCTGCCTCTCCATCTACTTGTGATTTCTCTCTGTCAAATAAATAAATAAAATCTTTAAAAAAAAAAAAAAAAAGAAATAGTTAGTGCTGGAGACCACTGTGACCGGAGAATATCCAGACAAATGCTGCCATTACTGTTAATATTTGGATGATAAATTCTGGTTGTAAATGCAGCCTTAGGTGGCTTGAAGGGGTAATCTGTTGGGAAATGAATTGTCAAAAAAAATACTCCACCCTGATAGGGACTGTCATTTGGCCCCATTATTGTAGCTTGCCAGTGGAACATATCTTCTCCAACAGGACCTGCTGAACACTGTGCTGGGGGGGTCCCGTGCCAGGTCATTCAATTCCTTGTGGATTCTCTTCAGAGCCATCGTGGGAGGCGGGTGGCGGCGGCCCCCGGGCGGGGACAGGGACAGGGGAGGGACGGGGAAGGGGCGAGGGGGCGCGAGGCCTCCTCGGTGATCGCGGGTCGGCCGGAGAAGATGGGGAGTTCGGGAGCGCAGGTCCGGCAGGACGGACTGAGGGCCGAGGCCCACTTGGCTCCTGAGCCTGCCGCAGCCGTCACCGCATCACCGGGCGGCGGCCCCTTTATGCGCTGCAGTCCGAGCCGCCGCCGCCGCTACCACCGCCGCCTCCGTAGCTACCTCTTCCACCTAATCTCCTCTATGTGTCCAATTCTTAAAATAGTGTCTAGCACATAGTAAATACACAAACAGCATCATATCACTTAGTTTCCAATATTCAATGTTTTGGTCGTCTCAAAGACATCATAAATATGTGTGGTCTGTGTATAAATTATCGGCTTAATCTACAGATTATGATGGCACAGATAAATATTTACAAACTGATATATTACATAGTTTTTAAAATATTATTCAGTCTAAAAAGCTAATTGTCAAAATATAGAGATATGAAAAGCTCTGGCGCCTGGGAGGCTCAGTTGGTTGAGTAACTGCCTTTGGCTCAGGTAATGATCCTGGAGTACCAGGATCGAGTCCCATATTGGGCTCCCTGCTCAGCAGGGAGTCTGCTTCTCCCTCTGATCTCTCCCCTCTCACACTCTCTCTTTCATTCTCTTTCTCCCTCTCAAAATAAATAAATAAAATCTTAAAAAAAAAAAAAGAAAATCTCTGTAAGATCCCTCATTTTTTAAAGATTAAATAATAGTTTTAATGGAATCGTAAGAAATGAATTCCATCATTGAAACAATTTCTCTTCTTGGGATGCCTGGGTGGCTCAGTTGGTTAAGACTCTGCCTTGGGCTTGGGTCATGATTTCAGAGTCCTGGGATAGAGCCCGGTGTTGGGCTCCTGGCTCAGCCAGGAGGAGTCTCCTTCTCCCTTGCCCCTCTGCTTGTGCTTTTTCTCTCACTATCTCTCTCTCCCTCTCTCTCAAATAAATAAAATCTTAAAAAAAAATTATTTCTCTTCCAACAGAATAAATTAAGTCTTTTTTTCCCACATGATTAAAGGTCAAATATATTTAAAAGAATGCTAAGTGAATTCGGAGTAATTTATAAGCTAGAGTAACATTAATTCTCCTGTTTTTTTTTTTTTTCCTTATAGCTATTTGGTAATTTTAAAGCAGTAGAAAAGGAAAGTGCACCAGCTACCATCAGGTACACTTTATTACTTTTTTAAGATTTTATTTTTTTATTTGACAGAGAGATAGAAAGGACCAGAGAGCACAAGCTAAGGTGGTGGTGGGGAGGGGATGGCCAAGGGAGAAGGAGACTCCTGATTCCAAGATCCTCAGATCATGACCTGAGCCAAAGGCAGCTACTTAACCCACCAAGCCACCCAGATGCCCCTTATGTACACTTTATTAATCCTTTAGCCCACTTGGCCAGCTGAGACATATTTTGAGAGTCCTATACAGAATTTTGTTATTACTTAACAATCAACTAAGTGACTTAGGCAATCAACTATGTGTAAATAGCCTAGAGGTTTAGCATTATATTGTTTTAGAAATAAAGAATAAAGCAAGTCCTGAGTTGGTAAAATACTAAATATATTTTAAAGTTATACTTCCTACATCACATTTGCTATAGCACATAAAGTATTTATCTAAATTACAAATGGAAAGAAAGGCTTATTACAAACTTTTTAGGATTTGCTGTCTGCCAAGTATAATGCTAACTTCTAAGAGGATTAAAAAAATTTTGTAGCAAAAGCAATTTGCAGACAACATCCCCAATTATTTTTAAGTTTTGAATCCTACAGATAACTATAATCATAATAATTAAGTATAAAAGCTGACAGGAAAGTCACATTAGTGGCAAATAAATAACCTTACAAAGGCAGAACATTAAACAACAGGATGTGATTTTTATTTTAAACACCCTTTCTGAATTTATAGTTTAGATAGCTCACTTTAAATATAATTCCTAATCTCAGAATAAGTGAACCAAACTAACTTATGTACAAAGAATTTCCAATTGAACATCAAACATACTTTAGAGTCAAGATCCTTTGTCAGCTTGTCTTGTTAAAGTGGCAGATAGCAACAAATGATAAATATCTTTCAATGAATAGCTGACAAAACTCAGTAAGAACTGAGAAAAATTACTTCCCATTTGACCCAATGCTCTCAGCCTCAGTGAGGTTTCCTCGTTATGTTAAGCTTCTTATTTTATTTGACCGTCATTGACTGCAATAATCCTTATACTTACTGTTCATTTTCTGCAGACATAGATTAGGGCCATCACTGTTCAAATTATTACTGTGCTTATTCATTGTTTTCTAATAGCTAATGGTTTCCTATCCACATTTTTTTAAACCTAGGTTTTAAGTTTTTTGGTAGGAACCATTTCCTTTTATTTTTCAACATTTCTCAAAACACAGAAAAAAGTTCTGAACAGAGTCACAAATACTTTATAGCCATGTAATTGGTTTAGACAAAAACCAAATGACATACAAGACAAAAATAAATTTATGTTACTTATAAAACATTTCTAATTGTTGCTAATTTAACTGTAGTCCAACAATCCTGTCGGTATGTCTTTTTCTACCAATTTCCATATTTTTCACATATTCAAAGGGATATGGCAGATTTCCTCACTTTATTTCCTTTAAAATGTCAACCATTTTAGTCTTAACATGACCTATATGTAGCTACCATGTCTAAAAAGATCTTACATAGGGGCACCTGGATAGGACAGTCAGTTAGATACCCAACTCTTGGCTTTGGCTCAGGTTGCAATCTCGAGCTATGAGATCAAGGTGCATTAGGCTCCTTGCTTAGTGCAGCGTCTGCTTGAAATTCTATCTCCCGCTCCACCCCTCATCTAAAATAAATAAATACATCTTTAAAAACCAATAGCAATAATAAATAAAATAAATAAAACATTTACATAAAAAACAAACTGATAACCAAGGCATAGCAAATGACCTAACCAAGACAATGTATACTAGAGAGGCTGAAATTTGGGTGATAAAGAGACAAATCATGTGTTAAATATCAAGTGGCAAGTCAATAAAACCAAGTTCTTTTCCATCCCCCCCAAAACCTAGCATATGGTCTATAATTTATCTATGCATACTATAGTGAAAATCCGCTAAACTAGAAACAAATGGAGATCAGACGTTAGGAACTCTGGCAAAAACAATAAATGAATCCCCAATATCTATTCTCCTTGATTAGTTTTGGGATAGTCAGCAAGAAACTAGAATTCCTAGCTTCCATAGCAAGTAGGGAAGGCCGGTATAAATAGAAGTCACTAGGTAAGTCTTTCAAGAAAACTTTTTGAAAGGATCAGATTTATCTGAAAGGTACACCCTGTTTTGCCATTTTTCCCATTTCTTCCATATTCTGCCTGCCTGTAAAGACAACATATTTTGAACAGAATGCTGGCAGTCATTTTGTGACCACAGGCCATCTTGAGGAGGAAAGCCATGCATCAAGGAGGTAGAAAAGAAGAGGTCTGAGTTCACTACCAGTCTTGAAACTGTCATACTTGCTCTGGAGTATTGTGCTTGGATTTTATGATATATTAGAGAAAAATATATACCTAAACCCTCCTACACTGTTAGTGGGAATGCAAGCTGGTGCAACCACTCTGGAAAACAGCATGGAAATTCCTCATAAAGTTGAAAATAGAGGTACCCAATGACCCAGCAATTGCACTACTGGGTATTAACCCTAAAGATACAAATGTAGTGATCTGAAAGGGCACATGCACCTGAATGTTTATAGCAGCAATGTCCACAATAGCCAAACTATGGAAAGAACCTAGAGGTCCATCAACAGATGAATGGATTAAGAAGATGTGGTATATATATACAATGGAATACTATGCAGATATCGAAAGAAATGACATCTTGCCATTTGTGATGACGTGGATGGAACTAGAGGGTATTAGGCTTAGCGAAATAAGTGAATTGGAGAAAGACAACTATCACGTGATCTCCCTGATATGAGGAAGTCGAGAAGCAACATGGGGGATTTGGGGGTAGGAAAAGAATAAATGAAACAAGATGGGATCAGGAGGGAGCTAACCATAAAAGACTCTTAATCTCACAAAACAAACTGAGGGTTGCGGGAGGGAGTGGGGTAGGGAGAGGGTGGTATGAACATTGGGGAGGGTATGTGCTAAGGTGAGTGTTGTAAAGTGTGTAAACCTGGCGATTCACAGACCTGTACCTTTGGGGCTAATAATACACTATATGTTAATAAAAGAAAAGAAAAATATAACCCTAGCTTCTTTAGGCCATTGAACCTTGTACACTGTATTTAGGTCTCTTGTACTAGCAATTTCTAATTGGAAAAAGTGGAACCAACAATTCATTGCATTAGTCTTGGATAGGGCAAGCACAAAGAATATCCCAGGCAGCATTTCTCAAATCAGCACTCCTATTATGAGAGATGTTAGGAGATGTACTATGATTTCTGTAGTTACTGACAAATAAATGAAAAATTATATATATATAAATAAAATCTGGGAGATTAATGAGGTTTATTCATTATTAATGAGGTTTAGTTAGGAAGTGTGCCCAAACATATATTCTAAACAATTTTAGTTTTTATGCTATACAACACTGCCAGGAATACAGCAACCTAAGATTTACAAATATTGGGTAATAGCTCTGTGTGTTTGTGAGATTATGAACATGTATTTTAACATATATTATAAACATGTATTTAAATATACTAGAATTTATATACCTGAGAGTGTTGTATTTCAAAATAGATACTTTAGAAGGATACATATGTTTGTCCTCAAACATAATATCAGAAAAATTTCTGGGGCTCTTTTTTAAAATTACATTGAGAGTCATATTTTAAAAATCATTCCTTTTACTTTATAAGCATTTTTCATTTTAATTTAAGTTTAATGTTTAATTCCTCTTAAAATACTCACCTTTCTAAAACAATAACACATCTTTAATTGAATCAAACCTACTTTCCAAGGTATACTGCCAAAAAGGAGATTAAAAAAAACATGTTATATGTTTCAAAAGTAACTCCAAAACAGGAGATGTAATATTCTAAAAATGAGTACTGTGAAGAGAATGACATTTATTTTTGCAAGTCACACTAAGTGTATAAAAATCACATATATCAGTAAGTGCAGATTAAGTGAAAGAAACATGTAACCCAAGGAACAAAGTAGTGCCATAAACTGAAACAAAAAAGTACATTAAAGTTCATATATTACATTTACCTGTGTTTAAAAAAAAAAAACAAACAAAACTGTTATAAATCAGAGTATACCAAAAATAATAACAGGTAGTATTTATTAAATACTTAGTTTGCATTAGGCACTACTTGAAGTGCTTATGTATATTAACTCATTTGGTCCTTTAAAAATTCCATAAAGGGGCACCTGGGTGGCTCAGTGGGTTAAAGCATCTGCATTAGGCTCAGGTCATGATCTCAGGGTCCTGGGAATGAGCCCCGCATCAAGCTTTCTGATCAGTGGGGAGCCTGCTTCCTCTCTCTCTCTCTCTCTGCCTGCCTCTCTGCCTACTTGTGATCTCTGTCTGTCAAATAAATAAATAAGATCTTAAAATAAATAAATAAAATTTTTTAAAAAATCCACAAAAAGGGGCACCTGGGTGGCTCATTTGGTTGAGCAACTGCCTTGGCTCAGATCATGATCCTGGAATCCCAGGATCAAGTCCTTCATAGGGCTCCCTGCTCAGTGGGGAGTCTGCTTCTCTCTCCAACCCTCCCCACTCTGGTGCGCGCTCTCTCTCTCTCATATAAATAAAAACTTAAAAAAAAAAAAAATTCTGGGGCACCTCGGTGGCTCAGTGGGTTAAGCTTCTGCCTTCAGTTCAGGTCATGATCCCAGGGTCCTGGGATCGAGCCCCACATCTGGTTCTCTGCTCAGCAGGGAGCCTGCTACCCCACCCCACCCTGCCTGCCTACTTGTGATCTCTGTCAAATAAATAAATAAAATATTTTTTAAAAAGTCCTATGAGAGGCTTGATCATTATCTTCATTTTGCAGATGAGGAAATTAAAGTACACTGAGGTTAAGAAACTTGCACAAGCTAAAGCATACTCAGAAATCAAAACCCAAGAAGACCAGCTCCATTGTCTATGCTCTAAATACCATGCTATTCTGTCTCTCTAAATCAAGCAGGTGTGGTCAACACCATGCACAGCTGCATCTAAAAACAATTCATATATACTCAGATAGGTACATGTTCATAAAGTTTTACAAGACAGTTTTACATGTTGTTTAATTTAATCTTCACAGCTGTTCTATGTCAGTATATCCTGTCAATAGATGGACTTAGTTGACATGAATTCAAGTAATTAAAGCTCTGTGGTCATAGATTATTCCACTTATCTGCTGCCTTAGAAATGTGTCCTTTCTGTGCCTTGCGGAGGGTCTGGCAGAGAAAAGGGATTCAGTGTATATTTACTGAATAAAGAACAACTAAAAAAGGAGCTGGACATCAGAATGTGGTCAGATTGGTCCCGATTCATCAATACAACTATTATAAAAACACTTAGCTAGCTTGGCTCATCAACAGTGATTCTTTAGTATCCATTTAGGTGGAAGAACAGTATCACTCATTTTTCAATTAAATCTTAGTATCTCAATACAATCGTAAAATTCCTTTGAAGTCAGAAGTCTTGATGTACTAACATAAACACTAAGACTTAGATGTATACTTAAAAAATGACTCAGGATGGTCTTCATTTACACTATGAGTATGATATATTCTGTGACCACATTAGAACATTTTCTTTCATTTAAAGATTAAAGGAAATTCCTATTAAACTTTAATAATGGAGAATATAGTCTAGATTTTTCATTGTAAGGATTGTATCATATGAATGTTGGAGGGTATGTTAGCTTGAATTATAACTAAAGTAACAATATTGCTGGGTACTATGTAATAACATAGTTCCGTTTTGCTATTCATTTGTATACACCTCAAAGCAGTGCTAGAATTTTGAAGTTCTGATTGAAGTGAACTGAATGATACATATCTACAATTTAGTTTTACCTATTTTAGTTTTGATAATTGATCATTTCTGAACTAAAGTTTCTATTCTACTATATATATAGAGAGAGAGATACATATATTTTAATTATTAGCATTTTGTTTTTTGTTTTACAACACTTATTCTAGCTTTCATGAAGTACAGCTATTATAGCTTTGGCAGATTTTCACATAATACTTAAAAAATTGAGATATGTTATATTTGATAGACTGCCTGACACTTATACCTTAAACTAAGTATAGATACGAGAAGGATGAATTATACTATGTTCAAATAACTCCATAAAATTACATCTCAGCATAAGTCAAGAATATGAAAGATACTGAGGAGGGAATAAATCAAAACCTTTCAATGAGGGAAATTCCTGTATCAAAGTACTGATTTTTTACTTCAAAACTGAATTGTATTATGTTCTCCAGAAGAGATATCGGACTACACTAAGACTTAAAATGATCAATCATCTCTTAATAGTTTAAATGTTTATTTTAAAATGATACTTTTCTAGAAAAAGTGTGTTAAGTAATACTTAGTAGTGCTGGGAGAAACTAAATTTCTTAAAAGGGTTCCCTAATTTTAAAAACTTCCCAGGCTCTATCTCTTTTTCAAAAAACTCCAAGAAGAAACAAATGGAAAACACCAACTTTGAATATTTCTACCACATTCTCAAGTTATATAATCATTCTAACATTAAGTTATTCTACAAGAAAGTTTCATTTTTCCCTCACAGACTACATTAGAGCTAAGTGGAAAAGCATCAAAACATGAAAACAATATTGTATACAAAACATTCCATCAGGCATCCTTCCAACAAAATAGCTCTCCTTGTCCTGGAGGCAACTTGTGTGATCTGAATAGGTTTAAAAAAAAAAAAAAAAAAAAAGCATGTGTTTATGTAAAAGGAAATGTACCATCCATCAATAGAAAAAAAAAAAAAGAATACTTTCAGTTGAAAATAATTTGTTTCCATTTCTACTCAGAGCATCCTAAACCAATAAAGAAAACTGATATTTTAGGGGCTTGCAGGGGGTGGTATACAAATGAGATGGGCTGCACACATGGTGTATAGTTTCTTCTAAGCTGTACATCAGTAGTTAACAAGTGGTAAACACCAATAAAATTCATTGACACAGTGTTAGCTTCCAACCACTTCAAATTGTTTAGGAACCTCATTTTTTGTTGAAGGGGATGCTTTCCTTTGTAGGAAAAAATAAATTCTCCCATACATCTGTATGTTTACCTTAAAACTAATATGATGGCTTTCTGTTGGAAAATTTGATCATAACATGTGACAACTAAGCGTTTCTATAGGAAAACAAACAAAAAACAAAAACAGCTTAACCAGATAGAAAAACCTAGAATCAAATTCCAACACTTGAATTGAAATGATGACTTTCTCTGTTTCCCAACTTGAAACTGCTGGAGTACATGAGGGCAATGAAGTCACTGGTAAGATTTAGGGCATACCCATGCCAATAATACACACAAGTACATTGAAGTTCCACCTTTCAGTTAACTTTGAAAAGGAAAACCTTATAACTAAGTATAGCAGATTGAGAAAGGATGTAATATAAGCATCAAATAAGTGGTATTCCTCTGCATTAGAAAAAAAGTATAAAAAGTAATATTATATTTTAAATTATAAATCTGAAGGAGATGAATACACATACTTCAGATGACAAGAAAATGGAATATAAATTTCAAAACCTCTGGGTAGTGTATCAACTATGCTACAATAGAAAACTAAAATTAAAAAAAAAAACCTTCAGGTAATACAGAATTTTGTGATTATAGAAATTTCCCATATCTGAGCTGTCTGATAGAGCAGTTACAAGCCACAAGTGGCTACTGAGCACCTCAAATATGGTTAGTGGGAACGAAAACTTGAATCTTAAATTGCGTTTAATTAAATTAATGTAAAATTTTCCACATGTATCTGGGACTGTAACATTGGACAGTGCAGCACTAAAGAAGTAGGGAGAAATATTTGTACCTTAAGTTCTGATTCAAATAGTAAAAGTCTTGTACATGGGCATATACCTAGGTGTTTCTGAGACAGTTTTTTTATTTTTTTTAAATTCTTGTGACGTATGAAGAGAAAAGGACTATGACACAACATAAAAATGATGCTGCATTTGTGGGGACAAATTTTCTATACTCATTTTCTAGAGAGGACTAGAATATTGGTTTACAAGTTGGCTCCAAGTTGTAATTTTCTTAGGCGGCTTCCAAAAATATGGATGCCTGGGTCTCATCCCTCCACCTTTGGTTTAATTGGTTTGGGTTGGGTCCTGGGCACAAAAAAATTTTAAAGCTACCCTGGTGATTCTAACATGCAGCCAGAGTTGAGTACTACTAAACTAGAAAGAAAATGAGAAAATGTTTATTAGGCATAGATGCAGTATGCAACTTAAGACATTTCTTTGCTGGTAGGCAAAGAGGGCCTTTGACAACCCAAATTTATGTCAAAACACCTGAGGGTTAAATATGAGCTACACATTCTAAACATTCAGAAGTGACTTGGGTTATACAATCATAAATTTTTATCAGTGAATAGTATTCAATTATGTAAAAGAGATTAGAAACGAAGGAAATAACTGAAATACTGAGTGTCAACTTGCCTTTGCCACTTTCATGTATATTTTATTTCATCCTCAACCTAACTTGGGAGGTAGATATTACTAATTTGCTTAACGATGTGGAAAGTAGATTTAAAGATATTCTCTAGGATTGGACATATGTTTGTCAAACAGTAAAGTCCACACTCCACAGTAGAAGGATTCTCTCTGGGGAAGTTTATTTCAGTAAAATTTCACACTGGAATCAAACAACAAAAAGGAAAAGAGGAAGAAAGAAAAAGGAGGATTCAGTGGTGGAATATAAGGCAAACACAGGATATAAGGATATAAGGCAAACACACTAAAACAGGTACTTTAACCAGTCTGGGTTCCCGCATTATCCAGGTATCTGATAGCAAACCCTGGGAAAAACAGGTTTGTCTGTGGTTCAAATCTACACCAGCCTCTACACCAGACCATTTAGGAGTAGCTGCCTTTTATCCTAAGAACTTAAACCTTTGGTCTCCTACTGCCTCATAACCTATTTGGTAGAGTCACACATTCTTCGGACAGGATAGAACAAGATGCTTATTCACAGCTAGCTGCCTGACACTAAACAGGGATAAGATAGGGGTTTTAAAGAGTTTTTAATTTTACCCCCTCCACTTAAAGGATTATTGGAACTCCCCACAGAGCATGTTATAGACCACAGTTTTGATATGGTATATTTACACTGAGCATAGAACTTTTATTTTAACCTAGGCCATGAAAGTCTTACATTAATTTACTCATTAAAAGCCATCTATTAAAAATTCAGTTCCTGAGTTGTTCAACCCCTTTTAATCTTCAATTTAAGGGAGAAAGTTTCTCAGAGGAAAAAAAAAAAAAGGTAAACCCAGAGCAACCCGCACACCCTACATATCAGGACTAATCCTTCTACCCTGAGACTCAGTGTCTTTTCTCCTTTTTCAGGCTCCCACTCTGTGAAGTGACATTAACACAATGGTGTTACATTTAGTTACATCTGAGGTTAGAAAGAGTATCTTCAGTCCATGATCTAATTAATGGCACAGACTTCTCCCAAAGCATATTCCAAAATAAGAATACATTGATAGGATTAACTCCTAAATGCACTGGCTTAGGGTATGGTAGTGTTTCATTTCAATTTCAAATGGTATTTATTACTATTTAATTATACTACCAAAAAAAGTTTCATAACTCAAAATTACAAACTCTTGTGAAAAAAGAGGAAGCAGCAGCAGTAGCTTATCCCCACTAGCCCTTTTCTCCCCAGTATGTTTGAGGACCTGAAAAAAAAACCAACTAAGTTGATATAAGAAAAGCTATGATGTTTCCCCATCCAATCCTTAGCCGATTAAAAGTGGACTAAAACGAGGATTAGACCTGTTTTTTCTTAATAATAAACAATACATAAACTCCATTTTTTAAAAAATGATACCTATTATCTACACAGAAACAACTGATTAGCCAATTCTCACATTTACTTCCTGCATTGGAGGCAGGCCTCCAGAAAAAGACAATGTAAGTTCTACAACTTTTGATCCCTATTTTAGTGCCAAAATTCATCCTTTAAATTGGCATTCGTTTTAATAGTTTGTATATGTGTTACTTGTGACACGAAAAGTTATATATAAATATTTTTGGATGTTAGTAATCAGCCTCCAAAAACTAAGTAGGCTTTACATGCAGTAAACATTTGGTGGCACAAATGTAAATTCAAAAGGCAAACCTAAAAAAATGGCAAAAGTCGTAATTCTCTAATTATAAAAGTGAAAGTCACTACAAATTAATCTTTCCTTTCTTAATAAGTAACCATAGATATTTTTCTAGCCTTAATTCCAGCTTCCATCCTACCTTCTCCCCCACACATACTCCCACAAATGCCCTAGAACATCAAAGTTAGGACACAATGTTGTTATGAAAAAGTAGAATACGTTTAGGATTGGTTAACAGCAGTTAGTTTGCCTGTGTATGCAATCAGTGAACCAATACAAGCACAGACTTAATAAAAAATACTAATGATATTAAAAGGAGAAATAATGTTTATCAAAGCACCACCACAGGCAAGCAGTAAGCATGATGCAAGTTTTCACTTTGATCCTGCTAACCCAGTCATCACGAATTTGGGAGAATACCAACCCTTGTTTCCAAAATACAGCGACTTTTCTCTATTTTCCAATCCTTAGCAAAACTCTACAGACGTAGATTTTTAAGTCCTGCTCATTAGTTACCAGTGCCCTTCATCCCGCAGATTAGTTGTCCTACATTTTGTTTAGGTCTCCGCCTTGAAAACAAACCCGATTGCCCCATTTTCTGAGAGGTAAACTCAGCTCCAGGCAGCTCCCTATGAAGTCACCGCGTTTGTTGTTTCAAAGATGCAATTAAACGAACATGACACAAGGCTGTCGAAGAGATTAGTTGGAAGTGTGTGGAGGTGTCAGTCACATATGTGGAAGACCCATGAAAACTGTATGGCTACAAATCTATTTTAGTTGTAATATTTCTCCCCATGCCCCCTTCTCCAATATATTCACAACATCGGGCAATTAAACTTGGTGAGAACTTACTCGACTTTAGCAAGGTTTAGCTTTCCAGCTTTCTGTACTTCGAATCCAGCAATGAGCAAAGGCGGGGTGGGGGTGGGGGTGGGGGTGGGGGACTTACCCCAGGCACCGAGAAGAAAAGCAATAAAAGAGCTTGCATCAGGCAGCGTCTCTCCCTCTGCCCCTCTTCCTCCCTTCCCACCCCCTCTTCTCTAAGCCCTTACATATACACATTCTTCTGGGCGGCCTCTCACCACAGCATGTCCACAGTCATTTACAGAAATTAGAAACAGACTCCGGGATCCCTTCCCATAGCACGCACAGCGCAGAGCTGTGCTAGCAGGATGGGGCGATGTCACTCCCTGCTACCTCGCAATCTCTTACTCCCCCTCTGGGGTTTCCTTCCCAAGAATCCGGCCTTCCTCCACGGAGAAGGCGGGGGGAAATTCACAGTGAAATTCCTAATTCACTACGAAACTCCGTCTCATCCTTCCCCACCCAGCACCTCAGCGCGAAAACCAAAGAGAAGTTCCTTCCCCACCAGGGCAGCAGAGGAGTTGGTTTCAGGGGCCAGAGCAGGAGCTGGGAGAGGAGAGGGAGCGTGGTGTACTTGGTTTTGCACTTCTGCATGTCCACCCCAGAGCCCAGGGTTGCTCTCGTCCTTACCCGCTCGTCCGGAGACCGGTGCTGCTACTGGAGCGCGAGGCGCGGGCTGAGGGGACGCGGCGTCGGGGCGGGCCGCCGGCAGCAGCCTCGGGCGTCGAGAGCCACCACCTCTTCTCCGCCGAGCCGCTGCGGGCGTGGGCCGAAGGAGCTGAAGAAGGAGCCTGGGGAGGGGGAGAAGAGGAGCAGCATCTCCTCCTCCTCCACGCCTCGGAAACGCCCCTCCAGCGGCGACCCCCGCCGACCGCCTGACCCCCGAGCGCTGGAGTTCCCCGTCCGCCCTCCCGGGCTCTGCGAGCCTCCCAGAGCGACGCCCAGACTCTCCTCAGCGGGGCGGCTCAACTCCTGCGGCCGGCTCCGAGAGCTGCCGAGCGGGCTGAGGCGGACCGGGGAGCGAGGGACTGCCGCGCGCCAGCGAGACCGTCTCGAGGGGCCCTGATCATGGTGCGTGACCCTCGCCGCACCGCCGCCGCCGGAGCCACTAGTTCCCAGCACCCGCTCCACCTCAGGCACCCGCGCCGGCCCCGCCCCCGTTCCTGTCACTCAAAAGCCTTCCCGGGCTCAGGAGGACAGCAATGGGCGTCCGGGCGCTCCCCTCCGCCTCATTGGCCCTCCGGGCCTCCCGTTCCGCCCCCTCCCTAGGAACGAGGTCGCCGGGGAGACCGGCGCCCCGGTTCCCATGACAACCGGTGCCCAGGGCCTGGCTTTTTGTGTTCTGGCTAACTAGACGCTCAGGTTGGTCGCGGGGCAGCGAAGTTCCTATCCCCTGCAGTGCGGACTCCTAATTTCAGGCCACGTTGAGAACGCGGCCGACCGCCCCCACGCTTCCAGCCTCAGAAACAGAACTTTATGGCCCTAGGGAGAGCGAGGGAGCGTGAAAAATGTCTAACTGCTTGCTCTTCCCCTGTGAGTCTAAGTAACCCCTCCCCCCCCTACCTTGTCCTCCCTGGCCTCCAGCCTTGTTTCCATATTCTCACCGGGCGGATTTGGGCTTTCAAAGGGTGAGGAGAAGAGGGAAGAGAGAGAAAGGGCGAGAAAGAGCAGGGCTGTGCCAGCTCCCGGCAGCAATATAGCAACTTGGAAATGGCGAGGTCAACGAAAACAGCTCGGTGAGTTTTCCCACACTTGTAAAGTGATCTTCAAAGGTGTGCCGGCAGCAACCCCAGATGCCCTCGGGGAAACGCAAATACTCATATTTTTTGGAAAAAAAAAAAAAGGATGTAAATTCTTCTGTTAAAATTCCCCTGAAACTAAGATGATCCTAAAGTTTAAAAAAATTAAGTAAAAAATTTGAAGTAATCGAATAAAATAAAGAATACCCATTTTTCCATATAGCGCTACCCATTGCCACTTGGCAAATTTATGTCCTAGCAGCTATCGCCCTCCTGCACACAGAAAGATTTGGCTTTTCACGATCAACAAGAAAGTCTTCCCGGATTCACGAGCAAACAGTGTCTTGTCATTTGAGTTTCAAAAAGTTTGAATTTACTCTCAGAGGATAAGGTAAACTGGTCCACTGTGGACAGGGGACCGACCTGGGGGTAAACGTAGTTCTGGGCTGACGGTGTTGAGTCCTAGGTGAATCTAAACTTCATGGCTGCTCCAAAATGGAGAGATCTGAGGTAAAATTAAAACTGCAATCCTGGGTTCCCTAGCCCCTGAGGCGGCTGTACATGTATGATGAATGAGGGAATTAATAGTAATGATTTACCTTTGGCGAGCACTTGACTTTTCATTATCTCATTTACTAAATGAATAACTGTGATGGATGTGTTTAGTCAAATATGCCTTGCAAGTATGCGCTGAATGTAATTACTCACACTGCTAAATACAATGGAAAATGCACAGCAGAATTTTAAGATAAGGCCCTTGCCCTCAGGGAGCGAACCACAGAGCCTAAGAAAGAAAAGTAGCATTCTTGAAACAATTTGAGATTATGGCTAGAATGTGCAGCCAAACTGTGCATGAGCACAGTAGCAGATGAAAGAAAGTCTGTGGTAGGTTGAATGGGCGGGATTAGTCATATTAAAGAGCTGGGCTCTGAAGAAGGGTAGGTAGGTGGTGGGATGAACGAAGCACAGATGAGGAAAGACAGACAATCCAAGGAAACATTAAACCAGGTGCAACAGCAGGAAGAGAGAGTGGTGATAGCAAATAATAGTAAGAAGACCAGCCCAGCTGAACTAGAGAGAGAAGGATTGGAGTTGGAGCCCCCATTTTATGAAATAGGAGTTTTGGGGTGTTCTGGTTCACGTATGAGAGAGCTGAGGTAGAACATGTGCCACTGTCACTGAAAGAAAGTTCATATATTTATTAGAAAGAAAAGCAAATCCATAATACTTGGAATAGCTTGCAAATTCAAGTCAAAAAGAAAGTATGAAGAATACAGTGTTGATAGTGTTGGAAATTTTCTCAAAAGTAGACAAACCAGTGTTGTGAGTATTGGGTTTCCACCACCCCCCCCCATTAAGGCCATTTCAGGTGGTTACCCTCAAGGCTTTTTCACCAGTAATCCTTCTGTTCTGTATGAGGTAAAAAATTGGTTTTAAAATAAATGGCTATGATACCAAAACCTGATGAAGAGTATAAAGAGTACACAATAGAGAAATCTACAAATTAATCTCCTTTTGGATATAATGTAAAATTAAAATACACACTTAAGATACACTTAGACCCCAGAAGTATGTTAAAACTGCTATGGCAAAATCAAGAGAATTATGCCAGGTATATAAGAATGAATCAGTAATAGAAAACTTACTCTTTCTGTTGGCTATATTAATATGTCAAGGAAGAAAAAAAAACTATGAGTGTTTCAGTTGATGATGAAATGGATTTTGTAAAATCCAGCATCATTCCTTAATAAAAACTTTTAAAGAACTTAGGATACATAATTTAACAATATATATTTTATACCCAATCCAGAAGCTTCCTTTATAATGAAACAATTATTCACATTAAACATGGCAAGAATGCTCATCATCATACCATGAAAGGATATAATAGCCAATCCAGTGAGACATGCAATAGAAATACAAAATTAAATACTGAACATAAGTTAGGATTGTCATTTACTTGCAAAAAGTATGAAAACTCCAAGGATCACTTGAAAAACTTTTGCAAGCAATGAAAGGTGAGTTAAGGTAACCAATTTTAAAAATAAACATACAAAATGAAGAGCTTTCCAATGTATAAATTGTAACCAATTAGAACATATACCATTAAAAAAAATCCTATTTATAATGACCACAGTGAAATAGCTAGAAATGGGTACTAAAAGAAATTAATAAAACTTACTTTAAAAATGAATTTATGAGACAAAAATGTTTGAATAAGTAAGAGATAGGAGCACCTGGGTAGCTCACTTGGTTGAGCATCTTACTCTGATCCTCAGCTCAGGTTATGAGTTCAAGCCCTGTGTTGGGTCCACTCTGGGTATGAACTTACTAAAGAAAGAAAAGAAAGGAAAAAAAAAAAAAGAAAGAAAGAAAAGAGAGAAAGAAAGAGAAAGAATAAACAAATAAATAAATAAAATCTTTAAAAAAATACATTTATCTAGTTATATGGCAATATTTATACCAACTACTATTTCTACTACTAGGATTAGAATTACAGTAAACATTGCATTTCTGAAATGTTTTTATTTAAAATGTTTACAACATGTGCCTGTCACTTTTGTTATAGAAAGTCTAGGGTGTTAAGAAGACAAACTGCCAGGGCACCTGGGTGGCTCAGTTGGTTAAGCGACTGCCTTCAGCTCGGGTCATGATCCCAGAGTCCTGAGATCGAGTCCTGCTTCGGGCTCCCTGCTCTATGGGCAGTCTGCTTCTCCCTCCGACCTTCTTACCTCTTGTGCTCGCTCTCACTGTCTCTCTCTCAAATAAATAAATAAAATCTTTAAAAAAAAAAAAAAGGAAGACAAACTGCCAGCTATAAAATAAATAAGTCATGTAGATGTAATGTACACAGTCAGACTGCAATTAATAATACTGTATTGTATATTTGAGAATTGCTGAGAGTAGATCTTAAAAGTTTTCATCACAAGAAAAAACTTTTTTGTAAATTAATGAAATTGAAATGAAACAAGAAATTCAGTTCCTCATTCCCGCTAGACACAAGTGGCTTGTGGCTGCTGAATGGAAGAGCACAGATACAGAGCGTTTCCATTATCACTAGAAGTCCTTTTGGACAATACTACCTTAGAGGCTAGCATAGCTGATTTTTCTCTTAAAGACTAAATAAAAATGATTTCTCTTTTGCCAGCTTCTATAAACAAACAAAAAGGTCAACAGATTATCACTTCTAACATAAAGAAACTAAATAGCTGTCCTTAACACATATTTAATTGGGCTCCCAAGTAGCTCATGGACCTCAGAGCACTCATCACTTAGAGACCAACCTTGTATCACACTCTAAGTTAGGAACATTTTACGTGGGGCCTATGGATCACCCCGTAAAGCACTCCTTGAGATTGTATTCCAGGTATGTGTGTTTGTGCAGTTATCTAGGGAAAGCATCTGTACATTTCAACACATTCAAAAAGGGGTTTATATCTTTCCAAAAGGTTGAGATTGTGTGCTTTAAATGCCAATGGTTTAAAAATACCACTTTACCTCAAAGATTGAAATGAAATCTAAGCTAATCTAAGTCTGTAAATAGCCCTGTTTTCCCAGCTGGCTTCTTGTGTTCATCTCAATATGAAATATTTGTATTCAGGCTTGTACCAACTATGTTCGTGTTTTTCCTCCTTTAAGCCCAGAAACACATTCCCCCCACCCCAACATTTTTTTTTTTTTTTTTGCTTACAGAGTAAGAACTGCGATGGGAACTTTGCCCAGGGGAGAAGCAGAAACAAGATAAGTAATCCACCAAAACATGAGCAGGTAATTGGAGCACAAAGTCTGGCAGTGCTTAAGGAAGACTTGGTGAGATGGTACTGACACTTCCAAGCGAACCAAGAATTGGCTGGGGAAAAAATGCAGCAATGGGAACCAGATTGGACTACAATTACCCTCAGGTCCATTGAATAAACAGGTTGTTTTCTTTTGGTGGTAGCTGAACTCTAGAATGTGAGAATTCCCCTAGGATGTAGAGTTACATGACAGCAATGGCATAGATAACTCTAAATGTTGGGAGGCAGCTTGGTAGTTCAGTAAATGAAAGAGCACAGTATTTGCACTCAAAAGACCCATGTGCAAATCTTGACAAGTCACTTCTCTTCTTTGAGTGTCATTTTCCTCATTCATAAAGTGAAGGAAATAAGAACAGCTGATATGTCTCACACAGAATAGCATGTAATGTTCTTTCAGTATTCAACAGGATTACGTGAAATCTGTGTGTGGAAACTGTAAAGTGCTACTTAAGAAAATCAAAGAACAATAAGAAAAAAGGTATGCAGATTTTTGGTATTAGTTTTAGACTTACTGAGAAAAAAATTTTTTAAAAATAGTGTCTTTCATTCTGACAAGAAACTTTAAAAAATATCTATCAGGTACCAGGGCTCACTAGTCCCATGAAAGGTTAAGTCAGAAAAAATTGATTGTGGTGCTCCTGTAACTTCCACTCTTCTTTACCAACAATTCTTAGCTCTTTTCCAATTTACCCCTCCTGGCCCCAGATTGACCAGGGTTTGTTAGTCTCTCTGGTAGGGCTGGTGGCTAAAAAAACCATCACCCACTCTTGCGTTTGCCAGTTGTTTAATGGCTCTGCCTGAGCCAAAACATTTCCTGAATGCCTTGGCTAGAAACTCTCCCTTTTAGCCACTAATGAGTTAAACTGCAAGGGTGTTAACTTTAGAATGTGGAAGTTAAAATTCACTTGACCTTCCAGCTTTCTCTCTTAGCACTTCAGTATGGATTGGTTTATCAGATTAGGTAGTTGTCACATTAAACCCCGAGGGTGAGAGATACTGGAGCCGTAAACTGTAATTAATGAAGGGGAAGAAAGAAAGAGGGAAGCTAGTGGGAGAGAAAGAGTGAGAGAGAAGGATTTGCGGGGGAGAGGTGTGTGCTATGAGGGTGACTGGCAGGGTGATGATACCAAGGGAGGGGATCAGGGAAGTATGGGTAGTACTAAAGGGGTGTGGCACAGAAGTCAAACTGCCTAATTCTCAATTTTTACTAGGGCTGGTCCTGTCTCTGACTCATTTCTACTACTTGTCCCGGCAAGTTATGTAACTGCCTATTCAGTTTGGTTGAAGGGAGTATGGCAAATAAGCGTAACCCTTCTGTTTTTTGAAACTAGGCTGTGTTTGAACATACACAAAGAAATTTAATACGAACATGCTATCATCTAAATCTGATCTATAGGGACTTGCCTTAGGGTTCATGACTGCTAATCTTGATTTTCTTAGGTGTTCCCAGAATTGGAGACCAAATCAGAAATTAAGCTTTCCAGTTTAAGTTGTGTTTTAAAGAGGGTGATTTCACACTGTCTGGTGCGAGTGAGCTGCTGTACAAGAAAGTTGATCATTAAAGACTTTATTAGGCCGAGTCGGAGTGTTTAATAAAACAAAGCATCACTTTGTAAAAATTTCTTAAAAGTTGATTGATTCTTGGGGTGCCTGGGTGGCTCAGTGGGTTAAAGCATCTGCCTTCAGCTCAGGTCATGATCCCAGGGTCCTGGGATCAAGTCCCACTTTGGGCTCTCTGCTCAGCAGGGAGCTTGCTTCCTCCTCTCTCTGCCTGCTTCTCTGCTTGCTTGTGATCTCTGTCTGTCAAATAAATAAATAAAATCTTAGAAAAAAAAAAGTTGATAGATTCTTACATCTTCTCCTGGAATGTCTAACAGAAAACAGAGGTGAAAAAATAGTCTTATCTGCAGACACTGATGATCAATTTAGGGCTAAATCCTGGGCTAGGATACTCCTATAAACCAGAGAAATGCTGAACCTGCCACATTTTACAACCACAGAAGAGGAAACTTCTTAGAGAGTTGAAGCTGTTAGGATGAGTAGTTCTTTAGTTTACTTTAAAGTTAGAGAATGAGGGTGCCTGGGTGGCTCAGTGGGTTAAACCTCTGCTTTCCCTCAGGTCATGATCTCAGGGTCCTGGGATCAAGCCCCCAATCAGGCTCTCTGCTCAACAGGGAGCCTGCTTCCCCCTTTCTCTCTGCCTGCCTCTCTGCCTACTTGTGATCTCTCTCTCTCTGTCAAATAAATAAGATCTTTAAAAAAAATAAAGTTAGAGAACAATTAAAAATTATACATATGCAAATTAAGTATTTTATTTTTACCAAGAGCCTATCATTATACATTCATCAGCCAATCTCTTGAGGTTGGGCCAAGGCTTTTCTGACCATAAATCTGCTGTTGAGAGGTGTAGGTTCTCGTTTTTACATAAACCTTGTGTAAATGCAAAATGTTCAATTTTCTGGTTTTGTTTTTGTTAAAGGAAATGTAGAACTTGAGGACACCTGTGTCATACATTCCAGTTTTTTTGCCTCTGGTAATTCATGGTAGTAACTTGTCTTTTCATAGCATTCAACTTCATTTTTTAAAAAATTGTGGTAAAATATACATAACCCAAAATTCACTACTTTAAGTGTTTTTAAATGTCAACTTATTTTCACTTTGCACTTTGCACTTAATAAAGTATATAAAAATTAAATTACCTAATTACATTAGCAAGAATAATTCACATTAAAAAAAAGAATTTGGGAAACAAACTTTTTAAAAAAGATTTATTTATTTTTAGAGAGAGCGAGAGAACTCACGTGCACACGTGATCTGGGTTGGAGGCTGGTGGTGGAGGGGTAGAGGGGAGGGAGAAAAAGAATCCTCAAGCAGGCTCTTCACTGGGTGCTCAGCCTGATGTGAGACTTGATCCCAGGACATGAGATCATGACCTGAGCCAAAATCAAGAGTCAGCCGCTTAACCAACGGAGCCATGAGGTTCCCCTAAAAAAATGGATTTTATGTAAGCTTCAGAAGGTCACAATTTTAGTCTGTTTTATTCACTGCTGTGTCCCTGCCTCCTAGAATAGAACCTGTCACAGCATGGACACTCAGATACTATTAAGGGAATGAATGAATGGCTACTGGTAGTTATAACTCAGCTGGAAGAAGCATAAATGTGCAGGTATGCTATGATATAGCCCATTAATAAACTTTCAGTGGCTACGGACATCAGTCTTTTTTATAGGGGGAATGGAGAACATCAGTTAATCTTACAGTTTGTCTAAATGAAGGTCATTTAATAGAGCTGTTTTCTTTCTTTTTTTTTTTTTTTGGACTAAACTTTTCTTAGTAGAGTTATTTTATTTTGAAAAATCCCAATACAGTGTTTAACACAATATCTTATACGCAATAAGTTTCAGAAGATATTAATCTTTGTTGATTGTTGGTTTATCTTTTTATTCTTGTTACTCTGCTGAGGGAAGGGGAGAGAGAAAAGGGTGAGGACAAATAGAAGAGATACAAATATTGCATATATACTCTTGGAGTGTGGAGAGGAAAAGAGACTTTTCTACTCTCTCTAGTTACTGAACTTTGCCATTAATATAAACTAAAAGAATAATGAACTCTCTTCCCTTTGGTCAGAGAATATACTCCAATTTCTCAGCTTTCAATAAACATTCCCTTGCTTCATTGTAGTATCCTTTATTCCCTTGTCCAGTTCTCTGGATGGGGAAGTCTTCTCAGTACCATCAATGGCAACTTGAATTAAATGAAGAGTTAAAGTATCTATCATCCAAAAATATGTTAGCTAAAAATCACTGTCTTTATAATTCTCACCAGCTTGACCCATAGACTGGATGGATTCTGGTTATATTACTAACACAGATTGACCCCCATCTTCTTCCATACATAGGACCTTAGACTTCTGAAAATGTAAGCTACCTCCCATACTTCCAATATTCTCCAGGTGATGTTTTACGTGTTCTGTAATTTGACTTTGTGCTTATAATTTGTAATTGACTTTGTGCTTATACTCAAACTCCTCCTGAGAATCTAATGCCTGAATATCATTTGCAGTAGTGTACTTGCTTATACCCTCCATGAGACAATCAGTATTAGTATCAAGGAGATCATCTCTTGGTGCTCCTGAAGCTGTCAACAATGAGCCAGCGCGGGGCTGGGCTCAACTGCCAAATTAAGGCCACCATTGTGCCATACTTGGTGACGGGATTCTCAATGCAATACTGCTTATGTTCATTATATCACCATGTCTCTGATGAGGGGCGCCTGGGTGGCTCAGTTAGTTAATCCTCTGCCTTTGGCTGAGGTCATGATCCCAGGGTCTTGGGATTGAGCTCCACATTGGGCTTCTAGCTTAGGGGGAGTCTGCTTCTCCCTCTCCCTGCTATTCATGCATTCTCTGTTTCACTTGCTCGCTCTCGCTCTCTCTTTCTCAAAAAAATAGATACAATCTTAAAAAAAGTCATTTAAAAAATATCTCTGATGACATTAACTATTTTAAGTAGATGGAGGTGAAGGGAAGTAGTCATCATGACATGGCTTTGCCTTTGTTGTCCCCACCCTACCCACACACTTGCACTCGTACACATACTCTTTCCCCGTTCTTAGGCCGAACATAGGAAGTATTTCTGTGTGTAAACTCTTTCAGATAGTTGCTTTGAGACATCATTACCCCTCCCATCCAGCAAATAGTCAGATTCTGATAATCAGAATATTGCTGGAGGATGTGGTGGGGAATCAGTACCATTCTTTTTTAGATAAGAGAGATAGTCTCTAGTTAGAGCATCATCTTTTACTTTGGACATCTAACAATGTTTTTCTCAGTAGAATATAGACTCTTTGAGGACAGTGCATCAGAAAGGCTATTAGGTTCAAGAAATAAAATATCTGATAAGTAGTGACTTAAACAGAAAGGATTATTATTCTCATAAGAAGCCACATGGTAGGCAGCTGCTTCTGATGTCCAAGCCTGGGTCACTGCAGTTCAGTTCTTCTTTGCCTTCCTCTTATAATCCTAATAGGAAGGCTGTAACTGCAGATATACAATTCTCTTTCAAGACCAACAGAACAATGGAGAAGTATGGAGTCAGCCTTCGCTGTTTTCCCTCTCTTCCTCTTTCTCTCTCTCCATATATATATATATATATATATACATATATATATATATAATTTATGTATATGAATTTAATATAAAATTAAAACTTTTCCCAAAAGACTATACTCCAGTATGTATTTACCTACATATTATTGGCCGAAATTGTCTAAGGCTAAGTACAAGGAAAGCAAGGAAGTAAGTGCTTAGTTTTGTAGCCTTAGTTTTATAGCAAAGGCTGGAATGGGAAACAGGGTTTGGAAATGGATATTGGCTTATGGAAGCAATCACCAGTATCTGCTACTTTAGGATTCTCAGCATGGGTATACTACAGGCAGAGTTTGGTTTTGGTGAGAGTAGAGTGAACAAATTATATGGATGTAGTAACAATAAGTTTTTTCATGAATCTTTGGTAAACAAGCAAAAGCTTTCTAAGCTATTTCAATTTAAAACAAATTTTAAATAACAATACAATAATATTTTCATAAAATAATGTATTCATTATCTTTATGTCACTTCAACAATTATATTAATAATATATTCAACGATAACCACAGTATTAAAATATAAAAGTAGTTATCAACTAAAATGCAGAAATCTTACATAAGAGATTATACTTTATGTGAAAAATCCTTTGTTTCTCAGTTTCTATAGAAAATATCTTTCAGAGGTCCATTGGTTTGGTTCCCAATTTGTTTGGTGGTCATCAGTGCCAGACCTCTGCCTTTCTCTCCCCCACACTGTTTTATAAGTGTGTTTTCTTTAGATGATACAGATATTATTTCAGTTTTGCTCTAATTGTAGATTAAGCCAAGTAAAATGTACCAGCTCTAAGGCACAAGAGGCTTGTCATGGAGAAGAAAACAAAGATCCAAAGTAGTTACTTCGATATGATCATGAATGAAGTTAAGGTTTATATAGTTTTTTTTTTTTAAAAAGATTTTATTTATTTATTTGTCAGAGACAGAGGGAGAGAGAGTGAGTGAGCACAGGCAGACAAAGAGGCAGGCAGAGGCAGAGGGAGAAGCAGGCTCCCTGCTGAGCAAGGAGCCGGATGTGGGACTCGATCCCAGGACCCTGGGATCATGACCTGAGCCGAAGGCAGCTGCTTAACCAACTGAGCCACCCAGGCATCCCAAGGTTTATATAGTTTTGGTAAAACCAAACTCGTGAGTTAATATTTGTATGATACATACAAAACGTCTTTTGTTTAATTTTGCCCGTTTCATACTGCTATTATAATCATTCTCTGAAAAGTATATATTTATATTAGTAATATAGCATATTTCCCTTGAAAATAATATCATTTTATATGGTACTTCCAACAACGTAAAGAAAAATGTATTCATTATTTTGCCTTGGAATTTTTTTTTTTTTTAAGATTTTATCTATTTATTTGACAGAGAGAGAGATCACTAGCAGACAGGCAGAGAGAGCCGGGGAAGCGGGCTCCCTGCTGAGCAGAGAACCCGATGTGGGGCTCGATCCAAGGACCCTGAGATCCTGACCTGAGCTGAAGGCAGAGGTTTAACCCACTGAGCCACCCAGGCGCCCCTTGCCTTGGACTTTTAAATTTCTTCCTGCCAACATGGATTGCTTTTGACCTTGAAAGAACTAAAAATTCCTTTTGGCTTACCTTTTCTATTCTTTCATAAATGAATTTGATAATTGTTGTTACTTTCATTTTTATATATGGTAAATATTGCTTGTACTTTTGAAGACAAAGAAAAAAAGCTTATAAATTCACTATAAGATTCCTGAGAATTCTTAATATGCTTGGCACCTGATTAATAATATTTTAGCAGAAAATAAACTTTTATTTAGGCATCAACAAATCATTTGATTCACTTGCCACCTGAGTGTTTGAAGATAGGTATGAGTGATTTACCATGTTTTTGTAATTTCTAGAAACTCAATAATAACGTATAACATGTAGTTCAATGGTTATGCAGTGTTTTTATTCCTATTACTATTTTTAAAAATTGATAGTGTATGCAAAGATATATGGATATAGATTGTACAAAGAATTTCAAGTTCTTACATCTCATCTTCATCAAAGGAACACATACAAGGATGTAGAACTCAAAGAAAAATAACTTCGCTATGCAAAACTGAACAAGAGTGAACATATAAATTTGTTCAGACAGAACATCTGCCAGGAGAATTTGATGTGATTGAAATGATCTTTGGAGAAGTATTGTTACTAATTATTTTTCTTTGTTTTTATTTTTGTGCTTGTGAATATATATAATTTTCATGGAAGAATCTTGACTTAATTTTCCTAATTAAAAGACTAATATAATCTATAATTTGACAGTTTTATCATATTTTGATAGCATATTATTATTTTTTAACCTCTAGAAAGTTGGAAGGAGTGTATACCTTCTTTGCTTATAGTAGTTATTAATTAGATAGCTAATTTTTTCTTGTTATTTTATATTTCTTAAAATTTTTTCTCTCCTTGCTTTGAGGCATGCAGCTAATTTTTCCATTTCTTTCTATAGTCTTTTATTTGAGACAAGGGTATGTTCATATACCTAAAGAAATTCAAATAGATATGGTGCAATAGCTTCCGATTATCTCCTAGGTCTCCCCCTATGTTCGAAGTAATTTCTTTCCCCACTTCAGACAGAAGAGAGCCACTAAATTTAATATATACCCCAAAGATAATATTAATTTGAATTAGAATAGAAGACCATTCATTCAAATACCATTGACATTCTATAATAGTGATTTTCCCATGAATATAGAATAGGCTTTGCTCCTGGGAAGAATCTTAGAAGGGACAGAGAAAAATAAACTCTCCTTTGATTTCACAGTTCTAACCAAATTAACCATGCTGTAAAGCCTGTGAAGAGGAGTATTCCTAGGTTAACTTGGTGGATAGTTATGTGCTGCATTTTTTCTTTTTCTCTTCTACCAAGTCCCCATTATGAGCTCCACCCTAAGAAATGGGTTTCCAACTAAGCTGCCCAGGTTGCATGGGGTTGGGGATTGGAAAATAAATGATAGAAAGAAAGGTGGAAGTGTTTAATTATTTATACAATTCCAAGCCCCATAACTTCCCATTAAAATCTTGTTGGAAGGGATACCTGGGTGGCTCAGTGGGTTAAGGCCTCTGCCTTTGGCTCAGGTCATGATCCTGGGGTCCTGAGATCGAGCCCCGCATCGGGCTTTCTGCTCAGTGGGGAGCCTGCTTCCCCCTCTCTCTCTGCCTGCCTCTCTGCCTGCTTGTGATCTCTATCTGCCAAATAAATAAATAAAATATTTTTAAAAAATCTTGTTGGAAAAATTTGATTTCAATGTGATTAGTTAGACTTTTAGCATTTGTTTTATAATCTTTCACTATGCCAAGAATGATATTTTCTTTAGATACGAGAAAATAAAAACTTTGATAAAGTGGCATGTTATTTAAATTTTAAGCTATTACTATTGAACAGTACAAAAAATAATACAAAATTTAGCCAAACTAAAACCACTGATTTAATTAATTAATTAACTAATTTTTAAAAGAGTTTACTTATTTATTTTATTTTATTTATTTTATTTTATTTTTTAAAGATTTTATTTATTTATTTGAGAGAGAGAGAGTGTGAGAGAGAGCATGAGCGAGGAGAAGGTCAGAGAGCGAAGCAGACTCCCCATGGAGCTGGGAGCCTGATGTGGGACTCGATCCCGGGACTCCAGGATCACGCCCTGAGCCGAAGGCAGTCGTCCAACCAACTGCGCCACCCAGGCGTCCCTACTTATTTATTTTAGAGAAAGAGAGTATGCACATGAAAGTGAGGAGAGGGGAAGGAGAGAAAGAGAATCTCAAGCAGACTCCCCACTGAGCAGGGACACCCCCCCACAACCTGGAGCTCCATCCTAGGACCCTGGGATCATGACCTGAGCCAAAGGTAGATGCTTAATGACTGAGCCACCCAGGCGCCCCAAAACACAACTATTTGTTAAAATACAGTACAGGTTTTCTTGAAGTTGGCTTAACTAGTAATTTTAAAATATCTTAAAGACAGAAATTGTACACCTGATTTAAAAAAAAATTTTAGTACCTGAAAACTAAAAAATTTTAAAAATTGTTAAATAATTATTTCATAATTAAATAGTTAAATAATTATTATATAATTATTATGATGGTCAATATCTTTAATAGAGAGATGTCATCTCTCTGTATTTAAATTTTCTAATTTATTAAGTGATGAGTCTAAGATGGCCAGACTTTAACTAACATAAATTTTTTTTAATGATTTTATTTATTTATTTGAGAGATAGAGCAGAGGCAGGGGGTGGAGCAGAGGGAGAGGGAGAGAAACTCTCAGGCAGATTCCTACTGAGTTTGGAGCCTGATGCAGGGCTGGATCTCATACACCTGAGATCATGACCTGAGTCGAAAGAGTGAGACTCTTAACCAACTGAGCTACCCAGGTGCTGCAACTAACATAAATTTAAAAAAAAAAATATTGTTATGTGAAATAAAGTAAGAAATAGAACAGTGCATGTGGGAAAGAACAAAAATACACACACATATATGCACCTGCATATGTATCTAGATTTGCTGTGTTTACATAAAGAAATATTGAGAGGATTCAACCCATCGAAAATGCTATTAATAGTGATTACTTGTAAGGAACAGGGAAGAATGGGCAGTATTCCTGAATGTGGACAGCAGTTGGAGCAACACTTCTTACTGTATACACTTTAATACCATTTTGCCTTATGAAACATGTGAAATTGCCTAGTCAGAGCAAGCACAATTAAAGGCACACATACAGAACCTTAACCAGGAAAAGAAATATCTGAAGAAAGAAAATAAAGTTGGGGGGAAGGAAATAGAGCTGGGGAGGATTCTTGAAAATGGCTTTTGTTTTCTCTGAGAGTAAAGAGATACTCTGTTGACCCAATGTATTGCTACAGGAGTGACTTGAACTTGGTATCTTTCTTCCTTTCCCCATAGCTCATCCTGTTAAAGTCTGTTATTACTGTTGCAAGATATTGGGGGTGGGGGGGGTGAGTTTCCAAGTTGAATTTCTGTTTTCTACATGGATCTTTAAAGGTTGTATGATATATACATATTTAAAAATAATGATTAAGAACAATAGTGTCATCCTTATTTACCTTGGCTCTAATATTTTTTTAAAAATAATTTCATTGTTTCTCTAATATAGATGCTTTTATATTTAATTATAGAGCTGGTAATATATCATTATCTAGTAAAGCTATTTTTTCTTGTTTGCTTATAATAAGGTCTGAAATAGCTTTTCCATTAGGAATCCAGATCATCAGGATTTTCTGTCTGAAATCCTTCATTATGTTGCAAGTTGGAACTTGATATGCAAGATGTCAATCAAGACAAAAGTTTTCTTTTTATATATTCTGTCCTCCATGCATTTTTCCAACTTTTCATTTAATCAAAATTTACTGAGAGACAACTCTTATAAATTACATTTTTCTAAACACCTCTAAAATATAGGAAACATGGGGCACCTGGGTGGCTCAGTCGTTAAGTGTATCCTTCAGCTCAGGTCATGAATCCAGTGTCCTAGGATCGAGCCCCACATCAGGCTCCGTGCTCCGGAAGCCTGCTTCTTCCTCTCCCATTCCCCCTGCTTGTGTTCCTTTTTTTGCTGTCTCTGCCAAATAAATAAATAAATCCTTAAAAAATTTTTTTTAAATTTAAAAATATGGTAAATAATGATTAAGCTGAGAATAGTTTATGATTTGGATGTTCATAATTATTTTAATATTCAAAAATAAATATAATTCAAATAAATCTTCAGTCTTTAAAAAACAGCAAGAAACGAGAAAAGCAAACAACAAACAACACTCAAAACCAAACAAACCCAAAACAGTCCACTGGCTCTTATTTAATTGAGGCAACTAGTTTTAATTTTTCCAGTTCCTTCTTCTGATAGTTACTTTCATGTTCCTAAATAACATCCATAGGCGCTGTTGAAAAGCAGCATACTAAGGTGATAGTCAAGAGCTCCTAGAATGCAAATCCCAGCTCTGTAGTCATCACTTCCCTTTATTCTTGGTCACTGTTTCTAAATAGGCACAACTGACATACTGTGCCAGGTAGCTTTTTGCTGTAGGCAGCTATTCTGTGCCCTTTAGCATATGTAGTGTATCCGTGGTCTCTCTACCCATGAGATTCCAGTAGCACTCTCCCCCAGGCGGTAACAACAAAAATGTCTCCAGACATTGCCAAATGTCCCCAGGAGAAACAAATTCACCCCCAGTTGCGAACCATGGATCTTGGGGAAGTTAAGTTTTCTGTGACTTTGTTCCTTCACCAGCAAACTGGAATTAGTAATAGAACCAACTTGTAGAGCCAATATGAGGACTAAATGAATAGCATTTCTGAAGCATTTACTGCCTTGCACAGTAAGTATTCTATAACTATTTGCTAAATACAGTTATATATTTAATTTTTCAGCTTTATGTTTTATCCATTAGGCTTCCATTCCTCTCATTTTCCTAATACAATTATTACAATTTCTGTTTATATTAATATTTGGTCTTTATAATGATTATGATCACGTATTATTCAAAACTGAGTCACAGTGCATTGGCATATTCATTTATATTCAGTGTATTTATTTTCTTGTACTTTTTTCCCTGCTAGAGTAAATAATTGCATCTTTGTTTTTGTTTTTGTTTGCTCAGTTTTCTATGTAGCTAAATATCTCTAGGCTGTCTGTTGGAAGCATAAATCTACCTGATAAGATGGGACACACTTGGCAAATTAACAATTTTTCTTTCTCTCTTGTAGATATTCTTCTTAGAGCTTTGCATTCTGCTCCAATATAGACCTGTTGGCCTTTAGGCCTAGCATCTGGAATTTCTTTGCGCCATTGTCCTGAGATTCCTTTTATCTTTATTGTGTGTTTGATCCCCTATTTCTGGATCTTATGCCTTGTTCTTTCTCCTCCTAGTTTTCTCCTTTGATTTAGTGAATTACACCCTCCAATAGACTCTTTGAATGTCTAAAATCTATTTATTTTAATATAATTATTATATTTTGGAAATAATTTTCCCTCAAAATGTAAAAAGTATTATTTCATTGACTCTTAACTTAAAGGGTTGCAGTTGAAAAGTTTGATACCATTCCAGTTCTAAATATTTGTATATAAATTGTTTCTCCTCAGTGGAATGTTTGCAATTCTTGTCCATTTTGTCCCCCGTGCTCTGAAGTTTCACAATGATGAGCATAATACAGATCTTTTTAATATCATTATTTTGGGTACTGAAAATCCAGGCTTTTTAGTTCAGGGAAATTTTCTTGTAATATACCTTCATTAATAACTCTGCTTGTCCCTTTCACCCCGTAATACCTCTGCTTTCTCTTTGTGGAGCTACCATTAATAACATGCTAATCTCAAATTTTCTGATACTCTACTCTCCCTTCATTTTCATCTCTTTGTCTTTTCTCCTCTCTTTTCTGGAAAATATTTTAAATGTCTTCTTTCTTTCTTCCTTCCTTCCTTTCTTTTTTTGGTTTAGATTTTTAGTTATAGAAGTTCTTTTAAGTTCTTTGAGTGATCCTTTTAAAAATACACAGTATTATGTTATCTTTCCTAGGATGTATTATCTTTTCCTCTCTCTGAAGATACCAATGATACTTTTGAATATTTTCTTTGCTCATTGTACTGTTTCCTCCAAGTGCTTTTTCCCCCCTGTTTATTTGGTTTTGTTTTTATGTTAGATGCTTTTCTCAAATGTCCTGTGATCCTTGTCTACCCTTTCATGTTTAAGAAATTAAACTATCATTATTTTCAGATGGCATGAATGTTACCTCCAAGTCCCAAGAAATTTAAAAAATTTAAAAAAATCTAAAGTTAATGAATGAATTATTTAGCTGGGTCTTAGGACACAAAAATCAATTATCTTTCTTTGCAATGAAAGATAGAAATTGAAACTTTAAAAAACATCATAAAAGCATCAAAACATGAATATTATAGGATAAATAAATATTATAGGATAAATCTATAAGATAAATCTACTATAGGAAGATTTATACACTGAAAACTAAGACATTGGTGAGAAAAATGAAAGACATAATAACTGGAGGGATATGAAAGAATTGCTCTTTTTAAGTGTGAATTATCTCACATTTATCTATAGAATCTATCAATTCAAATAAAAATTGAAACAAAATTTTGGTAGAAATGGACAGACTTACTATAAAATTTATTTGGAAATGCAAAGACAAAAGTATTTTGAAACAGAAAAACAAACTACATGGTCAAATGATCTTCAACAAAGATGACAGGGTTATTTAATGATGTAAAAGAAAGATTTTTAAAAGATGGTGCAGGAACAATTGAATGTCAATTCAAATATGCAAAAAATTTTAATAAGATTTTATTATTAAAATCTTTTTATATTTTATAAAAAATATAAACCTAAAAGCTACCTCCCAATAGATAAAGAGAAATTAACTTGAAATGAATCATAGACCAAAAACTATGAAAATTTCTAGAAGAAAGCTTTAAAAAATTTTTAGAACAAAACATAAAAGAGGGCACCTGGATGGCTCAGTGGGTTAAGGGTCCTGGGATCAAGTCCTGCACTGGGCTCCCTAGCCAGTTGGGAGTCTGCTTCTCTCTCCCTTTGCCCCTCCCCCCTGGTCATGCTCTCTTTCTTTCTCTCACTTGCTCTCTCTCAAATTAATAAATAAAATCCTTAAAATAAATCAAAAACATAGAAGAAAATATTTGTGACCTTTAGTTAGCAAAGAGTTCTTGGGACATAAAAAGAATGAACTATAAATGAAAGAAATTAATACATTGAAGACCCTGGGAGTGCCTTGCTACCTCAGTCAGTAGACCTTAGGACTCTTGATCTCAGGGTTCTAAGTTCAAGCTTCAAGTTTGGGGTAGAGTTTATTTAATAAAAGTAACAAAAAAAAACCAACCCAGAACAATTTAAAAAAAAAGCAAAATTAAGACCTTGTGCTCTTCAAAAGACTATTACCAATGAAAAAACAAGCAGATTAAAGCCACAGATTAGGAGAAAATATTTGCCAAAGACAAATTATGAATTTACATACAGGGTCACGGGATACCTGGGTGGCTCAGTGGGTTAAAGCCTCTGCCTTCGGCTCAGGTCGTGATCCCAGGTCCTGGGATTGAGCTCCACATCGGGCTCTCTGCTTAGCTGGGAGCCTGCTTCCCTTCCTCTCTGCCTACTTGTGATCTCTGTCAAATAAATAAATAAAATCTTAAAAAAATATATATATATTCCCACATACATATGTGTATATATATATTTTAAGATTTTATTATATATAATATATGTATATGTACTAATATGTACATATATTTTATACACACACATACACACACACACACACACACACACACACACACAAAGGGTCACCTGGGTGGCTCAACTGGTTAGGCAGCCAATTCTTTTTTTTTTTTTTTTCATCAGCAATATCTATTTATTTTTATGAAACAGTAGTACATGGATATCCAAAGTACATTATCTATTTATTCTATAAGCAATGTTTGGTAGGCATAGATTTTTATATTCTTTGCTATAATTCTATGCCACCCCTAGTCAAAAGGCAGATACTCAACAACCACTAATTTAGAGTATATTGTGTAAAGGCCTAAGCAAGGAACAGTTGTATGGCAAAGCTCTAGGGAGCCACATACCTATATCTAGGAGATAGTATTGTTAAGCCTAGCAGCACTCTTTAATTTTTTTTTTCAATTTATTTATTTTCAGAAAAACATTATTCATTATTTTTTCACCACACCCAGTGCTCCATGCAAGCCGTGCCCTCTATAATACCCACCACCTGGTACCCCAACCTCCCACCCCCCCTCCACTTCAAACCCCTCAGATTCTTGATTTTGACTCAGGTCATGATCCTCAGGGTCCTGGGATTAAGCCCAGAGTGAAGCTCCATGCTCAGCAGGGAATCTGCTTGAAATTCTCTCTCTCTCCTCTCTCTTTGTTACTTCTCCCCCACCCTCTGGGTCTCTTGCTCTCTATCTCTCAAATAAATAAATATTTTTAAAAAATTTATATCCAAAATATATAAAGAACTCTCAAAACTCAAGAAAACAACCTAGTTTTTAAAATGAGCAAAAGATTTAAGCAGATATTTCATTAAAGATGATATCCAGGGGCACCTGGGTGGCTCAGTGGACTAAGCCTCTGTCTTTGGTTCAGGTCATGATCCCAGGGTCCTGGAATCGAGTCCTGCATTGGGCTCCTTGCTCTGGGGTAGCCTACTTTTCCCTCTCTCTCTCTCTCTGACAAATAAATAAATAAAATCTTAAAAAAAAAAAAAAGAAGAGGAGGGTGCACCTAGGTGGCTCAGTCGGTTAAACATCAGCCTTTGGCTCAGGTCATGATTCTAGGGTCCTCCAGGAAACCCACTTCTCCCTCCCCTGCTCTCCCTGCTTGTGCTCTCTCTCTCTCAAATAAATAAAACCTTATTAAAAAAAAATAAAGAAGATTGGGTGCCTGGGTGGCTCAGTCTGTTGGGTATCTGCCTTTGGCTCAGGTCATGATCCCAGGTTACTGGGACCGAGCCCAGCATCTGGCTCCCTGCTTGGCAGGAAGCCTGCTTCTCCCTCTCCTACTCCCTCTGCTTGTGTTCCTTCTCTCATTATGCCTCTCTGTCAAATAAATAATTTAAATCTCAAAAATAAAAAAAGAAGATATCCAGCTGGCAAATAAGCACATAATTATTCATAATTATGGATGAATAATTCATTAATTACTGGATATTCAACATAATAATTCATTAGGGAAATGCAAATAAAAATGAAAATGAGATGTCATTATATATATTCCAGAATGGCTAAATTCAACAAGTTTGTCACTGCTGTTACTGGTAAGGATGCAGATTACTGGAACCTTCAGACTTTACTGGTGGGAATGCGATATCATACAACTGCTTTGGAAAACAACTTAGCACTTTCTTATAAAGTTGACAGTTTCAGAGATGAGACCTGTACAACCGAATAGGGCCTCATGCTTAGAAAAACCCTACACTTGACTTAATGTTCTACTGTTGTTATATTGAAATCCTTAATAATTTCATCTTCGTGTTGTACTTGTGTCTGGATTTGATCTTGAACTTGTGTTCTGTTTTTGTTTGTTTGTTTGTTTTGAACTTGGGTTTTGTAACTAAAGTCCTTTGGAGTGCTGGAACACATGCAGTATGTCTGCCACCACTTGCTGCTCCATTTGCATACAGTGTCCCAGATGCCCCATAAACACATTATTCCAGTGGGCCATGATGCATGAGAGTTTAGTGAGACTCTGGATTGTACAAGGTAGGCTAGGTATATCTATGACAGAGTAAGTGGGGATAGACAGCCCCGAAAAGTCATATTATCTGTCTGAATCAGAATTATTTCTAATGCAGAAAGAAGGTAATGGCATTCTAAAAGACACATATGAGCAAGGAACCCTATCATATTTTTTTTTTATCTTGTTACTTCACAGTATTGATAAAATAGTTATGGTGAAATTATTGATGCCAGTAAGCCAAAAGTAGTGAAGTGGTAGAATATGTGCATATTAACACTTGAAATAGATAATTGAGTTAGTTTTATGTAGTGTTTCCACTATTAGGCTAAGAACAAATTACATATGCATGTGTGAGCTACAAAATATGAATTGTGCAATTTCAGTGATTCTATATATGAATCAAATGCTCTTAAATTTGCATTTAAAAAGGGCATTGTCCAATATAAAAATGAATGGTGAAATTTGGGTTAATAATTTAAATTTAAAATTTTCCTTTCCTTAGAAAAATATTAAATAGCAAATAAGAAAAATACTTGATAAAATAAGAAATAATACATAATAAAATAAAGAAAATAAAATAAGAAAATAAAAATAAAAATAAAATAAGAAAAATACATGATAAAAAAAAAGAAGAAGAAAGAAAAGAAAAAGGAAAAACACCATAACAAGTCAAAGGAGAGACTGAAGAAGAAAAAAAAGACTTTCTATTTCCGTATTTTTAATGACATTTTTTTTCCTGCTTTTTGAACAAGGAGCCCAGCATATTATATAGCTGACCTATATAAATTAATTATATGCTTACGTTATAATTTTCCATATGACTGGGGCAGCTAGATGGCTCAGTGGGTTAAGCATCTGCCTTTGACTCTGGTCATGTTTCCAGAGGCCTGGGGTGGAGCCCTGCATCTGGCTCTCTGCTCAGTGGGGAGTCTGCTTCTCCCTTTCCCTTTTCTCCTCCCTCACCCCTGCTTGTGCACTCACTCTCTCTCTCTCTCTCTCTCTCTCTCTCGCTTGTTCTTGCTTTATCTCAAATCAATAAATAAAATCTTAAAAAAAAATAACCATAAGAAATCTTTTCTTGGGCTTCAATGTAGCACTGTCAGGAGCTATCCATCCAGATATCCCAGAATGCTGCACAGAGCATTCTGGGAGCTAAGTGGGAGAACAGATTAATTCTCATCGTTTAGAATATAGATTTTTACTTTACTTTACTTTACTTTAATTTAATTCAGTAACCCTTATCTTGCTTAATGAACCCAAGTCCAGTGTTTAAAATCTTTGGAGAGTAAACCTCCAGTCTCCCATTGAGTGAAGGGAAGGTTGTTGCCTTGATTCACGTGGTTGTCAGGAAATGGGGGATTGAATGGCCTGTTTCTTATTCAGACTTTTAACCAACACTTCTATTTGTGGCTCCACTGGCAATCACTTTTTAGAGCTACTAGGTGTCTCCCGTTTCTGAGGATTTCCAAGGTTTTGCCTAATGAATTCATTTGCTTCTGGATTTTCCCAGTTATAAGTACTTACCTTTCAGCCTCTGGTCTGCTAAGAAGTCAGTTACTACTTGATCAGATGCTTTGCAGTTTATTTTTGACAGTTCTCTCTATTTTCTCTCCAGTTTTTATGTTTATATTTATTTTTATTTTTATATTAAAAAAATACCTTTCCTGCTGTCATTTTTGTGATGTTTTATGAGAAAGGAGGGATAAGCATATACATGTGTTCTATTCATTACCTGTCGCTGGAGATACATATTTAAAATTTGGATGTCACTTCAAAGATTTTTATTGTTCTTTAAAATTTATTTTCTATAGACTTCTGTCATTAAAAAATTAAATATTTTACTCTTTTACATAAAACAATGCAATGTTTAAAAATGAACAGTGAATACACTGAAGGCAGGACAGGCACACAGCAATAAGAAAACACGTAACAAGGACCCACATCCATAGGAGGAATAGAGATTATGGGATCTTCACAAGAGCATTTCCCACCCACACTCATCATCAGGCAACTGGTTGTAGTTAGAATCTAGCCCATGGTTGGGGTACAGAGTGAAGAATCATCAACATGTGAAACAAATCATTACCTATTCCTATCAGGGTATCTGCTTATCTGAGAACCTGAACTGACCTTGGAACACTATAGTTTTCCTACAAGCCATCCTTGTTGATCCCTCTGCTTATTCCTCTTGTTTTGTTTATTCCTCCTTAACTTTTCAGACTCAGTCCTGTGTAATCTACTTCCAGAAGTCTACCCTGAAACCATTACACGAAGCTAATTTAGATACTCCTCCCCAATATTTTCATCATTACTTCAGTTCTCAAGTTATAGTCTCTATTGTTTTGCTTTGTTTTTTTTTTAAATTTTTTAAAAGATTTTATTTATTTATTTGACAGACAGAGATCACAAGCAGGCAGAGAGGCAGGCAGAGAGAGAGGGGAGGAAGCAGGCTCCCTGCGGAGCAGAGAGCCTGAAGCGGGGCTCGATCCCAGGACCCTGGGATCATGACCTGAGCCGAAGGCAGAGGCTTTAACCCACTGAGCCACCCAGGTGCCCCATAGTCTCTATTGTTGTATTTACCACATTATAGTATAATTACATTTAATTATTTCAGGGGTTAGCACACTTTTTCTGTAAAAGTTTATAGTTAGTAAATATTTTAGGCTTTGCAAACCAAGAGACAAAATCAAGGATATTATGTAGGTACTTACATAATACAAGAGAAAATAAAATTTTAATGATTTTTATTGACAAAATTAAAAATAAAATGATAATAAGTATGTTTTCTAATAATAGCTGATATAGCTATTGAAGAATGGAATTCATTTAGAGAGGATACCATTTCTCTTACTTGTGGTTCAAAGTTAGTGTTTCCATTAAATTGATTGCAATTTGTTATCTGTAAAAACCATTCTTAGCTCAGGAGCCTTACAAAAATAGGCAGTGAATTTTCCTGACCTGTGTTCTATTTATTTAATTCGTTGTCATTACTATACTTTGAGATCTGGGACCTGTCTTGGTCTTATTTATCTTTGAGTTCCCAGGCAACACACTACCTAGCACATTAAAGGTGCTTACTAACTTAAAACATTTTTTTTTTCAAGCAATGAAGAATTGTGAGTCTTTGTTATCTCAGACTTACCTTAATGGGTAATAACTTGACTTATGTATTACCTTTCCTGTAAGGATTTTAGATGTGTTATGTCATATCTATTATTTAATATGCAATAAGAAAAGGATAAATGTTGTTATTCCCATTTCACTGATAAGAAAGTGATACAGTAGTAGAGAGCTAAGACTAGAACTAAGGAATTCTGATTCTTAGCTATGAAGAGTTTTCAAAGGATTACAGCACATATTCTCAGGTATGTATGTTCTTGTCCATTTCAAGAATTATGAATTATCAGAAAAGGTATAAGCAAACCAGCATGAACTAGCATAGATAAGGAAATTATTATAGGGGAAAAACCCAAAATTTGACTACAACTTAAAAAAACTCCTAGAAATAATTATCTGATGTCAGACATCATATTTTAAATAATATTTAAATGTATACCATGCAATATGAGTAACTTAAAAATGCAGTCTTAAAAGAGGTATACCAAAAATGAATGTTATTACCATAAAGAAATGAGGAAATTGGTGATTATCAGTGAAAACATGATATAAGTTACTTTTATATCTATCTGGCAAATTTAGGAAAGGAACAGGATGTTTTCAGTGAGATACACTTGTATTTTTTTTGTAGCCAGTAATTTCCTAAGAGGTTCCACCCTAGTCTTTGTTTCCAGTGGGACCATCAGCTTCACATCAATGTTATTAACAATGGTATTTATTGAATACTTTTGAGTTCTAGTTTCTGGGAATAAAAAATAGACGGTAGGCCTGATCCTTGACCTTGGGAAGAGGGGAAAATATGTGTAGGATAAAAATGGATGATATAGGGGCGACTGGGTGGCTCAGTCATTAAGCATCTGCCTTTGGCTCGGGTCATGATCCCAGGGTCCTGAGTTCGAGCCCCGCATTGGGCTGCCTCCTCAGCACGAGGCCTGCTTCTCCTTTTCCCATTCCCTCTGCTTGTGTTCCCTCTCTCTGTGTGTTTCTCTCTGTCAAATAAATAAAATCTTTTTAAAAAATGGATGATATAATATGAAGTAAAGACCACATGGTTGTTCAGACAATACTTGCCAGATGGGTACAGGGAAGGGAGTGTTCTGTTCCATGAGAGTATGAATATGTGTGGATCTGTTGGTGGGTAGATAGTTGGGAAAGCTTCCTGGAAGAGGTAGCACTTAAACTGCATCTTCAAGAAGGGTAAAGGGGAAGTGATGAAACACTTGGGAAGGGTTTGAGCAAAACTCTGAAGGTAGAAAGAATGTGAATGATACGTTCAGGAATCAACAAATAGACCACTCTATCTTGAGCAGGAGTTTTAGGTATGTAAGGAAGTAGCTGGAAATACATTTGAAGTGGTAGAGAGCAATGTGAAGAGAAAGGCTGAGTAGAAGAACTTGAAAATTGAGTAGAGAAAGTGGTGAGCTATCAAAGAAATTTAAACAGGAAGATAGGAAAGGGATAGGCAGCAAGCATTGTAAAAAAGCTGAATCTTATCTATTCCTGGGGCAGAAGCATGTGCATACTGGATTATTTTGGTACATAAATGAGTGCTACATAGAAAATGCTATATCCATGTACTTGTATTTCATTGTGCTTTATTTCTCTTAGAGTTGGTTTACAAAAAGCTAAATATAATTTTATCTATAATGATTCAGAAGGAACTTGAAGATTTTTTAGTGCCTCAACTGTGTGTCCCATTTTTTAATCAATTATGATATTGTGGATGAGCTGAAGTGTTACCTTTTGGAGAAGATTCCTGTGTTTGAGAGCATCTTTGTAGTCTACCAGAGTGTTAGGAATTATTTATTTAATATCTTCTACATTTAAGAGTTTTATATTCTCTCTAGTCTCTTAATATCACTACAAAGTAATAAAAATGCTGGGAATTAGAACTTTTAGTTCATTTTAACATGGATTTATTCTTCTGAGCAAAGTAAGAAATGAGCATATGTGTAGTTTAAAGTATATTCTATAGGCTCTCTGCTCAGCAGGGAGCCTGCTCCCCCGCTCCACACCTCTCTGCCTACTTGTGATTTCTGTCAAATAAATTTAAAAAATATATTTTAAAAAAGCGGGGGTACCTGGGTGGCTCAGTGGGTTAAGCCTCTGCCTTCGGCTCAGGTCATGATCTCAGGGTCCTGGATCGAAACCTGCATTGGGCTCTCTGCTCAGCAGGGAACCTGCTTCCCCCCACCCCACCCCGCCTGCCTCTCTGCCTACTTGTGATCTCTGTCAAATAAATTTTAAAAATGTATATTTAAATTATACTCTAAAAAAACCAAATGAATAAATAAAAATATACTCTGGATTTCATCAATAAAAATGTATTGCTCTTGGCTATTAAAAAATAAATTTGTCCATAGATGAGTTTGATTTGCCTGATGTGTTGTTAGTGTACAGTAGGAGGCTGACCCATCATGTCTTCTGTCCCCAACTTCTCATATTCTGAGTAAACTGGGGAGCCATCTGGCTACCACATGTGCAAGCAGCTGTATTCTCAAGTGGGAGTGGGAAATGTAAGAAGAATTCTTACAGAAGCCCATTTGTAGGGTTAGACTTCCTCCTGCTCGTCTGGGTAAGTTCTCAGGATGCCAAACCATTAAGCACACTTTCCAGTGTGGGAGGCCCTTGAAACTCCCCCACCATCTCTGGCTTGAATAAATGTAGATTGTTCCACAAGCCTAGGCAAATACTCTATTGTGTTATTCTCCAGAGTAGTTTGACCTTGTACACTTGAAGAATTCTTCCCCAGGACTCTCTTGCACTACCGGAAACTTACCCTTTTCAGAGCTTTGAGCCCTAAATCCAGCCTAAAGAACAGTTGCTTGTTCCATCCATTTCCTTAAAATGTGGAGGAAGAGGAGAAAGGATCTCTCCTATGGCCTCATACCTGAGTAGGATCACACAGACTTCTCTGCTTTGCAGAGTGGGGAGTGGGAGAATGGGATTCATTTGGTGGTATCTCAGCATTTCTTCATCCAGAGGCAAGTAAATGCCTTGCACAACCCTTTCTTATCTTCTTTCTGTGGTCAGCTAGAATTCCTTTTGAATCAAGTACTAAATCTTAAGGAAGGGAGGGAAGAAAGATGGTACTGGGGAAACAAACAAGAGACTCTGAGACCAGCTGCTTTGCAGGGAGACGACTCCTGTACTACTTCTGACAGTTGCAGTCTCCTTGCTCTTCTCTCCTTGTGTTTCTTTTTCAAAGCACCATGCATCCAACATTGCTTAGTGGTCAGGAGATAGTTCACCTCATAGCTACATGAACTGGAAGGAAGTAGGTTACATGTATTAAGTAATCAGAAAAGTTACTTCAATCCCAAATGGGCCTTACCATGATGATACCATAAACATAGAAGATAAAATTAAATGAATATTTCAGCACATGAAATCTGGACATTTACCTGTTTGTGTATAAATAATGCCACTATTTTGAATAAGTTCTTTTTTGGACATTCTGAATTTCCTCTCTCTCCTGGAATTTTCAGAATGATATCATCCACTGACCTCAGTACCTTTTTATAACTCCTTCATATTTTATGAATGAATGAAATGTTTGTGTGAGAAATTGGAAGTTTCTTGTAAGGAAACTGTAAATCAAGATACAATTATGAATAAAATTCCTTTCTTTAATTATCAAATCTAATTTAATAATTAATTCAGTCAAAAGAAATAATTGATAAAATTATTAATAATCTTTATAAATAAATAAAAATATTAATAGTCAATTAATTATTGATTATGAAAATAAATTTAAGTTCCATTTCTTTTATTTCTAAAAAACTTTATATAACATTCATCTCTACTATGTATTTGCTCTTCTCTCTGCACTTGCTGGCTCCTCTCACTGTAAGTCATTCCACACCTCACAAATATTACTAACCTGCTCAATATATATGACACATGCCGAGAGGTATGTGGGGGTTTTTATATGCTTGTAAGGAAGAAAGAAATAAACACAACAATACAAGGTAGTATTTGACTGGTGCCATAAGAGTGATACAAAGAAAGAACTTAGAGCATTTAGATGAGACAGACAGCGACAGAGACAGAGACACACAGAGAGAAAGATACCAGTTTCAGCTGGGGGAATTCTGGGTAAACTTTATGGAAGAAGAAGCATATGAATGTGACCTTAAATGGATAGGATTTCAATACACAGAACTCTAAACACAGGGAAGAGTGTAATCCAGGGTGGAAAAAATGGAAAAGTGTATGCCATATATAGAGAATGATTTGCCATGTAGTTTAACTTATGTGTGGGGATATTGCAGCAGATAAAGTTGATGAGCAGATTGACATCTGATTTTAGAAGCATTGAGGCTGAGGCTAGACTAAGAAATTAAAACTTTATTCCAAAGGAATTAGTTCTTGAACTTTTGGGACAGAATTATACAATCTTGTGTGAATATTATCCCAATGAAAGTTAGAATGAATAGTCAATCCAGGAATGATCGAGTGGGAGGATATACCAGAGATTAAATTATTTTAGCCTCTTTTTGGAGGACACCATTGTAATAATCTAAGCAGGATTTGCTACATACCCAAACTGGGATGATAAAAATTAGAATAGGTGGGGGTGGGAGGGAAAGGAATGGTTCATCATAAACTGCAAAAGAGGGCAGTTTCTATTTCTTCTAACTAGATTGTCAGTTTCCTGAGCACAAGAATTTTGTCTGTGTCTTGTCTCCTTTATTACCTAATTCATCCATGTTCAGATAGTGTGCTTTCACATAATTATGCCTTGTGTAGGCTCTTAATTGATATGTATATTTCACTCTATCTGTCTGTCTATCTATCTGTCTCTAGCTCTAGTTCTTCATAAAAAGCAGAACTCAGTAATACCGGACCAGTTTTTCATTTACTGTAAATCAGTAACAGGAGCAACAATGAAGAGTTGATTCTGGAAAAGGAAAGAGGAGGGTTATGAATTGCTCTCAGTGAAAAATGAAAGAGCTTTTGAAACTGAGCTCAAATATGCCTGGAGCACATGAAAGTCTGGTTTATTAAGGCATGATTGAATGATTATTAGAAATACCACCATTACTACTACTACTCCTCATTATATTATTCACATATCATAAAAAATCATGATACACAGCAACTGACAGAGTCATCTAGGAAACTGAGTAGGGCTTTTACTACAATGTAAGAAGAATTTAATGTCCTTTGCTCTATTTCTGACATGAACTCTACAAGAGCAAAAGGCTTTATTCCAGGTCATTAAATGTATTCCATAATGTCCTAGTACCCAGCAGGAAAGAATCTATGACTGTATGAAAATGATTTTAACGGAGTACCTGGGTGACTCAGTTGTTAAGTGTCTGCCCTTGGCTCAGATCATGATCCCAGGGTCCTGGGATCGAGCCCCACAACGAGGGCTCACTGCTCAGCAGGAAGCTTGCTTCTCTTTCTCCCACTCCTCTGCTTGTGGTTCCCTCTCTCACTATCTCTGTCAAATAAATAAAATCTTTGAAAAATAGAAAAGTAAGTGATTTTAAGGCTCTCTGTTTGAATTAAAAATAGTTTACCAAGTTTCTATCCCAAATCAGTAAGGACTATTGCACAGTTTGGGTTTTTTTCCCCTTTCTGTTTTGCAATGCTAAGTTTATAGCTTGCTGCATCAGTTAAAAAGGGGAATGCCAATATATTACTACTTAACTACTTCAGATTAGCTGTTAGAGAGATAAGGGTGATGAATGGTGTTTAGCTCCAAATGGTGAAATTGACCTAGTTCTAAGCTACCAGATAGAACAGACAGATTTATCAGCTACTCCCTAAAATAAATATTTGTGAGTGTGTGGCAAATAAGTATAACTGATTCTATCCAAAACTTAGCATAAGAATTCTATTATAAGCTGCAATATATATTGAAAGATGTGTCCTTATTTTGAAAGTTCTCATTTAAGGAAAATGGAATATATTTCTATTTTAGGAAAAAAAGATTATTTTGTAATATCCAAGTTATATGGCACACTATGTGAACTTTTGACAATACTTAAAATATCCAGCAATTGAGATTTGCTCAATCTCAATTGAGACTTGGAGTGTTACTCATTCATAATGAAAAGCTATTTTCCCTACTTTAAAAATTTTTTTTTTAAAGATTTTATTTATTTATTTGACAGAGAGAGAGAGATCACAAGTAGGCAGAGAGGCAGGCAGAAAGAGGGGGAAGCAGGTTCCCTGCCAAGCAGAGAGCCCGATGTGGGACTCCATCCAAGGATCCTGAGATTATGACCTGAGCCGAAGGGAGAGGCTTAACCCACTGAGCCACCCAGCCACCCCTATTTCCCCTAAATTATATAAATTATGTATATACATTAAAAAGTATGATATACTTAATTAAATTATGATAAAGTTCACTACATATATATCTCAGAATTTTTATTTTATTTTATTTTATTATTATTTTTTTCTATCTCAGAAATTTTAAACAAAATGTTTAATCCTGAGATCATATGACTAGTAATGTCCTAAATTTAAAAATTGGTGGTTTGGGGCTCCTGGGTGACTTAGTTGGTTAAGCATATGCTTTCAGCTCAGGTCATGATCTCAGGGTCCTGAGATTGAGCTCCCTGCTCAGCAGGTCAGTTTGTCCCTCTCCCTCTGATCCTCCTCCTTCCTTGAGCTCTCTCTCACTCCCTGTCTCAAATAAATAAATAACATCTTAAAAAAATAAAAACTGATGGTTTTATATTAAGAAAGGTGAGTGGGCATGAAGGGTACAGTATAGCATAAGATATTTGAATAGTATGGTTTCAAAAGTTTGAAAATTAAAATGGTGTGTTTTCTGCCTTTCCTCTCTTTACCTTTTTCTCAAAGGTAATGATTGCATTGTATCTTACACAATTAACCAAAACAGAGCTGGGAAGAAAAAGACTTTATTGTGAAAAGAAAGACCGTTTGCTGGTAGCATGATCTGATAAAATTTAATGGAGCAGTAGGACTTTTTTTTTTTTAATAGTAAGACATTTTAAGAAAACCAAAAGTGGGGTGCCTGGGTGGCTGAGTCAGTTAAGTGTCTGCCGTCAACCCAGGTCATGATCCTGGGGTCCTGGGATCCAGCCCCACATTCGGCTCCCTGCTCAGTAGGGCGTCTGCTTCTCCCTCTCCCTCTTCCACTTCCTCTACTTGATCTTTCTCTCTCTCTGTCAAACAAATAAATAAAATCTTAAAAGAATAAAAAACCCAAAAGCATAAACAAACCAAATTTGGAATAAATCTAATACTAGAGATATCTTCCAATGAGCATTTCCATTTCATTACCATTTAAGATAAATTATATGTAATTTAAAAAATCCTGTGGTTTTTAATTTTCTTTTTAAAAATATTGAAATACAGGGTGCCTGGGTGGCTCAGTGGGTTAAAGCCTCTGCCTTCAGCTCAGATCATGATCCCAGGATCCTGGGATCGGAGCCCCACATCAGGCTCTCTGCTCCGCGAGAGACTGCTTCTTCCTCTCTCCCTGCCTGCCTCTCTTGTCTCCTTGTAATCTCTGTCTGTCAAATAAATAAATAAAATCTTTAAAAAAATATTGAAATACAGTTGATAAACAATGTTATATTAGCTTCAGGTGAACAACATAGTGATTCAACAATTCTGTATTTCACCATAAGTGTAGTTGCCGTCTGCCACTATACAATGTTATTATAATATTATTAACTATATTCCTGATGCTGCTCTTTTCATCTCTGTGACTTATCTATTTTATAACTGGAAGTTTGTACCTTTTAATCCCTTTTGCCTATTTTACCCATAATTAAAAATCTTGTGATTTAAAATTTTTTTAAGATGTGCATTATCTCTTTTAATAAGAGACACTAATCATGTGAGGGATAGAAAAACAAAGCCATTGGATTTGGTTAAGCCCGCAGATAAAGTTTTGGAGATGTCTAAACAAAAAATAAGTGATAAGTGATAATAACAAAAAAAATGTGATAAAAAGTGTTAGTTTTATTTTCTCATTTCAGTAGCAGACATTTACCACTGAATTAAATAGACATGCAGATTTTTTTCACAGTCAATGTGAAGCATAGTGCAATAGCAGAGAAACTAGTTGTAACTGGGTTTACGCAGGTCTTCAGTTCACAAAGAGCACAAGCCTGAACAAGCCAGCATGAGTCACCATATGAGGTTGTATCATAATATTACCATAAAGGTTTTTAGGTGAATGGCCTCTGTGGGCTTTAAAATGTCCTTAAAAGATCTGATACTGTGTGCTAGAATTTCCTGAAAGTTTTATATCTAATTGTGAGTCATACGTACTGTAATTTCTTCAGGGTACCAAGTTGTACATTTAGTCGTAAAATGTCAAAAATCTAAAATAAATCTTCAAAGAGGCAATGTAAATTTTATAGAGTGAGAAAGTAATTCAACTAAACTATGTTGATAAATGAGAAACTTGTTCTGTTGAGGATGTTAAAACATTGATGCTGACAGGAAGGAGAAATGAAGAAGCCAGTGGCAGGGTTATCTGTGAGGAGTTTCATAGCTTACACTGAATGAGTCCCTGATTTAGTCTATGTCACTGGGCAAATCTCACACTAATCTCTTTTTGTCTTGGTTTCCTCAACTATAAAAAGGGGATAATAATACCAACCTGTCTCAGAGGGGTGTGGTAAGAATTAATTAAGGCCCATAAAAGCTTTTAAAGGCCAAAGATGAAAGACACCAAATGAGTACAAAGCCTCATCATTAGTCCTGAAGTTGATGGACTATAAAAATTTGTTTATTGATGGAGAAATTCTGAAATAAGAATTCAAATAAGAATATACTTTTCTAGATTGATGTGACTTAAACTTATGAATTGATTCATAAGTGTGTTTTGTTGAGGTGCTCTATATTTAAATTTTCAATCTAGGCTATCAAGAATGAAGATCATAATAATTTAAAAACAGAAATTGTAGCCCATTGGAATTAAAAATACACTTTTTGTTTTACCTCTATGTGTTACCAATAAACTAATCAGGTATTTATTTTTAAAGAATGATTGAGGCTTGTAGATCTTCTTGGGTAGGTGAAAGAATGAAACATTAAAGTTTTTGTCACTATTTAGCAGCAAGGTAACAATGTTTCAGTTTAAGATCCAGATGTTATTAAATACTACCTGAGTCAGGACATTTATTTAATCAAGGGAAATATGCTTCTCTGAATGGATGAATTTAAGAGCCAGTAGAAAGAGTATATGAAAATAACAGTTTCATTTTTAGAAATTTGACTCCTAATGCATCCTACTTGCCCCACCAATCACATATTCAGTTTCTTGGATGCCAAATAATTAATATGAAAACAAAAAGCATTGTGATGAATCAGTCACCTCTATGTTCTATAATAAGGAAAAAATACTTGTCACCTACTTTTGGGTGAAATGAAACAGCATTTAGATTTCATTAAATTTCAACAGCTAGTGCTAAGTAAATGAACAATTTTACCCTTTTTAATATCAGTTTATCAGAAGTTGGCAAATGATTACAACTAGAGCCAATAAGACTTTTGAGATATTATTTCCTAATTAAATAATTGCTCAGTTGGATGGACCCTTGGGTGACATAAATAAGCAATGAAACTGTCATACCTCAGAGCTCTACCTTTTTTAGGCTTCTAAAATGTACTATTTTTTAGTGATAGTCTTTCATCAGGTTGGTTCATGGGAGCAATTCATTACTGATGTTTATTTTGCTTTGGGTTGGGCTGTAAAATTACTCTACAATAACATAACTTAGGAGGTTGTTATTTTAGAATTATTATATCCTATACTGGTTGTGGTCAAGAAAAAGACAGACTGGAAAATGAGAAGTAATAACATCTTTAAAACATTTACTATTGTCATAAAAAAAGATTTGGTTACACTCTACTTAGAATTTCATTAATGAAACACTTCATATTTCATTTGTTAAAAACTCATTTATCCTTTACCCAAAAAATTTGAATGTAAACATTAACTGTCAGGGTTGATAGCCATGCAATTAACCAGCTTAATTTTGGTTAGAAGATGAATGATTCACTGCTTTCTTGTGTCTGATGAGTAGGCAGAGCACTGTATTTAACATGGCTCTGACCCAGAGGGCGAATCTTACTGGTTTCACTGCCCAGCCCACTCAGGAAAAATCAAAGTCCTAGAGGTTACAGCTGATCAGAGACTGAGCATGAAATGGTAAGGGCATCTTGTAAGTTGACTATCTTGACAATGTTATAAAAATGTTTTTCATTTTTCACATTATTGAATTTTAAAAAAAATTAAGGATTTTCAGACTTTAGAAAGTATTTTCTAATTTATCTTTTAGTTTAGTTATTATTTTTTATCTCAGACTGAGAAGGGCTCCATAATAAATAAACAGCATATTTTTGTTTTGCTCAGCATCTAATTCTTTTTGCAATCACAGTTCTGTTTTCTGAATTAAAAATATCTTTCCTTTCCCTAGGGGTCTGTTTTTTGTGGTCTCTTTTAGTTGACAAAAGTAGATTATCTTCATCTCCAGTGACCAAGTCAGCAATTACTTTGCAGTTTCCTCTGGTCCAAGATTGTCTAAAAATATTTCTTTTCTATTTCTGCTAAATATTACATGAGAGTTAAAGTAAGTTTTTTATTCTTTTTAATGCACATGTGTTATATTTATTATATTAAGGCAATGGATGAGTGTATTTTATTAGAATATCATCTAGAACTTTGTAAAGAGATAGTAAAGCTTTTCATTTAAGATAATTCAGTAAAGATATATTCAGAATGAGAGCAAGAGAGATGAATAAAAGCTCTTTATACTCTGCAGTAAAAGCAGTTCTAAGAAGGAAGTTTATAGCAATACAGGCCTACTTCAAGAAACAAGAAACAAAACAAGAAAAAACTCAAATAAACAATTTAAGCTTACACCTCAAGGAACTAGAAAAAAAGAAAAAACAAAGCCTAAAGTTAGTAGATAGAAGGAAATAAAGATCAGAGCAGAAATATATGGAATAGGGATGCCTGGATGGCTCAGTCAGTTAAAGTGTCTGACTCTTGATTTGGGCTCAGGTCATGATCTCAGGATTGTGAGATGGAGCCCCACATTGGGCTCCATGTTGGGCATGGAACGTGCATAACGTTCTCCTTCTTCCAGGGCACCTGGGTGGCCCAGTGGGTTAAAGCCTCTACCTTGGGCTCAGGTCATGGTCTCAGGGTCCTGGAATTGAGTGTCATCAGGCTCTCTGCTCAGTGGGGAGCCTGCTTCCTCCTCTCTCTCTGCCTGCTTCTCTGACTACTTGTGATCTCTGTGTATCAAATAAATAAATAAAATCTTTTTAAAAAGTTCTCCTTCTTTCTCTGCCCCTCCTGTCCTTCTCTTTCCCTCTCTAGAAAGAAGAAAAAAAATAACATAAAGACTTAAAAAATGATAGGAAAAAAGCAATGAACCCAAGTACTGGTTCTTTGAAAAGATAAACAAAATGTTAAACCTTTAGCCAGACTGATCAAGGAAAAAGAGAGAGGACCTAAATAGTCAGAAATTAGAGAAGTAACAGTCAAGACCACAGAAATACAAAGGATTATAAGAGACCACTATGAAAATTTATATGGCAACAAATTGGACAGCCCAGAAGAAATGGATAGTTTTCTAGAAAATATACTCTTCCAAAACGGAATCAGGAAGAAATAAAAAATCTGAACAGACCAATTACTAGTAATAAAATTAAATTGGCAATTAAAAAAAAAAAAAAACTCCCAGCAAAAAAATGTCAAGGACTAGATGGGTTCACAGCTAAATTCTACCAAATATTTTAAAAAGAGTTAATACCTATTCCCCTCAAACTATTCCAAAAAGTAAAAGAGGAAAAAAAGCTTCCAAATGCATTCTATGAGGCTAACATTACTCTGATATCAAAACTAGACAAAGACACTGCAAAAGAAGAAAACTACAGGCTAGTATTCCTGATGAACACGGTTGTAAAAATCCTCAACAAAATATTAGCAACCCACATTCAACAATACATAAAAAGAGTTATTCACTATAATCAAGTGGAATTTATCCTGGGGATGCAAAGATGGTTCAATATTTGCAAATAAATCAATGTTACACCACATTAACAAAATGAAGGATAAAAATGATATAGTCATCTCAATAGAAGCAGAAAAAATATTTGACAGTATTCAACATTTGTTCATGATATGATAAAAACTCTTTACAAAGTGGGTTTACAGTGAACATACCTCAACATAATAAATGTCATATATGAAAAGCCCACAGTTAACATCATACTCAAGGATGAGAAACTAAGAGTTTTTCCTCTAAGATCAGGAACAAGACAAGTCCTAGCCACAGTAATCAAAATGGAAGTCCTCGCCATAGCAATCAGATAAGAAAAAGAAATAAAAGGAATCCAAATTTTCAAGGGAGAAGTTATATTGTTGCTATTTGCAGATGGAAGTCCCACCCACAGCAATCAGAAAAAGAAACAAAAGGAATCCAAATTGCTAAGGAAGAAGTTATATTGTCACTATTTGCAGATACTATGATACTATACATAGAAAGCCCTAAAGACTCCACCAAAAACCTATTACCAGTAATAAATGAATTCAATAAAGTTACAGGATTCAAAATAAGTACCCAGAAACTGATTGCATTGCTATACACTAATAATGAATATGACAAAAGAAATTAAGGCAGCAATTGCATTACAATTATACCAAAAATATAAAATACCTAGGAATAATATTAACCAATGAGGTGGAAAACCTGTACTCTGAAAAGTACAAAACATTAATGAAAGAAATTAAAGATGGTGAAAACAAGTGAAAAGATATCCCATGCTCATGGAATGGAAGAATTAATATTGCTAAAATGTTTATACTACACAAAGCAACAACCTACAGATTCAGTGCAATCCCTATCAAAATATCAACAGCATTTTTTATGGAACTAGAATAAATAATACTAAAATTTGTATGGAACCACAACCACCAAAGCAATTTTGAGAAAGAACAAAGCTGGAGTTATCTCAATTTCAGATTTCAAGATACACTACAAATCTGTAGCAATTCGAACAGTATGGTACTGTCACAAAAATTGATATAGACCAATGGACAGAATAGAGAGACCAGAAATATGCTCATGCTTATATGATCAATTAGTGTATCTTGATGGAGGACATAATTTTTTGTATGCTTTAACATTTTCCAAATAATAACTTAAAAAGGAAAAAAGGCTCTCTGTCCTCAAGAAACTTGTACTTTCTCAGGGTAGCTGATGTAGAATTCAGTGTTCTTCAAATTTCATCAATAATGGATACAGACCAGGTTACATTAAATATAAAAACACGTGCTGCCTTGGTTTTTTCCTGTTCTTCTTCATGAATTGTGTTTTGCTCCTCATTTCCCACCTATGTGTTTCTGAGACAGTGTAGAAAATGTTTGATCAGTTTGACAAAGTGACCAGATAAAATGCAGTGGACTATGAAATGCTATGTCTCAAAACAATGAAATCCATACTCTGGATAAAACATAATCTTAGCAGCCAGACTAATCTTCTGGTATCTTCAGATTAAGCTCTTTTATTTTATAAATGGAGTTTCTGATATTATAAGACAGGATATGATTAGTAATACATTTATATCTAGTCAAATATTCACATTCTTGATTTTCTATGACCCCAGTGGAGACGAGGTTAATTCAAAAGTGCTCCTCATCCTTAAATTAGCTAATAGTTCATGTATTTTCCTCTACAAAACCTCATAAGCTTTTAGTAATGGACAATGTGTAAACCTGTTTTTTCCCTTATGTGATGTTTCATCTTGTTCATTTAAAAACACAGTGAATGTAGTCAAATAAAAGGTTCAAGGATTAAAATTTATATAATACAGAATATGAGAGTTCATTAGATAACATTTGATTGCTCAAGAATTGATTCTAGGCTAAGACATTCATTGGATCCTAATTTGACATAAGAAATTGAGTTATGAAACCAAAAAACATTTATTCAGCCATATTAAGACATGCTGCTTAGACATCCAGGACTCATATTTGCAAAAACCTTGAGATAATGTTTACTCTTACAGAAGTCAGTCTAGTGGAAGAAGCAAACACATGAAGAAATAAATTGAATAAAGAGAAATAAATGCTATGGTAGTTGCTAGGAATGTCAGGGATTGCTTGACAAAGGAGGTGAACTCTGGGTAGTCTTGAAGACAGAATGCTATATAAAGAAGAGGGGGGAAAGGGCATTTCAGGCAAAGAGAACAAAATGTGCAAAGGCATAGAGTTTTGAAAAGATATGTGAGAAGTTCATTGTGGTTTGGAGCTTAGGTTTGTGGTGTAGAGTGGAAGGAAATGAAATTGGAACAGTGTATTGGGGTTACATCAGGAAGGGCACTGTACTGAGACAAAAGCTTGTCTTTTATCGGGCAGTTAGTGGGAAATCAGGAGAAGTTGTTAAACAAAGGGAAGGATGTAATCGTATTTGTTTGGTAAGAATATAATTATGGCAGGAGTGTAAAAATGGATTGTAAGAGAGATTGATGGGGGAGAGACCAGATAGGGCACTATGCCATTAGTCTAGAGTAGAAACCATGAGAGCCTGAATTGAATTAGTGGCAGTGGAAATGGGAAAGAATTGTCATATTTTGGATATATTTCTAAACAGAAAGGGATAGGATTTGGATATGGATGGTTAGGGAAGAGGAGGGACTTTAGGATGAGTTTTTTGGATTCAGTTGGGAGAATAAAGATATTGATTCCACTAACCATAATGGAAAGGAGGGAATACTTAAAAAGCTGTGTTTATTTTAGTCTTTTTACTGCTTTAGCTGAAGTGCTTGTTGGATAGCCAGTTAACAAGCATTTGCAAAAAGCTGGACTGGAACTGAAAGATAGGTTGGAACTAGAGATACAGACTTGGGAATTATGAGCATGTAAATAGCTTCTAGAATGTAAATGAAAGCATGTATCTAAAAGTGCAGAAGGGAGTTGCCTGGGTGGCTCAGTCTGTTAAGTGTCTGCCTTCAGCATGGTTATTATCTCATGGTCCTGGGACTTAACCCCACATGGGGCTCTCTGTTTGCAGGGAGTCTCCCTCTACCCCCTGCTTGTGCTCTCTTTGCTATTTCTCCCTCTCTCTCTCAAATAAAGAAAGAAAATCCTCAAAAAAAAAAAAAGTGCAGAAGAAATGGCCACCAAGGATGAAACTATGGAAAACATCAACATATAAGACAGCGTCCCTCATTCATTTTTAACCCATGCCTTCTTTGAAAATATAAAAATCTCATGGCAATTCAGATATTTCCCCTCAAAGTTCTATTATAGCCCCTAATTTCTTCACTCTCCTGCCCTCCATTTCTTTTAAGAATTTCTAATTGAAGGGGCACCTGGGTGGCTTAGTGGGTTAAAGCCTCTGCATTTGGCTCAGGTCATGGTCCCGGGGTCCTGGGATCGAGCCCCGCGTCGGGCTCTCTGCTCTGCGGGGAGCCTGCTTCCTCCTTTCTCTCTCTCTGCCTGCCTCTCTGCCTACTTGTGATCTCTGTTTCTCAAATAAATAAATAAATAAAATCTTAAAAAAAAAAAAGAATTTCTAATTGAAGAAGTCGTCTGTGGCAAAGGAGCCCTTGAAGAAAACTGAGGGGCTCTTAGAGAAGTAGAAGGAAAATCAGGAGTGAATGATGTCTTAGAAGACAGGGTCGTATTAGTATTATGTCCTTACTACCAACCCTGATCAAATTGTATAAATTAAATCTGAGCACTGCCTTCCATCATAGAACTGGGTGGAATGGTTGACTGGGGTGCCTGTGTCCCAACAGAGCTGTGGAGAGGTCTGAGTCCTTCTCTTGGCTTGAGTTCCCCAGCATACTTGGAATTGTGCATATAGTTTCTGTTCCCCTTTTGGGACAGAAAGACCTCTACCCCACCTCCAGTTATTTTTCTCTTAAAGCTGCTGAGGTAAAAGTAGAAGGGTTGGAAGAAGGAATCTGGGGTATATGGGAAGAGAGTGAGTGGCTCCATGCTAGTAAGCAAAGCATGTTTGCTTTCCATTTTGTTTGACCCAGTGGCTACTCATGGCTCAACCAAAACTAAGTTCTGATGTTTTCAGACCACCCAATGCCCTCTATTAGCTTTGGGGATTACTTGGCCCTCTCTCTTCCCTCTTAGAGAAGAGTGAGCAGCAATTAAAGCACCATTTAGGTAATTTGTTTCAATCCTGCTTCTTGACACTTAAACTGTAAACATTCAGGAAAAGGTAGGATGGTGAAAAGCTCCTCCCCCACCTCCCATCTGCCCTTGTCTATTATTTGGGAAAGCACTTCACTACTCACTGGGTCCTGGGGAGTCTTCTGATAAGCCTTAACTCAGTTCTTATGATCTCTTGGCTTTGCTCTTCCAGAAAGCCTTGTTTGTCAGTATCCCATGCTTGTCATCAAAAGTTGTCAAGTTAGCTTGTCATAGTTTTGCGTATGTTGGCAAAAGACATGAGACTCCTAGGTCATAATAAAAGGTCTTATTACTTGTCAGGCAAGCATAAGCCATATGAGCTTCATGTTCATGTCATTTATGTCCCCATAAATCTTTTTTTTTTTTTTTAAGATTTATTTATTTATTTTTTATTTGACAGATATCACAAGTAGGCAGAGAGGCAGGCGGGAGGGGGGAGCAGTCTCCCCGCTGAGCAGAGAGCCTGAAAGGGGGTGGGGTGGGGGGCTCGATCCCAGACCCCTGGGATCTTGACCGAGCCAAAGGCAGAGGCTTTAACCCACTGAGCCATCCAGGCACCCCTGTGCCCCCATACATCTTATGGAGGTGATGTGCAGTGGCCCAAGTGAGCGCCACAGAGGCAGTGGGTTTGCATCACAGTTGAAGAACCCTAAGCTTAAGAAACCCCAATCAATTAAGGGGGCTGCAAGATAAGCTGCCCAACCTTTGCCCTAGAGGGAAACATTATCTTAATTATACTGTGCAGCAAACAAATCTGCTGTCTGCTCTAAAGAGATATACTTCTATCTTCCAAGGTTGTTCTTTGTACAGACATCCTTGAAAAGGTAATCTAGAAAAAAAAACTAGTTCCCCTGCTTGCGTGTTGTGCAGAAATGTGAGAGACCGTGGCAAATTGTTTCCCAACTAGTAGCGTCTGAGTATTCTTTTCTTTCTCTCTCTCTTAAACCCTCCCTTTTGTGTTTCTTATTTCCTCCTGTTTATTTGTTTTTAAATTGCAATTTAATCCACTAAAATGATCTTTTAATAATAAATATCCTCTAATGATAAAAAGCAGAAATAAAAATTGTTTTTAAACTTATGAAAATAAAATTCAGGATCTAACTGTTATGGCAGCAAAGAGTTGCAAGAAAATATTTGGATAAATGAAAATTCATGCAATTTTGCTATTTTTGAAGTAGATACTTAATCATCTTTAATGAAAATTCAAAATTAGGAATGATCTTTTTGACAATATTTTACTCACTGTTTATGAGATAAACTTAATTACAATTACTCATTGAATAAAGGATTCCTAAAATTATAAAAATATTCTTTTATCTGGTTTTGCCTATTAAAAAATTAATTGACAAAAGCAAAATAAAATTTAAAAAATTGACATTACTGCATTTAGCATAATAAGATGTGGCCATTAGGGATGCCTGGGTGGCTTGGTTGGTTAAACATCTGCCTTTGGTTCAGGTCATGATCCCAACATCCTGGGATGGAGACCCATATGGGGCTCCCTGCTCAGCTGGGAGGGTGTCTCCTTCTCTCTCTGCACCTCCTGCTCCACCTGTTTTGCGCTCTCTCTCTCTCTCTTTCTGACAAATAAAAAAATAAAATATGTTTAAAAAAAAGATGGGGTCATTAAATAGTAGAAAACATAAATTTCTATAATATAAATGAAGTAGGTTTATTTGATGAACTAACATATACATACACCATTTTACTGTAAATATTAGAAGATTGAAGTCAAACCAACTATACAAACTGCCACAAACTGGATAACTGTAATGTACTATGGATAGCATTATTGCTGTTCACTTAGTTCTTCTTCCCTATTTTAAGGAAATAAGAGGGTTGTACATACCTGCTTCCTTGAAGTGAGGTGTAACCAGGTGTCTAGCTTTGGCCTAGGAAATGTGTGTAGAAGTGACATATGTCACTTTAAGGAAGAAAATTTATTACCAGTGTTGTAGAGACATGGGCTGATAATGGTATTTATATATTAAATACCATTATAGAATACCCATAAAAGTATTATGGGTACCATAATACTAAAGCAACATAGAAAGTAGAAGAACACACAAAGAAAAGCAAGCCTCAGAGGACTTCATGTGAGCAAGAATTAAACTTTAATTCTAGGGGCGCCTGGATGGCTCAGTCGTTGAGAGTCTGCCTTTGGCTCAGGTTGTGATCCTGGGGTACTCGGATTGAGCCCCCTGTCGAGCCCCCTATTGAGCCCCCTATTGAGCCCCCTGTCGAGCCCCGTGTCAAGCCCTGCGTTGGGCTCCCTGCTGGGCAGGCGCCTGCTTCTCCCTCTCCCACTTTCCTGCTTGTGTTCCCTCTCTTGCTGTGTCTCTCCCTGTCAAATAAATAAATAAAATCTTTAAAAAAAACTTTAATTTTATTGAACCCCTCACATTGGAAATTTTTTTTTTAACTGAAGCTCTGCTTTACAGTAATGTTATTGCAACTTTTAAATTTTAAATTCTGACACATATTGAATGTTATATCAGCCTTGTAGATCTAACACACCAAAACAAAACAAAAGAACTGTCTGTTGTCACACAGTGGGTATGTGTACTTTTGAGTCCTGAATGTTCAACTTGGGTAAAGGCTCAGAATGTTTATGAGAGAGATGTCTCTTAGGAAACATTTACTTGAAGAAGTTTTTTGTCCTTGAAGCAAATGGTAAATATACACTAGTTGTAGATTACTACAACTAGGGAGTTGTACTGATTGGAAAGCTGTTCTTGAAAGGTATTGATAATAATACATAATAACTGACAGGTCATTTGTGAGGTGGATTTATTATTTTCTGCCCTGAGAAGTTCCAAGAGGCCTGACTTTTAGGAAATAATATGTTTTATGTCTTTTTTTTTTTTAATGTATTCTTTGATGAGGGTATAGTTTTTGGGGAAAGTATTTTATTTAAATAAACTTAAATAAACTTAAAATGTCATGTTATAATGCTACTGATTCTTTTTGTATCCCAAATGTTTAAAATAGAATGTAAGTAAATGGAAATAATAAGTAGAAGTTTAGTAATTCTTTCAACCAGTATTTACTGAGTGCTTATTTTCACTGAAAGCTGTGTTAAGCACTGGGAGGGAATACAACTGAGAACAAAACAGACACTTTCAATTTTCATAAAATGTAACATAAATAAACTAAATAAATATATAATTATAAACCGAGATTATTGTCTAGGAGGTAGAAATATAATTCTGTGCTGGGGGAGAGAAGCGTTGGCTTTTTAAATCTTGGGAGACTCTAATTTATCAGATTTTCAACTTCCTTTGATTACAAGCTGTAGGCAGAGTATTTTCCGTCTCTGTAGAGCGGAAGTCCTTTCTACCATTGCTTGAAGTCTGGGTGGCTTTAGCTCAAGCTTATAAGAATTTGATGCGGCTGACAAACACCAGTATTCTGATCTTTTTCTAATCATTTCCTGAGCACTACATTCTTATTTTTTTATTCTTTATTTAAATTCAATTTAGTTAATATATACTGCGTTTTTAGTTACTGGGGTAAAATTTAGTGATTCATCAGTTGCATATAACACCCAGTGCTCATTCCATCAAGTGCCCTCCTTACTTCCCATCACCCAGTTACCCCATCCCCCACCCACCTCCCTTCCAGCAGCCCTCAGTGTGTTTTCTAGAGTTCAGCCTCTCTTATGGTTTGGCTCCCTATTTCCACCTTATTTTATTTTTCCAAGTACTACATTCTTAATTAGCAAGTGGTCTGACTTCCAACTTATCATAAATAACAGTTTATTAAATATTTTGCCGAGACATAAGAAGCATTTCTACCTTTTCAGCTCTTTGGAAAGAATTCCAGCTACTTTCATTGAACTGGTGCTACATATTTCAGGATTGTGTTTGAAGCAGCCTCTCTTGTACACAGAATTTTTTATTAGTTAGTTTTAAATTTGACTCTGATTGGCAGAAAATTTCAAATAATAATGGCCTAAAATAGGTTTTCTTCTTTTGTGAATGCCCTAAAGTAGTTAATACAAGGTTAGTTTGACACTTCAATGTGTCTGGGATCCAGGGTCATCCTGTCATTTTCCAATGTGGATAAAACTCAATTTCCAAGGTTACCTCATAGCTTGAGCTGGCTGCTGTCAAAGAATGAAAAATGAGTTGATAGAGAATTGTTTATGTCATGCTCTTTGACATACTATTTCTGTCTTAAAATGAAAATATTTATTAATTGCTCATTGATCTGAATTTCATTACAATAATTCTAGCCCCAGGCTTTTTTTTTTTTTTTAAGATTTTTAAAATTTATTTGACACAGAGAGAGAGAGATCACAAGTAGGCAGAGTGGCAGGTGGGGGGGGAGCAGGCTCCCTGCTGAGCAGAGAGCCTGACATAGGGCTCGATCCCAGGACCCCAGGATCATGACCTGAGCTGAAGGCAGAGGCTTAACCCACTGAGCCACCCAGGCACCCCTAACCTCAGGTTTTTGATATTATAACATATATCCACTTTTCTCAAGGATAATGTTGAAATTCTCAAAATGAAATTAACTTTTGTGTGTATGTGAGGAGTTGGATTACAAAAGCAAATGAACCTAAAAATGATGACGAAATTGGTGTTTGGTAAATAGCTACTTTCCTGTGCAGTGATATTTGTGACCCCTTACATTTTGATATTTCTGCTCATATAGTATCATTATTTTATTGTTTAAGAAAATTGACATCTGAATCATTTGTTATTTGAGATCAAGGTCAATGATCCCAAAATTCACTTTATCCAGAAGGATAACTCTACTCCAGACAGGTTAATATATTTGTGAGTCTCAACAGGCAATCATATTGTGGTATTGGAAAAATTCTATTGCAAAATTAATTTTCACTCCAGTTCAAAGATTTTTCTGTACAAGTGGAATATAAAATAATAGTTTTGAAAGTGAGGAGCACTTGGGTGGCTCAGTCATTAATCATTTGCCTTGGGCTGGAGACATGATCCTAGGGTCCTGGGATTGAGCCCTGTATCGGGCTCCCTGCTCAGTGGGAAGCCTGCTTCTTCCTCTCCCACTCCCCCTTCTTGTGTTTCCTCTCTCGCTGTGTCTTTCTCTGTCAAATAAATAAATAAAATCTTTAAAAAAATATAGTTTTGAAAGTGATATGGTTAACTCTTGTAGTCTTCATTTATACATGATAAAATTAAAATCAACGTTTATATTTTCTTTTAAATCTTTTATATATATATATATATATATATATTTTAATATCAGTAAAACAGAGATGCTTGGGTGGCTCAGTTGGTTAAGTGTCTGTCTTTGGCTCAGGTCATGATCCCATAGTCCTGGGATCAAGTCCCTAGTCCAGATTCTGGCTCAGTGAGTAGTCTGCTTCTCCCGCTGCCTGCCACTCCCCCTGCTTTTGCGTTCTCTCTGTCTGTCTGACAAATAAAATCTTTTAAAAAAATTAAAATATGAGTAAAACAAAATAGTCATGATCAAAATTTTGTAGTCTCTGAAAAAAAGTTGGTTTATCTCAAAGTTATCAAATAATAAATATTATTAATTGAAAATGAAGGGCCAAAGGAAATGATTTGGTGTTGGCACAGGTAATTATTTCTCACCATTTTCCAACTAAGATACAGTCAGAATACTTTTCAAAGCTGGAAGAAATTGTATAAAATTTTGTTCAAGAATTAATCACGATATAATTGATGCCTTTGTTTTTATACTAAATTTAATTAAATGTGTATTTTTTCATTTCTAATTTTTCACAGTTAATTCAATTATCTTAACTTGAACACTGTATTTAGTACATTCAAAAATATTTTTAATAATTTCATTTGTGAATAATTTTTATCACAACCATAATAAATGGTTAAGATTTCTATTTTTATAAATTTTCATTTCTATTTGATGCTTTGTAATATATTTATACACCTTGGTATTTTAAATCTACTAAATATTTAGCTTCACTGATTTTTAAAATTTAAAATAAAATATTGGTATTTATACTGGTATGTTAGCATTAAATGGAATAAATAGTGAATCACCAGTAGTATTTTCACTTTGCTGTGGAACTGAAATCACTAACCTTTAATAGTGAGAGCATCAATTTAGTTGGACCTCACAGTAATTTTTTTTTTTAAGATTTTATTTATTTGACAGACAGAGATCACAAGTAGGCAGAGAGGCAGACAGAGAGAGAGGAGGAAGCAGGCTCCCTGCTGAGCAGAGAGCCTGACGCAGGGCTCGATCCGAAAACCCTGGGATCATAACTGGAGCTGAAGGCAGAGGCTTTAATCCACTGAGCCACCCAGGCACCCTGGGCCTCATGGTATTATAAGACTATAAAAGTATTTGAAAAGAACCAGAACAATCTGAAATATGTTTTTAGTCATTTCCATATCTGAGAGCTGTATATGATGACCTTCTGAACTCTCTTGTTCATAGTGAGCAGGTTGTGGTCTAGTGAGATAATAAAAATACTAGGATTAGAAGTACCACTGACGGCCTCCAGACCTGCTACTGCTCATAGAAAAGCAGAGATAAGAGGTCTTCTGACTTCAATAATTCAGGTCTTCCTCTTGAACTTTTACAGTGGGAATTTACCTCAGGGATTTTTTTTTTTTTTTTTTTCTGAATGCATTACTGAACCCACCCATATCTGCTTTCAATTGTGGGGCAGGACTGACTTTATGGGTATAAGTCTGGTACTGTGACACAAGACCCACACTTAGTAGTTTCCTTCCTCTGGTTTACTGATCTGTTCTTGCCCTTTTGAAATTCTTAGTAAGAGTTGAGCCCCACATTATAAAGATTTTTTTTTTAAGATTTTTTATTTATTTATTTGAGAGAGAGAGAGAGAGAAAGAGCGAGAAAGAGAAAGCATGTGCTCATGCATGAGGAGTGGGACAGAGGGGGAGGAAGGGGGACAAGCAGACTCCTTTGGAGCACGGAGCCTGACTTGGGCTACTTGTGGGGCTCCAGCTGGGGCTCCACGCAGGGCTTGATCTCTGGATTCTGAGATCATGACTGGGGCCAAACTCAAGAGTTGGAAGCTCAATTGACTAAGTCACTCAGGTAACACCTTGAGCCCCATATTTTCATTTTGTAATGGATCTTGCAAATTATGTAACCAGTTCTGTTGCAGTGGTTTGCTTTTATTTTTAAAGGAAGAATGATACCCATACTCCCTAATGTATGTCTAATGTATTATTAATTTTTTAAAATGTGAAATTGGTGATAATTCTATTTGGATGTATTTAGGATTAAGGCAAACCGCCCCTGGTCAGAGTGTAAGTGAAGCAAACGTTTGAAGTGCTGAACTGTATTCCTTCTTCCCATCAACACCCCTCTTCTTTTTCCTGTCTATCAGGGTCTTTATGCTTCCCTCTGGACTTCCCTTCAGGCCTTTTCCCTGACATCCTGCCGTGGAAAATGCAACATATATTTCAACATATATTTCATTTATGGACATTCCTACCAAGACAAATATGCTTTCTCCTCCATTACCTCCATTACCATAGTGGTACAGTTACCACTGGAAAGCATTCTCAGATGATATTTTAGTAATTCTTCTCAAGTCTTTTCATCATGGTCTTAACAACCATGGAAAAAGTTTCCGAGAAGTTGCTCTGGGAAGAACACACCTGCCTTTTTTCCTGTCTTAATCACAGATGCCCATAACATCAGGGATGAGGGGAGAGAAATGGACATGAGGGAGAAAGTACCTTACTTCTTCATGCACTCATTCCTGAGAGTCAGCCTTTTAACCTGAAACATCCTTTCTATCCCTTAAGAAGTTTTCCGGTGAACAGACCCTTACACTCATTTCAAAACTCTGTATCCTTGCTTGTGCTCATCCTGCCCTGCTTTCTTAGCCTTGTGATGATATACACATGGGCCTTATAACTTTTTTTTGTCTCTTTAAATGTCCAAATGTTAATATTTGTAATAAGGGAAAAAAAACCCAACACTTGGAAATATGGCCATGACATTTTTTTCTTGCCTACTTGCCTTCCTCCTTCTTTTGTTCTTGTCCTCCCTCCTTTTCTTGTTTTTAAAAATTCTTCCTTAGGAAGGAAGTCGGAAGATCTTGTTTCTTCTTGAAATAGTGAAATTTTAAAAAAAGGAGAAGAAGAAAATGAACAATTTTCCATGTTGAAGGACAAAACCTACGGGCTTGTCTCTGTAACCATGAAGTTGCTCTGTCAGCAAAAGCCCTTTGTTCACCACAGGAAGCAATCTGGTCATAGCAACTTCCTTTCTAGCCCTTCAATAGAATGATTGTCTCTGAAGTTTGCCAGATAGACACACTACCAGAAATCCCCATTGTCAACAAAATGAAAATGATCTTTTTTATAACCACGAACTGTACTTAAAGTGGCTTTATTTTATTTTACTTATATTTTCTCTGTTTATTAAGTTAGTTTACATTGCTCACTGATTTCTGTGTTAGATTTGAAATTGGTGAATGGAAGCAGGTGATGCTTTGATTCATTGAATTAAAATGATGTTGGGACTTGAAACAGTTTACAGGGGAAGAGAGAGAGAGAGAGAGATAAGGGACTATTTAGATGTTTGCAACTTCCTATCCTGCTATATTTTCAGTGAGAATGGTTGGGAGGCAGTTTAGCCCTGATGCAGGCTGTGATATCAGTCTTGTCTGCAGAGTCAGCAGTTTCTTGGGGGGCGGTTGTTTAAACCATAAGTCATTTAAGTACCTTCTTGTTTTTAATTTGAGAGATCTTTATCTCTTCTATGTTGCCTCCTGCTCCCCCCCTTCCTATTAGAAAGTTATTTTCTACTCATGGATTATACTAATAAACACTAGAGAGGCAATGCATGACCTCTTGGGTTATTTTAGAATAATGACTTAATCTCTTGTGGAAAAAAAAAAAACCCTTCTCAAGCATTCTTTGGGGGAGATAACCTTCTTATTGGAATTCCTCAATCCCTCCCACATTCTCCATTCTTTTCCCTCCCCATCAGCACACTGACTTTGGCAAAGAGACAAATCACCATTTCTCCCTGTTTGCTTTTCTTCAGTCTTAGTTTAATGACATTTCTACCTTTTATTTTTTTTTTCATTTCTATTCTGTAAAGTTACCTACTGCTAGTTTTGGGGTTCTTTCACTGGAATGACTGTCTACTAGTGTTTTCTCTTCTCCTTTCCCTTCTTCACTTAGTGACTCACTCCATCTCTTTAAATCTCATCTTGAAACATTCCCGGGCCTGTTTTTTTTGGACTGAGCCTTACTCCCACGCAGTCCTGTTCCCTTTACACTCCCTTAATGTACTTGCCAAGGTTGCAAGTGTGCTTAATTGTATCTTTCCTGCATTCAAATTTTAGTTCTTCTCTTAGTAGTTTAAAAAATTCAAGTTTTTCTTGGAAAAGATCACCCAGTCCATTTCCATTCTATTTTCTTCTTTTAGGTTAGAAATTAAGATGAACAAAAAAGAGGGAAGTCAATTTTTACTATACAGAATTAAAGGGTTTGGGACTTATATTTTCCTTAGAGCCTTAAAAGTTAGACATCTCTTGAGACATGGTGGAGAGTTTCGGGCCATGCATTACTCTGGTTCATGGGGAGTTTGTCCTGGGCAAGCCAAAGAGGACGTTTAGACATTATACATAAAAAGAGGAAGAACATTTCCAGAGGAAGTTGTAAGATATGGATATAAGAATGAAAGACCAAAAAAAAAAAAAGAAAAGAAAAGAAAATAGGTGAGAGATTAGTTTAATGAAGTCGTGGTTAGTTTAGAATAGATACAAAGGTTGCTAGTATGGTCTTCATTATTCCTGCAGCTTCATTCCTGCTGTACGGTTCTACGTGTCCCCATCTGAGCTACAGTTAGGTCCTCTCCCCAGACAGAGCCCCACTAACAGAGGATATGTCATGAAATATCGCGCTGCACTCCTTTGGGCTTCCTTGGCTTTGCGATTTCTTGGACTGAGGCAGCAGTAGCAAATCTGCCTTTCACTAGGTCCCTCTTTAAGCCTTTCCCCGCCGTCTGTGGCTCTGCTGACCAACTGCATGATGAGGCAATACGCTGTCGATAGGAAGAGATCTAGCACCATCCAGTATGGTGGTACTCAGGGTTCTTGGGCTAATCGGGGACTAATGTCAGGGTCACGTGCTAGCTGCATTCTCATTTTCGTAACAGGCCATATTGGCTTGTAAAATGTCCCTTCTGAGAGAGATAGCATGAACACAAGATGGAAAACATCAAAATGATAGGGTTAGGTTTCTGTCTTAGAAGCAAAACTATTAGAGTTCCCTTGAGAGCATTATGAAAGTTAAAACATTGACTGGCATCACTGGGACACTTATCCTAGAAATGTTGAGAGCTGAAACCTGAGGCTAGGGTCTGGTGGACAGGTCAGTGACCTCTGTGATCTTGTAGGAAGTTTAATCCTTCATTTCACAGATGAAGAGACTTGAGACTCAGGAAGGTTGAGAGACTTAATGAAGGCCCCTTGCTTGTTCCTGACAGAGTCAGACCTAAACCTCGGGTCTCTGGGCACTCCAAAGAGTCCTCTTCCTGTTGCCCCACAAGGACGTATAGTTCTCATGCTTGCTGCTACTGACTGCCCCAGGATGCCTGGAGACAAAGACCTATGACATGTCTTATTAATGTCATTGGGCTTCCTAATGTTATTTTTCTGGACATTATGGACAATACTTTTCTCTTTCCATATTCTGAATAAAAATTCAAAGGGGAAATTTAGAGGAGAAGACAAAATTTAGAAATGAAGGGAGAAGAAAATAACGGTATTGGTAATCTCGTTACCCAGAGTGATCATTATTAACATCTTGTTTATTTCCTTCTAATCTTTTCCACACGGAGCTGTGTGTGTGTATGTGTGTGTGTGTGTGTGTGTGTGCATGCCTGCGTGTGTGCATTCCAGTACTCTTGTGCATGTACAGAATTGGGATTATGTATTTCATATCAGCTGGCATTCTTCAGTTGCAAATAACAGAAACTGACCTAATTTCAAATTTAAGGAGGAAAGGAATTTCTTGGCAGGCTACAAAGTCAAAGGAACACCCAGGCCTTGAAAAAATAGGACCCAGGAAAGCAAGCTGCTTTTGTCAGATGAAGAGAGAATAAATACTGGATAGGTCAAAATGGCATTGTACACAGATGTCCTAGTTTTGTAATAACAAATTTTGCGTAAAAAATAACTTTACATTTCTTGTGACTAAAGTCATTTTCTTGCCCATTCAGACTTTCAAGGTCTCTCCTTTTCACCTCACTTCCTCCTTCCCTGGGATGACCTCTGGGAACAGGGGAAGCTCATGCTGCCGTCCTGCCACAGGGGATGGGTATCTGGGCCTTGTGTTATCATCCAGTTCCTTCTGACTGAGGTCTTGCCTTGTGTGGATTTTGCCTCTGGGTTCCTGGCCCCACTGATCTGCAGCTAATTTAGCACATCCCTTATGTTCTGGGCATGGGCAGTGCAGTATAATTGCAGCCGGAAGTTTTGTCATCTCTCCCCAATGTTGCTGAGAACCCATCTCCCCTGGCTTTAGTATGGGCCACCCTATCCTCCAATGTGGTCATCCTCCACCCCCACCCACCCACAAGTGGTTGTGTTATTGTTCTCAGCTCTGCAGGAACCATCAGGATTGTGGGGGCAGGTGGCTCTTACAGGCCCCTTTTGTCTCTAGTCCTGACCTGTAGCCATTCATAGTCTTCGGCAGCCATCCTATGTTGTCAGTATGCATTCCAAAAGTGGCTTCTCCCTGATTTCATGAAGGAAGTGAACAAAGTACCTTCTTTTCTCTGATCCTGGAGCCTATCTGGAGCACAGGAATCCATCTTGAATTCCAACCCAGGAAGGGCGGCAGTCCTCTCAGGGACTCTTCTTACGTCTTTCTTCATTTTTCCTCTTTCTTCAGTCTTTCTTCTGCAGCCTAGGAGGGAATTTTTCTAATTCCTTCTACCAGGCAGGAAATTGACTTTAGGCTAAATACTGCATTATTTTTATTCTGTGATTAATTTTTGTCATCTCTATATGCAAGTCCTCTAGATTTTGCCTCAAAATTATAATCATGTCCTTTATATTAATTAGAAAAAACCTAATTTACCCCCAGTGGCTTAGCTCTTATGTATCAATGCTTTGCTTCCAAGTGGTAAGCGTGCTATGAGTGAAAAATGCATTCAAGCAGACCAGTGAATTTCTGTTCTCCTAAGGCAATAGCTCCAATTGAGCCAATAGGTACAGAGCTACCGAACAAAATAAGTAATTTGGTAAAAGGAAAAACCTCAATTAAAAATTTCCAACATAGGTTTATCTTTCTACATTCAGTTTAATACCCTGTGTTTTACTATCAATAGTGTTTTCTTTTTTTTTTTTTTTAAAGATTTTATTTATTTGAGAGAGAGAATGAGAGAGAGAGCATGAGAAGAGGGAGGGTCAGAGGGAGAAGCAGTCTCCCCACCAAGCAGGAAGTTCGATGCAGGACTCGATCCCTGGAATGACCCGAGCCGAAGGCAGTCACCCAAACACTGAGCCACCTAGGTGCCCTCTTTTTTTCTTTTTTAAAAAAATATTTTATTTATTTGTTTGACAGAGAGAAAGAAAGAAGAGAGAACAAGCAGGGGGTGGGGCCGGGTGGGAAGGGTGAGGAGCAGAGGAAGAAGGAGAAGCAGACTCCCCACTGAGCAGAGAGCCCTGATTTGGGGCTTGATCCCGAACCCTGATCTGATCTGGAGGCAGACACTTAACTGACTGAGCCACCCAGGCACCCCTCGACAGTGTTTTCTAATACAGGGTTGCATAGTATTTAATCATCTACCCAGTTGTTTAGTTGTCCCATTACTCATTTAACCTTCCTCCCATGAAAACTAATAGAGGGAAACCTCACTAAAATGCAGTCAGGAGGGTTGGCAGGGGTAATTCTCATGCTCCTACCCATATCCTACCACTTATCACCAATTGCAGGCCCAACAGGATTTTCCCAGCCCTCACTAGCTTATCAGCTTTCGGGAACAAAAGGAGGCCATATTAAAAACTAAAAAGTTCAGTTTGCTACCCCCCACCCTCCCCTGTTAGCTAATTTGTGAGCACTTAGTGTTTTGGAAATTCTCTCTGAGCCCCGGGATCAAATTTTCCTAAAAGTGCCTAAGGCTTCACCTTTGTGTCCACATACCCACCTCCTTTTGGTTGTCTTTGCCTCAGCCGAGTAGCTGAAGTTTAGAGCTTCAGAATGTTTTGGGCCAAGTGCAGGAGGCTGCCTCCTCTTCCAGTGTGTCACTCTATCTAACAGGCCTCGAGCTGTGCTGGTATGTTCCAGTGCTTCACAAATAATGAAATTGCTCATTTGGATTTGATTTCTTTTAATTCTCCCTTTCCCTTTTCCTTTCTTTCACTTTCTTCCTTTTCTTTTTCTGGGTGGCCTCTCTCCCTTTGTCTGTAAGAGTTCAATGGGGGAGCTGAACTAGAAGATATATCTGAAAGACAGACCAGACTGTACCAATGAAAACTGCTGTTTTATTGGCTGAAACTCATTATTCTTAATTTCTTCCTTTCAAAGTGTTCTTTTCCAAGAGACTCTTCAGTTTGCATACAAATAGGTTTTAAAGCAAGCCACCTCAAACATTCAACCTTGCTGAGCATTGATTTTCACTAGGACTCAAGCTGATGTGTCTATTAAAACATTTTTATTTTTATTATTTATTTATTAAAGATCTTATTAATTTATTTGACACGGAGAGAGTGAGCACAAGCAGTGGGAACAGCAGAGGGAGAGGAAGAAACAGGCTCTCTAGTTGTCAGGGAGCCCGATGCCGGCTCCATCCAGGACCCTGGGATCATGACCTAAGCTGACGGCACACCCTTAACTGACCAAACCACCCAGGCGCTCCTATAACATTGTTGAAAATAATTTTAATTTGTTAGGTGAAATTACGTCTTATAGGTGTTTAAATTTCATTTCTTTACTATTAATCAGGCCAGGCATTTTCCCACATACTTATTTCTAATTTCTATTTCTTCTCTATGACTTACCTGGTCAAATCCTTTCTCATTATTCCATGGTATTGCATATGAAATTTAAAAATATTAGTCATATAAAGCTTTTTTTTTGTTTTTAAAGATTTTATTTATTTTTTAGAGAGACAGTGCCTGCATGCATGCAGGAGCAGAGGGAGGAGCAGAGGAAGCCAGACAGGGAGAAGTCGACTCCCCACTGAGCTGGGAGCCAGACCAACTGCTAGATCCCAGGACCCTAAGATCTTGACCTGAGCTGAAGTCAGACACTTAACCGACAGCCACCCAAGTGCCCCTAGTCATATAAACCTTTGAACCATCATGTTTGTTAGAAATAGTTCTTCCATTTTTTGGGCAGTCTTTTCATTATTATTTTTATAAGTACAAAAGTTTAACATTTTTTGATGTACCACGTTCGTGGATAAGAACAATGAATATGGTAAAGACATTTCCTGCCAATTTGGCTTAAGAGGGTATAAAGCAATTCCAGGGCTCCTGGGTGGCGCAGTGAGTTAAGCCTCTATCTTCGGCTCAGGTCATGGTCTCAGGGTCCTGGGATAGAGCCCCACATCGGGCTCTCTGCTCAGTGGGGAGCCTACTTCCCCCTCTCTCTCTGCTTGACTCTCTGCCTACTTGAGATCTCTCTCTGTCAAATAAATAAATAAAATCTTAAAAAAAAAAAAAGGGTATAAAGCAATTCCAACCAAAATCTTGAAAGGTTGGATGTAAAAGCTGACAACGTTATTGTTTAATGGAATAAACAATATGGAATAAAAAAGGACTAAAATCTTCCAAAATACACTTAAAGAAAAAGAACAAAACAGACACATTTACCTTACAAGATATTAATATTTATTATAAGGTTTAAGACAGTGTGGTGTGATGTTGGGATAGAATACTCAACTGGGAAAAGTACAGAAAATGGTGCTGGAGTAACTGGTTATTCATATGCAAAAAGAATTTTGTCTCTTTATTCCTCCATATATAAGCAAAACCCCCTGTGGATTAAAGACCAAATTATGAAAGGCAAAACTTTTAAACTTTTAGAAGGCAATTTAGGACACTATCTTTATAAAATAGATAATTTTAATCGGAATAGGAAAAATTTATAAAACAAAGCCCACAAAATACAAACTGTAGATTAAAAAATTGATAAGTTCAGCTACATTAAAATTAATAATAGTGGTTTATCAAAAGACAATGACCAGATAAACTGTGAACGAGAAGACATTTCTATACATATAAACTAGGAAGGATTGGTTCACAGGACAAAGAATCTTGAAAAACAAAATGATGAAGACACAAACAACCTCATAGAAAATTAGGCAAATGATAAGAACTTTAAATATTTCTTAGGGAAGCTTTGAGACTTGAGTCCCAGTAAGCTGGATTCTGTGTCCTTTTGACATGTCACCCATCATTCTTCGGATACCTCTTTATTAATGCCACAATAAAGTATCCCAAGATCGTTTGCACTTTCTCTTTCCCAGCCCTTGCATGAGCCTTTTTTTTAGGGATCCCTGATTCCTTATATTTTATTTATTTGTATTTGGAAATTGGTGAATTGCCTATGAATTTCCAAATTTGTATTTGGAAATTGGAGAATTATATTTGGAAACCAAGATCTGCCTGGTAGGTACAATTATTACTACCATGTTGTTGCTGCCACCATTTCTCTCTGTGGACAGAGATAGGAAATATTTGTACACATACACATACACACACACACACACACACACACAGACACCTATCTTTATTTCCATAGAAATCTACAATACTGAAAACCATTATTCACACAGACACCTCCAATGCTAATCCATTATCATGAAGTATAATATACATTTTCAATTAGTATAATATACAATGTTGAAATACATGACAATTTTTATTTCTGAAGGGAGTGTGGAGAAGTGAGTTGGGGGAAATCGGAAGGGGAGACAAACCATGAGAGACTGTGGAGTCTGAGAAACAAACAGAGAGTTTTGAGGGGGGTGGGGGAGTGGTAGTGGGTATTAAGGAGGGCACGCATTGCAAGGAGCACTGGGTGTGGTGCATAAACAATGAATTTTGGAACACTGAAAATAAAATAAATTAAATTAAAATAAGAAAGAAAGACAACCCTAGGCACAAGAAAGCTAATTGTTTTTGAGATGTTCTCTACAACTGAAAGAAGAAAAGTGAAGTTGAATTTTAACAAGACTGAATTTTTCTTTTAAGAAGACAGTATGTAAAGTCCGACTCAGGAAAGTTTTAAAGTTGAAATTAAAATAGAGAAAGCAATTCACTAGAAAGCTTGTGGAACCTCAGGATGAATAAATGTAAGTGTCTGGGCTTTGTGACTGCAGTACATTAGTTGCTCATTGAGGGAATATGCCCTCACATCTGTTTCGATCTAGAAAAATAAACAAAAAAGCCCTTTCTTAGCCCTGGCTCTACTTCTTTGAATTATGTCAAGTAAAATTAAACATTGAAAACCAAAATCTGTCCAAAGAAAGCAGATTTATGTAAGCATATTTACTAGTATAAAGCATTATGTAAAAGGACTGCCTGTTGAGTGTTGAAGAGATTTTTAATGTGGGTTTTGTTCTCCTATATATCACTAACTTCTTTAGTAGATATTGTTATTGCCTCAATCTTGCCTTGATCCAGACTATCTCCCCATTTTCCTCTATCAATTTTCAGTTGATCAGAACCTCAAAGTTATCAGTTTCTAGGGACATGAAAAAAATGTTCCCATTCTATTTCTTTCTTATTGAATTGCTTAGACTCACTGTCAATTTCTAAGATACACCCCATAATTTTCTTGGGTCTACTCTATTCTACAAAAATACTATGGCCATAGACTTGATAGAAATTTTCTGGTATTATTTGTATTACATTTGATAAAACATTTTGAAATATTCTGTGCTATATAAATAGACAACGAGTGTTTCAAAATTTCAGCCTGGGAATTTGGTGGATCAAATTCTTTGAGTTTAGCTTGTTTTGCACTTTTCCTTTTGAAAGTTGTTTTACTACCATAGGAGGTTAAAGATCTTACGGAGATATCTCATAGCATACAGAATACATTTAAATGTATTCTTGGATGAATTAAGTATATTTTTGATAGAAAAGAATATAGTTAACCTAGGCTGTATCTTCATGTGATTCTTGAATTGTGCATATTTTTTAAAGGTTTTATTTTTATTTTGTTCATGAGAGACAGAGAGAGAGAGAGGCAGAAGCAGAGGGAGAAACAGGCTTCCCCTGGAGCAGGGAACCCAATGTGGGACTCCATCCCAAGACTCTAGGATCATGGCCAGAGCCAGGGCAGACGCTTAACTGACTGAGATATTCAGGTGTCCCTTGGGTTGTCCATTTTGCATAAATCGTTAATATGTTTAGGCAGTAATTAGCTTAGATTATTTTCTAGCTTAAATTTTGTAATTTTATAATTTTCTAGCTGGCTTTGGCAGAAGAATCTCAGGTGCTCACTTCTCAGACAAAGTTCAAGAGGCCATTTCTTTATTGTCACCAAAAAACTAAAAATGAAAACAAGGATGTAAAAAGCCAGTTCTGAGAAGATTGAGAAAAAGTATTAAGTCCTGTACACAAAATGGTATGAGTCCATTGTATTGGTTTTTTAAGTCCCAGGATAGAACAGGGGCCTCTTCCATGGGCAGGATCAGATAAGTTTCCATTTGCTTCTAAAGATGACTGGAGAAAGTATTATATAAATTAGCTTTTTATTTTGGGATAATTTTAGATTCACAAAAGTTTGCAAAGGTAGTACAGAGCTTCTGTATACTCCTCAAAATTTTCCCTTAATGATAGTATCTTATAATACCATCATGTAATTGTCAGAACTAAGAAACCGGCATTGGTACATCGCTATTTATAAACTTCATACTTTATTTGGATTTCACTAGTTTTTCCACCAAAGTCCGTTTTCTGTTCCAGGATCCACTTCAGGATGCCACATTACATTTAGTCATCACATCTCCTTAATCCCTTTTAGTCTGTAATAGTTTCTCAAATCCTTCCTTGTTTTTCATGACCTGAATAGTTTTGTGGTATAGCAGTCAGGTGTTTTAGTTTTGATCTGTCTGATGTTTTCCTCATGATTAAGTTGAGATTACAAGTTTTTGGAAAGAATATCACAGGGCTAAAGCACCTTTCTCATCACCTTGGATCATAAGTACATGCCATCCACATGACTAAGCCTAGTGATGTTAACTGCTGTTTGTCAGATTTCTCCATTGGAAAGTTACTATTTTCCATTTCTAAGCCCTATTCATTGGAAGCAAGTCACTAAATCTCTCTCACACTTGAGCGGGGAGAGGGTGTGTGGGGAATTAATCTGTACCTCCAAGAAGCAGGAGTTTCAATGTATATCATTGGGAAGTCATCTGTAAGAAAAATCCACCTCTTCTCCCTCTCACCCCATTTATTTATTTATTCACTCATTCATTTGTATCAATATGGATTCATGTATATTTATTTTATACTTTGGATTGTAATCCATGAGCTCTGGGCTCATCTGTATATGTCCTACCCAAGCCCTAGATTCAGCATTCCTCTGAGAAGCCCTGTTCCTTCAATAGAGAATAATATTTGGAAGAAATTTTATAATGGATTATAGTCTAGGTAGACTTAGATAAAGCCCAGACAATATTTACAATAGTGATCAATGGCATGATCTAAACTCTGGGAATTTTACCAGAAACTATCCTACTGAGAAATTTAATGAAAATTCCACAAAGACATTTAAGTGAATTATAGGATTGAGGAAGAGTATTCATACTATATTGTCTTGGAAATTTTTATTAGAATGAGCAGAATTTATCAAGCTGACAGTATATTAAATCTCTATCATTCATACCTAAGGAGCGTTGAAGTGGAATTCAGTGGGTTCTGAGAACAGCTTGCATGAACTTTGTTGGAACTTAGGTAAACAGGAGTAAAACCTAAAAGTAATAAATAGGTTCATACTTAAATTCTCTGACTAATTTAAAAAACTATTTTTTATGGATTGATAATTATGATTCTTGAAAATGTAGTGGCATTCTGGTTATATTTCAAAGAAAATGTGGCATTCATAATCAAAAGCACTAAGAAGAGTAGAAAGACATAAAAGACAGTGCTTCTGCCTTCCAGAGAGGTAAATAATACAAGGAAACGTTATGTAGTGGGAAAGACAAGTGTTAATGAAGAGTCTTGGGAGCTGTAAGGTAAATAAATTTAGTGGCTATGGCAACAGGATCCCTGAGGAGGCTGTATTTTTAAAGGCACCCAGGGCCCATGATTCTAAGCAAAAAGTGGTAGTACATCTGTAAGATGGGGAGGGAAACTGAGATAGTGGAGGAGATTGGTTCTTCTCTCTCTCATGGGGGAAACGTACTCACTAGTCAGGGGGTAAGTGAGATTGGGTCCATGGGACTTGAACTCCACAGAGGGTAGGAGAATCAAGCAGTAGGACCATGAGCAGGGAGTAACACCTTGGTGAAATATATTTGGTTAATAACCCTTGTGTTTATAAACTGCTTATATGCTTTATTTGAAAGCTCATTGTTCAGATACAGGCCGCAAAACAGTCTAGAAGAAACCAGAGCCAAAAACTGGAAAGAACAAACGTACATCCAGAGCAAATACTCAGTCCTGTGAGATCTCAGCAGGGGAGATATTTGGCTAGCTAGTTAAGGATCTTGAAAGAACGAGTGCTGATGGAGATCTCTATTTTGATTTTCTGTCAAACTCTTTGGTACTGTTCTTTTCCCCTCCCTCATGTTGTAAATGATTCATTAAAAAAATTTATTTATTTTACTGTAGTAAAATACACATAACATAAAATTTGCTATTTTCATTATTTTTCAGTGTCCATTTTAGTTTTATTAAGTATGTTTCCATTATTGTGCAACCATCACCACTGTTCATATCTAGAGCTATTCTTCATTCTATACTGAAACTCGGTACCAGTTAAATAAATTATTCTCCATTCCTCTCTTCCACCAGCCCTTGGTAACCACTATTCTGCTTTCATTGTCTGAAAGGTACCTGTCTACTTTAAGTACCTCATTTAAGCAGAATCATATAATGTCTTCCTTTAGTGTATGACTTATTTCACTTAGCATAATGCCTTTCCAGTTTCATCCATATTGTACTAAAGTAGTCACAGTCAAATTATGCTGAGTTTTTGCTTTTTTTCTGAGTCCATTTCATAGGTTGAGGTATATAGGGAGACACACGAAACACACATAGAAGGACAAAAGTGTGCGGCATCATCAGTAGGGTGCATGGATTCTAAGTGGTTCCAGACACTTTAGCTACTACAGGCAGAGTTAGAAAGTGAGTTCTAGGCATCGTACTAAGGATATGGGCAACGAAGAACCAAATAAGAGCCTGAAACCAATGGTATGAGGCTATGATATTGGACTGGGGCAGAGATATCAGGCAGGAAGGACCCTGAATTCTGTGAGTCCCAGAGTTGAGTGCATATGGAGGTTACTGTAAACTCAGAAAGGTGGAGAGAAAGATCCCAGGGAGTGACTCAAATGTGAGGAAAGGAGGGCACTCTGGCTGGTTGTTGCAAGAAGGTTTTCATAGAAAAGGCAGTATATAAATAACATGGGTAGAATTTGGACAGGAAGGGAGAATTGGAAGGATGATCTATTCAGAGCAAATGGCATTAGGAGAGGGAGAGAGATGGAAACTACAAGATGCTTTTGGAGCTAAATAGACCAGTTGGCTGAGTCTACAGAGGGTTTGTGGAATGCAGAAGGAGATAGGATTAGGTTGATGATGCCAGTTTATACAGTGCACTTATTGCTAGATAAGTTATTGTGATTATTTTGTAAATAATGGATCTTACTAGAAAAAGGACCAGCTTTATCTTTCCTTCGCTTGCACTCCTACAGCCTTAATCTTGACCTTAATTAGAATAGTTAGCATAGTTCATCTTTTGGTAGGTTGGGAAATGTCTGTGTCTCCTGTGAGAATAGAAGCTACCTGAAGGCAGAGCTGTTTTATTTAAGCTCATGTCCAACAGAGTGTTAAACCACAAGGTTTTGAACTTCTCAGTTCCTCATTAAGCGTTCTTTGAATGGAATGGTGTTAGATTAGGGACTTTGATGGGAGAATGGGGTAAAATGGTCAAGGCTATAAATTAGGAAGATTAATATGATAAGAATGTGTAAGGGGACACCTGGGTGGCTCAGTCATTAAGCATCTCCCTTTGGCTCAGGTCATGATCCCAGGATCCTGTAATTGAGTCCTGCATTGGGCCCCCTCCTCAGCGAAAGCCTGCTTCTCCCTCTTCCCTTGTGTTTTCTCTCTCACTGTGTCTCTCTCTGTCAAACAAATAAATAAAATCTTAAAAAAAAAAATGTGTAGGGAAAATAGAGGCAGGTTGACCATAGTGAAGTGGTGAAGTAACAGAAGGTATTTCTCCACTAGCCCTGAAAAAGGGAAGGGTTTGAAAAGAAATCTGAGAGTTTACCACTCCTTTTATACCAGTAGTTTTTTATTGATACCTGAAAACAGAAGTTTGGAAGGAAGAAAGAAAGAAAAACTGAGAAATGAGTCATCAATTACTCTGCCCGCATATTTTCTCTTGTGGAATCCTGAGCAAGTTACATAACACAGGAGAACAAATATAATTTCTTTTTCTCAGAGGTCACAGAAGTTGGTGTTTCTATAGAAAATGTTGTCTCTATTAGTGAAAAAGTAAAAATGATGCAGCTGTTTTTGTTTCCTGTTTGGATTTATTGTGGTGGTCTTGTGGGTTCTGTGTAGAAGTGTTTCCTACTGTCTGTGAACAGAAGAAAATAACATTATATTTGAACAGATTTTTGTTGGTACATGGAAGCACAGTGAAGTGTTTTCTAGTTATATAGAGATATATAGTCACTGAGAGTTAAGCCTGTGAAATTTACCCACAAGCAGTATATTAGCCACCTTTGCAAGTTAAAAAAAAAAAAGATTGCCTGTAAGTTTGGGTCTAAAGAGTTTGGACAAACCTTAGGGGATACAAATTTCTCAGCAACACTTTGGCATGAGAAAAATCAGTACTTCGTTTTTCAAATCAAATGAAATCTGGCTCCAAGCCCCCACTCATGTTGAGGCTCATGGTGAGAAGCCAAATGTCAATAATTATCAAGGGCTCTTTCCCTTTCCTGAGCGTGTATCTTTGGTAGCTTCCCAGAAACTTGTTAACTAAACTCCTGAGATTTACTTAGAGGTTGAGTGGCTCCTCTCCCTCTTTCTTGGTAGTTGGTGGAATCTTTTGTTGAGGCCTCCTGGTCTGGTGTCTGGCCTTCTTCTCATGTCACTCAGCTATAGCCTGGGTGCTTGTGCCAGCAGAGACCATGACTTGCCATCTCTCACAGCTCCAAATCCTGTCCCCATTCTGTGTTAGAGATTCACCCCTCTATTCCTCTGGCGGCAATTTCTATCTTACCTCCATACCACTCTGCTGGTCAATTAGCTGAATCTCCTCCAATCTTCCTCAAACACAAAAGTTGATTACTTCACTTTGGTGAGGGAGGCAAGGTACTCAGGCTTCAGAAACCAGTGCTTCCTTTTTCTTGTGGTGGGGTGGGGGAAAGAGGTTTCTAATCCTTCTTTGGTGAGTCTGTAACAATAATAACAAATAACAATACGATAGTAAAATAACCCAAACAACCACCACCACCACCACCTCAAATCAATCCCAAGGTACCAGTTCAGTTTTTTCTGATTAACTCATCAGATTACACACCATATACTCTAGTCAAGGGTATTTGAGAGTATTCTTAGAGTGAGGGTTCTTTTTTTCTTTAAAGATTTTATTTATTTATTTGACAGAGAGACAGCGAGAGAGGAAAAACAAGCAGGGGGAGTGGGGGTGGGGAGCACTGAGCAGGGATCCCGATGTAGGACTTGATCCCATGACCTGAGCCGAAGGTAGCCCACTTCACGACCAAACCACCGAGGAATCCCCAGAGGAAGGGGTCTTAAGAACGATGATAATGTAATGGTGTTGCAGGATTGTTTTTTTGCTGGTCCCCGCAGTTCTTGGTCACACCGCTTGGAAGAATGAAGAGGTAGACCAGAAGAAGTGTGGTGGGCAGCAAAGTGAAGCTTATTGAGTGATAGTAGGAAGCTCCCAAAGTGGGAAGGGACTGGAGAGAGTTGCCGCTGGAATTTCTTAGTCTAGGCGTTATTATGGGTTTGTTGGCTGGCAATTTTAATCTGATTAACCCTCGATGCGCCTGTCATCCAATCAGGTTTTTGTCCATGTGCTCATCCACCTATCAGGTAGTTGTTCACCTGGGCAAGGGTGGAGGGCTCCTTCCAGGGTCCCATGAAATCCTTTTAAGGGTGTTTTCCTCTTAGGGAAAGCCTGCATGCCTTTCTTCTGACTATCTTTCATTCTTGGGCTCAAATAGAATCATTTACTTTATTACCGGCATAGGCAAAGACTGATTAACCTGAGAGTTTGATTAACAGATAGGAATCTGGAGAAAAGATAACCAGTGAGGGAGAATTTTTCAGTAAATCTCTAGCAGTCTAAATGGTTGGGTTATGTTGGTAGGTATAATGTTATGGTGGAAAAGGAGGCACCAAGTGATCATTAGCTTGGCAGTCATGGAAATTATCCAACTCCTCACCTTTGTTCTAATTTCTCCCCTCCTGGTCAGTTCCTGATCCTGCGTGGTCAAGATCTCATCATGGTAGCCAGGCATCCCTGAGAATCTTACCCAAGTGGCCAGTCAGTACCATTTCTCATCTAATTTAGTTCTGTCCAAGTTAAAAAAAAAAAAAAAAAAAGATTTGTTTTTAGTAAGATGACTATAGAAAAAAAGTATAGCTACTTTTGGTAAGTTCTTGTTTTCCTACTCTATGTATTCTAATCATTTATTTTTTTAAAAAATTTTAAGATTTTATTTATTTATTTGAGAGAGAGAGTACTTGTGTGTGGGCACGTGTGTGGAAGGGCAAGGAGCGGGGCAGAGGAGGAGGGAGAGGGACAGGTGACTCGGTGCTGAACATGAGCCTGTGGCAGGTCTCAATCCCATGAGCCTGAAGTCCCATGACTTGAGCCAAAATCAAGAGTCTAACTGACTTGAGCCATCCACTTGCCCTAACATTCTAATCTTTAAGAACTGAAATCATAATGGTGTCTGAGCCCTATATGGACAATGGGAACCAAATGCATAGATAAGACTTACAGGATGTTGAGTAGGAATTTTCTTTTGGCCACTTTACTGTTAAGATTCAAACAGAAGGCAAAAGTCACAATGTGTTCCATATTCTAAATTTATAAGGTCACCAGCACTTGGGGTCAGCGACCTTCCTGCAGGGGTCTGTGAATGGCCCATAGTTAGAGAACTATTTCAACCACTCATCACATCCCCACTTCTCAAGGGAGGTTGGAAGAAGGGAAGACAGCCTTTTTTTTTTTTTTTTAATTTTATTTATTTATTTGACAGAGAGAGATCACAAGCAGGCAGAGAGGCAGGCAGAGAGAGAGGAGGAAGCAGGCTCCCTGCTGAGCAGAGAGCTCGACGCGGGCCTCGATCCCAGGACCCTGAGATCATGACCCGAGCCAAAGGCAGCGGCTTAACCCACTGAGCCACCCAGGTGTTGAGGAGTAAATATACAGTTTACTTTTTCCCTCAAGACCCATATGTGAGGGAGGGGAGCTCAAGTAAATTTCTTAAAAATAAAAGTAAACATTTTGTAGACTTTTTGTTCCCTGGACATATCTCCTCCTCCTCCTTCATCTTTTAAGATTTTATTTATTTATTTGAGAGAAAATGAGAGAAAGAGAGAGCATGAGAAGGGGGAATTTCAGAGGAGAAGGGGAGAAGCAGACTCCCTGCTAAGCAAAGACCCCAGTGCGGAACTCGATCTTGGGACTCAGGCTCATGACCTGAGTGGAAGGCAGTTGCTTAACCAAGTGAGCCACCCAAAGACCCCGATGTATGACCTTCCTGAGTAGCAAATTTGGTGATGTGCCTTGTGTGCTACTGGAATATAGGAAAAGAAATGAGAAAAGATGGGGTGAATAGAGTGCATGTAGGTAGAGAGGGGGCCTCTGCCTCAAAGTAGAGGTGAGGAAGTCCTCACATGGCTGCAAGATATTGATTCTGAGAGTTGGTTCTGAGAATATATGAAATTAGCAGCCACAGATGTTCCAATGCATCCACTGATGCGGTATGAGGGGTGAAGAAGGGCCTATATGTGGGGGCAAGCCACCAGGGGAGCATCTGCCAAAGGATATAATGAAATCTCTCATCAGAGCACAGTCTTAGAGCCACCACTGGTTCTCACAGAGCACATAGACAGTAGTCCAGACTTGTAGTTATCATCAAGCCAGGAGAGGACGACAGCTTGCCCAGTCACATGAGGACATGCTCCTGTTCCTTTCCTTCTTCCTCCCTGCCTCAATCCCAAAGCAGCTCCTGCCTGGTAGAAGAAGGGAGTGGAGGTAACAAAGAGCCAGAACTCATTCTCTTTACTCCAGTCCCCACATCTGACAAACTCCCTTAAGCTTTTAGTCCTAACTGAAAGCTTCACCTCTTCTGGATCATGGGACAAGTAGAGTATTGATTGTACAACTAGAGTGTTTAAGTGAACAGCCCTGAGTCTGAAATAGCTGAATAAGATTGTTCTAATAATTATATTTTGTTGAAAAGCACATAATTGGCAAGATGTATTGGAGGAGTTGTTTTTTTAATTTAATTTAATTTAATTTTTTTATTGTACAAGTATATTTTATTAGTACATCATCAAAGGGAGGAGCTGTTAATGCAGCAGGAAAGTGGTATTTGTTTGGGAAACTTACTAGAAAAATAAAACCATTACATGTCAATAATGAGTTAATATTCCTTAATAGACAACATTTTTAAACAAATTTTTGAATAATTATATATACACATGTTACAGAATTCAAAGAGAAAGGAAATAGTAAAAATTGGAGTGCCTAGGTGGCTCAGTCATTAAGTCTGCCTTCAGCTCAGTTCATGATCCAAGGGTCCTGGGATCAAGCCCCACATCGGTCTCCCTGCTTGGCGGGAAGTCTGCTTATCTGTCTCCTACTCCCCCTGCTTGTGTTCCCTCACTGGCTGTGTCTCTCTCTGTCAAATAAATAAAATCTTAAAAAAAAAAAAAGAACATGGTAAAAATAAAATATAATCTTTTACCCCCTTTTCTTTCTCCCAACTGTGCAGTTGTTGTATTTCTTTCTGGAAATACCACAGAATTGCTTTGTATTAAAGTTTTAAAAAATAGTCAAATAATTCTCAATCAGGGGCACCTGGGTGGCTCAGTGGGTTAAGCCACTGCCTTCAGCTCAGGTCATGATCTCAGGATTCTGGGATCGAGTCCCGCATCGGGCTCTCTGCTCCGCAGGGAGCCTGCTTCCTCCTCTCTCTCTCTCTGCCTGCCTCTATGCCTACTTGTGATCTCTCTCTGTCAAATAAATAAATAAGATCTTTAAAAAAATAAAAAAAATTGAAAAAAATAGAAAAAAATAATTCTCAATCAACTCTATAATGCTGATGAAAATATATAAGAAATATATGGGCCAGGTACATTTCTACACCTTAGGGTTATTTTTCAGAAGTTCTTGCTAGACAGTGTCATCTTGTCTTCATTATTTCTTTTTGACCCAGTGAATCTCGGTGTTGAAATTTCCCAAAATCAAATGTTTAGAATATCCTCTGGTTTTTGCTTTTTAATTTTGAATCTTTGAAACAGCTATTCCTATATTAGTTATGTTTTATGATTTGCTTATTCCTATATCACTCCTTATATTTTGCTTATTCAAGTAAAATTGCTTTATTCATCAAAGATTTTTAAGTCCTGTTCAGAGATGAGTTTAGCATCAGAAAGAACACATGCTTGGCTCCTTTCCTGTCTCCTTGAATCATTTAGGATGCTGTTGAAGTTATGCAACCTTTCTGCTTGCTTTTGTCAGTCATGGAACTGAACAAAGACAACTTACTTTCTTTTTCTTTATACACTGGGGAGAAAGTTTTATTCATCCGGACTGCCTTTGTCACAGGCCAAGAACAGATGTTGAGAAGTTGACTTTTTTTTCAGTGACTGGATTTTAGAACTCGGGTGTGGGTGGGGTCAAAAAAAGTTTTCATTGGCCTAAGGCCAATTTAAAATCTAGGTCACATGATTGTAAGCCTGGGAACCTCCTCACCCTCAGATCTAAATTCGTTTTATAATTCCTTGTCTGATTGTGTGGCCCTTTATGTCAATGACCATCCTTTAGCTTATAAGCTCCTCAAGGACAGAGGTTGTAAGTTATTTAGTTTGAATACTTCATGACAGAAATCAGAATATTTTGTACCTAGCAGGTGGTGGATAAAGTATTTGTTGAGTGACAGGCTAAAGGGCTTAGCCTTAATTCAGTAATGGTCAGGATACTTATAACATCAATAAAAACCAAAAGCCAAAAGCCAAAAAAACTAATTCAGTAATAGAAAGGAGAGAGAGTTTAAATAGAATTGTCTGACCAGAGATATGTTTAGAAAGATGAGCGTGGTGTAGGGTTGTCAGAGTTAGTAAACAACAATATGGGATGCCCTGTATTTTATCTGGCACTCCTGGTATGTTGTTAATATAGCCTGTGTAGATTGAGGAGGAAGAGAGTGGGGAGAGGCGGGAAATTATTGAAATTACTGTGCAAGAGAATAGTTTCTGACAAAGATACACAGGGACTGGATTTGGGGCACACTGTGGTTGTAGGATGGGCAGGACTTGCTAACTGGATGTGGGAGGGGAGGGAGAAGTGAAATCCAAAGTGATCGCTTTGCAAATTTTTTAAAATTTAGATTACTGAGTAGATGACTACAGAAAAAAATCATCTCCAGAAAGCTGGGAGGAGACCAGGTTTGCGTAGGAGAGGAAAAGGATTAAGAAAGAAAATAAGTTCCAATTTAAACATTGTTGGTTTAGAAGTGGAAATGACCGGTGGATATTTAGAGATACAATCTGAGATCCTGGAGGAGGTTTAGTAGGGACACTCACATGAACTTTCTGAGAAGGACCTGGAAGCAGAGGGTAGAAAGATTTTACTGGAATATATGCAGTTATTGATCCAAGGCGAGGATGTGTCTCCTGATGCTGAATTTGGATCAAGAAAGAGAGGAATATAAATGTTCCCTTAAACGGTGGTATATATGTTGTTAGTGTAACTAATTTTGAAATGGTGATGGAAGCCTAACAGAGCAATGGTGAAGCAAGCAGTTTTTCTTGTAGAAATTAATTAGTGTGGAATCTTACCAGAGTCACTGACAGCTTTGTCCTTGGGTGAGAAACCAAGGGCAAGGAACAATCCTAATAGGTGATGCTGCTTCTGCTTGAGTCCCTTCTGGCTTTCTTCGGTTGTATATTCTTGGGTAAATATATTGAGGATTCAAAGTAGAGAGGGGTGTGTGTGTGTGTGTGTGTGTGTACCACCAGTCCATAACCCTTCTGCAATTTTGCATTTGTGATCAATGAATATGTACTTAAAAAAGTGACTAAATCAATTAATTTTAAACAATTAGCTAGACATACAGTTGTATTAATAATACCAGCATAAAGGTCATAGAGCAGATGTGCTAGAAATTTTAAAAGTTCATTATTTCCCATGGGTCTTTCGAGGTCTCAAGGAAGAATTCAGTGGGTAAGAAATTTATGTTAGAAAAGCATAGAAACTGGAGAACAGTCCAAAATATATATTATAGCCGTGTCATGTTCTCTTTCCTCAGCGTACAAGTTCTTGGCTGCACATAGGGACGAAATCCATGTATAGCAGGGTTGGAATTTTCCCTCCCATGAGGACAGAATGAGATGTCAGCACCTGTGTACAGTGGGCTTTTCCATTGTGGGGAGGAAGAACAGAGTGGGAATAACTGGACAAAAATATTATGAACTACTGCATAAAACAAAGAAGTCCCAGATATAGGAAAATCAGACAGAAGAGTGTAGCTTCCCCTATAGGTAATTCCTCCTCTCTGCAATCAGCAATTGGAGTTTGATAATCTGAGAACTAAGTAAAAATGGAAGGGTTTAAATGCAGAAGGGAAAACAAAAAAACAAAAAACAAAAAACAACCAACCCAGAATCAAAGAAACAAAACTACAACCTCTACCATGACTTCAACAAAACGGGGAGGGGGCGGGGGCTTGAGGGGGGTGGGGGTGCGGGGGAGGGGTTGGGGGGATGGTTTAAATGTTTGGAGCTCCATCTTCTGGTCATGAAACAAGATAGAACTGATAGTGATTAATCATAAATGCTAAAATGTATAGAAAGGAATTATATTACATATATCATTTCAATTAATTTATCTGGTTCTGCCAAATAAACTAGAAACTCTTGAATTTAGAAATTAAGGCTCTTCATCATTTGTTTAATCTCTTGCTTCATTCTCATCCATTCACCCATTTTAACAAGCACATACTCAAGCTTGCCAGGTAAACAGTACACAGAACTCAGTGGGAGGTGCAAACCCATGAGCCTTGGGACCTGTTTTCAAGGATCCACTCTTGAACTCACATGCCATCAAAAAACCACGTAGGTTATTTTAGCATAACCACACAAATGGCATGTGAATAATGTTTCTCTCCACAAATGAAAACTTGACAGATGGCTAAATTTTCCTTTGACTGGCATGCCAGTCATAATCCTCTCTTCTTTCTGGAAGAAAGCATAGATGTAGGTTTGTGGCTGTGGGATACATAGATGTGTACACACACAAATTTTTTAGTACATCTTATAAACTCGAGTAGGGGTGTATGTTTATGTGACTATGTTTTACACAAGAAGTCAAATATTGTACCACTGTTTGCAATTGCTTTTACCCTTAAGAATACATCTTAGAGGGGCACCTGGGTGGCTCAGTTGGTTAAGCGTCTGCCTTTGGCTCAGGTCATGATCTCAGGGTCCTGGGATTGAGCCCCATGTTGGGCTTCCCGCTCAGTGGGGAGCCTGCTTCTCCCTCTTCTTCTGCTGTTCTCTCTGCTCATTCTCTCTCTCTCAAATAAATAAGTAAAATCTTAAAAAAAAATTCATCTTAGGGATTTACATATTATATTATTATACATATATCTAGTTTAGTTTTTTAATAGTGACATAGTAGTCCATAATATTTAGCTTGTCTCCTTTAGGCTTGAATTACAACAATGCTGTGATAAACATTCTTATGCACATGGGTATTTTCTAGGAGAGATGTGGAGAAGTGGGATTGTTGGGCTGCAGGGTATGTGCAATTTGGGTTAGTAGACTATTGCTGGCTGAAGTAGCAAGTATAATGGAAGAGCTCTTCTTCCACCTTCTTTTGTCTGCATATCTGCCAACACCTCATATCCTCAGACTTTTAAATTTGGAGGGAGGGTCAATCTGATAGCTAAGAACTGGTATTTCATTTTTTTTTTAAGATTTTTATTTATTTATTTGACAAAGAGCAATCACAAGTAGGCAGAGAGGCAGGCAGAGAGAGAGGGGGAAGCATGTTCCCTGCTGAGCAGAGAGCCCGATGCAGGGCTCCATCTCAGGACCCTGGAATCATGACCTGAGTCGAATGCAGAGGCTTAATCCACTGAGCCATCCAGGTGCCCTGGTATTTTATTGTTATTTTTACTTTTATTTCCCTGGTTGTCCATCTTTTTATGTTTACTAACCATTTTATCTTGGAATTGCCTCTTATTCTTTTCATGTTTATATCCTTTATTCAGTTCTATATATATATATATATATATATATATATATATATATGAAGGAACCCTTTGTATATTCAGGAAAATAGCTTGTTCTATAAATGGAAAATATATTTTCTAGAGTATTTCTCCTCTTAAAAATACTGCCAAGGGTGTTATTTATAATACATAGGTTTTAATTTATCAACCTAATTTATCCTGATTATTCCTGATATATATTCCTTATATAGTCTCATGCATATATATGCTTGGATTTTTATATATATTGTAGCAGTTGTGGTCAGAACCTCACCTATATCCCCTTGGGCCTTACAGCTATGTACAGCTATCTCAGCTGTATCTGCAAATATACATGTGCCTAAGATTTCTTCTTCTAGCCTGTTGGTACATTAAAGCCATGTCTATGTTTTCTTTGTCATAGAAAATCTTTTAGTGGAACAGTGGGTTCACAGCATATTTTTCAGTATCTCATCTGTAACTAGTATAATATTAAACACTGTGGTACAATGGGAAGAGACCTATAAATGAAAAGAAATTTATGAGGTACTTACATCTTATGCAGGAATTCACACTTAAGAGAACAAATGAAAAAATAAAACTTTCACAAAACAAGTTATCAGTAGAAAATTTATTTGAAAAATTGTTTATGAAACTGCTAAATGGTGTGGAGGAATGAAAAGAATGTGGTGTTGGTTAACCAGGAAAACTTACAGAAATAGGTGAAGGTTGAATCGAAATGATGATGTGAGGATGATATTAGGCAAAGAGCAGTAGGCAGGGGACTTTGGTTGGCATGGAAAAATAGTGTGAGGTCAATAATTAGCATATTGTATTCATGAGGGTTGCAGGGTGGTTGGGCTTTGGTGGTGGGAAGGCTTTGCTGGAGACATTTAAAGGGAGGAGGAGGCTGTAGGCAAACTTGGAGGCAGGTGAAGTTGAACTTGGAAGCTCTACTGGACCAGTCTTTTGGCAACTCTTTTCCTACTTTTGGCACTCTCTTTAGACCCATCCCGTCCCCCAGGCAGGCATTATGTGTCTCATTGCCAGCTTTTACTAGGTACATGCTCACTCAGGTGTAGATGATGACGATTAAAAATTTAGAACGGCAAAGCAATTGGAGGGTGGGGTGGGAAGAAGAGGAAGAAAGGTTTTTCTACTTAAAATCTAAATTTTAGATTTTAATTTTAGATTTTCTGCCTACTTGTGATCTGTCTGTCAAATAAATAAATAAAATCTTTAAAAACAATAAAATAAAATCTAAATGTAACAAGGGCACAGGTGTGAAGGTTTATGGATAACAGAAAAGATAGTGGTTTCATTTGGCTAGTATCATAGGGTTCCTAATGTTTTTGTGAGGATTTCTTTTTTTTCTTTTTTAAAATTTATTTATTTGACAGAGATCACAAGTAGTCAGAGAGGCAGGCAGAGAGAGAGAGGAAGAGAAGCAGACTCCCTGCTGAGCAGAGAGCCCGATTTGGGGCTGGGTCCCAGGACTCTGGGATCATGACCCATGCCGAAGGCAGAGGCTTTAACCCACTGAGACACCCAGGTGCCCCCAGGATTTCTTGTTAATATGAAAAAAAAAATCAATAGGCATCTACATAATATTGACTGCATTATTAGTATTTTTTGATTGAAAAAAAGTGTAGTGATAAAATATACTTTAAGTTAGTGTTTTAAAATAAAGTGTGTGTGTGTGTTAGAAATATCTTTAGTTTACAGACAGTAATTGGCATTGTGTGGGTTCACAGACCCCTTTATATAACTTCAATACCTCCCAGCTCCTTCACCTACAGATTGAGTTCTACTGGGCTAGCATAGGGTTTTTGTAAGGAGGGTCATTTTATAAGAGATTTGTTCATTCATTGAGCAGATATTTATTGAACTAAGGACAAGGTGTTGTTTTAGACTCTGGGACTGTAGCTGTGAAAGAAACAAAGCCCTTTTTGTCTGAAAGCTTATATTCTAGTGGGAAGAGAGAGACAAAAATAATATATACATAACTATGACATTTCAAAGGGTGTTAAGTGTTATGGAAAATAGGGAGGGCCTGGGTAGGCTAAGAAGACTATTACTCAAATAGAATGGAGAGAGAGAAGCTCTCTAGTCTGGTGATATTTGAATAGACCTTTGAATGCTTTAGAGCCATGTAGCTCTCAGAGGAAGAGTGCTCAGGTCAAGGGAACTGCTATTGCAAAGCTCCAGAAAGGGCGCATGTTTGTTGTTTTTGAGTAACAATAAGAAGATAGGTATGGCTAGAGTAGGGTTAGAGAGGTGGAGGAATGGTAGAGGAAGAGGTCAGAAAGGTGGTGGGTAGCCAGCCATAGCATATAGGGTCTTGCAGGCCATTGTGAGTGTTTTGAATTTTACCCTACATGAAATAGAAAGAAGCAATTGGAGAACTTTAATTAGAATAGTGACATAATCTGACCTATGTTTTAAAAGTATCACCATGGCTGGGGCGCTCGGGTGGCTCAGTTGGTTAAGTGGCTGCCTTCGGCTCAGGTCATGATTCCAGGGTCGTGGGATCGAGTCCACATTGGGCTCCCTGCTCAGCAGAGAGCCTGCTTCTCTCTCTCCCCCTCTCTCTGCCGCTCTGCTTACTTGTGCTTTCTCTCTGTCAAATAAATAAAAACAAACAAAAAAAGTATCACCATGTCTGTTTATGAAATAAATTATTAGGTAAGAGTTGAAGCAGGAGACTAAACTGTAGAAATCCAGGCTAGAGATTTAGTCAGATGTTTCTGACTGGTTGAATAAAATTAAGACTGAGAACTGACCCTTGGATTTGGCAATGTGAAGGTACTAAAGAGTATATACTCAATTTGGTAGGCAATAAAGAGCCTTTGAAGATTTTATAGAGCAGTGATATCATCAGCATTGTACTTTATGAAGATCTGTTGGTAGTAGTAGGTGAGAAAGATTAGATTAAATGGAAAAAAATCTGAGGATAGAAAGCACATTTTAGGTGCCCTTTTATTAAAAGAGTATGGGATAGCAAAGGTGGGAATGGAAAGAAAGGTTCTTTCAGAGTCTGAATTGAAAGAATTAGACAATCGAAGGTATATAGGACAAGATAAAGACAGAAGAGTCAAAGCTAAATTTTTTAAAATTGTGTGATTAGGAAAATTGTAGTTCCATTAATAGAAATAGTCAGGAACAGAAAATGGTATCTGTAATCCTGTCTGTCATAGCTTTGAAGTTCTAGACATCTAGGTTGATCCCAGTGCTCACCTTTCAATTATTTTTTTTTAATGATCTTCTATTAGCAGTTCCTCCTTTGAGACTCCAGAGGCATCTGGTGAATCATGATCTTCTGACTGGCAGAAAGTCAATTCACATTTTTGGAGGTCTTGGCAAAAGGATCCATAGTTCTTCTTAGAATAAACCTTTGTTACGTTGCCTTGTGGTTTATATTGATGATCCACACAATATAAGAATCATGCAAAAAATTCCTTAGTTTCCTTTATGTGCTAACTTTGAGGTGTGCATGGTAAGTTTCGGTGAAGATGTCCTTCAGAATGGAAATGCAAGTGTGGAATATAGAAGGGCAATGAAAATTGAAGATTACAAGGTGAAAACTAGGTTGCTATCAAACTGGATAAGAATTGCAAGGGAAAGAATGTAAAAAGAGAATATTACTTATAGGTGCTGGAAGAATTCTACATAGTAGGAATGTTAATTTTAAAAATTGGTGGGGTTGGAGGAGGAGATGTACATTTGAAAGCTATTGAGATTTTTAAAGTTTTCGCCATGTGAAAGAACTGGTAATTATGTGATATGATAGAGGTGATAGCTAATGCTATGATAATCATATTGCAATATACAAATTTATAAAATCAACATCTTATATACCTTAAACTTATGTAATGTTATATGTCAATTATATCTCAATTTGAGGAAAAGGGAAGAAAATAAACAGAAGATATCAAGAAAATTCCTCAAAAAGAAAATTTTTGTTAGTCAGTCATCTTGATGGACCTATATTGAAGTGGAATATAGCATGCTATATTCAGAGCATGCTGAGAGTGGTCTGGTGCCTCTATAACGACAAATAAACAAGAAGTTTATGAAGTTTGAAGGAACAGTCGGGAGGATGAGTGTGAGAAAGTCCAGGGCCTGGAAAAAATTGGGAGAAAGGAAAAAATGGAAGGGGATGGAGTAGATGTTGGAGTCGAAATGGGACAGGGGCTAGGACCCCAAGAGAGATGATCAATGATAAATTTCTGATTGTGGATATGGCTTTGGATTTTTAATCACATCTCTTTGATTTTAGGATACCATTATAATGTCCATTTAATCAAAGCTTTTCAGGACAAAATATGACAAAATATTAAATGTAGATAGATTGTAAACAAATCAAAATTCCAAATACATTGAAATGGGAAAAATGTATCTTTGAACAGAAATAATTCTACTTGAGATCTTTTGCTACGCTGTGCTGTGATACAGTATACCCTCTTATCTCATGTTGTCACTGAAACTTCAATGAAGATGTATGATCATAGTTATAGTATGATTAGATTTTATGAGAATAAGTGTTTTAGGGAAATTAGTAGAAAGTATTCTGTGTTGAAATCAATATAGAGTAAAGCTGAGGAAACACAAGAGATGATACTTGAGAATTCAGGAGAAGCAAGAGATCTGAGGAGGTGACTAAATATAATGTAAACACCCTTAGAATTTATGAAGATATTAGGTGTGATATGGGAGATATTTGTTTTCCACATGTATGGTGGTAAGATAGGTATTCTTTCCATTTTAATTCACATAGTATATTTTAAAAGTATGTGTCAATGGAAAGAGGTGGTGACTATTTTGGGGACATTTAGTTTGTAAACACATGGGTCATGACATGTTTGAGGAAGAAAAGAAGAAATGGACATAAGGAAAGTGGTAGAAGAAAATAATCTCTGTATGACTTTATATCTGAACTGGTTAAGATGTCATTGAATTTGTTGACCTTTCAAAGTCTCTTCAGTCCTGTAATGCAATGATCTACCTGTTTTTTTTGTTTTTGTTTTTGGTTTTTTTGGGTAAGGGATAATCATTCCAAAAACTGTCTTTACTTTCAAATCAGAAGAATGTTAACTTTGTGCTTTTGGAGGATGAAATGGATATGAGTCTTCTTTACCTTTCTTGTAAACCTGTCCAGATCACAAGTTTTCAAATTGGTCAAATTGTTAGGGAAGTTGGCAGAAAAGTTCAACCATGTATACTCTGAGTGAGGGACAGTCATTTCGTTCTCTGACACAATGTAATGATGAACCCTGTTTGTTTGTCTCTCATAACTGCCATAGAATTTGTTCTTTGCACAATGATGTATGTGTGCATGCATGAATGTTTGTGTGTGTGTGTATTGTGTTTTCCCTTTGAAGACTCTTAGTTTTCTTTGAAAATGTATGTCCACAGGTAAGCTATGGATGGGTAGTATGCATTTGCCCCAAATAATTTTAAGAGAATTAATGCTTGTCATCACCAGGGACTTCCTATTTCCCAATTTTCTTTCTGTTACACAAGCAAGTGGGCATTAGGATATAGAACTTGAAAAGAGCTTCAAGAGCCCCATGTCACACAATAAAATGATATTTAAGTTTTATATGCCAAAATAATATATATATTACAAATAATACCTTGGTTCAGAAATATATGAAATATTAACATATACTTATTATATAATATAGCTGTGTACTTAGTTGAAAATTGTTGAGGACTGTATATAAAATAGCACACACCTCAACATAGTGCACATTTGAACTCAAGAAACATCAATTTAACTAAAATGTCAGTTTATTGTTTAAAATTTCTATGAGCTTTAGGTTACTATTGCTAGTTTCAATCACAAAAAATCAAAAAAATTGGCTAGTATCATAGTTAAGCATCTGCCTTCAGCTCAGGTCATGATCCCAGAGTCCTGGGATCAGGTCCCCTGTTGGGCTCCCTGCTCAGTGGGAAGTATGCTTCTCCCTCTTCTCTATTCATGCTCTCTCTCACATAAATAAAACATTAAAAAAAATCACAAAAAATCAAATTTTCTTTTTTTCAAGTTGTATGGTTTCGAATCACTGCAGATTGAATCTTTATCATCATATTAAAGTATAAAGACTTAGAAAGCTTACCAGATATCTTATTTTTATCATTGACCTAACTTTCTAATCCGTTTATATTCTTAAAAGTTAAGGGGTTTTAAGTAGTACTACAGAAAAAAAGCATATTGCTCTAATATGAAAGTTTTTAATGTTTGCTTTGTAGATGCAATATATAGATTTAAGTTGTTTTGGGATTCATATTTGACCTAATATGTATTCATAACTATTTTAGTTGTAACCACATGGCTTTCATTTTGCATGCCTAATAAGGTTAACTGATGAGTCAGACTAATGATATTACTTTATGCTTCTCTAGTATCTTTCATCTACAGATTACTAAACACTTGGTAAATATTAATTAAACATCACAACACACCTTGGAAGAAAGGTAAGTATTATTAACCTTTTATGAGGAAATTGATACAAGGGGCTTAGGTGAGGCAAATATTAGATATATAAAATTGAGTTTATAGCATAAGGTGCTTAATAATGCTTCTTCCTGGGTACAAGAAGAGAAGCATATGTGTAATTACTACAAAATAACCAATGTTTATGGGGGAATGTAAATTGTAAGAGGCCCAGAAGCCTTTGTGAAATTAATTTTGGAGATTAGGTATGAAACTGAGGCTCGTGGTTATGACAGTGTGTATCACCTAGTACCCAAATTTATCTTTTTCCTGATGAAGAAAATCAGGTTAGGATTACTGCCACATGCTTGAACTTAGTAACTCTAATAGAATCATATGATCTGGGTGTTCTAGCACAGCCCTGATTTCAAGTGAGCTTATGTGCTCCTCCCATTAGTGGATTCAAAGTGTTCTTATTGTGTGACCTGATTTTTGGTTTGAGAATTGAATCACTATAGCTATTATGGCAAGTTTTGAAACTTTGTGTCTTATCCCAAAATGAAGTGGGTATTGAGAAATTATCAGGTAATTTGGGTGATTTAGATAGCTGGCTAATCAGTTGCAAATTTCTTTCAAATGCTAGTAACACAGAGAGGAATTGAACAAGATGAAATTTTATTTTTCTTTCATAAAGGAAGGCTGAGGAAAGATAATACAGGTTTGTATGGGGTGTCTAAATTGTCATTAAGGATCCAAGATCTTACTCTTTTTCTCTATCATCCATAACATGCGTTTCCATCCCTGAGGTTGTCTTAGGGACCGAGATGGTTGCTAGGGTTCCAGTTATCAATTACTTGTTCCAGATAAGGAAATAGGAAGGGCAAAAATGTATACTCTAGTTGTCTGTCTTAAGGAGAGTTCTCTGAAGGCTCACTTAGCATTTATTAGCAATCCTTAATTGCAGGGAAGGTTAATAAATGCAGTCATTTTAATTGGACATACCACTACTTGGAATAAAATCAAAGTTTTATTATTAAGGAAAAGAAGAGAATAAATCAGATACTTGAAAAGTATATTTTACTTTACAAAATCCTAATTGCAAAAGGGTGTGAACATCTAGTAGTAATTTAAATTTTTTTAAATTTAAATTAGTAGCATCTAGTAGCATTTAAATTTTTTTTATTTTTGCAAGAATGCTTAAGATCTATTCTTTCAGCAAATTTTAACTATACAATATAGTATTGTCAACGATAGTTACCATGCTAGATATTAGATCCTTAGAACTTATTTATTTGTAACTGGAAGTTTGAATCCTTTTACTAACTTCTCTCCATTTTCCTCACCCTCCCCCCAGCCCCTGGCAACCACTATTCTCATTATTTCTCATTATTTCTGTAAGTTTGATTTTTTAAAAAACAATTCCACATATAATTGATACCATTCTGTCTGGTTTGTTTAACTTTGTCTTTCTCTGTCTGGCTCATTTTATTTAACATAATACCCTCAAGGTCTATCCATGTTGTGGTAAATGACAGGATTTCCTTTTTTTTTTAAAGAATGAATAGACTTTATTTGTGTTTGTGTATATGACATTTTCTTTCTTTTTTATGATTTTTTTTTTACTTTTTATGCTTAGTTGAAGTATAGTTGACACACAATATTTTATTAGTTTCAGGTGTACAATTTAGTGATTCAACAATTCTATATGTTATGCTGGCCTCACCTCAAGTGTAATTAGCATCTATTGCTGTAAAAGTTATTTACAGTATTATTGACTATATTTCCTATGCTGTACTTTTTATCCTTGTGACTTATTTATTTTACAACTGTAAGTTTGTACCTCTTAATACCCTTCACCTATTTTGCCTATCTACCTACCATCCTCCCTCCTGGTAACCACTAGTTTGTTCTCCATATTTACAAGTATGTTTGTTTTTTCTTTTTTCATTTTTTAAATTATTTCAGATATAAGTAAAATAGTATGGTATTTATCTTTCTCAGTCTGACTTAATTTAACTTTTTTTAATTAATAATTTTTATTAGCATATAATGTATTATTTGCCCCAGGGGTACAGGTCTGTGAATCGTCAGCCTTACATACTTCACAGCACTCACCATATCACATACCCTCCCCAGTGTCCATACCCCAACCACCCTCTCCATAACCCCTTCTCCGAGCAATCCTCAGTTTGTTTTGAGATTTAAGAGTCTCTTACGGTTTGTCTCTCTCCCAATCCCAACTTGTTTCATTTTATCCTTCCCTACCCCCAACCCCCCCACCTCTCAACTTACTCATATCAGGGAGATCATATGATAATTATCTTCCTCTGATTGACTTATTTGGCTCAGCATAATACCTTCTAGTTCCACCCATGCCGTTGCAAATGGCAAGATTTCATTTCTTTTGATGACTGCATTGTATTCCATTACACACACATACACACACACACACACACACACACACACCCCACATCTTCTTCATCCATTCATCTGTTGATGGGCATCTATCTAGGTTCTTTCCATAGTTTGGCTATTGTGGACATTGCTGCTATAAACATTTGGATGCAGGTGCCCCTTTGGATCACTAAATTTGTATCCTTAGGGTAAATACCCAGTAGTGCAGTTACTGGCTCATAGGGTAGCTCCATTTCCAACTTTCTGAGGGATCTCCATACTGTTTTCCAGAGTGACTGCACAGCTTGCATTCCCACCAACAGTGTAGGAGGGTTTCCCTTTCTCCACATCCTCACCAACATCTGCTATTTCCTGACTTGTCAATTTTAGTCATTCTGACTGGGTGTGAGGTGGTATCTCATTGTGGTTTTGATTTGTATTTCCCTGATGCTGAGTGATGTGGAGCCCTTTTTCATGTGTCTGTTGGCCATCTGGATGCCTTCTTTGCAGAAATATCTGTTCATGTCCTCTGCCCATTTCTTTTTTTTTTTCTTTTTTTTACAGATTTTATTTATTTATTTGACAGTGAGAGACACAGCGAGAGAGGGAACACAAGCAGGGGGAGTGGGAGAGGGAGAAGCAGGCAACCCACTGAGCAGGGAGCCCAATGTGGGGCTCGATTCCAGGACCCTGGGACCATGACCTGAGCCGAAGGCAGATGCTTAACAACTGAGCCACCCAGGCGCCCCCCTCTGCCCATTTCTTGATTGGATTATTTGTTCTTTGGGTGTTGAGTTTGGTAAGTTCTTCATAGATTTTGGATACTAACCCTTTATCTGATTATGTCATTTGCAAATATCTTCTCCCATTCTGTCAGTTGTCTTTTGGTTTTGCTAACTGTTTTCTTTGCTGTGCAAAAGCTTTTGATCTTGTTGAAGTCCCAATAGTTTATTTTTGCCATGCTTCCCTTGCCTTGGGCGATGTTTCTAGGAAGAAGTTGCTGTGGCTGAGGTTGAAGAGGTTGCTGCCTGTGTTCTCCTCAAGGATTTTGATGGATTCCTGTCTCACATTGAGTTCTTTCATTCATTTGACATCTATTTTTGTGTGTGGTGTAAGGAAGTGGTCCAGTTTCATTTCTCTGCATGTGGCTGTCCAATTTTCCCACCACCATTTGTTGAAGAGACTGTCTTTTCCCATTGGACATTCTTTCCTGCTTTGTTGAAGATTAGTTGACCATAGAGTTGAGGGTCTATTTCTGGGCTCTCTATTCTGTTCCATGGATCTATGTGTCTGTTTTTGTGCCAGTACCATACTGTCTTGAGGTTTGCAGGTTTGTAATAGTGCTTGAAGTCTGGAATTGTGATGCTACCAACTTGGCTTTCTTTTTCAATATTCCTCTGGCTATTCGAGGTCTTTCCTGGTTCCATATAAATTTTAGGATTATTTGTTCCTTTTCCTTGGAAAAATTGATGAGATTTGATAAGGATTACATTAAACGTATAGATTGCTTTAGGTAGCATAGACATTTTCACAATATTTGTTCTTCTAATCCATGAGCATGGTATGTTTTTCCATTTTTTTGTGTCTTTTTTTTTTTTAAAGATTTTATTTATTTATTTGACAGACAGAGATCACAAGTAGGCAGAGAGGCAGGCAGAGAGAGAGAGAGAGAAAGGAAGGGAAGCAGGCTCCCTGCTGAGCATAGAGGCTGATGTGGGGCTCAATCCCAGGACCCCGGGATCATGACCTGAGCCGAAGGCAGAGGCTTTAACCCACTGAGCCACCCAGGTGCCCCTCTTTGTGTCTTTTTATTTTTATTTCTCCAGACAGGGTTTCTCTAATTTCTTCCATGCCTTTTTTGAGCCCAGCTAGCACCTTGAGAATCATCATTCTGAACTCTAGATCTGACATATTACCAATGTCCCTATTGATTAGGTCATTAGCTGTCGGTAGTCTCTTGTTCTTTTTTTTTTTTTTTTTTGGGGTGTGTTTTCCCATCTTGTCATTTTATCCATATAAGAATATATGAATGCAAGAATAAAATACTAAAAGGGTGGCAAAGACCCCAGAAGAATGTATGCTAACCAAATCAGAGGAGACCCTAAACCCGGGAAAGAAGAAAGAGGGTAAAAAGATATTAAAAAAATATATATGTATATATATATATATATATATTAGAACAGGCCCACCCACTTGATTTTGGGTGTATTTTGGTCTCTTAGAAGAAATTACCTTTCAAAGTTTTAAAGAAAGAAAAACTTATATATATACTAAAATAAGGGTAAACATGATGAAGGGATGGAATATGACTGTAAAGATAAAAAATTTAAAAAATTCTAAAAAAAGGAATTAATAAGTTGGTTGGAAAAAGAAAGAAGAAAAAAAGAAAAGGGTGAGAGAATGTGCTCAGGCTGGAGACTAGAAGAAAGACTTGTGCTAGATTTAGAGTAAATTTTGACCTATTAGAAGAAATTGTATTCAAAATTTTTTAGGAAAAAAAACCCCATATGTATACAAAAAATAAGGTTAAATACAATAAAGGATAAAATATGACTATAATAATGAAGGGTTAAAAAGATTTTTCTCCCAGAAAGGTATTAAGATAAACTTGTTTAAAAATGTTTAAAAAGGGAAGAGGAAAAGTTAAAAAAATTAGAATAAGAAAAAAAATAAAATTAAAAAAATTTAACTTGACTTTGCAAGACTAAAGGATCATGGGGAGAAAACCATGAATTCCGTGCATTGCTTTCCCCTATCTCTGGAGTTCTGCTGTTCTCCTTGATTGGTGAGCTTGGTCTTGGCTGGATGTTCTTGTTGATCTTCTGGGGGAGGGGCCCCCAAACACTATAATAAGAGAAGAGGAAGGACACTATATCATACTCAAAGGGTCTGTCCAACAAGAAGATCTAACAATTTTAAATATCTATGTCCCTAACATGGGAGCAGCCAACTATATAAACCAATTAATAACAAAATCAAAGAAATACATTGACAATAATACAATAATATTAGGGGACTTTAACACCCCCTCAATGAAATGGACAGTGATTCTCAAATGTCTTTGCCCGACGTGGAATTGCACCACCCTTGCCACCATGGGCCAGGCTAAGAAATCTGCTCGAGTTCGCTCTTGGGAGTTTTTGTTCCCTGAACACTTTCCATTGAGCTCTGAAGGATGGGAATGAGAATGGTGTCCTCCCAATCTCTGGCCTGGAGGAGCTGAGAGCTCAGCGCCCCACTCCTCAGTGCACCCTCGGAGAAAAGTGATCAATCACTCCCGTCTCCCAGGTCTCCGGCCTGCTCTGAGCTCACCTGGCCTGTGACACAGCATTTTGGTTTCTTTTTTTTTTTTTTAAAGATTTTATTTATTTATTTGACAGAGAGAGATCACAAGTAGGCAGAGAGGCAGGCAGAGAGAGAGGAGGAAGCAGGCACCCTGCTGAGCAGAGAGCCCAATGAGGGACTCGATCCCAGGACCCTGAGATCATGACCCGACCGAAGGCAGCGGCCCAACCCACTGAGCTGATGTCATCTCAGTCTGCTCCTCCTCCATTGACCTGATTTAATTTAACTCTGAGTAATACTCTCTGATCCATCCATGTTGTCATGGATGGCAAGCTTTCATTCTATTTTATGGCTGAGTAATACTCTGTGTGTGTGTGTTTGTGTATATATACCATAACTTACTTATTTATTTGCCTATGGATGGATACTTGGGTTGTTGAGGAACTTACCTCTAAAATTTTCTCTTAGGAGTTTTATCATTTTAGGCCTTAAATTTAGGTCTTTTAATCCATTTTGTGTTGATTTTTGTACATGGTGTTGACAGTGGTCCAGTTATTCTTCTGTATGTGTCTGTGCAGTTTTTTTAACATCATTTATTAAAAAGAGTATCCTCCCCCTATTGTATATTCTTATCTCCTTTGTTATAAATTAATCACCCCATGTATGCATGTTTATTCCTGGGCAATTCTGTACCACTACCACTGATCTATATATCTGTTTGTATGTCAATACCATACTGTTATGATTACTATAGGTTTGTAATATAGTTTGAAATCAGTAAGTGTGGTGCCTTCAGTGTTGTTTTCCTGTCTCAAGATTGCTTTGGCTATCTGGGGTCTTTTGTGGTTCCACACAAATTTTAGATCATTTTTTCTGTTTCTGAAAAAATGCCATTGTAATTGGATAGGGATTGCATTAAATCTGTAAATTGCTTTGGGTAGTATGGACATTTTAACAATATTCTTCTAATCTGTGAGCCCAGAACACATTTCTTTTTTAAAGATTTTATTTATTTATTGACAGAGAGAGAGATCACAAACAGGCAGGCAGGCAGAGAGAGAGAGGAGGAAGCAGGCTCCCTGCTGAGCAGAGAGCCCGATGTGGGGCTCGATCCCAGGACCTTAGATCATGACCTGAGCCAAAGGCAGAGGCTTTAACCCACTGAGCTACCCAGGCACCCCCAGAACATATTTCTATTTGTTTGTATCTCTTTTGATTTCTTTCCTCAACATCTTACAGATTTTAGCATATAGATCTTTCACCTTCTTGGTTAAGTTTATTCCTAAGTATTTAACTCTTTTGATACTATTGTAAATTGGATATTTTAAAAGAAATTTCTTTCTTATAGTTCATTATTGGTGTAGTGAAATGCAGCTGCTTTTTGCATGCTGCAACTTTATGTATTTACTAGTCCTAACAGGGTAGTAGACATCCAAACAATTGTGAAGTGATATCTCATTGTGGTTTTGGTTTGCATTTCCCTGATGGGTATTAATGTTGAGCACCTTCCCATGTAGCTATTGGCTATTTTTATGTCTTCTTTGGAAAATTGTTTATTCAGGCCCTTTGTCTATTTTTAATTGTGTTATTTATTTATTTAGGTTTTGAGCTGCATGAGCCAGTTTGGATTCTTTGTAACTGGATGTGATCTTTAAAAAGTAAATGATCGGGGTGCCTGAGTGGCTCAGTTGGTTAAGCCTTTGCCTTCAGCTCAGGTCATGGTCTCAGGTCATGGTCTCAGGGTCCTGGGATCGAGCCTCACATTAGGCTCTCTGCTCAGCAGGGAGCCTGCTTCCTTCTCTCTCTCTGCCTGCTTCTCTAACTACTTGTAATCTCTATCAAATAAATAAATAAAATCTTTGGGAAAAAAAAAGTAAATGATCAATTCCATATTTAATGCAAACATACAGTCAGATGGACTTTGATTTAAGGTATGAAGATAGTTTAGAGACATATTCTAAAAAAATGCATAGTTAAGTATTTCACAAATTCCAAGAGCTTTGTTATTTTACTGTTGGGTTTCAATAGCTGAATCTATAGAGAAACCCAGATAAGGGGCTGAAGGAAGTCTGTAGTTTATTTATAGGGCAAAAGGGGGTTAATGTTGGGGAAGAATAATATTTGGAGCTCAGAGGTCCTTCTAATGATAGCTGTATGCTTAGGCAACAATAAATATATGATGTATCCTGCATATGTGTGGTGGTGACTTATAGCTTAGGAAGTCACCCCTATTTTATTATAAACTTATAATATGGTAGGATTGTTGATGGGTTAGCTCTCACTAAACTTTATCTTTTGTTTACTTAATGGAGATTTGGAAGCTTATGTGTCCTCATTTGAATGAAACTCATCTCTACTTTATCTGTGCCTATGGACTTCTCCATTTTTTTTTTGCCCAGAAGACACAACCAGTCACCTTTCAGGGCACTCAGTTTGTTGAAGTTTTAAAGGTCTCCAAAAGTAATTGTTCTGTTATTTCCTTGGTTTGGAACATAATTAGAGCTGGATAATAGGGTCAAACAGATGAAATAAAGATGGGACTCAGTTTTGTAGTTAACAGTGGTTTTCTTAGGACTGATCCCAGAAATAGGCAGTCCTCCTGGCTACCTGTGCGCCTTGCTCTCCAGAGGCAGTCTCTTTCACCTCGGGTGACATAACTCATTGTTGAAACCAAGATGCGTTTGAAGTTAAAGAGGGTGCTAGTAGGGTGAAATGTCAAGATTGTTCAGGGAAATTATAACATGAGGTCACTGACTTTTATCTCATGACAGCAGTCAAAGTAGAAAGCATACCCTCTTTAGGCAGGCAGACCCAAGAGGAAGGGGAGGAAACGTATCACACAGTTCCTTCTCCCTAACACACTAATCCCATAAAAAGTTCTTCACCCCCCAAGGGAGAATTGAGGGATAGTCCAGGAAGCCAGCTATGCTCATGGAAAATCCATCCTCATAGAACCCATAGAGAACAGTAGAGTTTTCTCACTAGGCTTATCTCTAATATTTCACACAGAGAAGGGACAGAGTGGGGCCAGAAGAGTGGTGAGCAAGAGCTGATTGTTAGCTTCTCACTCCACATTCAGAAATACTTGGTAGATTGAAACTAGCCATGACGGGAGTATGTATACCATGGCATGATTTGGCAAACTACAAATCATGACCTTCTTTCTTCTCCTCCGGTAGAGCTATTTGTTAAAGATCTGTCAGCATACTACTTGGCCCTGGACTGGAGCTTTATTTCTTCTGGGTTTATGGTTGCTCCCTCCCCCTGCCCCCATCATCTAGTGGAGATATTCTTGATCAGTGATCAATGGCACATTTTTCATTGCCATGGAAAAAAACGTCCAACCTTTGCACATTTGTATGCTTCTCAGGGGTGTATGCTATTGGGCTTGCTCTCCATCAGCCTAAACAGCTGCTGTGCTGTCTGTGCTCTAAGTCCTCTGTCCTAGAAGAACCAAGGAACCCAAGGATGGATTTTCCACTTGGTACTAAGGCTGGCCGTTCAGTGCAGACCTTTCCAGTTCCTTGCAAAGTCTACCGGGATGAAAAACATAAGCATCACTTTGATGCTTTTAGAGTCTCCCAGGTGTTGACAATGAGAAACAGGCTTGTTCATGGGGACCTGAAATTCCTGGCAATGGTATTATCAGTAAAATTGCAAAATCCCTGAGTTTTAGAAGTTTGAAAGCTCTGAATGTGAGTTCTATTTATGCAAATTACAACTGTGGAACTTGATAAAATAGATCTCATTGCTTGGAGGCTCTTTTATTTTTTCCTTTAATTTTTTGGAATATTCTTTTAAAGTGGGAACAATATTCTCCAATTATAAAATTTTGGGGAAAATAATATAGCATGTGAAAATGAGTTGTAAAACTTAAAAAGCTATGTTAACAGAAAGTAATAAGGCATTATAAGGAGAGCATATATTTTGTGGCCAAAGGAGAGATAAGTTCTTTCTGTCACTTTAGTTAATTATGTGTAGGACAGGAAACAGCTGGATTATCCATAGGGCTGATAAAGCCTATCTGTAACCCTAATCTAGAAAAGGAGTATTGACTTATTTTTTAGAGGAAAGATTTTCTATCTTTCTCAAGTCCCTCAAACAAATTTACCATTATTGGGTATCTTTATGCTTATTTTAATGATTTTAAATTATAATTTGGAAGGGAGTTGGATATTGAATTAAAAAAAAAATCACATAGAATTTCTTTAAAAAAAAACCCAAAACCTAATTCCAGCACTGAAATGATTACTACTTGGTTTCTTATACCTTTTTTTTTTCCTCAAAGATTTTATTTATATATTTAACAGAGATAGAGGTCACAAGTAGGCAGAGAAGCAGGCAGAGAGAGGAGGAAGCAGGCTCCCGGTTGAGCAGAGAGCTCTACTGAGCTGAAGGCAGAGACTTAACCCATTGAGCCACCCAGGCATCCCTTTATACCTTTTTAAAAATTTAATTAATTAATTAATTAATTTTTAAGCAAGCTCCATTCCCAACATGAAGCCCAATGCAGGTTTGAATTCATGACACTGAGATCAAGACCTAAGCTGAAATAAACGTTTGGACACTTAACCATCTGAACCACCCAGGTATCCCTAGATTCCTGTACCTTTTAATATCTTTTTCTTTTTTTTTGTACCTTTTAATATCTTAAACAGGACTGAGGTAAAAGGAAGACTTCAGAGGCATGTTTTGTCATGTACTTTGTACAGAACGCACAAGGGCTGTTTTTTCCCTCCACATTGCAGACATATCCTAAATATAAAATTACTTTAGTGTAATGTTCCCTTGTAAAATACAAAATAAGTCATTTAAAATTTTTAATTGGAAGTATGTTTGTCTTCTGTTTTTTTTAAAGAAGGTAAGGAAAAATGAAATCCTTCAGGTTTGAGACTTTTAAGTGTGTTTTTCAGATGTATCTTGGCCTCCCTCTAGTGGTTTCTGCGGTAAGCTGAACCAAAACCAGGGCCAAAGAGCTCATTTCTTTGAGTCAGTAATAGGGTTTTGAACATTTACGCCTCAGTTTAAATGACTGGAAAGCATGTAATGAATCTCAGGTTTTGGCATTTCTTTGATACTCAAGCTAATTTGCATTTGGGTTCCTATCGTTTTTTAAAAAAGATTTTGTTTATCTGAAAGAGTGACATAGATAGCGAGAGCATGCAGGAATGGGGGGGAACAGCAGAGAGAGAGAGAGAAGCAGGCTCCCAGAGCCCAACTCTGGGGTTGATCCCAGGACTCTGAGATCATGAGACAAAGCAGGTGCTTAACCAGCTGAGTCACCCAGGTGCCCCTCTGTTTTTGATATTATTTGAACTTTATTTGTGATTAATTTTGGAGGTAAGGGGGTGTGTGTGTGATTGTGCATGTGTATGTGTGTGTGTTTGTGTATTTTTCCCACAGAAAATGGACCCCTGTGTCCAGTTATAAATTTTAAGTTTTTTATGCCTTATGTAATCTCTTCTGGTACAAATTCTAGGAAAAAGATTTTTATGACTACATTTTTGGCCAAAATTGAAATTGCTGCCAATATACAGGGAATCTAGAAGACAGAAGAACATGGTAGAATATACTGAGGACTAGGAGGAAATTGGGAAGATGGCAGAGTAGAAAAACCCTGAGCTCATCCTGTCCTGTTTGCAACTCAGTATTATCCATATCCAAGTCAATAAACTGGAGAGCCATCTGAAGTCTGGCTGAGCAAACTCCACAGCTAAATACACAGGTGAAGTGTATCTGAAAGTTTAGGAAGGTTAGAAAGGTAGACAGAGGCTGCCCATAGGAGGAAGGGAAGCTACACTTGGGAAGAGGGCAGAGAAACAGGACCTCACACCAGGAAGTTCACACGGGAAGACTAATTTCTATGGCATTTGGCTTTAAAAACCAGAGGGAAAACCAGTGGGGCTTGAAAGGCAGAGCTCTGGAGGTCAGCTGACTCAGCCCTGAGGGTGAGTGATAGCTGGTCTCCACCCTTAAAGAAAGAGCAGCCTGTGTGAAGAGGCAACATGAAAAATGGCATTTTAAACAAGGGTGGGTGGGTAGCATATGGGAGACAGATCTGTTTATATTGATCTCTGAGCATGTTGGGGGACTTCTCCCAAAACAACAGAGCTGGCAGGGGCATTTTATTCCCTCCCCACCCTGCCCCTTAAGCATAGACTCTTGTTGGAGGTGGGGCTGCAGAGCTGCTTGTCACCAAACCTGCTAGTAGCACACCACACCCACAAGCTCTCCTGAGGACTCCTGCTGGTCTCAGCCCCTCTACTCAGGGCAAATTTTGTGAAAGATGGAGTGGGCAGCCTGCCTCGCCACCAGGTGCATAGCTGCCACCAAGTGCTTTGCACATTTGCCCTGCCACACTTAACTATGCACCTCTAGTCACCGTTGTTTGTGTAGACCAGCCCTGTTCTTCTGATGTGTGGCTGCCAGGTGCAGAGCCATGGCCATGCTGTGTCCTGCCACCAGCACCAGGCCAACCTGCTGCACATGCCCAGCAATATGGCCCAGCCCCTGTTGGGCCCTGTGCCCAGCCTTATGCTCCTGACTGCCAGGGTGCAGATTCTAGCCACTCCAGTGCTTTAGGAGATCCTGCATAGGACTAGTGGCCCAGGGCACATATTGCTAACATCACTGCCATGCTCTCAAATTCCTCAAGAGGCAAACACCTCGCATAGCTGGCCTGTCTGGGTCCCACTACCACCACAGAGAGCAAGCACAGCCCGCAACAGGCAGAGAGTCAGTGCAGACAACGACACTCAGACATAACAGCAGGGCATAAACAACACATATAGGATACTCTCCTCAAGTGCCAGGTTCCGATGAACAGGGGACACTGCACTTCAGGGCTCTACAGGATCTCCTCTTTAGAAAGTCACTGCTTTCAAGAGCAGAAGACATAGCTGACTTTCTTAACACAGAGAAATAGAGAGAGACAGTATGAGGAAATGGAGAAATTTATCTCAGATGAAAGAACAGGACAAGGTCATAGGCAGAGATCTATATGAAACAGATATAAGTAACATGCCTAATAGAGTTTAGAGCAATGATCATAAGGATACTCACTGGACTTGAGAAAAGAGTGGAAGACATGATCGAGACCCTTAACACAGAGGTAAAGAAACATAGTAGAGATAAAGGGTGTAATAAATGAAAATAGAAACACACTTGATGGAATAAAGAGCAGGAAGCAGAGGAATGAGTTAGGACAGAATAATGGAAAGTAATCAAGATGAACAAAAGAGAGAGAAAAGAATTATGCAATTTGAGAATAGATGTAGGGAATTTAGTGACTCCATAAAATGTAATAACATTTGTATTAAAGGAGTCCCAGAAGAAGAAAAGAGAAAAGGCGGCAGAAAATTTATTCGAAGAAATAATAGCTGAAAACTTCCCTAATCTGGGGAAGGAAACACATACCCAGATTCAGGAGGCACAGAGAACTCCCAACAGAATCAACAAAAGCAGACTCACACCAGGACATATTGTAATTAAATTGGCAAAATATAGCATTAAAAGCAGCAAGATAAAAGAAGTCATTAACTTACAAAGGAAAATCCACAAGGCTAGCAGATTTTTCAGCAGAAACTTTCCAAGCCAAAAGAGAGGGGCCTGATATATTCAAAACACTGAATAGGATAATCTGCAGCCAAGAATACTCTATCCAGAAAGACTATTATTCAGAATAGAAGGATAAATAAAGAGTTTTCCAGACAAACAATAACTAAAGGAGTTTATGACCATGAAACCAGCCTTGCAAAATATTAAAGGGGATTCTTTGAGTGCAAAGGAAAGACCAAAAGTGACAGTTTAAGGCAGAAAAAACCCCCACACAATCAGTAAAAATGTATATTTCTGTAAAAAATCAGTCAAGACTTAGAAAGTAAAAGAATGTAAAATATCATAACATACCTAAAATGTTTGGGGGAGAGGAGAAAAGAATGAATTCATACCTAAATGACCATCAACTTAATACAGACTGCTATATGCAGAAGAGGTTAAATACGAATCTAATGTTAACCATATTTCAAAACCTACTAACAAATATGCAAAGAATAAAGAGAAAGAAATCCAAATATATCACTAAAGAAAATTTAAAAAGGGGCGCCTGGGTGGCTCAGTGGGTTAAAGCCTCTGCCTTCGGCTCATGTCATAATCCCAGGGTCCTGGGATCGAGCCCTGCATCGGGCTCTCTGCTCAGCAGGAAGCCTGCTTCCCTGCTCTCTCTGCCTGTCCTCTCTGCCTACTTGTGATCTGTCTGACAAACAAATAAATAAAATCTTTAAAAAAAAAAAAAAGAGGGGCGCCTGAGTGGCTCAATGGGTTAAAGCCTCTGCCTTCGGCTCAGGTCATGATCCCAGGGTCCTGGGATCGAGCCCCGCATCGGGCTCTCTGCTTGCCAGAGAGTCTGCTTCCTCCTCTTTCTCTGCCTGCCTCTCCACCTACTTGTGATCTCTGTGTGCCAGATAAATAAATAAAATCTTAAAAAAAAAAAAAAAAAAAGAAAATTAAAAAAACATGAAACACAAGAAAAGATCAGAGAAATCATCAAAAACAACTACAAACTAGTAATAAAAAGGCAATAAATACATACCTATCAATAATTACTTTTCATGTAAATGGACAAAACATTCCAATCACAAGAGGTTGGATGGCAGAATGGATAAAAAAGGTGAGACCCATCTATATGTTGCCTACCAGAGGCCCATTTAGACTTAAAGTCACCTGCAGATTGAAAGTGAGAGGATAAAGAAACATCTATCATGCAAATGGATGTCAAAAGAAAGCTGTTGTAGCTTTATATCAAATACTTATATCAAACAAAGTACACTTTAAAACAAAGACTGTAGCAAGAGACAAAGAAGGACACTATAATAATCACAAAGGGGGTGGTCCAACAAGAAGATATAACAATTATAAATATTAATGCACCCAACATGAGAACATCTAAATACATAAAACATTTAAAAACATATAAAGGAAATAATTGATAATAATACAATAATAGTAGGGACTTTAACAGCCCACTTACATCAGTGGACAGATCATCCAAACAGAACATCAACAATGGCTTTGAATGACACACTGGGCCAGATGGATTTAACAGGTGTATTCAGAACATTCCACCCTAAAACAGCAGAATACAGGTTCTTTTCAAGTGCACATATTACAGTCTTTAGAATAGATAACATAATAGTGCACAAAACAAGCTTCAACAAACTTAAGATCGAAATCATACCATGCATACTTTCAGACAACAATGCTGTGAAACTAGAAGTCAACAACAAGAAAAAATCTGTGAAGACTACAAATACATGAAGTCTAAATAACATGCTACTAAACAATGAATGGGTCAACTAAGAAATAAAAGAAGAAATAAAAAAGCACATGGAAACAAATGAAAATGAAAACATAATGGTTCAACCCCTAGGGATGCAGCAAAAGCAGGTCTAAGAGGGCAGTTTGTAGCAATACAGGTCTACCTCAAGAAACAAGAAAAATCTCAAATGAACAATCTAACCTTGCACCTAAAGGAGCTAGAAAAAGAACAACAAACAAAACCTAAAACCAACAGAAGGAAGAAATAATAAATATTAGAGCAGAAATAAATGATACAGAAACTAAAAAAACAATAGAACAGATCAATGAAACCAGGAACTTGTTCTTTGAAAAAATAAACAAAATTGATAAAGTTCTAGCCAGGCTTATGAAGAAGAAAAGAGAAAGGACTCAAATAAGTAAAATCAGAAATGAAGAGGAGATATAACAACTAACACCACAGAAATACAAACAATCATAAGAGAATACTATAAAAACCCAAATGCCAACGAATTAGACAACCCAAGAGAAATGGATAAATTCCTAGAAACATATCAATGGCTAAAATTGAAACAGAAGGAAATAAAAAATTTGAACAGATCAATAACCAGCAAAGAAATTATGTCAGTAATCAAAAAACTCCCAGAGTGCCTGGGTGGCTCAGTTGGTTAAGTATCTGACTCTTGATTTTGGCTCAGGCTATGATCTCAGGATTGTGAGATGGAGCCCCACATTGGGCTCTGTGCTGGGTGGGCAGTCTGCTTAAGATTCTCTCTCTCTTTCTCTCTTTACCCCTCCCCTCCTCCATCTCAAAAAGAAAAAACAAAAAGCCTCCCAAACAGAAGTCCAGGATCAAATGGCTTCACAGGTGAATTCCACCAAACGTTTATAGAAGAGTTAATAGCTGTTCTTCTCAATCTATTCCAAAAAATAGAAAAGGAAGGAAGACTTTCAAATTCATTCTGAGGCCAGGATTACCCTGATACCAAAACCAGATAAAGACAGAACTAAAAAGAACTATAGATCAATGTCCTGATAAACATAGATGCAAAAATTCTCGACAAAATACTAGCAAACTGAACTGAAAAATGTGTTTTAAAAAGTCATTCACCACGATCAAGTGGGATTTATTCCTTGGGTTGCAAAGGTGGTTTAATATTTGCAAATCAACCAATGTGATACATCACATCAATAGGAGAAAGGATAAGAACCATGTGGTCATTTTAACAGATGAAGAAAAAGCATTTGATAAAATACAACATCCATTTATGATAAAGACCCTCAACAAAATAGGTTTAGAGAAAACATACCTCAACATAATAGAGGTCATCTGTGAAAAACCTACAATTTACATCATCCTCAGTGGGGAAAAACCAAGCTTTCTCTGTAAGAATAGGAATAAGGGAAGATGTCCTCTATCACCTTTTTAAAAAGATATTTTATTTATTTATTTGACAGAAAGAGAGATCACAAGCAGGCAGAGAAACAGGCAGAGAGAGAGGGGAAACAGGTTCCTTGCTGAGCTGAAGGCAGAGGCTTAACCCACTGAGCCACCACTATCACCATTTTTATTCAACATAATACTGGAACACCTGGCCACAGCAATCAGACAACAAAAAGATATAAGGGGCATCCAAATTGGTAAGGAAGAAGTAAAATTTTCACTATTTGCAGATGACAGGATACTATATATAGAATACCCTAAAGACTCCACCAAAAAACCATTAGAACTGATAAATGAATTCAGTAAAGTCTTAGGATACAAAATTATTGTACAGAAAGAAATATGTTGCATCTCTATATACCAATAATGAAGCAGCAGAAAGAGATAGTAAAACATAACATTTACATTTGCATTAAAATACCTAGGAATAAATCTAATAAAAAAGGTGAAAATCTTGTTTTCTGAAAATTATGAAATACTGATGAAAAAAATTGAAGATGACACAAATAAATGGAAAGACATTCCATGCTCATGGAATGAAAGAACAAATAGTATTAAAATGTCTATACTTCCCAAAACAATCTACACATTTAAGGCAATCCTTATCAAAATACCAATAATATTTTTCACAGAACTAGAACAAACAATCCTAAAATTTGTATGAAACCACAAAAGATCCCAAATAGACAAAGCATTCTTGAAAAAGAAAATCAAAGCCAGAGGCATCATGATTCCAGACTTAAGTTATATTACAAAGCTATAGTGATCAAAACTTTAAGGTACTGGCAGAAAAATAGATCAATAGAACAGAACAGAAAACCCAGAAATAAACCCACAATTATACGGTCAGTTAATTTTCAACAAAGCAGGAAAGAATATCCAAAGGGAAAGAGACAGTCTCTTCAACAAATGGTGCTGGGAAAACTTGACAGCGACATGCAAAAGAATGAAACTGGACCACTTTCTTACACCATACACAAAAATAAATTCAAAATGGATTAAAGACCTAATATGAGACCTGAAACCATAAAAATCCTAGAAGAGAACATGGGCAGTAACCTCTTTGATATTGTCCATAACAACTTTTTTCTACCTATGTATCTTGGACATTTTAACAAATTTTTTTTTTTTTAAGATTTATTTCTTTATTTTAGAAAGAGAGAAAGAGCATGAGCAGGAGAGACAGAGAGAGGGAGAGAGAATCTTAAGCAGGCTCTGTGATGAGGGCAGGCCCTGATGTGGCACTGAACCTCATGACCCCAAGATCATGACTTGAGCTAAAATCCAAGAGTTGGACACTTAACCAACTCCACCCCCCAGGTTCCTCTAGACATATGTCTCTTGAGGCAAGGGAAACTAAGCAAAAATAAACTAATGGGACTACATGAAAATAAAAAGCTTCCACATAGGGAAGGAAACAAACAACAAAACTAAAAGGTGATTTATGAAATGGGAGAAGATATTTGCAAATGACATATCTAGTAAAGGCTTAGTATCCAAAATATATAAAGAACTGACAACTCAACACCCAAGAAAACAAATAACTCAACTGAAAAATGGGCAGAAGACATGAATAGACTTTTTTCCAAAGGAGACATCCAGATGGCCAACAGACACATGAAAAGGTGTTCATCATCACTTACCATCAGGGAACTACAAATCAAATCTGCAAGAGATATTATCTCACACTCGTCAGAATGGCTAAAATAAACAACACAAGAAACAACAAGTGTTGGCAAGGATGTGGAAAAAGGGGAGGTGTCTTACACTGGTGGTGGGAATGCAAACTGATACAGCCACTATGGAAAACCACATGGTTAAAAATAGAAATATCCTCCAATCCAGCAATTGTACTACTGGGCATTTACCCAAAGAATACAAAAATATTAATTCAAAGGAATATGTGCACCCCAATGTTTATAGCAGCAATGTCCACAATAGCCAAAATATGGAAAGATGGAAAGAGGTCAGATGTCCATTTACAGATGAATGGATAAAGAAGATGAAAGGATAAAGAAGATGAATGGACAAAGAAGCCATAAAAAAGAATGAAATCTTGCTATTTGCAACAACATGGATGGAGCTAGACAGTGTAACAGTGTAATATGCTAAGGGAAATAAGTCAATTGGAGGAAGACATATAGCATATGATTTCACTCATATGTGAAATTTAAGAAATAAAACAATCAAGCAAAGGAAAAAAAATGAGACAAGTTAAAAAGCAAGAAACAGACTTTGAGTTATAGAGTACAATCTGATGGTGACCATGGGGCAGGGGGTGAGGGATGGGTTAAATAGGTGATGGAAATTAAGGAATGCACCGGAATAAAAATCAAAATAAAGAAAAAGAATATACTGAGAAGATGTAATCAATCAAACAGAAATTCTACAGGACATTCAAGCACAATTATTCAACAAATAAATTGCAAGAAGAAAAAAAAGGAGATGAAAGTGGAACCTGAAAATTAAAAGAGACTTAAAAGACTATTATTATTTCCTAATCGCTTCCTTATTTGCATCCAGATTAAAATAAGCGTGGTGAAAAAAGTCTATTTGTAAGATTTATGAGACAATTAAGTACTTGACACTACATGTTTGATATTATCAAGGAATTATTTTTAGAGGTGATATGGTATTTTAGTTATGTCTAAAGACAAGTTGTTATCTTTTAGAAATTCACATTAAAATATTTATAAATGAAATTATATAACACCTGGGATTTGTTTCAAATATTTGTGGGAAAAGCAGATGGATGGAGATGTGAATAGGGCAAAATTGGCCATGGGCTAATGGGTGTTGGCCTTAGATGGATACATGGGAATTTATTATATCATTTTATCTACTTTTGAGTATATTTGAAATTCTCTGTAATTAAACATTAAAATCTCTATAAATTGGTTACAATGTTTTTACAAGATTGGGCCCCCTGCACCCAAATCAGTCTGAAATAAAGCATCACCCTTGCAGGTTTTAAATTAAATTATTTCTCCTCAGAATCCCCAAGATAAACCCAGACCACTTCCTAATCTCCAACATACGTGTTTTGCCATTCATTCAACAAATAGTTATCAAGTGCCTAATATAGGTTTAGGGATAAGCAGTGTTGATTTAAAAAAAAAAAAAAAAAAAAAGCAAGCAATAGTTCCTGCCTTCATTGAGTTCACGGATTAATAGGTTTTAATGATCCAGGCTAAGACTGTAATTAATAACAACTCTTTACTGAAAGTTTAAAGATGAAGGACAACATAAGTCACAATTTCTGTACTAACCAAGGCTGGGTTTCTATCCATCTCTTGGTCTAATTCCATTTGCCTAGGGGCTATTTTTTCCCCTACTCTTGTAATTATTCTGGACTAAACATGACTCAGAATCTACGACAGATGAACTTTAAGGACCCAGAGAGAGAATATTTTTCTAAAAAACTTATATCTGCTTCCCCAAGTTCTCATTTCTTGCCAGGATTAACCTTTTTTCTAGAAACTTAGGGAAAAAAACCCCTGGAATTTCAAGATAGGTAGAATGGGCACAAGCTTTAAGAGTTAGATTAAAAAAGAATGTGGAGGCAAATTTCAACCCTTTATAAAGTAGAATTTTCTAACCATTTTTGCTAGCCAATGTAAGGAGATAGGATAGCTATTTGTCAAGGATATGGAAGAGAAATTATCAGTGGGTGGGAGTTTAAACTTAGCTAGCCAAAACTCCTGTTTAGTTGCTAACATTACACTCTTTGAACAATGAAAATGGGGATGTTAAAGGCACTGTAACAACTGAAAGGAAGAGGAATTTCAGGGTTAGAGATGTTTTGCTTGTGCTTCTATAATCACATAATAAACCTTCAGTTTATATGTAAGGTGGATGTAGGTGAACATTTAGGCATCAGGGTTATTATATGTGTCAGTAGATAGGACACTGTCCCTAGAATGTGGGAGCAGTGGTGAAATCATCTCTTGCAGGTCCTATATTCTCAGAAGAGACTCGAGCAGATTCTTCTCTAAGAGCAGTTTCCCTGGAACTCCTGAAGTGCTGTTATCCAATGGGATGTCCTAGGTCATCTAGGATAGTTTGATTCATCCTGTAGGCTGGTCTCAAGCAGACAATACAGGCTATGTTACCCACCAATCATAGACTTTGGCACACCACATTTGATGTATTATTACTACTTAGGTTAGAACTAACTCTTGAAACACCACCTCCATCAGTCACTATATTAGGGTTAGCTAGATTATGCTGGATGACAACTGTGAAATCTTAGTGGCTTATGGCAGCAAGATGTATTTCTCAGTTTACACTACATGCCTGTGGGTTGGCTGGAGTTCTGCTCAAGTCTTCCTCCTCTGCAATCCATGACCATGGAATCGTTACCATCTGAAACATCGCCAATCACCATGGTTGAGGAAAAGAGTGAATATGAAAAGGCTCCTGGCTCTTCTTGAAATAGTATTTTGGGTTCTGGGTTGTGGCATTTTTTTTTTTTTTTAAGATTTTATTTAGTGCTCGCTTCGGCAGCACATATACTAAAGATTTTATTTATTTGATAGATACACAGTGAGAGAGGGAACACAAGCAGGGGTAATGGGAGTGGGAGAAGGAGAAGCAGGCTTGCTGCAGAGTGGGGAGCCCTACACGGGGCTGGATCCCAGGACCCTGAGATCAGGACCTGAGCTGAAGGCAGACACTTAACAACTGAGACACCCAGGTGCCCCATGGGTTGTGGCATCTTAACTGTATTAGGACTGGGATCCAGGAATAACTGGATCCAGCCTTTCACTAGGAATCTCTCTTCACAAGATCCTGAAAAAACAAAACAAAACAAAACAAAAAAACGCATGAAGGAAATATACCGTGTTTCTATTGAAGAATTCCAATGAGCTAGATTGAATTCTATCAGGAACTGTATCACGTAAACTATGCTAGTCTGAACAGTTTAGGATTAAAAGGGGCTAAATGCCTGTTCTGTTTACTTTTACGCCAAAGCAGGGATCTGAATCACATTCCTATTACTCCGTAACTACCAAGGAGAGGCTGAAGAGAACATGAAATACAGGGGAAGGAACTAGAGAGATTTTGTCTCAAAACCTAAAGGAGAGCTTGTATGGAATGCATTTCCATTACCAAGCCACATGGGGAGGGGAGCCAGAGAATCTGGAGAAAGGAAGAGAGCAAGAGCCTACCAGTGGAAAGCAGGCAGGGTGGCAAATGGCCAGGCCGTCTCAGGAAGAACAAACTCAAGACCATCGCTTACCCTTCTTGGAGATCAGAGGAAGAGAGGTAGGAGAGATATAAAACACGTATACATACTACCTTTTTTTAAAACAATTTCAGAATTTGCAGCCAGGTAGGCCAGCCCACAAAACTGTATCTTCATAAACAACTCAGCACCATTCATAGGTAGATACTTAATACTGAAGAGAAAAGCATGAGGAAATGGTGTCTCCTAACCATGGGCTTCCTTCTGGGCAGGGTCAGAGTAAAGGAGGAAAATGAGCAGGGCTTTGTTATAGGGATTTTTTTCCCTTTAGGCTTTGTTATCTGACAAGAATGACCCTGAACTAAAGCATGTAGATGAATGTAGCATTATTAGTTAATAATCTGTTTTTATTTCTCAGTGGGAAGGTGTGTCACTTTAATGCTTAGACTTTAAAAAGTTCTTCGTAGGTTGTTGTTTATGCTGATTCCTTATAATTTTATTCTATATTTTTCAAGCATGTACAAGTATTTTTATTTTTTCTTAACAGCGGATGAGAAATGGTCTATTTTTTTACCTTACACATAGAGTGTGGCTAGGGACTGTGACTAAGTGTGAATGTCCTCTGCAGCTTCTAATTTGGGTCTTTAACCACTTCCTTTTCAGCAAGGATTCTTTTCTTTTCTTTTTTTCTTTAAGATTAAGATTTTTTTAAAAAAGATTATTTATTTATTTGACACACAGAGAGAAAGACAGAGTGCACAACTAGGGGGAGGGGCAGATGGAGAGGGAGTAGCAGACTCCCTGCTGAGTAGGAAGCCTCTGGGGCTCGATCTCATGACCTGAGCCAAGCAGGCACTTGACCAGCTGAGCCACCCAGGCACCCCTCAGCAAGGATTCTTTCAAGCAAAATAATGTCCCAATGAGTATGTTATTTTATTTTTTGCAGACAGTGGTTTCTTAGTGGCAGGTACCTCTGCTTTTTTTCTTAATAATAGTGGCAAAATTTGATTTAGCTATTCAGATATGAAATTGACAAAATTGATTTAGCTATTCAGATATGAAATGAGGTTGTGATTATGTGAGTTTATTTCTCAGGGTAAGAGAAGTAGGAATACTGTCTGCAGATTCAGGGTACAATTACTAGAATAGTTGGAGGGGAACATGCCGATTACCCTGACAGAAGGTCTTCAGAAGGCATGATAAGGATTGGGATCTGATAACACCAGCGGGCAGTTCAGTCACAGGGAGGGCAGACTTAGAAAGTAGCTTTTTTTTTTTTTTTTAAAGACTTATCATATGACTCGGCAATTTTTTTTTTTAAAGTTTCTATTTATTCATTTGAGAGAGAGAGAAAGAGATAGAGCAGGGGGAGAGGCAGAGGAGGAGGGAGAAGACGACTCCCTGCTGAGCAGGGAGCCCAACATGGGTGTTCTGGGATCATGACCTGAGCAGAAGGCAGAGGCATTACATGAACCACCCAGGAGCCCCTACAAAGCAGCATTTTTATTTATTTATTTATTTATTTATTTATTTTTCTGAGGCTGCCCCAAGGATAGACAGTTTTATTGAAGGCACAGCCAGGTAATCAACGTTGGACTTGGCCACACGTTCCAGCTCGTCCTTCTTCTTGATAGCATACGAATTGGAGGAGCCCTTGGCTGCATTGATGAGCTCATCTGCTAGGCACTCAGCAATGGTCTTGATGTTCTGGAAGGCAGCCTCACGTGCACTTGTGCACTGCAGCCAGATGGCCTGATTCACACAGTGCAGGGAGGACACATCGACAGCCTGACGCCTCACTGTTCCGGCTCGCCCCATGCGGGTTGAGTCCTCCCGCTGTTAATAATTGCGTTCACCAGGACCTGCAGCGGGTTCTCACCAGTGAGCAGATGGATGATCTGGAAGGCATGCTTGACAATGCGCACGGTCATGAGCTTCTTGCCATTGTTGCGGCCATGCATCATCATCGAGTTGGTGAGACGCTCCACGATGGGGCACTGCGCCTTGCGGAAGCGCTTGGCGGCATAGCGCCCCGTACTGTGGGGCAGGTACTTGGTATACTTCTCCTTCACTGCAATGTAAGTCCTGCAAGGAGATGTCATTGATCTGAACGTCATCGGTGCTCCACTTCCCAAAGAGCTTGATATCAGGGGTCTCCGCCACCGCAGGTGCAGCTGTCTCCCACTCGGTCATCCTGAGGGCGCAGCCGGGGCGTCACAATCGATCAGCGTATACCACGCGCCTCCCAGGCACAGACAGGAAGCCAAAGCAGCATTTTTAACATCAGGAGCTGTGGCCAACTCTTTCCCTTAACCCTTTCTCTTCCCTTGATTAGCCCCTGATTCTTGGGCATCCCTTGTGGGCAGAATACTCTTCCTTCACTCCTTTATCATCTAAAACTATCCCTCTACCCTCGCTAGCTCTGTGGTGATGAGGTGGTGGTTCAGCTTGTGGGCTTTGCAGTCAGACTTCCCGCGTTCAGCCTCTGACACCACCATGCACATAACTTTGACAAGTCACTTAATTTCAGGAGGCCTCAGTTTTCTTATTTGGAAAGTGACTAATTTTTTCATATTTCTTTGTGTAATGCTTAAGTGAGATGCTTAGTATAAATTGCTTAACAAAATGCTGGGACTGTTGTAGGTGTTGAATAAAGGCATGTGCTCTCTATCTCTAAAACTACTCTTGGGGGTCAAATTTCCCAAAGTGGCTTGATTTTTAAGCAATGTGGATAAACTATAGGATCATGTTTTGCTTCTGGTTCAGAAAATAAACTTACAGGGCACCTGGGTGGCTCAGTTGGTTAAACAACTGCCTTCGGCTCGGGTCATGGTCCCAGAGTCCTGGGATTGAGTCCTGTACTGGGCTCCCAGCACCACGGGGGAGTCCACTTCTCCCTCTGACCTTCTCCCCTCTCATGCTCTCTCTCACTGCCTCTCAAATAAATAAATAAATAAATAAGGATCTTTAGAAAAAAAAAATATACTTACAATACCTGTTACCTCTAAGATGAAGACACCTGAAAACTGCAGTTTAAAAAAGCATATTATCTATGAGGGATGTCAGAACAAGTTATTATTTATCTATTTGATCTTAACCCCTTATACTGGAGCAATGTATTTGCATAAAAAAGCTAGCTTAAAAAGCTCTCTGTGTAGTCTTCGCACATTCTAGGTTGTTGCTCAGGATCCTCTTCTTTCTGTTATTTCCCCTTCCTCATTCATTTGTTCCCAGATTGTAGTTTGGGTTCCCTTTTATCTGGTCGGATTCTGGGATTGGATTCCACTTTGAAAGTTGCTTCTGGCTACTGTAGGTTTGATAACCTTCAACTTTCCTGTCACTTTTGGCCTTAGTACCTTGCCCATCTCGCAGCTCTTCTCATCTCTTTGCATACAGGGTTGCGACTGATTGCAGGAGGAGACCTAGGCAACTCTGAGTCGGAGATACTGGGAGACACTATATTGCTGACTTTTCATTCAACCAGCCTGCGGTAAACCAGCATTGCCCTGGGGGCATTCAGATTCATGATCAGAGTCTCTAGAACTTGGGGGTGGGCTTGGGAGGATATAACAAAGCTCCATGGCAATGACAAGATGAAGCTTTCAGAGGACACAGCAGGATCTTACTTTGAGCAAATACTTAGCTATCATCAACCACATGGATGCCTCTGTTGGGTAGATGTATATGCCCTTCACTTTGGTCATGCCACTGTCTTTCCTGCCATGTAGCTGTCAGTATGTAAAGTAAACTTTGTTATTCACCTGCTTTTAAGGAACTTGAATCCTATGTCTGTGTCCGTTTTCATCAGTTATGGTGCCATCATCCAAATGATCACTGTGCCCTCTTCTAGCCCCTGGTCCACAAGATTCCACCCGTACCTGCAAGAGCCTTCAAGACTCTGAGAAGGGAGCCCGGAGTGTAGATGTTTCTAGAGAGCAATCTACATCTTTCTCTCTATACAGAAACAAACTAATAACCAAAAAATAAATAAACAGTGGTTTTGAGGACCTAGGGAATTTAGCTCTATGGCATTTTGAAGCCAGGAACTCTATCTTACTCATCTTGCCTCCCTAACATGTCTCATAATTTCTGGTGCATAGTAGTATTGGAATTTTAGGAGCCGAATAAGTGACACATTGCTTTCCTTTTTAAGCTGTGAATCAATTAAGAGACAGAGGACTCAGATAGCTGAAAATCAACAGGTTGCTGCTAGCATATAAGCTGTCATTGTTCAGATTAGAAAAAGGCTTCTTCTTTTTCTTTTGGGCACAAGAATTAGAAGAAGCCCACTCCTGGAAGATGATTGTAAAGAGGGACTGCCTCTGGGTAGAAAAGCTGGGAGAAATGTGCAGAAGTGTTGGCTTCATATGGGAGAAGCTGGCCTAGTTTCTAGTCCCTTTTTGTCCTTTCAGCAAGTGGTCTGGAGATCAAAACAGGAAGATATTTATTTTGTATTTTTTGTTTGTTTGTTTTTAGATAATCTCTCATTAGTTGAATTTAACCCTTCAAAATAGTAGTATTCTCTCTGTAGGGGCGGAGCCTGGGCTACTATGCTTATCTTCCCCCACCCCTCACTAATACAGTATTTATTTGTCTTCCCTCTGTCAAACCTTGAGCCAAGCACTTTCCCCAGACTGCCTGGGGAGGTATATGAAAAGCAACATACACAGGGCAAATGAGACATAGGAGAAAGAGCTATGGAAGGCGGAGACAGCTCCTTCGCATGATAAAGAGGATGAGAAAGGCCAACATCAGGCAAAGGAGACCCATGACCTCTAAGAGAACAAAACCCAGAATGGCGTAGGAGAAGAGCTGTTGCTTCAGAGAGGGGTTCCTGGCCTAACCAATGGTGAGGGTCCCAAACACAGTCCCAATTCCAGCCCCAGAGCCAGCCACGTCTACCGTGGCAGCCCCAGCCCCTATGAACTTGTCTGCTGTGTCGATGTCCCTTGAAATGGTGCTGGGGTTTGGAAGCTGTGACTAGGAATAAATGAGGTGAGGGGATGTGGGGCTGCTAAGTTGCTGAGGTCCTCATCTGTCCTTGCCTCTGGTGGTTTTAGCACTACTGCAGACAGTGATCCACTCAACAGTTGAGAGGTGCTCCTGACCAAGAAGAGGGTGAAGAAATTTGCCCAGGTGTACATTTTCAGGGGATGAAGGGCCAAGGCAAGAGAGCTGCTTCCAGCGCAGAGAAGACATGCTTATAATATAGTAGAGAGTCAACTAGGACATGCCCTCCCTACGCTGGCAGCTATGAACAAGATCGGCTCAGGAGAGCCTCTGCCAAGTTTGCTTAGTTCTTTCTCCCAAAGTCCACGATAACATATACTTACTTTCTTTCCCTTGGGATGAATAAGTGAGGAGATAGGGAGGGAGGCCAGGAGTATTATTATTGTTGCAGGATGGAATCAGGAGACCAGGAGAGAAAGGAGGTTCTCTGTAAGACAAGTACTGGGTGTTTTCTGAATGAACAGATGTGTTTCAAGAAGAGGCAGATGTGCTGTTTATTATAAAAATGTAGTTAGGAAAGAACAATGATAGACTACTCAGAAGGGAAGTTTTGTAAGCTTAAATGAATGTTTTGTGACTTGTTAATATATTGGGAATATGTTAATGTTAATCATACCTGGCTTGTTATTTGAGGTTTTGTTAAACCTTGACATTGGAGGTAGGGGGTTTGCCTATGACAGAAAAAGGGCATTGGAAGGACTTTACTGTTCAGAGACTAATTTGGAAATTATTTAAGATATGTCGATTTTGGTAGAGAAAGGTTAATCAACTCATTTGGAAATTTGATGAGAAGGAAGGAGATAAGGAGTTAGAGCAATGATTTCATAACTTTGTTATATCTCTAGTGGAAGTAAAAAGAATTAACTTTTTGCACATGATGTTGCACAAGAAAGTGATGAAAGAAATAGAAGGTTTATTTTGGGGCCTTTTTGGGGGGGATTTGGTGTGTATGTATGTTGCTTATTATACTCTAATAATGTTATTATTAATTAGGATTATTTTCTCTTTATAAATGAATTAATTCATATTAGTTTATCAGCTTAATCAAGGATTTTGAGGTTGTAGAAATGTGAAGAAATGAGTTTTGATGGTGGATCAGTTGTTGGGTGGGTAGTGGGTGACATTAGGATAAAGATGGGTAACCAGGAGGCGGGGTGAGAGTAGTACTACTTGGAGCTATCTAAGTCTGTATTAATTATCTCTTGCTGCATAAACAACTACCTCAAGGCTTAGTAACTTAAAACACAAAACTATGGGATGGTTAAGGTAAGAGATGAGCTTGGTGGTTTTCTTGCTGGTCTTAGCTGGGCTTACTCATGAGTCTGTGGTTTCTAGCTGCTTCTAGATAAGTTGGTAGGTCAGCTGAGGGTTGGCTGGAGCTGATGGCCTCCCTTACGTGTGTGGTCGTTGGCTGGCTGTGGGCTAGGGTATCTTGTTGCTCCTCCTGTGGTCTCTTATCCTCTAGCAGGTTGCAACAAGCCTGTGAAATGGCGGTTTCCAGTTTCCAGGTGCAGCAAGAGAATAAATACAAGTACTTTCAAGCCTCTGCTGTACCTCGTGTTTGCTGTTGTCCCATTTGGCAGGTCATATGGCCAAACTCAGATTCAAAGGGTAGGGAAATAGAATCTCTCTTTTGATGGGAGGATCTATAATGCTACAGAGAGGGAAAGGATTCGATGCCATTTTCTGCCATCTACTGCAGGATTCTAGGCTGAGTGTAGACTGCAGGGGTGTGGATGGGGGGAGAAGGGGGCAGTAAAGATAATCTTTGTTTACTTCACAGCTCTTCGTGGTACTGCCCCTAACTTGGTCGGAGTGCCATTGTGTAGTTAAAAGAAATGTGGCAGATTTAGGAACTAAAGTTAACACCAGAAATTACTGGGAAAAGGGAAAGCTAGTACAGGAAAGAAGTGTGGGTGATTAGAGCCCACACATATTGCAAAAAGAGTTTTTTAAAAAAGATTTTTATTTATTTGAGAGAGAGAGAGCATGAGTGGGGGTAGGGCAGTGGGGCAGAGGGAGAAGCAGACACCCCACTGAGCAGGATGCCTGACGTGGGACTCCATCCCAGAACCCCGAGATCATGACCCAAGCCAAAGGCAGATGCTCAACTGACTGAGCCACACAGGCGCCCTGCAAAAAGCTTTTTATGTTGCACAAGACTTAGTTCTACGTAGTATTTCAACTCAGTCCAGTAATCTAGATCTAGTTACTGGCGTGTTAGGAAAATTGGGTTATAGGTATTACCCAATTCATAAAATTGTATGCAAGGAGCTTGAGAAAACCAGAAGTCACACTTATTAGTGCTGAAACCAGACATTAATGAAAATGTATTATTTCCCTTATAGTTGGGGACAGTTGTGCTAGGAGTAGACATCTTACAATGGGTTCTTTATCATCAGCTATGTCAAGAAAATATAAGGACAATGTATGTGGCCAGTACAGGAACCTTAATGAGATGATTAATGATCTAAGCAGAGCATCATTTCGATGTGGGAGGAGGTGGTGAAATGGTGGGAGGGAGCTGCTTTTCTTGCAGTGAGCTCATCCATCCAGGGACTGAATTAAGATGGCAAGTGGAGCCAAGGGAAAACTTGGCTCATTTTCTCCTTACCTGCGCCTATCTTCTCTTTTCTAGGTAGTGTCAGATCTTGAGACCTCTGAAACCCAATTTCTTCTCAGTAAAACAAGAACAATAATATCTGTCACTTAGGCTGTTGAGCAATCTACTTAAAATTAAGGTGTGGACTTTACATCACCCAGAATTCCTTTACCTTTCTTGTCTTTTGTGTTTGTTCACTGATGTTTTAAAAATGATGACAGGTTTTTTTAGAGCAGTTTTCAGTTCACAGCATAACTGGGGAGAAACTACAGATATTTCCCATCTGCCCCCTGCCCTCACAGAGGCATAGCCTTCCTATTATCAATATCGCCTACCAGTATGGTACCTTTGTTTGATTTTAAGTTTTAATTTGAAATTATTTCAAACAAATGAAAAAGCTGAAATAATAATAGAGGACTCCCATATACCCTTTATCCAGATTTAACAATTTTGGATACTTTGCATGGTTGCTTTATTATATTTTTCTCTCATTCTTTCCAAATATACATCATTTTAATTTTTTTTAATAAATCATTTGAAAGTAGATTGTAATGTCATTCCCTTTGACCTCTTAGTACTTTATTGTATATTTCCTAAGAAAAATAATAGTCTCTTACATTGCCACAGTACAGTTGTCAAATTCAGGACATTTAACAATGAAACAATATTTTTGTCCAGTCTATAGTTCATAATCCAGTTTGTCAATTGCCCTCATAATGTCTCTTATAGCACTTTTTAACCTTCCAGTATGATATTCAGTTCAGGATCACATATTGCAATTTGAGTAACTTTTTTTAAAAAAGGTTTTATTTATTTACTTGAGAGAGAAAGTGAGAGAGAGAGCATGAGAGGGAGAGGGTCGGAGGGAGAAGCAGACTCCCCACTGAGCAGGGAGCCTGATGCGGGACTCTATCCCAGGACTCCAGGATCATGACCTGAGCTGAAGGCAGTCACTTAACCAACTGAGCCACCCAGGCGCCCCACATATTGCAATTTGTTGTTGTATTTCTTTAGTATCCAAATATGAAAGATTTCCTCAGTTTTCTTCATCTTTGATGTTACTGTTATTTTCAAAAAATACAAGACTGCTACTTTATAGAATATTCATTACTTTGGGTTTGTCTGGTGTTTTCTGATGATTGGACTCAGATCACACGTCCCTAGATGCATATGACATCAGCAATGTGTGCTTCTCAGAGAAGCACAACTGGCAGCAATCGATGTCTGCCTTCCCCTTATTGGTGATGTTAATTTGATCACTTAATCAAAGTGTTTTCTGGTTTCTCCACTGTACAGTTACTAGTTCCCTCTTCCAACCACTAAATAATATGTGGGGAAATACTTTGGGGCTATGCACATATTCTGCTTCTTATCAAACTTTTCTTCCTAGATTTCATATGCATACATAATTCTTGTTTGGATGAATCTTTTTTTTTTCTTTTTATAAGGATTATTTATTTATTTATTTTTGTGTGAGAGAGAGAGTGAGCACAAGTGAGCTGAGGGTGGTGGGGAAGCAAACTTCTGCTTAGCAGGGAGCCAGATGTGGGACTCCATCTCAGGACCCCAGGATCATGACCTGAGCCAAAGGCAGCTGCTTAACCAACTGAGCTACTTCCAGGGCTTTCTTTGGCTACTTCATTCCATAATTTTATCTCTTTTTTTTTCCCATAGTAGGAAAGTGGCTCCCAGGGACATCATCACATTATTTATCTTCTCAGTCTTACAATATCCACAAAATAGTTTCAAATTGCTGCAGTAATATCACAATGAGAAACAAACCTACTAGAAAGAGTTCAAGATTTGACTACAGTTCTTTTGTTCCCTAGATTATGGGTATAAAGTCAAGATGCTGTGCTCAAAATTTCCTTGGATTGGTTCATTTTTTTTCCCGCTTCTGTGTGATATTTATCCTCCCCTATTCTTGACATGGTTATTCAATTAAAATATAGTTGTGTTAGTTTCTCTGGCCACTAAGTTTTAGTTTTTTTTCCCCTCCTCTACTCCATCTTCCTGAATCTAAAATCTGTAGCCTACTCTGTTAGCCTGGTAGGGCTGCCATAACAGAATACTATCAACTGGGTGGCTTGAACAACAGAAATTTTTTTCTCACAGTTCTGGAGGTTGGAAGTCCAAGATCAAAGTTCCTACTGGGTGGGTTTCTAGTGAGGCCTATTTTCCTGGCTTGTAGATTACCACCTTCTTGAGTGTCCTCACACTACCTTTTCTCTCTGCTCAGGCACCCCTAGTGTCTCTTCCTATTCTTATAAGGACACCAGTCCTGGTGGATTAGAACCTCATCCTTTGACCTCATTATACTTAATTACCTCCATAAAGGCCTTTTTTGCAAAGGATATTGAGGGTTAGGCTTCAACATCTAAATTGGTGATGGTTGGAGTGCGTGACGAAAGTCAGTCTATAACACCTACGATCTCCCATGAAGCTCTTGGAACTGCTTTTGAAACTCATTAAAAGGTGCTGACTCCTTTTGGTTCAGTTTCTTCCTTGTTTACCTGTTTACTTCCTTATTAATTTTTTTACGTATCCTCCCAATCATTCATTAATTTACGTATTCAAAAACTATTTGTTGAATACCTTCTAAGCATTAGGCACTTTGCTAGACATGGGAAATATAATGATGAGGAGGAAAACAGAAAAAGGATATGTCCCAGGAGCTTATAGTCAACTGGGGAAGTCTGACATTGACCAAAGAATCAGCCAAATTAAAATTAAAGGGAATTAAAGAGACTCAGAAATAAAAGCAAGATAATTAGGTTTGGTTGAGTTTCTGAGATAAGGTTGTTACAACAACCTACAATAGCTTGCTTTTTTATACCTTACTCTATACTGATTAGCTGTGATTAATAAACCAGCACAAAATTTAGTAGTCTGAGGTGGTAAGCACTTATTATTCCTCATGAGGCTATGGGTGGTTAGACTTGGCTGATTTTTACGGAGCTTGCTCAAGTGTTGATGGTCAGAATTTGGGTTGCCTGAGAGCTAGTTGGTCAAGGATGGCCTTGGCTGGGGCAACTCAACTTAATCCACAAGGAGTGTTTCACTTCCTTCTAGACAGCTAAACTGGCAGTATTCCTGTGGTGGTGGGCAGGGTTCAAGAGGGAGAGCTGAAGCATGAAAGCACTTTTTAAAGCTTCTGCTTACTTCTATTTCCCAGTGTTGCAATGGGCAAAGCAAGTCACACGGCCAGGCCAACTTCAGTTTGGGGAGGGGGTCCTACTAGAAGGCAAGAATAAAAGGAGGCATGAAAGATTGGGACCATCAGTGTAACCTATATTCTCTACATTATGATATTTCTGTTTCTGTCATTCCCTTGAATCCGTTCTCAATTACCAAGTCTAGTAGACTAGTTTTGGATCTTATATTCCCTGATTTCTTCATAGCACTTGACACTATTGACCATTCCACTTTTTGTTTAAGATATCTTTCTCCTTTGATTTTGAGAACAGTATTTTCTCCTGTTTTTCTTCCTATGTTTCTTATTGTACATTCTTCTCCTTCTTCATGGCCTCCTTTTTTTTTTTTTTCTTGTTCCTTTAGTTTTGGGTTTCCCAGCTATGTGAGCTGGGAAAGTCCACAGAGAGTCCACAAACAGCACTTCTTTCTTCATCTCCTAAGTGTAAAATCATTTGAAGAATAAAACACATAGAGATAAAGACCCACCTTCAGGGGTGCCTGGGTGGCTCAGTGGGTTAAAGCCTCTGCCTTCAGCTCAGGTCATGATCCCAGAGTCCTGGGATCGAGCCTCACGTCCAGCTCTCTGCTCAGCTGGGAGCCTGCTTCCTCCTCTCTCTTTGTCTGCCTCTCTGCCTACTTGTGATCTCTGTCAAATGAATAGATAAAATCTAAAAAACAACAATAACAACAACAAAACCCCCACCTTCATCACTGATAAAACTAATTATAAAATGTGTCTTCGAATGGGTACTTACAATGCATGATGAAATACTTACCATAGAATTTAACTCCTGCTCCTAGTCACAGTTTGAGGCACTGGGGAGCGGGGACGAGGAATACCCTGAAGAGAGGCTGATAGTCAAAGAGAGAGAGAAAAGAAGAGGCTAGTCCTCAGTTCCTTCCCTAGAGCTTACATCCGTGAGATGTAATAAGTGGAGAAATAGGCCAAGAACACTACTCTAGTGGAATTCCTCCATGTATTAACTTGAGTCCAGTGGAAAAAAGGTTCTTCCCTAATTCCAAAATTCTGTCATTGATCCTCTTCTATTTTTATTTTAGTCTCTCTAGAAATGCCATTTACACATGCAGTGATTTAACTACCTATTTATACTTCCTTTCTCTTTAGTACAGAATTCTGGCCAATGTTTCCTAGACTATTGCTTATGTTTTTTAGATGTTGAACACAAGTGAACTTAATGCATTCCAAATTGAAATTATTTATTTATTCATTTAGTCAATAAAAATTATCCAAGACATTTCCATTTTTCCCATCCTGCTTCTTATCTCAGGGCTATCCTCTACTCAGTGACCCAAACCAAAAACCAGAAAGTCCTTGTGAGTTCTCTTCTTTATTTCTCAACATTCAGTCTGCCATTCCAGTCTTATTCATTCAATCTTGTCAATGTCTCTTAACTGACTTATTTTACTTCACATAAACACTAACTTAATCCACTCTCTTGACATATTTCCCATAGGTTTATACAAAACCTCTTAAATATTCTACCCCCTGCCTCCTATCTTATCTCTTTAATTTATCCTGTATGGTGCACAAGAGATGGTTTCTGGTACACGATATTCTGCATTATGAAAAAGAGTATACCTTTTAGAGCAGAGCCAGTTTTGCCATTTAGTTATATGTGTTTTTTGCAAGTGACTGAATTTCTCTAAGTTTCAGGTTTCTTTCTCTTTTTTTTTTAAATCTATAAAATGAAGATAATGCTCACCTTGCCTGGTTTTTAAAAATGTTTACGTGGCTGTATAAAACACGCTCAAGCACAGTGGCTAGTCTAGTACCATACTCTACTGATGGTTAGGATTATGTCCTGGGGTAGGCTTTGTGCTAACTGCTTTGTGCACCACCTTATATATCTTCATTTCTCTTTGAATGGGTTTTATTATCCCCATTTTATGGATGATGAAATGCACAAGCTGTACAGTCACATAGAAAGTAAAGTGGCAGGGAATTCAAGCCCAGTCAGTGGGTCGCCACAACACCTGCTCCTAACTACATCACAGTTATTTTGAGAGCTAGGGTGGGAAAATGAGAACATTGTGAAATTTAGCCTCTGTCCTTAGCTGCTAGATAAATTTGGGCAAGTTTCTTAAAGTTTTTGAGCATCAGTTATCTATAAAATAAGGACATAATGCCTACTTATAACATGGTAAAGACAGTTAAATAAGAATGAATCATATAGGGGTGCCTGGCTGGCTCCATACATAGAGCATAGAGTGACCCTTGATCTTATAGGCTTGTGAGTTCAACTCCACAGTGTGGAGCTTACTAAAAAAAAAAAAAGAATAATATAAAATGAATGGCACAGAAGAGCACTTAGTAAGAGAGATCTATGATTATCATTATTTCTAAATTAAAAATGCAGTTATTTAGCTACTCTGTTTAAAAATCCCATTGTTTTTTTCTGGCTCCAGGGAAAGGCTCACACTCTTTAGCATGGTACACCAAGCCTTGCATTAATGCCTCCTCCCCTATCTTCGTCTGAGCTTTAATAATAATCACTTGTAGTTCCCCCAAATACGAATTGCTGTGTCATAATTCTCTGCCTTTGTAGTGCTGCATCCTTGGCCTGAAGAAGCTTACCTCTTTCTCTTGTTTCCACCCAACCATTTTATCTTCTGTCTAACCCTCATTCTTTACGGCTAGGATTCCCCTCCTCCCCTGCCCCCCCCCTCCTTTTTTTCTTTTCCACAAAGCGGTATTTGGTGAATATGTCCAACTCCTTCAATCACGGCTGGATGTTCTTCCTTAGATTCCTTTGTAAGTGTGCAGAGGTCCATGGACCCTCATTTCACAACTGTTTACTGGTCATTTCCCCCTCCCTAGACTGTGAGCTACTACAGAGACAAAGATTGAGTCTTTCATTTTGGTATTCCAGGACTTAGCACAGTGTAGGCGCTCAGTGACTGTCAGATATGTGAAGATTAAATGCAATAATCAGAGGAATAGTAGAGCCTGGCTCTTGGCAGGTGCTTAATAATAAATATTTTCTAACATTTTAATAATTTTTGCATGGTATGTTTATTATATACTATATTCTATTTTAATAACATTTATTTAATTATTTATAATTTTAAGGTGATGTTTGTGGCTCAGCATTCTTTGTATTACCCTTTGTTCCCTTGTACACATTTTAGTATTTCAGCAACATGTTTAATGAAGTCTCTCTGCTACAGTTTATTCCACATTCTCACTTACCAGTTGGAAGTACTTATAAAGTGATTCTGCAAAGTGGTTATTTTCCTCGTGGTTCGGAGACAGTGACAGTCCCCGTTATTTGCATTTTTTTAAAGCACAATCACTAACCAAATGTAATGTCTTTTGTTAAATCATTAACTAATCTAAAATATGGACATTCCCACTAAATCAAACCAAAAAGAACCAGCAAGGATTATACAGAAATGATATAAGGAAATAAACATGACAAGGAACACAAAAAAGGTGGCAATCTTTTAGAAAGGTATAGTTTGCTAATCCTACTGTGTCTTCTCTTTTGACAAAGATTCAGTGCTGGGAGCCCCTGCAGGGAGAGGGTGGAGGAGGAAGCGAGGACCAACAGGGACACAATTTCAATGTTTTGACAGCTTAGTCAGAGAGAGAATTGTTGCAGGCATTTGCACATTTTAACCCCTGCTGTAACAGTTAGAATTCTTTCTTGCACTATCCAAATCCAAGAATTAGTTCTTAGGAAAGCTGAACATCTCATGCCTGCCACAAAAAAAAAAAAAGAAAAAAAAAAAAAGAGTATCAGGCGAACAAGAAATTGAATAAACTCAAATCTCTGTTAGGTGGCAAGAATCTATTTTATATTAATTTTCATGCTTCCATCCTTCATTAGGCTGTTATCCCAGACATAATCAAGAGTGCTAGAGCACTGTGCCTTATTCTCTTGGGCTCCATGTGTAAAATTTCAACAATACATTCTGGCAGGATGAGCAGATTTAATGGTAAGGAGTTAAAAAAAGTCTGCTATGATTTAGTCCCAAAGTTGACTGAGTTCGTGCTTTGTAATTTGTAGATGCTTCGGGTCCTTTCTTTTGTCAAAACAGTGTTTATTGGAAAAGGAAAGTCAATAGGTAATAGTTTCTCATTGTTAGAATAAAGCATGGTCTTTTAGGATGGCAGGAGCTTTCTCTCTCCTTGTCTCTCCGTCTCCCTGTCACCCTCTCTTGTTCTCAGTAAGTAGAAATGAGGGTAAAAAGAGAAAGGAAAAAAGAAGTGTAGTGTTTAGGACACTGACTTAATATAGCATTGTGTTCTGCAAGTAGGATTTATTTTCTTGGTCTGACTGTTGTTTGAAATGAAAACTAGTAGTAGCACTAAGCTTGAGTATCATTACAAAATTTCAACTTAACAATTCACAATCACCTACCACTATGTTAGGCACAGCAGAGAATTTAAGAGTTATAAAACAATGTCCATCTGTCCTATCTCCCTGTAAATAAATTAGGCAGGAGTGTACATTTCAGCAAAAATGTCTATTTTATAATTTATTTTAAAATTTTTTTCTTTTCCAAAACCCCCTCTTTTCAAGGTTTTATTTGAATTCTAGTTAACCTACAGTGTAATATTAGTTCCAGTTACAGAATTTAGTGATTCAGCATGTACAAATAACACCCAGTGCTCATCACAAGTGCCCTCTTTAATACCTGTTATAATTTAATTTTAAGCCAGTAAGAATTTTTGTGAATAAACAAGGGCAGCATTACATCATTTAGAATGATTCTTCTCCCTGAAATATTATACTTAATTGTATTGTGAAATAAATTTTAAATTTTTGGGGAAGTTTGGTTTCTAATAAACTGCAATATTTCCCCCTTCTCTTTCATTACTCTTGTTCTTTTCTATGGCTTTTCATGTAGAATTACTAAAACTCCATGATTTACTTCCACTTGACTTTAAAGTAGTGAAAGGAAATAACTCAAAAGTGCCAAAAACGTAGAAAATCAAGCAGTCCAGAGGTGAACTTGTCAGGTTGGTGGTTTTCAACAGAAGGTTTCAAGCAGCTAATTTGAATTCTTTGTTCTCTTAAAATGGTAAGACCGCCCTGTTATCTCAGGCACCTGTTTCTAGCAGTTCATACTTGCCTTTAAACAGCTCTTTCCATTGTAATGGAATTAAGTGGTTGCTCAGCCTTGAGAACAAATAAGCCTCTTTAAGTATTTAACTCACTACAGGAGAGAGACTTCCGGAAGGTTTTTTATGTGTCACAGCTAGGGTCAACACTCAAATAATAGAAGAGAACCTCACCAGATATTTTTAATGGAGACTAATTAGGGGTAAACAAGAGGAATGGAGGCTGCAAGTTGTAGAAGTGCGGAGGTGGGAGTAACTGTGGGAAAGGTTTTTACTCCCCTACTTTCACAGGAACAATTCTGCAGCCTCAGAGCTCTGTTTGACCAATTGAATTTGGGAAGGGATTATGGTGAATAGATTTTAATGCCAATGGCTACAAGTTTTTATCACCTTTATTTTCAAATGTTGTTTTCTTCATCTTATGCCAGGGTGGAAGGCGGGTATTTACCAAAACTCCTGGAGAGCGGTCAGAATGTGTTCACTCATATATTTATACCTTCATTTATATGTTCACTCAAGCTTCTTTAGAAGGCTCACTTTGTGTCAAGTACTGTATTAGTCAATACTTTGCCTTCGGCGCGCTTTCTAGTTTTGTGAATTAAACTGGGGTGTAGTGGGGTGAGGTGGGCAAGGGTGATGATGAAGGTAGAAGAGACATATTTTCAAGACCAGTAGGATATTTGGTGCAAGAAACATTCTCAGTGTATTCTGGTACATACAATAGTATCATGTAATAATAGTACCATAATACAATAATGGAACTTGCTGAGTCATGTATGGACATGTCTATGTTTTTGAAGGACAACTGCTGAGTTCTGATTCATAATAACTCCAATTTAAGTATTTCACTTGGGTTTCATTTCATTATATAATAGTAAGTTAATTACATGCTTTGTTTTTCAAAACAGTTTATTAATTTTAACATCATGGATTTGGTCTCAGGTGGTCTTGGTATATGCAAGCTATGTTAACACTGTTTAATTTCTGCTAGAGATTGCCCTCCAAAAACCTTTAAAACTTTACATGTTAACCAGAAAAGTAGTCAAATGTATGCTTATAGCTACTTCATTCAGCTCTGACAAATAACTGAGTGTCAGTGATATACCAAAAGCCTTCAAAGTTTGATGAGATTGAATTCCTGGTGGAAATAAATACAAGATATAGAGTAAAGTTAAAAAAAACTGCTAAATAATATGTAGTGCATGATCCCATATATGAATAACAAGGCACATATATACGCATAGAAACGTGGGACCTGACTGAATTGTTTGTTTGAATTGTTTGTTTTTGTTTTTAAGATTATACTGGTTTATTTTAAAGATAGAGAAAGAGAGCATGAGTTGGGGGGTGGAGCAGAGGGGGAGGGGTAAGCAGACTCTGTGTTGAGCATAGAACTTGATGCTGGACTGGATCCGAGGATCCTGAGATCATGACCCGAGCCAAAGTTAAGAGTCTGACAGCAACCAGCTGAGCCACCTAAGAGCACCCAGACCGAATGGTTAATAGCATTTATCTCTAAAAGGTAGCATGACTTGTTGTCCAAATCACTTCTCTGGGAGTTTTCCTTTCCAGAGGGAAAGGGCATTTTTGGCGGTTACAGATACATTACAAATCCCTGACCCTTACTGACCTCAGCTGGTGGGCCAGGGGCAGGCATCAGAACAAGAGAGAACCAAATCATTGCCTAGATTGAACCAGTTTAGATTCTTTCTAATGAGGGTTTTTAATTTGGACACAGAAATGCAGATGAGTTGATAAATTTGCTAGGGCTGGGAGGCATGGCTGTGTTTGAGTCATGGGAGTGAAGGAACAGAAAAAACTAGGTTGGGAGTGGAAGAAGAAAGACTACTTCCTGATCTCAGTCCAATTTGTAAGACTCAGCTATGGAAATCTGACTGTAATTTCTGCCTTTGAGTCCTTTTGAAATACTTCTGATATTTTTTTCTTTTTAAATAAAAAAAACCTCTCTATGTGTATATAGTTTGAGTAGACTTCTTACAATTAAGAAAACTTACACAGTTTTTGATGAAAGTGGTTTTCTCTTTTTGTAAAACTCAGTTCTGTTGTTCTAAGGTAGTGTCTATAGCTGTTATGTGATATCTGTTGAAATATGGCCAGTTTTGACTCCTTCCAAATAGAAATACAATGCTTGTGGTTTCAACATATTTTAAGGCCACTATTTCCAAGCAAAACATTTAGAAAGACTTCAAACTTCTCATAGGTCCTAGATAGAACATCTAAAGAAACAGTATTTTCATTGCCAAGTAAAAGTGAATCAGAAACGATATTATTTCCTCTGAAAAATGCCAGTGAATATTTTTCCCTATGTATTTATGTATATAATATTTTATATATTTCTTGAATTTAACCTTGTATTGCAGTCTACAACTTTATCTATTCTTTGTAGTCTGCAATTTTTTTTTACCTCATTGTATAAGTAAAATGCCAAATTATTCCTCTCAGATGTTCACAAATGGATAATTGAATAAACCTGCTAAGCCATTGTGTTTGAAGATTTCTTAATAAGATCCATAAATACCATTTAGAGTTGTTTTTATTAGATTGAAAACATTGTGGGAAAATAAGATTGTGGAAGACACAATATTAGCCTACTGGAAAAAAGTATTTTAACGGACTAAAGTGAACTTTTTTTTTTTTTTTTTTTAAAGATTTTACTTATTTATTTGACACAGAGAGAGATCACAAGTAGGCAGAGAGGCAGGCAGAGAGAGAGGGGAAACAGGTTCCTTGCTGAGCAGAGAGCCGGATGTGGGGCTGGATCCCAGGACCCTGAGATCATGACCCGAGCTGAAGGCAGAGGCTTAACCCACTGAACCACCCAGGTGCCCCTAAAGTGAACTTCTATTATCAAAGTAAGTTTATATACTTCTGAGAGTTCTATTTTTCTAAAAAGGAAAACTCTTTAACTTGGAATGTTCATCAATTTAAAGATGAAAAACAGCTGAAATTAGAATTTGATATATAATGCACTTCAGCTTCCTGTACTCAATTTTGAGTCTTCCTGAACTTAATTTGATTTTTCTGTATTTGATTTGATATATGCAATAAGTTTATTATGACATTGTTTATTATGACAATTGTTTTATTTTTGATAAATGTTGTTATGAAATTTTCTCAATAACTGCCACAAATCCTAAACTCTTGAAAAGCAATTGGCTAATTTCATTCAAAGGCAAAATTCTCGAATAACTCCAGGTTCCACATATTTTATTTACATTTTTAGTTTCTACAATTATCCTTCTCGGTTCATGTTAGAGAGTCATCCAGAAATCACCTGGGTTCATCTTTGTTAAAAAAAAAAAAAGTAAAAATATAACAGATGCATTGTAGTAATAATATAGCAATTTCTGCTCCAGGCAAAAGCATCATTCAGGCATTTTAATTAAGCCAGCTGCATTTCAGCATGCTAACAAATAGACTATTGGATCTTCCTGAAATTTGTATTATAGCATATATGATAACAAGGATGATGTGGTAAAATGTCTTATATTTTAGGGAAACAACATTTATCATGTAATCGACTTTATTTTAAATTGTAAATATATTTTTACTTTTCAGGTGACCTTAGGAAAGACTGTATTTATAATTTGAAGAAGACATAAAAGGCCAATTATTTTGAGAAGAGATTGCTTTGGGTAGAGGGTTTCACTAGATTCAGTTTTCATGAGTTGATTTCTTATTTGCTAAGAATAGATCAGTTGGACACTTAGGAAATAATTTTTTCTTAATGATAATTTCCCCATAATATCAAATTTTCCTTACATCTGTACTCTAAACGCTAAATATTTTAATTTTTAAAAAAGATTTTATTTATTTATTCGAGAGAGCGAGGAGAGCGAGAGAGAGGGAGGAGAGGGAGGAGAGCGAGGAGAGCGAGGAGAGCGAGAGAGAGAGAGAGAGAGAGAGAGAGAGCGAGGGAGAGCGAGAGAGAGGGAGGAGAGCGAGGGAGAGCGAGGAGAGCGAGGGAGAGGGAGGGGAGCGAGGGAGAGCAAGGGAGAGCGAGGAGAGCAAGAGAGAGTGAGGAGAGCGAGGGAGAGTGAGGAGAGCGAGAGAGAGGGAGGAGAGCGGGGAGAGGGGGGAGAGGAGAGAGAGGGAGGAGAAGAGGGAGAGGGAGGGAGAGGGAGGGAGAGCGAGGGAGAGGGAGGGAGAGCGAGGGAGAGCGAGGGAGAATGAGAGGGGAAAGGGCAGAGGAGAAGCCCCGATGTGGGGCTGCATCCTGGAAATCCAGGATCATGACCTGAGCTGAAGGCAGTCGCTCAACCAACTGAGCCACCCAGGTGCCCCTAAATATTTTCATTTTTAATTAACATCAGTAAGTATTTTACTAAAAATAGAACTTGTAACTTGGGCTTCGTGTTGGTAAATGTAATAGCCACTAATCCCAATTGCTAGACTTTGAGTAGTGTGACTTTTACTTTGGTTTATTTGGGCATTCTTTTTATTATTGTTTCACTTCACCTTTTAACTATCTTCTATGATAATTTCTTAAAAATCTTTTTTGGTCTTTCCTTAAAGGAGGATTTTCTGTATGCAAAGTAACTCATTCTACTAATGTTTAGTTCTTTCCCTTGGCACCACACAGTTATGAATTCTTTTGGTTGCAAAGATAAAATAAAGAAGGAACAAGAGACAGATAAGAGGAAAGGAAGAGAGGCGAAAAATAGGGGAATGAAATGCAAACAGATGAAGAAATTTTATTTAACAGAAAGAGGTATAAGTAAAAATATTAACTTTGGAGAAAACAAATAGATTAAAAAGATTAGGAAATAGATAAATATTAAAATAAAAAGACATCATAAGATAAAGTAAATATCCTATGTTATTTATTTTGGTGAAAGCAAACATAATCTCATGAATAAAAAGAAGTTAAATTCTCCTAGAAGATGTTAATGTCAAGATATCTATTCAGACTTGTCATAAAAGCATAATCTTGCACCATGAACATATTCTGATATTTTCTTTGTAAATATAATTCTCTGGGACAGGAAACTCCTAATGACATCAATTTTGTATTTCAATTACAAACAAACAAAATTAAAATTATTTTAGAATTAAAATAGAATGCATCTTCACTTAGAAGCCAGATGTCTTATTAAATATAATTTCCTCTGTTGGCTGCTTTATATTAAGGTTAGATTTAAAACAAGAACAGCTTCTGTGAAATATAATTATACCCCTTGTGTGGCTTTCATGGTCATGGAGGCTGGAATATGAAAGTAATTGACAGAGAAATCTGCAAAACAGTTTTTTTTTTTTTTTTAATCTGAAAGAGTTGCTTAACTCTTAAATCAGCTATCATTTTCTTTTGCTATTCCAGAACATTGTATTGTCTAATTATGTTGGATTGATTGACACAGTCATTCAGTTTCTTATTAAGACTTTTTCAGAAAAAGCCCTAACATTCAGTCATCACATAATTTGGTGGAGTTCACATTTTTTTACAGTTTTCTTGGTCTTATGAGCTCTAAGATGGATACAGTACTATTAAAGACAGAAGCATAGCTACATCTGGTGTTTGGGAGTTATGAGTTATTTTTGTTTCTTTCTATGAGCCCAATCTGATGAAAGAGAGATTTCTTTTGTGTATTGATTATTTTGATTTTGCTTCTCCTCCTCTTTTAAAAAAAATTCTTAAAGCATATAGCTCCCAATGGAAGGTATCTGCTACTTTCTTTCTGCTACTTGTGTTTAATGAGACAGGAAATTACTGGCCATTGGAAAATATTGTCAATTAGTGATGCCTGATTCTTCAAATAAAGTTCACTCAGGTGCTTTCTGTCCAGAGGACAGAAGCTGGTTACATGGTCTACTATCCATTCAATACTTGCTTTCTAAGTGTTTATACAGATCACTTCTGGACTCTGGCACTGGTGAAGTGCTTGTGGCTTTCACAGTAGCCCATTCCACTTTTGGACAACTTGGTTAGAGAGTTCTTTATTCAATTGTGCTGAAGCCTTTCTAAAATTTTTGTTAACCAATCCCACCTCTATTTTTTTGTTGTTGTTGTTTTTGTTTTAATCACACTTCTACTTAATGGCAACACACAGGAACTTCTATTCTCCCACATAATAACCCTTTTTTATATTAGAAGATAGGTGCTCTGCTATCTGAATCATTTCTTTCCCAGATTTAATATTCTCTTTTCCTTCACTCATTTCATATGAGTTCCCTGACCAACCTGGTCAATCAGGAATTCTTTTTTTTAAATATTTTATTTATTTATTTATTTTAGAGAGATTGAGAGTGAGTGAGAGAGAGCATGTGAGGGGAAAAGGTCCGAGGGAGAAGCAGACTCCCCGTGGAGCTGGGAGCCTGATGTGGGACTCCATCCTGGGGATCAGGACCCAAGCTGAGGGCAGTGGCCCAACCAACTGAGCCACCCAGGTATCCGTCAGTCAGGAATTCTTAATCCTACATCTGCTATTGCC